>NC_090936.1:1076900418-1079400418 GCF_040938575.1 Ambystoma mexicanum | reverse complement strand
TGTGTTTACTTGTTTTGACATAGTTAAGGTGGCGTCTAAGTAGACACTGAGTGTCTTGACTTGTTTAAGTACTGGGATTGTGGTGCCATCAATGATGAATGATTTGTAAACAGGCTGAAGAGCGTCAATTTTGGAGGATGAGCCTTCTATGAGTAGCTCTTTTTTGTCATCATTGAGGCAGAGGCTATTGTTAGCCATCCAGTTTTGGATAATTGAGTAGATATGATTAATGAACAGTGAGTATTGCTTGTGGTTACCTGTAAGTGGGATGAGGATCTGGGTGTCATCTGCAAGGTTGGTGTAGATGACACCCATGGCATCCAGGGCTGTGAAGAGCAGCTTGGTATAGGCGTTGTACAGTGTAGGGGATAGGCAGGAGCCTTGTGGGATGCCTATGGGAACTGTTATGAGGTCGGCTGATTCTTTGCTGATGAACACTCTTGATGTCCTATCTGCTAAGAATGATTTGATCTAGTCAGTAGCATCCTTGAACAAATTGAAGTTATTAGCTAGTGTGCCACAGAGTTTGTCCTGGTCAACCAAATCAAATGCAGCTGAGAGATCCAGTTGTGTTAGTAGGCAGAGTTTGCCTGCATCTCTGGTGGCATCCATTTGGATCTTCACATCGAGCAGGGCTGTCTCCATGCTGTTATTAGGGCAGTATCCTGACTGTCGGTCTCCCAATAGTTTGTACTGTTCTGGGTGGTTTTGTATTTTGGAGTAAGCTATTTTGTCAATTATTTTTAGGAGAAATGGGACAGTTGTAATAGGGTGGTAGTTTGTGGGGATTGTTGGGTCTAGGGTAGTTTTTTTTTAGGTGGGGGTCACCCAAGCTTTTTCAATGCTAGTGGGGACTGAGCTGGTATAGAAGGAGGCATTAACAAATTCAGTAATGATGGGCATGAGGGTGGTGGCGCAGAGTTTGACTAGGTGGGATGGGAATTGGTCTTCTTTGCAGTTGGAGGATTTGAGTTTGGCTATAGTGTCTGATACTTCTTTGTATGAGACAGGTCTGAAGTGAAATAGACTGTCGAGAGTGGTGTAAGGTGGATTTGCTATGATGGTGGGTGGAGCTTTTTCCTCTAGGAGTGTTTTTTTGCTATCAATTTTCTTTTGAAGTAGTAGGATTTTAGCTGCTAGGGTGTCTTGAATTGTGGTGCACCAAGCTTTACTGGCGTTCATGGGTGCTATAACTTGACAAGGATTTTCTAGCTATCTAAGGATGGAGAATAGTTATTTGTTATCTGAGGAGGCGTTAGTGATGTGCTGGTTGAAGGCATTGGCTTTTTGGGTGATTATGGCTGATTTATATTTTTTGTTGGCTTCATCAAAAGCTTTGGCTGAGTCTGGGGTGTTTGTTTTCCTGTGAATGTGCTCCAGCGATCGTTTTATGCTTCTCGTGGAGACTAGTTCCTCATTGAACCAGAAGCATGATCGTTTAAGTGTCTTTCTGGTTTTGGTAGTGATGGGAGCAAGCAAATCGATAGTATGGGTGAGACTTTGTTGGTACAGTTCTGCTAGGTAAGCAGGATTGTTGGTGTTTGGAGTGGTGTTGGATAGTGCTGCATTCAGGTTGGGGGAGAGGTTATCTGCTGAGAGCTTCTTGATATTTCTGGTTTCAAAGGTGTCAGTTTTTTTGCAGGCAGTGCGGTCTATGCTATTGTTGATCAGTGTGAAGTTAATAATAAAGTGATCTGACCACTTTATGGGGAGGATAGAGTCAATAGTAACTTGTGAATTCAGCGTAAGGAGCCAGTGCAGAGTTCTTCCTTTGTAGTGGTCGGGTTCATTTATCAGCTGTGCAAAATTCATATCTAACATAGCTGTATGGAAGGCTGTTGCATCAAGATCAAGGGGATCTCTAACGCCTAAGTTGATGTCTCCTAGAATGATACATTTAGTGTTAGGTTTGATGATGGGTGTTAGTAGTAGGGGGATGTCCAAATTGGGGTGAGTATTTTTATTAGGTGATATGTACACTACCAGGAAATTGGTGGTGGCTTTGGGGTTGGATGTGAATTTAACCAATAGTAGTTTGTGGCCCTGTATTTGTTCCATTGGACAGGCTCTAATTTGTAAGGTGGTTCTGGCTATTACGGCGACTCCACCTCCTTGGGTGTTGGTCCTGTCTATTCTGTGGATGCTAAAACCTGAGGGGATAGCAAGAGCTAAGGGTGGGCCTGCAGCAGTGTGTAGCCATGTTTCGGTGACCACCAGAATATCAAGTTGTTGGTCCACAATAAGGTCGTGGATTTCTATGGCATGAGCTCCAGGGATTGCGCATTGATAAGTGCTCCTTTCAGAGTGGATGTGGGGATGCAAGATGGTGTATTTCTAGGGGTATTGCCTAGATTGGGGGTGTGAATATTGGTTGTGGATTTGGTTTGGAATTTGATGGGTTTCTTGGAGTGGCCTTTGTGTTGGGAGTTGAGTGAGTTAGAGTCTAGTTTAGTAGGTAAGTTTGTATTAGTGGAGAGAGTGGTGGCTCAAGTATTTTTAGTTCTATCCCTGAATCTGTTAAGCCTGTCAATACCCAAGGTTGGTAAGGTCAAACTATTGGTCAATTCAGGTCTGGAGTGTGTGGCGGGATTATGACTGAGACTAGGGATGGTTGGGACTACTTTATTTGTGGCGTTAGAATAGGTATTATTTATGGGTGCAGTTAGTGTAGGGAATGGGGGTAGTATAGGAAGGAATGGGGTGGGGCAGGGGTTTGGGTGGTGGCGCTGGCAACCCAGTCTGGCTAGTCCTTCATTGAGCTTGATGAAGTGGCCTCTTTGCAGAGAGTGGATTGGGGCACTACACAGAACGGGAACATGATAGTTGTCAGGAGGGATTATGTGTGTTAGATGTGACTGTAAGCTCAGGAACAAACAGGAGTTGATAAAGAACAAGAATGTGATATAGATATAAATCTGTGAATGTCTACCTGCACAAAACTGCATATGTTATTGGATATGTACCTTGGTTTCACTGCAATACGTGATTTTGATTATGAAGAAAAACAATAGCTGCCTTTACAATTTTGTGAAAACCATGTTTTCCACAGAACACAGATGATTAGACAAACACTTGCAGGATTATCATTAAAGGTCTGAAGACACTCAAAATGGCATGCAAGTTATCTTTATAAGAACAGCTTGTTTGACAGATTGAAATTGATTCCTATTTTAACAGTCAAATGATTACCATTCAAGGTTGGACATTAGATTAAGAGACACCTAAACCAGTAAAGAAAGGCTGCAAACACATATTTCAGGATCTGGTGATCAATGATATTTGTACCTCGTGGATGTAGACTAAACAAACTAACATTATGGAAAACAACACTTTAAGCATTAGTACCCGGCGAGGGTCAATTAGCTTGTAACAAGCTAGCTCATTGGCCCTCGGAGGGTCCTAGGACAAAGACTCACCTTCAACCAGTCGGTGTGCCGCATCCCGCTGTGTTCTATTCCTTTCTTCCTCCCGCCACCATGGAACAGTGAGAAGGGACTACACATAATCCCTTCTGCCTGTTCCATGGTGGCTATTTTCTTTGTTTTCTTTTTTTCAATTCGTAATGGCCGCTATGGAAAGGGAGAAGGGACTATATGTAGTTCCTTCTCCCTTTCCATGGTGTACATCTTCTTTGTTTACATTTTAATCACTCTTTTGGATGGCCACCATGGAAAGGGAGAACAGACTTTGTTTACTGGTCCATGGCGGTCATATAATTATTTTCCTTTTTTCAGTTGCAAAACGCCTGAGCATCTCGCAACTGAATAAAGATTCTTTTAGTACCCTGGTCCCAAGGCCGGAATACCAATAACAATAATACCCAAGCTGGGGGGGATTACTGCTTCCGATAATGCCCCCCAGAATGTAGAAAGTCAATTAGTGGCAGAATAGAAGAGTAGCTCATTTGGCGAGGCACTTTAATGAGGTGGCAACAGGTCTGGATGCGCCACCTAGGCATTCTGTCTGAACACAAGTGCTGAGCTGCAGATAGTGCCTCCAAGGAGTGAAAAATGCAGTGGCGTGGCACAGTGTGTATAATGCAGCCTCTTCCATTACAGAATTGACGGCGTTAAAGACTCATTAGTCATTGCCTGGTGTTCTACTGTGCTCTGTGCTAATTCCAATTTGCTGTCGTCTTTTTCAGTTCTACTTCAGTGAGGTTGGCACGGCTCCTGGAAAGCTGAAACAATGCAGGGGGGAAAGCACACTTTCTTTGGGCTTCCCCTAGGTGATTCCCTACCCGCCTTCCTTCAACCCAGCCCCTCCCCCCAAGCCACCCTTTCCTTGCGCTCCCTATTTACATGTGCAATTTTTCATGACGAGGGCTTTGAAATTTAATTGAACAGACAATTCCCACAGCTCTATTGCTTGCATTGTTTAAAATTGCACAAGCGCAATTGCAGTTTGTGAATGAGAGCACAAAATTACTCCCACCGACTCCCTTCCTTGCCACCAGTGCTTTGAGTGGGAGGCAGAATTGAGGGGGGCACTAGTTATGGTGTGTGGTCTAATTAGTAGTGTATGTGGGGCAGGGATGTCATTTCACCAAAATGCCAGGGGTAGTGGAAGTGACATCACACAACCCTTGACCTCTGATGACATCACAGGAAGGGATGTCATTTGACCCCACCTCAAAGTGACATCACGGCAAGCGAGGGAACATGACCTTTCGCCCCTTGACACAATAGGAAGTGGCATCACGTAGCATTGTTTCTAAGTAAACTACGAAAAATATTGTGACGATATCACTGTAAAGTGATATACATTTATACAAGAATGGATCACCATATATATCATTAATATCAGCGCATATAGGCCCATATGACAAAATTACTGTGAATGCAAGCAGACATCAAAGGACAAACGATAATGATGGGTTATTATATAGCACTTACGCTTAAGCGCTTCATATAGAACAAATATAAATACAATTTTACCCAACCTGTGTTGGTACTCATTTATCAACCTCCGGAGGATGAAAGGCTGAGTTGACCTTGCAACCTGCAGATCACACGCACATTGCAGCAGCGAGCGCTCAAACCACTGAGCTATCTTAACAGCTATAGCTATCAGAAAGTCAGCCACTCCAGAAACAAAGATCCACATGCTGCTGGACACAGCCTGAATAATTTAAAAAAGAAAAAAAAACGTTTTTTTTAGGGGTAGCAAGTGTGACCACTGGGGTAGCAAGGGAGACCTCAGGTATCACAGTTGTAACCCCTGGTCACCCCTAAATGATTCCCTGATGTGTGGTGGTGGGAAGGTTACACCCACCTATCTTTACTTAGGCCCTGCCTCTAAGTAGAGCCCCCCTCCTCGCCTATGGGCTTGTGGCCAGGCAGTTGCTATGCTCCGAGGCAGTGGGGTTCAAGCAGGAGGGCTGTGACACACTGCTATCATACCTTTGTTGTGCCAAGCCTCGCCTTTTTGCTCCTAAATCCTAGCTAACACCCAGCAGTCAGTGGCCTGCAGATGCCAGTGCTTCTGATAAAAAAAAAAATGCCTCTCCTGTGTTTTACTCAGAAGCGCTGACACTTGCATGCAGCCCTCCTTTTAACTGCCATGGGTTTTCCCGCCCCAGTGCCACAGCCTTTTTTGGTGATTTCAGTATTTCACCATGCAAAGCCTTCTACCATATTGTCCTGTATTAACCCCTTAAGTGCCGAGGACGAGCTATCTCGTCCTTGGCACTGGGGAGGTAATCCCAAGGACGAGATACCTCGTCCTTGGCACTTAACATGCAGTTCTTTGGCTGAACAGGCTGCCTGAAGGTGTTGGCATATCTGTGGCTAGTGGGGGGGAGGCCTTGGCCGAGCCCCAGCCTGCCTCCCTTGAAACACTTTTTTTGAGGCTGGTGTGGTGGTAGAGCTTCAGAGATCCAGGAGACTCCTTCATGGGTAAATGGAGCTGCAGCACTGGGCTCCTGCCATTGCATCCGGGATGGTCTCAGAAGGGGCAGCTGGGCAGTACCGGCTGGCTGTGGTGGCAAGATGGAGCTCCTGCATAAACGCAACAGACAAATATGCAGAAGTAGTTGCTTCTCGTCTGTGTTTTCCCTTACCAAATAAAAAGAGAATTATGCCTGTATGAGCTAAGGTTGGAAGAAATGGAAAGCCATAGTAGGACGGTGTCTTGTTTTCCAGCAGGAGGCCTCACAAGCGCTTGATGAAACAGAAGGACAGGGAGCCTTCATCTTCGAGCGATTCCAGCTCTCCTCCTCTTACCTACAAGAAGAAAAAGCATGCCCGCTCTAAGAAATTGAAAGCCCTAATGCGAGGGTCCATGAGGGAATAACAGAGGCTCACTCCTCCCAGCCAGATACAATCACTGTACGCACTTATCTACTTTCCAGCACCCTTCTAGAAAAGTGTGTTCCCTGCTCTACCGTCTGACCTGCCTCAAATGACCAAGGGACCACATTCATCTTTGGATCTTTAGGAAGTGATTCTGGCATATCTGGACCGATCTCTCAATTTTGCTCCTCTTTGTGAACTTTTGGGGACCTAACAAGGGTTACATTGTTTCTCCTATACCAATTGGTTACTAGAGCAGGAAACAAAATCACTTGTTTATTCAATTGCCTGCCCTTCCCTCTTCTAGGCCGGTTACTCTATGCTGTTCTGGAATCTATTCTCCCTTGGGGGCTGTGTTTTAGTAGGAAAAAGGCTTGCATTCTCATTTTTTGATAGAGAACTCTTATGTCTGAGAATCTTTATTAAGTTAGGACTGGACGAGCAAAGCAAACTTGCTGTATTAATGACACCTGATCCCACTCTTCCTCAACAGTGTCCTGACATCCCCCTTTCCCTGTCTGGACCTCCCCTTCTCCATGGGTATGGAAACAGGACTGCCTGAAATACGGCAGACATTTTGTGGCCTGCGAAAGATGGGAGGATAGCTTAAATACAAAATGTATTTTTCAGTAGGCTTTCAGAGAAAAGGTTTGGAGGGAAGGCAGAAGACAGAGTGCTCAACAGTAACTTGCTAGGCCCTCCAGACTACCTTGAACGAACTTCTTAACATCTTTGATCTGTGTATGGAGTCAAGTCGCTTTCTGGTCTTCTCCTACGAGAAATGGAAAATACTTCATGAGGGCGGGCCAACAACATCTGAGCATCCAAAATAGATATACAGGTTCAGATTTTTAAAATACTTCATTTGGGTGGGATATAATGCTCACCTCCTTGTCTTTAATAGAATGAAGACTTCCTGAGCTGTTAGCATGGGCAATCTTTATTCTATACAAGACAGGAGGCTCGCATTATGCTTGTTCAAAGCTTGCCACCACTGCATTAGTAATATTAGAGACCGGCTTGAAGTAAAAGGTTTTAAAGGTCGACTGTGAGGATCAATCTGCCGATTTCATAATGTCCTGAAGAGATAACCAGCTGTAAATGCTTTAGAAGCCATCGCACCCCTCGTAGAATGGCCCCAAATATTGACAGATCAATTCCAGCCCATTGCATGACCTTGCGCACCCATCTAGCGATAGTAGCCGCTGCAACTGCGTGGTAAGGTTTTCTGCGCGCAATCAGCAATTGGGAAACCCCTCGCGGCCTAAGGTGCTCTCTGGAGATTTCGTAATCCTTGATGCACTGGGCAACACAAAGCTTTTCATTCTCTGTGAAGTAAGGGTATGAAATCACTTGCGATCCAGTCTTCGTTCTTTTGACTATATTAAAAGCTACCCCTTCTGGATAGATAATCTTTCTATCGATTTCCAACGCCTTTACATCCGATACTCTGTGGCATGATGTAAGGCTCAATAACATTGCTAGTTTACCTGATAACTGCGAGCGGGAAAGATCTTTGTTCGCTGGCCATCTAAGGAAAAGTTCAAACACCACTCTAACATCCAATAAGACTGCGTACTTCAGTTCTGGGGGCTTTCTTATTTGTATTCCTCTGAGAAGGCTCAGGACCGCTGGGTGCTCGCCTACTGCGATCCCTTCTATTTTATTGTGTCCCGTTGAGATCGCTGATCTATAGACACCTATCATTCTAAAAGCTCCCCCTTCTTGAAATGTAGTTGCCAGAAAGTTAAGAACTTGTACTAAAGGGGCTGAAACGGGATCCAGACACTGGTCTGTGCACCATCGCGCCCAGGCATTCCATGCAGTGCGATAGCTCCTAATGGTGGAAGGCGCCCAGAATTCTTTGATGCAGTCTGCAGCGATTCGCAAAATTCCTGGCAATTCCCACTTTCTCCTGAAATCCTGCACGCCAGCAACTGCAGCTTGCCTGTTGCTATCAGGGGATGGATCTGGCTGGACGGTCCTAGTATAAGGTCCGGCTGATGCGGAACTATCTTTGGAAAATCCGAAGAAAGTTCCATCGCTACTGGAAACCAGGGCTGGGATTTCCAGAGCGGTAGTACCATCACGAGTTCGGCGCGATCTCTGCGAACCTTCGCTAACGCTCTTGTGATCATGACAAACGGCGGGAATGCGTAATGAAGCGCTCCGTGCCAAGTCTGTAGGAATGCATCCGTGCCCGCTGCTCCCGGGTCTATCCTCCAACTGAAGTATGTCTGCGTTTGAGCGTTCTGTCTGGATGCAAATAGATCTATGTGTATTGGGCCCCAGCGCTTCTGCAGCTTCTCGAAAACTCATGGGTGAACTTTCCAATCGCTTTAATCTATCAGATACCTTGAGTTCCAATCCGCTCCTGGCAAATATTCTGATGAGACTGCAATATGATGTTCCAGGCAATAATGCCAGAAATCTTTCGCTAATTCGGCTAGTAGCTTGAACTTTGTCCCTCCCAGCTTATTTATGTAGCGAACTGCAGAGATATTATCCATCTTGAGCAGGACACAACCCCTTGCTTTGCCCTTCGTGAAGGCTCGCACTGCAAATGAACCTGCTAACAACTCGAGGCAATTTATGTGCAGTTGCAACTCTTGATCTGAACATTCTCCTCCTGTTTCTACATGCTTGCATCTGGCTCCCCAGCCTGACCTCCTTGCGTCCGATTCTATAACTAACTTTGGCGCATCTCCGAAAACGGCTCGGCCATTCCACGCCTTCATATTCTGAAGCCACCAGTGAAGCTCGGTGAGCGCTTCGCTGTCCAAGGTCACCAGTTATTGATACCCTACGCACCCTTATAGATGACTGATCTTGAGACGTTGAAGAGCCCGGTAGTGGAGTGGGCCTGGAAATATCGCCTGAATCGAGGCGGCTAACAATCCCACTACTCTGGCTAGACATCGAAGCAAAATAACTTTCTTTGCTATCACTACTTTGAGCTCTTTCTTTATCGCTCTCACTTTGTGATGAGGGAGCTTGAGGGTTGCTTTCACTGTGTCTATGGAAAATAACTTTCTTTGCTATCACTACTTTGAGCTCTTTCTTTATCGCTCTCACTTTGTGATGAGGGAGCTTGAGGGTTGCTTTCACTGTGTCTATGGTGAAGCCCAGAAATTCCAGTCTCTGAACTGGCCTTAGTTGTGTCCCAATTTACTAAGAACCCGAGAGAAGCCAACAGCGTGCAGATCCATTGTACATTCTTGATGAGAGTACTTCTGTCTGCGGCTAGTACGAGAATATCGTCTAGGTATATGATAATACGTATCCCTCTCTCTCTCATGGCGGCTGCTACCGGTTTCATTACTTTGGTGAAGGCCCACGGGGCGGACGCCAACCCAAATGGGAGACAAGAGAAACGCCAAATTTGATCTTTCCATCAAAAGCACAGATACTTCTGAACTTCCTGAGCTATCGGAATCATAAGATAATCGTCCTTGAGATCCAGGTGCGCTAATTAGTCTCCTTGGCGCAGGAGATTGCGCAGAAGGTGAATACCTTCCATCTTGAAATGATTGTTCTTGAGCCATGCGTTTAAACTCTTCAAGTTTATGACTGGCCAAGTCTCGTCTCCCCTGTGGACCAGAAACATGTTGCTGAGGAAACCTGGCTCCTCTTGCATATCTCGCTCTATAGCTCCCTTGTTTAGTAGACTGAGGAGCTTGTTGTGCAACAACTCTAACTCCTTGCTTGCCATATATATGGGTCAAGGTTCTACTCTCTGTATGGGGTTTCCTACAAACTCCAGCCGCAGCCCTGCCACTGCTTGTATCACCCATGCATCGAGCGACAATGCTCACCACTTGCTCAAAAATTGGAGAGTTCTCCCTCCTACTCTCATGCTTGTTGTACTCACCGGCAGCGGCACTGGGTTGTCGATAAGATCCTCTCCCATTCGATCTGGATTTTGTTTATGGCCGATGTGGTACCTGCACTAACAGCATTTCATCATTTAACAACTTCCCTTCCCAGTTGGGCTGTGCGACAATTAATTGGCTTGTTTGTGCGGATGGCATTGTCATCTTTGATGATGCATATATAGGGATTGGATGAAGTGCGCATTTGTTATTAGACTATGCTGAGGGAAACAGTCTGGAAGTAAACCTGCAAAAGACTAAATTCATGAGGTTTGGTAAGACGAAGGGGGACAGAGCATACATCATGATGCAGAATGGCAGATTGAACCAGGTTGATAACTAATGCTATAAGTTGACTTGTCTAGGAGACACAGGAACAAAGCTTTAGCTACTATGCTATCAATTAAAAGATTTGTGTATAGTGACGCTGGATATAGTTAGACTAGTATCATTTCTGTATACAAACAAAAGCTGATGGCTAGCATAAGCTATGCTCTGGAGGCCCTCTTAAGGCAGTTGTGACATTTGGGCAAGGTGGTAGGCCTCATTTGGGTTAAAATTCTGTGGGTTTCTAATTCCACGCCGATCCAGACAATCAGGCTCGAATTGGGCCTAACAGCACTTGCCACAATGATTAAGATCCAGAAAAGGTCACTGCACATTAAGATAATGCACGCAGAAAACAACTCTCAGCTGTCACTGATCAGAGGTGAAATTATGAAAGGGGCTAGTTCAATCTAAATGGAATTTGTTAAAACTAATGGGACCTTATTTGCAGATCGAGTAGACTATGCAGTGGTCATATGGACTGGGGTTTTTAACCCCCCCTCATGAAGAATAGAGCACAGCTATGTGACTGGTCCAGAAACTTTGAACATATCAATTGGTTGTCATCACTGTGTACTTTTGCAAAAATGCATTTTCACTATTTGAAACCTTAAAAGTACCTGTATCGGTTTCCATCGCCCTCTTTGAGGCGAATATGTATGTCAATCAGACTAAATAAATTACCAGTATTGCCATGTGTAGGGGCTTGGACTGGAATTCGTAAAATAAAAACCTTTCTGTAGGCTGTGGAAAGAGGTCAATAAAATCGAGACTATACATCATGTCTTAATGGACTGTTCTGCCATGTGGAAGTCCTATGTACCATACTACAAGAAATACATTGATGGACTGCAAAATATGGATATGGATTGTTTTTGGTTAAATTGTGTCTCGGGGGCATAAAATGACGCTGACAATTGCAGTACCAAAAATGTGGCTCGCCTTTGAAAATGAATTAGTTAGGAAGATTAAGTAGCTTCTCTGTTGGATATAATCAATGTGAAAGATAAGGAATAAGAAGGATAGGGATTAAATGAATGGTTTCTGAATTGATGTCAATTGATGTTAAATCGCTGTAGGATTAGTGGGGTTGGAATTGTCTGAGTATGTCATGTTTTATTCCTTGTATGTATTTATATATGTTTAAAGGTTTTTTTCAACTCTATCACACTAATACAAAAAAGAAAACAACACATAAGCAGAGATAAAACATTCAAAACAAGACCTTATTTTTGCAGTCTCAATGAATAAAACCGATCATCACGAAAATACGAAATAATAATATCAGCTTGTGGCACACATACAATCAAAGGAAATCACTGACACATAATATACAGCATCCAATATATAAAATACTTTGGTTTTGGTATTTAAATGTCCTAACACAAATGTGTACCATGATAAATCTATTCTCGGTCCAAAAAGCTTGATAATCACGTGCATTCATTAAACAAGCTACTCTACAGTATCCAAATTCAGGAATATGGAACAAGGGAATCAAATATGTCTGCTCTCCCACCCCCTAAAGACATAACATGTACTTGCCCCATGATGCTACAGCATAGCAGCCACACATGACTTCACTGCGTATTTTCAGAATAGAAAAAATCAGAAAAACTACACTCACTTCAAAATTGAACGAAAATTTTAGAATACCGGAATTTAGTTGCTTGACTGCATTAGTGGAATTATACATCTGGAATGTTCAATTATTTCTGACCTTATACGCAATCGAACAAACAAACTTTCTCCAGATTATATTTTGCAGAAAAGGAAGAAGGGGTTGATTTTAGGAGGCACATTGCAAATGATTATGAAGTATTAACCACCATACAAAGGGATGCCATTTTGAGATTCAAATGATAAGACAAAAGAGTTCCAGTTAAGAGAGCCAATGGAACTCTTTGCTCCAATCATTAGAATCTAACAATTCCATAATTCAGAAATATGTAAATTCACAAAAACATCTGTTATGCACGGTCTTCATCTTCATAGATTTGAAGATTGCTTTTGACAGAATACCTAGAAGTGGTCTATGGTCACATGTGCTGGCTTTGGAAATCCGACCTTCTATTTTAACAGGCATTATGATGCTTCATAGTAAGAATGCAGTGGACGTTAGATGGAGAACCATTAGTGAGAAATAATCTAGTTTTAACATATAGAAAGACGTAAAACAAGTCTGCGTCTTAGCACCCCTATTGTACAAATTTTTTATAGATGGCATAGCTAATGAGATTTCCTCTCTAACCATCGATGTGCCGGTTGTAGGAGGGGAGAAAGTAGGAATATTGCTGTTCGCGGACAACGCTGTTATTATTTTGAAAGCTCTGGCTAAAAGAAGATAAGATAGACCCAGTTGAGTCTTTTGATTATAAAGTGGGGGCATGGAACAAACACATTATAAAAGGTACACTACTGATGTTGAGAAAAGGTCTTTTGGTAAACAAATTTGTTGGCCCATCAAAATTCTCATTGCTCAAGCCAGCTTTAGAGATGCAGAGCTGTAGAGCATCCCAGGTCACTTCTATGGATCCTACTATCCCCTGGCCCTGACCCTGGTCTGTGGGTCTGAACCAGGTGTGCAGTATGAGCCATGCTGAAGTCGGTCCTTAGACTCAGCCAAGTCCCACCCACCTGACCAGCAGACAGATCTGTGGACCTGGGCCATGGCACATGGACTCACAGGCTGACAACCAACAGACCTGCAAGTCAACCCACTGGCCGAGTCTGTGATCCTCTTTAAAATGTGCTCCCTTTTTTGGGAGCATATTGCACCCCTGGGTGTCTGTCCTGAACTTGTCTAGGGTTAGGGTGGCCAAGAGGGCTACAATATGTACCTTTTAAAACGATTTGCTGCACATGAGCCACAGGGCCTTATAAATAGTCCAAATAACAATGGAAGCCATTTGAAGCATGTTCCCAATCTCAAACCAATCAGGTGACCTGTTTTTTTTAATTAGTTAATCTGGTTGCCCTTTACTAAAATGTGCAGACCCGTTGAAGGTCTTTGGGAATAATTTGGCTAATCATTAAATCAAAAATAGCCATGAGAGTCTGCAAAGAGATTGCGTGCACCTAGATATTACTAAGGGGATTTTGGCCCTATTGTTCAGATTTAAAAGAAACTGCAAGATGCATTTGTGCTAAACTGAATCTCTCTTTTGGAATGATTCTCCCCCTACATGTAAAAGGTTGTTGCCTGTAGGTCAGAGCAAAATATGCACAATGAAAAAGTGCATGGGGAAAACACATTTTGAGACTACCCAATAACTATGTCTCCACTGTGTCAGAATCTCACAAAACTTTCCAAAATACGTCAGGTCGTTATTTGATTTTAGAAGTTTCATGAAGGTTATTCCAATGGCACAAAATTTCCAAGCATTGCAAAAAGGATTCTTCGCATGGAGAGTCACCCCTATACATAAATACATGGCCCTATCAACAACCCTATACCATACTTACATATTTCTAAGTGTAGAAAAAAAGGTTACTAACTATAAAGAAAAATGTAGCCTACAAATGATGGAAATGCCAGTGTCAGGATTCAATCCAATATCAAACATATAGCCAACATTACCATTAAGCATAACATCAAATACACCCAACATTAAAAACATGAATATTTGAATTTGTTGAGAGCATTAGCAGGCTAAATCTTGAGAAATGTTATGGATGGGAACTTACGTTTGATGTAATCTTAACTATAGAGTCGGTACAGTGACTCTGTAATATGTGAACACACATTAGCACCCAGAAGGGGGACCCAGCCAATCAGGATACTCGGAACGTGGGCTGTACTGTATGGTGTAATCCTGCATTCAGAGCTGCCTTGGTAGACAGTGCTCCTTTTCCTTCCCCACTTTCCCTTCCCCCTCACCATAGCACCCGTTTAGTAAACTAGTGTAGTTTACTACACGGGTGCTAATGGTGCTAATGGTGTCATCAACCAAAAAAAAAGAAACATACCTTTCTTGTGCGGCCAAGCGCCGGAAGTGCCACTGTCCCCTCAGTACGTTTTCCATGCTGATGAGGTTGAAGTCATCAACATTGAGCTTTGGACCCTTTAGGCATGTGCATATGTAATGGATGGGATCACACAGAATAACTCTAAATCAACATAACCGATCCAACTCGGGAAGATGCCAAAGTACTTTTTTATTAACAATTATCTAAAACATTACCAGATGTACGCTCAGGTTCTCTCAGCAATCTATTCACAAACAATAGCATTTATACAAAAAATACATCAGAGGTGTCGTCATACTACGTGGCAATAATGAAAAACCTACTAAGGATCAGGCTTGGCTTAAGGGGAACACAGAAGTATACTTTCTATAGGAACTAGAATTGTGATTGGCTGCCCACTATCAGGTGGACAAAATATGCCTACCTCTAAAACATGTAATCTTCAGAAACATTAGATACACAGTTTCTTATTGGTTATGAAACTATAAGATCCTTCATTATATGTACTAATACAATTGGTTGGTATGTTTGTGCCAGGTCTGGAACATTCGGTTCACTTAGCAGCACGTAAATCCAGACCCAGGTGCAAGGAGATGGGGCATGACACTACCTCCCAAACCAATTAGCCCAGCATCTCTCATCGCCCATGCCTTCTGCCATGAAGATTGTCTTTGAACTTGGCATTGCAAAGTATCCTTGTCGTTAGAATACATGGGATTGAGAGCACTCACTATCATGTTCTGGGACTCCAAGTTCGAACTCTATTTTCATCCTTGGCTCACATGAGAGGAGACCACAATTTGGTCCATTTTGCGTGTTTTCAATGCTTTAAATGAATTAAACTTGACACTCTTGGTGTTCTTTCTTTGCACCTTACAAGGGATGAGTCATCCATCGCACGTTCACTCACTTTCAGAATAGATAGCTGACCTTAGCTGCTTCAGTCTTGACTCCAGGCCAGACAACTTTGTCTTGCAGCTCCATGATTCTACTTACTCTTGCTGTGACACAGCAATTCCTTCCCGCTTCATGGGTCTTGGCTTACTAAATTACCGATGTCCAGCTTCTATATAATGGCAGCTTTGCCTGCGCTCTATTCACTACGTATAGCCAGCTTCTATGGGGACTTGTTCTACCTTGCGTTTCAGCATCTGTACATTATTGAACAGTTCATTTTCTGCAGCATTTCATGCGTGTGTAATTTTCTTCTTTGTTTTTAAAAGTTCACTTGAATCTTTACTTCGTCATTAATTTCCTTAGGATCTATACATCCTCTTCAGTCAGTATCCTTTTTTGTGACGAATATATAGAACACGATATTGCTGTTGATTGCATGAACGCACGAGTGCTTAAAGCGGATGAGTGCGAAGAGGGGATGAGTGCGAAGAGGGGATGAGTGTGTGGAGCGGTTGAGTGCGTGGAGCGGTTGAGTGCCTAGAGGGGATGAGCACATAGAGTGAGATGAGTGCGTAGAGGGGGGTGAGTGCGTAGAGGGGGGTGAGTGCGTAGAGGGGGGTGAGTGCGCAGAGGGGGTGAGTGCGCAGAGGGGGTGAGTGCGCAGAGGGGGAAAGGTGTGGACCAAATAGTTAGAATGAATGAAGCAGATGGAACAGATGAATGTGGTGAGTGGAAGAATGAATGAGTGGAAGAACAGATAACCGGAGCAGATGATTGTACAGACCTGGTGAGTGTATGGAGCGGGTGAGTGTATGGAGCGGGTGAGTGTATGGAGCGGGTGAGTGTATGGACCGCTTGAGTATATGAAGATAATGAATGTACAGAACAGATGAAGGTATAGAACAGATGAGCGTAGAGATGAATATATAGAACACGATATTGCTGTTGATTGCGTGAACGCACGAGTGCTTAAAGCGGATGAGTGCTTAAAGCTGATGAGTGCGTGGAGCGGTTGAGTGCGTGGTGCGGATGAGTGCGTGGTGCGGATGAGTGCATGGTGCGGATGAGTGCGGGGTGCGGATGAGTGCGTAGAGGGGGCGAGTGTGTAGAGGGGGCGAGTGCGTAGAGGGGGCGAGTGCGCAGAGGGGGCGAGTGCGTAAAACATATGAATGCATAGTACGCGTGTGGGCATAAAGCAGACGAGTACCTGGAGCGAACGAGTGCCTGGAGCGCATAGAATTGCATGACGTATATAGTCTGGTTGGGAATGCAGAGAATGTTTGAAAGAGCATATAACCCATCATATCACACCACCACGCTTACTCTCTCCTTTACATCACCACTCAACTAGAACACAGAGATACTATGACACCATTCGGTACAACTGTTCTCATACCAACATCTGCCGCTTACTCCACATCATTCTATGTAAACACTGCTGGTTTCACACCCCCAGCCATGCGTTCTCCTCAGGCCTAACGCAGCCACATCCGTTCCGGATAAACCTTGCCAGAACGAACACATTCTCCTGATCTCTCAACCACCACACCTACCGCTAAGAAGCAGCTATTACACGAATACCGCACGAGCTGCACACATACCCGGTGCTCACATGCACTTTTTGACTCTCCCTACTCTCTCTACTGATCTGAACTTTGGTTTTCAAGGGCGTTCAACCTACCAGCGCCTTCAGACCATACCAATGGTATATAAGGCGCTATATAAGTGCAAAATAACATAACATAACATCACTAGCTTATTTTCTTTGCTCTCTCTCTCATATTCCTTCAGTGAGTTCCTCCATTAGGTTGTCATCACTTCAGGGATACATTAAATAGGGTTATCTTAACGGGTATCTTCTCTCAAACACACAATGTGGTATTGGCACAACTGCTGGTGTCAAACACGGCACAATCTCAGGTCTCCAGCATATGGGAATAAGGAGGGCGGGGTTTCTTGCAAAGACATGCAGCTGCTCCTCTACAACATAGAAATGGACGGAGGCTTTCAGCAGCACTGCCTGCAGGGTCTGGGCCAGGCAGAAAAAGGTAAGTTTCTTTTTTCTTTATTGAAAAGAAGAAGTAAAAACACCCCCCTGTATGGAACTACATAGGTGCTAATGGGGATGTGTCCCTCAGTGCCAGGCTGACCCTTTTGGTAATGGCTCCGCCACCCTTATTAAGGGAACTTTGCTGCACTCCGGCCCATAACTTGGGCAGTGGTCAATTACCTAGAGGGTCGACCCGCCACCTCGGGGCATGTCGCCTTATTATGAAATTGTATGTGTGACTATAGCCTTGAGGTGTCGCTATCGCGGGATAATGACACTCCACCAAGTTATGGTCCAAATCGAAGCTGCGTGCCACAAGTTGGGGAGGCATCACTATCCCAAGCAATAATGACAGAGGATGGCTAGGAATGTAATTCTTAATTAAAAGCAGGTAGGAATATGGTAGAATATTCAGAGGTTGAGTGCATGGTAAGCCTGCAATCACACACAGAGGATTATACCCTCTTTTCATATTGTTGATGGCAGACACAAGATATGCCAACCAGGTTGTTTCAAAAACAACTGCATAATAGCTGACCACAAATGAATCACACACATAGCTGTCAACAATACTGTGTAATAAACATGCCAGAGACCTGCAATGCTTGCCACCGTGAGACAAACATGGCAGCCATCATTGCGCAATAGAGTTCTATGGATAGTGCTTGCTTTGTTCTACTGAATTAAAAGCGGGCACAGTCCTCAGAAATTAAGCTGCTCCATAGGGACCAGGATACTGATCAATGTGGCTGGTGTTAGAACTTCTACCACGGTGCATCGAAACTCAGATTCATAGATTTTGTGTCGGGTTCATGTAGCATGCGTAGTATCAATCAGATTGAGGTGGATGAAGAAAATATGGAGTGAGTCGTTGTGGGAGGCTCACATCATCAGAGATGGTTAGAAATTGACCGAATCACATTTGAACAAAAATAAGTTTTCAAAGTACGTACTGGGACTGGAAGATTAATTAAACACTCTTTGAGAATCGTTCTCCGCGGTCGACGCAGAAAGAAACATGGATCAAATTTGCCTTTTTTTCTTTCCTCAATACACCAGTGTTGCCTACCTGATGAAATATTTTGTAGGCATATTACTGCCTCTCCCAATTCCATTTTAGCTTAAAGCCTTGATATTTAAAGAGGCATTTGCAGACCTAAGGACATACCTCCCCCTGCACCCAGAATCCTATCAGGACTGCTAGTTCCCTCATCACTATTTGAACAAGGTGTGAATGTAACCTTATGCCCACAAATGACTCATTCGCTGAACCATCCATGCACTGCCATACCTCAGCACTGTACAACTTCACACCAGAATTCCATCCATTCTTCTGTCTGTTGCTGGCACCCATGTCAATGTTTCCTTGCAGGGCATAGTAGGGGAGGGCCCCCATTTAAAATGATGGTAGCAGAGGTATTGCTGGGCGGGGTGTTGAGGGAGGCTATAGCCCGGGTCTTTTGGTTGAAGCCCGTATAGCTCAGCGGCTACAACCAAAAGGTCCTGACAGTCCCGACATTAGTGTAGCCCCAGAGGTTTTCCAGACCTAACACCACCCCTGGATGTTAGAATGTGTCCCTGTTTTTCCCCACCAACGCCCTGAATGAGCCATAAAACACATTACAAAGTCACCGAGCATTATATAATCTCAAGATGAAGAGCTGGTGTTTTTACTGAGTACACAAATCACTCCATGAATGGTGAGGTTTTCCATTAGATGAGTTTTGGGTTTTCACAGTCATTTCAGGCATTTAGCCTTTAGTTGACAACTGTGATCCCGTAGTGTGCTAAGGGAGCCAGGACAGCATACAGGATGAGTGGTAAAAGAATTGATCATTTAGTGCAGGGCCGAGAATTGGTCCATCTGAGCAAGTTAGCTGGAAAGGGAAGCCATTATTCCACGTTGATGGACTGTCTCGGAGTGTGGACATTATTCTACAAGGGCAGTGTCTAGCTATGAGTGCCCATTTTCAAATTTGTCTCACTCTGGCCATCCTACTGAGTCCGTTCAGAGTGTAAACAAAGTTGCGTAGCATCGGGGATGCCAATCAGCAGGCAGGAGAAGTTTAGAGGAACACATGCAGTGTGCTCAAAGAAGGGAGGAGTGTTAGTGTGCAGATTGCCACCATGAAAGTCAGGCCTTGGGCATAGATGGGTTTTAGTGCATAAGGTCACATGCCCGGAAGATCAGCACACCCCCACATTATCCACAGTACCTTGTCTTTGCCTTTTATAGAGAGGTTAGAGGTCTGTAAAAGGTTTTCACTTAATCATTTCTTACATAGGTATCACTATCAACACTGTGAATAAACATAATATTCAGTGTTCACCCTCAAATCATTTGCAATGTTAGGCTGCAGAGGAAGTCTTGGTCCAAATCCCTATCTTATATATTTCTGTAAAGTTCTAAACCAGCTAATGAGTTTTTCTCTAAAGTAATCTACAGGCCTGAGGAATATGAGTCAACGCGGAATGTCAAGAAAATTGACTGACCTTTAGCTGGCGCGAAAACACAGGAGCCGTGATTCTTGTTTACTGGCACATTTGGTTTTTTTGCTCACTTCCTTATTTACTGGGCACGATGACCTTCAAAGATGAGACGTCTCAATCCTCATCATTTCCTACTGATTGGAAAATACATGGTAAGTTATTTAGGATTATGCCGCGCAGCTGCGTGCGAGCAAGGCCGATCCAACCCGATCAAGGAACTGCTAAGGAAACCTGTACAGCAGACAAGGCAATGTTCTCCATGTCCCAGTGAACATTTTTTGATTTTGCGTATGTGTACCGGAAAAGTTCACGAAGCACAGTTTTTGGCCTTCCCAGTGTTATTGCTGCTATATTTGCTGGATCAAAACTGAATTAACTATATGAAGTGTTATTTCATTTCAACTGTGTGAGAACCTGTGTCACAATCCATTATGGTACAAAATGATCTGTTTCTGTCATATGCATGATCCATTCCACTCTGTATGCATGAACAGGATTTGTGAGTTGCAAACATAGCTATGAAGCAAGGGAGCACTGGACCCAGGAGACACATCCAGGGGGTTACAAGTAAGGGTGCAGTGGTGGCAGAGGAGCTAGGATGGATACAGGGAGCAGGGGGTGGTTCAAGTCAAATGTATCAATCGGATTTCTCCATTAACAGTAAAAAACATACATTGCAAATAAAACTCATGTAGGAACACCTAATGAAAGACCAAATGTAACTAAAATCAACCCTCCCAAAACGTGAAAAATCAACTAGTTCATTACTCATCCCCCCATCTCAAACAGATTATAAATGAGCTAAAAGAGGAGAACCCTAAACATATGTATTTCTTACACGGCGCATCAAAGCGAGCCTGACATATTCAAATATATCATTCATAAAATCAGTATCATTACAATTCATAAGATACCACAGTGCCACAATGCAATGGCAACTATTATTCATAATAAAATAGGGTTTGACCAGTTTAACAGTTTCTTATGCAAGTCTGTAAAGCACTTGCTAAGCAATGAGAAATGACATAAATCCCCCCCAACAGCCATTTTGCAGAAACAGAGGTTAGTCGATTCGACCAAAACCCATTTAATGCGGGCATTTAAAGGGAGCACATTTAAACGAATCATTGAAAACGATTTTCTGCCATTTGCGTATTGAAAGTTTGCGTACTGTCCTCCCACCACTTTATCACCTCTCAATGTGGAGAACAGTCTTAGCGAGTCCAGTGTAGGGACGACTTTCTAATACTCCTCGCGATCGACATAAAGAGCTCTTTGTCTCAACTCAAGACATCTGGGCAGTATAGCTGGACTGCGTCAACGTACATCAACAGCCCCCCACTTACTAAGTAATTTGCACCCTTCAGTATAGCACTTATACCCATTACAAAAACAGGACCATGCAATTTCGGTGAGTGTATTATGGAAGTTCGGGTTCTCAGATTCCCCCATAAAGACGTTCACGAAAAAGGAACTGAACGTTATTCTTGCCTGTGTTTCAAATGTGGGCACCCCTAATTCAAGTCAAAGAGCGGTATTTGGTGATCCGTGGGAGGAGGGCAGTTAACTTTGCTTAAATTTTATTCTGAATAACCTCCAACTTAGCGCATTTAGAATGCCCCCACATTTTACTGCCTTATAACACAACGGATCCCACCTTCATTGTACACACCTCTAAGCATTTTTGCAAGATACGTTCACCAAATCCATGATAATCTTAGAAGTCCCCTCCAACCTATGTGGGCTTTCTTGCATAACGCATCTAGATGTTTCTTACATTTCCTGTTTTTTCCGAACTGAATACCAAGATAACAGAACACATCCACCACCTCAATTTTCATGCCATTTTAAAACCAGGAATGAGTAATTTTTTTTGCCCAACTCCCGAAAATTACAATTTTGGTTTTATTCATATTTAACTTTAAATTGTTACTTCTGAGATAGTTTTCAGCATAATTTAGACTTTGCTGGAGACCCCCATGTGTTAAATTAATTAATTAAAACTGTAACATTGTCATATAATAAAGATGTAAAGGGCACCTTATCTAAAACAGGGGGCAAACTTTAGACCCCATAATTGCCAGGTTAAAATCACTACAGCATGAGTGGTTGTATAATATATTAATATAATTTGCAATACACCGGGCGGGGAGCAGAGGGGCCTTCATAGCCCTCATCTTTTGTCACATAGCCTCCTTTTCCACCAAATCAAGAGTTTTTTTGCGGTCCAGAAAGGCAACATATAATCTTCCCCCACCACCCTATATTGCAATATTTTTCAATTAAAATGTTTAGGATAGAACAATGATCCATCGTTGAAAAACCTTCCCTAAACCCTGCCTGGGAGGGTTGTAAAATGTTATTGGAACCTACCCATTCTCCCAGTCTAATTTTCAGACACTTCCTGAGCATTTTGCTGGTTATACCAAGCAAGAAAATGGAATGTGGATCATTAGTAGATCCCTTTTTGAAAATTAGGACAACCATGTCCTCTTCCCAGGAGATTGGGATTACACCAGGCGACAAAATAGGGTTGAAATGTTTAACCAAGATATGTGTCCACAGTTCCTGGCTCCATTTTAAATACTCTGACCTTAGTCTGTCCGGACCAGATGCTTTTCCAGAATGTAGAACCTTCACAGAGACCACTATCTCTTCCTTGCAGAACACAATAGCTTCTGTCCTGCTATTGGCCAAGGTGGTCTTTCCCACCTGCTCAGGATCATACAGGATACTGAAAAAATGTGCTACCCACAATTCTGCAGAGGTTAAAACTAAATCAGAGTTATGTTCATGTGGGGGTGCAAATCCCCTGGCTAATAACTTACAATCTTTAGAAGAGACAGGCTTTTCCATCTACTCCCATTGTCTCAGAGCAAACTCACCCTGTTTCCGCCTGAGCAGCTTTTTGTAGTCTCTCTTGAGAACATAAAGCTGTCCTGCAGTCAGTCCTCCTCCCTTAACTGCCTTGTGTATCACCCGTGCCATGATACTACACTCATAATCAAACCACGGTGCACTCTTCACCCTATTCCTAACGCTTCTAAACTGCCTCTCCCCCAAGTTCATACATTCCTGATTCATTCCTTAGCTCATCATTTGTAATCACCTCAGTACCACCCTTGAGCAAAGAGTTCAATGTATTGATAATTGCCCCAATTTTAGTTTAGGACATAACACTGCCTAACTGTTCCTGACTCACCAACACACTATTGACTGAGCCGGCATGTGGGAGTCGGCATCTGGTTTCAAAAGCTGCCGGGGGTGGTGGAACTCCAGCAGGTGAGAATAAGAGTTGAGTGGAGCAATCAACAATTAGCAAGATGTTCTTTGAAGAGTAGAGCCTAGATCTGCTTACTGAAATGCAAGATAGAGGGGTCAGTGGTATGTTGTGTTGGCAACTTCTTCCAGAAAGAGAATGCACCAAAGGAAAAGGGCCATTTCCTGTATCTTTTCAAATCTAATCATGCTGTGGCTTCTGGTGGTGCACTTAGCCCTAGAGGTGGAGATTTACTCAGCCAAGTAGAGTGATGATTTGATTGCGACTGCTTTGCAGGTGGTGCAGGCTATGTTCAACATGATGAGAGCTTGAAGCAATAGCCAGTGCATCTCCTTGAGGAATGTGGGATGTGGTAGAACTTTCTTAGACCTGTGATAAGGCATGCTGCAACATGCTGGATGGCTTTCAGAAGGGCCAACATGACAGCCCTCCCGAGAGTATGGCATTGCCACGGTCTAGGTGGGAGGTGACAAGGTCTCATGCAATGGTTCGGAAACTTGGGCCCAGGGTGAAAGGCTTCACTTTACCAAGGATTATATGCTGGTAGCTCTGCATGTTTGTCTATGATAGGCTAGCTCCTATAATGCTAAAAAATTATTTGTTTTCATGCTGCACCTTTCAATGATCCTTCTAATCCTGATCCTCAAATCCAACAGGAGAAGTGTCCCTGAAGGATATTACGTTGGTTTCCAAAAAAACATAGGCCCTCATTACGAGTCCGGCGGGAACCATGCCCTTATTACC
This sequence comes from Ambystoma mexicanum, assembly GCF_040938575.1. NCBI lineage: Eukaryota > Metazoa > Chordata > Amphibia > Caudata > Ambystomatidae > Ambystoma > Ambystoma mexicanum. Next base: position 1,079,376,496 of record NC_090936.1, on the reverse strand, counting down.
AGCAAGTTGCCACCGGACCTGTAAATATTTACCGGTGCTGGACTTGCCGGAAACACCGAGGTATTACAAACCCGGCGGTCCAGAAAGTCAGGCGACGGTAAATTGTAAGTCCCCATTCCTGTGGTGTCCCATAGTACTCCATGGGAATTGGGAACACAGAAGCACCGTCACTGTTAATAACGGTGCCTGTGCTTCCGTGACAGTCTCCATACTGTGGCCATTGTGTCCGGCACACTCTGACCTGTTGGCACAGCGGCTCCACCAGGCAGACTCCTAGTGAGTCCACATAGTCCCTAGTATTATAATTGCTTTTTTCAATTGTTATGGTCCCGCTGTATGCCATTTTTCTTTTGGCATTACATGTTATTACATCACTGCTTCTGCTCGAAGGGTGTTGCATGCATTTTCTTCAAAGGGCCCTTCATCCATGGAGATGAATGTGCTTCAGTAGTGCATGCTTCAATGCAGAACTAAGTATAAAAAAGAAGGTGTGATGAACCAATGCTTGGTGGCAATCACACCACTTTAAATACTACAGTTTATTTACCAATATTTAACACTTTCTGGTCAATGCTGAGAATGAGATGACAGCAGGCACTCAATGTTTTGTGCGGTGTATAACTACATTTAGTTATCAATCATTACTAGTCAACCAGTACAATTCTTGCTTATAAAATGAAACAATAGTTCATGAGCGAAAAGTGATCTAGAGGTTTTATTTTGTTTGTGGTTAATTTCAACATTAAACAAAAACCCAAATGTTTTGGTTCACACCAGCACAATTGAGAAAAAAGAGAACTGAAGTGATTTTGGTCAACGCCTGGTTGATCCAAACAGATCACACCACAAATGGTTCATTGGATTGACATCAAACAAAAAGACAAATGATTTGGTTAGCTCCACCACGTGCGTCTATGCTTGGAGGTGCTGGCGGTTAGTGGGGGATATTTCCCTTCATTGAACAGCTGTTGCCTCTGTTTTAATGTTAATTGGTAACAGTCTGGGGTTAATCGGCAAGCTCTCTCGTGCCTGCGTCAGGGTGTAATTTGGGAAATCCAACCCTAATATGATAGTTGCTTGATTCGGCATGTGCTGGTTATCCTATCACGGCCCGCACACATGTGATGCGCCATGCTTCTCCTCCCTACGGCATGTTCCTATCGGTGGGCTAGGGTCCTGAAATCTCTCTGTGTTACTCGATGGAGCATAGAGGTTTGTGGGATTTGATTCCCCCTATAAGAGGGGCTGTTTCATTCTGGGACTCACCAGTTTGTGCACATTGAGCCAACCCTCTCACGTTGAATCAAGAAATCAAATAAGGAAGCTTTTTATTTAATTATTTAGGCAATCATGAAGCAACCAGAAGCTTGAATTGAAATGTGTGGACAAGGGGTAGCAAAGCAAGGGAATCAAAATCAAGGACATACATACTCATGGTTCTTTCCTGCATTAGCCTGATCATTTTGAGTTAAACAAAGTGTGACATCATATAAACTGGCTGATTTAAATGCATTTTCTGTCGTTCAGTGAAACATTCAGGTTAGACATTCAGGGTGCATGACAGTGTTAGTAAACACAGAGATAAAAGTTCATTAGTAAAGAAAATGCAGAAAGGTCACTGGAGTTCTTGCTTAGAGCCCTTCATAGAGAGTGTGTGCAGCATGGTCCTATTCACGGCTATTACATTCAGCTGTGGTTTGCAACACGGAAGTGCATACAATTAAGAACAAATAGCGTTCACATAAGAAAGACATTCCCATCAATGTACTCGTTGAAGCCAATCGGAAGCACTGACTTACAATCGTCCAATACGATCCACTCTTGCATAATTGTATGTCAGTGTCAATTCTTCTGCTTCAATGTATTGTAAAGTGGCCCAGTGCTTGGCAGCATAAAGGAAGGACTGCATGGGTTTTGCTCGTGTGGCTACAATGGACTACTGTTTCATATTCCTAATGTCTTCCTTGTTTTCAATAATTCTTTATTTAATTTGATGTGCTCCTCGTTTAACATACAGTTTTTCACCTGGGCGTATGAGGCTGCACACTGCATGAGCCCTTAAGTAGCGGAAGAGGTTTCTTAAGTACACGCCATTTGCCATTGTTGCATAATGGATGTAATCTCTGTTCATTAATGTAATCCAACGAAAGCAATTTAAGCATTGAAAAGCTATAAATAGTCTGTGTCTGTGTGTCTTCTCGTTCACAGGTTCAAATCTTGGCTGGCCAATCATTTTAGCTCTTGGAGCTTCCAACAATGGCCAACTCAATTCTCAGTATGTCAACACTAGAAGGATAAGATGCTGAATTTGACCCGGCAACCTGCACTTTCACCAAATAACACATTAGTAGTAGGCATGTTAAAGCACTGAGCTATTTTATTAAACGACAGCCAAAGAAGAAAGAGGTCGGGCCTGCTTGCCAGTTATATTGTGCACTCTAAAAGCTACATTTCCTGTTGGTGCTGTATGAATAAGTCGTATTATTACACAGTTTAATTGAGCTCAGCCAAGGCTGAGTGAGATCTGCTTGAGTTGGAACCTTTAGCTGCTGTTTATGCACAGCCCCTTGTCTGGGAATGTATTGTTATTTGGGTCATGTGGAATTATGATTGCACACACATATGTTAAGACTGCCAGGAAGTGGAGAGAAAGGGACATGCAAAAAGTCTCGTCTTTACTGGATATGGAAAACAGCTGTAATAAATCTATCTAATGCATTCCATAAAGTATGGGCAGATCTTCCATAATGTGCGACGCAGCACCGACGGCCCATTGCCAATTGCAGATGAGCCCAAACCAGCCCAGGGAATGTGCTTCCAAGTGCTGCTGGCCTCACTTGAACTGTTAAACAGAAACATGGTTTTGCTTTGACAGCTTAAGTTCCCCAGCGCACATTCCCAGTGGGAAACGCAAGGTTGCTGACTTTAGCTTCCCCGTCCTTGCACGGCCCATTGTGGATGCATGCTGGTGTGCCAGCCTAAAAGTGTCATAGGGGTGCCCCTGCCCCTCTCCACACAATTAGGCCTCCCTGGAAAGTGTTTAGGTGATGCTCCGACTCTCCATTGTGATCAGGAAACACTATGTTATTTCTGCTTCCTGTTTCCTTTGAATGCAGTACAGGAGTCGGCGGTCCTACATAGAAGGCAGCGGCATGACCCATGACTGGGGCTGCAGGAAAGGAGAGGCCCTAATCTCCACGTATGTGTGCATAGATGCGTTCATGCAAGAATTTCATTATATGAAACATAGCACTGCTGTTGGAACATGGATGAACCCCAGGCTGTAGACATTGTTGTTTGCACAGCTAACCCATTGTATCCCCTTGCACACTGCAACTTTGTAACATAGCGCAAGGCACGGACACATTCCAAAAACCCTGCACTCACATATAACACAAACCTGTTGCACAACACCTCTGTCATAAGAATGAAGCTATCCTTAACTACAAAAATTCAAACTGTAGCATCTCATTTAATTCTCCTTAAACATAATCCACCCCTGTTTAGTTCACAGTTTACCTGGCTGCGCCCAGACACACACCATTCAGACATGGGTGACTAGAAGGGTCTTGGCCACCCTCACATTACTTTAATGGCTAAAATGCACACACACATAATAGCACCCGCCAATTCTTTAAAATGTGGACTCCAGCCCATCCAATGGCATACAACCAACAGCACCATAATTATGGTGAAAGGCGCTATACAAATGACAAAATTAATGAATATTGGTGTGCATGCGTGTGGAAGTGAATGAGATAGTGTCTGTCACACAGATTGCAGCATTGAGTGCTCAACCCGCTGAGCTATCTTACTGGCTAAGGAATACATTGTTGATATGGTGGTACGGCATGTTGTAATGGCCATTAACAGTAAAGCAACCACGTGCAAGACTAACCTGCGTTGCTTGACCTGTTTGGATATATTTTGTTACTGGGCTATAACATGTTTTAATGGGTATCATGAGTAAAGCAAACATGTTTCATGTTGGTTTTACTCCTGATGCCCATTCTGTTATTACATGGCAATACTAGCCTATGTTGGTTGGCCAGTCTGGATATATGTTCTTACTTTGGTGGTAGGGCATATTTTTTTATTTTTTTATTTTATTTTTTAAATTATAGTTGCATGGTTAGTTGTTATGCAACCTTCAAAAGTGTTTTATCAGATTACAAGGTTATAACAAATGTTTGCGTCTACAATTAAAAGAAGAAAAAAACATAGTAAAAAAGGGAAAGGGAGGAAAACAATTTCAACATTGCAATTCACAATTAAAATTCACAATTTAACTCCAAAGGGGTAAAGAGCCTATTGTTACAAGAAATCATAGTCATCAATCTTAAAATTCAGATATACCAAGATTATTTTCATATCACAAACCTGAGATCAAGCATTCATCAGGATGCTGAGGAGCAATGGGACTTTAGATTACACCGTCTTGTCCTATTGATCACATTCGAGATACAGAGCTAAGTAGAAGTTAATTGTTGCTAGGTTTAGGGATACAGTTGAAGACCATTTTCCACATATCATTAGCTGAGAGTATGTAGAATCTCCTCATGTATTTATAGAAGCTCTCTTTGCTTTGCTTCTCAAGATTTTGGCAGCTAGTTAACAGGTGCTCATGTGTTTCTTTAGTGGGGATATTCATGCATAATCTGCATTTTGGTTCAACCCCAACTAAACTTTTTCAGGGAGCTAGGGTGTCTCTAGTTGGCCAGAATTGAAGCAGAGCCTCATCAGGCTTGCTCTATAATTAAAATCTGGAAATTTCAAAAGATAGATGGGCTCCTGACCCAAGGGGTTTCATTGTAAATGCTCCAGATCTGAAGGCTTGGTACGGTAAACAGGCTTTCCACCCACAAATCCATTCAGAGTCTTAAAATGTTTTTCTTACCTGACTCTGGTCTTTCAATTAGAAGCAACAGATTAATGTTAGCTTTCTGCATCACAGACTCACAATATTCTCTCCATTTCAATAAGCATAAATCCTGTCTTGAGGTGAGTGCTTTAGCGAGAATCGGAAGAAACAAGCGTTCATTGGATTTGGCTAAAAGGCATTTTCCATATAACATTAATGATCCCCATTCCAGCATCGATTGCAAGGGTAAAATACCCAGTTTGAATCTTACAATATGGATCGGGAAGCTTTTCTGTAGGGCAAGCAGAGTTTTCCAGTTTATGCCTCTAAGCACATTCCAGTTCAGTTGATTGGCTACTGATTTTACTTGGGTGCCATAGGTGACTATGGGGAACAACATTTTGTCTATAAGAGATAAGTATTGATTTACAAGAGAACTTGCAATATTTGTTCTATATTAACTTGTCCATGGATGTTAAAGTTGGCATCTGATATCTGATTTCATTCTTGTATGGATGGCTTTTAAGTTGTGATTTACATTTTGTGCCAGATATGTATATGCATGTATCGACTCCAGGAACCTTCCTCCAGGAGACCATTTATATTGAAGTTTGGTTCTTTTTCATTTTTGGCAATGATTAGTGTATTGGATTTTTGAACATTGATTTTCAGATGGTTTTGATCCGTGTAATTTTGCAGAGCTGATAATTTGCGTTGTAAGCCAAAGGGGGTTAAGTCAACCTGCAGCAAATCATCTGCATAGGATAGCCAGGAAATCGGGCTGCTACCAATTTTTGGGGGAACAGACCTAACAGAGTCAAATGCTATATTAATGTCTTTGATATAGTAGTTAAACAACATAGCAACAAGTATGCATCCTTGTTTAAGATCTCTAGTCGTCATAATCTTTTTAGTTAGTAGGCCTCTTTTGTTTAGTTTAACTTGGATGGTAGTATTTGTATAGAATTGCTGTATTAAATCAAGGAGATAGCTAGGGCATCCGCCTTCTGAACGCTCAGACCATGAGAGGCTACGGATGATAGAATCAAACTCCTGCTTAAAGTCTATGGAGGTGAAATAAGCAGATGGTTTCTTTTCAATGATCTGAACTTTTATAGAGGCAATCGTAATTAAGTTAATTGATGTTCCAAGCCCTGACACGAATCCCAATTAGAATTTATCTGTTTGTGACAGTGATTTTAGCCAGCAGTGGAGTTCTCTAAGAATCAGCCTGTGAAAATAATTTGCTAGGGGCATCCAATAGGACTATCGGCCTGTAGTTCTCCAGGTCATCCCTGTGGCCTTTTTTGAAAATCGGGATGATTACTGAGTTTCTCTATGTAGACGGAATTAGATTTTTTCTGATAATACCCTTGAAAATTGTTGGTAGAATGTTTGCTCTTGCCTCCAGATTGGCTTTCTGACAGATGTGAGTTAAGCCATCCGGGCCAGGAGCTCGAAATGAACTGAGTTTTGTAATAAGTAAAGTGATATCTAAATCATCACATTTCAGCTGTTATTGATGACGCGTGCTAATACTTTCATGCAGCACATTGGGCCTTATTACTAGGTTGGAGGTAGCCTTTCCAGTTTTACCGACAAGGCTACCTCCAAACTCGCATCTGGTTAAGGCACCCACGAATGGGCAATTACCAGGCTATTCCGGCCCAGGCGGACCCGGTAATTGCCCTTTCGCGGGTGCCGGGCCCGGTACATCCCCATCCCCATTGGGGAGGGTGGTAGCACCGGTACCATTAATAACGGTACCGGTGCTACCATCATGTTCTGCTCATGGGTGCGGGTACGGCCACCAGGTCACACCTGGTGGCTGCAAGGGCACCGTGAACCGAACTCCTAGTATGGCAGTACGGTAGCAACGGTGCCAGTAGCGATACCAGCGCTGTTGTTGACTTATCTCCATACTTGTAATCAGGCCCATACGGTTTTCCTGATGACATATTTTAATGGGCACCAAGAGGAAAGCAAACATGATTGGTGTTATTATGTGGCAATACTGCCTACATTGGTGGGCCAGTATAGATATATTGCACTACTGTGGCATGGAATAATTTAAAGGGCATCAAGAATAAAGCAAAACTGTTAATACATGGCCAGACTGGCCTACTTTGGTGCAACCAGTCTGAATATATTTCCAGTTGTGGCATTGCAATTTTAACTGGCATCAAGTGTACATCCAGTACGAGTGCTCTCATGAGGAGAGATTGGCCTGCACTGGTGCAGCTTGTCTTGACGTGTTTCCTTATTGTGGCATGGCCTTTTTACTGGCAACGCCATCAAGATTATGTTCCTATGTAGGAATACAAGTATGTACAGGCAGAGCTTAAATGGTCAGTCACGTTTTCTTATAGCATAATTACCTGCATTATCCACAAAGGAAATATGAGTATGTTGTGATATTGGAATGCTAGCAGATATTGGAGCAGCCTGCATGGAAATGTATGGGAACAGCCAGCACAAGTTTTATACTGGTTGTATGTATATTGTGGGAATTTGTGTCATGAAAATGCTCCTGTACACCACTGTTGACTGGCATATATCAGACATTGATACTCTCACAAAGCTTATCAAAATGTTCTGTGCAGTACCAACTCAGGATACAAACAGCCCATACACATAATGGTGTGGTGTCGAGATGAGGTTAGAAAAAGCTAAAGCTAAATTTAATTAAATGTAAAGAACAAAAATAAAGCAGTTTAAAATAAAGAAATGTAAATGAACTACACGTATCTTAGTTGTTTTTTCTAAAAGAAACATGTGTTATTGGATTTTTATTGAAAGGAGTGGTGCCTCCCTGGTAGCTCAGTTGACAGTTATAATAACACCCAATGATACAGCACTTAGAAACATGAAAATATGAAATTTGGAATTTTTATTGTATTGTATTCAAATAGCGATTCATGCCAAAGTGCTTTACAAACAGAAACATAGTACAAACAAGTGTAAACAAATCACTGATAAATAAATCAAGAAGAAAGAACATGGTCTGTAAGGCGGGATCTAAATAGAGGAAGGTAAGAAAGAGAGCAGAGAGGGAGGGGTAGAGCTTTCCAGTGAAAGAGCAAACGTGAAAGAGGAGGCACCTGGGGGACGAGGGACAGTTGAAAGGAATTGGGAATGGAGGGAGCAGGCAGGAGTGTAGAAAGTTACGGGAGAAGGATAGGGGGGCAATCCATGCAGACACATATAAACAATTCTGAGATAATTAAACAATAAGCATGAGTCAAAAGTTAACCAACTGAGGGAAAGAAGGCCAGGGGAAATAGACTCAGTGGTAGGTTAACAAAAAAGAAGATGGATAGAAGAATTATAGATGGAGCTAAGAGGAACAAGTTGGTAAGCAGGAAGACCAAGAAGGAGACTAGAACAGTAACATCGATGAAATGAAAGAAGAGGAGAAAGGAAAGAAGAATCTTTGTAGTTTAAGCATTTGGAAACTGACAAGCCTTATGGATATTATAAAGTTGAAACTGACAAAAAAATGACATAGTAGAGATGTGCGAGGAAAAAGATAAAGAAGAGTCAAAGCTAATGATCAGATTTCAGTCACAAGAAGAAGGTGTAATAGGGAACCACCCCTATATTGATAAAGGGTGAAATGCATCACTTCTACGAGAAGTGGCTGGTTGGCATCCTACTTCATGGGTGGTGTGAAAAGGATTCTGATAGGTTGACTCTCTGCTAACCAACCTTGGACTCTTGACAGGTTGTCAAGATATGAGCCAGACACAGAGTAGGGGTTGAGAGGCACATGGACTGTTCACCTTTCAATTAAGATAGTTAACATACCTCATGAGACAAGGCATCCCTTTGTACTTGGCCTTGGCCTCGTGTTTACGTGTGTGTTTGGGGATTACGGTACGTGTCCTATCTGTGTTCGCTTCTAATGAATGGCCAGTATTTTAGCTAATATTATTGTGCATTTCTTGTTTTCTCTTGCCACCCGGGACACTCTTGAGTTCTACTGCACCTGGCTATCAAAAGCTGTTTGTGCCTTTCTAAAATCTTGATTAATCTGGGAGTATGTTGTTTGCATCTTGGGAACCGTTATCTTGTGCCTTCTTTCTGCCGTTCCATCCTTCCTTATTGCGCTCTAACCTTGGCACTAGTTGCAGGCCACTGTCTGAGCTCTCCATGGCTATGTATTTCTGTGGAATGTTCAGATGTTAGAGAACGCCTTGAGGACTTTGCTATTTCTGAGACATGCTGTGGCTTTGATCTTTAAGAAAATGGCTGCCCAATTACACTTTTCTTTCAATGTTAATGAGCTATTTTCACTTGTCGTTCATGTTGCATTTACCTTATACATTGGTCATGTTAATGTTCATCATGTCTTATGGATGCTATGTCAGTATTTTTCATGTCTCAATGCTTATATAACCTATTGTACATGTTCTTCATGTGGAGTACATATCTGCTTCATGTCTAATGCATGTAATTTATATTGTTGCAATATTAGTTTGAATGCTTTTGCCATCTTTGGTTCACATTGTCCCCAAGCCCTGCTATACCTGTGGGAGATAAGGGCGGAACAACAGTCTTAGTGAGTAACATCTCTCACCTTTGCAATGTGGTACTGCGGAGGGGCAGATCTATGGATGAAATATTAATCTGCCTCCCAACTGGATGGAGGGAAGAATATGGGATGGGGGAGGAGGGGAAATAGTTGAGGCAGGGGAAAAAGAGACCCTCAATCTAAGGGGGTTTTAAGTGAAGGCAGTAGGAGACATCCAAGTTTGGATTGCGAGAAGACAATAAGGCAGAGTGAACCGAGGAGAGGGCGAAACTGAGGAAAAGGACATAATATGAAGGTAGCGGGATAGTACAAAGAGCAAAGGGTAAGGGGCCCAGACTGACTCCTGAGCTACACCATATGAAAGATATTGAACTGATGTAGAATGACAAACCCAAGAAACCGAGAATGTTGGGCAAGAAAGATAAGAAGGAAACCAATCTACAACATATCCTTAGAAAACCAAAATGAAAAATGGAATACAGAAGAACGGAGTGGTCGACAGAGTGGAAGGCTGCTGATAGATCCAATAGTATACGAAGAAAGGAAAGCTCAGAGTAGCAAGCTCTTAGAAGAGAATTAGACACTGCAAGGAGAGCTGTTTCGGTGGAATTTTGTTGGTGAAATCAGGATTGACAAGGTGGGGGAAGAGCGTTCATATTGACATGCGTAGAAACCTGAGCGTAAACAATCCACTCAAGAAGATTTGAGGGTAGTAGTGAAATAGGGGAAACATTTGCAGTAAGGAAAGAGTCAAAGGACTGCTTCGTTAGAATAGGAGGATAGAAGTGTGCTTAAAAGAAAAAGGGAAGTTGGCAGTAGATAATGAGTTGAAAAAAGCAATAAATTAAAGAAGGAGAAGAGGACAGACTGATGGAAGGAGGGAGGAAGGAATGGAATCAGTAGGTGCATGGATGCAGTGGGCCTTAGCAAGATACGAGGAGACATCAGAGTCTGGTGGTAGAGTGAAGATTGAAATAGAAGAGGAAGGGGGAGGAATGGAGAATGGGCCAGACAAAGAAGAAGAAAAAGAAGAAGATGTAGAAGAGCGGAGAAAGACAATTCTGAAGAAATATATTCTACAATGAGTGGATCAGGAGTGGCCAGTGTAGTGGTAGCGGTGAGAGATGATATAGTTCAAATTATGAAATAGGAGGCAAGGGTCAGAAGAGAGAGGATTTAAGAGATTATTGAAAAAAGTTGTTTAGCTGAAAGGAAAAATGTGTCATAGGTAGAATGAAGAAGAAGCGAGTAGCAAACGGTCAGCAGCCAATTGGGATTTGTGCCAATTACGTTCTGCCCTATGTAAGATGTGTCTAAAGAGAGACGAAAAGAAGAATTCATCCAAGGCGAAGAAGAGGAGAAGGATGCAAGTGCCTAGAGAGAGTTAAGAGCATCCAGTAGAGCAGAAGAAAAGATAAAGGTGGCCAAATTAGAGGAAAGGGAGTGTCTACCGATGGAAGAAATGAGGTATTAGCAGAGATGAAAGATGAATCTCAAAAAGAGTGAGGATCTCAATGTTGAAAAGAAGTAGATAAGGGGAGGGAAAGAAATAACTGAGGGAGCGAGAAAGCAAAGATAATAAGGAAATGGCAAGGTGATTGTAGCAGTGAAGCAGGGACAGAAGACAAAATACGGAATATATTAAAGAGTAAGTCAAGGCAGGAACCAGAAATATGTGAAGCAGGAGTGGAACTCTTAAAGTGAGGATACAAGAATGGGTGACAGAGGGATAGTTGAATAGGTAGATGAAATACACAGATTAAAAACTCCATGAAGGCTCAAAGGAATATCTCAGGGAAAGAAAGATCATCTTAGAAAGTAGTAACATGGTTTTGATAGATTTTTAAAAAGGCAAGCAGGTTTAGTGAAGGAGTAGAAGTGATATTCGAAAGTAGGAACACTGGAGGATTAGGAAGACTAAGGACAGGAGTAGAGTGAGAGAAAAATAGCATGCCAGCACCCCGGCTGCGCCAGATGTGCAAGGGGTATGAGAGAAGGAAGAGGTGGATGTGGAGAACAGCAGGTTTAACAGTGTTTGAAGGAGTCAGCCAGTTTACATGAAACAAAAAAATGAAGATGGAAGCTAAAAAAATATATCTAAGACAGAAATGTAATTGTATTACTGTACACAACAGCTCAACTCAGCAAGACCTCTGCTGCACATACCAATTTCCATCCTGAAGGTAAACTTCCAAAACAGTGGGGGGGGACGCAAGCCCCCTAAGCCACAGCACACTCCAACCTTCTTCTGCCCACCTCGCCTGCTATAAATCAGTCTTCTTGTGTTCATCTTGACTGTCTTCGATTGTAGCATGTTTAATTTTGTAAATTTATTTGTATTTCGTTATTTTCCGAACTCATGTTTGCATAATAATTTGTACTGTTTAACTCTAGAAGAGTCTCGGGTCAGGACGAGGTCTATGATAGAGTAATGTCAGATTTGCCTCTACACAATAAGGGCTGAAAGCAGGGGGTCTGCAAACGTTGGCGTGTCGGGTGTTTTTGACTATGACTCCCATGACCCTTCACAATGAACCATGTAGGGTGGAGACCCACAGGTTGCAGACCTATGGCTGTCAGGCACCCGGATGAGGCATCCTTGACCGATCTGACAGCACTTTACTTCACATCCATTGTTCGAGTAGTTGAAAAGAATGCAATGCTGTCTTCCAAAGACCATGCCAGTAACTGTAGGGGTGTGGCCTCAGCCTGATCACATGACACATGTCTGATCAATCATATTCCTTTCTGTATGTGCTAACAACCAGCTGGGTGTGCCTTGGTCCCTGGACAGTACGAATGGTGAAATGGGGCCATCAATGTTCGTGTTCATTGGGGGACCTTTCACTCAATCAAGATGTTCGAGCCCCCCAGAATTGCTAGCACCACACTTAGGAATGTACGTTTATTTTCTCCTTTTTGCCCCCGGCAACCTCCTTTCCCTTACCTGCCATCCCTTGATCATGCAGAGTGCTGACCTTTTTTAATTTTACTCTCTTGTAGTTAGACTGATATATTTGTTTTGGGGGGGCGGTACATAGCTTATCATACGTGGCATTTGTAATGAGAAAGGGTGGCCATTTGGTGATTGCTGTCACGTTGGTTCGGAAGAAGTTGTGCCCAGGGCAGGTTACTCACAGGGATGCTACCCATACTCCCACAGCTCCAACTCCTGCACTTCTACTGCTTCCACTGCTCCCACACTCCTCCCTACAGCCTTTGGAAACAGCTCTGTTTTTCACTCTCTCTCTTTGCCACTGTCGCTCACCCCTAAGTGGATACAGTATCCACTTATTATGTACAATGGATTTGATCAGGTAACTAACTCCATAGGTTTCAACCATTCAAGAAAATATAGTGAAGGTGCTTAAATTGACTTTTCCTAAATATGTTAATGTTAACATCCTTAACAGGTGTGCACCTGGTCATGGGCACAGGCAATAAGCAGTTGCGCATAGTCCCATTATGGAGCTATAGTGGCAACTGGTAAGGGATATGGGACATGGGCAGTGTTTACTGTGGGTTGATTTGTGGTGCAGGCAACATGGCTCAACGCCATGGCCCAGGCATTGTCACCAGTGGCCATGGCCACAATTCCTGGTCAGTAGCCCACTGTCCCATATTTGGGGTACAGTGGCCACTGGGCCAGGTTGCATCCTTTATAATTGACTCTTTGACCATAGTATGTGTTTCATGCTTACTAGATGATACAGATCACCCTTCATATGTTGGTGGCAACACCCTAAACACAACCCTTTGTAAGGACTTTCTGTGAGGATTGTTACAAATTAGCAATGTCATCTGTGATGTAATCACTGATGTCATCCTTGATTTTACTTGTGATGTGATCTGTGATGTCCTAGTTGTTAAACATAGCAGTGCATGGTGAGGGCATGGGTTATATTCCATGGGCCTCATTATGACCCAGGTGCTAAGTGTTTAATGGCGCCGTAAAAGACTGCGGCGCCATTAAACACCTAGCGCCTAATTACGAGGTCCCTTTGCGGGACCTGCAAAGGAACCTTGGTGCTAATTATGGTACCGCAATTTGCGGTACCGTAATTAGCGCCTTCCCCATTCCCATTGAGCCCTATGGGGCAAAAATGGGAATGGGGAAGGGCCATGGCGGCATGGGGAATTACCGCCCCACCAACCTCGGAATGGGGTGGTAATTCCCCATTCCGCCATGGCGGACTCCGGCGCTAAACCATGGTGCTATTAGCACTAATGAGGCCCCATATTTTAAATTAACAGGAACTTGTCTTTGCTCGATTTTGCACTGCAATCCTAATCCCGACCTTGTGCACTTGATCGTCCCCTCCCCATGACCCTTTGTGCACTTACTCGATCCGTACGCACCACGCTTGAAGATTGTCTGTCTCTCCCTTGTCTACACCCCTAATTGCACTGTTAAACCTGCAGAATCGCCATCAGGCCTATTTGCTATATCCCATAATGTTAAATGGATTTTCTGTATGCACTTACTCTGCCTTGCAGACTATTATCGTCTAAGGGCCTCATTACGACCCTGGCGCTAACGGGTTTACGGCGCCGTAAAAGGCTGCGGCGCCGTTAACCCATTAGCGCCTGATTACGAGGTCCCTTTGCGGGACCCGACCTTAACGGCTGGCCTACACCAGCCGTTAAAGTAGGGACCTGCAAAGGGACCTTGGTGCTAAGTACGGTACCGCAAATTAAGGTACCGCAATTTGCGGTACCGTACTTAGTGCCTTCCCCATTCCCATTGAGCCCTATGGGGCAAAAATGGGAATGGGGAAGGGCCATGGAGTAAGGGGGAATTACCGCCCCGCCAACCTTGTAATGGGGTGGTAATTCCCCCTTTCTCCATGGCGGAGTCGGTAAATTACCGGCATGGACCATGGTGCTATTAGCACCATGGTTTTCTGCCTGGGTCGTAATGAGGCCCTAAGATTTTTAAGGGCTCTGAGCGACTGCTGTTTTTTCCCTGTGCTCCCACCCACCTTGAGCGCTCTCAAACACTTGCCTGTTATATAGGCGCTATATAAATAAACAATACCATACCCTAACGCCCCTTTAACAACGTTTAATATATAAAATGTGCTGAAACTATCTGTGCACAACCGTCCCTACCCTAAGACCTAGGCTGTATGGGGGAAAGGAAACGTTAGCACCTAACAGTCTTTGAACCCATATGCACTTCCGTCACTGGTGTCATTTGGCCCTTCCCACTTCCAAAGTCATATTTTAAAAGAGTACAGTACAGAAGAAGTGGAGCAGACTGTCCATCTTGGAACAACAAGCTTTTAGCAGACAATTATGCATATGACTGTACAGTGAAAAGCAAACATTATCACACAGCAGTCCCTGAACCCAAATGAACTGCCCAATGTTGGACGCATTTTATCCTCACATCAAAGCCTTGAAGCTGTCCGAATAAGTATATATTAAATGTTACATTGAGTGCTGTGAAAACTGTAATAAGCACCCAGCCCAGTGTGCATTATGCATTTAGTGATTCAAGCATCAACCCTTTTATCACAAAGCAAGTTCTCAAATGTACAGATGTGTGCTCATACCTGTGTTCTCGTATGATCTTTGATATTCTTCAAAGAGGGCTGGAACCCTCCGTGGTGTCAATTGTCCCCTTCCCATGTCAGAAAGCTTTTATTTTTTAAAGAGTACCATAGAAGTCTACCAGCTGTTATAAGCAAATCATTTATATGGTAATTCTTTGTTTTGAAAATGTGCTTTTCTCAGTAAGATACATTTAATATTATTATTCTTACTACAGTTTATACTGGAATTGGTGATTAAAAAGAAGCATTGGACATAATTAGAAATCACAATTTTGTAATGTTAGAACAATTTAATAATTTCTCTTGTTTTAATGTTGCATTTGCAAAAATAATTGGTCCCCATGCCCCTCAAAGATATATATATATATACATTTCCTCTGGTTGCACCACCTAACAGCAATGGCTTGTGTGGATCGAGCAAATGAACACCTATAACCCACATAGAAAAAAATGAAACATAGGGCCTCATTATAACCCTGGCGCTCCCGTAATGAAGGGGGCTGGTACGGGACCGGCCCCCTTCATTACGGGAGCGCCGATTACGAGGTTCCCTTTGCGGGACCCGGAACAGACGTCTGGTAAAACCAGACGTCTTTTCCGGGTCCCACGAGGGAAAGAGGAAGGTAATAACTGGCCACTTGTAATGTGCTTATTATTACCTCCCTCCCAATTCCCATTGAGCCCTATGGGGGTTCAAATGGGAATAGGGAATGGTTCCTGCAAGGAGGAATTACAGGGTCCTCCTATGACGGAATGACCCGGTAAGTCCCCATTGCAGGAACCCGGTAATAAAGCCCAGTTTGGAGACAGCCATGTGGCTGCCTCCAAACTCATAATGAGGCCCATAGAGTAAGAAAGAGAGAGAGAGAGAGACAGCAGGAGAGAGATAGACAGAGCGAGAAAGGGAGTGCAGAGAAAGAGAGAGCAAACGAGGAAGACAGTGAGATGGAGTGAGCACACTAGGAGGCATATGATACGCCAGGTTCAACAAGTGTCAAATAGAATCCTTCTTTCTGAGCAAAATATGGAGAGTCAGAATTTGTTCTTCTTGCACAAATTATTTATCTACTAAAAGAGAAGTATCGAACACCACTTTATCAAAATGCTGCAGCGAACCAAAATAAATAAGTAGCTTGACCTGTGCCTGCAAGCAAGGGCAGTCCATAAACCTAATCATCACAGTGTAGTCGTGTTACGCCAATAATTAACATTAAGGCACAGAAGCTTTGTATTTACCAGGCAATAATGAACGTTAGTCAATTGCAGAGCATACTGTCAGTTGGCAGGCTTCCAGCCCGAAGAAACAGCCCAAGGCGCAAGCTCAATTACCAAGGGAAGAAGCGTCATTACCAGCTGCTACAACCTACCACCGAGGCAATTATTGCAATTAGTATTCCATTACAACTCACGGGTTGGATATGATTTCTAAGACGGTAAACGTATGTAGCCCCTTAGGGGGAACAATCGCCAAACATGATGGCCACCATGCAACATACAAAGGGAAACCTAGGGAGGACACCTTTTCTCTTGCCATGGAAAAAGATGGCACAGATATGGGTGAAGGATCTGGGAAAAGGAGGCCGCTGGTACATTCATGTTAGAGTCTAACGTATAAAGCAGGGAAAATGCAGGGAGAGGCAGACCCAATAGTGAGAGTGTACACAGCGCTCACGTTTGCTCCGAATGAAGGTTATAATCTCTGGAAAATGCCCATGTTCTGAGCAGTCTGATTGGCCTACCGCATCCAATCACTGCACAGCACCAGAAGAAGGCACGGTATTCTTGGTAGAAAACATAGCCATTGGAGAGACATTATTTTCCCATAAAGAAAACACTGAACATACTGACTGGTTCTGGACAAGCATTTCCTAAACCAGTTTGCAACACTTTCAAAGCGGTGGTTTGAAGTGGTTTGTGACTCAAACCACATGTTTCTCTATGGGCCTGATCCACAGCTCAAACCT
Organism: Ambystoma mexicanum; assembly: GCF_040938575.1. NCBI lineage: Eukaryota > Metazoa > Chordata > Amphibia > Caudata > Ambystomatidae > Ambystoma > Ambystoma mexicanum. Next base: position 1,079,359,579 of record NC_090936.1, on the reverse strand, counting down.
GCAACCGGCTCGAAATGGTTTTAATCAATAGCAAAATAGGGATGGCTCGAGAGTGGGATCAAGTCAAGTCAATAAATGTGATTCGACTTTACGTGGTTTGAATCAGCTTGGTCCTCTTGCAGCCAATAGATCTCTATGACTCGGATTAGATTATAGCTTTTTCGAAAAGGCCTATTGATTTAAATCAGTTTGACCTTGTTAAGGACATTGAACTCTGTGATTTGATTCATAACGAGTCAGTTCTACCTGGTTAGAGAAAGTGAAACAAATTACACATGTCCTGTTATTCCCTATGAGTGTGGTCTAAGAGAGAGAGAGGCAGAACAGCAGAAAGGAACTGCAAGCAGGAGCTGGGTGTTTGGTGCTTGTGTGTGTTTGTGTATGTGTGTGTGTCTGTGTGTGTGAGTGACATGAGAAATGGAGAGAGAGGAGGGAAGTGGGAATGCAGGAGGGGAAGGGGAAGAGGAGGTTCAGGTTTAATAGGAGGGTAATGTTTTCCACCGCTGCACCTAGCCAGCAGATCCCAGAGCAGCAGCAGTAGCAGTCGCTGCCACAGGCTTCTTCTGAGGTGCAAAACATAAGGAGTGATGGCTGGAAGGTTTAGAATTAATCACATCCTCTGACATTGCTCTGGGCAACCCTCCAGACCATCTTTCGTTTTCCTGACAAGCCACTAGAAAAGGTGAAAGACCATATGCAAATCAGTCCAGCCCAAACTGCTTGGTCACATCCCTTCTGCACTAGGCCACATGCATCCCCAAACATGTTTCGGCCTCATCAGTGAGTAGTAGCTTGGGTCTCTAGACACAGGGACCCACGTCTGGGCATACCCATCCCACTCATGGTGACTATAGCAAAACAAAAGGGGTGATGGCTAGAAGTTTTAGAATTAATCTCAACTTCTGGCATTGCTCTGGGCAACCCTTCATACCTTCGCCCGCCAAGCCATTACAAAAGGGGAAAGACTGTATGCAAATCAGGCTTTCTCCCACCCCAACCAGGCTGAAACATGTTTGGGGATGCTTGTGCAGAAGGGATGTGACCAAGCAGTTTGGGGTGGACTGCCCCTTTTGGGGTGGGACCAAGCCTGTTTTGCATATGGTCTTTCTCCGTTTGACCATAATGAACAGATTCAAATTCAGCTGATTTACCCAGCTGTAAATTGTATCTTTATTTACATGAAACCGGACACAACACGTGACGCGATGACATCATCGCATCACGTAGCACACCATTGCAAAATGGTGGCCACTTTGCAGCGCTGTACGATCAGGAATCGTCGGATGGGGAGACACTGTCACTCATTTCAAATCATTTTGTTAAGAGAGGCTAAAAATTATGAAATATGATTCTTTATGATAAAATTGACTATTCGGACTGTAGTTCTTAATGATGGTTCATATATATAAATGTTTTTAATCTAGGCACACATAAGAATTGTGAACATTGGAACTATTGGGGTGGACCTCATATGACCATTCACTACACTAATGCCACTTAGATAAGAAGACTTTTTTAAAATCTATTTTGGATGCATTGTATATTGCGACTCACTGTTGAGCACCAGTAGCCTGGGGAAATGTCTTGATATTCAGGCACCTCTTTCTGGTTGTTGTCTCTTCGGGCATTTGGCCCAGAAGTTCAGAACCATGGGCCTACAACAAACATTCAGCCAGTCCAGATTTTCTCTACATACCGAGGCTCCTGGTGAGACATGTTTCTTTAAAACGGTATCCATAACAACATATATTTCTTTGAAGTTAGGAATTGATGTTATAAGTATTAATTTCCTTTAATTCATCTAGGGTTTTATGCCATGGAGAATTCCATGCTTGTAAGGATGACCGTTGTTCTACAAGGCATGGTCTAAAGATCAGCAATTAGGTAAGAATATTTTGCTTTACTAAGCATACCACATGGAGATGATTTGGTTGCATAGATAGTGGACAATAACACCAACAAGGGTTTCTCATGTGCTTACAGATTGGTCACACTCTCTAGCAAGTGGCTGTGAAATACTAAGGGGAAGATTGTCCCAGTTTTGACGATATGATTGAATTTTCTACACACAAGAGGTGTACACACAAGAGGGGATTTACCAAGCCTATTTTGTGCTATACAAAGATTTGATTATTTGGAAAAGTCCTTTGTTTTTAATTGTTTTGTGATTATGTCCAGAGCCTGTAAATGATAACACTGATTACATCCCTGATGAAGAGAAATGCTTCTCGAAACACATTGGGTTCAGCTGTCAATACTTAGAAAAGGGTTCTGTTGTTTTTTGCTTTAAATGATTATTACATGTTTTTAAAAACAATTTGGATTCCTAATAAATTATGTTTTCTAACATTGTATGACTACTTTATTCATCAAAATACTGACCACTACATCATAATTACTGTTATTTATATACTGAATGTTTTGGCTTCTTTAGGTCACAACTTGTTTCTGTTTCTCTTTCATGTTGTTATACAGCTCATGTGCCAGGACTGTTGTTTCTCCCCTGCACCTTCTCACAACCTTGATATCTCTTTGCTTGAGTTCATTCATATCATTAGAGATCTTAATGTACACTTTCTACATAGAGGTGCACTCTTTCTGTTCTACAGTTATTATTACTGTTACCTATTTCAATGGTAATCATTTTCTGATCACCTACTTTCTGAGAGGCATAGAAACCCATGTGTGAAAAGCCTGGGTGGAAGCACATACACCTGATTTGTGAGGACCAGAAGTTTAACCAGTCTCCTGTTGAGCTATTCATTAAAAGGCATATGGGGGGCTAGAGGCTGTATAGATATGGCTGCCTAAACGCAATACTCTCCCCAGAGAATCTGTAATCCTTTTTAAAAATAGGAAGCAACACCTATATTTTTTCAAGATTCTTTTTCAACATGAGATGGGAACGTCTGGAGAATTGGGAGCACTAACTTTTATGCGGGAACATACTTTCCGTGCTGTGAGCTGCAGATTTTGAGGCATGTGTGAGTGAGTACGGCACGGGGAGGCGCTGTCTGCTGTGTGGGATCCATTGCAGCAGCCTTCAGAGAGACGGACATGCTGGTTTCTGTTGGGTTGTGCAGATCGTAACGTGGTCGTGGGACCCCAGCACAGTGAAGGAAAGGAGCACTGGCAAAACATAACACTGCGTTAGAAGCAGCTAGTGCTGTGCCTCCCTGATGATACCAGGAGCTCTCCAAGGTTTTTCCTGAAGCCTCCCGATGCATCAAGGCCTGACGGATTGCATTGCTGCTCAGGGTGAGGATGGAGATTTTGCAAGAGAGAACTGCGGGTTGCGGGGTCCTTGAAGGGGGCTGACGATACAAGCAGTGTGATCCTTTACTCATAAACTGGAGTCCGGGACACGTTGAATAACCAAACTGAGAGTGCTCTTCTACTTGAAACTGTACTGCTTGGAGGGTTCTTCTGTTTCTTTTGAAACGTGATGACGTATGTGTAGAGGGGAGATTGCTGCGGTCTGATGTAACCCCCTTTTTTCAGGCTGGTACATCAGACCCTTTGGGGTTATATAACTGTTCAACTGCCCTCTAAAAGCTCTGCATGGGGGCACCTATGAAAAGAGTCCTTGGATGGATATTTGTAGCCCTGGTTATCTTTTGATTACAATAACTGGGAGTGGGGAGAGCTTATCCAATCTCATGAGAGGATGCTCAGTTTGACACTTGGACTCTTGGTGTTTTGTGTTGGGCTTTCTGGCAAGGTGAACATGTCTGGAACCTCCTCGGAAAATCAGAGCAGGCTGGATGTGTTTGAGAGGAGTTCCTTCAACATGATTGGGGTTTTGTATTTGCTTATGGCTCTCCCTGACCATGGCATGGCTCAACAGACAGATGATTTATGTACTATGAAGCTTGTTATGAAGGGTACTCTTTGCGCAGTGGATCAGAACATGGATACCCTTGCACCATAAGGTAGAACAGCTATGTGGGCGAATGTCGGAAGCAGAGACTTGCATAGGACTTGCTGAGGACACTATGGTTGACCTTGAAACAAGGGTGAAACACCTGGAAAGGGGTGTAAAGATAGCACAGGAAAAGAATTAAGATTTGCAGTCCAGGGTACGTAGTAGCAACATTCTAATCGTGGGTCTGCCAGAGACAGCGGCAAAGGTGCCACCTGAAATTTTCTTAGAATAACAGTTGCCACACATAAATACTGGCCCATCCCTTTTTTTCTAATTTTTTTTTGATTGAGAGAGCCCATGGGGTATTTGGCTTTAGACCTGCACAAGGATTCCCCGACATACTGTTATTGCCAAAGTATTAAACTATATAGACAGGGACCAGATCCTCAAATACGCCAGGAAAAAGGGTGCATTGCCCCTTGAAAATGTGTGTATTTCTATAAACCCTGACTTCAGTGTTGCGGTTCAAAATGCTAGACGTACTTGTTTTCTGTCAACCATAGACAGAGGGAGAAAAACCTGAACTACCAAATGCTTTTTCCTACTTGAAATGTATACAGGGGGGCAAGTCACAATTTTTCACGTCCCCGGAGGAGGCAGCAAGTTGTTTACATTCAATGTTATCTGTGCTTGCTCTCTAATTTCTCTCTTCTTTAGATGATAACTCTGTAATGATGTTGTAGTTGTTGCTAACACATACTGATAGTAATTTGCTCTGTTGTGAATTAGTTGGTGAATGGTTCTCTGTGTAGGCTTAAGTGGAATGAGCCCCCCCCCACATAGCGTGATGCACCGGTTGTATTTTTTTTGGTTGAGGTTTTTTCTTTCTTGTTCTATTGTTGTTGATAGGGGGATTATTGAATGTGACATTGGAATTTGGGGATATTTTGGTAAGAGAGGGGGTGCGGGTTTGCTTGTTGGTATGTCGGTATCTCTAGGTTGCTGACATATTTTTGCTGGTTTGGGTTTCGTTTGAATATCATAAGCATCCTACTGTATACGAGAATGAGTGAACTGCTGCTGTGGTGCTTCCAGATGCGCCCAATGAGACCCAGACTTGTTCTTTTATCCTGAAATATCCGCGGGTTAAATAATGTCATTAAGCAATGCAAAATTACTGCATACCTGAAGAAGCATATTGGGCCTCATTATGCTGGCCCCGTTAGACCCCTACTGCCTCATTACTAGGTCCACTCGGAGGACCCGGTAAGGACGCCTGGTAAAACCAGGCGTCCTTAGCGGGTCCCGCAAGCAGCCCAGCATGTTAAAACAGGCCCATCATTAACGGGTCCGTTGTTAGCATGCTCCCTATTCCCATTGAGCACTATGGGAGCTCGAATGGGAATGGGGATGTACCGGGTCAGGGTTCACTGAATGGGGATATACCAGGCCCTCCAAGGTCGAAATGGCCCGATATTTCCCCATTCAGGGAACCCAGACCTGGTACCCGGAATGGGGGTAGCCATGCAGCAAATAGCTGCATGGCTACGTTTATTTTCTCGTTTTTCCCCCGGTAACCTCCTTTCCCTTACCTGCCATCCCTTGATCATGCAGAGTGCTGACCTTTTTTAATTTTACTCTCTTGTAGTTAGACTGTTATATTTGTTTTGGGGGGTAGTACTTAGCTTATGGTAGGTGGCATCTGTAATGAGAAAGGGTGGCCATTTGGTGATTGCTGTCACGTTGGTTCGGAAGAAATTGTGCCCAGGGCAGGTTACCCACAGGAATGCTACCCATGCTCCCACAGCCCCAACTCGTGCACTTCCACTGCTCCCACACTCCTCCCTCTAGCCTCTGGAAACAGCTCTTTTACTCTCTCTCTTTGCCGCTTGCGCTCTCCCCTAAGTGGATACAATATCCACTTATTATGTACAATGGATTTGATCAGGTGACTAACTCCATAGGTTTCAACCCTTCAAGAAAATATAGTGAAGGTGAAACATGCTTAAATTGACTTTTCCCAAATATGTTAATGTTAATAACCTTAACAGGGTTGCACCGGGTCATGGGCAGAAGCAATAAGCAGTTGTGCATAGTCCCATTATGGGGGTACAGTGGCCAATGGTAAGGGATATGGGACCATGGGCGTAATTATAGGGGGGGACAGGTGGTTTTGTCCCCCCCAACTTCTGTGGCATGCCTTTTTGTCCCCCCAGCTTTTGGAAGGAGGGCAGGGGGGCCACAATGATCAATTATGTAACTGGACAGCGCAAGCCCGGCTGGGGTACACAGCAAGGCTTGCGCTGTCTCATTACATAATGCAGAGATGCCTGGCAGCCGCGCTGCAACATATTCAGGGCTGGGATGCCCTGCGTGGCTCAGTCTCTCACCCTGGCTGGCCTGACTCAAAGTCAGCAGCCAGGGTGCTGAACTGGGTGTTGCAGGGCCTGGGGCCTGTGCTGTCACGCAAGCAGCAGCACTTCCGGGTGCCAGCGGCACAGAGCATCGCTTTCCGGCTTCGTGTTAGTGCGACACGCAGACAGGAAATAGGAAGCTCATTCAGCTTCCTTGTTTCTGTCTGGAGGCGGGTGAGTGCGAAGAGGCTAGGTCGGTGTAACATGAGACGTGGACCAGGCGGCTTTAAAAAAATAAAAAAATAAATGTATTGTGTTTGTGTTTGTGTATGTTTGTTGGGGAGCTCTGTCCAATCACTCTGAGGCAAAATACATGCAAACTTCCGAATTAGCATAAGGATTGCACCAACAGAAGTGACTCCACAGTAAAGGACATTGCAAGGCGCATCATCCGTCTTTGATACTTGGTGGCACCTTGGAAGTGACTTTAGAATAAGTTGCCATAAATAAGCCAAGTGACAAATACCTAAATTGCACTATTGTTATATATGGAGCAACTCTATAGTCAGTAGGCTCTTCCAATATAATACAATGATACAATAATATAAGCTTTGAAGTGAATCAATCGGTTACAGAGCTGCAGATAAGGCAAAATGTGATTAAATGATTTGCACAGTATCACACACTTGGTTAAATGGTGAAACTGGGATGTGGACAATTTACGCGACCATGCACATCTTTCCAGGCTTAGTTGATATAGATATTTATTAAGGTTTGCTTTACATTTCATGTGCTTATTAATTATATAATACATATAAAATTTAATTATTTATAGCAATGCATTGGAAGTAAACCACATTACATAATAAACTAGCCTTTCATTGTAAACTAACCATACACTATATACATTGTCATAGAAATATCTTGAGCAATGGGAGTATGGCTTTAGTTTTATTCTCCCCATTCTGCATGCAAAGTCACAATAGCATCATGTAGATTAATGTGAGCCTAACAAATACCCCTTGGGTTTTAAAGCCATAGTCGTTATTTCATAAAGCATGCAACATTATGCAGCCTTCTCACTTCGGATCACTCCCTCCCATTTACATTTCTAAAGGGCCAAAAGTCCCTGCTAATAGTACCACCCCTCCGATCCCATCAGTGCCTAATGGCACACATTTTAATACTCTGATACAGGCCAACGTGAGTACCCTCTGCTTCCCGGAGCTCCTTGGGACATTGACCTGCAGCGGGACACCTCTACCATTCGGAAACAGGCAAGGTGTTGTAAGGATATTTGGCATGTTACAGTACAGAGTACAGCACTACTGCAAAGGTAGCAATTTTCTTTTTTTAATGCAGCGCCACCACATGGGTGCGGTGCATTGCTATATGTGTTACCAGATTAACATGGATATAAGTAAAGCCAGGCTATTCAGTCAAAAATGATTTTAACATATAAGATGCAAATCTATTTTTACAGTTAAAAGCACACGTGCACATTCAAAAATGCACACTATTTTTCACCTGAAATGCCTATGGTGCAAGAGACACATTTGAAAATTAATAACTAACATTATTAATAACTAACCTGACTAATAAAACTGCATTTAACATAACCCACTAATAAAAATGTGTCTCCACTGCAGAAATAGGCCTACTCTGAAAGTGAACTTTTAAACGCACATTCATTTTGTTTTCTTTTTCTCTGCTGCTCTGTCCACATAACTCAGGAAGCCAAGGGCTCGGAGATACAGGAAATCAGTTGGTTACAAATGGTTACTGTAAAAAGGAGCCATTGTGTAGAGAGGGAGGAGATGGCATGATTAATTTCTGATTGGAGCAGCGTCATAGCAAGTATCATGCTAGAGGCAGTGATGAGGGTTTTGCTGGGGGGAGTTTGAAGAGAGGGGGAGGACAGTCGGGATTTGGAGAGCTGGGAGAAGGACCTGTTTTCCTGGTTGGAGCATTTCTGATGAAAAAGCTGAGAGTTCCAGGCAATAACCCCGGTTTGAGAACGAAAGACGCTTGTTTTCACCGGGGTTAATCTTCAAGGGAGCCACATTCAGAAAGAGAACAGCTGAAGAAAACTCAGGCTGAACAGATAAGGTAATTACAGAAGTGTGGGGGCTGAGTGTGTACGAGAATATTCAGTCAGTGTAGGAAAGGAGATTCCGGTGCTTTAATCACATGTTAATGTTGCAAATTGAGTTCTTGTCTCCGCCACTCTCTTTTCAGTGTATCACAGACAATGCTGTTACTGTGCTATTTTATTTATTTCTGTAAAGAGTGAGATCGTGTTTAAATGCAACTTTTATAATACAGAAAAATATTTGAAAGCAGACGGGTGGTGTGTTTTACATTTACCAATACAGTGCTGATGATGTGGGGAGATTTTTAAACAGTGCAATTGTCATTTTAAGACAGATGTGTGCATGATCATATTCAGTATGGACAGTTGTGAGTGACTGTTTGTAGCATAGCTCGTTGGAGGTACATGAGCCAACGGGAAGAGAGACTCTCTGGACATAGTTCCCTACCGTATATAAGGTAGTGGAAATTACCACAAAATTACCACATATTTTATAAATAAATAAGTCATAAATAAGTCAATGAGATCGCCCAGGGTGGCACACTAACACTAACACTGAAAATGTGGTATTCCTGAAATGTAGGCCTGAGGTTTCTCTAGTGATCACACGAAAAATCTAAACAAAAACAAGGGATTCTGAATGTTGGGGCCACAAATAGAACAAAGGAATTATGCTTGCCACTATAACCACGCAAATCAACCACGTTTACCACCTAAATATGTCTGAGCTCTGAAATAAGGCACTGTATTATTGTTATGTGTGATCCAATATGAATATAGAGAGTGATTATTGCTAAAGGTATTCTGGCGGTAAGGAAATACCGCAAAGCCCCAAATATCCACAAAATACCCTACATATTTATGGTGCGTTGCAGGCCGGGAAAGTGATCATAGAGTACCTACTGGGCATGACAAGCGTGTCTCACACTGCCATTTGCACATTAAAAGGAACCCATTTTATAATAGCAGTGTGCCACTAAAAACGAATTTCAGAATGTCACAAAGGGAAACCACATTCTCAGATCTAGTGCAATATTTAGAGGCAAAGTTGTTTGCACATGGGAATTGGTCGTCGAATAGCACGTTAGAATGGAGTAACCGCATTCAGGGTGAGGTGCAGAAAGAAAAACTAGACAATATTTTTGCAGAAGGCAGCATAATTCAGGTCTGCCTTACAAGATTATTGAATACAGCCGATAAAAGTGCAGAGAAAGACTGTTTAATACGGCTATGCGGCAAAATATGGTTTATTTTAAACAAGTCCCTGCGAATGCAAAAGAATGATACTCAGCTAATTAACAGGTTAAAGACTGAATTAGATGGGGCAAGTAAAAATCAGGAAATGTTGAGAGCAGAATTGGATGTATGCCAAAAAGATATGCAATTAAAATGCAGAGACTTTGATACTCAGTTATCCAAAAGCAAGAAACAATTTGAAGATAGTGAACAAGAATTGGCACACTTAAAAGCCTTAGTGGATCACATTAGACAGGATAAAGATGAGGTTGTTTCAGAAATGCAGATTTTACAAAAAGAACATTGTGAAAAAGAATGTGATCTCCAGAGCGCAGAACAAGAAATGATTAAAATGATTCAAGAAAGAGACAAGAGAAATAAAGAGTTCAATGAATGCCAAATGCAAATGTGTGACATGCAGGAGGTGATTAATAAGATGAATGGTGAAAACAACTATTTGCAAAATGAAGCCAACAGACTCCTTAAAAAGTGTAAGGACTTAGAACAGCAAATGTGCATTCCCAGGTCCCAGGAGAGGCGGCAGGGTACCACATTTAATGGAGTGGAGGTGAATTCTAGCTCTGCCCAAAGAGCTAGTGCTCCAGTGACTGGGCCGGTGACTGAACTTGGTTGCGGCGCCCTTGGGGGATTTGATACTCCCATTGGGGGCAGCCACCAATCTCATACACCTGAAAACAGGATTGAATCGCAAAATAGTGCAATTCCATGCATTGCAACAAGTAGCCCCATAAAAATAATGAAATCCATTAAAGCCCTGATCAAACCATTTAAAAAGGGAGGTGAATGCTGCATTGAGGATCACTTAGAAGCGGTGCAGGACATTTTTAAAGCACTCCAGATACCTAAGGAACAGTACAGACAATATTTTCATTTAACTTTAGATGCCCCGACGGCCAGCATCATAAGGGGATTAAATGAACAGCAGAATATGACATGGTTGGACTTTGAAAAAGAAATTAGGCGTCATTTTTCTCCTTTTCAGTCATTGCAGGAGGCAAAGAAAGTCGCTTACACAATTACTGCTGGACCTAATACATCCCCTCGCCAATTTTTACAAGACTTAAAAAGAGCATTTTCTCACTTTGATGTATCTTTTGACTCAAATTCCAATGAGTTTAAAACTGCATACTTCTATGGGCTACAGAAAGACATCATATCCCAATTGGTCCGTGAATTTGACCGTGACAAGTCCCTTGAATGGATTGTACATCAAAGCACAAAACTATATGAGGTACTCTATTGTCAGGGTAGAGAAAGTGATAAAATGAAAGATACTAGACCTAAATCTAAAGAACCCTCAGCCACAGTAATGGAAATCAGGTCAGCCAAAATGTCCCTTGAGTCTGCTCAAAGACAAGGTAAAAATAATGTGACACCTGAACAAAGGGGTAATCAACAAAGATCGCCATTTCCTGTACCAATGTTCCAATCACATGATCCTAGTAATAGAGAGAGCTACATCAGCCCTAGGTATTTAGGGGACAGACCCCGGGTAGGATATCGGCCTGATATGGCAAGTATGAACAATAACCAGAGACAAAATCAAGATCAAAGAAATGATGGTCCCTACCAGTCATTGGGGACACAGAGCAGATTTGATCCCAACACCATGATATATGGTAATCAGGATAGGCCCCGATATGTGGATCGATTTACTGATAATGGAAATCAACCTAGCGGCCAGTACCCACAATCTGAGAGACAGGACATGAGGCAAAACGTGAACTACAATCCACGCCAGTACAATGATTCCCCACCAGGGGATTATAATCAAAGGATGGGTGCAACCCGCTCTCCTCCACAAATGAATCAAGAGTTCAGAAACCATCCCAACCGACATCATTCACCTGAGAGGTATCAGAATAGATCCAATCAGGGGGAAAACAACCAATATCGACCTAGACCACAGAAAGAGGATCCTAGAGAGATGGAAAGGTTCCAGTGCCTTGAGGCCCAAGTGAAAATGTTAGCTGAGCAAATAGGAAAGCTCTGTACAGCGCAAAAACAACCTTCCAAAGAGGGGGCTGATGGCCATCGCAATGACCGGGGGGCTTCCGAAAAGTGACTAAGTACTCATGATAACTGCAGTGCCAAAATGACAGATTGCTCTGATATAATTTTGCATAACGACTCTGAGATGCCTAATGGATTAAATGTGAAAGTGCCAGTAAATGAACTTGTGACAGAAAGTGCAAATAATTCTAAAAAAGAGGTACGGTTTAACCTAGAGCTAAATAAAACAGTAAAGATTTGTACAAATGAAAAAGAAACATTAGGAATTCCAAAAGAAAAAAGGGACAGACTTAAGAAAAATGACTCATGCATGGGGAATACCAGTGGACAGGGAGTAAGTGGGGATGCTATAGCTCCTTCCCTGGGCAAGCAAAACAATGACCAAACACAGACAGAAAAAGGAAATACTCACAAGGAGGGTACAAGTCAATCACCTGAAGAATTCTTTGAGCCACATATTTTTGAAGAGGCTGAAAGGGCTGGTATCACACTAAATGATCACAAATGCACAGAATTAAAAAATGACAAATTGATGAATGATGTTGTTACACATGTTCAGTTGGAAGGTTGTAATGTGGTCTCTGATGTTACCCAGATGGATGGGCGAACAGTGGCCACACTCCAAAAAACCTCTGATCATGGAGAAATGAATAAAGTCTCTCGCGCAGAAATGGGTAAAAAGGAGGGAAAAATGTCTTTCCATTTACCAATGTGTTTAGCCAAAAGTGAAAAAGACCTGAGAAAGGTGAGCCCTGAAATCAGTAAGAATTCACATTTCTTATGTGTATTAGAGGAAGTTGAGGACAGATATTATGCACCCATCACTGTAGAAGAAAAATGCCACACCTATGCTATGATTGACACTGGCGCACAGGCCACAATTATGTCCAAGGAGCTGGTAAAGAGTATCAATGAAGGGAGACCCCCACGGAGTCAGATCACAGTGAAGGAAAATCAAGGCCCAGTGCATAACTTTTATGGGGAGGAGGTGCCCATCATAGGTGTAACTGAGGTTGACATAAAAATAGGAAAGCACAGAATGAAACAAGAGGTATTGATCACATCTATTTGTGAAATTCCATTTCTGATGGGGACAGATTGTCTGAAAAGATTGTCTCCTCTAATAGATGGGGTGAATGGAGTGCTGTGGTCTTTAACCAAAAAACCATTGAGGCCTAAGAAACTAAAATCACAAAACAGCAATATAAATGAATGTCACACCGTTGCCAAAACAAATGATGCTGTGGAGGTATATCTCCAGAATAGCTGCATACCTAGTGTCACTGTTATATTAATGTGTCAAGACAAAATGCAGAGCGACAATGAAAAACTACCTGTACAAATATACTTGGACCCAAGGAAAAATTGGCAGACTGCCATAGATGAGCACACATTACGTTTTTATTTAAAAGAGAAAACATGCAAAGAGAATATTGCTCCTCAAACAGATTCAGAAAAACACATTACCACTCTGGCAGAAATACACATGGAAGATGAGCAACCATGGGTTCATGTTGGTATAAATGACTATTTTAAAACAATAAAAGCCACTTTAGTGCTTGAACATGAAAGGAGTTTCATTAATGAGAAATTGTTGCAAAAAATAATGGAGAGGGAAGAAATCCCGAGATTTAGGATTAAAAACCAATATGTTTCTGGCTTGGACAGTCCAGACTTTGAAAACCGAATTGCAGGCAGATGCACGCTTAAAATTAGCTTTGGGCAGAAAACAATTTACCATAATGTATGGATAGTGAGTGGAGCACAAAATGAATTTTACATGGGAAATGACATCATGCACAGAATGTGTATGGTGTTAGATTTCCTTAATCAAAAAATATGGTCACGCCTAGGTGATCCGGCACCTGAATTTGAAGACAAAAGAAGGGCTTATCATTGTGCACAACTGGTTCCTTATGCAATCGAATTACAAATGAGGAAAGATACTATTATTCCTGCATTTACAAAACAGTTTGCAATAACACTGAAATGCAAAAATGGACAGCAGATTAAAGGCTCTGATGCATTTGTATGCCTGAATGAATCCATAAAACAGCAAGGCCTGGATTATGAATACATTCCATTGCTAGATATTGGTGAAGGATCTGTAAAAATTATGGTAAATAATAAAGGTTGTCAGGATATTGATTTAGAGGAAAACTCCCCATTAGGAATGGCCATACAAAAATCACATTATACGGCAGATTTAAATAACATGGTGATTGGAAATATTCCTGAAAAGTATGTAGATGCCAAGGGTGAGTTGCCAGAACACCTGGACTCTCAGCCCAAAGGAATATTTAAAATTCATTCTGTGTATCCTTATGATTCAAATGAGACAGTGTGCTGCCATCAAGAGGATTGCATAATATTTAATTTAAATGAAAATGAAACAGAAAATCAGCTCATTGAAGTGGAAGCTGATATGCCAAAATATTTAAAAGTGGCAGCTTTACAAAAAGACACAGCCACATAGTTAGAGGAAAGCGCCGAGATTCCCTTACCAGAAGATTTTCCAGAATTTTCCAAAATGGTAGAAGAACAGATCTCCTTAGCGAATGCGTGTGAAAGCAATGAAGAGAGGGACAATCTGAGGGAGATATTTATGGAGTTTAAGGATGTATTTGCAAAAGATGCTTATGATTGTGGTTTAACTGATTTACATGTGGCCACACTACCAGAAGGGTATAGCAGAAATCCAGTGTTTGTACACCAGTATAGACTACCGCTGGCATGTTTAGAATCATTGGCAGAGAGTATTAAAAATTTGGAATCGCGGGGAATCATCAGGCCCATTCATAGCACACCCAATACACCTATTTTAGGTGTGTTAAAGCCAAATGGTCAATGGCGGCTGTGTGCAGACTTGAGAGAGTTAAATAAAAGAGTACCAGTATCTAGATGGCCACTGCCATTCATTGATCAGGGCCTAGCTCAGATACATGGTTCAAATGTATTTACCACATTAGATCTCACCTCTGGATATTGGTGCGTGCCATTGGCAGAGGAGATACAGCATTTATTTTCCTTTACATTTGACAGGACTCAATATGCCTGGCTTAGAGCTCCGTTCGGGTACATCAATAGTGGGAGTGAATTTGGCATATTTTTGAGAAAGGCCATGCCGGATGCAGCGGAAAGAGGAACAATAGTTTATGTGGACGATGTCCTGATAAAAAATAAAAGCCTGAAAAGCCATTTTGATGAAATAAGACATGTACTTGGCCAATTGCAGAAAGCAGGCGCCAAAGTATCTTTGCATAAAGCACAATGGTGCAAGAAAAAAAGTGAACTTTCTAGGGCATGAAGTGACTGAACATGGGCTAAATCCACAAAAGAAGAAAATAGAGGCCATACAAAGATTAAAAGATCCTAAAAATGTGAAAGGAGTAAAAAGTTTATTAGGGATGACAGGCTATAACAGAAAGTTCATTGAAAATTATGCAGAAATCACTCAACCATTGACTAAACTGCTTAAACTGAATACTCCCTGGAAATGGGAAAAAGAGCAGTCTGATGCAGTGGCTAAATTAAAGGAAGGTCTTGTAAAGGCACCATGTTTAGCATACCCCATAAAGGACAGGGATTTCTTTATAGAAATAGGTTTTTCTGAACATTGTATGTCAGCAGTGTTATCACAAAAACACGATTTGAATCACAAAACCATTGCATATGCAAGTAAGGCATTTTCCCAAGTTGAAATGAAATTTAATGAATGTGAAAAGGCCCTATTAACCACTGTGTGGGCGCTACAACATTTCCGCCCCATTGTTCAGGGAGAAAAGGTGATTATTGAAACAAATCACCAACCTTTGCAATTTTTAGAGAGTAAAAGAATTAGATCAGGTAATCTAGCGCAATCCAGAATCACTTCATGGACGCTGGCATTACAAGGTTTTCCCATAGAAGTGAGATATGGACAAAATAAAAGAACCCAATTGCTCAAGGGTTAGCTGACTTACATGACTGTGCAGCTGAACAAATACCAAATGAAATGGAAGTAGAAACTAGTTTGCAGGAATTTGAACAATCACCACACAAAGCTTTTGATGAAAAAACATGCAAGGATTTGCCAATTGTATATGTGGATGGTTGTGCTTTTCACATTGAAAATGACAGTAATAAACAATTAGTGGCAGGAATAGGAAATGTCTGGTTGAAATGTGAAGGTGTCCCCAGTATAGGGATGAGGATTGGAGATAGGAGCAGTCAGGTGGCGGAATTGGCAGCCATTTATAAAGCAATTGCTACTGCAGTTGATGAAAAGTTCAGTGAAATTGTCCTGGTGACTGATTCTGACTATGCACGGAATAGCTTTGTGGAGTATTTGCCTGGTTGGAAAGCAAGAGGCATGGTTACATACAACAAAAAGCCACTTAAGCATGGAAAAATGATACAAGCCATAAACAAATTGGTGTCAGAGAATAAGTTAACAATATACTGGAGAAAAATTCGTGGGCATTTAAAAACACCAGGAGAGGATAAGGAGGGAAATGATAAGACAGACCACCTGGCTAAGATTGGGGCTGTGATGGGAGAATTGCTACCTATTGATTATTTAATGGGTGAAATACAAATTGATGCAGTCACACGTTCTAAAGCACCATAGGAGGTAGATCAACCGGTGGTACAGTGGAGTCATGACACGCCAGACCAAGATTTGATTGAGGCACAAAAGAATGATCAAATTTTGGGAATCTATTATAATCATTTGATAGATCCCGAACAAAATTCTTTGACAGAAAATGATTGTATGGGAAAAGAGGAGTTGAGGGTGTTATTAAAGAACAAAACACGAATTAGATTACAGGATGGACTCATGATTAGAGAGTCCATAACAGGACAAATACAGTGGGTAGTACCCCTTTCATTCAGAGGACTAATGCTACACCATGCACATGATGCCATAACTGCAGGCCATAGAGGTTCACAAAAAACATTAGAAATACTAAAAGATTATGCTTACTGGCCACATATGTCCCAAGATGTGGAATTATATACTAGAGGATGTCTAGTATGCGCCCAATTTAAACCTGCTTCACCAATGCATAGAGCACCATTGATGAAAAGAGGCCTAACTCTCCCATGGTCAGATTTGCAAATAGACTATGTAGGTCCTTTAAAAAGGTGGAGCAGGGGACACCGTTATATTTTGAGTGTGGTATGTTTGATGTCGAAGTGGATTGAATGCATTCCTGCACCAGATTGTAGTGTGCAAACAGCAGCCACATTGCTGGTGAACCATGTGTTCTCAAGGTTTGGGTTGCCACAAAGAATTGAGTCAGACAGAGGAAGTCATTTCACAAGTACTCTAATGAGTAAGGTATGGCAAATACTAGGTTTGAAAAGGAAACTACATATCGCATATCGGGCGGCGTCTTCAGGTACAGTTGAAAGAAGCAATAGGTCTGTTGTGGATATTTTAAAGACATTTGTGGCAGAAGCAGGTTCCAGCTGGGATTTACGTTTACCGTTGGTTTTGATGGCAATCAGATCAACTCCTGCCAAGGCAACAGGTGTTAGCCCCCATGAGGTCTTGACAGGTAGGAAAATGGTGTTACCACAACACCTACTATACAGAACACATGAGCAGACACTTGTGAGTGCATCCACAGTTCATGAATATATTGATGAACTGAGGAGGCATTTGCAACATGCATTTGCTTTTGTGCAGAGAAATCTGGAAAGAGCTGCTGACAGTGCAAAGTCTTATTATGACAAAAAGACATCAGTAAAGGAATACAGTGTAGGGGATCAGGTGTACAAGTTTCATTTTGGAAAAAGTAAACAGAAAAATTCTAAATTTCTAGCAGCCTGGCAGGGGCCATTTCGAATTATAGATAAGGTCACTCCTGTAGTTTATAAAATTTTGAAAAATGAAGGTGAAACGGCAATAGAGCAGTCTGTCCATGTAAATCAAATCAAACCATGCCATCCCAGACATGAGATCAGGCAGCTTGAGCATGTAGAAACAGATAAAGTCCCTTGAACACAAAAAGAGAAAATAAATGGGTACAATCAGGAGGCAGTGACAAAGAAGTTAAAAAGTTGATTGTTATAATGGTACATAAACACTGTAATATATGTAAAAATATATAATATAAAATAAATAAATAAATAAATAAAAATATATAATGGAAGCTCATGGTTGGTGTGCAGAGAGAAAATGTATTAAATATTGAATGCTGTTTATATGTGCTTGTTTTCTTTTAACTTGTGTTTAATTTCAGAAAAAAAAAAAAAAATATATATATATTTTTACCAAGCATGTTTTATTTTTGGCAAAAGGGTGAAGTTAGTATTGTGCTATGTACTTAATTTGTTTATTTTCTATTTGATTTAGAAAATTAACATTATTTGGTCGGAGGTTCCGGGATCAGAGCCCACGGGAGACGACGGAGTCCTGGAGCACATGTGGACGGATTCCAGGAAAGCCCCAAAGAGGGGTGAAGACCAAGGCTGCAAAGCGATCAGCATTGAAGATGATACCGATGATATGGTTAATGATGATGATATTTGGAGGGATCTTCAAGAATTCAGAAGCACAGGTTGTCATTGAACCTGGACCAGCATCTGGTATCGCGGTGGAAGAGGCACCAGGATTCATCATGAGTGATAGAAGGATGATTTTCCAAAAAATATACATACCATTGAATCCTGAGATTTTGATTGAAAAACACTTGAACAATACCGGAATTAAGATTGAACAGACTAAAGAGTGGCTGGAAATAAGAAAAGAGGACAATAAGCAGTCAATAAGAGATATATTAATGCAATTGGAAAAAACATTCGTGAATTCAGCAGACATTAAGAAGAAGAGAGGAAAGAGAGGTGCGGTGATGCTCGCGATATCATTGGTAATGTCTATAGTTGGAGCCATAATAGGTACCACAATATCAACAGCCAATTCTATTTCGGTAGGAACACTGAGTACTAAAGCGCAACAACTGAGTATTGACCTAGAAATAATACAAAAAACATTAGATGGAATTAGAGGGGGACTGGATGAACAAGTAAGATTCATAAATGAAACTGCAATCATTCTAAATGAACAAGCGGATGTAATGCAACGGGCGACTAAAATAATACTTAAGCATGACAGAACTTTAAATGAAATATTGAACATAATGAGTCCTGTTGATAGACTATTAACGAATTATATGAGAGAAGTTCAAACTGCAGTTTCACAATTGATTCAAGGACATATCCCCTTGTATTTTGTTTCGCAGGATATTATTCGTCAAATGATAGAAAGATTGACCAGGAGGGAAATTGATATAATACAGGTAAAAATTGCATTCAAAATGGGTAATGCAATGCCGTTATATGTGGACTTGGAAAGACTAGAGATCGGATTTTTGCTATGCATCCCATATGTAGCCCCTGAACTTATTTATCAAACGAAGTGGGTACACAACGTGGGATTTTGGCAAGAGGACAAATTTATTAAGATTAAGACTCCAGAAGTGGTGGCATTTCAGTCATGGGAACCTGAAGTTTATTTAATACCAAACCTGGAAACATGTGTAAAATTTAAAGAACAAAATTATATGTGTCCAGGTAAACCGTTTGTTCCTGATGCCACAGATGCTATTTGTGGTTTGAAATCTGACCCAAGTATATCAGAGGGATGTGAAGTGATTATTAGCAATATGGGGAGTGAAGAAATGGCGCAGGCTAAGATGGTCAGAGGTAAATGGTTGATCAGCACCTGTTTAAAGAACATGCCGGTAGTACATTTAAACCATGGAACATACGTGGTTAAACAGGTGAAATATAATGTTTTTTATTTACAGGTTCCAAAGGATACAATTGTGTCAATTGGGGGGTTAACATTGTTTCATGTAACAAATGATGTTTGGGAAAGCCAAGTGGAAAATATCGATTTTTTTCAAAGGGATACTTTTCCAATAGATCCGGATGTGGAATATTTATTGAATCACAAAGAAAGACATGTTATAAAAATGAATTTGAGAAAAAAAGAACAAGTTGTTTTTAGGAATTGGCTTGGATTGTAACCAAGTTCTAAAAAGAAAAGGAGGGTATGTAAGGATATTTGGCGTGTTACAGCACAGAGTACAGCACTACTGCACAGGTAGCAATTTTTTTTTTAATGCAGCGCCACCACATGGGTGCGGTGCATTGCTATATGTGTTACCAGATTAACATGGATATAAGTAAAGCCAGGCTATTCAGTCAAAAACGATTTTAACATATAAGATGCAAATCTATTTTTACAGTTAAAAGCACACGTGCACATTCAAAAATGCACACTATTTTTCACCTGAAATGCCTATGGTGCAAGAGACACATTTGAAAATTAATAACTAACATTATTAATAACTAACCTGACTAATAAAACTGCATTTAACATAACCCACTAATAAAAATGTGTCTCCACTGCAGAAATAGGCCTACTCTGAAAGTGAACTTTTAAACGCACATTCATTTTTTTTTCTTTTTCTCTGCTGCTCTGTCCACATAACTCAGGAAGCCAAGGGCTCGGAGATACAGGAAATCAGTTGGTTACAAATGGTTACTGTAAAAAGGAACCATTGTGTAGAGAGGGAGGAGATGGCATGATTAATTTCTGATTGGAGCAGCGTCATAGCAAGTATCATGCTAGAGGCAGTGATGAGGGTTTTGCTGGGGGGAGTTTGAAGAGAGGGGGAGGACAGTCGGGATTTGGAGAGCTGGGAGAAGGACCTGTGTTCCTGGTTGGAGCATTTCTGATGAAAAAGCTGAGAGTTCCAGGCAATAACCCCGGTTTGAGAACGAAAGACGCTTGTGTTCACCGGGGTTAATCTTCAAGGGAGCCACATTCAGAAAGAGAACAGCTGAAGAAAACTCAGGCTGAACAGATAAGGTAATTACAGAAGTGTGGGGGCTGAGTGTGTACGAGAATATTCAGTCAGTGTAGGAAAGGAGATTCCGGTGCTTTAATCACATGTTAATGTTGCAAATTGAGTTCTTGTCTCCGCCACTCTCTTTTCAGTGTATCACAGACAATGCTGTTACTGTGCTATTTTATTTATTTCTGTAAAGAGTGAGATCGTGTTTAAATGCAACTTTTATAATACAGAAAAATATTTGAAAGCAGACGGGTGGTGTGTTTTACATTTACCAATACAGTGCTGATGATGTGGGGAGATTTTTAAACAGTGCAATTGTCATTTTAAGACAGATGTGTGCATGATCATATTCAGTATGGACAGTTGTGAGTGACTGTTTGTAGCATAGCTCGTTGGAGGTACATGAGCCAACGGGAAGAGAGACTCTCTGGACATAGTTCCCTACCGTATATAAGGTAGTGGAAATTACCACAAAATTACCACATATAGCTCTCTGTCATAAATAAGTCAATGAGATCGCCCATGGTGGCACACTAACACTAACACTGAAAATGTGGTATTCCTGAAATGTAGGCCTGAGGTTTCTCTAGTGATCACACGAAAAATCTAAACAAAAACAAGGGATTCTGGATGTTGGGGCCACAAATAGAACAAAGGAATTATGCTCGCCACTATAACCACGCAAATCAACCACGTTTACCACCTAAATATGTCTGAGCTCTGAAATAACGCACTGTATTATTGTTATGTGTGATCCAATATGAATATAGAGAGTGATTATTGCTAAAGGTATTCTGGCGGTAAGAAAATACCGCAAAGCCCCAAATATCCACAAAATCCCCTACAGTGTCCTGCTGCCGGGACAATGTCATGCTGAGCAGGAATTGCTCAGCACACATTGTCCTGCCAGCGGGACACTTTTGGCGTTGGGCACCCTCTTTGAGGAGCCGAATGAGAGAGGTGTCCCAATGACAAATGTCCCAGTCTGGCTCTTAAAAGAACTATGGGGGGCAGCTTGATCACCCCCTTGCGACTCTCCCCCTCGGTACACCACTGCTTGGAGCCATTTGAACACAGGAAAACATACCTTAATTTTAATCAGTCAGAATCTTGTAGAAAAAAATCTATCAGCACGTAGACATATAAGATGCTGCGTAGAACACAAGTCTGGAGATAAATGGTTTTTAAACCTCTATACCAATTATAGTTGGTCGCCCACTACACTGCATTAACCAATGGTTTGTGCATTTGTATGAAAGGAAACATCAGGCAAATGCCTGACATTGCAGTGAATCTGGTCCTTTCGGCCATGGCTTTATAGTTCAGCTAGGTCAAGTCAACATAGCCCAAAAGTTCAGGTATCAGGGGGTGATAAAGTCTGGTCTCTCAATGGACGTTGCGCCACTGTTTCCATGTGTTATTGTAAATGTACATATAAATGTTGTGTGCACACAGTGTATGTCAGTGGAGGTGCTCGGTGCATTTGTGTGGGAGTGATAGTGTGTGCAAGCATATGTGTGTTGACTTTTGTGTCTGAATGAATGATAAATAATGCATTGTTTGTATGTTCTAGTGGAATTAAGTTTGTGAATGTTATGTTGTGTCACTGGGTGCATGGCAGGCCGGCTGAAGAGGTTTGGGGGCCCAATTGAATTTTAAAGATAAGCCACCAGTCTTATGAAAGTTATAACAGAGTGTCAGCAATGGACTCTCGTTGTGTAGTAGATTAGTGTTATCCCTCAGGGATTTAGGTTGTTTGACCGACGTACAAAATCACAGCAGAATTAATCATAGTCATTTTTGCTGCAAATAGGTTTTTACCTCGGTACAACAAACCAAACCCATGTCCCCTCAAACCACCAGTACACCCATAACACCCCCACTTAACTTTCTCCATCCGCTGCCTCTCCTGTAACCTGCAGCGTCAGATCCATCCCTTTAACATGGGTCGGATCTGATGCTGCAGCGTCCCTTTTCTTTTTTTTGGTGGGTCCCCTACCACCAATGCTGAGGAAGCGGGGGGACACCCCTGCAACCGCCAAAACTAAAAATACAAAACATGGGCTCAGGGGGCCACCCCTGCAAACACTGCTCTTCATGTTCGGTATCTTCGTCTTCAAACTAATGGTGGTGACTGAATTCGGTCAAATCTACCATTCAACCACTTTTTTTTAACAATCTGGCTGAAACGATCTCCAGAGCCACATCCACCCTCCTTTCACCCCCCCCCCCTCTTTACTTCAGTTGTCATGTCCCCCCCAACATTTTCAGCAAAGTTACTCCACTGTATGGGACAAGGCCAGTGTTTGCTGTGGGCTGATTTGTGGTGCAGGCAACATGGCTCAATGCCATGGCCCCGCGAGTGTCACCAGTGGCCAAGGCCACAATTCTTGCACAGTAGCCCACTGTCCCACAATTGGGGTAGAGTGGCCACTGGGCCAGGTTGCATCCTTTATAACCTCTGACATTGCTCTGGGCAACCCTCCAGACCTTCACCTGCCAAGCCATTACAAAAGGGGAAAGACCATATGCAAATCAGGCTTTGTCCCACCCAACAAGGCCAAAACATGTTTCGAGATGCTTGTGGTCTCATGCAGAAGGGATGTGACCAAGCAATCTGGGCTGGGCTGACCCTTTTGGGGTGTGCCCAAGCCTGATTTGCATATGGTCTTTCCGCTTTTGCCCTTAATTAACAGATTGGAATTCAGCTGATTTACCCAGCTGTAAGTTGTATCTTTATTTACATGAAAACGGACGCAACACATGACTCGATAACATCACCACATCATGTAACATGCCATTACAAAATGGCGGCCATTTTGCAGCACTATATGGTCAGGAATGCTCGGATGAGGAGAAACTGTCACTCATCTTCAAATCATTTTGGTAAAAGAGGCTAATAATTATGAAATAGAATTCTTTTTGGTAACCTTCATTTTTTGGACACACATATATATATATTTAAATATAGGCACACATTAGAAATTGGGAACATTGTTGAACTATTGGGATGGACCTCATGTGACCATTCACTACACTAAGGCCACTTAGATAAGAAGGCTTTTTTATTTATTGTGGCTGCATTGTAGATTGCGACTCACTGTTGAGCACCAGTAGCCTGGGGAAATGTTTTGACATTCAGGCACCTCTTTCTGGTTGTTGTCTCTTCAGGCATTTGGCCCAGAAGTTCAGCACCATGGGCCTACAACCATCATTCAGTCAGTCTAGATTTTCTCTACATACAGAGACTCTCGGTGGAACATTTTTCTTTAAAATGGTATCCATAAAAAATATATTTCTTTGTGGTTAGGAATTGATGTTATAAGTATTCATTTCCTTTAAGTCATCTAGGGCTTTATGCCATGGAGAATTCCATGCTTGTAAGGATGACCGTTGTTCTACAAGGCATGGTCTAAAGATCAGCTATTAGGTAAGAATATTTTGGTTTACTAATCATACCACATGGAGATGATTTGGTTGCATAGATAGTGGACAATAACACTAACAAGGGTTTCTCATGTGCTTACAGATTGGTCACACTCTCTAGCAAGTGGCTGTGAAATACTAAGGGGATGATTGTCCCAGTTTTGACGATATGATTGAATTTTCTACACACAAGAGGTGTACACACAAGAGGGGATTTACCAAGCCTATTTTGTGCTATACAAAGATTTGATTATTTGGAAAAGTCCTTTGTTTTTAATTGTTTTGTGATTATGTCCAGAGCCTATAAATGATAACACTGATTACATCCCTGATGAAGAGAAATGCTTCTCGAAACACATTGGGTTCAGCTGTCAATACTTAGAAAAGGGTTCTGTTGTTTTTTGCTTTAAATGATTATTACATGTTTTTAAAAACAATTTGGATTCCTAATAAATTATGTTCTCTAACATTGTATGACTACTTTATTCATCAAAATACGGACCACTACATCATAATTACTGTTATTTATATACTGAATATTTTGGCTTCTTTAGGTCACAACTTGTTTCTGTTTCTCTTTCATGTTGTTATACAGCTCATGTGCCAGGACTGTTGTTTCTCCCCTGCACCTTCTCACAACCTTGATATCTCTTTGCTTGAGTTCATTCATATCATTAGAGATCTTAATGTACACTTTCTACATAGAGGTGCACTCTTTCTGTTCTACAGTTATTATTACTGTTACCTATTTCAATGGTAATCATTTTCTGATCACTTACTTTTTGAGAGGCATAGAAACCCATGTGTGAAAAGCCTGGGTGGAAGCACATACACCTGATTTGTGAGGACCAGAAGTTTAACCAGTCTCCTGTTGAGCTATTCATTAAAAGGCATATGGGGGGCTAGAGGCTGTATAGATATGGCTGCCTAAACGCAATACTCTCCCCAGAGAATCTGTAATCCTTTTTAAAAATAGGAAGCAACAACTATATTTTTTCAAGATTCTTTTTCAACATGAGATGGGAACGTCTGGAGAATTGGGAGCACTAACTTTTATGCGGGAACATACTTTCGGTGCTGTCAGCTGCAGATTTTGAGGCATGTGTGAGTGAGTACGGCACGGGGAGGCGCAGTCTGCTGTGTGGGATCCATTGCAGCAGCCTTCAGAGAGACGGACATGCTGGTTTCTGTTGGTTTGTGCAGATCCTAATGTGGTCGTGGGACCCCAGCACAGTGAAGGAAAGGAGCACTGGCAAACCATAACACTGCGTTAGAAGCAGCTAGTGCTGTGCCTCCCTGATGATACCAGGAGCTCTCCGAGGTTTTTCCTACACCCTACCGATGCATCAAGGCCTGGCAGATTGCATTGCTGCTCAGGGTGAGGATGGAGATTTTGAAAGAGAGTACTGCGGGTTGTGGGGCCTTGAAGGGGGCTGACGATACAAGCAGTGTGATCCTTTAATGATTTGCTGGAGCCTGCAACACAGTGAATAATCACACATAGAGTGCTCTTTTACTTGGAACCATACTGTTTGGAGGGTTCTTCTGTTTCTTTTGAAACGTGATGACGTATGTGTAGAGGGGAGCTTGCTGCGGTCTGATGTAACCCCCTTTTTTCAGGCTGGTACATCTTACCTTCTTGCGGTTATATAACTATTCAACAGCCCTCTAAAAGCTCTGCATGAAAAGATATGTGTACCCCTGGTTAACCTTTGATTAAAGTAACTGGGAGTGGGGAGAGCTTATCCAATGACATGAGAGGGTGCTCACTTTGACACCTGGACTCCATGTGTTTTGTGTTGGGCGTTCTGGCAATGTGAACATGTCTGGAACCTCCTCTAACAATCAGAGCAGGCTGGATGTGTTTGAGAGGAGTTCCTTCAGCATGATTGGTGTTTCGTATTTAAGTATGGCTCTCCCTAACCATGGCATGGCTCAACAGACAGATGATTTATGTACTATGATGCTCGTTATGAAGGGCACTCTTTTCGCAGTGGATTGCAAGCAGATTGGAGAGCTTGCAACATAAGACAGAACAGCTACGTGGGCAAATGTCGGGATCGGAGACTTGCATAGGACTTGCTGAGGACACTATGGTTGACCTTGAAACAAGGGTGAAAACACCTGGAAATGGGTGTAAAGACAGTACAGGAAAAGAAGGATGATTTGGAGTCCAGGGTACATTGTAGCAACATTCTAATTGTGGGTCTGCCAGAGACAGTGGTGCCACTTGAAATTTTCTTAGAACAACAGTTGCCACACATAAATACTGGAGAGAGCACATGGGGTGTTTGGCTTTAGACCTGCTTCAGGATTCCCACGACATACTGTTATTGCCAAAGTATTAAACTATATAGACAGGGACCAGATCCTCAAATAAGCCAGGAAAAACATGGAGTTGCCCCGAGAAAATGCTTGTATTTCTATAAACCCTGACTTCAGAGTTACGGTTCAAAATGCTAGACACACTTTTTTCATGTCAACCATAGAATGAGGGAGAAAAACCTGGAGTAGCAAATGCTTTTTCCTACTTGAAAGGTATACAGGGTCATAATTGTTCACATCCCCGGAGGGGGCATGCAGTTGTTTTACATTCAAAGTGATCTGTGCTTGCTCTCTAATTTCTCTCTTCTTTAGATGATAACTCTGTAATGATGCTGTAGTTGTTGCTAACACATACTGATAGTAGTTTTCTGTGTTGTGAATTAGTTGGTGGATGGTTCTCTGGGTAGGCTTACATGGATTGCGTGCCGCCCACATAGCGAGTTGCACTGGTTGTATTATTTTGTTTGGTTGAGGATTTTTCTTTCTTGTTCCATTGTTGTTGGTAGGGGGATTATTGAATGTGATGCTGGAAGTTGGGGATATTTCGGTGAGAGAGGGGGTGCAGGCTTACTTGTTGGTATGTCGGTATCTCTAGGATGCTGCTCAAGTGTTACTGGAAGGATTACAATGGGGCGAATGACAAGCTGACATATGTTTGCTGGTTTGGGTTTCCTTTGAATATCATAAGCATCCCACTGTATACGAGAAGGAGTGAACTGCTGCTATGGTGTTTCCAGATGAGTCCAATGAGACCCAGACTTGTTCTTTTATCCTGAAATGTCAGCAGGTTAAATAATGTCATTAAGCAATGCAAAATTATTGCATATCTGAAGAAACATACCACCTCTTTAATGGTGCTGCAGGAGACGCATTTTACCTGGGAAGGTAGTGATACATTTTGGAAGTCCAAGCTTTATTTTAAATGGTGCTCTACATATATGACTTATTTATGGGGCGGGGGTCTTGATACTTATGCACACTGCCTTGGGCTTCCAACAACATAAAGATATATTATAATAGATCGTTGTATCTCTGTACACTGTGTTCTATTTGTCAACATATACGCCCCACCATTGATGATCTAAGGTTTTTTGAATACATATCAGTTAAATTACATGAATTCATAGATTATGTGGTGTTTGTTGCAGGTGATATGAACACCGTAACCGATTTGGTATTGGACAGTCCGACGGATAGTGTTAGACCTCTGAGTGGTGCTGCAAGAGTGATAAATGTATCCTATTGAATGCTTGGCAGAGCACGCATGGGGTAGAGCAGGATTACAAGTACTTCTCAACAGTGTTTGTGTCCCCGTATAGATAGATGGATAATCTCCTCACAAATGGGGCTCTGGGTGAAAAGCTGTGATATTTTAACACATACACTCTCTGACCACTCCCCGTTAACATTGATGTTAACCCTTCCCAATATGCGCCAACACCAAAGGAGTTTGAGGTTTAAGCCTAAACTGAAATGTTCAGCTTTATTGATATTAACACGGCCTCAGTTCCTGAAATGTCTACACTTTGGGAAAATATAAGTTGTATCATAGAGGGAGGGGTCTGTATCTCTAAAGAAAACGGGGTACTTAGAGCATTGATAGATACCATTGATAAGCAAACATCCAAGTTGACTGAAAACAATGGTCTTTACGGACAATTTGCTCGAATTCGACGACTACAAAAAAATCAAAACCCATGAGGAGCAAGGGTTCCAGGGGTGTCCCCCACTCCCCATGCTCGGTATTATGGGCTTCTTGGAAGTGAGGTACAAAAAAAAAAAGAAAAACAAATAAAAAGGGTCCCTATGGCGTCAGCTCCGACCCACGTTACAGGGATGGAACTTACGCCGCAGGGCACAGCAGAAGCGCTGGCGGCTGGCGAAAAAAGGTAAGTAGGGGAGGGGGGATTGATATAGGGCTGCTGGTAGGAGAGGGGATTTGGGTTGGTTGACAGAAGGTCAAATAGATTTGCGGCAAAATCGCATATAGTCAAACTGCTGAAAATCTTTTGACTTCGGTCAAACAGCCCACATCCATTGATAAGACTTACAAGGTAATACAAACTTTATAAAAGGAATATTTGAAATGTGACTCCAACGAGCCACTTGCATCCATCAATGACAAACTGGAAGAGTTCTCTGAGGCTGCTACCATGCAGATATACTTTCTTGGACACAGAGTATCAGCTAGACGGTATGTGGAGGGGATAGGACTCAAACAAGTTTGGTCTGGGCACTTCGAGCTGAAAAGCCACACATCCAGATGTTGGAGATTCGAGACAATGGAGTGGTGTTCAGAGATCAGGAATCCATCATGAAGGTATTGCAAGATTTTACAGAGCCGTGCATAGTAAACCAGATGATGCTTATAGTGAAGGAATTTTGTGATACTTAGAGAGAACCAAGCTGGCATGGGTTGCCCAGGGTCATAGGGAGTGGTTAAATGGTAACATTTCTACAGCTGAATTTGTAATTGCGATCAGGGACCTACCCAATGGAAAGGTGCCATATCCGGATGGTGTTTCTGTCGAGGATTATAAAGAATTTGCTACCATACTGGCCCCATCCTCAGCTAGAGAAGCAGTCATTGTATTGATACCCAAATAGGGAAGGATGGTCGTCTATGTGCTTCATATAGGCCTCTTTCACTGTTAAAGAGAAATAAAACAGTGGGGAAACTGTTGGCAAATAGAGTTTTTCCTTTGATGAGCAGGCTTGTTTTACCAGATCAATGTGGATTTATGCCAGGCAGGTCCACACAATACAACCTGATAAATTATGCTCAATGGTGACTACTTTCTTTGGGCTGAACGCCAGTCTATGGTGGTCTGGGCTGATCTTACACTTCCCTTTGAAGAGGGTGGACTGGTGGACCCTGACTTTGAAAGTTATTATTGCTGGCTCAGAAAAGTCATATAAAGAGCTGGTACGAGACGGCACGGTAGGGACATCATGTAGTCTTGGAGAGGGTCATATTTGCAGTGCATAGACTTTCAGAAAAATGCTGGGGTAGACAACATGTATCAAGAAAGAAGTTGAATACTGTCCAGGTGATGCTCGCTGCAGTGCGCTTGCTCCAGACATAGTATGGCCAATCTGAGCACAGACCCTTTGCAGGTGGAATCTTTCAAAATAAGAGGAATGGGCTGCGCGTTTGACCGTAGAATATGTAGGGAGCTGGTCGCAATCAGTATTACGAGCATTGGGGATTGATTTAGGGAAGGTGTATTTATCTCGGTTTACATGTTTAGGGACATGGCAGGCAGGCCCCTTAAGCTGCATATGATATATCGCAGGGTTAGAGGAGAAATGAGTACTCTGCTGGGTATGTTTCCGCACTCAACCCAACCCACAAACATGCTGCAATTACTTGTTACAAAAGATCAGATGCTAGATCTGGCATCTCGGCTGTGCTCTATGGTTCTGGTTTGATGCAGGGGTATGGCCAGGAAAGCCTGATGGGGGTGGAAAAAGATAATTTGGTAAAAGTATTGCGTATGCTGATTGGAAATACATTTGTCATTTGATCACTGGAAGTAGATTTTTTTCCATATGGCCCGGGACTGTCCGAAGATACTCCTATACTAGTTGGAGATTCAGAAAGTTCACTCTGATTCCCTTATTACATTTACTATCAAGTGCATACTAGAAATTGGTAGATTTTCCATTCCCTATTCTATAAAATTTTAGATAAGCGGCACACCAGCACTTTGTAGAGTTAGAGGGCACATAGGCAGTGGTAGATAGAACCTACTTCTATCCTTCTGTCTCCTTTGTATGCACTCTAAACATTAGGGTTTCTCCTAACTCCTTCCCATGGTGACTCTCCCCTTGAGGGCACCCACAGACTCACGTGAATTATGTTGCTCATGGTCATTCAATCTGGGGTACTGTTCCAATGTTTGTGTTATAGTAATATACAGAAGGATACGTACAGGGAACTAGTGTCCTTTTCAGTACGGCCAGGTGGATTTCTGGTCTCCTCTGAGACTGTGGCCCTCATTCCGAGTTTGGAGGTAGCCATGGTGCTATTAGCGCCATGGCTGCCTCCAAAATCGGTCCGACTCTGGTCTGATGAATGGAGTAATTACCGGTCCAGTCCGAGGTTGGCGGGACCGGTAATTCCCCATTCACCAGAGCCATTCCCCATTCCCATTTGAGCCCCCAATGGGCTCAATGGGAATGGGGAAGGTGCAAATAACGGTACCGCAATTTGCGGTACCGTTATTTGCTACCTGGTCCCTTTGCGGCTCCCGCTAAGGATGCCTGGTAAAACCAGGCAGCCTTTACGGGACGCGCAAAGGGACCTCGTAGTAGGGCGCAAAGGGATTATCGGCACCAGTGTCATTACCGGTGCCCGGTATCCCTTTGCGCTCAGGTTGTAATGACCCCCTATATCTTCGTAATGCCGTGGAAACCACCACAGGATTGAGTGTGTACATATGGTTGGCGCAAATGTTATGTTTGACATGTGTATACATTAATATGGGTTGCTTATATTTTGTTGGTCGCGCCATCTCAGGACGGTCCTGTTTCTGCCTCTCTTCAAGCTGCTTGGCCCATATTGAGTTGAGATACTTGGATTGATACTTGTTGTAATACTTAAATACTCATTGCTCACTCTCCACACTGCTATTATTGGCTTGTGCATTATTAATAGTTAACTACAGAAAATTATGCCATGATAACTGTGGGGTTCAAGAAGGATATGCAAAACTTTATGTTGTGATTTATGTACCTGGCTGAAATGTGCTGCTGCTTACAATAATGTACTGTGTTTTTCTTGATATGCCTGCAAGAATGTATAATGAGTATTCTATACATGTAACACTGAAAACAACTTAAAAGAAAAAAAGTGCTAAAAAAGGGCATATTAGCCGAACCCCTTCCGCCCACCCCAGGTACATCCTTTTAGCAAAGATCTTACTTGAAAAATGATTAAGGACCTTCCCTTGTACAAACTTAGGGGTGCGTGCAGCTCTTCTTGCTGACTGCGCAATTCTTCCAATGTATCTTGCAAATACTGCAGAAAAGCATCCTTTTGCACTATCAGCGTGCCTTCTCCTTTTGCTAGTGGTTTTAAATCCTCCTTCCCTTACACAAAGTTTCTAAAAGCAGCTTTTTTCACCTTGGTATGTGGTTCCAAAAACAAAGTTATCAAGGACTCGATGTTACATTGAATTCCGACAACTCATCTGTCCCCATGCGTGGATCGTCATCACTTGCCAAGACACAGGTATCTGAAATGTTGGAGAGGTTTGATCAAGCAGGTATAGCGGAGAGATAACTTACATAAAGTGATGGAGAAGCCTCTTGATAGCTAGCCTCTTTAAAAGGAGTCAGCATAGAGCAGATGCTGGACAGCAACGGCTACTGGCTTGGTGTTAAGAACACTGTGTCTAGTTCGTTGTCATGTTTGTTGCAATGATCTGAGATGGGTTTCAATGCTCAAACAGCCTTTTCAACATGTGCAAAAGTAAAGTTCCAAGGAGTAGTCATTGAGTTTTTTTTTTGGTTGTACTCTGGCAACTTGTGTGATGGTGCACATGTAATTGGCACAGGGCATTTTGTGCATGGAAAGCATGACATTCAATTCATTGTCTGTCGGGACAAAACCCAATTGCAAATTACAATGCTTTAACCACTTTGCTTTTACCTTCTCCACCTTCTCCCAGAGATATCAACTTCCTTTTAGATTTTGCCCTGAAATCCTTGCATGAAAATTGTTGCCTGTTGTTGGACAAGCATGTGATGCGCCCTTGCAGTATTCCAGAACTCCTCTTGCCTGTTAGATAATGGAAAGGCTGCCTAGTGTTCAGGCATGACTTAACCATTGGTCCAGTTATCCATAGTAAGATGTATGTGTGGACACTCACACTGTCGTAGGTCCTGTACACTGTGGCCATAACATGAATGTACAATTCAGGGACCCCTTTGCGTGAGGAAAAAATGGCAACTGGAAAATTCCCAGCAGTGATCAGCTATGTCCAAAAGCCACCAGAATCCATGTTTCTCAACAAAAGCGAAGGGTAAAAGCTCTGTTTCCTAAATAATGGCAAGATGGGCATTGAACAGACACTGTCAGTCATGTGACATGTGCTATATTTGACGTTGCAGAAATGACTCCCCAACACTGCCCTGCCACAATGGGATGTGACGGATATGCATCTCTAGGTGACATGCTTGATTTTACACTACCACCAAAACCAAGAGTATTCAAATTTTCGAGGGCAATTTTGCAGATTGCGGTAGTATGCTGCTTGCTATTTGGTTTAGGGAGGCATGCACTTCATGTCTTTAGAATTCTCATGTCTGTGCATGATGCTACATTAAAGATGTGGTGTTCAGGTTGGTACCTGTCTTTCCACAGCTCACAGATTTATGTCATATTGTGGAAGTGGCCAGATTAACTTGAATTTTATTTTGTATGACATACTAGCACTCTTTGGATTTTTGTTGTGGGCTTACAACACACACGCTGGGTTCTTCTGAATTTGATGCTGGCAGTGGTGATTCTGAGAGTGGCGGTGGTACCACCTGATCTGCGAGAGGGAACCTGATTTTTAAAGAGACTGTTCACACAGGCTGGACGTGCTTCCACTACCTCTGCCTCTGTGTCTGTGGTCACATTTTTTCCTGCTCTTTTGCAATATCGGCACTGCTTTCCTTCAGCAGTGATCATCCCTGTCCAGACTCTGATGAATAATTATCGTTATCTTCATCATCATCAAAATACTAATCATCACAAACATTTTCATTTTTTTAGACTCCTCCTCCATGCGTTGATGGAGGTTTAGGAGACAGAGGACTGCAACTTTAAATTTCAACCTCAATTTCAACTCTGTGTTGTGTTGTGCTAATTCTAGTTACATGAGATGTACTCCTTACACCCTGCAATAGAGGATGGAATTGAAAGTTCAACTGCCTCTGAAATCTAAGTGAACACTCATTGTTGTCTAATTTCACAGAATTACTTGAGGGGTTGGGGGTGAAATGTGTGATCATCTTCATTTGGCCTTGTGATATTCTGGCATTACCAGTGTACACAGCAAGTGCTGCAGCTGGTGTAAAGAGATCACACCTAGCACATCTCCACCTGCCTGTAGATCTGTCTGCACTCAAGGAAAATTGTATGAAACTACTACTCAATCCAAGTGATGGACAGTCACTGGTAGTTATCTCCTCGCTGTTTGCATGCCTGGAACCTTCTTCCACCCCGAGTATCACTGTGTCAACACACAATAGTACAAGCTGTGCCAAGGGAGTATCTGCTCCTTCCTGCACTGGAATGTCACGCATGGGGACCTGCACAGTTCACTCAATTCAAGAAATGGATAGTGACTGGTAGTTATCACCTGCCTCCCGGGATGTCAGCATCTTTCTCCCACAACAAGTGTTGCATCAATATCCCAACACTGTGATTGGGTGAGGGATGTGACCCTGTCTTTATAAGGGGTGGAGAAAGACGGTTCCAAGTCCTTAACCCACAGAGTGCTTGAACATGTGCAAGGATATTGGCTCCACTGTCCCTGCTGCAATACTTGGCACCAGCTTTTCTGGCCAGGTCTGTTTTTACTCTTTTTGGGAACCACAACTCCTAGAATGCACCTGGGGACAACCAGGAAAACCCAGACCACCAGTGAAATGGAATCGAGACCAGAAGTGGAATGCACTCAGACTTCCTCTGCCCAAAATGGATGAAATAGCCAACACCCGACCAACCTTCCCCAGGCGGAAGCCAGGAGACCGATGAAACCATGGAAAATAAACTGAGAGTGAAATGAGACTGCAGGAGAGCAGGGGCAATACATACATCCTTCCCAATTGGAAACCAAACTCACCAGCACTTGAGAAGAACCCCAGGGGAAACGAGCAACCAGATCCCTGACTGCCCCCACACGAATGGAAATTGGCAAGTGGGAAGGGCTAGAAGCCTTTTTAAAGACTTCCAGGGGAAGTCCCAACCCCAAGAAGAATAGCGTAGCCAGAGATTGGCCAAGTGGAGCATGTTACATGGAAGGCCAATGGGAACCTTGAGTACTCCACAACAGGGCAAGCTGTGCTATAAAAGACTAACGCATGCAGAAATGGAAGACAGGCTCAAGGCAAAGCCTTTCTTACATTTCTATGACTGAAGAGGAAGCATTGGGGAAGACATGTAGTGGGGGACAGAAGCACAGTTAAGATTTGCAAAGGGCCAATGGAAGATGGGCAAGGGAGGACAGGGAACAGAGCAGAACATGACAGGCGTTGGGGAATGTTTCAGGCTCGAGATGGAATGCGAGGATATACCTATTCTGGCATCCCGATTGGCTGGCACTTTCTCCCGTCATAGTAATGCAAATTTCAACATACACTTCATTTCACGTGCATCCGGTGCTCTCTTGCATTTATATCTAGCCCACTCTCTGAGATATAAAAGGAAATGTTTTTCTCAAGATGCAGGTGAAACGTCGCCTCAGTACGCATTTTCATAAAGCAGATTTTGTAATATGAAAGTGATCAAATGGTGTCAAGGAAATAAGTGTCAGAGGCATTAATAGATTTGAGGACTGTACAACTAGTAAAAAAGCGGATTTGCAAACTCCTAGTCCAAACGTTGACCGAATGTCAAGCATACTTTCACAACAATGTATCAATAGCTTCAAGATCAACAGACAAGTAACATACTAGACGAATGACGATGTAGGGTCCCAAAAAAGAGCGAACATGCCACTGCCAGGTGTTTCATCATTGCCAGTTCAACAAACAAAACACAGGAGTAAAGGTCTGATTGACTTGTCTCATGTGCAACCTGGCACCAGTTACATTGCTTGACAAACGCATTGCTTCGACAGTTTCTCAATACATGACACAAACAGGAGGATTGTGCCCGTTGCCATTGGTCAAAGGAAACATGTTATATTCTTTATCAACAACATTAACTTGCAATAAAATACTTCAGAGGTCATATTACATGAAGTGATGCATGTTATTGGAACTGGGGCAAGAAATCGCCCTGGTTAAACAAATAAATTGAAATACTAGGTTTTTGCAATAGTGAAAACGTTGCTCAGTTGTAATTCCATGAAAAATAGCATTCCTACTAGAAAACCCCCAAGGACGTCATTTCACCAAAATGCAAGGGGTAGTGGAAGCGACATCACACGACCCTTAACCTCTGATGACATCACAGGAAATGATGTAATTTGAACCCACTCCAAAGTGACATCACGGGAAGTGATGGAACACAGCCTTTCACCCCTTGACAAAATAGGAAGTGGTATCACGTAGCATTGTTCCTAAGTACACTATGAAAAATATGGTTACTTATCACTGTAATGTGATATACATTTCATACAAGAATGTATCACTATATGTATCGTTAATATCAGTGTGTATAGACCCATAGTACCAAATTACTCTGAATGCAAGTAGATGTTCCAGGCCAAAGGATAATGATGTGATATTATATAGCACTTACGCTTAAGCGCTTTATATAGAACAAATATACATACTATATCATCCAACCTGTGTTGGTACTCATTTATTAACCTCAGAAGGATGAAAGGCTGAGTTGGCCTTGCCGGGATTCAATCCTGCTACCTGCAGATCGCACACACATCACAGCAGAGAGCACTAAACCCACTGAGCTAGTTTTCTTACCGGTTATAGTAAAATGAGCAATTACATGTCTGAATGTTCTCAAAGTCAGAAAGCAAATCACACTCTGTAGTGGGTACCATTACACTGGTAACTGTGAGAAACCAAAGGGTGTCTCACTTGCTAGTCTCTCGGGATCTCTCACTCAGGTGGCCAGGGCACAGCTATTGCCTCCGGATCAAGATCCTGGGGGTGGACCAGTGTGGGAGTATCACCTGGGTGGGGGATCTTTGGGGAGTGGGGGTGAGGCAACCGATGGTGAGACGCGGTATCCCCCACCCCCTTTCCAGTGCCCATACCCCAGGATTTTCCAACATCCCAGCCACCCCCTTTCTACATAAACACTGGGCCGAGGAAGTGGGCTACTGAGAGTAAAGAGACTATCATTTACATATCTCATTGGACATGTCCAGTTATTCATCTCAGGCGAATTCAGGCATTTGATCTTAATCACATACATCTGATACCCATTAGCTCCCCCCACACGGATAAAAGGCGAAACATAGAGACACACTCTGAGCAAGGTGTGACACGAGAAGGAGCAGTTGTTCCGGGGTGAAGGCAAACCCACTGGAGCAGGACGACCGATCGAGGGACCTCGGCACGTGGTAGAAAAACCCTTATGTTCCCTGCAGTAGGATGTTTCCTCTGGGAAACCATGATGGAGATGGAGAGAAAGCCAAATCCCAGACAAGAAGAAGCCTGTATTGAGTTTCAAGGATGCCAGTGACCCTCATGGGTGAACAACAGATTTGGGGAGGTGAGGCCAAGCCTGTGGTATCAACCTTGACTTGTGAATCAAAACTGCAAAGACAAAAAGGGAATGCACAAAATCGGTGAGTTAATGAAAAGAATTGAGGTTTTGTGTAAAAAAAATGATTGAAGCCGCAACAGTGTATCGCACGATTGAAGGTTGCGCATGTGCTGATGAGTTGTGAAAGAAAGCTCACCAGTAATTAACTTGTGAGTTACAGATAGCTGTGAACCAAGTGATACGGAGTACTGGAATGGTCCAGCGAAAGGAAATAGCCCACTCGAAAGTCTATGTGAAAGATTTCATGTCTTGCTATAAAGCGGCAAAGTGAACAAACTCTGAAATGCGCAATGGTCAAGATTAACACTGACAAAAGGGGAAGTTAAAA
This sequence comes from Ambystoma mexicanum, assembly GCF_040938575.1. Classification (NCBI taxonomy): domain Eukaryota; kingdom Metazoa; phylum Chordata; class Amphibia; order Caudata; family Ambystomatidae; genus Ambystoma; species Ambystoma mexicanum. Next base: position 1,079,322,611 of record NC_090936.1, on the reverse strand, counting down.
AGTGATTGCTGGAAGAGGGAGAATTCTTTGAACTTTTCTGATTGAGATATGGAACTACCAATACCAAGAGACATTGCAACAAATAACATCAGGGGAAAGGTCCGAGCCCGACTGATGGAGACCAGAAACATCAAATTAGTTAGGGGAAGTGAACCCCTAAAGAATGTGAATGAAGCTTGTGGAAGGGAACCCGTGCAAGTGCTGTGATTGTGAGGTCTTAGGAAGATCTACATTGAATCAGGTACTTTTTGGTTGAAAGGTCGGAGCCCAACTGTGGGAGACCTATGCGAACTATTGATGCCTTGAGAGGTCCGAGACCCAACATAGGAAGACCTACGTGAACTTTTGTTTAACTGTGAAAGAACTTTTGGAAACCTAGAATAAGTGACTTTAGCATGGAATGCCAAGCGGGCCTCGACCCACGATTTGAACTGCTTTTTTTTTTATAACCTTTTTTTATAACCCGAGCCAGAGTTTGTCATCCTGTTTACGGGCCACCTTACTCAGTGCTGTCCAATGTGGGGAGAAGAGCTGACTCAGCCACATTGATCCTTTATGTAATAACACTGACTTTTCTTTGCATTCACATTTCCCTTTACACACTTTTTGTATGAGAGATAGGGCAGGCATTAGGTTTTGTTAGTATAGGCCATTTTGATTTGACATAGACTGACGGGACTGTGTTTTCTTTATTATTTGATGGTAGAGACTACTCCCATCGTAGCTGTAGGGCAACATAGGGGTTTTTCCAAAACCCAAGAATTTAATCAAAGTTTTAAAACTTGTAACTTTTGTCTCATTGTCATACTTGTGATACCATGCCTCCCTTACATAACTGAGATTTAACAGCAGGCCAGTTCAACTGTAGGTCTAGTGCAAAGTTGGCCACATGCCAACTGCCACTGGGAGGGTTCGTAAGTGTGTAATAAAGAATTTAGAGTAGCGCAGGGAAAGCAGCGCACTCACACTGTATCCCGTACTCTGGTCATTTGTTACCTCATACTTGCAAACCAACATCCTGAACAGCATGGCAGGGAGATAGGAAAGATAGACACATTATAATAAAGCATTAATTGTGGCACAATGAAATCAAGGGTCACTTTATGTGCTATGGTCAAACATTTCTACACTGTACACAAGCTTTTAGGCACAAGGATTTTGTCAAGTGACTGAGGACACTGAGATGCAATGTCTTGTGATGATCGTAACGGACACAACGGCAGAAAAAAACATGCTATAACTGCAACTTGAAAAAAGCAAAATACATAGTCCAAAATTGATGCTTTTTTTACTCTAAATGCTTTTGAATCCCGGCAGGTCCCCAGAGCCCTTCATCCTTCCGAGCCGATAAAATGAGTGCGATTAAGTTAACAATAAACCTCTGTTATTAGCACCAAGATGCCCCTCTGGGGGTGAACATGCATTTTACAAATACACCTGCTGTGTTATGTTATGGCGGTGGGCACAGCCTAGGAGATGCAATTTTTAAAAAAAACATTTTTTTGTTAGGGCTAGCAATGGAGACCTCAGGGGTTGCAGGTGTGACCGCTGGAGACCCCCAAATGACGTCCCAGCTCACCCCAGATGTGCAACAGACTCACCAACGACACTTGGTGTAATTATCCAAGTAGACAATAAAAATGAAGTGGATATAAATAAGGATTTAATTAGTATTGCAAAAACAATATCTATAATCCCCCATTACTGTGCAGCCAAACACTGCACAGACGAAAATGTCACATTTCTTATGCCGCATTTTGCCACATATATATATATATATATATATATATATATATATATATAAATATATATATATATATATATATATATATATATATATATATATATATATATATATATATATATATATATATATGGGGGGTGATATATGGTGATAATAATAGTAGGGGAGTATTGTGGGACTGCATGGGGTCTCCCCCTGCATATTTATGCGACAAAATGGGTTCAAAGAAAAAAAGAGTCTACATTTCCGGCTGCGCAGTGTTTGAGGCGCAGTAAGCACATACATCCTAAATGTTGTACAACACTTCTACAAAGATTTTAAAGATCGCATTAACTATCAACATTATTTTAGACAGTGATGCAGATATGATCAAGAAATAAAAGTTAAGTGATTTGATGTGGTCCCCTTCCTGTTATTCATACTGTAGAAATATAAGTATTCTGACGCATCGGCATACACTATTCGTTATATGGAAAGGACTGACATGGATTAACTCACATATCTTCAAATTGTATTTGACTTTAACTTCAAGAGAATGCAGGGAAGATTCAGAAATTCAGAACACTGAGGGTTGACTGGGCTCTTTGGGGAGATACTGGAATAGATGTGACCGAGGTCGCTTCCTATAGAATGTGCTACTTAATCATTGCCTCTCTCCCCAAAACAACTCCAACTTCTCAGCCGCAAACATCACTCAAAGGGCCTGAAGATTTGAGCATCACGCACTTCTTTCTTGCCGAGTCATTCTCGTTTTGCCTGGGCTTGTCAGGCTGTCCATTTGGACTTGAAGAAATACCTGGCACCAATTCCACTAGTGCCTTGGGTTATCTGGAGGGGGGTCAGGTGACAGGCTATTTTGCTGCTTTTGGCCCTGGGACTTTCAGGCTGCTTTCCCTTCTATTTGCAATGCAGGCCATTCTCAGCAAAGTATTCTTCCAGATTTACATCTATAATCGGTCACCTCTAAATCACTGAATTATTCTGCTCAGGGTTGTGGAGCCTTTCTCTCTCCATCCCCTCCTATTACTCCTTGTCCCATCCTCTTCTGTATTGCCCTCTACCTTCCTTTTCGCTTTGTCTTTCTTGTTCCTTTGCATCTCTATGCAGCCTCTCATTGGCTTTCTCTGATTATACCTTCTTGCCTGCTTTTTGCTACTCCATCACGCAGCTTGTTACTCTTCAACTTCACCCTCTCCCCACTTTAACTGATCGCTCCATAATTCATTCTCCTCCACTCCATTGCTTGCTCTCTCTTTCTATCCTCCTTTTGTCTTTTCCTCTTCTCTTACACCCCTTGTATCTCTCTTCATCCGCTCTGGTCTTTTCTCTTTCTCAAGTACCTCTAATCTATGCTCTTCAACATTCATGTCCGTTCCTCTATCCCCCTCCTCTGCAATTTCTCCCTCTGTCTCTACATCAGCTCCCTGTTTCTTTCTCTCACCTCCATTCCCTTCACTATCTCCTCCAATCTCCTCTAACCTCACTTCACCACTCTCCAAGCTCTACTTTACTATCTATTCACTGTGCCTCCTCTCCTGATCGCTACAATCTGAACTTCCTCTTTCTGCATATTCTTAATTGCCACACCCCTCAACATCACCCCAGCCAAGTGCACCCATCAAGCAATGTTTCAGACCATTCAAGAACTTCTCCTTGGAGACTCTCATGGAAGACCTTTATAACCTCCAGATTACATGGGCCAATCTACCTCAGTTGAAGCAAGACTGCGACTTACTTTTCAAAGAGTACCACTTTCCCATCCAACAAAACCTGCCATGCTCCAGGGAACCAATGCCCCCACAAGCTTAAACCAGCTAAAACCTGGTACACTCAAGAACTCAATGTCAACTAAAGAACCATCAGAAAACAAGAAAAGCCTTTGCAAACATCCTGCAGTGCATCCGGCCTCACCTTGTTCAAATAACTTTGTGCTGCACACAGTCGAATAATCACCACTGTCAAAGCCAACTACTACCAAAACACCATAGCCAAGGATGACAATAAAAGCAGAGTCCTCTTTAAAGTCATTAAGCATTGCTTCAACCTTAGACCAAACCCACATCTATCACCATCAACTCTTTCTTCATCAGTAAGTACTGCATGACCCGCCAGCACATAGAATCCAACACCTCAACTGAGAATGCCACTACCTGCACAACTTTCAAGACACTCACCATGGAAGACCTCACTGCCACCTTAGCATCTTTCTAAGCCACATCATACATGGATGACATCCTCCCTACCTCTGTACTCAGGACCCTTCCGTCTGAAGCACTCCTTCGACTGGAAAAATCCTTCAATTTCTCAAGAAACCAACTCTGGAACCTGGTACCCCAGGAACTACTGCCCCATCACCCAACTTGCATACCTATGTAAGATCCTTGAGAAAGCATTAGCCATGCCGTTCCTCCATCACATCAAAGCCAAAAACCTCCTTCGGTCCTATCGATGTGGCTTTAGACCTAGATGGCACGCTAACACAGTCTACATCAAAGTGATTGACAATGACCTTAACATACTTAATGATGGCCATATTTGTCTCCTGGTTCTCTTTGACCTCTCTGCAGGATTTGACACAATAGACCAACAGACACGCAACTACATTCTACATCATTGTATGGAGATCATTGAGATCATCCTCATTTGGTTCAAGTCAGAACTTGCTAACCGCCATTAATTCATCCAAATGGTTTCCAACAGATCACCAACTCTACCCATCACCTGTGGACTCCCACTAGGATCCAACCTCTCCCCTTGATGTTCAACCTTTAAATGGAAACTCTCGGACTGACATGGCTCAACACAACATCCATATCCACCAACAAACAGATGACATGGAACTCTATCTCAAGATACACTCCATCAAAAACATCCATAGGCTCAAGGGCTGCCTCACATTGATGCAAACCTAAATGTTGAGTGCTTACCTAAAGCTCAACCCCTCCAAGACCAAATTACTTCTGCTGACCAACAACACTGAACACGATGGCAACCAGACGTGTCTCTCTGCTGTAAACCTCAAGGCCTCACACCCCAGCTGACCATGTGTGCCAGGTCCCTTGGGTTTGACATTGACAGAACCTTTCCATCAAGCAGCGCACAGTGAGAAAGACACAAACAGCTCGGTATCAACGTTCTCACCTGTGGAAAATCAAGCCTTTCCTGCCAGAAAAAAACAGCAGATCTGAGTGTCCAAGCCTTGGTCCTCTACTACCGATATGATGACAATGCACTTCTGGATGTCCTTCAGGCAACTACCCTGGCACCAATGATATGTGTAATACATGCTGCAGAATGACTCATCAAAGGACACAACCAATTTGACCACATCACCCAGTCCTTATTGAACTGCACTGGCTCCCGCTTCATGCGTGTATCATCTTCAAATACTGCTTCATCATCTACAAGGGTGTCACCTTGAAGTCCCCAAGCTACCTCACTGAGAAAAAACCTCAAAGAACCTGAAGACAGACCTTCTCTGTCTATGACCCCAGCTCTGGAACATTCTCCCCATTAACATCAAGCTCAACCCTTGCTTCTACATTTCAGGAAGGACCTCAATACCCTCCTCTTCAGGAAATTGCTCCTCGCTATCATCTAGGTCCACACTGCTCCACACTCTTCTTAACCTGATACTGGATGTTGCCCCACCCCCCTGTTTCATCCCTGGGTTGCTTGAATATCCCTTGTTGCCTAATTGCCTGCTCTCCCCCACACCATGTCCTTCCCCCTATGACTTATAAAGCCCTTTGTTGGTTTCCTAGGCTAGGTCCATCCATATATAATAATAATAATAATAATAATAATAATAATAATAATAATAATAATAATAATAATAATAATAAAATAATAATAATAATAATAATAATAATAGCGACATCCCTTTTCCTACTTTATTTGTACATTGGACCAGGCCCAGGAAGCCTAATTGCTGTGTGTGAGGAGTTTATGAGCATGCATAGTGACAAATCTATATTCATTGGAATAGTGAATATGCCAGGTGCTGCTGCTCATCTGGCCGTTCACCCTCTCGCAACCATCAAAAATTCATTCTCGAAGGGCCTAGGTCAGTGTGAGTTATGAGGGGTGTAAATCTTGTCCTTGACAATCAAATAAAGATTCATGTTTCTAACACGTATGGGTGCACGTGAGTGTGGTCGCCAAAGGTCCAAAAGCAGTTCCAAAAATATTGCTTGCGGACTTGAGTCAGAAGTTTTTCTTTCTATTTGGAGGTTTCCGGGCTCCTGTGGAAGTGTATCCCTGAACCACATTGCCCTTTGCACTACCCCTGCTCTGTTCTTCATTAAGTGATGGCATCCGATAGTGCCAAGAATGGTTAGAGCCAAGAATGTGAGGCAAATCAACAAGGCTAGGAATGAACTGGAAGCCTGGGAGATCTGCCATAAACATCCTCTGGTTGGGTGGAAATCCCTCTTCTACAGAGCTACCCTTGCTCAGTCCCCTAGCCTCCAGGCTATGACTTAATCACAAAGCTGATTCGTGGAAAAATGCACAGTTATGATTTCGAAGCACTGACTTCATTTGAAGCATTTATGTTATTTGAAGAAATCACTGTAGTATTTGGTGACTGCTGGTTTTCACATCCGAAAGTTTGCAATGCATTTGCATATATATATAATGAAGTATGTAAAAAAGTACAAACCAAGCTGGGAAGCAGTGGTGTTCCAAACACAGGGGACACATCCAGAGGGTTACAAATAGGGATTGGGGTAACAGATAAGCTACGAGCTACGATTGGGAAGAAGAACTGGGGAAGTTGACCAGCAATTGGTGAGATGTTCTTCGAAGAGTCAGGACTTTAGGAAGGAATAAAACCTTAAGTAAAGGGCAGAGGGAGACAGTTGTATCTGGATTGCTAAAATTTTCAAGAGATATGCTGCTTAGCAGGAAAATATCTCTTTTCCCCTCTTGCAGTTCTTTGTTTCCAGTTTGTCGTTGATGGGGCTTCTGGTGGGGTGCCCACTTCTGGAACTGGTGAGTTTCTCTGCTAAGTCCAGTAGTGTTTTGATTGTGTCCGCTTTGTATGTGTTGCAGACTATCCTGAATATGATGCCTGCTGGAAGGGGTATCAATACAGCTCCTTGAAGATGGGGCAAATGGGGTTTATTTTTTGGAGTCCTTTAATGAGGCTTTCTATAGCGTGCTGGCTAGATTTTGCAAGGACCAAGTTGGCATCTGGGACTTCTCTGAGTAGTGTATTGCCACTGTCCAGGTGTGAGATGACATGGGCTTGAACACATGTTCTGAAAGCTTGCAGGGGTGAGATCTTGTTATGATGTATGAAACAATTCTGTTCTTTGTGTTGTTTAATCCATGGTAATGCCTATGTCGATGGGGATGAGCATTTAGCAACAACACAACTGGAAGTCAAATCTCACTTCACTTCTGTACACCTAGTGGAGATTTAGGAGCTCAAGACAGAAACTCAATAGCTATGGACAGCTCTTAAAGCTGGGGAGTTTTGAAATCAATAGCTAAGTCTGAGATGACATCTACAATGTTTTATTGTAGGTCAGAACTTGGAACAAAAAAAAACAAAAAACCTGAAGACCATCAGGGGAGTTGCTGGTTTAACGCACAATCATGCCACATTTGATTGCTATTTCTTGTATGCACAAGTATTTTTGCACATTGTTTCACACTTCAATGATCAATACTGACTGAATTGACAACTTCTATGTCACATAATGATTTCCAAAATGCAATCATTATCAATAAAAAGTATAATACAATACTTCAGACTAGTGAAAGGTCGGTTAAACAGGTGAATCATTGAACTGATCATCAAAACCTTAGCGACACAGAGATAAAACCGCTGGTCTCTGAAAACCTTGGAAATGCAGTCCAGAAGAGTTTTCAGTTGGTGGGCAGGAAATTGGAGATGTTTTTGGAACAACTTATAGAGTTACAAACCACGTGTCTTTGATGCTGATGTGCGTACTGAAAGGCGCAGGAACACCCCACACCCTGGACCAGGGTATTAGGTAACAGGGTATACTGAAAAATTTGTCCAGAGGTTTTTTTTTATTTTATAAAGGTATCAAATTTTATTTACTAAGATACATTATTTTTTCAATGAATTCATCATCTATTAATATACACATTAATTTACATAAATGTTGCAGGAGAGCATGGTACACCAGATTCTACAACAACCTAACACAACCAACATTCTTCAACAGTCAAAACATCATTTGTACCTCAAATCAATCAACCTCATTCATTCACAATAAAAATGTGGACCAAACAATTGGTGCAATATATATGTGTAGTAGCACTTCATTGATTAGCCCCACATAATCTTTGACATTTCATTTCATCCACATTCAGTGTGTATTAGCACAATAATTGTCCAAAATGTGCTCTATTCCGCAGAGTGGGTGCATTCAACAAAAAATGACAGATCCCATCCCCGGATGTTCTTCTACCGGTTTCGACGTTTGAGGATAATTAAACCAACGTCTTCATCAGGAAAACCAATTATTGCAATATAACAACTGATTTCCAGTGTCAAATGCTCTCAATGGTTGGAGCCCCAAATATGACTCAAAACGAGTTCAGAAGGATTCCAGATCCCGGGCCAGATGTCAGAGATATTCCAGTACTGTGCCTACAAGTGCCACGTATGCCATCGAAGTAGATAAAAATTCAACTTGCACGGATCAAAATTTCATCGTTATCCGCAGGCATTAACGGTCCAAAGTTGATCTGCAGGTGACGTCACAAAACAGCCCCTCCCCGGAACCTAGGAAAGGATACACCTGAAGGTACGCATGAAGAAGCCAACCCCATCATATCGTTTCATGCTCTCAATCTCTTACTGCATAGTGGCACTCATGTGAAGGAAATGTATGTGTTTTCACCAGACATTGGTATGTTTTTCTTGCTGATGGACTTGGTTTACAGCTACTTGGTAAAAAGTTAATTCATTTTTAAACCTGCAGGATTTACAAGCTCAGAAAAATAAATATTAATGAACGGTGTTCCGAAATTGCTGTTCTTATAGCCTGATCCCTCTTCACACTGCATTATGTTACCGGTGGAAAGTGGGGAGGGGAAGTAGTTTCAAAAGAAAAATGGATGTCAGGAGGATTTACTGAGCATCCTTATGCCTGTGACATCCAGGTGGAAGAAGGTGAGGATCCATGTTACCATTGCTCTGCATTTGAAAAATGCATCCAATTGACGTTTATGAAAGATTCAAAAATATCTAAAATTGCTGTTCTGAGAGGGTGGCTACTCAGAACAAGATATGTGTAAGCAGCCCTGGCCACTGTGAAGTCATGTATCACAGGATTCAGCAGCATTTGGACCTCTGGTAAAGGTTGCAAAAGCACTCGACCAACAATAGCTCCCGAAATAGAGACGGCAAAGAGGTTGTACACAGTGTAACCCCTGTACACAGCCTAGCACTTACTGCACGGGTCAAGTTGTCTTAAAATGTATCTTGTTTGCCCTGCTCTTTATAAATACACTGATTGTTCCAATGGAACATTCTATGGTGATGAGAATGTGGAGTGAAGGACCGATGGCGATCATTAGTGTACTGTGCTCTCACTTGTTGTTTTGGAATTATTCTAAACTCCTCTGGAGTCTTGATTGTTATCATATATTTATATTCATCTATGCAAGAGTGCAATAATTGAGCAGAAATTTTTTTGTTACAGAGCTTCATTTGCTTGACGGAATATGAAAAATTAGCAAGCCCAACATGGATTTTTATTTTGAAGGTTAAATCATTCTGTGTAACCCAAAACAGCCCTAATTCAATTTACTGTTCAGTACTGTGCAAGAAAAATTATGGCAGCTCAGAAATGGTGACTACATTTGATGTCATGCTAAAATATATCACAAAAATGTGAACATAAAAAAATACAAATTTTCCAATGTACCTGTTCAGATCTGGAGATCACAAAAATAGCAACTTCACGCATTAATCAAGCAACAGTCATGATCAAGACCACATTTTAAACAGGGCAAATAGGCCTCTAGACTCCCGGCCTTCCCCCCAAATGCTGTAAATATATCTGTATAATACATACTTGGAAGGGATAATTAAGCAAGGGCTTCCCTACCTCCACCCACGAGTCACTCAAATTCTCAAACTGCAGCACCAAACATCCACCCGCCAGGTCTTCACACTACTCTGTACCGAAGGAAAGTAGCAAGTGACATAGCCAACCACAGACCTCTGCAACCATACACATTGCAGTTTGCAGTGTTATTGTGCTGGAACACACTGGTGAAGGGTACAACTGTACACTGCTTTGACTGAAGATGTGACTGAAGTAACAAAGTAAACAGACATACAGATGTAAATAAATCATATATTCTGAGAAGATAAGTGAGAAGACATGCAGTAAATGTATATATGCAGAAACTCAAGATAGATGAGACATGTAGAAGCTTGCTACAGTAGAAAATGTAACATGGGTAAAGCAACCATGATAAGAAGATGGACGTCAATTTCATATAATAGTACACTGAAAATCCCAAGGGGAGAGACCAAGGCTGAAAAGCTGACAGGCACTCAAACACACATGTGTGCAAGAACAAAGAATATTTATTTGGCCAAGGATCAAGGATGCTGCAGCAAGAAGCAACTGCAAGGTACACAAGGAGTCAAAGAGGATAAGCCATGTACATAAGACATATTTCTCTTAGATTAAGCAAAGCAGTAAACATCTGTGAGTGCCAAATATTGGACAATTAAAGATGCAGAAAGCATATATAAGATGCAGCAACCAAGTCTCCACAGACCAAAGAGAGTCACAGCATTGAATTAAATAGCACTAAATAAAAGGACAGAATGGACAAATCATGTTCTCCTCACACGTTGTGTAACACCAATAAAAAAGGCCTATTCATAAGGCTCCAGACTTATATAGCAATGTACCTTCACTCCTTTAAAATTTCAGGAGAAGAGAACAGGCAGCAAAATCAACTACAAAGAAGTGATGTTGGCTTAGGGCCTAACTGATGAGAGATGCTATGCTAATTAGCCAAGTGAGCAGTTGTCTGACGTTGTTCTTCGCACCTGGGTTTCGTTCTGCTTATGTGCTGCTAACGAGCTGCATGTCCAAGATTGGAATAGGGTGCCAACCAATAAGGAGGCCTATGTAATTATGGACTGTACGTTGTTGCAGAAGCCAATCGCTACTATTATTCTACTATTATCTGTATTATACGTAGTTAGAGGTTGCTCTAGGTGTGCCTACCTGATAAATGGCAGCCAATGATGTTACTAACACCTAAAGAACATATACGTTTATTTGTTCCCTTAACCTTAACGAGACGTTTTTACTATTTGCCACATGGGATGACATCATAGCTGATGTATATTGAGGTACTTATGCCATTGAAATGTATTTGAGAGTGAGTAAACTGTGACTTGTTATGGTTGCCAGATTTCCCTACTTTATTGCATTGATAATAAAGTAGTACTTTGACATATTCTTTGAGTCTGTCTGGTTATTTGTGCCCTAAATCAGTTATTATGGTAGTCCCGTCCAGCACTTGATACGCTCATAGGTGCTACTGCACAACTGATTCTGCCACTTACCTAACAGCCTTCTAGATAGTACCTGCCCGACAGGCAGATGACTGTGTCACCACCAATCTCGCAAAGGGGTCGACTAAACCTTTAGAGGCCATCATTTGAAATGTAACCAGTTACCTAATTGGCATTGAAATTATATAACATGTGACTGTATGTGCATCCTATCTCTAGCTTAAACAAACATAGGCAAAGGGGACAGCAGGCTCAGTCAAGGTGGACATGCAACCAGCTGTGACCAGGAACTACCAGCCAATAACCAGTCTTGTGCATACCATGACTGGCACTATGTCACCCCTTCATACCTCCCTGAGAACAGCTTAACAGTGTTTCTTTCTCCCTCACACCTCCACACTGTTTGCAATGCCCCATTTCATCCTTTCCAATGGCAAATCTCCATATATTTTGTTTTCCACTTTTGTTATTGTTTTTTACATAACAACACTTTTCTATTACATCGCCAATGAAAGGAAAACGGTAACATCCCCTCGACCCCCCCCCCCTTTGAGCACCCCAGTACAGCGGATCGGATTTCCTTCATACATATACGAGTATTAGGTTTAGTACAATGCATCTGATGTCCTCCGATTGTAATTGAGTTTAACCATGTTAGTCCTGGTTTTCTTGTATTTCATTTTGCCATTAAAGTACTCAAGGGGTACACATCACATCTAGGCATATAATATTCAAATGTTGTTACTCATACACAAGTGGTTATATGTTCTCATTGGGAGCATAATACAGTTGGTGTGGGAGTCCCCCCAGTGGGCGATAGGCTCTGCAGTTGTTCAGCATAGTAGCGTCTGAAAGGGCCCCAGTAGTCCAGTGGTCTAATATTTTTTGGGAGTGTTGTTGCGTATCATGCTTCTCTCGTCTCGCATAGATTCATAAAGTTCAGCCAATTCTGAAAACATGGTGCTTTGCGCATCCCCCAGTTTCTTGCGATTAAATATCTAGCAGTTAATGTTGCCATTCGAATATACATTTCCCCCCCCCCTTAATCATAGCTAGCAACCACAGCCCCGGGCAGTAGTTTTTCGGGGATGTTAACATTTGGGACATGGCTTCCTCGATTTTCTCCCAGAAGGGCCTAATATGCGGGCAGAACCATGCGATGTGGTAGAAGTTGTCAGAATCCAAGTCGCATCTTTTGCAGATGGTGATTATTTCGGGAAATAGCGATGTAGACGGGCTGGTGAGTAATAGGCTTGGTGTAGGAACTTGAAATGTATTAGTCAGAGACGATTATTCAGGGACAGGTCACGTGTCTGTGTGCAAATTATTTTCCAATGCTCTTCATTTATCCGTGTCTCCAGAGTTAGCTCCCACCTGCTCCTGAAGTTCTGGGCTCTCTCCTTCTTCTGTGATCTGATCATTGGGTAAATAGTGGACACCAATTTCCGGATTGACAGTGGGTTAATCATGTACTGAAGTATTGGGGAGGGGGCGGGGGCATGCGGGAAATCCAGACACTTAGTTTTAATCAACTCCCTGAGGTGTAACTAGAGGAACATAGTCAAGGCCGTCCACTCGCCTCTGGTGTTCAGTGTATCTCGTGCTATAAACTGCCCATTGTGTACCAGGACCCCCAGGGTGAAGACTCCCAGTTTCTCGAAGTGTATCTGAAATGCCTTCTCATGTGTGATCGGGACCCATGCTATGCACCACAGGTAACCTTTGAAGTGCATGACTCCCTGTGAAGAAGTTACAATTCAGAAACACAGACAGGAAGAGATAAGGAATTTCAAAGAATGCAATTGAAATGGTCTTATTATTCCCAAAACTTCATTCTATATGTGACTGAAGCTGTGATTGAAAGATCCTAAATGCTGGATAATAAAGTTAAGAAATTACTTTGTTAGCTTAAGTGCTGTAGTGGGCAGAGCCTACAATGATTCCTTATGGGAATTCAGGACGAACATAGACACCCTTAGCACTTAAGGGGCTCTCGGTTTAGATCATTGCAGTTGTATATATTTATTCTAAAAACAAGTCACTCTCTCCCGCGTGGATGACAGTTCCTTGCACATAAGATGCAAACTGCTTCAAGGTTGCCTTAGGTTAACCTTTTTAGTCTTCATGTGTTCAGACAATCATGGCAGAAAGGCCCAGCAGGGTAGGATCACACACTCCTTACAATCCAAACTTCAACATGTTTCATCCCACCCAAGGGGACTTTGTCTAACCTGAAAACAACACAAAATGAAAAAGGACCTTTTATATAGTGAGGTGCCCATGCCCATCTATTAAGGCCTGCAGAATATAACACAAATCTACCATAATGTCATAGAATATGAAGACAGACTTAAAACAAGCACTATTCCTTCCATGTTCTATGAAGGATTGTTGACTACTTTTTGCCAACCGACACTTTCCCAGAACTCTTTTACAGACTTTTCCACTTGTTTTTACCACAAAAATGTCCCACATTCCATCTTACTGCCCCCACCTCCCACCCTATATATGCCTTACCCACACTTACCCCCTATATATGCCTTACCCCAAAAAGTGGAAAAGAAAGTCTAAATAAATATTTTGTGAAATTGTAGGCAGGTGTAAGTGGGCTAGACCATATTCCCATTTTGCTTTCCCTTTGTATTTGTCCCATAAACAGTGCATGTGTGGGGATAGGACACAAACACAAACATCTGGTCTCACTGTAGAAAAATCTGTTATCATCCTTATTTCCTGGTGAGTGGAATGTGCTCAATCTGCTGTTCATTGAATGGCTGTCTCTTATCATGAAACAGCTGTAAAAGGTAAAGTTCAGTTTCCCATAAGAGATCATTCATCCCCACATCTATTGCATCTATCCAGCAGGAAAAGACAACCCCCTACCTAAAGTAAAAATAACAGGGCGCTTGTCATCAGGATGACTGTCCAACCAAAATAACCATCCTCTGTCCCAGAAACCTGTCTCTACCACTAAGCAAAATAAATAAGTAGGAAAGAAAGATCAAATGGATGACTCGCTCCTACTGAAATAGTGCACCACGATCATGTGACAAATAATTTGAGATTAGTTCAAGTTCAAATGAAGGGCCAGGAAAATGACTCCCTCTCCTGGTTTATCAAGTTCATTCGTAATGACAGTCTCTAATACACTGGAGGTAATTCAACATAAACACCACTCTTCTTGTCTTAAACCTCCTTTCAGGGCTGACTCTGTATTCTCTTGCTTTAGTGTCTGATTTAACAGCCAGGAGAATTACTCCTTTCTCCTGGTACAACGTAGGTGCACAACAAGATCAAACAATACTTTTCAGGAGCCCTTGTAGCTCCTTTCAAACTACTTTTAGGGTGAACTTAAATTCCTCCTTTTCTTGGTTTCTCCCCCACTGAGAAACTTGAACTTGAATGTTTCCCAAACCAGCACCGAGATGTGCAGGGCCACTATGGCTAGAAAGGCCAATCCTAATGTGCTCTTCTTCCTTCTGACACTTAGTGGTAATTCTTAAACCCGGCAGGACAATCTGACTGCTTCGTATGCCTTTCTCTCTTATATCACACTCACAGTGATGAAGGGAATCCTTCCTAGTATATTTGATATTTAAGTTGCTATTATGACAGTCTCTCTAAGGAGGGAGATCACTCCTGTGGCTTCTCACACCGGCTCTGCATTCATCACCCTCTATGAGACAAGGGAGATCCTTCTTATTCCTATTCACATTTGAGGCACGTTATAGGTATTCACAGAGATGAGGGAGATGTCTGAGGTTTCCCAGAATTATAGTATTTCTGTATGGATCACTGAGATGAGGTGGTTACTCCCCAGACACTCTCCCCTTTTTGTAGCTTTAACTTGACTACTGGGATGAGGGAGATCACTTTGGATGCTGCTCTTGGCTCACCCCTCTTCCTTACTGCATCTCTTGTGTTCCCCGTTACCTGTGTTTGTAGCAGGACACGTCACCAGGTCTTTCAGGGGCAGTGAATCACCATGCCAGGCTCTGTGACTGCTTTTCCTCGCTCTCTCGTGTCCCGCAGCAACTTGGTTGGCCTCTCTGTAGCTCAACTGTATTAGCACCTTTTTTGGTCCACTGCCATGAGGTTGTGACACCGTTTTCCACATTTAATCTTCCTGGTAAGACCTTGCTCAGTCAGGCTGCAGCAGACTCATGTGGTTTACCCCTATCGTCCTCAGCGGTACCGGTCAGCTTGCCCAGTGATTCATCTTCTCCCCCATTTCGAATCTCCCAGACTATCCAAGCTTCACACCTGGTGCTTCTCCTTTCAGGTAGTCCTTCATCTCTTTTTATACAAATAGGCTGGGTCGTTCCCAGCCTAAGGTCACAGTCCTTCCCCTGTTTCCTTTGGCACATCTTCATCCTTCCTAGTGACCACCTTGTCTCAGTACTCAGTGGGTGAATACACAATATGCTTCCTTGAGGGCTCTTCCTCGTCTCAATAGCTTCTGGAAAGAGTCCTGGACTTTTATTGATTTTACGATGCTCAACTTCTGAGTATATAGGTTGAAGAATTACAATACATAACAGTAATGCTTTCATATGGGCTTTTAATACTTTAAGGAGATTGTAAAGTCTCAGGGGTGAAAGAGCAAGGGGGTTCCTGAATGGAAAGGAAGTCTCTATCACCAGAAGGGGAGTCTCTCCTTGTGATGTCCTCCCCCTTATTACCACCCCTAGTACCACCCATAGGGGTATTATTGAGTAGCGCCTCACCTCCCTAGCATCCCAGGGAAGGGCTCCCCTCTGGGAATAAGGAACAAGATCCTGTGAATCATCTCATGCCCTTCCCATCGTGGGATTGCCTTCTCCATCTTCCGTTAGCGGAAACCTAGACAATAAATCTACATTCCCTTGTTCCCTGCCTTTTCTATGTTCTACTCTAAAGAAAAATGGTTGGAGATCTCAAATAGCAATGCATAATATGGGGATTAGTGTCTTTTCTAAGGCTTAACCATGTCAAAGGTGAATGATCAGTTTGCAGGCACAATTTTCATCCCGTGAGATAATATTTCAAATAGGTTACAGACCGTTAAATAGCCAGCTCCTCTAGCTCAATGGTCGCATAATGTTTCTCGCAAAGTAAGAATTCCCTTTTTTGTCTTCAGAGGAGATGTTCCCTGGACAGCTTTGATTTGTTCAACCTGGGGCTGGACTAAACCATTGCTGACAAAGAATCCTAGATATTTAATAGCAGACTGTGCCAAATGGCACTTTTTTGTATTAACGGGTAGGCCAGCTCTTCTCAGGCCCTCACAATTTGATAAAGGTGGAAAAGATGTACCTCTCATGTCTGGCTGTGGATTGGAATATCATCCAGGTATGCACCGCAAAATGACGTCAACAGTGGCAATACCTTATCCTTCAGCCTTTGAAAGGTGGCCTGAGTCCCCATGGAGTCAAAAAGGTAGTCCTTCAATGCTAGAATTTCCTCCGGAGTCAACAACAGCATGGGGATATAAAGCAGCCCCAAAGGGCATTAGAGCTGCTAAGGCCACAGAATGCAGTCTAAGGTGTGTGGTTTAGTGCCTACTATCCAGCCTACCGGATGAGCAGCTCAGCTACTGGTAGATTTGCAGCCAAGTGATTCAGACCAGGTAACGTGTCTATTTTTAGTGAGGGTTAGGCTTCGCAGTTATGGGTCTCTGTCAGTGATGGGGCAGCTCGGTTCACACTGGTCATCTCTCCGAGCAATAGATTAATTTCATCCACCATGGGTGCTTCGCAAGGGAGGCAGCAGCTGTTAAGTCTTCTTCTGGCTGTCCCTGCCCGGCCAAATGAACTGAGCAACCTACCTTAGTCGCCACAAAAAAATAGGAAGTCCAGTTCCCCAAACACTGGGCATGGATCTGCCGTCTTGAAGTCTGTATAAATCTTACACCTCCTTTACTAGGGCTTCTTCACTAGGGCAGGCGAAACATGCACTTGTAGTTTCAAGCATCATTTTTCCACTTCGATGGGATATTGGGGCGATGAAGGACCCAAGGCCCAATATCTGTAATGCACACATTGCAACATTTTTAAGGCCACCCAATCAAATTTTGTTGGCTTCATCAAAGACAAACAAAAACTCAATACAGTCAATGACACTGAACAAAACTGGTCTTGATGGACTATGCTTTGTGGAAATTCCCAGCAGTAGAACAAGGCCAACATACCAGTTATATCCCTCACGCTCCCTTCAGAAACAATGTCTAACTGCAATTGTAAGAAATTAGGAAGCTCATTGGCACTCCCAATAGTCACAATCACTCTGTGCTCCCAGAAATGTATCAAAGGAGGGCCACCAACAGGGGTAGGACATCACATCTTAGGCCTACACGATTTTACCCCAATAATTGGTCAGCTAGGGCCATTGAGAAGGCATACCTTTGAATACCTGTCATACTCTGGGCTCAGAGTCAAAGCAGGGAACGTTAAGAAGCAGTCGGTGAAAATCAAAGTAATGTTTGATAGACCCTTTAACAGAGTTGCAATTTAGGACCTTTGTCTCTACACCCAGAATGGATCAGAAATCACTTGTTTCTGTCTGAGGACTGCTTCTCTTTAGCCATGTCTGCTGGGACTGTGTTTTAAGATAACTCAAAATTGACTCTAGACCTCGTATACAGACATTTTTGGTTATGGTTTTGGTTACAATGCTTTGTGCTGAAAACAGTAGGCCAGCCGTCCTTTTCACACCGGCTGCTAAGCTTGTGTTACTCCATTCTACGATAGCAAAGACGCAGGCCTCCCTTCTGAGCAACTATGTTATGTTACATGTATTCATACCACACATGACTGCCTTTGGCATGGTCTCCAGGTGCTCGGACAGCTCTGAAAAGAGGGAGTTTTGTTGTTCAGGATGAGAGGGAACGTGCACATTTGCCGTGCTCTTGTGTTGATACTTGCAAAGCGGAGGCTCCCTGAGCTCTGCGTGCGTGTTCGTTTCTATGGAGATCGTTTTCTATGTTCCCGTAGCGTAAATGGAGGGACTAAAGTCAGGCATAACACAGTTCCACCTGTCTTAACGCCTCCATTCACGTTTCAGGGGATTTTCAGGCGGAGGTCGGGGGTGGAACAGGAGTTACGTTTCTGCCTCCCATTTGGCCGCCGCCTTCAAAAGCAACTTGTTTTTACCGCATTGGGAGATTTTCATGCTGGCGTGAAACCAATGATTTCCCTTGGAAACCGCCTGCTTTTTCCGTTGTGTATCTTTATTATTGTATGCCTCTCTAAAGCATCCGTTGCTTCTCGGAGCTAGGTCCGAGCTCAATAACACCATCATAATAAATATCATTTTAATAATAAAAATAATAATAATAATATCAATGGGAAGTCATTTTAAACGCTAGCTGCAGTGCGTAGAAGGCAGGCGGTGTTTACTCTGTTTGCACTGCGTAATGCAAACAGAGAAGTGCAAATAGGCTTCATCCGTCCCTTTGCACTTCTCATTTGCGCTCCGCAATGCAAATGGCAACAATTGCCTGTGGTGGACCTGTTTGCATGTGCGTGCAAACGTAAGCGTCCCCTCTGAGCAAGGAAAATGAGCTCCTCGGTTCTTTGTGCTGGGAGATTTCAGGCACGTGGGCCCCGGGAGGAGTCCGCGTGTGCCTTCAGTCCCAGGACCCATCGGCTGAGGGACTGGGGTAGGTAACTTGGATGTAGAGGGGCCGTGTTCTGTTGTCTGGCAAATGGCAAGGGTGTCTTAAGGAGCTGTGCGTGAGGGATTTAAACTTGCGTGTGTCAAATTAGAGTGCGCAAATTAGAGTGCGCAAATTAGTGTGCGCAAGGAGTAGTTTTAGTCAAGGCTGAAGTGAAACATAAGAGAGCGAATGTACTCAACTCAGCTGTATCTTTACACACATAAGCAATCAGCTGCACCATTATGCAAAACCGTCATGACACTCTTTTCTGTGCATTCTTGAACCTTGTTAGTATATTAAAACCTTTGAATGCCATTCAATTAAGATGTTAGAATGGCTTGGAAAGTAAAATTACTGACATCTATTTAAGCAAGTCTATTCGTTCATATGGCCCCTACCAAACATAGCATCCTGTGCTTGACAACAATGCGTGTGATTCTGTGCGAATTCCTTCTTTGCCCTTACCGAAATGTTAAATCTACAAAAGTGTTTTTCGGCCATCCTTTACAATGCCCCTTTCTCAACTCTCCCCCCATTACGTTCCTGAGTTCTGGAATCTGCTCTCAAGCCCCAGTCTGCATGCCCACAGTTGCAGGTGTTAACCCCCAGCTGTATTTTGTTGGCTCCATCATAATTGCCGTACCCCAACCATGATGTTGAAATGGACCCCATACATATTCAACCGAGCCTGGGGTACTTCGGTGTGCAGCACAATTCCAGCCAAACATTTGGTTCACTTTTCATTAGCAAGAATTCAACATTCAAATGTTCCTTAAGAGGAAATCCAAGAGTTTGTATTTATATACCTTTATTCTTTTCAGCATTATATATCCATGTACAATTTTAAACAATCACAGCGGAAACATGGTTCACCCCTCCTGGTCTTTTTCAAGACATGTTTCTAACCAGCATAGTGTTCTAGAGAGAGAGAGAGAGAGAGAGAGGAGAGAGAGAGAGAGAGAGAGAGAGAGAGAGAATACAAATAATCTCAACCCAACAGCCTGATCTTGTTTCATCATTTCCCAGCATTACAACCTAAATCACTTGTTGTATCGTACACTCTTCAAAGGTGGGTATTTGTTTTCGAAGAGAGCTGCCTTGAAGAGACTGCAGTTTGTGCCACGGAATATTTAGTGCATAGAAGGTGCTTCCCAAGAGATATCACTACATCCCACGTGTACGCAAGTGTGTGTGCGCTCTCCGCCCCTTGTGACGGACCACTCAGACGTCGCACGCTTTACAAGTCCCTTCAACATCCAGTTAGTGATCATTGCTGTCATTGGCTGCGTTCCCAGACAGCCCAAGATTAAGCTACTGGGTCATGGAGATAGAGGCTTTATCCGGATTAGACCGAAAAGGCCATCTGTATTCTCTCTTTAACGTTATGATATAATACACTTGAAATATTCTGGCCCTCTAGGCGGCAGGGGGAGGGAGGGAGGGAGGAAGGGAGGAAGGCCAATGAAGCAGGCGAAGGAAGGCCAATGAAGCAGGCGTGAGCGTTAACAGGTTTCCACCAGGTGCCTAGTGATGAATGGCCTCATTGTTGTGGTAATACAGACAATGGTTAGAAGATCTGGGGCCAGATTATCTAACATTTGCACCAGAGCAAAAAATTAAGCAAGTCCTTCAGTTATACAGAAGGGAGAAAAACAGGTTGTATCAATAATTGTTTGCTATATGTTTGCAAATGTGTTCATGTCACCCAGCAAATATAGTAAATAAAAGGGAGTTTTGCCCCCCGTGAAAACATTTTTAGACAATACCAACGGGGCATTTAACAATTTTTTCCATTATTTGCTACTATCTAAGCAGCAACATTGTTGATATATTTATTTGCTCCGTTTTCCGGCACACGAGCAAAGATTGAATTACCTGGCACACGATTTTGATGGAAAGAGCTTTGATAAGCGCAGGTAAGAATGCTGGAAAAGTTACAGCTATCTGGCCAGGATGTACTCAATTTGGCGATGCTCACCGTGTACTCTGCTGATGGTTTGTTGTAAGTGACGTTTTTAATTCTATTACAGAATAGTGTTTTTCAAATCTTCCCTTTGAGATAAGCATCTCTATAGCCTTTAGACTGCTTCATTGTCTCTGTTTACACATTCTGTTCCTTAACAGCCGACCTATGCCTGCATAACCCTCTCACATTGTGATGGAATAGATGCAGCTGCTCACCTAGATGCCAGAATAAATGTGATGTAACAAGCATAGCCAATCGCGTAGTAAGAGATGAATCACATGCATAAAGAAACACACCTCGTCTGGTACTGCCACAATGACATGTTCCCACCCATCCTCGCCATCACTTCCTGGTCTACTCACTCCTGTCTCACCCAATCCCCAAGCATCATTGTTTTCTTTCTCTATGCAGCATCTCAGACAAGCGGTTACTCTGCTACTGTGGAGAACAGGGCGAAGAATGCACAATCCAGCACTCCTTGACCAGCCTTTGTTTCCTGGTGTTGATGAACCCGGTAGTGAAGAAGACCCAGAAACCCCCCTGGATTGGAAGAGGCCAGCAATCTGAAGGTGCGGCCAGATGTTTGAGGTCCTTCCTGATGGACACTCTTTTAGAGCAAGGGTGTTACAAGAGGGATTAGAAACCCATGGAGAAGATGGAAGCTACATCAACCACGATATACTCAATGGAATCCTAGATGGCGGCTCCTAGATACTGTTTCTATCAACTAACAAGGCCGGTCTAGTCTTTTTCTTCCACCTTAGTCCTTCCTCTCTTTCCACCATTATTCGTACTTGTACACCGCGAACTTTCAGGTAACTGCGTTGCTACTCTGCTCTTCAGCTCTCCCTTGTAGCTGCTCGCTCGTAAAAACTTGCCTTGCCAGTTTTTTCTCCTCCTGGATCACTCCCTCGCTCCCTCCTTCCTTTGCCGCTCCGCGGCTTATCTAATTTTCCGCTTGTGTTTCCTCCGGCTACGGTCTCCCATGGCCGGCAGCTTCGTTTACTAACAGCCGCCAGCGGCTTTTCTACGTCTTCCTTTCCACTCGTTCTCGCCTTACTTACCCGTCCTCTTTACCCGATTCTTGCGGTCCTCTGCTCTTTCTCTCCTTTTTCTCCTTCGTCTCCCTTTCTCCTTTCTCCTGGTACTCACCTTTGCCTCCGATTACTAATTCAGTACCATTCCCTCTGTTGACATCAGTCGGGAATTCTTCTTCATTTCACCTGCCACTACGACTGGAAGTTCCATCCAACACAAGACCTGCAGGATCTGGGTTTTCTTCCCCAAGAGGGTTTCCCAGGGGGCGGCCCCCTGGGAGCACAGAGCACAGATTATCTGGTCTCTGGACCTCTGGGGGGACGCCTCTTACCTCCTCTCATCTATAAAAAACCGAAGAGCCGTGAGTACCCCATCTGATCACAGAGATTATAGGAAAGGGAGGAAAACAGTAGACTACTCTCAAACATCTACCATTCACAATGTAGTCTGAACCCCAGGGGACTGGTGCTTTAGTCTGAACCCCCAGAGGGCTGATGATTTAGTCTGAGCCCCATAGAGCTGATGCTTTATTCTGAACCCCAGAGGGCTGATGCTTCAGTCGGACCCGAGGGGGCTCATGCTTCAGTCTGACCCCAGGGGGCTGATGCTTCAGTCTGAACTCCAGAGGGCTGATGCTTCAGTCTGAACCCCAGAGGGCTGGTGCTTTAGTCTGAACCCCATAGGGCTGGTGCTTTAGTCTGAACCCCAGAGAGCTAATTCTTCAGTCTGAACCCCAGAGGTCTGATGCTTTAATCTGAACCCAAGAGGGCGGATGCTTTAATCTGAACCCCAGAGGGCGGATGATCCAGTCTGAACCCCAGAGGGTGGATGCTTTAATCTGAACCCCAGAAGGCTGATGCTTTAGTCTGAACTCCAGAGAGCTAATTCTTCAGTCTGAACCCCAGAGGTCTGATGCTTTACTCAGAACCCAAGAGGGCGGATGCTTTAGGCTGAAGCTCAGAGGGCGGATGATCCAGTCTGAACCCCAGAGGGCTGATGCTACAGTCTGAACCCCAGAGGGCTGATGCTTTAGTCTGTACCCCAGAGGGATGATACTTGAGTCTGAACCCCAGGGGGCTGATGCTTTAGTCTGAACCCAAGAGGGATGATACTTGAGTCTGAACCCCAGAGGGCTGATGCTTTAGACTGAACCCCAGAGTGCTGGTGCTTTATTCTGAACCCCAGATGGTGGATGCTTTAAAAGGATCCCAAGAGAGCTGAGGCTCAAGTCTGAACCCCAGAGGGCTGATGCTTCAGTCTGAACCCCAGAGGCCTGATGCTTTATTCTATGTGATTTCATCAAGGAACAGATGTCTCTTGCAGACAGGTTAAACAACGTCAGCCTGGAGGTATGCAAGGGGCACACACTCACTGTTATGAGCACAAATAAGTGTGCAAGGGTGAAGCTAACCCCTGACTGTTAATGTTTTTTACAACCCGCCCTGAGGAAGGACACCGTACGAAATGCATCGGCAAGGGCTTCTGCTATTAGAACTACAATAAAGAAAATATCAACACATAAGTGTAAAAGTGATTGAATTTCCAATAAACATTTTGTGTCGATCTGCTTATGATTGACCATATTGCAAATGTGATATATTTGAACAAATCATATGGACACATTAGAAGTAGTATTTACTACATAAACAGGCGTCTCCAAGCTCAGTGGATGTTCCACTGAGCAATCCCTTGTCACAATTAATTGGCCACTACTCAAACCAAGAGGAATTTGAATACAGTTACAGCGGAGATGACAATGACATGTGTTCTTGTAGAGCATTTAAAGAAATATTTATGCAGCCTTTATTCACTTTATTAATGGGTGGTAACATTAACAAACTGAATGGTTTTCAATTCATTAACCTGAGAAGGATGAAGGTCTCAGCCAGCTCTGCCACAGGAATAGAACGTGCAATGAGAAGGCTTGGCCATGCATGGAGCTAGCGCTTAAGTCAAAACCTATTCACTGGGACAAGGCTTTTTTGTGTAATGGGTTCTGGCCATATTGACTAACAGTAAGGGATTTGCTGATAGTTATGTCTTCATCACTATCCGTAGCTCTGTCTTTACCCCTCTCCTCCTTCTGCACATTCACCTTGGCATTATCCCATTCTGGGACGGATGTTAATACAATAAGACAGCGACGCTGACAGTGTTCATGCCTGGATGGGCATCTGAATACGCAAGTTGATCACGAAACATATCTGAAATAACAAGACAGGTTGGTATATAGTTAGGAATCCAGGAAAAAGGACACCAATGATGATGCTCAACAATGGCAAAACCTTTATGGGGATGCTTGTGTTTCACTGCAGAGGGCATGAGGACTAATAGTTAAGGGTTGACGATTTCCATTGGTGGAAGAAAAAAGTCTGATTTGCATGGGTAGTATAGTTCAGTGGCAACGCCACAGGTTCGTCTTGGAAGCAAGACAACGCAGAGCAACACAGGTTTGAATCCTGCCCCCGTGCTTAGAAACCTCTTCCGCATTAAGGGTGTTATAAATAACCAATCATGATTATTAGATGGATGGTCCCCATCTGTAATGGTACAGATGGAGTATAAAACAATGATAGGGACAATTGCCTAGAACAAAACCAGGGTTTGAGTTTAATCCAGAAGCTTTCACCCTGAAAACCTGCTCTCTAATCTTGACTCTAACATTCCCTCTGTCCTCATCCTACTTTATCTCTCCTCTGCTTTCGACAAAGTCAACCATACCACCCTGCTCAACCATCTCCGTGACAACCTGGCTATCACCGATCAGGCTCTGGCCTGGCTGACCTCTTTCCTCTCTGTTCGACCCTCACAGGTACAACTTGGGTCCTTCCTATCGTCTATGTCCCTCTCTACCTGTGGTGTTTCTCAGGGGTCTAACCTCTTGCCCTGGCTTTTCAACCAAGACCTGGCAACTCTCGGCCACTGCATTTGCATGTTCTGTTTTAATTGCATGTTCTGTTTTAACTTTCAGTGCTATGCTGATGACACCCAGGCTTCCTACAGCCACCTCCTCTCCTTCCCTCACCTCTGATTGCCTAATCGTCATTCAAAATT
This sequence comes from Ambystoma mexicanum, assembly GCF_040938575.1. Classification (NCBI taxonomy): domain Eukaryota; kingdom Metazoa; phylum Chordata; class Amphibia; order Caudata; family Ambystomatidae; genus Ambystoma; species Ambystoma mexicanum. Next base: position 1,079,297,641 of record NC_090936.1, on the reverse strand, counting down.
GGTGTGCCGCCAACAATCTTTATCTAAATGCCAACAAAAGTGAGATCCTCCTCATTGGTACACATCACCATCCTTCCCCCTCACTCTCACGCCCTCCTCCTACCCCTACCTGCAAGGCTAAGAACCCTGGGGTCATCTTTGACTCCTCACTTTCCTTCTCTGTACACATCTCCGATGTCTCTAAAAAGTCAAACTTCTTACTGCACCTCCTCATGGGTACTCTGTCTTTCCTCTCCTGCCCTCAGAAGCTCACTGTCTTCCAAGCTCTGGTTCTCTCTAGGTTGGACAACTGTAACAGCCTATTTCTAAATCTACCTGCCTCCACTCTCCGGCCCTTTACAACTAATCCAGAACAGGACTGCAAGACTTGCCCTTGGCCTCAAGCCCTGGGAAACGTATCTCTCCAGCTCTGAAATCCCTTCATTGGCTCCCAGTGGATACAAGAATTACATTAAAAACCTTCTGCATTGTCCACAAGGGTTTCTGGGGACTGGTCCAAAATACCTTCAACTATCCCTCTGTAAATACCTCCCTTCTCGAGCCCTTCACTCCTCTACTTCTAACTCCCCCAGGGTCAGTCGTTTTTCAAAGAAACAAGCTGGGGGTAGATCTCTGTCTTTGGCTTGGGCTTCCCTTTGGAACAGCCTCCCTGCCACATTGAAACTTGAGGAGAATCATCAGACCTTCCTCTTCGCTTCTGCCTTTTCCTCCTTCTCCCCCGTTGATCTGTTTTCTCTCTCGGCACCGTGCACCTGGCCTCCCTCTGTCTTTCAGGCCCAGGTACCTGCTCATCTTGCCACCCTTCTGCATTGCCTCCGGGCCACCCCTTGCAATTGGGTCTGTATCTGTACCCATACAGCTCCTCCACCCACTTTTCTCCTGCACTTATCAGATATACCCTATCTGCTTAACCTAGCACTTGCCACTTGCTGGCTGCACTACCACTGTTTATCGTCTTATTTATTTATTTATTTCACTTTTTTTTTCCTGTCTCTCTACTGTTCCTCACTTTCCACTCATGCACTTTCCCCCTTTTCCCTTTCCCATGCACTTGCACATTCTCAATGTCACTGGGCCTAGTAAGATCGCAGTTTTTTTCTCCCCTGTTCGCCTCCCTTTGCCGGGTCACACTCTGAAACACTTGTGTACGAGCACAATATAATTAAAATATAATTTAATTTCCTTTCACCCATCATATTTTTTGGTTATGACCTTGTGGTCTTTAGTCGAAATATATATACAAAACAATCATCAGAGTTCCTCATTGCCAGAGTATTCATGAAGGTATTTAGTATGGTTTTGCAATTATTAGACCTTTCTCTATAAATATATATATAAAACTACAATTTGAGTATAGTAAAAAGGCCAACATTTTCAAAGATGAATAGACATTTCAATGTGTCACTTATTTAAGAATAGGTTAGCCATGTCATCAGAAATAGGAAAGTAGGTAACACGCATGCGCTTAGTTTTAAAAGGAAATACACAAACGTCAATACACGCTTTTTGTCATCTGCCCCACCAGCAGGGACAGGCCCATCTTAAATCAGCAAACATTTGTAAGATAAAAACGTTCATGTCGCTTGATGAGGTTGAACAATCACAGTACCCTGCCAACAGTGAATATTCTTCTGGGTAACTCTCCAGGTCAAGATCCACCATAAATCCTCTCAAGAGGGCATTACCCACTGCTCATTGCACTGTGTAGGCATGACTAAGACTTGGCACGATGCATCAAGGGCCCTCTGTTAGCCGATCTTCGCTCTACCACCAGCAACAGCCTGTGCTGAAATCTCCACGGTTGCCTCGGTGACAGTGCTGCCATTACCGATGTGGAGAGTGTCCATTGCAAAAAGCGGATGTGCAACTCCTTTGTTTACCTCCCCACAGAATGCATCACCAGCTCCACCACCTCTTTCTTGCCTGGGCACTGGACTACTATCCACCCAAAAAGTGTCTCGCTTCCTTATGGCGGATATCTATGGCTTTGCACAAGTAGCAACTCCTTCACATCTCACACAAACCTGCCATGCTCGGCAACATCAACACAGTGGCAGATGACCTCACCAGCTCCAGTGTTATGGCGATTATCCAAAATATGGAAAGGCTGGGCCACAGTTCTTCATCTTTTTTCCTTTACTTTTTTATTAATGTGTTATAGTTTATAAATAACATTTTCACATATAATTTAAATCATATAAACATATATTCATAAATCATAAACATATTAATAATCAGTATCATCACTTATTACATCCATTCAATAGCAAATCATATTATTTACACGATATTAAAATACTAAACTTTATATTTAAAGCTTTTTCAAAATTAATTTTCAAATTCATTCATTTTTGCAATACACTTAGGTCATGATCTGATACGAGACAATCTGCTGCGTTCACGTGGAAATCTCTATTAGGCTCTCAATAACTAGCCAGACATTATACATTGCAATCAGAAACCTAAAATGTGTTGTGTTAATGTTATGCCACCAAAAGATTGCCTCAGTCGTATGTTCTATGTGATATGTATATCTATCGTAGTGCCTTTTATAAGTTCTTCACATCTTAGGGCAACTAGCCAATAGCTGTTTCCCTGTCTCTAAAGTTTCTTTCTTCTCACACAGTAGGCAACAGCGCTCTGTAAAAGGTAACTGATTTACTGCTCCTGTTTTTGCTAAGACTGGTAGGTGATTAATCCTAACTAATAGAATAAATCATCTTAGTCTTAATGCTGGACATATATTTAAATATTGTTGCGGTTTTGTCAAGGTATATAACATACACTTCACAAAATGATACTTTTGAAGAACTTCAAGGTGGGCGTATGTTTCCAGCGAGTCCCCAAGGTCTACTTTTTTTGATAGGGCAAGCTTTGCTGCAGGACAATATCCACCCTGGCGGTAGTTTCAGCTTATCTCATCAAGGTATTTTTCTATATTTTCCTTAAGGAGGGACTTCTTCGACTCCTTCATTATCTCCTGTCACATAGATACCAAAAGCTGATTACTAAAAGTATTCTTAATATTCAAATACAGTTCTGCCCTTCTTTTAAATACTAATGATTTCCACGATTGCAGCCCCAGTTCCAGCCTAATAATGGCCATAGGTATACAGGTAGGAAGGCCTAAGATTTTTTTCCAGTATTTGCCTTCAACTACCTGTAACCATTTCAGGTCTATTCACTGTAGAGCCTCAAGACTGTATATGATCGTTGGGGCAAGAACCTGTTGGTACAGTAAACGAGCGGCCCAAATGGTAAAGCACCTGTGGCTCTTGGTAAACCGGTAAACTAGAGCAGTGATTTGAGCTGCTCTAACCTTTCTAGCTTGTTTACAAAGGAGGTAGTCTTTACTAGTTTCAATGTCAATTCCCAAATATTTACTATTAGGTGTATGTAGTATCTCTAATTCTTGCACCATTAATCTGGTGCGTGCTCTCTTTTTACTGGAGAATACCATAACTTGCGTTTTCTCCAGGTTGATTATGAGATCAATTCTTTTAGCACACTGCCATAATGCTTCAGCAGATCTCTGCAAGCCGCTAAATGTATGATCAATAATGACCAAGTCATCTGCATAGGCGAGTACTGGACAACGTTCCAATCCTATCCTGCAACAGCCTCTTTCTAAATCTGTCTGCTTCTACTCTCCGCTCTCTGCAACTTATCCTGAACAGGACTGCAAGACTTGTCTTTGGCCTCAAGCCCAGGGATCGCATCTCTCCAGGACTGAAATCTCTGCGCTGGCTCCCAGTTGCTGTGAGGATAAAGTTCAAAACCCTCTGCATCGTCCACAAGGCCTTCTAGGGCCTGGGGCCTCAATACATTCAACTCTCTCTTCCTAAATATCTTCCTTCTCGAGCTCTTCCCTCATCTGCCTCCAACTCCCTCAGGGTCAGTCGCTTCTCCAATCAATGAGTTGATGGTAGATCTCTTTCTTCAGCTGGTGCCTCCCTCTGGAACAGCATGCCTGCCTCCCTTAAACTTGAGGAGAACCCTCTCCGGTTCTGGAAGCACTTCAAAACCTTTCTCTTTTATTTTGTTATTACCTATTCCCATGTACTCTACTGTCCCTGCCCCCTTCCCACACACTTGCACGATCTGAATGACACCTGGCCTAGTAGGATCGTTGTCCATCCTCCCTTTGTTCCCCTCCCTTGCCTCGTCGCACCTTGAAACACTTGTGTATAGGCACGTTATAAAGGCCATATCATATCATTAATGGGGGACAATTATGCACCCCACAAAATGCCTCCGGTAAATCATAAACACTCTATTCTGCTCAATTTGAGTAGTCATGTTCCCATGAAAATCCAATTTAAGGGAGACAGTATTATTTTGATGGAGGAGCCTCAGATAATATAATAGGCCATGTGGGCAACCAAGAGATTCTAGTTTTGACCATAGTATCTCTCTGCGAACTCAAAAAGAGTTTGTCGGTGCAACCCAGCATAGATAATAATCTATAATTTGCTGGGTCGAATTTATCACCCTTTTTATAAATGGGTATTAATATACCATGCCATGAGGTCGGGATTCTACCTTCAAGAAGTTTCTTTTCAAACGGTATTTCAAAAGCACTGCCCAAAATACTGGCTTATTTTTTAGTGCTATATTAGCCAGACCATTCGGACCCGGCGCTCGGGACGACTTTAGATTTTTTATTTTGATGAGAAGCTGGTCAACCTTAACTGTTAAAGGGTGACTAGGAGAACCAGTGTTTACTGGAATCCTATCCACTTCATAGGACGGAGTATTGCAATCCCGCAAGAACCTTTCCCATCTGTGTGCTCCAATAGGATTGATCATAGTAGTTTGTCTATTACCCCTGACTACACCCAGTAGCAGCCATATATTGCAGGTGTATAGTATCCTGCCATTTCCTACATTTCCTTTGATATTTCTTTTTGTTTAATACAGTCTCTGAATTGTTTCTTAACTGTCTTGCTAACAGACCAATAAGATACAGGACATGACTTCTTAGACCTTCAATTTATACTCTGAGTGATCGTTTGGCATCTCTAATTTCTTCATCATACTGTTTTTTCTTAAAGGGACCAGTCATAGCTATCTCTGTAACCCCCTGTGACGTGGGCATTGGAAAATGAGGCAATCCAATTTTCAATGTTTTCAATAGACATATCCTGAAAGGAAGCTGCATCAGAGTGATGTACAACTGATATTGCACATGCCACTTTTAATATATTTTTCTCTGACCAGCAGATACATGTAGCGGCATGATTGGACCTCATATTCCCCAAATATTTTACAGTACGTGTAGGCTCTTTTAACGTAATTGTGAGAGTAATGCATGATCACTCCATTTATTGACTGTTACCTCAAAACCCTTTACACGTCCTGCAATTTCACGGGTAACAAAAATGTAATCCAAGGTACTCTTAGATTTACAATTCTCTTATGTTTCTTTACCTGGGCAATCACTGGCCGTTCTGCCATTTATCATTTCCATATTCCACAGACCAAAAAAGCTCAGCCAGTGCAGCGCCTCAGGGTCATGGATCGTAGGTAGCATTTTACTCTCATGTCTCAAAAGGGGATTAAGATATGTCCCTTTCCCTCCCAGCATATGACAATTAAAATCCCCCACAACCACAATGGATTCATGTTCCTGTCGTAAGGTACAACTAATCACGACCTCATGAAGTGTTTCCTGAATTATTTCAATCTGGGTGGCTCCCATGGGGGCTGTAAAGGCAGAGCAACAGCACTTTTTTCCATTATACCTTCAGATGGAATTTCAAATTCAACAGCAATAAGAAAATCATCTAAATTAGTCTCAATACGGCATAAATTCACATTATGCACAACTACAACAATTAAACCCCCATAGGGTCTGCCCCCTGGGCCCTTTTTAGTAATGGACTGATATAATGTATAACCGTTCAACACAATCTGTGATGTAAGCCATGTCTCTTGTAAACATATACAGGAGAGCCTGGAAAGTGAAGGCAAGGGGCCCTCGGATGACAATAAATGGCTAAACCCCTGAAGTTCCATATCAAGATTGAACAATCTCATTCCTTTTTAAGCACCACTGGCAGGGATTCAGCCAGCTACTTTAGGATGTTTTGGATGTCCTCAACCTGAACAGTTTTCCCCGTTGACATTTGGGGTACAATTGGCTTGCTCTTAAGCTCCACAATCAGTTTCTTGGACAGGTGAGATCTTCTTTTTCCGGATCTGCATCGACTTCAATGTCCGCTTCCAGTAGATTTTCTTAGTACATCAGCATCAATTGAGCAGTTGACTGGAATTTACAGTGTATGGCCGGAACATTTGTGTTCCGGCAACTGAGTGGTTCTATAAATTCAAAATCTACTGATCGCAGAACTCTTAACTGGGGAATTGAATGCAGTGTTATCATAAGTACATTTCTCGTCAACCAATCATATTCACTATTTTGATACACATTTGTAATTATACAGATATGCTTGTTGGTCTGCACTTGCTTCTGTCCTTTATCTGCAGTTGTTAAATGTAGGTTTTCCCTCAGTAACACATGTTGTCTAATACTGAGAGGAGTAGAGGAAATCTTATCAGGTTCCTCCTCGAGATAGGACGTTGTAAGATCAAAGATTTCTCCTTTTCCATCTGGTACAACCTTGTCCCTATCAGGAATAAGCCAACTCGTCAGGCGACCTTCTCTCATCTGATTGCGTTTTTTAGCCTGTGCCGCTTTTTTCTTATTTTTTTTTTAATTTCTAACTTGGGGAGCAGTCTCGGGAAGTGGCGAGGCCTCAACACAAGGCCGTTTTCTCATAACCGCTCTTTTTGCTAATCTCCGCTGCTTACGGGGAAAGAATATCTCTGAGTTATTAGACACATTAAGCTCTGGTTAAAGGGATCACATTAGTTTCAGCTGCCAATTGTATTGCTTCGGACATGTTGTTCTCTGCCTCCTAAGGCAGATTTTGATTTATGCCGTTTGGGGGCACACAATGTATTGTGTTTTCCAATATGCACCCACACATTTTTAATAAGATCTTTAGGGCAAATTGCAGTGACGCCACTGATGACTGTATTTCCATCAATGCGATTGGACAATAAAAGGAGTCAGCAATCGATTCAATTTCTGAGGGTTCTGCATGTGTAGCCAAATTTGGTGATGCAGACAATCTGTCCATAGAAATACAAGGCTGTATAGAATCTTTAGATGGCTGATCCTGACCACACTCCTCTGAAGATTTAGGCAATGCCGGGATCATTGATCTTTGCATTGACAAACACAATTCCAGGAGGTAATTATTATCTATCTCTCCTTCATTCACCCTATCATGCACGTTTCTGCCATTTAAGCAAATTGGTTCCTCTGTTTCTAATATTTTCATATTCTTCTCCGTTTGTGGATTGGATGGGAAAAATGAGGTAATTGCACCTATACTTACTGGTGATTGTTTTTTCAACTTGTTTTTACCCCCAGTTTTCCGAGTTATCCCTGGCATTTCAGCAGTTATTTTACAGTTTTCCTTTGCAAATTGTAATTGGATGGGGCACCCTTTTTTATAAGTAGTCATCTTTCCTTTTCAACACTTTCATTCAGGATAGTATTAGTCACCAAAGTGTATGCAGCCAAGGATCACAACCCCCAATCCTTTGTGCTATAATTTTACCAGGATCAAAGGAGAAACTCCCACAGTCTCCCAGTGAACTTTATCTCTTCTCAGGTGCTCACTTTAAGCTAGTTGATCAGCCACAATTCAATTCAATTCAGTTCAGACAGAGCAATGTCATAGCAATGTCAGCAATTAATGTAAGTTCAAATGGCAGCGGCACCCTGTTGTTTGCAGTTTCACTGGGATCAAAGGAGAAACTCCCACAGCCTCCCAGTGGTCTTTACCTCTTCATAAGTGCTCACATTGAGCTAATTGAGTGGCCACACTCAATTACATTGGAACAGTATCAGTAATCATTTACAGATTCAGACCGCAACAGTAACTTCCACAATACTTAGTGCAGGGTAAGAGAAATTAACACTGTGAGCAACAATGAATCAGCCCTTTTGATGCAAACAGTATTTTAAATTACTTCCTCAGATCCTCAGTCCAAGCAACTGGCCCCGGCTGAAGGGAATAACTACAAAAGGGCAGGCGGGCTGGTGAGCGGGCAGGCTTATAGCTTACCATGGATTTGTGAATCGTTGCTTCACCTCTGCCTTCGCCCCCGCATCTCCTCTCACCTCTCGACTGCTTACCTCTTCACCTGTTACCTCTTCCCCCGTGACCCCCGTGACCAGGCCGAACCACAGTTGCAGAGGAATTTTCCCTCAATTCGTCAGGTACTTGGCAGCTTCGCTCACCACGCACCAGATCAGGTCACAGCTTGGCCGTAGCTCACAGCACACAGGCACGTCCCAACTAGAGGAAAGCACCCACCACCTGCAAAAGAATGTCAAGCCGGACCAGCCTCTCTCTAGCTCTGTAGCTCTTCTTTTTTCACTACAATTGCAAACCTCCTTTTTCACCATCACCAGCTTATTTCCTGGTCACTAACCACAACCTCATCCGCTTCCCACTCATGACGATAAACATTGGCCCTGATCTTCTTCACCGGTCACTCAAATATACTGCATATAATGAAGACTTCCTGCAATGCATCATCTGTTTTCTATTTACTTATAAGAAGTAAAAAAGTGAAACAAAGCAAAATATTGTTTCCGTATACAACCTCTCCCCCAAATCCCTTTCCGAAAGTGAGTCAGAGTGTTTCAGTCTTTAACCAGTTCCCAGTATCCCAGCTCCTTTAAACACCTGAACATATTATCAGCCTTCTCTTCTTAGTGCTCCAACAGAACATATACAAGCTCTTTTCAGCATCTATACTATGTATAGACTGTGGTTTCAACAGAGGTGTGCTGTGAAATTATCAGTTTTTGTAATTATTGCTTAGACTAGCATATCTGAGAGTGTTCTTTCATGGATGCTTGGGGGTTTTCGGTGACAGTGCATACTGTGATTTCTTCCACCTGGGCAATGAGGAAATTGTAGGCTAATAATGGTTGCTAGAGGAAAGCACCTTGCAACATGCATTAGTGACCCATCAGTGGCCAGTCAACGCCTTCATTCAGTGTCAACTGCACTTACAGAGATGCAGCTGCCATTATATACCTAAACAAGGTGAATGTATTGTTCCGTGTCCACCCAGTTGTTTAATAGACATGTGCTGAATGGACATTGTGTTATACTAGTGAGACATTAAAAGAGTGAATAACTCATGGCATTCAGCACAGAACTCTTCAATTTCCTAACTGGAGTAGGGCCAACCTACTAAGAACATTCAGGACATAATGAGTGAAGAGGGGACATTGTGGAATCTGTTTACACCTCTGTGACAGAAGCAGTGGGCCAGGGAATTCCCCTCAAAGTTCCAATTCACCTCTTTTGACCTAGAGAAGACCAGGGAGTAGGGTGGAGCCAGTAAAAATGCCCATAGCCAGGGGAAACATATAGAGCACAAGGAGGTTAGGTGTTGTGCTATACCCCAGCCCAACCACCCTATGGCTATGTCTGGCATGGGATGTCACTGAGGAAGTGCTTGATGCATCCAAAGGACCCTCTGGCTGGGGGAAAGACGAGAAGCTAACATGCCTAGATACCATAGAGCATTGGGACTGTCACCAGGGGATGAATGGAAATATTAAATCTTCTCTACATTCAATCCTGGGGGATGATTTAGATCAAGATGGCGCAGTTAATAGATAATTACACTGATGATCATCATGATGACAACAATGATGATTTGATAGACCTGGAGGAGTGTTCAACTGAGTTACCGAACTCACTAGAAGCCTCCTTTTTGATCCATCATCCATCAATCATCCAAACTCCAGGGAATGGGGTTCCCTCCAGGTGACTGTAGAATATAATGATTCTTTTTGAGGCACAAGGTTGACTCATTGAAGAATGAGATGAGAATGTCCCCATGCAAATGTCCCAAATAACTCCATAGTTTTCCCAATGATTGATGCAAATATATCTGTATTTATCTTTAGATATGGGTACAGCCTTTCAAATTGAATGGTTCAAGACTGTTTCAACAGAGAGTTTTGAATACCACTGACCTAATAATGGAAATGCTTAATGTGGCATAGGTGGCAAACATGTGGAGTAAAACCATGGTAACCATGGAGGTTGACAGCTGGGTTTATCAAACTCTATGTTTTCCTTGGGATACTAATGAATCAATTTCACATGTGCGGAGAAAAAGGATTCTGCTAAAAATCAGCCACAAGTTGAGTGGTTGCCAGATGCCAAGGATTCAGTGACATCAAGGGAATAGCTCTTTGGGGATACATTTGTGAAGCATTTAGCACAGTATCTAAATACCTTTTATCATTGGACAATTCGCAATGTATTCATGAAAAATATTTTGAACTCATGCTTCTGCCAGGACTGGCCGATTCAGTGGTCTATCAGCCAGAAGTTTTGCCAGAAAGACTTTTACAGCAGGACTTGCTGTGTTCTAGGACCAATATCTTCCCATAGAGAGGACTGGCCAGGTCCTAAAAATGTACATGTACGGTGTGGGCCTTAACAATGCACATATACCAAATCTTCATGTGAAGATTATGTACATTACTCTAATACCCAAGGGTTATCTAATTGTATTTTAAGTTATATATATTTCTTTATTTGCATCTTTGCTACAACATGAACACTATTACGTATTTACTAACTGATTTTCCTCTTTTGTTTTGTTTCTTTTTTTCTTAATGTTAATTTTCTTTTCTTTTTTTTCAAATTTTCTTCAATAATATTAACAGGCCCTAAATAAGCTCTATCTTGAGTGAAACATATGTTGGCCAGATTTTCATGCAGTTTATGACAAACAAAGTTTTTCATCTGTGAGTTTTTTTCAACATATTAATTTAAGTGAAGTGTTTCACACATTATCACTCTTAGTTAACAGGGCTTTGAGAGGAAGTGGAGATCACCTAACGTGTCTCAGGTAATGTCATTGCTTCACACTACAGGTATTGCACTGCTGGAAGAATTTGGATCTGTTTTTAACATGTCACTCATTTCTCAAGATCCACGGTTTCTTCAGATTGTACAGAGATTTGTACCGGAATTCAATCATCCCCCTCTACACCACCTTCCCTGGAAAGAGATCAGGATTTCTGAGGACAATCATGAACTCATCACTCCTGAACTCCACTTACTGTTGAGGAAAGTTCTATAGAATGTACCCACTTCCATCCAGAGGGAATTGACAGCAGGATATGAAGCTTGTGCCTTGAAGCACTTGTGCATAGGCGCGTTATAAATGCCATATCACATCATCTCATTGGTCACCAAGAAGAAAAAGGTTTTCTGTCCGGTCATCAATTTTATGGTCTCAACAAGCATACAGTTTAGCGTTACTTAAAGACGGTGGTATGTTGAGAGACATATTGAAGCCAAGAAATTGGCTTGTGCGTGTGGATCAAAATATGCCTATTTTATGGTACAGAAAATCAAACCCGGCAGCCATTTTCTCCAAATGGACTGGCAAGTGTTGATGTCCCAATACCCCTCTCTCATATTTAAGTGGCATAAACCACCTGCTCATTGTCTGTTTGTGGGAGGAAGCACCCATCCTTCTACCAACGTTTGAGTTCAGGGTGAATTGGCAGTAGTCAAAAATGACTAGCCCATAAGTTGTAAATTTTGAGATGTGTAATAGATTGCATGTTGTCTACTCTTCACTTTCTTTGCTCCACAATAGTGTCCATCAGAAAGGAACTGAGACATCTGGCCAGATCATCGGGTTGCTGGCCTCATCCATTCAGGGGTTATTAATCAGACTTCTGCACTGCAGGACTCTTCAACACTTAGAAATAACGGGCAAGAGTAGCCAAGCTTGATCTCGTTCTCCATAGAAGCAACGTTAAGAGTTCATATGATGGCTAAAAACATCTATGAGCCAGGAGCAGCAGATTAATATCCTCGTTTACCCCAAATGTTCAATCAGAGAACGATGCAAACCTAAGAAGTTTTCTCATCAGATTAGGTACTGTCTGGCCTGGGTGACCTGGGTCTCCTCAGAAATCTCTGGCATATAATTTTTTAGAGGTTGAAGTGGGAGAATGGAAGAACAGGCTCCCGCCCTTCCCCTCTCGCGCTTGGCCTAGAGGATCACGGCCTAGACACCCGCCACGAGAGGAGTTTGCCTATCTACCAGACGACCAAATACCCTGGTACAGGAACATACGGATGTGCCCATCTACCTGTCCAGCAGCCCGCCCTGTCCATGCCGACACCTGCGGCACGGATCAACTCGACTAAACCTACACGTCGTTAGAGATGCCATGACGACCTAGCCAACGGTCAGCACACCTGTGCAAACATGCACACCGGACACTCCCACACCAATCCACACAAAGAATATACTCAGTGCTATGACGTAGGCGACAGACATACTCACGGACGTGCATCTTTATTATTTTCCACATAGGCTCTCAAAATGCAGAAACGCAAGACGCATCATGAACTTATCTAAAAAGGCTTGCTCACGCTTCTTCTAAGAACCATGTACCATAATGAAGAATATAACGGAGACACGATACTGAGGATAGAGCAATATGATACCGTAACCTAAAGCGCTCTGCATCAAACGGTTCCACCTATGCACCAGGCCCAAGTAGGCCGCAAGCAAAAGCTTCCATGAACATTGAATGAGCAAGAACTGGGTTGCTGACCCTGCAAAATGAGCCCGGCGAAAGCACACCGCCAAGGGCACGATGTTGCAATCTCGCACGCTGCAAGCCAACGCCAAGGTCGCACCTGCAAGATAAACCAGGCACACAGTAGGAAAAACAATATTAATTGTGTTGAATTTTGCCTCAAACACGGTCCCACCTCACGTGACAAAGCCAAACCTGACAAGATGCCAAGCCCAGGAGGAAGGAGACACCTGAATCCCACGTTTCAAGACACAGGCAGATACAATTAAAAGACTCATTGGACATCTGCAGCAGTGGGAGTAGTCGACCTCCCAACATATGAATAAATCCTCACATTGTTTACACCTACCCGTAGTAAAACATTGTTGCAAAATTACAGGTGCACCGCGAGCTGGGAACAGCGATAGTCCCAGACTGGGAGGCTCGCGAGCGGACCAATCAGAACATGGGGCTCCTATCACTGACGCCATTAACATTGACCAATCCTCAGAGGTCTTCATGTAACAACTTTCATGTATCAAATTGAAGGGACAGCCCAGGTATACCACCTGACTAACCCTCAACCACTAACACCGTTCTCTATATGTGTGCTATACTAACCCTACCACTCGAGTAACCAATCCAGAGTGGAGGTAGGTTTTTTGCTAAACTTTCCAAGTGACGCAAGTAGCGCGTCATACTAAGGTAAAAAGGGCCTGCGAGCCCCACAATTGTGTGTGTGTCAGGACGGACGCGTACGCTCCTTGACCCATCCCTGCCGTTTTGTCTAATAAACAGCAGAGTCACCTTGCTTCTTGCGTGTGTCTCATACTCTATCTCTTTTGGGATATACGGGAGGAGTTGGGGCCTCCCTGCCCGGAGGTCTGCAGACGGCCCGGCCGACCCCGGCAGAATTTCCTCCCGACAAGTTGGAGGCACTGCTGAGATCTGTTTAAGATCTGCTTTTTTATTTTTACTTTTTTTCCAGGTAATCCCATTGCGAGGAGGCCCGGCGGCGCGGCCCCCTCTGCCCCCTTCTGAGGACTACAGGACCATCGCGGAACTGCGAGAAGACCGGACAGCGCAATCCGGATATTGGCCTTCGGGAGCCGGTTGAGAAGTATCCCGCCCGCGGTTGGCGAGTGTCCAGACGTGGTCCAGACGAGGGGAGGTGGCGAGCCGCTTGGAGGGGTGCACGCAGTTGAGCGGCCCCGCATCAAGAGAACGTGGTGAGCATGCCACGCACAACAAGCAATGTGAAATTGTGAGGGAGGGGGGAGGAATTAAATGCGAGAGCAGTCGGTTACGTTACGCGAGAGAAGGGGGCGGAGCACGAAAACATCACGTGCGGCCGCTCGTAGACACTGATTGGCCTAGGTCGCGACTACGTGTAAGGGTGTGTGTGTGTGTGTGTGTGGTTTCCTACGATTTGGCATTTATTGATCAATGAGTAGATGAGGATCCCTATTGTTCGAGCAAGAAACTCGATAGGTAGATGACGTTTCCCTGTAGGCGGTAGCTAGTTAGTTGCCCAATACGGAAGATAATTGGCTGGTTAAGCCCTCCTGTCGAGGGGCGTATCACACGCGAGGCGACGCAGTGTGCGCAGTCCGATTATATTATTGATTACCTTGTTCCAGGAGTGACAGGAAGACAGCTGTGAGGTTAACGGGGGTAGATTGCAAGTGTATTTTGGACTTAAAGAATATATAAAGAACTTACCAGTAGTTTGAAGCGATCGGTGACATCACCAGTAGGGCTTTCATAGGATATCCCGAGCACAAGGCATCTTTCTTTCTGAGAGTGGTGGGGAAGAGAACTGTGGTAAGGGAGTGGAAACGGAGATAAACGGTAATGAATTGATCAAGGAAAGGCGAAACGGGGGACGTGGCGGCGCACGGAGAACGCTGGCCACGGCAAGTGTAGAAGAAGGAGGAGGAGCAAGTGAAAATAGGACGACTGTATAAGAACGTCACAAGGGGTACGCAGCCGCAGGGGGCTACGTGCGCCTCAGCCGCAGGGGGCCGTAAGGGTGTCGTGTAAAGGAAGAAAGACAGAAGAAAATATACAAATGTAAATACTATATTTTAATAATTTTCCTCAGCGGACTATCGCAAGTCCCCAAACTTACGGGGCCAGGTAACGATATAAGGCTGTATATTGTAAACTGCTAGTGAGATAACCGCTACCAAATAGGGGAAGGGTAACAAGTGGAGCGCTACTATGTCACACGGGACAGGATCGGGAGGGTGGGGGAACACCCTCACTACCCCACTACAACACATATGTACAACACTGTCACCCCATAGGGAGAAACTGATCAAGTATAGCATAGAATGGACACAGGGTACGGACAACAAAATGATAACACCATGGCCGCCTAATGGTAGCTTTGATCCATATGCCCAACATTCACTATTAAACCATCTGCATAATACATACAAAGGGAAGAAGTTGGCAAACCACGTGGAGGTGTTTAACTTATGGAGGATGTTCCAAGGGTCCCGACCAGGACCAAATGGAATGTTCACTGTGGGGGAAATACCGGAAGAAAAAGAGATTAAGGAGGAAGGAGAGGATGGGAAAAAGGGGAGTGAAGACCCAAAGAACACGGGGAACGGACAAGAGGGAAGAGAAAAGAATAATAAATCAAATGAAATAAAAAAGGAACCGAGCAACGATATACCCCTAGCAAAGGTAGTGAAAACAGAGGGAGGGGGGTTGTACCCTTTAAGAGAATTAGGAGAAATAGAAAGAGGACAGTTAAGGGCGGCTGAGGGGTACTCGAACCCGGTATACAGCCCTCCACCATATGTGGCTCATAGGAAGATGCCAGCAGGGGAGGGGAGGACTGGAGAAGAACAAACTGTGGAAATAGGAAATGATGAGTGGGTAGCTGCACAGATACTATTAAAATTACAAGGTTCATTAACAGGAGAAGAGAAGGAGGTAGTAAGGAAAACAGGCGAGGATAATACCAGGGAGAGTGGAATGAGAGGGGAAGAGCTGTTACGACAAAAGGAAGAGATTTTGGAGGAACGACTAGCAGAGTTAAGGGATGAGCAGAATGAACTGATCAAACAGCTCGAGAGGGAGGAAAGAGAGAGAGCGAGGGAAAGGAAAGAAGGTAAGAATGAATTGGAAAAAATAAGGGAACGAACTGAGGAGCAAAGGAGAGAAGCTGAAAGGGTAAAAGCAGCAGCAGAAAGGGTATCAAGAGCAGTGCTGCGAGAGAGGAAAAGGGAAGAAGAAGAGAAAGAAAGAGAAATGGCAATGTGGAAGAAGAGATTACTATCAGAAACGACTAAGAAATACGAAGAAGGGAGGGTGATAGAGAGTATATTAGAAAGGGAGAGGGTGAGATGGGAAAGGAAGAAAGAGGATGAAAGGATATTGGAAAAGGTGAGTAGTGAAGTAATGGAGGAATTAAAAAGGAAAAGGGAGAAAAATGGTAGGGAGATGGAGGAGAGGAATGAAGGAGAAAGAGAAGATAGGAGAAGGGAGAGTGAAGTAAGGGGGGATGTATATAGAGACACAGAAGTAGCAACAACATCAGCGCAAAGGGGAGCGGTTGATAAAGGAGAAAAGGGATAACTGGACCTAATAGACTTAAAAACAGTAACCATCAAGGGGAAAAAGACCGAGTGGGGGGTGCCGTTTATGACTGACTTTTGTAGTGAGGAAGAAGAAGGAGTGGAGAAGGAAGGAAAAAACAGTGAAAGGGAAAGCCTAGATAAACTATACATCACCCGGACCAACACAGACTCACCATGGATCCGTGTGAGAAAGGATGAACTGGAGAGAAGTGAGGAGGAAGAGCAAGGAATAGCGGAAAGACAGACACATGAGGCCACACCGTCCCCATCACGCCCTCTCCCATCCCACCCTACATGCTCAACCACCTCACGCTCATTACGTACAATAAAACTTGCGCCCTTCACAAACGAACTGACACCCTATGCATGTCGGCTTAGAGACCTCCCTAGATGCAGGCAGGAAGGACGAATACACACACCCACATTAAATACAGGAAATGATGGAAGAAGGGGAAAGGATGAAGAAGAAAGAGTTACGAGCAGGGGAAATACGGACGAAATTGACGATGTAGAAGAGAGGGAAGAAGAGGAAGGGTGTGAGGACTCGATTTTATGGAACCCAAAGGGTAAAACGAGACACAACTTAATGCCACTTCTGGAGAGGGGAGGGGTTAGACCACAGTATGTCCCTTGGAAGCATACAGACAAAGAAAATATAAAGTGCAGGCTCCCATCATTAAGTGGAGGTGCGGGTAAATGGATATATGAAATGGAAAAACACACCGCAGGACAGAAACTGGCAGTGGGAGATGTAAAGGGCCTTCTAATATCGATATTAGGGGATGCAGCGGATGACATTTGGAAGAGAGCGGGATTCCCTGGGGTAACAATAGTAAACACATCGCACGATGGGGCACCATTCGCAAACTGCAGACATGCACTATGGCAGGCACTGAGGGTACAGTACCCAGACACATCAGGCATAGGAGCAATTACCTCACGCAAGATGCGTGAGAACGAAGATCCTGTTGATTATATCCAGGAAATCCAAGAGAAGTGGTGCATGGAAACTAGAGAACAATGGGATAAAACACCAGCAATATTTTATCATATACTAGTACAAGGGCTCCCAGAAGGAGTTCAGAAACAACTGAAGAAAGTAGTGGGAATGGAAGCAAAAGCATGGCCAGAAATACAACTGACAATAGTGCATCATTGCAGGACCTGGCAAGGAAAAATGAAACAAAAGGAAGAGGACAGGAAAACGGAAGAGGCTAAACTAGTACAGAAAAAACTTACTAAATACACAATGGAAGGGGCACTAATAACTACACCTACAACAATGACCCAAAGCCCCACACAAGTAGTGGCTGCACAAGATCTCTCCCAAATACCACCCTCACAGACTATAACACAACAGGTGCCGCCACTCCAACCATACACGACCAACATGGGAGGAGGATACTCAATGCCAGGAGCTGGGTATTATAATTACAACAGGGGAAGAGGAGGAATTATGAGAGGGAGAGGATACGGATATAACACACAACAGCAGGTGGGAGGACTTAGAAATTCCTACCCCACAGGGCAACCAGTATACCAGGACAACACATGGAGCTTTCCATGGCAGAGTAGGGAACCACCGGTGTGTTGGAGTTGTGGATTATTAGGGCACATGTCACGCACATGTAGAGTAAGACCAGGAACACCATCATGGAGTGAACAGGGACAACCAAGGCCCACACAGGAACAGCAGGGCATACAGCAACAGCAGACGTTGCAACAGGGAAATGAACAGCAACAACTAATAACACAACAACAGCCACAGACATATTCACTGCCACAACAACAGGTAGCGATAACACAACAACCCCAAGCACAACAAACACAACTGGGTAGGGTGACGGTCCTGGGACACAACCCTTACACAGGAAATGGTCAATCGTTGTACCCTCAATAGGACAGCCCACAGACGGCCTTGGTGTGTCCCATCCTGTCAGTAACACCTAATAGTGCGGAGGAACCACGCATAGAGGTAACGATAGGTGACAAAAAATTATCATTCCTTGTTGACACCGGGGCGACCCGGTCTTGCATAAGGGAAGGTAAATTTAAGATGTCAGGCGAAGCCATGAACACCCAAGGATTCTCTGGGGCTAGAGGGTTGGTTCCTTTTACTGATAACATTCCCTTATCTATAGGAGATTATGACATGTCAGTTCCACTTTTATATTATAGTGCCTCACCAGTAAATATACTGGGGAGAGACATAATGAACAGGTTGAATATGACGATCTCCTTTACTGAAGACGGCATAATTTGCTCTACTCCAGGGATTAACATGCTCACAGCACGACAGATTATGCAAGCATACTGCGGACAGACAGCGATTAGGGCGGAGCCAGTAGATGGCGAACTCTTCCAGTACGGGACAGACATGGCATTTGCATGGATGCCAGGGATAGAGGGAAAGATCTGGAGGAGGCCAGCAGCCTATCTGTTCAGACCAGAAACACCAGTCAATGAACCAGAAAGAAAGGTGGTTCCAGTGGACATTGAGAGCATTATAGCAACAGCTGATTATATTGCTGTACATGCCCAAGACAGAGAAGGAAGAGCATGGAGGGCAGTGATAGCACTAGCAGAAGGATGTAGACTGACCCAGGTGTCAGATGATGAGCTGTTCTCAGAAGAAAAGGAGGAAGGTGAAATGGTGTTTATGATGAGTGTGGAAATATGGCTAAGAGTGGCGTACAAACAAGTAGCACAGAAAATTGCAATGGCACTTGAGGCACCTACATCCACCCCAGTTCCCTTCTTTAAGGAGGATATGACAAAGGTACCCACATCATTGTGGACTACTAGCCCCTATGACGTGGGGTGCATAAAAAGTATAGGGGGGTAAGGATAAAATTGAAAAAAGGTGCAATACTCCCCAGAGTGAAACAGTACCCACTATCAAAAGAGGTAGATGAGGGCATATATGAAACCATAACGGCCCTTATAGATAATGGCATATTAGTCCCCTCAGAATCACCATGTAACACGGCTGTATACCCAGTGCGCAAGGCTAAAGGGGGGTCTTGGCGCTTCATACAGGATCTCAGGCCCTTGAACAACATAGTAGAAGCAGAATACCCCATAGCCGCAAACCCGGCCACAATATTGTGTGGCATTCCAGCAGAAGCATCACGATTTACAGTGATCGACCTTAAAAATGCTTTCTTCTCAATACCATTGCACCCAGACTCACAAGATCTGACAAGCTTCACTTACAGAAACACAAAGTGGAAACACAGCAGATTGCCACAAGGGTATTGCAAATCACCCTCAATTTTCAACAGAGTAATACAGATGGATTTGGGTAACATTGAAGTGGAAAGCACAGTGTTGCAGTATGTCGACGACATAATAATTTGCAGTACAAACGAAAGAACATGCAGAGAGGACTCATTAAAGATGTTGACAATATTGGCTGAAAAAGGTTACAAGGTAGACATGGAAAAGTTACAGTACTGTCAAGAACAGGTACTTTACATTGGTCAGCTCATATCCCAACATGGAAGAAAGATTGCACCACAAAGAGCACAGGCCATTTCAAACACACCAGTGCCGCAAACAGTGAGGGAACTGCATCAGTTCCAAGGTCTGTGCAACTACTGTAGAGCATGGGTATTTGATTACAGTTCATACATAGGACCCCTGCTTGAGGTGTTAAAGGAAGCTAATAAAGGGGAGAAAAAGTTGGGATGGACAATGGAAATGAAAGAGGCTTTTGATGAATTGAAAGATGCGATATCAACTGCTCCGGTACTGGCATCCCCAGACTATGAGCGACAATTCTTTATATTTTCACATTGCGACTCAGCAGTAATGAAAGCAGTGTTGGCTCAAAAAACAAGCATGGGCTACAAACCAGTAGCATTTTACAGCGGCCACTTAGATCCTGTGATGTTAGGTCATTTCCCTTGCGAACAAGGTCTCGTCGCAGCTGCTTTTGCGGTAGAGAAAGCATCAGCAATCACCATGGGGTGCCCAACTACACTGTTTGTGGAACATGCACTATTTGCGATATTGGATAAACCTAAGTCCACCCTAACCACGCAAAGGGCATCAGGTTATGAGATCATTTTATCCAGAGCTGAACTATCAATTGTTAGATGTAGCACGGTCAACCCTGCAAGGTTCCTAGCAGAAGTAATTGAGGAGGGAGACTATGCCCACGACTGTACGCAAATAACTGAAATGTACTCATGTACTAGAAAGGTTGAAGAGAACACACTAGAGGGAGGTGAGCTCCTGTTCATTGATGGGTCATCAACTATCGACCAAAGGGATGGTATAAGGAGGACTGGGGCAGCAGTGGTAAAAATGATTGAGGTACCGGTGTGTGTGGCAATGAGATGTGTACAACTACCACAGCATTATTCCGCTCAAGCAGCAGAATTGATTGCACTGATCTTGGCGTTGAAGGAAAGCTTTGACAAACGAGTGACCATATATTCCGACAGCGCATATGTTACGTCCACTGTCCACTCAGGGCTGTCGAAATGGAGGAGAAGAGGGTTCAGGAGAGCTGATGGCACTCCAGTGCAACATGCCCTCCTATTGGCTGAACTAATTGAAGCAATAAATGACCCCCAAGAATTAGCTTTGGTCAAATGCACCGCACACACCAATGGTGAAGACCACATCTCAAAAGGGAATGCAGCAGCAGACGCACATGCGAAGTATGCTGCATACTTTGGTGAGATATGGAACCCCCCAGAGTCACAGAGAGGGAGAGGGAGGGGAATGGCTAAGGAGATGTTGATAAGAGAAGGTTACACCCATCTCCCAGCCACACAGATAATGGAGCTACAAGCGGCTGCACCAATGGCAGAAAAAGAAATATGGCTAAAAAGAGGATGCACAATGTCACCAACCGACGCACTATGGCGCCAGGGTGACACTGGAAAGATTGTAATACCACTGGCACTATTGAACACCGCCCTGAGCCAACTACATCACCGAGCCCACGCAGGCAAGGAAGTAATTGCAGCACGAATTAGGGAAGACTGGTTCTGCCCCGAGTTAAATTCTCATGTGTCAAATTTTATCAGCAATTGTCTCACATGTCAACAGTTTACGGCCGGTCACACTCTGAAGGTGATAAGAGGTACTATACCCCGGCCAGAGGGACCTTTCCGACATCTCCATATTGACTATGTTGATATGATCAACGTATGTCAAGGAAATAGGTATATGATTGTAGTAGTATGCCCATTCTCGAGGTGGATTGAAGCAGGGCCCTGTTCACACCCAGATGCATTTAGAGCAGCTAAATTCCTAGTGAGGGAGGTCTTCCCCAGGTGGGGAGTGTGCGAGGTACTGAGGTCAGACAATGGCCCACATTTTGCAAACGAAATGTTCCAGCACATCACATCCTTGCTGAACATCAAGCATAAATTTGCATGTGCATACCACCCACAGGCCAACGGTATATGTGAACGCCTGAATGGCCTATTAAAGGAGGCAATTGCAAAAATACAGCAAACAACAAAGAAGAGTTGGTTGTATTGCCTTCCACTAGCCCTATTTGAGCTAAGGAATAGACCAGGTTCCGACCACCACCTCACCCCTCACGAGGTGGTTACCGGATGTCAAATGCGCCTTCCCCTAACGCCAACATCAAGAGCATTTACCGACCACGAGAGTACTGCAGATGTCCTTGGTGATGAAATGTACCAATATGTGTCTTCTTTGATTACTAATGTAGTGTTTGTGTCTCAACAGCTCGAGCGCACGCGGGGCGGCTCTAACAGCGATCAACAAGAAGACGTGGATAAAGAATTGGAAAAGGAAAGACTGTGCAAAGTTGCTAAAGGTGACCACGTACTACTTCGCAATTTCAACAGAAAGTGGAACAGTCCACGATTTACTGGCCCCCATCTGGTAGAGGAGGTATCAACGAGAGCAGTAAAGCTACAGGACAAACGTGCCTGGAACCACCTACACGACGTAAAGATCTACAAACTCCAGACCCGCCACAGCGCCATCGACAGGGCCACTGGAAGAACAACAACAGCGTCACCAACGGAGGAAGAGACTTCTACCACAACTAACGGCCTAAGTGTTCCCATACCCTGCCACCCCCCAGATTCCCCAGAGACAACTACTAGAAAAGAAAGGGGTGATCCCCATACCGCCCACCCCATGGTTACACGATCAAAGGGTAAAGAGACTTCCGCCAGTTGAGCCCCAAACCCTCTGCCCATTGACCCCCTACCCACTGTAGTAATAACTGAACTGAAGGACATTGTTTTGCACATACACACATGTAAACACCTGAATGTTCTCTTTCTTTTCTCTCGCACATGCAGGTACAGCGTATTATTGTACTGTTAAGAAAGTAGATAACTAACCAATTCACTGCCCAGGAGTAGATGGTACCCTCAGACGATAATTACCTGGAAGAATTGTCACACCAATTTGTGTATGAAATAAAACGGCCAACGTACCTGAAAAGAAGGAGGGTACGTGTCTACTACACAGCCTTCCTCTTGGCCATAGAACATTCAATGCCCCACCTCCAATGATACTTGCCCGCCCTAAGAGATAGATCGCTTAGATTGGCGTGGGAACAGCTCTTCGCCTGGGCACTGAATGACTACCTGATAGGGAGAGCTTAAAAAACGACAAGTAACACCAATAACAAGCATATTAAGAATTTTCAGGCGGGCAACTGTAACGTCGCAAGAATAAGCTGCCGGACTGCAGCAAGGTAAGAGCAAAATGCCGCTGAAATTAGCATTTGTAATACAATTGATAGGGATTTTAATGATCACCGGGTTCTTGGCTGCCTCTGTATGGCAGTACAGCTATGCTATTGATATTATTGCTGTACCCAAACCTAATGCACCCCCACCCCCAGCTGCAACAGGTGTTACGTCAGGTGGTACTAGTAAAATCCCACACAAGGAAAATAGAGTTAAACGCAGCACATACTCAGATAATAAAGGCATTAACAACTACATACAAGATTCAGCACACATCTCAAACAACATATGGTACCAACACATGACCCACATAGGTAAGCAGACAACAGAAGACAGCTGCTACGTTTGCTCATTGATCCCATACGCCATGAGCGCTTCTCGAACATTTGTTGCCACGGAGATAGATGGAAAAATAGCACGATGTATAATATACCTGGCACTGTTCCAGACGAAAGGAAGATTTCAAGGGACAGTGGTGCAACTGGTGTGGAAAACACGAGATACATATCCATATGAAAACAACTTCCTCAAGACTTATTTGAGTTACCACAAGAGCAGTTTATATGCTGAAGGATTCAGATACATAACAAGTGGTCCTGAAAAAGGAGAAACAAAGAAAGTAACACTGCAGTACCTACCATGTGATTGGTACGCAACTGAAGTCCCTGGTAAAAACGGATGTTGGGAAAGAGCACTGATGATAATAACAGGGAAGGTGTACATGAACAACAAATGGGACATAGGAGTGGTTGGTAGCAACATGGTAACAAGAGAAAATATTTCAACTATTGATGGACATAACCATAGATGTTGGATGACTTGGATCAAGTACGTACCCATGCTCACGTGGATGGAGAAGGATGAAGACCCAATAACAATACTGCCGCTAACTGCGCCTAAGGTATGCTACCAACATAAAGGAGAGGTGGATGTAGGATACAACACCAACTGTGAAAGCGTGATGGAGTTACCTGAGGGGGGAGCAGGAACAGCAGTAGTAATGGACCATTACTGGGCCTGTGGAGACAAGGCCTACCACACACTGCCCCCTTTGTGGAATGGTGTATGCACTATAGTACACGTTAATGTACCATCACTAGTGGTACCCAGAAGCATGTGAATATGGCGAATTTCCCCAAGATGGATGAAGGGAACAAAAGGAAGAGGAGATCTGCACAGCCTCGGAAAGGGCCAGAGAACCGACGCAACGGCAACTACACTGTCCTCAACAGAAGGAAAAGACAAGGAGAACCTCTGACAGGAAATTACCTGTGGGGAAGGTCGGAAACAGCACTCACCTCAATTCCGCCGGAACACAGACTATTCAGCAGAGCAGCTATGTTCTTCTCATCAATAATACATCCTGGACTGCAGGCCTACGCAAACGCAAAATGGCTCCAGATAACTAGGTGGGAACTAATGATGACAATTAACTCTACAGTAAATGGATTCAACGCAATAAAAGAGGAATTGCGAGCAGTAAGAATGGTTGCACTACAGAACAGATATGTACTGGACCTCCTCACAGCAATGGAAGGAGGAGTTTGCGCAAAGATAGGACAATCATGCTGCACATTCATTCCTGCTAATGATGCTGACAATGGTACACTCACGGAAGCTGTATCACAATTGGCCCAGATGCACTCAAAAATGATGGATGAAAGTAAAAGTGTGAAAAAGGATGAGAGCTGGTTTTCAATATTATGGTCATGGATGCCATCTTGGCTGTCAGATGGACTGAAGATTATAGTTGGATGTACTATTTTGGCTGGAGCTACACTGATCATAATAAGATTTTGGAAGGCCCGGAAGGCACGCACCACAGACGAGATGATCGAAATGGTTGGTATAGACCTCTTGATGCCAACAGATGACGGCCAACACACAGGCACAATCATAAAAGAGAGAGAGAAGTTGCGCAACCAGATCATCACCAACCACCTGGACCCACCATCTGTGAAGGTCGAAAACCCAAGAAACCCAAGGAGCTACATAGGGAAATGGGTATACTGCACTCCTGGAGGAACCTGTGAATATATGTATTGGTCATTTGAAGACCATGTTAACCACTATGGACATTTGGGAGGAATAACTAAAATATGGAGAGTAAGAGGAGATAAAGAAAAGGATATGTTTGTGGTCGACAAGTCGACCAGAGGGGGGACTGAAGTGGGAGAATGGAAGAACAGGCTCCCGCCCTTCCCCTCTCGCTCTTGGCCTAGAGGATCACGGCCTAGACACCCGCCACGAGAGGAGTTTGCCTATCTACCAGACGACCAAATACCCTGGTACAGGTACATACGGATGTGCCCATCTACCTGCCCAGCAGCCCGCCCTGTCCATGCCGACACCTGCGGCCCGGATCAACTCGACTAAACCTACACGTCGTTAGAGATGCCATGACGACCTAGCCAACGGTCAGCACACCTGTGCAAACATGCACACCGGACACTCCCACACCAATCCACACGAAGAATATACTCAGTGCTATGACGTAGGCGACAGACATACTCACGGACGTGCATCTTTATTATTTTCCACATAGGCTCTCAAAATGCAGAAACGCAAGACGCATCATGAACTTATCTAAAAAGGCTTGCTCACGCTTCTTCTAAGAACCATGTACCATAATGAAGAATATAACGGAGACACGATACTGAGGATAGAGCAATATGATACCGTAACCTAAAGCGCTCTGCATCAAACGGTTCCACCTATGCACCAGGCCCAAGTAGGCCGCAAGCAAAAGCTTCTATGAACATTGAATGAGCAAGAACTGGGTTGCTGACCCTGCAAAATGAGCCCGGCGAAAGCACACCGCCAAGGGCACGATGTTGCAATCTCGCACGCTGCAAGCCAATGCCAAGGTCGCACCTGCAAGATAAACCAGGCACACAGTAGGAAAAACAATATTAATTGTGTTGAATTTTGCCTCCAACACGGTCCCACCTCACGTGACAAAGCCAAACCTGACAAGATGCCAAGCCCAGGAGGAAGGAGACGCCTGAATCCCACGTTTCAAGACACAGGCAGATACAATTAAAAGACTCATTGGACATCTGCAGCAGTGGGAGTAGTCGACCTCCCAACATATGAATATGAATAAATCCTCACATTGTGTAGTAAAACATTGTTGCAAATTACAGGTGCACCGCGAGCTGGGAACAGCGATAGTCCCAGACTGGGAGGCTCGCGAGCGGACCAATCAGAACATGGGGCTCCTATCACTGACGCCATTAACATTGACCAATCCTCAGAGGCCTTCATGTAACAACTTTCATGTATCAAATTGAAGGGACAGCCCAGGTATACCACCTGACTAACCCTCAACCACTAACACCGTTCTTCTATATGTGTGCTATACTAACCCTACCACTCGAGTAACCAATCCAGAGTGGAGGTAGGTTTTTTGCTAAACTTTCCAAGTGACGCAAGTAGCGCGTCATACTAAGGTAAAAAGGGCCTGCGAGCCCCACGATTGTGTGTGTGTCAGGACGGACGAGTACGCTCCTTGGCCCATCCCTGCCGTTTTGTCTAATAAACAGCAGAGTCACCTTGCTTCTTGCGTGTGTCTCATACTCTATCTCTTTTGGGATATACGGGAGGAGTTGGGGCCTCCCTGCCCGGAAGTCTGCGGACCCCGGCAGAATTTCCCCCCGACAAGGTTGTTGCCGGCTCCTTTGCAGTTTGCATCTTTGCAAAACAATGCGTACATTGCATGGTGAAACTTTCTATGGACAACTCATCAAAGGTCTGTTATAAAAAGAGAGTTGGTGGTACAAAGTTGAAAAGTCTATCCGAATGTTTGAGAATTTTAGGCACATTTACCTTTAGTATCACATTAAATTCAATTCCCACTTTCTGCCTGTGTCCAAGGACTTGGTGGAGGATTGGTATTCCTGCTATTGGGTAGACTCCAGCAATTTCCACAGTTTACTTTATTTTCATCTTAGGGACTTATTGGGCCAATTTCAGATACATTGTGTTCCACACTCATCACTCAACCTTTTTTGGAAGTATGCCATACCAAGGTGGAAGGGCCAAGGACATGTTTGTCCAAATATGGGTCAGAGCTGTACTCTGCATTTCCTAACTTAAGCATGATTGGGAGGCTATTGCTACCCATACCCATAAACAGAGGACCTCACAAGCCCTGATGTCCCTATTTTGGCCATCATAGGTACGCTTCCCTGAAGCACTGCTTATTGACTGATTCTTATTGCCAAATTCAAAGAATTGCTTTCTAGCACCCTTCAGCAACAGCTGCTGATCTCAGCACACATAGGCCTCATTACAAGTACTACAGTGCAGGAAAGAAATGTCAGTAATGTAATGACAACTCTGTTACCACTGCATTGCTGCATTATTACTGTATCGCCCGCCATACTCCAACTCTGACGGTGAGGCAGAGGAAAAACCTCCAGCAAAATTCTCGATGTTATTCTACCACCTTACTCTCACAAAATTGGCTAAACCAGCTGGATTACCACCTTCAGAATTACTAACGGGGGTAAATCTGCCAAAATCCCCATGGAGTCCTATGTACTCCATAAATGGCGCCAATTGATGCAGGAATTGTGTTAACATAGCCAGGGTAACCCTAATATGACGGGGGAATCAGCAGCTTTGATGATATCAAAGAAGACCTGTTCCTGATGGGGGGATATGTGCATGGAGATTGGGATGGTTTGTTCACTAATAGGCCCCAAGATCAAGGGGGTACCATCCACGCCTTCTACCAGGATCTGAATCTCCTGGACCTGAATTCGAGTTTGCTGGTATTTATGATTCTCTGTATTTCCAGGGCCATCTTCAGTACCTGGTTGACTTGAAAGGCTAGTCTCCTGCATTGCATACCTGGATACATGCCTCCATGGTATATGCGCCCCAATGGGTGCGACAATTTCATCACATTCACTTGGGCAAACCGGGTTGGGCTCCTATGGAGAGGGGGCATACTGTTGAATCCCGGTTTCACCAACATTCTGTGTGGCATAGGTGGTGCCAGAGGCATTACATTGGCTACATCTCCTCATAGGGCCCATAGGGCTCAATGGGAATGGGGAGGGTGCTAACAACGGACCCGTTAATGGCGGGTCCGTTGTTAGCATCCTGGTCTGCTCGCGGGTGCCGGTGAGCACGTCTGGCCAGACCAGATGTGCATACCGCCACCCGCGAGCAACCTCGTAATGTGTCGGCCCGGTATGAACAGTGCCGGTACCTTACCGGCACCGTTCATACCGCGGCTGCCATGGTTGTAATGAGGCCCCTTGTCTATTGGTGTCTTTCACTTTATAATAGCCAGCACCAAATCACTATTCAAAATCAGTATATCAGCACCAGATCATCACCTGATTTATACCCCCTGAGCTATGGTTCTTTCCTTGTTCAGGAATTGGCCTGATGATGAGTGTTTGTCTCTTCCGGAACACTCATCCAAGCTGGTTATGGTAATGTGCTTGGTTGTGTGCCTCTAGTTCTGTCTGTAAAATCCTTTATGCCAGATGGTGTGTCTTTCGGGGTACCCTGAAAGTCTGAGACTGCCTCGTCCATTATAAAATGTCCATATTTTCATGATATACCTTTCTTTTGAGTGGTTTGTAGCCTTAAAGAATAGGAAGACTGCATAAGACATTTGATAATGTCTACTCATCACTTTTGAAAATCAAGGTTAGACACTTAACAGACATTACGTTAAGGGTTTGCTACCATTACAACCTTGCGCCTTCCCTAAAGCCATCACTCACCTGCTGCTGGACATCGCGGTCGCATCCATTTTACGCTCAGCCGAGTTCCGTGGTTAGGCCGCATTTCCACCTATTTGGGAGAAAAACAGAGAGAAACGTTATTCAGTGCAAAGCAACCACATTGCGAGCAATAACATCAAGACATTGAGAGAGAAAAGACAAAGACATTGAAAGAAAGCAGAAAGTGGGGAAAAGACAAGAGACGTTGAGAGAAAGCAGCAAGAGGAACTTAGTCGCAGCCGGACTGGACTAATACTCGGGAATCAGTGAAGGAACTAGATTCCACCAACAAGCGCCCCTGCCGGAAGTAGCAGGACGGGCAGCTCATCATTCACATTAATCAGGTGAGCCTTATGGGCCAGTACGTGCCCACAGAAATCGCACCATGGTCGAAGGGGTTGGAAGATACCACAGTCAACTACCAGCGCATTCATGTTTTCCCATATCCACGCAGGAGCAGTGCCAACAGTTGTCGCTGCCCATAGCTGATCCGCAGAGGATGAAACCAGAAGGGGGAGATCTAACATCAGGGAGGGCTGCAACTGAGCCCCAACGCCTCCGCAGAGACCAGGTGAGCATAACAGAACGCGAAGCCTCAACAACTCTCTGCCTGGGCATTATGGAAACTTCTGAGACGGATCTGTTGGCCCAAATACTAGGGGAATTACGGGTTGAAGTACATGCCTCATGACAAGAGACCAGTGCATTAAGGCAGGACCTTATCATAACTCTGGAGAGGACCGATGAAATAGCAAGCCAGCTGCTGCAGGCACAGGCAGGACAGGTTCCCTTGCCTGGGATAAGCCACCCTGCTCTGCCACAACCATCCCCACCGGTTCAGGTAGTTCTTCCAGGGGCAGTGCCCTTAGCCCCGCCCGAACGCTTCAATGGCGACCCAAACAAATTCACCATATTCATGAACCAATGTTGTCTACATTTCTTATGCAAACCGGGAGCCTTCCCCAGTGATCAAGCCAAAGTGGCATTTGTACTTTCATACCTAGGGGGTAATGTGGCAGACTGGTCAATACCATTAGTAACCCAAGATGATCCTCTGCTTTGGAACTTTGGGGGTTTCCAATACGAAATGGAGAAATTGTTTGCCCGACATTATCAGGGACAAGCTCTGGACAACGAACTACTGTCACTCAGACAGGGAAATCAAGATCTATTAACCTACATTGCATCTTTCAATCGTCTCGTAGCTCAAACCAACTGGCCAGAAGAGAAAAGAACTACACTCTTTTATAGAGGGCTACGTAGGGAACTTAAGGATGTGTTGGCACAAGTGGTGAACCCACCTGAGGGGTGTGCAGACTACATAGACCTCATAGTGCAGCTCTACCACAGGTTGCAGAATAGGAAAATGGATCGAGCCAGATCAGAAGGGAGGACCATTTTTGTGCGACCCCGCAAGACCCACGCCAAAACACTTGAAGACTCTGAACCAATGAAAATCGGTGGGTTATGGAGTCCGCTAACCAAGGCAGAAAGAGAAAAAAGAAGACAACTACAACGTTGTCTATATTGTTGGAAAGCAGGCCATTTCTTCCGCGATTGCCCAGTGAAACCTCCCAAGAAAATGGTTGGGGCAACCAATAAAAACAACGATGAAGAAGAAGAAACACGGGACTCGGGAAACTCCAATGCCCGGCAAGCGTAGTGGCCCACTTGTCGAGCAAGAAAAAGGAATGCACACAGACCTCACATCTAGTCCTTCCGGTACTTTTGGTAAATCACAAATAGCCATCATAAATACATGCCTTGGAGGCATAAATTGACAGTGGGGCAGTAGGAAACTACATTGACCAAGATCTGGCAACACGGATAGGCCTTCCTCTTCAACAAAAGCAGAAATCGGAAAATGCCACGGCAGTGGATGGATCTCAGTTATCATCCGGCCCGGTGACACAATGCACAGAGAAAGTCAAGCTTCTGTTGCAGGATGGACACCAAGAAGACATCGGGCCTCATTCCGAGTATGGCGGTAAGGGATAGCGGCCACCGCTAACGAGTTCCCTTTGCGCCATGGAGGTTTTAACACCTGCTTTTAGCAGGTGTTAAAAACCATGGCGCTAAGGGACCTTGATGTTAATTACGCCACCGTAATTTACGGTGGCATAATTAACGCCTTCCTCACTCCCATTATGCCCTATGGGGCAAAAATGGGAATGGGGAAGGGTAAATGGGGATTGGGGAATTACCGCCCCGCCACCCTTGGAATGGGGCGGTAATTCCGCCATCCACCAAGGCGCTGCCGGTCCGGGTACGGCGTCAACCAAGGCGTTAATAGCGCCATTGGTTAGCGCCGTACTCGGAATGAGGCCCATCATCTTTGACCTTATAGGTGCTCCTCAGTTCCAGATGATATTGGGGATACCCTGGATAGAGACCCATAAACCTATGATCGACTGGCGAAAATGAGTTCTGACCTTTCCTCAAGATTTCGCCGACACCTGCTACACCAAAGGCGTCATCAACCAGAGACCCAAGAAGAATATCGTGCTGGGCCTTACCGGCACCTTACCACCTGAATACCACTGTTACCAGGATGTCGTCCAAAAAGAACAAGCAAACATCCTACCCCCACCCAGACCCTACGATTGCCAAATAGACCTCGTACCTGTAGCCCAAATTCCCTGCAGCCGGATTTACGCCTTAACAGAGCAAGAAAACCAACACCTTAAAACTTGCCTGGATCAGTA
The DNA here is from genome assembly GCF_040938575.1 of Ambystoma mexicanum. Classification (NCBI taxonomy): domain Eukaryota; kingdom Metazoa; phylum Chordata; class Amphibia; order Caudata; family Ambystomatidae; genus Ambystoma; species Ambystoma mexicanum. Next base: position 1,079,266,234 of record NC_090936.1, on the reverse strand, counting down.
TCTGGCAAATGGTTTTATCTGCCCATCCAAGTCTCCTGCCACCTCGCCCTTCTTCTTCATGCCTAAGAAGAAGGGGGACTTGAGAAACTGTATTGATTACAGAGTGATCAACCAGATTACCGTAAAAAATGCTATCCCTTGCCACTTATACCCGAGTTCCTGGATCAAGTGAAACACGCTCAGATTTACACCAAGTTGGATTTGTGAGGGGCCTACCACCTTGTAAGAGTAAAAAAAGGAGTCAATTGGAATATGGCCTTTTGCACAAAGTATGGCCTCTTCGAATACCAAGTCATGCCTTTTGGGTTATGCAATGCCCCTGTGGCATTTCAATTCTTTATGAATGATGTACTCCATGAGTTATTGGACATTTGCCACTTGTCCTCATAGATGACATTCTCATCTACTCCAATTCCAAGGAAGAACATGTCGCTCATGTCCGAGCAGTTTTGGAAAAGCTTCGACGACACCAATTATACGTCAAGCTGGAAAAATGTTTCTTCCATGTGACCAAAGTCGAATTTCTTGGTTTCATGCTCACACCGCAGGGAGTGCATATGGACACAAGGAAAGTTCATGCAACCCTCCAGTGGCCCTCACCAACTTCCACGAAAGGAGTGCAAAGTGTGCTTGGCTTCGCTAATTTCTACCGTCGATTAATTCCTGGGTTCTCACAAATTGTTCACCCAATCACTTCATTGCTGAGGAAGAACAAGAAATTCCATTTGTCCACGGAAGCCTTCCAGAAACTGAAACTGGCATTTACCACAGCACCGGTTCTTCAACACCCCCGTCCAGACTTACCATAGGTAGTAGAAACCGACGCCTCAAACATAGCCATGGGAGCAGTGTTATTCCAAAGAGACCCGGAAACTGGACAGTTACATCCCGTCGCATTCTGGTCCTGAAAATTCTCGGCTCCCGAACTGAACTACACAATCACGGATAAGGAACTACTGGCTATCAAAGCTGCATTTAAGGCATGGAGACATTATCTCCTTGGGGCATGACACACGGTCACCGTCATCACAGATCATCGTAACTTAGAATATTTAAAGACTGCCAAAGCAGAATCCTCACGCCAACTTCGTTGGGTGCTCTTTTTTGCAGAATACGACTTTATCATTACCTATACACCTGGAGTGCGGAATGGAAAAGCAGGCGCATTATCACGCATGAGTGAGGAAAAAGAGGCCTTTACGACATCCGATCCCGTGGCCATCATTCCCAAAGAACGGATTCAAACAACGATCGCTGTTACCATGTGTGTAGATGACTTAAAAAACAGTTTACAGTCACAGATGACTCAGGTAAAACACCAGGAATGGCTGTTAAAGGGAGACTGGGACACCATCGAGAACAATTTACCATATTTCCAAGGACGGTTATATATCCAGGACAAGAAACTGCAAACTCAAATCATCGCTAACTACCACGATTCCTTAGTGGAAGGACACCCTGGAAGACACAGGCTAAGATAAAACAAAACTATTGGTGGCCCACTTGGAGGAAAGACGTCGTCCGATTTGTTATAACCTGTGCTGTTTGTGCACAGCACAAATCTCAAAAGCAAAACCCTGCTGGGTTACTACGTCCGTTAATGATTCCACCAGCACCTTGGCATACACTATCAATGGACTTTATCACAGATCTTCCTCCCTGCAATGGTTACAATACCATCTTAGTCATCGTAGATTTATTCTCAAAGATGGCCCATTTCATCCATCTGAAAGGACTTCCAACTGCATCCACTCTTGCCACTGTGTTTTTGGAACAAATTGTCTGGTTACATTGATTTCTATCACTCTTGATATCGGATCGTGGGACACAATTTGTTTCCACCTTTTGGAGAAGGTGTTGTGCGATTGCCAAAATCGACCTCCGGTTGTCCACTAGCCACCACCCTCAAACCAATCGACAAACCGAGCACACCCATCAGACGCTAGAACAATATTTAAGGTGTATGCTTCAGCACTCTGAAAACTCCTGGAAAGACATACTGGAGTTAACCAAACCCTCAACTACTACAGAACTAGAGTAAACTGAACTAGACGGGAAAGCAAAGCTACTACACAAACGGATCGTAGACGCAGTCGACAAGTTTGCCCCAGAAAAACCATTCACCCCATCAAAAAAAAGAGCAATGGCAAAATTTCACCCCACTATTAAGCACTATGAAAAAGGAAAACAAAAAAATGGAACTGGAATGGAGAAAAGAATACAACCCAGACAAAAAAAACAATGTTCTAGAGACAAATTCGGGCATACAAGAAGGAAATTCAAAAGGCGAAAAGAAGGCATTATGAATACAGAATCACCAATGCCGCCAACACACAAAAAGAAATGTTTAACATCATTAAAGAGATGAGAAACCCACCAGGCTGCGACAACACCCCAGCCCCCTCAGAGAAACTATGCAATGACCTGGCAGACCGCTTCAAGAGAAAAATCAACGACACACGACATTCTATACAAAACATAACCAATCACAGAATCTCAGCACAAACTCAAAAACGTTGCTGAAATATCAGCAGAGGCATTCACATTGCTGGTAAAACACAGCAAGAAAACTGGATCACCCATGGATCCCTGTCCCCGGACATCTACAAATCAATCCTCGCACAAGGAACGCCAGCAGAATACTACATAAACCTTATGAACCTTTCTCTTGCAACAGGAATTGTACCAAAGACCTTCAAATCAGCATATATCAAACCACTTCTGAAAAACACAAGTGACGACACAGAAGACCTCTCCAACTACAGGCTGATTTCAAACATCCCCTACTCGGCAAAACTCCTGGAAACCTACGTATACAAACTAACCCAAGAATACGTAGAAAAACACCACCTGCTAGACTAAGCTCAAGTTGGTTTCAGACCCGCAAGAGGAATGGACACAGCACTACTATCCATTTGGGACGACCTAAAAACCAATGCAGACTCAAACATAACCTCAGCCCTCATTCTACTTGGCCTCTCTGCAGCCTTCAACAAGGTTAGTCATGACACCCTAACCAAAAGACTAGAAGACATAGGCATAACAGACAAAGCACTACTCTGGTCTAAGTCATTCCTAGCAGACAGAACAGAAACCGTATGTATTAAATCCTTCAAATCCACTTCAAGAGTTAACGACTGTGGAGTGCCACAAGGATCATTACTATCACCACTGTACTTCAACATCTACCAGACTCCAGTTATCTGAATCTTCAAAAAGTACATTACATGCTACAACTACACAGATGATACCCAAATCATCTACGAAATCAATGACATCCAAGCTGATCATTGAACCCTAATTAAGTGTCTCAAAGAAGTCTTCAACTGGATGACTGCCAACAACCTGAAAATCAATCCAGGAAAGACTGAAATCATGGTCATATCCAAAGACCAAGAGAAAGAAACCACCATCCCATGGCCAACGGATATGGGAACCACACCATCACCATCTAAGGTAGTAAAAAACCTGGGAGTCCTGATGGACATCTCCCTAACCTTAGAACCACAAGTAAATGCAACAGTCAAGAAATGCTTTTTCCTCCTCTACACGGCAAGAAGAATCCTACCATTCCTCTCCTTCATGCACAAAACACTCACTATCGTCGCCCTCATCATGTCAAGTATCGACTATGCAAACAGCCTCTACCTCGGAATTCCAGAATACCTCCTGAAGAAAGTACAAAGGATCCAAAATGCAGCAGCCAGACTACTCCTCAAACTATCAAGAAGAGAAAACATCACTCCTGCCTTAAAAACACTATATTGCTCCCAGTAAAACATTGCATCACCTTCAAAACAATGTGCATAACGCACAGGGCAATCAGTGGACAGGGAGCAGAATTCCTACAAAAGAAAATAACAATCTATAAGCCAACAAGACTCCCCAGATCAAGCAACGAAATCCGCCTGGAACCAAAACCATACCTCAAGAAGAAACTAGGAGGCACCTCCTTCTACCACTTAGCCAGAAAAACCTGCAACAACATCCCAAAAGAAATAAGAAACACCAAATATCACCTAAAATTTAGGAAATTACTAAAAATCTGGCTCTTCACCACCACAGGCTCAAACTGAAACCGAAACAGAAAGGAAAAAGGATGAATAAACTGGAATGGACACGGACAACCACCAGTACAGACTGTGGACATCTCCCTATATGAAGAAGCTCCCACGGCACCTGGACGAAAGACGCCGGTTAGAGGGGAACACAGGCGACACCCAAACTGAGATGGAGTCAACATACCTGTAAGAGGATTCAATTCAACACTACAGCTAAGTCAATGCCTAGTCTGGGATACTGAATGGAAACCCTTATTGATATATCTTTATGTCCAGTTCATGCGTTCTGGATGACTACCCCTATATAACACCCCTCCCTTGGAATCCCCCTGACCCCACTGAGCCAAGAAGTAGTTCTGTTTTGCAAGTTTAAAGGTTTATTTGATAACTTAAACAATATATATTATATCACGCTTTATAATAAATTAATAATTGAATATCACACTTAATCTGATATGATAAAGATTAACAACGGAGAATCTGGCACTAGCACACTTGTGAATAGGAACAGAAGAATAAGGTGGTAGAGAATACTTAATCTAAGTTCAGATGGATGTAATGTTGAATGAAATGCAATACAGAAAATACTCAATATAATTTCAACAAAGCAATGTAATCACTTTTCTCTGGCAATCCCCTCCCCCCCTTTATGCAATGCAAGGAAATGGAAGGAAAGCACACAGTTCTCAGAAATGCAATCAACTGTAATTCAGTTCACCCTAGCAAGCTTACACTACAGAAGTTGGAAACACAGGCCCAAAATGCTTTTATATGTGCTGGCAATGAAGTGAAAAATATGCTAAAATGCTTTTAATTCCCTCTAGGAGGTTCAGGGTGAGTGGTATCAAGTTAATATTAGCCCAGGCTCACTTTAGCAAGGATCTAGGGTGTAACTAGCAGGTTAAACGAATTTTTGGCAACTGAAAGCAAGAAAACTGCTGTTTTCACACGTTGAGAAATTTGCAAATCGCGGTAAATTCGCGAGTGCGTGTTCCGCGATTACAGAGGAACTACAAGGACTATCACTATCGTTTTCAGGTCTTAGGAAAGCCTGGGATCTCAGCTTCCAGATGAAAGTTACTGCAAGTCTCTTAGACAAACGGTCGCGGAGATATGAGCGATTTTGTAAAGGTCGTTTTTCAGATTTGAAATTTTAAAGTTCAAAAAGACAAGTGCAGCTTGCAACTAGAAAATGACAGGTGACAGCTTTACAAATGACAGGTGACAGTTAGGAGGCAGTTCTACTTAGATTAAAATAGCTGGGATTATATTATTTTAACTAAGAGATTGGTTCTGCACAGTTCTACTAGGTACTCACACTATATTCTTGAATTAAATGGGCCTCGTCACGGATCTGGTCAGGTTTTAGACTGGACTCTGGTCTGGTCTGGTCTGGGTCTCTGGTTCTGCTAACAGTGATCTGGGTCAGCTCTGCTCTCTCTCTGGTTCTGGAAATTTGATAGATTTGAAGTCTCTATGTTGGCTCTCTGAAGGTTGAGGGAGGTAAAGTATGGATTTTCCCGGCAGAGCTTCCAGCTGCAAATGGATTTGAAGGTCCCTATCTGTCCTGCCTGTCTGCTTTTATGTGTTTTGAAAATGGGTGGAGAGGCTAGCTTCCTAGGCCCTACCCCTCTCCCCTTGTCATTGGCCCAATTCTCCCCTCTCCCATGATTGGAGAAGGAACTGTGAGTCAGAGCGATGTCATTTTACAGCCTGCAGAAAGTCCACTCCTCCTGTCAACTTGCACACAAATCTAGATTTGAACCAAATACATATTTGCAGAGGTACATATTCGTTTAAAATTACACACACCCCTCACATATCACAGGAGGTATACCCTTGTCCAAATCTGCTCTTCCTGTGAGCTTGCATTCAGAAATGGCAATATTTGCACTTTTTAACTGATTTTGCAATTTCGGACATTAACCCAAATTTACACACATGTGCGCAAGGAGTATGGACATTAGTTGATGAAGTGTCAGATTTTTCACATGCACACATCTTGAGTAATATCCTCTTTTCCGCTAAAACCCCCCTGAACATACCACCGGGTCCTAACACGTCTTAAAATGTGGGCAGAAAAATCACAAGAATTATGGTGTCATTTAAATAATTTTCACAAGTCCGTACTATGAGTTATTCATCTTTTTAGAGTTATGTTCTGGCCCCAAAGGGGTGTGGTTTCCCCCCAGCACAAGGTTGAATTTCTGGTTTTTCCAGTTCTGCCAAGCCAGCTTGCTCTCACAGGCAGTGCCCCTCCCCTTTCCTTCCAGGAGGAAGCTGTTTTACGACATCTGCAATAAACCATCTGCCTGGGTGAAGGGGGTTGCATTGTTCAGAGCTCCTGTATTCTGTGGGGGCTCCCCTTAATTCAATTATCAGAGAGATGGCATATCCTTAGTGTGGCCAGAAAAAGGCAGATAGGCCTGGGAACACAGCTGTGACTCAAGTTTCACTCCTGATGGGGGGTAGTTGCCAGGCAAAATTGGAATCTCTTTAAGCCAGTTTTTAGCTACATGTCATTTCTGTTCCCCAGTTTTCTGCATCCAAATAAAACTAAACATTTTTACATATGCAGCTAGAATGCTGATTCTAAGTTTAAAACTATGACATTTAAACAATTGCAACCTATGTGACACTCAAAAGAAGGTCACTCATTTCTTTTAAACATTTAGATTTTTAGTGTCTTTCAGTCCAAATTTACTTAAACTGCTGAAATCCACAGCTCAGCCAGTCTTGTTATAAACCTTCAAGTCACTTCAGAAATAACTTTACATTGTATCCACCTCTCAGTAAGTCTTTCTTTGGCTTGCCTTGGGTTCATTTATTCAGTTTTACACAAAAAAGTAAAATCTGGTGTTGTTTTAAAACGCCGGCTTTTTGATAGTGGTGAGTACTGGTACTGCACCCCTTTTTGGGATTTAAGAAAATGAATTCCCAACAGTTATGGGTTTGCTTTTGGCAATCAGCATTGCCATTCCCAATGGTTTCAGACTACTGTGTCGGTAGTCCAATGGTGGTTTTAGGCAGTGTCCTTCTGTGCCCATAACATCGGCAAAAATGAGTGGCAGCCTATTCTTCATGCATTTCCCTGTGCATTTTCTGGGAAGCTCTGGCCATCATGATATTTTCCATGTCAGTACTGCACAGTTTTGAGGTAGGGCTTGGATGCGTGGATAAAAACATCCCACAAGCCCCCCTCTTGCGATGGCCATTCTATTTCACTAATGGGACTCGCAAGACCTGGGATGTTTTCTCATCTTCTTCCAATAGATGGCACAGTTCAGCATCTTTTTCTCCATCCGGTCGGATCGATCGGTTCTCCTCGCCGGTCCTGATGGGAAGATTGGGCGGTACCCCGGGCCCGTTGCGTCTCTGCTCCCGGTCTCCGGATCGTCCTCCTTGTCCCGTCTCCAGGTTTTCTTTCTCCTAGGACGACAAAGGAAGAGCGGCAATACCTATTCATGGACATTTCTTCCCCACCATTGATATAGTGGGGTGGCATATAAATTTCATCATAACGAAACATTACATTCTTATTTTGAAAAAAAAAACAGTATAACTAAGAGACAGTTTCATGCAAATCACAATATTTTAGAGACTAGATGTGGTATGTTTTATGGTTGGAACTGAATTAGTCTGAGACAGTACCCGCTAGGATTCCAGAGGATTCCTCCAGTTGTTGCAGAGTGTGCCTGGGATGGCAACATTTCAACTGGTTAATGTGGACCCACTTGTCTTCCCCCTCTGCCAAACCGCCTTTGGGGATGTGGATTTTGTAGGCCACAGGGGAGATCTTGTCGATGATCTCAAAGGGTCCCTTCCATGTAGGCAAGAATTTCCGCTGTTTTGCCTGGTTCCTTTGGAAATTGTATAGATAGACCCGGTCTCCCACCTGATATTCCTTCCTGGAAGTCTTCAGGTCATAGTGGGTCTTCATGCTATCAGCTGATCTTTCTAGATTCCGCTGAGCGTAAGCAAAAGCATGTTGGAGGTGTTTCCTTAAATTCTCCACATACTCATGAGTAGTGGAGGCATTTATCAGTGTCTGCTCTTGGTTCCTGTAGAGCAAATGCTGAGGAAGCACCATCTTGCGCCCAGTCATCAACTCAAATGGTGACATTTTGGTGGCAGATGAAGGGGTAGATCTGATGGCCATTAGGACCAGAGGTAATCGGATGTCCTAACTTGGCCCAGAATCTGCCACAAACCTCTTTAATATGCTCACAATGGTTCGGTTATATCTCTCTACTGCCCCAGAAGAAGCTGGCCGGTAAGCAATATGCAACTTCCTTTTGACCCCCAGTATCTCCCACATCTTTGTCATTACTTCACTGGTGAAGTGGCTACCCCTGTCTGACTCAATCCTTTGAGGTAGACCAAAACGGGAAAAGATGTGGTTAATCATCAGGGCAGCTGCTGTTTCTGCCTTGCAATTTGGGGCTGGGAGACATTCCACCCACTTGGTAAACAAGCATGTCACAGTCAACATGTACTTATTCCCCCTAGCAGAGCGAATCACAGGGCCTACAAAGTCGATTTGTAAATCTGACCATGGCAGTGTCATCCCCCTCTTTTGGAGAGGCGCACGGTGCGTGAGGGATGATGGCTGAAATTGTGCACACACAAGACACCCCTTCAAGTATTGGTCAAGGTCCTGCCCCATGTGTGGCCAGTATGCAACCTCTCTTAAGATTTCCAATGTTGTGTGAAAACCCCTATGACCGGCGGTGGCCGCATCATGGGCGTGACTTAACATCAGGCTTCGGAATGAGGTAGGAACCACCCACTGATCGTGGCCAGCTTTGGATTTCCTTACCAGTAAACCGCCTTGGATTCTGAACATTTTTGGACATTTCATCAACACTCTTAGGTCCTCTTTCCCAATGTAATCAGTATCTGTCAGGGGAAAGTTCTCAGGGTCCTCAAGGTGTTGGTAAAATTTACCAATTATTGGATCCCCCTTCTGAGCGGTAATCAAATCAGCATCAGGGGTCTCCTTACTCCATTGTGCAATTGAAAGGTCGTTGTGAGCATTTGTCTGGGACCTAGTGATAGCAGTGACCTGGATTTCCCCCAACAGGGACTCAATCTCAATTAGATCCCCTTGGATGGCCCCGGTTTTGGCCAGCTGATCAGCTAAGTCATTTCCAGTTTTGTCTGGTCCCTCTACTTAGGAATGACCCTTGATCTTTTTCCAATAGATGGTCATCTCATTCGAGGTGACCAGATCATCAATGTTTTGGATCAACTTCCCATGTTTCAAGGGTTTGTTGTTAGCACATAACATGCCTCTGGTTTTCCAATTAACCAGGTGGTCCACGAACCCGTTCCGTACATAATCCGAATCTGTGATTATGAGCAGTTCGTGGAGTTGATGCTGGACAGCAGTGAGGATGGCCTGATGCACAGCCATCAATTCTGCCACCTGACTACTTCGGGGACCAATTTTGTACCCAGCGGAGGGTTCTGGGAACTCCTTCACCCATGCATTCCCTACGCCAGCCACCAGTTCTTTCTCCCCGTCGTTGTCAACATGGTAAGAGCATCCATCCACATAGACAGTGGGCATTCCCTCACACTTGTCCTCTTCAAAGACTTTGTGTGGGGAATTAAGGTATGCCTCCGTGTTGTCCTTGATTTTTAGACTTTCGTCCTCGAGACAGTTTTCTCTGGCACAATCATGCAAGTCAGCCAGACCTTGCGCGAGGGGACTCTTCTTGTTTTGGCCATATCTGACCTCCACAGGAAAGCCTTGCATTGACAGAATCCAGGAAGTAATTCGGGAATTACTCACATTTCCGGCCCGGATTCTGTCACTTTGGAGATATTGCAGAGGCTGGTGTGGAGTCTCCACTATGATGTGTTCCCCCTGGATAAACGGGCGGTAATTCTTCAATGCCCACACCGTTGCCAGGAGTGCCTTCTCACAATCGTTGAATTTTTCCTCCACAGAGGATAAAGTTTTGCTCGCATAGGAGATTACTTTATTGACCTTGTCATGCTTTTGGTATAATACCGCCGTCAAGCACGTATTAGAGAACCCCGTCTCCAGGAAGAACTCCTTGTTTCTGACAGGGTAAGCTAGGCAAGGCGCTTGCGAGAGGCTTCTTTTGAGTTGTTTTACCGCCTCGGCTTGTTCTGGACCCCATTCCCACTTGACCCCCCCCTTCAGGAGATGAATCAGGGGTCTGGTGATCTCTGCGTAGCCCTCAATGAACTTTCTGCTGTAATTAGTCAGTCCAAGGAGGCTCCTTAGTTCTCGCAGAGTTGTGGGGTCTTTCAGTTTCTGAAGTGCTTCCACTTTCTTTTCCTGGGGACAGAGACCCTGAGGAGTAATCTCATGCCCCAAGAAATTAACACGGGTTCAACACCACTGTGCTTTCTGAAAGGAAAGTTTTGCTCCGGCGGCCCTCAACTGGGTCAGAACATAACGGATCTCCGCTATGTGTTCCTCCACAGATGAACTTTTGATGAGGACATCATCTACATAAGCCAGGTTACCCCTCGCACCCAGGTCGGGCATGGCCTTATGTAGGAAAATGTTGAACTCATTACCGGAGTTAAGGTATCCGAAGGGAGTCCGGGTCCATGTGTACTGCTGGCCCCCAAAGGTAAAAGCCAGTTTGTATTGGTCCTCCCTGCTGACAGGCACGGTCCAGTATCCATTGGTCAGGTCTATTGCAGTGAATACCCGTGACCCCTAGATCTGGGCCAGCCCTTGGTCAATGTAGGGCAGAGGCCATCGGGAAGTATGGACCCGTTTGTTGAGCTCCCTGAGGTCGGCGCAGAGTCTCCACTGGCCGTTTGGCTTTAATATTCCCAGCACCGGATTATTGAAGGTGCTGTGGACTGGACGGATTATTCCCCGGGACTCAAGGTTCTTAATTATTTCAGTAAGGGACTCCATTGATGCGAGAGGCAAGCGATATTGCTTCACAAACACAGGAGTCATGCCAGGGTCCGTGGGGATTGTTGTTGTGTGGATGTCAGTGCGACCACAGTCATATGACTCTACCGCAAAGAGATCTTGGAAATCCAAGAAAACTTGTGTCAACTTTTGCTTTTGTTCCAGAGTCACACAGGCATCAGCTAGGTTGGCTCTCTCTTCCACCATCTGCCTGAAGCCTGGAAAGACTTCTGGTTTGGCTATTTCAGCAGCCTCTTCCAGCTTTGTGGAGAAGTCCCTGGTCAGAGTGCTGATTTGGACTGGAGGCTTCAGGTGGGAAAGGCAGCCCTCATGGACCTGGAAAATCACCTCATCCCTCCTGAAGTCACAAGTCACATCTTCCTTACCATAAGGGCAAGAAGTGTACACCAGGAAGTTCCCCCCGTGCCGGGTAAAAATCCTGTCTGGTGTTGTATTGTCATCACTGTCACTGTCAAAGCAGTCCTTGGGGATTGGCCCTAACAGTTCATTACCTAAATCTATGGAAAAATGTCGGTCATCAACCGCCATTCCAATAATGGTGCCTGCGGCTAGAGTAATACTCTTTAAGTCGCTGTTATCCACCTCTATTGGAATAGTGTCATGTTCTATGTTGACTAATGGTGTTGGGTTTACCCCTAACCCTTGCTGTTGGAGAGAAGCATTTAGATGTATGTAAGCATCAGGGTTTTGCAAATATTGTCCTCTTTTAGCTTTCACTTCCAGGGAGAATTGTCGGGTCCTTTCTGGAATGGTGACTTCCTCTTTGATCTGAATTTCAACTGCATAAGGTAGCAATTGAGCTGACCTAAATGCTTTTTCTGGATCATCAAAGCCCATGGGATTATCCGCTAATCGGGACCAAGCTTTGAAGTTTATTAGGTCCAAACTAATGGCAAAGCGATTGAGAATGTCACTGCCTAAGTAAAAGGCGGCAGGGACGTCTCGCACGACCCAACAATTGTGGACTATGCTCTTATTGCCAATGGAGATTTTGAGCATACACCTGCTTGGCAGGAGATGTTTGGAATTAGGTGCTTCCAGGTCCATTTCCCATTTGTCTATCAGTTTGAATGTGGGAATGGCTGGATCTTTTGGGAGTTGGCGGAACATGGCTTCGCTGATGAAGCTCTTACCGTTGTTCACACACACTCGAGCGAGAACAGAGTCCTTCCCATCATTTAACTGAACAGGGATGAACACCTGCTCTCCAATTTGCTGAATATCAGCCAGGCTCTGAGCTGATTTCACATCTTTCTGGACTATAGGAGTGGGAGTTTCTGATTGTGGATTAGTATAGAATCTCAGAGTGTTTCCTTCCAGCGTGGAGTACCACTTTAGACTGGAAGGAAGGTTGATTTTCAGAAATAGAGAGGACCCTCTATCACCAGTCTGTTGTCCTACTGCTATTACTGTCACGTCAGGAATTTGGCTATTCTGGAAGTGAAATTCTACTTGGTCAGATTTTTGTTCAACCATGTGGCAGGTGCCGTTTAAACTAACATGGTTGACACTCTGTTTTAATTTTATGGGTCGGCTAGTCTGGGTCCAGAGGACCTTGTTTACACAATCTATTAAGGGTGACAACCTCCTCAGGAGGTCATTCCCCAGTAAACAAGGGGTGCCCTCTGGAGTCACAACTATGACCGGGTGTTTCACCTTGTGTCGCCCGATCTTAATGTCCAAGTCTGCTGTCCCCTCGACGGGAATTTCCTTCCCGTCAAAGTTCTGGAGTTGTCCAGGAAGAGAGGTGAGAGGAATTTGGTAATTCTCTCCCCTTCCTGCATTCAGTTCGTCAAAGGCCCTTCTGGACAGAAGGGTAGCTTGAGATCCAGTGTCCACCAGTGCCAAAATTGTCCCCTGCCCCTGTACTTGTACCGGGGCATAGTATCTTCCCTCCTTCTCCTCAAGGGGGCACAGATAATGCACATTTTTGGACAACTGGTGGGCTAACTTTCTGGTTTTGGACATCGCTAGCGAAGAGATTTGGGCAGAATTCTGTGGAGAGCCTTGGGAATCTGAAAGAAAAAGTTGGCAACTGGAGATCAGAGCCATTGTGGGTTCCCCTGGCTCCGGTTCCGGGCCGCCCCCCCCTTTTTGGAGGCAGTCACCAGGATGGGTTTGAACCAGGGGATTTTCTTGCTGTTGGTTCTGGGATGAGATGGTGGGCGGCGGTAGCGCAGTCTCCACATCTCCCCAGTCTGGACTTGCATCCCTAGGGACCCATTTTTCTTTGGGAGGAGTTCCCCCCTCTCTGAAGGAGAAGATCCTTTTCCCAGGATCCTCTGAGGATCCCTCTCCCTCAAATTGGAAGATCTGTACCTCCTCCTCAAACTGAGTCTGTTTGGGTCTTTTGTTTCTCCTACCCCCCCTCTGCTCCTTAGGAGGCAGGCTTTCAGGGGCAAGAGATTTTGTTTCCGGTTCCTGGGTTTCCAGGGGCTGTTTACGAGTGAGGAAGGAAGCTTCCTCCAAGGCTTTACACCACCCTTCCCCTTGTGCCTCCTCCCTGGGAACCGGTGAGTTATCGGGGTGCTGCCCCCGTCATTGTTCTGGAGCACCAGGTCCAGAGTTGGGTGCGTTCTGTGCTGGCATGCCCATCTGAGGGTTCTGCTGTGCCCTCAGTATTTGACCCAGATCCGGTGCCATATTTTGGACCTGGCGCTCTAACTGGGAAACCCGCTCAGGCTGATACGGGGCCCTGTTTTCTCCCCTGGGCTGATCCCGGGAAGGGTAGCTATCCCTTCTTTGGTAGTACCCCTGGTTGGGAAGATTTGGATACCCCTCCACCCTTGGCCTCCCCTCTCCCGGATTAGGTTGTCTGGGCTCAGGGAATTGGGGAAAGAAGGGTGGAGGATTTTGGGGCTGGAAGTTGGGTGGATACCTGGGGAAGAAGTTCTGCCCAGGATTTGGAGAATTTGTGCCCTCCGGTGGGAAGTTAGGAGGGAAGTTCCCTGGGTTAGGTGCTTGGTTGGATCTCCCCCCTGGGGCTGGAGGAGTCCACACATAACCCAGGATGGGTCGATTTCCCTTGTAACGGGGACTTACATAATCAGGAGAGCGAGGGACCCCATTCGTGGGGCTGCCTCCCTGGCTCCCTGTCTGTGCCTGGCCTGAGGACCTTCTGGGCCTAGCATTATTAGGTGCAGGTAGGTTTTTAGGCCCCCCCTATCTCCAAATCCAAAACGGGGGTGACCTTTACCTCTGCCAACTTGGCAGCAGCAGGGGTGCTGTTGGTTTTGGGGTTTTTGGGCGCATTATTTTTATTTTCTATTGGCTTCTGCACCTCATAGATCCGGGTCGCCTGTTCAATGACCCAGTCTAAAGATCTTTTCTCGTGAAAATCCCTCACGAGCTGGGTCATTATGTATTTGGGCAAGGCATGGAAAAACGTATTAATAAATTCTCTGCTATCCGTGCGCACCCTTCTTGTGGTCTGTGCAAAAGCACGCTTTAACTCCTGCACAAATTCTTGTGGGGCCTGATCCTCCCCACATTGTAAATTGTAGGCTGCCTTGCGAGCCTCTTGAGGATTTCTGTGAACAGAAAAATGTTTCAATATGGCCGGCCGCCCTATAGGTGGACCACCTGGAATGATTTTGGTCCTCCAGCCTTGCAAAGAAACTGGAGTGCTCTGGGGAGAATGTCCACTTTACATATTGGATACAGCTTTGGCTGTCCTTCAAATGGAAAGTCTCCATCATTTGCTCAAACAACTCTAAGTGCTCCCAAACAGAATAGCATTCTTATGATACGGCGTGATGACGCTCCTGATTGCCTTAATCTGCTTTAAGGGGTCCTTAAGCAAGGCCCTTTTTGTCTTATTGGCCCTTTTGGTCTGGGTAACCCTGGTCCATTCATCTTCTGACTCAGAGGCACTGCTCCCAGAGGTTCCCGTCTGTTCTTCCAGGTTTTCCTGGATTCTGCGAGCCTGGAAATGGCTGGCAGAATGTGGGGACCTGGTCTCCTGTGTCCTGTACCGCTCAGAGGACTCTTCAGATCCCTCCTTGCTGCCAGGATTTGATGGGTACCCCCCCCCCACTGACCTAACTGGGCAGAGGTTTTCAGGATGCCCTTAATGGGCCTATTCTCCTGGGGTTCCCCATCAAATTGCACTGTGCTTGGGTGCCCATACCCGGATGCCCGCCCCTCCATTCCTGGGTGGTACTGGCCTATGAGCCCCATGCTTCTGGCTGGATAGTAATCTGCCATCCCTGTGGCCCTGTGCTCATGTGCGCCAGGGGACATGGGGGTGGCAGAGTCCAGGGACTGAGAGAAATAAAGGCCTCTGGTACTAGGGCTCCTGGGGTTATGCTCAGGAGTTTCTCTTTCCCAGCGAACCTCATCTCTATCCGCCCCTGCTCCCTGTTGCAATGCAAGAGCCTGCGCCTTCAGTTCCTCAGTTAAGGCCTTACTAGACTCTATCAGTCTCTCCTGCATCGCTACCTGTTGTTGGAGCCTATCATTGTGCTGGCAGAGAGCCTCATTCTCTCTCTGCGTTTCCTGATTGGTCCTGGAGCACTGGGCCAGTCTTTGCTGCAGGAGGGTTACCTCCTGAGCTGTGTCCCTATTGGCCTGCTCCTTTCTTGCCAGAGCATCCTCCACCCTCCTGGTGTGCTCTAGCAAGTCCTGGTGTTCTTTTTGGAGGTCACCCAGTCCCTGGTGGGCCAGGTGATTTTCTTCCATTTTCCTTTTTAAGTGGCAGACTTCCTGGCCTAAGGTATCCCTTTCCTGACTAAGAGCCTGCATCTGTGCCGCCAGGTCGTCCCTTTGCCTTTGGAAGGCACCAGCTTTCTGGCGCTCCTGGTCAAATTCTGCCTGGGTATCCAGGTCTTTCAAAATCAGTTTATTGCTCTCTGCCTTCTCCCTATCTAGGTGTAACGCTCACCTGATTCTCGCAGAGGCGCCGGTCTTGACTGGGCGACTACCGTATCTTCAAAGGTGATGTGTAGCACCCGGTTGGCTCTTTGGGCTGGACCTCTGTGCACTGTATGCCTGACGTGTAGAGTAAGATGTCTGCAGATAGAAAATATGGGGTTAATGAACTGGGGTTATTGGGGTGTCCCTATCTCTTTCCTCTTCTCCTCTCCTGTAGACCCCCAAAGGTTAACGCTCTCACCTTAGGTAAGTGAATGCTGAGCTCTCCATCTGCCTCGGGCAGGGTGCTGTAACCAGTTTCTTCACTGGATAGGTAGCGCAGGCCTCTTGACTTCAGAGGACTGCTGTCCGTCGTTTACTGCACGAACGGTAAGTTTCGAGTCATTCAAATGTCTTTAAAGTCTTTAGTAATGATGTCTCTTGTTTTGCAGGGTTCCGGCGATGGCGGATGACGGGCTGAAGTGAGTTGAAGATGGAGCCCGTGTGATGAATAGAAGCGCCTGGAAGCACGTAAGTAAGCGCTTGTTGCCTGCTTCACTATGCGCTCTAACTGTCTTTTTATTTTGCAGGTACGAGTTCGGAGCGGCTGCAGGGTGCCGGAATACCCACTGGATTAGATGTGGAAAGGAGTAATGGCACGTGAGTATTAAAGTTCCCCAATGTCTTTAAACGCACCTTGTTTTGTCTTTCAGATGCGGGATGCAGCGCCGAAGGCCTCCGGAGCGTGCAAAGAGTTGGTAAACTTTTGTCTTTCAGATGCCGGAATGCTAACCTGTTCTTTCTTGTCTTTATAGGTGTTGCTGAAGACTGGATTCAGGATGGTAAGCCTTTGCCTTTCAGATGCCGGAATGCTAACCTGTTCTTTCTTGTCTTTATAGGTGTTGCTGAAGACTGGATTCAGGATGGTAAGCCTTTTTCCTTAGGCCCAGGACCGGATGCAGAAGACACGATGAGCGTTCTGCTGCAGAGGTTGCAGAATAACGCAAAGCAAGATTCATCCACCGGGTGTGGTTTAAATAGCCTCCTGTAGTGCTTAGGTGTCTCCTTCCACAGCCACGCCTAAGTAAGAAAAGAGTTCCTGGTAAGAAAAGAGTTCCTGCCTTCCAGCAGAGTTCCAGTGTTCTGAATCTAGGGAGTGGCTCCAGCCCCACCCAACAGGAAAAGTAGTTCCAAACAGAAGAGGATCAGAGGCTCAACTGGCAGGCAAGTAAGCAGCATGGTCTGCTGAAGGTAAGTCCACCCAAGCATTATGAGCCCGGCGCTTCCAGCGCTGGGACTGGGCATATTTATGAGCCTGGTGCCACTGGCGCCAGGACTGGGTCCAAAAGATCCCAATTGGGACTGGTTGGCACTCAGAACCTGGGTTATGGATCTGCTTCCAAGGGAGTTGGGAAAACCCTGACCTTTTGGAAGCAGAGATCATGACAGTACCCCCCCTCAAGGCCCCTCCCAAACCGGGCTTCTCCGGGGGTTTTGGCTTGTCAGGAAATGTTTGGTGAAATCTTTTGATTAGGCGAGGAGCGTGGACATATTCAGCAGGTTCCCAGGATCTCTCTTGGGGGCCGTAGCCTTTCCAGTCAATTAGGTAGAATAGTTTAGATTTGGAGATCTTGGAGTCCAGAATGCTTTTGACTTCAAACTCGAGTTCTCCATCCACTAGGATAGGTTTTGGAGATTTGGTTAGTCGGGTTTGAGGTTGCACGGGTTTTAATAGAGAGACGTGGAAGACCGGATGTATCTTCATGTGCGGGGGCAAGTCCAACTTGACCGCTACTGGGTTTACTATGGTAGTGATGGAATAGGGACCAAGGTATCTTGGGTTGAATGTGCGTGGCCCTTTTAGAGATAGATATTTGGTGGATAACCAGACTTGATCCCCTACTTGATAGTGAGGGGCTTCCTTCCGATGTTGATCTGCTCCTTTCTTGTATTGTTCTTTAGCCCTTTGAAGGTGAGAAACAGCTTCCTTAAAGGCTTGGGTGATTGTAGAATGCAGGTAGTCTACTGCTGGTGTTTCAAGATCTTGGAGGGGATCCAAATCCGAGGTTCGAGGGTGACTGCCATACAAAAGAAAAAACATGGTTTTCCCAGTTCCCGAATGGACAGAGTTATTGTAGGCATACTCGGCTATCCAAAGGATATCTTTCCAAGTTTTTTCAGTTTGTTGCAGCATGCAGCGTAAATACTGTTCCAGAGTTTGATTGGTCCTCTCGGTTTGTCCGTCGGTCTGAGGGTGGTGACTGGTCGATAGTCTCACATCAATTTGAGCCGACCGACAGCAACTTCGCCAAAAATGAGAAATAAATTGACTACCTCGATCCGAAATTAGAACCGAAGGAAAGCCGTGCAGTCGGACGATGTTTTCGAGAAATTCTCGGGCCAGAGTTGCTGCTGTTGGCAAGCCTTTGAGCGGAATGAAATGCGCCATCTTGGAGAATAAGTCCACGATTACTAGAATCGTATTGTATCCGGAGCATGGAGGTAGATCGGTGATGAAGTCCATAGAAAGCGTATGCCAAGGGCGAGGTGGGATGTCAATAGGGCGTAAGAGGCCTGCTGGTCTTTCCTTTTGACTCTTGTTTTGGGCGCATACTCCACAGGACATTATAAAGTCTCTGATATCTTTTTTCCAAGACGGCCACCAGAAGTAGCGCTTGATCTTTTCTGAGGTCTTGGCTATACCGGGATGACCTTCCATTAAAGAGTCGTGATAACAAGAGATTACTTTTTTCTGTAAATCTGTGCTGGGTAGGTATAATCGTTCTTGGAAATACAATAAGTTGTCCTTTACTGCAAAGTCCTTTCCCTGCAGATGCCAATTCTGTATGTCAGCTGGAGTTACAAGTTGCCTGGCTTTATCCTTAACTTCCTCTATGGATTCTGTGGCGATTACACCCAGAATTCTTTGTTCGGGAATGATTGGTACAGGTTTAGGGTTGACCAAGTGTTCTTCCACTCCCATCCGAGAAAGGGCATCGGCTTTACCGTTCTTTGTACCAGGTCGATAGGTAATTATGAAGTCAAACTCGGCAAAGAATAATGCCCAACGGAGTTGTCTAGAGGATTGGGCTTTTGCGGTCTTCAAATATTGCAGGTTTCGGTGATCCATAATCACAGTAACGGTGTGTCGGGCCCCCAGCAGATAATGCCGCCAAGCCTTAAAGGCAGACTTGATAGCCAGAAGTTCCTTGTCAGTAATCGTGTAATTGATTTCAGGAGGCGAGAATTTGCGGGACCAAAATGCCACGGGATGCAACTGATTGGTTACCGGGTCCTTTTGTGATAGAACTGCCCCCATGGCAAGGCTTGAAGCATCAGTTTCCACGATGTAGGGGAGTTCGGGGCGAGGGTGTTTTAAGATTGGTGCAGAGATAAATTTAGTCTTCAAATCCTGGAAAGCTTGTTCCGCCTCGGTAGACCATTCAAAACGTTTGTTTTTCTTTAACAAGGCAGTGATGGGCTGGACTATTCGAGAGAATTCGGGGATAAACCTGCGGTAAAAGTTAGCGAAGCCTAACATGCTTTGCACACCTTTTACGGAGGATGGTGATGGCCATTTGAGAACTGCATCGACCTTCTTTGAATCCATACGCACTCCGCCAGGTGATAATATGAATCCCAAGAATTCAACTTCAGTCACGTTGAAAACACATTTTTCCAACTTAGCGAAAAGTTTGTGTTGACGCAATCTTTCGAGGACCATTTTCACGTGTTTCCGATGTTCAGATTCCGACGAAGAATAAACGAGGATGTCGTCAATGTAAACAACAACACAT
Organism: Ambystoma mexicanum; assembly: GCF_040938575.1. Taxonomy (NCBI): domain Eukaryota; kingdom Metazoa; phylum Chordata; class Amphibia; order Caudata; family Ambystomatidae; genus Ambystoma; species Ambystoma mexicanum. Next base: position 1,079,246,594 of record NC_090936.1, on the reverse strand, counting down.
ACATCTATGAGCTCTCTGAGGACATCGTTCATAAAATATTGAAAGGCGGCCGGGGCATTGCAAAGTCCGAAGGGCATGACCTGATATTCAAATAGCCCATACTTGGTGCGGAAGGCCGTCTTCCATTCATCGCCCTCTTTTACTCGTACCAAGTGGTAAGCTCCTCTAAGATCCAGCTTTGTATATATGCATGCTTTTCTGACTTGGTCCAGGAGTTCAGGGATCAAAGGTAACGGATATCTATTCTTAACGGTGATCTGGTTCAGGGAGCGATAATCGATACAAGTTCTAAGGTCTCCTTCCTTTTTTGGAACGAAGAACAAAGCTGAAGAAGCAGGGGACTTGGAAGGACGAATAAACCCATTTGCCAGGTATTGATCCAGGTATTGTCGAAGGTGAAGGTTCTCAGGCTCGGTGAGGGCATACATTCTACTACAAGGAGGAGTAGATCCAGGTATCAGGTCTATCTGGCAGTCATAAGACCTATGAGGAGGTAGAGAGTTAGCCTGATCCTTCCGGAAAACATCTTGGTATTCTAGGTATTCGGGAGGTAACTGGGGAGTCTCTGAAGAAATTGCGGCCAGTGCAACACCAGGTGGAGGGTGACAAGTAGAGACACATTTTGGAAACTGGACCGTTCTTGCTCGCCAATCGATCAGAGGATTGTGTTTCTCTAACCAAGGTATTCCTAGAATAATCTGAAACTGAGGGGCCTTGATCACATCGAACACGATCTTCTCATGGTGTCCATCTTGACTTACTAGCGTCACCTCTTGAGTGGTATGCGTTACTGGCCCGGAGGCTATCTCCGTACCATCCACCGTAGTAATGACGTCCTTTACAGCCTTGGGACAAAGAGTTAGATTCATCCTCAAAACCATTTCATGATCCACATAATTGCCGATGGCACCGCTGTCGACGTAAGCTTCAATTGCATGTAATCGATCCGGATTATCAGGGCTAATGAGGACCATAGGTATCACGAAATGCGAGGTCACGGAACTGGTTTTCACGCTCGGAAAGAGGACCTCTATTCTTGTCGGGCGAGGTCGTTTCCCTGCTCAGAGTTTGTAACTTTGGTAACTGCAGCTCCTACTGCCTTCCTGGCAGGTTTCACCGGACAGTCTCGAAGAAAGTGCCCTGAGTTTCCGCAATATAGGCATAATTGCAACTGTTTCCTCCTTTCCCGCTCCCTTTGTGTTAGAGGACCTTTCAGACCCCCTATTTGCATGGGTTTCCCGGAGTCTACTCCTTTGGAAGGAGTTGGCGGTTTGGAAAATACTCGAGCATCAAACTTGGAACGATCGGCCTTCCTGTTCTGCAGCCTGTGATCTATTTGAACGACCAAGTCTATATAATCCGAACAGTCTTGTGGGGGATTCACTACTTGGGCTAAAACGTCTTTGAGCTCTCCACGTAGACCTCTATAAAACAGCGTAATCCTTTTGTCCTCAGGCCATTGAGTTTCCACTATTAGTCTATTGAAAGATGCAATATAAGCCAAAAGGTCTTGATTACCCTGTCGCAACGAAAGAAGCTCATTGTCCAAGGCCTGCCCCTGTGAATGTCTTGCAAACAGTTTTTCCATACTAAGCTGAAAGGCTTGAAAATCATGGAGAACCGGATCATCTTGATTAACTAGAGGGATCGACCAGTCTGCCGCATTGCCACTAAGGTACGAAAGTACAAAAGCTACTTTTGCTTGATCAGTTGGAAAGGCTGCTGGCCGGCATAAGAAGTGCAACCGGCACTGATTGATAAATACTGCAAACCTCTTTGGGTCACCAGAAAATCGTTCGGGCGGAGCCAGAGGTACATTCCCAGGTAGGTTGATCTGCACTGGATTCATAGAGGATGTTGAAGGAAGATTTGCCCCTGATGCGGGTAACGGGGTCTGTCCGGCTTGTGACTGTAGCACTTGTCTAGCAAGATTGTCTGTTCTCTCCTTGGAAATAATTAGTTCCCTTCTTAGAGCATTCGTTTCCTGATGAGCTGCATGCACTTCTGCCCTAAGTTCCCCAAGTAACCGGGCTAGGGGGTCAGTATCCGAGGTTTCCATAGCGCCTGGGCGAGAGTTTTGCGGTAGGCTTTGCGTTCTGTAACGCTCACCTGATTCTCGCAGAGGCGCCGGTCTTGACTGGGCGACTACCGTATCTTCAAAGGTGATGTGTAGCACCCGGTTGGCTCTTTGGGCTGGACCTCTGTGCACTGTATGCCTGACGTGTAGAGTAAGATGTCTGCAGATAGAAAATATGGGGTTAATGAACTGGGGTTATTGGGGTGTCCCTATCTCTTTCCTCTTCTCCTCTCCTGTAGACCCCCAAAGGTTAACGCTCTCACCTTAGGTAAGTGAATGCCGAGCTCTCCATCTGCCTCGGGCAGGGTGCTGTAACCAGTTTCTTCACTGGATAGGTAGCGCAGGCCTCTTGACTTCAGAGGACTGCTGTCCGTCGTTTACTGCACGAACGGTAAGTTTCGAGTCATTCAAATGTCTTTAAAGTCTTTAGTAATGATGTCTCTTGTTTTGCAGGGTTCCGGCGATGGCGGATGACGGGCTGAAGTGAGTTGAAGATGGAGCCCGTGTGATGAATAGAAGCGCCTGGAAGCACGTAAGTAAGCGCTTGTTGCCTGCTTCACTATGCGCTCTAACTGTCTTTTTATTTTGCAGGTACGAGTTCGGAGCGGCTGCAGGGTGCCGGAATACCCACTGGATTAGATGTGGAAAGGAGTAATGGCACGTGAGTATTAAAGTTCCCCAATGTCTTTAAACGCACCTTGTTTTGTCTTTCAGATGCGGGATGCAGCGCCGAAGGCCTCCGGAGCGTGCAAAGAGTTGGTAAACTTTTGTCTTTCAGATGCCGGAATGCTAACCTGTTCTTTCTTGTCTTTATAGGTGTTGCTGAAGACTGGATTCAGGATGGTAAGCCTTTGCCTTTCAGATGCCGGAATGCTAACCTGTTCTTTCTTGTCTTTATAGGTGTTGCTGAAGACTGGATTCAGGATGGTAAGCCTTTTTCCTTAGGCCCAGGACCGGATGCAGAAGACACGATGAGCGTTCTGCTGCAGAGGTTGCAGAATAACGCAAAGCAAGATTCATCCACCGGGTGTGGTTTAAATAGCCTCCTGTAGTGCTTAGGTGTCTCCTTCCACAGCCACGCCTAAGTAAGAAAAGAGTTCCTGGTAAGAAAAGAGTTCCTGCCTTCCAGCAGAGTTCCAGTGTTCTGAATCTAGGGAGTGGCTCCAGCCCCACCCAACAGGAAAAGTAGTTCCAAACAGAAGAGGATCAGAGGCTCAACTGGCAGGCAAGTAAGCAGCATGGTCTGCTGAAGGTAAGTCCACCCAAGCATTATGAGCCCGGCGCTTCCAGCGCTGGGACTGGGCATATTTATGAGCCTGGTGCCACTGGCGCCAGGACTGGGTCCAAAAGATCCCAATTGGGACTGGTTGGCACTCAGAACCTGGGTTATGGATCTGCTTCCAAGGGAGTTGGGAAAACCCTGACCTTTTGGAAGCAGAGATCATGACACTAGGTGGCTTTGCAGGGTGACTACCTGCTCAGCACATGCCCTATTGAAGTCTAACTGTTGCTCCAGCTTTTTCTGGCTCTGCAGTAGGGAGTCCAAACCTTCTTGGTACTCCTTCTGCAAGGCCAGAAATCTGGTATCCTGGTCAGCCTTTTCCTGTTGCAGGATGTCCATATCCCTCTTTATTTTAATGGTGTGCTGTCTACTCTCATTTTCTGACTCCTGGCTCCCCTGCAGCCTCTGCTCAGAAGAGACCAGGTCAGATTGTACCTTCTCTAACGCCATCTGTCGCTTATTCGCCAGATCTTGGCTTTCAGTACATTTATCCTGCATGTCTCCCATATATAGGTACAGGTATGCCGCTATCCTAACCATCTTGTCTTGTTCATCCTTAGCCTTAGGAGCCATGTATAGTTCACTCAGGGCCACATGTAGGGGACCCTGATCTCCCCATATATCCGACCCTGTTTCAGTGACCTGTTGCGTGATGGCCTGCAACCAGACCATGCGGTCCTGGTGAGTCCACTCACCTCTCACAAATAACTTATGTAAGAAGTGCTCTCTGGCTATTTTCATGTCTACTAAGATCGTCATTCTACGGATTGGTCTCTGTCCTGACTTACAGAAATTAGTATTTTATTTTTGCAAAACAGACCTATTTCTTAGAGCGTTCCTTTGAGGAGTGCTTTACAGCGTAACACAGCGTGTGATCCGACCGGATATGTGTATCTGGTCAGCTGGCACGCTGTATTAATCTGCACAAGTGATAGATCTAATCCAAACATCCCGGACGAGCCCCCAATTTGTAAGAGGATTCAATTCAACACTACAGCTAAGTCAATGCCTAGTCTGGGATACTGAATGGAAACCCTTATTGATATATCTTTATGTCCAGTTCATGCGTTCTGGATGACTACCCCTATATAACACCCCTCCCTTGGAATCCCCCTGACCCCACTGAGCCAAGAAGTAGTTCTGTTTTGCAAGTTTAAAGGTTTATTTGATAACTTAAACAATATATACTATATCAAGCTTTATAATAAATTAATAATTGAATATCACACTTAATCTGATATGATAAAGATTAACAACAGAGAATCTGGCACTAGCACACTTGTGAATAGGAACAGAAGAATAAGGTGGTAGAGAATACTTAATCTAAGTTCAGATGGATGTAATGTTGAATGAAATGCAATACAGAAAATACTCAATATAATTTCATCAAAGCAATGTAATCACTTTTCTCTGGCAATCCCCTCCCCCCCTTTATGCAATGCAAGGAAATGGATGGAAAGCACACAGTTCTCAGAAATGCAATCAACTGTAATTCAGTTCACCCCAGCAAGCTTACACTACAGAAGTTGGAAACACAGGCCCAAAATGCTTTTATATGTGCTGGCAATGAAGTGAAAAATATGCTAAAATGCTTTTAATTCCCTCTAGGAGGTTCAGGGTGAGTGGTATCAAGTTAATATTAGCCCAGGCTCACTTTAGCAAGGATCTAGGGTGTAACTAGCAGGTTAAACGAATTTTTGGCAACTGAAAGCAAGAAAACTGCTGTTTTCACACGTTGAGAAATTTGCAAATCGCGGTAAATTCGCGAGTGCGTTTTCCGCGATTACAGAGGAACTACAAGGACTATCACTATCTTTTTCGGGTCCTAGGAAAGCCTGGGATCTCAGCTTCCAGATGAAAGTTACTGCAAGTCTCTAAGACAAACGGTCGCGGAGATATGAGCGATTTTGTAAAGGTCGTTTTTCAGATTTGAAATTTTAAAGTTCAAAAAGACAAGTGCAGCTTGCAACTAGAAAATGACAGGTGACAGCTTTATCCCACATACCACCCTAACCCCACCCAACACCCGCACTCGCCCCATAGTTACCACCAGGTAACACAGTATAGTGGAATTATCGGGATATCAGCAATCACCACAATTTCCGAGCTGTGGACATGGGCTGGGGCACTAGCCGTATGAGTGAGAAGGGAAGACTGAGGGAGGAAGGGGCCAGATGTGAAAGGGACCTCGGAGGTCAGACAGACTCGGATTAGGACAGAGGCGCAGGGTGCTCCCGAACCCCTCCTGGGGTGATTACAGAAACCCAGCACCTCAATTCAGGATAATTGATGCCAACTATCCAATTGCACTAACAATTTCCCCCCTCTGCATACACCTCTCAAACTTCCAACCAAACACAACCACAAACCATCAGCACAACAAACCACAAAAACTTCCCTACATTGCAACAACAAAACAAAAAACACACATAGACCCACAAAACAGTACACAACGACTACTGGCCGCAAATCACCCCAAGCCCAGCCGACGGACCCACCGGGCTGAGGCCGCCAACAGCACATCACTGCTCTCTTGCACTTTTCCAGCTTCTTCCCACTAACCACCCCTCCCTTCCGCTTTCAGAGCCGCCAGAGCGCCAGGGGACCACTCCGGTGGTGATAGTGCGTGGTACAAATGTCCTTTAACATTAACATAACATTAACTTATTTCATATCTTCTCATAACCTTCATTGTCCGGTTTCTTCCCGAAGCTTGGCTAGGTGGTTTCAATGACTTAGACCCTTGCCGGTTACTGATATTGCAGACTTTGTTGTGAATTTCCGAAGGGGTTAAATGGCAGTCAAGACATTTTGGTCTGGTGCCAGACTGGAAAAAATTCTCGGATCTGCTGACTGGTGAAATGACTGCCTTTCCCAGATTGTATTGCACACCTGCTCCTTTCATTGTTTTGTCTAGGTTTTCAATATGCATAATGGGAACCCTCGTTGTATGCCGTAAAATGTTGATTATTCTTAGTTTATCACAAAGTAGATTTCTTAATGAGACAGAGGGGAGTATTAACTCTCCCATCTTGCCCACATTTCTAGTGTGTGTCCCTTTTGCAGCGGCAGAAAACGTCAACATTTCTTCTAATACTGGGACTGGTTTATGGAGGTGATGAGGTGCCACCTGTGTGTTGTGGCATTTCTGGTCTTCCTTTTATGACTTGTTTTGTGTTTTGGAACTGCCGGCAGGGTAGGTTGGAAATGCATTTTTAACTTTGTTTCACTTTTTGATTGTAAAGTAACTAGAAAAGAGATGGTGCATATTACCCTTCACTATGTCATTAATAGAGTCCTATATCTCAGCTGTTACATAGTAGCAATAATCAAAACTGTTGACGAAATAAGGGACACAGTGCTTGTATTTTCACATTTTCTCTGGAAAATAGGTTGCAGTTTATTTCTGTACTCCAGAGCAATGATCACGTGTGCCCTAACAGAAGGATCAGGCCATGTACATATTCTGAAACTGGTTTTTGTGTTTCCACTCGTTCGGCACGTGTGCTTGTTTTGAAAATAGAGGTCTCCTCTATCATTTCCTTGCTCAGGTGCCTGAAAAATGTTGAGATCCACAAAGGTCATATTATCATTTTGAGGTTTTATTCAATTGAATTGTCCAATTGGTGGGATGTCAAGTGGTGCCGACACGTGTTTCGACCTTACAGGTCTTTTTCAAGGCTACCAATATGGTTTCAGGATTTATGGAAATGGATGTGTTTGTACAATCGTGGTTGTGCACAGTGAAAAGTGAGTACGATAGCCCAGTGTGAAGTGTAAAAAAACAATAGAGATGGATTTTAATAGAGTATCAATGTTAGAACACATGGAGTCTGTTATGGCAACATTCAAGTAAAGTGACATTGTGACAGAGTACACGTTTTATATTAAGTTGTTTCATTATATGCCATTTACAGAGTTTAGTCAAATTAAAGCATACATGTAGTTATATTCCAAAAAATGTATTGCAACAAAATAGCAAGAGGGGTTATTTGGGAAGAGAAACCTCTATTTTCAAAACATGCACACGCGCCGAACGAGTGGAAACTCAAAAACCAGTTTCTCATTCATACAACAGGCACCACAAGCACAGGCCTTTTCAAGTTTCCACCAACTGGCTGCTAGTGCACCCTAATCACAAAGACTGCAGGCGCAGCAACCCACGGTTCCTGGTGCTCCTAACAACATGCACAGATTATGTTAAACATCTATATGGCCCCACTAGTTGCATAGCTTATTGATTGCTCATATATGATGCTGATACCCACATTCAACTTAACCTAAAGAAAGGATATTTCATATCTTCAGCAATTGTCTGATACAGATACATGAGTATTAACATTTGCTTCAGCTGCTACAAACTGAGGTCCTTCCCATGGGCTGCAACTAACAACAAGTGCTAAATCTCAAGGCTGTGTCACTGACTGCCATCTCTCCTTTAACATCCCATTGGCATTGGAGGGTCACAGATCCAAGTGACAACTAACATTCCTGCTGAATATATAACCCTTCCAGACACCCTCTGGATTAAGGGCAGCCGTGGTACTTTCACATTTGGAAAAGGGAACACAAGCCTCTCTGGAAAAAAGGTGGAGCTGACTGCATAGAACCGTGCTCCTTCTGTTTGTTAAAATGATAGCTGTTGTTGAATTGGAAGGGCACACAGAGGTACACTTTGCCATTTGAGGGCAACCTAACACTCATACATTTTATCAGCTGCATACGGAAACATACCTAAGCATTTACTATAAATATAGATATATTTTTTTTCACTGTTATAAAAATATTTTTTATCTTTGTATCTGTGACACTTGGCTCTGTGATGGACTAGCGCCATTGTTTATCCCAACTCGCACAGCTAGTTCTCAGATGCATGTTCATCGATTACAGCTTTATCTGCCATGGCCTAATTCAAAAAACTATCTTTTCAGAATAATAATATGCATTTATATAACACTACGAAACCTCAGGAATCGGAGCACTGCTTATTACCCACGGTGTGTGGTGCTCATTTATGGAGCTGAATTTGGCATTGCTGAGATTTGAACCTGCATTGGCAGGTTCAACACAGATGTCACTGCGAGCGCTCTACTTGCAGTGCTATCTGACAGGCTGGAAGACCACTTGCTCAGAGGTGGCAAGATTGCTGGTTGAAGTCTCTTTGTTGGCATGAGAATGCTCAAACTGGTAGGTTGAAATGTGCCTTGAGTGAAAAGTGGTAAAATGCTTAATATTTGTAATCTTATAAAAACATATTGTTGTACCTTTATTTCATTTACAAAGGGCTCAGATAGAGAGGCCAGCACATTTATTTATTTCAAATGACATTGCAATTTCCATGATACTTCTTCATCCATTATACCTTCGACCACATGTAATAAATAACACAACACCCGCACACAAGGTTATAGGTTCTCTTCATTGGTATGGAAATGCTGAAATTGGTAGATTCAGTTGGGTTTTCGGAGGAAATAGGAAATATTTTTGACTCATATTAAAATCGTGTTTATTTCTATTACCAATGGCTCAGAGAGAGACCAGCAAATGTGTTTATCCCAACTAATATTGCTATTTCTCAGATTCACCTTCATCCATGACACCTTAGACCCTGATGTCATAATGTCACAAGCAATACTTTCAGAAGGCATATCAGTATCTCAGAGGATAGAGCATAGGTTCATCACTGGCGAGATTGTATGTTCAAGTCCACTCATCGACATGAAAACACTCAAACTGGTAGCGCTGTTTTGGGATTTACTATGTAACATACATAATTGGTAACACATTTAACTGTTATAATAATATTGCTTTAACTTTATTTCCATTACAAATAGCTCCGAGAGACACCAGCAACTTTGTTCATCCCAACTGACATAGCTATTTCTAATATTTAACTTCATCCATTACACCTTTGACCCCTGTGTCAAAATACAAAAAGCAATTCAATCAGAATGGAAACCCAGTGACTCAGAGATTAGAGAATGGGTTTAACAATGGCACAGCTGCAGTTTCTAGTCACCTAGTTGGCAAGAAAATACTTAAATTGGTACATTGGGATGAAATGGGTAGTTTTTTAGTTTGATTTGTTTTTACTGTTATACAAATATGTGTCTCTTTATTTACTTTACAAATGGCTCAGAGATAGAGGGACCATGTCATTTGTGTACCCCACCCGACATTTCTAGATCCCAGTAGCTCAGAGGTTAGAGTATGGGTTTACCATTGTCATGCAAAATTCCCCTTTTTAATTGAAAATACTCAAGGTTTTAAGTTTAGCTGTGTTTTGAGAAGAACGATGTAACAGTTTTTATTGTTGGTAATTTGTAAAATGTTTTACTATTAACAAATAGTGTTTTAGCTTTATTTCTATTACAAATGGGTCAGGGAGAGATTGACCAGCACCTTTGTTTATCCCAACCAGCACTGCTAGTTCCCAGATGCATCTTCATCTGTTAAACCTTTGATCCCCATGTCATAATGACAAAGTGAGACCCAGTGGTACTACCAAGTCAAATGCCTAATGCTATGTTCTAAGTAAGATTGCATGATTGTGGCATAGATTAGGCCCTATAGGTACAGAGTCTCTACCTGCATCAGAGAACAAGTCGTATTTGCTGACGAGGAGATCCCCATTGCAAGGCCAAAGACTTGGCAATCCAGACTGCCACCTCATTTTCTAACTGCAGAAGAGGCACAGAGGCATCCTGTCCAATATAGTCCTATAACGGAAAAGTTTATGAAAAAACAGATCGACTACCCCTCTCTTTAAGTCCTGTATGGGTCACAGGTGAAGATAAAGGTTAACCTGTACAATTTGTTAGTAAGGTTATCGCCTTTTTGGGAAAAATTACAAAAAAATGCAGCTAAGTACAAAAAACCACCAGAATAACGGTGCATGCCCTGCCAATGAATGGTACCAAGTGAAATACAGAAATACAAAGACCAACCTCGAAAACAAAGCCACAGAAGTTGCTAATCTGAACCAAGACCAGAGATGGCAATACCCGGCCACATCCGAGAGTCTGACCAGGCTCAATAGTCCTAACTTCAGTCTATGGACCATAGATGTGCTAGTGTGCCTAATGGGGAACAAGAATAATCTACCACAAAGTAACCATTTGTCCTGAAGATGGCCCAATATTTATCTTAGTGATCACTGTTGACAGAGGTGGTACACTACAAAGGGCCGAAACATATGTCGACTGCTAAAGGGAAAATCTAATGTTTTTTCCCCTGTCACTAATGCATATCTTGACTCACTGTTATGCACAAAGCTGTTTAAGTTGTAGTATTCCCCTGTTAGAATAGATGAATGATGACTAAATGTTTTAATTGAAAATGTATTGAGTTTGCTATGTTTTGTTAAGTTTGTAATGTTTTTAGGTATTTTTGTGACTATTAAAAAGATAGAATTTTTTGTACTTAGCTGCATTTTTTTGTAATTTTTCCCAAAAAGGCGATAACCTTACTAACAAATTGTACAGGTTAACCTTTATCTTCACCTGTGACCCATACAGGACTTAAAGAGAGGGGTAGTCGATCTGTTTTTTCATAAACTTTTCCGTTATAGAGAATCCCTTCTTACAGTTTTGACCCCCCGTTAACAAAAAATAGGGATTACCCATTTATATATACCAATATAGTCCTAGCCACTATGGGTAACTAGGAAGATTGCAAAGAGGTACTGGTTGAGGTTCCAGTGAAATGTCGATGGTGTTAAGAAATGGTAAAGGAAAGACACACACTTCCGGACAACCAAAGTGAGAGAAATGGTGGGAGACGGGACAATGCTCCAGTCAAACAAACTACTACTGGCCTGACACACTTAATAACCATTCAATTCTAATACAGTACTGTTTTAATCACTGTAAGACTATCATCAGACAGTGCTCCAACAAAGGTCACTGGGAAATGAACCAATTGCCATAAGCCTGGTGACTGTAGAGCTAGGCTTTAGATGGAGAGTGATCACCTAATCACAAGACCTGAAAGGAACAGCCTGGTGAGGAGGGTACTGTAATGGAATGCAATGTGGTCCTGCCACCCGGCAACATGCATGAATATACAAGAGTAGCCTACTCATATGAGAGATTATGTTGCAGTAACGGATGGTGTTGGGATCACCAACATAAAGAACTGCACAAGCCGTACGAGTTCCTTGTCGAGGGGAGGGTTCAGGCAGATCTCTGTCAAAGAAAGAATACATGAATGAAAGACATTTTTTTTATACTTTATCTTTCTTAGGTTTTTAGTGTAAACACATATGGCAAAAATAAAAATAGTACACAAATAATTGACTAGGTGAGAATAAACAAAAATCCCATAGGAAAAAAAAAATCAATGTCATGAACGCTCCTGAGGGGGGATGCTACAAGTGTCTTATCCTCCTGGCGGCCAACAGGAATGTTGTCATTGCCTTTGCCACTCAATCAATGCCACATTGCTGATTCATAATTTCTTTTTCCACATTTCTGGGAAAGACAAACCAATTTTGTCCTTTTCAAATATCTATATTTAGGGCACAGCATCAGGCAAAGTGTCACTGTTTACCATAATTACTTCTGCGCTGCATGCATTTTCTGATCATTTTTGATATGTCATCAAATTATAATTTAGAAGCTGCGTGTCTGCTCGAGCCATCCAAAATGATCTTCTGTCCTGTGAGCCAGTGTCTCCAAAAAGGGCTGAGAGATCATAGTAAATCATTATTTCAATTGCGTAAGTGGTTAGTTGAAGCTTCTCAATTTTTGTTTTGTGGTGCCAACGGGTGCCAAGCTTGTGATGGTGATATCGTACCCCACAAATCACCTATGACGTTTTTCTTTTATTGCCAGTGATATCTATGATCTGTCATTTTTTAATATTGATTTTCACCAGGTTCAAGTCATGTTATCTCACACTGGCGTCCAGCTGCGCAGAAGAGCATTTCCATTAATGTGATTATCATTCAGCCACCAGCATAGACGGGAAGTGGCACATTCAATTCCTCTACGTACCCTCGTAATGTCCTGGGTTGCCTCCACCAAGGAATCCTACACATTATTGACCCACACAGAGAAATGACAGGGGGCAAATACACAGTTTGCCTTCTTGGGCCATGCAAATTCTCGAATAGGTGTCAATGTAGGATAGAGGGTCATAAAAAAGGTCACGCAGATATCTAACATCTGCTTGTCAAATATAGTCTGGTTCACCTTCCAAAAAAACTCATTATTATTCGGATCAAATGAAGAAATGAGGCCAATTACAGTCACATATAGCTGTGTTTCCTTTTTCTGGCTGTGTTTCTGAATGGTTCTGTGGGATTTTGTTGAGGAGATTTTGTCGAACCCACATCCATCATTTTATTTCTTATTTTGAGCCATTTGGCCACCAATATATGCATGTCGAGACCCCGCAAGCCTACTTTGCCCCCACCCCAACCTAATTATTACCCTTACCCACCCCAACATATATTTGCAGCTAAAATCAGTCAGAAAAAAGTCAATGGATTTGGCATTCTACCAAATCTCCTGTGATTGAACCTCCCTATCCCTTTCTGAATAGTGTGAAAGTACAAACAATTGATCAATTGTTGACTGAGCAGTAGGCAATCCCCGTTGAATGATGTGCAATACCATGTTTATCCACTGTCCATGTTTATAACTCCAAAAGTGTCGTTTTGCAAAGGGGTTTGCTGTCTATATCAATGGTCCTATGTTTCCCTTTTGAACATAATCTATTTCAGAACTGGTTTTCTGCAGTGCCTTTTTTTATTTGCATCAAAGTGAAGGGCTTTTGTCTTTAGTACTGGTTTGCTTGGCGACTCCTGTATGATTGTTTGATTGCTTTGTCGGATTGTTTTTGTCTATAACTCCAGGTCATCCAAGGGTCACTTTCTCCTGCCAAAGGAATATATAGTGGTGAAAAGCCAATACTGCTTGATCAAACATGAATTGTAAAATATTCCTGTAGACTGCGCCAAGTACTTTTCATCACCAAAGTTTATTGATAGTCATCAAGGTTTAGCAGTCGTTAAGTAAGTGCCCTTTCGATGACACGTGTTTCAGCATTTGCCTTCATCAAATCAGGGCATATTCATTTGTTGAAATTCACAAAAAGAACTGTGTATAGATACATTATACCAAATATTAATAGTGTGTACACATATAATTTTGTTCCTTTTTTTATACGTTCTCCTTTGCCGGCATCCCACATCAGTATGATTTTCCTCAATGGATCCCTGAAACACCCCTTTCAACTTCCCATTGAGCCCTGCACTCATCTTTTCCCTCATATCATCGTAACACAAATTCAAGGGGCTGCCTTCTCACACTCCACTTTCTTCCTCCTGCACGTTACTTCTTCAAATCCCTTGCATCCTACACTCATCGGATATTAGACAGCATGTCCTACTCTCTCTGAACCATGTGGTTCTCTTCCAATGCCCCCAGCTGCTTTCAACTCCATTTGCTCCTCAGGTGGGTAGGTCTGTTCCACTCTTTTGCACATGCCTTTTTGTGATGTTTCTTTCCAGACTGGATTTATTTTCGCAGTAGTGGATGTGACATTTTGCCACACTGAACCATATGCGAAAATCATTTTGCAACACGTACACTGAGAACATTGTCATTAAAGTTGATTGCTCTAAATGATTGCACATCTTTGGAAAGCTCTCTTTTATAGATAGGTATCTCTCTGGACTAGCATCAAGGATCTGGCCTTTGGAGTGATTGAGCAATGACCATAAAGGCCTGTATGAACAATGGCAGCCACTTATTCTCAGAATATTTAAAGACATCTATGCGTGTCAGGTTTGACCTGAGGTCTTGTCCCTTGCCATTCTGTCTGATGACTTTTTCAGATTAATGGGTGTACACATTCTTGCTCAATACTCATCCTCCTCTCCTTCAACGGCTGGGTGGGGATCCTCTTGATACTAAGTGAATAAAGTATATGCCGACAGCTATTTGAAACTTATGAGAATGGTGACAAAGAACAGGCCACAAAACACATATTAGAATATGTGACAGACAGGGCCAGACAAGTGGAACACCTGTTCACAACCTACAGCAGATTAATGTGTCACAATGGCTCAGGGCAAAGTATTCCATGGTGCCATACAAGACAATGTCTATCTCAGATCGCCAGGTTTTTTTTGGCAGAGATTTTGCCAAAAATCTTTGTGCAAATATACTCATTAAATTATTTAAAAACTGTATGGGGGTTCCCCTCAAACTTCCCTTCCTGGTTATCTAGTCCCTATTACCAACAACACCATATGCCTTGTAGCCCCTTATATTTTTTTCGATATTTTTTTCCGCTGAATATTTTCAGCAATAAAATCAGCGAAAAAAACCTGGCGATATAAAAACATCTTACCCAAGACTATTGATGCACATCGAGGGGTCTGTCTACCATGGTGGGGCGTGGGAGGGGGGAATGCTGCAATGTAGATCGGACTGAATGGTAGTGTTCGAAGAAGATGTAGTGAAGAAAACGAATACCAGCTGCCTCACAGTTTGGAACAAACATGTTCAAGCTCTAACATGGATTGGTGAGAAACGTTTGCACATATAGGAACTGGGATAGGTAGGATTTGTCGCAGGAGAATTTGTCGAATTCAAATGCATTACATTTTTTTAATCAAATTTGGCTGCAAATATATGTGGGGGCATGGGTAAGGGTAATAATTAAGGTGGGGGCTAGTGGGAAGGAGTTGCAGGGGGAGCAGACTCCCCCCCACATATATTTGTGGCCAAATGGAATAAAAGAAAAAGAATTTGATGGATTTGAATTTGATGATTTCTCCTCGATGAAATCAGATAGAACCGAGGAACTCACATGCTTTTCTTTGCATTTTAGATCCACCGGCTCAGTATATTCTCCCGGTGTCCCGGGAGGATAGCTCAGCGGCAACGTGTTTGCCTTGGAAGCAAGACGACACGAAGCAACACACATTCGATCCCCTGGTCCGTGCTTAGAAACCTCTGGGTATTTAAGCGTGTTATAAATACGCAACTAGACAAAAAAAAACAATTACGCAACTACAAAAAAAGAAACAATTCCTGTAACAGCGCCTTGATGCCCGTGGGCTGTGTGAGTGCTTTCAAAATGCAAAAAATAAATATTTAGGGACCAATACTGGATGCACCAAGGTGATGAGGAGCAGAACGGCAATTATAGATCGATGGGTGGGACCCAGGCATACACCCAGCTTATCTAGACTGGGGAGGCACTTGCTCCCTCTTCACCCTGCACTGCACAGCCCTGCCCGGGTGGTGCCCTGTTCAGAACGTGTTCCAATCATCTTGCACTATTGAGTCCCGGGAGGATAGCACAGCGGCAGCGTGCGCGTCTTGGAAGCAAGACGACACAAAGCAACAACAGGTTCGATCCCCGGGTCCGCGCTTAGAAACCTCTGAGTGTTTAAGCGCGTTATAAATACGTAACTAAGACAAAGAAAAAACACAATTACACAACTAAGAAAAACTAACAATTCCTGTAACAGCGCCTCGATGCCTGCGGGCTGTGTGAGCGCTTTATAAATGTAAAAAAAAAAAAAAAAAAAAAAATACAGATTTAAACGCTAATAAAGCATTGAGTGGGGGTTGCATACATGACCAGCTCAATCCTTGAACTTGAAGAGAATTTGTAAGGGCAGCAATTGGTCCCAAAGATCATCTGACAGACTGGCTGCTTTTCCAATAGAATATTGCTTATTCAACAAGACATCCACTTTCTTTGCATCCTTTTTACTTCTAGGTGTCCAAGCAGCACCAAATGCCAAATGGGTGCAAATCATCCAATACAACGTATTTCAATTAGTGAATTCAACGGAGAAAGGATTCAACATGGAGAGGGAGCATCTGAGGGCAATTAGATTAGTTGCCCTCAAGAATAGGTACATTTTGGATCTGTTAACAGCAATGGATGGTGGAGCGTGTAAGAAGATTGGAAGCAGCAGCTGCACATTTGTGCCTACAAACAATGTAGCCAATGCAACTTTGACAGAGGCCATTGAGGAGCTGCACACACTCCACGAGACTGCGGCAAAAGAAATGAGCACAGTAACATCTGAAAACTGTCCTGATGAAATATTTGCCTGGGTCGCCATATGGTTGGTGAAAATGTTTAATATAACTGTAGCAATACTCATTCTGGTACCCATCACCTTTTGTGCATGTTAATTAGGGTTAAGAATTTGGGAGGGAAACAGGCGACAAGGGAAATGTATGATGCCCCTGAATGTTGACAGGGCTGGGAAAATGATGCCCTGTGTAAGACACACACAAACACAAGCAGAAATGCCTGGGTTTGGTCCACCGGGAATACGCAAAATGCCTCCCCTGGATATAGACAACTATCAGGCCTTTTTAGTAGACTCTTCAGCTAATGGGATAGTGTGTATGATAATGGGTTGCTCATGGGAGGAATATGAGCCTCAAGGGGACAGTTTGCATAGGGTAACAAGGGTGTGGATACCAAAGGAAAAGAGCAAAGAGCTGCTGGCCCACAATGTGTCGATCGATACATCGATCGAAGGGGGATTGTTGTAAAGGTCCACGTTCCATGTGGTCATGGGGGAACAGGCACCAGTTGCGCATTGCACAAGTAACGTGGTGACATCAAGAGTGACATCTGAGGTGGGAACATCATTGAACGTGGCGCTGCTTGTATAAGGTGACACAGAAGCAGGCTCAGCGTGATAAGTCCATGGTGGAACGCAATGAGGGATGTGTGCTTTGGGCATAGTACAGGGTAGTTGTATAGAGCGGGCACTGGGTGGGAGTGCAAGATGTAATAGGGGGTACATGGTAGTTTTTTTTTAGCAACATGTGAACAATAGCGAAGCAATTTTGTTTGTAGGGCCACGTTAGGAAAGCATTTTAGACAGACAGCTCATAAGAAAAGACCTGAAGGCCTTGAATGACAAGCAGTTCATATTTCTTGAACAGTCAGCAGGAACAGTTTGTTGAAATGTTGCACCCTTGTTACATAGGGTAAGAAGGGTGTGGAAACAAAAGGGAAAGAGCAAAGAGCTGCTGTCCAAAAATGTGTCGATTGATATATCGATCGAAGGGGGAATGTTGTAACGGTCCATGTTCAACACTGCCATGGGTGGCGCACGCACCAGTTGCGCATTACGCAAGTAACGTGGTGACGTCAAGAGTGACATCGGAGGTGAGGACGTCAATGAACATGGCGCTGCTTGCAAAAGATGACACAGACGCAGGCTCAGCGTGAGAAGTACCAAAGTGAAACGCAATGAGGGGTGTGTGCTTTGGGAGTAGTGTGGGGTAGTTGTATAGAGCGGGCACCGGGTGGGTGTGCAAGAAGTCTTAGGGGGTACATGGCAGTGGGTCTTTTGAGCAACATGTGAACAACAGAGAAGCAATTTTGTTTGTAGGCCCATGTTAGGAAATCATTTCATGCAGCGCGCTCATAAGAAAAGACCTGCAGGCCTTGTGTGTTAAGCAGTTAGTATTTCTTGAACAGTCAGCAGGAACAGTGTGCTAAAATGTTTTACTGCTAATGCTTCCCAGGAGAACGCAGCCCCAGCTAGACACCTGGGTGCATCAGGAGAATTGGCAGACAAATTAAAAATACAGTTAAGTACAGTGTGGTAGAGTATTTTTAAACACCACTTGTCAGCATGGTGTGCAAAGGGAGATGTGGGGGCAAGAGCGTTGGGGTAGGATTTATGGGGTGTGTCACAGGGAGCCGATCAGCGGAGAAAGACTTTAGTGTTCTTAGGGTTCAACACTGTACAGCATCCTTCTTGATGTCCACGGGGCACATCATTGGTCAGACTCACTGTGAATATCTTGCCTCTTACCATCTCAAGTCATTGTGTATATTGGACATTGCCACTCAAGTGTTTTTGAGTGATCCGCACAATCACATAATTGAGGAGCGGTGTGGGAAGGTCTGTGATGTCATGAGGGGTGTTGATGTGATTTATTGCCAAAGAAATGCTCCACCCAATCAGGGCCACTTAACATATATATATATACATATATATATATATATATATATATATATATATATATATATATATATATATATATATATATATATACTTATAGGGGACTGACATAGTTCCTCCCATCAGCTTCTTTGACATGCCCAAAAATAGAACCAAAATGTTGTATGATAATTCTCCGGAAAAAATCCAAAAAAGGAGGGTACACCAAGCAAGAAGTAACACACATGTACTGAATGAAATGAACAGTCCACGCCACCCACTGCATCTACATATCTTATACATTACAGAATTATCTTACAACATTTTGGTTCAAATTGAAGCTATGGTCTATGATGCCAATCCAATCACAACATTGATTTGGAAATGGACACAGATTTTGCTGTAGGTCTGTTGTACAAGCTACATTTGTGCTATGGGACAGACTGGGCGTAACAACTTGGGGCACACGCCCGGTGGGCAAGCTACATAAAGGACTCCAGAACTGGTCTTTCATGATGTCAGGCTGCATCACTGCTGTAAATGGCACCCCATCTCACCCCAAATGTCCATGGGCTGTCTCAAAAACGAATTGCCGGGCTGCTTGTGGCATGGGAGTCTGCTCTTGTCTTTGCAGCAAGCATCATATCAAAGCAAATCCATCTTGAAATGGTGCAACATCAGTATACTTCGCACAACTCTGCTGCTAAAAAGCAATCACCTGCTCAATTGCAAGCACGTAACTCTGACCCTGTTTCCCTCTACAGCTTTTTAACATTGTTACCCCAATAGAGGCAACTTGATATTTAAAACCACATTTTTACTGTTAGTTGAAAATAATTTAACGTAATCTACTTTTTACAGGCTATGCTTTTGTTAGATTGGTAGCCAGTGCTGTACCTCAAGAGATTCAGCTCCACCTGTAGAGATCTGTGTTTAACTTGCAGGTTCAAATTGTTCAGACCCGCATCAATCTAAGATTGGTAAACTGAGTACTATGGATCTGGGTAATAACGCCACATAAAAATGAAAGTCTTAAGGCAAGTATCCAGGGTCCCTCCAATAAACATCACATTCCCAGTAATATCTGCAAACTGTAGAAGAGCACACCGAAGACATTTTTGGGCTAATTCAGATTCTCTGCCTGCCGAAGAGATGCTCCAGCACCCCAAAGTTACATACCCATCTGGAGGTGAAGTGAATGCTGAATGCTGAATGAGCAAAATGAGCAAAATGAACAAAAGATGATGTGCAAGATACCGTAAACCCAAAGCAAATGGTTGTGATGACTAATATGAATACAATGAACTTTGAGCAAAAGGATAAGAGCTTTTAACTATTGAATACTGAACTAAAAGGATGTTTTTAACAAGCACATGACAGCTTTTGATAAATCTATGAACAGATAACAAGTTTGTGTGAAGCATACGTATACAAAGAAAGTCCCACAAAGTGAACTATATGAAAGAGCACATTGTGGCAAAGTCAAGATACTGACAAAGAGCAAAACATGTTGTGGCAAAACCAAAAGACTGGCAAGGAGAAAGCCCCTTGAGTTTGAATCAGAACACAGGTGTAGTTCCAGAGAACCTTTACTGGCAAGCACACCAAGGGTGACTGGTTGTGTGACCTGTAGTGAGTGGACCATGTGGCCGACAACTGCACCTAGACCGGGGATACCGTATCTATGAAAGCCAAAGGAAACATAGAAAGCAAATTCACGTTTATTGAATGAGATTGCTGAAGTGAAGCAGAAAAAAGCAATCTAAATTAACTGTCAAGAAACTAGAAGGGGTGTATAGTTAACCTGGAGCCGGTTTTCTGAATATTGAGAGAATTAGAATAAGTACAAGTTAGAAAGCTGATGTCTTGGGGAAGGGAAATCTGAGACCTTATGAACTTTGTTGCTGCTGTGAGGAAAAGAACCTCAAGGGCAACTTTTTGGAGTGAACTTTGCTGTTGCTTTGAGGAAGAGAACCTCAGGGCCCCCTTTTTGGGACTGTGTTGTCTTCTTGGGAAAAGGAATCCTGAAACTTTGTGGAACTGTCTTGAACTTGGGGAAGGGGAGCTGGAAAGTATGCCAAGATCTGGAATAAAATCAGAACTTTATTTTGAAAACTGTTTATTTTATTACTGACATCCCTACACATGGTTTAGCTTTAGATTTGAGGGCAAGCATATGTTTAGGACACAGACAGACTTCTTTTAAGTTGAACTTACTGACTCAGTCTTTCCTTAGTTTCTTTAAGTAAGGAAATCCCATTTTTGTATAGGGGAAGTTAGGCCTTCAACCATCCAGACATTTAAGTTAATAAACTACTTTTGTTTAAACTTTTAATCATCTGTTGTCTGTGTCTTGATTCATGGTGCCCTGACAGAAACCAGTGAAAATCAAACCTTGCCAAAGTGATATGATATGCACGGTGTCCAGACATTTGGTCGACCTAAAACTGGTCGAATGACATTTGGTCGACGCAATTTGGTCAAAAACCAAATGGTCGAATTTTTTTTTTAAATTATATATTTAGTTTTCGGGTTTTCGTTTTTTACAAAAGCGGGTTTTTAGAAAAAAAAGGGGGTTGGGGGGGACCCCCCCCCCCCAAAAAAAAGGGGGTGAAAATAATTTTAAAAAAAATTCGACCATTTGGTTTTCGACCAAATTGGTTCGACCATTTGTCTGGTCGACCAATTTATTTCGACCAAATGTCTGGTAACCATATGCACAGCCCGGACACTCCCATTCTGAGTGATTTGCAGCTTATTGACATTACAAGCAGACATCCCCACCAAGAGATTATTGCAATAGTCAAGCTTGGAGTTGACCACTGCTGATGCAATCACAGATTGAATTGAATCTGATAAATATAAGCACATATTCCTAATCAAGGAGTTCAGCCAGGCACAAGAGGAGTGAAGGTGAGAGGCATGCCTGTTAAAGGTGCATTGAGAATCAAAACCACACCAAAAGATTTTACATGGAGTGACACTGAAATGGAACATCCAGCAATAGTGAAGTGACTGAATGCTGGGTCAAGTTTTTTAAGTCTAGGCCCGAGCCAAGAATCAACAATTCATTCTTACTGTCATTGAATGAATTATAGCGTTGGGGAAAAGGCATGAGCCCTGTGGAACACCACAAGTCAGGATGGCAGGGAAGGCTTGGAAATCTTCCACTGCGACCCTAGCCATGCAGGGTTCTAAGAAGGACTTAATTAAGGATGCAGTGCTAATCGAGCATTTACAAATGCCTAACAGTACCTGTATGAGCAAAGTGTGTTCCACTAGATCAAAGGCGGTGGATAGATTAAGAAGCATCAAAAGCATGAGGTTCCCACTGTCAATAATGGCGGCAATATTAGTTTTTAAATCAAGGTGAGCCGACTCTGTTCCGTGTTTAGCTGCTGTGCACCCAAGACGTTTTTTTGTCTCCTGAAACTCATGCAGCTTTATATAGGTAATCCTGTCCATGATCTTAGGAAGAAACGGAACGTTGCTGATTGGCTTGTAGTTACTGGCAACTGCAGGGTCCAGGTTATCCTTTTTTAGGAGTGGAGTAATCCAGGCCTCATTCAAGGCAGATGGAACACATGATTCATAAAAGGATGCATTGATAAGCCTGCTAATTGAGGGGATGTGATTAATGGATTCATTGATAATATTAGCTGTGCATGTCTCGCCCAGGCAAGAAGCTGGTTTCGTGCTCTTTAGAGTAGTACACACTTCACTCTCAGAGACCTGAGAAAAGGAGAATAAGGACAGATCCTCTGAGGGGTGTTGATCAAGGGAGTTCATAGCGGTAAATAAATCACTGGCTGGTCTATCTAGGCTCAATTGACGTACTCTTATAGAGTCTTAGTGGTCTGACATTTTCCAAGTTAATTCGTCCTGATCTGCTTGGCAATAGGCATTGCTTTTATTAATCTTGGGCCACATATCTTTTCCCTTCAAGCTCACAACGGATAGAAAAAAGCTCCCTCGAGCTGGACTTACCCTCTAAAATTCTGGAGTTGTGTGTAGCTTGTTTAGCTGCCAGGATAACTCACATCTAAGCGGCCACTGCATCTTTGTATTTGAGTAAGGTGTTGGCACCAAGATATTTCTGCCATAGCCGTTGGCTAGCTCTTTTCCATTTTCTAGCCTCAAGGATCTCGAAATTGAACCATGTGTTCTCCTGAGCACTGATTTTTATGACTTTTTCATGCAAAGGTGCGAGGGAGTTCACTGCCTCATTAATCACCTGTTGGAACTGTATAACCAGATTTATAACATCACTGTAAGATGGCACGCTAGCGAGGTGTGGACTTACAATTGTCGCCAAGGCTTCTGGAGTAATCTTCTTATGGTGTCTGACCATTTTAGTTCCTCTTGTTGCCATAAAAAAATGAGAAGGGGCACTGATAATATTAGATTGAAAGTAATTATATGATGGTCTAACCAGGGGATGGGTCGACCTCTAGGGAGGACATCTTGATAGTATATGTTAGGACCCAAACAAGAATATTACCAACTTTATGGGTAGCGGTCTTGACATGCTGGTTAAAACCTAAGGCCTCTAAGGCATTAATATGGGACACAGTCTCGGTGTCTTGAGTAGTAGTTCTTCAAACTGTGGCAATTTGTATGGCGGTCTTTACAAATTCAGGAAGCTAATAGAAGTGTGAGAGTCCAAGCTAAATTTAACAAGCAGGGCATCACAATTCTCTAGTGCCAGCACATTGGAAATATGAATTTTCAGATTATGTTTGAAGAAGAATGCCCCCCCTGGAGCCCACCCAATCAGCCTTGTAGAGGTTATAACCTTCAGGTGTGGCAAGGTTAGAGTCAAGGAAGGCCACTCATGGAGCCAGGTTTCGGTGACTACCACAAGGTCTTATCCTGACTTTACCAGGAGGTTGGATAGCTCTATGGCACATTGCATGAGACACCGGGAATTTAAAAGAAAACCTTCAGGTAATGATAAGTTATTGGGAATCTTAGGTGTGGAGGTAAGTAGGATATCATGTCCGGTAGACAAAGGGGAGATTTAAACAGGTGACATACTGCTGGAATTTCCATCATCTGACAGGCCAGTAATGTCAGAAATCTGAGGGCAGGTGTCTTCAAGTCCTGCATTAAGCAGGGTGACTATAGAAAGCATTGCTGGGTACGCCTTACCATTCACCGCAAGCTCAATGAACTCCATGGAAAATATGAAATCTGTACTTTTAGATGGGGACTCAACATTAATGGTCAACACAGTAGCTAACTCTAAAGGAGACAATTCACCCATGTCCTATGGTGGAAATGATGAAATAGTTGAGATATCTTGAGTCAACGTGTGTTTATACCATTAACAATGTAATGTCCTGCCAGTGGCCACTTCCCAGTAACAGCCATCAGTGCTAGTAGGTTAAATGAAGCCCTCGTAATCAGGGCATGTTCACATTTAAATTCAGTCCAGGCTAGATAATCAGAAAGACTGCAAATGGGCAGAATAATATATGAGCTATTGGAAACCATTAGTAGCTGTTTCTTCACAGTATAACTTCAGTTGTATATCAAGATTCTGGATGTTTATTTTACTACAATTCAAAGTGATGGTTGGTGAATTTACAAGGCAGCCAGCTGCATTCACAGCATATAAACACCTTTTGACATGAGAAACCCAAGGGATCAGTAGGTAGTTCACAGCTGATGCTAAAATGTGGTTAAGAAGCATACAAGATAGGTATGCTTTAACATTGACCCAGACTCTGAATGAAAGTTAGAAACCTCTGGGTATTAAGCATGTTATAAATAACCTATCATATCATATGTTATCATAACCTGCTCAATTGATATCTCATGTTCCACATATGGCTTGCCCACCTCTTTATGAACAGAAAAACTGGGGGCTGAATTAGGCAAACCTAATATTATTTGAAAAATCGATTTTCTTATTGACAATTTACACTGGCCCAGCCCATAGCCTGTGGCATATTTTGCAACCATTTTTGCCTTAGATGTGTAGATTCTCAGCATTAAATCCAACAGCTGAGATTTGTAAGGTTTGGCAAAACGCAACACCCCCCCCACATGTCTGTGATATTTTCATCTATTAACGATTAATATAGTTGACCCCTTTCAGCCCTGGGGTAAACATAAAAAGTAGTCATAACTTACACAGACCCTGATTGGATCAGAGCCTGCTCTAAAGACGCACAGTTTATGTCATTTATGGCCAGATTGGCATACCTTAATTACCAGTTTTGGGGCATTAATGGTCAAAACTAGGCTGGACATAAATGCCACATAGCCTGCTATTAAACATTGCAATGATCTTGGGGTCCTTGCGAGCAACACTGTGTCATCTACATATACTTGGACAGGCAGTGGCAGGCCACCCAGTTTTGGAAAATCAGCATTAGTCTCTACCACAAAAATGACACAATAAATAAAAAAACACAACTCAGCGCAATATCAGAATAAAAGTACAAAGTAAGATCACAGCAACAAAAAATAAAATATGTGGTATTCCCTTGACAGCATCACATATAAAATACTGTTTAATACTTCCGTAAAAAAGGATATTTAAAAAATGGGCTAACCGCGGGGCTCTCAAAACACAGAGTTCCTTCTTAGGTGCCACACTTTTTCAGGAAATGGGACTGGGCCCAGAGTTCCGTTTCATCCTGCGTTCTCCGAAAGATATCCATAACCTTAGCGATTCTCACAAGATTTGACTTTTATAGATTGGAAAGAGCCATCTACGCACCAAATTATTATAAAGATGGCAACACATTAGGAGGTCTGCCCCTGTTTGGCATATTTTACATATAGGTGTGACACCTCTGCCCTAGGTGGGTGTCACTGCTGCCAATGGCAGTTGTAGTATCCTTAATTTGGCCTTTAAATGCAGTATTTGCGCCTTCTTATCTTTAAGGGACGTTCAGTACCTTTTAAGGCCAAAGTGGGATTTCAACATGAAATAGTTCACCATTAAACCATTGGTCATATAGATGAAAGCTTCTGCCTATTACCACTCTTTATATATTTGCGTGACATATCCTTTCAAGGTGGAGTTCTCTGTGTTTGCGAGGGAAAAGATCGATGGTAACCCCAGTTGCATACTTAGGTCAGAAACATACCTGACCCACAGTAGCATTTTTGCTCCGTTCATTACGCGGACATCGTCCAGTGCTGCTTTATAGCTACTTAGGGAAGCCGTTGTCATTATCTTAGCTGCATATAAGACACCATCGAACCTTAGCTTTAGTCTTAGTGGAATCGATGGAGTGGCCGCTGGGAGAGAGAACCTCTTCTTTATAATACCTATTTCTTTCAACTCCATCCTCCTGAGATCTGCATAACCCTAGATCTCAGGTCCATATAAGGCAGATGTTTTATTACATGCCATCGATATCTTCAAATTTTGAGCAGTAGCCTTTCTACCATAATGATTTAAAAAGTGTTGTGCAGCTGTCCCATGTCTTGGAAAGTTAAGTAAAGACTGATCAATGGGGGTCATTACGAGTGAGGCAGTAAGGGGTTAATGGCGCTGGTAAAGGTGTCGGAGCCGTCAACCCCTTACCGCCTCATTACGGGTCTACTTGCGGGAACCCCGCTAAGGGCGCCTCGTTTTACCAGGCGCCCTTAGCGGGTCTCACGACTAGACCAATGTGATAACAACGGGCCCATTATTTTATTAACGGGCTCGTTGTTAGCACCCTCCCCATTCCCATTGAGCCCTATGGGGGCTCGAATGGGAATGGGGAAGGGTTCCCAAGGTCAGAATGGTCCGGTAATTCCTCATTCGAGGAACCTGGTACCCGGTAAGGGGGTAGCCATGCCGCTAACAGCGGCATGGGTACCTCTAAACTTGTAATGACCTCCAATGTGTTTTCCCCATCGGCCTCTTTCATCTAATCAGACTCCCAAGTAATACCTTCTTGACCTCAGTATTTCCCAAGCATATTAGGTGAAATGGATTGTGCAATGCACCTCGACCATACCAATACATTGGTTTTTCAAGGGTTAATTTGAAGGCCCATACTCAAGACGAGTGTTTCAAACATATGTAATATTTTTGGATGCCCGGCCTTGTTTTGATGATCAATACTGTATCAATAATGTAGCATTAGCATATTATAACATTCCAGTTCTTTCACCTCTCAGGAGAGGGGCATCCATTGCTAATTTTTCGAATTCCTCTTCTATTTTATTTATATACTGACTGAAAAGTGTGGCGTTATGACACAGCCCTGCCTTACACCCCTAGCCACTGGGAAGGGCCTCCACAATACCCCGCCCTTGGGCAGGTGCACCTGCGCATTGTTGCCGATATAGAGGCTGTGTATGGCATTTAACAAACTTAATGCAACACCCAGTCAGGATAAGTTCAACCATAATTGCTCTCTGGCAAAGCCGTGTGTAAGTCAATAAACACCAGATATAGCTTTTGGTTCCTGTGCTTCACGTACGTATCAAAGAGCAGAGCTAGCGTAAAAACCTGACCCAGCTGACAAATACTGATTCTGAAACCTGCCTGTACGTCAGTGAGGACTTCATTGAGGCACATTCACTCCTCCAGCATCTTCAGAAATATTTTGCAATATACCTTCGAAATAGTGTTGATTAAAGATATGGGCCTATCATTTTGGGGATCATCCTTGTCCCCTTCCTTAAATATTGGACTATTAGATCACCTTTCCATGTGCAAGGTATCATCTGGCAGCTCTTGATGTAAGTGAACACCCGCTGAAGAAGAGCGCTAGTACTCTTGGTTGCTTAAGGAAAAGATCTGTCGGTATTGCATCCATACCTCAGGCTTTATTTCTCTTCTGAGTCAGACTGGCCTCTTCCACCTCTGCTAGAGAAATCTCCAACATATATTGGATCGGGAGGCTCTCCACTACTGAGTTCCACCCTCTTCCTGGTGAATCACCGACATGGCCTTGTAAAGTCTACTAAAATCATGTACGAGACATTGTCTGAGATCACTGGTGCAAAGGACAAGGAGAACTCTACTGTGTGAGCAGAAACTAGCTTCCAAAATGTTTTAGCACATTTTGTTGCAGTCACAAATTTAAAGGGGTAGTTTGCTCAGAAATGTTATTGGCCCAATCGACAAGGCCTGTATTTATGATCATCCATCGATCAATCTTCACAAATTTCCAATGAATCTTACCTTACTTTTTCTCACTTTGACGCATGCGAAAACGACGGGTCGTGAACCGCCATCTTGTGCTAATTGTATCCGTTGATCCATCGCCCTAAGTTCAAGGGCCTTTGCAGCAGTAATTCAGGTCACCCCCTTAGACCTCACATGGAATAGGACAAAATGACAGAGGACAAAAAGTCCGACCTTCAAAAGTCTGAACCCCATTTTTCTGCAGAAATATATGTGGGGGGGGTAAGGTTAATAAAATTGTACCGGGGTAAGGTGGGAGGGCTGTGGGGGGTCTCCCCCACATATATATTTGCGGACAAATGAAAAAAAAAGATCAGACTTTTGGTAGTCGGAATTTTGCATTCAGTCATTTCACGCAGATCTGCTGACATCACTAGTCAGAATGATAAGCTCCTCCGATTGTAATGTTCGTGCACAGGGTAGCCAAACACACCCTGTCATCATCCACATCCTAACGTTATCTAATGCAGAACCAGAAACATAGACACAAACATCCACACAAAAATTGAACGTTTTGTTTCTTTTCATAAAAAGTCTTAAAAAACGTATATTTAGAAGAAAACACCAATAGTCAGGAATGTAACAAGTACTTTTATTTTTGACATAACACTCAAAAGAGGTGATTATGTCCACATAAACATTTAAAATTTTTGCCAATAGAGGTTAAAGCTAGCAAACATTGCATGGTTCACATTTTTTTATAACTGTGAAAGCTGACCTTATAGTGCCACTTCCGTTAATTGATCGATTAATCCCAGTCTTTGCATTCTTCAAAGAAAGCTCTTATGTTCCATCAACAATGTTTCATTGACGCAAATGGCATTCTGTTAGTTAGTGTGAACAAAGGAGTTGTTTCACTTTCACATGCAACAATTTTACGTCTGCATATTTTCAGACCCTATAGGCTGCCATGCTGCTCCTTATTGCTGCATCCACGAAAGGACAGATTGTTGCCTGGCGATGGTCCTGCAAACCATTATCAAAGATGCATTGTTGATGATTATTGTCCAATTACGGTTGAAGAAGCTGTCAGGTGGAAGATTGCAACATGACATGCGCGCATCGGTAGAATATAACTATGAAAATTCAAGAACGCAAAAATATACTTCAGTACCTATGTTACAATACAATATACGCAGCACATACATTTGTTAACTATGAATTTAAATTACAATTAACATATATAATGTCTATTCTTTGCGTCAAATTGAACTTTCATCCATCACATCCTTAATCATGTCGCATACAGCACACATGCCATCAACAATCGCCTAAATATTATGTAAAGGTATGCTTACAATATGTCTTCAGTTTCCATTCTCTCTATGTGGGAGATGAGCAACCACTTCGAAGGACAGATCTCAGAAATAGAAACTTAACTTTCCTAGGTCTGCTTTCAATATAGTGAATCTTATCAATTTTGTTGGGATATTCAACACATTGGGGGTCATTACGACCTTGGAGATAACCATGCTGCAATTTGCGGCATTGTTACCCCCTTACCGGGTACCGGGTCCAGGTTCCTTGAATGAGGAATTACCGGGCCATTCCAACCTTGGAGCACCCAGTAATTCCTCATTCAAGTTACCCGGACGCGGTACATCCCCATTCCCATTCAAGCCCCCATAGGGCTCAATTGGAATGGGGAGGGAGCTAACAACGGGCCTGTTGTTAGCTCCCTGGTCTGCTAACGGGACCCTCTAAGGGCACCTGGTTTTACCAGGTGCCCTTTGCGGGTCCCGCGAGCAGACTCGTAAAGTGGCGGTAAGGGGTTAACGGCTCCGGCACCATTACCGGTGCCATTAACCCCTTACCGCCAAGGTCATAATGAGCCCCATTTTGGCCTTCAAATCGTTAGTACTGTTGTTTCAAGGACAATTAACAATGAGACTCTTTATTCTGTGTTCACAGCGAACCACAGGTTGGTTTTGTTTTAGAGAACACATGCCACAAAAATTAACAGAAATAGTTTTCAATGCTAAGCTGTACAGTGAAAAAAGGATTAACTATTTAAAGTATTCCACATAGCCAAATATTTACTTCCATTAACGGTATCAAGTTGTCAGTTCCGACAACCGTTATGGATGATTTCACAGATGAGCTTAGGCGAGTTGCACTCAGGCTTGGCTGGTCTAAACGGCAATAGGGCAATGCGTGAAACAAAAATGCAAAATGATATTTTGGCCCGTTTTTTTTTTCTTCACGTGGCCCACTTTTTTTCTCCAAATACAGAAATGGAATACACTAAATGAAAACAGGATTGTCCGCCTTGACTCCAATACAATGGCTTTGTAAATTCTTTCCATTTGTTAAATAATTTTTTCTGTTGGGACTATGTAACCTATTGCAAAATTACTCGATGCACCTAGTTCCCAATGCTTGATAAGTATGTATTGCTTTCTGCTAAGTAGCTATTCGCTACACACCTTAAGAGCAGATTTAAAATGCAAAACCTCATTTCAGTAATCATATTTGAAATATAGAGATGGCTACAGCATGAAATACAGATGTATGAATATAGACGGATGAAAAGTGGTGGGTTAATATACACAGATGGCAACAGTGGACCGGGAAGGAGGGGCAAAGAGGTGGTTCCTCACTAGGCTTTGTAGACAGTTACTCCCAGGGCCACGAGTGCAATTAGCAAAAATAAAAAAAAAGATTACATCAATACAATTCCAGCATGCATAGAATGCGTTGAATGACTACTGGTTTCTGTGTAGATCTATTACAGGAATCATCTTGATTTCTGCATTGATGCAGGTGCGCCTGGGTGTCCTCCACATGTGGGCTACATTGTAATATGAAAATGATTAAAGGCCACAGTTACCTCCATGAATTGAAATATGCAGCACACATTACAATAGAGTGCATTATGACCGCAAATTAAATGTCAAATCCACTCAGCGTCTTTCACTGTGCTGTCCATGAGCAGTCCCCATAGCCTGGGGTTGTTTGCGGTCTCGTTCAGAAGGGATGAGACCACGCAGTTCAGGCTTTGCTGCCCCTTTTGGGGTGGGAACAAGCCTAATTTGCATATGGTCTCTCCCCTTCCTGAAATTGCTTGGCAGGCGAGGAACGATGGTCTGGAGGGTTGCCCAGAGCAATTAGCAGAGGATATGATTCATTCTAAACCTTCCGGCCATCACCTTTTTTGTATTGATTCTGATTCTACGCTTCACCATGTCCATACACTGAGCTTGTAATGTTCGTGCACAGTCTAAGGCACAGTCACACAGTCCCTTAGTTTCCCAGTCCAATCCTCACATCTCGCTTTAATTTGAGAACACTTAAAACTTAACGGCTGAGTCATTTGGGTATTAAGATTTCCTGGACATCATTCAAAACCAGTCCCATTTGCAACCAGTCCATGGACCTGGTTTCATCCAATATGTTGAGCCCCACATTCCCTTAGTGGACTACAAGCATAAACAGAGCACTGTGAAGTAACAAAGTCAGACTGCCGAATGGAAAACCTCCATAGGATCCACCGGGGCCACAGCAAAGCTAGTACTCCTGAAGCTTCATCGCCTTCGTGCAGGACTCATGAGTGATGTCATCTCATATCGCTTTTACAAGTTCATTCTGGAAATATTGGTCTTCACCACATGCAATATTGCACTTCATTCTTTGATCGTCTGAGTTTAATAAAATATAAGATGCATTAGCATGCTGTGCGGAATGCTAACCATATCTCTGATCACTTGGTGTGCTCCCATACTTTCATCTACGCCCATCAGCAGTGTCCTACGTATCAGTCCCAGTGCCTTCTCTTTATGCCCAACCTTTCCTCTTGTATCTGCCCATGATATGTACACCAAGCATAGGCTATTGAATTCTCATCATCCCTTATACAATATTTCAGGTCCCTCTGTTTCCTGCTTTTAACCATCAACATGCCCTTTTGTAGTGTCAGACATACTGCTCTCCCCCCCCAAAAAAAGTGGTCAATGAGATGCCACTCTAAAATTCAAATTGGCAGTAAGAATTGCATTGAGCCTAATGTGGCATAAACTATTGCCACTATCTCTAAGCATGTTCCATTACCCAGTGTCAAAACAGTAGAGTCATTTAACAATTATTCCTGAGGGGCAATGAAATACACATCGGACTAGGGTAATAAAGACAGTTTATCTAAATGGGAAATTTCTCCGTCACACACACATATTTGCTCCACCAAAAACTCACTGTGCACCTCATGCATGAACATATAACGCGTTCCATATTGCTCATATTAGTCTTTATCCAGCACACAATACAATGGGGCTATTACAGGCTCTGCTCTCCATTATCGGCATGCAGTAAAACAACTCACACTGGAAGAATGCCTCCCCCATGACTCCTTCTATTAATACTTTACTTGCACTGTTCCATCAGTCATCCACTAGAGTATTATTTGTGGAAAAG
This sequence comes from Ambystoma mexicanum, assembly GCF_040938575.1. Classification (NCBI taxonomy): domain Eukaryota; kingdom Metazoa; phylum Chordata; class Amphibia; order Caudata; family Ambystomatidae; genus Ambystoma; species Ambystoma mexicanum. The sequence continues at coordinate 1,079,214,736 of NC_090936.1, read as the reverse complement.
TACTTCTTCTAGAAAATATAGAATAGTTGAACAATAAGAGGTCAATTCGTTTTCTGTGTCGGTCTTGGCCACCAGGTTTATTTAATAATTTGTCTACACGTTTCAGGGGAAACCTTCTCACATTCTGTTGCCACCATTTTCTTGCCCCACTCTGAGTCGGGAAAAGATAACTGCTTCTCTAAGAACATTTGAGAATAATGGTTTGAAGAGTATACCTTGGATGCCCGATATATAAACAATTATTTGCGTTGATTCACCCCAGCTGTCATCTGGTTTTCGCTTCTTCCATTAACCCATTGCTTTCCTGCACTTTGATTTAGGTAAAGCTTATGATTATCCTGTTTTCTATTTAAATAATCCATAATGCTTATTTGGTCACATACATGTTTTGATGCTGTATTGTTAGTGCTGTCCCTCTTCCTCCTCCTTTACCTTATGTGATGTATCTGATAATGTCATCACTCCTTTTCTGTGGGTAGCCTCTAGGGGACACCAGCCGCTATCTGTTCCTGAACCTTGAAATGGCTATTTGAGGAAGGACCACATGGGGAGAGGCGACCATCAGGGGGAGGACATGGGATCAACAGGTGAGACATGGTATCCCCCTTTCCCTTGTAAGGATAGTCCCTCTATTTATTTATTTATTTATTTATTTTGTTAGTTAGTTAGTTATTTATTTATAAAGCGCTGCAGCCCGCGGGCATCAGAGCGCATTCCATAAAGGCATTACATGAGGATTCAAGACGGGACAGTGGTTAAACCACACAAGTAGGTCAGGTCGGGCTTAGTGCACAGCAGATTGCTATTAGAACAGAAGGGTTTTAAGTTGTTTCCTGAAGCGTAGATGGTTTGTTTCTAGCCTCAAAGTCACAGGTAGTTTATTCCATTTTAGGACGCTTCTGCTTGTGAAGGCCCTGCATAGACCCTTTACCTTCTTTGCTGGTATTGTTTGAAGGAGGCCTTTATTAGTTGATCTCAGATTACGGCTGGGCTCGTGCCATTTGAATTGCTTTTTAAGGTATGTGGGGGCATTACCATACAAGCAGCGGTGGACCAGTGTAAGAGATTTAAAGATAATTCTCTCCTCAATGGCCAGCCAGTGCAAGTCTCTTCTGTCATGTGTAATGCGTTCCCTTCTTGATTTGCCTGTGATATCTCTTATGGTGTTGTTTTGTATCACTTGACATGGTTTCAAGTATTTGTTGTTTGCGCCTAGAAGTAGGGAGTTACCATAGTCCAATCGGGAGAGAATTGTAGCTCTACCTATGGTAGTACTGTTCTCATGCACTAATGGTTTACTGTCATCATCCCATTCAACAACTGACCAATGTGACTATCAGTACTCCTCAATATCAGATAACAAAGAAAGAAACAAAAACTGAGACAAGCAAGAGGCAAGGAGCAATGATGATTACTCCTGATGAGAACCAGCATCAGCAGTCTAGTAGCTGGAAGAATCTGACTGGCCGGACCTTGTTGTCTTCTTGGCCCGCTTTGGTGTGATCAGCTGAGGAAAGAGACTGGGAGTGCAGTGGCTGGTAGCCCAGGAGATTCACTCGATCAGAACAGCTGTATGAAGCAGACGTTGTTGCCAAGGTGTGGCCGGCCTAGGAATGTCATTCAGAGTCGATTGTGGGTTGAAGCACTGCCACCGAGATGCCGAGAAGAGAAGAAGCTGCCAAGGGGTGCTTGAGGTGTGGTGGAGGCTGACGAGCAAACAAAGCGCTCTGCAGACCTGATAACAAGCCGCAGACCGACACAGGAGACACGAGGAACCCCAACGCTGCTGCTGAGAACTAGTGAGACTGCTCCACTGGGTGTGGTCACCGGGGCTCTCTGGAGGGCTTACCGCGTCTGAAGAAAACACAGTGTGAGAGTCGGGGGAAGCCTGCGCATACCAATAGGGCCCTGGGGGATTTGATTAGATGATAAGAAATTCATGAGAAAGAACCTAAGACCTGTAACCACATTAGAAAGTATACATGGGGAAAACAGTGTGGCAGAAAGGACAGAAATTAAATACATATTAAAAGACATGCAGGAGAGTATGCTAGGCAAAGCCAAGTGTGTAGAACGGGAACTACATAATGAAGGAACCTGTCAGGAGATTATATCAGGTGTTTTGTTAGTTAAAGAATCAAAAGGAAGACCCATCCCCTAAGGGTTCTGAGCTGCAGTGAATGTGGCTATGAGAGAACCTGGCATGAGTTTATAACAGGTGTTTTATAACAGGTGTTTTACGAGTCTGAGACAGCACTCAAATTGTACCATGGAACTCTATGAAAGAACCTGTCAGGGCAGTATGCCAGGTGTTGTTTTTGTGAGTAAGGGAATCCCAAGACAGATTCATGCCCAGTGGGGGCTGCTTACAGAGTTGGGGGGAGGGTGCCTCCCCCCTCCACACCACAGAGAGAAGAAGAGACAACTCTTCTTCTTTTTGTGACGAAAATGAAATCAATGTTTTGCAGAATGGCAGATTATTATTATTATTTTTTTAAAATGTTTCTTTTTATTTATTGTGCATTAGCCAAGCCACTTTGACTTTTTACACACCACACAACATAAAAAATAAGAAAAACCACAACAAACAGGTAAAATAACATACAGTAAAAAAAATCACTTATTTAATAGTTAAAAACATGCACAATTCACAATAAAACAACAATTCATTTCAGTAAACTAAATAAAAACAATTAACACATTGGGCCTCATTACGACCCTGGTGCTCACGTAATGAAGGGTGCCGGTACGGGACCAACACCCTTCATTACGTTATCGCCGATTTCGAGGTTCCCTTTGCGGGATCCGGACCAGACATCTGGTAAAACCAGACGTCCATTCCGGGTCCCGCGAGGGGAAGAGGGAGGTCATAACGGGCCATTTGTAATGTGCCAGTTATGACCTCCCTCCCCATTCCCATTGAGCCCAATGCAGGCTCAATTGGACTGGGGAATGGTTCCTTCAAGGAGGAATAACTGGGTCCTCCAATGTTGGAATGACCCGGTTATTTCTCATTGAGGAAACCCGGTAACGGAGCCCGGTTTGTAATGAGGCCCATTGTCTTTTTACCCACAATCTCTAGTGAAAACCTCTAACTCTGTTTGTCCCATTTACAAATTGGATCCTCAGCTTCCGCTCTTAATTGTCAATTTTAAGGCCCTCAGGATAAATACAACTTCCGCTGTAAGAAACACTTCATTACCAGAAGCAAGTCTTTCCCAGAATGCAAGGGATTTCAGACTGTCAAAATTATAGACAAATTTACTAAATCTTAGAGCCCTAAAATCACAGGTTCCTGGACGATCAATCATCACATGTTGGATTGAATGCTTAGAGCCGAACTTGCCTCCCTGACAGATGTCCGTAGGACATGTACTCCTATCTCGTAGATATTGAATTTCCGAGGTTGGAAGTATATTTAACCTTAATCTAAGGAAATCGGCCCTCACAATGGGGTCTGGCATCCGCCTCAGGTATGTGGGAAAAATAGAAAGGGGTTTGTTGAGAATTAACCAAGAGGCAGACAACTTTAGGGCTCTCATTCACTCAGTAGCTCTTATCCAATACCCACTTTTGATTTTTCTTTATCTTTCAGGGGATTATGAATCAGAGTATCAGTATCTGCATCCATATATGTCAAAATCTCAGTCTATCTCGCCTCCAATGAATTTAAGAAACAATTATCTTTTTTTTGGATTTGAACTGCCAAGTTTTCATAAAGAGATGAAGGGGGAGGATCCACATTGAGTCTGTAAGCGGAAATCCACCTCCACTCCATCCAGGCCAGCAGGGATGTCAAACCTAACTCATATTGAATTGCAACTAGCGGCCCATCATTGTTGGTATTATGCTCAAACAGCGCAGTAGATGAGACCTCCTGTAGTCTTGTGCTAGCACTGCAGGCCATGCAGCATAGCAACAGGTTGTTTGGATTGTCATTGGCTGTTTAGCAGCTAATGACAATCTGTGTGGGTGGAGTCGGGTCATGGGCACATGTTGTACCTCACCTTCTTCTCGTTCTTTCTTTCCACAGTTGCTTGCTGGTGTGGTGGTGTACTTAGGAGTCGTCGTTGTTGCAGTGACCCAGGCCCAGCTGCCCAGAAGAACCAGGCCCACCCACGGACATGTGCTGCTGCAGCCCCAGGTAAGTAAGCAAGTCAGTGACTAAGTTAAATTGTGTTGTTTGGCTTAGTTAAGTAAACTCTTAGTCTTCCATGCTGCATTGGTGAAGAAGACTTAGAGTTTCCTTAACTAAAACTTAATGTCAGCCACTCACGGGACACTCAGCCTACATCTCTCAATGTGTGAGATGCAGCATCTCAAACAGTGAGAGATGTAGGCCAATTGTCCCACGGGCAGACGCAGTGCCAGTGTCTTGGTGGGTGGCTCGTGGCTGGCACTGATCATGCTGTGCCCTCGGACCGCCGCCCGGCCTTCACTATCACCAGATTGCCGGTGAAGGCCGGGCAGGGATTGGTAACACTGTGCACATGCCGGTCATGCACTTGGATTGCGTATGGTATGTGCCTGCAGGCCATGCTCTGGGGATGATTATGATGGCCACATGCAGGTTAATGCCGCCCCATTCGGTTATGTCTTTTGATCAGTTCTGACCTCGAGCCTTGTGCCCAATGTGTAGAAAACTACTGAATTAGCCTGGAGTGACAAATGGAGACATCAACCTTCTTGTATTTTAGTTTTCATTCATTTCAGAATATTTTCGCAGACACGGTCCCATAGTTGGACAAAACCTAAAATGAACTATTCATGACTGTCCTAAATTACCGCCTCCGTTGTAATAGAAATTTTAGTTGATGGAATTTCCCAAGTTGTCCACTTAGCAGTGCACAGAATTCCCTTCAACTTATGTGGTTTTTAAATGCTGACCACTCAGTCAATAAATATATCAAAGGTGGTCCTTCTCTTAAGGTCGCCACTTTTCCTAAACCTGATATGTCAGCCGGACGACTACCAGGTCCATCGAGGGAGTAACGTGCTCGCCGGCAGACTGGCAAGCCAGCCTAATCAAGTACAAGAAACTTGGCTAATGAAGCAGAAAAGGCACGCCGAGTCTGCAGGCCTCTGCTGCGTCACGCGGCGGCGCCTGGGAAGCAGTCCACTGGCCATCATTTCCTTTGTCAACAGCAGGCGCGCGCCGCAGCAAGGCACAGAATGCACTTGCGAGGGGTTTCGCGGATTAGGAATTATTCAGCAAAACAAAATTAAAAAGATTAAAATATTTCACATCAAAAGAAAAGAAGGTGGTCCGGACTGGGCGTCGAAGGATCACTGACTGTGCACAGTCAGCCAAGGAGGACCACTCCGTCTCCAGACTCAGAGTCCCATTCCTGTCCTGACCCCAACTGGGCTGGCCTACTCCATCCTTGCCATGGAGTAGGCCAGGCCTACTCCTATGGGTCATGCCGATGAACCTTGCTTCAAACATCCCACACACAGGGCCGCCAACTCAGCCTTTCATCCTTCGCAAGGTAGTGAATAACAATGACGCCTAATGTAACAGTGCTGAGAAGTGTGAGGATTCAACACGAGGCACTATATAAAATGCAAATCAACACATAGTTTTGAGGAGTTTAGTTAAGCGTGAAAGGCCACTGCAAATGTTTCAAGAGTAACACGGCACCCAAACCCAGGCACCTAGGAAAACAGCACGCTTTGTGAGTGATGGGAATATTGTTGGAATGGTATGCCGGTGATCCCTAAATTAATTTGTTTCCAGTTAAAAATAACCAAATTATTGCAGTGACAAACACATATAATGAATTATAATGTAATCGTTTTCTTATAACACAATACTGAAGAGGTTTCTAAACTGTGATTCATTAGAGACAAGCATTTGCTGTGCTTTTAAGATTTTTCAAAAGTTCATTCATAGGCGTGTCAGTCATTTTTGCATATTCTTCGGGCGAAGAGGAAATGGTTTCTATGGTAACACCCAGCACAACATTTTTAAGAGACATTCATTTGGGAAGTGTAGATAAGAGTGAAGCGCAATTACCCCCAGAGCTCTTGGTTAATGCTGGGTGTATTTTTCCAGACATTTTAAAACAAATACTGTGAATTGAGTAACTCTTAAAATGCCCATTCTCTGCTCCAGAAATGCACAGTGAACATGCAGTCTGGGGTTGAGCAGGAATGTCCAGGCTGTCCTATGGATAGTAGCGATATTCGCTTTTTGTGTTGGGCCCCCTGCACAGTAGATTGTCTCTAGGCCCAAAGGAGTGAATAATGGCACCCCCATTATTATAATTGTGAAAGACTGAGTCAGACCACCAGATTACAGTGGAATGCCAGTAACATCATGACCAAATTATATTTTTCCATCATGACTATCTAAATAATTCATTTCTTTATGCATACACCATAGTGCCAGCTATTCACAAAATACAAGCTGCTGTAAAATACACCATCACACTTGCACACGTAAGAATAATGTACCACCATTAGTATGTAAAACCTAATGCTTTTTGTGTCATATTTCAGTGGGTTTGGACAGTAAATTGCACAATTTTAGGCAATTTCTCAGCCAAATATGCAGGGGGAGAACCCCCCTCCCCCGCACCCTCCTTTGGGTGACGTGGGCTCATGCGCTGCGCACGCAAGCTCACAATTACCCCAGGGAAATGTACGCCCCACCAAATTTCAAATTCACCAGCTGCCACTGTTCATGCCCGTAGGATTTTTGGATTACATTGAATGTGAAAAGGACTTGGGGAAGGGAAACTATTCCCCAGGAATAATCTGTAACACCAAGAGGAGGTGAGTTATCCTCTTGAGCTACAAAGAACTTAATTATTATTTTGAACTTTTGTTTTGGTGGAGAGACAGTTGGGGACGGGAGTCCTTCCCTGGAATTTTGAACATTATTCATTTGAAACTTTTGTTGGATGTATGCCTTTTTGTTGAACTAGAACATTTGCACACTTTTCAAGTCAGAGACATTACCCTTAGCACTTCAGAGTTACTTTTAGAGTGTGAGGGCTAGGGCAGGATTACAGACTCAAGAAATGTTTGCTTTGGACATCTTGACGCACGACAGGTCTTTAGTTTTGTTTCATGTAGGGAAATACCTCCTAGGCTAGGGACCTTGATGCATTTTCCAACCCCTTTATTATCTAATAAAAGTTTATGGCAGGCACCATGAGTCCTATGTGTCTGCATCTCTTTCCTGGCTCTTCACACTTACCACTTCTGTTGTTTTCTCTGCCACTGCCACTGTGTTCATTTATAAAATACCTTGGCTTGAGGCTACCCAACCACCCATAATTGTTGATGTACAGAGCTTCTAGTAGTCTAAGCTATCCTAATCAATACAGAAACAATAAATACAAAATATGTGTGTTATCCATTCAGTATTGAAGTTCTGGAATATTCTTAGTATAATGATCAACAAGCGGCATAACTGGGTACTGCCACCAAATTGTTTGAGAGTAATGCTTCGTTGGGAACTTTGTTGTGGGATCTGGAGTATTTCCTATTTGACACAATGAATAAGGCTCCAATTCTAATGATAGGAGATGCCTTAAAAATAAGCACTCACCTTTTAGACCCTGCTTGGTGATCTATGGAAAAGCTGGATGATTTAAGAGTTCAAACATCTAGGGACTGTAGGGAGTACAAGACGGGAAACTCCTTGAAGTCTTCAGGTGCTGATGTCGGCTAAAATACAAATAAAATATACAGCGTGTGTGAAGCATATGCTTATCAAAGAGAAATTGGTTTTAATTTGTTCTTTTACACTTCTTCATGTTTCCATTCACTTGAGTCGTTAATGTGTTAACCTCCATTACCTTCTCTTTCGTGTTATTAACAGCCTGGGCCCAATCAGATCATGCTCTATTGTAGAAAGTTTGCAGCCCTGCCTGATTTCTACATTGTTTATATGTTCTTTTTGTTTCCTTTCTCTAGCATCTGATTTTCTTTGTTCCTCATAGATGTTTTAACGTGATAGCCCTTTCACAGGAATCTGGACGGAATTGCAGGAAACTGGAGATAGAGTTTCCATCTGTTTTACAGCCAGAAGCCAGTGACATCAGTGCAGTACCTGCCCACCCTCACCCACCGATACATTTCTTTAGTTCATTGGATCAGTTTGAATCTTGGGGCTCGAGGATTGTAAATATTGATGAAGGATTGCGACAGGGGAGGGACTTGCACAATGTTTAGAGAAACAGGATGTTATTTAGCCTATTTTTGCATTTATAAAAGGGTGTCTGAAAATGTAGCCAGATTGGGGAGAGGGTTTACAGGAGTCTAAATGGCTAATGTTAGACATGCCATCCCACTTACAATCACAATATTTACATGGGGAACAACAAAGTCCCTCCCTGACCACATTCAGCTGAGACCCAATGGGCAATTTAGGGGGGTATGAGCCCGAGCCTCATGACCAGTATACCAACCATGACCATCTACCACCTCACGCCCACAACCTGGGGAGATGAATTCAAAAGGACCACACATTCTACTACCTGCTCAACCTTGAATTCTACAGAGGGGTCCCTTGCACTTCCACCAAAGTGTGTTGCGCCATACGCCATGCTCACACTCCTCGATTGCAGCTAACGCAGATACCTGGGAAAGGATGGCTTCAATAAAAAAAATTATCGGTGAAACATTATTGCAACCCTTCGATGAATGGACATCATCATAATGAAAAACATCTCTTTCCTGGCAAGGACAATGGGCCTCATTACACGGACGGCGGTAAGGGTTAACGGTCACCGTTAATGGCAACGGTGACCGTTAACCCTTACCGCCGTACTACGAGGTCCCTTTGCGGGTTGGAGGATTTAACGCCTGCTTCTTGCAGGCGTTAAAATCCAACCCGCTAAGGGACCTCGGAGCTAATTACGGCACCGCAAAATTGCAGTGCCGTAATTAGCGCCTTCCCCAGTCCCATAGAGCCCTATGGGGAAGGGCAATGGCGGAAAGGGGATTTACCGCCCCTCCAACCTTGGAATGGGGCGGTAAATCCCCTTTCCGCCAAAGCGGTGCCGGTATTTTACCGGCATGAGCCATGGCGCTGATAGCGCCATGGCTCACCGCCTACTGTGTAATGAGGCAGATATTCCTCAAAAAAGAACAGTCGGTCAATTTTGACAACTCAATGGGCCTCATTACGGGACTGGCGGTAACCCTGCCAGTACTAACGGCTGGTTGCCACCAGACCTGTAATAAATTACTGGTGCCTGACTTCCAGGTGCCATCACAAGTCCGGCGGCTGGGAAGTCAGGCGCCTGTAATTTTGTTAATCCCCATTCCCATAGAGTCCTATGGGACTGTATGGGAGTGGGGACACGGGAGCAACAGTGTAGTATTCCACGTCCCGAGGCTTCTTATCTCGAGGCCTCGAGCCGTGGTATGAGTGAATGTGGAATGCGGTGACGGGAGTGGATGGACGGTTGGGATGTGAGAACGAAGGTGGAGGCTGAGTACAGGGCGCCAGTTATTCATTGACTATCTTTATGTGCAGACAATAAAAAGAGTTTTACTGTTTGGGCTCGTGTCGCGTACTTCAAATGGCGACGAGGATGCCGGTGCCTTGAGAGACCACTGGTCGGAAGGAGCGGCAGATACAGCGACAGTGGCCATACCGAGAGCGGGTGCTCCGAGTGGTTGCACCTTTCGTGCAGGCTTGTGCAGACAGAGAGCAGATGCTCCAAACTAGCGCACTGGCATTGCGTTGGTTCGTGCAGTTAAACGGGGCCAGGACAAGAGCGGCTGTTCCGAACTAACGTCCTTCACGTTGGTTTGTGTTGAACTGTTCCCCGCCCTCTAAGTTACGTGCCATTGAAGCGTTAGAGAAAAGGACCCGGAGTTTAGCGAGTCACGTGATCAGGAAGAGCAGGAAGAGCAGGAAGAGCAGGCAGAATGAGGAGTAGACAGTGATCCATTCCCCCTCCTCACAGTACTTTAAAAAAAAAAATTATAAGAAAGAACTTATAATACATAGCTTATACTTAAGGGGTATAAAAGAGTTTATGCAGATACTATAATCAGTTATCTACAGGATTATGCAGGGCATCAGTATACAACCGCCAGCAAGTTTTCTTCCAACCCCAGGTCAACCGGTAGTTTTATGGTCAGAATGGAAAGAATTCTGGTTGAACTATATCCAAGCAGTAGAACAGGAAGAACTCACATCCCGAAAAAAGAAGTTGTTATTACTACATGCATTGGGGTTGGAAGGGCAAAGGAAGTTCAGAGAATTGCCAGAATTGACTAGAGATGAAGCTGGTGATGCTGATGAGCATGACAGAGCGATCAGGCAACTGGACAAATATTATGCTCCAGAAACCAATGTGGCTATAAACAGGTATAAGTTCTATGCCAGAGTACAGAAGGAAAATGAGAACATTGAAGAATATGTCTCCGCACTGAGAGTACTATCACAGACTTGCCAATTTGGCAATGGCATCACTTTGGATGAGTTGATCCGAGATCAAATCATTATCCACTCGAAAGATAATTTCATCCAAGATAGATTGTGGATGGTGGGTAATCCGTCTCTGCCAGAAACCATAGCAATAGCAAAGCGAGTAGAACACACTCATTTATGTTCGAAGGAGGTGAAAAGCAAGAAAGAGGAGGCTATACAAAGTATGCAAAAACATAGCCAGAGCAGCAAGGAGGTGCAAGAAAAAGAAACAGAGGAACAAACACAGGTCAATGTAGTTCGACCGAAAGACAGAGGAGGAGGAAATACTAAGATCAAAGACAAGATTGAAGTCAATGCACGAGGACGAAATAACAGAATGAGAAATTATGAGCAGAGAGGGAATTCATATAGAGGGAAGTCTTGGGTGAAAAATGAACCCAGACCCCAGAATGATCAGAGAACTCAGTATAACCAACAGAAGGAAGGAGACAGATGTTATAGTTGCGGAAGAGTTGGTCACTATGCATATGCAAGACAATGTCCTGCGTTGGGACAAAAATGTGGAAACTGTGGCTTAAGAGGCCATTTTGCAGTCATCAGTAGAAGAAGGAAGAAGATATCTGCCATTATGGAAGAAGAAGAAGAATCGGATGAAGAAAGAGTGTTTCTGATACGGGAACCACCTGACGGAGAATTCAAATGTCCGAGTTGTGAAGTATTTTTGGACAACTGGAGAATAAAAGTAAAAGTGGATAGTTGTTCGCCATGGACAATTATCACCAAGAAAACTTGGAAGAATTTAGCAAAATGTGGCCTAAAAACCAGGATGGAGGCATCTGACATTCTGAACCCTGGTGGATTTGAGGGATCCAAAATCGAGATGATTGGGTGGTTCTCGAGCATCGTTCAATTTAAAGACATAAGATCTCAAGTAAAGGTATACGTGGCGGAAAAAGGGATAAATGTTTTGGGTTGGAGAGATCAAGCTGGACTCAGGATCAGGCTGGACCCAAACAATGAAGAACAAATTCTGGTTGCCAACAAGAGCCAAGCAGTAAAAAGCAAGGAAGTCAAAGAAAAAGAACAGGCCAAATCGACTAAATTGGGTTTGTTGAAAGATTTTTCACACAGAATTCGTCTTAAGGAGGGTGCAATTCCTGTTATACATACTAAATCCAGACCCATTCCGTTTGCCATTGCTGAAAAGGTGGAACAGGAATTGACCTTGTTAGAATCTGAAGGAGTGATAGAGAAAATTGAGTCGTCTGAATGGATAAGCCCCATCGTGATTGCAGTAAAGAAAAATGGCAAACCTAGGATTTGTGTAGACTTGAGAGACGTCAACAAGAACATTATAACAGATGTTTTTCCACTTCCTAAAATATCCGAGATGCTAAATCGTATCGATAATGCTGATGTGTTTTCTACGTTAGACTTATCTAGCGCTTATCATCAGATATCACTAACAGAAGATTGTAGAGATATTACTGCTTTTGTTACGCCTCAAGGATTGTATTGATACAAACGCATGCCGTTTGGTTTGGCGTCTGCAGCAGCAGCACTCCAGAGAATTATGACGAATGTGTTGAAAGGTTTGAAAGGGACACTTGTATATCAAGATGATATAATAGTGTTTGGCAAAGGGTCTGTGGAGCATGATAGGAGGTTGAAGGAAGTGTTGAAGAGGTTGAAGGAAGTCGGTTTGAAAGTTGAAGATAGTAAATGTAAATTTGGAGTGGAGGAGGTAGAGTATTTAGGACATACAGTGAATGGCAAGGGTTATAAGCCGAAAGGGGATGCATTGAAAGCCATCAAGGAATCCCCTGAACCTAAAAACAAAGACGAGTTAAGGTCATTTTTGGGATTGTGTGAATACTACAACAGATTTGTAAGGAATTTTGCCAGCACCACTGAACCATTGAGGAGTCTGTTAAAAAAGGATGCAAAATTTACATGGAGTGATGAATGTAGTAAGGCAGTTGGAAGTATAAAACAAGGAATTTGTAACTCTATAGAATTGGGAGGATTTGTTTATGGAAGATTGACCAAGATGCCAGTGGAAGTGGTTTAGGGGCAGTGCTGACACAGATTGATGAAGAGGCAGATGAGAAAACTATCAGTCATGCTTCAAGGGCTATTTCTGAAACAGAAAGTAGATATTCGGTGATTGAGAAGGAATTGTTGGCTTGTTCATGGGCAGTGAATTATTTCAGAAAATATTTATGGGGAAACAAATTTATAGTTCAGACTGACCACAAACCTGTAATAGAAGTTCTCACGGTGAAGGGAATGTGTAAAGCTTCACTGAGATTAGCTAGATTGAGTCTAAAATTACAAGATTACAATTTCTCTGTAAGGTATGTACCAGGGAAAAGGAACACAATTGCTGATTATTTGTCGAGGTTACCATTGAAGAGCGATGAGACAAGCACTGATTCTGACGAAGAAAGAGTAGCGACTATTTTTGAGGTCACATCCAAAGAGATGTGGATGGTGGAGTTGGCCAGAGATGAGGAGTTGCAAGAGATAAAGAGATACACGGAGTCAGGTTGGCCAGAGAAAAGGGTCATTAGCGAAGATTGTACAAGATTTGGGGAAATTAGAGACGAACTGTCAATGGAGGATGGATTTTTAGTTAGAGGAGATAAATTAATTCCCCCACACCAATTTCGAGGTGAACTCATCGAAAAGGCACATCAAGGTCATCCCGGCATTACAGGTACTAAGAATAATGTGCGTTTGAAATACTGGTGGCCAGGCATGGATATTATGATTGAAAGATATATCAGGAATTGTTGGCCATGTCAAAACAGTGATAAAAGTTGCAAGATTGTCAAGTCCAAGCCAATTAGCATGGACAAGGGCGATTCCCCATGGGAGATGTTGGGGATTTATATCATTGGGCTATATGTGAAGTTAGTGGGAGAAAAAAAAATCCTAATAGTATTAGTAGACTATTACTCAGGTTGGGTAGAAGTCAAAGCAGTGAAGAAAGTTGACACAGGTGAGGTAGTAAAATTTCTAATGCAGATTTGTAGTAGGGAAGGATTTCCCAAAGTAATAATAAGTGATAATGGTGTTCAGTTTAGAAGTAGTGAAATGGAAAATGTTGCCAGGAAGATGGGAATTGAGTGGAGGTTTTCGTCGTTATACCACCCTCAAACCAATGGGTTGGTGGAAAGATATAACCGTGTGATCGTAGAAGCAGTGGAATTGGCATTGAGCAACAACATACCAGTTGATGAAGTTTTAAAGGAGAGGGTATGGAGCACGAGGATGTCAGTTAAACGAGGAATGGAGGTTTCTCCTTTTGAATTAATGAGGGGAAGGGCTCCCAATACATTATTAAATCCTGAATGGGTTAATCGGAGGAAAGTGATGAAGACAAAATCTAAGAACTGCAACGAACGGAAAGGTACGGTTGATTTACATAATGCTCCTCCTGAGAAGTTTAGGTTGAGAATCCTACCTGGAGATTTTGTGTGAATCAAACTTGGGCGGAGTGTCAAAAAAGGTGAATCTAAGTACAGCAGACCTGTTAAGGTTGTAGAAGTGTTCAAGAGGGCAGTTAGAGTTGTTGGAGGATCTGCTTGGAATCTGGATAAAGTTAGTAAGTGGATGTGGAAAGGAAACAATGAAGGACTTATACAAGCTAAAGTTGGGAGAAGAGAGAATGATTCATTTGGTGATGAGAATATTCTGAAGGGTATGGATAGGGTGAATGATAATGTGGTGAGAGTGAGACAGTCTGGTTCTGGTGGAGAAAATGCACAACAACAACAAGTGGTTGAGATGTCTGATAATAAGAGTGTGCATAGTGCAAGAGAGAGGAGATTACCATTTTGGTCTAGGGATTATGACATGTGAAATTACTTATTATTGCAATTGTGTTTAATTGACCCATTAGTCTCCTGATGACTTAATATGTTTGCATTCAATTATTAATGTAATGTTTTTCCAATAGTTTTCTTTCCTACATTAAGTTCCTTATTGTTATGGATAGGTTTGGGGAACCTTCAAGTTTTTATTTGTTTTTCAAATTTGTGTAAGGGGGGATGATGTAGTATTCCACGTTCCGAGGCTTCTTATCTCGAGGCCTCGAGCCGTGGTATGAGTGAATGTGGAATGCGGTGACGGGAGTTGGATGGACGGTTGGGATGTGAGAACGAAGGTGGAGGCTGAGTACAGGGCGCCAGTTATTCATTGACTATCTTTATGTGCAGACAATAAAAAGAGTTTTACTGTGTCGGCTCGTGTCGCGTACTTCAAATGCAACGGCACTGTTAAAAACGGTGCTGGTGCTCCCGTGATAAATCTGCCTACCATTGCACAGCGCCCTGCAGGGTCAGACCTGTCGGCACAGTAGCTCCATTAGGCAGACTTGTAGTTTGTCGGTCTGGATACAAGGGTGCCGGTGAGCTTACTGGTACCCTTGTTTCCAGAACGGCAAACTTATAATGAGGCCCAATGTCTAATTCGTTTCACTGATGCATTCAGGGCCTGTGCCAGGACCCCCACATTTGAAATGATCTCAGAACAAAATTAAGTAGTGGCAGGAAAACAAGATCTCAGCCACACATATTTGCTCAGTGAAGCCTTTCACACCCCTGCCTCCAACATTTCACAATGTAATTTCCTTCTCAATATAAAACGATACACTCTGCTTGAGGAAACGCTTTGGCATGCAAGGCCTCTTAAACAACCTGCTGCAAGGGACATAACTTTTTGTCCTGCCTTCAAGCTAGGAACAGATGATCCCTAGGATGGATGGTCATTGGGTTGCATGGAAAGTGGATGTGGGGACATATGTTCCCACCCTTGTAATGCTTTATTCATTAAAATAGACTCCCTCTACCTACGCTGGGAAGCACATCTCAGCTTAACAGAAAGAGACTGCAGCCAAATTGCATCATACATTTGCCACAGACCTCTCAGATGGCCTATGTACCTCAATGAACCATGTCACTGCATGTCACAAAAAAGGATCATGAGTATGCATGGCATAGGTTGGTGCTAGAAAGTAACTAAAGGCTTCTTCATAAGACATATTTTTCTTGATCAATATTGCAGACTCAATCTGCTCCCGGAGAACTGGGCACAAGCATCCATAGACTCTGTGGGAAAAGCATGATCTCCAGGTCTGCGTCCGCCAGGTGGAGCCTGCATTCTTTCATCTTATAATATGATATCAGCGGTGTTATTCAAAAACACATTTACTGTCAAACAAGACAGAAGCAAATTGTTTAGCAATCACAAGACAAAAAGTCATTGAGCACTGTGATTATTATTAATGATTGATACCACAGACCTGCCACCTGACCAAAACAGAAACACCAATGATGCAAAAGGACCCTGCGTCTGATCCTTTGTTAGTGGATCTCCTAATGACTGGGCAAATTGGATACAGTCCTGAAGCAACTTTTCAAAATCACCAGATCTTGCTGGACACACGAATACAAAAGCATCAAGATCCTGGAGGAAATAGTCAGAACCACACAGTTCTTTGTAAACCCATTCAAGGAATTTACAAATGTTTCAAAATAGGAGCAGGACATGGAACAATCCATGGGCATACATTTATCACAATATTACACACCTTCAAATAAAACCCCCAATTCCTAAAATCGACAGGTGTACTGGGAAGAGAAGGTCCTCATTACGGGTCTGGTGGTAACCATGCTGGTGATACCGGCTTGTTGCCGCCAGACCGTAATCATTTACCGGTACCTGACTTCTTGGAAACACTGGGGTATTACAATCCTGGTGGACCGGAAAGTCAGGCACCGGTAAATTTTAAGTCCCCATTCCCATAAAGCCCCATAGGACTCTATGTGCTTAATATGACATGATAGGGCATTTATAACGCGCCTATACACAAGTGTTCAAGGTGCGACGAGGCAAGGGAGGGGAACAATGTAACGCTCACCTGGTTCCCACAGAGGCGCGGCGTCGAAGGCGCAGAACTCTGAAGATGGACAGGAAGGGCCCCTCTATTCTGGCTTCCCTGGCTCATTGGATACCCTCCTGTACGTGAAAAGGGAGTATTACCAACTGTGGAACAATGCTCAAGCCTCCCACTCCCTTCCAACCGTCCACAATACCTCCTCCACGATTCCCCGTGAAGCCTCACCTTAGGGTTTGGAAGGATGAGCTCTCCATCCTGCTTCTGATGCAGGGGCGCGTTGAAACCCAGTTACTTCACTGGATTGAGGATTGATGGGAGTTCAGGTATGCTTGACTGTTCAGGTAAGGCGCTGTAAAAGTTCTGTTCAAAAGTTCAAGCTTAATAATAATGTTCGTTGTCTAATTGCAGCAAGCGCTAATGCTTATGTCTTTTTCCCCATAGGGGCCGGGGTCCGGAGATGCCAGGAAGCGGCAGGACCCGAAATGCAGTGGGAATAATCCGACAGGTAAGACTTAAAAGGAAACTGAGCTTTCCTTATTCCTTTTCTCCCTCTCACCTTTGTTCTTGTCTTTTTTCCTCTAGGGGCCGGGGCGTAGCTGAATCCGGAAGATCGCTGCTGAAGATGGAAGCGCCTTGCAAAGGTGAGTAAAATGCAGCGCTGCAGCGATCGAAACGAAATGCCTTTAAAATGATGTCTTCCTTTTCAGGGCCGTTGGAGAAATGACTCCGGGATGCAGATTTAGCAGGTAAGGGCTTTTCTTCTCCTATTCTCTTCCTTTCTCCCCTTGCAGGTGTTCCAGGGTGCTGGCAGGCGTGGCTGAAGTCAGGATGCAGGAGCTGACACGGTGAGCGTCCAGCTGCTAGGTGCAGAACAACGCGAAGCATGTGTGGCTGTTCGGGTGGGGTTTAAATAGCCTTGGAAGAAGTTCCTGGTGTGTATCCTTCCACCAATCAGATATGTATCCTTCCCCGACCACACCCGGGTGGTGAAGTAGTCCTACAGGTTAAATAGTCCCATTCAGGCCTCAAGAGGGCCTGGATGAAGCAGCAAGGTCTGCATCAGGTAAGTGTGCACCCAAGCACCTAAACACATATCCTCTTCTATGAGGCGCCAGGACTGAGTCCAAAGGGCCCCGACTTGGGCCCGCTGAGACTTCCCTGGGGAAAATGATGTCTGCCTCTGGGGTTGCTGGGCCCGGCCTGGCTCCTTAGAGGTAGGCATCATGACAGTACTCCCCCTCAAGGCCCCTCCCAAGGTCTTTTCCTCCGGGGGTTTTGGTTTGTGCGGGAATCTTCGATGGAATCTTTGAATTAATCGTGGCGCGTGAACATAGTTACTGGGTTCCCAAGATCTTTCCTGAGGTCCATATCCTTTCCAATCAACAAGATAGAAGAGTTTCGACTTAACTATCTTGGAATCTAAAATGTCTTTCACTTCGAATTCTAATTCTCCATCAATTTGGACAGGGCCTGGGGGCTCAGACAGTCTGGTTCCAGGTTGTACTGGTTTTAGAAGAGATGCGTGAAAAACGGGATGAATCCGCATGTTGGATGGTAAATCGAGTTTAAAGGCCACTGGGTTGATAATAGCTTTGATGGGGTAAGGCCCAATGAATCTGGGATTAAAAGTTCGCTGACCCTTGAGGGGTAGATGTTTAGTTGCTAGCCATACCTGATCTCCTATTGGTAAGGAGGAGTTTTACTTCGGTGCAAATCAGCGTTTTCTTTATACTTTTTCTTGGCTTGCTGTAAGTGGGTTGTAGCTTCTTTGAAGGCTTGGGTTATTGTGGAATGTAGGTGATTTACTGCAGGCATCTCCAGGGTCAGAGGTGGATCTAGGTCAGAGGTCCGAGGATGGTGACCATACAGGGTATAAAAAGGAGTCTGTCCGGTTCCAGAATGCACTGAATTGTTGTATGCATATTCTGCAATCCAAAGGATGTCCTTCCAATTCAACTCGGATTGGTGTAACATGCACCGCAGATATTGCTCGAGAGTCTGGTTGGTTCTCTCGGTTTGTCCGTCGGTCTGGGGGTGGTGGCTGGTGGATAACCGCACGTCTATTTGTGCTAGTTGGCAACATTTCTTCCAAAAGTGGGAGATAAATTGACTTCCACGGTCTGAGACTAATATGGAAGGGAAACCATGTAACCGCACTATATTTTCCATAAATTCCTTGGCCAAGGTGGAAGCTGACGGCAATCCTTTTAAAGGGATAAAATGGGCCATTTTGGAGAATAGATCCACTATTACGAGAATCGTGTTGTAACCACCACAAGGAGGCAGGTCAGTTATAAAGTCCATTGACAAGGTGTGCCAAGGTGCTGGTGGAATGTCCAAAGGTTGAAGTAGGCCGGCTGGCCTTTTCTTTTGACTCTTATTTTGGGCACAGATTCCGCAAGACAACACAAATGACTTTATGTCTTTTCTCCAAGAAGGCCACCAGAAGTGGCGTTTGATCTTTTCTTCTGTTTTCACGATACCGGGGTGTCCTTCCATTAATGATTCATGATGACGGGTAATGACAAGTTCCTGCAATTCTTTACTTGGCAGAAATAACCGCTCTTGGAAGTAGGGTAAATCATCCTTAACGGTGTAGTGAGGACCCTTTTGACTCCATTCCAGTAAGGCAGAAGAGTCAAAAAGCTGTTTTACTTGAGCTTGGATGTCCTCAATGGTTTGCAATGAAGTCAAGCCCAGAATTCTTTGTTCCGGTATGATTGGCACAGGTTCTAAACTCGAATTGGGTTCTTCCATGCCTATCCGGTATAAGGCATCTGCCTTACCATTCTTGCAGCCAGGGCGATAGGTAATTACAAAATCAAATTCCGCAAAGAATAAAGCCCATCGGAGTTGTCGCGAAGATTGAGCTTTGGCCGTCTTTAAATACTGCAAATTTCTGTGGTCCGTAATTACGGTGATGGTGTGTCTTGCACCGAGAAGATAGTGACGCCAAGCCTTGAAAGCTGATTTAATAGCCAGTAGTTCTTTGTCGGTAATTGCGTAATTGAGTTCAGGTGGAGAGAATTTTCTGGACCAAAAGGCTACAGGGTGTAGTTGGTTAGTTTCTGGGTCTCTTTGCGACAGGACAGCTCCCATGGCCGAACTGGATGCATCGGTTTCCACGATGTAAGGGAGATCTGGGCGCGGGTGCTTCAATACAGGTGCAGAGGTGAATTTGGTTTTCAGGTCCTGAAAGGCTTGTTCAGCCTCAAGAGTCCATTCAAAGCGTTTGTTTTTCTTTAGGAGAGCTGTGATGGGTTGAACAGTTCGAGAAAATTCCTGGATGAACCTTCGATAGAAATTGGCAAAGCCAAGCATGCTTTGCACTCCCTTCACAGAGCTAGGAGATGGCCATTTGAGAATGGCGTCCACTTTCCGCGAGTCCATTCGGATTCCTTGAGGTGTCAGGATGAATCCGAGAAACTCCACTTCTGTGGTATGAAAAACGCATTTTTCGAGCTTGGCAAATAATTTGTGCTGGCGCAATTTCTCAAGAACTGCCCTAACATGGTTTCTGTGATCAGATTCTGAGGAGGAATACACCAGGATGTCGTCAATATAAACGATGACACAAACATCGATAAGTTCCCGAAGAACATCATTCATGAAGTACTGAAAGGCGGCAGGTGCGTTGCACAAACCGAAGGGCATTACTTGATATTCGAAGAGCCCAAATTTGGTGCGGAATGCACTCTTCCACTCGTCGCCCTCTTTTATACGTACCAGGTGGTAAGCTCCTCGGAGATCTAGCTTGGTGTACACACGAGCATCTTTTACTTGGTCGATAAGCTCAGGTATCAGGGGCAAAGGGTAACGATTCTTAATCGTTATCTGATTTAGGGTGCGGTAGTCAATACAGGCCCTAAGGTCTCCTTCCTTTTTAGGTACGAAGAACAAAGCGGAAGAGACTGGTGACCTTGAAGGGCGAATGAAACCATTGGCCAGGTATTGATCCAAATACTGGCGCAAATGCAGGTTCTCAGGTTCAGTAAGAGCATAAATCCTACTACAAGGTAGTTGTGCATTGGGTACCAAGTCGATTTGGCAATCGTAAGATCGATGGGGAGGTAAGGTGTTAGCCTGCTCTTTCTGAAAAACGTCTTGGAATTCTTGGTATTCAGATGGTAGCTGTACAGGGGTGGAAGTTACAGAGGCTAGACCCATAGCTGGATTCCTTGGGTAACAGGTTGGTTCACAATCAGGAAAAGTTATCTTCTTTGCTCGCCAGTCTATTCTCGGATTATGTGTTTCTAACCAAGGGATTCCAAGAAGTACTTGAAATTGTGGGGCCTTGATCACATCAAACACGATTGCTTCCCGATGTCCGTCCTGACCCACCAGAGTGATTTCAACTGTGGAATGCGTTACAGGCCCTGAGGCTATTTCGGTTCCATCAACTGTAGTAATTACATCTTGGGTTACTTTCGGGCGGAGAGGAAGCTTAATCCTGGAAGCCAATTCATGGTCTATGTAATTTCCAATAGCTCCACTGTCTATGTATGCTTTTATAGCATGCAACTGCTGAGGCTGTTTTGGGTTCACAAGCACCATTGGCATGAGAAAATGCGAGATCAAAGAGTTTGTTTTCAAGCTCGGCAAGCGGACCCCTACGCTTGTCGGGCTAGGTCGTTTCCCGAACCAGGTGTCAATAACTCGTTATCAGTGGCTCCAAACACCTTCTTGGGTGGTTTAACTGGACAACTTTGAAGAAAGTGACCGGAAGTTCCGCAATACAGACAAAGTTGCATTTGTCGCCTTCTCTCTCGTTCCTTCTGCGTTAATGGTCCTTTAACACTGCCAATTTGCATAGGTTCGGAAACGTCAGTACTCTTGGAGTTAACGTGGGTCTTGATAGGTACTCTGGTTTCATACTTGAGCCGATCTGCTTTTCTATTTTGAAGTCTGTGATCAAGTTGAACCACTAAGTCTATGTAGTCTGCGCAGGCCTGGGGTGGATCTACTATCTGAGCTATAACATCTTTAAGCTCTCCGCGCAGGCCTCGATGAAACAATGTGATCCTTTTGTTTTCAGGCCATCCGGTTTCCACAACTAGTCTATTAAAGGTGGCGATATAGGACAAAAGATCCTGATTACCTTGTCGTAAGGATAGCAGTTCGTTGTCAAGGGCCTGTCCCTGCGAGTGTCGAGCGAACAATCTTTCCATGCTGGCCTGGAAGCCCTGGAAATCCCGGAGAATGGGATCATCCTGATTTACCAATGGAATAGAACAATCGGCAGCACAGCCACTGAGGTAAGATAGTACAAAGGCTACTTTGGTCTGGTCGTTGGGGAAGGCCCCGGGCCTGCATAAAAAGTGTAAACGGCATTGGTTCATAAAAACGGCATATTTCTTGGGATCCCCCGCAAAACGTTCCGGCGGGGCCAAAGGCATGTGTCCAGGTAGATTGATTTGTACCGGGTTATTCGAACCCATTGTTGTAGAAATATCTCCGGAAACAGGTAAAGGAGTGTGCTCTACCTTTTGGCCAGATCATCAGTTCTTTCCTTGGATAGGATTAGTTCCCTTCTGAGAGCATTAGTCTCCTGGCGGGCTGAGTGCACTTCTGCCCGTAATTCCCCTAAAAGATGGGCCAGCTGATCTGTCTCGGAAGTCTCTATAGCGCCCAGGTGGGAAATTGTGGTAAGGCTTCGCGTTCTGTAACGCTCACCTGGTTCCCACAGAGGCGCGGCGTCGAAGGCGCAGAACTCTGAAGATGGACAGGAAGGGCCCCTCTATTCTGGCTTCCCTGGCTCATTGGATACCCTCCTGTACGTGAAAAGGGAGTATTACCAACTGTGGAACAATGCTCAAGCCTCCCACTCCCTTCCAACCCTCCACGATACCTCCTCCACGATTCCCCGTGAAGCCTCACCTTAGGGTTTGGAAGGATGAGCTCTCCATCCTGCTTCTGATGCAGGGGCGCGTTGAAACCCAGTTACTTCACTGGATTGAGGATTGATGGGAGTTCAGGTAAGCTTGACTGTTCAGGTAAGGCGCTGTAAAAGTTCTGTTCAAAAGTTCAAGCTTAATAATAATGTTCGTTGTCTAATTGCAGCAAGCGCTAATGCTTATGTCTTTTTCCCCATAGGGGCCGGGGTCCGGAGATGCCAGGAAGCGGCAGGACCCGAAATGCAGTGGGAATAATCCAACAGGTAAGACTTAAAAGGAAACTGAGCTTTCCTTATTCCTTTTCTCCCTCTCACCTTTGTTCTTGTCTTTTTTCCTCTAGGGGCCGGGGCGTAGCTGAATCCGGAAGATCGCTGCTGAAGATGGAAGCGCCTTGCAAAGGTGAGTAAAATGCAGCGCTGCAGCGATCGAAACGAAATGCCTTTAAAATGATGTCTTCCTTTTCAGGGCCGTTGGAGAAATGACTCCGGGATGCAGATTTAGCAGGTAAGGGCTTTTCTTCTCCTATTCTCTTCCTTTCTCCCCTTGCAGGTGTTCCAGGGTGCTGGCAGGCGTGGCTGAAGTCAGGATGCAGGAGCTGACACGGTGAGCATCCAGCTGCTAGGTGCAGAACAAAGCGAAGCATGTGTGACTGTTCGGGTGGGGTTTAAATAGCCTTGGAAGAAGTTCCTGGTGTGTATCCTTCCACCAATCAGATATGTATCCTTCCCCGACCACACCCGGGTGGTGAAGTAGTCCTACAGGTTAAATAGTCCCATTCAGGCCTCAAGAGGGCCTGGATGAAGCAGCAAGGTCTGCATCAGGTAAGTGTGCACCCAAGCACTTAAACACATATCCTCTTCTATGAGCCTGGCGCCTAAGGCGCCAGGACTGGGGTCCGCTATGAGCCTGGTGCCTAAGGCGCCAGGAATGAGTCCAAAGGGCCCCGACTTGGGCCCGCTGAGACTTCCCTGGGGAAAATGATGTCTGCCTCTGGGGTTGCTGGGCCTGGCCTGGCTCCTTAGAGGTAGGCATCATGACAAACAAGGGGACAAACAACGATCCTACTAGGCGAGGTGTCAATCAGATCGTGCAAGTGCATGGGAAGGGAAGAAAGGAAAGTGCAGTACATGGGAGTATCTAATAACAATAAATAAAATAAATAGCGGCCAGCAAGTGGCAAGGGTCAGTGCGAATATCAGCTATCGAGGTCTGGTGGGGGGACTGTAGGGATACAGAACAGTCCTCGAATGCGGGGGTTGCCAGGTGGGCAGTGCAGCTGTGTGACGCTGGCAGGAGAGGGACCTGGGCCCTGGATCAGAAGGGTGTCCAGGTAGCCAGTGCAGTACCGGTTTCAGCCAGGAGGCCAGCAGAGGAGAGGAGGCGAGAAGGCAGAAGCAAAGAGAAAGGATTTGAGGTGCTTCCGGAACCAGAGATGGTTCTCCTCAAGTTTAAGGGAGGCAGGGAGGCTGTTCCGGAGGGAGGCACCAGCCGAGGAGAGAGATCTACCACCAGCTGGTTGCTTGGAGAAGCGACTGACCATGAGGGAGTTGGAGGCAGATTAGAAAGAGCTCGAGAAGGAAGATATTTAGGAAGAGCGAGTTGGAGGTATTGAGGCCCCAGACCGCAGAAGGCCTTGTGGGCGATGCAGAGAGTTTTGAACTTAATCCTCGCAGCCACTGGGCGCCAATGCAGAGATTTCAGTCCTGGAGAGATACGATCCCTGGGCTTGAGGCCAAGGACAAGTCTCGCAGTCCTGTTCTGGATGAGTTGCAGAGGGTGGAGAGTAGAGGCAGTCAGCTTTAGAAAGAGGCTGTTGCAATAGTCTAGCCTAGAGAGAACCAGAGCTCTGGAGACAGTGAGCTTCCATGACAACTCTGCAGGCGGGTGCCGTTCCACCCGGCAGGTCTAACCTGCTGGGTGGGAAGGCACCCATCCGCAGAGTTGTAATATGCCGGACCGGAAACAATGGTGCAGGGAAGCTTACCGGCACTGTTGTTATCTGACCGGCATAGATGTATTGAGGCCCAGTAACCGCATTGGTCTCCATGGCCCCATCACAAGCTCCTGCAGTTTTTTGATTGCTGCATGAAATGTTGTGTATCCAAATGAGCAACTTTCTGGATCAATTCCTCATTAGACTGCTTCTTGAAAAAAGGCATATTAAGGATTAACCAGAATTTCCTCACATCCTTCTTGGGGGCCAAAACAACTGTGAGCACACCAGGTCACACAAGGGGGGTTCATCAAAAAGCTTTTAAATTTGAGCGCCCTCTAGTACCTTAGTTTCAGCCAGAGTGGACATGAGGCGAGACCTTGGATTCGTTGGGGTGGTGTTCCTGCCTACATATTCTGAAGCAATGTTTAATTCAAATTTGAAAAACCAATATAGATTCAGTGCATCTTTCACTCTGGGGTACGCGTTGGATTAAATGAACATGATACTGAACTAGATAAGAGATGTGGTCTTAAGAAAAACAGAGTTGGATTGTGATGCTGGCTCTATAGACGCTAGGATATCTTTATTTGATAGGATCTTTCCCCATTTGCGTCTTTTAACACTTGCATGCAGGATGACCAGAAATGCAACAAAAGGAGCAAGCATGCCTTGGCTTGCATGCTGACCTTATGGATTATGTTTTCCTGTTGAAATGGCAAGAGGTAACCTTTTTTCCCACCCGCAGAACTGCTCCAAATGGACCCACTGGGTCTAGAACCCATATCACGTGTTTTTCATATAATTAAGCCATATATTTACTTTATCCTGGTCCCAAGCCATCGCTCATCGGTAAGACTTCATCTACTTGAACATTGTGTCATACTGCACCCAAGCATTCCCCTGGAAGGTCTTCGGGGCACAATTAATGAGAGTGAGATAAGGCTTGGAAGACGAATCAGGATATCTTTCTGCTAGTAGACTGGCCAACATAGACACACTAGTAATCCATTTATTCAGAGTTGGATGAACCCACATCATTTGGCTCCCCTTCTTTACATTCTATAGGGTTATCTTCTCTTACATAAGCATTAACAAAGGTAAATATGTCAATAAGTTCAGTTTTCCAAATGTGTTCCCTCACATCAAGGACTAAGGTGCAGAGATAATGGGCAAGAACGGATAAAGTGAGAACTATTAGTAAAATTACGCTGGCCACATTGAAACGCATTGAAGCATCAGTAGTGAGACTATTATTGCTTGCAGTGATGTAAATAATATTTATTAAGGTCACCTCACCAGGTACATAAAACACAGTCAAAGTAGTAATTAATATTTCTGTATTTCATGAAATGCACACAAAATAAATCACAATTGTATATATGTCACAAGGTATCATGTCAAGATGTCACCAATTAGATTCCTAACAGGTTAAGATGACCCAGGAAAGTCCCAAATCACACAGAGGACTCCGAGTCATCCAAACCAGTCTCAACAACGAAGGAGACAAATTGCAAGGCAAAACTCAGCTTTATTATCATCCAAATAAAACAGGAACAGCATACAAGCATTACAAGGTTGTGGCACTCAGAGGATACATAGAAAACAATTGGCTAAACACTGCAAAAACACCCTAATATAACATAATGTTAGCTGCAAAAACCTACGTGGCACAGAGATTGGTTAGTGGTGGTGAGTACATATAGACTCTATAAGTGGAGAAAAGTTTATTGGGTTAAGACAATCTGATGACCCCCACCTGGGACCAACTCTAAATTGGAGATTGGTTGGCACACTGCTTCATGGGTGGCCTAACATTGGGGTTTCTTTTTGGTTGGCTTCTTGCTAAACAACCTTGGACATTTGACAGGCCATCAAGACATGAGCCAGACCAGGGATGTGGGAGGAGAGGTCCATGCACTGTTCATTGTTTATTAAAGAACTTACCATCCCTTCTCCCTAGGCCATGAGCCAGGTTGATCTCTTTGTACTTGGCCGTGTGCCGTGTCTTGTGTCTCTGTGCATCTGTAGGGAGTACCGCAGGTGCCTATCTGTGTTTGTTTCTAATGAATAGGCACAGTCTTCCAATTATGTGTCCTGTGTGATGGGACCATGTATGAAATGAAAATAACTTCTATTTATCGGGATTTAAGCTAATATTACCATGTGTGCAGTGTTTTTGTTGCCTCTATGGGCACTCTTGAGTTGTTTTTCATAGAGCCTTTTGGCTTGCTGCATTATTGCACATACCCTACCAAAGTGGGTTGCTCATTTTTTATAAACCTTACTTAATCTGGGAGTATACAGCTTGCATCTTGGGAATTACTATCTTGCTTTCGCTCTGCCGTTCCTATCCTCCCTTATTTCACTGTAAAGTTAGCTTGGGTTGCTAGCTACTGTCTAGGCTCTGCACAGATCTGTATTTCTGTGGACTCTGCATTTTGAGTTCTGTCGAGGTCTTTATGCCTTTCATTTAATTAAAAGCATGCTGTGGTTTCCATATTAAAGGAGATGGCTGACCAAATATAATCTTGCTACTATGTTAGTGAGCTATATTTGAGTGCCATTTACGCTGCATTTGCCTTATACAGCAGGAATGTTAGTATTCTTTATGTCTTGTGGATGCTAGGTTAATATTCTTCGTGTATGAATTCACATTTTACCAAGTGTCTGTGTTTCTTCATGTGGAGTGCATATGTGCTTTGTGTCTAATGCATGCACATATTACTCTTAGAACGTTAGTTCTGTTTTTAGCATCTTTGGCTTAAACAGTCTCTCTGTCTTGTTGTACCTGCCTTGGATATGGGCAGTACGGCTGTCTCTGTGAGTCCTGTTTTTCACCTATGTGGGAACTGAATGATACGCTTCAGCCCTTTCAGACAAAGTAGCTTACAGTGAGATGAATGGGGATGCAGAATTAACTCAAACATCAATGATCGAAATTATTCAGGTAGTTGGCAAAAAGTTAAGTGTTTTAATAATAATTATCTAAAATAGGGAGTTATACAGGACATCATCCGACGTCGCTCAGCAATCTCTCAATTTACTTTTAGATAAAACAAACATAATATAGCAAAAACTTGTCACGAATGACGTGAGCCTACGTATTTACTAACGTCATCCTATGTGGCAAACTTCTAAAACCTAGTAGCAAATGTGATAGGTTGAAAGGGATTATCTACATTTACTTTCTATGAGCTGCAAAGTGATTGGGGTTTGTAAGGTCAGTTGGGCAACTAAGCCTCACACCAAAACTGGTCACTATGAACGTCACTAAATACATGACGTCCCATTGGATCACCAACTATAGGGCTCTCAATCATGTGGCCCCGTATCATTGGTTGGTACTCTTGCATTCATCAGTACTTTTCCACCCACGTTTAGCAGCATGCAGGCTAGACTTCCAGGTGCTGCTGAGCTGGTCCTAACCATCACTTGCCACCAAATTAGCATATCATCCATCATCACCTCAGTGGTCTGCTGTCAATTAAGGCTTTGAAGCTTGGCCTTGGAAATGTTCTTTGCTCTGGAGAATACAGGGGAGTGGAGGCACGCTCGGGCCTCATGCGTAGGTGTGACCGTCGTGTTCGTCCAATTTCATCCAATTACGTGACTGAAGACCACAGCACTCTAGTGCATTTAAAATACTATTTTTTAATAGACCACTGACAGCTTCCTTGTTTTGTCTATGCCTTCTGAACAGGAGTTTTGTTCTTTCGCATGATTTGTAACTACTCGCTGCTCATCCACGTCTGATAAGACCTCAGCTTCTTTGTCTTCATCCAAACTCGCCTTGCTCGGATCTACTTCTGTAATTCAATTACTTTTTCAGCTGCAACACACTGGAAAAAGAGACCTCTGCTCTTTTAAGTCTAGCTCTGCTAAACACGTTGTGCAAAACATCCATACTTCACTTGATTCCTATATCTATACATTGGCACCTGCCACAATCTACACACTATGTAGCCAGCCTTTAGAATACTTCATCTGCTTGCGTTTCATTTGCATGTTTACACATATCAAATGACTTAAAATCTTCATAATTTCTGTAGGATAGGTTTCTGCATCTTGAGCCCAAGATGTCACTTATCTTTGATACTTCCTTATAAAATGTTCTCATTCTCAAGACTCTGCATCTCTTCCATATTCGTCTGTTCAGCTCTATTTGTGTCACTACCAGTCTGCTCTTTCACTCATTGGTTCTGCTTCTTGCTGGATTTCATTCAAGTGACAATCATACTGTCTTGTATTCCGGTATGGTTTCCTTAGTGGGAACCTTGCCTCCAAGATTCTCCTCAGTATTGGAATTTTCACTGGTACTGCACATGTCTCTCATTCTGGTACCCAACATATGGACAATGTAGGTGAGATGTTGCAGTGAGGGTACTTGGCTCCTCCTTTACAGTAGAATTGAGTAGTGGGAGGGGCCCAAACCATGGATGACATATTCATCTGCCTCTCAACAAAGTGTTTCGAATGAAGGGCGTTGTCAAGGCTTTGTAATACCGAGGACACATATTTTCAATTCAATAATATGGAATTTCTCATTCTGTGTAGGTTCTATCCAAGTTCCACTGAACATTAACCCTTTAACCGATGAGCTTTAATCAAGTCTATGCAAAAAGAGAAGCATACTTGTCCTAGTACACATATCGTATGTGATTTCAATAAAGAGCACTGTCAATATGGTAGCAATATTAGCCCAATACTGCTTTAATAATATGGGACACGCTCAAATCTCCTAAATCTTGTAAGCATTATAGTAATTTGGTCATAGTATTCAACAATTTCTCCTACTTGTGTGATGTGTCATGAGATTGCATTAGTCTATTTCAAAGCAGTGTAGTTTGTTCCAGTTTCCTCATTCAGTTTCACATACATTTAAATATTGGGATGGTGCCAATCTCTGCTGAAACTGGCACTCCTACACATTCAATGGCATGCCAATGACCTGGAAGAAATTACAATTTCAGCAATGATGAACACCGTCCTAATATTTGAATGTATGTGTAAATGAATTTACCAATGTTGGATGAGACAGGGTTAACTTTCTTAATCTGGTGAACAGATGCAGCCAGTCCAGTGGCCTTTTCACATAATGTAATGTTTGGATCTAGGGACAATGGTAACGCAAATAATTTGATTCCATACTTGGGTTGCTATAAGCCCACCTAAAGCAGAGCCTATGCTGTAATGTGTCAAGGTACTGCTAGCCATAATAGTTGCCGGCAGGCAAGAATTCATTGTGCTTTTCCACAGGTTTTCCTAAGGTCCTTCCTTAGTACCCCTGCTCATAAAGCATCCATAGGAAATTATTGAAACAAATTAGGGTATGAGATTGCCGGGCATGTAATCCCAGGTGTTTAGGCAACTTGGGAGGTAGCTGATGCATCCTTGTGTGCAATGTAGGTGGACACTTCATTCATTTGGCCTGCTGGGTAGTTAATCAGCTAGCCCTACAGGTGATAAAACTGCAGTGGGTGCTTAAGATTGCTACACCGCAGAGGGGAGGCAAGGTAACAGTGGATATATCTGCTTAAAATTGCTACACTGCTGAGGGATGCAAGGTAACAGTGGATATATATGCTTAAATACATGGAACGCCCCCACACTCGCGAACAACACGTATTCATGGAATCGAATAGGGAAAACCCACGCACAACAAAAGACACGCACAGGCGTAGACAAGTCCACCACACGAAAGCAGGTGAAAGCACCCCCGCGAAGTATAAAAGTGCGCGCAAACAACAAACACGCATATACAGCTACAATGAATGTCCCATTTCTCGCAGCAGTGATCGTGGGACACCGCAGGAGGAGGAGAATAGCCAGGCCCCACTTTTCTTTGCCCAGGACCAGCCTTTTTGGGATGCCTGATGACCCGGTCTATGGTGCTGCAGGGACACAGCATGGCAGAGAAGGCAATCTGTGTGCATGTGTGGGCATGGATGGGTGGTTGCATGTGTGGTGGTGCGTTGTGTATGTGTCAGTATGGATATGCACTCAATACATGCATGTGAAATGAAGTGACACTCAGTTTCCTGTACACATCACATGTGAACATTGCCCTTGTGGACCCCCCAGTGTGTTAAACCACACCAATACCCTGACACCTGAAAAGTAAACCCAACACAGGAACATCCATTGACCAGAAGAACACATCATGTACATAGTACCCCACATTGAAAATGTCAGACCGTGACCCATCACTGTAGCCCAAGTGTTCCATCTTGACATTGTCACCACACGGCCCCCTCCCATCATCAGTGTGGCTTTGACAGCTAAAGGGTGCAGGCTACTGCCTACAGCATGAACCACCTATACAGGCAAGTAATGAAAAAACATCACAATCAACTTTTTAAAAAAAAGCACAGTTCAAAAATATACTCACCAAAATGAATTGCAGACATGTCGTGGCGAAATCATCCTTAATCCCCACTAGGGGTGTATACACAAGTAGGACTGCAGACTGGCCACAGATATGACGAAGGTCCAATGCCCCTGTGTAATTTGCGGTCACAGCAATCCATCCTTGCAAGCCCATGGAAAGGGGAAGCAGGAGTGGCATATGTGTCAGGACCCCAAGCCCCAAACACATACACGAGACAAGCTTATATGGGCCCAGCTGGAAGCGGATGCTTTCAAATGCCACAAAGCACCACACTGGCACATGAATGCACAATAGACAAACAATTATATAAAACAAAAATAAAAACGGCCACATACGACCCCGGGGGGGCAATGAGAGGGGGTACAGGGTGCACCTCAACACCCACATGCAATGATGTTGAGATAAAAAAAACTCCATGGGCTCAAAGCCTGTAAGGCCCGACCTGTGTGGAAACATAAATCCTTGTCCTCATCACCCTCTGGATGTAAATCAGAAGGCGGACATGGCACAGTTGCATGACCATGCCTATCCCCAGCTTGCCCCTCCACGGCAGCAAGAATGTGGGTCTGGTAAGCCCAGTCCTGTGTGGCAATGGCACGTAGGCCAGCATGCAGCACCTCACGTGATACGCATGCTTCCTCTTGCAAGGTTGCACGTGTAGGACGGAGTTCTGCCTGCATGGCCTCACATGACATTTGGAGCACCTCCCGGCTTGCACGTAGCTCAGCTGAGATGGTGTTTTCAAGCTGCTCCATCTTCACTTCTGACCGCTGCCTCTGGGACATCAAGAGCACACCCAGAGTAGATCTGAGGGATCGGTGTTCTTCCCACAGGGCCTCCCTATGTGCCTCTGCCTGAGCAGCAATTGCTTCGTGCAGAGACACCATTTCAGCCCGGCGTGCCCTGTTTGAGGCTGCCATGCCCAGCCTGAGTGAGTGGCACGTGGACTGTGTTGCCTGATGCTGGAGCTCCACCTGCCTATCAGGGGGTGAGCATGGATTGGGCCACACTTTCCATGCCTTGTGCAATAATCTCAATAGCTGTCCCCTCTGGCTGTGAACTGGCGTACATGGCATGCTCCCACTCAGTGCTTCCCGGTGGCGCACGGCCACCGCGTTGCCGGACATTACACCTGTGGGACCCAAGGGGCCGTGGTCCTTGCTGGATTGGCACTGCCCGCGGCTGCAGGACTGCATCCCTCCATCAGCCTGATGGCCCAGGAACATGAGCAACTGGTGTGGAGTGTGACCATGCACCCGTAACCACCACAGGCGGACGTTCCAACACTGCCTGTGCCCCTAAGGGCACTACCCCCACTGCAGGTGTTGCAGCCAGAAGATCATCCTCATCAGGATCACTCACCGGTGACGAATCATCATGATGCACATCCAATTCAACATTGTGCACAGATGGTTCATCAGAGCTTGATTGAATGCCAGCCCTGGACACGACGGTCTGGAGCACAAATGGGTTCTCGTGGTCTACCACCCCATGACCACCACTTGTGCTGGGTTGTTGATGTAAAATCAACCCAGTGTCTGGAATGACATCCTCATCCTCTGGCCCCATTGCGTCATCACCTATAACATGAACAAAACAAACATGAGTACACATGTCAGCAGCACATAAAACACACACACATAGACATCACTACATCGACAGCCAACACATGAAGCAGACATGTCACACACAACTCAAACTCCGGCATGCATCCAGTGGCATTGATATGCAACGGCATCCCAAAAGCAGAAATGGATGCGTGTAAATTGCAAAGCATACACATGTACTGAATGTAGTATATCACCTGCATCACACACAACCCCTGGCAGGCACGGATCATAGGCAGAAATGACAGATGGCAACTAAGAGATGGCACGTAGCATAAGTATGTTTTAACAGCCAAATGGCCACAGCTGCAAGTGAATCAAAACACACCATGACACACGTAACATGCATGTAGACATGCATCGTTAAATCATCATCACCAATATAGCTTCATCGATCTGCACCTCGGCCCGTACCGGGCGTCATGGGCCCTGAAGACATAGTCAATGTCTCGAGCAAAGCGAGGGCCTTCAATGAGGTATGAGGGACCATATCCCCCGGTCTAGTCTGAGCTGCCGGTCCATGAATCTTTTAGAACACCTTTCAGGGCCCGGTTCAGCACTTTGTGCAGTGAATGTGCCAAAAACCATGATTCAGTGCGTCAAACACTACGCCCAGGCTCCACCAGTATTCTCAGGTGGGCCTGGCAGTACTTATAGTGCACGACAGTGCACCTTCATGATTGTGCCAGTTTAACCTAATGGGCGCAATGCTGAAATCTCAGCAGATTTTTTGTAAAATAACGACATATTTGTTATTAAACAAAAATGCTGCTGAAAACACATGTGTAAATAAACAATTTCACACACAGTAGCTGCCATGTTGCACAACACAACGTTGAAGCTGCTTGCATATATGTATGTGAAAGGGTTCATATACACCTATATAGTGTATATGAACACCTTCCTATACAGCAAAGCAAGCAGTTTCAACGCTGCTTGCTTTGATGTATGTGAAAGTGTACACATACACATGTGCAGGCAGCTCCGCAGTAATTACAACCCGATTTGCAGGCTGTAACCAATCTGCGGGCTATACCAGTTAGTATAGCCCACAGATTGACCAATCAACTTTGCTAAACACCCAGTAGGGTGTTCTAATACAGAGTGCATGTGTCACAGGATGCACTTGTGCTAGTGCGTTTCATAACAGTGAAAGGATGAACATCTGAACATACATGCCAGGTCACTTTGACATTGCAGCAGTGAGTAGGCATGTAGAACGGTGTAACATGGCTCAGAAGTGGGTGGGTGCAGTGCAGTACATGTGTATGTTCCCAACAATCTACATCAACAAGTACGTTTTGATGTCAATCAGTTAACATGACGGTAGTGTAAGGGCAAGTTCAGGCATCATGTGCTATGTGCATGCACCGGGTTGCATGCATGGCTACAGTTAACCCCACATCCTTAGTCAAAATCAGGGAGACATTGACCAGAGAACTGTGTATTGGCAGACAGTGTTGGCTAGCATCAATTGCATCATCTCAGTCAACTGACACCATAGCAGATGAGAATGGGACAGTAAGCAGGACACACGATGAACGCTCAGTAGTGCACCCATTCATGCCAAAGGCACTAAACCAGTTGAACAGAGTCTGGGGGCTTGCAACCAGGGTGGCCTGTGCCCCACACAGACAAAGACACCCTAAACATGTGCGAGATGCAGGAGTGAGCCAGAGTGAGCATGGAATGGATGACCGAATGCCATGATAAGTATTTAATCCCGGAGACGTACTACAATGATCATCCTGCCAAGCACACATAGGAGCATGCACGGAATGCACATGGAGCACGAATGGACTCCCCGAGAAACATCTGCTGTCTGCACAGTCCGAGTGAGACACCCTGCATCAAGGACAAACGATGTACCCCACAGTATGTGTCTGGCAGGTTTGCAGAGTGAAGTGTGCATGTACACAGTAGCGTGGAACAGGCCATTAGAGTAGTCCAACATGTTACACACCAGTGCCATGGTGAAACTGAGGTGCAGGGGGTGGAGGGGCAACGAAGCATGCCTGCGTGGAGTATCCGCATGCAGGCTGACCACACATGCATGTCAGTCATGCAATGACATAGTCCGAGTGCTGAATGGAATGACACCACAGGCTATATGCAGACAGGTCAGTGAGCTGGAACATGGACCAGAGGGGGAGCCGAGTGACTAGTATGTGAGTAGGGTGCAAGTGTGGTGATGAGGACAGTCCCCATCTGCTTCAAATGTCCAGCATGCATCATAACAGGCACACATCAGTGAAGCATTGCATGACTCGCACATGAGAACCATGTACACATAGCATGTAAGGGCAGTCAAGCACAACACATCACAAAAGTAAACAACACATGGGCTGGAGAAATACGCAAAGGCACTCACCGGACGATGCATCATAATCCAGCATCTCTCCCACTCCTTGGATAAATTCTGTCTGGATGAACTCTGCAGTGATCTCCTCATGCAGATTGAGTTCCTCCTCCTCAGGTGGTGGCCCACTGCATCATGGCATAATTGGAGGCACGCTTTTGCTTTGAACAGTGTCAGAGGTCATCCCAATGCTTTTTGCTGTCCTGAGCTGTGCGCACCTGATATCCAAATGCATTAACACCATCCGTAATATGCTGCCAACTGACCCAACACTGGGCGACGTATGGCAATTAGGGACCACTAGTATATTGTGTTCATGTTCCGACACGTAGCCCACAAGGAAGTCCAGTTCCTGCTTGTTGAAAGGCATCTTCCTTGATGTGCTGGAGGCTCGAGCCGTGTCTGGGGTCCAGCCTTTTGTCCAGGAGCAACCCTCCTCCACTTGGGCGGTGGTACAGACCCTGACTGGCAAATGCTGCACTGATCAGTATGGGGAGTGGCTCTGGTGGACTGGACCAAGAGAGTGGCTGGTGGAACCAGGACGGAAGCCCTGACTTGCATCAGTGGCTGCTGGGTGCTGTTGCCAGGACCCAGCGCATCAACTGCCACAGTGGCAAGGTCAGGGGCCGGCACTGTCCTGGCTGGCAGACTCACAGCCGGGGTGGTGTTGGCTACATCTACCCATGCAGTTGCCACCATCCGGCTGCTTGGGGCAGCAGATGACAACACTGCCCCAGGGACATGTGCCTCGGTCAAAGCATCCCTGCATGCAATTTGCTTGTGCCTCCTGACCACCTGGAATTCAGCCTGGGAGTCCTCAGGTGCCAACACATCATGCGCTGGCCGATCCAGAGCCAGGGTGGTGGTCTCCACAGCTACACCTGCAGCTAACACTACCGTTAGGCCTGTGACAGTAGATGAGACTGACTGCCGTGTCACATGGGCGCCAGGGTCGGATGCAACAGCTGCATCTCCCGGAGCCACAGGGGGTGGAGGCATGACTACACCAACACGTGGCAGAACATCCTGCACATGTGGCGCACCCCTGCCCCTTCCCCCTCTGCAGCCACCCTGGCCACCCTGGACTCCCCCTAATCCCTGGTCACCTCGGCCACGTCCCTGAGCACACCCAACACGTGGAGGATGCCCAACTGAGGCGTCCCTCACCTTTCGTGGCCTCCCAACCATGGCACAGATGTACTAGTGCCAATGGGAGGTGCCCACAACAATTGTCCTGGGCAATTGGAGTGAAGGGGATGGTTTATGTGATGTAAACAGCACCCTTGTGCTCCTGCAAGGGTGTATGTGATCCCTGGGGGAAAATGACAGGTCACGCAACACTCAGGCACCCCAATTATATCATAAAACTGTGCACGCAACCCCCAGTAGCCCGCGTTTGTGGAATTAACCTCCCGCAGTACGCGGTGGCACCCAGGGACACAAAAATAGCATACACGTGGGACACACAGGCTACTATGACCTCGAAAATGGGTACACGATACACAGGGGGACCCGCAGTGGGAAAAATAGTGTGCGCGACTCACTGTCTGACTAGCGTGGGAAAGAAAAACATGCCTAGGCACACCCCCGCCAAAAGAAGAGGTACGTCCTCGATCCGCTGTGAAGTGATGGTGTGTGAAACAACAAGAAGTAGCAACACACGCGTCGGTCTCCACGAAAAGCAAGTACAGCGAACTGCTGGCCCGCGCTCATCTTTAACCCGTGCTGAGGGAAACGCCAGCGCGCGACACGTCACTTACGCGCTTACACGCTAAGGCCCTTTCCTCAAATTACACGCTGACGTGCTGTTTTTTCATGTGCTAAATCACTCTGCATCGAGGTGGCCACGCCGCAAAAACACGGAAAACAATGCTTCTGCCCAGAAGCCATTTACCTGCCCCCAGAACCCCAAGCAGCCACCCACGAGCCATCTGCTGCTGCCTGCCTGCCTGCTGTCATCGTCCCCTGCTACTTGGTGCCTGCACATCAGCCATTGCCAAGGGTCCAGTTGCTGTGACCACCCCTGCTAGAACAGAAGACTCCCGACTGCTGTTCCATTGCTTCATAGCCCAGCCCAAGGACCTAGTTGTCCACCCACATCTGCCTCGGGGGTTGTCATGTTGGAGCAAACACCATCTGAGACCACTGGCAACCCCCAGCCAGAGAGGCAGAGGGCTGTCAGCTTCTCAGCCAGAGAAGTTGGCATCCTGGTGGAGCAAGTCCTGGGGCATTATGATGCCTTCTTCAGACGACCGTGCGCAGACAAGGAAAGGCGGAAGAGGACCTGGTCGGATATCGTGGTTGCTATCAACGCAGAGGGGGTAGCAACCCGCAACTTGAGGACTTCAGGTCCAGGACCTTCAGGAAGGCCCGGAAACTCTTGTGTGCAGCGGATGCAAGAGGGCACCAGGTCCAACTTACCATTGACCAGATGAGGGTCCTGTAACGCATCAACCCAGTGCTTCACCAACAGGTCCTAGGGAGGCAGACCTATCTGGAGTTGAGTGATGAGTGTCTGAGCTATCCTATTCCACACTGTGCATGTTGAGGTGTGGCAGGAGTGTGCAGCTTGGACATATGTCTGACATGGCCCATGTATGAATGTGTGTGTGCAGGAACATGCCCATACTTCATGTGAGTCCATTCATGTGTGATGCACATCAGTGGTGTGTGTTCCAATGCATGATGCCCAACTGCATGTGGAGATGCACACATGTTTGCATTTCTGGGTATGTATTATGCCATGGTTGGGGTGTGACACATGGATGCTGGTCCCACCTTCATGTACGTGCACGGTGTACATGTTCATGTATCTGTTTGGAATATGTGTGACTGTGAGACACCATGGATGCATGTGACACGGACATCTGGGTACCTGATTGGCAGATGTGACATAGTTGTGAATGATTGCACTGTGACAGGAGGTGGAGATGTACAGATGCATGTCTGTCTGGTGGCGTAAATGCACGTTGTCTTTAGCCTGTCGCCAAACCTCAACTTACACATGTTGGTCTAATCTTGTACGTCTTCTAGTCTTCTGGTGGGCGCACTATGTTTCCTTGTTTGCACCACAGTTTCCAAGATCTATACATGCGCTATATTCATAGTGCCATGTATAGACACGTTGTCTTTAGCCTTTCGCCAAACCACAACTCACACACGTGGGTCTAATCTTGTAGCATCTTATTGCTACATCCTTCACAACCCAATCGGTATTCTATTTTTCATATATTTGGTTGAAACATCACAATGCGCATGCGCATGGTGACGTCACAATGTTTACATCGTGACGTCAAACTTTTCAAACGCATAACGTGACATCACACGTTCCTGACGTCCGATTTTAGGCCGTCAGGTGCAGGTATTTAAGGACTACATAAGCCACCATTGGTAGCGAGCCCTGGAGAGGGTTAGCATCTTCTTCTCGGTACTGCCAACATCTACTTACCTGTAAGTACACTCGGTCTTCCAGACTGACACCGGTCTTACCGGCCCTACTTTTTCTTCTCTGTAATTTGCTGAAACCAGTCTCTGGACTTTTTCATAGGTATTCCCGGGATTCTTCCACTTCTCTTGCCGGTCGCTTCTACTTGGACACTACGACATCCCCCATAGAAGTGTTCTACAGGTGGAGATGATACTTTATTGACTTTCCTTAACCATTTACGAATTGTAGATGGTAAATTGTCACCTTACTTAGCTTCACTCTATCTATCATACGTTTAAGATCCCTTTTTCCTGATTATTTGGCATCTTTACTTTCTTTCTGAACAGCCTTCATTCTATAAGGACAACACCACACATCTCGTTTGTTGAGGAGACTGGCAGCTTTTCTCTTTGTGATGAACAGCCAACCACTCATGAGTAATGGAAATATTTCCATAGGTAATTTATTTTGAAATACAGAAATGGCATTATGTAGATCAATGAAGAGCACATATGAGATTTAAAGGTTTTTGTATGATATGTTTGACTTATGTCCACTTATAAGGTTGTTGAACTTTTTTTGTAAATTGTGTATATGTGGTTTCTCCATATAATATTCTGTCACTCTTTGAAAATATAAAACTTATTTAGACAATTGGGACTAAAATGTATTTGCTTTAATATTATGTTTTCCAGATTTCTTTTTGAAAAAATTAAGCAAATTGACCCTGAAGAAGTGAATTTTCTCACAAAATGCGTTGGGCTTCTAATAAATCATTGGATTTGTTCTAAAAATACTTAACTGTGTCAATGTGTATTGATATATATTATTAATTAAATTACCCAAATTTTGAATATGTTTATTCTAAACATAAGACCA
Organism: Ambystoma mexicanum; assembly: GCF_040938575.1. Lineage (NCBI taxonomy): Eukaryota > Metazoa > Chordata > Amphibia > Caudata > Ambystomatidae > Ambystoma > Ambystoma mexicanum. The sequence goes on along the minus strand of NC_090936.1, from coordinate 1,079,175,942 downwards.
CCTCTTATCAATTTATCAAACATAAAGAAAAAACCGGATACCACATCCCTGCCAAAGTCGGGAGTCGGAGGTCCATCAGGGGTGGTCACACCACCAACAAGTACCCCCAGCTGATGGAGGATGTGCAGGCATCTACGAGTAGGGCACGTGCACGACAGTGCCGGGGGATACCATTGTACGGGAGGTTGTTGGGGTGGCACAGGTACGTGTCATCTAGGCAGCAGCAGGCTCAACGTGGGAGGCGTCAAGACTCGGGGACAACAACATCCTGGGGGCAGGCATCGGCCAATGGGCAGGGGGACCCAGGACTGGGAGTGTCTTCTGTCTGGCAGCGGTTGTGCCAGGAAATTGATGCAGAGCAGCGGCGGACGGAGAGGGCATGGCTCACGGTGGTTAGGGCTGAGAACTCCATGCACCAGGCGCTGAGGCGGGCTGAATGCCTCGTGGCAACTCGCAGGGAGTTGGAGGCGTCCATGGCAGAATCCCTGCGAGCCCTCGAGGCCAGGGAACATGCCCGCCTCCGGGACATTGACGTGGAGTTCGATGATGCCCTGGCCCCGAAAAACATCAAGAAGTGAGCCGCCAGACTAGCCCGCCGCCTTTGTATATAGTTTGGTTTTTTATAGGGTTTTATGTAGGTTTCATTTTGACATGGGATCATCGACCCTTCGGACTTTCATTGTAAATAGTTCAGGATCTGTACATAATTTTATTAGTTTTTTTATCCCATCAAGGAATGTTTTTTATGGTTTTCGTTTTGGATTTCGATTTTTGGACTTTGGAAATGGACCACTATTCATTTAACATTTTTAGTGATTTTCATTTTTTCTGGGATTTTGCATTTGTTTTCACTGGATGGTCATGACTTTTTCATTTTCATGTTTTATTTGCATTTTGTTATTTATGATTTTTTTAATACATTTCACACTGTTCATTATTGGTGTGGTGTACACTCATTAGTGTGTGGCTCTGTTGGACATGTATTTGGGTGCATGCATGTGTGCTATTGTGAGTGTCATACCATGGGGCATTTACTGGGGAGTGGGTACAATGGATGGTTGTGTGTTTGCACTGGGGTGGTGCGGCGTGAGGTGGGATTTCGGTTGCCATTTTTGAAATTGTCCTGTGTTGTGACAACATGTTTGTTGGGAACACATGTGTTGGGTCATGCTGGCAGGTTGGCGTCAATGAGGGTGGGGGGACATGGGTCGGGGACAGCTGGCAGGTGCCTGTTACTGGTGGAGGGGGACATGAGTCGGGCCTGCTGGCAGGTGCCCGTCACTGGTGGTGGGGACATGAGTCAGGGCCTGCTGGCAGGTGCCCGTCACTGGTGGGGGGAACATGAGTTGGGGCATGCTGGCAGGTGCCCGTCACTGGTGGGAGGGACATGAGTTGGGGCTCACAAGTGCATGGTACCATGTGGGCTGCCTGCGGGTCATGGTCATGGTGGATGGGCTGCCTGCGGGGCATGGTCAGGGGTGATGGGCTGCCTGCGGGGCATGGTCAGGGTGGATGGGCTGCCTGCGGGGCAAGGTAAACAAGCTCTCCAGTAACTTGGAAATATCTGATAAAAATCAGGGCTGCGTCTAATCAAGGTTAACCATTTCTCACAAAGGCATATATTCGGTTAGAAAAATGCAACAGACTCATTCATTTACAGAACTATAAATGTTAATGATGCTCTGAAAACAGCAAATAAACTATAAAAACAATGCTGCTGTGATGATGCACTCCAGATAGAATTTGATGGCCCAAACTTGGGATTGGTCGGAGCAGTAATATGGCGATAAAAGGGTTGCCGCCACATTTTTACTACTCCACCCAACCCGTGTTGAGGCCCTTAGTCTGAGCATTTTAGATTGTTATTGATGACGTGAGCAGGTCATTCTGTTTTTGAAAGAGGGCTCTGCAGATCAGATCACACTTTCATAATGCTCTGTGACAAAAAACCATTGAACACCCATTTGCCTTTGCTTTGACTCTCTACTGATATCCCCTGCAGCTGCTATGCTGTGGAAACAGGGCTGGTTCAAAGCTCACGTTCACATGGGCAATCTCACAGACAGAGGTGACTTCTTACCTCTATGCACTTTTGGTTCAAAATATCATAATTGTGTACCCAGACAGCCTGGTGGAAGTTGAAGAAAATAAATATGAACCATTTCAGCTTTGTGAATAGTGACTCATTCATGATAGGGTATGGTGTGTATCAAGCTGTCTGGGTTAGCTGTGAACACAGTAACCAAATGGGTCCCACACAGGAATGCCCTCTTTGTTTCCCCAAAGAAGGTTTGTCACATCCTCACGAGAACATAAAGCATCACTGGAGGTACAGCTGGGAACTGTGACTTCAACGGCAGTTGTGTCCTTACAATCACAACCTCTCACCAAGCTGAAATGTTAAAATGCAAGCCAAAGTGCAGTTGGAGCAAGTGGCCCAGAGTGTTAGGACATGCTCGACATGCTCCCTTCTTTCGCTGGTCGGCTGTTTTTACCTACATGCCAGACGTCCTTTGAAACTTGTTGCACATCTATCTGTACGCTACTCGCCGTTTGGAGAGGCAGGGCATTTCAAAGGTGCTTGCAGTATGAAGTGCGCATGACAGTGCTAGGAAAAGTGCAGCTGGGAGCAGCTAGGGGCAAAAAGACTTGGGTGAGTTCATTTACTATTCTACAACTGTGATTCTGTTTCAGCCAATAAGGGCTGCCTTTAAATGAAAATAATGTATGATTTAAGCATCAAGGTACAGCCTGCCCCTTTAGCCTGTGACACCAGGGAAACACAAATCTGTATTATTACAAATTACAGTTTTTTTCCTACATCTCCCTCATCTAATAATGAAGCAGACTTGCCAAATGACCTATTGAGAACTGTGGTCAGGTCTACCCAGGTTCAGACATTTTCTCCTCCTTTATCCAGTCAACATCCCTTGACATTTACTGCAGGTAAATTAAGGGCTTATGAAAGGATGATATAGCTTCAGCTACTATGATTAAGGAGCAATATAATTTCACAGGAGGAAGTTGTAATGACTCACCTTCCTTATTCCTTGATCAGTTACCAGTGGCTGTAATGCCTGATTTACCATCATCACCCTTTGTTTAACAATCTCAATTGTTAGCAAACAACTTGGGTGCACCCTCAATAGCAGCCCTTAATTTTGTTCTGAGCTCTCTCTATTGCGGATTTATCATAACACCAAGGAGGATTTTAAAGAGCAGAAATCAGTATTGCATGTGATCGATGAAAACATGGGTTTCATGGAAGGGCTGCTTTTAGAGGGGAAAAAAGGAAAACATTGGATATTAATGGCAGAACCTCTGATGATCATCCAGAAATATCAATTTTAATCATCGAGGAATCTGGTATCATTTCAGATTTGCACCCAGAAACTTCATCATCAATTGTGGAGCTCACCACTATTCCTCTACAACCCCTTGTTATCAGCATCAGGCTATTGATGCCTCCTCTATGGGAGTTACAGAAAAGATGTACGAGGAGCCAGCATCAGAATTCCCTGTAGGTATTAAAAAGAAAAATCAGAATCACCTGTAGTCTTAAAAAATTGAAAAACTCTAAGAATTGAACTGAATCAAAAAGTCCTAGGAGGATTTTAAGGAACTTGTTGAAAAATAACACATGATCTGTGACTTTTGATGAGTTCTAAGGAAACAAAATAAAACTCAGACAACTTATCGAAAAACCTGGCAGAAAACATAGATGACAGTTTTAGTGCAACATTATTCCCAATGCAGTTCTGTGGGGCTCTCATTTGTATTTATATAGTTTTAAATGTGCACCAGATAATAACTATAATCTCTGGATAGTCTCTCCTGCTTTGTTTAATTCAATGTTGGATAATGAAATCTCTCAGGACGATGAAGTTTCAAAAAGAAACAGTCAAACTCTATCAAGAGGAATAATCAGTGTTTGGAACTACTGGCCATTAATCAGAAAAAGGTTTGTAATTTACCTTATTAAATATTGACTTTCCATTGGACGCTTGCTTTGGCTTCAAATTAATTTTACAGCTCTAAGAGGACAACATTTTAAAAAGCGGGAATAGTTTTGCCTTATTGTATTTTATCCCTCATCTGAGAACAATTATTTTGAGGGGTATTGATTTGGTTCAATTTGTATATTATGACAGAACTGATCCGGTCTTTGTCTGCATGAATTCTAAACTGGTACATAATTTGTTATGTGATAAAACAAATATTCTCCTAGCCATGAGTTACAATCACTTTAGATCCAACAAATTCTTGAATTGTGATGACTATACAAGAAAGAGAAATATTTTTCAGAATAAAACATCTCTGGGATGGGGGGACATTAAGGGCCTGATTCGCGGAACAGTTTCCTATGGGATTGCGCCATTATAAAACACTTCCATGATTCAGGCCCTAAATATCTGTTGCAGAAATGCTTTTCTGGGGAACCGTTAGCTGCAATCTATTGAACATAGTCTTGAAGGATGAAATGTGATGACAGATTGGTCATGGTTGTCAGCTGCACTATATTAATCTATATCTGAAGGGGTCCAATTTCATTAAAGTCTTCAATTACCGATAAAATAAAATCTGCTCCTGGAATGGAAGGGGCTATTCACACCTGTTGAGGACTAATTTAGATTTTTTTAAATTTAATAAGTTCATATGTCACAGGAGGTCTTGCTCAGTTAATCTGTTTATCTGGATGGGTACACCGCATACTTACAAGCATCCCTTAAGAGCCCGAAGGGTAGACCTTTTTGGGGTTTGTTTGTGGCAGTTAACAATATTTTATTTATTTTTTTATTGATATAGCTGATATAAATCAACTTTACAATATATTATTTTTTTTAAAAACAAGAATTACAATGAATATAAATAGAAAAAGAGTGTAAAGAGAATAAATTACTAAATCCATTTCATACATTAATAAGTCTATTTCATACGTTAAAAAAGGAATCAAGAATTAACAAAAATTAACAAGAAGTATACAATAGCGAGACACAGTAAAAACTGAGAGCAATAACAGAAGAATAAAAATGACACAGAACATAAAACCAGTTATAAACACAACCATTAACTATGTTCGTTCATTCTTGCAATTAATGTGGCATTATGTTTTTCTACATAAGTGTAATGCCATTGGTTTCAATATGTTGTGCTTACATTGCCCGCATTAAGTTTAAGATCATGCAAAAACTCAATTGCTCTTATTATTGCTTGCGTAAAAAACCAACATGGATTATCATCCATGGAATTTCCAGAGAAAGGAACCTATAAAGCTCCATAAAATACTTAAAATGTGTGAGACACTGGTCAGCCAATGCAACACACTCTGTCAAAAGATGACCTAATGTTTCATTCTGTTCCACTCATTGACAAAAATGACAGAAATTATCTGAGGTTTTTATTAGGTTGCGACAAGCCAACACATGTCTTGTAGGCCACAAATTAAATCTCAAGCGAATGAAGTCATTTCTATGTAATTTTGATGGAGATTTCAACAGGTAAAGCTCAGGTTTGCCATATTTTTTAATTGCAAACAATTCAGTGTCTAAATCTCAATAATGGCTACATTTTTCCCTACTGTCAAGCCAATCTCCAGTAAAGAAACATCTGCAAGCGCAAGAGCATTAATAACTAATTTACACCACTTAGTTAGAAATGTATCAGTTGATGAAAGAACAAACTCTGATAAGATAACCAAAACACAGTACAGGTTTTGAAGGCTAACAAACATTTCCTAAAAAGAGCCAACAACTGCCACATATAACGAGTAAACAAGGAAATCAACCCCAATTCATTAAGAATCAACACGACAGGCGTGGATTGAGGAAGTTGTAAAATTCCATGCCAGTATTTGCCCTCTAGGCTAGACCAAAACTTCTTCAACATTATAGGTTTGGTCTCCGAAGCATATAGATGAATAGGTATAACCTTCTGGCAGTAATAAGATATTGCTGGGGAAATGGTAAATGTACCATACTTAGCTTGGATGATTTTGGCCTGATGCAATAACTGTTGGTACACTTGTGTGCCTCTTTGACTGGCTATTATAGTGCCTAAATAGATGTAATGTTGCACAATTTCGAGTTGGAAGCCGCTAAGAGTCCATTTAAAGGACTTCCTGGTATGCTTTTTATTTGGATGAAATTGCAGGATCTTAGTCTACTCTAAGTTTATTGTTAAGAGACTCTCATCAGTGTAAATTGCTAGAGCATCCAAGGCTTTTTGGAGGCCTTTCCGCGTCTTTGAGATTAACACTAAGTAATCAGCATACATGAGAAACAGAACGGGCTTATTGGCCAGTTTAGGAGGATCAGTAATATGCTTCAAAAATGTTCTTCCTACAACTGATATAAAGAAATTAAAGAGTGCTGAGGGGAAGATCTGCTCTGGGGAACGTTGCCTACGTGCCGATGGCACCATGGCATATTCTTGGCGGGGGGGGGGGCAACACACTTTAGTGGTGAATAACTACTCAAGGTGCGAATAGCAACATCTTTAAATTGTGCATTTTTAGGTATTTGTCTTATCTTACTTTATAAAACTCTGTATCACAGAAACTTTTCATTGGTGCAAATGAAATTAGCACTACGGCAAGAATTGCCTTGGTGCAAAAAACATGTTTGCAGTATTTTTGTGCAAGAGCTAAAGACTTAGGGCCTGATTTATGCAATTTCTAGCACGGTGTAAAGTGACTTTTCACTGGTGCAAAGTGATTTTGCACTGCCAACAAACACCCTGATTTACAGAACAGTGCAAAGTGTATTTTGCAGTGCAAAGTCACTTTGCAGTGAAGAAGTACTACTTGCACGCAATGTGCTAAATGGGGCTAATTCACAGTGCAAAGAGTACTTTTTCAGTGCACAAGTGACTTTGCTCTGCAAAAATACACTTTGCACTGTTCTGTAAATCAGGAAGTTTGCTGGAAGTGCAAAGTCACTTTGCACCAGTGAAAAGTCACTTTGCACCACATTTTATATGCCTTAAATCAGACCCTATGACTGAGCCAAACATTGCCCCAATTAAAAAATCCACTGAATAAATATGTTGTTTAGGGCAAGTTTTGTCATAGTACTAATTGCCCTTGCACCTGTGCAACATTTCTGTAATGTTGCCCGCTGTGGGTTGCACAGTGCCTAGATGTCTTTATAGGATGAAATGTAGGATGCAAGCGCATTTATGCTGCAACTTTGCAACATTTTAACTTAGAATTCATTATATACTGTGTGACATTAGAGAAACAGCACGTTCCCCATTGTCAAGATGATTTGTCGGTCTTTTTCTTCCCAATAAATGAGAGGAATACCCTTACAGAGCAGTTACAAGATTAATTTATGAGAAATAAGTGACTTTTGCAATTGGCCTTTGTGTGCAGAGTTGTCTATGAGTGGGTAATTCAGGCCCTATTAGACTAATGTATTCTCATTCAGGGAAGATGTGTCAATCTTGCCTCTGAAAACCTGTTTAGGATGGTAATGGAATCTCGCCAAGAGAGCAGTGAGGAAAAAGAGTTAAGTGTTAATTATCAGAACTAATTCAGATTTCTATGCACAGGCAGCTGAGCGTAGAAAGCAGGAGCTGCTGGCCTTGCCTGGGATGGGTCCCTGAGCTAATCAGGACTGCGGGAGAGGTCAGATCTTTGTCATGGAAACTGCAAAGGTTGTCACCAGAAACATTGAGAAAAATTGAGATGGCTGATCAAGTTTGAAGCAACGGAATATGAATTTAGAATGTGGGGAAAACAGCCTCCACACACTGCAGTACACAAGGTATGCTTATCAGCCATGTACACTATGCTGACAATATGAACACAATAGTTTCATAATGAGTTAGTCTCTTTAAAACGCTTGTCTTATGACATTGACTTGTAATATAGCGTTTGAAGCCAATTGCTCCCGCTTTGAAGCTCTGTTACATTAGGTCCTATTTAGGCAATAATCCCTGAGACTGCAGGGCATTAGTGCATACAGTAACGCCCCGGGACCCATAGCTAATGGCCCGCCATTTGTACCCTGGCCCATTAGACCAGGGTACTAAAGACATTTTTTTTTCCTGTTCCAAAATGATCAGGATTTTCTGAACCAAAAAAAGAATGTAAAAAAAAATGGCTGCCTGGGAAGGGAATACAAAGTCTGTTTTCAATTTCATTCTCCCTTCCCATGGCGGCCATTGAAAAAAAATTGGGAAAAAGTCAACAGAAAAATGGCCACCATGCAAAGGGAGAAGGGACTGCATGTAGTCACTTCTCGCTTTCCATGGCAGCCATTAAAAAGAAAGGAAAAAAGTAAACAAACAAAATGGCCGCCATGGGAAGGGAGGAGGGACTACATGTAGTTCCTTCTTAGTTTCCATGACGGCCTGTCGCAGATCGGGGGAGGATGAGCTGGGAACTGAAGTGTTCACAGCGTGTCCGCTCTCAAAATAGACAAAGAAGAAGGTAAGTGAGGGTGGGAGAGTGTGAAGGGGGAGGGTGGTGTGGGTGGGAGAAAACTTACCTGATTTACCAGTGAGGTGAGATGGCGGCCGCTGGCCATAAGAAGGCTAAGGGCAGTGGGATTACCATGTGGTAATGCCTGCATTCTGAGCCTCCCATTGGCTGGGAGGCCGTCACACCCCCCTCACCGGGTACTAATAGCCAATCTAACAGGACTCATTTTACTGGCCTAGGAAGGTTGAAGGCCTGAGTTGGCCATACCATAATTGAAACCTTTACATATATGTGGGTTGTGCACGTAACTCGTTCAGCAAGCAAACTGGCTGCACTCAGAAGATTTATTAAATCCTGAGCTATGACATCACAACTGGCTGATTCTATTATGATTTGCTACTTGTGAAATCACAACTGCGTGATTTCTTTAGGATCATCCGATTGTGATGTCAGTGAACATTTCCTGCAAGGAAGAACAACAAATGAGAGGGGCTGTGGCTGTGGCCCTAAATGACCCATCCTTCCCAAAGGGGGTAAAGCAAACAGAATGCATTACTTTGTTAAGCATCTGCACTCTCCAAATAAATACTAAACCCACATCTAAATTATGAAGTTACAAAATTGATATAGATAAAAGAAGAATATTCCATGCATACACACCACTAAAATCTCAAATTCCTAAAAAAATACAAACATTATAATCCATCTGCAGGCCGATAAAAAGATTGGTTGAATTCATAAAACTAAATATTGGTCAACCCAATCTCAAAAAGCTTTAAAACTTCATTCCAGATATTGTGGGCTGCAGCAGATATGACCACAGATTCAGCACCATATAACATACTCCAAAATTGATCACATCTAATACGATGGGGATGCTTAATAAAATTACTATATCCCTTGACATAATAAGGTTGTAATAAGGGGCATAATGTCAGTATGTGTCGACTTGTGTCAATGTTTTTTCTGAAACAATGGCACTATCCAACCTTCCATTCAATGCCTGCGTATACTTCCCTGTTGGAAGTATGTTTAAGCGCAGATGTAAAATAAAACGCTTAAGTTCAATTGAACAGAATTTTGTTAAATGTGTGCGGGGAACTTTTGACAAAATACTCAATGTATCTCCTCTTGGTTAATAATTTCCTGATGTTACTCACTTTATCCTCATTCCTTGACTTGATCTTCAAAATATCTTCGATATTTGGAGCATTTAACGCTGTTTCAATTGATATGTCTAATTTAGACAAATAGTGCAAAGCGTCCACTACAAGTCAGAAAGGAAGACATTATTAGAGCCTATATCGCAATTCTTGCTGATCTGTAATTTGGTTGAATTTCCGTTTGCTGGTATTGACCTGAGGTAGAGTAGGGTTCTTTGTGTCAACCGTGTCGAGGTAAGTGATGAAAGACCAAATTCCATTCTGAGGGCTTCCACAGGGGGCAGAAGATGTATTGGTGATTATAATATCTTGCCCTCAATTTTTTCTAGCCCGGTGATATGTCATTGTGAGAGTACAGATAGGCCTTAGAGCAGGCCTGGAATAATGTTGACAGGGTAGATTTCCGGAAATGCTTCTATATTATGTCCCCCTGCTTAGCCATGCATTGTTTAACTACTTTCCATTTTCTCCAAATTTTTGGAATGATCAAATCACCATAAAAACCCTTAGAAGTGGTTAATTTAAAATGAATAATCTACCCCCACAAAAAGTACATTATAAGGATAATAAAAGTCACATTGGAGGTAGGTCTGTGAATACATTGCTAGGCCTTCGGCTTTATGTATCTAATGGAAGCGAATACCCAATGCTTTCAATGTACTTTCTTGTTCAAGTGGGTGATGCGTTATTCTGTATAAACCAATTAATAAATCATTCACATGTGTTGTTCATATGGCGATCTTATTGAAGTAATTATGTATGAGACTCCTGATTATAATCAACCAGTTCAAATGTCATAATATGGTCCAAGATGGACACTGTTTCACTTCTGACCCCATTTAAAGACAACCTTACCAAACATTCATCCCAGGCCTGTTGTTGCTCCTTACCCAAAGACCATTCTTCAATCTACACCAAAGGCCCAACCCTGCTCCTCACCCAAGGACCATTCTTCAATCCACTCCAAGGGCTCAACCCTGCTCCTCGCCCAAGGACCATTCTTCAATCCACGCCAAGGACTTAAACCTGCTCATCAACCAAGGCCCATGCTTCAATCCACGCCAAGGGCTCAACCCTGCTCCTCACTCAAGGACAATTGTTCAGTCCACACCAAGGGCTCAACCCTGCTCATCAACCAGGGCCCATTCTTCAATCTTCGCCAAGGGCACTACCCTGCTCATCAACAAAGGCCCATTCTTCAATCCACGCCAAGGGCTCAACCCTGCTCCTCACCCAAGGACCATTCTTCAATCCACGCCAAGGGCCCAACGCCACTCATTAACCAAGGCCCATTCTTTCTCCTCACACAGCATCATCCCTGATGGCCACAAGAGGCCCACCCTTCTTCGTACTGGAGGCACGTTCCCTACTCATCACTAAAAGCCTGTGCCCTCTCCCCTTTAAGCCGGTCCCCTTTCCCCTTCATGGTTCTAAGTTGGGAACATGTAAAATGCAGGGTCATCTAAAAAAAATTATTTGTTATTCATTCTGTTCATTGGCTTTTAGATCATTACAACAGAATAGGTGTTAGTCTATGACTTTTGTTTGTATTGGTATAATATGCACTAACTTATCCTCAAAGCGCACCTTATTTGTCATCTGCATTTCACAGGGTAGGCAGTCTTTGCCCAGATGAGAGACCATTTGGTTTGGCGTGTGACCTCTGGCTCATATATTTCTTGTTTCCTACACCAATATGCCTAAAGAGAAACTAACAGCACCTCCCCAATCTCTCCATGCTGTGATGCTAAACGGAAATCACCTTGGCCATGCACAAAATTTAGTCGGAGCAAAGTGCATAGTGGTGTGTGAGGATGTGTACAGGCTTTGGGGGTTATGGTGTTGGTTATGAAATGGGTGAATGCTCGCCTCCAGAAAAGAGAGCAGTAATGGGAGCAGGGTTTGTTTCTCACTGCCAATACATTCTGGTTTAACCTTTGTGTTTGTTTATTTTATTGTGTGTTTTTATCTACCTGTGGATGACTAAAGCAGTGAAAAAACACACACTACCCTTCAGGTTTGAAGCTTATGTACACTTGGGGGAGCATTTGGCCTCCTGGCTTGTTAGCTGAGGAGACATGTGCACTCCATTGATAACTGGAGCTAGTCTTTCCATGTATCAGATTGCCCAGATTTGGACCCCCTGAACATTCAATTCACTTAGTTCTTTCTTTGCAAACTATTACACTTTTAATTACTACATCATTTTTAAAAGTGATTGTTTATTGAAATGTGTGATACTCTTTTGGGCTGCCTTCGTTTAGTTCTTTCCTTTGAATTGTGGGTTGAGAGTTTTGGTCACCACAACACCCTTACCCCTTAACACTTTTCATTTTCAAATTGTACACCTTTCATTTAAATGCATGCATTCAGCCCCCTCTGTTTTCAATTTTGTTCACTAGAATTTGGGGTAGGGAGACAGTGGGTTGAGGGCACCCCACTTCTAAAGTGCACCTAATACTGGTTCTGGCCTCTTGCAAAGTATGGCCACCTTTTTACACACTGATTTCTAGCTATCCATGATAATAATTGTCAACAAGCCCTAAATAAGGTGCCAAGAGTTGGTGGATGCACTTAAGATGTTACCCAATTAAACAGTCATACTGCAGACTTGTACACCCCTCAACTCTTTCTGTTCTAACCGATTTCAAGGATCCAGTTTGTAGATGACCATTTAGCGACTCATTATGTATTTCAACGTATGAGCCCTTTAATCTGTCTTCTCAATAGTACTCAAGAATCAGGGCAAGTAAGTGTTGTACTGTAAACTGCAAATGGTGGACGTGCTGCGTGGTGTTGTACTGTTTAATTTGGGAGGTGGAACGTGCCCATACAGTTGGAGGGTAGGCTCACAACTTTGGCATTCGCCCTTCCTGTGCAATATCACTGGCCCCAATGCAAGTCAATTGACACATTCGGTTTTCCCAACATTAACACTCCTGTACATTTCTTTTTCTGTACATTTCCGGTGCCGGTGTCAAATCATTGACTTCCTTATTGAGGCAAATGACTAGTGTACCGAGACCCAGCACAAATCCTTGGTGTTGTCCTATCACAGAATCTATGGATGAAGCCTTTTACCATGTCCGGAGATCTCTAGGCTGTAAATGGCAGAATGAGGCGTGGGTTAGAGTTTACAGTTGCCCTGTGCTTGTGGACATGGTGTTGAGGGCATTTGGAAGTGTTCATTTGTAAAGTGTTTCTACAATGCTCATACTGCACACACCAACATGATCCATTCCATACCAATCTCTAGATGGTCATCCAGTTCCTGTTTTTGCTTTGCATCGTGGTTCTTGGAGTCCTGGTTTTATAATGGGAAATCCATGCAATGGTTTATAGTCAAAGTTTCGACAGTCATAGGGCCTCATTACGGGGTTGGAGGCAGCCATGGCGCTATTAGCTATTAGCGCCATGGCTGCCTCCAAACTCGTTCTGACTCCGGCCTGGTGAATGGAGCAATTACCGGTCCATTCCAAGGTTGGCGGGACTGGCAATTCCCCATTCACCAGGGCCATTCCCCATTCCCATTTGAGCCCCCAGACGAAAGGTATGGAAGAAAGACTGGTGGGGCTGGAAACAAATCAGTCCTCCATGGAGGTCATGGAACCCCAGCTGGATATTAGGATCTTGAAGGTAGAACAGCAGGAAGAGGAGTTACTTCTTAAGGTCGATGACATAGAGAATCATGAGAGGCGTAACAATTTGAGATTTTTGGAGTACAAGAAAAGGATGGTGACTCCTCTGTGGATCTCATGAAGGTGATCCAACACATAATTTTTGTGGCTCCTGCTGAAGGGAGCGGCTTGAGAATTATCATTGATAGGGCTCACAGAGCGCGCGGCGAGGTAGGGACCCCAGCTCGGTGATGGTCAGATTCTACTATTATGCCATCAGGACCAGTAACCCAGATAAGGTGAGGCGTATGTGGTTCTTTAAGTTTTGTGGCTCCAAGGTAGTGATTTATAAAGACCTTTCAGCCTATACCTTGAAGCGTCGGAAGAAGGGTGCTCCTCTTATACTTATGCACTGGCTACGAGATAAAGGGGCATGGTACATATGCGGTTATTCCTTTGCTTTGTTTGGGAAGGCATGCAATACTAGATGGTTACCAGAGATGACAACCAGAAAGTTACTGAGGAATTGACTGGAGGTGGAGAACAACCCAGTGAATTTGTAGAACTAAGAAGGATCAGAAGTCTGAGCATCACAGAATTCAGGGAGCAGAGAATCTTAGGAGGTTCAACACTCCCTCGCCAAAAATGTGGCAATGAGGCCCACCTGAGAATGTTGTGGGTTAACTTATCGCTGATTGGAATTGAATATGTTTTGCAGGGTGTCAGCAGTTTGAGTGCTCACTTTCTTTCTGTTGGAAGGATGGTGGAAGGATGAGGGACTAAGAGGGGTGTACTAGGGAGTTCTGGGGTGTGTAGAAGAATTTGTGTTTGTCTTTTTTGGGTTACTTCTCCATGAGTGCTCTGGTGCTGGTAGAGATTTAGGGGGGGTTTGGGAGGAGAGGTTGTGGGATGTTGATGCTTCAGGGTGTTGTTAAGATAGTTTACTGATAGGTTGGGGGGGCAAGGTGCTGGTGGTTCCGTCCTCTTTCATGGGAGGGTGGTGGTGGGAGAAAGGCCAAACTCCTTGTGGCATGCAGAGGCATCCATCCCCATGGTGGGTGGGGATCTAGAGAATCATTGAGTACATGGTTAGCAGAGGTTTTTATGTTGTGTTTGTGTCTTCCCCCATCCTTGTGTTGGTGTGTTATGCTACCCTAGGATACCAAGCAAGACAGGTTTAGGGGATTGAGACTTATTGAAAGATCTTGAGTTAGGGACTGGTGAACACTGGCTGGTGAACACTTTACCAGATCAGACCTCCTTCATCCCCTTACTTCTACAGGAATTCCCATCATTCTGCTTTAACACCATCTATGAGGATGAAGTCTCCTCCTTGCTTAAAGGTCTTTAGCCTTCCAGATGCAAATGAGCCGTGTGCCCTGCTGCAATTATCAAGAACTGTGAACAAGCACTAGTGTCCTTCATCACCACCTTTATCAATTTCTCCTTCTCTTTGTGCTGAGTCCCGACCAGTGTGAAGGCAGCTTGGGTACTCCCACTACTAAAGAAACTATCATTGGACCCCACTACCCCTACAAACTGTCAACCTATCACAACTTCCCCTTTTCTGTTGAAAATCCTGGATAGAGCTGCCTGTATCAAAATTCAGCATTACCTAGAGGCCAAACACATACCAGGAAGTCCGGCAATCAGGGATCTGCCATCGGGACATAGCACGGAATCTGCCCTGTATGACTTTGAAGAACCAGTTAGACAAAATTAAGGACATGGGTAAATCAGCCCTCATTCTAATACTGAACCTCTCTACAGCATTCAACTTAGTAGACCACAACATTCTCTGCCAACACTTTACCCTGTCGGTCAATTTCTCACCTAAGGCTTTCAACTGGGTTGGCTCCTTTCTGAAAGAGAGAAACATTGGAAGTATTTTGCTGACAATGCAAGCTCCCCCCTGAATCTATCTCTTGTGGCGTTCCACAAGGTTCTTGTGTTTCACCTACACTCTACAATATCTTCACAAAAATACTTTTCAACCTCCTAGACTCAATGGGTATCTCTTACACTAACTACACTGATGATACCCAGATTCTCCTACCACTCACTGAGACTCAGAATAGCTAAACTCTATCTATCAGACCATTGAAACATGGATGGCCACTAACTTCCTCTGTCTTAACGATGGCAAAACTGAGCTACTCATTGTCGGCCTACCCACTGTGATCAACAACATCGACCAGCGATATTCCTCCTTCATCATTGACGGGATTTGCATCCCATTCAATAAAAACCATGAGAGTCTACCTAGATGCCTCCCTAGCTCTCTCACGTCAATTAAACGCCATCTCTTCCTCTGCTGCCCACACCATCAAACCTATTAATGCCTATAGGCCCTTCCTATTGACAGGAAGGGCCTTACCATTGCCCATGCTGTCAAAGTCGCAAGACTTTAAGTTTTCTGATTCCTAGGTAGGGTAAATATCCAGAGAAATTGTCATTCTACAGTCTGAACTCATTGCTTAACATGGATACGAAGATTCTGGCAAAATGAAGCGAATAGGTTGGATAAACCTCTCCCTTCTCTCATCCATGGAGATCAGGTGGGCTTTGTCAGGTGGAGACAGGGTGCGGACAATATTAGGAAAACATTGAACCTAATATACCAGTTGCAGAAATGCTTGAGCAATGCTTATCTGGTGTTGTTGGATTCTGAGAAGTCCTTTGACAGGGTGGAGTGGAACTTCCTCAATAAAGTGCTTTTGCGGTTTGGGTTCCGGGGAACTTCCGGGCATGAGTGATGGCACTGTATGAGGACCTGACTGGAAGGCAGACTGTCAATGCAGTATTGTCAGAAGATTTCCCTCTTCATCGAGGCACAAAACAGGACTGCCCCTATCCCTGCTCCTATTTGCACTGGTGATTGAGCCTCTGGCAGCGACAATCAGGACTAATAAAATTGAGTTGGGGGATCTCTTGTGAAGGGGTGGAGTTTAACGTTTCTCTTTTTATGGATGATGTTCTGTGCTATTTCACCGATCCAGCGGCTTCTCTCAGGGAACTCATGATGGTTTTGTAGGAATATGGTTTTCTGGCAGGGCTGAAAATTAATTACGCCAAGTCCTCCATCCTCCCTAATGGGGACAGGCTCACAAAGTCTTTTACCAGTTTGGATAGTGGTGGGTTAGCATTGGTGCATGACAAGATAACATACCTTGGCGTGGATATTCCCAATGACCTCCAAGACCTGTATGGGGTTAATTACCCAACTTTGATTTTGGTACTGACATGTGATCTGCAATGGTGTTTGGAACTACAACTATTGTTGGTGGGTATGATGAAAGCGATTAAAATTAACATGCTTTCTCATCTCTCATTTTTGTTCCAGATGCTTCTGACTGTACTTTTAGAGGGGTTCTTTAAGGAGATAGATAATATGTGCCTCTGTTTTTTTGGCCAGAAACAGAGAGTGTGCATTGCACACAAGACCCTTGTTCAAACAAAGGAGAAGGGCAGGTTTGGGTTTCCCAATTTTGCACTATATTATAAAGCGGCTCAATTTAGTGTGATGCTTGAACCTATTTCCAAGGAGTTCAGAATGCTCTGGTCTTACTTGGGGGACTGTGTTACCTAGTTGGAAAAGGGTAGGGACTATTTATGGACGCCCTATATGCCCATTCACCAAGAGGTCTGTGATCCCCCAACTTTGGCAGATCCTTTGGACTCAATTGAAAAACAACAAGGTGAACAGGGAGCTGGCCTCCTGGCCTTCTCCTTTGGGTCCTTTATGGGGCCAACAGCTCTCACTGGGGAATGAAAGTTTCAGGGGGCACAGAATTGGTCAGACAAGGGGGTGGAAAGGGTGGCACACTTTTTATGGAAATTTCAAATAGTACAAAGAGGTTCGGGACAATGTGGGTATATTTGAATATCTTAGGCTGAAGGGGATTCTTCTAGCACCAAAGTGGAGGTAAGAAGGGGTTTGCAACCTCACCCCGTTTGAAAAGATTCTCGACTCGTCGCTGTGAAGGAAAAGTATGATCTCGAAAATGTACAAAACCCTGGTGAATTCTGCCACAAAAGAGAGGAAGACATGTAAGTTCTATTGGGATAGAGTCCTGGGGGATCTTTGGGAGACAATGTACCAGATAACATTTCACGATAAAGTCTCCACGCATGTCATTAAGTACAATTCAAAGGTTCTCCATGGTTGGCCTAGGGACCCGGTGAGAGTATCAAAGATGTTCCCAGGGATCTTGCCTCTATGTAGAAGTTGGTATAGAGGATTGGATACCTCTCTGCACATGTGGTGGGATTGCCCCTGTATTTAATATTTCTGGCCAGAACTCTTGAGTTGGATAAAGAACATTTCAGGATGTTCCCTTCAGTTAGAAGCCCTTACACTTATTATCGGTATCCCACCAAGGGGGGTTGAGGCTTACAGACTCCCCAAGATGTGGGAGGCCTTCCTGAGGGCAGGCCAAATAGTGATAGCCCAGAAATGGAAGAAGCAACAGCCCCAAAGAAGTAGGACTGGCTGCATAAGGTGTGGGAGGTCTAGCTCATGGAGACGTTAACATATATGACCCATGATGAGCGGTCCATCTTGACAGATGATTGGGGATTATTTATTTCAAAATATGGTACCAGAGAGGACAGGAACCCTACTTCGGGATCTCAGGGGAGGGATGGCAGAACCAACAGGAGTTGGAAGAGTTATAGTCAGCTAGGTTGGGGAACCGATAGGAGTCAATTGTTGATAGTGAGTAAGTGTGATGATGTGGCTTGGGCTACTCTGGGATTCCGGATGCGGTTTTGGGGCGACGAAGAGAGATTGCTATGTCGGGATACTCTTTGGGGGCAGTAATCCTATCTTGTATTGTCGCCTTTAAGGCCTAGAGTCATGGATAAGGAACCTGGGGATCACACTTGTGAGAGACACAGACAAGTGGTGTTCGGTGAATGATAGAGACAGAATCGAATCTGCTAGTTACCTGGAATGTATTGAAGTTAAAAGGATGGACAGGGATTCTAGGTGTTGTCTGTTTATGAGTTTGTTACCCATCTAATTTAAATTTTGTTCAAGTGTACATGTATGTCTGATGTTCTTTTTTGTATAAACTTGCAATAAATACTGAGTTTAAAAAAAGAAATTGGGTGGAGTTAGGTCTGATAAAATTGTCAACGAGCTTAAGAAGTTTATCTGTTACATAGTAGCAAGATGTTTTGAATATATGTCCATACATGACAAGATTTGCCTCTGAACGTTATTACACATATCTGGGAGAGCAGAAACATAATGTAGGTGGCAGTGCTCACGTTCCCAATTTAGCTGTGTTAGAGCCTTGAGAAAGACCGTTTTGGTCGAAACACGTGTCGGCTTAGACTCAATTATATGAATTAAGGCCATAACAATACAGATGTTTACACACTAATATTCAGCACTGTCAGCAATTACATAATAGAATGGGTAATTGCGCGTGCGTGTAGCAACCGCAATTTAAGATAGCACCTTTCAAATGCACCCTTGATCGTCATTCTGTTCAGTTTTCTGCAGATAATGGATACCCTGTAATTGCTGCTAATTTAGGCAATCCTGTTTTTCAGGAAATGACACGTCTGCACAATAGGACTTCCAGGCTGATATTCATAAGAGCAAATGTGAGACTTGCTCAAAGTGACCATCATGACACTGGGCCAGTGTGCATATAAGACCCTTTCAGGTAGATGAATTCAGTGTACAAGGTGTGGGTATTCGGAAATGGAACATTAGACCTTCTCCGCTTTTAAGTAGAGCCCCTTTCAGGTAGATGAATTTAGTGTCCAGGATGTGGGTATTTCGAAATGGAACATTAGACCTTCTCCACTTTTAAGCAGAGCACCTTTCAGGCAGATTAATTCAGTGTCCAGGATGTGGGTATTTCGGAAATGGAACATTAGGCCTTCTCCAACTTTAAGTAGAGCCCCTTTCACGTAGATGAATTCAGCATCCAGGATGTCGGAATTCGGAAATTGAACCTTAGAACTTCTCCACTTTTCAGGTTGTTATTCTGGATCTGTTCTATGGGAGCCGGGACGCAACAGCACAGTATTACTTGTAGGTAACATGAGTCACTCATTTTCAGCATTGGACTGGATGCCTTTCGCAAGGCACTTGCAGCCCAATAACCCAAAACAATATGGTGATTATACGTAAACATGCAATATCATTATTTGTTGTACTGAGAAAGTACTGGAAGCTAAGCTGTTTATTATTGAAAATAAATACAAAAATACCTTATTTGAAGTTAGGTTTCAGAAGGATACCATACAATCTGCTAAGCAACCATACACATCATATATGATATATGCAGTATAAACACCCTATTTTTAAACATACTAGCTCGCAGAATTAAAGATTGACTGCATGTTTCCTCATTCTAGCAAGCTCTCCAAAGACCCTCTGCAATTAATAGCTAAGAAAATTATTGGGACTTTATTTGGGGGGCCAGTGGTCGCACCCCTAAGGACTCCCTTGCTACCATTGTGGTCTATTTGATACCCCTAAAACAAAAAGGAAAAAGATTATTATTTTCTTTTTTAAATGTGGGCTGTGGCCAGCGCCATGTGAATCTATGCTTCTGGAATTGCTGGTTTTCTTGTTCAGGTCCCTTAAAAAAAACAGAGGGTTCCACAACTGTAACACTTTGAGTAGTGACCCTAAATAAGAAAGAATAGGAATAACAAATAATGTATCTTTATGGAATTCTATAGAATAATTGCTAGACTCATTACAAGTTTATTTCAGGCACACTTCAGGGGGAGCGTCACCGATTTAGTCTGTTCTTAAACACCTCAAATTCAGACAGAAACTTTCCAAAATCATTTAGAGTAGAATGAGCATCCATTTCGGACTATGTATTTTGCTTTTTGCAAGTTGCAGTTATAGCATGTTTTTTTTGTTCTTCTGCCGTTGTCTCTGTTACGATCATCACAAGACACTCCATCTCGGTGTCCTCAATCACTTGACAAAATCCTTATGCTTAAAAGCTTGTGTACAGTGTCACAATGTTTGACCATAGCACATCAAGTGGCTTTGATTTCATTGTGCCACAAATAAAGCTTTGTTGCAATGTTTCTATCTTTCCTATCTCCGTGGCATGCTGTTCAGGATGTTTGTTTGCATGTATGAGATAATGAGGCCCAGAGTACCGGATGCCATGTGAGTGCGCTTCTTTGCCTGCACTACTCAAAAATGTGTAATACACAGTTATGAACCCTCCCAGTGATATGTATTTTGCCAACCTCTGAAGCCTGAAAAGTAGATCTGCGCAGGTTTCACATGTGGACAACTTTGCACCAGACCTAGAGATGAACTGGCCTGCTGTTAAATCTCACTTACCAGTTTAATGGTATCCACTACAAAGTGTAATTTGCTTTCTGACTTTGAGAACATTTATACATCTAAGTGCTCATTTTACTATAGCCGGTAATATAGCTCCAGCCAATAGGATAGCTCAGTGGGTTGAGTGCTCACTGTTGTAATGTGTGCGGGATCTGCAGATTTCAGGTTCGAATCCCGGCAAAGACAACTCAGGTTTTCATCCTTCTGAGGTTGATGAATTTGAATTTGAATTTGAATTTCTTTATTTGTAAAGCGCGCCTTGCCCTCGAGTATCTGGGTGCATACTTTGAGGTTGCAACAGACATATACATCATATAATCATATAAGGTACGTATAGTATGTATTTACATTTTAAATTTACAATATTTACAGAGCAGAGGTGAGAATATATACGTCATATGCGGAGGGCTAGATTAGTGCTAAAGACATGGACAGGGAGCGGTGCTAGTTGTCGCTGTTCTGGAGCCACAATTTGTTATTGCGTTTGAAGGCAAAAGGGGAGGGTTTGGACCTGAGAGTGGGACACAGAGTGTTCCAAAGTTTGGTTGCTAGGACAGGGAAGCTGCAGCTGCCGGCTTTCTGTCGCTTACATTTGGGCAGGGTCAGACAGTTAGCTTGTGCAGATCTCTGTGGTCGAGTGGAGGTGCCAAGCGATTGGAGAGGTATTTTGGGGCTTGGTTGGTGAGACACTTGTGGGTAAGGGTTAGGGTTTTGAGGGAGATTCTTTGGGCTACTGAGAGCCAGCCCATGTTGCATCTGGTGGCTGAGATGTGGTTGTTTCTGGGGATGTTGGGGACTGCTCTGATGGCGTTATTCTGAGTGACCTGCAGCTTGTTTAGGTTCCTTTGGCTAGTGCCCAAGTAGAGCGTGTTGCAGTAGTCGATCTTGGACATGATGAGGGTTCTGGCTAGAATGATGCAGTTCGCTGTGAAGAGGAAGGGGCGACATGTGGTGATCAGTTTGCAAGTGTAGGCGGATGTGACTGAGTTGGTTTGTCTGGAGAGGAACAGAGTGGAGTCGAGGTAGATCCCTAGCGTTTTGGTGTCTTTGGAGAATTGATGATGTTGCCATCAATGGTGAAGGACTTGAAAGCAGGATCCAGTTTGCTGAGGTGGTAGTGTGAGCCGAGGATGAGGAGCTCCGTCTTATCGTCGTTAATAAATAGCTCGTGTTGGGCCATCCAGGCTTGTATGACCAGGTAGATGTTGTTTAGTGATTTAGTGTCAGCCAAATAGTCTCCAGTGATAGGGATGAGTATCTGGGTGTCATCGGCATAATTTGTGTAGGTGACACCCAGATAGTCAAGGATATCAAAGAGGGGTTTGGTGAACATATTGTATACGGTGGGGGAGACGCAGGAGCCCTGAGGCACGCCACAGGGGACAGGTGACGGTTCAGCGGCCGCTGACGTGGAGAAGACCCTCATGGATCTGTTGTCAAAGAATGATCTGATCCAAGAGGTGGCAGTGTCTGAGAAGTTGGCGGTGGAGGAGTGGTGCTGACAGAGGATGCAGTGGTTGACAAGGTTGAAAGCTGCAGATAGGTCTAGTAATAGCAATAGTGCAAGTTTCGCTTTGTCTTTGAGGTCCTCAATTTCAGTTTTCAGATCAATAAGGGCTGTTTCAGTCCCGTGCCTGGGTCTGAAACCTGATTGCCTGAGGCCGAGAAGTTCATTGGCTTCGAGGTATTCCTGGATCTGGAGGTAGGCTGCCCGATCAAGGATTTTAAGCAGGAAGGGGACCGTGGTGATGGGCCTGTAGTTGGTGTGCGTGTTTGGGTCGAGGGTGGGTTTTTTAAGTAGGGGTATGACCAATGCATCTTTTAGATTGTTTTGAACGATGCCTGTTTTAAAGGATGTGTTGATGAGAGTGGTGATGAAGGGGGCTAGATCATGAGCCACTTCCTTGATGGTTGAGGCAGGACATAGGTCCCCTTGGCAATTGGTTTGTTTAAGCCTGTTGATGATGTTTTCAACTTCGAGAGTGCTGAGAGCTGTGAAGCTGAAAGGCTTAATAGTAGTCCTGGGGGGGGTGTTGCGCATGGACGGGGGTTGGATGTCGATTTGGAGGCATGATTGTTTGGCGTTGATTTTGGCTTGGAGCATGGTGATTTTGCCCAGTAGGGCATCTTGAATGTTTGTACACCAGGAGCTGTTTTTGATGCAAGTGGCTGGGGAGGTTGCGGGAGATTCAAGTTCCTTGAGGATCTTGAAGAGCTCTTTAGTGTTGGATTTGGCTTCCATGATGCGGCCGTTATATGTGTCTTTCTTTGCCTGGCTTCTCTGTAGTTGAGAGAGGCAATGGTCAGGTGGTCTTTGTTGGTGTCGGAGGGGTGACTTTTCCAGCGGGATTCAGCAGAGCGTTTGATTTTTGCAGAGTTCTCTTAGGTGAGGGGTGAACCATGAGTTAAGGTGGGCTCGGGATTTGGGTCTCCTCAATTTGAGGGGGGTGATGGCGTTCAGGGCTTTAAGCATGGACTGGTTGTAGGCGTCAACTAATATTGTGGGATCCGTGCATGTGGTGGCAATTTTGTTTAAGAGCGGCAGAATGAGGGGGAGTAGTTTATCCTTGATGATGTCTCTTTAATTTCTAGTCTGGGTGGCTGGGGCGGATTCTTGTTTGGGGATGGGATCAGTGGTTTTGATTTCGAAGAGGATTGTGTGATGGTCTGACCATGCGCAGGGGGTGTTATCCTTGAGGTTGATGCAGCAGTTGGATTCCGTTAGCTAGTCAAGGGTTCGCCCTTTGGAGTGGGTGGGTTCCGTGATGAGATGGGAGCAGCCTTGGTCAGTTAATGAGTTGTCTCAAGCGCTGCAGGGTCATTAGGGTCTTGGTATTCAAGATTGAAGTCACCAAGTAGGATGATTTGTGATTTGGCTTTGGCTTTTTTGGATATGATGGACAAGATGTCATCAGGGAAGGAGGATATGGGTCCAGGTGGTCGATATATGAGGTGAAGTGTAGCCGTTTGTTTGGGGGGGGTGGTAAGATTGACCGGGAGGAGTTCTGCGGAAGGGATTTGTTGGCTGTTAATGTTTCTAATCCCTAAGGCGATTGTATGGGTGAATGCGACACCACCTCCTTTGGTTTGGTTGGTGTTGCAGTCGCATCTGATAATAGTGTAACCGGCAGGAATGGCAAGCGCGAGTAGGGGTCCTGAGGCGCTATGTAGCCAAGTCTCGGTTATTGCTACAAAGTGAAGGTCATGGGTTGTGGTCAGATCCGCAATGTCTAGGGCGTGCACCGGGAGTGACCTGGCATTGATCAAGGCACCTTTGATGTGAGATGCTTTGGGTAGATTGTTTGGTGTTGGTGGGAGTGAGGAGATGCTGCTGTGGGGAGATTGTGTGGGACGAGGGCTCTGATGGGGGTGAGAGAGGTGGGGTGCACATGGATCGTGGCTGTCGCATGGGAGTCTTGAGCCCAGTCTAGCATTCCTGAGGGTTACTGAGCAAGGTAGGTTGGGTGTTGGCCTAGTGGCGAAGTGTTCCAGCCACAGTGCGGGTGAGTTCAAGTAGGGATTGTGTCGGGGCAGGGGAGTTGGCATGTTGGCAGGGTGTGCCATGTGAAGCATGGGTGCCATGCAAGGTGAGTTTTGGGAGGGGGGTTGCAAGGGCTGATGAAGACTAAGGTGATGAATAGAGGGAGTGGCCAGGTGGTGTTATGTGGTGGTAGAGGCAGGCTCATAATGAACTAGGTAAGTGTGCGATGGGTTGCGCGATGAGATGCAGGTGTTGACAAAGGACAACACAATGGCTAGGTGTAGGCCGCACAGTGGCTAGGTAAAGACAGCACAGTGGCTAGGTATAGGCAATTCAGGGCTATACATGCAGAGTATATGCAGCACAGTGGCTAGGTATAGGCAATTCAGGGCTATAAATGCAGAGTATATGCAGCACAGTGGCTAGGTGTAGGCAATTCAGGGCTATACATGCAGAGTATATGCAGCACAGTGGCTAGGTGTAGGCAATTTAGGGCTATACATGCAGAGTATATGCAGCACAGTGGCTAGGTATATGCAGCACAGTTGCTAGGTATAGGGGGGGTGCTGTTGGCAGGCGATGCGGATGGGAGTACATGGGAGAATGGCTAGGACGGTGGGCGGTCAGCCTGGTAAGGCAATCATGGCAGGGTACAAGGGCAGTATGCACAGTCAGGCAATGAGGGCATGCATAGAGGTGAATATCGTATTTAGACAATCAATCGATCAGGGCAAGGCACATAAGCGACAGAAGGAGCAAGCAATGCAGTGTCATGGAGAGCAAGTGGTATTGCATGAGTATCACACTAGAGCCTAAGTGGAATGAAGTACCTGGCCATGTTCATAAATGAGTGCCAACATAGTTTGGGTGGTATTGTATGTATATTTGTTCTATATAAAGCGCTTAAGTGTAAGTGCTATCTAATAACATATAATTATCATTCGGCCTTGGACGTTTGCTTGCATTCACAGTAATTTGGTAATATGGGCCAATGCACATAATGATACATATGGTGATCCATTCTTGTATAAAATGTATATCACATTTCAGTGATATCATAACCATATTTTTCGCAGTGTACTTAGGTACAATGCTATGTGATGCCACTTCCTTTTTTGTCGAGGGGTGAAAGGTCATGTTCCATCAAGTCCTATGATGTCACTTCAGGGTGTGGTTAAATTACATCATTTCCTGTGATGTCATCATAGGTCAAGGGTGATGTGATGTTACTTCCGCTACCCCTGGCATTTTGGTGAAATGATGTCCCTGATTATATAACAAACATAACTTTCTTTCAAGTGTTAATTTCACACAAGGGACCGCCAGTATTAGCGCATATGTGCTGTTGGGTGCCTAGCATGCAATGTTTAACTTTTAGAGGTGGAGTGTAAAAGGAAAACAGTAGAACCAGGTGAAATAACATTTTTTCTTTCCTTTAATGCTGTCTTTTAGCAAAGTAAATGCTGGCGGCAAATTGCACTTTGAAGACAGCATTTGTCATTGGATTCCTGTGGACGCTGCCTGCTTTTAGCAGGTGCTAAATGGAGACTGATTCCAAAGGAATCCATTCGCTTTATGCCTGCATGAAAATACTTTGCAGGTGTAAAATGAATTATACTTTGAAGACGGAAGAGGAAAGCTTGGCGGAGAGCTTAACTCTGCTTATATGCCTCTTCCACTTTCAAAGTACTTGAAAATGGGCACAGCAGTAAAGAAAGGCCTAACAGGATTACACCTTGCTTTTATGACTTAATTTCCCACTTCATCCCTTTCTGGGGACCGCCAATGCGTTCCAGAGCGTTCATACATTATTAATGAATAACACTAGCTTCAGTAATTGTTTCCTTTGAAACATTACTTCTGTGCAAACAAATAAATTGGGCCTCATCACAAGTTGGGTGGTGCAGTAAAAAATGCAGTGGTAATAGCGTTACCACCCCAATATCGCACCGCCCAATCACGAGTTTTGGGTAAAGATGGAGGATTCACCTCCAGCTCTGATCCAGGGGTGAATGTGCCAAATTTCTGGCCATTTGTGGCGCAATTACCGTGGCGCAATTACGGACGCAGTAATTGCACCATAAATGCTGCATTGAGTCCTTATATGGGAATTTACCTCGCCACTGCCACTTGTAATCTGGCGGTAATACCGCTGGACCAAGTAGCGGTAACAGTAATTGCATTGGAGGTATACCTAATTATGATGAGACCCAAATATGTTTAGTATTTTGCACCAAGAATTTGCAGAGTATCCATAACTATTAATTAGCTTCGGCTTATATGGGTGTGATTAGCCAGAACAATTGTCATGGAGGCAAAAAGAAGGGAGGGGGTGTTGAGAAGTATAAAACTTGATTGGAAAGGCAACTGGCTATTCTTGTGGCATACATTGGATCAGAGATTATAATTTTCATAGGTGTTCTGTTATGCCAATCAATCAGTGGTTGTTTGATGAAATAGGTGTAATGGAGGAAGGATGTAGGAATGTTCTATGATCCTGCCTCTCACCATAGTTTTTTTCTATCAGCAGCATGTCATGTGGCAGACAGGAGTAAGTAATACAAACTGCATTGGTTCATTCCTACTAAATCCACCTGCTTACAGTGCTCCCCTAAGGAGGCTTATGAAGGAGGGTGGGGTTGAAGAACATACCCTGGTTAGCCCTTCTTCCCCTCCCTGCTGACTGGTGTTTTTGAGTACAAAGCTCCAAACGTGCTCGTAACTTCTAGTCACAAAAGTCACAGTCCTAGACTTACTCATAGTCACAATCTCTCGTTGTGTCCTAGTTTTTAAAGACTTACTTATTTGGGATTTGTAGAACAGTAGACACCACCTTTCAGCATTCTCAAAACACATGGTGAGGTGGTAAGAGAAGCAAGAAAAGGTAAACCAGGGAAGACAGGCAACCATCCAGAGGTTGTGAATCATCCAGAGGCTAGTGTCTATCTCACAACCTAAAAATGTTCACCAGATGATGGGAACGTCTTTAAATGAGAGGAACCTATGGATGCCAAACCTTAATGAGGAGGCAATTTGGCCTGTCCTAGTCATCTGTTCTAGTCATCTGGACTGTTGGGATATGATGATTGTTAAGAAGGATTTCTGAACTCAGACCTGGAGGGGCTGAGGTTCAGAAGGCCAACCTAGTTTCTTGGAACAGGGTAACCTCTGGACAAACCAGGCCAATCAGGGTAGCTATGGCAGGCAGTCAAGACTAAGTCTCAGGAAGGGTAAGGGTGACGGAAAGACCTCAATGAGCATACAAAGCAGTGACACTTACAAATTACTCCAGACAGGTGTTATATTAAAAATATAGACACATTTATTACAAGGCCTTTGTAACATAGACCATAGTAAAGAATCACAGTAACACTAGATTAAACCAATACATCATAATCAACACAATATATATACAAGACCAATGGGGTCTAAGGGGTTAAAAGCACGAAATATGTTGACCACCAAGATGGGGAGGAAAACAGGCATTGCAATTAATCTTTAGACCCAGTTCCCCATCAAGAATACACCTAACTAAGAGGCACTCCAAGCCCTACGAATAGAGGAGCCTTATGCTCAATAGTACATGCACACGCTTGTGCCAATGGACAAAATAGAGTCTCTTCAAGGGTCTCTAGCAGCTCAGGAAGGTGGATAAGGCGATGAAGAACAAGTTCCCACTATTCAAGCAGGACCACCACTTGAGGGCAGAGGCAGTTCGAGAATGTGAAATGGAGTCGCTATTTCGCAATAGCTGTGGAAAGGAAAGGGGCCCTCGGGGGCCACTTGTGCGTAAAAATAGGCTCCTGTGCAAGGGGCCGCCGGTTGGGGTAAGGACTTCTCACCAGTCCCCGATGCAGGCAGACCCAAACTTCACCAGTACAGTCCACTTCGCTGGCAGGTTCGAATGCGACAATCAGGACGTCTCGACACTGTGTAGTTCCAGAGTTGCAGCGAGGATTCCCAAACGGGACAGTGGCAATTTCTCCGCTGAGGGTGAAGGAATCGGCCCAATTCCACTGCAGCCAGCTTCAGGGGCAAGGGGGTCACAAATGCAGCAAACTTGCACAGGTTGTTGCCTTAGTAGGGCAACACGGTAACCGTGTTTACTCCGGAACGGGCGCACTCGTCTCACTTCAGACCTGGGAATGCCAAGTGTACGAAATTCAGTGTGAGGGTGCCGTGGGCATGGACCTAGCAGTATACCAAGTTTTGAGGGCCTCTTTGAAACAGCGGCTGTGACAGAGTAAAAGTCCCACATAAACTGGTCAGCCCACTGGTTGTCAGAGGGACACTTCCGAAGAGGCTTACTTTCAGGGTTTGATGAAGGTGCCGAGAGTAGTTGATCCCACATTTCCAATGGGTCGAAGCATCTTCGCAGACCTTCTAGGACGATCAGATGCAGAGGGGTCCCATGGGACGACAGCGGGCTCAGGGTGCGAAACCTTCCAGCGGGCCACCAGCGGTGGCTTGACTCGGCTTCTTGTTGCAAGATACTTTGCTCCTTATCCTTTGTTCGGTGTGAACTCAGGAGATCGACATGGTAGTTGTGTTTTCAGCCTCCTCTTATCCAAAGTTCCCTTCGCGCCAAAACAGAGAGGAACCAATGCGGATCTGCTCACAAACACTCACTCCATATGTGGACCAATCATGGACCACGGTGGTCCCAGGCATTCAGGACACTCCAGACTCTCTGGCACCCAGGATGTGTATTGGGAACAGACGTCCCAGCCCACATCCTGGAGGCACACACACAAGGCATGCAGAAGCCCGCAAAAGCATTGGGTTTCGCGGGAAAGTGCATGACCAAATAAGGACTGACCCGGGTCGACTCGACCGGGGGAAGGTGAAGGGACAAGATGGCCAAAGGACAGGACAAAGAACCTCGTGCATGTCCATTTTGGAACCAGGCCACCTATTCGTGCCAAACTTGGTTAACACAGTTAACATGGCAATAAAGGGTTGAAAATAAGAGAAAACGATAGCTGCCACCAGTCCTGTCCATGACACATCTGCACAGTTCATAAAAAGTCCAGCGAGAGTTTCTAGGGCCTTTGGAAATGACTAGAGACCCAAGTGTGCTTTATGTTAAGATACTTTGCACACTTGTTACATGTTGCACAAAAGCTGCAACATAAGGAAAGGACTAAGGGAAACAAGGTCTCCCAGTACTGACTGTCTTTAAGGGCAGGTCAGTTTCCCCATGGAAAGTGAGCAAAATCCCAGGAGTGCAGCTGAGGGCTGTGCTTCTCTGGCAAAGTCAGTCAATGGTGTTTAAACAGCAGCAAAAAGTTTGGGGGGGTTGACACATGGAGGGAAAATTACATACAATTATGAAATCTTTCCTAACAATGATATGATATGGCATTTACAATGCGCCTATACACAAGTGTTTCAAGGCGCGTCGAGGCAAGGAGGGGGAACAGAGGGAAGACAGAGACAACGACCTTACTAGGCCTGGTGACATTGAGATCGCGCAAGGGAGGGGGAAGGAGAGAAGTGCATGGGGAAATAGGGCAGTGCAGGAGTGTATAGGATAAACAGTAAAATAAATAAAGACACTAAATAAATAAAAGAAGTGCAGCCAGCTGGTGGCAAGTGCAGGGGTAAGTGCAGACATCAGGTGTCAAGTGCTGGGAAGGGGCTGTAGGGCTACAGAAACAGGCCCCGAGTTCAAACGTTGCCAGGGGGCAGTGTAGGTGTGCAACTGGAAGGGAATGAACCTGGGCTTGAGATCAGAGGGTAGCCAGGAGAGCAACAATGCCATTGTCTAGGTGTTTTGGAAGGAGAGGAGGCCAACTCAGTAATTTGGGATTGTCTTCGTTGTAAGCAGAGATGAAGAGGTTAGTCTCTAAAACCTGCCAGCATTCTACTAGCTCACCTTCCAATTGTAGTTACGCCTTCATGGGATTCCAAATTACAGAGCTTTGAGCACGATGGGAAGTGGCTGGATGTGGAATTATGAGCCAGGAGTTCTACTGATGACTTCCGCATGTGACCATGCCATCTAAACTCCTTAATCAAGTGTACCAGCCATTTCTTTTTGCCTGTTTACAAGACTGAAGTGATGACTTGACTGTGCTGGAGTCACAATCATTGCAGCTGGAAATCACGGAAATCAAAAGTTTCTATCTCGGAAAAATGTGGACTGCACTGAGAGTTTGGGATCTACCCCCACAATTCCACAGTGACGGGTCAAATGTCTTTCAAGGTTTGGGGCATTTTCTCAGAATATGGGTATTACATTCTTTAAAGAGCATAAGATAGGCTACTAATATGTTGGGATTGTGCTTAGGAAGGTGCTAAGATCGTGTACTTCCCTAAACATTTTCTGCTGTAATTAATTACACCCATCTGGCATTTCCGGTTGATCACAAAACGCATGGTTTTTACTTTAATGAATTTTCTGGAATGTATGTTTTAAGACATACTGAAACATTAATTCTGGTTATCACAATTACATCGGCAAACTCGTTAATGCTGTCCAATCCTCTCTGTTTTATAGCAAGAAGACTTCCCTTGTTCCACTGATCATTTATAATTCAATGTGCAAAAACCAATATGTATCAAAACAGTATCCAGTGAAAAATAAGCTTAGTAGGTCAACTGGTATTTCCACAAGTCTGTCTGCATTCCATGCAATCTTAGATACTATGAATTATGGAAATGCATTCAAGGCCTATAAATCATCTTAAGTCTTGGTCGAAACATGACAAAATTAGAATATCAACAATCAAAGGATGAACATCAAGAATGCCACTTCATTCCAAAAGGACCTCCTACCCCATTTGTTCTTTGAAAGTCTCATAGTTAAATTCAATAATGGCGTTTTGCTTGACCATTTTCTATCTCTAGATATATTCCTCCTTCCTGGCACACTTAGTACCCACTGTTGTGCAGGATCTTGAGATTTGACAGGTGACAAAATCCAATTCTGACCAGTAAACGTACAAGGCGGAGCAGAGGGCTTTATTTGCTATACCTAAACATGGACCCCATCCCGGCTCAGCAGTGTTTTAGTCATATAAATTAAACAGCCAAAAGAAGATAGTATACCTTTTTTCTTTTGTTTCCAAGGGCCACGTGCAGGCTATGCCCTCAAGAGATGCGCAGTGGAAGCTTCCAAATAGCAATACTATCAACTAAAAGGGATGTTAGAGCAAGATTATAAGATAACATTAACAATGAGAGCACGGACAAGAACTCCCATGTTCTGTTATGCTAATAAAGTTGTATTGCGCGACCCAAAGACATCCAGGTGCCCTTACCAGAAAGAGTAAGCCAACGAGGTTCTCAGTATTACTCAAACAATGTGGTCTTCAACAATTTCCTGAAAACAGGTGGTTTTCTTCCTTACGCAGATATTCCGGTAAGGCATTCCAAGCCTGTGCTGCTAGGGCATGAAATGCACAGCCTTTTCCACAGGTTCTTTTTATGCAATCAACTTCAAGACAGCAGGCCTTGGCGGATCGAATGGTTTCTTTTATGGCGATAGATGTTCAACCTATCCTTAAGATATGTCGGGGCATTTCCAAAGACACATCTATGACAGATGGTCAATAACTTAAACTGGATCCTTGCTGAAATCGGCAGCCAATGCAGATCCCTCCATGCCGCAGAAGTAGGTTCAGCATGGTTCATCTGGTATATAATGGGTACTGCAGCATTCTGTACTTTTTGCAATTTCTGAACGTCTACTTAGTTTGCCCATCTAGAAGAGCATTACAATAGTCCACCCGTGGAAGTATCACAGCTCTAACCAGTTTTACACAGTTTTCCTTTGAAACCAAAGGGGTAACTTGTTGTAACACTTTGGTAATTAGTGTTTTTCACTATTACCTCAACATGGGCACCGCTATCTAGGCTGGCCTCCATGTAAGTACCTAAGGTCTTTACCTTAGACATGATGGTAATCCAGCTACTTTCAATCATAAAGCTTACAAAGGCCTGGCTCAGCCTTTCTCTGGCATGCCGAGACCCATAGATCATGAGCTTGGTCATTGCTGCATTAAGGCATAACCAGTTTGTGGTCATCCAACCCTTGATGGTCTGAAAGGCCAGATTCAGCATTCTCTGATCATTTTCGTGGTTCCCACTGATCTCGAGTACCAGCTGAAAATCATCTGCGTAGTTGCAGAAGAAGAGACCCAGATCCTCCAAATCCATGCACAGAGGGATAATATATATTAAAAAGTAGGGGCGAAAGACATGCCCCCTGAGGGACTCCACAAGTAGTGATTTCAATTTCAGAGGCATATTCATCCCAGTGAACTCTTGAGTGACGTCCCTCAAGAACAGACTTTAGCTATTTAATCTCCTCAACTGAAAGATCCTCTACACTAGCCATTCGATCTAGCAAAATCTTGTGATCGAGCAGATCGAAAGCCGCTGATAGGTCCAACAATACCAGCAGCCCACAAGGACCAATAAAGTATGCTGAACTGAGTGCCAACACTCACAGAGACTCAGCACAAGGACCAAGCTGTTTTGCTGTTGGGAGCATTGACCACAAATGCCATCAACCAGCCAGGACTAATAAAGGAGTCTGCACGCTGTGCCAACAATGTGTCGAGTCTGCGCAGAGTCAGTGTGGTTTTGCTGTTGGAAGCAGGGACCACAACTCCCATTCAAAACACAAGGACCAGTAAAGTTGGCTGCATAGAGTGCCAATGTCTGTGTCAATTCAGCGTAGCCTGCTCTGTTGTGCGGTTTGGTGGTTTGTGTGAACCAGATTTTGGATAGAAGGTCAGATTGTCTTCCTTAACAAGTATGGAAGAAAATATAACTGAGGTGCAGTGGGTTTGTATAATGTATCCCTTTGCAACCAATTCTTTTTGCCAACTCTGCTATTGACTGTCAGCTGAATAACGGGTAAATGAAAGGCCAACAGCGCCATGGTAGCTCAACCATCAAGTAAGAAGTCTTCAGTGACTTGTTCTATAGCAGATGGGAACACTTTGATTACAGAGATTGAGACACTTCTGGATGGCATTAGAAGTGATAACTTTCTGGAACCTAAGGAGGAATACAAATATTGCTGTGATCAAGGGTCCAGCTTGCTCATCTCCTAAAAATCCAACAATCCAGTCAAAGCAGCCCTATAGTAATGCTAGAAAAGGAAAGTATTCCTGATATTTGTACTCAGTCTGAGGTTCCTCAAACTTGTATGTAGATGTAGATAGTAGGACGTTTTTATAAGTTACCTGTAGAAAATCTTCCTTGTTCTGAGTTTATGGGCATGTCATCCAACCTACTTGCTGTTGTTAACCATGTCATTAGTAGAACCTTTCAGAACTTCATTCGATTGTCAAAGATATTTGATTGACAAACAGGTTTACAGTACTTGAAAGCAAGCTGGAGACTGAGGGAAATGCTAAAATAGTGTCCCTTGTTCAGTTCAGCTAGTAGGCAATGGGAATGCTGTTGGAATCTCTTTGCTACGTTCTCAGCTTGTTTCATCATATGATATTGCACATTCGATGACAGTGGTCCCAATTGGTCAGCCGATGTCCTCTGATACATGCACAAACAGAATTTTTCTTTTTTCTTTTTTTCTTTTTTATTTTGTTTTTGGTGCTTACACCCCTTTACAAAATCAGAGTTACAAAGGATTTGCATGAAGGAAGAAGAAAGCAAAATTCTTTCAAAATAAAAACATGTGTTTGTTATATACACACTAAAATACAGAAATATGCATACCTTTTAGAAATACATTAAAACTTGACATAACGAAATACCTATACATAATCAAAAAGTAATACATTAGCACATACACTGACTCAGAGTGTATTAGGTAACATCATTTCTCAATGTCATAAAACATACATGTTCGTAAGACATAAAAAAGGATACATTATCATTCCCTTTAACACTGACAGCAATGCTTCAGAAAACATATATGGCTATATGATGTGCCATTATCTAGTGAGAGCTGATTCAATTATTAGTAAACATTGCACCATTGCCAGTAATATAGAGTTACTTGTTCCCCACATACACCTGGCCCACATGAGATTCCGTCCTAATGCTGTCTTTGCAAATTTAAATTCTTTCATTGTGTGAAGTCTATGTGGCACAAAGTAAGGGCAGAAGAGAAAGAGATGTTTAAGTGTTTCCTCTGCCTTTACATTACCACAAAAGCAACATCATTTGTCACAGGAAAAATGTATGTGCGCAGACCAATGTTTTATGCAGGATTTAGTGTGGAACAAATGAAGAGGAAATCTCATATATAGTTTACGAATTTGTTTGTGCCTAAAAGTAGCATATTCAGAAAAGGAGGAGTAAGTAGAAATTAAATTAGGCGTAGCAGCCCAATCATTGCGAAATAATCTCTTCTTTGCCAAGCCCAACTTCCATTGCAATTCTTCAGGGAGGATATTGATCTCTGTTACCGATATATATGTACTCATTTCTGAAAGTGTTCAATCGAAATTGGTTTAGATTTAATCAACATGCTGGAGAAATCCTCGCAGAAGGAGTTTGGTGGAGGAAAAAGCATTTTGATATATGTATTTAGCAATCTCCAATTGTAGCGAGGTGCAAGGGAATGAAGCCCTAATTCGTGTCTCAATATTGAGTTGGGGAGATAATTTGGCAAGCCCAAAGTTGACTTCCAAATCTTCCCTTGAAGCTTATTCAGGAAGGAGTCGAAGTCTGTAAGACAAAGATCCAACCCATAAAGGGTAATAGCCTCCACTTTCTTGGAATAGAACTCAAATAAAGGGATCAAAGAACATTTACAATATTTATACAGAATTATTTTCATTTAGGCAATTAAGGGGACCACATTCCCAGCAAGAGGTCTCTGCCAAAATAAAGAGGAGGAATTGTTTGCCAGATTGCAGCCTAAGTATGTTAAATGGGTATCCAACAGGAATTTCCTTTGAGTCGATCGTCCAACGAAATTTGCGCAGTTTCTTATGCACAGATAAAATTATAATGTTGGATTTCAGTGAGTTCACAGATAGGTTATTTGCAGTACAATACTGAAAAAAACATTCAAGCTTATTTTGAAGGCCTGCATGTATATGATCCAGAAGACGAACATGATCAGCATATGTCAACCAGGATAGCTATAGGCTACCAATACGGACAGCAAATGATTTGTTAATGTCCCAGGTTCGATCAATGTCCGCTAACTAGAGGTTGAACAGTACCGCCGTGAGGTTACAACCTTGTTTGACACCAATCGAAGTTGGAATGCCTTCTGTCAAAAGTCCCTGTCTTGTGATTTACACTTTGAAATTGGTTTTATGATGCAGCAAGGCAATGAGAGCAACCAGATAAGGGGGACATTTATAGCCCAACATCGTTTGCCATAATTTTCCTCTAATTACACTATCGAATGCAGATGAAAGGTCCAAAGAGCCTATGTAGATGGGCCCATAGGTAGAAGAATGACGGGCTGCTGTCAAAGGAGCCAGAATTGTAGCATTTAATTGGGTCCCCATAGATTCAAGAAAGCCAATTTGGGCTTTACTAAGGATGGAATTCCTGGTTATGAAAGTTTCCACATCATGAAGTATCAAAAGCACAAAAACTTTGGCTGCTACATCAACAAGTGCAATTGGGCGGAAGTTGAGGGGATCATTCAGAGGACCCTTTTTGTGAAGGGGTATAATGATAGAAGTTAACCATGATCTTGGAATTGATTTGCTTTTGAAAATGGATTGATAGAGCCTTAAAAAGATTTTTGCCAAAAATAAAGGATCATCTTTGATCACGCACAGTGGGAGCCCGTCAGGTCCTGCACATTTTGATGGTTTAAGTTTAGAAGTAGCAAAAACAATGTCATCTAGGGACCAATGGCATGTAGGAGGAAAATGAGAAATGATGTTGTGAATCTCATAAGCAGAAAACATAACAGGGAATGAATATTTGTGCTCAAAGAAAGTAATCCAAGTAATGCCATCAATTGCTGAATCCAGAGTGGCATGGTGTTCGCCTTTTACAGTCCGTAAAATCCTCCAAATGTCATGAGTATAGTGGTTGCATATATTGAGAACCGTCTTTTGGTTAACATCAAGAGATGTTTGATAACATACTCGTTTTACTTCATTTTTATGCTTTTGAAGCAAAGATTTTTTGGCAGCATGGTACTCCACAATGCTAAGAAGAGAGATCTTTTGTTTTAGTTTTCTTATTTCTAGATTTTTCTTCATTTTCAATTTTGTAATGCTAAAGGAGAAAGATTTACGGGAAGCAGATGCAGGCAAGAGATATTTGGGTTGTGCAGTTAGAGACACAAAATGATTCTAGATCATATTTAAATTCCAAATAAGAATTTCTTCAGATGAAATGCTGTTCTCTTCAGTGTCAGACCACAGATCGCGTTTAACAAGAAAAGTTAGACGTCTACATGTTGAACCATTCCAGTGAATTGAGAGCATAGCCAGGTCAATTTGGGCTAGAGTTAAAGTTGGATACAAAGAGAAATTCTTAACAGCTAACGTCAATGTTGTACATATCGGAAAGTGATCACTTAACATAATAGGGAGAGAGACAATAGAGGATAGTATACCCGATAAATTTCTTGAGGCTACCATAAAATCAATAATAGAAGATGCAGATCCTCTCTTCCATGTATGGAACGAGAATAGCAATTTAGAAGGAATTACTGATAGAACCCAGTCTTCAGAAAATTGCGACAATCTCATACCATTAGAGAGAGATCGTTTATAGTGGGTAGAAATTGGAGAAAGAACATGTGTATATGATAGTGCATAAAGGAAAGCATTGAAGTTGCCTCCTATCAGAATTTCTGCTTGTGGATTGCTTATCATTAATTCAAGGAAAATTGTATTGAGTGTGTTAATTGCTGAGTCAATGGACATAGAAGAAGGATTCCAATACAAAGTCAATCAAGAGAACCAAAGAGTAGCAGAGGGTGTGCTTTATTGTAAAGCAAAAGTTGTTATTAAGGAGGATTGCTATGCCACCAGATGGGTGCCCAAGTTTCCTTTTGAATGACTGGATTATAAAAAGAAGTAAAATCATCAAACTGGATATCAGTCATGGACATGGTTTCTTGGATAAATAAAATAGAAGGCACAGTCTGGGCAGCAATAGAAGAGAACCATGTAGTAAGATTGTTTAGCCCATAACAATTCCAGGATTGAATATATAGTTCTTTTGATTATGAGATAATTGTAGTGAGTGTAGTTGGAGCTGTTGTTTTGATAAGGGGTATTATCCCTATTAAACCATTTAGTGCAGTTGTAAGAGAGGCCTGCTGTGCCAAAATCTGGGAGTTATCATTCAAGTTAACAGAGGGTGATTTAGTTTCATTATGACAAGTATTTGCAACTGGGGGTTGAAATTCCAGGAAAGACCAAGCTGCTTCAAGAGAATCGAATGCATAAAGTTCAAGCCCCAGTAAAGCCAAATCTGATTTGAATTCCCATAATAGTTTTGCAATAATTGAAGATTGTACTTTGCAAAGCATGTGATTGTTGTTAATATTTGCAAGCTTGATCCACTCCACATCTTGAGAAATAAGATTGCGAAGGGATGGAATTTTGTAAAGAGAGTTCATTAAGTAGGCACGATTAATACATGCTGTGCCATTCATTTGTGCATTGCTAATCCATCCAATGGTAGTTTGCATTTCACACAGGATTTCTTGAAATGATGACAATGTGTCATTATGTATAACCAGAGGAATTAAGGGAGTTATTGTAAGAACAGGGTTCTCAACTTTGTCGATGTCACGAGCGAGCTTGTGAAGGCAGGACATGTGATCCTTTTGGGAAGTCACAAATAGGCATATTAGCATTTGAAAGTAAATTACCTTGAGATTCTGCAGCAGACAGTATAGAGTTAGTAACTAATTGTGGTCTGGCTTCTTCAACCGAAGGAAAAGATGAAGATGGATGAATCAGTGCCTGCACAACAATTGGGCCAGGTTATGCTCTCCCTAGGTTGGTCCCAATAACTGGCAGAGTATTTGTGAACAAAGAGGTTTTTTTGTTCTCTAAAGAGGGGAAGTATGTGCTCATATTTGCCTAAACCAAGGTAGTTAGTGCAGATTGAACTGGGTTCTTACCCATCTCAAACTCAATAACAGTGGTAGGTGGTGAGGAATGTGGAAAAGTAAGGTTATTAACATGCACACCAGTCTGCACCTTTTGCTGAGTTATAATTTGTAATGCCTTTTTACTTTCATCATTAAGTTGGCTAAGATTTAGATGGTGATCTTCGGATGTAGAAGGACCAAGTTTATTGGATCGGGCATTCAATTTGATTCTTTAGTAGACACTTTGTTGTTGTTTTTCGCTCTGTGTCTTCTTTTTACAGCTTTTTGATAAGCTTTCTTGGATCTGCGAGAAATATGATAGACGTTGGGAGTTGTGTTCACAGATTCTGGAATCTCAACATTTGACCAAGAAGTCACTCCACCTCCGTCCAAAATATCTGTGATAGCAGATGGACTATCTGGCGAATTAACTACTTGATTTAATATGGGAGCCAACAAATCAGTTTGCAAAAATACAGGAGGAACTAACTTTGCATCAAACAGTATTTGTTCCATTGCTTCTACTCTCTGCCCTCTGCAACTCATCCAGAACAGGACTGCGAGACTTGTCCTTGGCCTCAAGCCTAGAGATCGTATTTCTCCAGGACTGAAATCTCTGCAATGGCTCCCAGTGACTGCAAGGATTACGTTAAAAACCCTCTGCATTGTCCACAAGGCCTTCTGGGGCCTGGGGCCTCAATACCTCAAACTCTCTCTTACTAAATATCTTCCTTCTCAAGCTCTTCGCTCATCTTCCTCCAACTCCCTCAGAGTCAGTCACCTCTCCAAGCAATGAGTTGGTGGTAAATCTCTTTCTTTGGCTGAGGCCTCCCTCTGGAACAGCCTCCCTGCCTCCCCGAAACTTGAGGAGAATCATCTCTGGTTCTGGCAGCACCTCAAAACCTTTCTCTTTGCTTCTGCTTTTTCTCCTCCTCTCCCCTGCTGACCTCCGGGCTGAAACTGAATCTGCACTGGTTACCTGGCCACCCTCTGATCTCAGGCCTGGTCCCTTCCCCGCCAGTCACACACACCTGCACTGCCTTCCTGGCAGCCCCCGCACTTGGGGACTGTTTTCTGTATCCCTACAGTCCTACTACCAGCACTTGACACCTGATGTCTGCACTTACCGTTGCACTTGCCACCTGCTGGCCGTACCTTTTACTTATTGTTATTTATTCTATTATCCCATGTACTGCACTATCCCCATCCCCTTGCCACCCCACATGTTCCCCCTTCCCCCTTTGCATGCACTTTCACGATCTGAATGACACCTGGCCTTGTAGGATTGTTGACTGTCTCCCCTCTGCTTTCCCTCCCTTGCCTCATCACGCTTTGAAACAATTGTGTATAGGTGCGTTATAAATGCCATATCATATCATGTCATAAAGAAAGATTATATTGTGAACAACTGGCCCTAGTGCAGTATTGAAAGTAACATTTACACAGTGGGTACGCCAGTGGTTCAGATTGATTCAAAACCTTCCACCCATCACTTTTGTGCTTACTGTTTGTCTCACTATGTGAGAGAGGGTATGCCCAGACGTGGGTCTCTTGCTCGCTGCGCCATAGGGAACCAAGCTGCACCTCACTGAGGAGGCCCAACAAGGCCGAAACATGTCTGGGGTTGCTTGTGTTTCCATGCATAGGGGACCTGGCCTAGCAGTTCGGGCTGGGCTGCTACCATTGGTGGCAGTACCTGACTGATTTGAATATGGCTGGACCCCTTTTGCAATGGCGCAGACGGGCTAAAAAACGGTGGTGTGGAAGGTTGCCCAGAGCAACGCCAGTGGTTCAGATTGATTCAAAACCTTCCATCCATCACTTTTGTGCTTACAGTGGGTAAATAAAATGTGCTAGCCTTTCAGAATTGTGAACTGCAGCTAGTTTTTCTCTCTGAGCTGAAACTTTGACTGCAATACCTCTGGAGCTGGGCCCACCAGGGAAACAGGTCTGGTTGTCAATTTAAATGCTAAAATATAGAAAGAAATAGATTGAAATGATGAGATTTACAGATAACAGGACCATTACACATTAATTATGCATTAGCTCTGAACAGAGTCCCTTTGAATCTCAGGAGGAAAGGGTAGAATCAACCTTGGCCTGAGCAGGTGGCTGGGCACATTCTTAAGGAGAAATGGAAACTTGGACGAGAAATTAAACTGACTCTCATAGCATGCCGTGCCATTGATTAAACATTGAACACAGTTTCCTAAATAAAAAGGGCATTGTGTGTCCTATAAAACCCCCCATGGTTCATTTTAAAGGGGATAAAATGCCAGTTAGGACCATGTAAAAATAACATCTTTGTGATGTATAGTACTTAATTTATCAAAATTATGATTCTGGCATTTTCATAAATCTGAGGAATTGGAAATATTGATAGATTAATCAATGGTGAAATTAATGTTAGAAGTATGCAGTGTCAGAGTTGTAACTATTTTGGCGCAGTAGCAAACTGCAAAAAATTGTGCCTCTGCCCAGTAGGGTGACCCAAAATAAAATTAGTATTTTCCGACTGACCATAAAATGCAGAATCCAAAAATATATAGATGTACGTAATTATCTGAAAAATGTGCATAGCTGTCATGTTATGAGATTTTCAGAACACAAAAGGTTTAAACCCACTTGTCATTTTGAGATGATGAATCGTTCTCCTCCCTCAGCCTATATCATACATATCTCCCAACCTCTGGTCCTGTCAGCTGCCAGTGGGATCTTGGTGGGAGGTGAAAGGAGAGTGCTAGTCAATCCTTACTGTGGAATTATGGC
The DNA here is from genome assembly GCF_040938575.1 of Ambystoma mexicanum. Classification (NCBI taxonomy): domain Eukaryota; kingdom Metazoa; phylum Chordata; class Amphibia; order Caudata; family Ambystomatidae; genus Ambystoma; species Ambystoma mexicanum. Next base: position 1,079,135,134 of record NC_090936.1, on the reverse strand, counting down.
AATGTTGGAGTGACATCAGCCATATAAGAGGGCAAGTTTGATTCAGAACATGCCTTTTCACTTTATTCTGGTAGATAGTCTGCTGATGGACTCTTGCGAAAAACAACTAGCAGAGAGGCCTCAATCCTTGCATTGGAGATAGTCACAGGGAAATCTAGAAGCTAGCTGGGACCCAGCCAGAGGAGCCAGCAGGAGTCTGGGTGCAGGAGAAAATCCTTGACTGAAAGCCCTTGCTTTTTTCCCTGACCAAAGACTCCCATGTAAGTAGACAATCCAAAAGCCATAAATTGTGTGGGGAGCTAAGTTATCCCTTTCCATTAATGGGTAGAGGCGGTGAAACTGGGTAGGCCTTTGGTGCATTATTTTAAATCCAATTAAAATAAATTCCACCCTATCCATTAAAATTGAATTGTTTTGGAAACAGCCCGCCCTAGTACTTTCCATTAAATTGTGGGGTGGGGTAACTGTGTAGATACTTAGCACCCTGAATTGAAGGTAAAACCAAATATTTACAAATAGAAAATCACAGGATGAGTGTTGTTAGAATTCCAAACTAACAAAGTTCATGGCTAGTGTGTTAGAACCAGTATTGTCAATAAAGACTTGGGTAACAGTCTTTCTGAAACCCCTGGCTCCTGTCCTGAAGGGGTGTGTCCATAATCACAAAATAAATAACCCCAAAGCACTGCTATTCAAGTGAGTGTGAGGGTGCAAAAAAATCCTCCTTTATTCCCTTGTATCCCAAACCAGAATTACCAAACATTGCTTCTAATGTGAATGTGTGTTAAAAAATAAATGTCCCTTTGAGCTCCTTTTCCCAAACTTGCCTTTTAAAAAAAAGTTGAAAAATGATTTTCCCATTTGAATTCCTTTTGGCAACCTTGCCTATTAAATAAATGTTGAAAAACAATTTCCCCATTTGAGTTCCTTTTCCCAACAGAGCCTTTCAAATTAATGCCTAAAAATGAAATATCCCATTGATTCCCTTGCCTCCCAAACCAGAATCCCAAAGCACTGCCTGTCCTTCGAAAGTGTGTTGCAAAATGATTTTTCCATTGTATTGTGAATGGTTTCTATTGATTAATTTGCAATTAAATATGTTGTGAGTTGTGACTGCATGTTTCTAAATGTTACCTTTCTTGTTTTAATAACAGAAGGTAATTTGGAGTTGTGATATTGGGTGTTGCCACAGCATTGGTGGCTGATATTGGGTGCTTCTTCTTTGTCGAACCTTAAACAAATAAATACATATTCTTACTATACACCGGCCTGGTTCCTAGTCCATTTGTATTTGTTGGCGTGGGTGTGAGATGGTTTGGAGGCCTCACCAAAGTGAATCTGTAATAATGCTTTGGGTGCACGCTACCTTGCTTGGAGGGAAAGGAACTCCCTGAGTTGAGTGTGTCTGCCTAATAAACTGCGACAAGCTGGGGTCTTGTGGCCGGGTTTTGGTTGATAGTCTTCACTCATGACAGTGCAGTAGAAGCAGACTTTTCATTTGGGTGTAATTGCATTGCAGTGGATTGAAAGTTGTTTTGCATTGTGAAGGTGCCATTGAGACGTGCACCTTGGGTTCTTGGCTATAGATAAAACAGTGTTGATTTTGTGTTGTTGTTGTGAGTGGAAACTAAGCAGGAACAGGGTTGAGATTGTTTCCATTGAATGGAGAGTATTTGAGTTGCAGAACACCTTTCAGAATGAGCACCGTAGAAATCAATATGGCCAGGAAGCACCTCCTATCCAAATTGTTTATTAAAGGTGAATGGCTAGAATAAGACGGGGAAAATGGCAAGCTAGAATGATGCAGGAGGTTACCTCTGCAAATGTTGATATGTGACAGGGTAATGGGCTGTTACATCAGGCCCTGACCAACTTTTACATAACACAGACTAGCAAAGATGAGCAAATTAAAATGGCTCAGCTACAGCATAAAGGTAATTGCAATTGATGATCATGGAAGAAAGATACCGGGATAGTGTAGCCTCTGTGCAAAACCAGCCTGAGCTTTTGAATCAAGCCCAGAAAAAGTTGAAACAATTAGAAGAAAAAGCACCACAGAGTCAAAATTAGGAAATAATATTAAACAGCAATAAGATGAGTTAGCAACACAGAGCGACAGGCTCAATTTTCTGCACTGCAAGGGGAGTATTACAAATGTGTTGAAAATCTGAGCGCAAGTCAACACAAATTGAATGAGCAGGTTTTTCACAATAGAGCCTGCTTAGAGGACATTTTCACATTTCGAGCACAGGTAACTGAAAGCTGAACACATCCAGTTAGTCATTAAGGAGGTTAATTCTCAGGGTGAATTTGATCAGATGCACCAAGATCTGAGCACTTTGAAACAACAGAGGGAGCAGTTGATGTAATAACATAACAAATTGAGTCAAGAGAATAGTGCCCTGTTTCAGGAAGTGCATCAGTTAAGGACGGACATGGAGAAAAGTCAGTTATATTCTAAGGCACCGAATGGCATGAGGCTAGAAAATGCAACATTAATGGAACATGTGAGGCAAGCAGAGGTTGTCATAGAGCAGGAAACACAGGTCACAATTGTACTAGGGGAGGAGCTACGGCTTCTGAAAAAGAAGCAGTCTGAATATGCACAGACAATACAAGCCTCAAAGAAGGAAATTGAGTCCCATTGTGCGGAGAACAAGGGACTAAGAGACCGATTAATGGCACAAAATGAAGTGCTAGAAGCCACTCAAGCACTGGTGTCAAAATGGAAAACTCAGGCTTCTGTATATCAGCAAGAGATAGGGACTGAGAAAAACAAATGTGAGAGGTTGGAAAAATGAAATAGCCAAATACAAACAGGCTTTGAGGCACTCCGACCAGTCAGGGTATGGAAAGGCCCCCTTCAATCACGGAGTGATGACCTCTCTACCAGGGACCTCAAGCCAACTCACCACCTCATATGCACAGGGTTTACAGTTGACTTCATGCCTGCCAGTATTTCAAGAACAGGGAAACATGAGGCAGCTGGACTCAACCACGCATAGTCTAACTGAGCCAGAAGGCCAGTCCTTATCAGATATTGATGACTATTCATCTCTACCCAGTAGACAGGAAGGTGGCTGGACCAGTGGGCTCTGTGAATTAAAAAATACCCTGGCATGTACTTCTGACAGGGAGGGCTCCTATGATGAAAAAATCAGGGAGTTGGACTGGTAGAAAATGAAGTTACAAAGGTAACACCTGGTCCGGTTTGCAGACAGAGAAGAACCAGAGTCTAGGCATCAAAAGAGCATCTTAAAAACTTCCACACATGCAGGGAGGTGGGGGGAACTCCCCACCATATCCAGAAGGAGGGATGAGGAGGATGAGTACTTTCCTGTGCGAAAAGGGGAGTACAAGGGAAATGACCCTGAGAGCCCCCAGCACCACAGGGGAGAAGAGACCAGACCCCATCCTTCTGGGAGGGATTCCCAGTCTCATAGATGTAGGGAGCGCCTAGAGCAAAGGGAATAGACCACCAATAGCAGCAGGTCTGAGTCAGAGAGTGAGTGGACTTAGGTGCAGGGGAAAAGATATTCTGCCAAACAAAAGAGAGTTCTTGTGAAAGACCCAATTTGGCCCATAAAGGCCATAAAGAACTTTATGACTCCCTACCATAAGAACGCCAAATACTCAGTATGTGAGTATCTAGAGCTTAATGACCAAATGATCAGAGACATATTTATGGGAGGGCAAATGGGGTACTTGCCCCTGGCCTCTACCTTGGAGGGGGGCCCTACAAGGCTGCTGTATCTAAAGAAGTCACTTACATTGTTCAGCAAACTTAATGGCCTGCTTCTGAGACTCTACACCTATTTTGTATCTGTTGTTGACAGGTACATTCTGATCTGCGTTTTGTGTTCACTGTGGCATTCATAGTTTGTCCAGTCACTGCAGAACAACTCCTGTAACATTCCTCCTGTAGTAGTAGGGGTTCTAGATAGAAGATACCGGACCAAACATCGCAGGCCTCTGGCAAGCATATTTTAAGGTATTCTTATTTGACACAAAACACGGTTTGTCCTTTTGTACAATTGAAAAGTTTTTCTGCGCATCTATAAATAACAATTTCACATGCTTGTGTTTCGAGCATATTTAAAGCTTTAAAATACAAATAGAAACCCAGATTGAATTTATTAAAATCACATCAATTAAAATGCTGGTACTTATATAATTCCCTTGATGATGGAGACAATAAAGCTAGAACCATTCCCATTTTGCATAATATGCTCCATATTTTTTAGAAATTCTCTTGTTGGATTATGTGAATTGTGTATTTTGCAGGTCAGTACTATCACGTGGGATTATTTTAGGTCATGGTAAGAACTGGAAAAGATAATAGAAAAGATAATGGTAAAGTGTAGACATTGCAGATTGGGTGCAAATCCCACCCTCGCCTCTTAACCAATGTGTGATCCTGGTCATCTCATTTAATCTCATATTGCCTAACCTGTCACAATTACCAATCCCTAAACATTTGGAAATTGTCGCTCTTCGGAGGGATTTTGTTCTCAGGTGCCATCTTCAAAAAAGCCTCACTCATGTTTTCACTGGCAATAGTGTTGCTTCCGCTATAATAATAGTGAGCCTTGATATATTGCACACCAGACCTACTTTGCTCTCTAATGGCAACACTCTTGATGTGATATGAAATGATAGGTTATATCCATGTCCCTCTTCTAATTTCAGTATGCCTGAATATGGACATGTTCCTGGTTGCTTCTAATCTTCATACACTAGCTATGCTATTGTATCTGTATCTTTCTCCTTGCTTTCAATTGGTTTCCTGTATCCAAGCTTGAGCACGTTTGCATTGTTTTAGGCACCTTATCTGGGTCATCTGTCTATTCTGGATTATAGGCACCTTTTTTCATACAATCTGTGTCCTGCATTCATTCTATGGCCGGTCAATCTTTCTCGTGCCAGCTATTATCATTCAGATTACAGCAATAATTAAGAGGGTAGAGGGACAGAAAGGGAGTACACATGATTATTTTGATTACTGCAAAGCAGCATGTCAAGCTATGGGTTGTGAGTACGATGAGGGGGGCACAATCAGATATTTTGGATCTTTTCATTCCTTTGGTCCAGTGGAGAGGGGGCCCGAAAGGTGTTCATGCTTCAGACCCCATTCCAAAGCCTGATATAAAGTCACACCCATGACGCAGCCACTGCCAGTCATAGGGGGTTTAATACAACATTAGAAATTGTGTGCAATGTCACATATTGGCCACACATGGGCCAGGACCTCACCATCTACTTAAAAGGGTGTCTTGAGTGTGCTTAGTTTCCAGACGAGTTCTCTCAGACACAGTGCTCTCCTACAGAAAAGGGGAATGACACTGCCATGGTTAGATTTGCAAGTCGATTTTATTGGGCCAGTAATTCACATCTCTAGAGGAAACAAGTACATGTTGACCGTGACATGCTTGTTTACAAAGTGGGTAGAATGTCTTCCAGTCCCGAATCGTAAGGCAGAGACAGCTGCTTCAATAATGATCAATCACATCTTCTCTCGTTGCAGCCTTCTCCAAAGGACTGAGTAAGACTGAGGAAGTCATTTTACCAGCGAGGTGATGAGCAAGATGAGGGAGATACTAGCGGCAAACAGAAAACTCCACATTGCCTCCCACCCAGCCTCGAGCGGGGGAATTGAGAGGTGCAATGAAACAATTGTGGGCATCTTGAAGAAGTTTGTGGTGGACTCTGGAGCAAGATGTGACATACGATTACCACTTGTCCTAATGGCCATCAGGTCCACACCATCTTCTGCAACCAAAATGTCTCCATTTGAGCTCATGATTGGACGAAAAATGGTACGACCTCAGCATCTGCTCTGCAGAACTCAAGAGCATACTCTGATTAATACGTTCACGACTCATGAGTACATTGAAAATTCATGGAAACACGTTCAGCATGCTCTTGCTTATGCCCAGCGCAATTTAGAAAAGTCGGCAGAGGGAATGAAAGCCTACTACGACTTAAAAACAACCTAGAAGGAGCACTAAGTAGAAGACAGGGTCTACCTGTAGAATTTCCAGAGGAACCAGACCAAGGAGCGGACGTTCCTCCCCTCCTGGCACGGTGCCTGTGAAATTGTCGCTAAAATCTCACCTGTTGCCTTTAGATCTGCATCCCTGAAGGAGAACATATGGAAGAGAAATGGGTCCATCTCAATCAGTTGAAGAGCTGCCAACCCAGACCAGCGCTATAACTAATTGAAGAACCCAGTGAGGGAAGAGCCCAGGAACCATCTGAAGAATAAATGGAAAGTAAGGAAACCCGGGTGGAGAATATCAGATATTTACAGGGAGTAAAACAATTTATATTTATAAGGAATGTACCAAAATTACAGAAAGACAATGTTGTTGAATTGTGTATGTCAAGTTAAATCAATGTTAATAATTGGTTTCAATGCTTAAACTGTTGTTTTGTTGTCCAAGTTGTATCGCTATTTACTGGGAAAAGAAGTACTGTACAAAATACTTATCCTCTCTTTTACTCTCTGCAGATTCAATAACATCAGATATACGATGTACACTTGAATAAAGTCAAGATTACTTTTTGGGAGGTGTTTTCTGATAGCACCACAGTTATTATTTCCCCCTGAAACACTCCCTAAACCCCTGTGAACCGAATTGTGTAAGAATGTAAATCCGACCTCCCCCCTCTGAATGGAGCACTTGAATGGAGTAGCTTGGACAGCGAACTTGGTTTCTGGACAGCGAGGCAAACTCTGGTCACTGCAAACAGTGGTGGGCTCTTCTAGAAGGGGACAGCTGGGCCTTGTCTGGTCACTGGATAGCGAGGTGTATCAGCTGGGATCTCCTTGAATTATTAGGATTCTTGTGGGGATTTTCTAGATCAGTGGTTCTGCCTTGATAGGGTCAGGTAGCTCTGGCCTGGCAGTGGAATTTGGAATCTTGCAGGGTGAATCTGGAATGTCTGGATCTCTGTATGCGTGGAGCTGGAAAAGTCAAAAGAAAGTGTGTGTTCAGAGCTCCCCATGCCTCCCCTTTTTATAAGGAGCATGACATCATAGTATTTTTACTATGTGGGCTGAACTTTTCACCTTTTCACCATGATCATCTCCTTCCCCTCCCCCCTCCTTCCCATTCTCACCTTTTTGTCCATTAGTTTCCCTCCTCCTGCCCACCCCTCCGTCTCCCTCTCAGTCCTCTGTACTACGCTCCCTCTTCCCTTCAGTTTAATTGCACTACTTACTGTTTTGTTGGTCTGATTCACAAGTGTAAATTGCTTCTCCTGTTACTGTTATAATGTTAATTGTTATATGTATCCTGTTGTTAAAATTTGCAGCGTTTTGGAGTAAAACGCTATATAAACTAAATAAATACAAATACAAATACAAACTAAGCTAGGTCTACCTCTGAATCGGATAGGTCAAGCTATACTGTCACTTCCTCCCTGGAAGCAGATTGGACTGAAGGAGGTGACTCAGTTGTATGGGGTGTGCTTTTATGATGTACAGGGTCATCCCACAGTTACTTTGCCAAAAATCGGTTATGACACAAAAATGCATCTTTTTACGGTTGTTGCGCTTTTTAAAATCACATAGGCAGATTCCATATTTTGCACAGATCCTGTCATTCCAACTCCCAAGTTTGTAAAATGTTGTTTAGTCCTTCTAATAATCTTTTGCAATTTCTAATGGGAACCGTCTCCCCTAAAAATCTACAAATCAGCAGACTGAAGTCCATCAATGTGGGACATATTTGCATCTAACTTTCATAACTGTGTCATGTACAATTTTTTCATGAATGTCATTTTTCTGGCATTTGCGTCCCCTCCCCCCATGCTAGAGAGGTCCACATTGTCTTGTTTTAGAGGCGCAAAAATTACATTCAAACTGTTACAATTTTACATTACTGCATTTTCAGGGTGCAGAAATAAAAGTTTTAAGAAGAAATCTTTTGACCTAGGTGGGCCAGCGTTGTCCCTAACGAGGGGCAGTCTTTCCACCCCTCATGCCAAATGTCTCTCTGGCCAATTGGCCCAGAGTTTGTCATGACGTCTTGTTTGATCCTGGCAGTCGCAGCTTTGGAGAGGTGTCACCAGGAATTCACACCTATGTGTCCTGGCAGTTCATTGTCTCATGCTGGAGCAATGCCAAGCAGTCTGATGAGATTGTGAAATCCACCACCTTGGCCCTTTTCATATGCCCAGGGGGCTGGTCCACTTGGGGGAAGTAATTCTGTTCCTAGAAGAGGCAGGGCAATTTTGAAGTGCCTGTCTTGCAAAAACCTGTTTGACAGCAAGTTCTGGAGTCTTCAAACGGCTTTTAAACATTTTTCTTTTCTTCTTTCACAAAAGACAAGTCTTTTTGGGAATAATATCATGTACATTTTAGAGCAACCCCCATCTACAATCACATTTATGTACAAGCACAGGGCATCATTTTAACATTTACTTTTAAAAGACCTTTTCTTGCATGGCAAAAGCACCATTTCACGTGTGGGTTAATTCTTCTTTGGCGTCACTTTTACAGACACAATTTTTCCTCGCATCCATATTCTGAACATTATTTTTAGCCCTAAATACACAGAAATCCGTCCAACACAAGGGTTCTCTGAAACTGACATCAAACAAAAGTAGAGAGAGAGCTTTTCTGAAGAGCTTGGATGGTGTTAGATTGTTGCAAAGGGAAAATGTTTGCCCTGCACCTGGAGTGAATTTCTCTGCTATTTTACAGATTTGACTTAACACATAATGCCTTTCAGGGAGGACTGCCCTCTTTTTCTGGTGTATGGCTTGAAATTATATGGGCATGAATGTTTCCTACTGGAACCACTGAGTCTTGTTGAAAAGATAGAAAGGGCATCAGTGCCAAGCCATTTTAACACAGAATATGTTATTTTCCAGTGGGAAGTTTTAAGCTGGCAGCATAGTAGAGATGCACTAAGCTGCTTTTGAATTCTTCTTTTTGGTGCACATGAAACATAATAACTTGCAGCAATTCTCAAGGTGTTCTATGTTTCATCTCGCCCCATATGTGTCTGGTAAAGACAGCGCAGCCATTATTGTCAGGAATCAGGGGTTGTGGTGCAGGAGAAGACGGGTACTGCCTAGATAGGAGAAAATATTACAATTACCTCGAGGCATGGTTGTAGTTTTCTGAAGCACGCCGGTACCCAGCTGCAGGCACTTTGCATTAGGAGGATGTGCTTTTAACGGCCGCCCGCCCGTGCTCAGGTGCTGGTGATTGATGTTGGAGAGCACGGGCAGCGGCGCAGCAGCAGCGGAGCAGCGATGTGAGAGGCAGAGACGGGCATCGCGAGGCAGCTGAAGGACTAACACTGACCATGCGTGGCGGCATTTGCATCTCCCGGGCCGCGGCGGTGAACGCTGGCTAATGTGTGTTCCGCTCTCTTCCTTCAGGTCCGGGGCAGCCGCAGGAGGCGCCCAGACCCTCAGTTAAGTGTTTATGTGTGTTCTGTGTCCTCCTGGGCCGTGGCTGTGACATGTATTGAGCAACGTTTCACTCGTTGATGTCCGAACGTTTTGAGGAAACGTCCGGACCATTAGTTAAGTGTGCCCTCTTAAAAGTGTAATCTGTGCTACTTGCTACTATGAACAGGATGTTTGGATGCTACTGGCTGGACTAATGGGCATGGATATGATTGCTAACCAGAAATGACCAAAAGCCTGCTAAGTCTGCATTCCCCAGTCACATTGCTTTCTCCACAAGGGGAAAGCGCCGTTCTATGTACAGTGGCTTGTGTCAACCCATAACTGGGGCATGTTGTTGTCTCAGTGTCATTGCTTGCTGTATGTTTGATGTAGCTTTAAGTCATGCTTTGTCTCTTTAAGTGATGCTTTGTCGCCCTAAATTATGCTTTGTAAGTCATGGTCACTAACATTCAAAAGGTCATGTATAGTGTTCCATGTGTTTTGTGAAAATTATGTTATGTTCTACTAGCTTATGAAGAGAGAATCAGGTTAGTTGTCCAGGGTATTATAGTTTCAAGTCAGGAATTGTATGTGCTTTTGCTGTTTATCTCTTGTTGTCTTCCCTTCCTTACCTTTATTAGTCCATCCCTTTTCCCTAACTCCTTCTTCCCCCCATTGGCTGCCACCTGGCTACCTGTACTTCAAAAATCCAGGCGCCCGTGCCAACCACGGTGGGAGGGTCGATCCATTCGGCTTCTGTGGTTCGGGAGAGGGGATTGATATCCTCCTCCCTTAGTTCTATTGTGAGAATTATTTTGGTGACTGAAAACACAGTCTTGATGCAAGACAATAGTGCTCAACAGAGCCAGAGCAGCCATTCTGCTGGTGACTGCTGAAGTGCAGTTTACTGATGTTGGGGAGTTCTGCTGGGTTGGTAAATGTACCCCACAGTGGTGTATTTCATAAAATGTGGCATTTATTAAGTAGGAATGACATTACATAGAGCCAAAAGTCATTGGATGGAGCATAAATCAAACATATGAACCAAAAATGTAAAATACCCTTTGGCGATCAATTTTTTGAATGAGAAGCACACTATATACATCAGGGACTCAATGCCTCTGGGTTGTTTTTGCGCTTTATAAATACAATCCAAAGTAGAGGAGGTGATATGAAGAAAAGACTACTACAGAGGGAAATTAAGTGGATATAGGATCTTGATGCATTGATCCCAAAGGGTATGAACACTGAGTGGGATTTGTCATGCTTTCTGTAGGTAATTAATTAGATTGTGAAGAGATCAGAGGCAACAGAGGAGTAACATGGACTATAGAATGCTTAGTAATGGAATAACCCAGAATGTACAGCCAAGCCTGTACCTGAAACCCTGATCTGGGAGAAATGCAACAATCATGCACTATGGCACTATGACACTAAAGTCTGAAATGGAAGTAGAAGTAGATTACTTATGGGGAGAAAACATCAATAAGGATTGAGAACCGTAATGTGGTAACTGCAATTGATGTTGTTAGAGCCACTACATGAACGAATATAAGGAATCATGTCAGAGTGTAAGAATGAGAGCAGGGAAAAAGGTAAGATTGATAACGTAGCACAGTTAATTTCCAGACCTTTAAACAAATCAAAAGTGATCCCGGTAACATCAGTAATATGATGGACAAGAGAACTAGAAGGACAAGATCTTTGTGTATGGGTTTAATAGGATGATGAAAATATACCCATTGAGAGTTAACAAAAATACGAACATGTACATTGGGATTTTGTTTTTGAAATAGGAAAGAGTCACAACAGAAAGCTAATATACGTCTATTGATGTTGGCCACAGGAACTAGGCTCAGATGGCCACCCTGTCAGCAGAGGCCGAGCTTGGTTCAATAAGAAGTGGTCACCATGGATACCAAACAAATACATATGTGGACGCGGGGCATGAGACCGGCTTACCAGGTGGATGCCTTGCATTCCCCATGCAAAGGAGATCGACACAGTAAATAGTGGGGAGTAGGAGAGTGAAGTGAGAATGAGGATTCATGGATATATCATGACAATAATGGCGGTATTTGCATTTATTTAGGCAAATGAAGAATGTGAGACAGTGATGCTGAGTCGTGCCGACACCCATGGGAAATGTAATCCGACAATTTGTCGGGTGAGTTACAGACCATGAGGTTTCTCTGCTTACAGATTTTAAATCAAAGTTTGTTGTAACCTACGGTCATTGTTGGGCAAATTGACTAGTGTGTATTTGGTCTTTGGTTTTAGATATTTGGAGTTCGTGAGTTGTCAAGGAGAATTGGACGTAGGTGACTGACTTAGTCCAATACTGGAAATAAAACTGCATTAATTGTGTAAAAGTAATCAGTATTAAGTTAGACCTTATGTCATTTTTTTTTTAGAAAAAGTAAATATAAGAATGGATAGAGAAGACACATCAGTGTAGCCCAAGAAGGAGGGTAGCGAGTATTACCAGAAACGTGTCGGCAATATTATCAAAAAGAAAAGAAACAGAAATATGCTGATTTAGATTTTCTGTTTTTTGATGTATGAAATTCATGATGTGCACATGGTTGAAACATTGAGGAAGGTGATCCTCGAAAAGTATGACAGATAAGTCAAAACATATTAAGTTGAATGCATGGTCTGTGTTATGTTTGATTCTGTTTATTTAAAATGTACAATGGACAAAGGCCCTCATTACAACCCTGGCATTAAGGGGTTAACGGCGCCGTAAAAGGTGGCGGCGCCGTTAACCCCTTAACGCCTGATTACGAGGTCCCTTTGCGGGTTGGCGATTTTAACGCCTGCTTTTTGCAGGCGTTAAAATCCAACCCGCAAAGGGACCTTGGTGCTAAGTACGGTGCCGCAATTTGCGGTACCGTACTTAGCGCCTTCCCCATTTCCATTGAGCCCTATGGGGCAAAAATGGGAATGGGGAAGGGCCATGGAGGCATGGGGAATTACCGCCCCACCAACCTCGGAACCATGGTCCAACGCCAGGGTCGTAATGAGGGCCAATGTCTTTAATGAAGTTAAATGCCATTGATTTGAAATGGAGAAATAAATATATATTTGGAGAAACTGAAGTCAAAGAACTTATAGTAACTGGAGCGATTGTAAAATAAGAAATGTGATTTATGGGGATATTCCTTTTTAGGAGTGCACTCGGATTAAACTGTTGACAACAACGGTTCTTTGGTGGATGGACAAAAATGGTCTGCTCAGTGAGATCAGCCATGAGGTATAGGGCGTGGAGATTGACAGCGCATTTATGTGTTTAGTGATGGTCATATCAGATTCAAGATGTACACCTAGAGTCTTTATGTTTTTCAGGACAGGGATGGTGGTGCCATCGATGCAAATGAAGGAGAAGGATGGGTTGAGATTTTTTTACGCATTAGGGGGAGCCGACAATGATGAGCTCATTTTTTCTCATCGTTCAAGCACAGATTGTGTGTGGCCCTCCAATGTTGTATGGTGCTGTAGACCGAGTTTATAGTATAGGTGTCATGCGACAAGTTGCCTATTATGGGAATAAGTATTTGGGTGTCATATGAAAAAGCTGGTGTATATGACATCCAGGGAGTCCAGGAGATCAAATAGAGGATTGCTAAGTGTTGTGTAGTATAGGTGATAGACAGGACCCATGCGGTACGCAATGGGGGCTGGAATGGGGTCCGCGGCTGCTTCCCCTACGAACATTCCAGTGGTCCGGTCATTGAGGAAGGAATGTATTCAGTCAGTGGCTTCTGGGGATAAGTGGAAGTGCTGTTGGCACAGTGTGCCATGGTTGATTAAATTGAATGCCGTGGATAAGTCTATGAGAAGGAGAATGCCAAGATTGCCTGAGTCCCTGATGATGTCCATTTGGTTTTTGAGGTCCAAGAGTGCCATCTCTGTACTATGTTTTGGATGGAAGCCTGATTGTCTTGTGCCAAGTAGGTGGTTTTCCTCGAGAAAAGTCTGCACTTGTAAGTAGGCGATTCTATCCAGTATTTTGAGAAGCAAAGAGACTTTAGTGATTGGCCGATAGTTACTTGGTATGGAAGGGTCAAGAGTGGGCTTTTTTAGGAGAGGGGTGATCCATGCAGATTTAGTTTACTTTAGTTTAGTTTAGTTTAGTTTAGTTTAGTTTAGTTTATTATTTATAGAGCATGCCTAACCCTGAGGTATCAGGGCGCATAAGCTTAGCGAAAAAATTGTTACAGTTACAAATGAAGATGCAGAGGATTGAATAGTAAGAGCAGGTTACAGAGTGGTCAGAGTACAGAGTGGTCAGAGTGGTAATGGCAAAAACCAGCAATTCATGAGACGGGATAGACAGAACAGGTTACAGAATGGTCTAAGGGCTAGCAGACTGGGATACAAAGTGGTCAGTACGACTACAGCCTGAAGACTGGTTACAAATAACAGCAAGTCAAGTGTATATGTTAGGCAAGATATACGAGCAGTAATAGTGAGTAAATGTAGTAGATATGGCACAGACATGAATAATACGGTAGCATTGGTGCACATAAGTGGGTAAGGGAGTAAAAGAGGTAATTACGCAGAGGTTGGCCAGGATCAACTCAATTCAGGTGTGGCCACTGGGGTTGCTAGGCAAGGAGCCATTCTCTCACTTTGGAACTTAATAACCAGAAAGATGGTTCAGCTCTAATAGCTGTGGGGAGGGAGTTCCAGCATTTGGCTGCTAACACTGGGAAACTCAACCCCCCTGCCATTGTCAGTTTATACTTAGGTATATTGAGGCAGTGTAGGTTGGAAGACCTGGTAGGTCTGGTGGAATGGTGCCTTGAGACTTTGTCTGACAGATATGGGGGGCTGTGTTGGTGAGACATTTGTGTGTAATGACGAGTGTGTGGAGTTTAATTCTGTCACGTACTGGTAACGAGTGTGAGTCTCATCTGATGGTCAAGATATGGCTGGAACGTGATATAATAAAGGCGCAGAGAAGGGCATTGTTCTGGAGAACTTTTAATCTATTCATTTTGTGCTCTGAAGAGCCTAGGAATAGGGTATTACAATAATCCAGTTTTGACAAGATCAGGGCCCTGGCTAACGTGATCATCTTCGGAATGAAACTAGCATTCTTTCCACCAATACATTTAGCGATTTAAAATGGATCTGTGTGATTTGACCATGACATAATTGTTTGCGAAGTAATTGACCGGAGTCAATTTTGCTGTGAATCCCTATTTTGCTGCGGCCAAAATCAACACATCCATGCCCCCCTTCAACTCCCCAATGCATCCTCACCCTTCCCCACTTACCTTTCAGCATCCGCTTTCATTCTGACTCTGCGGCACCAGTACCGTCCCTGCAAAGCCTTCAGAACTGAAGCCGCAGGGTCCCTTTTTCTGTTGCGTCCACATTGCACAATTATGAGTCAAAGATTTGCCCTCATTATGTAAAGGTGATAGAATCTGTTGTAGATATTTTATTCTTTATCTGTCCTTATAGAGAATCTTCATAAAAAGATAGCTTAAATCCCACCTGAACCAAAAAGATAGCTTAAATCCCACCTGAATCAACAAGGGTATTTGGCAGGTTTACATGGCAATTGTATTCCTTGATTCCTGTCATAAGATAAAATTACCATTATATGTTGCAAGATGTTTAGTCACTGTTTGGGCTGTGATGAAGCACAATTCATATATGATCAACTAATTCTCACATATGTTTACTCTGAAAGATGATAAGTTGTTTTTTTCACAAAGATTAGGTGCTTTTTTATCTGTATATTTAGGTTCAATATGCATTCATATGTATTGATATCTCCTATGGATGTTTATTGCTTGACTGGTTACATTGTTTGCATTGGTTCTTACTAATTCTATCTATTTTATTCTTTGTTTTCTGTGATTGTGTGTATTTTAAAGGCATTGCCGAATAAACTTAAAGAAAACAATCAACACCCTTGCAAGGAAAAGCACAATAGTTATAAGTATAGTTATATATTCAAGGAATATCACTATAGGCTTTAAAAAAATAAGCACAATTATTAAAAATATAAAAGTAAAAAAAATGTCCTTTAGTTGTCCTTAGGTAAGCTCAGAAAGTAGTACCCAAACAATCTGTGGGACTCGAGGTAAGCCAAGGGGATCAGTCTTCCAGGTGCTTTGAACAGATTTGAGCTGCAGTTTGATGCTTCTAGCTGGTCCGATGGTCTTGACTATCGTCTTGATTGTGTGAAGGCTGACTGTTTAGTCCAGTGTCTAAAAATTATAGAGGCGGCTCAACAGGCTCATCCCGGTGGCTTCAAAGCAGTTGGCTTGACTGAGATCCATAGGTCTGTATGTCAATGATCAAAGGCTCAGGCAGTGAGTTGCCGCATTAAGATATGTTGGTGAAATGGAGGCTTGACAACAACTTGATTACTTGAAAGAATCATGCAGAGCTACACCTGTCTTTTGCAGCCCCACCAGACGCATGTCATGTCATCTATACACACACTCCCTTTAGCTAATTATATGCCCTGGTCACCGTGGTGCTCATTAGAGGAAAGCTCTAAAGACTTCCAGTTGATGGCGTTCAAGTGTGCCATGGATGCCTGGGCAAGGGTCTGTTTCGCTCCTTCGATAGGATGTCTCCACATCTACCTGATGGGACATTCAATTGCCAACAGGTACAACAAATAATCAACAGAACAGGTGGTTCCATTTATAGCAGAATCCTAGCACATGATTTGTGGTTTCAGAGCTGCCTGCTAAAATCCAATGAGAATGTCTGTCTAGCCGTGTCCACCCTTTTGACGGAATTCCCAGAGTGATTTCTCCCAGTGGCGTTGCTGCATGGCAGAGTTAAGCATGTGTGGACGGATCGTTCCTTGGGCAGAGGTACCATGCTTCCTCAATTCTACTCTGGCCTTGACTTTACAAAGGCTCTGTCTGCAATTACCTTTCCTTTCCTAGACCACCCTACTGAAACAGGCTCTGAGGGTAGGTTATGGGTTAAAACACATTTTTAGAAGCCTTCCCCCCTCACATGCTTGTTAGGTGTGGAATTGTTACTTGGTTTCAGAGAGTACTTCACAGATGAGCTGAAAACATATACAGACTACTTTTCCAATAATGGTAATTACATGCAGGGGGCCACCTACGTTATTACAAAGGAGTGTGGGAGCCCCTCTACTGAGAATGAACATGGGCCAAATACACTGTTCTATGGAATTTCTTCGACACTGGAGGGTCTATATCCACGTTTTGGCTCACTGCACACTACACAGAGGGGAAATATCAATTTGCATATAAGTCTTTGTCCCACCCACAAGGGCAGTCCTGCACCGAAATACTAGGCAAATCTCATCTGAACAAGAGTACCACCAACAACCCCAGGCACATGCTTCGGCCTTGTTGGGCAACATCAGTGAGGTGAAGCTGTGCCTCTCTAAAACACAGTGAGCAAGGGCTCCACATCTGGATTACCCTGAGTTACTGAGGGTGAAACCCCAAGTTTTACAAAATTCTAAAGGAGTGTGGGTGCTTCCCTACTGAGAATGAACATGTGTCAAATACACTGTTCTATGGAATTTCATCCAATCAGAACGGTCTACAACCACGTTTTAGCTCAGTACGCCCTTCACAGAGAAATATCCATTTCCATATCAGTCTTTGTCCCCCTCCCTAGCAGGTACGTCCTGTGGGGACCCGTGCATGCAATTATAAACATCCACAAGGCAGAAGAGAGAAGGAAAGTGTAAAAGTGAGGTGCTATTTCATTTCCCCTCCTCCTCCGTCTCATGAAATAAGCTTTGCAGGCTGTGTTTACTGAAGGATTCTTAAGAAGTACACCTGGTTTTGACAAGGTGCAAAGCTGATGATTGTTTTGTATCTGCATGAAAATCTCATGCAGAAATGAAATGCAGTGCTCACACAAGACAGAGGAGGCGAGCACACCGAAGATCATATCTATGATGCGTGCCCCACCTCTGCCTTCTGCCAGCGAGAAAATGCGGCAGAGTGGAACATGGAATCATAAATGCATTATGCCTTTCATTTACATCTACATTTCCCACTCCATCCCATTTAAAATGAGGGTGATTGTATCATTTCTTGAGGCACAATGCTTTCCCATCTAGTGCTTCTCTCATCTTGGCCACCTATGTGTTCATGGTAAGTTTACTAACTTTATTTGTGTTAAAACAATTTGGCAAAACCTTTGTTTCCACTCCTTCTATGACCTCCTCTTTTGGCAGACCATTCTTTACCATTAGTGATTCCTAGCATTTGTATTGGTATTTGTATTTATTTTATTTATAGAGTGCACCAGGCCCGAGGGCATCCGGGCGCGTATTTTAGTTACAACATGATAAGGCAGACATGGCAGTACAATTACAGTTTAAATTACAGTTTAAAATTACAATAACATTTATAAACATATATACATAATGCAGTTACGGGTGATCGGGTGGACATAGCCTATGTACAAGAGGTGGCTAGCGCATGGGAGGTGGTTGGCAAGTAGGTGAAGGGTATTGGGTGGTTAGCCAAGCTTTAGCCATGTTTTTCAAACTGTGGAAGGACGGTTCAGATCTTAGAAAGTTAGGAAGCGAGTTCGAGAGTTTCGCCGCCATTACTGGGAAGCTGGCTCTGCCAGATCTTTGAAGGCTGAAGCGTGGTATAGAGAGGCAGTTAGTCTGAGCAGTTCTACGAGGTCGGTTAGTGTTGTGGAGGGTGAATCTTTTGGCTAAGTAGAAGGGAGCTTGGTTGGATAGGCATTTATGAGTGAGAGCAAGTGTTTTCAGTGTAATTTGTTGAGGGATGGAGAGCCAGCGCAGGTTACGTCTGGTGTCTGTGATGTGTTGGTTCCTTGGGATGTTGAGATCGGCTCTCATAGCATTGTTTTGGATGATTTGTAACTTGTTTAGGTTACATTTGTTGGTGCCCAGATAGAGGGCATTACAGTAGTCAATTTTGACAGCACGAGAGTCCTGGCAAGTGTGTCACAGTTGGCTGGTGAAAGGAAAGGGCGGCTGGCTGTAATAAGCTTGCAGGTGTATGCTGCTGCAGAGGAAACTGCATTTGTTTGTCTGGCCAACGATAAGGTAGAGTCGAGGTAAATCCCTAACGTTTTAGTGTCCTTAGAGGTCTTGAGTGTTACCATCGCTGATGAAGGAGTTGAAATCAGGGGCCAGTTTGGATAGTTTTTGAGGAGAGCCGAGAATGAGGAGCTCTGTCTTCTCGTCATTTAGACAAAGTCCGTGTTGCGCCATCCAGGCTTGGATGACTAGGTCGATAGCATTTACATAGAGAGAGTCGGCGACGTAGTCTCCTGAGATTGGGATGAGTATCTGGGTGTCGTCAGCATTATTGATATATGTGACAGCCAGATAGTCCAAAATATCAAATAGAGGTTTTGTGAACACGTTGTACAACGTGGGAGAGACACAAGAACCTTGTGGTACCGCAGGTGATGGGTGCCGGGGATGCTGCTGCTAGAGGAGAGAAGACACGCATCGATCCGTTGTCCAGGAATGAACTGATGCAGGCTGTGGCTTTATCAGAAAAATGGGCGGCTAGTTTAAGGTGCCGACACAGAATTTGTTGATTGATGAGATCAAAAGCCGCAGAGAGATCGAGAAGAAGAAGTAGAGCAAGTTTAACCTTGTCTCTTAAATCTTCGATCTGTGTTTTGAGGTCGATAAGGGCAGTTTCAGTTCCATGACGCGGCCAAAATCCAGATTGCCTTAGACCCAAGAGTTTATTAGATTCAAGATAGTCTTGAATCTGTAGGTATGCAGCTCGGTCAAGGATTTTCAGTAAGAACGGCACCATGGTGATGGGCCTGTAATTTGTAGGCATATTGGCATCCAAGGTTGGTTTATTTAGGAGTGCGATAACACAGGCATCCTTCAAATTATCCGGTACAGTCCCCGTGCTGAAGGAAGAATTGATGAGAGTAGTGATGAATGGAGCTAGCTCGTGGGACGCTTCCTTGATGGTGGACGCTGGACAGAGGTCCCCTTGGCAATTAGAAGGTTTAAGGCTATTGATGATATTTTCCACTTCAGTGATAGATAAAGTTGAGAAGCTGAACGGGGTCAAAGAATCTGGGATAGAGTTGTTTATAGTTGGGAGAGAGTTAGGTTGCAAGTTGGATTGTAGATTAGTCTGTTTATCGTGAATTTTGGCTTCGAGAGTGGCTATCTTACCAAGGAGAGCGTTTTGGATATTAGTGCACCAGGTGCTATCTTTGATGGATGTGTCAGGTGCAGTAACAGGGGTTTCCAATTCTTTCAATATTTTGAAGAGTTCTTTAGTATTAAATTTAGCTTGCTCAATACGTTTGTTATAAGTGTCTTTTTTCGCCTGGAGTATAGCTTCCCTATAGTTTAATGTAGCTAGGGTGATACTAGATTAATTAACTTCTGTAGGGTAACTCTTCCAGTGTGATTCAGCAATTCGTTTTTCTTTACGAAGAATTCTTAGTTGGGGTGTAAACCAGGAGATGTGGTGAGCTTGTGATTTAGGTTTTCTCTGTTTTTGAAGGGGCAATGAGGTCAAGGGCTTTGAGCATAGCATGGTTGAAGGTGTCAACCAGGACAGTAGGGTCAGTGCATAATAGTGCTTGTTCATTCAGGACTGGAAGGATGAGAGGGAGGAGTTTGCCACAGGTTATGTCACGCTTATTTCGGGTGGGGATGGCAAGCACCACGTCTGGATTGGAGCTGATGGTTTTGGCAGGGATGTTGAAGGTGATTAGGTGGTGGTCGGTCCAGGCACAAGGTAGATTAGCTACCACATTGATTCCGCAATTGAGGTCAGCTATCCAATCGAGGATTCTACCTTTGGAGTGTGTAGAGGTGTTGATGTGCTCGGTAAAACTGGCGTTAGTAAGCAGGTTGTCAATCGTCAAAGGAGCTGTGTCATTGGGGTCAGTAAGTCCCAGGTAAAAGTCACCTAGTACAATAATTTGGGAGTTAATTTTAGTGTTGTCTGTCAGAATTGTAGAGAGGTCTTCAGCGAAGGAGGATATGGCCCTGGTGGCCTTTAGAGTAGGTGGAATGAGATGGTGTGGTTCGGGGTGAGAGCAAATTTGGCTGTTAGGGCTTCCATGTATGAGATTTGATGAACTGTGGAGAGGCGGAAGTTGAGGGAGTTTTTGTGGATGACGGCAATGCCACCACCTTTAGATTAGCTGGTATTGCGGTCATGTCTGATGATATTATAGCCTTTTGGAATGGCTAGCGAAAGTAGGGGACCAGAGGCTGCGTGTAGCCAGGTTTCCGTGACGGCCAAAAAGTCCAGGTCATGGGTAAGGATGAGGTCCGCTACCTCTGACGTGCCCCTTTGATGGTGTTCACAACGGGATTAATGGGTTGGGATGTCGATGTGTGTAGAGAGGAAGCAGTTCTGGTGATAGGTAGGGGGTGTTTGTTTTGGTGGAAGGAAGTCAAATGGTGGTAGGAGGCGTGAGTGAGTCCAGTGCCAAGTCTGGTGTTTCTCATGGCTAGTGAGCATGGTAGTATAGGAGTGGGTTTAGATGCAAAATGTTGGAACCATAGGGCTGGGTTGTTAAGGTAGGGATTGGTGTTGCAGGTAGACATAGGTATGCTTGTAGTTTTATGGTAATGTGAGAGAGGTAACAGAGTCGTGGTGTGTTTGCATGTAGGCACTAGGTGGATAGTAAAGTAGAGTGTACTGGCCAAGGCTAGGGCAAATAACTTTTGGAGAGGAGACTTGAAGGGGTGAGAGACTGTTGGGGACTGGAGCATGGTGCCAAGATTCACCAGGGCTTGCAGACAATTGCAATCATAAAGTGCGGAGGGCAGTATTGTGTGGCAGAAAGTGTGCCAAGCACTCATTTAAAGCGGGGTGGCTGAATAGGCTAAATGCAGCTATCAAATGGCAATGCACTAAAAGGCTAAATGCAGCTATCAAATGGCAGTGCACTAATAGGCTAAATGCAGCTATCAAATGGCAGTGCAATAATAGGCTTAGTGCAGCTAACAAATGGCGAAGGCAATACAATAGGAATAATTGACAGAAGGTGATGCAGCAGGTGGCTGGGTATAGATAACATGTGGCAATACATGAACTTGGATGCAATTATCAAATGGTACTACAGATGGGGGACGAGTGGTAGTACAGTTACAGGCAGGTAGTACTCACATTTAAGGTCACCTCTGTGATGTAAAGTACTATATCTGCTAAATCCTGGTTGCATCCCCAATGAAGTCTGGTGTTCTGCGAGGGCAGGGTCCAAAGCTCTAGACCTGGGTGTTCTGGATAGGCTCAGGTCCTAGGTAGGCAAGGGCTAACCTGTAGGCAAGTAGGGCAGTAAACAGGGTGAAAGGTAGCAGAGTTTAGTGCCCTGGTGCAGCCTGCAACTCAGTCCGGATCTGAGCCTTTTCTCAATGCCTTCTCTCGGAGGCCGGCTCTCGCCTGGCTGTGTCCTGATTGGCCTCTTAGCAGGAGAGGGAGCCAATCATGGCAAGCTGCAGCATTCTCAGAGGGGTGAGGAGGTGGAGGCACTAGAGGTGGCCAACTTGGAGTGGCCAAAAGCCTTGTGCTTTTCAATATGGGGAAAATGGCATCTGTTGGCTGCAGAGGAAGGCAGGACCTTTCTTCGGCCTGGTAGCAGGGTGAAATCTTACCAGCTTCTGCGTCGCGGTAGTGAATAAATTATGCTGCTGAATTCGGCGATTTTCGCGATCGCTCGTGCTGGGCAGGGGGCAGGTAGATTAAATGGCCCTCTCTTCCCTGCATATGTCGGCAGGGTGAGGTGAAGAGGGATGATCCTGGATGCGGCCCAGAGCTCATGCTCTGGTGAAGACGACCTGCTGCTGCATGCAATGCATGCAATGGTTAGGGTGCTAGAGTACTAACTACAGGTCTGAGGGGATATTTGAAATAACCAATGTGCTTTTATGTAGGGGTCTTGTGAATTAAAATAAGACCCCATTGTTGCCCAGCAGCTTTGAACATCAGCAGACATTCCTGAGTAATATTATGCATTCTCTGGATCATATATTTTGGTTCTGTTAGGGTTGAGGTGGCAATAGACATCTATATAATTTTAAAAGAGGGTAACATAAAAAATGAGACCAGGATTTTCATATGCATATTTGAAGCCTGAATGTAACTTTTGTAGCTATAATGCAGCCATTTCACCTGCCAGCTGCTAGTTTGTCTTTGGACTGCAAGGTGCAGCCATATGATATGCTAGTTTATTTGTATACACCTATACACAATGTGTTTCAAAGCACTTCAAGGCAAGGGAGGGAACAAGGGAAATATACAAACAATGAACATTCTTACATGGTCTTGAACAAAAAGAATGTGAAATTAACTATCGTACTCGGCCTGGCGACATTTCAGATACTGCAAGAGCTAATAGACAGTTCTGATAGATCCGGAATATTACAAGAGGAGAGGGGGAGGGGGAGGAGAGGGAAGGTGAGGGACAAAACAAGCGACTATCGTACTAGGCCTGGTGACATTTCAGATAGTGCTGGAGAGTGAGGGGGAGGAGACAAACAATGTAGCTATCATACCATGTACGAGGACAATTCTGATAGAGTAAGTGCATAGAGTAAGAAAGGGGGGGCAGAGAAGGAAGAAGGGAGAAAGGAGAGAACAAGAGTAAGCAGTGAAAAGAGTGGACAAGCAAGAGGGGAGAGACAATACAGTTGCAGGAGTCGGTAATACACATAGTGTTGCAGGGAAACAGCAGATGCAAGACAGGATTCAGGAAGAAGATGGGCACAGCATAATACAGAACCATGATGAGTACGTGATGCAGAGGAGGTCTGGCATGAGAATAGAGACAGGAGAAGCACCAAGGGTCAAATTAGTCCATAAAGTCCCAGTCAAGCATTTGCAACAACACAGTGATGGTAGAGCAATAGTGTATCAAGACAACTCCTGGAGTGGAATGATGAAGGGGGGCAGAGGGAGAGGGCTAAGGGAAATGGGAGGTAGGATAGAAAGGAATAACCAAGACAGGAAACACATACATAAAAGAGGGGATGGCAAGGGAAGGAAATACAACACCACATGCAACCACGTGGGGAGGCAATGGAATGGCAGACAACACCACAGGCAACCATGGGGGGAAGGTGAACGGCAGACAACACCACAGGCAACCATGGGAGGGCAGGAGAATGGCAGACAACACCATAGGCAACAATGGGGGGGCAGGGAAACGGCGGACAACACCAGAGGCAACCATGGGGGGCAAGGGAAAGGGGTAGCATTTCACTAGTGGACAGGGAGCAGACAGGGGCCCTCATCGTGGGCCTTAGTCATCAGGGCCGGCTCCCGCCTCCCGGTTGCTGTGAATGGCCTACCTAGGCCAAGGCAACCAATGAGAGGGGGAGTAGGGCCAGATAAAGGAAGAAGCAAGCCTGAAACATGCGATTTGGCCATCTTGAAAAGCCAAACTGCATTGGTGAACAAATAGGCAGATGTAGCATGAGGTAAAAAAATACATTAAAATGGGTTTAATCTGCCAGGTGATTGCTCTAATTACCATCATCAATGGAACAGCACATTTTTCCAATATCATTTGAACGTTTTCCAAAAATGCACGCACTGGCGCGGTAAGCAACAGAATGGTGCAGCTTACCCCAACAAACAGCACTGCCCACAGGTGAAGCTTCTAGGAATGATGAGGGCTGCTGGAGCTGGAAAGCAAGGCTCCTGGTCATTGTGAAGAAAAGCAGGAATGAGTGAACACCTGATGCTCAGATGCAATACTTCCCTTGATATTGTAACATACACTTCCAAAGTTGGTTATTTCACAGAACTTCAACCTCAAAAGGGAAGCACTTACAAATGTATAAGATGCAGGTGCCAGCTTTGAAGCTGTATTTCTGTGAGGTTCCAATACATCTGAACTTCAAAACTGCAATGTTCAGCCAGTGGGTCTGCATCACTTTTCTCATCTGAGGCTGTTCCTGGTATGGGTATACATATACATGTATCTCAAATTTGGACGACAGTGATTATGTTACTTACTCAGTGACCTTGGAGTAAGCTGAGGTGTAACCATTGACACCACGTTTTTTTAACTGCACTTTGTTCGACATCCATCTTCATTTTGTGCTACAAAAATGAAAAATGCTCAGAAGTGCCTTTATGGGTGGCATTCTGCCAGAGGACATTCAGAGGTTGGCCAGGTGGGATTCTGGAGGCAGTGGAAGCAAGTAAGGTGGGCAAGTAAAGACTAAACTGGTGATACTGTAAGACAGCTCAGTGGTATGAAGGCCTGATTTAGAAATATGTGTTTAACCTCTAGATCAAATGTATTAACTCCAGTATCTTCGAAGGATTCTTCAAACCTTATCAGGACAATGAAATAAGTAGCACCGAGATGGGTGATAAAGTACTTAGTGGTGCCATTGTGTATTAAGAGCTGATCTTTTCAGATACTTCCTGAAAATGAATTTCATCAATTATATTAGGTTGCCGAGAATCCAGCCAGCATATAACACCCTGCTAGAGGGAGCCTCAACCCAACACACTGCTGGATGCATCTTGAGAGTGGGTGCCTTAGAACTGGGTCAGACAAAATCCAAATGTAGTCAAGTCCCCGGGTTAAGAGTGCCCACATGCTGATCTGATTGCTGATTCTGTATTACTGTGCCGGTGGACAAATGGAAAATCTTGCCCAGTAAGAGAGGTGCTCTTAGATGATTTAAACCTGAAGGTGTTTTCCATGGAGCATCGGTGGAGCTCGATGCTAGACCAGAAGTGATCCCAAAATGAAACAGGCACAGTCCGCTAGGTATTTCTCCTCTGCGATAGGGTAGCACAGGCCAAGGGCATACATGAATTTACAACCAAGGTTCCATAAAAATAGTATCTTTAAATAACTAACAAAAATGGTCACAGCGAACACAAACACTAGCATCCCACCCAGGTAAGGGAAAACACAGAGAAAGCAGACTTTAATAAAGGGGGCCTTTTGGGTTTGTAGACACAGGTGCTCAGGCAAAGATTTTAGCAGCAAAAAGTCTAAGTTATTGGCTTTGTCTATTAAAATGTTAGCTAAGGGGGTTGAGGCAAATCCAGGTAATTCATCCCTTCTCACCAAAGGGAGGCATCCCCTTAGGGAGGGACAAGGGAGGTGAGTCTGCTAAGCTTAACACTCCCTAGGGAACAGGGCAAGCAGGATCTCAATGGGGGTGAACCCTTAAATGACAGGCGCTCCCTAGAAAGCGCTATACGTTATCCTCCCAATTCCCAAGATGCCAATGTCTCTGTTGGTTACATGAGAGTTGGACTGTATGAAGACGTGACACTTCCTGTAAGAATGGTTGATGTGGTTTCTGACCCTCTGTCTACACAGTAGTCAGTAAGAATGTGATAACAGTGGGTAGTCTCACTCCCTAACATAAGGATGGATAAGGAGCCAATCAGGATTGGATCAGAAGGGAGAAGACAGCCGCGGTGCTGGAGATGCTCAGAACCCTCCTACTGGGAGATGTGGCAGGAAGACCATCCCCATGACTCCAACGACCTGTGTGCTAGAATTCTGGTGACTAGCCTCTCTGACTTGTCCTTAGACCTATGCAACCATCTGCCCACCCACAAGAGTGGGAATTTACTGGACTTCATCTTCTCAGAGGACTGCCTGTCAGCAAGTTTCAGACGTATTCCTGTTACCAGGTCTGCCCATTTGTAAGGAAAAATGGGCTGTTGGCCCAGAAAGGTTGTCCTTAAAGAGTGTTTTGTGCAAAAATGGGTCAAAAACTACATCCCCATGATGCTTTGGGGTGGCAGTTGGTCTGGAAGAATGCAGGTGCATCCAACTGCTATTTAAGAACTTCCTCAGCCCGTGCTGCCTGTTGGTGATTAGTGGCATGGCAGCCATGGGTCGGAAGAAGTATTGTATGCAGATTATGCACGTGGAGGAACCCCTTCACGTGGTATCTGGGATTTTTCTGGAATTCGGGCCTGGCGGTGAAACACTACATTTTCAAGCAGCTCTCCGTTCCTCAAGGGGAAGGAGCAGGAGCATGACAGGAGACCGTACAACACTGGATTATCACTGCCTTGGGAGGAGCCAGCGAGCTCCCCCAGGCCACAGTTCAGTATCTAATTGAACGTATGTTTGCAATAGTGTGTGTTTTCCTTTGTTGGGTGCTGTCCACAACTCTTGAGAACTCTTGCATGAATAATCCAAAACAGCAGTGATTCTCATGTGTTTCAAACCACACATGGGTTCTGCCTCGAGCAATACGAACATACGTTAGGCCGTTGTCCTCAGAATGCTAACATGCTCAGAGAGTGGGGAGCAGTGAACAATGCATAACATGAAGTAACGCTATGTGGTTTGTGGCTGCTCATTGTCCATTTCTGTTTCATAGTAAGTCATTATGTTGCGAGCCCATTGTTATATCTATGCATGTTTAGGTGCCGCAGTAAGAAGGAGAGAGGCACACTTTAGCGGCATTACTAACTAAGAAGTACAGTGCCTGTATATTTGTTCACATGTGTATGTTTTTCACAGTATCATGGTTTGATTTAATTAATGCTGCATGTGCTTATGTTTCTGCTTTCTTAAGTCATGTCTATGAATGCAAAGCAAAGGGGTCTGTACTCTAATTAAGAAGGGTACTGATCAATTAGGAACTTAGGGTGCCAGGCAAGTTATGTTACATGGTTTGGTCATATGGTTTACTCCCAACACCTTTTCCTGGTGACCCTAAAATACCCCCTACCTATCCACAACCACTCTCTAACCCTCTCTCCCCCATTAGCTGCCTCGTGGTGCCTGTATGTACTAAAACCAGGAGCCTGTGCAGACCAAGGTGGAAGGGGCCAACTGCATTTGGCTTCCGTGGCTAGGATGGAGTTGTGTGATACTCCAGGGGTGTAAGACCATTCTTAATCCCTTTTCCTGTTAACATTACTGCGCTCCTAGGGTTTCACATGGCTTGCAAATGTGCATATTATGACACAAGGTGGATCGGTCTGCTTTCACAGTTCAGGTGCTGGATGCTAACACAGAGTTTATAAAACATGGTGATGATGCCTGCACTTCCCTTCTGAAATCCCTTTCAGAGGTGGCAGATGTATTAACCCCCAGCAAACAACACTTTGGAAGAACTAAACCCACAGCGGCATGGTTTACTTCTGAGCTTCGTGCTCAGAGACAGGCCTGTCGCCGCCTTGAAAGGAAATGGCAGCTTGATTATGAGGTCGAAGCTCGTAAAGTCTATAAACAAGCTGTGTTAACATATCACAGGATGATCATGGAGGAGAAATCTAACTTCTATGCTACCAGGATAGAGGAAGATTCGTGTTCCTCTAAGGAACCTTTTAAGGTGGCTTAAGAATTGACTGTCCAGCCAAGAGACAGGACAGGCACCCAGATGCACAAATAAAGTGTAATAATAATAATTTGGCACTTATATAGTGCTACGAACCCTCAGGTATCTGAGCGCAACTTATTATTACCCACGGTGTGTGGTGCTCATTTATCGACCTCCGCCGGGATTTCGAACCTGCGTTAGCAAGCTCTGCACAGATGTCAAAGCGAGCACGCTGTGCCACTTGACCGGCTAATGCTATCAGAACATTTTTCTCAGACAAAATCAGAGATATCCGTCAGGCAATAACAAATGGACAAGTAGCCAATGTGGAAGATAGGCCATGGAGCCCCCTTTTGGGGGGCCCTGCTGCACCTGCCATGGCAAACTCCTTCTGCCTAGAGCCCATTGATGATGACACTGTATGGAAGGCCCTAAATGGGCTTATATCAGCATCACCTTTTGATGCAGTTCCGCTACTTATTTCAAAGGCCCTCTCACAGCCAATCACCTGACTGCTTACAGCGGGTTTACAGTATTCTTTAAGTTCTGTGGTAATTCCAGCTGCACCAAAGCATGCAGCGGTTACTCCTCTTCTGAAGAAACCGAATTTAGATCCTCTGGCGGTGGCCAGTTATAGGCCCATCACCCTTCTCCTGGCTATAATGAAGCTTATGGAGGCTGTCATTGCACCACAGTTGTCAACATTTCTTGAAAATAGCAACTTCCTGAATCATAGGGCTATGGAATCCGTTATGATATCTCTGCTGGATGATTTAGCTCTACTCCAGGACCGCAGGGAGGTCAGAGTGTTAATCCTCCTGGACCTCTCTGCTGCTTTTGACATTTTGGAACATGACATCCTTCTGACCCGCCTTGCGCAGGCGGTTGTCAGAGACCACCTCCTTTCAAGATTTACATTCTACTACCTATGGTGCCCCAAGGATCTGCCTCGTCCCCTCTTATTTTTAATCTTTATGTGCGTTTGTTGCTTGATTTGATTGTGCAGCAGGAGTCCTTTTGTACACCTATGCTGACGACACCCAGTGTTTCTGCTTCACTCCCCTCAATTTCAACCTGTTGCCAAACTCCTGGAATGCTTGGACAGGATAGGCAAATGAAATTGTGGAATTCTCAATTCTGTTTCGAATTGCGTGGCCCATGTCCAATGGTCTTCGCATCAGTAAAGAGCTCAGGGGTGAGACTTCTCCCCATTGGGTCACGAGAAGCTCAGATTTCAGCAGTGTGTAATGCTGGGTTTGGAAAACTGAAAACCTTAAGGAAGATACTACCTCTTCTACCTTCTGATATTCGTACTATGTTGTCTACATCAACGATAATGGGGTCACTGGACTATTGCAACAGGATTTACCTGGGGCAACCCAGGTATCAGCTACAACATATGCACGTACTCCAGAATGCTGCTGCATTTTTGGCACTTAATGCCCCCCACTTGATTCCGTCTGTCACCCTCTTGCGGTGTCTGCATTGGCTCCCAGTGGTGGAACGGATAAAGTTCAAGATACTTGTGTCACTCACTGAGCTCTGTACAACGTAGGGCCAGATTATTTGAAAGACAAGATAGAGCGCTATCTCCTAACCAGGCAGCTGTGCTCCTCTACTCAGGGCACTTCTTAAAGTACCAAGATTTCAGCAGGTGAGTTTTGGCAGCTGCTCTTTCTCGGTCCTGGCCCCTACACTGTGGAATCTTCTCCTTCTGGTGCGCAGAGTTACAGAGGAGCACCTCCCCTTCCAGAGGGCATGTAAGTCCTTTTTGTTTTAATCTGTCAGCAAGCATTTTCTACTGATGAGTCTTATTTTTACCGCCAAGCAGCAGCGCCTAGATACCTTTGGGGCATAGTTGCGTTTATACATTGTTTTAATAATAATAATAATAATAATAATAATAATAATAATAATAATAATAATAATAATAATAGAAGAGCATCTGCTAGGCATAGCAGACACAGCCGCGGCCAAGCCTATGGAACACATGCAACCCTGCCAGAGCAGGAGCTGGGAACACCCAGCCGAGAGGAGCCACAAGAAGCAGAAGTCACCCGACAACCGGCATGCTAAGAAACCAGCGCTGGAGTCCTACGGCAAGCCCTCAGAAGAAGGGGGCAAGCTCGCCCGAAGCAGAGTACAGTGAAGAAGCCAAAGAAGTCACGATGCATTTAGCAAACTCCCCAAGTCTCCTGAGGAGCACTGTCATGAGATTAGAGGTATGCGATTGCTCCAGGGAACCGGGAATGGCGAAGTGAAGCCTGACCAGGCCCCAATGTGGGCTGATAAACACCATACTTCAAGGCGGGGTGAAAGAAGTGAAGCCCCAATGCGGGGTGAGAGAGAGACAACCCTAAGGTGGGGTGGAACAAGTGAAAACCCAAGGCAGGGTGAGAGAGAGATGACCCCAAGGTGGGGTGAAAGAAGTGAAACCCTGAGGGGATGATAGAGGGACGTCTCCAAGATGTGTTGTAAGAAGTGAAACCTCAAGGTGGGTGAGAGTGAGATGCCCCAAGGTGGGGTAAGAGAGACAAGACCCCAGGGTAGGTCTCGGACCCCAAGGCGGGGTGACAAAAACAATGCCCCAAAGTGGGGTGGGAGAAACCAATGTGGGTTAAAAACCAAGATCTACCTCAAGAACGAAAACGGCAAGAACTTTCCTGATAAAGAACACCAGCACCACCCTCATAAAGGGGCGGGGTGCAGATCAGATTTTCCAAAGTGATAAAAGAGGACAAAAGAGATTGAACTGTGCCAACGAGAGAGCGATTGAAGAGACATTCAACTTTCTTGCTTAGACTGTACACCAGGTACAAGAAGCCCGATTGAGGAAGACACACAAAGGTGGGTGGGTCAGAAATCAGCCACCATTAATTCTCTAGGCTCAAGGCCCTACATTTACATTTGTTGGATTCATGTATTTCTTTTATAAGTTGTAGGCAAAGAACTCAGTTTAGTATAGGATTCCAAACAGAGGACTTTTTTGTTTCGTAATGACATACTTTATAGAGTAGGGCCGAGAACCCGAGAGCTAGGGACAGCATAGGTTTGTAATTGATAAAAAAAGAAAGTCAACTACAATGACACCTTGTCTATCTGCTGATTCTGACCTGATTCTGATCTACCACAAGGTTTAAAGTCACTTGGGACCTTTAAGGTGGATCATGGAGATGGACCACTTCAAATACCTTTCAGTTCTTGTCTTTCAGTTTTTTCAATGTTGAACCAAGTCAGGGACCATTATTGATGGGATGGAGTCACACAGTCCAGTCGTTCAACAGTAATGGCGTGCGGACCAAAGATACTAGGAAATGACAGGGAAAGTCAGTCCAGCAATGCTGAAAGAGTTGGCAGCCCCAGATGCCAAGAACCAGAGACTTACTTTTGGCAGTGAGCGGGCTCATATGGTTAATAGGCCATGGTGGTAATGAATCTGGAACAACTTCAAGCATTAATATGGTGATAAACAGGCAGACAGTGAAGAGTCGGGATGCTAGAAGACTTTGCAGAGCTGAGATGAGGAGACAGTAGAGCTTGAGCATAACCATCTATCAAGACTTGAGGTACAGAGGCACTCAAGCATTGAGGTCAATTGCATTGAAGGTGCCCAAACCACTATCCATGTGGATTGGAGATGCAGTAACAGCCAGGGCTTTCTTGGTTGCTTGGAGACCCACTCCAGGGTCTATGAGGCAGGTCAAGTCCTCTCTAATGCCCTTCTTAACCAGGCAAGTCTGCAGAGAGCACTTCTAGGGTCTTGTGACCTCCAGTGAGCAGAGTCCTGAATATCAGGTTTTCAATTGCAGTAGGCCTTGTCCAGTCAGCTGTTCATCCCAAATAGGCCCTTGGATGGTTATGAAGAAGGGCTTCCCTCCTCCTTTTAGCCCCCGGTCTCACTTCTCTGGCAGAGAATGTTGAAGCAGGCTATACTGCCAATCATACGATGAATCAATTAAGGGGAACCCCCCTCCTCTTATAGAGCCAAAATGGTACAGTGGATTGCTCCACAGACGATGTGTGGTTAAGGACCCAACCCTGGCTGCTGTAACTTGTGTCATTAGTCTTCTGATGTCATACCAAGAGTGTCATTTCTACAGGATTGGGGGAAGGTGGACAGGACGTTTGATTAGAAGCTCTTGCCCAATTTATGATGGTGAG
The DNA here is from genome assembly GCF_040938575.1 of Ambystoma mexicanum. NCBI lineage: Eukaryota > Metazoa > Chordata > Amphibia > Caudata > Ambystomatidae > Ambystoma > Ambystoma mexicanum. The sequence continues at coordinate 1,079,103,288 of NC_090936.1, read as the reverse complement.
ACCCCTCTTGGTGCTGAAGTTTTTGCCTGGGCTATTCTAACTCCACCCCTTCCTCTCTCTTTGCCTACATTAAAAGGACTCTAGTTATGGTCACACTGGCGGAGTTTGTTCTTGAAGAGACATGCTGTCTTTGAAACACTGTTTCCCAAAGGACTGCCTTGAGAGGATTGCTGTTGCCTGGAGGAAGGTGATAACCCTTGTTTGTTTGTTTGTTTGTTTGTTTATTTAATATAGCGCAAAACCAAACCCGCAGGTAGCCGGGCGCAAACATTACAAGGATACTTGAGAACTTAGTTACAGTGACAAGCAAAATAGGCAGTAGGACAGTTCAGCAGTGTTACAGTCTGAATATACTTATACAGTTAATCTCAGGTGTCGGAAGCATAAAGAGCTAAGTAACAATCAACCACAGTTTTGTAGTCCCGGTAGGATCCAGTGAATTTCCTAGATACTAGCAGTGGTAGTCGGAGGTCCCTATGGGGGGTCAAGTTAACAAGGGGCATAGTCGGGAGGTGTCACATTAGATGTCATTAGATCGTATCCAAGAAAGAACCTTGCACCTGAAACGTAGGTAGGGTTGGTCCTTTCTAAGTTCTGAGGGGAGTTTGTTCCAGGTTTGGGCAGCTATGACTGGAAAGCTAGCGCCACCAGCTGTACTCTTTTTATATCTAGGCACCATCAAGGTATACGCGTTAGTCATTTTTGTGGGGCGGTTTGAGATTCTCTTGTTGATTCTATTTGCTAGATAGGGAGGAGCTATATTGTTGAGGCATTTGGACGTGAGCGAAAGAGTTTTGAGGGTGATCCTGTCTTTAATTTTTAGCCAGTGGATATTATTCCTTCTGGAGGTAGAGGCATGGGATTTATTAGGAATGTTTAAGGCTACTCTAAGAGCGTTATTTTGGAGTGTTTGGAGTTTGTTAAGGATATACTTGTTAGATCCCCTTCTCAGGGGGATCAAAGAGAAAAATGCCTGGACTGGACTCAGCAAGATTGTTGTGGGTACACTCATCTCAGATGCTTCATAGGCACCCTACCATGTCATTAATGAGTCACTGTCCACCAAACTGATGACAAATGGATCTCAAATGCTTGTAACTGTATGATTGTATAATCTCTGTAGCGAACATGGTAAAACAAGACATGTCTTTTTTTTAGTGTTTTAACACCTACAACCAGACATCTGGGATACAGAATTAGGATTGGTTGAACCAGAGGTGCTCACAGTTGACTATCCACCCTTATCAGTGGAAACTTTGGGGTCCAACAGCTGTATTCAGAAATGCACATACAACCTTTAAACCCACCCTGGGGTCACATAAGAGCCACTGCTGGGAATGTCAGGAGATTGTCACAGCAAGGTACATGTCTGAAGTAGGATTTGGGGCATACTACATTATGAAAATGGGGTCTGATTAGCAGATCCCATTTTCAGAAACAACATTTCACACATCATTTTAGTGTTAAAAATCAAAAGAGTTCTGGCTTCCCACAAAGAAGACATTCAATAAAAGTTGCTGAGAAGGAAGTACAAGTATACGTACCCTGGCAGATCCTTCCTACCCCCAGTGTAGGGAAAAATATCTTTCCTCTCCCAGTGCTAACACAAAATCGCCTTCCTCTTCTAGACAGAGACTTCAACTGAACAGCGATTCAAGGGCAACCCAGAAAAATTGTGATTAACTATCTTCCCTGCCTGAAAGGGCAAAGTATAATTATTTAACTGCAACCTTTTCCCTACCGAAGCTTTTGTTCCCAGTGGTCATAGTTAATATCAAGTTTGACAAATGCTAAAATGCGGTACACTACCTTGCATAGTTGGGAACCAATACACATAATATTTAATGTTGTAGGCAATATAAGGGGCCAATATTAGCTGACTGTATGCATAACGTCAGTTCCCCAAACTATGCCACCCTTTAACATCTAAAGTACAAAACACTTGGGGGTTCAATTTCTTTAATGCCAAGGCACCGCCCTCTGTAACTCATTTCCATCACTCCTCTGTCTCACACCAACGCACCTGAAGCTCAAAGGAATGTGAAAATCTGGCTCTATCCTCTAGATTACTGTTCTACATGGAATGTTTTCAATTAATTGTAATATTTTATTTTGTGTATTTATTTAGCTTGAAGCTAACTTCAAGGAACATAGGAGAGCTGTACATTGGCAGGAGATATGTGCATGCTTTAGATGATTAGAGTGGATACTATGCGTACACTACAGAATTTATTAACAGCATACCAGCATTTATTAGCAGGAAATAGCTAACACGTGTAGCACAACTCCCAGCGATCAGACCACGAAAATACAACCCACTAGGGGAAAAAGCTAGGTGCGCCCTTTTTCGAGAAAGACAAGAGCTTAATTTTGTGTACAAAAGAATAAGGCAGCAGGGTATTGCAAATCTACTGCCAAAGAGCTCTCTGATTTCTTCCGCACAGAACGCAGATTATAAGCATAAGAATCGGTACTCAAGACACACTTAGTATACAGTGTTAATCCCCCATCCTCGTTGGCTGCCGCTTATATACATGCTAATAATTACATATGGCCCATGCTCCAATTGGTTCCACTGTCTTCTCTCTCATCTTCACTGCACTTGGTTTATGTCGGTGTCCATCGTGGATTGCTGCAAAGCAATTGGTTAACATCAACTGGAAACACCCTACCTTCGATCCGAACCATGTGGCATACACCTGGTTATCAACGTGAATTCAGTGGGGAACTTTGAGGTCAGCCTGGTCCTTGCAAAATAGCAGCTCCTTTCTCTTCCCAGACACGTTGGTGCTCCCATCATGCCCTGCCAACTGTATGGAATCATTCTTAACTCTCCTTGATACCAAACATAGGACATGTCATTCTCTGCTTCCCTCTTTGTCAGTTCCCTTCCCTGAGAACGAACCTAGTGTCCCACTAATCAATCTAGTTAACAAAGGATTTAAGGCCCATTTCCCTGCACACCTCGTAGTTCAAATAGAGTCACCGTCATTCTGGGAGGTGCTAGTGCCTTAAATCATGGTTCGTGTTTTGGCATCTCAAGACCTCTGCCTTCACTACCAGGGATACAACCTCGGTACTAGGACACAACTCTTCACTTCTTTGGCTGCACACATTCATAGCTAATTGATTCAAAGACCTAACTGATGTGGGGGCATATGTTCTTTGCCGTGTCTGGGAATCTGGATGCAATGGTGACATGAGGGATAAGGCCTTCTTCTGTGAGTCTTGCAAGAACATGGCCTTCAAGGATTCATGCCTAATCGTAACAGTGGTATCAGTTTGAGTTATGACTATTGCCTATCTAAACATATTATATCCTGCATAGGTTAATTGCCTCACTACTGGTTAGTTCACCCCTATGTGATTTCTCACTCACTCCCGCCAATTGTTTCCATCCATAACGCAACCTAAACCTCCACACCGTCCCGTCGGCATCTCCATATTTTAATATATATTTCGCAATCTAAATCGTCTAGGAGGAGTTGCGGTCCGAACGTGCATCCCAACTCCCTGTACTTCCGTTGCCTACCCTGATCTCTTACTATCAGTGCTCGGAGCAACCACTCGGTAGTCTGAGCAGTCTGGAAAAACAATCAACCAAATTATTGGGACAGATACACCCCAAAAAAAAATCTGGTCTTAGTTAGGCTGAAGCATGGAACAAATCATACTTTACAGATGTGCAAATGTCACACTATCTATGAAACTTGAAATGTATTGTTATTCAAACAAATCAGCTCTGGATAATGTATGCACCAAATGCACATATAATGCATGCCTCTATTCTTACTTCTTCTTGGCTTGTGTATCTGGTTCACTGTGCATGAACTGCAAACGCGTTGAACAACCAGATAGTCATACATTGGGGTGTGTTGCAAATATTTTGCATTGCATTTCCTTCACTTATCGGCATACGTGTTTTTACGCTTAAGTGGCCTACATGTTGGTGGTGAGGATAGTGAAGGGGTGTAGGGAAGTACACCACAATGTCCAATTGACAGAAAAGAAAAGAAAAGCCATGTGTTGCAGAAAAATATATTGCACACATGATTTCCAGAAATGATATATACATTAAACAATTTACCTAGCCCTGCTCATTTGTACAATATAAAATGCATACACTTAACAAACATGCAAGGCTGTAAATGCACTTGTAATTCGTGAAAATTATTAAAACCTCATACATTCACATGTGTGGGGAAATAGATCCATTATTTTAAATAGCTACTCCTTAATGAATGGCTACATGTAAAAGAAGATAGCAAATGGTGTGTTAAATGGCCATGATAGTGCTATGAGGTCAGAACTGCCATGGCTGCTGACATTGTAAAGTGGGTTCTGACTTTGGGAGCTGGGCCAAGGAATTGATAAGCGGTGCAGGACAGATAAGGGCAACAGTAAGCAGGGCATTGATGGGGATTGCATTGTTAGATGGACAGAGGCGGGATTTGCATAAGCAGGACGGAAGCAGGATTGACATTTTTAGATGGAACTACCCTGAGTGCTGTGTACTTAACACCTTAAGTGCCAAGTACGCGTATGATCGTGTTTTTGCATACACATAGCCTGTCAGAAAGCAACAGACAGGAGGCACGGGCACACAAGGCTCCCCTCTGGACTCAAATGCTTCTATGCGCTCTTCTTCTGGAAACAGACCTGAACACAGCGCAAATGGCACGTCTAATCTGCATGCATCCAGGCAACAGCAAAGCTACCTTGCATGTTCCCTCTCTCTGCACTAACCTAACCCACCTGCTCTCTTCCAGACCTGCCTGGCAGCACTGCGCAGGATAAATGACAGTGACGTCAAGTCACTCATTTCAGCCGGTTGTCTAAATCAAAGCTTGACCACATCAACTGCAGAATAGAACTTGTTTATTTATTTTTTATTATTAATGTGTAAATATTTCCCAAAATAACTTTTCACGTATATTAAAAACACAGCAAAACAATAGAAAAAAAATGTGAAAACATAAAAAACAAAGACATTGCAAACAAATAGAACTTATTGTTGGTGGGATGGGGACACGGAGTAGGGAATTGGGATCGCATTGGAGCTGTGCATTTTATTACGAGGCACAGTTGTCAAAGTTCCAGGGGTCTTGAATGTCCATCATTATTAAAGAGACAGACACATTGTTCCATTTAGGATTTGCTGACATTCATGCAGAATGCAGTGCAGTCAAAAAAGAATGGACCCCCTGATTGACAGCAGGCCCGGAAAGGGTGAGCGCTATCTGAATTTCTAATGGATAATTCATCAGCCCATTAGTAGTAATGATGACTTATGGTGTTATAATTAATGTATAATTAATACAGATCTGTGTATGATGAAGTTGCTGGTATTTGTTCAGCATAAATTGATGCATTTAATAAGTTATTTAAATGTAAATTGTGTGACGGCCGGAATGAGATCTGATGCAGCTGAATTTCAGGAAAAATAAAATGGGCCCCTTGTTTCCTCTTGATATGTTGTAATACATCTCGCTTGTGTTCCCTTTTTGAATGTTTCTATAGTATAATTTTTATAGACGTTTTAAAATAAAGGTTGAGTACCTTTTATTCTGAGGACAGCTCAGGAATTAATTCAAGGGATTTATTAGATGTCCCTATTTGATTGGCTGTGTTCAAAAATAGAGAGAAAACAGTATGGCAGTTTATCGAGCAAGAAATAGCAGTACAAAAAGGAAATGTTCAGGTTTCTTTGAAAATTCAACTTCAGAAAATTAATGATTATTTATTTGTAGAGTGCTTGCTGCATAGCGTAATTTCTTCTTAGCGTTTGGCAGATTGCTGTGGTCGTGTGAGAAATCCGAATATCCGCACAGGGAGTGTGAGCTCACTTGGGCTTTTTTGATTTTTTGATAATGAAAATGAATGATGGGAGATCTATCTCTGGAAAAATGTGTGAGGCCATTCCGCACACATTTTCTCTGGTCACCGCACACAATGCATAGTCACGTGTACTCCGGGAGGACACAGCCTACAGGTGCTGTCCTTCCCTGTTATATTCTACTGGAATGTGACAGCCACAGGTACATCAAAACATCTCAAAAAGGGGGAAGGCACACCTTTCTCTGGCCATGGGCAGCTTAATTAAAATATCAAAGGCTCCATTGGCCTGTTTTCCTATTGTTTAGTTTGGCTGGTGGCAGTGTATACTAATCAGAGATAATTGAGGCAAGCCTGTTGAAGGGGATTGGTTGCTGAACAGGCAACAGGACGGAGGGGTTAACACCCCTTTGGTATGCAATGTGTAAACTTGAAGCTAGTTCACAACCCTTGGTATGAATAGCAGTGTATGGCATGTCTGGGTCCATTAGTTACCATAGGTACCACCGCAGAGCCAAATACCTTTCAGAGGGGAGAAGTATGTGATTTGAGGGAGACAGGAAGTCTGCCCTCGTCCCAGACGTCAAGGGAGACATGTACTTTAATCAAGAGTCACAGAGGGCTCAGTTAACTAGAGAGACACTTTGATCTACAACAGACAGGAAGATAGTTGGGATGTCACCCCTTACTTTTCCTGTTGCAGAGCACTCTGGTCAAGACCTCATGCATAACAGAAGATTGTTGGTGGGTGTTAGGACTGATTTTCTATACTCTGGACTGTTCGACAGATGTATAGAAGGTCAACCTATATTGTCACAGGGAGAACTCTGGGAAGCTGTAGCCAAACCAGTTTAGTAAGCAGTGACAGTCGGTTTAGGCTAAGTTCTTCAGAGTTGGTGAGCTTGTAAAGGGTCCACAATGGGGTCACACAATAGGAGTCACAAATTGCACTTAGATAGGATGTATAAAAATACAGTTAATTAATTATGGGCAAAACTCACTATAAGAAAATGAATGCAAGCAGGTAGACTTACACACAATACCATCAAACTAAATACATACATACATTCACAGGTTTGAATGCAAAATACAAATCAAATACTCCTGCAAAGGAATGAATAGGTAGGTATTATACACCAAAAGGTCCAGAGAGATGATCCCTAGCAAATATTGTCCAGCCCTAAATTGCCAGAGCCTTGTGTCCTATTATCAGGATACAGTTCCACAGAACTTTGGATGCAGAAAAAAATGCAGGTAGGGTCTCTGGGGTCCAGTGAAGGGTTCTTAGAGTTGGGGTACAATGTAGACTAATGCACAAAATTATCCCCAAAAGTCAGAAGTCTTGCAAAGGCAAGCATTGATTAATATAAGCCCATTGACTTCTAATGGGAGTATGGAGGTAGGTAAAAAACTCAATAACTCACCCACCTTACTCCGAGTCTTCCCCAGACTTGGTAGAACAAAGGAAGGGTGTCATAGGTTGCTTTTCCCACCAGAATCCACTGTCCTTGATTTTCAGGGGCTGCAGGTTTGAGCTTCACTCTGGTTGGGATCTTTTGCTGGTGCAGGGGACAGGGCTTGTGTCAGGTAAGCAGGTTTCGGACAGTGCACACTGCGCACAGCGACGCAACAGGACTCAGTAGCCGCGGTCGGACTTTCCAGTCTTTTTTGGGTGTCCTTTGTGCTAGGATGCCGAAATTTAGCAGAGGGTGTTGTTGCAGTGGCAACTGACGGTGTGCAAAGTTTCAGGCGGAAACTCTGAAAGGTGGCTAAGTTAGCCTGGTAGCCCAAAAACAAAGCTGGGCAGCCACAGGACCTTCCAGGGCACTTCCAGAGGTGGTTTTTGTCTGGGCACCGAGAAAACATCGGGAATGGATGGTGTCTCTAATTCAAGGGTCGTAGCACCTTTGCAGGGTTACTAAAGATCACGAGACAGACAGGGCTACACCAGGACTGCAGCAGAAGTCGGTTGCCAGGCTTCCTTCAGTCAGGTTTCAGGTTTATTCACGGGTCTCTCAGCTGGACAAGATACTTGTCTCCTTCAGGTTTCTCCAGGATCTCTGAAGAATGCATGCATTGGACCTATTCTTATCCTAAAAGCCAGGTAGGAGCTGAAACTCCCACTAGCCAACATCATGACTAGCCCACCCACACACCCCACAGTGGACCAATCAGGACCACTAGCAGAACACTCATGCATACCACTCACACACACAGAAACCAGGATGTGGATTAGGGTCAGACTGACACAACCCACATCCTGCCTGCAAACACACAAAGCCCTCCTTTAGCCTGCCAAAAGCAGCTGCTTCCCCGGGCACTGGAAGTCCTTATAAGGATCTTCCTGGCCTTTTAGGCTAGGAAGAAGGCTAAACAACAAGATGGCAAAAAGAACAGGCGAAAATCTCGTGGCACAGCCATGTTTGACCAGTAGCCACAGAAAGTAGCCAAACGCGGTAAATGCAGTAAAGCTACAACGAAATTCCCCAAAAAGTGGGGAAAAGTCACTGCTGCCACCAGCCCATCTTTTAAGCAAATCTAGAGTAACCAAAAATCCTTTGAGTGTTAGTCTAGGACAAAACAAACATGCACCTTATTGCACTGCAGTGTAAGCTGCTTTGTGCAATGATACAAGGTTACCACAGGTGATACAAAAGTAACCACAAGTAGCAACATAGTCACAATACTAAGGCACACACTGTTTCCCAGTACTGATAGCCTGAAGGACATACCAGTTTCCCCATAAGATATGAGCAAATGCCAAGCAGTGAAGCTTAAGACTTCACTGTACTGCAAAAAGTACAGGCAGGTTAAAAAATAAAAGCAAAAAAGTTTAGGGATTTCATAAAGATGGAAGGAAAGGTGCAGTAAAGAGAATCTTTCCCAACAGTGGGGATCCAAGATTGGTTCATGAAGGTAGGCTTAGCCTGCACCAATCACTGGGGCCCTTTTGGCTTTAAAAGAGGGCTGAATCCCTCCGTTAGCAGATCATCCGACTACTTTGAAAGGAGTAAGAATAAGGACTCATTTGGACCCTGGCTGAAGGTACAGTCTACCTCGCATCTTCCACCAGCGAAGAAAGGCCAGGATTTCCAAGAGAGAAACAATTTCATTCCCCAAAACATCTCCCAGGGAACAGAGTGAGATACCGGACTCAGAGGACCCATCCAGCAGCTCCAGAACCATACCCAGCCAGCACACAGCGTGCCCTGCTGGTTGCTGCCAGCAAGCTTCCCAGGTGGGAAATGCCAGAGAGTATCTGAACAAAGGACAAGGCTGTTGCCTGCAAACCCTCTCCAACACTTTGGGCCATCTGCCTTGAAAGGATGACACAAGCCCTGGAAAGAAGCTAGGAGGAGTGTCCCTACAAGCATCAACCAGCGTCCATCTTTAAAGGCCATTTTCTAGACAGTCAAGACCTCAAACCGCAACCGGCTGCACCGCTGATGGTTGTCACGCTGCAGTCATCACAGCCATCTGAGACAACTCGACCAGCACTCCAGATCCACCAACCAGCACAGAGAAAATTATTCTTTGCCAAGATCCACCGTGTAGGTCAGCCTGCAGCCATCTGTACAGCCTAGCTTGCCAAACTGCCTGCTTCCTGATACCCGCAGCTGTCTCCCACCTCAAACTCTGTCTCAAGAGCTGCAACACACCCTGGAATAGCCTTGACGCTGTTGAGCATCAAGAACTTCCTAAGCACCAGGTAAATTGTGGTTCTGCCCTCCTGGTCTTTCTCTGAAGGCTCCTAGAGACAGTTACGACCCCTTGCCCCTCGGTGCTGAAACCAATTAACCTTGAACAGTAAGACTGATTACTTTACCAACTACCCTTCTGTCAGTATCCAGAGTGCATCGCTTTCCTTCGTGAAACTGTCTATCCTCTGTGTTCCTTTACAGGGTGGGTTGCATTTTTTTGTGTGCTAGAACTGTCTGTTGTAGTAATAATACAGTCGAGATGTTTATACAACCTTGACTGGATAGTCCCTTTTATCATTAGGTAATAATTGTATTTTTGCTTTGTTGCAACTAACCAACTATCCACAACCCTGCAGAGATAAGGCTGCCGTTCTGTCCACATTACCAACATTGGACAAGGAGGTTTATAATTGACTTGTTTTCCAATCTATTCAGACCCCTTCTGGTATACTAGAGTTGTAAGTCTGATAGATGGTTTAGAAACCAATATTCATCCCTGGACCACTGGTGCCCCGCAAGGTAATTCGTCACAGGTGGTTCCTCCCAAGTATCTTGTCAGAATATACAACCTAAAAATAGAACAGGATATTAGCCCATGTTTGCTCTGTGCTAATTGAAAAACCGTTGATATAACCGTAAGTTACCAAGTATAACTCAAAATGCCTAGAGATGTCAGCTTCACCTCACTGGTAATATTCCAACCACTCAGAAACATGTAGTTGTATTTATTAAATGTATAAACGCGCCTTTTGCCAAAGACGCTGACCAATTCAAAAGCAAAAGAATAAACAGTACAATCAAATTGGTACAAGTGAAACCCATGTCTGGGGTTGCGGATGGTACTCTTGTTCAGAAGAGAATTGCGTAGCCTTTTGGTGCTGGACTGCCCTGTGGGTGAGGCCAGACTGAAGTGTAAATGGATATTTCTTCTCTGTGAAAGCTTAAATATATAAAAGGGCTCCTGGCGGGTACAACCCTATTCTGCCCAGGAAGGTTTACGTTACTAGAACAAAAATGAATGGGTTGAGAACAAAATTACTGAGGAACCTCCTCCCTTCTAGGTCATTCCAGGTGACAACAAAATCAGGTGTAATGAATCACACCAGAGATTTCCAAAGAGTTTTATATTTGGATAGAATTTAAGTTTCTATTTTTTACATTCTGAACATCATGTAAAAGATAATGAACACAAGCAATAATAATGTGCATAGTCAGAACAAAACAGAGGCAAGATCCTGTTCTTGCATTGTGGTATTGGTAAACAAATGTATTGCAATCAAAAAACATGGGGTAGTTGTCTGCTATGGCCGTGTAACCCTGTTTGGATAGTGCAATCAGTACCCAAAAAGCAAGCCTGATGTGACTGTGGTTGAGAATGAAAGGAGAGCTGGAGTCCATATGGCTTCGTTATAGAGCTGACATGGTCAGAGTGGGGGACAAGGGATATCAAAAACCAAACAAAATGAGTGAGGGTGAGACTCTGACAGGAAAATGGGGGCAAAGATACAAAGATTGGCAGTCCTCTCATCCTACTTATATGATGCTCTAAGGTTGCCTGTGCATCAAGCATGCAAACCTCTTATCAGTGACATATTTTCAAAACATAAACATATATGGTCCTTTTGTTCTGTAGGCTCGTCAAGCCAAGAGATAACTGCATCAGAAAGTGGATTTTAAAGTGTCTTTGGTGTTAGATGTGGTATGTGTTGGACTAATGCATAAAGGAAGTAGGTATGTAGAAACAACTTGGAATAACCAGTTGAAATAATGTCAAAGGTAAATACAAAAGGGGGGTGAGGCACGCACTCCAATTCCTGGCCAATACTACCAGAAGAAAGAAAACAAAAAATTACTGGGTTAAATCTCAAAGTGTCCAATTCACTGGGTTAGATCCCATTTGTTACAAAAATGTTCACAGGGTTGGATCCCTTCTGCTGCATTTGTACTGCTGTTCTCCTCCTCCTAGCGCTTGCGTGTCCCAACACTCTTCAGGTAGGCTGTGTTGCTTTTCTTTTCAGGTGAATCCAATAAAATTGCTAATGTGGTCACTAAGGATTATGGGAGCTGTAGTGAAATCAATTGTTCAATTCAGGTGACCAAGGAAAGACACCCCTCCAGGAGCACACATTTTACCCATAGTAGGGGGAGGGGGGGGAACCATGACTATGGTTCTCCACTGTAGGGCAAAATATCCCCGGTGCTGGAGCCTCTGGAGTCGGATCTCCACAGATTACATGTAAATACAAAAGGGGGGTGAGGCGCACACTCCAATTCCTGGCCAATATACTACCTGAAGAAAGAAAGAAAAAAAAATAACTGGGTTAAGTCCCAAAGTGTCCAATTCACTGGGTTAGATCCCATTTGTTGCACAAATGTTCACAGGGTTGGATCCCTTCTGCTGCATTTGTACTGCTGTTCTCCTCCTCCTAGTGCTTACGTGTCCCAACACTCTTCAGGGGGGGCTGTGTTGCCTTTCTTTTCAGGTGAATACAATTAATTTGCTAATGCAGTCAATAAGGATTATGGGAGCTGTAGTGAAATCAATTGTTCAATTCAGGTGGCCAAGGAAAGACACACCTCCAGGAGCACACATCTTACCCTTAGCAGTGGGAGAGGGGAAACCCATGGTCATGGTTCTCCACTGTAGGACAAAATATCCCCGGTGCTGCAGCCTCTGGAGTCCGGATATCCACAGATTACATGTAAATACAAAGGTATGCCACCATAAATTGGGGTCTCCCAATGCGACCAGGACTCTAGAATATTGGGTTTGGACACCATAAAACCCTTAAAGCTAATTGCACAAGTCTCTTTAACCTCTAGGGTCACTCTTTCCTACTAAACAAAGTTCCAAAGTGATGGCAAATGGAAAATTCAAAACCTACTCTTAACAAGTCATTTGGTCTCCTGGCTAACACTACACTTTCAAAGAAATGTTCACACCTCTGTCCAACAGAAATCTTCATAAACATCTCTATTCAGTATCAAGAGAAATAGAACAAAGGTGGACAGGTCGGGGGAGGAGACAAATATCAAAATAGCATAAAAGCCACAAAAATGTAATAAATTATAACATGGATAAAACAAGTATTAAATCAACCAAAATGTGAATTAACAACAAAGGTGTAAAAAGTATAATACAAACTGCATGACATAGGAATACAATAACATAAAGCCTATTAGGGACTAGTGTTCAAGCAGTCAATCATGAAAAAGCTCAGTGTAAATCATTGTATACAATTCTCAATGAGTTAACAACTCAGATTCAAAGATCCTGACAGTGTACAGAGTCATACAGTCTCACATCTGTATACATGCCCAGCCCTAGTTTTAAACAAAAAAAAGACAAGATGCTCCCTTGGGAAGGGCCTTCCAAGGATAATCACCATTCATGTTTTCCATGTCAGTTCTTCTTCTTCTAAACAATCTTTGCTTCAGGCATCTCCATGGCCTCTGGCTCGCAGTATTATCCTTTTAGGTCTCTACCTGACCACTAGTTCTCTGTTCTCTCTTTCATGGTTGTCTTAGGTTTCTCTGTAATCTCTTGTTCATGGCTTCCATGTTTCTAGGCAAACACTGCCTAGGGTTAACTTTCAACAATTATCTCAGGCCTCATCATGGCCTCTGGATCTCAGTATCTTTCTTTCCTTCAGTTCTCTAAGGCCTGCCCCTGGCCTCTGGTTATTGATTTACAAGTTGCTTGGACATCTATGCAGCCTGTCGTCTCCACATAGTATGTATCACCAATCATTCTGGGACCTTGCTAGGCACTCTACTGCTATGGATCTCTCCTTCCCAGGTTCAGCCTTATTTAGAGGGTTTTTGGGAGGCGTTCACCATCCAACCTCCTTTCACCCTTTTGACATCTATGGAAATGCCCAGCAGTTTGTACCACACCCTGTCCAGCACAGGTCCCAGTGATATTAATTTGTCGTTGTATCTGGCAGAGTTGCCACTCTATTGCTTCCAGTGGATGGGCCACCTAAATCCAAGTGACAGTCCCCCTAATGTGACCAGTAGAGGGGAGCAGATCTGCTCTGTCCTAGCTTGTATAATGTATTAGTTAATCTCAGCCCCTTTTAGACACCTTTGCTTAGGTTCCTCTGTGGAACCTGACCCAGGACTGCTCTTTGCTGTGATTAGTGTAAAGGTGGTACCCAGGATAGCACAATTAGTATGTATAATACTCCATGATTGTGCACATCAAAGCCCAGTTTAATTCAAACATCAAATTCAAGCCAGGAAAGCATACACACATTTCATCTCATAGTTCTCATATTTCCAATGATTGCAAGCAAGTTTTGTTACAAAACGACATCAGAAATTATGTAACAATGTATATCAGTTTATAAAACCCACAGGGGAGTGGGTTTGATTAATGGTTCGAACTACATATAGGATATTTAGGGCTTAGTCACTCAATTGGTTAAAATATATCTGATGGCTCCACCTGGGCCCATCTCATTCCCCAATTGATACTATTTCTACTTCATAATTATAGGGACAGCTAATTGGTTAACATTATCTATCGTGAGTGGTGTGGTAAGGGGATTTCCCATTGGTTGGCATACCAACCTTGTTCACCCTTACATTGCATCAAGATATGAGCGAGACATAAGTGGGGGAAGAGACTTCCATGGGCTGCCATATTTCCAATTAAAGAATACTCATAGTCATTCTGAGGTGATGAGGCCTTCCCTATCATTTGAACTTGGTCTTGTCTGCTCTCTGATGTCTGTGTGCATGCTGAGGGAGTTCTGCTGGTGTCCTTTCTGTGTTTGGCTTATAATGAATAGCCAGTGTTATTTGTATGCGGATCACATGTTAGGATGCTATGTTTGAGAGTGGATTTCCTTCTATTATTAAGGTTTTGGCTAATTCTATTGTGAATGTGGTGTTTTTTGTGGTCAATCATATCGCTAGTCAGTTATAATCTATAAAGGCTTTTGGCTTGCTTTTCTTGTGCACCTGGACATGAATGGTTTGTTTATGCTTTTATTAAAATTGATTAACTCGGGAGTTTACCGCTTCTCGTCCTGGGAAATGCTATCTGGTGCCTGTGTTCCGTTCATCCATTACTCCCTTCCTAGTTTCTGACCTTGGCTCTTTCTGGGAGCTACTGCCTAAGCTCTGCATGAATTTCTAGAATAGATGTGTTTTTGTAAATTCAGCATCCTGGGTTCTAAGGCCTTGCTAATTTTGAGGCCTGCTGCAGTCTCTGCAGTTTGGAAAACGGTTGTGCTTTGGTTCATTCTTCGCCATGTTGTGACTTGCATCTTGTACATGTTAACGTTTGTAGGGGCTGCACAATACGCGTGTATGTTCTTCGTGCCTACTTCCAAATATTCTTCATGTCTGCATGCAGATGTCCTTCATGTCTCTGTGCAAGTATTCTCCATGTCTATGTGCTCTTCATGTCTACATGTACTTGTGCCTGCTACGTGTACTTTGTATGTATGTGTATAGTCATCTAGTTATTATCTATCTATCTATCTATCTATCTATCTATCTATCTATCTATCTATCTATAGTGAAAACTATATGTCACCCTACTTGTCACACCCTCTATTGTATTCATAACAATAACTTTCCATATATGTGGGGAGAGCTTGTGCGGAACTCTGGTAACACAACTTACTGCTGTTGGAACTCTTGCGTCCCTCTGATGGCGCAGGTATGATTGATTTAAGGAGTTGTCAAAGTTCAGGAAACATGTTAGTTCTGCCGATCATTCCCTGTTTGTGAGACTTGTTTTCTCCTAAATGCTCATCTGTTCAATCAAATGTTCACAGTTTGAGAAATGTGTTGGTTCCACTGAACTTTCACAGTTCAGGAACTATGTTTGTTTGACCAAACGTTCACTGTTTGAGAAATAGGTTTCTTCCACTGAAGGTTCATTGTTTGGAAATATTTGTATTCCTCTGAAGGATAATTGTTTGAGACATACTTCAGTTCCTAGTCTATTGACTTCTAAGCTGAGGAAGCAGGGACGCAAAGATCTTTTCCACGGGTTGCAGGTCTTTAAAAACAAACTTTGGATTATGTATCTCTGAGGGGATGACAGCCAGGGAATCCCACTCCATCCACCCGTTGGGAGGCATTCCGGGTAGCAACGAGACCATGCCAGTCCTCTGTGGCTCAGCTGCCTCATAGTAAAGAATGGCAGGTCCCTCTAACTTATCACAGTCCCCAAAATAATGTTTGAATTGATCAAATCAGCCAGGGTGCCTTGTTGATGCTCTTTGGTGTCTTCCCCTTTCTGATAGGTGCAATTCAAAAGAGTGTCTCATGAGTGTACCCGACTGTACGCAATGAAATGTTGACCTTCAACCTGAAAATAATTTATATAATTACTCTCGGTTTTGATCATGTGATATGCTCAGTACGAACAAGCGTAACATCCTTATTACGACTGCAATATATGGCAGAAGTGATCATTAGATATGAACACTGTAAACTGTAAGAAAAAAGCCAAATTCACAATGTCATTTTTTAATAACTTCTTTTCACGAGAATACGCACCATTTTGTCAGTCAATTTGTCCCTCCTTCTTACAAAGGATCATGCTCAGAATAATTCCAATGTTCCCATTCTTCTGTGTGCACTAATGCAACATTTAATCCAGTATGTGCGCCATTGATTACCAAAACACTAATAATTAGCAAACACATTAAGATAACAGACATATGTGGTCCCTGCAGCCAGGTTCTCTCATCTCCTACGTGGTGTGTGTTCACCCCAGCGTCCCCTATAGACCATTTACACATCTGCCACACCTCCTTGGTATGGCAAATATGCCTCCAGTGTTGTGGTGACATTCCTTGAGGGCATGCATAATGACAATGCATATCTCCAAATACTGTGCCTGTCTCCACCTTGGGCATGTCACTTCACAGTGAAAATAATTAGCACTTCCTCCACCCCTCTCCTGCAACATATCTGTGGCTTTGGAAAATGTGCACTTGACAAGGTGACTCTCACCCAGAAAATGTGTGAGAGAGAGGAGAGAGAGAAAAGAGAGAGGAGAAAGAGGAGAGAGAGAGGAGAGAGAGAGAGAGAGAGAGAGAGAGAGAGAGAAAGAGAGGGAGAGAGAGAGAAAGAGAGAGAGAGAGGGGAAAGGGGCTCAATAAAACTTTGCCAGTCTGATAAAATGCTGGTAATTCCAGCACTGGCATGTTTTTCGTACCCGCAAAGTACATATTGACCAGTAGGGACCATGGATCTCCCAGAAGGATTGACCTGCCGTTAGCCCCCACCAGCAGATAAATGACTGAATCACTGTAATCCCAGTGCCTGTGATTCAGTAGTTCCCATTGTCCTATGGGACTCTACAGGAATGGGAACTTACCATTACTCTGCCACCCGTAATATCCTGGTAACACTAGGATATCCAGCGGCAGAGAAAGTAATGCAGCTGACCCCCATAGAGCCTTTGAGACAGAGAGGTAGAGACAGAAAGAAAGAGAAAAAAAAGCGATAGAGAATGATTGTAAGAAACAGAGAAGCATAGGTCCATTTACTCCAAGTACAAGTGTGATAGTATATAACTTCAGTGGATAACATTGTTAATATTGTCAAGACTATAGCTTTTGAAAAATATCTCATCAGAAGATGCCATTTCCCTAAAGATAGATTCCAGGTGCAACCTAATTAGCAGTGCTGACACTTTAGTAAATATTGGGGTAAAATAAGAAAATCATGCTAAAGCCAAATTATCCCTTGAGTTCGAAATCACAGTCTGATAACTTGTGGTTTAAGGCCAAGCGCTGTATCTCTCTGCCCTCATGTTGCTTGGATGTAAATTAAAGGCACCGAGCTCTGGTCTGAAATATGCATCATGTAATTGCTTTCCGCTTCTCACCCACCTTCCAAATGAGCTATCTGTCCAGGACTATATCCACCTCTTCGCCTAATGAATTGGGACTCTATGGGCAAGAGGTGGCGAAGGGGGGATATTAAAATGTGAGATTAAGGAAGATGGCATTCTGCAAGCTGAGCTGTGACACCCAGCTAATAAATAACACAACAGCCAGCAGAGTGCGTGTCTGGCATTTCAAAAAATGCAATGCATTTCAAAAAAAGAATTGCCAGAAAACACACAGCTTCCGCGAACAATGTGGAAGGATATTAAAGGCGCATGGATACAGAAAGCCCACACCTTGACACAAAATGCAAGCAAGCACAGGAAGTCCCCAGAGGAAGATGTCATGACCAGAGGAAGCAAAACTCAGGATTGAAGGATAAGACGCATCTGGGAGCTGAAGTAAGGTGACACCTGTGAGGGCTCTGCTGGCGAGTAGACACAAACATTCAACCCGAGAATTATTGCTGTATTAGAAAATGCCACTCAGACATGAAAGTGAGCGCGCAGAGCAGGATCAAGGTGCACTTACCGCTGCACCTGCTCCTCGCAAGGAGGAGCAGAACGCAGTGGTTACTTTCACAGCCGCGCAGCTGAGGACCAGGGCGGGGAAGGACGCAGGCAGAAAATCAATGCAGAGCTATTGCGATGGTGATGCAAAGAACAAACAGAGTTTAAGAAAGAAAGACGCAGGGACCTTATTATGAGTTTCTCCGTCTGGGAACAAAATGGTGGTCTAGTAGCATTTACTGAATTCCCTCCACTTTACAGTCACTTTCCTGCACCGTCGAACTCTGAGTTTGGAGGTGAACTGGAGGATCTACTACCAGCAGATAGCTAGAGGTAAATCCTCCATTTTACCGCTAAGGTTCATCTGATTTACCACCGTGACATTACCAGTTGCTGTAAACGTGTGACTATTCCCATGGATTCACGTGGACTCCGAAAATGGGGATTAACACCACTTTTGCCCCACTCATAATCTGGTGGTAAATCTGCTAGACCCGCTGGCAATAAAGGGTAGATGAGTTTGAAAGTTATTCTTTTGAGAAGTTACGGAATTACCGCCATACTCAAAATGCAGCCCGAGGGAAGGAGAGAGTGAAAAGAATTGTGAGGAAAAAAGAGAAATATTTGCAGCAAAAAAGGAAATCAGGAAAATTTAAAACATTGTAAGGTACAGACTGAGGGAAGGTAACAGCAAGAGGGAGAAGAAGCGATCGGTAAAAAGAAGAAATATACAAATATGACATATGGGACAACCTAAAAATAAACGTGGAGAACAGCACCCAATTGGTTCTCATACTACTTGACATATATGTACCGCCTTTGACACAATCAGACACACAATGCTTACAGACTGGAATGCAGCATAAAAAGCTCTGCACTATGATGGCTGAAGTCCTTCCTCACCAACCAAACCGAAAGAACAGATCTACCACCATTTGAATCAAACACTAAAAATAACACCTGTAGCGTACCAAAAGGATTACGTCTCTTCAACATCTACATGACCCCTGATGAATCTCATTAAAACCCATGGACTGACAGGCTACAATCACACAGACAACTGGCAACACATTGTCATGATAACTTCCGACCGAGAACCTGACAACGCCCTCAACAAATGACTCACTGACCTAAACAGCTGGATGACAAACAACCTCAAGTTGAATCCAACCAAAACACAAATAATGATCTCCCAAACAGCAGACCATGCAACGCAAGCATATCTTACCTGGCCTCCGAGCATGACAACCCAACCGGAGATGTTGACAGTGATAAAAGAAAACTGCAAATATTCATGGACAACAGCCTCTCGTTGGAACCACAAGTCAATGCAATAGCAAAGAAATGCTTCCACCTCTTGCAACTGATGAGAGGGATCCTCCATTACCTAAATTTCACACACAGTACCCGTGTGATCATCTTTTTGATATTATCAAGAATAGATTACAAAACTAGTATCCACCTTGGAGTGCCAGAACACCTCACAAAAAACTACAACTCATCCAAAATACCGCAGCAAGACTACTCCTGAGACCAAATATAAGAGACCACATCACAATTTGCCCTGAGAAGTCTACACTGGCTAACAGTAAAGATCGCATTAACTTTAAAGCCTTGTGCATTTGCCATGAATCACTACACAGAGAAAGAGCCGAATTCCTCCAAACAAAAACACCCATTACCAACCAGGAAGAGACCTTAGATCGAGCAACAACCTCCAAATAGAAAAAAAGCCACTACGAGAAAAGGAGATTCAGAGACACCACCTTCTTCTATCTGATAGCCAAAGTATAGAACACAATGCCGAAGGAAATAAGAAGTATGTAAGACCTCCTAAAATTCAGGAAATGACTAAAAACCTGGCTATTAAACTCACAGAGATAAACATAGATGTGCACCTCTACAAGCCATGCATCTGGACCAAAGCAAACACGGGACAATACAGAATGATGAACCAACTATAAAACTACTCAACATCCAGAGATCAACAGAAGCCAACTAACCAACCCTCTTCTCTTTTCCATATGCCCACAAACCTCAGCTGCTACATACGCCCAGAGAACTAGTATGCAAATCACACACTCCTCTATAATCATGCTACAAACCCAATTCCTGTAGAGAACAAACAGCTCAAACAATTGATGTATATATGAATTACATGAAGTAATGTGTAAATTCATAACCTAGTTATTGGAAGATTGCAGCCTTAAAGTGACTATGGTGCATATTCTGTTTTTGCTCATAGGTTCCTTCCTAGACTGATCCAGTCCAATGACACTTACGGTGAGATGGTAAAGTATTAACCCATCTGGCCGACTCTGTTTTCCCCAATCTGGTTAATAATTGTGTGACAATACCAGTTCGGAGAAACCGAAGACTGTCCTGACGAAAGTGGCTTGATCCAAGCTTATGCCACTGAAACCAGTTAACGGTGTTTGCTACACTTAAAAGGCATAGAATTGGCCTATTTTCCTGGAGTTTGGGTAAACATTTTACCTATCTCCACTCACCACCAGTTTAATATATCCACAGATGGAGAATGGCGATTGTAATGTCTTCTTGTTCTATGAACAAAAAAAGGATTTTTTTGATTTTTCTTAGGTTTGTGTCTTTTTAACCCTAGCTCCCCAGGGTCGGTGAGACAATCTATGGGTTATTAAAGCATACATTATCCCAATAGATACCCCATGTGCACTTTTCCCTGGTGCGCTTTTTTTACTATATTCTCTTCCAATATATATAGACAGCGGAAGAGAGTGGTACAGGACCAACAAGGCTGAATGTATTACAATCCATAGAAATTGTTAGTATATCTCTTATCCTATCCCTGTTAGATAGGCGTTACACCACCGTAACCTAGTCGAGACATCACACTAGTTAGGGATAGTTAGAACTTTGCTCTACTCTTTCTGTCTTCCTTCACAGTCTTGTTTCTTAAAACAACTAATAAGTACAAAACAACTAATAGGTACAATCTTGGTCCATACCACTGTATTTTTTTTGACCTGGAGTTGTCTCTGGATGGATATTGGCTGCTACTAAAAACAATACAGATGTGTGTTTTGCCTGTTCTTTTGTGTTAAAAAAGTCACCCTTCCAGACACAACAAGCCGAGTGCACATAACAAAGCACACCTAGACAGCTCACATGCACAGATGACAGTTCCTCCTGTTTCTGATTACATCAACAGACGAGCACAAACTCTATCAGATCCCGCTCTCCCTCACTAACCAACTCTACACTGTTTTTTACAGAGCCACGTGAGTGCCTGGAGACCATGAAAATGGCAGTGGTGTGTGGTATAAATAAACACAACATAACATGTAAGGCAGAATATGGTAAAGAAAGGGAAGGAGGAATTGATTGGAGTGAAAGGGAGAAAAGCAGGAAGATAATCACAAAAATTACATCTAATAAATGAACAAGATGAAGAGAAGAACAAAGAAAAAGAAAAAAGAAAGAAAAAAAGAAAGAAAGAAAGATAGAAGGAAAGAGAAAGAAGGAAGGAAAGAAAGAAAGAAAGAAAGAAAGAAAGAAAGAAAGAAAGAAAGAAAGAAAGAAAGAAAGAAAGAAAGAAAGAAAGAAAGAAAGAAGGAAAGAAAGGACCATTAAAATAAACAAATAGAAAATTAAATCAGGCAGGACAAATGATGAGAAAATAAGACCTGAGGAAGCATAGAGGGAAAACTAAAGAGAGTGCAATAGATTCAGTGAGATACTTGCACCTATTGTTAGACCATTCTCGGTCTCTGCGGAGATACTTGTGGTTGTTTGGTTCCATATTTCCCAGCAGCGTACACAAGTGCATACAATTGCCTGCTAACACATTCAAGTAACACATTAGCCAGTCAGTCAACGATTATTTATTTCAGATACAAAGTACCCATAGAAGGCAGCATCAACACAATTAACAGACATATGTGTAAAAACCAAAATTCATCAGCTAAAAACTATCTACTAAAAACAGTTATCTGCTGTCCCCAAAAATATCCTGATCCATATCAGAAAGTAGCATATATAGTCGTTCCACTAATTTGATTTCTATGACTAAAATGCTCAAAAACAAAGCACCAACTAAAACAATAGGCAAATAAGGCCAAAAAGGATCTTGGGTTTAGCATACAGAAATGATTTTAATTTGCCCATGCCTTCCTGAAATAATTGAATAAAGATGCCCACACGTACTGCAACTTATTAAAATGACACAGACATTAATGGTCCAAAAATGCATGTATCTCAGTATTCCTTTTCTTTTCTTGCACATTAGTAGCCTATTAGTAACTCATTAGTGATCAACCTATTCTATTCAGCTCCAGCATGAGGCCCTAAAGGGTTATGTTTTTGAACATGTGATTAAGGTCCAGAGGAGACCAACTCAAAGTCTGCAATTCATTGTTCAGTGTTCAACATCTGGCATGCAGTGATGGAAAAACACATACATGTTCAATTAATACAGCATCCACGATTGCAATAAAACACCTTAATCTAGGTTGTCATAGTCCCCTGATTGGCTTTTAAGGTGTCTGTGTGGGGGCAATTCAGGGTAAGGAGAATGCTAGTAGGCTCTTTCACACTCTATTAGCCCTTTAAGAAAGCAGACTCATAAGACTCTATTGAAATCTATGGGCCCTGCCACCTCCGACATGAGGTGTTTGGCTTGTGTTGATAAAGCTTACCAAAGGAGAAGGCTGGCCACCACCATGAAGAGTGAGTCACAGACTGCAGAGCAGACTTGGTTCCTGTAGGCTCTACTCTCAGAGCCTGTCATGTGCACTCACCAGATATGCACAATTCTGCCAATTTAAAGGTAGCAGAGCAGCAGAATATAGGCTCTGCCTGCGCTGTGGCAGATGCTGGTAAAATTAAATGACATACACGTGGGCATCTGAAGCCTGGATGGTACAACCAAGCCCTGAAGGGGGATGATTACAGCACTCAATTGCACGTCTTTCAAATAACAAACAAAGAAGAAGAAGATTCAAGCTTTGAACCCTCCCGTCCCCTGCACACTGTAATGTGTTGGATCAACCAACTGCTATGACCTAAAGGTAGTAATTATTGTAAGTGAACAAAATTCAAACATAGCAGATTTTGTAAAACACATAAGTGTATATTTTTGTTTTAAATTGCAGATTTAAATACAAAGACAAACACGAAAACAATCTCAGTATTATTATAAAGAGCAAACAAAATTAAGAAGTGTTGCCAGTAGTCTGCTTTTGAATGGCGACGCGTTTCGAGGATGGACACCTCTTCTTCTTAGGCCTAAACAGACTATAAACAAATGTATATATTACAAGAAAGATTTATCAAAGTATATTGTACAGTGATACCCTAGAAATTAAAATAAATTAAACCAAAAGAATCACTATTTCTGTGATTTCAACATTAACACTGCCAATGTATTGTCATCCACATCAGTTGGTGTTGCATAAAGTTAAAGCAATAACTAATTTTCTGAAATACCCAAATGATATAATCATAATACACAAATAATCAATATTCGAGTGTGCCTTAAAGCCTGGGGGGGGGGGGGACCAGTACATCTCACTGCCTGTCAACGCAAATGGACAGTTAAGGGGAGAAATAGAAATAGATGGTCAAGGTTACCTGATGGTAAAAAGTTGAATGGTGTAAATATAACATCTAACGTCCCTTAGAAAAGTAGGGGTGGTGCATATAGTAGATGCAGAAGGCTGCTTCAAAAGTGAAGGGGCTGGTAATCACTCAAAACATGACCGCGATGGGCAAGTCTGTAGGAGCTAGCTCAATCTGTAAGACATAGAGGTAGAAAAAACACTGGTATCAAGAATGATGTCCAACTAAGTAACAATGTAGAAAGTATGTTATACGGTATCAAATGATAGCTAATTAGATAATGTATATTAACATCGCCACCAGGCCCCCAAGGGAGGGGAAAGAAATAGTCCCTACACAGGTACAAATCTATTCTTCTAGGATAAATAAACTGACAAGTTGCACATGACTTACATTGTTCCAGTGCTGAATGTGAGTCCAGTCCAAGTAGAAAAAGTTTTTTGACTAGTCACTAGTGGCTGTCGGCGACAATCCACGTTGCACGTAGCACGTAGTTTCCCAAGAATGGAAAAAATATTTGTGGATAACAAGTATCTATAGAAAACAAAACTGTAGAAGGAAAATGTGGATGGTATATGTGGTATGTCTATTAGTATCTGGCTATAAAAGGAATGTGTCATAAAGGTAAGGAAAGAATGGGAAAAAATATAAAAAAATAAATAAATAAAAAATACTAATCAACGTACCCAAATGGTGGAAGAGACCGAGTTCTAATGTGTCCAACAGACATCCGGGTATGAAGCCAGGAGGACCATGATTGAATGCGTGCCGAGGATGGGCAGAGTCATAGATCAATTTTAAACATCAATTCTAGAGGAAAGTAACAGAAATTAAGTTTTTATCAATACGCTCCCAGTATCGTACTTAATAGAGAGTACCTAGCATCAAGACTGTTTTGTTCCTGATGCGCTTGTTATTACCTGTTGCCGCAGGATCGGGAGTGCTGTGTTGAAAATGCGTGGTGGCATCGGCGACCGTTACCATGGTAACTGAGTCCGCCATTTTAAGAAGGGTAATGCGGCACACGTGAATTGTGAAGTCCAATGCGGATGCTTGGACTGATAAAACTAAAGAAAGGACAAATGATGTCCACAACGGAGTAACTAGGCGGCCATATTTGGATGCATTACTAACATAGACAGTCGTGTATGCATCGCGGTGCAGTAAAAGATGTAAATAAGTAGTGAAACACACAATGAGATATCCATACAGAGTGGTGCACTAAAATAGATGAATAAAACTAAGGACTATGAAATAGAAGTGTGTGAATCTGTTGCGAACATTTTTTTTTGGGGTGAAAAGTAAAGAATAAGGACATCTGACTACGGGTAATAAACAGAGAAAAGGGGCCATACTAGCTGTCTATATTCTAGTGTGACGGGCAATGGCATGGCAGGATCCAACACCACAAAGGCTTTAAAACAATACATTTTAATGAGTGATAGAGCACTAGCAAATTCGCCTACACAGTTGAAAAATAGATCTCAGAAAAAAAGGTTTTATAGTTAGAAAATAAATGTTATCTAACCGTTCGTCATTAAAGCATGATTCAAGTGGATACATTTTCCGGCATTGTTTCTTGATGGGTACACATAAATGGAAATGTCATACAATTCATGTAGTCTCGTGTGTAATACCGAAAGTTGTACAGTACATAAAATTAGTGATGTTGCATATCAAGAGATACTTTAACATCCATGGTTCAGTACTTAGGAGTACCGAGAATAAAAAATCACAAATCACAAAAGAGATTTAAAAACAATGAAATATTGCATATTCCAGTCCTGTTTCCAGTTATAATAGAATACAGTCTTATAGGAAACAATTAAGTGAATGTTCTTCATTAAGCTGTTTGGGATGTACCGTGTCCAAATAGTTGATCCAAAATAGTTCTCTCCTAAGGAATATAGAGTGGTAATCTCCCCCTCTTGTTTTTTTTTTACAACCTCAAGAATCTGGAATCTCATCTGAGCAATTGTGTGGTGTTCAGAGTTAAAATGTCTTGCCACTGGTGATCGTTGGCTATTACATTGTATGTTCGATTTATGTTCTGACCAGCCTTCCTTTGCAGGCCTCGTAGTTTGGCCTACGTAAAGTTTACCACAAGGGCATTTGATCATATAAATCACCCCTGGTGTCAAACAGGTGGAGTAATCATGAATTTTTATTTTCTTGCCTGTTTGGGGATGAGAAAGCATGTTTCCCCTGGTGATGTTATTGCAGTGTGTACAGTTAAGGCATGGGTAAGTACCCTTCTTCTGAGTAATCAGAAACTGCTGGTTTTCTTTAAGAGGTCTTTCTGCTTTAATTAACTTATCCCTCAGATTTTTACCTCTTTTAAACCACATCATTAGAGCCTTCGGGAACAATCTCAAAAGTGATGAGTCATTGTGTAGTATTGCCCAATGTTTCTTGATGCTCTTACTGATTTGAAAACTCTGACGGGAAAATTTTGACATGAATAGTAAAGGGATGTCTTTATCCCGGGTTTTGGCTTCAAAAGATCTGTTCTTGTCACGTTAAGTGATCTATTTTTGCCTCATTGAGTACTGTGTCTGGATAACCTCTTTGTCTAAATTTTTCAATGAGTGTGGAGCACTCAGTGTCAAGTCCTTCCGGTTCTGAAATGAGTCTTTTAAGCCTCAGAACCTGGCTATATGGAAGACTCTGTAGCATGGCTTTCGGGTGAAAACCTGAGAAATATAGTAAGTTGTTGGCATCTGTAGGTTTGTGGTAAATGTTGGTCATGATATTGCCATTTTAAATCTTTAGATTAACATCAAGGAAGTGAAGAGATGGATTGCCAATTTCCATAGTAAATTTGATTCTCCAGTGGACCGAATTAAGGTATCTAGAAAAAGATTTTAGTTCATCATGGGTTCCACACCAGATTCCAAAGATTTCATCGATGAAACGTTTCCAAATCCGAATGTATGCTGACCATTTAGGATGGTCTAGTACAAAGTCACTTTCGTATTTAAATATAAAGGTATTAGCGTACATGGGTGCCATGGAGGACACCATGGAGGTTCCTCAAGTTTGCAAATAGTATTTCCCCAGAAAACGGAAGTAACTATTATATAGTATGATGTTCAGTAGTTCAATGATAAATTCATCTTCACCTATAAGATTCGTTGTATTAAGAAGAAGCCATTCAAGTGCTTCAATGCCTTCAGCATGAGGTATGGAGGTATACAGGCTACAGACATCTAGGCTGAATAGCATGCAGTCTGGGCTGATAGCCGTGATTTCCTTCAAACAATTAAGGAAGTCAGTAGTATCCTTCAAGTAGGTGGATGTGGCTTGGACAAGTGTTTGGAGTAACATGTCAACATAAACTGAGAGGGGGTCAAAAATACTTTCGGGGGCCCGCCACAATAGGTTTTAATGGTGGGTTTATTCGATCTTTATGCAATCCATAAAAGACAGGGGTGATGGGGTGTTTGTTAATCAAGAAATCAAATGTTTTGTCACTAATCCATTGATTAAGTTTGGCTTTCTCTAAGGTTTTCATGGTTAAAGATTTAATGTTAAGGATTGGGTCATTAGTCAATTTCATATATGTGCCTTCATCACTAAGTAGCTCAAGACATGTTTTATTGTAGAAAGGAGTATCCATAACAACGATTTCAAATAAGCCAGACGAGGGAGAGGGAAAGAATTGCTAAAAGAAACACATAGAGAAAAGTGTAGGGTAGGATTTTGCAGCTGTGGAGCAGCACGTGGAGGGAGCGGAGGAGTGGAGGC
This sequence comes from Ambystoma mexicanum, assembly GCF_040938575.1. Taxonomy (NCBI): domain Eukaryota; kingdom Metazoa; phylum Chordata; class Amphibia; order Caudata; family Ambystomatidae; genus Ambystoma; species Ambystoma mexicanum. The sequence continues at coordinate 1,079,076,036 of NC_090936.1, read as the reverse complement.
ATTGGAGATGCAGAAGGAATTTGACTTACAGAATGAGGTGAAAGAGGTGACTGAGCTCCAGAAGCAGTTAGAGGTGTAAGAGAGGGAAGACAACTAGAGGGGTGAAGGATTTCAACAGTCAAGAGCGGGGGAAGTAGCAGAATATGTCGAAGGAGGTGAAGAAGGGGGAAACATGAAAGCCACCTGAAGAGATAAAAGTGGGGAATGTCCCATGTTGGGGCTTAAATTGTTCAGAGGTGGAGGAGCAGGTTAGAGTTGGTGGCTCCCTGGGGTCCACCATTCCATCCTCATGAAACAGCTCCAATGTACCCTGGGTATCTCTGAGCGGACAATGGACTGGCTCACCTCCTTCCTCTCTGACTGTCCTTCCCAGGCACTTCAGGGCTCTTTCTTCTCTTCTACCTCGATCTCCACCTGTAGCATTCCCCAGGGCTCTAACCTCTCACCCTGGCTCTTTAACATCTATCTTGCTCCGCTTGCTCACCTCACTTCCACTGTTGTGCATACAACACCCAACTCTTCTTCAAACTTCCCTCTGGTGCTCTCCAGCCCTAAAATCCCTGCACTGGCTCCGGGTTGCTGCAAAGACCACATTCAAATCCCTCTGCATCATCCATAAGGCTGTCTGGGGCAGAGGACCAATCTATCTACAACTTGCCCTCACCAAATACTCTCCTTCCAGATCCTTGCGCTCCTCTGGCTCCAACTCTCTGCATGTCGGGCACTTTTTGAAGCAGCGAGCTGGTGGCAGATCTCTCTCCTCAGCTGGCTCACTCCTCTGCAACAGCCTCTCCCTTCCTCTTCATCTTGAGCCAGATCTCCTCAAATTCTGGAAGCTCAATACTTTCATCTTCATCTCTTCCTTCCCTCTCTCACTCTCCCATGTGTGCCTTACAAATGCACAATAAATAAATAAGCTGCCCTTCGGGGTTGAACATCTTCAAATAACCGGGCCATGTGCAAGGGTGCAGCTCAGCATCTTCTGCGGGCCGGGATGCATGCCTGGAGCAGCCCGGGAACTCACAGGGCTATGGTGAGTGGACTGCCCACCTGTGGGACGGACCAGGCAGGCCCAACCTCAAAGTCCCTGAACTGCATGTGCGTGGCAGACCTGGGTGGAAAAGGAGATGCCCAGCTCGGGCCACGTGCATGGATTGGCCAGAACTGGGTAAAGAGGATGTTCTACTGTGAAGCCCCACCTTGGGGCCTGGCAGGGCTGGCCCAGAAATAAATTCCTCTTGGGTTGTGTCTGCCAGGATGGCCCTAGAGGTGACAAGAGGGAGGAGGAAGCAGAATCCTCCCTGCTACTTCGAGTGGGTGATAAACAAAAAGTCCTTTGCCACTCATTCCTCACAGCCAAGGTGAAGACTGAGCTCCAGTCCACTGGCCAGAGCTGTGAGAAGTGCAGGACCCCCCTTGCACAAGGCTGTTGCAGAGAAGAGGGGAGGGCAGAGGTGCAGTTAATGACAGCAGCATCCCCATGACAACAGGGAAGCCACCTGAAGAAACAACATGCAGTGGGTGCAGCTATCACATGGGCTGCCCCCAAGACATGTGGCTGCCAAGGAATATCAAATGTGCTTTGTGGCATAACGGTAAGTGTGGCAGCCTGCCAGTGCATGGAGGAGCCATGGAAAATTAATATGACACTGAAGGCATGGTGTTGTGACTGGCTGGATCCCCCAGGGCAAGGGGGTCACCTATGGATAGTTGTATTGCATGGGCTGCACACAGTGGTGGTCGGGTAGCCTCTCATGTTGGATGGGGCCACGCAAGAAGATAAAAAGCAGGCAGATACCATGATATGTGGCACAAGCAAAACAATACCTATGATAGGGGTAGAGCAGCCCCATCGTCAGCTTGGTGTAGACCCCTATCCACTATGAGCAGGACCGAACTCCATGACACACCACTGAAAAGGGGTGGCTGACTTAAGCAGCTATCCCCCATGTAATAATGTATATATGTGTATGTTATTGTGATAATGCATTCATATGTATATTTATATATGTGTGTGTGTGTGTGTGTGTGTGTGTGTATGCGTGGAGCTTTTTTTTAAAACTTTTTTTTGTATTTCTTCAACATAGAATATATAGAAAGTACTGAGGTAGAGTAAGTGCACAAGCATATCTTTTCCTTATATATAAAGCAGAATGTATGTATGTGTGTATGCTTGTCTGGCTATACAAATCTCACACCGTTGAAACCACTGCTACCAAATTTTGCATGGATTCCTCTTTTGTCTGGGGCAAGATTGTAGCCTATGTTTGGATGCAAAAAATGCACTCCTCCGACACCCTAATTTACTGATGCTCACCCTGATTCACTACAGTAGATACTAGAAGGAGGCGACATTTGGGAAAGTGTCTGTAACAAAATGTCCGATGTGTTGATTATTCCTTTGAAATGCATTACTACTGTATACAGTTCCAAACTGTTTATTAAAGCATTTTTAAAGGGATTTTTTTTTCTTTATTACGCCACTCCAAATATGGGAAATGGCAAGGTTACATTTTACTTGAATTCATTCACGAGAAGAGAGCACAATCAATCTATCTTTCTTGGACATTTTCTCAAGTGTGCTGAAGCCATTGAGTGACTGGAACATGCCACACAAAAAACTAATATCACTCGGAAAAGCACCATCTGATGCAAAGCAAAAATCAATATCAAGAGCTTCTGAAACACTACAACCAACAGCAGCACGACTTGCCGACAGAGGACAAGAGCAACATCCTCCAGGGCGCATGCAACACCACAGCAAACTGAAGCACGACTTGACGATAAGACAAGAACAACATCCGCCAGGGCACATAAGACACCACTCGATCAGGACATGGGCAACGCCGGGTGCCTCACCTAGTTCTCTATACATTCTTAAGGATCTGGCATTCTTACATTACTATCAAGAAAATCTCTGTTATGTCTGATTTCTTCCTGCAAATCCTTGCCTGCTCAAACCCATCAACTAGCACCCAGCCAACTGGGCCAAGTGGTCAAAACTTACAAACAGAAAGAAAATAACAAAAGCTGTGCATGCCTCCTACATCCCTCCACCCACCTCCCCTCCTTGACCACCAGCTCATTGTACAAGTTTCAGCTCAGGTGCATCCACGCCCAATGCTCAAAATCCACTGATGTAGACTACATGGTGGCATGCCATCAGAATGTGCAAACATCGCCTGAACCAATGCGTTCCATGCTGGGACACCATCACTGACCTGCCTCTGTCCCCTAGACATTGCCCTGTGCCACACTACCATTTCTGCTTTTGCCCATCACAATGCATCTATGTGGAGGCCTCCTGCCAACTTCCAAGAAAGTGCTATCCTATACTTTGCTAAAATGCAGATAAGGTCTTTCAGCTTTGTTTTCTGGGGTTCAATGTGCTGTCGCGGAAACAACCCCGGTAGGGATGCCTCAGGGGGCCATTCACATATGTCAATCCCACCCTTCAGGGCCCTATTCGCAACCTCCTGCAAGAATCCCCTGATTACTGTGCGTCACCAAAACATGTGTAACGTATCTTCAGACCCTCTCGCCCGCCTTAGACCACTCTGCTCTCCCACTCCCGGGAACCGTGAGATGACATATGGGGTCATGTAGGCTCCATGCATAATTAGCAGCTCTAACTGTTTGAATCTGGCATTCTAAGAAATCTTGCATGTGTATATCAGTGCTCTAGCCCACTCTCCTTCCTTAAAGACCCTGGCTACTTCATCCTCCCATTTTGCCCGTACTTTGAGTTCTGTTTTGCTTAGGGGGTCGAGTATCATGTCATAGCGCCTAGATACCACATGGTCCCATTCAACCAAATCATAAAGGGGATCCACAGTGGGGTCCCCCTCAAATCCCTCCCTTATGTCTGGCCATCTGTTCATGACTAGTCTGAACACTCTATGGTATGTCAAGCATTGTCCCTTTGGTATATCATGGGTCTCCCTCAGCTCAGGGAAGCTCAGCAATGTGCGCTCCCAATACTGGTCTCTATGGTGATGACCCCATTTGGTTCCCAGTGAAGTCTGATGCAACGTATCACTTCCTGGTTCCCCACACAGGTTGCTGCCAGCAATGTGTTGGCAGAATACGGGTCCTGCCCACCCACGTTCCTCCATAACCTATTCCACAATCTTTCTCCCAAGGCCTCCAGAGACTATGGCTTGGCGCGATCAGCTCTTTCGGCCAAAAATGCTTCCCTCAAACTGAGTGGGGTGACTTCGTCCTGCAATAGTTCTGTGTCTACGGAGGCTTCATCAGCTAGCCAGGTCACAACAAATTGCAATTGACCAGCAAGGTAAAATGCTTCAAAGTGTGCAGCCTGATTCCTCCATCCCTGTAGTCCATTCCCAGTGTGCCCATCAAGAATCGACAACTCCCCCTTCGATAAATATTCTCACCACTGAGTCAAGTTTTATAAAGAACATCCAAGTATCTCATGGGGGTATGTTCCCAAAGTGGTACAACAGGCGTGGCTACACCACCATTTTGAGCAGTGCAGTGCAGCCCATCATTGACAGCGGGAGCTTCTGCCAAAACTCCATAGATTTCCCTACCCCTCCAAATGCCTTCACAGTGTTTGCCTCATGGTCCATCTCTGGTGTGTGGAAAAGGTCCAACCCTAAATACTGGAAGGTGTCTTCCGCCCATCTTATCCCTAAATTTGGTAGGCAGCTGTGCAAGCACTGCCAGACCAGCTAGTGGGAACTGCCTCGACTTTTGCTAATAGTTATACCAGAAAGCTTTGCAAAGCCGTGCAGTACTTCCAGCATGTAGGGCAGATTAGATTCTGGATTCTGTATAAAGAGCAACATATTGTCTGCATACAGCAAGACCACATGCTTGTTCCCCCCTATTGGAATTCCTGCCTCTCCGAAGTCCGCTCTGAGGAAAGCTGCCAGCGACTCTATTGCCAAGATAAACAATATGGAAGAGATGTGCCTCCCAGTTTTCACCTGGGCCATTGGTTAATCATACAGTAGGTGTACCCACAGAGCAAAACGTGGCCCTATGTCAAAGTGCTGCAGGGCTGTATGCAGCCAGTCCCAACTCACGTAATCAAAGGCTTTTATTGCATCCAGCATGGCCACTGCGTATATCCGCCTCCACCCCCTATGTTTTGTCTATGATATGGTGCAGTCAGAGCAGGATCGGGGACGTATTCCTCCCTGGGACATAGCCTGTTTGATCGGAGTGTATCACAGTGCCAATGATGACCCTCAGCCTGTTTGCCAGCATTGCTGCATGTAATTTACAGTCCTTATTGATCATCGAGAGCAGTCTGTACAATCTCCACTCTGTGATCAGTGGTTTGCCCACCTTGAGTATCAGCACTATAATTATAATGGATTCCCGTAGGCTCCTTGAAAGCCGGCCTACCACGTAAGCCTCCTCCAGCATCTCCAACAGGGGCGGCACAAGTTCGCCCACATATTCTCTGTAGAACGCCACCTGAAGCCCATTTGTACCTAGCATTGTGACTGAAGAAAACATGAGTATGGTGGCTTTCAGGTCCTCCAATGGGGCATCAAACGTCCCTGCCTCCTCCTGCTCCAGATGGTGCAAGTTCATTTCCATCCAAACATCCTCTAGAGCTCTAGCGCTGCTCTTCCACCCGCATAATATAGATGTTGGTAAAACCAGCTGAAGACTGCATTGATCTCACTCTGGGCCCTGCATTCCTCCCCACACTCATCATTAATGGAATTGATCATGCTCCTCCTTTCCTCTGGGCGGTGAAGCCATGCCAGCAGCATCCCGGGTTTATCCACTGTTTCGCGGAGTCTCTCTTTGTATTTGCTCTAGTCATGCTTACCCAGGCACTCCCAGACTACAATACTGGCCTTCTTGAGCTCAAATAACTTCTCCTCAACCACACTGTTTGTTTACCTCTCCCTGCCAGGGATTCAATTTGCGCCTCTTTGTAAGACATGTCTTGTAACAAGTCTTTCTGTATGCCTCCCATCTTCCCAATTGCTTTTTCCCTCATTACCACCTTAAAGGAGTCCCACAGAGTCTCTGCACTGTCCACACTTAACTTATTAAGTCTAAAAAATTCCTCCATCCTGTCTCGCAGGTGGGCCCAGAACAGTTTTCCAATAAGAGGTGCACGCTCTTGGAGGGCTCTTGCTTTTTTAGTCAGCAGTCACAAATCTGCCCACGGTTTCAATGAACCTAAACATATAATCTATGTGTGTGCGCACACGAATGAGGGCTAGAATGAAAAGTGTGTGTAGTTCCTTCTATCCACATTTAGTGGCCTCCAGTTATCTCCCATCCCCAGCTCCTACAGTAACATAAGCAATGCCTTCCCTGGCGGTGCCTGATTCTTACATTTATCTTCCGACATGTCTAATGCTGGATCTAGGGTGCACTTCAAACTCCCCCCGCCTCAGAGCCATAGGGCTCCTCTGTATGGCACCAGCAAGGGGCCTAAGGATCTAAAAAAGTCAGTAGCATCATGATTAGGTGCATACGTGATGATTATGCAGATCTCCCTCTGTTCCAGGAACCCAAGTGAAATGGACAGCCTACCCTCATTGTCACATTTACATTCCAGTGGTCTAAAAAGCACCAATGGAGCCACCCATACTAGGGGGCCCTGGGCATATGCTGAGTAAAGTGATCCATGTACCAGCCCCACCACCCCCCACTTCTACCCTATCGTAGCCTGCTTGGCCGGCAAAGGGTGCATTTCCTGTAATATGTGCACCCCTTTGCTAATCAAGTATGCGTGCACTCTGTTACGCTTGACATAGCTATTTAACCGCTGCACATTCTAGGAAGCAATTCTGATGTTAATCATTGGCATCACCCAAATCTCTCTCCCTCCTCCTGGCGTCCCACTTGCCTTGATCCTATCAATGCACTCCACCATCCCCCTTCCTTGAGGCATACCGTTGTCTTTTCCCGGTTTCATTATGAGGGAACCCAGGCTGCTCCCCGCCCATACGTGCCTGACCCTGTTGCAGCTGTAATATACCGCAGTTGCATGCTGCTATCGTCCTTGCTGGTAGGCAGGTCACGGGAGTGGTTAGCATGCAATTCAACCCAACATATAACATCCCCCAAACCCAACCCTCCCCAACAAGTGCCCAACACCTCTTAGGCCATTTAGGCTCGGCCGCTTCTCACACTAAACCGGTGCCCCACCCTGCTATACTCCGCTCTTGCATGCAGCAGCTGGGTGCCTCTACTAGGCACCCCTAAATAAAACAAGGGTCAATGACAGGGGCAAAGGAGCCTGCCCACAAACCATTTATCAGCAGTCCAGGAGTCGGCACGTCCGTGTCCGACTCCACCAGTGAGGTACTCCATCTTCCTATCCCGCCATTTGTGTGTGATCCGATGCCCTACAGTGTATTCCCAAAGGTTGGGCTCGCCCACCCATCCTCGGCTGGTTATGGGGCAGCATCCTGCCTCCTGCAGAGGGGGCCACCCCTATTGAGTCAATCCATGCCTTAGCCCCTTCTGTACTTAAAAAGAAGTTTGAGGTGTCGTTGTGCAGAACTTTAAGCTTGGCATGATATATTAACATGTACTTCAAGCCCACCTGTCGCTTCCTTTCTTTTGTGAGTTTGAAGGCTGCTCTTTGTCTTTGCATCCTAAGCGTGTAATCAGGATACTCTGTGATCTTGGCAGATTCCCTTTTGATAGTCCCTCATTGCCTGGAGAATGTCAGGATTGCCTCCCTGTCTCTTTAATTTAGAAGCATTACTATCAGCGGTCTGGGAGGTGCTCCCGGCAAAGGTTGTCTGGCCGGGGACCTGTGGGCACATTCCACTGTGAACCCTTGGTATATGATCCCTGCCTCGACCTCCTCTAGTAGCATGTTTTCCATGTATGTAGTGCAGTCTCTGCCTTCCTTCCCCTCTGGAAGCACCCAGTGTCCTTATATTGTTCTGCCATGCTCTGCCCTCTGAATCATCTGCCCTGCTCTCCAGTTCAGCCACTGTCAATTTTAGTTCTGCACTTCAGATCGGTTCCAAATATGGTCTGTTTATTTTCATCGGTCTGTGCCTACACTGTCTGTACTCTGTCCGCCAATGCCTGGACGTCCTGCCGCACCAACCCAAAATCTATCCTGACCTTGTCTATCCTCTTTCTAGGGTGTACTGCAGCATCACAATAGCTCTCAGGATCTGGTACTCTTCTGCTTTCACGGCGTGCTGCTTACTGCCACTGCCTGTCGAGGTCAAATGACCCCCCTTCTCTTTGCACATAAATTCTCTCATCTTAGTTTGCCTGGATTTACTCCTGTGCTGCTTGTCTGGCATGTGTTTAAGATGACTCCCTTTCAGCCCTTTTGCAGGTGGTGTTCATGTACCCTCTCGCAGGGTGGCACTCTCCTTGTTAAGGCCTGTTCTGTTCAGTCTAAAGCTCAGTGCTTTTGTTGTCTCTGATCCGTTCACCTACGGTAGTTTCCAGCACTGTCCAGATCCTTACACTCAAGCAATGTCATCCATGATGTGGTTGTGAGACACTGGGGTGTTCCAGCGTAGACCTCTTCCTAATATCCGATGTCAGGGGGTTCTCAGTGGTGCACTACCACCTGACACCATTTGTCGTGCTCACTCATGCAGCTGCTGGGGCCCTCTATCCAATTGTCGGTAGGCCCCCAGGCCCACCTTCACTGCGAGCTGCCACTGCCTTCTTTGTTGTTATGTCCCCTACCCAGTTATCTGAAGCTCTGCGTGATCTGGGTTTGCCACAGTCACAGCACTCACCCAGTGTGCAGCGATGCCTCCATTGTGCCACTGTTGCGTATTCTCACTGAAGATGCTGGCACTCCCCCTAATGACTGCTGGTCTCACACTGCTCTTCAAGGGAACATGCTATGCCCGCTCTGCATGGGGATATGTGCTGCTAAAGAAACAGGTTGCAACCAGAGTGTGTTACCTCTGCAGGCCCATATTTGGATTGGCGCACCAAGCTACAATGCATGGCACTCTGGGCCCATGTATAAGAGGGTAGATGGGTTGGCTGCGGGCCCTGCAACTTAACTTAGAAATATGTTCCTGGTGGGCACTTAATTGTCCCTCCTTCCAGGGTGCTCAAACGTCTCTCTGTGTGCAGTGCGTGTGGGTCAGGCCAGTCCCTCTCACCTTGGCTTGCACCATGCCATGTGGTCCTGTTGTCCTCCCCAGGGTTTTCTTTCAGCAAGTGGTTGTGCTACGATTCACCTGGAACATTTTCGCATTGTGACGTGCTGCCACCATCTGCCCAGTATATGGAGTCTGCTATGTGCCATGGCCAGTGTGCCGGTGTCTCAATTGTTGCAGATCGATCAGTGTTTATTCGTGCTTCTGGCTACCGTGGACTGCTTTGTGGGCCTCAGCTCATCTGGTTAACCCGGTAAGGGCCCCACCTCTGAGGGGGCCGGATGATGCATCCCCACCACACATATCTTGCTGCGGTCACTACTTGCAGCACATGCCCAGCAGCCGCTCTGCACCACTTCGCCAGTCTTCTGGCACCAGAGTTTCTTCCTTGCTGCTCCTCAGACCCCACAGGCTGGCACTCTCTGAATGCGCTGGATACTGATTACCCGGACACTCACTCAGGGCGCCGGTGCCATTTTCTTCTTGCAGCTGGTGGGCAGCTTCCTTCTCTGGCCGTCGCTCCTTGGCGCAGACTGTCTCTCAGCTTCTCACCGGTGGTTCTCCGTCATCTGAGGCACATGTCACGGGGGATTCAACACCAGAAAAAAGCCTGAACGTACACAGCACACAGCAGGTTAAATCATTTAGCAGATCAGGCAGGAACTTGTTGATTGTGCGTCCTCACTGCATGGCTGCTGGCCACACACCCTGCATGCATGTACGCTTAGTTATAGTTATAGGTGTTAATATGACAGTGCATGTTATTTATTAAGCAGGACAGTCGAGTGGAGTAGGAGTTTAGATAAGGGAGGGGATAGATACAATAGTTTTGTGGTGGTGTACCCTGGCATGAGAGGGACAGGCAAAGTGGCAGCCTTCCAAAGGCTGCTTAGGGGATGGAACCACCCTCTGGGGCTACCTTTCGGCCAATCCTCAGAGTGGGGGATGCCAGGTAGAAAGCAGGGGTCTTTTCTGTCACTTCCACCCTAAGGGTCTACCATTGAACGCTCTAAAGGAGGGAGTGATGATGGGGCAGATCCCTCAAAGGAAAATCACACCAGGGGAGCTGAGAGTAAAGGTTTTAGAGTGAGCAATGTTAACTTTGAGTTTTTATAAATAAAAATGGGATCCCGTTGAGATCCATAAAAAATCCACCCTACTGTTTGTGTCCCATTGTTGGAAGAAGGAAAGGACTCGGGACATAGCCCATCTCCTCGTGTTAACATTTGTTAAGTTGTAGGTGGTTCAGTGCCCCTTCATATCCAGTTGGTCTGGGGGGTGGTGGTGGTTGAATGCTTCGAAGCCTGTCCATGGCCTGGGTGAGGGAGGTGCACACCATTATCCCGGACCAGGGCTGGAAAAGTACAGGCGATATCTATCCACAGGCATAAAGGAGCATCAGCATGGCAAGAAGAGTAAAGTAATCTTGGGGAAACATAGCTTCTGGACGCCAAGTCAGAGAGGTGAAACAGAACCCAACCAGTCACTGAGACACCACCTGGGGCTACTTCTCTTCTGCAAGATTCTGTGGAACCTATTCCAGAGGAGCCTAGAGCTACAACACGGTTGTGTTGATGTTATCCATCCAGTGGCTACTTGGGAAGGGCCACTCTGTTACCAAATCATCATTCAATAGACCAATGTGTCATATCCATTCACATTCTAATATTGTGTAATATGCTCACAATGAAATTCAGTGTTCCAATTTGGAATGTCATCGCGCACACAGCAACAAACTTTTATTCATGTGTTTGTTTCCCCTCAGCACAGAGGATGTTTGGGTATTTTGTTTGAAATAAACTTCTAATTTTACACTCCTTGAAGTTGGACTTTGTTGTGGTTTCCTTTCCTTTAGACTTTGGTGAATATATCAGGGGCAAAGCACTCGTCTTGGAAGCAAGACAATGCAGAGTAACACTGGTTCGATCCCTGGATCTGCAGCTTAGAAACCTCTGGGTATTAAGCATGTTATAAATAACCCATTACATGGATGCGACATTTTATTGGCGACAAGGATCATTAAAGACCTCAACATTGTCAAGGTAATTTCGAAGGACTGCGGGTGCGCTTTACCATGTGATATGTGTTTTTATTTTTAATGGGCACACAGCACACATTGCGGTAAGTGCATGTGGAGGTGGGAGTAAGGTCTTTGCGCAATGATGATTCAGGGCCTATCCCGGGGGTCGGGGATTTTCACCACAATGGCAAGCCGCTCTTAGACCATGGGGCCAAGGTCTATTTAATGCTTGACAGATCCAGCGAGCAGAATTGCAGCGTTAACACTGTTTAACACGCCGAGGGATATTGATTCGGGGCCCATTCTGGGGGTCAGGGAACTTCGCCACACTGGCCTGCTCCGCGTCACTTCACCCTGCCGGTCTGCTCTGAGTCACTTCACCCTGCCAGGGCCTATGTCAGGGTTCTGGTTAATATTTCAGGAGACTCCTCCTCCTCATCACTCTGTCAATTACCTGAGCGGAGGGGAGGGTGTGTGCCCAGTGTCAACGGGTGGTGGCAAAGGGGAGTGATTGCCTGGTATGGTGCGACGATATTGTGGAGCCTTCCCACGGAAGTAGTCAATTTGGATGCCTGGTGTGAACCGATGGGCGGTGACATTGCATATGTACATTTTCTTGTGGGCAGAGCATAGCACCACCTTCTTGACGGATTTTGTATTACATGAGATTAATCCTTCAATGGAGGGTGTTTAAAACATAACAAAGATTTATGTGCAGTGGGAGTCTTTCCAGCACACAATAACAGGAAGAAAAATTGTTCTGCAGACTGTGGCTTTGTTGGTCATGTGCCCAGATTTTGTGAAGTCAATCCAAATTTGAAGGTTGGGGAAATTAGTGTGAAGGGTGTTGAGGATGGCAATCATGATTGGTCTACCAAAGTGGTTCATATTGTGGGGGAGGTGGGTGATGATGAAGAAGGGTATATGCACCTCCGGAGATGGGCATTCTTCTGGCAGGCAATGTCATCAGAGCTTTAGCAGATTAAGGGTCACCATATACAATCATTGCAGAAGCAAAATACAAAGAGATTTGGGGGGAGAAAAAGCAAACTTTACACTACACATACATAAAACCCAAAGCATATGGGCGAGGGAACATACATTTGAAAGGTTTTGTGTGGTGTGATATTGCACACATTCATGGTAATGTGTACGAGGCTATCAAAGGGGACTGTTTGTTAGGCTGGAAACAACAAGGAAAGCTGGGGCTAGTATTGCACCCTGGCAAGGAGTCATAAGTATGCACAGTAGGAAGGAATGTTTCTGGGACATTCAGTGATGACATGGGTAAAAGGTTTTGTAAGGTTTTTCATAATGGCATTGGAAGACTTCGAGGCTATGTACATAGAATTCAGTTATTAGAAAATGCAATTCTCTGTGTACATAAGGTGAGGTACCTTCCACTGAGTGTGAGGGAAAAGGTTAGACTACAGTTGAGAAATCTTTGTGAACAGGGGTAATTCAACCCATAGAGATCAGTGCTTTATCACCTATAGTAGTCACTCAACATCCTGATGGCAGATTATGTATAGAATGCTAGATTTAAATAAGAATATTCTAGTGAACAGGCAACCTTTACCCAAAGTGAGTGAAATGCTATCCACCAGGCAAGAAGCTGAATGGTGTTCTTCTCTAGACTTATCTTCGGCATACCACCAGGTGGACCTTCATGATTTTTCAAAAGCTCTTACAGCATGTATTACTCCCATGTGGGCTTTTCAGTACCGGAGATTACCTTTCGTACTATTTTCTGCCACTTCAGTGTTTCATAAAATCATGGATGATTTATTTGAAAGCCTGCAGGGTGTACGATGTGTCCAGGATGACATATTGGTGGGGGTAAAGAGTGTAATGGAACACAATGCCAAAGTGGTAGAGGTTATAAAGAGACTGGAGAAAGCATGGTTGACTGTAAAAAGAGAAAAGTGCTTAAGGTGCACTGAGTTTAGTTCCAGGGAAACACACTTACTCACAGGGGTTAGAGACCCGCCCGGAAATGTTGGATGTAATCTTGCAGATCAAGTCTCCCATGAAAGGGATGAATTCAGATCATTTCTTGGTGTTGTGTAATTTTATTCTAAGTTTGCTGAAAACCTTTCCTGAAAGTGTGCTCCATTAAGGGATTTGTTGAAGGGATGGAGAGAGTTTGTGTGGGGTAGGAGAGCAGAGGATACCTTTAAACTGATAAAAGCAGAATTGGCTAATGCACACACTCTTTACAAGTTTGACCCTGCTTATGAATCTACGATCACAGTGGATGCCAGTGTCAAGACGGGGGTGGAGCTGCCTGTGGCTTTTGCTTCACAGACTTTTTCCCCAGTAGAGTCAAGATGTTGCACAATCGAGAGAGAGAGAGCCTGGCGTGCTATTGGCGTCAAACATATGTATGGGGCATACCGTATATCATAATAAGTGATCATAAACCATTAGCCCTTGTGTTTACCACTAGAGGATTGGGGGTTGGCTACTCCTAGAATTGGAATGTAGTTGTCGGCATTGCAGAGTTTTTGGTCATGTTCATTCTTGGACATTGTAATCTGATTGCAGAATGTTTGCCTAGGTCCCCAAATGAAAGAGTGAGTGTTGTTGAAGAAATTGGTGATGAATTGGTAGCCCAAACAGGGAATATAGTAAACGATGCATTCTCTAAGGATTTGTGGCTTAAAGGTATTGGTGAGTCTGCTGAGTTGACAGATGCCATCACTAGGATTGAACGAGGTTGAAGTTCTGGTGAGGGGATTGATTCCCCTTTTTGCAAAGTAAGGGAGGAGTAGTTCAGCTCACAATGGGGTTTGACAAGGTGGGAGAGGTTAGTTCCTCCTTTGTCTCTACGCAGTGTCCTTGTGAAATGTGCTCATATAGGACATTGTCACACCGCTTCCCGCTACGTCAAGGACACGCCCCTCTGCGTCTACCTCTATCCGCGCTCCCCGGCACACACGCTCAGATTCATGTACTTCGTTTCCCACTCACGTTTCACACAACAGGGCACGGCAGGGCATGTTTGGCGGAGCTGGCGTTTATCGCCCTTCACGGCTGTGGCAAACCAAGTGGAGACTCCTTCACTCCAGGAACTCACATCCTTCGCGGAGACCGTCGCTGCCCGGCGCGTCACGGATCACGTGACCCTTAGTTGCCTAGCAACGCTACAACGCTTTCGGTTCACTTCTCACGTGATACTGTCACGTGCGTCCCTTCCAGGGATAAAAGGAGTTCGAAAACCGAAGGCGTTGCTTCACAACTGTTTCAACTAGGATCACGTGACGCTCTCTCTTCGTTCAAGGACCTTTTCTATTCTGACCTACGCTTGCTCCACGGATCGTCTTTGCTTAACCCCTCACTGACTCTGGAACTTTGGATTGCCTATTGCCGACTTACGCTTGCTCCACGGATCGTCTTTGCTTAACCCTTCACTGACTCTGGAACTTGGATTGCCTATTGCCGACTTACGCTTGTTACACGGATTGTCCTTGCTTAACCCTTCATTGGCTCTGGAACATTGAATCATCTGTTTTCTGACCTCGGACTGCCTGGAGTTCTCTACGGATTAAGTGTTTCATTAGGACCTCGGTCCTACAATAGGTGGTTACCTGCTCTACCTTACAGCCTTGTCCAGCCACAGTCTGGAGGTTCACGCCTCTTTCAGCCTTGGGAAAGACACAAGTCCTCACAGGTATTCCAGTGTTTTGGTATTTGCATTTGGGAAGATTGTGTCCTGCTTTCCTACTTACCTAACCATTGTACCTTGCCTTACAGCGCTCAACGGGTTCTTCCGGCTGTCCCGCGTCCTGGCTTGGGGACTTCCACCTGTGGCCTTAATAATCACGCTGACAGTATTTCTGGTGTTGTCAGGGTGTTTCTTGGGGACAGAGGGGTTGTTCATACTCTACACGACCAACGAACTTCGTAACAGACTGTGAAGCCTTTTTGGTCGTCCAGAGTATGAATCCCTCCGCCGGGGATCCAGTGACCGCTTTGTTGCAGGCAGTGGCGGCCCTCAGGACCGACATGGCTACCGCCACGACAGCCATACATCACCGTCTGGACGCCCTACAAAGCACACGTTTCCCATTACCCACGGATGCCGAATTCGGGGACACAGTTCCCCCAGCCCAACCAGCACCTGTCACGGCCCCTGCACCCATCCCTGTATTGCTTCCTACATCTGTCCCTCTTGCTGTGCCAGAACGCTACCAGGGGGACCCTCGGAAGTATCGTACTTTCGTTAATCAATGCAAATTGCATTTTTTGTGCAGGCCCTTAGCGTTTCCCGATTCTGTTACAAAGGCCGCGTTTCTTCTGTCCCATTTATCTGGGGTGGCGGCCACCTGGGCGAACCCAATGCTGGAGAACGACCATCCCGCTCTATATGATTTTGATCTTCTTGTATCAGAAATGGCCAAAGTCTTCGATATACGCTATAAGGCCCAATCCAGGGATCTCGAACTCCTGGATCTAACACAAGGTAAACAATCATTGATAGAATACATTACTAGGTATAACCAACTCGCTGCTGAAACATCCTGGCCAGAGGAGAAAAAGGCAACCGTATTCTATCGTGGCCTATGCAACGCCATGAAAGATGCACTCTCAGTGGTTCCTGCCCTTTCCTCTGTATTTTCGGATCTGGTGGATCTTGCTTTACAAGTTGACGCAAGGAGATCCGAGAGAAGGGCCGAAACAACGTTCACTAGTCAATCTGGACATTCCGTTTCTACCACCCCTGCTGAACCCATGCAAGTAGGCGGTATCCGTAGTCCGATAACACCATCCGAACGAGAACGTCGGAGAAACGATAATGCCTGTTTTTATTGCGGGTTAAACGGACACTTCGTAAGGGAATGCCCCCAACGCCCTAAGAACAAAACCTCAGGTTTTCAGAAGGCTCGCCCATGATACAGGGGGCACCGGCGAGCCTGTCTATGACCCCCTCTGAACCCACCTTCGGGCCTGTCAGACCAGTGGTGGTTCATGCCCTACTGAAGCCCACTAGGGAGATCGCACACATAGTTCATATTATAGTTGATTCTGGGGCCACTGGTTGTTTCATCGATATTCCCTTGGCCCATCGTCTCAATCTGCCCCTGGTCAGGAAAGAACACCCGGAACCTGTACACGCCGTGGACGGCACCTCCCTGTCTTCCGGCCCAATCAGGTTCCAGACCGCTCCGATGGAAGTGGTGATACAAAACATCCATAGGGAAACCATGTCCTTTGATCTTATCAGTACACCACAGTTCGGCATCATATAGGGAATACCCTGGTTACGGCAACATAACCCGTTGATCAATTGGGGAAACGGACAAGTCACGTTCGAATCCGAGGTGTGTCAACAGTTTTGTCTCATCGAAGCTGACCCGCTGTCCACTCCTGCCACGATCCTTGGTGCCATGGCTGCCACCCATATCGATGACATTGTTCCAGACCCTGTGCTTTCGCACGCCGTGGGGGCCGTTACAGCTAACATACCCGTTGCCTACCACGATTTCCATATGGTTTTTGATAAAGCCACTGCTGAGGGTCTACCCCCACATAGACCATACTATTGTCCGATTGACCTGGTTCCGGAGGCTCCCATTCCCAGGGGTAGGGTCTATTCGTTGTCACAGTCAGAGGAGCAAGCCCTTAAGGAATACATACATCGGGCTTTGAAGTTGGGTCACATACCGCCTTCTTGTTCTCCAGCTGCCAGTCCGATCTTCTTTGTGCCAAAGAAGGAGGGCGATCTTCGTCCATGTGTGGACTACAGACGGTTAAATTCCATCACCGTAAAAAACAGGTACCCGCTTCCGCTCATATCCACGCTGCTGGACAGGTTGACTAAGGCTTCTGTCTTCACCAAGCTGGACCTAAGAGGAGCGTACAACCTGATTCGTATGCGGCTTGGGGATGAGTGGAAGACGGCGTTCTGCTCCCGACAGGGTTTATTCGAATATACCGTGATGCCCTTTGGGCTTTGTAATGCTCCCGCGATGTTCCAACGATTCATCAACGACGTGTTCTCGGATATCCTGGATACGTTCGTGGTGGTATATCTGGATGATATTTTGATCTACTCATCCTCCCTGGAGGAACACGTCGGTCATGTTACGGAGGTACTCTCTCGCCTCAAGGCAAACGCCTTGTTCGCCAAACCTGAAAAATGTTTATTTCATTCAAAGGAAGTGGAGTTTCTGGGTTTTCACATCTCCCCTGGGGGCTTGTCCATGAACCTGTCTAACATTTGTGCTGTCACTGAATGGCCAACTCCCGTTAACATCAAACAACTCCAGTCCTTTCTCGGCTTCGCTAATTTTTACCGGCGATTCATCGCCGGCTTCTCTTCTATCGTTTCCCCTCTGACCGCTTTGACCAGCCCTCTTGTCCCGTTCTCTTGGACCCCTACACATCAGAAGGCTTTCGAGGCACTCAAGGCTAGGTTCGTTTCTGCCCCTGTTTTGCAACACCCCGATCCCGACCTCCCCTACATTCTGGAGGCAGATGCCTCCTCGTTTGCTCTAGGTGCGGTACTGTCTCAGCCTTGCCCAACCACGGGTTGTTTGCATCCGGTAGCCTATCACTCACGGAAATTCTCGGCAGCCGAATCACACTATACTGTAACCGAGAAAGAGTTACTGGCCATCAAGGACGCTCTACAGGCGTGGCGACATCATCTCATGGGGGCAAAGTATCAGACGGTGGTATATACAGACCACAAAAACTTACAAGACTTGGCCTCCCTGAAATGTGCAAACAGCAGGCAGGTGCGTTGGCATTTGTTCTTTGCCGCCTTTGATTTTGTAGTCAAACACAGACCAGGTCGCATCCATGGCAAGGCTGATGCTTTATCCCGTTCTCCTGGTGGGGAGTCATTGTCTCTGTTCCCCGACACACTACTAGGAAAAGGCCATATTATCTGTATGTGTACGCCATCTCCCACCATGCTTACCGACATTAGACAATGGGTTTCCCAAAATCCTCATGCACTCACCGAATGGGACGTTGCCCTTCACGAGGGGTTACCATTCATCCAAGGCAAATTGTTCCTCCCTACATGGGATGTACGCAACCAGGCACTAGCCTGGTCACATGATGCTGCTATAAACGGCCATCCAGGGCAACAACGCACTTTAGACTTGTTACAACGTTGGTGCTGGTGGCCCTCCATGAGGAAAGACATTGAACACTATGTTAACACGTGCTCCATATGTGCGCAATGCAAACCACGCAGGGGACGGCCTTTAGGGCTACTCTTACCGTTACCGGTACCTCCCAGGCCTTGGCACACCATCTCTATGGATCTCATCACCGACCTGCCCCGCAGACAAGGCTACGTTACCATATGGGTTATCGTTGATTCGTACACCAAAATGGCCCGCTTTATCCCCTGCACAGGCATACCGTCTGCCCCAACCCTGGCTCGCTTGTTCTTTAGAACTATCTTCTGTCTCTTTGGTTTACCGCAGGTCATCCTCTCAGACCGTGGATCGCAGTTCACGTCCTGTTTCTGGCGCGCGCTCACCAAACTCCTGGGTATAGATGCTCGCTTCTCTTCGGCTTATCACCCTGAGAGCGATGGGCAGACTGAGAGGGTGAATCAGGCTCTAGAGCAGTACTTGCGGTGCCTGTCCCTTCAGTACCAAGACTCCTGGTCCAAACTGTTATACCTCGCCGAATTTGCGTATAACAACTCCCGTCATTCGACCACTGGTTTCTCCCCCTTTTATGCTCTGTATGGACAACATCCGCGCACCCTGCCGCTCCCTGATTTCCCCTCTGCCACTCCTGCTGCTAATGCCTGTGTGCGCGATCTGGCCGGTGTGCATGCCCAGACACTGGTCCATCTCCGTGAAGCCCAAGCGGTGATGAAGACAAAGGCTGACCGCAAGCGGGCGAAGGCTCCGGAGTATCAGGTGGGCGACCGGGTGTGGCTGTCGACCAGACATTTGCGGATCCCTGGTTGTCGCAAACTGTTGCCCCGTTTTGTGGGCCCTTACCGGATTACCAAGGTCTTAAATCCCGTGGCTCTCAAGCTCTCTGTTCCCCTTTCCTGGCGGATCCACCCGGTGTTCCACACCTCTCTCCTCAAACCGTACCTTGCTCCCACTCGTGTCCTTGTTCCGCCTGCCCCTGTCTCTGTGTCTTCCCAGGACGTTTTTGAGGTTAGTGCTATCCTTGGTTCCCGTTACCATCGGGGTCGCCTTCAATATCTGGTGGACTGGCTGGGCTATGGTCCCGAGGATCGTTCCTGGGTTCCCTCCCGGGATGTCCGGGCTCCGCTTCTGGTATCGCGGTTTCACAGGGACAACCCTGCTAGCCCACGTGGTCATGGGCCTTTGAGGGGGGATTCTGTCACACCGCTTCCCACTACGTCAAGGACACGCCCCTCTGCGTCTACCTCTATCCGCGCTCCCCGGCACACACGCTCAGATTCATGTACTTCGTTTCCCACTCACTTTTCACACAACAGGGCACGGCAGGGCATGTTTGGCGGAGCTGGCGTTTATCGCCCTTCACGGCTGTGGCAAACCAAGTGGAGACTCCTTCACTCCAGGAACTCACATCCTTCGCGGAGACCGGCGCTGCCCGGCGCGTCACGGATCACATGACCCTTAGTTGCCTAGCAACGCTACAACGCTTTCGGTTCACTTCTCACGTGATACTGTCACGTGCGTCCCTTCCAGGGATAAAAGGGAAAACCGAAGGCGTTGCTTCACAGCTGTTTCAACTAGGATCACGTGACGCTCTCTCTTCGTTCAAGGACCTGTTCTATTCTGACCTACGCTTGCTCCACGGATCGTCTTTGCTTAACCCCTTACTGACTCTGGAACTTTGGATTGCCTATTGCCGACTTACGCTTGCTCCATGGATCGTCTTTGCTTAACCCTTCACTGACTCTGGAACTTGGATTGCCTATTGCCGACTTACGCTTGTTACACGGATTGTCCTTGCTTAACCCTTCATTGGCTCTGGAACATTGAATCATCTGTTTTCTGACCTCGGACTGCCTGGAGTTCTCTACGGATCACGTGTTTCATTAGGACCTCGGTCCTACAATAGGTGGTTACCTGCTCTACCTTACAGCCTTGTCCAGCCACAGTCTGGAGGTTCACGCCTCTTTCAGCCTTGGGAAAGACACAAGTCCTCACAGGTATTCCAGTGTTTTGGTATTTGCATTTGGGAAGATTGTGTCCTGCTTTCCTACTTACCTAACCATTGTACCTTGCCTTACAGCGCTCAAGGGGTTCTTCCGGCTGTCCCGCGTCCTGGCTTGGGGACTTCCACCTGTGGCCTAAATAATCACGCTGACAGTATTTCTGGTGTTGTCAGGGTGTTTCTTGGGGACAGAGGGGTTGTTCATACTCTACACGACCAACGAACTTCGTAACAGACATTTAGGCAAGAGTTTGACTAAGAGGAGATTGAGGGCGAAGTTTTGGTGGGCAATTATGTACTCTTTGGTTGAGTGTGAAGTAGACCATTGTATTCCCTGTTCCTCCAGCGATAAGTCTCTAAAGACTCAGAAGAGAGAGTTGGGTAGAGTGGATATTCCAGACAGGGCATGGGAAAAAATATCTGTTGACTTTATGGGCTCTATGAGTGTTTTGGGCCCAGAACACAGATTTGCAATTGTCAGTGAGAGGAGCAGCTGAATGCATCTGCAGGAAAACCCGCCCCCATCCTGCCTATATGTTGGAAGCCAGAGATTGCAACACACCCAACACCAGGTGCCTATTCCACGAGAGCCTTTGAGAAAAGGTATCCATTGAGAAGACCCTTTATGATGTATCCCCATAGGGATGACAATCTCTTGGAGGAAATCGCCAGAAGGAATATGAAGATGAGAAAAGGAGAAATTGGTGACATCACAAGAAGAAAGTGTGACGCACTAAGAAGAGAGGCTGAATAAGAAGATGCATGGACCATCTAGAATTCGATGACGAAATAAAGAATCAAGTGAACTTATGAAGATTGCACATGCGAAGAGCAAGCCATTTTATGACTGTACAGCTGCAGCAATGCAAGTAGACTAAGTCATCTTAAAGGCTGGCTATATGATATGATATGATAGGTTATTTATAACACGCCTAATACCCAGAGGTTTCTAAGCGCAGACCTAGGGATCGAACCTGTGGTTTTCTGTGTCGCCTTGCTTCCAAGGCAAGCATGTTGCCCCTGAGCTACCCTCCCAAGACAGTAGTGAATAGACTGCAGGCAGTGCCGCCATCATATACAATCTGGACATTCGGTATCACAATTTTAGTAAGCTCAGACCCACGGAGAAAAAAGGATTGGAAAACTGTGTTGCAGCAAGAAAGCAGCTGAAACTCAAAGAAAGATCGAGAAGGCTGTCTGCCCTGGTGTCAAAGGATGCTAGTTATTTCTCCCTAAAGCTGAATCAACCCTTGTTAAAGTGCGAGGAAAGATCATCACAAGTGTCAAGTTTATTAATTCAAGACAATTAAATGCTGCAAACAGGCCAAAATATGGTCTCCTGTCACGTGAGTCCAGGATGGAAATAGGAGTTGGGTGTACAGACCTAAACTAGGATAAGAGTGTGCCTGTACTCCCTTTAATTCTCAAGAGCAGTGATACTTTGCAAGGACAAGTTCAAAGACAATCTGAATGCCACAAACCATATGCATCGGATACAGAGGTAGGGGTGGATTCCAAAGCAATCAAGGTGGGTTTCATAACACACAGAATGAGAATCAGAATGTGCAAGGAGGGTTCAACCAAGGGGGACTAGTCAGACAGGTTCCTCCTATATGTTGGACTTGTGGGATGTCAGGGCCCATTGCCCATGTATGCGTTAGACCAGGGTATCTACAGAATGGCCAATTTTCAAGAGGGGGACAGCTTAGCCTCCAGCATATAGCTCACCAGCTAGGGAAGGGCTCGGCCAAGATCAGACAGTGTATCAGATACAGACACTGCAAATACAACAGGGACAGCAACCCAGCAAGGGCAAATGAATCCACTGCAAGGGGAGCCGTAGCATGCCACTATGCAGATACAGTAGAATGCAAACATGGGACAATTGTTGACACCTAGAATAGGGGGTGTCACTGTGGTAGGAGGGAATCCCTTTACAGGTACAGGGGTATGTATGTATCCACAATAGGATAGCTCACATGTCGACTTGATGTGTTCAGTACTTTCAGTGACATCAGACCCCCAAGAAGAACCAAGGGTTGAGAGGACGATAGGAGGCAAGTATTTTTCTTTCCTATTAGACACTGGGGCCATTTGTCCATGTATACGAGAGAGAAAGTATCCATTGCTGGGAATTGCCATGAATGCTCAAGGGTTCTCTGGAGCTTTGAGTCGAGTTCCTTTTACTGATGAATTACCAGTCTCTATAGGAGAGTGTGAATATCTGTTCCATTTTTGTGTTCACGGCAGACACCAGTTAACATTTTGGGAACGGATTTGATGACAAAACTCAACATCATGATTTCTTTTACTGACAAAGGGATAGTATGTTCCTTTCCTGGAATACATTATATGAATGTGGGCAAATGTATATTGGCTTTCACAAGGCAAGTGCCTCAGCGAGGTATACCAATAGAGCCAAGGGTCTTTCTTTATAGGGTTAGCATTCTGCTCACATGGCTAACTGGCTTAGTGGGAAGGACTATGAGGATAACTGATGAGTTCTTGATCACAGATACCCATGAACAAAGAGGGGGACAGACCATCCCTATAGAATTATATGCACCCATAGTGCAAGGGTAAATGGCAATGCTTGAAGGAATGCATGACAAGGGTAGGCCATGGACAACAGTGACAGCTAATGGGGAAGGGTACAGGTTGACTGACGTCACTGATGATGACATGTTTAAAGATGATGCATTGGATAATGAAGTAGTGTTCTTTGTGAGCCTTACATATTGGATTAAAATAGAGGAAAGGGAGATCCGACAGCAAATGGCGATAATGTGGCAGCCTCCAGCATTTTTTTACGAAGACTTGGTGAAGGTGCCAAACACCTTATGGACTACAGGCCCTTATGATGTAGGCCTATTAAAGGGGATAGGGGAAGTTAAGATAAAGTTGAAGCCAGGAGCAATTTTACCTCAAGCAAGACAGTACCCAATGTCTCGAGAGGTGGATGAGGGTATTTTCAAGATTATTTCAGCAGTAATGGAACAATGTATCCTGGTGCCATCAGAATCATCCTGCAACACTGCAGTGTACCCTGTGAAAAAATCAAAGGGAGGGTCGAGGAGATTTATAGAAGATATGAGACTGATTAACCAGATTGTAGATGCAGAGCTTCCTTTGGTTGCTAACCCAGCGACGGTACTATGCAGTATCCCAGTAGAAGCACGATATTTCATGGTGATCGATTTGAAGAATGCATTTTTCTCAATCCCGTTGCACAAGGACTCACAAGACCTGACTTCATTTACGTTCTGCCAATATTACCAGAAACATACTAGACTTCCCCGAGGGTACTGTAAGACCCCAACAATCTTTAATAGGGTCCTACAGATGGACCTAGACAATATTGATTTGAAGAGTGCTGTGATACAGTAAGTAGATGACATTTTAATTTGTAGCACTACAGAAGATGAGTGCAGGCAAGACTCGATTCAAGAAGATGTGTTATAAATAGGCCAGTTGATTTCACACGAGGGAAAGAAAGTGACACCTGAGAGAGCTGAGGCGATTATGAAAATGGCAAAATGCACCCAGTATAAAACATGCAACCGTTTTTGGGGCTATGTAATTATGTAAGACCCTGGGTGTTTGGTTATAGTTTGTACACAAGACCCCTTTTGCAGGCTTTAAAGAAAACACAGGTGAACAAGAAAACAATAAAATTGACTAAGGAGATGGAGGAAGGATTTGAAGAGCTGAAGAAAGCAATTTGTACAGCTATTGTTTTAGGAATTCCCGAGTTTTTCTTATTTTCGCACATGAATGGGAATGTCAAGACAGCAGTGCTTACACAAAGGACTACTTTAGAGTACAAACCTTTGGCATAGTACAGTGGGATTTTAGATCCAGTTATGAAAGGGCATTTTCCTTGCGAACAGTCATTGGCAGCCACCACATTCGTAATTGAGAAGTCTGCAAGTATTGTAATGGGCTTCTCTAGGATGCTTTTTGTGGAACATGCATTGTTTGCCATTTAAAAAAAACCTAAGGGTACATTGACATCTCTGAGAGCTTCAGTTTATGAAGTGATGATCTCAAACCCAGCGATTGAAATTGTCAGATGTAAAATAGAGAATCCTGCCACATTTGTAACTGAGCCAGTGGCAGAGGGTGAGTATGTGAATGACTGCCCAAACTATGTAGAATTTTATGATGATATACTGTGCGTAAGGGAAAATGCGTTGTCAGGACGGGAAATTCTTTTCTGATGGTTCTTCAAAAATTAATCAAACAAGTGGAGAAAGGCATTGTGGTGCAGATGTAGTGCAGCATAGAGCAAATGGCGAGTTTGAGGTTGTAGCAAGTGCAAGGCTACCGTCTCACCTTTTCAGCACAAGTGGCAGAATTGGTAGCGCTTATTGTCATGCTCGAGAATCATGAAGGGCAGGAAGTGATGGTGTACAGAGACTCTGCCTATGTGACGTCAAAAGTACACACAGGGCTAGTACGTTGCAAAAAAGGAGGGGCTACCTCAGAGCTAATGACACTCCAGTGCAGCATGCATCCTTATTGGACAGGCTTATTAAGGCACTACAACTCCCAGTAGCTATAGCGATAGTTAAATGCATACAACATACTAAGCGAACAGACTTTGGGCCTAATTCACAGAAGCGTTTTATGATGGCAAAACCCCATTGGAAAACATTCTTTGAATAAGGGCCATAATTTCTTGCGGGAATGAAGCCACAGATGCAGAAGCCAAAAGGGTTACTGATTCACAAAATATTTCAAGTTTTGATACTACAGATGTCAAAGAGAAAGCAGTCACGATTATTGTAGTGAAAGAAGAATGTAATCATTTGCCAAAAACCCAATTCATGGATATTCAAGAAAGAAGAAATTAAGGAATTATGGAGGCCAAGGGTGTGTTCTTTATCCTCCACAGAGGCAATATGGTGAAAAGACAGCACTGGAAAGCCGGTGATGCCAGTAGCATTGTTAAAGGTAGCACTTGAACAGTTGCACTACCCACGCATGTAACTAGGGAAAGTCTTGCTGCAACCATTTTGGATGACTGGTTTGTCCCAAATGTGTTAGAACACATTGCATTTTATGTAGTAACATGCATCGTATGTCAAACATTTACTGCTGGGTATACACTACAAACTATTAGAGCAGTAATTCCTCGACCAAATGGTCCTTTTCAGCCTTTACATATTGGGCCTCATTACGACCCAGGCGGTAAGGGGTTTACGGCAGCGTAAACAGCGCCGACCCTTACCGCCTGAGTACGAGGTCCCTTAGCGCCATGGAGCTTTTAACACCTGCTTTTAGCAGGTGTTAAAATCCATGGCGCTAAGGGACCATGGAGTTAATTACACCACCGTAATTTACGGTGGCGTAATTAACGCCTTCCCCACTCCCATTATGCCCTATGGCGCAAAAATGGGAATGGGGAAGGGTAAATGGGGATTGGGGACTTACCGCCCCACCAAGGTCGGAATGGGGCGGTAAGTCCGCCAACCACCATGGCGTAAACATAGTTTACGCCATGGTGGTAAAGTCACGGCCCAGGCGGTAACTTACCGCCTGGGTCGTAATGAGGCCCATTGACTATGTTGATATGCTGCAAGTGTGCAGAGGATAGAGGTATTTGATAGTGGTGGTGTGTCCCTTCTCCAGGTGGATCGAAGCAGGTCATGTACACACACTGATGCCACTTGCACAGGAATGTTTTTAGTATGAGAAGTCTTTCAAAGATGGGGGTGTGAAGTGCTGAGATCTGCTAATGGGCCTCATTTTGTTAACGAAGTGTTTGAGCAGATAGGATTATTATTGAATGTTAAGCATAAGTTTTCTTCTGGTTAACACCCGCAAGTGAACAGGATATGTAGGAGACTCAATGGCCTCCTTAAAGAAAGGATTGCCAAGCTCAAGCTAACGCTGAAAAAGGGATGGCTATATTGCCTGCCTTTAGCTTTACATGCCCTAAGGAATCAGCCTGGTTCGGACCACCACCTCACGCCCCATGAGCTAGTGACAGGCAGGCAAATGAGACCACCCCTTCGAGGAGTAGAAATGATGCCCAGAGTACAGAAAAAATGTTAGGAAATGCGTTACATGAATATTTGACATGTATGACCTCTAGCATCTCTCTCATTTCATTTCACTGACCAGCGTCAGGGGGTCGGTCTCAGAACACAGATGAAAACCATTCAGCAACCAGATCACCTGCGTTACTATCAGTACCTAGATTATTTTCCGGTGACACCATGCTAATAAACCACTTCACTAGGAAGTGGTACAAGCCAAGGTTCAATGGCCCTTTTGTTGTAGAAAATATGACTCCCTCAGCAGTAAATGTCCAAGTAAAGATACAAAGCCACCTTGCCCTCCCTCCATACAGGTTCATTTGGGTGAGGTTTATCGTGGGAGTGAGGGGGAATCAGAGCATCTCTGATAGTTGATGACCATGTAGTGTCATGTTCGCTGCTGCATACCAGAAATGAGAGCCTGGAAGACGGGTGGGGGCATAACAACAACAAGCTAATCTCATTGGGTTTAGAACACTTGCAAGACAACCCCAAATTAAATTTGGCATGCTACTTAGTATAAAGAAAAAGAAAACGTGTACAACCCAAGGACCTCATTACGAGCTAGGCAGTATTCCGGCAGTAAATCCACTGGAATACAACTGTAGGATATTTTGTGTAAATTTGGGGCCTGGTGGTATTTTCTTACCACCAAAAATAATGGTAATTTGGCATGGCTACTCCTTGCATTTAGATTGGGTTTGGCCTTATTTCCTTTCAGGGACCATTCTTTATTACATTATATAGGATCAGTTAGTTGTATACATTATTGTTGGTGGTATTTTGGTGAGCATAATTTTTCTGTTTTATTTGTGGCCCCAACATACAAAACCACTTCTTTTGCTTAGACTGTTCGTGTGATCTCTAGAGGCCTCGGACTTACATTCAGAAATACCACGATTTCACATATAGCATTCTCAATAACCTGTGGTACTATCACTAATTTATATACATTAGTGATATATGTTTCCATAGGCCTCTTTGCTGATTCATGTACGCCCAGCAATGTCTATTGTAATAGATTCCACTCAGACACCACACTGAGTGGAAACACGCACACGGCTATTTTTCATTGCTAATGATATTACTCCATCTGTATGGGAAACATGACACATGCTTTACCTAAAAATCTTCCCCTTCTCCCAAAATATTATTCTAGATGCACCAAAGAAAAAGACAAAAGCAAAAACACTCTACATGGTTCGTGTACATTATATTTGTATTATAAACAAATGCATTTCAAAATAACACCTTACCCCTCTGGCTGCCACCTTATCTGTAACAAACAGAAGAGAAAACAAATGCAGCAATCAAACGAAATTCACTCCACATTATTTGCAACAATAAGAAGGAAATAATTACAGCGATGGAACAACATTCACTTTGTAACATTATAGCATGGCAATTAAACACAGGGATTCCCTATTGCTATTCTCCGTGCCTGATATTTATAGAAGGTCATCCGTACAGCACACAACCTCAATTCACTTGAATAATTCCCAGCTATCTGTAGCTCTCCCACACACCACCTCCATGCACTCGCCTCCGAGGAATGGGCCCAGGGTTGTCCTCGTAATCTTGAAAGCTTGAAGTGCACAGCGAGAACATGGAATTCTCAAGCCGGTGCCAAGTGAGACTGGACCTGCCTCACAGCCCAGTCTCAGATCCTCCGTCTCAGCAGCTCAGCCAAAGTGATCTGAATTTAGTTCTGTCAGACTTTGTCCAGCAGAACTCTGTTGCATCCCCCTATGCTTACATGGAATCACTGCAGACACTCTGCACCAATCAAATTCAAAAGACCGTATCCTCCTTCCTTCCACAATAGTTCAATTTTTAGAGTAAGAAATGGTATCTAAACTAATTTCCTGGCATGCAGATTTTGCTTCCAGGTAACACAGTGAACAGAGAGAAAAAAAATGCACATTTAAAATGAATCTCAGAGCAAGTCTTTCTGCCTCTTTTCCACATAGAGATTACATTATAATGTTATTGAGTTAGTATTAGTATTAGTATTTGTTAATTAAGTCAGTCAATTAGACATCTAATTTAGTCTCCTTTGAATGAGGCATTTCAAGTAAGATAAAAAGAAAAATATATATATATATTCTGGTGTACTTTTAAATCTGCAGCCTGTCTCCATTTGCATACGCATATGTTATGCTAGCAACATAGGGCTGGCTATATGTGTACCACATTATTGCTGGCAATGATGTTATCACATTCAGTGGCGCTGTACTCCAAGATAAATTATACTACACGACCCAACTGAATTACTGTTACCAATACTTGGTCTGGCAGAACTACCATCAGATTAAAATTGAGGATGGCAGTGTAAATTTTAATTTTTCATGAGTCTGTAGAAATCTATGGGGCTTTTCTGGCAGAATTACAGCAGTGGTAAATTACTGCTGCGGTAATTCCACCGATGTTGCTGATTTTTCAGCAGAATGTTGGAGGATTCACCTCCACCTTAATGCTGGAGGTAAATCCTCCACTCCAGTGCCATACTCGTACTATATTGGGAATATTGGCAGTAATTCCATTACCACCAATTTTTCCCACTCCTCCATACTTGTAATGAGGCCCTAATAATGTGTGTTAAAAATGTTACTTGGAATAGGAAAGCTATGTGTCCTAGTGATTAGAAGATACAATTAATGTGTTTTACAGCCATCACAGTGCTATCCAAAAGTAAATAATGTATCATATTATTCAAACTCTGATGTCAGATGTGTGTTAAAATAACATGTTATCACCTTTGCAAATGTTTGAAAATATCACTCTAGCATTATAATTCTCTACTTGGAAGGGAACAACCGGGAATTTTTCAACAAATCATCATTGTTGAATCAATTGACAGTTTGATCATTGAACAACATAAACTTGTTTGGAGCAGATGCTGGTAATGCATGATATGAAGGCCCTCATTATTCAAATGAGCAGCACATCCCACAGGGTGGTAGACAGATGCGAACTGGGCAGTCCGTAAAGCCACTTATATTCCAGGTCAAATATAGAGGAGACTGCCGCTGGCAGAGAGATCCATCCAACATGGCTGGAAGCTAGGCATTAGTATGGCAGTGACCCTATGTTGATGAAGCCGCGTCCTGCCCCTGGACATCCAGCTCCCTTTGCCGACTAGCATCATTTTGACTACTGCAAAAGCCTCTTTTGAAATCTGCATGCCTCTACTCTCCGTCCTCTACAACTCATCCAGAACATGACTGTGAGACTTGTCCTTGCCTCAAAGCCAGGATTGTATCTCTCCAGCCCTGAAAACTCTCCATTGGCTCCCAGTGGCTGCAATGATCAAGATCAAGACCGTTTGCATCATCCACAAGGTCTTTTGGGGCCTTGGACAGCAATACCTCCAACTCTCTCTTCAGAAATATTTTTCTACTCAAGCTCTTCGCTCCTCCACCTCCAACTGCCTGAGGGCCGGGCGCTTCTCCAAGCAACAAGTTGGGGGCAGATCTCTCTCTTCGGCTGGCACCTCCCTCTAGAACAGCCCTACTGCCTCTCTAAAACTTGAGCAGGACCATCTCTGGTTCCGCAAGCATCTCAAGACTTTCCTCTTTGCTTATGCCTTCTCTCTTCCTCTTCCCTGCTGATCTCCTGTCTGATACTGCACTGGTCACTTGGCCACCCTTTGAACTTCAGCCCAGGTCCCTGGCCACCGAGTTGCACACCCGCACTGCCTCCTGGCAACCCTTGCTCTTGGGTCTGTATCTGCAAACCTACAGGCCCCTACCTGCACTTATTAAGACACTTGTTGTCTGCACTTGCGCTTGCACTGCCACCCGCTGGCCGCACTACTTGATTTTGATCCTGCGACCTGCACTTGCCCTTCCTCCCCTTCCCTTGGCACTTTTCCCCTCTCCTCTACCCTGCACTTGTGCAATTTCAATTTCACATGGCGTAGTAAGATTATTGTCTTTGTCCTCTCTTTGTTTCCACTCCATTGCACCTTGAAACACTTGTGTATAGGCGTGTTATAAATGTCATATATCATATCATGTCATGGAGCAAACAGAGCTGTGTGACATCGACCCTGTTTTAGACAGCCCTTTACTGAAGCTGATCAAAAAGTGGGTGCAATTGGCAAGGGGCCACATGCGATATGTATGGGGGTCCCAGATGACCTCTCCCACCTCTGCTATGGAACCATAGAGGTCCTGCCCCAACATGGCCCCAACTCCTACTGATCGCTAAATAGAAATTACTGATTGCAGATCAAGCAGACCGCTTCCTACTGCTCGGTTCTAGTGGAATTTAATACAATCAATAGTCAAGTCCAAACAAATGGGGCTTATTACGAGGTTTGCGGTATCTAGAGGCAATACCACCAAGATACCACTAAATGGTATTACCGTTACCTTCAGTGGTAATACTGCAGGATTACAAGTGGCGGTTTGGCAGTGTAAATATCAATTTTATGGAATTCATTGGGGATTTTTGGCGGTATTACCAGATGATAATGCTGCTAATTTTTGGAGGTAAACTTGCAGAGTTACCTCTAGCTTGTAGCTGTAGGTAACTCCTCCACTTTACCTCCAAAAATCCGTGGTATTACCATCTGGTAATTCTGGCAGATATAATACCGCCAAACTTGTAGCTTGGCAGTGCTGGAAAAATGGAAGTAAACGGAATTACCTCAATATTTTTCCTGCACCACCAAACTCGTGAGGAGGTCCAAAGTATAGAGCAAAATATTAATTTTCAACTTATAAATGTTTGCGATGTTAGAAAAACGAAGCCTTTCTCAGACTGAGAAACCTTGAGACTATTGTAAAACAATGTTTCATAATAAGTTTGAAAAACGTGATGATGCTCATGAGCGGGTGTTATAGAAATAGTGCTGCGCTGTTGCCATCGTTCCCAGTTTCTTTATTTTAGGGACTCTTCCGACCATTGCCGCCACATATTGAGACACCTGTTGAAACAGAGAACTCGTTCACAATGCCAGCCTATGTGGCTCATTCCCGCACAGCATATGCCGCAGTGACACACAGCATATGCCGCAGTGACATCCATCCTATGTGGCTCATTCCCGCACAGCATATGCCGCAGTGACATCCATCCTGTGTGGCTCATTCCCGCACAGCATATGCCGCAGTGACATCCATACTGTGTGGCTCATTCCCGCACAGCATATGCCGCAGTGACATCCATACTGTGTGGCTCATTCCCGCACAGCATATGCCGCAGTGACACACAGCATATGCCGCAGTGACATCCATCCTATGTGGCTCATTCCCGCACAGCATATGCCGCAGTGACATCCATCCTGTGTGGCTCATTCCCGCACAGCATATGCCGCAGGGACATCCATCCTATGCGGCTCATTCCCGCACAGCATATGCCGCAGTGACATCCATACTGTGTGGCTCATTCCCGCACAGCATATGCCGCAGTGACATCCATCCTGTGTGGCTCATTCCCGCACAGCATATGCCGCAGTGACACACAGCATATGCCGCAGTGACATCCATCCTATGTGGCTCATTCCCGCACAGCATATGCCGCAGTGACATCCATCCTGTGTGGCTCATTCCCGCACAGCATATGCCGCAGGGACATCCATCCTATGCGGCTCATTCCCGCACAGCATATGCCGCAGTGACATCCATACTGTGTGGCTCATTCCCGCACAGCATATGCCGCAGTGACATCCATCCTGTGTGGCTCATTCCCGCACAGCATATGCCGCAGTGACATCCATCCTGTGTGGCTCATTCCCGCACAGCATATGCCGCAGGGACATCCATCCTATGCGGCTCATTCCCGCACAGCATATGCCGCAGTGACATCCATCCTATGCGGCTCATTCCCGCACAGCATATGCCGCAGTGACATCCATCCTATGCGGCTCATTCCCGCACAGCATATGCCGCAGTGACATCCATCCTGTGTGGCTCATTCCCGCACAGCATATGCCGCAGGGACATCCATCCTGTGTGGCTCATTCCCGCACAGCATATGCCGCAGGGACATCCATCCTGTGTGGCTCATTCCCGCACAGCATATGCCGCAGTGACATCCATACTATGCGGCTCATTCCCGCACAGCATATGCCGCAGGGACATCCATCCTATGCGGCTCATTCCCGCACAGCATATGCCGCAGTGACATCCATCCTATGCGGCTCATTCCCGCACAGCATATGCCGCAGTGACATCCATCCTGTGTGGCTCATTCCCGCACAGCATATGCCGCAGTGACATCCATCCTGTGTGGCTCATTCCCGCACAGCATATGCCGCAGTGACATCCATCCTGTGTGGCTCATTCCCGCACAGCATATGCCGCAGTGACATCCATCCTGTGTGGCTCATTCCCGCACAGCATATGCCGCAGGGACATCCATACTATGCGGCTCATTCCCGCACAGCATATGCCGCAGGGACATCCATCCTATGCGGCTCATTCCCGCACAGCATATGCCGCAGTGACATCCATCCTATGCGGCTCATTCCCGCACAGCATATGCCGCAGTGACATCCATCCTATGCGGCTCATTCCCGCACAGCATATGCCGCAGTGACATCCATCCTATGCGGCTCATTCCCGCACAGCATATGCCGCAGTGACATCCATCCTGTGTGGCTCATTCCCGCACAGCATATGCCGCAGTGACATCCATCCTATGTGGCTCATTCCCGCACAGCATATGCCGCAGTGACATCCATCCTGTGTGGCTCATTCCCGCACAGCATATGCCGCAGTGACATCCATACTGTGTGGCTCATTCCCGCACAGCATATGCCGCAGTGACATCCATCCTTTGTGGCTCATTCCCGCACAGCATATGCCGCAGTGACATCCATCCTGTGTGGCTCATTCCCGCACAGCATATGCCGCAGTGACATCCATCCTGTGTGGCTCATTCCCGCACAGCATATGCCGCAGTGACATCCATACTGTGTGGCTCATTCCCGCACAGCATATGCCGCAGTGACTTCCATCCTGTGTGGCCCATTCCCGCACAGCATATGCCGCAGTGACATCCATCCTGTGTGGCTCATTCCCGCACAGCCGCAGTGACATCCACGCGCAGCGCGAGCCAGAACTCAAACCTCACAATTTCAGATCCATGAATACCAAACAAAAAATGTTTGAGCGATTTTATTGATCGCATCTTAAAGAACTTGCCATTTTTGATATGCGTAACTTAGTTTTTATTCAGTGAGGCACGAAGATGACTAATTGACACTTGCATAACGGCAGAAACTCGATGACTAATTCAAACATGCTGTGGGATATTTTTACAGTATCCTATTACACAAACCAGACTTCTGGGCACAGGAAGTACAAAAGCAAACACGAGTTGAAGGGACAAATTGTGCCTTGACAAAAGAATCAGAAATAAAACGAACTTTAACAAAGGTAAAACCTTTGGCTTTTGTGTAGTTTGGCAGCGTATTTCTTAGATCCACAATCAAATGCAAAATGCTGTTTTATGTAGATGTTAATCAGCTGAAAGTTAATTTTCTACATGTAACCCTTCACAAATGAGGGATTACTTACTGCAATCAGATCTGTATATAAATAATAGTCTTGATTGGTAAGTATGTATATGGTTTTAAAAATGGTACAGTCCAAGCTCCATTGGGTTGTAGCAACATACATTTTTCTGTGGTGCATGTGTCTCGCGAGAGAATTTTCAAATAAAAATAATAGGGCTGTGATAAAGCTCCTCTGTGGAGTGTTGTTGCCTCAGTGTGCCCCAGAACCACCTACCTGGAGGGCTGCGCTGATGGCAATCCAGCGGAATGAAAGGGCACCACTCCGAGGGCTCAGCTCTTTACATGGCAAATTACCTGCATGGTGGGCATTCTCAATGTGGTGCTCCTGGAGTCATGGGATGGTGGCTGGAATCACCACTGCAGTCACTGCCCTGGGGGTTTCCTCCTGGAGTCAATGTCAGTTGAGCCCCCAGGTACTGACTTCACCCGAGAAGCTCGCAAACTATGCAAACTAGGACTAATGGCCACAGTGGCCGCCACTCCAACTTCATCCAGGCCACTCTCCCTTGTTCTTCCCAGGGCTTGTACTTCACTTTGGCAATCTCCCTGCCCAGGGGAGTTGCTAGGTCTGGAAAAGACCCGGGGCTAAGCTGATGTCGGAAAGGTTGAGGTTGGGGGCTAGCTAGTCTTTTGGCTGTAGCTCCTGAGATTCTATCCGGGGCTACAACCAAAAGATCAGGGGCTATAGCCCCCTTAGCCCCCCCCTAGCAACGCCCCTGTCCCTGCCACAGCCCGGAACTTGTGCTCCATGCTGGACGCTGCCACTTCTCCCTTCCCCCGCCCCCACACCGCCACTCTGTCTTCCATCCGGGCCTCTCCATACAGTTTGTATAAACATAAATGAATACAAAGAAAGATACAGTATCAAGTGAAATAGCACATCACCTTGTAATAATGGATCAAATGTCAATAAAGCAATAGAACCCGAGGAAGGGGGGCATTACCGTTGGGGTAATGCCCCAGGCGTGATAGTTAGAAGCCGGTGTGAAGCAAGGGCTTTAACGCAGCCCTGGGGGCATTTCTCAACTGTTAATGCCCCCTATCAAGGTTTCTATTGCAATTAGTACCGCGGCACATCATACCGGGGTACTAATAGCATTTTATCTCAAGTTGAGAAATGGCGTTGAAACCGGTTCTCAACTTAAGAAAAAAAATGGCCCCCAGGAATCGGGGAGAAGGGACTACATATAGCCCCTTCTCCCTTTCCATGGCAGCCATTAAAAATATAGAACAAAGGAAACAAACATTATGGCCGCAATGGAAGTGGGTGAAGGGACTACACGTAGTCCCTTTTCCCTTTCAATTGTGGCCATGACACCTATGCAACCAGCCTGAGAAATGCTTGCCGGGCAGCTAATGACCCAGCAAGGGCCAATGAGCTTGCTTGTTACAAGCTCATTGACCCTCACCGGGTACTAATAAATCATATTCATGATATGAAAACATTTCAAAAGGATCTTTGGGTCTCCTTGGTTTATATGGGCTTAAAAAGGGAGAAGAGAGAAATGTTATTGATTCCACCGAGATT
Organism: Ambystoma mexicanum; assembly: GCF_040938575.1. Classification (NCBI taxonomy): domain Eukaryota; kingdom Metazoa; phylum Chordata; class Amphibia; order Caudata; family Ambystomatidae; genus Ambystoma; species Ambystoma mexicanum. Next base: position 1,079,040,686 of record NC_090936.1, on the reverse strand, counting down.
GTGCCAACACGTGTTTCGATCAGGGGTCTTTATGAATGCCAACAATTTAATCTTGCATTGATAATTTTATTCTGGCCTCAAATAGCCATGGATATCCTATTTCATGTGTGTATCCATTTTCTTCTCTGTAGTTAATATAATGTGAACGAAAGATAGAACAAGAACCCTATTAAAATCTATCATAAATTAAATAGAACCCAAAGAGGGGGGGGCATTACTAGTAGGGTAATGCCCATGGGGTGAAAGTTAGAAACCAGAGCGAAGTGAGAGCTTTAACATAGCGCCAGGGGCATTTCCCTACCGGTAATGCCCCAGTCCAAGGGTTCTATTGCTATTAATACCCCGGCACATTGTCCCAGGGTACTAATACCAACTTTTCCTTAGATGAAAAACGGTGGTGAAACCATTTCTTGACTAAAAAAAAAAAAGAACAACAAATTTCTGCCGGGGTTCTGGGAGAAAGGATGTCTAGTCCCTTCTCTCTATGCATGGCAACCATTAAAATGAATGAAAAAAGTAAACAAACAAAATGGCCACCAGGGAAAGGCGGGTAGGAACTACTGCGAAAAACCTGAGGGTATTATCCCCAGCAGACCTCGAGAATCCCTTATTCAGGTGGCCAGGAAAGGTCTGGCACTCTCAAATCTCAACCCTAGGGGTTGGACAAGCGACGGAGAATCACCTGGCAAGGGGAGCCTGGGGTTATGCTCAGGGGAATTCCCCAGGTGAGACGCGGTACTATACCGGAGAAACGGACGAGGAAGACGAGGTCCTTAAGGCTTTTATGGGCTGTATAAACTCAATTTCCCTTCCACCCACTGAATCTCGACTTCGAGAATCCACCATCCCCTCCACATCTGGTGAATACATTAGACACCCTGTTGCACTTAGAAAACCACTTTCCCCAGAATCCCAGTTTCCCAGTTTCCTATCTGAATACTCCCAGTCATTCTTCTTCACATCCCTTTGATTATTCTTTCCCGAAACCCTAGTATAATGCATTGACAAAACACTACCATTTCCACAATCCCCCCTGCTCAGGTCACGAAAAAAACTCTGGTCATTTTCCTTCTTTCCACAACCCCTACCAAGCTCACTCTTCTGAATGTACCCAAAACCCTAGTACATGGGCTATCATTTAGTACAACATCTTTTCTCCATCCTACCCCGTAGGATATTCAGGTACTCTATCACCCTCCTTTTCCAAACCAAACACTTCCTTATATTGTGACAGACAGTGGACAAATGCTATAACTGTTTACCTGACATGTCCCAACCCAAGAGTCAGGCAATTAACCAGAATCACACACCTTATGGCCCTTTCTTTTCCCGACAGGGATAAAAGGTGGAGCACAAGAGCACAATACAGGCAAGGAAGACCACATGACGAGACAACTATCCCGGCACAGCAGTTCAAGAGGAGGAGAAAGGTGGAAAATATCGAGAGGCTGACAAGGGGAGACGAGACCTTGCCCTTTCTGACCCAGACCCACAAAACCTCTGTAGAAGGAATCATAAAACCACGAATAATAGCTCAAGTGTGTTGCAGCAGATGTCAACGTTACACAGAGCATGCCTACGCTGATAAGCAGGACCAATGGAGGTGCCTGCTACCGTGGTACCAGCCTTGACTCCAGATATGCTGAAAAGCCAGGCAGTTCATCACAGCCGGTGAGTCGAGGGAAGAACCAATAAGAACCAAACTTTGTTGAACGAAAGCCGAAAAGTAGCAACTTGTGGGGAATTTCAAAGAACTGTTAGAATAAAGGGGAGTCGAGCTGCAGAGGGACCTGGCACCACGTGGGTGCTAACTCGAGAGACTCTGGTCAGTTCCGTGTTTGTTGATACTGAAAATTCCAGAAGGCTTCGGGAAGGCCACAAAGGAATGGACAATGTGGTCATACAAGGGTCTTGCAAAATCATCTGTACAGTCAAAAGTCTTTGACTGACAGGTGATTGAGAAATGGAGAAAGGCATGATTGATAAAATTGGCAAAAGGGAACCCAGCCGAGGGTTGCTGACAAAAAGGGGCAAAGCCTGAAGTCCCTATGAACTATGTGTTGACAGAAGTGAACCCGATCAAGGGATGTCCACACCAAACTGTTTAAATTATGAAGCTAGATTGGCAAGAGTGAACCCGACCGAGGGATGCCAATAAAAGGAGGCAAAGTCTAAAGTCCCTATGAACAGTGTGCTGACAGAAGTGAACCCGACCGAGGGATGTCCACAGTGAACTGTTTAGCAAAGGTTGGTAAGAGTGAACCCGGCAGAGGGATGTCGACAAACAGGGGTGAAACCTGAAGAGTTATTTAAAAAGACATTAAGATGTGTGAACCAAGGAAAAGCCATAATGAACCCAAAGGAGGTAAATCCAGGGGTGGAGAGTCAACACCCCAAAAGTCCATTTGGGAAAAGAACATTGTATTTGTTTTGTTGAATGCGATTTGTAAGGGGTACACCTAGAAGAGGGGAACCCAGGGGTGAGCCATTATCACCCTAACTACCATATAAAAAGAACTTTTTGGTTGGTTATTTTCCGACCCTCGAAGGCAAGAGTCTTTTTTGCAGGAAAGAAGACTTGACCATCGAGGTTCTTGAAACTTGAGAGTGGAACTGTCGCCTCGTGCTGGGGAAGCCTGAGAAGTGTGCTGTGCTCAGAGGTTCCACCTTGCCCAAAAACATGGGGAAGGAAGACCCCGACTATTGCATCCTGACACATTATTTGTGATCACTTCTTTCTTTCTCATGAATCCTGCACATAGTCCCTTCTCCCTTTCCATGGTAGCTTATCGCTAGATGAGATGCACCGGATCAGTCTTGTTCCCAGCGCCAGTGTGGGACAGAGAAGCACAGGAAAGTGGAGTTTGGGTAAGCAGGGGTTGGATATGTGGAAAAGGAGGATGGGATGGGCAGAAGGGACAGGGGAAATGGGGAGCGTACTTACCTTAGGTCACAGCGAGGGAAGATGGCAGTGGCCAGCTCCAAGGAGGCTTGGAGCAGGGTCTTTCCCTGTGTGGTAAGGACCCCGCTCCAAGCCTCCTCATTGGCATGGAGGCTGCCACCCTCTTCGCCGGGTACTAACATATAATATTGGGGCAAATAATACATTCCACCTATAATCATAGTAATCTTACCATGCTAATCTGTTACATATTTTGCAGGTGAACTACCTCAAATTCCTCTAAGTATTTCCTTCTAATGCCATCATATTTTGGTGGAAATGTCTAAACACAGACATCTCGATAATCTGTCCGCCCTTAACATTTTTAAAATAAATTCATATGTTTATCCTCATCTTGTTTTTGTATTTTTTCTATCTGCTCCATCATAGCATAGTTCTTTTTCTTAGTGGCTGTTGTTGTGTTCATCTCTGCTATTTCTGACTTGAGTGACTCTATCTGTATCTCAGTTCTGTGGTTCTCTCGTTCCACATGAGTTATTCAAAGCTCAATCATGACTTTAGAACATCCATAAAGATTCTTATCAATATCATCAGTTAAACAATCTTCTTCAAGACTTTGTGCCCCAGTTCCTTATTTCCTGTATAATGTATTTCGTTGAAATCTGGCAGGGTGTTCAGGAACAAGGAGCAGCTTACAATACTCTTAAACTAATAAATTGTCAACATATTATTAATTACAATAGTAGTTATTGGCTCAAGTCCTTTCAGGTTCTACCAATTCATACCCAATACATAACTCTACATAAGGGCAGCTGTCACAACTGCCCTCACCTGGACTGTCCTGCCAAAGCAGCTGGAGACTTTTCTCCAACGGTATTATGAATCTGGCTCATGTGACGAATCAACTTCCGGGGCACCAGTGGTCCAGGGATGCATATCGGTTTCTAAACCATCAATCAACTGCACATCTCTAGGACACCAGAAGGGATCCGAACAGATTGGAATAAAAGTAAATTATAAGACCTTGTAATATCTAGTTATTCATTGTAATAGGTCATTGTTTGTATCTATCCATATGTTTAGATATGCACAGTTATAGAACATGGAATGTTGTATTAAGGCTGGATCTTAGAATGTAAAGGATGTTAGAGTGATGCTTTAGCAGTTTGTGGATGTAGCTGTAACCTGTGAGGACCGGTGGGTTTAAGTCCTTTTACTTGAATAAATCTCTTCAAACACCAACCCTGTGTAAGAGGACTTTTCAGACCTCCTTGTAAAATGTTGTTAACATGACGGAATGTCAGGCTTATCTCTGCAAGGTCGTGTATCGTTGGTTAGTTGCAACACAGCGAAAATACAATTATTACCTAATGATAAAAGGGACTGTACTGTCAAGGTTGTTTTTTTTGTTTGTTTTATTTATTTATATAGCACTCCAGACCCAAAGGTAAAAGGGCGCTTTGGGACATGGTTACAGATACATTAAATACAGTTTACCTAGTACATTATATACAGTTTACAGTTTATAGATATGCATAATGCAGTTTGCTCAATTAAAGAAAGGGCTGTGACGTCAGGAGTGGGAGAGAGAAGATGGTGAGTGCTAGTTTTTATCCAGTAACTATCTAATAATATGTTTCCTGAAGGATTGAAAGGATTTTATGGACTTGATGTTGAATGGAAGGGTGTTCCAGAGTTGGGAGGCAAGGACCGTGAAACTGGATCCTCCAGCTCTTTTTTGGGTAAATCTGGGCACTGTTAGGCATAGTGTGTTAGTGGATCTAGTGATTCTGGTAGTAGATTTCAGGGTGAATTTGTTGGTGAGATAAGGTGGGGCTAGGTGGTTTAGGGCTTTATATGTGAGGGAGATGGTTCTTAGGTCAATTTTTTGTTGTATAGAGAGCCATTTGCATGATTTCCTGGCGGTTGAGATGTGCTCTCGCCTGGGGATGTTTAAAGCTGCTTGCAGCTCGTTGTTTTGGAGTACCTGTAATTTATTGATTATGGATTGGTTAGCGCCTAGGTAGAGACTGTTACAGTAGTCCAGTTTGGACTGTATGAGTGTCCTGGCCAGCGTGAGGCAGCTATTAGTGGACAAGAACGGTCTATATGCCCTGATCAGCTTACCCGCGTAGGCAGTAGCAGAGTTAGTCATGTTCATTTGTTTAGTGAGATTGGTGTTGGCATCAAGATAGAAACCAAGAGTTTTCACACTTTTGACAATGGGGATAGTGTTACCATCGATGATGAAGCTATTGTAGTTGGGGCTGAGTTTCAGCAAGTTATTGGGTGAACCGACAAGGAGAAGCTCAGTTTTCTCGTCATTCAGGCAGAGGCCGTGTGCCGCCATCCATGCCTGAATGATGGGGAAAATTTAATTCATCCGGGTGATGTCACCATTGTAGTTACTTGAGAGGGTAAGGAGTATCTGGGTGTCATCTACGTAATTGGCGTAGGTGACACCCAGATGGTCCAGTTTGTCAAAGAGTGGCTTTGTAAATATATTGTACAAAGTGGGCGAGACGCATGAGCCTTGTGGGACACCACAGGTGATATAGGGATGGGGTTTTCTGCGGCTGATAGTGAGAAAACCCTCACGGTTCTATTAGCCAGGAAGGATTGTATCCATATGACAGCAGAGGAAGAGAAGTGAGCAGCCAAAGATAGGTGGTTACAGAGGATTTTGTGATCAACCAGGTCGAAGGCCGCTGAGAGGACCAAGAGGAGTAGGATCGCGGCATTACCTTTGTCTTTGATTTCATCAATCTGGCTTTTGAGGTCCATGAGGGAAGTTTCTGTTCCATGTTGTGGTCTAAAGCCAGATTGACGTGTTCCTAGCAATTGGTTTGTCTCTAAGTAGTCCTGAATTTGCAGGTAGGCAACTCTGTCAAGGATTTTCAGCAAGAATGGGACTGTGGTGATGGGTCTGTAATTCGTTGTTATGGCAGGGTCTAAAGATTGTTTATTTAGAAGAGGAGAACCCACGATTGTTTCAAGTTGCTGGGGACTGAGTTAGTGGAGGAGGATAAGTTTATTAATTTAGTTATGAAGGGGGAAAGGTCTCTGGCTGCATCTTTTATAATCGGGGCAGGACAGCTGTCCCCTTTGCAGTTGGAGGGTTTTAAAGAAGCTATAATTTTTTTGTACTTCCGGTATCTTTACCTTTTTGAATGTAAAGCCTAAGTTGGAGTCATTGGACGGCGGTGTACTAGGGCTGGTAGGCTTGCTACTGGTGAGTTGTTGTTTATCTTCTATTTTGGTTTGTAACCCTGAAATCTTGTAAGCGAGGGCGTTCTGGATGCTGGTGCATCAGGGTTTATCTTTTGTGCAAGTATCTGTGGGTGGGTTAGGTTTTTCTAGTTTCTTCAGTATGTTAAATAGTTCTTTGGTGCAGGATCCTGCCTGCTTTATTGGTGCAAATTATCTCTTTTTTTATATAAGGAGGACATGTTTGTTAGATTAGTTTTGTTTTCAGCAGAAGGTGCCATTTTCCATAGTATTTCTTTTTGCTCAGAGTTTTGAGTTTGCGGGTAAACCAGGAGTTCAAGTGAGCTCTGGGTTTTCCTTTGCGCAATTTCAGTGGGGTGATGGTATCAATGGCACTGGCCATGGAGTCATTGTAGGTGTTGACCAGTAGGTTGAGGTCGGCTGTGGCAGGAAGTGCATTAAGAGTAGGAAGGATCAATGGAGTTAGGGCTTCAGCAGTGATGTTACGCTTATTCCTGGTCGGACAGGCTGGTGCAGTAGGGCATTTTTTAGCAAGTAGGTTATTGATATTAATATCTAATGGAATGAGGTGGTGCTCAGTCCATGCAATCGGTTGGGGGGCTTTGCAGGTAATGTTGCAGTTGGAAGCTACTACCCAGTCAATGATCCTACCCTTCTGATGAGTGGGTAGGGAGCTAAGTTGTGTGAAACCATGCTCCGCTAGAGCATTAGCTAGGGATGAGGCAGGAGAGTCATTGGGTTAATTGTACCCCAGGTTAAAATCTCTGAGGATAATAGTTTGTGCTGAGGGCTTGGAATTCTCAGCTATTAGGGAGGTGATGTCTTCCTCAAAGGCTCCGAGAAGGGCCTGGGGGTCTGTATATTAATTGAATGGAGATTGTACTTTTGGGAGAAGTTTGTAGCTTGATGGTAAAATGCTCACAAGATTTTAGTGGAGAGGAGGTGACTGATCTGAAGTCTAAGGAGGATGTAAAGATAGTAGCTACACCTCCTCCTCGTGCATTGGGTCTGTCAGCTCTGAGGATGGAGTATTTGTCAGGAATGGCTAAAATTACGTATAGTCCTGCTGCCTCTTGTAGCCAAGTTTCTGTTATGGCAAGGAAGTCGAGATCATTAGTTAGGATAGTGTCAGCGATTTCTGTGGGATGGGCAACAAGGGATCTGACATTTAGTAGAGCACCTTTTAGGGGGAGTCGTTTAGGCTTGTTGGAGGCTGTGTCTTTATAGATGGTCTTGGTGTGGGGTTTTGCAAAAAGCTTACTAGTCATGGGGAGTCTAGTGCCTAGTCTACTGTTATGGGTAGTGACGTTAAGATTGATTGTGAGTGTGTTGACTAGAGGCTTGGTTGTGGGGTGTTTGGCTCTATATTTGGTGTGGGTAGGCTTAGTACTAGGATTGGCATCCCTAGTCAGGCAAGGAGCGCTTGGTCTAGGGTGACCCAGAGTTCTGTGAAGGATAGTGTTGGCTGGGGTGTCAAGTGGGCGGTCATTGCCTGTGGTGGTGTGGTATTGATGGAAGCTGAGATGGAAGGGTGGCTTAGTCGGCAGGAAGGGAATGGGCCGGGGATGGGGGAGTGTCTTATGCATCCAAGTTTGGCAAGGCCATTACTGAACGCTATGTAGTTATTACCACTGCAAGGTACGCTATCTTGCATAATACAGAAGGGGAGCATGATGAAAGTTAACCAGGTGAGCATGGTCTTGGCTGCAATGTGGTCTAGGCTGTAAAGCTAAGATAGGCAGAATCAATTTGGGCTATGTATATGCAAGTAGTCAGATTTGACTTTAGCTAGAAATTCACAAAATAAGCAGAATCAGCATTGGCTAGAACTCACAAGTAGGCAGATTCGACTATGACTAGGTATTCACAGAATAGGCAGAATCAGCATTGGCTATAACTCACAAGTAGGCAGATTTGACTATGGATAGATATTCACAGAATAGGCAGAATCAGCATTGGCTAGAACTCACAAGTAGGCAGATTCGACTATGGCTAGATATTCACAGAATAGGCAGAATCAGCATTGGCCAGGACTCACAGGTAGGCAGATTCGATTTTAGCTAGATATTCACAAAATAGGCAGAATCAGCATTGGCTAGGATTCACAGGTAGGCAGAATCGACTTTCGTTGGAAACGTGCAATATTGTTTAGCTAGTGGCTCACAGATAGTTAGTATCAATGTAGCTATGCACAAGGTATGCAGAGTAATGAGGCAGTAATGCATAGATGCCTGATAAAGCATGAGTTTTGGCTCTGTAGAGCAGAATTCTGGGCAATACTATCGGGGTAGCATAGGGATAGGGTGCACAGTGAGCAAGGATATGTAGGAGGCGTATTAATATGTAGCGAAGTCCCAGCATATGATCAAAGTTAAGTGCAGGCCCTCAATGTGGCATGCCGGGGTCCTCCCGGTTTGCACTGGTAGCCATTACACTTTGTGTACTTAAGAGGTGCCTTGGCAAAGTCTTGTGACAGTGGTTGGTGTGCACAATGCACGATGCAGTAGTACGTGCTGTACTGAGAGTGCAGAGTGCTGTCGAGGCTCAGCATGTATAATTTAGGACGGCGATCAAAGGCGCTAGTTGGGTCTTTACGTAGGTATCCACGTGATTCAATAGTACTCACAAGTTGTGTGTGTACTGGTCAACGGGTGCAGGAGTCCTGTCCCGACGGTCCGTAAGGCTCCGGACAGGCTTGGACAGGCATCAGCCTTAGAACAGTGGGCCTTGAAGTGAGTGGGCCGGCTTACGCCATCCGGCTCCTGATTGGGACTTAATACTGCAATACAGCCAATCAGGTAGGGTGGCAGGGATCAACATGGAAAGTGAAGAGTGGATACCTTCACGGTTATGAGGCGGCCATTTTGGAATGGCGCCTGCCTCACGCTCGGCAGTGGAATCGCTGGAGGTTACTGGCCAAGGCACGTTGCGGCACTGTAATCCTGTGCTGGGAAAGCAATAGGGCAATGATAAAATTGCTATTGCGAAAATTAGTTGTATTCACGTGCAGCAGATGCAAATGCACGCCGAGGCCACAGGGGAGAGAGGTGAAGCCAGCTGGCTTACCTTACGTGGATGGTGCGGGCAGGATGATGTCGGGCCACTGCTCTGACAGTGGTTGGGAAGCTCCTGCTCTTCCTGGGGTTGGGATGAATATCTACTTTATTATTACTGCAACAGACAGTTCTAGTACACTACAATTACATCCCACACAGTAAAGGAACACAGAGGACAGACAGTTTCACAAAGGAAAGGGATGCACTCTGGATACTGACAGGAGGGTAGTTGGTAAAGTAATCAGTCTTATAGTTCAAGATTGTTTGGTTTCAACACCAAAGGGGCACAGAGTCGTAACTGTCTCTAGGGGCCTTCGGAGAAGGACCAGGGGGACAGAACCACAATGTACCTGATCCTTGAAGAAGTTCTTGGTGCTCGACAGTTTCGAGGCAGTTCCAGGGAGCGTCACTGCCCGTGAGACAGAGTTAGTGGCGGGATACAGCTGCGGGTATCAGGCGGCAGGCAGCTCGGCAAGCAAGGCTGGTCGGATGTCTGCAGGTTGTCCGGCGAAGCAGCTCTGGGCCAAGAATCGTCTCTGTGTCGGATGGCGGACCTGTAATGCTGATAGAGGTGTCTCAGATGGCTCTGGTGACTGCGGTGGGACAACAGTCAGCGGTGCAGCTGGATGCAGTTCAAGGACTCAAATGTCACAAAATTGTCCTTAAAAAGATGAATACTGGGTGATGCTTGAGTGGCACTCCTCCTAGCTTCTTCGCAGGGCTTGTGTCCTTTCAAAGCAGACCGCTCAATGTTCAGGAGGCTGTTAGCAGGCAACAGCCTTGTCCTTTGTCTAGAGACTCTCTGCCACTTCCCACCTAGGAAGCTTGCTATCAGAAGCTAGCAGGGCATGCTGTATACTGGCTGGGTGCTGGTTCTGGAGCTGCTGGACGGGTCTTCTGAGTCCGGTATCTCCCTCTGTTCCCTAGGAGATGTTCAGGGGAGGGATACTGCTTCTCTTGGAACTCCTGGCCTTCCTTCACTGGCGGAAGATGTAAGGTAGACTGTACCTTCAGCTCGGGTACAAATGAGTCCTTCTTACTTCTTTCAAAGTCTTCAAATGATCTGTACAATGAGGGGCTCAGCCATCTTTTAAAGCCAAACTGGCCCCAGTGATTGGTGCAGGCTAAGCCCACTTTAATGAACCTATCCTGGCTCCCCACCAACAATCTTCTGTGATGCTTCAAGTCACAATCAGATCGCTTGGCAACAGACAGGGGAAAGATGACAACATATACGTCTACCACCCATCTTCCTGTCTGCTGTACATCAAAGTGTCTCCCGAATTAACTGAGCCCAAAGCGGCACTTGGTCCCAACATGGGCCTCTTTTGAAGTACGGGGCTGCAGGTAGACTTTTTTCTCCTACAATTCACATACTTCCCTACTCTGAAGGAGTGGTTCCATACAGGACATTCACTGCCCTTTAATACCAAGGAGGGTTGTTAGTACCAAAATGACACATTGCATTATAGAGAGGTGTTGGTCTCTGGTCTCCACCGTCACTTCCTGCACCCAGGCCTTCGTTGAGGCCTGCTAATTAAAATAGGTGTTAGCTACACATGACAGCGAAGAGTTGCGCTGGTAAGCTGTGTCATCCCCAGGGAACATGAATATTTTTCTGCTGTTCAGAGAGCGTGGAAAATATGTGCGGGAATGGCCCACATATTTTCCAGGTATTGATCCCCCTATCGTTTAGTCTTTTTTAAATAAACAACAATCAAAAAAGCCCTGGCGAGCACAGTCTCCCTGTGCCGATGGTTGAATTCCTCACAGTTCGCTACTCTCATATTTGACACGGGCACACGGACAAAGAGGACCTGTGCTGCTGCCTGGGTGCTGCTCTTATACATCCAGGCTGTCTCTGCTCCACCACTGCCAAGGGTCAACAACAGTTACAGATACAGCAAGGGACAGCACACTAAGAAGTTCTTCACAGGCCACATGCACAATAAGAACACTATTTTTGACAATTCTTGTATTCACAATGCTCGCTTGAGTTAAGTTAGATAGATAGATAGATAGATAGATGATAGATAGATAGATAGATAGATAGATAGATAGATAGATAGATAGATAGATAGATAGATAGATAGATAGATAGATAGATAGATAGATAGATGAATGTTTGGTTCAATAGACTGATAAATAAAGAGATAGGTATATTGATGGATAGACATCTTTTTATGCAACTGCTTATATATTCATTGAAAAACGTAAAATAAGACAGAGTTAAGGTGATTTTATTAATCGCAACAAAACTGAGGCAGTTCGGCAGGTGCAGGAATTCATGAAAATCTGATCTCGGAGAGGTACCCGCTGTAGATGTCACCCATGATGTCATTTTGATGTGATTGTTGAGTCCTGCTGTGATTTCATGAATGCGCTCATGTGCTGGGGAATTGGGGACTCCAATTTAAGATTGTCTTCACTTCTCACTGAATGTCCTGGGTTTTATTGTGATAAATAACCAATTACCAAAAAAAAAGACAGTGTCCCACTAGGCATGTACAGAGGGCATGGCCATTGGCCCGGGCCACTCTGCAATTAACCAAATCCCACCAGCATGGCCATTTCCACGATCTTCAGCCAAATTCAATCTCATGTAGCGACAATTAGTGAAAACAAACTGTGTTCCACAGGACATGGCCTTCGGAAATGCTGCACAACTACCTGCCTAATTACTAACCCCATCTCTCTGGTCATTGACTTCGGCCGTGGCCACTGTCCATATTGCTCCACTACTACTAAACAAGAATGGGCAATGGCCAGCAGCAAAAGGTGAAAACAACCCCTTTTTTCAACACTCTGCAACTTTTAAACTGTTTGATAAATGTTCACCAAACTTTGCAGTGCTGGGGGGGCCTAAAGCCTGAAACATCTTTGAAAAACTTCATACAGATATGTGAAACAAGTCTTAGTTATTATAAATACAATATTTGCAAAATCAATGGATCATAGATTTCACCTTAACTAAATATCTACACATCTATATTTATATTCATTGAAAAAACGTTAGTTAAGGTGATCAGATTTAACGCACAGCAAAACCCTTGAAATTCAGTAGATGTGAGGATAATCTTAACTCAGCACCCCCCTGATGATGGCCCCTACGAACTAATGATGTGTTGTTTAGATAGTGCTTATACCCAAACGCTTTACATAGAACACATTTACATACAATATCACCCAACATGAGTTAGTACTCATTTATCTACCTCGGAAGGATGGAAGACTGAGTTGGCCTTGCCTGTATTTGAACCTGTGACCTGAAGAACACACACAGATCCCAGCAACGAGCGCTCAACTCACTGAGCTATCTTGCTGGTCTCTAATTTTGTTTGTCTTTGTGAATCACATCTGTTATATATGTGCTCATGGGATTTGTAACAGGGGGAACACTTTGTTAAGATGATCATCACTCGCCACATCACCTGAATGTCAAGGGTTTGGTTGTGTTAAATCTGACCATCTTAAGTGTTCCTTAACTTAAGTTTTTTCAATGAATTTTAAGGGTTTTATTATACCATTGTTTATTCAAGGGCCACTAGCCATGGACTTCAGCCGTGGCCACTGTAAATGTTCCACCTATGCGTTTCCTTTGGGCCCAATAGCCATGGCATTTGGCCCTGGTCAGTGAGTACGGCCTTTAGCCATGCCCACTGTATATTTTAATACAGTAGGTTTCTTCGGCCACTGCAAATGTTGCACCAATAGGTTTCTTTGGGGCCTACTGACCAGGGTCACTGGCGCAAAGACCCATTTCCCTGGATCTGTGTCATTACAGCAACCAAAAAATGCTGACTTCAAAAATGCTTATTTCTTTTCTTTGATTTTCACAGTTATATACGGGAGGAGACCACTCATAACCCCCCTGAATCCCCTTACATAATGTATTACCCTTGCCCACCCCCACATAACCCCCACATATAATTGCTGTCAAATATGCAGAAAAAACAAGGCATTTTTGCATTCTGTATTTTGGTCAGCGCATTAAAGCACTGATACCATTTCCCCTTGCCGACTAGATGGGATCACAACAGATGCCCCCCATTTATTTTTTCCTCAGTTTCCATCCCCCCGATAATAAATGCGTTAATCTTGTGCGGTTATTACTGCAATAACACTCTAATCATTAAAAAGTCTTCACATGTGCTCCCCATATGCCCCCTTCCTTTTCCCTAGTTCTCCCCGCCCACCTCAGCCGATTCTTACCTCCCTGGCGCACTCCCATTACTCCTGAGCACATCTTGCGCTCTTACCGTGGTAATCTTGCAAGATTCTCCCAGTATTCCACCAATAATGCAAAAACAATGGAACTGTGACTTGCTCTCCAGAAATCCCCAACTCCTCAACTTCACATTATGTCCTCTTTCCCCATCCCCACCTCTAGCATGATGCGATTTCAACCTTTTTCCTCCTTCAAACAGCTTTTTTCAGTACTTTTCGTTTTTGCATTCCTGTACGTGTACAATGATGAGTAGAGGCTAAATCACCCATTCAGCCCTGGCGCTTCTTCAAACCAAGAGCCAACACATTCATAAAGGTAAACAAAGGCAAAGTTAAGAGATATACCTCCTTTGTCTTTTGTGCTAACATATGCCAAGGGAAGGCTATGCTCACTAGAGGGGTGTAAATGTAGTTCAGTAGCAAACCAAACAGCAAAGTAAGCAGGCCAAAAATAAAGTAATTTCCAGTCAAGCTTCTTTAAAAATATATATACTTTAATCAAAAACACAATGTACACTATCAAGTCGCTAAAAAATACTGTAAAAACCCATCCCTTTAGAAGGAACACAGAAAATGCAAAGATTGAATAGGTGCAGCACTCTGGGTAATGTGAGAGGGGGAGAAAATGATTTAAACAACACAATGTTAAAAAAAAGGATATGTTCTTGGGTGAAAAAGGGGTAAAAGTCACCTAACCAGTCTCTAGGGCCCAACAATGAACCAAGGTGACAGCAGTCCATATTCCCTTTGTGCAGTTCTTGGTGGTACGGCAGCACCAAACCAGACTTGTTGGTGCTGTGTCAGGAGAGTATAAAAGGCAGCATCGGAGAGTCCTGGTGGTGTGTCGAGCGGTTCTTGAAAACATGGCTCCAAGCAGTTCAACAGTGAAAATTAGTTTTCTGTCTTATCACACAGATTGCTGTGAGGAATTTAGGGACAAGGTGGGCTCTTGTTCTCGGCCTCTCAAACAGGGGGAAGGCTGGCACATAACTCCAGGGGTCCTTCAACACAGTGAGGTATTTGGTATCAATGTTGCTAGGAAAGAGGCAGGTCTTGTTCCAGCAGCAGGCTTACCTCTCAGGTTGCTGTGAGCCCTACTCCAGAGACTCAGGGACAAGATGGTTCCTTGTTCTTGGACACCCAAACATGGAGGAGGCTGGCAGACAACTGCAAGGGGTCCGTAAATATGTTGAGTTCCTGGGTACTGTAGTGGCTGGTGGAGAGGCAGGTCTTGTTCCAGTAGCAGGGTCAGCCCCAATGGTCCCTGGGGATAGTTAGGTAACATAACTTGCCTCTACCTTGGAACACCTGCCTTCACCTCGCAACTAGAGGATTTTAAAAAGGGCTGCTCTCCAAGCGAAGCCAAACCAAATTTTCCTCAAGGTGGTGAAGTCAAAAAAGATGATTCCAAGATGATTCAAAGAAGCGGTATGAGAGCCCTTCTTTTAAAGGTAAAAGCCCACAGGTGATTGGACTAAAGCTAGCCTGCCTTAGCGGTCCAAACTATGCTCTTGCAATGAGTGAATTTGGACCTTCGGACAACACACCCAAAGTGCTTTTCGCTAGAAGATGTGGAGGGGACGGGAATGAGAGAGATGGGCAGAGAAAAACAAGATGGTGTAAGTCTTCCCGAAGTGTACAGAGATTGCCTGTATACACTAACCCCACACACTTCACTTCTCAATAAGATCAAAGGCTTTTAGAAATGCAGCACCCTGTTGTGAGGCTACTCCCCTTTAATGGGTGTGCTCCTTTGATCTCTGGGCAGAGGACAGCTGCCTGTTGTGCAGCTGTCTCTGGAGGAGGCTGTTACCTACCCTCACAAAGAGATCAAAGAAGAGGCATGGCCATTCAGGTACCTGCCCTGTCATTTGGCAGGCTTAGCCTGTCTGGCCAGAATACACATCACCTTGCACAGCTGAGCTGGGTCCCAGGATTTGACACGGATGTAATAAAGCTGAATGTAGTTCTAAGATGATAACTAGTGCTGTGCGCCATGCCTTAACTCAGGCATAGATTTTTTCTAGAGTTTATCCTGCCACTAGGTAATTTGATGTTATAACATGTATAATGTGTGAACTATGTGCCAGTGGCATCTAGGTGTTAAAAGCAGCATATGAAAAGATCTACTCTAAAAACCAACAAAAAAAACGAGGACAGAACTAGAAAAGATATGCCATCGGGTCTTTCCAAAAGGCCAAATGATCATTCATGCTTCAAAGGTAATCTGTTAACTAGTTCCACATACCAGGTTCAAGAGTAGAAAAAGCTTGACCTCCCGCACGTTCTCTTCGAAATCAGTGAACTGTCCGAAATATCTGCGAATCTGAGCGCAGAGGCCGTGAAGGAACATAGGGAATACTTACCACCAATGGGATCAAAAGTCTGATGCATAATGCAGAGAATCTCAAACTCAATACGACTGGACACAAGAAGCCAGTGTAGTTACTTAAGGAGAGCCTGGAAATGAGACAGCTGACCAGCTCCAAGAGCCAGCCGAGCTGCAGCATTCTGAAGAAGCTGCAATATTTGGACCAAGAAGGCTGTTTGGACCCAGATAAATTCCATTACAATAGTCAATGGACCCGAGAATTGATGCATCTACCACCTTTGCTTGGGACTCAGGAGTTAGAAATGGCAGTGTCTTCCTCAAGATCTTCAGCTCCATAAAACCAGAATTGCATACTGATGCAATGTGTAGCTCCCAGGACCCAGAACACTGGATTTTGATACACAGACTTTTGACAGAAGTACTAGGAATAGTGCACGGGCCGAGGGATTCTGGCCAAACATCATGGGTCCAAGCTGCCTGTGATTCAGCAATGCCCGTCACCATGATCTCAATCTTTTCTCTGTTCAGTTTCAGCTAATTCTTGGCCATCCACTCCCTTACTGCTGCAAGGACGTTTCTCAATTGAGAAGGGGGGTCACATTCAGAAGAGTCTAGCTGAAAAAGAAACTCAGTGTCATCAGCATAGATCTAAAACCATACCCTGTACTCCTGAATTAAATCTACCAGAGGGCACAAGTAAAGATTGAAAAGTAGAGGGGACAGAGATGACCCCTGAGGAACTATCATGTGCACATCTTAAATGCATCCACTCCCCTGGACTGCAGCTGTCAAATGGACAACTGTGGCCTCTGAACCTTCTCTTTCCGACAGGGAGAGCAGGCGCTGCAAATCCAGATGCTGTGGCAGCACGGCACAGATACACTTTGTGCTTTTGGCATGGAGTTTATGAAAGGGGAACCTGATCAGCATATTGCCCTTTTGGGAGATGGAATTACCTGCATTATTTTGTTATTTACTAAAAGGCAGCACTTTTACACGCTTCTCATATGGCAATTCATCCTAACGGTTCACATGTATAGTTGGAGGAGGGCTTGGACATAGAATTGAGGCCTTTTTATCATTCTGAGAGAATCAAAAACCATTCCATCTCACGGTAGATGAAAAGGGAGAAATAGTTCTCACAGAGTATTAATGCAAGGAATTCTTGGGGAAAAACATTGTGAGAATGAAAGGGGGAAACACACAAAAAATAAAACTTGGAGCATTGGGCCACATTCTTTTACACTAATTGTTGTAGGGTGGCCACTGGTGATGGTCCAAGGCAATGGCCCGTGGGATGGAATCTTCTACACCAGTTGCTACAAAGTGGTCAATGGCCACCACTAAAGGCTCTGACAAGTGAACAATGGTTATTTACTACTAACAGGGACACTGCCCATGGCTGTAGGCAATAGGTTGTGGCCGGTGGCCCAAGATCTTTTACCCCAATTGGTGCAAAGTGTCATCGGCCATAGCTGAAATCCTTGCCATTTGCCCATGGTCAAAAGCCATGGGCAGTTGACCATAGTTATTTAGTAGTAAAAGGGATGGCCAGCGCACCATAGTCTTTTATCCTAGTTGGTGCAAAGTGGCCAATGGCCATTCCCAGTGGGCCATGGTTATTTACTACTACAGGTAGAGCCAGACATAGCATAACAAACATATGCAATTAAAAGACTTTACTAAAGTGACAGTTGATGTGAAACAATTCAACACAACCCCTTGAAGTTTGTCAGGTTTTATAAGTGAGGTCAACCTTAAGAGATTATTCCCACTGTGTACAACAGGAGCACCCTGATGATAACACAGGTGGCATCATCAGTGACATCAAAGACATGATGCCGACGGGCGGACCCCAAGTTCAGGTTCATGTTCCTTCCACCACCTCCTGAATTTCATGTTTATTTTGGCATTGAGTTATTTCACCTCAAAGTTGTTTCACAGTATATCTATATATAGATAGATAGCTAGATAGATAGCTAGATAGATAGATAGATAGATAGATAGATAGATAGATAGATAGATAGATAGATAGATAGATAGACAAATAGGTAGGTTTGGTAGAACCTGTGATAAACACTTTTTATACAAAACCATTTTCCATGTCATTTTTCCAACCACGGCAGTCATATAGGTTTGCCAGTATCCCGCTGGTAATTGCGACGGGATACCAGCAAACATGCCTTACTATCTCCGCTGCGTGATATTCCAGTATTACTGGGATATTATGGGCGGCGGAGAACCAAGAAATTCCCATTGAGTATGATAGGAGTCCATGGGATAGGATTGCCTGAATCACCGGGACCACTAGTAATGGTGCTGATTTTTCAGGCATTTATTTGCTGGTAGGCGCCTGAACTCCCAGCAGGTCAGGGCTGCCTGGAGACTCGTGGCCCCCACCAGCAAACTTGAAGTGGGCCAGTCCGGAATAAATGCTAGAGCTGGAATTACGGGAATTTCGTCCAGACTGGCACACTTATAATGAGACCCAATATATCCAAAGAATAATTAAAGAAACAATACACAAGATCCAAAATGTTTTATTTGCTTTAGTTCCTAAGCATATATATATTATTCCATGTTTAAAGTATGCAAATCTTGCAGTGACCTACATCTATTATAGTTGGGATCCTTTCCTGCACCCTTCCCATCCTGCTACACGGCTTTCCTGCACCTTTCATCATCCCAACAGTGATGCTGGGTGGGGCTCGGGCGTCTGGTCCTGTGGGGCCAAAAGAGACAGGTAGGGAGTTTAGAGTGTTGAAGAGCATTGCCATCATCCCCTTCCCTGTCCTTGGCTCAGTGTGGAATAAACCATCGCCCACCACATCACATCCAACTTCTCTGTTATCTCTATATAAAAGGAGACATGTGTGTGTGTGTGTCTGTTAGAAATGTTCAGCATACTTCCCAACATGCTACAAACCTGATATTAGACATGTAGGTAGGTTGCTTGGTGTAGACAATGCAAACAGTATAAGATATACATTTTTCTATCTTTTTTAAGTGGTCTGCAATGCTTACCTGAGTCATGTGTGGAAATGTGTGTGTCTGCTAAAAAAAAAAAAAAAGCTTCCCAACATGCTACAAACCTGAAATTCGGATTGTGGGTAGGGTCCATGGTGTAGACAATGTATACATTATACGACATACATTTTTCTATTTATTTATTTATTTATTGAGCAGTCTGCAATGCTGACGTCTGACATATGTGGATATGTGTGTGTCTGTTTGAAATGTTCTGCATACTTACCAACATGATACACACCGGATATTTGCCATGTGGGTAAGTTCCATGGTGTAGACAATGTATAAAGTCTAAGATATATATTTTCGTATTTGTTTTGTTTTTTAAGTGGTCTTCAATGCTTACTCCTGCCAAATGTGGAAGTGTGTGTGTTTGAAATGTTCAACATACTTCCCAACATGCTAACAACCTGAAATTTGGCAAGTGGGTAGGTTCGATAGTGTAGACACTGCTTACCTCAGCCACATGGCTCTCCATGCTGTAGTTCTGAGGTATTTCTACATGAACTTCAGCAGTTCATTGTCCCTAAACTTTCCACACTATCAGCATTCTATCTGACATTAGCGGCACTCACTTCTGAAGTCATCTGGGTGACACAAAACGGTGCTTTTGTAGTAATGAGGGTGAAAGGAAATGGTGCCTGTCTCTTCAAAAGTGTCTGCATTGATGTTGTCCGTCACATTGTGGCAGCTATCTCATGAAAATTACAGGAACTTAATTTCCCATGGAAGTTGATGGATGTATGCCATCTCAACAGTACACAGCTTACATAAAATAGCTGTACACGTACAGGTACAGCACTTCAACCGTACACGCTTTAGCCCTACAAGTATGGCACTTACAGTGAAGTCACTACTGCCTCGGCTGTAGATCGGGACACCAATAATGTTGCTGCACAATCTAAACGCTCCAACTCAAAGTAGCTGGAATCAATTGCGTTGTCATTCGGCTAACACAAACAACCATGCAACAACATCATCTATATTCGTTCACTGAATGAACTTCAAACTAGGACTGAAGTGGGAATTACTGCGTGAAGCATGGGTACACCTGCTAGTCTCATATATGTAAGTGTCTCCATGAACGGATTCTTAGCATCCAAGCACCTCCAAAGAAGTGCTACTAAAGGTTTTCGCATCCACTATTTAACAGTATTGCACCACTTGATAAAATGGTGCTACAGAACAGCGTTATTCAGATTCTCGGCACAGCTGAAGGTACGTCTATCGGCCCTTCGTAGATTGGCTCCTCCACCCTTGCATGGCCACTGTGAGAAACCTGAGGGTATTCTCCCAAAGTAAGCCTCAAGAATCCCATATTTAGGTGGCCAGTGTAGGGCTGGTGCTGTCAGACCCCAACCCTGGGGGTTGATGAGCAAGGGAGGATCACCTAGGTAGGCGAGCCCGGGGTTATGCTCAGGGGAATGCCCCAGGTGAGAAGTGGTACTACAGTGCAGAAGAAGGAGAGGAAGACAAAGTCCCTGAGATTGTCTTTGGGTATTCTACATCTGCCTCCCTTCCACCTGAAGAAGCTCCCATAATAAAATCTAACTACCCCTACAGCTCTGGTAAAGCAACAAGGAGCCCAAACCCTGTTACCCTCAAAACCCACAATTCCAAGCATCCTCGGTTTTCTGTTGCCTACCCGAATACTCCCGGTCATTCCTTTTCCCGTCCCTCTGATTATTATTTCCTGCACTCCCAACCTGCATTAGCAACACCCTACTTGTCCGACAATCCCCCCTGTTCAGATCTCGATAAAATCTCTGGTATTTTCATTCAGTCCACCACTCCTACCAATCTCACTATTCCGAATGTACCCAAACCCCAAGGACAAGAATTATAATCTCATACAACACTTCCTCCTCTCTATATCCTGTAGGATACTTGAACACTTTAACCCCCCCTTTCTGACAAAAAACAACTTTGCAAAACACTAAAGACAACAGACTAATTCCAGAGCTGTTCACCTGACATATCCCAACCTACGGGTCAAGCAAAGTCAGGCAATCAACCCTATTTACACACACACCTGGCGGCCCTTTCATTTCGCTACAGGGATAAAAGGTGCAGTAGAGAGCACAATATGAGCAAGGTAGATCACATGACATGAGAGGTAACTAAGCATGGGAGTTAAAGACGAGGCGAAAGACGGTGAATACTGAGAGGGTGACAAGGAGAGAAGAGACCTTGCCCTTTCCAATCAAGGCCAGTGAAATCTCCCCAGACGGAAACATAAGACCACGAACAAAGAGCAGCGAGGGTTGCAGAAGATCTCCATGGTACACGAGACCCTCTTCCGTTGATTACCAAGCCGGGGAGAGACGCTTGTCTCGGTGGTACCAACATTGACCCAAAGGAGAAGAAAGCCAAGCGGTTCATCACAGCCGGTGAGTTGACGGGAGAGTCGATAAGAAACCGAAATGTGTTGAACGAAAAGTAGCAAACGGCTAATTTGAACATTGAAAGCTAAAAACAATTGACAAAAAAGGGGGAAAACCACAGCAACAGATGCGTCAGGCACCAGCTGGGTGCTCACGCAGGAAACTCTGGGCGATTACCCAGTGGTAGGGACTACCGAAACCCGAAGGCCTTGGGAAGAGGTAAAGAGAGTTCAAAGTGGTCCTAGAGGGTTCTTGTGAAATCCTCTGTGCCGTTGAAAGTCTTTGACCGACAGATGATTGTGACACTAAGGGAAGGTGCATGGTGAAATCATAATATGAACAATGGGTTTCCTAAAAGGTTGCCAAGAGTGAACCCAGCAGAGGGACGCTAACATAAAGGGGCAAAGTCCGAAGTCCCAAAGTACAGTGAACTGTTTGCAGAAGTTGTCAAAAGTGAACCTGGCAGAGCGAAGATGACAACCAGAATAGTGTGTTGATCAAAGTGAACCCGACTAAGGGGTGTCCACAGTGAATAGTCTGTAAAAGTTGTCGCGAGTGAACCCGGCACAGGTAAGCTGACAATCAGGGATGAAGCCTCAAGTACTATTTAAAAGACATTAAGACTTGTGAAAGTAAGAAGTATTGGAAGACCAGGGGAAGTGAATTGTCCCCCTTGTCAAGTGGGTCCGAGCCTGGTCGAGGGAGATCAGGGGTGAAAAGTCATCACCCAAAGAACATTGAGAAAGGAACTGTTCAATTGATTGGTTGAATGCGATACGTGAGGGGTTGACGCCCAGAAGAGGGGGACCAATGTCATGTCCTCAGATCGTTCCTTCGGCCATGTCCCGCCAACCACTCAGATAACCACCTTCTCCCAGTCACCTGCTTCCAGGGGCTCACGCAGGCATTCCAGTTTGGCTCGCGCGCTGGCGAAGCAATCGCCATACACCCTGCAGTCGCGCTTGCGGCCGTTTCTCCATTGGCAGTTGCCATGGAGATTAGGCAGCCGCTCGAGCAGGAAGACAAGTGCTCGTTCCGTTGCGACCCGATCACGTGACGTTATCCGGTCATGTGCCCCAGGCTCACGGTCACGTGATTCCATTCCGTGTCATATGACCAGGAAGTAACTGTATTTAAGCCGGGCAGTGCTGGTATACCGCGCTTCACAGCTGTTTTCCTCGGAGACCCTGTTTTGGCTGAATAAACCCGCTTACCTGGCTTCCTTGAATCTGGCTCTTGTTTTTGGACTTCTTGTGGATCACGTTCGGCGACGGCGACTTCGGCTCTCCTGTTTCTCACGGCTTCTGACCTCGGATTGAATCACAGACTTCTTGCTCTTTGTTCCTCCACTGGATTCGGACTGCCTTTCCTGGCTTCATACCTTATTTTGCTCAACGGACACCTTTTGGATATCCCAGGCCGCATCCTTGTACAATAAATCATACTTCCCAAGTGGTAGTTGTCACCCAACTATCGAGGGACCACAAAACTCTTCAGGTGGAGATTGGCTAAAAAACATCCTGACCTATCCTTTAGGGTGGATTCCTTGCCTACGTGAGTCCCGGAACCATCTCTCAGGTCCATCTTCCCTTTCATCAGATATCTGGTAAGAAACTGGCCATTCTTTGTTTTATGCATATAGTACCCTGCTTGCTTGGTATTTAATCATTGTATTTTTTTACAGCTGCCTTGGGGCTCCTAGTACTTCGGTTCCGGCCTCGGATCTCTCCACCTGTGGCCTCAAGGGTTGCGCAGGGAGTGATTAGTGATTCTCCCTGTGCGACACTTGGGGACGGAGGTCTCTTATATCTTCACGACTATCAACGCATAACAGACTGTGAAGCCTGTCGTGTAAGATATGGAGGGTGCCGCCGAAGACCCCCTGGCCGCTGTCATCCAAGCACTTACGGTACTACGGGCCGACATGGTGGCTGCTAATACTGTGGTTCATCAGCGTCTCGACCTATTACAGAGCGCCCAACACCCCTTACCCGCAGATCCGGAACTCGGTGACGCCAATCCAGCACCAGCACCCCTTGCACACCCACTCCCGGCTCCCCCAGCACCCGTTCCGGTGGTTCTTCCCTCTCCCTTTCCTTTGGCCACCCCTGAAAAGTTCCATGGGGACCCGAGGAAGTTTAGGACTTTTCTTAATCAGTGCAAACTGCATTTTTTGTGCCGGCCCCTTGTTTTCCCAGATCCTACCACCAAAGCGGCGTTTACTCTGTCCCACCTAGCCGGTACGGCTGCTGCTTGGGCAAACCCCCTGTTAGAAACAGATCATCCGGCCCTCTATGATTTTGACCAGCTAGTATCAGAAATGTCCAGAGTATTTGACACTAGATATAAAGCTCAATCACATGATCTAGAATTGCTGGACTTGTCCCAGGGTAAGGGCTCCCTCATTGAGTATATCACACGATTTAATCAACTGGCCGCTGAGACCTCATGGCCTGAAAGCAAAAAAGCGGTTGTATTCTACAGAGGGCTAAGCGACCCTATGAAAGACGCTCTAGCCATGGTACCATCCCTACCTGTTCAGTTTCCGGCTTTGGTGGATTTAGCTCTCCATTTGGTAAATTGGGGCAAGCAACCTCTCTAATAGAATGTGTAGACAATAGAAATCTGCATCCTAATTCTAAATTATTGAAAAATAAATGCAAAAATCAAACATTTTCCCTTGTTTTATATTTTAATAATAACAAAATAATAAAATACCTTTATTCGACGTAAAGTCATCAGGATACATTATATAAAATATAAAAAACATTACTATCACACAATTGATTATCAAAAATACACAAAACAAAAATATAAAAAGAGAGTGCTTGTCTGCTAAAAAACAATACTCCATTTTGCCTTATAGCCTTTATATGTTGTGGGGAACTTGAATTAGATTTTCTACCCTTGTTGTTCATAGTTTTTCACGTTTGTGCTCTTTGAAGTGGAGGTACCATACTGTATATTTGTCAGGTTTTGCTCCTGACTGTTCACTGATGTCTGAGATTCCACAAACAAATTGTGGTGAGGTTTTGGCATAGCACATTTCAAATGTTTTGTAATCCTTCACATTTCCTCTCGAAATGATAAGTGGGCCTATGCATCCATTGGAGTATGGAAGAGACGAAACCCACTGGTAGCTTTCTACTGATTTATTGCATCTGTATCCACTTCTTTAGATTATTTTTGGGACCTGTCCTTTTAGTAGCTACTTGATTTTGTTGGTGTTTGATCCCTTTCCAATGTATGTGATTGCAGTGGCTTAAGCAACATCACATGACTACTAACAGCACTAATGTTCGTATATACTTATCTTTTACTGTGCCTTATTTCAGATAGATATACATATTGGCTTTAGATTCCTAGAAGTGAATAGAAAATGCATATGGTGCTAGTAATACATATATATATGTATATATATAGTATTGTTAAAGACACTTTTCTTGATGCCTCAAAGTTGACAGAAGGTCGTTCCATGCTCCGGGACCAGTCTCTTTGAATCAGATGCCTCCACTGCTTTCCCAGTTTATTTAGGGTTGAGTTGACTGCCCTCAAGCTTTGAATGGAGTTGTATCATTTCAGTGGCCAGTTGGGTAATCAGGGTATATTTGCTTCATTGCCCTATTTAAAATGCAGATGCGTATCAACTCCTATGCCTAGTTATCCCCGTTACTCGCCCCCTACATTATACCAACATCAACCAATGGTAGCCTGATCCCAGAGAAAATGTGATATATACACCATAGGCCACCCTTCCTTACTCCCATGGTGTGCTAAATAGTTCCTATCACAGGGATGCCAGTTTCTGACCAGCAAACACATGTCCCAGACTACCCCAAACCTTAGATTATGTTTGGGACATTTCCTTTTAGTAGATCTATGATTTTATTGGGGTTTCATCCCTTTGCATTAAATGTGGTTACATTGATGCCAGTTACTGACCAACACACACATATCCCAGACTACCTCAAACCTACCCTCATCTAGGTCTTGATTACCCTCTTGCATCCCCACCCTACCACTTCTTCAATCTGTCTGAATTGCCTGGATTTCCAATTTAATATCTGTCATTAGTAACTGAGTTAGAATTAACCACTCCTGCCTGGAATTCTACAAAATGTATGCAATAAGAACAACAAGCCAACCTGGCCACCCTCATTCCAGACACATAGAGCTGACACGAAAACTGGCTTTACAACCACAGAAATCCTTTCCTTCACCTAGGGCACTGTTTCCTTAAATCTACCTTCAAGAATTGGCTTCACTACCATCACTTGCTCCGATATCAAAGGATAGGCAATCTGATATCTACAATCTTTCATCAGACCATATAACAGAGGCATAACCCTTTTTCAAACAGGAATAATCCAACTTAAATGGGTGGGCAAAATCTTCCAATAACCAACTACAGTAGACTTCCAACTAACCACTGCTAGCTTTGACCAAACCTAGAGCCAAGCCAACTAATCTCCTTTGCCATCCTCCCTCACCCCAATCATCTCACATATTTTACAACCCTGTCTAATCAGGATAATCCATCTGACATTAAAATAAGAGGGCATGCCAATGACCATAAAAATACCCTACTTCAGCCATCATTTCTCTCCTACTAAAAAGAAAAATGGACACCAAGCTGTGATTGTCTCGGGCATACAGATTCCCCATATATATAGACAACACATGGATATGACCTAGCCTGGCTCAAAGACACAGTATGCAGGAAATAGAAAAACAGACATTAAACTGAACATTGATACTGACATCATCTATGCTAGATCAGCTGATAAAAATGAATCCCACATCCACCTTATGACCCAGAAATAACTTGTATTTCCTGGGAATAGTGGGAATCTGGATCTCTAACAATTATGCCACTAGGTTATACAAAATAGTTGCCCCTGGTTTCAAAATCTTGACCAAGGTAAGACAAAAAACTAAATATTTTTCTTACCCATCAGCCTTAAAGCACTTCTACGACCAGCCTTTAATGTAAGACTTACATTACAGTAAGTACAGTAAGTAATGCTTACTCTCTTCCTTACACCGCCACTCAACTAGAACACATCAGTACTATGACACCATTTGGTATGGCTGTTCTCATACCATCACTTGCCTCATACTCCCCATCATCCTAACTAAACACAGCTGGTTACACACCCTCCAGCCTAGGCGTTCTCCTCAGGCCTAACACAGCCAAAATCAGTCTGGATAGCAATCTGCCAGAACGAACACATACTCCTGATCTCCCAACCACCACACCTACCGCTAAGAAGCAGCTATCACACGAATGCCACACCTGCTGCACACATATGCCGGTGCTCACACGCACCTTATGACTTTCTCTCTCTCTCTACTGACTTGAACTTCGGTTCCCGAGGGCGTTCAACCTACCAGCGCCTTGAGATCATACCAATGGTACATAAGGTGCTATATAATGCAAAATAACATAACATAACATAAGACATTTGAGGACTTAACATAGAGAAGCTAACAAGATGCAAGGTCTCTGCTTAAGGACTCTAGGCCAGCTGCAGTCAGACACTATTGAGAAGGCTGCTGGTCATAGCCAGGCCCTGCCACTAAACCGTTCTGCCCACCGCTAGTTTTCACACCTTCCATGCTTCTACTTAAGTTCTCTAGGCCAGCTCCAGGCTGACACATTGATTAGGCTGCTCGACCTGGCTCTGCGACTCAGCTGCTCTGCCCACCACCACATTTTGTGCCTTCCAGGCCCCTACTTAAAGGTGGTAGGGCAGCTCCGTGTAGAAAGCATTGAGTTAACTGCTGGTGACATGATCATGCAGTGCATCGCAGATGCTCCCTCCTACCACCAATTTCACTAATCCTCTTTAGGCATCCTCATCGCCTGCATCCTCAGCAAAGGATGAACATAGATAAACACCTCACCTGTTTGTGCCTGTTGTGGCTTTATAGAGCCAAGGGTTAAACCTGCTATCCAGCTTTTCACCTACAAAGCTGTTGCTACTACAGCTATTCACCAAAAGACATCACCATGTGGCTCCCATTCCACAGCCCATTCCCATTCTTACTAGGATTAGAATAGCTCAGCGTCCTGGGCAGACGCAGCAAGCTACCAAAGCAAACCTCATCAATATTGCCCGTGCCTCCATCCAACAACCACAGACTATATGGCCACGCTTATTGATCAAGGCTTGCTCAGCATTTGTACACTTTGTAGAGATCACTGGCCTCATCTCATACAACAACCTTGATGCCCTGTTCATCACTAAAATATGGTTTTGACGTCCTTCTGCCTTAAGGCTACTGAATCCAACATGGCGGTCAGCCAGGAAGGCCAGGA
The DNA here is from genome assembly GCF_040938575.1 of Ambystoma mexicanum. Taxonomy (NCBI): domain Eukaryota; kingdom Metazoa; phylum Chordata; class Amphibia; order Caudata; family Ambystomatidae; genus Ambystoma; species Ambystoma mexicanum. Next base: position 1,079,013,208 of record NC_090936.1, on the reverse strand, counting down.
GGCAGAGTGGCAATCATCCATAGAAGTGATTGACCATTCTCCATCATCCCCTCTCGCTGACCAAGCTCGAATCACTCGCCTGCTGGTTCCCTTTATCGCACAAGAAATCCATCACCTTCCACCTTATCTACAGACCATCTAATAGGAGTGACTCTTTCATTGCTGACATTTCCTCAAGAGGGTCTTGCCCATGATACCAGAAGCCGTCCACCATTTAAGCGCTTTGAAACACATTGTGTATAGGCACTATATAAATAAACTATCATATCATATCACATCATATCACCCCCCCGTGGTGGCAGTGTTAGTCCTTACACGGTTAGATTACTGTAACTCTCTGTATCTATTCCAGCCGATCAGCCTTATGCAGCGGCTTCAGCGCATGCAGAAACTGGCGGCCAGGTTAGCCACTGGCTCTCCCTACGGCGCCCATATTTTACCAGTGCTCCATCGACTTCATCGGCTTCCAGTGGCCCAACGTGTCCATTTCAAGTCACTCTGTATTGTCCATCGTGCGGTCCATGGCCAAGGAGAAGAGTTTCTGCAGTCCAAATTCCTTCGCTATACCCCTGAACGTGGCTTACGCTCCTCCACCACTAATTTCCTTACTGTCCCTAGTTTTAATCTTGAAAGGGTTGGCGGCAGAGCTTTTTCCATTGCCACCACCAAACTCTGGAATAACCTTCCACTTTCACTCTGAAGCACTCCTAACCATTTCAGTTTCAAAAGAGCTCTCAAGACCATTCCATTCTAGCCTCCTCGTTCTTTCTTCATTGGTTCTCCCTTCGGTAAGCAGTCTTCCTCTCCAGCGCCATGATGCCCTTGGGCGACCGTGCGCTATACAAATTCAATGTACTCTCCTCTTCCATATTAGCCCACTCTAATAATTTCTTTCTCACATATTTTAATGTCACAGAGTCACATTTCGAAAACCACACTCGAAGTACACTTTTCGCACAGAATGGTTCCGTGGAACTTAAGCAAATTGTAGTCTTTCCCATGGAAAACAAAGGCAATAGCTTAAATGTAGTCTTTGCATCATCCCCGCTCATCACCTGGCCAGACTCTATCCCACTTGATAGTTGTCGCCCACTTGCCCACAAAGGTCAGGCTAAACTACTCATCCTTCATGCAATGCTACTCATCCAAAACCTTTCCCATTAAATGAGCTGGAAGCAAACTTTGCAGACTTCCAATAGTTTGTTCCCAGACCACAGGGAATGAGGCATTGCCCTAGAATGTTCAGTAACTCTGTCTTGAAAATGGTGGACACTCATGCCCCCTTTAAAACTAGCTGCGCTAAGACCAATCCATCTGGTCCTTGGTACACCCCCAAACTCATCACAAACAAACTTTCAATCAGAGCCCTAGAGAAACAGTGTCACAAAAACCATAACCATGGAGACCTCACCAACCTAAAATCTCTCCATGTCAACTGTAGGATTCTGATTACCAAGGCAAAAGACGTTTACTACTCCACCACCATTGTGAGAGCCTCTAACGCAAGCCAGGCCCTCTTTACAATATTAAAGCATTGTACCAAACCCTCACCCGACCATGAGGTACCAGCAACTCAGGAAATATGCAGTGGAATCAACATTTTTCATTGCAAAAAATAGACACAGTCAGAGAGACCATTGAATCAACCTCCCACAGCATTAGCACCCTCTGAACCCCGACACAAAAACTGCTCCCTCAACCAAATTTTCCTCTCTTTCCCACGGATCTGAAAATGATTGCCTCCCTCAAGCATACTTCTACTCTGACCTCATCATTCCGGCCTCCATCATTAAACAATTGACCTGGCCCGATGTCAATGCAGTCCTCAGCTTCATTCATGCCTACATCACAGCAGGGCAATTCCCGGACATCCTCAAGACTAGTCTCATATGACCGCTTTTGAAAAAAGCAATCCTGATCGAGACAACCTGGACAACTACTGGCCCATTATGAACCTCTGGTTTATTGACTAATCTTGGAAAAAGTAGTCTCTACACACTATTCACCAGAATTGAACAACTTAACATCCTAAATGACTATCAGTCAGGGTTCTGCCTCAACTGTAGCATCAAGACAGCCACCATCCAGGTGGTGGGTGATGCCCTCCAAATTATGGATAAGGGTGGCTCATGCCTCCTCGTCCTCCTTGACCTCTTGGCTGCATTCAAGACCATTATACAGCACATCCTCATCTGTCTCCTTGCCAACGGGATGGGATTCACTGTCACTGTCCTGAATTGGTTTACCTCCTACCTCTTGGGCAGATATTGCGGCCATCCAGATGAACTTCTTGCTTTCTAATCAACTGCAGGTCTCCTGTAGAGTCCCCCAAGGCTCCATCCTCTCACCAATCCCTTTTAAACTTTACATAGAGCCTCTGGGAACTCCCCTTAAATATCCCAACATAGCCATCCACCAATATGTGCATATACTCAAATGTACATGAGAGTAAATAGCGTGCTAGACATCACTCGTCTCTTCTATTACCTAGCCCTCATCCAGTTCTGGATGTCGACTGCATCTCTTAAACTAAACCCATCCAAGACTTGCCTTCATATGTCTGCCTGCTAAACAGCAACTTGTCCAACAATGTCCCAATGATTGACACAGAGAAGGATTTGATCCACAACTCTCAGATTCAGCCAAATCTTTAGGCTTCACCATTGACAGCAGACTGTCCTTTTAGAAACACATATTCAAGAAGGCCCAAATACCCTGGATCGGGATCTCCATCGTTCACAAAATCAAACCTTCATCCATCTGCAGGACTTCTGCACCATAGTGCAAGCCATTAGGGGCTTGCACATCGCTGGGGGAAATGCCCTACTGACAGTGTTCTCAGCTGCTCACTTGACTCCCCTTAAAGCAATCCACCACGCTGCAGCATGTCTTATTGGTGTGCAGTTTGATCAAATCACCCACAACCTGGATTACTCTCCAGGCCAGGACAATGTTCAAGAATGCAGGTATCATCTACAAAGGAGTCACAAGTAGCACACCATTGTATCTGGCAGCTAAGCTCCACATATTAGTTGGCACACACTGGTTGTGAAGCAAATCGACAAACTGACTTGCATCACAACTCGTCTGCAAAAAGAAGGGCTGCAAAACAATCTTCTTTTGTCCCGCACCCACCTTTAGGAACTCCATCTCGGTGTCTGCTTGGAATGTCCACACAATTCTCCGAATTCTCAAATCTCTCAAAACATTGCATTATTCCACAACACCTAACTAAGGACTAAGTCCAATGGATGCACATACCGATGCACAGACATCAACTCGTAGCATTGCGGTACTACTAAAAGGTGCCAAACACTGGCTACCCACACTTTATACAGCGCTCTGCTGCTCTCAAGCTAGGTCTGTGCTTTAAACAATAAAACAATAAAAAAAATGCAAATACATATTCCATACAATTACAACTGAATTCTTAGAGGCTATCACCCACCAGTAAATATATCTGTTTAATTAATCTGCTTAACTAATCACTAATCTTCTGTCTGCTGTAAAGAGCACAAAATGATCTATTTTTTAAACAAAATCAGCGTGTTATAAATATATCAAAATATATCAAATATCAGACTATAGCGCTGCTTCCCAGGGTGGAAAACTATAGCTCAATGTTCTATATTTATCAAGATCTTCATTTTGCAATTCCCATCAAGCATGGGAAAACCTGATTTATCCTAAGTAACTGATGAACCAATCCACAAAGATTGGCATGCCTTAGATCTCAAGTTCCCTTGAAATCTCAACCCCCATCCCCCCACATCTCCAAATTTGGTTCAGACTTATTTTTGCTTTCCACTAGCCACACTAGCCCCTAACACAGCCAAACCGACAAAGCACGAAACAAAAACATCTTGACTCCAACCATGGCAGGGAGACTGACAAGTAAAAAGCAAACAGGAGAAAAAATACCTTTTAGGACTTGTTAATGACCATCAAACCGGGGACTGCACTGGCCCTAAAAACCTTAAACAACAAACTAGTTTGAGATCTGGACATACTTGCTCTATTCATAACTAAAATAGAGGTTGTGAAAACAGAAAAATAATATAAGGCCGGGAAGCCCAAATAGAAACACACCAACACAGGTTACAAAGAAACATACAAGTGCTTTATTTCAAGCTACAACAGTTACCAAGTCAATTGACAAACGGATAGCTATTCGGCTCTCAGTGTAACATAACGAACTTCAACGAGGGTTCGATGTGTTAGTGAGAGACCGCATATTGGAATACTCGGGCCTTTTATACAATTTGTCCAGCCCTTGGCCAACCCTCTTGCGGGTTAACCATTCTGCGAAATACATTTCTGGTCTTAGGGTTCCTTGCCAGGTCAACCCTTTAATATATGCATTTCGATTAGTTTCGCTGATATAAGTAGTACATTTACATATAGGTCAACAGTAGGACAAGGTCTCTGTTCGCGACCCTGACAAGTGGCCTGCAGGCATATTAATTATTCAGCTGTACGGAGGTCACAACAGCCAGAATCTTATTCAGAATGTCATTTGGCCTCCATTTTGATGTTCAGGGTGACTTCTACATAACAAGAGAACCTAAAATGGCGGCTTAATCCAAGATGGCGGCTTACATTGATTTTTCTAAGGTCAAGACCTTGTCGTGGAGTTTGTTCGCGCATGATGTTTAGACAACTTGGCGTAGGCCAATACACATACAATTATTACAATAGGAGGCATAATATTATTTCTATTCCAACAAACCCTCCTTTTGGCCTATGTCAAGTGCTAATACTATTTCTAATGTCTTTGTAAATAACTCCATGCATTGTCGTCCATACATCCTGAATCGTTATCTGTAATATGTATAGCCATTAGGTTGTTCACCAGAACATCTTGCAACACAAACTCTTTAGATGCTGTATCTGGGGCATACACTTTATGTCCTATCGTGCTCATCGCATGAGCGCAACATCCCCCTAGCATTGCACATATACTAGGTAGGCATTGGATACAGCAACAAAGGAATAGCAGAATTCCCAAAATAACCAGTATGACAGAAAGCACCTTCCAACCCCAGGATCGAAGGGAATCCCAGAACCAAGCACTAATACTCCAATCTCCCACAGGAGCATGCACTTCTGAACTAAGGACGTCCAAGTTCTGTATTGCTTTGAAAATTGTCAGTGAGGAATCTGGTACGAAAACACAGCAAGCGGACCCCACTAATTTACATACTCCACCACGTTCTGCCAGAATGACATCTAATGCCATTCGGTTTTGGAGCGCTACCAATCTTATTGCTTTCTGTTCCAGTGTCATATTATATAGTATATCCGTGGTCCGGTTGATTGTTCACTCCAGTACTCTCGCTAGCCCCCTAATATTTTCAGAATTTGCTATCTGTCCCCAAAATGGCACAACTGATTTTGTTATATCTCCCAATATTTGCCCAGGGGTATCTCCATTCTCGTCCCGCCGTGGGCGAGCCTTAGAAACTTCCAATGTACTAGCTATGAATACCCCAGGTAACAGGATTCCTAAATAACAGGTTCCCTGCCAATCCTTGGGCAACCAGGGAAATACTGTATTACCGCAAACGAAATAGACAGGCCCCCCTAAATACAGAGGCCTGTTCTCTCCGGTCAAATTTACAATGTTCAAACAACCTTCAAAATCTCCTATTGACCGAGTGCCATTTCTTTGTACACAAAATGGGACTGAATCAGGGCTATGGTTAATGGAGTAGGAAGGAGGCACAGCGTCCTTATTGCCTATCAGAGCCATTTTAAAGGAAATTAGAGTTTGGAAAGGAAGAGACAGTTTATCAGATGGCCTAATAGAAGCAACATTAGGCATACTTCTATTTGCAAAAAGCGAGCATCCCAGGGGAGTCAATTCGCGTTTCTCAAAATCATTTAAATTAGTTCCATCAAAGTTCCCTGAGATGCTGTCATTCCAACGGCCAAAGAATAGTGCTCTAAGAGAGGCATAGCAAGCAGTCGTTAAAGGTAAAGGGTGAATATACCATCCTAGCCCCTTGTTCCCATGTTGCGGTAAATGGGTGCAGATCCAGCAATTACTCTTATTAAAAATGGCATACGTTGAATTCATTATTATCATTAAAGTGTTATTATGATACTTTTGTCTATGCTGGGAGTCCCTAGGTGACAAAGTATGAAGGTGTACAGAGGGAGTCAGAGCAGTAGGTACAATTTCAATTGGCAAAAGTGGCTCTAGAGGATACATTTCTTCAAAGTACCAGAGTCCCACGGCAGTAACTATACAAATTCCAATTACTATCATCACAACACAGCAATACGTTTTCGGGGCCCAGGCACATTGTTCATTGTCCGAGTTGGTCACCCCCTTATTTACAAGTCCAATGCGAGCAGCAGCGGTGGAGGTGGCAGACATCGTAGTTTCTCAATCGACACTACGGTCGCGCAACTTCTTAGTCCTTCCCCAACCCTAGCCAGCAGAATCCCTTTCTTTTCCAAAACTTTCTTTTGCAAGAAAAAACTCTCAATGACTCTTTTCTTTTCCAGATGCACAGGCAAAACCCATGCCGTAGTTCTATTTTCTTCGTCGAAGGTCGTACCTGGTGGTTCCCGGTACTATTTGATCTGGAAATAAGGTAACGTCACTTCCTGAGGGAAGCAACGTATCAGAGGCGACGGAAGTCGCAGAACTTGAAACAACCTTTTCCGGAAGTGACCTTTCCAAAGAGTGTGGAGACAAAATGGACTGTTTCCCAAGCTCCACGGGCTCAGAGGGATTCTCCGACACACTCACAGCGCTATTTGCTACTCCAGGATCTGAGATTGTAGCATCAGCGAGGGGTTCTGCTTCTTCTGTAACGTGTGGCGTCGGATGAGGACGTTTCTTGACATGCATCGTGTGGATCCAATGTTTCTTTCCAGCCACCCGCATTGATGTCTGGGTGACCAACAGCACCTGGTAGGGTCCCCGCCAGCGAGGCGTGAGGCAGGAAGACCTTTCGTAGGCCTTCACCAGGACCCAACTTCCAGGCTGAATATTGTGTCCTAGGCCCGTAAACCGTACAGGTAAAGCTGATTGAACCTCATGATAAATGAGATACAGATTTTTAGTCAACTGGTTACAGTAGTCTACAAGCAATACATTTTCAACCTCTCTCAATGCTTTAGGCTTCGGAAGACCCCAAATATTAGCAGGTCTCCCCATCACTACCTCAAATGGAGAGAGCCCAGCCTTAGTTTAAGGTGTGGCACGCAAGGCTAACAATACAATAGGTAAAGCGTCCAGACACTTCAGTTTGGTGCCGGCACATGTTTTAGCAAGTTTATTCTTTAGGATACCGTTATGTCTCTCTACCAACCCAGCACTTTGCGGATGTCTAACTGAATGAAATCACTTTTCATTGTGTAATGCTGTGCATATCTGCAAAATTACTGCTGCAACAAAATGTGGACTGTTGTCCGACCAAATTACTCTTGGCAGCCCAAATAGTGGAAAGAACTCCTTTACCATAGTCTTCGCAGTGGTCATGGCAGTAGCATCCTTAACGGGGAAAGCCTCAACCCATTTACTAAAAGCACAAATGATCACAAGGACATATTTTAGATTGTTACACCGTTCCATCTCAATAAAATCAAAGTGGGTGACCTCGAAGGGAACAGAAGGAGGCCCAAAACTACCCCTTGGAGTTGTTGTCCCCTTCCCCACATTGTGCTGTAAGCAAATCATGCAATTTTGGACATAGCACTGCGCGATTTTCAAAATGTTATCATTTACCCAAACTTGTTCTAACATTCTCGTGATCTGCTGAGCACACACATGCGTAGGAGCGTGTGCCATCGTAACCATCGCCAGCACATATGAATCGGGGAGCAACCATTTCCCTTCAGATGTATCCACCCAACACCCATCTTCATCTAGTTTCCCCAACCCTTCGGCCCACTTTTTAGATTCTTCTATTGTGCATCAGCTTGGATATCTCATACAGACCCAATACCCTCATCCATTACATAGGCATCTTTTGTTTCTCTTAGAGCATACATGTCTGTGCTAAGGTCTGTGGCCGTTTGCCTGGCTATCTGGTCAGCAAAAGCGTTCCCTTTCCCCACATCATCTATGACCTTACGATGCGCTGCACATTTCATGATCGCTAACTGACTAGGGAGCGCGAGTGCCGAGAGCAATTGCACTATCATGGGGCCATGCTGAATCGTGGTCCCATGTGAGGTTAGGAACCCTCTTTCCAACCAGAGCCTCCCAAAGTTGTGAGCCACCCCAAAGGCGTACTGGCTATCAGTATATATATTTACTGTACGCCCTTCGGAGAGTTCACAAGCTCGGGTCAATGCTATAATCTCTGCGGCCTGTGCGGAGTTATGCGGAATTCTCTTAGTTTCAACAACCGTACTCAATGTAGTGACTGCATAAGCAACTGTAGATGTACCACCCGGAAGTTTGAAGCAGGAGCCATCACAAAACAGCTCCCCTTCTGCATTATCCAAAGGAGTATCTATAAGGTCTATCCTGCCCTTTGTTTCCTGTTCAGTAGTATACAGGCAGTCATGTGATTCTTCATCACCGCAGACAGTATTATGCGGGAAAGGTAGGAGTTCAGCCGGATTAAGAACACAACACCTCTTAATTTGAATGTGAGGGGCAAACAAAGTTAATTCATACCTCGTCAGCCGTGCAGAGGTGAGGTGCTGTGTTTGGGTTTTATTCAATAGGACATCTACAGAGTGAGGTACCATCAGGGTTAAATCATGGCCTAGGACCATTTCCTCACTCTGTTTTACAGACGTGGCAGCAGCAGCGACAGCTCGCAAACATCGTGGCAAAGCGCATGCGACAGGATCAAGGGCAGAAGAGTAGTAGCCGCACGGTCTATTCTTCCCTCCGTGTTCCTGTGTTAACACAGCCAAAGCACATCCATCACATTCATGCACAAACAACACAAAGGCCTTATTGTAATTTGGAGTACCCAGAACCGGTGCAGAGCATAACGCGGCTTTGAGAAGCTCAAATGATCGTTGATGTTCCGATTTCCATGGCAGCGGCGAAGAAATGCCCTTCTTCGTCAAGGCCAACATCGGTTTTATCACTAGTGAGAAGTTCGGGATCCACAGCCTACAGTAAGAAGCCATACCTATTAAGGCTCTGACTTCCTTCTGTGTATTTGGGACACACATGCCAGAAATGTGTTTTATTCTCTCAGGTGTCAATCTTCTCCCCTCCTTTGAGAGGAGATAGCCTAAATAGGCGATCTATTGACAACAATATTGAAATTTCTTAAGCAAAGCTTTATGACCATGTTCAGCCAAATGAACAAGCAACAATACAGTGCCTTCTTTACAAGCACTTTCAGAATCTGCAGCTAAAAGCAAGTCATCGACATACTGAAGCAGTGTACAAGTAGATGGCAATTCAAGGGTATCAAGCTGTTCTTTCAAAGCCCTACTATAAATGCTTGAACTTTCAGTATAACCTTGAGGTGCACGAGTAAATGTGAACGAACGTCCCCCCAAGGTGAACGCGAACAAATAGCTACTATCCTTGTGTATAGGAATACTGAAGAAAGCATTCTTCAGATCCACAACACTAAAGTGAGTAGCTGTAGCAAGGATCATCGTTAGTATCGTTGTCACATCAGGCACAATTGGAAATTGTGGGGCGACAACTTTATTAATAGCGCGTAGATCAATTATGATACAGAATGGGATTGCATTGTCGCCTTTCTTGTACACGGGTAAAATCGGGCTGTTACATAAACTACCTGTAATCTCTTCGATCACTCCTCGATGCACAAAATCGGAGACAAAGCACGCTCGCCCTCAACTGATATTTTATATTGCGGAATGCGTGGTAGTTTAACTCCATGTTTCAAAACTATTTTAACGGGTTCAACCTGTAGTACCCCGACATCATTGTCATCAACCGCCCACAAACATTCGGGACAACGCTAAACTCAGGAGGCAATGGTCGAGTCAAAAACTGAGAACTGGGAAGTTGTTGTGGTGAAATCGTCAGTCGCACTCCATCAGAGGAACAATGAATTACTGCATTTAATTTCTTCAACAGATTTAACCCCAGCAAATTCTCTCCACAGTTCGAAGTCAAGAGGAATGGACAGTGGTCCGTAAAGGGACCCAAAGAAACAGGCACCGGCAAAAAAAACGGACAAGCAACTGGTTTGCCAGAAAACCCTACAGAAACGTTAGATTGCCCTGACAGTGGAATGTTTGGAACCCGAGAATGATCAATGGTGCACTTCTGTGCTCCAGTGTCTATCAAGAACTGATGTTTCCTATTCCCCACTAACAGTTCAACGTAGGGACCTTTTTGACTAACGGGAATAGGTGAAGGTTCCAAACCCTGCTTCGGGCAGTCCTAACTAAACAAGATATCGTCGAAAGGAAGCTCTTCAGAAAGGTAGGCAGCAGAAGGGTGATCAAATATGTTTCTCGTGTCCACACTCGAAGTCTGATTATCCAGTGAAAAAGGTTGCTGGGGATCTTGTGAGAACTGACCTCTATCAGGGCCCCCCACTCTGGGGCGACCTCTAGGTCGTCTACCCATACTCCCAAATGTGTTGTTTGACCTCTGTCGAAGGACGGGGCACTGTGAACGCCAATGACCTCCCTGGCGGCAATAGGCACATTGATTAATATTCACAGGACCCAAGGGGACGTTCCCTTTCGGAACATACTGACCTCTGGCCTGTGAATTACCTCCTCTGGGATTTCTAACAATTTGCTGTAACAATACTTTAGTCTTCAAATCTCCTTTCCACTTCTCTATTCTCTCTTTTTCATTATTAACACGGTTCTCATAATACTGAGCCATGTGCAAAACTTCAGATTGGGATTTCGCTTGCCAAGCGCTCTCAGAGGACATATTCTGTGACTGGATGTTAGGCAGCAATCCACGCACAAATTTGTCCACAAACAACCTTTTCCCAGACTCTGTGCCCAAGTCCTGTCCACTGAAGTCAGAGAATACCTGTTCGAATCGATTAAAGAATTCGGTGGCACCTTCAGATTTTCCCTGAACACAGGCCGTAAGCTTGTCCCAAATAATTCTTTTCTCAGGAATTATGGTTTTTAATTTTGCAACAATTCTATCAGGCAAAGTGAGTATTACCTGAGGTGGTTTCTCACCAGCTGGTCTTTCCCCATCAATCCTAGTTATGTTAGCCCACGTATCTCCCAACCCAGGCACATTGTCTATTGTTCGAACCTGCTTCCATAAATCTACGGGCAGGATTACAGGGAATAGCAAGTCAATGGCCCTCATTACGACCCAGGCGGTAAGTATCGAACATTACCGCCCTGGCGTAATTTATGTTTACGCCCTGGCCCCATGTCGTAAAGTGCGGCACATTCCGACCCATCGCGCACAAGCATTACGCCATGGCAGTAATGTAAAGTACACGATGCCGTAAATGACCCCAAAACGGCCCCTACCGGCATCGTACGCAGCGCAGGGTGCACTTCCGCCACCCATCATAGCGGTCACCGCAATTAGCGGTGACCGTAATTAGTGGTGACCGTAAATAAGCGGAACCGGAAGTAGCGTCATCACGGCGGAACGGGAAAGAGCACGGCGGTTATCTTTAAAAACACAATCCATTGCCATCCTCCCCAACCACTCCACATCCGACCCTGAGACCTGTCATAACCCATTACCCACCCATTTACCAACTTGAAAATGCCAAAAGCTGTCAAAAAAGCCTGCGATCGGCAGCGCCAGGACCGCTTCTCTCGTGAGGAACTCACCATGCTTGCGGAGACCCTCCAGGACAATGCTGCGGTGGTCTTCTCCACGCAAATGACCAGGCCGGCAATTGCCAAGAAGAAGGCCATATGGGCTCTGGTGGCAGAGCGTGTCAGTGCGGTGGGAACCGTACCCCGCAACGCACAGCAGTGTAGAAAGCGGTGGGACGACCTGAGGCTCCGCGTCAGGAGCATCCTCTCGGCGAATAGGAACCTGGCCACGGCAACCGGGGGAGGATCTGAATCACCCATCAAATTGCAAGCATGGGAGGAAATCTGTGCCTCCACTATTGGAAAGGAGAGCATAGAAGGAGTAGGAGGGATGGAGAGAGGAGCCCCGACATCAGGAGATGCAGGTAGGTGGCTCAAATCAAGCCATGCAAAATTCACCAAAGTCCAATCATGTGAAGTACAATGTTGCCCCATAGTGCAAATGCAACACAGCAGAAGGAGACTGCCCACAGACACATCCGATCTCCACCCTGTACACATGCAGCATGCATACCCTAACTGCTGGCACCCACATACCTCCATGCTACTTCCACACAAAAGGCAGACAACCTCTATGCCCCTGCCTCAAATGTGCTGCATGTACTAACTAATAAGATGCCATTCGTCACAATGCAGGCCCAATGCCCGCTGACCCATCAATAACACTATCCCTCCTTTGCTCCACCACAGGCTCAGATTCAGACCCTCAGGATGAGGACACCACTGCCTCCACAGCCACCAAGAGGGCCAGGACAACTGTGCCAAGACCGCAAGCCTCCACCTCTGCCGTCCCGATGAAAACACCACAGCAGCCACAATCCCTGCCAGGCAAAGAGGACAGGGCACTGACAGCCACCACAACTCTCACCACAGAATCAGCAGCAGCAGCGCACATCACACAAATCGTGCCCACCGAAGGGACAGGCTCTGCTGCAAGCAGCACTCTTGGCGAAATCGCTGACATTGCAGCCTCCTCCGATAGTGAAGCTGGGATCATTGAGGAGATTGAGGATGCAAGCCCCACTGCCCACCTACATTGACCTTACATATCCCTAAGCAGTCTGCATGCGGATGCCACACAGGGGCAGTTAGAGGACGAGGATTGGCCAGCCACCCCATCCCCGCTGCCGGAGGTGAGCAGCCCAATGGGTATGCCAATGCCATCAGTCATGAGCCAGAGGAATAAACAGACCCTGAATGAGATCGTCACCTGGCAGCAGCAACTATCCTCGCTCCTCAATGAGCACGTTGCAGAGTATGGGGGGGCAAAGGATGCAATGGAGAGATGTGCAGACAGAGTCACGGCTGCCATTGAGTCCTCCACGAAGGACATCTGCACAGAACTCGCCGCTGTGCGCCACGTAATCTCAGAACTGGCGCAGACTATTCGGGACATGCGTCCAAATGTGCATGCAGGAACCTCCTCGTCAACCAGCTCGGCACAGAGCAGCCCCATCTGACGATCAGGGAAGAACCTGCGCAGCACGGGCAGGGGTGCCCCAGGGGCCAGGGGAGGGGACTGTCATTAGTGGCTGGACAGTGGAGAATTACTGCATCACACACTGCTGCACAGACTCACTCACACCTTCGTAGGGATTCCAGGGGGGAGGGAGGAGTGGGTGTGTTGGGGTGCTCAGGGGGGAGGGGGGAGGGGGAAGTGGGTGTCTTGGGGTGTTCAGGGGGAGGGGGAAGGGGGGAGTGGATGTGTTGGGGTGTTCAGGGGGGAGGGGGGAGGGGGGAGTGGGTGTGTTGGGGTGTTCAGGGGGGAGGGGGCAGGGGGGAGTGGGTGTGTCATACCTTTTCACAATCATAATACACTCTTTCGTTTAGCACAAATCCAATGTGTGGACATTGCTCATTGCGTATGTGTGCTTTATTGTTGTACAGTCCACAGTGTGCATGTCCCAGACACCAACAGTGCCCCAAGTGCCGTCTCCATGTTACACGCACATGCTGTGTGTGCTAGAAGCATTGGTCAATGAGATTCTGACGAATTTCACGCCCCTCCTGTGCATTGCTGCCTCCTTGAGGTGCTGCCCCATCCCCACCCTCATCATCCTCATTGTCAGGTGGTTGCAGTTCTGCGTCAGGGGGCAGGGGCACATTTCGTCTGACGCACATATTGTGTAGCATGACACATGCCATGACGATCTTCGCAACCTTCTCATGGCGGTACAGGAGTGCCCCGCCAGACCTGCTGAGGCAGCGGAAACGTGCCTTTAGTAGGCCGAATGCCTGCTCAATCACCACACGGGTACGTGCATGGGCACGGTTGAAGTCCTCCTCATGCTGGTTCTGTGGGTTCCGGACTGGTGTAAGGAGCCACCTCTTCAGGGGATAGCCTGCATCACCTGTAAGTGGGCAACAATGTATGTGTGAGGGATGAGATTGATTTCTGTACATGACGTGCCACCATGCCTTGCATTCAACTGTTACTTTGCACCACTTTTAGTTGCGCTAATGGATTCACACTATGCAACCGGTATATGTTCATGGCTCTCATGTACAGTTTTGCATGCCAAGACACAACGCAGGGGGGACAAGTGGCTTGTGAGTGCCCATCCACTGTGTCCGCTCAGGCCGTTTCTTTAGGTGACCTGGTACGTGTCCTGTGAGGTCAACGCTCACATGATTGCAACATTGCTGTCTGCCTCATTATGACCCCAGTGAACAATACTGATGTCAATAGGGACAGTTTGTGGGCCTTGCTGTCTGTGTTGTGGTGTATTGATGTTCCTGTCCGTCATGTGCCTCCTTTGTGCGCAGTTATGGGGACAGGCCTTCAGTTGATGGTGTTTGGTTTCATGCATGTAGGTGCTTTTCGTTGGAGTCAATGTGGTCACATTTTGTACAATGCACTTGCATATGGTTGTGTCATGGTTGGGAGACACCTTCATTCCCATGTTAGGGCTGCTTAGGTCAGGCATCATGTATACAGTTGTCAGATGACGTAAGTGCCTCCTCAGGGTATGAATTGGCTACTGCTATTCACAGTCAGGTGAAGTATGCATCATTCCTCCCTTTCTGCCAGGTGAAGTATGCATCATCCCCCCCCTTTCTGCCAGGTGAGGTATGCATCACCCCCCCCTTTCTGCCAGGTGAAGTATGCATCATTCCCCCCCCCTTTCTGCCAGGTGAAGTATGCATCACCCCCCCCTCCTTTCTGCCAGGTGAAGTATGCATCACCCCCCCCCCCTTTCTGCCAGGTGAAGTATGCATTTGTACGTCGATCACCTACCCACTTCACATTTCCATGCTCATGACATTAGACTCACCGAGTAGCCAGGATCTTGGGCCTGCATGTCGCTCCATGTAGCGTGATATTGTGGAGGTCCTCAGGACCATTGAATCATGGGTTGATCCGGGGAATCGGGAACAACAATGTGTGAAAATCCTGTTGGAGTCACAGACCATTTGCACGTTGATTGAGTGAAATAGTTTACGGTTGAGGTACGCTACCTCCATGGCATGTGGGACCACCAATTCCACATGGGTGCAGTCGATGGCACCAATGCAACCAGGTATGCCAGCTAGTGCATGGAAACCCACTTTGGTGTTAGCAATCTCCTAGGCAGACCGTGGCAGTGAGATGTGGCCGTCTGTGTGCTTGAGGAGGGCATCGAGCACTTGGATCAGTGTACGTGAGAATAATGGTTGTGATATGCCATGCAAGTGCCCCACTGTGTGCTGGTAGGTGCCTGTGGCCAGGAAGTGGAGCACGGACACTACCTTCAGTAGGGGGGGATGGCGGTGGGTGTTTCAATCATGCTGACAATGTCGTTGTGTATCATGTCCACAATGGTGGTGATGGTGTCCCGGTCCAGTCGGTACAGGGTGTGGATCTGCTCTTCGGTGAGGTTGAATGGACTGGCTCTGATGCGTGGGATTGGGGGCTGCCTGCGTGGTGCCACTGGCTGTGCTGGTGGGGCTTGCTGGCCCTGCCTTGCCCTCCTTCTCCTCCTGCGTCTCCTCTGTGCAGCCTGTTGTTGTTGTTGTTGTTGTTGTTGTAGGTGAAGTTGTAGCACTTGCATTGCTATCAGGTCCTCCAGCCCCAACATTGCTAGTCCTATTGGTATAATTGTGGAGTGTGACTGGGTCTGGGAAGGGGTTGGGTGTGCTCTTTTTCTACTTCCTGAGTCTGTATTGCCTCCACCTGTGCTGATTCTGTGCACCTGTGGCAGCTGGATTCACTGCACAAGGCCCTTTACGGTTGGTTCGCGATGGCGTAATTAACACCATGGCGGTAAGGTACTTAATGGGCTGGGTGATGGCGTTAGGTGCATGTCCGCTTGGGTCGGCATTCGCGTACCTTTGCGCCATGCCGGTAATTACGTGTGGGAGGGCGCGTGCGCGCATCCTTGGTGCAGTTAGCGGCAGCGTTAACTACGATGCCGCTAATTGCATCGTAGGTAACGGTCACGGGTCATGATCGGACCTAGCGGAAAACGATGGCGGTAAAAATTTACCGCCATCGTTTTTCACTAAGTGCCAGGGTCGTAATGAGGGCCTATCTCTTTGTAGAATCCTGTCGGATTTTTCCTAATATCAGGAATTGATTGTCTAATAGTGTTCACTTCCTGTCATGAAAACGGGACGTGAACAAATTGCGATACATAATGTGCAGGGATGTCCACAGCGGGTGCACCTGTCCCAACGTTAGCGGGAATCTCAACCTTTGGAACAAATGTCGGAGGAACCTCTCTCATTGGCAACTGAGATATAGGTAATTCCGATCGCTTACTAAGCAACAGAGCCAGGTCGAGCGCTAAGGCAGTCGAAGACGTGTCGGGCGAAAAAGCCCTCTTACAAATACCCAATAACTCTGTAGGACAACTAAGCTTCTTCCTTACACATTCATCCTGCAGGTACTGTACCATTACCTGAATCACCTTCCTCTGCATTTCTACTGTATACTAACTATACGTGTCATACACTTCATCTGGCAGTATCGATGAATCCGAGATCCATCGAATCGCATCTTTGGTATAGATTCGTACTTCCTCAGATGCCGATTTACAACACAGAAGGAACTGTTTCTGTACATACATACTGTCGTCTTCATCATCCTCATCCCGTAATCTTTCTAAGTCCCTCCTATACTCAAATAACTTCTCAACATGACCATGTACTTTCTCCTCAGTGTCCCTCGAAAGTGCTAAAGTATTCAGATGCCTCAACCCTTGTCGGAGATCCGTATTATGTAATATATCCAACATTACACATAAATAAGTCCCCAAACCTTCAATAAAAACATTTTTCTCTGGAAAATTGCTCATATTTGATAATGTGGAGAAAACATCAGCTTAATCACCTCTCTCCATACAATGCTTAGCCCATGCAAATAATTCCTGTTTCTTTTCTGCAGAGACAGTATTTCGAGTAACAATCTTTGACCCCGCACCCTGATGAACTTCAGTCAGTACAGAACCACTCGGGAGCGGAGGTGCGGGCAAATTCAATGGAGGTGCGACTATCGGCGCAAGGGGAAGGGGTGGTAGAGTAGGTGGAGGAACAACAACTAGAGGAATAGGAACAATAGGTTGTACAGGGGGAACAGGAATAACAGCAGGAATAACAGCAGGAATGGGCAAAGCACCAGGGAGACGATCATATGCAGGTGGTGCAGAGGCAACAGGCCTTCGCTCGTTTAACAATTTATCAATAAATTCTTCGGAAACATGAAAATCTTTAGAGGGATAGATTTTCTGGGTACCGAGTGAGAAAGCCCTATCCATATTCTTGACTAACTCTGAATGTTTTTCCTTATCATATAGCAACGCCTTTTCGGCATTCGTTTTATGACAGCGCGCATGTTTATCCCTACTTTTAAGCTGCTACAACGTTTCTTTTTTCCAATTCTGCAAAACATCAAATGCTGCAGGTCTGGCATTCTTCTTTAACAAGACCGATTCTAGGTATTCAATACGGGGGATCTCGAAACTACCATTGATTGGCCACTGAAATTCGGAGGCATGTCTGGTTTGTCTGTGCCAAATATCATTAAATGCTATACTTCCAATGCCATGCTTACAGTACATAGTACACGCCGGCGACCCCTCCTGTGGTGCCGGGCGGCTAAATTCCAAAGATTGTCGATCGCTGCGGAACAGTGCCCTAAAGCAGCTAGACAATTTCCCAGGCATTTCACAAAAAATTGGTGTTACCTGGTCAATAATTGTGTCTGCAGATACAATACGCCAAATTCAAATTGTCAGGGTTAAATTAAGAGTCGGGTCACAACTACACCTGACCAAACCTAAGGAGGACCGTACGGTTTACCAAAGAACTTACCTAACGAATTTTACCTTGTGTTTGGTGGTTTCGACAAATCTGCCCGCCTCAAAAATGGACCCTCGTCAAGATGCCATGTCAGACCACACGACTATCGTCCAAGGATCGGATCGTGCAGCGCTGCCGAGGTATCGCATCTCGTTTGGTCGGGCCCGCAGTATCACACCGTACGATCCCGGTTCGATAGCCTGCGTCAACCTTCAATGATCCGGCATCAATCTTGAGGGTCCCTATTCGGGCGCCAACTGTGAAAACAGAAAAATAATATGAGTCCGGGAAGCCTAAATAGAAACACACCAACACAGGTTACAAAGAAACATACAAGTGCTTTATTTCAAGCTACAACAGTTACCAAGTCAATTGACAAATGGATAGCTATTCGGCTCTCAGTATAACATAACGAACTTCAACGAGGGTTCGATGTGTTAGTGAGAGACCGCTTATTGGAATACCCGGGCCTTTTATACAATTTGTCCAGTCCTTGGCCAACCCTCTTGCGGGTTAACCATTCTGCGAAATATAATTCTGGTCTTAGGGTTCCTTGCCAGGTTAACCCTTTAATATATACATTTTGATTAGTTTCACTGATCTCTGTTCGCGACCCCGACAAGTGGCCTGCAGGCATATTAATTATTCAGCTGTACGGAGGTCACAACGGCCAGAATCTTATTCAGAATGTCATTTGGCCTCCATTTTGATGTTCAGGGTGACTTCTACATAACAAGAGAACCTAAAATGGCGGCTTAATCGAAGATGGCGGCTTACATTGATTTTTCTAAGGTCAAGACCTTGTCGTGGAGTTTGTTTGCGCATGATGTTTAGACAACTTGGCGTAGGCCAATACACATACAATTATTACAATAGGAGGCATAATATTATTTCTATTCCGACAAGGTATGCCCCATAGAAACAAGTAGTTTGAATGGAATTGGCCAGGCTTAAAAGAAGAGTCTGGCAACTTAAATTGCCACAGAGTCTAAGAAGTGCATGAATGAAGTCCAAAACCACCATATCACCAAGTATAATCTAGTGGTCATTTCACTGAACTGAGTGGTGGTTGTTGATAAACAAGTTTAGATGTAATTCTGGAATTACTGCCAAACTCATATTGAGTCCCTTTGCCTGAATAGTAAACCTGAGAAAATCCCCTGACCAACTGACCTGGTCGGTCTTATTCCTCTCTCAAGGAAACCCCCAAACTTGCAGCTCCCACTTACGTCTCCATTAAAAAAAAACATATTGCCTTAAAATTTAGATGATACAATAATGATCAATAATGATCTCAAGACTTGACTACTGCAATCGACCAAACCTAGGTTTGCAACTTCATCTGCAGCATGAACACACTGCACTATAGTTTACATTCTTAAAAGGGATGCCTCTGAATCAGAAGACTAAATCGAAATCACTGCACATCACCCATAAAGTTGTGTACAAAGTTAGCCCAGAATACCTGTCTAGCATTTCCAATCTCTATTACCCACCCCGAAAAAGACAGGTCCAAGTCAAAGACAAACCTTCAAGTCGCCTATTCTAGTACATCAGGAATCTATGCCAATGTGAATCTACGCAAGGACCTCTCCGCTGGAAGAGCTTCCTTAAGACTTACAGCAATTATGAGGACCTTACAAGGTTAGAAAGACACCATAAAACCAAACATTTAAAAAACAAACATTCCCTTTCCTATTGGGCACGCTAAACCCGTAATAGGATTTACGAATCAATACCAGGCATGGGAACAAGTGCTCGAGGAGGCACATATTGTTCAGACGGGCACTGAGTGACTTAGGAATGACACTTGGGTCATACTGTAAGGTCATACTGTAAATGGGCCTCCTTGTCTCCCCATTTGTCCCTCACACCCTTTGCTGCTCTTGGTATCCCTGAACCTGTACCCTACACAAGCTCACTGAAGTGAATATTGCTTTTGCACAATTCGGTTCTTTACACAACACCAATAGAATAATACAAATAAATATATAAAAATAAAAACAAAAAACCTTGTGCCAGATGTTTTTAATAGTCATTTGTGTAATCCAGAAACCAGTAGGGCCAGAATTCTGCAGCTGGTAAGTTTTGATTAATTATAACATGCATTTTTTTGGTGAAAAGTTCAGTTAAGTAGTTCCACAACCTGAGTTAAAGGTTGGAAATTTCTTTGGTAAAATGAAATGCTAGAAATACGTTACTGCGTGCCCATAATAGGCACAGAAGGCCGGTGTAAGTTACTGTCCAGTACTAAGGGCTAGAGTGGGGCAGTAGGATTGTCAACCAATCCTGATCATGTAATTTTTCCTGCATCTACTATAGATGCAGCACCAACCCACTGTCAGATCTAAATTATATCTAGGTGTCATCACCCAATGTTTGTGTGAGGTCAAAGAACTACCTAATGTCTTCAAGGGGCGTCCATAAAAACTGATGTAATTAATGATAATGTAGAGGAGCAGGTTGATGCATTTACCTTAACTCCCGCCCCCTCACCGCTGTCATATTGGAACAGTAGGAGAAGAGCCCTATATGGAACACCATGTGTTGTCCCTATACCTCATCGAGTGTACGAGAGAGGATATGCACTCAGACAACCATATCCAATGTATTCTCACACTGAGAGAGTGGAAGGAGATCGTGTGTAAGGATGTCAGCTAGCACCATTGGACATCATGCTGAGTGAAATCTGATGATGGAAGAGTGATGTTGTGAACACGATGTGCAAAGATATACTAACACAATATGAAAATACTTAAGAGAGACAATGTAACTAAACAATAAGAGGAACATGTATGAAATAAAAAGAGTAATCATGTATACAAAAGAAGATGAAATAACTTGCTGACCAATACATGTTAATAAGCAGTAATGCAAGGTAGGGAAGCCATATATAAGCTTGCTTTAGCAGAACATATAATGTGGCTAGGATGGCAATGGAAGATGGATGCCGGCTCGTGCTAAGATTCAATCCAGCTAAGATAGAGTGAGTAAGTGTCTATAGGTCCAGAGGAGCAATGCCACCCAGAATGAAAGAATCAAATAGCAGTAAATAAGAGGTTGAATTAGACACATTTGTGGTCTCTTCACACGTGATTCAGAAGTCAAAAACAAGGACTATTCATTAAGCCTCAAATGAAGATAATGATGTGTTTGCACTACCTTGGATGTACTACAACAGAGAGCACGCTACAAGGTCAACTACATATGGGAAACTTTGGCTCATGGTCGGAGTGATTAGAGATTATGGACTAATTGGGAAAGTGGGGAGTAATCTGACGTGGCTCAAGCACCTAGGTTTCATTTTGCTTACATGCTGCTAACGAGACAAAGGTGCAAGGTTGGGTGAGAATGCCAACCAATCAGTGGGTCTACTGTGTAACCTGTTATACATTGTTGCATAGACCAAACGGCTGCCATTGTGTCTGTCATAATTCAGTACTATATGTATTTAGAGGTAGTTCAAGGCATGCCTTACAGATAAGAGGTTGCCAGTGGTTAACTAACCCCTATGTATTCTATAAGTAGATATGTTCCCCTAACCAACCCGCCGCTTCCGCCGAAAGGTGTTATAGTTTTCCACATAGGATGATGTCATAGATGAAGCACATTGG
Source organism: Ambystoma mexicanum (assembly GCF_040938575.1). Lineage (NCBI taxonomy): Eukaryota > Metazoa > Chordata > Amphibia > Caudata > Ambystomatidae > Ambystoma > Ambystoma mexicanum. Next base: position 1,078,991,588 of record NC_090936.1, on the reverse strand, counting down.
GGTCTAAAACCTCTGTGTAATCATGTTTGTGTGTGAGTGTGCAAGCATCCGTCCGATGTTTGCCAGTTTACCCTGCTTTATTAAAATGAGAATAAGGTAGTACTCTGCCATATTCATTGAGTCTGCATGGTTATTTGGTCTGAGATATTTATTGGTAGTCCAAGGTGCTAGGGCACATCTATACCGATCCAAAGGAACCCCAGGAATCCCACTGTACACCTATGCAGACATATCTGCAAAATATCTAAATAAACCAAACATCCACTGATTTGGCTGGCCAAACGTTTGAAAACTTTTGAAGAAAAAAAAGATGGCTGTCACCATTGGAAAAGGAATGTATTCCTTTTTCCATTTCCAGAGTGGCGAACGCGGAGCGAGTAGCACCGGGACCGGGGCACACATCTCCAGTCCAGCAGGTTAGTGAGCGAAACAAGAGGGTCGGCAAAGGGTATGGTTTGTTTTAGGGGCTGGTGGGGAGGTGAGGAGGCAACAGGGAGCAGCGCCCTGTTGCCTCACCACATACAAAAAAAGATAAGAGCCTCAAGTGGCTGGATACAGTGGCCTGTACACTATGTATTCTGATCCGCTGGTCCAGCCACCAGATTGACTGAGCGCCCTTCCCTGGGTGCGAATGTGTGTTCTGTGGCAGCCAAAGGTATAAACTGAATTCAGAACTGAGGGCACCATTTCAATTCCCATAAAAAGGATGGCAACGGAAATTCCATGCAACCTCTCACTATTAACTTTACACAATAGAGAAAATGAATGTTGACAGTGGGAACTCAATCTGTAAAATAAAAGAATGGGGCACTCATATTTGTATAGGGATATCCTACACCTATTCACCTTGATTGGGTGGGTGAATCAGTATGAAATGAATTCTGAATTGATAACACTGTATCCATAACCCAAAAGCTGTAGAATTGTGATGCTACTAATTGTAAAAAAAGAATGAGATTGCACACACATACTAGCAACCCATAGCACCATATTTGTTTTTATTTTAATAATTTTTATTGTATAAATATTAATTCTGATACAGGTATCAACAAGTTACAGACTTTGAATGCAACAAGAACAATTAAGAATAACATATTGAATGATTGAGGTCAATTGTAAAAGTACATCCATATAAATAATTCATTTGTTAAATTCACTTACATTTTTATATGAACTAAAGTTGGTATTGACAGCATAACTATAACCGTTTGTGTTGGAATAGAAGTAACTCTAGTCTGTAAAGATTGATTTATATGTGGTGAATATATAGATAAGGGGGGAGACATACAGGGAGACAGACACTAGACATATAAGGACTTGGAGGGTAGAGGTTGGGGGGAGAAAGGGTATATTAGAAAATGTTATCAAAATAATTTAATTATTTCAAATATTGTTTAGTTATGGCATTTCATTTTGAGTATAGACATAAAAGTGTAAATTCATGTACCATGAGCAGTTGCATTGAAACAGTTGAGATACTTGGTGAAATAAAGCCATTTAGCATTATATTTTGGAATTGTGTTAAGATTATTGGCCATGCACATTTCCAGTTTCTGAGTATAACAAATAGTATTCCACCAAACTCTTGCAGAAAGCAAACTAGAGCCTTTCCAGTTAGCCGTAATGCATTTTAAAGCTGTACAGATGAATAGATCATAAAGTCTTGGTGTACATTCTACCACATAATATCACAGATTATATATACATATTTAAATACCTAAAAAGATTTTGGATCCTATTAAAGCATCAGTTTCTGCTCTACAAACCTTTCTTTTTCCACACACTATGACACCCAATAAGCATCTTTCCCCGTTTTTATGGCATAATAAGAACATTGTAATTAATAATAAGATCCTTAATCGCAAAACATGGATTCAAAAAGGTATCAGATTCATTCAACATATTATAGATGACCCGCACATCCTCTCTTGCAGCAACTCTCTACCACATTTAAGGTACCTAAGAATGATTTTCAATTTTATAATAACTTAATTAATTCCTGTCTTGATGCACTCGACCAATTTTCCACTCCAGATGGCCTTAGACTAATGCACCTTACCATGGTCAGCGACGTTAGTGCCTCTAAAATATACAATTTGCTCACCTCAACTTTTAAGATTTGCACTATCCGCCAGAAATGGGAACTCGACTTAGGCTACATATTTGAAGATGATATTTGTCTCCGCCTGTTTTCCAAAATTAAACAAATATCTGTGTCAGCAAATATTTCACAACAGTATTATTTCTTCATTCACAGAACATCATTACCCCGGCCAAATTGGCTAAGTCTAATCCAAAGTATGATGCAAAATGTTGGTCATGTGGTATATCTCCCGCTACGTATATGCATATGTTTTTCGAATGTTCATATATTGTTAAATTCTGGCAGGAAATTTGGAAATTTCTGAAATGTACATTCTATGTCGATGTGCCTTTCTCCATTGTTAACATATTTTTAGGAAGTATAGCTATCACAACTTATATTCCATTTGATCCTGCTAGACTTTATGATCTATTCATAGCACCATATTAACATGGGAAATGTGTTATATGCAAGAGTTGTTGATTACAGCATGTGTTGGTGTTATTCGTTTTCTTGTCTGCATATTCTTGAATGAGCATTGTAGGAAGTAGGCTAATAGCATTATCCCTCTAGTCAATATCTCACTCTTATCGTCAGGAAATGAAAACAATACATATCAGAGTAAAGGTAAAAGGGCTCACAAAGAAGAGTGCGAGAAAAGAGAACAGTCTAAAATCCAGTAATCTCTCCCAAGCCACTTTATTAATATTTTCTCAGTCAAATGAACCCTTATGTCTAACCTATCAGCTCTATCTTTGTGTGTAACCTTTAGAAGAATTGGGGCCAGGCCTTCATACAGTCAAATGATACATCAAGTCACCATTCATTATTAATTTTTACAATATACACTAAGTGTATTTATGAAGGTATCTCACTGCAAACCCAACTGTAACCAAGACACTTAAAAGCAAACATCGGGAATTGACTTTTTTCAAACATTTCACCTCATTTCATTGCATTGCGTGGTTTGGATTTCTTTTTTATTTCTCCTCTATTATTTATATTCCTCTGTTCTTTACTTCAAAAGCTTGAGAAACACTTGTTATCCCCTTTTAAACAATAGTATGATATCTAGCTCCCTTGATATCACTCTCATGTATTGTTTTTGTATGCCTTTTCTCATCTGTATAATGCCCCATTCTTTAGTTTGCACCTATTTCTTTCTTTCTTTTTTAAGATGCTCCTTTCTTTATTTTTCAGTTTAATTTCGTTGAGTTTTAGTTTTGGGTCAATGTGTGCTTTTTGGGTGGAAGGGCATAGCTCTGAAATGTGCTTAATTTAAAATGATTTTAATTGAAATGGCTGTCATTGGAAAGGATGTGGTCGAAAAGGTGGAGACACTCTAAAATACCCTTATATTTTCAACTTGCACTACAAAGAGTGGCCCCTTGATTTACCTTTATTGTTGAACATTTTTTTTTTATATACCTCCCTCCGCGGTTGATAGGTGGACGGCCTTTAAACAGGGTTTTGAAAACAACTCGCACTGCAGCGCATTGGGGCGGGAGGACCCTGGCATGTGACGCTATATGGGAACGCGCAATAAATATTGTTATAGTTCTCATTCCAGCTGCTTTCGCCTCCTCTACGAAACTAGCCAGGACACACGGGTACGTATCACACTCCATGCTTATGGAAGATAGCCGAAGAGACGGTCAACCACCCGCAAGCATCTGCTATCATACACTACTTTCAGACACATCACACAGCACCTCTGCCATACGAATTAAGCTATCCCCCACAACAACATTCGTTTCAGCTGGAAAACATAACGAGTTGTCTGCACTTGCATACTCTCCTGACTACCTCACAGCACCCATGCACATGCCAGCACGACATGGATAGCTAGCAGGGACTTGGCTAACCCTACTTACCTTTGTATCTCAGGAGGATAGCTCAGGGGCAACTACTGCCTGCCATGTTATCAAAGTTCAACGATAGTCTTTGCTTTGCACATATCAATATTCTTATTCATATTCCATTAGCCATGTTTGAAAATACGTTTGACAAGGGGTAAGGCTTGCCTGTGCAAGGCTTGTGTTGTCCCTGTTCTGTGACAAAAGGAAGACCTGGCTCGCGCTTCTGCTCTTTAAGAAATCCAACGCTTCCATAACTATGATAAAACAGACTGACAAAGTAGAGTCCATTTTGAATCCACAGATATTTCCAATATCTGCCTTTTCCCTGCTTCGTATTTTGTCTGATGAACCAGCCGTATATCTGCGGCCATCACTTCAATAGACCCACTTCCGCGGATGCCTCATAAAGGGGGCTCGAGCATTAGCGGCGTATCTGCGAGCGCTCCGTGTCGCCATGCATTGCGTTTTTAATTATGCGTCTTCAAAAGGGCCATTGTTTCCTTTTTTTACAGACTTCTATGGTAGGGGTCAAATCTTCCCATCTCTCCTACAATGCTATCGCTGTTGTTTCCTCCTGGTTAACACTTGACTTCGGAAGCTCGTTTCCTTAATTTCCTTAAAACCTTCATAAGTATGATTAAAACGAGATTAATCTGCGCTATGTGGCTCCCCCGGTGAGGCTGCTTGAAAAATCAGGTTTAGCGCTTCTGAAGGGCACCTCCGGTCTGCTCTGAGTGGTGAAGAATGCTTGTTGGCTTCACCGTTCGCTCAGATTCCCACACAAGCAATCAGTGTTATAGCCATTTCTTTGCAGAGAATTGGATTCTACTGGTGACTTTGCACGCACGAGGAGGAGCTACAGAGCCTTCTGGAATGTTCTTCTATGCAGTCTTTTTTCACGCATGCTCTTTTGACGAGAAGAGGCAGTAGGCAGTATTGGGTACAGGCAATGTTGCTGTAGGAGGAATTCTTGTTGGCGACAGCCTTTGGAAACGATGGAACCATGTTGTCACCATGAAGTGTCATGTTTCGTTCTTGGGATCTGTATCCAGAGGCGTAGCCAGGGTTGTCTAACAAGTGGGGCCAGAAGCTAATGTAGTGGGGCCCACAGCAGTGACATTAACATCGGTAAATGCGAACACAACTCTGCTGAGTGGGCATTTACATTTTTTGGGTGGGGCTTGCTCGCTCAGGCCCTACCCTGTCTATGCCCCTGTCTGCACCACACACTGCTGACATCTGTGTGGTCTCCAGGTGCTCTGATGGATCTGAAAGTGAGTGGGTGTGTTTGGTTAGTTATGAGGCGCGGGGGAAAAGCAAGATTGCGGTGCTCTGTGTTGATGTTGCAGATTGGAAGTACCCTGAACTCGGTGCATGTGACAGCTTTCTAGATGTGAGGTCTTAGGAACATTTAGGGGTTTGTATCAGTGGACGACAAATTGTCTTGCAGTTGGGTTGTTTGAATCTGTGGAGAGGGTCTTTTAAAAGCAGTGTACAGATGGCTAGTTTGAGGTGTCATGAGTAAGGTGGAGACATTTGGGGTTGGTCAATAGAGAAAGCAAGGTATGCAATTATTTGAAAACACAGACCAGCAGGATGCATTGTAGAGTGTTTTGTTTCGGACCCACAACTGTGCAGAGCCCAAGACTTACAGTGGTTTGTGCTTTAACTCTGGGACACCTAGAACAAGCGCAGTACGTTTTACTGCGAGATATCCAGAGACCAGAAAAAAGCTAAGTATTGCATACAATTCTTTTACCCTTAGACCACTGCTTCAGAGCCACAGGGTGAGATATGCAATGCTTGAGTCAGGTAATAGGAAGATGCAGGGCCGGTTAGGATAGGATGTGATATGTTATACGCTGTGAGACTTAGGGACCGAAACCCATTGGATATTGTGTATGATGCTCTGCCCTGGGAAGTCCAAATGCAATGAAGGGCAATGAAAGGCATGGTGATATGTCTCACCTGAGGGTCATCAGTGGTCAGACTTGAGAAGGATGCTCTACGGTATGTTAAGGCCAGGCACCATCCAGATGTAGGGCACCGTTGAACAGAATGAGGTATGCCTTAGCTGCAAATACACAAGTGCAAAACAATTCACAATACAATGCAGTTACTCTATACCTAAGCCCCGCCCACCTGGTGCCTTCCTGCCAGCCGCTCTTTTTTACTACTTAGCAAGCCCCGCACAACTGGTGCCTTCCTGCTTGCCGCTCATATTCACTGTTTAGCAAGCCCCTCCCACCTGGTGCCTTCCTGCTTCCTGCTCTTTTTCACCACTTAGCCAGCCACACCCACCTGGTGCCTTCCTGCTTGCCGCTCTGTTTCCCTACTTAAGGAGCCCTCCAGCTTCTTTTCCTTTGCAGATGGGGAGCAGGTGCAAGTGGATCTCGGTCACCTGGCCTAAGCCCCGTCCACCTGGTGCCTTCCTTCACCATCACTGTCTTGTGGCCAATGCTGGATTTGACTTTTATGGACTTCATTCATTAACGGTGCGTCACATTCTCAACTCTCATGCTGGACTTCCTTTGCATCTTGTACTCATGGTGGCCCTGAATCAGGCTGTTCCCATCTTCATCTTGTATCCTGGCTTGCAACATTATGTGTTACTACTGACTTCTGCAATTGTATTCGCTATCCACTCTTGCTTCTCCACTCTTTTTGACTGCTTACTCTCTTTTCTCTCCTCCTTTCCCTTCTCCCTTTTCCTATCTCCTCCCCTTACTTTCTTCTATGCACTTACTCTATCAGAATTGTCCCTTGACCTAATATGATAGCAACCTCGTCTGTTTCCTCCACCCTCCCATTACTGTTGTTTTCCTCCCCACCACTCCTCCAGCACTATCTGAAATGTCGTCAGGCCTAGTACGGTAGTCGCCTGTCTGTTTCCATTTCCTTCCCACTCTCTCCCTCCCTCCCTTATCTATGTCTTAGCTCTTGCACTATCTGAAATGTCGTCAGGCCGAGTACGATAGTTAATTTCACATCCTTACTGTTCATGGCCTGTAAGAATGTGGTTGTATTTTTCCCTTGTTCCCTCCCTTGCTTTGAAGCGCTTTGAAACTCATTGGGCCTCATTAGGTCTCCGGCGCTAAACCATGGTACTATTAGCATCATGGTCCATGCCGGAGTCCGCCATGGCAGAATGGGGAATTACCACCCCCTTCCGCGGTTGGTGGGGCGGTAATTCCCCATGCCACCATGGCCCTTCCCCACTCCCATTTTTGCCCCATAGGGCTCAATGGGAATGGGGAAGGCGCTAATTACGGTACCGCAAATTGCGGTACCGTGATTAGCACCAAGGTCCCTTTGCGGGTCCCTACTTTAACGGCTGGTAAAACCAGCCGTTAAGGTCGGGTCCCGCAAAGGGACCTCGTAATTAGGCGCTAAGTGTTTAACGGCACCACAGCCTTTTACGGCGCTGTTAAAAACTTAGCGCCTGGGTCATAATGAGGCCCATTGTGTATAGGCGCTATATAAATAAACAATCATATCATATCATACCCTGGCAACACCTGGATGCAGGATACAATATAATACCACATGCTTGTCTCTCTGGCATATAGTTCCAGAACACAATATAAAACTGTGCAGCACACGTAGATGCCAAACACAATGTAGAACGATGCAATATGCTTTTGTCTGGAAAGCTAGATGCAGGTAATAAAATAATAATAATTTGCATTTATATAGCGATACGAACCGTCAGGCATCTGAGTGCTGCTTATTATTACCCATGGTGTGTGGTGCTCATTTATCGAGGAGCAGACGTGAACACAGACCAGGGCTGATCATGGATAGCGGGCTCCTTTTCCAACCAAAGTTCCTCAGTGGGTGGTTATTGTCGACTCTAGTGCTGGAAGCCACAGATTCTGTTTTGTGTAATACATGAGGACACCAACCTCTGTCATGAATCCTGAAGTACAATGGGCCTCATTACGAGTCATGCCAGTAAGGGAAAAATGATGCCGGTATGTAAATACCGGCATCATTTAACGTTCCGTAGCATTCTGACCCGCAAACCCGGTATGAACGGCACCGTTATTTGCGGTGCCGCTAATAGCGGCATAGGCGCGTACACACGCCTCTTCAGGTAGTAAATACCGGCATGCCGGTAATAGGGGGTAATCACAACCCACGCAAACATGCAAATACCGGCATCGCGAACACGGTAACAACGGGCTGCATGATGCCGGAAAAACAGGCATCGCGGACCACCCGCAAACAGCAACCAAGATACAAGGCAGCTGCCACAGGTGCACACAATCCCCACAGGTGGAGTCAAAGGAGGCTGCGCCAGTATGAACTGAGCACACCCACACACCACAACCCCCCCCCAGGTGTAGGCAATGCAGAGTGGGCAAGTACAAAAGGAGCACACCCACACACCACAACCCCCCCACAGGTGTAGGCAATGCAGAGTAGGCCAGTATAAAAGGAGCACACCCACACACCACAACCCCCCCAGGTATAGGCAATGCAGAGTGGGCCAGTACAAAAGGGGAACACCCACACACCACACACCTTCCTACACCAAAATGCTACCACTAGCATTTGCAATCATGGCGCAGGAGGACATGCCTATACTTCTACAACTACAACTACAGCAACAACAACAACAACAGCAGCAAGAACAGGCAGCACAGAGGAGACGCAGGAGGAGAAGGAGGGTGAGACAGGCCCAGCAATTACCACCAGCGCAGCCACCACTGCCTCATAGGCAGCCACTAATCCCTCGCACCCAACCCAGCCCATTCAACCTAACCCCTGAGCAGATCCACACCCTGTACCGGTTGGACCGTGACACCATCACCACCATAGTGGACATGATACAGAACGACATTGCCAGCCACATACAAATACGCACTGCCATCCCCCGACTACTGAAGGTGGTGTCTGTGCTACACTTCCTGGCCACAGGCACCTACCAACACACAGTGGGCCAGCTGCATGGCATTTCACAACCACTATTCTCACGCATGCTGAACCAAGTGCTGGATGCCCTCCTGAAGCACGCAAGCACCCACATATCCCTACCACGGACTGCCCAGGAGAGAGCCGAAACCAAAGTAGGCTTCCATGCACTGGCAGGCATGCCCAATTGTGTCAGTGCCATCGACTGCACCCATGTGGGATTGGTAGTCCCCCATGCCACAGAGGCGGTGTACCGCAACCGCAAGCAATACCACTCCATCAATGTGCAAATGGTATGTGACTCCAGCAAGATCATCACTCATTGCTGCGCCCGATTTCTTGGATCCACACATGATGCCATGGTACTGCGCAACTCCACGCTACCCTGTCACATGGAGCGACATGCTGGACCACGTGCCTGGCTGCTCGGTGAGTTGCACAACAGGCCCATGGCCATGCTGTGGGGTACTCATGTGTGCGGATGCAGAAGGGGGGGATAGTACACCTGGGTGGGAAAGGGGGGGTAGTACACCTGGGTGGGAAAGGGGGAGGGGATAGTACACCTGGGTGGGAAAGGGGTAGGGGGGATAGTACACCTGGGTGGGAAAGGGGGGGGGATAGTACACCTGGGTGGCAATAGCCAGTGAGTGTAGAATGAATGCAGAGCTAAACACTCCTCACCTGACACAGCCAAACTGAAAATGACACATCACTGGACCACATATCACAAATGATGCAAATGGATGACAAGTAAGAGGCACAACCAGGCCACCATGGTGATGGCAAGAGATGCATGACTGAATAGGATGGCAACTGTGCCAATGCGGCCAATGTGACCATGCACAGCAAAGAGTATACTGCATGAATTGGAGGCTAAACATTGTCGCACTGCCACAGCACATCTGCCTCAGCATGCATGCTTACACCCTGCATCATCTATTCAACCCCATCCAGTGTTCCACACCTCTTTACAGTATACATTCTATATAGGTGACTATTTGGTACACGTACAGGGACATGTGCATGCTCACACCTAATAGCAGCTGCCATGACCGTGCTCCCTGAAGGTGTCAGTTCAGAGTGACACACACCTATTTGTATCTGCTTGCAGGTGATGGAGGATATCCCTTGAGGCCGTGGCTACTTACCCCTGTGCGGAACCCGCAGAACAGCCATGAAGAGGAGTACAATCGTGTGCACACTCGAACCCGTGTTGTGATTGAGCAGACCTTTGGCCTGTTGAAGGTGTGGTTCCGCTGCCTAAGCAGGTCTGTTGGGGCACTCCTGTATAGGCCTGAGAAGGTGGCAAAGATCACCATGGCCTGTGTCATGCTGCACAACATGTGCGTCCGAAGGAATGTACCACTGCCACCTGACATTTACATGCATGGCCCGGGTGAGGATTAAGGGGATGGAGATGGAGGCGAAGGAGCCCCCCCCTGCCATTACGTGATGCACGGGACGGCCATGCTGTACGCCAAGCACTAATTGACGAATACTTTTAAGACACAGGGACCATGAATGACTTTTGTCAGTCAGACACTGGGCCAATGTGAACATGCACAAAGGGAATGTTGTATTTTGGACACTGAACACCGTAACACATTAAATGGATGCACACCAAAAATTACAATGTCCAGCCAGGGATTGTTCTCCAGAAAACTTGTGTATTATATGAAAGTGCAAAACTGTGCCCACTCCCCCCTCCCACAATCCCAAAACAAACTCCCTCACCCACCCCACAGATCCCAAATGTCCCCATGTGCGCAACAAACAGTGTTGCCTTCACCAATGTTACTCCTCACATTTTTTCCAATTTTCAGAAAGTCACTTTTTGGCGACTTTAGGGTCTGGGGGTTCCATGGCCATGCGCCGTGCGCTCCTGCGCGTTAAGCACACAGGGCTGACGTGGTGGATGTTTCAATTGTCAATCCCCTTGCAGACCCATAGTGTGGCTGCTGCACTTGCCTGATGTTGGCTAGTAGGGCCTCGGTCAGTGACCCCATGCACTGCCTGAATGCAGACGTGGACGCCTCCACGGCAGCTGTATTTGCAGCAATGGCCGTGGCTATGGCCTTCATAGCCTCATTACCGGCAACGACCTGTTGCCGCATAATCTGCAGCATCTCGTCTTGGCGGGCCTCCACCCTTGCAAGACGGACCTCAAAGGTGGTTTCTGTCGCAGGTGTACCGGTGGCTGGTGGGGTGGTGGAAGGCAGGGTGGTTGAAGGCAGGGTGGTGGAAGGCAGGGTGGTGGAAGGCAGGGTGGTGGAAGGCTTGGTGGTGGAAGGCACCTGCGTGGGTCCCTCGCCCTGGGCACTGTCGTCCGCGAAAATGCCGATGTCTGAATCTCCTAGGTCAGAGTCATGGAGACATGGGTCATCCAGACTCTCTGTCTCCACAGGGGGGGAGGGGTGCCAATGGGTGTTGGGCTGGGCAATCCCAAAGATTCTTCGGCCTCTTCGACCACCTCTGTGGACACGACGTCCATGGTGGCCGGTGGTACAGCTGGCACTATCGCAGCAGGTGAACCCTGCAGAGATGATGCCTTGTGTGGCACACTGGGAGTGGTCGCAGGCAATTTTTCAGAGGAGGGGGTTGCGGTGGCCCTGGTCCCCTTGCGTGCACTGGATGTGCTTGCCCCCCTGTCCTGGGTTCCACCTTCCTCATCGGTGCCTGGGGGATAGAAGAGATGCAGGTCATCAGTGAGATTGCCAAATGGCAGCTGTGATTTGTTGCAGTGTAATATCTTGATACATTCAGGCATGATTTAATTTCTGTTGTGTGGCATTTGGTGTACTGAGGGGACATGTTGGCAATGATTGCATGGCTGGTGGCAAAAGGATTGTCTAGGTGGGGGGGAGGGGACATGGGCATGGATGGGTCATGTTGCACCTCTGTTGGGTTTACATATTTCACGCAGCATGCATGTGGTGCAGGGAGTGGCAATCAGTATTCTGTTGGTGAGTTGATGTTGCCTTGGGTAAAGGAATTGCCTTGCCTAATCGGACTCCCACCTCACTTGTGTCACATCATGTTTTGTTATTGGTGGATGTGATGGTTCACTCACCTTCCTCTTTTGTGGTAGCTGCCCCGAACTCCTGCTCTCCGATCCCTTCTATGGATTCTGGATCGATGAATCCACTTGCAATCTCCTCCCATGTGGTGAGCTTAACAGGGGAGTGTGTGCCACCGCCTGTCGCCATTGCGGCCCTCCGGTTCTCCGCAAGGATCTTCCGGACACGGAGGCGGAGGTCGTCCCAGCGCTTTCTGCAATCCCGGACACTCCTTGGGGTGCACCCCACTGCTGTTACCCTCTGCGCAACCTCCTGCCACACCTGTTTTTTACACGTTTGGGCCGCATGCTTCAGGTCCGTGCTTCGGATTATGTCAGCATGCTGTTGTAGGGTGTCCGCTAGCTTTGTCAATTCTGCATCTGAAAAGCGCTGCTTCCTCTTCCTTTGTGAGCTTTTTCCAGTGGCCTTTGACATCCTGGTTGTGTTTTGGCACTCAACAACACGGGTGTAGTGGTAGTAATGGAGGATGGCAATGGATTGTGTTTTTAAAGATGGCAGTCGCCCCATTTCCCGTTCCTGCGCGATGACGTAATTTCCGGGTCCGTTTTTTGCGAACACGGTAATAACATGACGGTATTACCGTGCCGGTATTTACGGGTTAGTGTGAGGCGGTAGCGCAATGGGCGGGCCCCGCGATGCCGGTATATGGGGCTTGGAGGCCCTTTACCGGCATGGCGGTATTGCCACTACCGGCATGGGGGAACGCCATGCTCGCGCACTCGTGATGACCCGCAATTAGCGGGTTCATACGTGCACGGACACGCTCATTCCGACATGCCGGTAATGAACCCGGTTTTACCGGGCAACTCGTAATGAGGCCCAATCTATTTTACGAGGTTTTGACATGGTATGTTTGCAAGAGGTTTGGCTGGTAGACTGTCCAGCCTGGGACGGGTACACATTTTATTTCCAGGAATCCAGAAAAGGTCCGTTAGTGAGACCGAGGGGCAGTCTGTTTACAATGCCTAGAACAGACCAAGGTTTTTGATATAAGGTACCACAACGTTTGCCATGGATTGCTAGGGGTAGAATACATTGTAAAAGTGAAAGGACAAGTAACTTCAATATGAGTGTGTAATATCTATTGGCACATGTGAATTTGTTCCATGGACTGTCTCATGTTGACTCTTTCCAATGTTATAATTAACTGGGTTGGTTCTAAAGTTAATTCCCACATGTTGGTTTTAGGGGATTTTAATTCAACTTGCCCCAACGATTGCTGAGTAGAGTCAAATCTGCTTGGGCTCTTAATTTACACAAAAGTAGTAGTGGAGGTAAGTGGCTGAACGGTTTGTGAAATGTCAGCCTTGTTAAAGTAAATGGTGCTGTTGAAGGCAATTTCCCAGGACTTTCGACCTGCACATGGGAATTTTATCTTCAACACTTGATTACATCTTTGTTGATGAATTACTATTTGGGAATTACAAGAGACGTAACATTGTCCAGACTGAATGGAGTGGCCACAGTATGCTGCAGTGTTCACTTGATTACCATTCAAGCACCTCTAGACTGGTGTATGAGGTCAAAGTGGCCGCGGACTCAAAATGGAAAAAACCCACAGAACAGGTTATCATTCCATGTTCTTTCTAGAGAGGGGCGCCTGCTACCTTTTTTGTATTTTTGTAAGGATCTTGGGGTTGGTCACCCTAAGTTACCTCGTGGAATCCAGACGTGCACCCCCTTGATCACTCTTCTCAGGGAGGCACAGCTCCACCTCACTGATGAGGCCAAACAAGGCTGAAACACGTGTCTGGGTTTGCTGTTGGTATTCTTGTTCAAAGGAGTTTTGCCTGGCATTTTGGTGCTGGACTGTGGTTGTGGGCGGGGCAAAGACTGATATGCAAATGGATATTCCTCCTTTGTGAAAAGTAGAATGCGCTAAAAGCGATGGCTGCGGACTATCAAAGTGGGAAAAAAAACACAGAACAGGTTGCCATGCCATGTTCTTTCTAAAGAGGGGCGCATGCTACCTTTTTTGTATAAAAGTGGAGCGAAATGATGCATTGAATCGAATTGTGTGCAATACAAGTAGGGTCACTAGAGCAAAAGGGGATTGTTGTAAATGTTGAGAAATTCTGATTATGACTAGAAATTGACCATGTTAACAGCGGATCATTTTAATAAAGTATTCTCTGATAACTTCATTTACACTCTGGTTAACGGAAATATGGGAGAGACTTATAAGAAGAACCCAAATAGTAAGTCACATAGGTACCATCATTTCCTTTCCCTACGAAAGAGGGAAATGAGGGCCGAGATTAGGCGCATTAAAGTTGGGGAAACAAAAGAATATTGACAAGGTCAAGCAAACTTTTAAAAACTGGACAAGAAGGCATAAGGGTAGTCTAGTATAAGCAGACGCTGAGCCAATGCTCTCCTGCCTGAGAACAAACAACATTATACATTTTCGGAAAATAGTCAATGCTGCGAAACCAGGACAGGTGGAACGGATTGTCAATGCTGTAGAGAAAATTGACCAGGTGACACATATCCAGTCCCTTTATATTGAGACTGGCTTCCCTTTTAGGCCAGAAATTGACTGCATCAATACTAACCTCAGAGATAACTTTTTTATGTTTGAAGTCGAAGACATATATCTTATTACATTAGGGGCTACTAACTCTCGGGCACCTGGTCCTAATCAGATGTGAAATAATCATTTTAAGGGAGACCCGATCACTTGGGCCATACTGGTAGCATTTCTTTTCAACAACATTATGAGTACAGGGCGATTCTCCACTTCCTGGCCGATATCATAGGTGAAACCCATTTCCAAGTGTTGTTTAAGCTCAGATCCTAAGAACTACCACTTAATCTTAAAAATTCTAGACTATTGGGGGATAGGGAATGCTAGATTAAAAAAAGGGAAAACGGTTTTAGGAAACTCCATGGGACCAGCTTGAATGGTTTTGTAAGTGCTGCCAGGATCTAGTACAGGACAATCACTATGAGGTGATTGATATGGCAGCCATCAATGTGTTGTCCGTAATCATCTGTGGAAAGAAATTGAAGATTGGGGAATCCCTGAGTGCCTATCAAAATTGCTTGTGAGGTTGCATGAGGGGTCTAATGTGCAGGTGCAGTTAAACCAAGAGGGGGTTCTCTCTGGAAAAATATTTATCCGGAATGTTTTAAGGCAGGGATGCATTTTGCCTCCCTGTTTTTTTTAATCTGCACGTCCCAGATGTAGGGGAAGTCCTGTATCCGACTGGTCCAGGCCCTCCTACACGTGGATCACTGAGTGTTTGTTGGCTGGCCTATGCGGGATGATTATATCTTGGCAGACCAAGCTGGCATAGGCTTACAGAGACTTTTAACAGCATTTGAGAAATTTGTGAGTGCTAACTGTTTGAAGAGCAATGCAGGGAAGGCAAAAATGTGGTCAATTGCTAATAAAAAGAAATGCCAAAAGATGAGTTGGACATTGAATGAGGTTATCCGAGAAAAGGTGAAGCACATGATTTACTTGGGGTTTTCCAATTGTAGCTAAAACTGATAAAGTCTTTATGATGAATTATCTGAGACAAATACTGGCCTCTCTCATTAACAAGATGCAATGTATAAGGCGTCGGTATTGCAGATTCAAGTGTCTACTGCTTCTTAAGTTTTATTCAGGGAAAGTGATTCTGAAGCTCATGTATGGGGTTGAGCTCCATCAAGACTGGGTTCTGGAATTTGTAGGAAACTTGGAAGGATTGAAATGGAGAAGGGCATGTGGCATCCCAAACGCAATGCCGACCAATGCCATCAGGTTTCATTTGGGGCTAACTTCACTGAAGGCTCTCGGGCAGTGGAGAATGTTGGCTCTTTATCATAGGAAAAACCATGTATCAGGATCTGGGTGAGCTTTTTAGGGATGGCACAATATTAGTTATAAAAGGCTTTGCCAAAAGATGCAACTCCAATAGGGCATTTGCAATTTTACTAAGAATGCTTTGATACATGACCCTGCAATGGTCAAAAAAAGGTTTTTAAAAAACGATTGGTGTAACACAATAAACACATTTCATGGATATGTCAGCATGAGACATTTGGCCCTGAAACATAAGTCGCTAGGAGAAGCATTGTTTTTCCTCAAGATCTTCCCCTGTACCAAGGTTAGTTACGATTTTGTCCGGTTTATATGGAATCTGTACCTAATGGGGCAGATTATGTTAAGATTATGTTAAAACGCAAAATAATTAAAGAGGAGTTGGCGAAGTGCACATTCTGCAACATTGAAGTGCTGAAGACTCTGAAGCACCTTCACGTGATTTGCCACTCTTGACTCACTTTAGACTATTGCACTTTAAAACATTGTTGTTGAAAGGTGACTCCATAAATTTTGGGACATTCTAGACTAAATGCCTCAGCAGACAGCCCACATGAATTCCATTGCAGTTGTATTTTTTTTAATGGCTTGCATTTACGGGATATGGAAACATGCTCTGGATGAATTTCAATGGTTTATTATGTCTTCCTTACAGGTAATGCATTGTCTACATGTCTTTTATCATTGGTTTTGACATGGAGAGTAGTTTTTAATCTTAGGCAGTATGAAATAATACGTAAGATTAGAATGGATGTTACATTTTGGGATTTTGCACAATTGGTTCTGCGGAAATAGGAACGGTTGTAGGTGGGAGGCTGGAATGCTTACTGGTTTCAAATGTGCAAACCATGTTTGTATTTGATCTATTTGATTCCTATTTGATTTGTGAGATTGGTATCGGGGTACTGTGCATTTTCTTCTGTTTTTGTGTTTTATGAAACGTCTTATATGTGTGAGTTTTGAATTTTGATTGTATGTGTTGTTAAGGTTGCATTTGATTATTTAAACAATATAAAAAGTTAATTGTGCTATGCAATAGACTCTCTGGCAGCCACAGTAAACTAATCAGGTAACAGAACAGAGTTTCACACAGAAAAGTAAATGAATACAGCTATGCAATGGATTTTCTGGTAATGATAAACAATCAAATAAGTCTGACTATGCACTGAATTCTCTGGTAGGAGAATCACAAAAGTAATCTAGTTATGCAATGGATTGTAAATCAGCAGGATTAAATTAATCTACCTATGCAGTGGATTTTCTAACAGTAAATATATCACTCTTGCTATGCAATGGCTTCTATGGCAGGGACAGTAACATTGACCTGGCTATGCAATTACATTGTCAAGCAGTTAAATATGATTAATATGGTCGTAAAACCAAGTATTGGCATCTATCTTAACTTGTTGCTTATCTGTTTGCCGGACGTGAGAGTGGCAGAAGAAGGACAGAGTCTGGGTGCCTGGTGGACAGGTGGCACCATTTGCCTATGACCTTTGTCGATTACCTGGCAAAAGCTATACAGTAAAGCTCTCTAAGAGGAAAATGTTGGTCATGTGACCCAGCTAAGAACCAATTGCAGGCTGTGGGGTCTTAGGAGGAAGCCTGGGAAGGAGAAGAGAAATAAGGGTAAGAAATGAACATGGATTGTGCGAGAAAGTATACAAAAACAAAGTTTAAGGGTGGTTATGCATTCATCATTAGCAAAAAAAATGTTTTTGATTTAAAAGTATTCCCAACATGCATTGCTCAGTGACCGTAAACTGAAGGTGGCTACTGCATGGTTATGGGGCATTTTTGACTTTGTTGAAATAGCCTCTTCAACATTCACATTTTTCACAGAAGTGGTTGTTCATGCTTTTGTAAATCCACCATACCATTGATGGTGTTTGCTACGCATACCCCAATGCTTCAACCATGAGAATAACATTAATGAGGATGAAATGTGTTGGGGATAGTTTGCATCCTCGAACATTGCCGTTCTTATCTTGACAAAAGCTATGTATAAAATGGTGCTGCCCTATTGCACAAAGACAGTTTTCTCCAGTACAATGCATAGCTTTGAGCTCATTTGCATTCCTACAGAATGCACTGCACAGTAGCTCTTAACTAACTAAAGGCACACCTCCAGGGATGGCAACATGGTGACCCTGGTGCATGTGTAGCTTGGCTGAAATGGCCTAGTCTATAATGACATATGCATATGTAGGTATGGGCACACATTATATAATATCCTTTTTGAGTTGTTCAGGTCTTTATTGTATGCTTCCAATTTTCAAGCAGCACATCTTACCCCGACGGAGAGAAATGTTTATAGAAGTTAAAACACTGAGGGAGAGTATCAAATTCCTGGTTTTAATGCTACTCCTTTTTTGCAAAATTGAGTGTTGAAACCTGAACACTAAAAATGATCTGGGTCTGATGCATGTACAAGTGTATATGCGTGTAAATATAGCACGGCGTGTCCTTATACACAGCAGAGCAATGCTCTTTCCCTTATTTTTTGCAGCTCAGATATTGTGTTTAAAAACACTATCACATCCTTCAATTAAACAGTATGCATTAATGTTAGTCCATTTAAGGTTTTAGTCAATAATACTTTACATTAAAAAGAAAATGGGGCCGTGCCAAAGAGGTATGAACCCATCTCCGATGGCTGCAACCCTTTTCAGGTCGAGTGTCTGCACCTCTCCTGTACCAATGCTATGGTTATGATGCTTGTTTTAGCGTGTCTAAACTACAGTTCAGTACATGACTTCGCACTGAGTGTCATCTTGGGGTTGCCATCCAGTAACTTAGAATCTGGATGGTACATATCACAACTTCGCTGGTACGGAAAATCCTTGCGTACAGGATTGAGATTTGAATCTAGTGTCACATTGTGGAGTGAAAGGTGAAGTGTGTTTGTTTTCTGTCAGGCAGATCCTGTATGTAATAGTGTGCCTCTCTTCAATTCAGTTTGTTTATTTATTTACTCAGTAACATGTCCTAAAAATCTATATGTCATTACCTCTAAACTCCTCTGCCTCAGCCCAGACCTTACTTACATGAAAGGAATCCACCTGTAACTAGGAGAAAACTTGTTTTATGTGAACATAACAAGCTCCTATTGCCTGGAGGAGCTCTTCAACCTAGCTGAGCCCAGGTCACCCTTTCTACTTCATCGGCTTAGTCTTGGAGCACTGTCAGGCTGGTAAGGGGCGTAATCAGTGATTGTGGCACTGCAATACAAACAAGAGTTTCATTTGGAGCCAGGGGCCCTTCTATGTCTGTCCAACAAGCTGCACTATCCGCAAGGGCCTTTCCTTGGCCGGTGAATGACTGAGAGGGATTGTGTCCCTTTCATTTGACAATGCTAGGGCAGTAGAGAGCAATAGCACATGTATTAGGGCAGACACATATCTTCCATTCAATACTCGGGTGCCTGTGGATGTCAGGTATTCCCATTGCTTCCAGAGGATTCCAACATTGTGTACGACACCATGGACATACCAGAAGCTGATGTAGGTTGTGGCTGATCTACCCTGAGCCAAGGTACATGCCCGGGTGACGGCTACTAGTTTGGCGACCTGGGCGGGTCCTGGCGTGGACAGTCGGTATGCACCTAGGGTTGTGTGGGGGGTGCATACAAAATACCCTGAGACCAATTCTCCAGTGCCTGGCACTCGGAGACATGATGTATCCACAAGCAGAATCAGTTCAGGCTTCTGTAAAGGGGTTTCTGATAAATCAGCACGGGGAGACGTCAGCATTTCCACAACAGTGAGACAATTGTGCAGTTCCCCGTCCTGAGGGGTATGCAGCAGAGAGGCAGGATTCAAGATAGGGCATTGTTTCAAAGTTACATTGGCTGCTCAAGAAAGCAATATGTCATACCGAGTAAGCCTTTAGTTGAACACTTGCAGGTTTTCCCTTTGAGCAGCAGGGATAACACAATGTGTGGAACTGCGATTGTGACCTGGTGGCCTTGCACCAGTGAGTCTGTCTTTTTGATCAGCAGGGCAGAAGTAGTGATGGCTTGCAGACAGGCTGGGAGCCCAACTGCTATGCTATGATATGATACAGGTTGGTGCTTATCGCCATTCACCTGTATCAATACTCTATGGGCAAACCCATCACATTCATCGCAGTACTACGCAAATGGCTTGCTGTAATCCAGAAAACCTATAGGCAGTGTTGGTGCAAGTGCTTGCTTTAGGGTGACAAAGTCATTCCCACTTTCCTGGGGCCCTGGCAGGGGCTTAGAGGTGAAATCATGGATGAGGGTCTGGAGGGAGTTTAACTATGGTGACATACCCTGGGACCAGTGGTCGAAGTGGGCAAAAACAGTGCTTCTCTAATTATTTTTATTAAGTTTTACTGTTCCTATACTTTTATTTTGAAAAGAAACTATTTTGCATTAGTTCTGTTTTAAAATAAAAGTGTAGGATGCAGTTGAAACTTGCACTTTAGTGCAATGCACTGAACGTTCCCTTAAACATCAGGTGCATTTGTTTGGGAGTTTGTATGGTGCGTGGTAGGGGGCGTTGCAGTGGGGTTTGTGGGGAGCGGGGCAAGCCAGCAGAGAACATAGTTCCACTACTACTTTGCATACACTCTGACCACTTCCTGGGACAAATTGCCTGCGGTAACTGACCATTCTTGGTCCAGGGCTTGGTAATTTTATGGATTGCTGCAATTCTATCCTGAGACAGGTGTCTTTCCCCAGCTGAAATCTCATGGCCCAGGTATCGCACACAGACATGTAGTACTGTTATCTGTCTTTAAATGCCTTGTGACCCTTTTTAGCAAGAGCTGTCAACATTGTGAGGGAGTCTTGCTTGCAGGCCTCCAATGAGGGGGAGGATAGGAGCAGATCATCTACATACTGCACCATTGTAGACTCTCCTGAGAACACCACCAGATCAAGATCTTTTTTAGGATCTGAGAAAACAGAGTTGGGCTCTCGACATACCCCATTGGAAGACGATTGAACATGTACTGACTGGATTTATGGGTAAATGCAAACAGGTATCGGCTGTCGGGGTGAATGGGTACTGAGAAACAGGATAAACACAAATCAACAATAGTGAAATACGTGGCTGTGCGATGCCGGACAGTATAATAGCAGGGTTGGCAACAGAAACCTGGTCATAACTGCAACAACAAAGCAAATTCTCTGGAATGTCCCCACCTCATTATACCCTTCGTGATCCACCCACCAACACGATACTCACTAAACTCCCCAAAAATCCTCCAATTCTGAAAATAAACTGGAAATGCATTATCGGTGTAGACCCAAACGTGAAATTGAAAGCCATAAAACTGTCAATCACCTTTCTAGACTCAACCAGCATAGAAGAAAGAACTAAGACAATCTGTACTTTTATCACACAAACATTGGATGACATTGCACAAGAAAAACCATTCACCCTTTCTCTACAGAAAACAATGGCAAGATGGTTCATGCTCCACATCAGAGCACTGAAAACACAAACAGGAAAATGAATGGCGGGAAAACCTGTGATAAACTGAAAGAAATAACATACCAAAGACGGATATGACTATCCAAAGCTGAAATCATCAAAGCAAAAAAGATATTCTACAATGAATGGATCAAAAAATTAAGCAAAACCCAAAAAGAGATGTTCAACATCGTCAACGAGCTTAGAAACCCAACAGCATGCTATAACACACAAACCACATCACAAAAATTATGCAATGTACTTGCAGACCACTTCTAAACCAAAATAACTAAAATCCAGAAAGTCATTAAGAGCATGCCTAAAATCACCAACAACCCTCTTAACCAGCCATCACCAGAACCGTCCACTAGACTAAACCATCTCCCAAAAATCTTGAGAGACAAATGTAACAACTTGGTGAGCAAAAGTAACAGCAAACTCTCCAGCAAACCACCGCCCACAAGATGTATACAAGAATATCCTCACCCAGAAAACCCCTGCAGATGATTTTCTCAACCTCTTCAACCACTCATTAGCAACATGAACTGTGGCACGAGCCTTCAAAACGGCTTACATCAAGTCACCTCTTAAAGACCCACCGGACAACACGTAAAACCTAACCAACTACTGACAAATCGCAAACATCCCAAACCCGGCAAACAAATCCTGACACATGTAGAAAACAATCGATTATTAGACCAAATACAAGCAATTGCAATTGTTCCTTTATATGTCGCTTATACACAGATGGAGTGCTTCAAGTCGGCAAGGGAGCAAGGGAATATAGTAATCATTCTTAGGTATTGAAGTTTCTGAATGATCTAACAGAAAAACTAGCATACTGGGCCTGACAGCATTTCTCTTAGTGCAACTGCATGAGGTTTTACAGTTACGACCAAGCTAGGGAAGGAGGACCAAAGGGGTGGGGGGAGGGTAGGACAAATGAACATATTAATCCTAGTACATTCTAGTCATGCATACATACAGACAGAGGTGCGAGTGGTGGTGGGAATAAGTGTTTCCAGTCCAGCGGGGCCCTGGGTTAAGTGCAGAGAGGTTGTTCCGCTCATGGACCATCGGCTTAAGGTGTAGTAGTGCTGAACATAGTGGTAACTTGGTTTTAGTGTCTAATCAATTGGCGCTTGCGCTGAAATTAATATACAAAAACTTCTTGTGCCCACTCAGGTGAGTAGGTAGGTAGAGTCCACACAATTAATTGTTTCTAATTGGTTTTTATTTGATGAAATCAATTTCTCGATGAGTTCACAGTGTTTAACATAGTGTAGTTTAAATTGTTTAACAGGTGGGGCCGACAAGTGTCGACTGTACAGTAGTGCAGTACAGTGAGTAGTGCAGGGTGAGCGTGAATTGACCATATATGGTAAGGTGACATGGTGTCAAATTTTGATATCGCATTCAGTCGTTTAGGCTAGTTTGTAAAATGAACATTCAGAGATCAATTGTAGTGCAAGATTTGTGGGCATTGAAAGATGTGTAGCCCCATACATAAAGCAACATTTGTTCATATAACAAATAGTGAAGAGGCACAATTCATTTTATAGAAATCATTAGTAAAGAATCATTTGTTTTTTTTTGTTTTTTTATGAATTGTATTAGTTGCAAGCAACTTTTTCAATTACAAATAAACAAACAATTTAACATGATTTCATTTCTGATAGAACACTTTGCAAGGAAGATATAAGAAAATTGCTTCAGCTTCCAAAATCACATTTAATGCTACACCATAAAATAAAATAAAATAAAATAAAATAGACAGGGGAATCCCTTTCATCAACATCATATAAATTAATTACCTTTGAAATCAGTGCATTTGGGAGACAACCCTGCTAATCAACATAAAATCCTATTAAACAATCGTTAGTTCTGTATCTACTAAAAACCTATTCTACATCATTCTTCAATATACTATTTATATCATAAAAAAGGAAAAAAACATTAAGCCTAACATATCTCTAAGAGTTAATATCACAATCACACAGCATTATTGCCTGATTATAGATTCAGTTTTAAAATAAAGCTCACTGTTGCAATTATCAACATATCCGATGAGGCATTAAAAACCTCATGCCACATGTGTTCTTTCGTTAACATTGGTCTATCTTTAAAATGTTTCATAAAATGCTGTTTTCTCAATTCAGCCAACCCTGCGCATTCAGTAATTAGGTGAGCGGTAGTCTCTTGGTATTTATCTGTTTTACAAAATCTACAGTCCTGCGACAAACCAATTTCTTTCGAGTATAGTGCAATTCTAGATTTTGTTGCTATAATATTAAAACAAAAACATAAAAATTTATCTGCATATGACCTGTCAGGGAAAGTTGAATATACAAGGGGATCACATTCAGCGTTTTGCATAAAAAGGACCCTGCCTTGTAAGCATTATAATTAGTACATCTATTTCTAGTAGTGATCCAGTCATACCTTTGTAACTTTAGTTTAGCTTTGTCAGGAAATTGCTTTAGAAGGTCAATTGTAATATCAGCAGCTAGAAGAAATGTTTCACAAAGAGCTTTCCACTTGGTAAGGGGAGTATTGGAGCTGCTTTTTAAAAGGATTTTTAAAAAAGGGAACACGTTTTTGGATAGGTTAATAGATAAATGAATGTTCCTATAGAGAGTTAGCATTGACCAATGAACTGCTGCTTCTAAGGATATCAATCCCATTTCATAATAGATTAGGGAGATTGGAGTACTTGCAGGGACTGGTAAAAGCATTTTCCAATAAATTCCTTCTAAAATATCCCACTTGACAGCTTTAGCCATTATTTTAGTTTGGCTTCCGTACGTTACAATAGGAACTGCTTTTTGGAGATACGGGCAGGCAGTAAAGAGAATTGTCCATATTTACTCTGGAGAGCCTTGGCTTGAATTGCCAACATTCTTATTCTCAATAGAAGTTCATCATTATATGGTTTCTCAAAAGGATGGGAATTCAAATTAACTCCTAGATATTTATAAGTACAAATGTGAATTATAGGTTGTTTTTACAAGGACCCAAGTGAAACTATATTTTGATCTTTTATTGACATGGTTAAATACTCAGACATTAGACTTTTTTGTATTTATTTCTAAGTTATTTTGTTCAGCAAATGTTGACAAGGCCGTTAACTTTCTTTGGAGCCCGATCGGAGTCATGTCAAAAAGGACCAAATTGTCTGCATAAAGTAAATACGGAATATGATGAGAGCCCAACTTGGGAGAAAAGGTACGAATATTCTTCAAGGAATTATAAAAATTGCTAATATAAAAGTTGAATAAAATAGATGCAAAAGGGCACCATTGTTTTAAGCCGACATTTGTATCAATGGGTTTCGATAAGAGGCCTTTAATTGAAAGTTTGATTTTAATTGATGTATTAGAATAAAATTGGTGAATTAAAAATATAATGTACAAAGGACAATTGGCTGTTAAAAGCTTATTCGACAAGATGTTTCTCTCTACTGAATCAAATGCTTGTTTAAAATCCACTAACGCGACATATAGTGATTGTCTATCCTTTATTGTTTGCGCTTTGATAGCTGATATTATAGTTAATTTAATGATGTACCAATGCCAGCAACAAACCCTGATTCGTGTGGATCCATTAGGTCTTCCCTAATAAGCCATTTAGTAAAATCAAGTATTATAAGTCTTGCTAAAATCTTGCACGGGGCATCTAAAAGTGCAATTGGGCGGTAGTTGCAAGGATTAGTTTGATCACCCTGTTTAAAAATCGGGATAACTATAGCAGTATGCCAAGAAGGTGGAATTACCTTGGCTTTAATAATAATTTGAAAAATATAATTTAGAACTTCAGCCCAGGCCTCTGGATGAGCTTTGAAAATATAATTCGTGAGCATATCAGGCCCCGGGGCCCTTGATGAGCTGAGCTTTTTAATTATTATTAAGATGTCAATAGAATCAAACTTAAATTGAGCTAGATCTGACAGCTCACAGTCAATAGATAAAGGATTTAGTTCTTGTTTAAAAATACATTTTTGGGTTGGCCACCAGGGGGCGCACGGATGCAGATTCCCTCCGTGTGAGCTCCGTCTCGCGGTCCCCCAAAAGTGCCTTGAGCCCCCACTTTTGGCCCCCCCATCTTTACGACAACGACGGTGAACCTCCATAACCTTGGCCCCCACCCAGTGTCCGCAATTCCGGAGAAAATCGGAGAGATCTTCACAACGTAAAGTCCTGCGGCCTGGACTCTCCCGCGAGACCTCCCACGCGCCGCCTTCCAGGAGGCCCACAGTCGCCGGAGACACTCGACATTCCTGGACAGTGCGGCGGCTCTACGTCCAGGCTCCCCCCTCGGCACTTTGCCCGCTGACTCCCTGGGAAGGCGACAGGAGCCTCTGCCACCCGAGTTGAAGTGGAGCTGGATTCCCGAACGCGACTCGATCCAGGGCGGAGAACGATGCGGGTGAGTGCTGCCTCCTAGTAATACGCAGGACTTCCCCACGGCCCTTCCCGTGCGCTCCTGTGGGTACGCTATGGCCCGCCTCTCGACCACGGGCACCGCACCTCAGGACTCTGTTTCCCCCCCCCGCCCTACCTAACTGCAGAACGCAG
The DNA here is from genome assembly GCF_040938575.1 of Ambystoma mexicanum. Classification (NCBI taxonomy): domain Eukaryota; kingdom Metazoa; phylum Chordata; class Amphibia; order Caudata; family Ambystomatidae; genus Ambystoma; species Ambystoma mexicanum. The sequence goes on along the minus strand of NC_090936.1, from coordinate 1,078,965,823 downwards.
GCGGCGTGGGCCTGCTTCCCAGTCGCCTCCCTCAAATCCTGCCTACAAACCGCGGGCGCCGAACGGACAACCTCCTTCCTCCTCACTTGGCCTGAAGGCCCCCGTGGACCCCCGTACAATTGCGGTCCTGCGCCCCAGGGAATCTCCCTCACACCAAGTGACTGCCGACACGGCACGCCTCAGCACCTCTACATTTTGGCGCCCTTGCTCCGCACCCAGGCACTACTGAACCTCACGGCCCGGGAGACTGAATAGTCGAAAATGGAGGGCAGGGCCCCTGACCCAAGGGTGTGTGCCTCCTCCCACCACAGCACCCTGGACCCCTGGAGCACCAGAGATATTGCCCTCTGACTCACATCAAGTGCGGGGTACAAAACCTCGCCCCACTCAAACCACCATACACAGGGGAAAAACTGAAACCCACTGGAAACCAATTAGCTACCCTGTGTTTGCCGCATCCATCGGTGTGGAACCCTGGCCGGATCAAAGGCACGGAAACACTGACACCACAAAGGGAAAGGCCCCCTCACATACTCTACTCTGGCCGAGACGTAGAGGGAGAGGACAAGGAGGATAGGGGCGTGTGCCTCCTCTGTGGTAACGAGCATTCCTGGAGCCGAATGAACTTGAACGCATGAACGCCCGACAGAAGCTTGCCGCCTACGAATATAAATCGTTACCTCGATCTGGCGTTGGACCCGAGATGACCACACCATCAACCATGGACAAGGAAACTGCTGCCACAAAAGGAGACATTGCGGACTTATTAGCCGAAATAAGAAGCATGGGAGCCAATATTGGAGGGAAGATCGATAAACTCACACAGCGCCTTGACAGCATAGAGGACAGGGTCGAAGGGGTCGAGAATAACCAGGCCTCCATTGACGTCCTTGAAACACAATTAGATCACAGAATAACCGAACTGGAGCGAAGGGAACAGGAATTTAAACTTAAGATGGATGACTTGGAAAACCGCGAAAGGAGAAACAACCTGCGGTTCTTCGGGATTCCAGAGAAAGAAGGCGAAACGGAAGAAGACTTGAAATCGACTCTCCACGATATCATTAAGCTTCTCGTCGCAGATGATAACATCGACGAACCCAAGACAGAACGCATTCACAGAGCTGGGGGCCCGCCGGGAGGCCCGCGATCGGTTCTCGCAAGATTCCATCGCTACCAAGATAAGATGAGAGTGCTGGAAAGGGCGAGGAGTGGGGGTACCATCACTCTTTGCGGAGCGCAAATAACTATTTTTCAAGATCTTTTGTCCCTGACCTTATCCCTACGGAAAATGTGCAGACCACTTACTACCTGGCTTAAAGGTCGTGACACACGCTACAGGTGGGGATACCCCTTCTCTCTCTCCTTTGAACATGAGGGCACCCGAGTCAGACTAAACTCTGAGCAAGACATTAAAGCATGCATTTCTGACCTACTGGGCCCGCAAGAGCAAGACGGGCCTCGTGATCAACCACCCAGGAGCCAGGGGGAATGGCAGGTGCAGGGCCCGAAGAGGAGGAAAGTGAAAGGCTCAAGGAAGTACCGCAGGGGAAACGGCTCCCCAGAGGGAGGCAGTTGATACCGGACGAGTACGATACACTTAATCCGAATTCGCATTTAACATGAAGAAGTCAAGGTTACGCGTTGTAATAATGTTTCTGAAACTCCCGTCTATATGATGCCTATCTGATTATCCTCGGGGGAGGCTTGTGGGGGCTCATAGGACATTTTTTGATGTTTATTATTTATGGGGACCATGAGGTAACGGTCTCCTCTGGTGGTTCGATTCTGGACCAGTGTTTTTAAACTGGGCTCAATCGGACGCCACCAAACTCAGGGAGGGAAGGTAGGAGGCGGGTGGGGTACGGGGAAGAGAATGAGTGTCAAGTTTAGGGAGCAATTCAGAGTCTTAGAAACCGAGGTGTTCACGAGGTTGTCCAAATATCAAGGGGAAAAGTTGCAATGGTCACATAGCTCACACGAGCATCAAAAACATTGCTACACTGACCTCTGAATCATGCACTAAGGGCGTCATGAGGGTGGGAACGCTCAATGTTAAGGGTCTCAATTCACCTACAAAGAGATCACTTGTTTTTAGAGAATTCCGAAGGTCAAAAATGGATATGCTTTTTTTACAGGAAACCAAGTATATGAGAGGAGAGGAAAAGCCAATCCTGGGTAAGAAAACTGGGCTGGAATTTTGGGGCTCTGGACCATTGAAAAAAGGAGGAGTGGGAATACTCATTAGAAAGGGACTTGACTTTAGACCCACGAAAGTTTGGTCCGATGCAGAGGGTCGGGCCCTCCTTGTGGTCGGGACCATTGGAAAGTTGTCCATCACAATCGCCACGATCTACTCCCCCAATGTGGGCCAGCTCCGGTTTCTCTCCAAAACAATCCCCAAAATAATGCTAGAGGCGACAGGGCACGTCATCCTCGGCGGTGACTTTAACACCTGGGCAGATCCTGACCTGGACTGGCACCCTGGTAACCCAGATACACGGGACACACTTGGTGGGGATCTCACTCGATTCAAAACAATGATGGAATTATATGGTTTAGTTGATGTATGGCGTCGTATGCACCCCATGGAAAGAGAGTACACCTTCTTTTCGGCCCCGCACAATACACACACCCGTATTGATTACCTTTACTCCTCGAGCGATCTATCCCGCACAGCCACACACTCCCAAATCACGACCATTTCATGGTCCGATCACGACATGGTGTCTGCAGACTTAGTTTGGGAGTCCTTACCCGTCAGATGCGGACAGTGGAGGTGTAATGAGACACTATGGAAAGATCCCGTTTTCAAGCTAGAGATGGAAACCGAGATTGAAGAATATTTTCAATTGAATGATAATGGGGAGGTCTCGAAACAGGGGGTCTGGGAGGCTGGTAAGGCAACGTGGAGGGGAATCCTCATGCGGGAGGGAGCCAAAAAGAAAAGAGAGAGGGCCCTAATTGAAAATCGAATCCGTGCAGAAATCACCCAATTGGAGAGGAATGCGAATAAAGGAGACACTGCTGACTCCGCTGAAGTTCTAGAAGCCAGGAAAAAACGGGAAGAGTTACGCCTCTTAGAACATGAACAAATAACCCGCAAGCTCCTCCTCTTGAAACAGAAATTTTATGAAAAAGGGGATAAGGCCGACGCGTTATTGGCGGCCAGACTCCGTGCCCAACAGGCAGAACGTAGGGTTCAGGAGATATTGAATGAGGGGCCTGGATTGGGAATGCCCTCCCCCAGTATCCCGGAATCCTTCGCGGATTTTTATGAGACCCTGTACTCTCCGGAGCAAGACCCAGACACCCCCGGCATTAGATCCTATTTAGAAGATGTCACTATTCCCAAATTGACACGAGCTGAATCAGAAACGCTTGATACCCCTATCACAGGAGAAGAGATTCAAGAGGCCATTAAGAGACTCACGTTGGGCAAATCCTCGGGAGAGGATGGGTACACAGCCGGTTTTTACAAAACGTTCGCTCCGCAACTCACACCTTTCCTCGGTAGTTTATTCAACCAAATTCTAGAAACAGGAAACCCCCCAGACTCATTCGTCAAGGCACTCATAGCAGTTATCCCGAAGGAGGGGAGGGACCCCAAGAAGTGCGGATCGTACCGTCCCATCTCCCTACTTAACATAGACGCCAAGATATACGCTAGGGTCCTGGCGGCTAGGATTGAATCCTTCATGCCCCGCCTCGTCCACCCCGACCAGGTGGGTTTCATACTTGGCCGTCAGGGGGCAGATACCATGCGCAAGACACTGCACTTGATACATGCTTCCCACAACCTAAACACCAATCCTGCACTGCTTTCCATCGACGCCGAAAAAGCGTTTGACAGGGTAAATTGGGATTTCTTAATGGAGGTCCTTAAGAAATTTGGACTAGGCCCAAATCTTATAAGGGGAATTATAGCAATATACTCATCACCCACTGCTTCGGTATACGTCAATGGAGAGTATTCCAGGTGGTTCCAACTGAAGCGAGGCACTAGACAGGGATGTCCCCTTTCTGCCATTTTGTTCGCCCTGACCCTCGAACAGCTTGCACACAAGATTAGGGTGGACGATGCTATAGAGGGGATCCATCTGGGACAAACGGAATACAAGCTGGCCCTGTATGCCGACGACATCCTCTTACATGTAGTAAACCCTGAGAGGTCTGTCCCCCGAGCCATTCTACTCCTAGAGGAATATGGTTGCCTTTCAGGCTTCAAGATTAATCGTGCCAAATCTACGCTCTTTCCCCTTCAAGGGGATGCTGATGCAAACACAGCAAAATACTCCTCCTTAGGGCTGTCGATCGAGCACGATAAGATGCAATACTTAGGGGTTCAAATAACGAAACAATTGGGTTCCCTATTTGACGCAAATTTCCCACAGCTTCTTGCTAAGCTCCGTATAGACTTGACGAGGTGGGACAAGCTGACGATTTCATGGCTTGGCCGGGTTAACGCCGTCAAAATGACCGCTCTCCCAAGGTTTATCTATCCTTTTCAGATGCTCCCAATCAAAATACCAGACCAATACTTTACAGAGATCAAGAGAGAAATTTTGAAATTCCTGTGGAAGGGGAAAAGGGCAGGATAGCCTACTCTTTACTGACACTCCCCAAAGATAAAGGCGGGGTAGGCGTCCCTGATCTCCGGCAATATTATACCGCTGCTCAATTACGTGTGTTTGTCCCCCATTTGCGCAATCATAAAGAGCCGCAGTGGATAGAGATGGACAATCATTACCTGGCCCCGGCTACACTCGGGGAATGGTTATGGGCTCCTCGACACCGGGTATTGAGAAGGACGAGAGACCACCCGCTCTTTGCCGCCATATGGGATATATGGCGAGAGGGCCCGGCAATGATGGGAATCACGACGTGGCCGTCCCCATTGAGTCACCTATGGTCCCCGGGCATCAACAACCATATCCCCAATGTCGAAAGGTTCCAGGCGTGGTATGACGCAGGTTTAGAAAGGGTGGGCCAACTCCTCCGAAGTGACTCATTCATTACTCTCCCAGAGCTAACAGAGGCCCTAAATATTGGAGTCCTCTCCACCTTCCATTTTTTACAAATCAAAGGAGTTTTGACCAAACCTGAGTGGAAAGAAAAACTAGCTAGAGATCTCACCCCCTTCGAAAAAATGCTCGACTCCAAGACAGATAGGAAGGGATTGATCTCCCTCATATACAAATTATTTCTGGAAGGGAGTAGTGGACCCATACTTAAACTCAGACAACGGTGGGAAACTGATATGGAAACAGAAATAGACGATGATGTGTGGGACAAAATGTGTATCATGGCCTCACGTACCTCAATATCATGCCAATATAAACTCCACTCCATTAAACTTCTACATCGCTGGCAATACGACCCGTATAGACTATCCAAGATGTATCAATCCTCCTCCCCCTCCTGCTGGCGTGAGTGTGGACAAGTCGCAGACTATTGGCATATGTGGTGGGGATGTCCGAAGATAAAGATTTTTTGGGATGAGGTCTTGGGATGGATCAAGCACACTGACGGTATCCACAGAACGGCTGATCCATACCTAGTCTTGTTCAGTCTTGAAAAAAATGAGGAGGAATGGTTAAAGGTGCGTGGCCTAGCCCCCCACCTCCTGCTTGCGGCGCGAGCTTTACTTGCTGCAAAATGGAAATCGCCCATGACCCAGTCCAAACAAGAGTGGATCAATGTGGTGCTGAACATTTGTACCATGGAGAAAATCACTGCATCCCTCCATGGCAGAGCGACACAATCTGAGCTGCTATGGTCCGAATTCTTAAGAACTCATACATCTACTGAACACCCAACATCAGATACTGACGACCCCCCACCAAGAATGTTACAAACCTCGCTTCTTGATGCGCCCCCCCCTCATCATCACCACATAAACACCACCCGAAAACCTGGAGCGATTCCCCCACATGTTGAACCCTTGAATGCAAAGCGCCTGATAAAGACCTAACCCTTGCTGTCAACCATAACACCTCACTCCCAACACGACACGTCTCTCTCTCCCGGGGCAGGGGATGGGGGAAGGGGAGAATTGTTAACATCTGTAAGGAATGTCCAAGCATCTGCCGTTATTTCTGCCCTATTCTTTACTTAACATGTTTGTACATTCCTAGATCTACAAATTGTATACTAATCTCACCGCACTGCGTGAAACAAACGATGACGATATTGGTTTTTTTTCCTATATTCTTGTATGTAACTGTTTCTTCGCTTTGCCTTAATGACAAATGTTAACTTTGAAAATCCAATAAAATCGAATTAAAAAAAAAAAAATACATTTTTGATAGTGTGCTTTCCAAGCCATCTCATAAATGCCATTTAATTGAGTTGATTTGTGAGCATTACCAGAGACAGAATTTATTATTCTCCATATCTCACTAGCAGATTTTAAAGGATAGTTCCGGGACTTTTTTTTTATTGTCCCTACGGTTCGGCCATGTGTTTTTAAGCATAACTCGGTAGATCGTAGAAAACTTTCCTATGGACCTTACCCGACTTTTCGTCCATTAACGCACTTGAAAACAGCTGCCATTTTCTGATAATCCTATCATTTCCCCCCATCGCCCTGGCTCACCTGCTTTTGCGGCACTAAATCAAAACCCCCGCCCCTGAAACAGACTTGATCAAAACATTCATATTCCCCGCCTCTATCCGTGACGTGACTGAGCTGCGTATGCAAACGCGCCCAGGCGTCTTCTACGCGACTCCACACAGAACCAGGAAATCAACACAGATGAGCTCACACAACACAGCGCGCCACAATTGGGAATATGAAACTGTACTTTTAAATTAAACCGCAAGATTGTAAATTTGGTAAAGTACATTTATTTGACATCAAATGTTTTGAGAATATTCAGCGATTTGCATTTTTATTTGCTCACGTTCCAAAAAGTTCGTTTTGAGGCACACGATGTTCCTTTGCTGTACACAGGGTCTTAGATCTTCTCACAATACAGCGCCACAATTCGGAATATGAAACTGTGGTTTAAAAGCAAACGGCAAGATTGTACATTTGGCAAAGTACATTTATTTGACATCAAATGTTTTGAGAATATTCAGCGATTTGCATTTTTATTTGCTCTCGATCCAAAATAGTTCGTCTTGAGGCAAGCGATGTTCGTGTGCAGTACACAGGGTGTTGGTTTACGATAAAATAAGCTCTTCGGTCGCACTGATAATCGCATGGCTGTTCCAACAACGAGGCACTAGGCCACCACAACGGTCTGTATGTTGCATCTAGCCGTTAGTACCGTGTAAGGGCATACTTGTACTTGGCGATCGTCCCATAAAATGGTCAGGGTGGTAACGTTGTTCACGCGGAGAAGCAACTGGCGGTTGAAAAACCCATCCGCCGGTGTCTGGTACTCGTGACACAGACAATAATGGATGATGTACCTGTTTGAAAAACATAAAAAATGAAATTAGTCTCACCATCAGATCTTTATTAAAATTATTCATTTTATATATTAGGTCGGGAAATTATTTCATAGCTAGGACAGTGCAACTGGGTATTATACGTCAAGGGGGGGCTGTAGGATACTGAGACAGTCCCCCAGTGCAGGGGTTGACAGGGAGGCAGTGCAGGTGGAGAGTGGAAGGGCCCAGGACCGAGGTCGCAGACAGTGGACCAGTTGTAGTAGGGGAGAGGGAGAGAGAAAGCAGAAGCAAAGAGGAAGGTTTTGAGGTGCTTCCGTAAAAGGAGATGGTTCTCCTCAAGATAGTGCGCGGTACAAAACAATATGCCACATAGAACGAACAAGTACAACTTAACCCGTCTTTAAAGCTACTGTATAGTAATTAAATTGCGGTATAAACTCATCTAAAGAGTTACTTACATTATATTTGCATTTTCCATTGTGTCTGTGCGTAGGGCAGCCCCGAAATACCACTCCTTCTATGCCGATGTTATTTCTTCTAATGAACGAACATGAAATGGCTTTCGTTTCTGAAATTATATTCATTATCGTTTCTTACGTTATTGCCCCACACCCCCAAAAAGAAGTCTTTCGGGATGGTCCCGGCCTGTCAAGGTCAAATAACAATAGAACCTTATACTGAGTCGTGGGCCATTCCGGCACCCGAGCAAAAAATCAAAGCAGCTGACCTTCACTTTGAACGAGCACACATTCCTAGTTAGCTACATTCAGTGTAAGGCCATCTCACAGGACTTGAAATTTACACTCCATCTTTGCATTTTGTCTGCGTGCTTTGCAGCCCCATAGAACCATAACTACGGATACATTCTATATTTTTTGAAAAATGATTTATATTACTGTTTGGTTTAATTTAATGCGCAAATGAACAAGGTTGGATAGACACATTGCATGTACACTGAGCAATCACTTTTATTTACACATTACATAGATGCACATATTCAATGGGCCTGCGACATGAGGAGACTCGAGAGAACAGACAATCAAATTACAATCATTTAAACCGTGATGTGTATTTCTCAATGAGCTCTTCTTTAGGTGGACATGGAACAGAGGCAATGTTGGGTGGCAATGCAGTTGTCCCCTGCACAGGTTTGTTCACAACTCCATTTATGTGCCTATCTAGGACGTCAACAATAAGTCTCTCAATAAACTCATATTGCATATCCTCAAACACTGGTTTGATCACCCATTGTTTACTTCGTTTAGTGAAGGCCTTATTGTAGCGAAGCGTCCCTAAAGTTCCGGTCGTCCTACTTTGTTGACGGCCAACATTATGGTTATGTGCCAAGACCGCTAGAAGAGTCCGATTTATCATGCCCTCCATGCCAAAATGCAATCGTTTTGGCCTGTACTTTAGGCACATATTGTGGAACACCTCCAAATCTCCTGTGTGGCAGAATTCCGTGAGTCCCCTCAAATCTCTTGTTATAGTTTTATCAAATACAATCTTTTCAATGGCTTTGTGAGTGGGTGATGAAGGAATCAACCACTTCTTCTTCCGTGCCTCCTCTGTGGACAAATGGCCATGTTCACAATTGTGGAAATGTTGGTTTGTGTTCCAACGGTGAACGTTGGTACAGTGTAGCATTACTGACCGCCATTTTTCGAGTAGAATTTCCAACGACCCTCCACATGTTTTTGAGCTCCACCAAAGATGGTTGCTGATTGACTTGGACCACTGTGAAATACCTTGCATTTCTTTTTTTTTACCTGCAGCCGACATTTTTTTATTGATTGTTTTTGCAAGATGCCAAACGTCAAATTGGTGATTTATATTTTTGTACTCTTCTCTCATTGTCTTGGCAATTGAAACGTGTCTGTCCGTGGCTATCAGGTCGATCACCATTCCCCGCGATTGTAGTTCTTGCAATGATGCTACAAAGCCAACTTTCTCCATGGCCACTGAGGATGTACTTTGTGACACCTGCACGACCACCGAACTCACAATTTTCTTACTTTCCATGTCCTGAAAAAGGTAGGTGCAGTACTTGGCTGAAAATCCTGGGCTGTCGCACTGTCCATCACCGGCTAGCCTGAACCGTTTGCCCGCGAATGTACTATCAATAGACATTTTTTCCATTCTCCAAGCTTCGCTAATGGCTGGAAATAGATAATCGGTTTGGTATTTGTAGAACTGAGTTTTCGCAATGAAATGGATTCCCACAAACTGAAAGAAAGACTCTAACTTTTTAAAACTTGAACCACTAAAAAGTGCAGCTGCTGCACAAAGTAGATTGCCTGCTGGCAGTTGCCCCAGCATGGGTTGTGCAGACCATGAGAAAGGATAATATTTTGTACAGGTGGCATGTATTTTAAGGTTAGTGCCTCGAATTGCACGAGTCACATTAATCAATGGCTCCCCACATACTTCCCCACCTACCGAATGCCCACATTTCAACCGAATAATAATATCAATCAAACAACTATCGAATACAATGAATTTGGCCTCTTTCCTTATACTGTCACTCTGCATCCCAGCTGGTTCGGCCTGTAATGTTGAGGACATGTCACACACATGAAAGGTAGAATCTCTGATATCGTCTTCCGCTATGTTCAGTGATATTGATGGTGTTTCATTGTAGTCCACTTCATTCTCTTCCATTGCAACATCTGTTCCTTCTCCGGCGATGGGTGAATAAGACAATTTCTTCAACTTTCTCGCGGTCTTAGTTTTTGCGGGTGTGGATTCTGTGAATTGATCTCCGACTGCATCCGAACTACCAGGAGGACATTCACTATCAATGGCTGGTGGTGGTATAGCTCCCTTGTCAATCACTTCATATTCTTCCCATTGGCACGATGCATCTCCAGTCTCAAGTCCCTGCCAAAAGGTTTGACAAGCAAAATCTCTCGTTCGCTTCACTGTCTGTGTAGATCTAGTTCGTACACCCACTCGCAACTAGAGGACAGATTGGAAAAGGGATGTTCAGTTTAAACACAACTTACAGTATTGAACTATTAACAGTGAAAAACAACATAATATAGTGACCAGGACACTAACCTTCTTTTGCTTTCTTTTCTTTGAAATTTTCTTGCCTCGAACTTCAACATCAGGACGCTGTTGCTCCGACTCGTGTGTGCATGTCTCCACTTCCTCTTGCGCTGCAACGACTATATTTTCATGATAAGCACATCCGTCACGCACTGACGCTCCATCGACTCCCTGAAAAATAGAACTTTCATTAGTATGTATAATAATATCGAAAACACAAAATGTACTTGGGGACCAATACCCACCTACATCTCAATAGCAAAACACGAATGAATGCTTTGTGTAGAACATTCAAACGACAATTATTCACGCATAGTTGATCTAGTTAGATGGAACTGTCAAGATCCATACCTTGTGCTCCTCATAGACTTCCATTGATATTATTGAAGATGATGCTTCAGTAACTCCCTGAAACACAGTAATTGCATTAGTGTGGTTTTCTATTTTGATAAAAAGAACAGAAACTTTGTGCAGGCGTCAACGGCTCATCTAAATAGACCTGCACAAATGATCAGTTGTCTAAAATAAATAATGGATATGTAAATATGATTCGATTTGCTCGATCGTTGGAAGTGTCACCACCCAGAGATCTGCATCAACTACTAGGGGTGATGTTCTTGTAGAAGAAGCTCCGTCATCTCCCTGAAACATAGTACTTGCGTTAATAAAGAAGGAAGTATAGCGGATGTAATCACGTCATATGATTTCGCTTGATCGAACTGTCAGTATCCATACCTCAAAATGCATAAGAACATCAAGGGACGATGTAACTGCGGTGCACACTTCTGCAAGCTGTTGCGCCGACCCGTAACTGCATGCTCCCCCTTCTTCTTGGACTAATGCTCCATCGACTCCCTGAAACATAGGACTTTCATTAGTAATGAACACAATATTGAAAAAAGAAGACACATAGGAGGGCGACGACAGAAGGACATATCAATGGCTAAAAACGAAAGAAACATTGTGTGTAACAATCACGCTACAAGAATGCAAGATCTGATGATCTCCATCGATGGAACTGTCCGGAAACGTACCTCGAGCATCTGAGTGACATCAACGGTAGTCGTCAATACGTTGGACTCCTCAGCATCTCCCTGAAAGACAGTACTTGCATTATTTTAGATAACAATAATTATAACTGAAAAGAAAGACTAGAGGACGAGTACAAGGGTGTACCATTAGGTAAAATAATTACACGATAAATTAAAACGATTGATTTACATGCCTAAAACAAGTCAGTGGCAGAATAGCCAAGTAAGATTACCCGATAGGCGCTTGAAGTGGCTGATGACTGCAATAACGACACGGATGGAGAATCTTCCGCCTTCATATTGAGTGGATACATAAATGGGGAAATTATTGTTAGCTAATGCTACACACTACCGCAAGGCCGAGAGATAAATACGTAAACTTGACTCACCAGTGGAGGGATGTGGACGAATAGAGTGGGAATAGCGGTTGAGAGCAATTTTCGCCTCGCTCGCGGTGTGTTCTTCTTTATTAGCAATGATGTGGAGTACATGTCAGAGGTAAAGTGCCTGCTGCAGATGCGGTATCGATCACCCCTCTTGTCCGCAAAGACTTCTAGGACTCTACTTTCAAGCTCAGACGGTGGATATCCGCAATATCGGACCCATTCTCTTATCTGATCTATTGTCTTAGGGAAAACATGCATTATAGTACCTTCAGATTTATTATGGGTCTTCGAAGGGCAACCGCCAATGGAACAGGCAGGCATTGTGGAAAGTTCTGAAAAGTAAAGATCAACAATTCTCTATGAATACCAATGTAAACTCAGAACATGTGACTAGTTCCTTACATGTACTGTCTTGAACGAAAAGAAATTGTACGCAAAATGATTATGGTACATGGCCTTACCTTGACGAACAAACAGTTAGATGCAGGGATCAGAGTAGTTTCTTGTCGTAGAACAGGGAGCAGTTCACAGGTTGCAAACTGAGGAGTTTCCTCGAAGTGGTCACGGAAGTTCACAGAGACGAAGAGCAGATAACCAGCACCTTCACGGGTTGACTAGCAAAGCGCAAAGAAGTGCTCATTAGAAATATGAAGTGGGTTATAAAGGATTCGAAACTGGGGTGTGTTTGTGAATGAATGACGTGTATATGTCGTGGCATTATGCGGTTTGCAGGGGGGCGTCCAGCGTGAGGGGGGATGCTTGGCAGGAGACACGGGGTCTGGAGGTAGACATGGGAACAACAACCCATGCTCTATAGACCACTTTGAAGTGTACATGGTCTTTGGCACCTCTTGGCCTTTATCGCTCCCTGACAGCTCCACTTGCCAGCGCAAGTACCCCGGTGCGAACTGCCTTTGATAGGGTGGGGGGTGGATTGGGGCGGTGGTCGTGCAGACAAGACACAGGAAGACTCGTGAATGGAGACACACTTATGTTGATTGCAGGGGGGCGTCCAGCGTGAGGGGGGATGCTTGGCAGGAGACACGGGGTCTGGAGGTAGACATGGGAACAACAACCCATGCTCTATAGACCACTTTGAAGTGTACATGGTCTTTGGCACCTCTTGGCCTTTATCGCTCCCTGACAGCTCCACTTGCCAGCGCAAGTACCCCGGTGCGAACTGCCTTTGATAGGGCGGGGGGTGGATTGGGGCGGTGGTCGTGCAGACAAGACACAGGAAGACTTGTGAATGGAGACACACTTATGTGGATTGCAGGGGGGCGTCCAGCGTGAGGGGGGATGCTTGGCAGGAGACACGGGGTCTGGAGGTAGACATGGGAACAACAACCCATGCTCTATAGACCACTTTGAAGTGTACATGGTCTTTGGCACCTCTTGGCCTTTATCGCTCCCTGACAGCTCCACTTGCCAGCGCAAGTACCCCGGTGCGAACTGACTCGTTTGCCGCAGGGCCTCACCAAGGAGAGGACATCTAACTGCATGTAAGAGGCAGGCTGCAGGATCTAGTACATGGAAGGCAGGGGGTGAGTTTATAAATACCTCACCCTCCCAGGAGAATATATGGGTGCAGTTCACCCTGGAGACCCTGGATGCCTAGGCAGTTAGTCAGCAGCAGGCTGGCCTGTGGTGGCAAGGTGACACGGGCCAGAGGGGGTCATCTCTGTACCCGGTGCCCAAAAGGATGATTTATTGGGCGGCCTGCGTGAGGGAGGATGCTGGCCGGAGACATATGGTGTGACAAGACAAGGCACAGGAAGACTATTCAATGGAGACACACTCGATTCATTTAAAAAATCAAAACAACCATTGTTAAAATATATGTTGGGTTTTATTTTAGATCTTAATTTCAATTGAACATAAATAATAAACATTACACATTGTAAAGTTCCGGTTGCAGCACATCCAGGGAAAATCCGCGGTATTGTCCACTGTCACTGGGGAAATGTTGTCTAATGGCAAGTACCGCACAGGCAGGTATTACTCTCCGAACGCGGTGTCCGAGCCTCCCGTGAAGCCACCAAGTGAAGCAACGATAGGCCACCAGCCTGTACCACCTGTGAAAATGAAAGATGCAAACTGTATTAAAATGACAAAACTTTCTTATCACTGTCGATTCAGGTAAAAAATGTCATTCTGCTTTGAAAAAAATTCTATCTAGAAAATGCAAATATGGAACCAATTTACATGCATTCGAATGATATGCAGATGTAATTTCATATGTGGGAGACGACCATGACATAGTAGTGGCATCACTGACATCACAACCAGAGTATACTTACTCGTTACTCGGATTACGCGGACGAACAGTGCCGCGAAGTTCGTGCATAAGCACCATCATCATCCTCAACACGGTCCGTGAGAGGCAGGCTTCCCTGAACTCTGGCAGCTCGGTGATGCATTGCGGACTTGGCTCGCCTTCCGAAATGTAGGCCAAGCACCCGGAATTTTCACGGCAGCAGCAGTTCTCCTCCTCAGTTGGCATTAGCTCGCACCGATTGCACGTGCACCAGGTGGAGACGCCGTCCATGCGACATGGTCCAGGCTCTTCATCCGTTGACTGGTCCTCCCAACTGCCGTCCGAATCCCCATCGTTTTCGCGTGCTTGCCTTTCCAGTAGTTCTTCCTCGGTGTACTCGGGCTCGTACATATATGGCATTATTGTAGCCATTGTGTGGTAAAGAAAGTAAAATAATTTACAGAGATGGTACAGGTGTTCACAAGGCCTAGAAGCGGCGAAGGTAGCTGACCAGAGCACAGAAACGAGTCACAGAATACTCAAAGTAACACAGAGAGAGGAATGGAATCGAAAATCTGCTGCTGTGTGTTGTGAAACGGTGTGTTTATACTTATAGAGGAAAGAGGCGTCCTGCCATTTCCATGGCGACACTTCATTAGCTGAAGCGCAGCGATTGTTGACACGAAACGTGCTTTGGCGTTGGGAAATGGGCGGTACGCGTCTGCTGATGTCAGGCTCAGGGGCGGGGGATTTGATTTAGTGCCGCAAAAGCAGGTGAGCCAGGGCGATGGGGGGAAATGATAGGATTATCAGAAAATGGCGGCTGTTTTCGAGTGCGTTAATGGACGAAAAGTCGGGTAAGGTCCATAGGAAAGTTTTCTACGATCTACCGAGTTATGCTTAAAAACACATGGCCGAACCGTAGGGACAATAAAAAAAAAGTCTCGGAACTATCCTTTAACATTTAGCAATGTTTGATCTAATAAGATCTCAATTTTGTTATGAACTGCGATTCAGTTGGTGAAAGAGGGTTCCAATAAATATGCCAAATTGTCACCATCGGAAAAAAAGGATGATTTTTGTTTGTAGTCCGAATGATGACCGGTTGAATTCCATGATCGGGAGACGGCAATTGGTCAATGAATAACTGAGAGTCGATTCGCACAGCAATTAAAAGGCCTGCAGCAGGTCTGCCCCTGGCAGCCTTAGAGGCCGGAACTAGGGTGACCAAATGGTCCGGCCATACAGGGGGTAACAACATCCAAGTTTCTTACAACAGTACTAAGTCATACTGGTTGAGCAACTTTGATTTGGATGTTATTAAATGGGAAAACCCACGAGTATTCCAAGAGACCATGGAGCACTCGTGGGAATTTAATGAGGCTGAAAGCTAGTGATTATTGACAACACCATCCTTGCTGTGAGCTATCCAGGCCCATTTTGAGGGAACAGTTTGGGGAGGGATGGAAGGAACAGTTTTGCAGTTGCAGCACTTATGTATTTCCCCTTTCCAGTTGTCAGAGGATTCCTTACATCCCGCCAGCATCGGCTGAGCAATTGAAGCTGATGGTTTTATCGAAGGGGCGACAATTTCAAGAGCTAAGCCTTTCTCAAGAAGAAGATCTCTCTGCTGCCAGACATAATTCTTAATTATTATCGAGGGTATTGTAATGTCAACTATGTCTTGATAGGCTAGGTTAGGGTAGGATACTCCGAAGATATCTTTAGAGTTGATATGTCGTAGGGCTGGAATAAGTTGAAAAACTGCCAAAAGCGTGGATCTACTTGGGAATGGATCAGAATAAACTCGGTCTACCATAGTAATTCTTAAGGTTTCATCCTGCAAATTTTCCAGACAATTTGATGCACCCTTTGATGGTAGAGGAGCAGTTTCCGACATAGATCGGTGCTTGGTCAGGCTGCAAAGTCTCACTTGGCCTACGATTTTCAGGTTTGGCAGCAGGGGATTTGATGAACGGTAGCCTTTTGATTAGGCCATTTTGCTTTTGTTCAAGCGTTCTAAAGGAGGAGCCATGATAGTTTAAATTGACACAAAACTTGGGACTTCGAGGTTGAGGGTCAAAGTTGTTTTCATGTGAGCTTTGATAAATAGCATCCTGAATAGTTGAATTATTATGAGAATAGACTGAGAGGTTCATCAGCTCGTCTTTAGAGGCAGAATCATCTACTGTGTCAAGCACGGCAGTTGGAAGGTTTACAATAGCCAGGATGAGACTCTGGCCTTCAAGTGTCCTCTCTTTCAGCTGAGCCAATCTAGGAGACAAGGGGCATTCTCCGCTGGTAATGGGATGCAAATTCTTTGCAGGTTCGCAATTACATCCTCAGTGTGCTGACTACTAGGAGGCAGCATTATATTTTCAAGGGCAGTATCCACAGATACATTGTTCTCTTTAGTCATTGGCGATGGAGTGATCACAATGCTTTGCTCAGCTTCTAGAGAGGGCACTGAAGAGAAATTTGGAGCAACAATATGACACAAACAAAGTTGTACATTTTCTAATATATGAGGAAGATTTAGTACCAACCAATCGAGTTTGTTGGTCAATATTGATGTTGCATTTTCTTGCGTAGAAGCTCTAGATTCAATGATTTCAAATAATTTCGTAAGGGTAAAGATAGAGGTATTAATTGCCATTAAAGCCAACTCCAAGGCAGGATTGTTCACCGCAGGGAAACCAAAAGAGGGACGAGCCATTGGCTTGGTGAAGGAGGGCGCTGATGAGACATTTGAATCGGGTGGAGATATTATATCATCAGGACCATTGGTCGGGTATAGATCAGGTGATATTGAAAGTCTGGAATCCTTAAGTGGCACACAGGATTCCTCAACAATAAGAGAGGGGATAAAACCCGGCATTTGAGTAGAGTGAGCTAACGGACGTTGGGAATTTGCGTTAACTTATGATGTTGAGATATGGGTATATCACACCAGTTGCCTGGATTAATCAAAGGAACAGTTCCAGACAGAACTTGAGCACCTCAGCCCTCTTGCCCACCCTGATGCTGCACACTCACCTAAAATGTGCAACACGGACACCTACCATCCGAGTACTAACATGACTAATCTTCCAACTGCCCATTTCCTTCACTTTAACTCACCCCTGAGTGCCCGAGCAAAACAGCCCTCTTCTGTTGTGGGTTGTGGCCCTACGAGCACCACAGCCCTCTTCATTTTGGTGCCACAGCCCTCTCACTGGGGGTCATGGGGCCTGGCCTAACCAGCCTCTCACGGCCAACCTGACTAGAATGAGGTGCCATCCCGCCAATCCCTAGCCATTTGTTATTTAAAGTGTAAATCTCATCGCTGCCAGTGTACTCGGATCCGGTGGGTAACAAAGAGAGACGAACAGAGCCTGATCACAGGTAAGCTGCTACTTAGAAAGCCCCCCAAACCAGCGCTCCCACACAGGCATCCAGCAACCCATGCCCCACGGCCCGCAACGTCTCTTTTCTTTTCATTTAATTTCGAACGTAGCATCTTAACCACGTCTCCGGCACCAAATGACCCCTCCTTCATCTCTACCTGAGAGAATCCAAGAGGGGTCCCGGGGCACCCAAGCCCTTCTATCTCATGCTAAGTGCACCACGAGTGGCCCCTTAACTGAATTAAGCACCCGTATTGACCTCTCCTGAGTCACGCCCTTACCACTATACCAGGCGTAGTCTTTAAATGCCGTATCCCCGTCAGTACTTTAACTATGTGCTAATATGCTCTGCAAACAGGACAGCCCTAAAATCACAGAGAGCACTTCATTGCTTCCCAACTCCACAGCAACAGATAATGATCCACGGGACCTCCGCTCCCACCATAGTCACAAAGGTCACAATTTATGCCACACCCTCAAGTGCACCAAGCTGCACCCAGGACCCCAACTACACACCCAACCGGAGATACTTTGCCTCCCCTCGAAGGACACTCACGCCTATTTTTATGTCAGTCAGCCAGCGCAATCCCACTGAGATGCTACTGCCTCCTACTCACGAGACCTTTCTTCCACACCTGCACCCCAGAACCACACAACCCACGAGAACACGATCACCAGCACTAGTTATATCCATATAATAGAATATCTACACCTCTAACCACCTTATTTTACAAATGCTCAAACTGCATAAACAGACATAGTTTATTACTTCTAAGGCCACAGGAGCCTTCACATCCTATCTCTGGTTTTAACACACCCAGGTATGTATGTATTTATTTGTATGTATTTATTTTTTGTATAGCGCCGATAGCCCGTGGGCATCAGGGCGCTTAGGCAAACAACGAAAAACAAAACAATACAATAGGAACGTCTGCGCTAAGCCATGAGGTGGTCATAATCCCCCGTATCCCAGTTCATCATCTGAAAAGATGAGTCTTCAACCCTTTCCTAAAAACAGTAAGGTTGGTAACGGTTCTGAGTGTTTCTGGAACACTGTTCCACAAGCTGGGGGCCTGCACCAAAAAGGAACTGCCCAGCCCAGATTTCAATTTAAACTTGGGGACGATCAACAGACATTTACCCTTTGAACGAAGATTCCTACTGGGGGTATGAAGCCCTAAGCCCTTTTTCAGATACTCAGGAGCAGAGCCGTACAGGCATTTATGCACCAGGCAGAGAGCTTTGAATTTAATACGCTCCTCCACTCTGAGCCAATGCAAGGCTATTCTCTCTGCAGTAACATGATCTCTTTTCTTCAGATTTTTTACCAGCCTAACCGCGTTGTTCTGAAGCACCTGACAACTAGAAACATCCTTAGAGGAGGCCCCTAATAACAGGGCATTGCCATAGTCAAGCCTTGATAGTATAATGGCCCTGGCTACGGTGGCCATATTACCCTCATTAAGAAACGGCCTAATGGCTTTCATGAGCCTTAAGTAATATGCCGTATTTTTTTGTAGGTAGCTAGTCTGGGCATGAGAATCCACCTGTGAGTTGACCATTATTCCCAGGGTCTTCACTTTCTGGACCACCTGGATAGTGGCATTCTTGATTTTAAACGATTTATACTCAGCCCCCAAGTTCGCTAGCTGATGACTTGATCCAAACAGCATCAGCTCGGTTTTAGAGTCGTTCAGACACATCCAGTTTGTCTGCATCCAATCGTCGATTATCTTATAAACCCTGGCTATTATTTCACTGTCTGAATCATAGTGGCTGGTACTAACCTTGATGACTATCAGGATCCAGGGTTTTAAACTGCCGCTCACCCAATAACCCAGGACACTGTTGGACTCCCAAGATAACTATCTTCACTCCAACCGCAATCCAAGTGACAACAGACACCCACCAGGTGAGCCAACTCCATTGCCAACCCACCCTAATCTATATTGAAAATCTCCTTATCCTCTGACCATACTAACACTTGTTCAACAACCATTCCTTTCTTGTTCTTTTCCCCATGTTATATTCTAATTAAATGAAACTGTACTAATGCTTGCAATAAATTGAATTGTGCCTCTTCACTATTTTTATCTGAACAAATAATGTTTTATGTATGGGGCTACGCATCTTTCAACGCCCACGCATCTTGCACTACAATTGATCTCTGAATGTTAATTTTATAAACTGGCCTAAACGACTGAATGCAATATCAAATTTAGCACCATGTTACCTCAGCTTATATGGTCTAATACATCTCACATCAATTCACACTCACCCTGCACTACTCACCAATTTGAATAATGCAATATTTGGCAAACTATTGACCTATTAAACCTTGGTAGCCTTGATAAAGACATGTACGGTCGAAACACGTGTTGGCACCACCTGTTAAACAATGTAAACTACACCTTGAGACTTTATTATGTTAAAAACAGTGAACTCATCAGGAAATTGATTTAATCAAATAAAAACCAATTAGAAACAATGAATGTTGTGGACTCTACCTACCTAATCACAAGACAGGAAGCTTTTGCATATTAATTCCAGCACAAGCGCCAATTGAATAGAAACTAACACCAAGTTACCAGGACATACATAATAGGCACCATGAGCACGGGCCTTCCAGTTTGCACCTACCGGCTGCAAGTGCATTTGAGATTTGAGACAAAAGGCGCAGCAACCCATAGTTCTGAGTGCTCAATAATCCCCTACTTGTGCTGAACCTAGTGCAGCGGCCCGGAGGCAAGAGCAAAAGACTGACGGGGGACCTGGGACCATCAGCACTAATGCTACTCGATCTATCAACAGCCTTCAACACACTCAACCACGAAACACTCATCAAAAGACTCAAAGGTATTGCAATCAGCAACATAGCACTGCTCTAGCTAAACTCCTTAATGACAGAAAGAACAGCAACAACTTGGACAACACCATTCAAGTCAACATATTGCAAAATAACATCTGGAGTTTTATAAGGCTCATCACTCTCACAACTGCTTTTCAACATCTACATGACCCCCCACCCCCGAGTAACCTCATAAAATTACATGGCCTCACATGCTACAACTACTGGTGTTCGCTGGTGTGACGCCTACAAACAAGATGTAGAGGTCCTCACCCTTTCCTCACTCACTACTTTCCTGTGCCTAAAAGATCAAGTGCGCACTTATTGGTGGTCGGTTCTCGTCTTTAATATTACCGCCTCCAACATGTGTGTCTTATCATTACTGGTTATTCAACCTATTGGTCAGATAATGGTTAAAATGAGTAAACATCTAACAATCGATCTATTTTTCTATAAGATTAAATGAAATGATGATTTCTGAATCAAGCTCTTTCATCAAAGTGTGGTGGGTATCAGAGTTTGGGTTATCAGCCCCAGAACTTCTTATAGTAGTCAACCGGTTTCAGTGGTTCTAATTATTAGCCGCTTTCTTTAGAACAAGTAATGCTAATTCTGCATTCTGCGTAAAATAGGTAATTTCTTTTCAAGTCTCCACTTCATGGGTGCTTGGAGGATATCTTCAGGCTTCCAACGGGCATGCTGGGTCGCTTCCCGGGCCCTATATTGACCTGTGACTCCCTATTAATTCATCTGTCACGGGCTTCTTGTGGTTGCTGGATCCTCTATGTTTTTTGCAATTGCATCATTTTCTCTTGAGTGGTATCTGTTGCTTGTAAGGGTTCTCTTTGTAGTCCGCGCTTGTTTGCTGGAATGTTCCAGTCTTCTTCAGGGGTGGAGACCCTGAGCAGGAAGATTTGTTGTATCATCAAGTGACTAGGATTCTAAAGGCTTCCATGGTTGCGAAAAAAGTAATCTTAAGAAACTGGAAAACAAAAGTGATTCTTTCGAAACATGCACGGCTAGATGTAATGTACTCAATTTGTAATGTTGCAAGGATTGTAATGAACCTTCATAAAAAGAATAGACTTTTGACAAAATATCGAGCAGATTTTTGAACTTCGAATTGGAATGAACTGATGCAGAGAATGAAGAGATGGTGAAATCAGAACATAAAGATATGTTTAATTTCGAAATACATGTTGTTTACTGAATGCATTTGGTACAATTGAAATGAAGTTCTCTTCAATTAGATTTTTGTGTTTTGCTTTTTTTGTAAAACGGTTTTCGGAATTTGATAGTGCAGCAAATTAGAAACACTTGCTGTCTTAGTATGTTTATGAAAAGAATATTGTTGATAAGTTATGCGTTATTTGTATGTTTCCCTATACACTGAATAAAAATATTTTAAAAAATATATAGACTCTGCATTGTGAGGTCTCATAGAGAGGAAAAGCTATTATATACTTCCCACAAACCTGAGGTCATACTCACTTCTTTTCCCCCTATATCCTCTGCCCCGGTGGCCAGGGTAAAGCCATGGTTTTTTGATCCTGACCCTGGGGCTGAATATGGGAGGGAGGATCACCTGGGTGTAGGGAACTTGTGGAGTGGAGAGAGGACGTCCTTAGGTGAGACATTGTAACCCCCATTTACTTCTCATAATAAAACCTCTATTCCTCAAGCGTTTGTAGGCTATTGTCAGCCCTTCCCCTGTTCTTCCCTTCGTATTTCCCCCAAGAAACATCAGATCAATACCAGGGTGAGAAAGAGACCAACTAAGAAGATAAATCTTCGCTTAGTTGAGACATACACACATAGCCTCATTTTGTTACTACAGACGCATATCAGACTCAGGTGTGTACTGGGATGAGGATGAGGACAACACGAGTAAAGCAGAACTACTATTCTAATGGTAAGCAGTCTAGTCTTTCTGGGACTCATCATGGTGGCAGGAACTTTAAAAGCCAACATCCTTTTGAAAATGGAGTCCGCTGTGGAGGCAGAGGTAGCAGCTGGGGAAGTAACTCCGGATCAGTGGTCTGGTAAGCAGAGTTCTCAAGACCTGTTTAAAGATGCAGAGTTTATGCAGCAGGAAGCAAAGCTAATGAATGCTGGTGGCCAGTGGCAGACCGTGAGAGGGAGACTGTTTTGACCAAACGAAGCTTCGCAAGAATCCTGAACTGCAGGTGGAGCATCGCTGGGGAGTAACGCCATGAAGAGCCGCAGGGAGAAGAATTGAGGTTCTGCTCGGGAAGGCAAGAACTTGTGGCAACAGAGACCTTGCAGCACCATAAACTCCTACCGGTGAGTGTGGGATACACCGGCTACACCGGGCTGGGAGGCAGATATGCAATGAGTTTTGAATACCGAACAAACTGAAAGCTTTTGAATAGCAAACAGAGAACTTTTCAATACCGACAAGAACAATTGCATGTCATTTTGAATACTGAACAAACTGAGTCATTATAAGTACTTTTGAATAGTGAACAGAGAAATTACAAGTACTTTTGAATCCTGAATGAAATAAAAATCACTATAAGTACTTTGAATGCCAAACAGAGTAAAAGCAAGTTTTGAGCACTCTGAGAATATTGAGTGGAGTGAAATAAAAGTGGTGAATTTGGCTGATACCGCAAACTGTATTTTCAAAAGTGCTGGCAAAGTCAGGAGGATACCAAGAAGGGTATGATATGAGAAACCAAACACTGGTAACAGTCAAAAGGGTTCAATGAACAGCATGCTTGCCCCAGTCATGAGCATCTGCCTGAAACTTGCCTCTAAGTGTAACAACTGGTACAGCTCTGAACTTCGGCCCTGAAACAAAAGTGCAGGGCAGCAAACCAGCAGTGGAAACATCAGGCTCATCCTCTGACAAACGATCTGCTGCCTGCTCCAAACGCAATACAGACTCTTAATCCGTGACAAGAAAAGAGCCCACATGCAAGGCACGGGTTTCCAGTGCTTCCAACAACACGGCTGAACTTTTCAAGAGCTGCAGGGAACTATCCAACCCTCCACCAGTCTCCTCTTCCCCTTCTCCTTCCCAGGCCCTCTGTAACTCACTGGCCACTCACTTCACTACCAAAACTCAGGACATCTTGAACACCTGTGTTACTCACCCTCCTAACTCATCCCACACCCCCTTGCCTCCATTGGCCACTCACCCTCCTCCTTCCTCTCTCTCCTCCTTCTCTCCTGTCACATCTGAAGAAGTTACCAGATCTGGCCGCTCCATGAAGGTCTCTACTAAACAGGTTTCCCCTTTCTCATCCAGAACCATCAAGGATAACATTGGCTCTCTTGCCCCCGATTCCTGCAATAATTATGTTTCCATTTGATCTTTCCCCTCCTCTCATAAGCACTCTCTTGTACTCCCTCTCCTGAAGAAACCTTCAGTAGACCCTACCTGTCCTGCCAACTACTGCCCTTTTTCCATCAACCCCTTACTGGGGAAGCTGTTGCAGAAGCTGACATTTCCCCACCTCAACTCACACACTGAACTTGTTGGTTGTCTCCACGACCATCAATCTGGATTCCGAGCGTCCAAAGGCAATGAAACTGCTCTTCTGAACACCCATGAAGAGCTGCTTCACATCTCTGGCCTCCAACTCCCCAGCTGTCCTCATCCTTCTCGACCTCTCCTCTGCCTTTGACACGGTCAACAATTCAATCCTCATACAAAGGCTCCACAATACCTTTGGTATCTATACCCATGGTATCTCGGAGCGGGCACTGGACTGGCTGACATCCTTCCTAACTGACCGCTCTTCCCAAGTCATACTGGGCACCTTTTCCTCTCCTACTTCCTTCTCCACCTGTAGCTTTTTAACATCTACCTTGCTCAGCTTGCACACATCATCTCCTCCTTTTCCTTCAACTTCCAGCGTTATGCAGATGATACACAACTCTTTTTCAAGCTTCCTGCTGACCCTCTTGTACCTTACATCATACCTGACTGCCTATCTGCCACCCAGTCCTGGTGCACTTCCAACAAACTCTGTCTCAACGCTTGTAAAACTGAGATCCTGGCCATCGGGACCCCTGCTCCCTCCTTTTTCCCTTCACTCTGGCTTTCCTCTTTGGGTTCTCCACCTGTCCCTTCTTCTGAAGCCAGAAACCTTGGAGTCATTTTCAACTCCTCTCTCTCCTTCCTCCTGCAAACTCAGGACATTGACAAGAAGTCCTACTTTCAGCTCTTCCTTCTCAAAGGAATTCTCCAGTGTCTCAACTTCCCCCAGAGGCTCAAGGTTACCTGAGCCCTGGTTCTCTCTAGGCATGACTATTGCAATAACCTCCTCCTGAATATACCTTCTTCCACTCTGCGACCTCTCCAGCTAATCCAGAATAAGGCAGCAAGACTTATTCTGGCCTAAGACCAGAGACTGCATCTCTCCTTCCCTAAAATGTCTTTGCTGGCTCCCGGTTGCCACACAGATTAAATTAAAATCCCTCTGCATCACCCACAAGGCTGTCTCGGCCCCGGAAACCACACTACCTTCACTTTATCTTACTAAATACTCTCCCACTAGACCACTACATTCCTCTGGTACCAACTCTTTGTCTGTATAGCGTTTTGCTAAACAGAGGGTAGGTGGTCGATCACATTCTTTGGCTGGCTCCCTCTTATGGAACAGTCCCCCCTCCCTCTACGCCTTGAGCAGGACTTTCTTAAATTCTGGAAGCTCCTCAAAACGTTCCTCTTTACCTTCTCCTTCCCACTTCTCTCCTCTGCTAATCTCACAGTTTCTGTGATTGGTTTCCTGGGCCCTTCTGCATCCTCATGGCCCCTGACCCCCCACACCCAATCACCCAAGCTCCTGTCTACCCTCAGCACTTGCCTTGGCACAACCTCCGCCATGGAGGTTTGCACTTACACCCAATGTGGCTCCAGCCGTGTAGCACTCACCATACCACGCACTTCATCTGTAGCTCACTCATGAGCTCAGACACCCCAGCACATAGCCTCTTCCTTGTTGTACTTGTACATTCTGAATACTCACAAGGCATAGTAGGTTTGTCCTTTTTTTCCTTTTTTCCTCCACTGCATTTAAATATTGTGTTTGTTTTTTAATGTGTTTCACTCACATGATCCCTCCTTTTTTACTGTGGGCACATTGAAACATTATTTTACTTGCTCTATAAGCGCCTAACAAGTGAAAAATAAATAAATAAATAAAATGTTATGAGGAAACCTTCATTGGCAAGATCCAGAAGAGTACACGAAAGTGTAATATGTGCACAGTGACTAAACAAGCCACAGTACCATGTCAGGAGAGTGTGAAACAGGTGAATAAACTAAGTATCACTGTCAAATGGAAGGAGTGACATACTCTAGATGGGGAGAAGCCAAAAAGGGGTATCAGTTGCGTGATCAATAATGGGTGGACTGTGTGGTCCAACAACTGTGCCTAGATCGAGTGCACCTGTATTGAGATATTGTTGATGGGGAGCAGCCAAGAAGGGTTATTGGTTGCGTGACCTGTAATGGGTGGATCGTATATGGTCCAACAATTACACCCAGAAAGAGTGCAACCTGTATTGAGAAGCCTCTGAAATAATCCATAAAGTAGCTTGTGTTTTGAAATAACCTTGTATGTGATTTTAAAGTCAATAAACAGAAATTACTATGTGAACTTGTGAAAAAAACCAATATCAACAGAGTTGCAAAGTGTTCCAAGGAACTGTGTTTTTGGAAAAGCTGAAAGATTTGAACTCTTGGGGAAGGGAACCCTGATGCCTTGTGAACTGTTTTGAACTTGGGGAAGGGGAAGCTGATTAAAATCCAAGAGCTGGAAGAAGCTATGAACTTTATTTTGAACACTATTAGTTTTGATGTGGACATCTCTATCTATTGTATACAGTTAGTGAAGGCAGGTATAGGTTTTGGACACAAACAGACATTTGATTTGGACTTCCTGACATAGACTATCCTTAGTTTTCTTTAGGTTGGGAAATCCCACATTAGGATAAGGCAAGATAGGTGTCATAACGTGTGTTATGGGTGTGATGTCATGGACAGTGTGGAATCTACTGTTGTCAAAATGGAATGTTCAGCTGTGAGTGGCTATGAGTGTTCTAAGGGGACAGTTGAAATCTGAAGCTGGCTGGATGGGATGTGCCAGTTCCTGGCACCTCCCATTTCCTGACCTATGCCAGACACCTGGATTAAACTTACCTGAAACTTACCTGCTGGCTCAGGCGTGGTGCTTATCTTTAGTACCCCATCACTTCATTAGGCCCTAATCCATCCTGCCTTTTAAGTTAATAATACTTGTGTGAACCAAACTTGAACCTGTTGTATGTGTCTACGTCATGATGCCTTCACATGCTTTACCATATTTTCTTTGTGAACTTCGATATTCTTGATGTTCTAGACAAAAATACACTGGTTGTCCTGAAAATGTTGCGCACAACGAAACACATGTTGGAAAATTGAGGATCAAAATAAAATGAGAAATGGCTCCTTCACTTAATGCCTCACATCCATTACATGGTAAGATATAATTAACATCAGCACTTTAATAAGTGATCAGCAATTTTGTAAACTCTAATGTAAGTACACATTTGAGTGCCCATCACAGTTATCAAACACCTGCTGTTACAGAGATTGGAGGGTGACCCCTAGGGTTCAGCGATTTAGGTATCATTGTTTCCTGATGATGGAACACATCTTAGTGAGGCAGTTATCTTACCCAAGTCTGCAAGGCTAGGGGAGCCTGCATCCTTGCTGACCAATTCCTAGGTATACTTAGATTTTTGGAGCCAAGCTGCATTCCCCCAGGAACATGAATTAGGCTTTTATATTAGGCTTAAGCCAGAGCAGATATAGAACCCATACTTAAGCAATAATCACCCATTCCGAGGAATGTTTAAAACTTCACTCCATTGCAAAACAGGGGGCTTCCCCAGCCTTCTCCCACCTGTTCCATACCTGACCTAAGCCAATGTTGCATAATAATATACGTTTGTACATTTGTACAGTGCTCTTTAGTTTGAAGCACTTTCCCCCTACATCAATGTTACCTCTGTAATTCCCATGTCCCTGCTCTAAGCCCAATTCTTTCACAGCCTTACACACTGGCTATGATTTGTTCTCATCTTTGTTTTATAATACAGGCACCCTTCCAGAGAATGCCTCTGGCATCTGCAAGTGTGTTACGGTATATCCTTTGTGCTCTGAATTGACATCCATGGTTTTCAAACAAATACATGTTAATACAAATATATTTCACTACTGGAAGTAGCACAGAATCCCTAATGGATTACTCCTCTTCTACACCATTGGTGGGAAGCGATGCACACCTTCAGCATACCCAAGTCACACATGTGATAGTGAATGACAAGGTGCATGCCCTGTTGGTAAAATGAAACATTTCATGAACTACTACTTTGAAAAAACTGAGACCGACCCTATGATGCAGTCCCCACCATTGTGACAATTAGCAATGATCATCACCAGTTTTCTATGGCCAATGGTCTGGTGACTCTACACTTGGGGTGGCTGCAAGGCCTTCATCGTTTAGGCTATAACCAGCAAAAACAAAAACTAAAAACCAAAAAGTGAGCAAGGCCTCCGTGTCCCACGGTCTCCACCCAATTTAACCTAATCACTCTGCTTTTATATCCAAAATAAATTATTGTATTCATAAATAAAAAGTTTAAAACTTTGTTCAATGCAGTGTACATATTTCAACAGACAATACATAGACAGTTAAACCTATTGTGTAGGAAGAAATCTACTAAATTCAACAGATACAAAAAACCTTTAAACCTTTAAGGATCAAACATACAAGTATAAACTGCAAATAAACCCCTAACACATCATGGGACACCTAAAGTATTGTTGGTCCTTTTTTCTCTTGACCTGCCCCTTATTTGTATTGTCTTGAATGCTTCTTATTGGTCGACATGGTGTGTTTCAGCCGTCTAAAGAGCAACTGAGAGAGTTCCTGCCAATCGCATTCTTCATCAGGACATAACCAGTTTTTTCAAAAACCAAATGTGTACATAGGTTCTGTTAGGGTGGGGTGGAGGTGTGACATGGCGTTTCAATAGGACATCTGATTGCGTCATAAGCTATTCATTGGGGGGCATTACGACCCAGGCGTTAACCATGGCGCTATTAGCGCCATGGTTGACGCCGGAATCCGCCATGGTGAATGGCGGAATTGCCGCCCCCATCACAAGGTTGGCAGGGCGGTAATTCCCCATTCACCATTGACCCTTCCCCATTCCCATTTTTGCCCCATAGGGCCCAATGGGACTGGGGAAGGCGGTAATTACGGTACCGCAAATTTCGGTACCGTAATTGCCTCCAAGGTCCATTTGCGGGCCCGTTCCTTAACGGCTGGCAACACCAGCCGTTAAGGTAGGGACCCGCAAAGGGACCTCGTAATTAGGCGGTAAGGGGTTAACGGCGCCGCCACCTTTTACAGCGCCGTTAACACCTTACCGCCTGGGTCGTAATGAGGCCCATTATGTCATTTAATGTAATGCTGAACTAGCTACCTTTTGGAAGTAATCAAGCGACTAGTGGGCGCAAGTGTGGCCCACTTGTTCTTTAGGAGTTATTCAACATTCATCTACTCCTGCAAGCAAATAAGGCACCCACTTAATTCATCTCTGTAAAACCTCCAATCTTCATAGTTTTGAATCGTCCTTTTGCCCAATCAGGCCTTGATCCTTCAGAGACTGATACATTGAATACCATTATATTGAATAATACAAACACATAATAATAAAGCCCTTAGAAGCAAGTGTAATTTGACACATATAAAACATGTTATAATTACATAAATTAGCTCATGCAAATCTTTTCACCCACTATTCTAAATACTTTAATTAGCAAGCACTCTCTCACTCTTTCCTTGCAACTACCATCACTTTTTCTTCGTATATTATGTCTAGAAAAAATTGATAACATGTAGTATATTGAAGTTTTATCAGACACCATACTTTCAGTTTTCACCAGGTTAACAGTTCTACTAGGTCTTAAGGGCATATTTCCACTCTCTTGTCTGCTTGTCAATCTTGACTCTTCCAACCAGATTGATACTAGGATCTGAACATGTCCACCATTGCAGAGATTAATATTGCCTTCTTCAAAAAATAATGTATGATACTCAGCAAATGCATGAATGAACATTACTTTATAGTGCATGCTGCAAACTGCCTATTTATTGAGTGTGCCTTACTTGTTTAGGGGCATATAGCTCAAAACATTAGCATTCTGAAAGTCGGTTAGACGTGCCATGTGGTGACTTTGCAAATGAAAAGTCCATTGCATTGTCGATTTTAATTTTCCATTATGGATCTTAACGTAGATATTGTGAGCCCACTTGAGATCCATAAGAGGAAGAGAGCTTTACCCACCTTCTTGCAAATAGAAAGGACTTGGTTCATTTCTTTCTGACCACCCATGTGGTCACAATGACATGGACGCTGCTGGTACAGCTCAACTTCACTTCAGGTTGATCCTCTGATCCTTAATATTCATGGGACTATCAGTCTGCACTTAATTGCTCATGGCCACTGGCAGTTTCAGCATGTGTACATTGTGTGCATGGCCATTGACTGCTTTGACGGCAGTGCTGCATTGTAATAGCACTTTGGCCATAGGACTAAATATATCTGTCCCCTCGATCAGAGGTCTGCCACCTTTGGCTCTCCAGTTGTTTAGGACTGCAACTCCCATCAGCCTTATTCAACATAGTCAATGGAGAGGAATCATGGGAATACTGGTCCTAAAAATATGGACAGCTGAAAGTTGCAGACCACCGCCAATAGATCATCTACATCCCCAATTCGAGTTTACAGACACAGCAGAAAGTAATCATGGTTGTTTCACATGAACTCACCTTTGACTGTGGCCCACCTCTAACTTCCACCTAGGCAGGATGCACCTGGGAGCCGGCAGGTGTTGCGCCCCCCCCCCTACAAAGGACCACAATCAAGGGGTATCAGGTAAAACTATCTGCATAAATAATGTTGCCATATATATGGTCACTGGGAAACGGCATAGGAGACATTATTTATGGGGATAATGATAATTTATGGGGTAAATGGGAGCAAGGATTGTATGGGAGCCCCTGCTCCCTTTAATCAAAAATGAAGGTTGCGAGGGCATCCCCTGCAGGTTCCATGGATTAATATTGCCACAAAAAAAGGAGCCATTCTTGTATGGCGATATTTTTGCGGGGATATTAACACATGGAACCAATCAAGGCCCATGAAGACAACCCCTGTCTGGCCCTGTCAGGCTATGAAAAGCCCTCTGTGCTCTGGAAACCATACAAGGTATGTCATACCCAGTGTATCTAAGAATGTACATCTGCTTACAATGGCTCCTCTCCTGCCTCCACACAATTCCATCCCTCATCCTCCTTTCTACCTGTTGCCGTCCTCCACCACACCCTACACCCTCACCCCAGCTCCTCTCGGTGTCTCATTTAAATGCTTTCAAACATCCAATCATCGCAGTAGATGCTGGCCACTCAGCTATGTGCCCTGCCTGAAACCGCACTGCTAATACATAAGGTATGGCAGCTATCACAAAGATTTGCCTGAGATTGCTAAGGAAGAGGGCCGCAGCCCTCCCATACTCACTGCGTTCCCTTTTCACTGTCTCCTTCTTGCAACATTGCGCTAGCACTGGCAGCAGCCGCAGTACCAACCACTGTTGTTGTCAAGACTCGCCCTATATTGCTTAGGCAGAGCCCCACTGTCTCTGGATAACCACCACTGCACAACCCCCAGCCGCCTACGGAAACCAAACCTGATCTGCCTCCCTTGGCTTTATCACCAGCAGTTACATCTGATAAGGCTCTCCCCATATCGCCTTGGGAGACTTCCCCTTACAGCACTAGTTCACTATTACACTATGTGCTGCCTTCCACCGGCACCCAGTCTGACCCACATGCTGGGGCCCCAGATCATACATCATTGCACAGCCACACAGCTGCCGCAATGCCCAACACTGAGCAAAGTCCTTGACTTCAATTCTAGGGTTACCTTTGCCTATATTTCCTGCAGTCCCACGTCTAACACCTATGAGTAATCAACAAGCCATAGTCAGCCTTGAAGTCATTACTCCAATCAAAGAAGCAGAGATTAAAGCCATGAAACTGAATGCTCATGCGCTAGCCATCAGAGATTTTATCACATCAAATAGCTTAGAACTGCAAGCCATAACATAAACCTTGCTGCATGTCTCTTCAGGCCCTGCTCTTTTACTTGCTGTCCCTAACAACTACATAATCTTATACAAAGATAGATCTGACTCAAGATGGGGGGGGATGCCATTTTTGCCAAAGACTCTTTGTAATTTAGAGAAGCTAATAGTCCAGCCTTCCAATCAGGTGAATTATTAACCACAAGATGGTTGATACCCACAACCAGGCCCTACTACGTGCTATCAACACCATAACACCCTTCAGGAAACATAAAGCCAAACCCTTGGCCCACTTTAAAACCTGTTTCATGCCATTCCTTCAAGCACTCTCTTTAAACAAATGGGCTGCAGAAACCACTTCGAGAAATGATCCAATAGCCAATACAATTCACTACCTTAGCAATAGACTACAAAGTAGCTATACTTGAAGTCAAAAGCTCTATAATGCCACATTTAACAATGCCAACTCACCCACCCCGAACTCTGCGATGTTACGCGAACTAGAATATCCAGTTCCTATATGCGATAACTGCTTCAAAGACAACACCTGGTGTATAAACATTAAAACTGCCCAACTTGAAAAAATATCTTCCCTCCAAAATAAGATCTTGATAAAGAAAAACAACATGGCCACACTAAAAACCCTAGTGACTGTGGTGACACCCTCACACCAAACATATCAGGCGTCTTATGTGTATTAACGTGTAATGCATGCATTTTGTATACACAATGCTTTACTAACTCGTGTAGAAATTGTTGCATCTAAAAACATTAGTTGGAACATCCATACTATGCAAACAGTACCCAATGAACCTGTAATGATTGCTCAATGAATGCACTAATATGAAGTAAAATTGAGCTAAATCATGCTTTTGTGGGTACATATTTTTCAACTGACTGTATGTATTATTCACACATTTGTTTACACATACTGTCTGAGTACTTTGTCACTATTAACTTGTTTGCTTTCTCTAAAAATATATGAAATCTACATGTCTAGCCAAATTAAGAAAGGCAGCTGTAGCTAAATTGCAGTGGTTGGACCATTCTTTTCCCAGTGACACAAACTTGTGTTGCTGGCTGCTTCGGAAGGTTCAAAATAATTATTTCAAGAAGTTATTGCATTTACAAATGTTTTGAGGACACAACAAACCCCTTGTATACAACACACTAAAAACCCTGCCAGACCCAAAACCCCTACCATCCCAACACATCACACACTGCTCCAATTTCAAATCGGTTTCAGAACATGAGGTCATTAAAATTATCAATGGCCTCAAACCTTCACGATGTCAAGGAGACATCTGCCATGACTGTCATTAAAAGACTGTGCCAAGGCTCTCATACCTTTAATTTCTTCACTTATCAACTCTTCTTTCGCCACTAACTTAGTATCTGCTAACTTAAAATATGCCTGGGTTTTACCCCTATTTAAAAAAAAAAAACACCCTAGGCCCTAACATTCCCACTAGCTATCGGTCCATTTCAACCATACCTTTCCTCCTCAATATCTTGGAGAGAGCCGTGTATCTACAGATACAGGCCCATTTTGAATCTAACAATCTTCTAGGGCTGCGAAAATCAGGTTTCAAACCCGGTCATGTCATGGAATCAGCGCTACTGGATCAGAAGAATCAAATGAATGAGTTCAAAGATGCAGACAAGATTTCTGTCCTGCTTTTACTTAACCTTTCGGCTACATTCGATTTGGTGGATTACAAAATACTCTGTGATCACATCTCTTCAGCAGCCCACTTCTCGTGTGAGGCAACCACTGTGATCTCACCATCCCTATCCAGTAGAACGGTGAGAGTGTTTTCCACATCTGCCTCAGCCCCACCAGAACCTATCACTTGTGTTGTCCCTGAGGGCCCTTGTGTCTCACCTACACTCTATAATGTTTCAATGAAACCACTCTTTGGTCACCTAGACTCTAAGGGTATCTCCTACATGAACTATGCGGATGATACCCAGATCCTCTTACCGGAGCCTGCGCTACCGACACTAAGGGCCTCATTACACGGTAGGCGGAGGACCAAGGTGCTATTAGGTCCATGCCGGTAAAATACCAGCACCGCCTTGGTGGAAAGGGGAATTACCGCCCTATTTCAAGGTTGGCGGGGCGGTAATTCCCCCTTCCCCCATTGCCCTTCCCCACTCCCATTTTTGCCCCATAGGGCATAATGGGAATGGGGAAGGCGCTAATCACGGTGCCGCAAATTGCGGTACCGTAATTAGCACCCTGGTCCCTTTGCAGGTTGGTTTTTAACACCTGCTAAACAGCAGGCGTTAAAGTACCTACCCGCAAAGGGACCTTGTAGTAAGGCGGTAAGGGTTTACCGGTACCGGTGCCCTTACCCGTACCGGTATACCCGAACCGCCGTCGATGTAATGAGGCCCTAAGCCTAGGTCCGGTCTATCTAACTATCCGGGCCTGGATGGCACAACACTCACTGTGCCTCAACGATGACAAGACTGAGCTGCTCTTGGTTGGTTCACAAGCTCACCTAAATAAACTTGATGTTAACTATAAATCCTTCCTTATCGGTGGCAACACCGTCCTAGTGTCAAAGGAAGTCAAAACCTCTGGCGTCTACCTGAATTCCAATCTGTCACTAACCAAGCAAGTTAATACAATGGTCTTCTTGGCCACATACGCCACTAAGCTAATCAGCGCGTGTAGGTTGTTCCTCTCATCTGAAAGTTGCATTACCATTGCTAGACCTTTGCTAGAGCACGCATATGGTCCAGAATTGATTATTGCAACTCCTTATTTGCTGGCACCAGCACAAGCAACATCAATAAGTTGAAAATTATGCAGAACAATGCACTGAGAGCAGCCCTGAACATTCCAAAAAAGGATCACATCTCTACAGCCAGAAGAAATGTGCACTGGATACCTATTTGCAAACACATATTGTTCAAAACCTTAGCTATTATCCACAAATGCATCTCCAACACTGCCCCAGCTACTTGTCCCAAATGTTCAACAAGGTTCAGACGACCAGGCCTAACCGATCTACCTAGATGCACCGCCTTACCACACCAATATACAAACTTCAAAGGTCTCAGCTTCCCAGGTATTGCGGCGAAGAATCAGAATGCTCTCCCGCCAACCTTAAGATCGGAAAACTCCTACTGGATCTTCCGCATGCACCTAAATACTTGGCTATTTTCACGAGATCAAGAAAACCGAGATGGACTCTAGACTGACTTGCTTGCCAAATATCTTTGATAAGCTCTCCTGTAACACACCAAATGCTCAACTACTGCTTTGCCTTCCTGCTGGAACGTTTTGGTAACCAGCGCCGTGATACCCTTGGGCTTATTGTGCCATATAAATGTCAAAATAAATAATTCATTGTTCTTTAGAGTATACAAACTTGACTTGATTCCAAAGGAGTGCCTTGTGCAGAGCCCTTTCACTTGACTGCACTGGTTTAGCACGTCCAATGCCTCTACCTCCTCCCTAACGCATTAGCATTCATCCCTTATTAGGAAACGGCTGGTTTAATTGGAATAGACACCTACTTGGATGGAGCATTCGCCTTTTAATAATTCTCATAATAAATGATCCAGGATTTGAAGGTCGAATTCTAAAGGGTTCTTTACATCTTTTGAAGCAGTGAGCTTGAATCAACATTCCAGTGTTGTTGTTACAATGTTGCCTGATGTTGGATGCCATGCACCTCCTAAAGCAGACCATGCACATACTTAAACTGTCCCACCTGTTGTCGGCTAGTAACCCACTGCAAGAATGGGTTTGCTCTAACAGCAAGACATGCCAATTACCAGCAGAGCAGGTCCGGGTTCCGCAATCCAGTGCTCAAGTTTGCAGGCCTTGCGCTCTAGGGTGCTTTCATTCTTTGCGCTTTATGGATTGCAACCAAATAAAGGCTGCTGCAAGTTCTTCCACAAATATCCTGCTATTGGCAATCCAAAAAGTAGGGACCGTTTTACCTGACTATGGAAGAGGGCTATAGTTTCCGCTGCATGAGTAAACATATTTACTCTGCCACTACTGGGGAGGAGGTAGTCATTCTGCATGGCTAACAAAATGGGGAGATTTCTCTTAAAGCGATTGCACCACTCTTTCTGAGAACACAGGTGGTGCAAATGTGTGTTGTGTGAGAAACCTGAAGGCACTCTCACAACTACTCCTCCAGGATCTTCTGCTCAGGTGGCATGGGAAGGGCCATCGCTTTTGCATCCGACCCTGGGGGTGGACTAGCGAGGGAGGATCACCTGGGTGCAGGGTCCTTGGGGATTGGAGAGAGGGTACCGGAAGGTGAGACCCGGTATTGCGCCCCTTTTCTGACACTGACCTAACCTACCTTCCATCAGCATTTATGGATTTTGCTGTTCATATCCTACATTTCCCCTGGAATTTTCACCAAGTACTGAGAGGAGGAAGAGTAATGAAGATTTTCTATGGGAAACACCACTATTTTTTTTTTTTCCTTTATTGTTGTTTTGGCAAGGAAAAACAAGTTTTTCCAACCTTTCAACATTTCACTTAAAACTTTGTTACAAACAAAACAAGTTTAGATTAGAAGTTAAGTTAAAACCACTGTAAGCAGTCAGATTTTTCAGAAAAAAACACAATACATATAATTCATTTTTTTTTTTTTCCCCATTTCTAAAACAAGTTTTTCCCAACATATTCAAATCTTCATGATTTTCAAAAAATTAATAATCGCATACTGTATTGCTTTCTTATTCGTGTGAAACAGTGTGGACCATAATTGGTCATAGGTTACATTGACATGCCCTTCAAAGAAGGGTTTGAACAGTTTAGCTCTTAATTCTGTCCAATGGTCACAATCAACCAGTAAATGGCGCACAGTCTCCAACGTATGATGACAGAATCTGCATTTGTTTTCTTCCTTTGATAGAATTTTGCGCTTATAAAGGAGGTCAGCTGTAGAGCACAGTCCTAGTCTAAAGCGCATGAAAGCCTGGCGGTGCTGAGGGCTTGGGGAGATCAGTAAGTACCGAGCAGTTTGGCCAAATCTTTTCGGCTCAAATGGGTTCTCCTGAAATTTTTTATATCGTGCACACTGGGCATTAGTGAGAGTCCAATCATATCGCCACATGTTTTCTTTGGCCTTACAGGGATTATCAACTAGCAATTGGATCGATATGTTAGCATCATCAAGCAATTTCAACACTCTTTGCCTCCAGACTCTTATAAATACATCATGGGTTTCCTGTGCAGCGTAGCAGGCCATAATTCGAGTTAGGCCATTTTCTAGATTACCCATTACAAGTTTACGATACAAGGAGCACCAGAGCCACTTATATCTGGCATGAAGTGATATTAATCCTAATTCATACCGGATTAGAGGTAGAGGTTCCGAGTTGGGTAGATGCAACATTTTCCTCCAAAATGCTCCTTCCATCTTAGCCCAATAGGTATATGGCCGCCAATGTTTGGTTTCTGTCCCGTATAATAGTATAGGTGATGTTTTCTGTTTATAATAAGTTATAATTGGAAATATCGAAAATTTACAAAAATTTGCTCTAATGATTTTTGCTTGAGAAATTAACAACACTATAGTACTGGGACGAAGAAGAGAATCCTGAAGAATACAGGACTGGAGGTCAGGCATGCCACAGTAAGGGGAGTCAGGCAACTGAAACCTCTCGATAGGATTCTGGTGTATGAAAGGTGGAGTGCAAGTTAGCAAGAGGAGAGAGCAGAAGGAAGGCCAGCCGAACCCGTGATGTCCCAAGGGAGAATCGAACACTGAGATGCTGAAGGACTGCGAGGTAAAGCAGGGTGTACATTTATTTATTTATTTATTTATTTATTTATTTATTTATTTATTTATTTGTGTATTTATAAAGCACCACAGCCTGTGGCCATTAGGGAGCTAACAAAGAGACGTGGGACAACAAAAGATGACGGGACAAGCGGGGCATATCGGTCAGGTTATTGGTCGGCGGTGAGTCGGGTTCGTTAATTAAACAGAACCGTTTTCAGTTTTTTTCTGAATATCAGATAGTTGGGCTCAAGTCAAAGATCGAGTGGGAGTCTGTTCCATTTAGTCATGGCTAAACTGGGGAAGGCTCGGCCCAAGCCATTGGATTTGTCTACTTGTCCAATTTCGATCAACCCTTTGTTTCCTGATCTTAATGTTCGGTTGGGTACGTAAGGCCTAATTTGTTTTTTGAGATAGTTGGGGGCGGAAGCATAGAGACAGTGGTGGACCAGAGACATGGACTTGAAAGAGATATGGCCCTCTATGGAGAGCCAGTAGAGAGTTTTTCTTTCGTCAGAGATGTGATCTCTATTGGATTTGTCCGTGATTGTTCTTATTGCATTATTTTGGATGATTTAGGATTTTTTGGTAGCACCTAGCATAAGGGAATTTCCATAATCTAGTCTGGATAATATGATGGCTCTAGCGATATTGGAGCTGTTTTGTTGACTCAGGTGGGGGTTTATTTGTTTTAACAGTCTTTGATGGTATTGACAAGTCTTTCTAAGATATGCCACCTGTGTTTTTGCTCCCAGTGAGGCCTGCAGGTAAACGCCTAGAGTCTTCACTTTGCGTGGTGAGGGAGCCGGTTGAAGTGGGAGAAGCGAACCGTGGAGAGTGTTAGTCCCTTCATTTTGACAGAAACATGCTCATTCCCCTGATGAAGAAAGTAACCCTGTGGTGTCTGAGGTGCAGGCAGCGAGACCCTGACCACATCTGTGTGTGCAAAGAAACCAAAGAAACCAGCAATGCGACCAGTGAGTTTCAATGAATGCAAAAAACCTGGTGCGCCTATGAAAGTTCACAAGATGCATTGTACCGGAGTGGTCGCGTGCAATCGGCACATTCTCAAAACACTCTGATTAAAGAGGAATGAGGAAACGAGAAATTAAGTATCAGAGTGGTCACGTATAACAAGTAGCATGTGTTCAAAAGTCTCTGAGCAATTAAGGACAATTGGAACGCCACACAACGTTACAGAAATGGATTATGAAAGCTGTGAGTCGGCTGCCGAGGGGAGCAGCGAAGTATGATCAAAATGTTGAATTGAAAGAAACTGAATGCTGCCGACGGGAGCAGTGAAGTGTGAGCAAAATATGGAACTAGCAAATTAAATAAGAAAAAAGGCTTCCAGTGAAAGCCGATCAAATAGAGATTGATAAGAGGTGACAACGAAGATATCTGCATAACCAATGAACTTTTGAAGCCTTATGCATTTGTTGTGAACCAGCCCAAATCAAACTGATGCAAAGCTTGGGCGAGGGTCACCAGTTGCGTGACCTGTAATTGGTGGACCGTGCGATCTTACAAATGCACCTAGACCAGGCAGCCCCAATTAAACCTAAGAGAACTGTGAAAGCTTGGGGAAGAAAGTCCTAAACTACTGATGAACATTGAGAGACTGCTTTTGTGAATCAGTATTTTGAACTTGGGGAAGGGAACCCCACACTTCTATTGGAACAGTGTGAACCCAGTTGAACATTGTATACTGAAACCAATTGTGCTTGGAAAGGGAGGTCCAAGTCCTGGTGGAGTATTTAAAACCTACAACTTCGAGAACTATATCCTGAAATTGGGGAAGGGAGCTAGAAGCCACTCCAGGCTTTATTTTGGACACTGAGTTTCTTTATACAACCTTACACTAAATTTAGTATTAGACGTGAGGGCAAGCATGGGTTTTGACACAGCCAGACTTTTGATTTCGACTTATGAAGATAGACTTTCCTTACATAGGGAAAATCCCACCATAATTATAGAGCAAGTTAGGCGTTAAAGCATCCTGACATTTTAATAAAGGTTTTGGAAACCATCAGTTCTGTTGTGTGTGCCATCTCCCTTGATACCATGCCTGTCTCACAGTTGTCATTCCGCTCACAACTATGTATGACCAACTGGAGCAGATGGCACTATATGTTTGTCAGCAGCACTAGCAACTAACCTCCCTAATTCCATGCTGGGAAATCCAGCAGCTACCCTCTGCCTACCCTTACTAATCTCAAAGAACAGTTTTTATATCAGCACACAGGTAACAGGTATTACCAACATGCACCCATCAATACTACAGGGTTTCCACATGTGCCTTTCCCACACTTTTTGACTAAGACCATCCATCCGCCTTTCTTTCATAGCCATGTGCAGCAAAGCTAGCATTATTGGCAGAAAGGCACTATCTAAGACCACTTACCTTACCTGTTGGGTGGTCCTTCAGTTGCCTGCCACTCCAGTGCCCTAAACTAAAAAAAGGTTCTCACAAAAACACTCACACTTGTATTGCTATGACACTTGCGCATTTCACCATCCCTATTGACTCTATCCCAATCCTTGTTGTTTTTAACCAGACAGACTTTTAATAGTGACTATGTGTAGTGATTAGGTTTCTTTGTTGCTGTGCAGAAGGAGCAGAATGCTAAGTGAGTGACACAGAATCTGGGTTGTGAGAATGTTGATGTATGATTCAAGGGTTCTATGTTGGTCAGTTGAGAGATATAAGCCTACCTGGGAGGATGCAGGTGTATGTTGCCCTGAACCCAGATGTACTTGACCTTATATGATTATCACAATGTACTGGAACTTAATTAAAGAAGTTGTTGGAACTTCACTTGAGGTCAGAGTCTTCTGTGGGGAACCCAGAACCCTACATTGGTGACGAGGATGCAGGCTGTGCTGGGGGGACAGCATTGAAGATGGCACATACACCTCCACCAACCCAAGAAGAAGACCCTCCCAGGTAGGGCGAGCGCTTAATGCTGTAGGCGCAAAAGGGCCCAGCACAAGGGGCAAAGGCACAGAAAGTAAGGGGCTGCGCCAGAGCCAGGGGCCAGCTGGCCTGTCACTAGTAAGACAGGTCAAGCACAGAGGAAATCAAGAGACTGAGGTGTAGTAACCCAGGCTGCAGCATGGAGTGCTTGGTGCCCAAGGCAGTAGCAATTTGAAGAGGTCTGGGGTCTAGTTACGCCTGGATAATGAGGAAACCATGCTGTGCACCTGGGGGCTTGGAGCCCAGGGCAGTAGCATCAGAAGAGGTGGTGAACCTACGCTGCGCCTAGATGTTAAATGGAAGATTGGTGGCTAATGTGCAAAGCGCCTGGAGCAGAGGAGGGTCCTGGGGGCCATTCCAGCGTTTGAGGGGGTTTGGAGGCCATACCTGCACCTAAGAGACTTGTAACCCATGAATACACTTGGGGCTTGGAGCCCATGGCATTGCTGGAGGGGCATAGTGCCCAAGTCAGCACTTGCAGTGCTTGGATGGGCTGGGAGCCCATGGTACAACATTGGAGGGGCTTGGAGCCAGTCCAAATGAGATTTTGCTGACAATTAGAAAAAGCTGTACCTGAAGGGTTCACATGATCCATGAGCTGGATGATGCTGTGTAGCTGTGAGCAGTTTTTTTTTTTGGGAGCCGCTCCTGGAGGCGTTGTGGTGCTTGTTTGCGGCCGTGTCTCTGCCCAGTGTTGCCTTTTATTTCAAGGAGTTGAAGAAGCAACAGATGCAAATTGCTGAAATGGATATTTCAGAGGTACTTTGAGTTAAAGGGGTGGACACCTGAGTGGGGACGTGTCCCCGAAGGTATTGTTATTAAAAGACGTGGATGGCAGGAGCAAGAAACGGATTGTTTTGTTTTCTTTGCCTTTGAGATTTTGTATATTGTGGTATAACAATGAAAGTTAACTGGTGATAGATGTCATGTGAGGCTTGTTTTTGATTTAGACATCCCTGTGTGTAACAGAGAGAGAGTGATTGCAAGAAGTGGGAATGTCGTAGCCTCTGTTAACACAATACAGGTTGAAATGCAATTTTATGTGAATTACATGGTAGATTGGAAATTAGTATAGCAATGTTGTTTAATGGATAATATATATGTTTGCTGTACTAACAAATTCTTTTTTTCAGGTTGGCCATTTTTTTAAGAATAGGAAACGTTGTAGTAATGCATATGACTAATATTTGTTTCCACAGATGGATTTTAAAGTGAAGTAAAGTGGTTTGGTCAGAATTTCAAAATAGGTTGTGGAAGAGTTTGTCTGTACTAATATTTTTCCACAGGTGGGAGTTTTATGCATCATTTTTGGGGGAGGATTTTTTTTTTGTGCCTATTTTTATAGAGCATATGTACCATTGTAGGAGAACCAAATAATTTAGAATTTATAAAAATGTTAAGAATTTTGAAGTGTAGAAATAATTTGGCAGTGATGTTAATATTTGGTAACACTGTTTTGAGAGAGCAGTGTGGGGATATGCACGTGTGAGTAATTGTGGTGTGCTAGGTATTTAACATTTTGGCTATTTTATAGTTGTGTACTTGTATGAATTAGAGTGTGTGGTGTAAATGATTACTCGCAGCAGTGGTGTTAGGTTGTTTTGAGGAACACAGGTAACGAACAAGGGGTAGCAATATCACACTGGTTGTCTTCAATGGGTGTTGTTTTACCCGGACGTTCGGAACGTCCAGCCTGGTTTTTTTAGTGTGAGGTGCACATCTTAGTGTTGGTTTTAGTGGCTGCGGGGATTTGAGTAGATGTGGGTTTTTAAGTGACTGTGATGTTTCTAGTTGTGTGGGATGTGTTTTCATGCTTACTCATTCAGTGGTTGAGGTTTGTCAGGTGGACCATTTGAATACAGGTGACAAATTGGGGGTGGTGGCATAGGCAATTGTTGTGCACATGTTGTTTTGTTGTTTACCCGGGTGTTTGGAATACCCAGCCTTGTTCATTGGTGCGTGATTCAGTGAATTAGTTTGGAGCTAGGTTAGTGATGTGGTGTGAGTTAGCATGGGTTGTGTGTTGTTGTGTGGTAGAGGAGGAGAGATTATTGATTTTCCTGAGGTATAGATTGTAAGTGGTGCAATTTTCTATGGTAGTGTCTTTCCCTTACTTGGTAGAAAAGGGGAGGGGCTTTGCAGTTGTTGTCATGATACCATTTTTATTGGGGATGCTTTCAGGTTCTGGATGTAGTCTTAGTTCTAGTGGTAGGGATGTACGCGCATGGAATTGAAGGGTGTGAATGCATTGTGTTTTGTGTATGTGATGTTTGGCTGGTGTGTCTG
This sequence comes from Ambystoma mexicanum, assembly GCF_040938575.1. Taxonomy (NCBI): domain Eukaryota; kingdom Metazoa; phylum Chordata; class Amphibia; order Caudata; family Ambystomatidae; genus Ambystoma; species Ambystoma mexicanum. Next base: position 1,078,923,265 of record NC_090936.1, on the reverse strand, counting down.
TTGTGAGTTAGGAAGGGAGATATGTAGTGATTAGGTTTCTTTGTTGCTTGTGCAGAGGGAGCAGAATGCTAAGTGAGTGACACAGAATCTGGGTTGTGAGACTGTTGATGTATGATTCAAGGGTTCTATGTTGGTCAGTTGAGAGATGTAAGCCTACCTGGGAGGATGCAGGTGTATGTTGCCCTGAACCCAGATGTATTTGACCTTATATGATTATCACAATGTACTGGAACTTAATTAAAGAAGTTGCTGGAACTTCACTTGAGGTCAGAGTCATCTGTGGGGAACCCAGAAACCTACACTATGCTTTCAGGTTTCTGCTACTTGTGGTTCTAGATATTGGTTCTATGTGCTTATCAACAATCGCTTTTTATAAGAATGTTACACTCCCAAGCTTTCAATACATGCTGTTGTTTGAATAAACCATGCAATGGTTCATCAGCATGGTAACAAATCATGTGATGTTGCTTCCTTTAAGCTCATTGGTGGTGCTGGGTCATGTGACATTACCTATACTATCCCAATGATTTTGGTGAGAAGACGACACCTGTGAAGGGTGGATTAATTCAAAAAGATTCCCCCACAAGGAGCTGCAACAGAAGCCATGTAAGTGGAAAGACTAGGCGACCACTGGCATACAACCATCTGCTTCTCTTCTCCATGATGCCACACGAGGAGAGCAGACGTTTTCCTTTCTGCTTTTCAACAATCACAAAACTGGTTTTGTTCACCCACCCACAGCTGCGAATTCTGCAGATTTTAACTGAATACTCTTGAAATTGAATTTGACTAATCCTCTTAAATATACTGCTGATAAGAAGTCAACGTAGAATCGTTAAGGTCGAACTCTGAAGGCTCCGGGGTCCCGTTTGAAGCCATAAGCTGTCAAAGAACCCCTATTGTTTCATCAGATGTTTGGGTTAACAGCTCGAGTAGTCTTTGGGGACTGTGAACCATGAACTACTTTAAGCAGTTCTGTTTCCTGCCAGAAAAGATCAAAGAGACAGATGACTACAGAGGAATTAATTAATTAGGCAGCAGCCGGCACAGCTCCCTATAAATATGCTTTCTTGTCTGCCTTTTTGTCTATCTTGTTGCCACCATTCTTTCCAGGCAGGTTGATGTGAAGACTGAGGTGTGCACTCTTTCGCTTTTGGGGAAACAGGCCATTGAGGTTCTAGTGCAGGGGTATGTAGCCTTTGGCTCTCCAGATATTTTGGACTACAGTTCCTATCGGCTCTAGGCAGCATTACCAATGGTGAGGGATCATGGGTTTTGTAGTGCAAAACATCTGGTGAGCAAAATGTTGCAGATCCCATGTTCTAGTAAATGATCACATGCAGGATGGAGAGTAATTGGCTGGATGTTGTTTTGGTAGGTGTCTCAGGTCGTGATGGGTATCAGGGCATCTGGGATGAGAGGAAGTGAAAAAAAGATGGAAAACATTGATTCTAATATGCATTTGAACATAACCATGTGAGTTACAGTCTGCAGCGGTTGCCTGGTGTAGGGATCAGGTCATCAAAGCAAAGAAGAAAAGAGAAAACTTTATTGCAAGCCCTTAGCTCTCCAGATGTTTTGAACTATGGCTTCCAAACCGTTTACTAAACTAGCAAGGGTTGATGGGAATTGCTGTCCAAAACATCAGAAGAGCCACAATGTGCAGATATCCGCATTATTGTGTAAGCCAAATGCAAGTCACATTAGATGATCATTGATATCAAAAAAGGACTAAAAACAAACAACAAATTGACATCATGTGACTCAGCAATTGGGGCACATAAGGACTGTTAAGAATACTCAGTGGCAAACTCCAACAAAATAGGCCATTGCCCCTCCTGACAAGGATTGAAGAGCAATTTCTCCAGCCAGTACTGATAAGAAATCCTTGCCATCTGTTGGACCATCCCATAGTCTATGTGAACTCAGGTGACAGAACATGTTTCAAGTTTGAAGTCTCTTCTTTTTAAGGCATGCTCTCTTTGCTTTCTTTTATAATCCCTTCCTTTGAGTGGCATGCATATTTCTATGCCATCGATGCACAGATCTTCTCAATTCCTTCTTTCATAGACGTTTTATGTCAGCATGTATTTGCTTGCCTTTTTTCCAGTCAATCCTAAATGGACGGATGCTGTATGGGTCCAAAAACTGTGCAAACCGGAAGTTTCTATTCTTTCCTGCTTCTGCCTCCTTCGCCTAACCAGGGTCCATATAGTTTCCTCTATCTACCACATCGGCATATAACTTGGGTATTTCTGTTTGATGTTTCTTTTTTCTTGAAGGAAATATCTATCCGTTCTGAATTGTTGTTTCTGCTTATAAAATAGTAAGACATTTACATATGTACTAATGTTCGGCTCTGTTGAATTGCTAATTTAGACTTTAACATTATGCCATCTAAATTGTTCTCTTTGAATAGGTCTAGCTGAGTGTCTAGTCTGCATTCTTTTTGCTTAGCTAAACTCTTTGTTGAACGCGCGTATCCTCATTATATAAAACTCCCAATGGGGTTGAGCAAGTGTGGAACTACATGTTGGCATGCAGGAGAGGAGCATAACCTAAGCAACCCCATACATACGGTCAGCCAGTGAATGTATAGCTTTACTTTTCCAGCATTCATTCGCCATCACTTACTTTGTCGCAGTCACATCTGCAGACATTTACTTTGTCATTGCAGAGGGAGACACCCCTCTTCTTTGCTACCCTATATCCCCCCGTTATGCCTTGACCGCAAACCTCACCTTACGCCATACCTAATCTCATCTATTACAATCTTCACAATGTGAAGATGACAGCGAAATAAAGGCATTACAAAGTAAATGGTGAAGTGAATGTATGACAAGAGAAATGTATGACAAAATAAATGCATGACAAAGTAAATGCCTGGAAAAGTGAATGTATGATACATTAATGTACGTGGTGTAGAAAAGGGGCATAACCAACCAGCCCGCGAGTTTAAATGAAAAGTCCCTCCAGGTGGGAGCCCCAGAAAAGTGAATATTGATATATGCAACCATTTCCTTTCATGGACATTACCTACACTTTCTTAAACAATTAAGTAACAAAACAACACCACGGACCAAACGACACTTGCCATTCTCAGTGTCCATTATAATTTGTTTATTTATCAGGACTCAATATTAATTTGCTAAGAAAGGGTAGCTAAGCCGGTCAAGTGGCACAGCGAGTAGAGCGCTCGCTTTGACATCTGTGCAGAGCCTGTTGACGCAGGTTCGAATCCCGGCGGGGCCAAACTCAGCCTTTCATCCTTCCGAGGTCGATAAATGAGTACCACACACCGTGGGTAATAATAAGCAGCGCTCAGATACCTGAGGGTTCGTAGCGCTATATAAATTCTAAATTATTATTATTAACTATGTACATTTGAATGCAAGAGCGAACATTAGGAGCATCAGTCAAATTCTAATTTCTACAAGGGCTTACTGAAGCCATATCCATGTTCTGAACCAGAAGGGTGCCCACTAAGAAGTAGCTTAAATTTGTCAGAAGCGATTCTGTGACACATGAAGACTTCACCATCCACGAAGTTGCCAGATGAAGGAAACTGCAGTAAGCATATGTACACCATTTTTCATTCATAATAGTGTGACACTTGCTTAATAGCTCCCAGGAAGCAACGCCTATGAGCACCTAGTCCCCAGAACCCACACCTATGATTTGTACAGGAGAGTATGACCAACCTCAATCTGGCCCCATGATGTTTCCCTCACTTAGAGAGAGAACACAACATCAGAATAGTTTATTGCAGAACCAGGCAAAGCTGGTGGCGATTACAGGGTGAGCGGAGAGGACTAACAAAAACAGCTTTTACTCACATATTTCCTTGTGACCTGTGTGACAAGTGAGCAATGTTGGAGAAAGGACAACAAAGAAGCAGCAGTTCAGAGGTTGGCCAGGCCCCAGAGGTGGTGCTAGAGTGACAGCCTACATAGCGGGCTGCCCCTCTGGCCTCCCCTTCCAGGGGATACCAAACACCTCGCCTCCTCCTCCCCCTCAGAGGCGGAAGTGGCGTCCCCAGGTAAGACACATCCCGTCTCGCGTCCGGGGAGTGCTTATACAGCAGGGGCTGTGGTGGCCCTTTGATTTTTTCATAGCCCCTTCTTGAAGACCCATCCTCCCTCTCCCTCTAGTAACACCTAGCTCAGGGGTAAATTTAGGTAATGGTTCCAATTTTCCAACTTGAAGGATTCTGATTGCTTCCGATGTATACGTGTATACTTTGAGGATAACCTTTCTTGTCAGGGAGTAGTGAAGATTCCGAGAGAGTATTGCAGATCATTTTGTGATTGTGTATTTATGTTGCTAACTATCTTTTTTTGTCACAGGCAGAGTTTTGGGGTGGTCCTAAACCGGGGAGGAGATTTTAATGCTGCGGTTTCGGCCATGAGCGGCACTGGAATGGCTGCACTCAAGTTAAATCCAGACAACAGGCATTGACTCCCCCTTCGGGACAGTTGAGAATCCATCATCTGAAGTCAGTGGTCCCGATATATACTGATTGCCAGTTTATAACCAGAAGCGGACATCCGCTACGTTGCAAATGGCAAACAGAGATTGACACGAGTCACCCTTGGACTAGAATATTGTTTTGCGTATGTGGCTGGGACCGGCACAATTTGTTTGCTCGAATAAACTGTGATCTTTGTGTTTCCAAAACTTTACAACTGTTTCTGTGGTTCTTATAAGGGGAATTGACCCTGGTTACCAGGCTTTGAGCATACTGCAAGGGAGAGAGGGCTACAATGGGGGATCGTCCCACTATGTGTTTCCCATAAAGCCTCCGGTCAGACGCAGAGCGCTGTGAGTGTAGTGGAGTAAAAAAACGGTGAGAGCGTTTATTCGCATATATCATTGGGACCTGTGTGATAGTGACCAGCATTGGAGATAGGACAGCAAAGAAGCAGAGTGTGTTTCCCATAAAGCCTCCAGTCAGGTGCGAAGTGCAGTGAGTGGAGTGCTGGGAGAAGAGTGCGAAGTGCAGTGTAGGCAGTCCAGGTGTAGGCGAGCTTGGTCCATTTCACTTCCTGTAATAGAGCAAGGAAGCAAGACTGTATGACCTTCGTAAGGGGCCCAAACTCTTCTTAGAGAACTCTGAAAAAGCATTAATGAATTTTGCATGGGCATTACCTCACCCGTTGTGTTCTGCTGAAGCGGGGGTGGATCAATCTGCTACCCCGGCAAAGAACAGGATACTTCTCTTACCGCCAGCAGGGGGTGGGGCAATGACTGCTGATAGGCGGGGTTCAGTTGCATTCTCTAAGGCACAGGCACGTAATACTACTCTGAATCCAGTTAATCACACTGTGCAGATACACACGGTTCCAGGAGGTTTCTCTGACTCCTGTTTAAATATGCCTCCTATGATTGAGGAAAACAAGCCGGTGAGCAATGATGTTTTGTTTTCTCCCTCTCCAGGCACCAGATTACAGAAACTTTGCACTGGTGCAAGTGCAAAGTTTGCACAGTATTAACACTAGGGCAAAGTTTGCCCTATTTTTACAAACACTGGGGCACATTAAAAAAACATTGCACCTCGACAAGTGCAGTTTGGCATATTAAAAGCAGCAGGGAAGAAATTGCCCTTGTTAAAAAAAAAGATACATTTTCACTACATTTTGCACCAGGCAAGGTGAATTTGTATCTTTTTTTAGGCAACAACCAGAGGAAGAAGTGAATAGCAATGCCCTGATTGGCTTGATCTTGACTCTGCCTTTGTTAAATTGTATGAAAATATAAAGCTTGAGACGGTGAAGCATACGGCTTTGCTAGTGATGATTCAGGAAAATGCGGATTACCTTCTCAAAAAATCTAATGAAAGCCCATCTGGTAACAAGACAGAAGTGATAGTCTCAGATAAACAGGTGGCAGATTTCAGAATAGTTCTAGGTTCTGCAGGAAAAGGGAGAGGCACAAGGTGGACATTTTACCACTGTGCATGACGGACGAGGAACTGAAGCGGGTGGTGGAGTCCCTTGAACAATCAGATTTCCAAGAACCCCACCAGATAAGAATGGAAGCACAGGATGAGAACTCTGGCCCCAGTATCACAAAGAGGAAGTACCTAAAGAAATCTAAAAATCCAACTGCTATTGAGAGCTTGCAGGGTGCAACAGAAAAAAATAAGAATCAAGACGTATCATCGGCACAGAAAGAAGCTCTAGGGCCAGTGTTAACAGGTTCTGCAGCAAGAGTTTCAGTAGATAAATCTCTTTCTCCATCACAACTGATTATACATTTGATTAATGAAGATTTGGGAGATAGTAGAGCAATGGCCAGTCGTAGTCCGACGTAATGTATTACTAATGAGGAATTAAGAAGGGACTACAAGGACAAGTTTGCAGAAAAGCAATGTGTGTCAATTCAGTGTGGGGGAAATTACTTTAATATAGGGACAAGGAGTCCAGTCCCTTCTAAGTCTATCATGGGTGGGACCCTAGGGTGAGTGCCAGTTCAGTTGCAAATGGCTTAATTGGGAGTATGTCAAATAATAATATTAAGAAAAGAGAAATTAGAGAAAAGCATGAACGAGCACCTGTTGGTCCTAGTAGAATGTATGATCAAAAACGTGCACCCATTTACTGAATAATAATCTTTTTATTTTAGACTCTATCTTCACTAAGGAGGATGAAGTCATTATGAATCCTCAAACAATACTGTTACAGAAACTGTACACCAGTGCAAGTACAACAATTGCACGTTATTAGCATAAGGGCAAAGTGTGCCCTATTTTAAAAAAAAAAACACAGGGACATATTAGAAAACTATTGCACCATGACAAGTGCAATTTGGCATGGTATAAGCACATGGGCATGCATTTTTTTTGCCAGTGCAGTCAAAATGTATCTTTTTTGCCGAAGGGCAATTTTGCACTGGTGCTTATACCATGCCAAAATGGACTTGGTACGGTGCAATCGTTTTCTAATGTGTCCCTTTATTTTAAAAAAAATATGGTAAACATTGCCCTAGTGCCTAATACTGTGTAACTTTGCACTCACACCAGTGCAAGGTTTCTAAAATGTGGGCTCTGGTGAGTTTAAGTAGAGCTGTGATGTACAGCCACTCCTATTTCATTTCTCTACTAAAATCTGCTGTCCCTATGGCTCTCCCTATCTCAGAGAAACAAAGCAAAAAGAATTGGTTACCCCTCTCTATGCTAGCAGAGATTGAGATTGGTGATGTTTTTACACAATATTTATATTTGTATAAAGACGGCTGACAAATCAGAGAGAGCCTCAAACACCTTCTTTATGAAACCACATTATCATATAAAAAGGTTTTTATTCATATATCAAAAATTTACATAATCTTAAAAATTACTTAGCAATTCATCACACGCAATTCAAAATCTTACAGATGACACTAAATGTGCCCGGGTAGAAGGCTACTGTATGTGTGTGCATGTCTCCGTAGTCGAAAGTTACAGAGAAACAAAAAACAGAGCAAAAAAGGAGACTCTATTTATGAACAGTCTCAGTTAGATCGTCGACATGTTTCGGCCTTAAATTATATTGTAGACTATCTCTAGTGTGTTTTCATTATAGACATGCAGGCCTTCTTCAGGACAAAACATTTCTTCAATATAGTGGTTTACTCCTGTACACCCCTTTGATTGCTGGTCAAAGACAACATTTCTATAAAAAACAACATAGAAAAACAAGAATAAAAATGTGGTTCAAACAGTGTTCATGGCATTTCTATTATGGTACTCTATACTACAATAGCATGAAAAATCAATTCAATATGAACAGCACCAATATCTTACTTTCATCTACTGTCAGCATGCAGAAGGTTGCTCTCCTCCTTATTAGGCTGCTAATCTCAAAACAACAGGCCCACATTTGCATCTATACTTACTTTTTAGCGTGGAACATACATGATGGATGGCGGCCTCAGATAACGCGTTCGCTCTCAACTTCCTCCTGCAGCGGGATGACCATCAGCAGGGAAAACAAGGCACTTTTTATAGTGTGACTACATGACACACGTGGCTAAGAGAAATTTCATCATGTGAGTGTGACAAAACAGGCTGATCTCTTAAAGGAGAAGTAACATATCGATCGAGTATAGTTAGTCGTGATTTTAAAAGTGATTCGAAGTATCTTTAGTGAAGACAATGACTTAAATAGAGGCGGTCTCATGTGTGTGAAGCTGTTTTCCAGCAATAAAATGCTAAAGAACAAACTCGCATGCCTAATGTTCTGACTGGTGCGCTTATTAATTAAGCTATCTGTATTTGGTCAGAATTCTTTCTAAGTGCACACTAATTTCATTTATGTCTAACAAAATGTAAAGACTATAATGTGATTTCTTCATCTATACCAGAACTTTACTCAGTAGGCAGTGTCTCAACCGGCCGGAGTGGGGCCCATAGCCCAACATCTTAGATCTTATTCATAGGTGTTTCTTATATTTCTCTGCACAACAGGAAACAACTTAAGCTACTTAGTTGAATTATGTCTGTTCTTAACAGACATACTTCTGATCTTATACTGACATTAAGGTGTTCCACTCAACTGAAGAATTTAAGCCTGATCGTACAGTGTCTAGGGTGTAAATCCACCGCTGTTCGCATCTGCTTAGCATCAGTTCTCTGTTAGCCCATCTTTCTGAGAATTTCATTTTTTGAATGACAAACCAGGACATTTCAGTGTATTTATGCTTTTTAGACTTGTAGTGCGAAACTAGCGGTTTGTTCTCCACTTCGTTCTTCAAACATGATATGTGTTTGCAGATACGTTGCCTAATAGGTGTTTTAGTTTTGCCTATGTACAATAAATTACAAGGACACTTAACACCATACACTACCCAGTCTGTGTTAAAATTGGAAAAATCAAATAATTCCCACATTTTACCATTTAGCTCAATAGTTTTTAGGTTGCTCGTGAGGGAGCAGACAGAGCACTGGCCACATTTAAAATGACCAGTGAGCGGGGGAGGCCTCATAATGTTGTTTGTCTTGGTATTTCATGTTTCGTGGGGTAGGTGTGAACCAAAACATCCCTAAAGTTCTTCTGACATTTGAAGGCAAATCTGGGAATCGTTGACACAAAGTCAGGAGTATACATGGGCGTAATTTTAGGGGGGGACGAGGGTGTTTGTCCCCCCCAACTTTCATTACACATTATTTTGTCCCCATTCATTTGAATGGAGCACCTTTTCTTCAGAGGTCATGTCCCCCCCAACATTTTCAGCAAAGTTTCTCCACTGGGAGTATATAGCATGTGCCAATGTTTTTTAATGATTCTTCTCAGTCCATTGCTGATGGGACTGAAGGTGCTGATGCACGTTATTTTTTTCTCCTGAATTTTCTCCTCTGGGTGGAGACATTTTTCTCTGTCCGTGTGTTGTGCCCGTTTGAATGCAGTATTGATCACTTTTCTAGAGTAGCCTTGTGATTTAGATCTTGACTTCAGATCTTTACCCTCCTTGATATAGTCATTCATATTGGAACAGTTCCTTCTTAGCCTTAGAAATTGGCCCACGGGGAGATTATCTCATAGTCCCAGCGGGTGAAAACTGTTATATCTTAATAATGTATTCTTATTGGTTGGTTTTCGATAAAGAATAGTCACAAGTTGCCCTGTTTCTGTTTTTTTGGATAAGTAGATCTAAGAATGTAATTCATTCAGGTCATAGGTCATGGTAAACTTGATGTGTGTGTTATGGTTGTTCAACCACTCCAAAAAGCTGTTTAAGGTATCAGTATCTCCCTGCCATAACATTAAAAACATCATCAACATAACGCAACCATTTGATGATATTGGTTTGGTATGGATTGTTAAGATGGTAGATCAATGAAGATTCTAAATGATTCATGAATAAATTGGCCAAATCGGGGGCAAATGTTAGTTGCCCCATGCCTGTTCCGTGGATTTGTCCATAGAATAGGAAGAAGTTCTCAGTCAGCGCAATTTTGATGCATTCTAAAATGAATGCTGTTGGAACTCTTTCTAGAGGTCATGTGTGTTTATTCAAAAACTGTTTTATCACTCTTAGACAGTCTACTTGTGGGATACTAGTATATAGAGCTGTGACATCTAGCGTCACTAGTATTGTTCCTGCTTCTATTGAGAGATATTTTAATAAGTTGATCATGCTCATTGTATCCTTCACAAAAGATTGCATCAATCTTACAAAAGGTCAAAGGAACCAATCAGAATATATTGATAATGGTTCTAGCAGTGAGTTGATGGCTGAGACAATCGGTCTGCCAGGAGGGGTTACCAGTTTTTTTTTGTAGAAAGCTGGTATGGTAGGATTGGTGTTAATAAGGAAGAGATGTTCATCCTGTTCTATCCAACCTTCATCCAAAGCATGGACCTTAAGGCTTTTTGTTTCCTCTTTTATGCAAACAGAACAATCTCTATCTAGTTTCTGATAGAACAGCTGGTTGTGTAATTGGAGTTCAACTTCAGGTTCATATGGGTTTTTATCACAAAGGACAATCTCATCCATCTTCTCTAACTTCTACACTATCACCTATCCCCCCTCTCTCACGAAGTCCAGTAGGAAAAAGCACAAAAAAAGACATCTTGAGTGCAAACCAAGGACTTCCCCTTTCAGACACCTATGTCAATGTTTCCTCCAGATAAGTTTTCACTGATAGCCTCTTCTCTGTCCCCTCTCCAGATCTATGCACCCCCATCTCATCTGAACTCTCTCTCCTTCCACATTCTCTACCATTAACGGTGACACCAAGTGGGAAGTCCTCTTGGCCGGCCTCTCATCTTCACGTTGCTTCGTTAATGTCTATCACACAGGCACTATCCTGGTTCAGGGTCCTCAACACAACCTCTGTCTTTGACCGGATCCTGCCTTCTCCCATTAACTTCCTTCCTTCTCCTGCATCTCCCCCCACTATTCTCTCTCTTCCTTCTCTAACTTGTGTACCACACCCCTGTATCCCTCAAGAAAATCTTCAAAGGTGGAGACCACCTCCATCTGGCGACTCTTAATGCCCATTCAGACAACATATACTGACATCTGCCTCCTTCTTGAAGACATTGACCTCAACATTCTCGGTCTTACCGAGACATGGTCCAATGCCAGCTCAGTCACTGATTTCTATTACTCCACAACACTCAAAGCCTCAACATCACCACACTGGTGGGAGGGAGGCCTTAATGAGTGGGTTCCTGCATCTATCCTATCTACTCAGCTCTACTCTTCTTTTCAAAGTCTGGTTTGCAAGCTGGTCATCTCTCCCATCTCTACCCTGACCATTTATACTCTTTACCGGCATCCAGGTGCCACCATCCTGTTCCTCTCTGAATGGGCTGATTTCTGTTCTTCCTTACTTTCACCCACCTCCAACCTCCTCCTCCTGGGTGACTTCAACATCTAACTGGACTCCCCTGGCTCTGCATCCACTCTCTTCACTGACCTCTGCACCTCTCTTTCCCTCTCCATTCTACCTTATGGGCTGACCCATTCAGCTGGAAACACTCTGGATGCCCTCATACACTCCGGCCTCTCTCTCTCCCCCCACTAGTCACCCATATTTCCTGGCGAGACCATTCTCTCCTCTCCTCTGGGTCCCTTTGGCACCCCCAAAAACCCTGCGAAACTCGTTCATGAACATCCACCCAATTAAACAAGTGTCAGCTACTGCCTTCCCTTCCATCTTCACTCCCATCTACCACTACCTCTGATTCAACCTCTGACTCTGTTCTCAGCATCCTCCACCTGTCCATCTTCCATTAATGAGGATCCACCTGAAATTGGCCTCAAAGCGCAATACCTGGTACGACTGAAAGTGCAGGGCGTTAGAACGGAAGTGGCAAACCTCAGGATCATTCTCTGACAAACTGGCCTGGTGCCTACTCCAAAGGTAATACAGATGCTCCATCCACGCCAAGGAAATAGCCCACATACAGGCACAGGTTTCTGGTGCTTCCAGCAACAGAGCTGAACTTTTCAAGATCTGCAGGGAACTAGCCAACCTTTCTGGAGTCTCCCCTTGCCTTCCTCTGCCCCTCTCCCTCCTCCTCCCTACTCCACCTTCTCCCCTGTTACACCTGAAGAAGTTACTAGTGTTGTCCGCTCCATGAAGGTCTCTTCTAAACAGGTTTCCCCTTGCTCATCCAGGACCATCAAGGATAACATTGGCTCTCCTGCCCCCAAACTCACTGATTTCTACAATCACTGGATTTTACCCTCCTCCCTTAAGCACACCCTTGTGTGCCTACTCCTGAAACGTCCTTTATCAGACCCTACCTGCCCTTCCAATTACCACCCTATTTCCATCATTGCCTTCCCGGGGAAAGCTGCTGGAGAAGCTGGCGTTGCCCCAACTCAATTCACACACGGAACTTGTCGGTGGTCTCCACGACCATCAATATGGACTCCAAGCATCCAGAGGCACGGAAACTGCTCTTCAGAACACCCGGGAAGAACTGCTTGTATCTCTGGACTCCAACTCCCCAGCTGTCCTCATCGTTCTCGATCTCTCCTCTGCCTTTGACACAGTCAACCATTCCATCCTCATACAAAGGCTCCACGATACCCTTGGTATCTCGGAATGGGCACTGGAATGGCTGACATCCTTCCTAACTGACAGTATTCACAAGTAGTCCTGGGCACCTTCTCCTCTCCTACTTCCTTCTCCACTTGTGGTGTCCCCCAGGGTTCTAACTTCTCCCCCTGGCTCTTTAACATCTAACTTGCTCAGCTTGCACATCTCATCTCCTCCTTCTTCTCTAACTTTCAATGTTATGCTGACGACACAGAGCTCTATTTGAAACTTCCTGCTGAACCACTTGAACCCTACATCATTCCTGACTGCCTATCTACCATCAAGTCCTCTTGCACCACCAACAAACTCTGCCTCAGTAACTGTAAAACTGAGAACCTTCCCATTGGGGCCCCTGCTCCCTCCTTCTTCCCTTCACTCTTGGGCTCTCCCCCTGCTCCTTCCTCTGAAGCCTGAAACCTTGGAGTCATCTTCGACTCCTCTGCCTCCTTCCTCCCTCACACTCAGGACATTGCCAAGAAGTCCAACATTCAGCTGTTCCTTCTGAAAGAAATTCTTACTTTTCCCACTTTCCCACAGAGGCTCAATGTTACCCGAGCCGTGGTTCTCTCTAGGCTTAACTATTGCAATAGCCTTCTCTTGAATCTTCCTTCTTCCACTCTGTGACCCCTCTAGCTAATCCAGGACAGAGCAGTGGGATTTATCCTTGGATTGAAGCCCAAAGACGCACCTCTTCTGCCCTAGAAATTCTTCACTGGCATTCGGTTGCAACACAGATTGAATTCAAATCCCTCTGCATCATCCACAAGGCTGTCTGGGCCTGGGGGCCACACTATCTTCAATTTTATCTCACTAAATATTCTCCCTCTAGACCACCACGCTTCTCTGGCACAAAGTCTTTGTGTCTAAAGCATTTTACTAAAGAGAGGGTAGGTGGTCGATCGCTTTCCTCAGCTGGCTCCCTCCTATGGAATAGCCTTCCTCTGCAGCTGTGCCTTGAGCAGGACTTTCTTAAATTCCGGAAGCTCCTCACGACTTTCCTCTTTACCTCCTCCTTCCCTTCTTCTTTCCTCTGCTAACCCCACAGTTGCTGGGATTTGTGTCTGGGGCACTTATGCATCCGCGGGGCCCCTGACCTCTTACATCCAATCGGCCCAGCTGTCTACCCTCAGCACTTGCTTTGGCAACCCTCTGCCCTGGAGTTTCACACATACTCCTAACGTGGCTCCAGGCCGTGTAACACTCAACAACCCAAGCCCTTCATCTTTGGCTCCCCCATGAGCCCGGACTCTGAAGCACTTACCCCCTCTGCCCTCCTCCTTGCTGCCCTTGCACTTTTTGAATACTCTCAAGGCATATTAGGTTTGTCATTTCTTTCGTTTTCCCTCCTCTGCTCTTTTAAATATTGTGTTTTTGTAATGTATTTCACTCCTCTGTTCCCTCCCATCGCCCTGTGCCGTATAAGCGCCTAACACGCAAACAATAAATGTATCACCTTTTAAGCGATATTATGATCTAATTGAAAGCATGTTGTGGAGAGGAGCGTTAGTGTTTTGCAGCAGTCCATTCCAATGGCATGTATAAGGTATGAACTGGGGATTGTGTCTTTGAACGCTAAAATCTATTGAAAAATGCTGCAACAACATGGTAAATGTATTACTCCTCATGTGAATACCTTAAATTCAGAGATTTAAATGGGTAGTGCAAAAATTGCTCAATCATTGAGTAAGCTATGCATTGCGCAGGAGTTGAAGATGGTCGAGTGTAGAGAGGATGTTATTTTATCCAAGCAATAAAAATGGAGGCAGGGCTGGGAAAATGAAGTGCATAAGTTGGAATTCTAAAGTAGATATAGGGAATTAGGTAAGAGCCACCGGACAACAGATTCCTCTGTCACCTACTTGATTAAATATCCTTTGTGGACATGTGCAAGCAGTATGCTATGCTTCTCCTTTAATTTGTTGCTGAATGCCACCAACTGTCACCTGTGGAAAGACCCTTACATTGTTAGTCCCGTCTGCTGGTGTCACGAAATAAACCCTCACGCATAACAAAGTCTGCCCTGGGAGACTTTATTCTGAAATGGAATCTCCCCAGTGAAATAAATTCACCCCATGACAAGAAATGTATTTCTTCTAATTTTGAACCCTTAAACATCTGACATTTTTTTTCTGTCTTTACTCTTTTAGGGAGGGATTTGGGAAAAAGTATTCCCCCCCCCCCCGGAGATTCTATTTCAGAATAAAGTCTCAGCGGGAGACTTCATTCTGAAATAAAATCTCTGGGGGAGAGTTTATACGTGAGAGGGTTTATTTCTTGATACCGGCACTGTAATGTCAGTCCAGACTCATTAAAGCACTTGTTGGTTGACTGTCGTACCACACTTAATATGCGCACTAAGCACTTTAGGTAGTGTGTCCAAGATTTTAGACTATCGCCGTGGAACCTTTTATGGGAAAGGTTATGTATGGATCACTGTCCAACTACTACATTCATTGCACTTTGTCAATAGATGACTTAATGTAATTGCATATTATATTTGATGTGAATGTTATGAGTGTGTGGTAATATTGTAATGTTTAGTAAATGTGTTAAGGTTTGAATGTCTTCAAACTAAATGACGCAATAAATAGAATATGGGTTTTCTGGAATCTCCGCTCCAAAAGAGTAAAAGGCAGTTGTGCTCTTCAGTTATCCCTGTGCTATACCATGTTCTTTTCCCCAGAACTCCTCTTCTTACTGGCACGTCCTCCTTCATTGCAGACACTATAGCACATCATCGCTGGTGTCAGAGACAATGCTAAGACAAGCATGCATGCAGACCAGGAGGGACTGCTTTGGGGCTTGTGGATCCTTGCCCCATCAGTCCAAATCCAGCAGATCAGATGATTTATAGATTTCCACACCCTTGATATTAATTAGTGCTTCAGCAGCATGTTTAAATGCTAATTAGGTTATGGTCCGTCACCATATGATTAGGAATGCAATTAAATTTGGAACATTAAAGCCCTGCTGGGCCCTCACCCTCTCTTTAGAGGATCATTTATTCCTCAGTCTTCCTACCAGTCAGCCTCTCAGATCAATACCTACAATGTTCTAGTTCCAATGTCATGACAGGGGCTCTGCCCTGTATAGACCACAGAAATGTTCCCTCTTAGCTGTGCGCATGTGTATTTGCCCAGCTTCATTCTAGGTGCCGCTCAGAAGAGTTTTAGCAGCGCACACAAACAATTCCAATCTTCTCAATAATTAAGAAGGCACAAGCCTTTACAGTTACAGGCACAGTTACATGACATTAGCCCTCATTACAGGTTTGGTGGTCCGGAATTAACGGTGCCGGTAAAACTGTACTGGCACCGTTTTCCAGACCGGCACATTCAGATCCAAGATGGCAGAAACCCCATCGCGGCAAAGCGACCCACACGGTGCTCCCGCACCCGGTAGCACCGTGAACGCAAATAGGTGGACGACTCGGCAGAGCTCCCTTAATTACCGGCACAGCGCAATACCGGGTACATTATGAGTACCACGTACACGGAAACACCACCAAAAATATGGCAGTAGTACCATGAACACCGCGCCTGCAACACTGGCACCTCGGAATAGACATTAAACAGTGGCAGGTGAGCTGCATTAAGCCCCAGGTGTGCACAATTAGGCCAGCTGCACATCATAGGTGACTGGGAGCCTACAAAAGGGCCTCACCCACACCCAACCCACCTACAAACACAACCATGCTGGCAGTCGGCCTAGCAGCAATTGGGATGGGGAACCTGCAAGCAGCAGTGGAGTTAGAAGCAGCACTGAGGCAGAGGCAGAGGCGGTGGCGGCGTAGGCGCAGGAGGCAAATGAGGAACCCGGTGGCCATCCCAAATATCAATGTACAACAGGTACCACCCCGCAGACAGCCAGCAATACCCTGCATCAAGGCCTCACCCTGGAAAGTGACCTCAAGTCAAATACATACATGATACTGGCTTGACAGGGTCAAAATATTATCAATTGTCACCCTTATTGAATAAGAATAAGACAGCAGCCTCACCAACATCCCAATTGCAATCCCACCCCTGCTGAAGGTAGTCTCTGTACTGCACTTTCTTGCCACTGGAACCTATCAGCACACTGTTGGGAAGCTGCATGGGTTGTCACAATCCTGTTTTTCAAGGATACTCATCCAGGTACTGGATGTGCTGCTGCGCCATTTGTCAGACCACATTGCCCTACCCCGAACCCCTGCACAGGTCAATGGCACCAAAGTAGCCTTCCATGCTCTTGCTGGCATGCCCAATTGCATTGGCGCATTAGATTGTATGCATGTGGAGTTGACTATCAGACATGCAATTGAGGTGGTGTATCGCTATCGGAAGCAATTTCACTCACTCAACGTGCAGATGGTATGTGATGGACAGCAACTCATCAAGCATTGCTGTGCACATTTACCAGGGTCCACACACCCTGTGGTATTGCGGAACTTCACATTGCCAGGGTACATGGAGCGTTATGCGGGACAAGAGACCTGGCTGTTGGGTGAGTAGAACTGCCAATGCATGACCTCTATGTAGTGGGGGGGAGGGGGAATAGACAACCACCACAGTGTCCCCGGCTGTTGGGTGAGTAGAACTGCCCGTGCATGACCTCTGTGTAGTGGGTAGGGGTATGGGCAATAGACAACCACCACAGTGTCCCTGGCTGTTGGGTGAGAAGAACTGCCAATGCATGACCTCTGTGTATTGTGTGGGGGGGGCAATAGACAACCACCATAGTCCATCGAGCTTACCGCAGCAACTGGCAAATGGCGGTATACCATGTCATGGGAATACATACCCTGGCTAATCGTAAAAATACCCTAGCCATGGAGTGGCACACCATACAATGGCAACATGTGGCTGCGAGTATCTCCAACGGTGAATAAAAAGTAGCTACACCCATGTGCATGATAGCTACACATCGTGCTGTGTGCAGTAGTCCCTACGATCGAATGGGCTGCATCTGCCAGACGCAGATTTTGCCAGCACCTCACAATACATAAGGCACCTACTACATCAGAATACATCATTGTGTAAGTTGCAATGAATGAGACATATGGTTGCCTAGCAGCACACCACGAATGAAGACACCAGACAAAACAGTCCCTGTAGGAATGTGTGGCCCAAGTTTGCAGAATAGAAATGTCATTCAGAGTCATACCAGATGGCACATCCGTGGGTTGTGCAGAGTTCTGTGCTGATCTCATACAGAGAGTCTGTACATGCTATCATTTGCAACAACAAACCACTAACATGTCTCCTTACTGTCACACCCATGCAGGTGATGCCGGATATGCACTCAAGCCATGGCAGGGGGTGTGATAGAGCAGACCTTTGGACTACTGAAGGCCAGGCTCCGCTGCCTCAGTCAATCTGGCGGGGTAGACAACATTATTAATACACACACAGAAGAAGATTGTCCACTTGTAATTCAAATTTGCAAACCAGTGTATTAAGGAAAGAACAAATGGAACAGGTGCAATAATAAAGAATTCCCACACATGACACCCCCCCACCTCCCAAACATACCCACCCACCACCCAGGCTCTGACTAGCTATCCCCACTATGGACCACACCCACCTCCCAGACCTCCTCCTGGGGCTCCCTTCTAGGGAGCTTGAAGGAGTGGTGCTGGTGGAGGGCAAAGCAGGGTTTGGTGGGGGCAGGCGGCTCATGATGGCCTGCAGGGACAGCGACATTGTCTCTGCAATGTTCGATTGGACGCTGTTGCCCTCTTGTACCCTTCTGGACATCAACATGTTTGATGCTGCACAACGGCCAATTGCACGCGATAACCGGTGGACAGACTTTTCGTTGCTCTCCCGCTGCATCTGTGACTCTGCACGTTGGAGCCTTGATACCTCCAGGTGTTGCTCCACAAGTCTGCTCAGCGTGTCCCGACGTTGCTCATTGCGCTCAGGCATTCCGTCAACTCCGGCAGCGATGGCATAGGGGAGCGCATTGGACTGTGGAGGCCCATTGGGCTGAATGTTCCCAGTTGATCCGGCGTGGAGGTGCACCTCTCACTCCCTGACCCTGGTGCCTCATTGCCATTATAGTCTGGTGTGCTTTCCGCCCTATCAGACTCTGGCTGGTCTGTAGGTGCTGCAGCACTTACTGGTGTAATTGGGGTGGCGGGAGGGGGATTTGTTGGCGGTGCCTCCTGGCTTGCTGCCACTGCAGGGGGATTTTCCAGCAGTGCCTCCTGGTTTGCCGCCACTGCAGGGGTGGTGGTCCCCTGAGCGTGGTGCAACTGGACCAAGGGCGACGGAAGTGCCTGCGCTGGGTGACATTTGTCGTCTCTGACGATGGCCACATCCAGTCCCCCTTGACATCGCCTGATGACCCCTGTCAGTGTCAGATGATGTTCCTGTAGGGGATTGTAAGGCCTACTGTTAGTGGTGTTGCAGGATGTGTATGATAGAATCACATGCAAGACACTCCTCAAGCTTCATCATCACATGCAAGACACTCCTCAAGCTTCATCTGTGTGCGGTTACATGAATTGATGTGTGCTGCGGTCATGTGTGTGAGTCAGTGGTTCCACTTTTGTGCACGCCATATGGATGGCTGGGGGTCGGGTGGTCCATGGGGGTACTGGATGTGCTGGTGTTGATGGGGGTCTGTGATATTTGGCTCTCTATGCATTGCTGGGTGCGGGGTCCCATGGGGGTGCTGGGTGTGCTAGGGTTGATGGGGTCTGTGATATGTGGCTCTCTGTGCATTGCTGGGGGGTTCCATGGGGGTACTGGGTGTGCTAGAGTTGATGGGGTCTGTGATATGTGGCTCTCTGTGCATTTCTGGGGGGACGCTACACCTTGATTCACATTTTCTTTGCACTTTCTGAAAGTACAGCCTCCCCGGGTGTCACTGCCCAGGCCTCGGCACCGCCAAATCCCTCAATTCCTTTGAAGTGCAGCATGCTGCTACACCTCTCCTCCCATGGTAGCAGCTTCAGTGGGGAATGTGGTCCGTCTCCTCTGGCACTGCATAGCTGTCTGTGGGCTGCCAGCATGTTCCTCACCCTCATCCGCAGGTCATCCCACCTCTTGTGGCAGTCTTTCACAGAATGGGTGGTCACCCCAACAGCTGAGAGCGTTTGGGCAGCCTCAGCCCATATGGCCTTTCATCTCTGCTGCGTGGTGTGCCTCTGTCTGCGTTGAACAACTCCCCTGCATTGTCGAGTTCCGCCTCATTGAAGTGGGGTTCCCGCTGCCGGCTGACTGGGATGTCATCTTCCTTGGTGTTTCTAGCCTGTCACTGTTGCTGTGGATCTTGTGGTACCAGAGGATTGCAGTGGATTGTGATTTATGTAATGGCCGCCGCTCTCTTTCCGGTTTTCGCGATAACGGTATTTACGGCACCAGTGTTTCCGCCTCCGCTATGTCCGACATGCGCAAAGCGGATACGGATGTACCGTAGGCATTTGGGCCGCTGCATCCGTCTCCGTCGGTGTTACCATACTGGTGGTGGCACCGGTTCTGCACTTTAATGTGGCGCACGGCCGACAAGCCGTAATTCGGCCTTGTTTCCGCATCCATGTGGTGCCGGAACTGGTGTCACTGCCATTACGGTAGCCCTGGATTTCGGCTGCCAAACTGGAATTGAGGGCTATTTTCTTTCTCTCTTAATAGGTTAAATTATTCTAACTAGTCCTTATATCTGATGTAGCCTATTTAATTTGCCTTACTGTAAAAAGTGTGACCTTAAAAACCTAAAATCTCTCGAAACAGAATAGAGCCTCAAGAAGTTAAAAACAAATATGAAAAAGTGTCCCTATGAACAGAAGAGCTAGCTAAGATATACCTGCACACATTACCCAAATAGCTTCCCCTCCCACTCATGACTCCTGTACTTTATTTTACCACACTCATACCTTATGACTAACTTCTGCCCGAGGCTACATCTAGACATCACAGGACAACCTTGACTCTGCCTGCCTTGGCTCTGTGAAAGATTAACAGACCTGGACTTACATCAACTTCTTTTATGTTCGTTGTAATATGAATAATGTTCAAGCACAATAATTGCTGTGACACATGGTGCTTTAGCAAAAGCATCACCCACCCTTTGTAACTCTACTGTCAACTGAAATATCATATACAGACTGTAAGTAAACATGCTAATTGGGTATGTAATCTCATCACATGCTTCCTATTCTTTTTACATATGTCACACAAACACTTTGAAGCATATCCTTGCAAGATAAGACATTATAAATATGAATTCACCCTCTAAGGATTTTGAGTAGGCACATGTCATGCTCAGCATCTCCTACTTTAGCATTACTTGCATTGGCCTGCAAGCGTGAGAGCAACATTTTCAGAGATCCTGTGGGCACAGCCTTAACACATTATACAGTAACTCTCTGCTATATAAAAACAGTTGCACTGAGGATATTCTACATACCAATAGTAGGTTGAGGTATGCTGCACACAATCTTCTGTGTATTGCAAAATAATTGTGTCTGTGCAGACTTGTAGCATTTTCTTCAATTGCCTATGATATGATGATGAGGCTTAAAATATAGGTTTTCCTTGCAAAGTATTGTGGGTATGCAAATATTCCAGTTAGTGTTTAATGGATATAATTCCTTACTTTTACAGAGCCTTGTCCACTAGTATTGGATGCTAACACAGGAGCCAGGGAAGGATACTGGGCAAGGACAAGGGCGAACACTCCTTGGGGTTGAAGAACAACACCAGAAGTTTGAGCAGGACAGTAAAGGAAATGTGTTTGTTTGCTAACGGTAGTAAACTCTAGTAAGAATCTACGAAACTGCACCTTCTGTTCTTTCTATGCTCGGCTCCAGAGGGCTTTCCAATATAATCATGTGTTCTGCGTTTTTGCCTCTAGCATCCCCATACATATTGTTTAACTGACAACAGGGAATTGCAAAGATTGGGTTCCTGGTTACAGAACAAGGCAGTCACTCATTTGTAGCTCTGAGCATTGCAGCTATTAACTTAAAAGGCAAATATATGTGATGTACTTTGATGCTCCATAATAAACCTCCGTAAGGTCATTGTTGAATGTTGACTAGGCTGCAGTTAGGAAGAGAGAGAAAAATCAAAAGCTGTATTATGTTCCCTTTCATTTCACTTTATATGCCAGGGTTCCAGGCAGAGCACTGAAAGTATTTTACTGCTTACCTTGAATCCAGGAGTAAAAAAGTAATTAGCTATAACAATAGGGATACGTTATGCTTATTAAAAGGTGCTCTTTCCATTAAAATTCCTCTTAAGATCGAGCAGTAATATTATGGGAGTCTGCAGAGTCACAGTTAACCGCTTTACTGACTGTTGTGGGCTCCGTGCTCTTGCTGGTGACCTGAGACACTCTTTTGTTGCTGTCCATTTGATGCAGAAGGGGTTAAAACCCCCATCGTAGCGCGGAGCACAGCAGAGTCGCAGTCAACCATGGGAGACCCAAGGACTTGCCATTACAAGCTTTGAAAATATGTCGGAAGAAGTTGGGGAAAAGCCACATAGCCGTACGCGACTGCAGGCTTGTGCCAAAGGTGAGAATGCACCCACCAAACCGCCCACAACTTGTGAGGAAACTTCTTTTGCATTGCTGCCCCCCTTGATGACTTCCCCTCCAACTTAACGGTCGGACTATCCTTGCCGTTGGCTGGCGGCTGTTACCCACTGTGAAAGACCCATCTGCCAAATTCTGTCCTTGTGTAATGATTCTCCGACCAGTACTGATAAGGCTGGATGTTACTGACGACAAACTGTTGGGTGCTGAGTGGGCAGATCAGGTCCCGCCTTTACTGAATGATGAGAACTCGGTGCGGCCCGGGTGCTCAAACATCTCTCATGCCCGATCAGGGGTTGGGGATGTCTAGTTTGTGGGTGTTTCTTAAGAATGTGCCTGAACTTGTACCCTATGGGAGACCTCCTAGTGGCCAGGAAGCAGGCAGGAGAGGAAAGGAGTAATTTTTAGATTTTGTCAAATCATGTCTGAACGTGAATCCTAAAAACAATGTCGAACCTTATATTTGGGGCATAGTATTGCATCTGCTCCAACAATGGGGACTGACAAATGGTGGTTAAACTATTAAGGGGTGAGTCTTATTCGGCTGTTTTTGCAACAATAAAATGTCTTAATGGAATAACCCTTGGAAATCTAGCCCCTATTTTAGATTATGAGAGGGAAACCTGTCACTATTGTTGTTTGGGAAGCTGGTATGATACTAACGTGAGGAGCTGGTTGATCATTTTTGTAATATTTTTCTTATTGTCTCTTTTCTATTTTCTTCTTTTCTTTTTGTATGACAGATTACTGTGCCTTTTATTTATTTATTTATTTATTTATTTATTTTAAATTGGAAATATGTTTGTTTTATTCATGTTCAATTGTTAAAGGTTTGAAATAAACCAATAAAAAAAGAAAGTTATGAGAGATCCTTCCTATGTGACTGCTCTGCTGGTCATGGATTCAGTAATATTAGAGGAACATTGTGGGTAGAAGAAGAGGTTAGGCTCCTACATGTTTGTTGTTTCCCATTTTTGTTGGGCACATGTTCCTATTTTTAAGGAGTAAATGGGTTTGTATGCATGCCTCGACTACCATTTTAAGAATACTTTACTTTTCTGATCCATACTGCATTGTTTCTGTGTATCTAATATTCGATTACTATATTCACAAAAAACTTCACTACAAAGTTTATTTTTCAATAAGCACCTTTTTTATTTGACATGGAATAGTTCATTACAAGGCTACTGATCTTCATTGATATGTTGTAAATGAGCCTGTAAGTGGTCGCCCTTATACCGATGTTCTATTTGCATTGTTACGCAGTAGTAATATCATATGTGATGCCATCAGTGATGACATTGATGATATGATTTGTGATGTCATCCTAGATGTGCTAGGTGCTAGCGTTAACAGTGCATGGTGGTGGCACGAGTTATGGTTGTATAGGCACCAAAGTTATATCACTATTTTTTGTACTTCCATTTTGACACATTAGAAAAATTAAAACACAGGACAGATTTGCAAACCCATACTTTGAGGTCTTTGCTGATGCTCCTCGCAAATGTTTGCGGAAATCCTGTCCAGCACTTCGGGCTGTAGCCACAAGCAGAATTATTTTTCACATTCAAACCTATCGCGGTTTCAAAATACTTTACCACAAAGCCGGTCCCTGCTGGCCATGCCCACTTTAACCCCACTGCAGGTCCCTCGTGGTCATGGCTAGTAGCCAGATTGTTTGGGTCATTACCTTGTGCCACGACCCAGACAATCTAGCCGCCGCCCATGGCCACAGGCTATACACCTCAGTCACCAAAGGTGTATCACTATTTTTTGTCCCTATATTATGAGACTTGTCAAAAAAAAGAATACAGACACAATTGCAAAACCAGGCTTTCAGGTTCTTTCCAATGCTTCTTACATGAGTTTGCTGGATATCCGCCCATGTTTTATTTTTTCAAAAGTGTCAAAATGTATGCACATACATTAGTCATATAACTTAGCCCCCACTTAACAAAATCCCACCATCCTTTGCACACACATTTATATCTAGATCTAAAATCTTTTTGCATACCTTTGTGCAGATTCGTCAAATGGCATCAAATGTATAAGCCTTTACAATATTTTGGAACCCTGCCTCTAATTATGTTCCCTCTTGACAAAACAGCACCACACTTTTCAAATCCATTAATCAGGTCTAGAATGAAATTCCAAAATTGCATGTAGTTTCATTGAGTGGCGCCAAAGTTATAAGCCATCCTAAAACTGCTGTTCGCCAACCCTGTAGTGCACAAATAAGCATAAATGCCCCCAAACATCGTTGATGTCTGCGAACATCACATGACTGCCCCGGACTGTTCGCGGACATCGGAGAAGAAAAACCTATAATTACTATACACATATTACTACTATGGTGATTCTGGCCATACTACTACAACATTACCTATAATTATTATATACATATTACTACTGTGGTGGTTGTACCCAGTGCACATATTCTTGGCGCAATGATGAAAGGAACTGTCCAGTCAAGCTTGTATAAAATATCTACTTCATTATTACTACAACAGACAGTTCTAGTGCAGAGGAGCAGCTGGACGCCTCTGCAGGAAGTCCCGCCCCCTTCCTTCCTATATGTTTGAAGCCAGAGATCGCGACATGCACATCACGAGTGATGGTGCCTATTCCACGGAGAGCCTTCGAGAAAAAGTATCCATTGGTAAAACCCTATATGATGTAATAATAATAATAAATAATTTCGCATTTATATAGCGTTACAACCCCTCAGGTATCTGAGTGCTGCTTATTATTACCCATGGTGTGTGGTGCTCATGTTATCGACCTCGGAAGGATGAAAGACTGAGTTTGGCCCTGCTGGGATTCGAACCTGCGTCAGCAGGCTCTGCACGGTTGTCAAAGCAAGCGCTCTACTCGCTGTGCTGTATATCCTTAAAGAACAGTGAATATGAGACGCTGAATCAGCCCTTGTTAAGGTGCAAAGAAAGAACACCATGAGTGCCATGTTTATTAATTCAAGACAATTAAATGCTGCAGAAAAGGCAGAAATATGGTGTCCTGTCAAGTGGGCTATGGATAGAAATAGAAGGAAGGCATGCTGCTCTAGACTTGAGATAGCGTGTGCTTGCACTCCCTTTTATTCCCGGGAGCAAGGATACTTAGCAAGACCAAGTTCAAAGACCACCTGAATGGCAGAAGGCATGTGTGATAAGAGATGTTGGGCTAGTTGAGTTGGGAGACACCTTCAAGTCCACCCACTGACACCTGGGGTACCAGTTTACATGCTGCTAGTGAGCTGAATGTGCCAGAAGGGCATGATTGTGCCAACCAATAGTAGAGGGCTTTATAGTTTGACAGCCAATGATATACCGTGTATTTAATAACTGTTGAAGATGAGTTGCACTAGGGGTGGGCATAAGTTGTCCACCTGACTGTAGAGACCCAATCACAACCCGTCCCTATATAGAAGGTATACTTAGATAGCATATCACAACCCCCCATAGGTTTTTCTTGTTTGCCACGTAGTCTGACGTATGACACATTTTTAGCATATAAATATGTTTTTTATGCAAAATATTTGAGAGCTCAAGTGAAAGTCCATTGATGTCCTTAGTAACTCCCTGTTTTAGACAATTGATAATAAAACTGTCAGATGAGACAGTTCCTGAGTCGGTCTTATTATTATAATTTATGTTTTTATCCGCATACGGTTTCCAATTGAAACCTTTCAGCTCTAACTCATAATATATACAACATGTAAAGAAAAAAGGAAAGAAAGGAAAAAAAAAAGAAAAAAAAAGCTAAAAGAAAAGGGAAGTTTTTCAAACTTTCTCCATGTTATACAGTCATTCTCAACTTGCTTCATGTCAGTCAAGGGAAGTCAAATTGCTTCCTTGGCTGTTGCATCAAATATCGCAAATATATTTCAGACAAATCTCAATAAGGGAAATGTTAAAGAAATCCTACTTCCTTGTCTTCTGTCTTATTATTTGGTGTAAGAGTTATTATGCATCCCATCCATGCATGACTTGTTACTGATGTAAGGACCCCCTGGGTTCACAAGCACACTACAAATATGACCCACACTGTAAACGAACACAGATGATAGACAGTTCATGAAGGAAAGGGATGCACTCTGGATACTGACAGGAAGCTAGTTGGTAAAGCAATCATTCTTAGTGTTCAAGGTTATTCGGTTCCAGCACCAAGGGGGCAAAGGGTTGTAACTGTCTCTAGGGGCCTCTGGAGAAGGACCAGGGGGGCAGAACCACAATGTGGGATTGTCAATGAAAACAACAATAAAACACAATTTGAAATGGCACAATATTACAGATTCTGTATTTTTTTTTAGTTCTGCAGAACCACAATGTACCTGGGCTGAAGATGTTCTTGGTGCTGGACAGCATTGAGGCGGTTCCACATCGCTTTGCAGCTCTTCAGACAGAGTTAGTGACAGGAGACAGCTGCGGGTATCAGGCATCAGGCATTTCGGCAAGTGAGGCTGGATGGACAGCTGCAGGCTAACCGGAGTGGTGGCTCTGGGCCAAGAATCAATGTCTCTGTGCTGTTTGGCGGATCTGGATTGCTGGTTTTGGCATCTCAGATGACTCTGGTGACTGCAGTGTGACAACAGTCAGCGGTGCAGCCGGATGTGGGTTGAGGGCTCAACTGTCTCGAAAATGTCCTTAAAAGATGGATGCTCATTGATGCTAGTGTGGCACTCCTCCCAGCGTCTTCGCAGGGCTCGTGTCATCCTTTCAAGGCGGACGGCCCAAAGCTCAGGAGAGTGATTGCAGGCAACAGCCTTGTCCTTAGTACAGATACTCTCCGGCACTTCCCACCTAGGAAGCTTGCTGGCAGAACCTAGCAGAGCATGATGTGTGCTGGCTGGGTACCGGTTCTGTAGCTGCTGGACGGGTCCTTCGAGTCAGGTATCTCCCTCTGTTCCCTGGGAGATGTTTAAGGGAGGGATCTTGCTTCCCTCTTAGAAGACCTGGCCTTCCTTCACTGGCGGAAGATGTAAGGTAGACTGTACCCTCAGCCCGTGTCCAAATGAGTCCTTCTTTTTACTCCTTTCAAAGTCATTGGATGATCTGTCAAGTGAGGTCGCAGCCCTCTCTTAAACCCAAACGGGCCCCAGTGATTGGTGCAGGCTAAGCCCACCTTAATCAACCAATCCTGGGACCCCACCAACAATCTTCTGTTATCCATGAGGTCATGACCATAGTGCTCTGCAACAGGACAGACAAGCGGTGACAAAACATACCTAAGTCCCACCCATCTTCCTGTCTGTTGTAGATCAAAGTGTCTCTCTGGTTAACTGAGCCCACTGTGACTCTTGATTAAAGTGCATGGTGTCTCTTGAAGTTTGTGATGGGAGCAGACTTCCTGTCTCCCCTATATCAAAGCCTACGTCCCTCTGAAAGCTGACGGCTCTGAAGGGACACCTCCGGTAACTGATGGACCCAGACAGGCCATTCATTGATTTTCATACAGAGAGGTGGGAACTAACTTCAAGCTGACACATTGCATACCAAAACCGTGTTAACCACGTCTTTCTGTTGTCTCTTTCGGCAAGCAAGCCTCTTCTCAGGTGTGCCTTAATTATTCCTCATTAGTATGCACTGCCACCAGCCTGATTAGATAAAGGGAAAGAATATAGGCTGCCCATGGCTGGAGCAAGGTGTGCCTTCCCCCTTCTTGAGATGCTTTGATGTGCCCGTGGCTGTCACATTCAGCTGAATATGACAGGGAAGACAGTGTCTGTAGGCTATGTCTTCCCAGAGTACACGTGACTATGCATGTTGAGCAGGAAGCAGATGAAATGTGTGCGGAATGGTCTCACACATTTCTCAGAGGTGGATCTCCCATCATTCATTTTCATTTATCAAAAGATCAAAAAGCCAGGCAAGCGCACTCTCCCTGTGCGGATGGTAGAATTCCTCACACTAACTACTGGAGCAGAGCAGTCCCAAGGGTGGGATGAATCTTAGGAAAATAAATGTTGCTCACGCCTACAGTCCAAACCTCTGGACAGATTTTTACCGAATGTGCACCAGCAGTGGCTGCTTGGTCCAGAAAGCGTTTGCTAATTTGGTGTAACTCCGTCCAGCAGTTCTTTTAAAAAGGGCCAAAAAGTAGGAAAAAAAGAAATTGTGATATCTGGGTTCAGTCCGTAGACTCACTTCCCTATTCGGTCTGCGGACAAACCACTGGACCAATCAGGGCCCGTCGTGATGGCCGCAAACAACAGACGCACCGGCTGATTGGATGGTGAAAAACGGGAACTGCGTTAGATATTTTAAAACAGTCGCCATATTGAATCCAGGGACAGCAGCCAGTGTCCACAGATAGTGAGGTAAAAACATATTAAAAAACCCAACATTGCACTTGTCAAACTAATGAAGCAATCTCTGGGGAGTTGAGGGGTGATGGGGATGAGATGGGATATGGGCATGAAAAGCCAAAAAAATTTGTTTTTTCACCTCTGAAGTCCGCTAACATCTCAGATGTTTGGGGACATCCATTCCTATTTCTGAATAACAGGTTTGGTGAAAAGCAGTTTTTGGACAGCTCATAACTTTCGTGTCACTCAAAGAAACAGCTTGAAATTGTGCAATGTCATTCGAGACCTGACCCTGATTGGTTCTGCAAAGTCTGTTTCTGCTTTGCAAGGATGAGCAAAATTATAGGGGTGTCCCAAAATATTTGGGTGCCATTTGACAAATCTGCACAAATGTTTGCAAAAAGAATTTAGACCGGGATTTGGTTGTTTTTGCAAAGTCTGGTGGTATTTTTTCCAGAGGGGGCAAAATTAGAAGGAGGTCTCAACATTTTTCGATGGCTTATAACTTTGTTGTCGTTTGACAAATCTGCCAACGGTTTTCAGTAAGATTATAGACCCCCACCTTGAATGCTTGTGAAAAGTCTGAATGGATTTTGTCAAGTGGAGGCTACGTTTTATGACTATATTATGCACGTATATTTTGACACTTTTCAAAAAATAAAACATGGAAAGATTTGCAGCAAACTCATGCAAGGAGCATTGGCAAGGACCTGAAAGCATGGTTTTGCAAATGTGTTCGTATTTTATTTTTTTTAAAGTGTCATAATGCAGGTACAAAAAATAGTAATATACCTTTGGTGACTGAGTTATAGCCTGTGACCTGGACAATCTGGCTACTGGCCATGACCACGAGGGACCGGCAATGGCGTTAAAGTGGGCATGGCCACCAGGGACCAGGATTGTGGTAAAGTTTTAAGAAATCGGGATAGGTTTGAATGGGAAAATAAATTCTGCTTGTGACTACAGCCTAAAGTGCTGGACAGGATTGCAGTAAACATTCGCGAGGAGCATCAGCAAGGACCTCAAAGTATCGTTTTGCAAATCTGTCCTGTGTTTTATTTTTTCTAAAGTGTCAGAAGTACAAAAAATAGTGATATAACTTTGTTGACTGGTGGGAGAAACCTGAGGGTATTCTCCCAAGCAGACCTCGAGAATCCCTTATTCAGTTGGCCTGTGAAGGGTTGACACTCTCAGATCCCCCACCCTGGGGTTGGACGAGTGAGGGAGGATCACCTGGGTAGAGGAGCCTGGGGATATCCTCGGGGAAATACCCCAGGTGAGATGTGGTATTACACCAGGGAGGAAGACAAAATATATGAGGCTGTTATCGCCAATTCCAAATCTATCCAACCCCTGCACATCTGGTAAATCCCCTAGAAGCCCACAACCCATTGCACTGGGAAACCACATCTCCCAGAATCCCTCTTTTCCTGTTTCCTACCTGAGCACTCCTAGTTATTCTTCTTCCCTTCCCTCTCCTTCCTATTTTCCGAACTCCCAGTCTGCCTTGACAAAACACTACCGTTCCCGCAATCCTCCTTGTTCATTTCACAATAATAATCCCGGTTATTCCTGTTTGTTTCACAAACCCTGCCAAACTCACCCTTCTGAATGTTCCAACACCCCTAGTATGAGGGCTGTGATTTCATATAACACCTTTTCCTCATCATACCCTGTAGGATACTTAGAAGCTCCACCCTTCCCCTTTTCCGACATGAACACTTTCTTACACAGAGAAAGACAACGGACTAACACCAGAGCCATTTACTTGACATGTCCCAATACAAGGGTCAGGCCTTTAACAACCTTTACAGCCTTTAGAACAAGTATTTAACAAGAAGGGAATTTAAGTTACAAGAGTGGAGGGCGCTAGCAGTGGAGTATTTAGGGAGACAAAGTTGTAAATAGCGTAATCACAGGCCCCAAAAGCCTTTTGGATAATGCACAGGTTCTTAAATTTCATCCTTACGGCCAACGGTTGCCAGTGTAGAAATTTTCGGACTGCACAGATACGATTCCTGGGCTTTAGGCCAACAATAAGTCTTGCAGCCCTATTCTGGATTAGCTGAAGAGGGTGTAGAGAACAAAGGTGAAGGTGTCCAGCCTAGAATACTGGGAAACACTGCGAGTAGAGAGTCAAGTGGTGGAGGAGAAACATCCCAGTTGCAGCTGCGAAGGGCAGTTAATGACAGAACAGGTCAGCCAGTCTAGTGCCCGGTCTGTAAAGCCAAAGTTATCATGGAATCATGGAGCCGTATACTAAGGATAGAAAGGTTGATCATGTCAAAAGCGAAACAAAGATTGACAATCACTATCCTCAATTGTACTACAATCATAAATACCATATACAATTCAATTATATAATTCCATCATATTACAAATACAATATACTCCCCTTATAGTACCTACACTAACTATTCACATATTACTATAGTGCATGTGGCCAGATTCTTGGGCCGTGCCCCCAAGAATCAGTACACTGGCCATAACCACCAGAATAGAATTAAACTATATAACAAGTATGTACAATACACCTTGAAATAAAAACACTCACCCACCCCCAATCTCAATAATGTCTATGAACAGAAAAATTCACAGAACACACCCCAGCACCTACAGAACTTTTTTTACCTATAAAAAGAGCTCTATATCAACTTTTCTCCACTCGCTCACCCTTTCCATTCATTATATAAACATCTCTCCCTCACCCGATTACTTTGTATAAATTCCAAACTCTCTCTTTTATGTTTCTCATTCTGATCCCGCATCACTTTGATAAATACATTATTTTTATACAATAAATAGCTTCAATATTATTCTGTGATACATTCCTTTTTTTAAAAACCCAATGAATAGCCTGTGGACTACATGAGTATTCAAGGGTCCGTTTATTAAATAGTGTCCGCACACATCACGCCGTGTCTGCAGAACTCCAGTCTCACATAGTGCGCTTTTAATTAGACAGCGCACCCGTTTCTAGACGTTCATGTACATCCACCCGACGTCTCCCATTCAGAAGCAGTCCGCGAACAACCGCCACCACACATATCCCCAGACGTCATCATGTAACCGCGCCCATGCAGCATGATGAAGCGTCCACAGACAGTGTCTATCACCGCAGAGAGTTTGAAACAGCATTTTCAGCCAAACTACAATATTTCAAATTCTAAGTTTACCCCTCCACAGCTCCTAGACCCATTCTTACATGATCTGTTAACTATTTACAACTTTCCAAGACCTACTTTCGGCTCAGTAGTCCGTGGACAGTTCCTCTAAAGTGACCACCCACTACTTTAATCAATCATAATTTGGCACACCAGCAGACAGAATCTTCCAAGAGAGCTACTTCCAACAGACATCCAGAAGTTTAACAATAGCATCTTTCATGACCATCACTCCTTCCCAGGGGCCACCATTACCACAACCACTAAGTGAAAGACCTGGACAGGGCAACAGGCACAGCGATATAGACGAGGATAACAAGGAACATGAAGAGTAGGTAGAGGAAGTGCCTACCTCCAGCGCCCAGAGAGAGTCATGGGTGTGGAGGTTTTTTACCACTGTTGGGGGAGTACCAAAGGCTCTGACTGTCCAAGTGAAATGCATTCAGTACGGGGTCATACTTACTCATGAACAACCTGAGCAGTACTCCTTCGGCACCACCTTCATGTGCTGCCACACCAAATCCAACCACTCGGGTGCTCTGGGAAAGTCTGTTCCTTTGTCACGGAGAAGCAGTTAACTCCCTCTAGTCCATCTTCAGCAACCACTTCTGCCACCACACAAGGTACTCCTGTGGAGCAGAGTATCCAGCCAGGTCCCTTGCAGGCCATACAGGAGGCTGTAGATCCTTACCTTTTGAGGGCTACAGTTCTTTGTACATACTGCAATATACCGATCTTCAGGAGGGAGCAGTTTCAAAATGCTTTTGAAGTCACAGTAAAGAAACACTGCCCCCTACCTTATATTTAAGGACCGTCAAACATCTTTGCCTGTCCACCTGCCCCTCCGTATCTGTGGTTCCTACCCCTCCT
The DNA here is from genome assembly GCF_040938575.1 of Ambystoma mexicanum. Classification (NCBI taxonomy): domain Eukaryota; kingdom Metazoa; phylum Chordata; class Amphibia; order Caudata; family Ambystomatidae; genus Ambystoma; species Ambystoma mexicanum. Next base: position 1,078,890,867 of record NC_090936.1, on the reverse strand, counting down.
TGCCTCCCTACCCTCCCTTCTCTCTGCCGCTTTACCTCTTAACCTCTCCAACAAAAAAAACAAAATTTAAAAAAAAACATAAAAGCCAGAAAGTCAAAAAGGCTTCTTTTTGAGGCACCTTTCAGAGTTAAACAATTGAACTAAACAAAAAAATCAGAGGATCAGCCTGTTAGGTCCACAGACACTATTAAGGTGCATGGACACCTGAAAAATTCCAGGTGTGGGACAGGGGAATTCAAAATCAATGAACTTGTTTATCATTCAAAAATTGTGGCTCTTAAAATAACTTTTTTTTTAACTTTCTGACTTCTATATATTTTTGAGAATATTTGGTTTTATATACTTAAAGAACAAATGTTCTACTGAACTTATGTTTTCTAGCTTCACAAAAAGTGCTTCTAATTTCTTTTTCTGTGTTTCCATTTTGTTTTCTGCCAGTGCAAAACAAATCTTCAATCCAAATTGTATGTGTTCACAGAAACTACTTCAGTGCATTTTGAACATTTTCAAAAACAATCTGGTTGGCAACATCAGTCAAATGCACTCCATCTCTTCAAAAAAATGTGGCAATATGAGACTTGATGTTTCCACTCTGAAAAGATGTCTTTCCAACATCCTGCAAAAAAACACATACAGCTTTGTAAACATTGTGTCTTGCTTTCTCAATTTGTGGACAAAATAAATTTGAACGCTTCCACATTTGTCTTTCAGCTATCTGAGAGAAAACAAACTTCAAATGTGGAAACGGTTCTATCAACTATGAAAATGTATCCTTTATTGCAAACTGTAATGAAATTCCAATGTCATTGCCCAAACTGTTGCCACCACAGTGAACTACAATGATGTCCGGATTCTTTAAAGTAACCATACTCTCCCAAAACAGAATCAATTCCTCCCACTTTATTCCTCGAATTCCAAACTAGGAAACTTCAAATTCTTGAAAGCCAGGATTCCCAGGTAATCCACACTGCTTACAGTAAACCTTAACCCAATGTACCCAAGAATGACCTCACCAACCAGACACACAACGAAGATAAGTCTTGCTGCCCAGTCTTCCTGGACATCACATCACAAACCAGTTGACTGCTTTTCATGTCTATCATCCTTTAAATACCCATGTTGAACATATAGTGTTTGTGGACGGCATGAGCAATTTAAGCGGGTGGGGAGGTGTGAACTCAATTTAAAGCAAGTATTTTACAATGGTGGCTCTTAGAATAGCATTTTTTGGGCAGAGGATTACATTCCCCCACCCTCATTTTTATGTCATACACCTACTAAGAAATGCTTTAGTATACACTCCACATCTTCCCTTTTAACTTGTTCACATGAAGGTTTCAATGCATTTGTAACATTCCAAAGAAAAGTCTGATTGCCAACATCCGTTAAATGCACTCCATCGCTCTGAAAAGTATTTACACTGAAGAGGGAATGTCTAAATCAGGCCCTGTTCCCCAACCTGCCAAACACTCAAACAGTAAGAAAAACCTCAGACAATATGGCTGCCGATCGCACAACCCTCACCAACCCGACTGCACCTCCGATGGATAAGTACAATGAAAGATACTCTCAGCCAAGCTTACCACCCCAGAGCAGTGCGAACATTACACAAAGTGGATGAAACCCTGTAGGACAAGATCAAAGACAACTCCATTGACAGTCTCGACTAAAAGCACTGCATCAAGCCGTTAGAGGCAACACGACATAGTAGAACTAGACATGAAGCACACGAGATATCTGCACATTGGGACAAAATCATGCACCCAAATACATGAAGAACACTGACTAACAGTTCAATTAACTAGAGGACAGCGACATATACATAGTGCCTGCATGTTTATTATTTTGTCATTAGTAGTCGCAGCAAAGCAGAAACCGCAAGAAGTAAGGAAGAGATTGTGTAAATGCTTGCAGTTGCTGACATGCAAATAACCTTATAGAAAGCTGGAACACTCGAGGGACCCATCAGCACTGGGGCTCACCAACCTATGGATAATATTGAAATGTACATACAGAAGAAACCAGACTATGGCTCAGGAAGCCACCGTAGGCCACACCGAACTCACAAAGCCAAAAACAAAGCTGACTGCAGTACGAACCAGAGAGCTGCCATGTATTGAGCAGGACCCTCGCCAAGGTTGCCCTGTTGCAGATGACATTCTTCCTCCTGACCTGGATTAACACCGGAAAGGCAGACCCAAATAATTCTCCTAAATTCAAACTAGTTCAGAGCTCCAGGAGCCCACAAACGCAGTCTCTGGACATGTGGTTTGGCCGTGCTGACGACGAGCCAAGAGTTGACGGCTGAGAAGCGCAGAGATTCCACAGGCTGGACAGCGGCTGGCAACAAAGTTGCTACAACCAAAGCCGAAGCTAAACGATGGCAAAAGAGCGTTCTAATAGGCAACGGTGCATCACATGCGGGTATAACGCAGACACATAGTTGAACATTTTACCTTGAACAGGTACACTCCGAGCTGAGAACCAACTTGAGTCCCAGGCCAGGAGCTAGTAGCTCAGCCAATCACAATTCGTGGCCCTAGTGGTGGGTAACGTGTGGTCACCAACCAATCAGTGGGTCCACATGCTGAAACAATGTAGAAAGTAACACTTTTCAGGGCTGAGCCTGACGTGGGAACTCCAATGAACTACTCTCTAAAGGTGCCGCTATACGGGGACTACTACTCAGTAGCCATTCCAAAAGGGCTATATGCTTTCATGAGAATGGCCCAGGTCGTGATATCCTTGTGATGCAGATTTGCATAAAAACTGACATGCGAGCCATTGTTCACAGAGAGTGTGTTGTACTGCTATCTGTGTGATACATCGCTGTTGATTTTTGCCTATAATAAACCACAGTTGAACTTGCTACCTGCCTGGACTTGCCCTCCATTTGGGAAAGGGGAAGGAATTAGGCCTTCCGTGAGTTTGGAGTTCGTGAACTCCTAGCAGCCTACCCTGCTTGCCTGGGAGTTCCCCCTAACAAGTTGGTAGCAGTGGATAGTTCGAGGCGTCAGCCCCGCCTGAAGCTGCCTCCTTCGCTGCCGGATCTGAAAGGCTGTGGCACCTCTGCGGGTATTGCGATAAGAACCGGGAAAGTGCTAACCAGAGTAAAACCGTTGGGAGCAGTTTGGAAATCATCCCGTCCACAATCGGTGAAGGGTCCAAGGCAGACTGGAAGGGCGAGGCGAGCGGTTGACGGGGAGCCAGTGGCCAAGCAACATCACAAAGATTGGACGTAAGTATTGGTCCAGGCCATTAGCAATGTGGGTAAAAGGGAGGGTGTTCAGTAATTGTTGGGAAGAGGAAGGTATTGTGGACAGTATTAGTAGTGTGTTTTAGTGTTGTTAGTAGTTTTATTGAGCAGGCACCGGAGCAGAGGTAGTATTCCCTTTTCTATGTTTAGGGAACATTTGGCCTTAGAGGTAAAAGGTTCCAGTGAGAGACTGGGACTATAGACTTGAACGGATTGTATTTTAGAAATATGTAAATAGTGGATACCTGTGAATTGGGTATTGTAGCCCGAACATAGATGACAGTATTCCTGTAAGGGTTAGCTGGAGCTATCCTAGATTGCGGAAGTGTATTAAGTGGTAAAGTCTCCTGGAGAGGGACGTTTCACACGTTAGGCGATGCAACGGGTGCAGTTAATTACAAGGAAATTGAAGTATACTCTGCCCCGGAGAGGCAGGAAGATAGCTGTGAGGTTGTGAAATTGTTGGGGAATTTTGTGTCGGGATAAGAGCAGCGGGTCATTGTCTTGTGTCGGTGCAAACAGTTTTGTCCATTCGGTCTGAGGATTAGTTTGGTGATGTCACCCTCAGGTTATTGCATAGGACGGAGAGTTTTGATGCTGAGGAGCTAGCATTGTGGACTTGGGATTGGTAGAGAGGTGAACGAGCAGCGGTGTGTGGAAGGCGCATGCGCAGAATTGTGGTGGTGCAGCAGAAGGCAGCAACTGTGAAGGCGGGGAAGTGGGCGGAGCACGCCGAGTAAGGTGCAGAGCAAGTGAGCTTGTAGCAATTGAAGTAGATACACATTACAGTTTAACCCTTTCTCCCTGACAGCAGATTATTGAAACCCTCAATTAATGTACCCTACGTATCAGGGAGTGATCAAGGGACCGACCCCCATTCACCAACTGTGTAAAGCGCAGTAAATACAGTGTGGAATGGGCCAGGAGCACTGAAGGTAAGACAACATGGCCATGGCCGCCGAGCGGCAGTTTCTCCAAGGACGTCAAGCAATCACTACTGACGCACTTTCAGAACACTTACAAAGGCAAGAAGTTGGAATGCTTGGCAATATTTGAGCTATGGTGTGTATTCCAAGAGGGGGCCGCAGACAGGGTAAGGAAGATGAATCAGCAGGAGGTGAAGGAAGAGGCACCTAACCCTTCCACACCTCCTCGTGCTCCTCCTAGAGTTTTATCTGATGACACAGAGGAAGACCAGGGAATATATCCATTAAAGGAACTGCGGGTGTCAGAGGGATACTCAAATCCAACATATAAACCACCACCATATACCCGGAAAGAGAACTCATGAGGTGCAGGGCAACCCACCACCAGCCACGAGACAGACAAAGAGGGGCTGCAGAGACCAAAGGCAGAATTTGAGGGTATAGGTACTGAGGAGTGGATAGCGGCACAAATTCTCCTGAAACTCAAAGGGAAGTTAAAGAGGGTCGCAGAAGGAGCAACAAGGGCAATAGAGGGCTTGGAAAGAGAACAGGGAAGGCCGGACTGGGCAGCTCTAGTGGAGCAGGTGGGACAACGGAATAGGGACCAGGAGTCTGGAATAGAGCGGGGAGAGAGGGAAAGGAAGGAGGAATCAGAACGGAAGGAAAGAGAATGGAGAAGGGTAAAGGAGCCTATGGATAAGGAACGGGCGGAGAGACTAGAGAAGTAACAGAGAGAAGGAGAGGGAAGAATGGGAAAGAAAGGAAAATGATGAGAAATAGGCAGAACTGGCAGAGTGGAGATAGCAGGTAATTAAGCAAGAAACATGTAAGTATGAAGAAAGGAGGCAGAGGAAGTTGCAGATAGACCCACTGGAAAGAAAGAAGAGGAGGAGCGAGCAATGAGGGCGGCTGAGGAGCAAGCTGCATTAGAATGGCAAAGGAAATGAAGGGAAGGGGAGAGGCGACCCGAACCAGATAGCTCAGAGGTACATGCGGACCGCTCAGTAGGGCAAGGCACTGCACGCTTAAGAATATCGGAATATGGAAAGGAGAAAATAAATACAATTGAGTGGATATTGATCTTGATACACAGCACAACCCTGATTCTACATCATGCAAGCTAAGTTTTGTAGACAAATTCTGTAGTGACATGGACACAGACTCCGACAAAGAGGACAGACATTATGGGGCTGAAAGGGGAGGATACAACAAACTCTCTCTCACAAGAATGGGTGAAGGGACATCTTGGGAATGCAGGTTACAGGGACAACGAGGTGGAGAGTCGGATCTAGATGAACAAATGCAGCACACACCTGACCAGTGCACCAAACCAAACGCATACCTTAATAGATTGAGAGACCTCCTAGGGCATAGGAGAGTGGAGACAACACTGGCACATTCCAGGGGATGACTGTCAGGAGCACATGAACAGACAACCTGGATACCCATACTAGAACCCACTGACATATGCACAGATATTGACGATGAGAGGGGGCCCATACAAATCCGGCAGTACCAAAGAACACCAGTGGAGAGGGCAGTATTTTCACAGATGCCCCTATTTGAAAGAGGAGGGACAAGGCCTCAGTACGTACCCTGGAAACACACAGACAAAGAGAATGTCAAATGCTGATTACCCTCCTTAAGTGCAGGAGAGGGGAAATGGATACATGACATGGAGAATTTAACCACGGGTCACAGGCTGGCGGTGGGTGATGTGAAGGGGCTATTGATATTGATACTGGGTAACGCAGCTGACGACATATGGGGTTCCCCGGGGTGACGATACATACGTCCGCACATGACGGCTCACCATTTGACAATTGCAGAGCAGCAGTTTGGCAAGCACTGCGGACACAGTACCCTGCACATCAGACATAGGGGAAATTACATCATGCAAAATGTATAACAGTGAGGATCCTGTTGAGTACATTCAAGTAATTCAAGAGCTTTGGTGTCTCGAGAGCCGTGGGACAAAACTACAGCAATCTTTTATCACATCTTGGTGCAGTGGCTGCCAGAGCCAGTACGAAAGAGTTTAAAGAAGTTGATGGGGATAGAAGCAAAGGGATGGCCAGAGATACAGCTCACAATAGTACACCATTCCAGGTTGTGGCAGGAGAAGGTCAAACAAAAGTCAGAAGAGAGAAAAGCTGATGAGGCTAAGTTAGTTCAAAATAAGTTATCAGAATATGCCATGGAAGGGGCAGTAATAAGTAGCACAGCACCACAGACACAAGTACCAGCACCACAGCAACAGTTTCAACTACCACAAGCACCACAATACGCACCGCCCATGGGGGGAAGATACATGGGATGGGGCGGGTTCCTGCAGGGATTCAGAGGGAGGGGAGGATTCCACAAAGGGCGTGGTTTTGGACCACAGATGCATCATAATCAGGGAATGTTTTGGGGGTATGGACAGCAGGGACCACAGAACGCAGGAGATTTCTCGGGAGACTTCCAGGGATACAGGAGGGAGCCACCACAATGTTGGACCTGTGGACAGCTAGGACATATTTCAAGAACTTCTCGATTTGGGGTGCTGTAGCAGAACTGGGGGGAACAAGGGCAACCACAGTAAACAACAGGACAGGGAGAGTATGGTGCTCACAACCAGCAACATCAGGGGCAGACGTAAGGCACATTCCAACAAACGCTGCAGACACCAAAACAAGCACCATTACCACAGGCACAGACGCAACCACCACAAATGGCAGAATCCTTACCCCAGTACCTACAAGCATCGCAACCCAGAGGACCTGTACAGCAATTTGCACAAATATAGAGCACTGACACCGCCGAACCCATGGACACCATAGAAATGGTCCCAGTGAGATGATTGGGAGTGTTCACCATGGTGGGAAACAACCCCTTCACCGGGAACAGACTATTATCCATGTACCCACAATAGGACGGCCCACAGCCGAACTTGATGTGTCCCATCCTGTCGGTCACACTAAATCCTGCGGAGGAACCTCTCATAATGGTGGCGATAGGTGACAAATCTTTTTCCTTTCTTGTTGACACTGGGGCGACTAGGTCATGCATTCAGAGGTTGGGGGGCATTCGCATTGGCAGGCGATGCCATGAGCAATTAAGGATTCTCTGGGGATTGAGAAGTGGTTCCTTTTACTGATAACATCTCTTTATCTATTGGAGATCACGACTTCTCTTTACCTTTACTATACTCTAGACAAGCACCTGTAAACCTATTGGGACATGACATCATGAGCAGCCTGAACATGACCATTTCATTTACTGATAAAGGCATAAACAGATCGTCCAGACATATTGTGGGAACACAGTACAGAGGGGGGTGCCAGTGGGGCCAGAAATGTTCCAGTATGGAACAGACATGGCTATTGCATGGATGCCAGACATTGCAGGGTAAGTATAGAGAGTGCCAGGTGAGTACCTATTCAGACCAGAGACACCATTGGATGAGCCAGAGGGAGCAATAGTACCAGTAGACATCGAGGCAGTTTTGGCAAGGGAGGCCTGGATTGCAGTGCATGCCACAGATGACACTGGGAGAGCATGGAGAGCAATAATTGGGGTGGCGGAAGGATGAGGGCTCACAACAGTAACAAACGAGGAGCTCTTTGGAGAAGAGAGGCTGGAGGTGGAAATGATGTTCAAAATGAGTGTAAGGTTTTGGTTGCAGATGAGTTTCAGAGAGGTTGCACAAAAAATGGCAAATGGTGCTGGAGGTGCCACCGGCATTCTGGGAAGAGACATACAAAGGTACCTGACAGTTTATGGGCCACGAGTCCCTATGACATACGAGGCATAAAGAGCTTTGGGGGAGTGAAGATAATACTAAAACCTGGAGCAATCCTAGCACAAGTAAATCAGTATCCCCTAACAAAGGAAGCAGACGAGGGCATTTATGAAACGATCAGCACCCTCACTGAGAGAGGCATCTTGGTACCATCAGAATCTGCATGCAACACCAGAGTGTACCCCGTGCGCAAGGCAAACAAGGGATCATGGCATTTTATCAAGGATTTACACCCTCTTAACCACATTGTAGAAGCAGAATATTCAGTAGCAGCAAATCCAGAAACGATCCTGTGTGGCATCCCAGCAGGAGCCATTTTTTTCACTGTAATCGATTTGAAAAATGCATTCTTTTCAGTACCATTACACGCAGACTCACAAGATTTGACCACTTTTATGTACCCCAACCAGAAGTGGAAACACACTTGTTTGTCACAAGGGTACAGTGAGTCACCATCTATTTTTAACAGAGTAATCCAGATGGATCTGAGCAATATTGAGACAGAGAGCACAGTGCTACAATATGTAGATGACATCCTGATTTGCAGTGAGACAGAGGACCAGTGCAGGACAGACTCAGTACAAATGTTGACAGTGTTAGCTGACAAGGGATACAAGGTAGACAAGGCCAAACTTCAGTACTACCAGAAGGAAGTACTGTACATTGGACAGCTAATATCCAAAGATGGTAGGCACATCACCCCAAAGAGAGCACAAACAGTATGCAACACACCACAGACCACAACAGTGAGGGAAATGCAGCAATTCCTAGGGTTGTGCAACTATGGCAGAGAATGGGTTTTTGAAGGAAGTGCAGAGAGGGACAAAGTCATTGACCTGGACACAAGACATGATCGAAACATTCCATGAGCTAAAACAAGTGATATGCACAGCACCAGTGCTAGGAACACAATGCTATAAAAGGGAATTCTTCCTATTTTCACACGCTGACTGGGTCATAATGAAGGCAGTACTGACACAGAAGACAAGCATGTGCCATAAGCCACTTGCTTACTACAGTGGACAGCTTGACCCAGTGATGAGGGGACACTAAGCATGCAAACAATCTCTGACAGCCACAGCATTCGCAGTGGAGAGAGCATCTACCATAACATTGGGCTGCACCACCACTGTTCACGTGGAGCACACCCTGTTTGCCATATTGCACAAATCAAAGAGCACACTGACTACACAGAGAGCATCAGGATATGAGATACTACTATCAAGACCAGAACTGAGGTTAGTAAGATGCAAAACTGTAAACTCAGTACTATTCATGGCAGATGTCTATCAACCAGGAGATCGGGCTCAAAATTGTACCAAATACATAGAACAATTGAGTGAGACTTGCAAGGAGGAGGAAGATGCACTAGAGGGGGGAGACGTCCTCTACATTGATGGTTCTTCCACAATTTATCAAATCGATGGGGTCAGGAGTACAGGGGCTTCTGTAGTGAGACTAAAAGAAGATGGGACAAGTGATGACAGTTGCAAGTGCCCGGTTACCCTCTCATTATTCAGCGAAAGCAGCAGAATTGGTGGCCCTCATATTGGCCCTACCGCACAGTGTAGGCAAGAAGTTGACAATCTATTGTGACAGTGTTTACATCACATCCACAACACATTCAGGATTGGCCCGATGGCTCAGGAGAGGATACAGGAGAGCAGATGGGATGCCAGTGCAGCATGCACTACAGTAATGTGAACTGATTGAAGTGATAACATACCCTCAGGAGTTGGCGTTGGTGAAGTGCCAAGCACACACCAACGGGGAAGATGCCATCTCAAGGGGAAACGAAGCAACAGACCATGAAGCAAAATGTGCATCTTATTTTGGGGGATTATGAAAACTGAAAGAGAGGCCAAAAGCATCGGGAGGGGTGAGAAACATGGTGATGAGAGAAGGGTACAACTAGCTACCAGAAATTTAGATTATGGAATTGCAGGGTGCTGTACCCAGAGAAGAAAAGGAACTATTTGTAAAACGAGGCTGCTATATGTCCCCTACAGATGCCCTATGGGGACATGAACAGCACACGGAAAGTGGTCATGCCACTAGCACTACTGAAAACAGCATTGGCGCAGTTGCATCTCCCAACACACACAGGAAAAGAGGTAATTGCTATACATTTTGGAGAATCATGGTTTTGCCCTAATCTGAAAGAACATGGAGCAGAATTCATTAGCACGTGTTTGACCTGCCAACAATTTACAGTGGGACACACCCTGAGAGTTGTGAGAGAAGCCATACCCAGACCTGAAGGCCCATTTCTGCATCTCCATATCGACTACGTAGACATGAATCAGGTTTTCAAGGATACCGCTATATGATAGTGGTAGTCTGCCCATTCTCACAATGGATAGAGGCTGGACCCCGCTCTCATGCTGACATGCTATGGGCATCCAAATTTCTGGTCCGGGAAGTATTACCAATATGGGGCGTATGTGAGGTCCTGCGGTCTGACAATGGCCTTCACTTCGCCAATGAAATGTTCCAACAAAACCCTGCTAGGAATAAAACACAAACTCGCATGTGCGTACCACCTGCAAGCAAACGGGATGTGTGAACGCTTCAATGGCCTCCTGAAGGAGAGCATTTCCAAAACTCAGCAGAGCACCAAAAAAAACTGTTTGCCATTGGCACTTTTCAAATTGCACAACAAGCCACGGTCTGACCACCATTTAATGCCCCATGAGGTGGTGACAGGACGGCACATGCATCTCCCACTGACTACTCCCACTAGGGCACTAAAGGATTCAGAGAGTGCTGCTGAACTTTTGGGCCAAGAAATGTATGAATACATTACTTCACTGGTTTCTAGCTCTTTTTTTATCTCTCACCAGATACAACAGACCCAGGGCAGGCCAGAAGATGAACAGGAGAACTCTGAAAGCATAGCACAAGAACTGAATAAGGAACACTCACTACAAGCAGTAGAACTTGTCCTTTTGAAAAACTTTGTCATACGCTGGAACTTACCCAGGTTCACAGGACCTCATAAGGTAGAGGCTGTGATTGGTAGGGCTGTTAGGTTAGAAGGGAAGACCTCCTGGAATCACTTGCAAGACATCAAGCCCTACAAAGCATCATCTTTGCCCATAAGCACAGCTGCAGAGATCGACAGGGCCAACGTTCCAACAACCGACAATCCACCAGCAAGCACAAATACACCATCCAACTTGACATTTTCATTCTCAAAAGATAGCATTGCTTAACCATATGAAAAGCACACACACATTTATTGATAAGGTGCCTAGCGTCTTCCATTTGCGGAGAAAGAAAATATGGACATCTTCATATTTGCCTTGGAGTTATTTGAGCAAAAAGGTTTCTTTGCAGCGGGACACAGTTCCATTAGGCTTCTCGACATATTCTTCATGGCAAGCTGCAAAGATACAGGGTTTATATAGCCCAAACTGTTGCCTCCACAATGAACAGCAAAGTTTAAAGATAGGCATTCGCTTACATAATGGCAATAAGGTTGCCTAGTTTAACCCACAAACTGCATACCTTGAAACTTCCACTTCTTCCAATCCAATAGTAGCAGAGATGCCCCAAGATTCAGTGTAACACTTCAATGAATGCACCCAAGAATCTCCCACCATCCACACACTCTGCTTCTTCATAGCCATAGCTACAGACATCTTCACTGCACCCAACAAAAAAAAACACTCGCTACCCTCTCTTGCTGTACAGCACAAGCACAGAACCTGATTTTCTGATTCCCCGATATCCGCGGACATCCACGACTGCCCACGGTCACCACAGTCCTCTTTCCATGTCTGGCACCCTTCAGGAATCCGGATGGCATGTGCGGATCCACAGACTACTATTGTGTCCTCGGACAAAATAGCACAAGGCAGCCCTTCTACCTATACTGGCCACAACCACCACAATAGAATTAAACCTTCCCCACTTTTTTGACCAACAAAAATGGTTCCATCTAACTTTTTTCCACTTCTCCACCCTTCCCAGGTCCTCTTTCGGCCACAAAAGAACCTCAAATGTATTTTCCACACTTTTTCTCACTGTGCTCTGCAGTCAGCGGTGATGTCCGCGGACTCAAGGCACCTCCAAACCATATTTCCACCTATGAAAACAGCTCCAAATCCACTTTTTTCCACTCCCCCACCATTTCCAGGCCCTCTTTCGGCCACAAAATAGCCCCAGATGTGTTTTCCGGACTGTTTGCTCACTGCAGTGTCCGCAGTCGGCGGTGGATGTCCTCGAACGCAACATGGTGACCATTTTAAAAAATCTGCTGCAGCTCACCTTTTCCAACAACCAATCAGCAGGCACATACAATGTCCTCAGATGTCACACCGAGCCCTGATTGGTCCAGAGGTGTAAGAGGACTCCTAATCAGGAAATGAGTCAGTGGACTGGACCAAGATTTCAGTATTTTTTTGTTACTTACTTTTGGCCATTTTAAAAACAACTACTGGACGGATTTACACCAAATGTACAAAAGCATGCCTTTGGGACCAAGCCGCAGCTCCTGATGCAAATTTGGTGAAAATCTGTCCTACGCTTTGGGCTGTCGGCGCGAGTAATATCTTTTTTTCCATTGCATCTATGAGGATTTCCACACATTTTGGGACTCAACTTTGCCTCCCCTGGACAAAACTACACAAACCTCATAAAATCATTCTGAGGAGGACATATACTTTTTTTGCAGTTTGGTGAAGATTTGTCCAGTGGGGCAAAGTTATAAGCCACCCAGAAAGTACTCTTTCTATGAGTTGAGCAACTTAACCATAACTACAGGGCCGCTACTGCATGGCATGTAATATATATATGCACTATGCACTTTATGGAATTTGTACACATAGAATGGCATCATGTACTTCACCATGTCATTATGTGCTGTGGATATCATTCCAGGCTTCGAGGTTTGCACTATGCACTTTATTGCGAATGTGACAAATGTGCCACGAGAGGGTATCTCAATACTTTATGAAACAACTGTGGCATTGTACACCTAGAAATGCACCAAGCACTTTATGATGATGTTACCTGATTCAGATATCTGAGCATTAGAAATTACATTTTACATTCTTTTTATGTTCTCAATGTCTTTTCATGTGATTCATTTTTGATGTAAAGTGTGTATTGACATTGCACTGTATGTTAGCATGGAGAACAATATGCAGAGTTGGGGTTCATCCATTCATTGTGAATTTTAGTGGGCTATCTGTTTCGAGCACACCGTGTGAAACGAGCGCGCAGTATTCACTGCAATAATGGGTAAAATTCCACTGTTATACACGTTCAAAGGAAAGTGGATTTAGTCCTCTTTCTATTCCCAGGGATATGAGACTGGGAAAGAAGTAAAGGTGTGTCCATTGTAAAGGCAAGATCATGTGACCAAGCTACGAGTAGTAGCGAAACGCGTCATCCATTGCTGGCTTTCCGCTGTTTGTCAGGCTGGGCGAGGGCTGGAAGCATTAACAATTTTAACCAATTTTGGAACATTGAAGGACATTTTAAATCCATTGGACTGCGGTGCAATTTGTTAACAGGACGTTATGGTTAAGTTGCACTACCAAAAACCTGTACACTTCACTAAAAAAACGTTTTCAAACGTGCCATTATGGTTCAAAGTAAAACCGAAAAACCCCTGAAATTCACCAGTTATGGTTGGCTAAGCACCCACACCTGCCATCACCACTCTGCACTGCTAACACTAACATCCAGGACATGAAAGATGGCATCACAAATGTCATTGATGACATCACTGACGATATCACATGTGCAGCCCCTTTGTTTTTCTTCACTGCAACATATATATATATATTTCAGTAAAAAAACTTTGTAGAAGGGACGTTATGGATCAAAGTAAAACCGAAAGACCCTTGACATTGCCTAGTTATGGTAAGCTAAGCAACCATAACTCACACCACCTACGTGCATTGCTAAGACTAACACCCAGGATATCAAAGATGACATCACAAAGTTTTTTTGGAGTGAATTTTACAGGTTTTTAGTAGGTCAATGTAAATATAATGTCTTGTTAATAAATAAATGAATGCCACAGATTTTCAGTAGGGCAACGTAACCATAACTTGCCTTTAGCAAGGGTCTTTTGCTAAACAGTACAGACCTTCCAAAGAAGCCACATGACAATATGCGGGCGTGCAGCACGGTAACATGTCCCAGAATCAGTGCACACTTAACAGTAAGATCTATTTCTCGTGGACAGTGTGGAAATACATTTGTTATTGATGTAGGAACGTCCACCTTCAACATTTCCCTTACACAACGCCAACACGTATTGGTATGCAGCGATGTTCCAGAATCAGTACAAACTTAACAGTGAGATCTATGCCTCGTGGACAGTGTGGAAATAGATTTTATATTGATGTAGGTACATGCACCTTCAACATTTCCCTTACAGAACACCAACACGTATTGGTATGCAGCGATTACCAATGCACTACACATTATATATCTGTAGCTAAAGTTGTACTTATCTGAAAGTGACATCCGCTAAAGGCATGCTTCCTCCCGAAGAAACAGTAGCATTACTGTGATGAAGAAGCATGAGAAACAGTGCCGCTGCCTTGCAAACAACAAACGCACAAAATTTGACGCTGTACATGTACCGACCCATATTACCGTTTGTTGCCTCTTTGCTCATTGCCATTTGCAAATTGCCTTATTACCTTCCGTACCAAAAAATAAAGTCACACGTAAACAATGTTAATAATGCGTTAATAATGACCTTTCACAGTGTAAAATAAAAAAAATGTAAAAATTGCATACACTTCAAGTACTGCATATTTATCAGTAAAATACATAGACGTAATAATCTTTGCCAGTAATAGTCTAAATTTGCAAAGCAGTAACTTGTGCTAATAAAAAGTAGGATTACTTGTTATAAGCCGGGGTGGCTTTGGCGGGTTGGATTACAAAAGAAAATCCTTTTTCAAGATGGCCACCATAGAAAGGGAAGGCGGTTATTTTATACATAGTCCCTCTTCCCTTTCTATGCTAGGCTTCAAAAAGCACAAGTACGTGACGTGACGCAGGACCTGTAAATAAACATACAGCGACATACAACCTAATAACTTACCTTTCGAAATAATAGACTGGACTATAAAAGAAAACGTGAACATTTTAGAGTTCATAAAGTAGGTTTATTTAACAACAAACTGTCAGAGACCATCGGAGTAATCCCATTTTCAATGCAATGATAACAATGGTTGTAAGGGCGACATTGCAAATGCTAATGAAGAGGAACACGTTGCTTTTTTCCCGTACAAAAATGTTGGGTTATTGGTTGAAGCAGCCGCTGTGTTTACACAGTCATTTCCAAGACGGCGCCATGACCTTCCGGCTACAGCACCATAAATGATGTCATGTTGCTCCAAATAGCAAGTTCAGCATACGGACAAAGCGGGCTTAGGGAGTCATTCCACATAATTGTTACGGATAGGCAATCGCTCATGAGCAGTTGTATTTGCCGGCCGAAAAAGCCCTCACTCGGCATCTGGAATCCGTGGCACAGACAATACGGCAAGATGTACCTGGGCGGGAAACGTAACAGGAAATACGTATCAATAACCAACCTCTACCAAAAAATGTCAAAAAAGACACCAAAAATGTGCAAAGTAATACACAAATGTAAGTGGTCAAGCATGACATTTTACCGGAATGTTACTAATAACCATGAGTAACTATAGTAACAGGCTACAAACGCCGAGATTCTGCATGCACCGTAAGAGAAAAAAAAATGCCAACTACACAGTAAGACGATAATGCAGTCATGAAAGCAAAATGATTAAAAAAATATTACGTCTCGTGGTTTCAAACAAAAGCAACATAACGTGCAAACTTGTACACAAAGCTATGTGGGCAAACATAACATTTCAAATAAAAATATTAATGCTAAAAAGGGATGATAGTAGTCATAGTCTACAAATGCGGGACCTGTGCACTCTGCAATATTACCTGAAAAATGTATCAGAGCAGGAAGATAATACGTCAGTTATATTGGCACAATTAGATTTTCAGTGATGTGAAAATAAAGTGCGGTAAACTGTAGAGTGGGAAAAAGTAAACTTACATAATATTTACTGCCTCCATTCTTATTCTGCAAGTCAGACACCAATGTGTTTGCATAGAAGAATCTTCGAGGACTGATATTGGTTTTCCCGGACAAACTTTTTAAAACATAACCTTATC
This sequence comes from Ambystoma mexicanum, assembly GCF_040938575.1. Taxonomy (NCBI): domain Eukaryota; kingdom Metazoa; phylum Chordata; class Amphibia; order Caudata; family Ambystomatidae; genus Ambystoma; species Ambystoma mexicanum. Next base: position 1,078,874,714 of record NC_090936.1, on the reverse strand, counting down.
AATTGCTATTTTTTTCGACCCTTTCATTCCGTGAATGTCTTCAAAGGTTTCCCGTTCGCTCAAGGTAAAAAAAAATTGCCCCTTATACATTCACTCAGATGCGCGGGCGTATTGAGCGTCCAACCAAAAAAGCAACTCACGTGACCTTCATTCAGAAGCCAAATACATTCTTAATTTGCATAAACATATTGAAATCCAATTATGAGAACCGCTACTCCCATACACCTCCAGATTCGCTGTTTCCAGCAAAGAGTGCAGATGGTGGCCTTAGTTTTCAAAACTTAGGATGCCAGTCTGACGGCTATATTATTCCAAAAACATTTTTGCTAGTGGTACAGCGAGCACAAACTTGCATTTAAACGTATGACTTTTGTGACAAGAAAACTCCACTTTTTCAGTTTGTGCTTCCACATCCCATCCTACCCCCTTCAAAGGTCACCTCTGAAATAGTATTACATAAGGGTGACATGTGCAATGCTGTCTTGTTTTGTATGTGTTTCTGGCGATGTCCGCGTACACCAAAACATGAATAAAAGATAGCAGGGGCACCGAAGAAAGCTAACGTACTTTATGCTGTTGCACAACCAATCAGGGAAAGTGCCACATGGTCGCCGGCACAAACTTTTTCCCCCATTCAGTCTAAGGGGAAAAGAGAAGTTTTGACAACCCCCCCTTATAACTTTCCTTCCCCTGCACCAAACATCACCAAAATTTCCAAAGAAATTGAGAGTGTCGGATATATTTTTTTTGCAAACTTTGGTGAGGCATCGTCCAAGGGGAGCACACAGGTATTAGGCACCCAAAACGTGCTCTTCCTATGGAAACTGCAACTTCACCATAACAACACAGCCATTAACCTGCCTGTCTAATATGCTGCAGTGCTTGAGGGCAGGACGTAGAGATTTTGATATATGTCCAGATATATTTGAATGTATGTGTGTACATTTGCTTATAACTCCACTGTTTATAACTTTGTTCCTGGGTGCATGGCCTCTGGCCTCTGGCCATGCACCCAAAACTGTACAACGTCCCCAAAAGCATCTAACTGCTTAGCTATAGTATGGGTGTATGCATTGCTGTAGTATGATGTGGTGGTTTTGGACAGGGCCTAGAGGTTTAGGAGTATGGCGTACGGCCTAAGGCCTGCAGCCATGCAACCAAAACTCTACATGAATGATGTGCGCAACTACGGTTGTATCGATAGGTGTGGTATGCTTCTCTTGTTCTGGCCAGAGGCTAAACTCCTAGCTGTATTTCCATAGATATTGCAATGTGTTGGTGTGCAGTGTCTTATATCTGCAATGCTTATAACTTTCTTCTTGGGTGCATGGACACTGTACACACTCCCCACAACCATGTAATCAGTAATCAACACTACTGGTGTATCCATTGCTTTGAAATGCTGCAGTGGTTGTGGCCAGGGCCTAGAGTCTTGGAAGTATGGCCTTCGGCCTACGGCCATGCATCCAAGACTCTAAGCCTTGGCCACAACCACCGCATCATGTCACACCCATGGCGGCGTACTAATCAATAGCACATCCATAGTAAAAAATAATGTAATAACGACATGTACTCAATGACAATGGTCGCTAAAGCCACGTGTGCCCTTAGAACAGTTTCAAGGTGTCTGTACACTGCACGCACTGAAATAGTACCCTTAGTAGACCCCTCATTTTCTGCACGTACAAACATCCCGAACAAGAAGGGCATAGAGAATACATCAATAACACCTGCCGCCCAAACAAGTACAGTTTTTCACCCATCTCTTACTCTCTGAACCTCCACAAGCACTGTAGGAGATCAAAATTGGCTCCTAAACAGCATTTTGCATGGAGAATATATAATTAATACCTGCCGCCCAAACAAGTACATTATTTAACCTATATCTTACTCTGCGAACCTCCCCATGCACTGTAGGAGAGCAAAACAGTTTCCAAAACAACATTTCGCCTCTGGTGGCGACCGCGCTGTGGTCGGATCCAAGATGTCGGGTGCATCCACACATTCTGACGCACATCACGGCTCGCTGCAGCCAATCGGCGAAGACGTCCCGTGTCTGTGGTCATGACGCCACCCCCCTGGCCAATCAGTATCTTGTCTGCGGAGCAAACAGGGAAGTGTGACCACGGAGCGGACATAAATATCATACATTTTCTTAGACATATTTTTTGGTCATTTTAAAGGAAACTACTGGAAGGATTGTCACCAAATTTACAAAAGCATGCTTTTGGGACTAAGCCCCTGCCGCAAATTTGGTAAAAATCCGTCCAACGGTTTGACCTGTAGGCGTGCGCAAAGTTTTTCCCCCATTCAGTCTATGGGAAAAAAAGACGTTTTGGGACCCCCCATAACTTTTGCCCCCTTGCACCAAACATCACCAATCTTTGCAAAAAAAATGTAGAAGCAACAGTGCGCAAGCTATTTCCTTAAAGTACTCCACTTGTGCAGCCAGTGTTCAAAATACGAATAAAGGTGTTTCAATATGGTGGACAAAGAAAGTAGCCGGGATGCGGAAGCTTCTGCCTTATTCAGTGCGGCAATAGGTCAAAAAATAAATTATGAAACAAACACAAAGTGCACAATCCAAAACCATCCAACAAACGATGTTTACAATAGAAAAACTACATAAAAAAGAAACAAACAAGTGGTGGGAAATCAAGTCTCTCCAAAATGATATAGACAATCATAGAATCCCAAGAGGCTTGAGAATTTTGACCGGACCCACATACGAAGACCCAGACCCTGAAATGTTGCAAGAGTGGAGAGAAGCCACAAATGAGTGTTCATTTAAAATGCTCCACACACTAGTTAAATATGCTAAAAGTGACAGAGCAAAAGCACTAAAAGATATAGATGAATTGGAAAATGTAGTCTACACAGGAGGAGATGCAAGTACTGCTAAAGATTTAAAAGTATATCTGAACAAAAATGTCTCTAAATATGAGGAACAAATAAAAGAAAGAAAACAAAGAAAATGTATAAGAGATAAAGAAGATTATGCAACAGGACGGATATAATAATAATAATAATAATAATAATAATAATAATAATAATAATAATAATAATAATAATAATTTGGCACTTATATAGCGCTACGAACCCTCAGGTATCTGAGCGCTGCTTATTATTACCCACGGTGTGTGTGGTGCTCATTTATCGACCTCGGAAGGATGAAAGGCTGAGTTTGGCCCCGCCGGGATTCGAACCTGCGTTAGCAGGCTCTGCACTGATGTCAAAGCAAGCGCTCTACTCACTGTGCCACTTGCAGGGGAAGTGGCACATACTTTTGCCAAGAAATATGACATAATAAGAAAAGGTATTCAAACCCAAAAGCAGTCACAAACATCAGAAATCTCAGATGGAAACTCGGAAGCTGAGATCAGTGCAGGTTCCTCAACAGATTCTTCCATTTTTAGCAACAATGAAGAGGAACCTCCCAGGTTGAATTTTTTTGAAGAAATGAGGTTGCTACATCAAGTGGGCAAAACAACACAAGGAAGAGGACAAAACAGAAACAAACAAAACCCCACCACCCAAACAAGAGGAAGAGCAGGCGAGGGAGAAGAGGAAAAAGGAAAAACCAAAAAAAGAAGTCAATCAACAGGCCGTCAGATGCGCTCTGGGAAAAACAGGAAATAATACCAATAGACCATAAACTTCAAATTGTTAATTTGTCAAAAAAAGAATTGAGTAGTACTGAAGTAAGGATACCTGAAAAAGGATTATCTTTTTGCATGACGTCCAATTATAACTACACACAATTTGGAATAGATTTACATTGCTTTGTTCGAAAATTATGACTGGTGAAACATTTTGCAAATGATGACAAAATGAAAACCAGAACAGTAAGCAATGAAACACTGTCTGAACTAACAGTCAATGATATTCCAATGCTGAACACCCTTGAAGCTTTATATATGGAAACTGATGGTGAATCAAATGATAACAACTCTGAGCACAATCAACGGACAATTCAAGTACCAGCAAACTTACTAACAGATATAAGACCTTTCTGTAATTTGAAAAAGAAATCCAAATTCAGTCCTCAAATTCACAATACACCCAATATTGATCTATTTGAAGATTTGATCATAGAGAAAATGAAACAACTTGCCTCCCACCCAAAGAGAATGATCCATAATGTAACAAAAGAAGAACAACAAGCTATAAAGACTACATAAAAGAAGCTCTACGTCAACTAAGAAACAATGAAAACTATCAGAAATTTTCAAAAGATCCATATAAGAACTATAAGATTGAATCTGACAAAAAACTAAACTATTGGTTTGAAGCAGGGTTGATCTCTTGGAGTGATAAAAAATATTTAACGAAGGAATTTCCAACAACACCTATTATTCATTTCATTCCGAAACTACATAAATCTGCTACCCGACCGCCTGGCAGGCCAATAGTTGCATCTATTGGCTCCCTTTTGGAAAATACTTCCAAATACATGGCCAGATTCTTGTTTCCGTTTGTAGAAACTTTACCATCGTATACCCAAGACACCACCGACTTCTTGATGCAGGTAGATCAAATACCATGGAAATCCAGCTATTTGATGATTACATTAGATGTTGTTTCATTATATACGTGTATTGGACATGATGAAGGAATGGAAGCCATAAAATGATTCTTATCCACAAGATCTCTAAACTATAGAGAACACTCTCCAATGCTACTTGAAATGTTAGCATTTTGTTTGACACATAATTCTTTCATGTTTGATGGGCAATGCTACACCCAGATATGTGGTACAGCGATGGGCACAGCGGTAGCTCCCACATTTGCAAATGTATTCATGGGAGCATGGGAGGAGAAGCTATTTGCAGAAGAGACGATGAAAATGTACACCAACAAATTTATCCTTTGGCTTTGATATATTGACGATTTATTCATTTTTTTGGAAGATTCAGAAACAGAGTTGAAAGACTTCTTCCAAATCATCAATACTTGCAGTGGAAGTCTAAAATTCACAGAACATCACAGCAAAATGGAAGTAATTTTCCTAGACATTATGGTGAAAATTGTAGACAACAAAATAACAACCGAGGTATACAGGAAACCAACAAGCACAAATACAGTTCTACATGCAAAAAGGGCCCATCCCACGATCTTAGAGAACAGTATACCATATGGAGAGTTTCTTCGTATGAAAAGAAATTGTAGTGAGACCTCCACTTTTATACAAAATGCCAAGACAACAGCAAGTAGATTTCAAGCCTGAGGCTACAAAAGATCTGTCATTAACCAAGCTTATAATGAGTGTAACAAACAAACCAGGCAAGAACTTCTAACCAAAATAACAACGAAAAATGCAGAAACAAAGGCGAACCATACTAGCAGAGAACAAATTATCAGATTTATCACAACTTTTGACAATGGTGATAATGAGATCAAGAAAATATTGGCTAAGCACTGGTATATCCTGAGGAAAGATAAAGACATCAGCTCAGTGATTAATGTTAATCCAAGTGTTACGTTTAGGAAAGCCAAGTCCTTACAATCTAAAATTTCTCCAAGTATGTTTCAGTCTAAACCCAAAGAAAACTGGCTTCCAGAAAAACCAGTAGGATTTCAGAGATGCATTAAATGTAAAGCGTGTAAATTTGGACAAAACATAAAACAATATACTCACCTACGAACAGGGAAAAATGTCAAGATTACGAAAACTATATATTGCAGTACGAAATTTGTAATCTATGTAATCACTTGCAGCTGCAATCTCTGGTATATCGGAAGCACAAAGTTGGAAGTTAAGATCAGAATCTTGCAGCATCTTAGAGCAATTAAGAACTCGGATCCAACCTACCGTTTAGCAAAACATTTCTCTGACATACATGGAGGAGACATTCAGTCCCTCAAGTTCTTCAGCATAGATCATGTACAGCCACATGCAAGGGGAGGAAACAGAGAGCGCAAATTGCGTCAACTGGAAAGTAGATATATAATTGACTACAACACCAAGTCCCCTGATGGACACAATAAAGATGAAGAATTATATACATTCATTGGGGAATGATACAATTAAAACAGTGTCTTAGAGAAATCTCAAAGTTCTTAATTGGACACCGGAAAAAGAAAGTAGAGGTTACGAGTGATCCAGCATAAATGAGATAAGACCTTTGTGGCAGAAGCAAAACGTTGCCAACATTGGACAATAACCTAGCACACTCACTGAATAAGCTTTTTTCTATGTGAATTTTTTCTATGCGTGAAAGTTTTAACGTTTGTTCAATTGTGTTTAATACAGTTTTAATCACTTTTTCACTTTTACACATTTAGATATCCAGGTTTTAGCACATCTTTTTAATATGTTTTTACTGACACCAGGCTGTTTTTATCATCAAACAACCAAGCAAAGATAGAGGGATAGACAAACAAAACTGTGTACCACACAGTAAAACATCAGAATCTAAATAAACATGCTAGCCCTAACTTACAGTTATTATTTTAAAAAGCAATATAGTTCATATTGGATCTAAAATAGATAATATCAAGGTAAATAACAAAAGTGATCAGATAATACGTGAGTGTAACTAATGTTGTAATCTCAAAAGGCACTAGGCACTTTATTACAAAAGGCACTGCACCTTGAATATGGGGTACAAAGCATGTATATATTTGCATTACCATATGGTATTATTATAATCTAGGCAAATACCAATGAAGAGATATAGAAGTTGATGTTGCACAATGTACTAGGCACTTTATCTTTATATGTATTGATACTACAAGGCAAATGAAAACAGCTTGCTTAATACAGGTTACAATCAAAATATCTACTAAACAGTTTACTTTGCCAAACATTTAAGATCACTTGATCTTCATCACCATCTTAACTGAAAATATATGTTCCATCTATGATCCAACATATGAAAATCCAACTAAGGGAGTACACATATATCTTGCTTGTTTTATTGATAAACGTTAGCACAAAATTTGCACATAAGAAATTGATTGTCTTTCCCTGTCTCCTCTTTCGCTTTATCCTCTTTCCCAAGCACATGCACTTTGCAAAAATATAGAAGTCCACTTTGCTTACAAATATATAACTTTTAGGAAGTAAGTAGTGAGCATACACTCACCAAACATGGCCGCCATTAGAGGGCAAACAACATTGGTAAAAGCACAAGTCTAGTGGTCAAATACACAGGAAAGAGGTTGAAGCCAAACAGGAAATGAAATAAAATACATTGCAAATATGGTGTCAGTTACAATCCGACAAAGCCCAGTTTGGGGTGAGACGCATTATTGTGTTTTTTCACGGGTGTACTCTTGAATGTCCACACCAAAGAATAAAGGACGTTTTTACAAATGAATATCTGAATATATATATATATAAATAAATATATTCAATGAAAAACCTTTGTTAAAGGGATGTTATGGTTACGTTGCACTAATAAAAACCTATGAAATTCAATGAATAAACTTTGTTAAAGGGACGTTATGGTTAAGTTGCGCTACTAAAAACCTATGAAATTCAGTGACAAAACTTTGTTAAAGGGACGTTATGGTTAAGTTGCGCTACTAAAAACCTATGAAATTCAGTGAAAAAACTTTGTTAAAGGGACGTTATGGTTCCAAGTAAAACCGAAAAACCCTTGAAATTTGCCAGTTATGGTAAGCTAAGAAACCATAACTCACGCCACCACCGTGCACTGCTAAGACTAACACCCATGACATCAAAGATGACATCACAAATGTCATTGGTGACATCACTGATGACATCACATGTCTGGCTCACTCTGTATTCCTTTAGTGACAAATCTAGGGCACATGGTTTTATTCAGTAGCAGGCAGGAAATAACAATTGAAAATGTACTATATTTGTAGAGTTATCCCTCAAGTATGTTTTTACAGAAATTCTATTAGAGTCCAGTCATATCATATGAAACATATACATAAGGGAAGACACAGGCTTGAAAGACAGCAATCCTTTCTGTGCATGAACATAATCAGTAGAATTATCAGCACTTTCTGATAGTTCTGTTGTATTTTTATTACTGTACTTACCCTCTATATGCTCATATTTGTATACATTGTACTCACACTACTTTCCTTAGGGTCCAGTCACATCATGTGATACATATACATAGGGTAAATAGCAGCTTTGAAACAGAGCAATCACTTATTTGCATAAAAATAATCAGTTAGGTTATAAATTCTTTCTGCTACTACTTATGCTGTAATAATTCAATTATGTAATACGTGGGTTTTAGTAGCTACTTATTACGTATTTCACAGTACACAAAACTTTAATAAGAAAACAGTTATCATTTCATTATTCAACATATCAACATTATGAATATTATACCTTTATTATTTATGCTGCACACAATGCCTATGTTTCTGCATGAGTAGCTTAGTATACTGGATAGAACTTCATAATAAAATGCTATTTATATCAATGCGTTGCTTAATGCACTAATTAGCTCTTGATATTTATTCCAATGATCTTTGACACTTTTTTCTCAACATTATAATAAGAATCCCTTGTAGAGACATTTCATGAAAAGTAAATACATATGTGATGTCATCAGTGATGTCATCAATGACATTTGTGATGCCATCTTTGATGTCGTGGGTGTTGGTCTTAGCAGTGCACAGTGGTTGCGCGAGTTATGGTTGCTTAGCTTACCATGACTGGTGAATTTCAAGGGTTTTTCGGTTTTCCTTGGAACCATAACGTCCCTTTAACAAAGTTTTTTCACTGAATTTCATAGGGTTTTAGTAGCGCAACTTAAGCATAACGTCCCTTTAACAAAGTTTTTTCATTGAATTTCATAGGTTTTATCAGTGCAACTTTACCATAACGTCCCTTTAACAAAGTTTTTTCATTGAATTTCATAGGTTTTTATTAGTGCAACGTAACCATAACGTCCTTTTCAATAGATGAAGACCACTAGCATCCTAGGTCCTCAAAGTGGGAACCCCGGGTGGTAAAAAAAATATTGTTCTTCCCAAACCAGGACGCCTGCGGCGTCCCGGTGTAGGAAGGAAAATCTTTTACTAAGATGGCCACCATGGAAAGGGAAGGCGTGGTGTATAAAGAGAACACAACAGGGCATCAGCGGTGGGTGGGGGGAAGGAGGGAGACACGGGGCATGAGCGGGGGGTGGGGGGCACGGAGGTAGACACGGGGCATGTGCGGGGGGTGGGGGGAAGAGGGGAGACACGTGCCATGAGCGGGGGGTTGGGGGGAAGGAGGGAGACACGGGGCCATGAGCGGGGGGTCAGGGGAACAGTAGGGAGACACAGTGTCAGTCTAGAAAAGTAGACACCCCTCGAACAGAAGGTAATGCAGGGTAATTGGTTGGCCGAAGACCAACCGCCTCATTTAAAGAATAAAGAATATATGCCCATTACTTATTACGTAGCTATTAGTTCAACTAGAGTGCAGCCATTTTAAGGTAACCAGAATAGCCATTTTGTTTTCTCTATGTTTCGCTTTAACATCGCCACTGTTGCCTCATGTAAAACTGCTTTGCTGTAGATATTGTTCCGCTTCAATGGTCCAAGGTTATTAAAGACATGTTGAAACATTGCGCGAGCAGCCAGACAGAAAAGCTTGTTTTCCTCCCTCACATATCCTTGGAAGCAGGGAGCAAGGCATTCTTATCAGTACACGGATGCCAGTGAGTCTCCTTAAAAGAATAGGAATGCACAAAACTAATATTAAAGGGTTTGAATTATGTTCTTCTTCACGGCCCCCCTTCTGAGTGCTGTGAGCCCCTGGAGAGCAAGCTGACCTCTAGAGCGTGAATCGAAACCAGGAGATAGTAAGGCCTGGAATGTGCCAGTCCCCCTATGCGCAGCTTGTCCATGAAAACAGAAGCGCTGTGTTCTCACAAATAAAGAATAGTGTCTGTAAATTCGAGCTTGCAAACTGTTACTAAATATGGTGATCTAAAGTGTCATATTCGTCACCATGGTCAATCATCGCCTCCACTTCAAAGGGAATGAATTAGGGGCGGCATCGATTGTGTCAAATGTGTCATTACTGATTGTAAGATTCTCATTTTGTATATATGTAACTGATGTTCGATTTTTGCTCTTTTGCGTCGCCCGAGGTCTGTTAGACACACGTCGCATGGCATGGGACTATTTGTTTTTGCAGTAAACCCTAGATTTTGGGAATACAACATTGTGGCGTATCAGTTTGTGTGAGGTGATTGTGCCTTGTTTCCACATCCGAGGGTCACTCAGGGGCCCCTTCAAGATGGTGCCTGAATAGGGACCCTCCCCCACGTGTTCCATCGTGTACATTGCAAATTGATGAAGGCGGCAAGAACGGCAAGGACGGGAGTGATCGAGCCGGGATCAAGAGGTGTCTGGGGCGCCCTGCGAAAGTGATGAGACTCCTTTGCAGATCTGCACAAAGCTGATCCCTGATCGACGTGCCTGGCCAGCGAACAAGGGGGCGAGGGTCCCGAAACGAAGCAGTGCCGTGATACGTAGACACGACGCCATTGGTTGCGTCAGTATACGGACGAATTGTGTCTTGAAAAGACAAATTGACTAATCAGGTGAGTCGTGTCTCGATTCGTAAGTAATCCTGATATTGCTTGAGAGTTGATTTTACAAAATCAAACGCCCAGAGTAAGTTTGATTAGCCAAGGGTAAGGTTAAAACATGCCTGGGGTATTGTCCACCTTAGCAGGTTTTTTCCACTACGGCGAACAAACTTTGGAAACTGGCCAGGTTGCGCCTCCGGGGCGAACGCTGGGTTATGCTATGTATGTGAAGTATGGTGTGGGAGCCATAATGTTTTGTGAAATTTGGCATAAGCAAACCAGAAAGCAGGAAGACCTTCAATGGCCGAGGAATGGAAGTTTTGAGATGGATCAGATAGATAACCTGTAAAAGGTTTTGATAAGTAAGAAAGCGCGTCCTGCAGCACTTGATATCCTTAGGGATTGGAGGAGGGAAGCAATGCTCCGATTTAGAAGTAGAGAGAAACATGCACGCAGGCATAAGCCAAAAGCAGAGAGAGCGGAGGAAAAAGAGGAGGAGGAGTGGAGCAATAGTTTGAGAAAGGCAAATAGACGCGACCAGTTGAATATTGAAAAAATATATCCACAGAGAGTTACATTCATCAGATGAATTAATAAACAAAATACTAACCGAGACAAAACAAGGCCTGAGAAGTGAAACTAAGAAGACCACGTCAGTGGCCGCCATCCAACCCCCTCCTATTGCTCAGCCTGTCCCAACTCCAATACAGTCACAGGCAGCGTTAGTAATTGTACCGCCCTCTTGTCAGCCAGCCCCGAGTGTTTCGCAACCATCACAGCTCCAGCAGATCTCTCCCGTGCCCACTGCCCCTTCCACACCTTCCGCTCAAGGGGGTATTTCTGTTCCGACTGTGCCCCCCATAAGCGAATTAGAACAAAGCGAGTGTGTGAGAGTGACTCGCAGCACGATTAGCAAGGAGAGAAAGCGTGAGCTGCAAGAGCAGGCGAAAATGTATATAGACGAGAACGATGGGACGGCCACGTTGGCGTCAATACATGACTTCAGGAAGAGCAACGAAAAACAGTTATTGTTGGAATGCATGGGGGAATATTTGTCAGCGCAATGGAAAAAGTTAGTTGGGAAGTTACCACCTCAGCGATTGTTGGATTTGAATGTATTGGCCCGTTGTAGAGGGAGCGATGAGGAAATAGAAGAGCATGTGAAGCGACTGTTTGAATTAAAGAATGAACTTGATGAAGAATATTCTGAAATACTTGCCACACCGGGGTACAGGAGGAAAGACATTGAGAGGGGTAGACAGCAGCGATTCTTGTCACCAGCAGCATACATTAGTGCAGAACTAAAAGTATGTATACGAGAGGCACTAAAATGGATTTCAGATCGTAGTACTCCCACAATGGAAATGCATGGAATATTTGATGAATACACTCTATCAATGAAAAGAAGAGTGTTACAGACAATGGTTGAATATTTGATAAACAAAGATATAAGTGAGAGAAAGGTCAGCCCTCCTGAACTTTTGGCGGTATATAAAAGGGCAATGGAACGGGGAACAGGAGAGACAGCTTTATCCCTCGATTTGGGAATATTGTTGCATATGAGAGAGGGGGGAGGAACAGTGAGTATGGCATTCCCCATGAGAGAAGTGCCCCCTACCTTTGTACCGAAGATAGAGGCTCCCGGGGTAGGCAATGCGCCACCTCAGGTAATTCCAGCACATTACACAGCCCAATATGTGCATGTACCTTTCTCTAGACAGGAAATAAATAATATAGAACAAACGATCCCTGACATATGGAAAAATCCATCAGGTTTTTATAAAGAAGTAGAGTCTATATTGCAATCCTCTGTGTTCACTATGAGTGATATAGATCTAATATTCCCCGTGATTCTGCCAGCGGATATATGGAAACGAATAAGGAAGGTAGTTGATGAGACGGCCTATGGTGCCACTTGGGCAAATTTAATACTGGAAGATAGAAATAAAGAGGTGGGTGCACAGCCAGGGGCGAATATGTTAGCATTACTGGCACGAATAGTACAAAAGTTAAAAGAATTTGTCCCAAAGAAAAGAATTCAGTGGGATAAAATGAATGCGTGCGTTCAAGGTAAAGATGAGCTGGCCACAGATTATTTTAACAGATTCGAAGAAGTATTTACAGATTTCAGTGGGCAGGATGTGAGCACGGAAACAGGAAAAAGGTTATTTGCTGATAAATATGTGAGGGGATTAATACTCCCAATTCAAAATTTGATAATGACATCAGAAAGTGCATGGCAAGCAAAAACGTTAGGAGAAGTATTACACATGGCCCAATATTATGAGAACTGGGTAAATACTGAGAAAGAAAGAGAAGCAAAGGATAGAACAAACTTGAAAACAAGAGTGTTACTTCAGCAGGTAGCAGGACATAACAGGGGAAGGAGAAATGTGCAGAGCAGGGGCAATTTGAATATGCATGGAAGGCCTCTAGGGTTAAACCAATGTTCATATTGTAGGGAGGAAGGACACTGGCGGGCACAATGTCCACACTTGCAAAATAGAGGCAGATATGGTCAGAGGAGACAGCACAGAGGGCATCCAGGAACAAATGGCCATAATAGAAACCATATACAGCATCACCAGAATAGTCAAGGGAATGGTGCACAAAATCAGGGCCAGGCGCCGAATCAAAATGCTTTTACTCAGAGTCAAAATCATCAGGCGAATCAAAGTGGAAACAGAGGAAGAGGCGGAAATATTTGTGATACTCAGACAGGTGCATACTATATTAATAGTAGTGATTACACCTCAGATGATGTGTTGTTACCCGAATAGGACAGCCCAGGCAGGGGTCGGAACCAGTATCCATTCCCGTGAATCAGAAAGGACCCTACGTAGAAATGAAAGTTGGGAATGAAGAGCATAGATTCCTCGTAGACACGGGGGCACAGAGGTGCTCGATAGATCATCACTTGGTTCCAGATATACCTCTGTCAGGGCGACAAAATATCTCAGTAGGGTTCGCAGGTACCCCAGTAATAAATCCCGAGTCCAAATCAGTAGCAGTGACAATAGGGCCTTTTACTGAACATTGTCCATTTCTTTTGACAGAGAATTGTGGGGAAAACCTCCTAGGATTTAATCTATTGAAAAAGCTAAGTGCGGTTATCCACTGCACACCATATGGGGTATTTTTGACTATTTCTCCTCAGAGTGGGCCGACTTCAGAATTTGTGACGAAATCTTTAACATGGGAATTGAGTGAGGTGCCAACTTGTATTTGGGCCATGAATGACAATGATGTGGGATGCTTGAAAATAGAGCCATTAAAAATTGTTTTGAAAGATGGAGTGACGTTACCACGTATTCCAGAGTATAAAATTTCAGCAGAAGGGGAGAAATGATTGAAAAGTATTGTTTCTGATTTGATGAAATTGGGAGTGATTGAAGAAATTACAGGCAGTGTATGCAACATCCCCATTCTTCCAGTGTATAAGAAAGGGGGTAGTGAGGTACAGTACCGTTTCATAATTGATCTCCGTGCACTAAACAAAGTAGTAGATCCCCAATTCACATTAGTGCTAGATGTCACTACAATATTGACAATGATCCCTGCATCGGCAGAATACTTTAGTGTTATAGATTTGAAGAACGCTTTCTTTAGCATTCCAGTACACAGAGAAAGCAGGCATTTATTTGCTTTCACTTTAGGAGGACGATCATTCACATTCACACGCATTCCACAAGGCTATACTGAAAGTCCGAGCATATACAGTAAAGCATTGAAAGAACAGCTAGACATGTTAGAATTACCGGCAGACTGTGTGTTGTTGCAATTCATTGACGATTTGTTTATCGCTGCTGACACAGAAGAAATTTATAAAAAAGGTACTGTCTCATTATTGACCCATCTCGCTGTGCATGGCTATAAAGCAAGCTTAAAGAAATTCCAGTACTGTCAGAAAGAAGTGGCTTATTTGGGTTACTTACTTTAAAAGGAAGGGAGAAGATTAACGACAGAGAGGATAGAGAGCATTTCTGGTATGCCTATTCCAAAGACGCAAAAGGAAGTCAGAGCTATAATTGGCATGGCTTCATATTGCCCTCAATGGATTGTGAACTTCGCCTTAATTGTAAAACCAATGGTGGAATTGACAAAAAAAGATGCTGTGATGCCTTTGCAGTGGAATGAAGAATGTCAGAAAGCATTTGACTCGCTAAAAACCATTTTGAGTTCTTCTCCAGTTTTGGGCACACCGAATTATGAAAAGGTTTTTAGGTAGTTTGTGCATGATATGTGAAGGATGTGCTTTGTCTGTCCTAACACAGCACAGGAACAAGGTGGAAGAAATAGGCTGTGCCGTTATTTTTCTTCCGCGCTGGACCATGTAGCGCGCGCACTACCACAATGTTTGCGAGCTGTTGCAGCAGCTGCTGCGTCAGTGAAACAAACAGAAGGGATGGTATTGGGGCACACTTTAATTCTAATGGTGCCACATGCCGTAGATGTTCTACTCAATAGAACGCAGACGCAACACCTCACCTCTGCTAGATTAACTAGATATGAAATTGTATTGTTCGCCCGCCACATCCAAATCATGAGGTGTAGCGCTTTGAATCCAGCAGAATTAATGCCAATGCCCGGGGAAAACATTGATGAGACTGAATCACCTCCCCAAGATTGCTTAATGGTTACTGAGGAAGAAACAAAAGGGAGAATTGATCTACACGATACGCCACTAAAAGAACCAGATGGAGAACTGTTTTGTGATGGTTCTTGCTTTAAATTACCTGACGGCACTTCAACCGCCGCATACGCTATCACCACGTTAAAAAGCATCGTGGAGAGTAAAAGAATACCATACAACCATGCCCAAGCAGCAGAGATAATTGCCTTAACAAGGGCTTGTGAAATTTCAGAGAACTAGAGGGTAAATATCTACACTGCTAGCCAGTACGCCTTTGGCGTGGATCATAACTTCGGCCGACTGTGGGCCGAGAGAGGGTTCCTAACATCACATGGGGCTAGAATTCAACATGGCCCTTTGATTGTACGATTACTGTCTGCACTTACGTGTCCAAAGCACCTGGTGATAGTGAAATGCGAGGCGCATAAAAAGGTGACATGCAAAGTGGGAGAAGGAAGCGCATTTGCAGACAGAATTGCGAAACAAACTGCCACTGATTTGAATACAAATATGTTAACAGTACAATCGAAGGAAGTACCCTGTATGATAGAAAATGGAATTGTAACTGTTAGAGAGATGCAGGTGGAAGCTACCGCCGACGAAATACAGGGATGGGCCGAGGGCTCTGCCGAATTAGACTTGGAGGGTTGTTGGGTGGACAAGAAGAGCGGGAATTGGATGTTGCCGAATGCTTATGTAAATGCGATGGTAACAATGGCTCACAGTCCCACCCACATCTGTATGAAGAAAATAGTCCAACATTTAGCCACAGTTTGGGAAAATACTCTCATAAAAAAGAATGTTGAAAGGCTAGTACAGAACTGCATAACGTGCCTACAGCACAATGTGGGGAAGGGAACGGTGACTCCAACAGGAAGTTTCGGACCTCCCTCTATGCCATTCGAAGTGATCCACTTTGACTTCATAGAAATGGAGAGATGCCAAAACCTGAAGTATGTTCTGGTGACCATATGTGCATTCAGCAAATGGGTGGAAGCGTATCCATTGAAAGACTGCACAGCCATGAGCACGGCGAAAGTAATGCTAAAAGAGTATTTCTCTCGCTTCGGTCCGCCCCGTGTCATATGGTCGGACAATGGTCCGCATTTTGTAGGTGCAGTAATATTGCAGATTTGTGCAGGTCTCCAAATCGATAAGCGAGTCCATTGCTCCAGGCATCCCATGAGTGCCGGACTTATTGAACATCATAACGGCATCCTGAAATCCAAAATAAGTAAGATTTGTGCAGGCAGCAAGCTAAGTTGGGTAGATGCATTGCCAATAGCATTACTGTGTATGCGAAAATCAGTGCAAGCCAGAACTGGGCTCTCCCCATACAAAATCATAATGTGAAGGCCTGTGAATGTGTGGTGTGCACCCCAGTCGAAAAGAATGAGAGAGGTAGAATACCCTGTACTCAGCATTTATTGTAATCTGTTAGTAATAAAACTGCATTTGATTCATCAGCAGGTGTAGGTGGCATTACCGGTGAGGTATACTGGTCCAGGACATGCATTGGAGCCTGGAAACTGGGTGCTGATTAGAAATTATGAGCGGAAAACATCGCTAGCACCCAGGTGGCGTGGGCCCTACCAAATTCTTTTGACCACGCAGACAGCGATACGCGTGGATGGGTGGAAAGCGTGGATTCACGCCACGCACGCCAAGAAAGTCCCACCGCCATTTGACACTTTGACTGATCGTGACAAAGACCAGAAAGAGACAGCAGCAGCTCCAGAAACGAAAAATGCAATTGCCAGTTCTTTACCACAAAAACTGCCAGATCCTGAAACAAAGCCTGATGAGATTGCCATAAGAGAGGAAGGGCAAAGGGCGCCCCAACGCTGTCCAGCAGATCCTGCATCATTGCTGGCCGATATCAAGCATATGCCTCTGTGGCGCCCACCATCTTCTGTTTCGCCGCAGCCTGCATCGTCGCCTGGGCACTCATCATCATCTGCTATTGTGCACCAGGCTGACTCCAAGCTTGAGACCGGAAGTGCACCCGCACAATTTGTCGACCACACGATACCGGAACAAATCGGTATAACCTGTGGAGCAGAAAAAGGAGTGATCACAGCTTCAGCTTTTTGTGATTTTATTGCCTCTGTTTCCTATTCTCGGATGAAGTAGGAACCGGATGCCTAGAGGAGAGTGGCGTGAGAGTTGTGCAAGCTAGACAGCTCAACAAACGCAACTCCTCAGTGCTAAATCCATGTGTCCGGAACCCGAGCGAACAAGCGAGGTGCACATGGTACAAAGGCAACTGCTCTGAAACTCTAGAGCAATGGGCATATGCACGGGAATCTTACCAAACAGATAAGCAAACCAGGCTGAACGAGAACTGGCATGGAAGGACTGTAGACATTTATTGAACTCTGACAACCCAACAAGCGCATCGGCTGGGGATATTCAGGACGAACACGGCGAGAGCAGAACGACAAGGGAAGATGCCGGAGCCAGCCTTCTGCACTAATGCGAGTTAAACGCAGTACATAGAAAGGTGAAAAAGGGACATGATCGAAAGAATTGTATGTTGGGTTTAAAGATAATATTGTGTATAATGAGTATATTAGCCCCAATATTGACCATATCAGTATTATGGTACCTAGAAGAAATGCACCCCCTTGAGGTACTGTTGCCTATTGTGAACATTTCCACGACGGAAAGCCCAGTCCATGTGATTTCCTATACCTTGTCCCCAATGGAAGAGAGACATAGGGAAGGATATGGGAACAACACATTATTATTGATAATGAACATGACACACTCAATACTAAGAAAGAACAACTGTTGGGTCTGTGCCCACCTGCCGCAGCATGGTGGTAAGGGAATAGGATGGTGTGTACAGCCCCTGCCATTGACTTCTGCATGTTATGCTTCTCTGAGTGCCTTATATTATGGGAAATGGAAGGAAAGTGAAACTGGTCAACTAGACAAAACAAACATGAATGAATCCGAGGAAGTGATTATGAAACCGGTGGGTTGCTCCATATTCCATAAAAGACGATTAATTACACCAGCAATAATGCCACGGGATAGATTGTCTGTACATTATAAATCTTCTGTGATCACGTTCCACATGAACCCAGAAGGGAATAAGGATGCAGACCCCCCTTCATATACCGTGAATTATAACCCTCATTATGTTCCATTCTGTTTAAAGAAAAAGGGTTCTTTCCAGGTAGGAACATTTACCAGATGCAGGAACATAGCATTCCTTGATAAAGAAGTGTAACCAATATATGTGGGAGATCCTGTGTACTTTATATGTGGAGAAAAAGCATATCCTTGGTTACCTAGGAACTGGGGAGGCACGTGTTATTTAGGCTTTCTGTTTCCTGGGGTGTTTCTTTTAGAAACATCAGACATAACCAAACTGACCAGGTCACGACCTCGCCAGAATATTGAAGACGGGTTGATTGTAGGGGACATAGCAAAATCATTCATACCATTTTGGGGCCATGCGATAAACTCCTATAACATAAGACGACGGTCTAGAATATTGGAAGAAACAATGAATGGAACCACCGACATATTATATAATATGACTATTGAAGAAAAAGGAATTAGATTGATGTCACTGCAAAACAGAATGGCCCTTGATATAATCTTAGTTGATCGCGGTGGTGTTTGCAAAATCGTGGGATCAGCGTGTTGTGTATTTGTAAGTGACTCCTCCCCCACGATTTTCGAAGCAATAAGAGAATTGCATGTATTAAGCTCTGACCTTCACCCTCCTGAGAGGGAGCTCCTGGTTCTGGGAAGTGTTACGGTCCTGGGGATGGAAGCTATTTGCAATCTTAGTAGCAATTTTAGGAATATTCATGACGTATTGTTGTTGCATACATTGTCTCCCCATAGTATGCACAGAATTTAGTGAGGAATGTGTTCAAATGGTAGAACAAAAAACCCATTACTAGACCAAATACCCACAATGATAATGAACCCAAAACAATTAAAGAAGTCATTGCAATTAATATCGATGATGAAAAGGAGGAATCTGAGAGCGTATATGAGTCAGAGTTCGAATCAGATTCCGAGTCTGATCTAAACACTTAGTCGGAGTGTTATAAAGCGAGTGGGAATAGACTACACAATAGGCAAATGTGAGGTTGAACTTTGTTTTAATTGTTTCTTATTTCCTTTTCCCTTGTAACATGGGAACAAACAATATTGCTGAACGACTGGGTTGCTCTTGACTCTGGTGACTCCTACTTTCCTGGATCAGTCTTTCTGCTTCTCTTGACCATAAGCTTTTAATGAGAGGAGTAGTGACCTTATAACTTCCTGTGCATATCTTCTATGCTGATTGACCTCCTCCGTATTCACACGTGGCCTCTCCTATAACTTTCTTTCTCTTTACAGTTCCCTTGACCCCCTTGTGGCCTCGTAACAATATGGCTTAGGCACTGTCTTTTTTTATTATCAATGTCTTAACTTTTCTGCCGCCTCTCCTGACGTCGTACCAGATTGTCCCAACCGCCTTCTCCTCACCTCATTTCATGTCACGGCCTCTTCTCCTGCTACTCGGCCGTGGGAGGGAGCCTCTGCTCTGCAATAGGGGGTTACCCTATCACTGTACCTCCTCCAGAGACAGCGTTAGCTGCCTGGGCCTTCCATCATCGCTGTTTCATTCAGCCTGTGCCGGTGCAGACGCACAGCTGATCATACGGCCTCAGCCGTCGTAGCACTGTCTGACTCCTCCTCCGCAGCGGTGGCGGTTTCAATGCGGCTTCACGGTCTTCGTCAGGCCGTCGGGCTGACTCCTTGGCTCCTCCTCCGCAAAGGTGGGGGCCTCGACACTGCTCCGCGGTGTCCTCCCAGCTGATCGACCTCACAGCTGATCTCCTGGCTTCAGCTGTCTTCGGCAAACGGACTCCTCCTCCGCAGAGGTGGGGGCTTGTCTCCGCTCCTCTTCCCCTTCTCCCTCAGCGAGCCGGGCCAAACTACGGGACTCCGTTAGCAGATATAGCGGCCCTCTCCCCACACGGAGTCTCTATCCCTCTCTCTCGATTCTCCGCTGAATCTTTGCTGCAAACTATAGTTAACTATGACAACTTCACAAGATGCTCAACAGGAGCGTATCTTGACTTAACCTTCATGGCCCCTCTGACTCAGTAGGCCCATTCATATTCGATTTCCTCCTCCGAGGTAGCCTTTTCCTCCTCACCCTTCTCGGCAGGCTAAAGAAAAACCACAACAAAAAACTTCCAGTATTGAAGTAAAGCACCTTCTTAGGCCATCTCTTTATCTCTCATTGGAGCACTCAGATGTCTTTCCCATAGCTATGGCCCTCCCCTCACTTATGACATCATCCATATACTCTTCCTGCTTAGCATAGGCCTAGGGGATTTGTAGTTAATTGGCTCTGATATATCTCAGCCTCCTCTGGCCTCATCACACGGAGGAAGATGCAATGTATGGATGAGGCGTTTGGCATACGGCCAAGAGGAGGGTTTATCAGTCTAGAAAAGTAGACACCCCTCGAACAGAAGGCAATGCAGGATAATTGGTTGGCCGAAGACCAACCGCCTCATTTAAAGTATAAAGAATGTATGCCGATTACTTATTACTTAGCTATTAGTTCAACTAGAGTGCGGCCATTTTAAGGTAACCAGAATCGCCATTTTGTTTTCTCTATGTTTCTCTTTAACATCGCCAATTTTGCCTCGAGTAAAACTGCTTTGCTGTAGATATTATTCCGCTTCAATGGTCCAAGGTTATTAAAGACATGTTGAAACATTGTGCGAGGAGCCAGACAGAAAAGCCTGTTTTCCTCCTTCACATATCCTTGGAAGCTGGGAGCAAGGCATTCTTATCAGTACACGGATGCCAGTGAATCTCCTTAAAAGAATAGCAATGCACAAAACTAATATTAAAGGGTTTGAATTATGTTCTTCTTTACGGCCCCCCCTTCTGAGCGCTGTGAGCCCCCGGAGAGCAAGCTGACCTCTAGAGCGTGACTCGAAACCAGGAGATAGTAAGGACTGGAATGTGCCAGTCCCCCTACGCGCAGCTTGTACATGAAAACAGAAGCACTGTGTTCTCACAAATAAAGAATAGTGTCTGTAAATTCAAGATTGCAAACTGTTACTAAATATGGTGATCTAAAGTGTCATATTCGTCACCATGGTCAATCATCGCCTACACTTCAAAGGGAATGAATTAGGGGTGGCATCGAACGTGTCAAATGTGTCATTACTGATTGTAAAATGCTCATTTTGTATATATGTAACTGATGTACGATTTTGGCTCTCTTGCAACCCCTGAGGTCTGTTAGACACACGTCGCGGGGCGTGGGACCATTTGGCCAACTGAGACTATTTGTTTTTGCAATAAACCCTAGATTTTGGGAATACAACCTTGTGTCTGGCGTACCAGTTTGTGTGTGGTGATTGTGCCTTGTTTCCACATCCGAGGGTCCCTCAGGGGCCCCTTCAACGGGGCATGAGCAGGCGATGGGGAGGAACAAGGGAGACACGTGGGCATAAGCGGGGTGGGGTGAACAGGGGAGACAAGGGGCATGAGCGGGGGGTGGGGGGAACTGGGGGGACAAGGGGCATGAGCGGGGGGTGGGGGGACCTGGGGAGACAAGGGGCATGAGCGGGGGGTGGGGGGAAAAGGAGGGAGACACAGGCATGAGCAGGGGTAGGGGGAACAGGAGAGACACGGGGCATGAGCGGGGGGAACAGGGGAGACACGTGGGCATGAGCAGGGGGTGGGGGGACAGGGGAGACACGTGAACATGAGCGGGGGTGGGGGAAGGGGGGCAATATGGGGCATGAGCAGGGGGTGGGGGGAACATGGGAGACACGGGGCATGAGCAGGGGTGGGGGGAAAAGGAGGGAGACACGGGGCCTGAGCGGGGGGTGGGGGGAAAAGGAGGGAGACACAGAGCATGAGCGGGGGTGGGGGGGGAAAGGAGGGAGACACGGGGCATGAGCGGGGGGGTGGGGGGTACAGGGGAGACACGTGGGCATGAGTGGGGGGTGGGGGGGAACAGGGGAGACACGGGGCATGAGCGGGGGGTGGGGAGGAAAAAGAGGGAGACACAGGGCATGAGCGGTGGTGGGGGGAACAGAGGAGACATGGGGCATGAGCGGGGGTGGGGGAAGGGGGGCAATATGGGGCATGAGCAGGGGGTGGGGGGAACATGGGAGACACGGGTCATGCGCAGGGGTGGGGGGAAAAGGAGGGAGACACGGGGCCTGAGCGGGGGGTGGGGGGGAAAAGGAGGGAGACACGGGGCATGAGCAGGGGTGGAGGGAAAAGGAGGGAGACACAGGGCATGAGCGGGGGTGGGGGGGAAAAGGAGGGAGACACGGGGCATGAGCGGGGGGTTGGGGGTTACGGGGGAGACACGTGGGCATGAGTGGGGGGTGGGGGGGAACAGGGGAGACACGGGGCATGAGCAGGGGGTGGGGGGAAAAGGAGGGAGACACGGGGCACGAGCGGGTGGTGGGGGGGAAAAGGAGGGAGACACGGGGCATGAGCAGGGGTGGAGGGAAAAGGAGGGAGACACAGGGCATGAGCGGGGGTGGGGGGGAAAAGGAGGGAGACACGGGGCATGAGCGGGGGGTTGGGGGTTACGGGGGAGACACGGGGCATGAGCAGGGGGTGGGGGGAAAAGGAGGGAGACACGGGGCATGAGCGGGTGGTGGGGGGGAACAAGAGAGAGACACAGGCCATGAGCGGGGGGTGGGGGGAACAGTAGGGAGACACAGGGCTTGAGCGGGGGGTGGGGGGGAACAGGGGAGACACGTGGGCATGAGCGGGGGGTGGGGGGAAGAGGGGAGACACATGGGCATGAGTGGGGGATGGGGGAAAAGGAAGGAGACACAGGGCATGAGTGGGGGAACAGTGGAGACACGGGCATTAGCGGGGGGGATGTAGGGAGACACGGGGCATAAGAGGGGGTGGGGGGAAAAGAGGGAGACACGGAGCATGAACGGGGATGGGGGGAAAAGGAGGGAGACATGGGGCATGAGCGAGGGGTGGGGGGAACAAGAGAGAGACACTGGGCATGAGCAGGGGTGGGGGGAAAAGGAGGGAGACACGGGGCATGAGTGGGGGGGTGGGGAACAGGGGAGACACGTGGGCATGAGCGGGGGGTGGGAGGTCACAGGGGAGACACGGGGCATGAGCGGGGGGTGGGGGGAGCATGGGAGACATAGGGCATGAGCGGGGGGGAAAGGAGGGAGACACGGGGCATGAGGGGGGTGCGGGGGAACAGGGGAGACACGGGGCATGAGCGGGGGGTGGGGCGGAACAGGGGAGACACGGGGCATGAGTGGGGGGTGGGGGGGAAAAGGAGGGAGACACGGGGCATGAGCGGTGGGTGGGGGGTAACAGGGGAGACACGTCGACATGAGCGGGGGGTGGGGGGAATAGGGGAAACACGGGGCATGAGTGGGGGGTGGGGGGAAAAGGAGGGGGAGATATGGGGCATGAGCGGGGGTTGGGGGAACAGAGGTAGACACGGGTCATGAGCAGGGGGTGGGGGGAAAAGGAGGGAGATATGGGGCATGAGCGGGGGTTGGGGGAACAGAGGTAGACACGGGTCATGAGCGGGGGGTGGGATGGAACAAGAGAGAGACACGGGGCATGAGCGGGGATGTGGGGGAACAGGGGAGACAAGGGCATGAGCGGGGGGTGGGGGGAAGGAGAGAGACACAGGGCATGAGCGGGGGGTAGGGGAACAGGGAAGACACGGGGCATGAGCGGGGGGTGGGTGGGAAAGGAGGGAGATACGGGGCATGAGCGGGGGTGGGGGGAACAGGGGAGACACGGGGCATGAGCGGGGGTGGGGGGAACAGGGGAGACACGGGGCATGAGCGGGGTGGGGGAACAGGAGGGAGACACGGGGCAGGGTCGGGGGTGAGGCACGGACCATAAGCGGGGGGTGGGGGGGAACAGTAGGGAGACACGGGGCATGAGCGGGGGGTGGGGGGAACAGGGGAGACACGTGGGCATGAGCGAGGGGTGGGGGGAACAGGAGAGACAAGGGGCATGAGCGGGGGGTGGGGGGAAAAGGAGGGATACACAGGGCATGAGCGGGGGGTAGGAGGGAACAGGGGAGACACGGGGCATGAGCGGGTGTGGGGGGGAAAAGGAGGGAGACACGAGGCATGAGCGGGGGTTGGGGGAACAGGGGAGACACGGGGTATGAGCGAGCAGGGGGTGGGGGGGAAGGAAGGAGACACAGGGCATGAGCAGGGGGTGGGGGGGAAAGGAGGGAGACACGGGGCATGAGCAGGGGGTGGGGGAAAAGGAGGGAGACACGTGGGCATGAGCGGGGGGTGGGGGGGAATGGAGGTAGACACGGCGCATGAGCAGGGGGTGGGTGGAACAGGGGAGACAAGGGGCATGAGTGGGGGGTGGGGGGAAAAGGAGGGAGACACGGGGCATGAGCGGGGGGTGGGGGAACAGTCGAGAAACAGGGCATGAGCAGGGGGGTGGGGGAACAGTGGAGACACGGGGCATGAGTGGAGGGTGGGGGGAATGGAGGTAGACACGGGGCATGAGCAGGGGGTGGGGGGAACAGGGGAGACACGGGGCATGAGCGGGGGGTGGGGGGAACAGGGGAGACACGGGGCATGAGCGGGGGGTAGGGGGAATAGGGAAGATACGGGGCATGAGCAGGAGTGGGGGGAACGGAGGTAGACACGGAGCATGAGAGGGGTGGGGGGGAACAGGGGAGACAAGGGGCATAAGCGGCGGGTGGGGGGGACAGGGGAGACACGTGGGCATGAGCGGAGGGTGGGGGGGAACAGGGGAGACACAGGCCATGAGTGGGGGGTGGGGGGAACAGGGGAGACATGGGGCATGAGCGGGGGTGTGTGGGGGAACAGGGGAGACATGGGGCATGAGTGAGGGGTGGGGGAACAGGAGGGAGACACAGGGGATGAGAGGGGGTGGGGGGAGCAGGGGAGACAAGGGGCATGAGCAGCGGGTGGGGGGAAAAGGAGGGAGACACGGGGCATGAGCGGGGGTGGGGGGAGCAAGAGAGAGACACGGGCCATGAGCGGGGGTGGGGGGAACAGGAGGGAGACACGGGGCATGAGCGGGGGGTGGGGGGAACAGGGGAGACACGGGGCAGGGGGTGGGGGGAACAGGGGAGACATGGGGCATGAGCGGGGGGTGGGTGGGAAAGGAGGGAGACACGGGGCATGAGCGGGGGTGGGGGGCAAAAGGAGGGAGACACGGGGCATGAGCGGGGAGTGGGGGGAAAAGGAGGGAGACACAGGGAATGAGTGGGGGGTGGGGGGGAATGGAGGTAGACACGGGGCATGAGCCGGGGGTGGGGGGGGAATAGGGGAGACACGGGGCATGAGCGGGGGGTGGGGGGGGCAAAGGAGGGAGACATAGGGCATGAGCGGGGGGTGAGGGGGAACAAGAGATAGACACGGGCCATGAGTAGGGGGTGGGGGGGAACAGTAGGGAGACACGGGGCATGAGCAAGGGGTGGGGGAACGGGAGGGAGACACGGGGCATGAGCGGGGGGTGGTGGGAACAGGGGAGACAAGGGGCATGAGGGCAGGTGGGGGGAAAAGGAGGGAGACAAGTTCATGAGCGGGGGTGGGGGGAACAAGAGAGAGAGACACACGGGCCATGAGCAGGGGGTGGGGGGGAACAGGGGAGACACGTGGGCATGAGCGGGGGGGAAGAAGGGAGACACAGGGTATGAGCGGGGATAGGGGGAACAGGGGAGACACGGGGCATGAGCGGGGGGTGGGGGGGAAAGGAGGGATATACGGGGCATGAGCGGAGGTGGGGCGGAACAGGGGAGACACATGGGCATGAGCGGGGGGGGAAGAAGGGAGACACAGGGTATGAGCAGGGATAGGGGGAACAGGGGAGACACGGGGCATGAGCGGGGGGTGGGGGAAAAGGAGGGATATACGGGGCATGAGCGGAGGTGGGGGGAACAGGGGAGACACGGGGCATGAGCGGGGTAGGGGGAACAGGGGAGACACGGGGCATGAGCAGGGGTGGGGGGGAAAAGGAGGGAGACAAGGGGCCTGAGTGGCGGGTGGGGGGAAAAGAAGGGAGACACGGGCATGAGCAGGGGGCGGGGGGGAAAAGGAGGGAGACACAGGGCATGAACAGGGGGGTTGGGGGGAACATGGGAGACACGTGGGCATGAGCGGGGGGTGCAGGGGAACGGGGGAGACACGGGGCATGAGCGGGGGGTGGGGGGAAAAGGAAGGAGACACGGGGCATGAGCAGGTGGTGGGGGGTACAGGGGAGAGTTGGGGCATGAGCAGGGGGTGGGGGGGAAAGGAGGGAGACACGCTCGGGGCATGAGCGGGGGTGTGGGGGAAAAGGAGGGAGACACTGGGCATGAGCGTGAGGTGGGGGGTAACAGGGGAGACACGGGGCATGAGCGGGGGTGGGGGTGAAAAGGAGGGAGACACGGGACATGAGCGGGGGGTGGGAGGAATAGGTGAGACACGGGGCATGAGCGGGGGGTGGGGTGGAAAAGGAGGGAGACATGGGGCATGAGTGGGGGGTGAGGGGGAACAGAGGTAGACACGGGGCATGAGCGGGGGGTGGGTTGGATCAAGAGAGAGACACGGCGCATGAGCGGGGGTGGGGGGGAACAGGGGAGACACGGGGCATGAGCGGGGGGGTGGGGGAACAGGGGAGACACGGGGCATGAGCGGGGGGTGGGGGGAACAGGGGAGACACGTGGCATGAGTGGGGGGGTGGGGGGGAAAGGAGGAAGACACAAGGCATGAGCGGGGGTGGGGGGAACGGAGGTAGACACGTGGGCATGAGCGGGGGGTGGGGAGGTACAGGGGAGACATGGGGCATGAGCGGGCGGTGGTGGGAAAAGGAGGGAGACACACACGGGGCATGAGCGGGGGGTGTGGGGGAAAAGGATGGAGACACGGGGCATGAGCGGTGGGTGGGGGGAACAAGGGAGACACATGGGCATGAGTCGGGGTGGGGGGAATAGGTGAGACATGGGGCATGAGCGGGGGGTGGGGTGGAAAAGGAGAGAGACACGGGGCATGAGTGGGGGGTGGGGAGGTACAGGGGAGACATGGGGCATGAGCAGGGGGTGGGGGGGAAGGAGGGAGACACACACGGGGCATGAGCAGTGGGTGTGGGGGAAAAGGAGGGAGACACGGGGCATGAGCAGGGGGTGGGGGGTAACAGGGGAGACACAGGGCATGAGCGGGGGTGGGGGGTAAAGGAGGGAGACACGGGGCATGAGTGGGGGGTCGGGGGAACAAGGGAGACACGTGGGCATGAGTGGGGGTGGGGGGAATAGGTGAGACACGGGGCATGAGCGGGAGTGGGGGGAAAAGAGGGAGACACGTGGGCATGAGCGGGTGGTGGGGAGGTACAGGGGAGACATGGGGCATGAGCGGGGGGTGGGGGGAAAAGGAGGGAGACACACACGGGGCGTGAGCGGGGGGTGTGAGGGAAAAGGATGGAGACATGGGGCATGAGCAGGGGGGTGCGGAGTAATAGGGGAGACACAGGGCATGAGCGGGGGTGGGGGGGAAAGGAGGGAGACACGGGGCATGAGCAGGGGTGTGGGGGGGATCAGGGGAGACACGGGGCATGAGCGAGGGGTGGGGGAACGGGAGGGAGACACAGGGCATGAGGGGGGGAACAGGGGAGACAAGGGGCATGAGCGGCGGGTGGGGGGGAAATGAGGGAGACACGGGGCATGAGCGGGGGGTGGGGGGGAACAAGAGAGAGACACAGGCCATGAGCGGGGGTGGGGGGAACAGGAGAGAGACACGGGGCATGAGCGGGGGGTGTGAGGGAAATGGATGGAGACACGGGGCATGAGCGGGGGGTGGGGGGTAATAGGGGAGACACGGGGCATGAGCGGGTGGGGGGGAAAGGAGGGAGACACAGGGCATGAGCGGGGATGGGGGGAACAGTAGGGAGACACGGGGCATGAGCGCGGGGGGGAAAAAGAGAGAGACACGGGCCATGAGCGTGGTGGGGGGGAACAGGAGGGAGACACGGGGCATGAGCGGGGGGTGGGGGGAACCGGGGAGACACGGGGCATGAGCAGGGGGTGGGGGGAACAGTAGAGACATGGGGCATGAGGGGGTGTGGGGGGAACAGGGGAGACATGGGGCATGAGCGGGGGGTGGGTGGGAAAGGAGGGAGACACGGGGCATGAGCAGGGGGTGGGGGGCAAAAGGAGGGAGACACGGGGCATGAGCGGGGGTGGGGGGTAACAGGGGAGACACGTGGGCATGTGCGGGGGGTGGGGGGAATAGGGGAAACAATGGCATGAGTGGGGGGAAAAGGAGGGAGACATGGGGCATGAGCGGGGCGTGGGGGGAAATGAGGTAGACACGGGGTATAAGCGGGGGGTGGGAGGGAACAAGAGAGAGACACGGGGCATAAGCGGGGGGTGTGGGGGAACAGGGAAGACACGGGGCATGAGCGGGGGGGTGTGGTGGAACAGGGGAGACACAGGGCATGAGCGGGGGGTGGGGAAAACAGGAGAGACACAGGGCATGAGCGGGGGGTGGGGGGAAAAGGAGGGAGACACAGGGCATGAGCGGGGGGTGGGGGCGAACGGAGGTAGACACAGGGCATGATCCGGGCATGGGGGGGAATAGGGGAGACACGGGGCATGAGCAGGGGGTGGGGAGGCAAAGGAGGAAGACACGGGGCATGAGCGGGGGGTGAGAGGGAACAAGAGATAGACACGGGCCATAAGTGGGGGGTGGGGGGAACAGGGGAGACACGTGGGCATGAGTGGGGGGTGGGGGGAACAGGGGAGACAAGGGGCATGAGCAGGTTGTGGGATGGAAAAGGAGGGAGACACGGGCATGAGCGGGGGTGGGGAATAACAAGAGAGAGAGACACACGGGTCATGAGCGGGGGGTGGGGGGAACAGGGAAGACACGTGGGCATGAGCGGGGGGTGGGGGGAACAGGGAAGACACGTGGGCATGAGCGGGGGGTGGGGGGAGACAGGGGAGACACGTGGGCATGAGCTGGGTGTGGGGGGGAAGGAGGGAGACACAGGGCATGAGCAGGGGTAGGGGGTACAGGGGAGACACGGGGCATGAGTGGGGGTGGGGGGGAACAGGGGAGACACGGGGCATGAGCGGGGGTGGGGGGAACAGGGGAGACACGGGGCATGAGCGGGGGTGGGGGGGAACATGGGAGACACGGGGCATGAGCGGGGGTGGGGGAACAGGGGAGACACGGGGCATGAGCGGGGGTGGAGGGGAACAGGAGGGAGACACAGGGCCTGAGTGGCGGGTGGGGGGAAAAGGAGGGAGACATGGGGCATGAGCAGGGGGCGGGGAGGAAAGGAGGGAGACACAGGGCAGGAACAGGGGGGTTGGGGGAACAGGGGAGACACGTGGGCATGAGCGGGGGGTGCAGGGGAACGGGGGAGACACGGGGCATGAGCGGGGGGTGGGGGGAAAAGGAAGGAGACACGGGGCATGAGCAGGTGGTGGGGGTACAGGGGAGACATGGGGCATGAGCGGGGGGTCGGGGGGGGAAAGGAGGGAGACACGCTCAGGGCATGAGTGGGGGTGTGGGGGAAAAGGAGGGAGACATGGGGCATGAGTGGGGGGTGGGGGGTAACAGGGGAGACACAGGGTATGAGCGGGGGTGGGGGTGAAAAGGAGGGAGACACGGGGCATGAGCGGGGGTGGGGGTAACAAGGGAGACACGTGGGCATGAGTGGGGGTGGGGGGAATAGGTGAGACACGGGGCATGAGCGGGGGTTGGGTGGAAAAGGAGGGAGACACGGGGCATGAGTGGGGGGTGGGGGGAAACGGAGGTAGACACTGGGCATGAGCGGGGGGTGGGTGGGATCAAAAGAGAGACACAGGTCATGGGCGGGGGTAGGGGGGAACAGGGGAGACACGGGGCATGAGCGGGGGGTGGGGGAATAGGGGAGATAGGGGGCATGAGTGGGGGTGGGGGGAACAGGGGAGACACGTGGCATGAGTGGGGGGGTGGGGGGAAAGGAGGGAGACACAAGGCATGAGCGGGGGTGGGGGGGAACAGAGGTAGACACGGGGCATGGGTGGGGGGGAACAGGGGAGACAAGGGTCATGAGCGGAGGGTGGGGGGGAACAGGGGAGACACGTGGGCATGAGCGGGGGTGGGAGGAACAAGAGAGAGGCACGGACCATGAGCGGGGGGTGGGGGGAACAGGCGGGAGACACGGGGCATGAGCGGGGGGTGGGGGGGAACAGGGGAGACACGTGGGCATGTGCCGGGGGTGGGGGGAACAGGAGAGACACGGGGCATGAACGGGAGGTGGGGGGGAAAAAGAGGGATACACGGGGCATGAGCGGGGGGTGGGAGGGAACAGGGGAGACACGGGGCATGAGCGGGTGTGGGAGGGAGACATGGGGCATGAGCAGGGGGTGGGGGGAAAGGAGGGAGACACAGGGTATGAGCAGGGGGTTGGGGAAAGGAGGAAGACACAGGGTATGAGCCGGGGGTGGGGGAACAGGGGAGACACGGGGCATGAGCGGCGGTGGGGGGGAACAGGGGAGACACGGGGCATGAGCGGGGGTGGGGGGAACAGGGGAGACACAGGGCATGAGCGGGGGTGGGGGGGAACAGGAGGGAGACACGGGGCCTGAGTGGCGGGTGGGGGGAAAAGGAGGGAGACATGGGGCATGAGCAGGGGGCGGGGGGGGAAAGGAGGGAGACACAGGGCATGAACAGGGGGGTTGGGGGAACAGGGGAGACACGTGGGCATGAGCGGGGGTGCAGGGGAACGGGGGAGACACGGGGCATGAGCGGGGGGTGGGGGGAAAAGGAAGGAGACACGGGGCATGAGCAGGTGGTGGGGGTACAGGGGAGACATGGGGCATGAGTGGGGGGTGGGGGTGAAAAGGAGGGAGACACACTCGGGGCATGAGTGGGGGTGTGGGGGAAAAGGAGGGAGACATGGGGCATGAGTGGGGGGTGGGGGGTAACAGGGGAGACACGGGGTATGAGCGGGGGTGGGGGTGAAAAGGAGGGAGACACGGGGCATGAGCGGGGGTGGGGGTAACAAGGGAGACACGTGGGCATGAGTGGGGGTGGGGGGAATAGGTGAGACACGGGGCATGAGTGGGGGGTGGGGTGGAAAAGGAGGGAGACACGGGGATTGAGTGGGGGGTGGGGGGGAACGGAGGTAGACACTGGGCATGAGCGGGGGGTGGGTGGGATCAAGAGAGAGACACGGGTCATGGGCGGGGGGAACAGGCGAGACACGAGGCATGAGCGGGGGGTGGGGGAACAGGGGAGATAGGGGGCATGAGTGGGGGGTGGGGGGAACAGGGGAGACACGTGGCATGAGTGGGGGGGTGGGGGGAAAGGAGGGAGACACAAGGCATGAGCGGGGGTGGGGGGAACGGAGGTAGACACGGGCATGAGCGGGGGTGGGGGGGAACAGGGGAGACAAGGGTCATGAGCGGAGGGTGGGGGGGAACAGGGGAGACACGTGGGCATGAGCGGGGGGTGGGGGGAACAAGAGAGAGGCACGGACCATGAGCGGGGGGTGGGGGGAACAGGGGAGACATGGGGCATGAGCGGGGGTGTGTGGGGGAACAGGGGAGACATGGGGCATGAGTGAGGGGTGGGGGAACAGGAGGGAGACACAGGGGATGAGAGGGGGTGGGGGGAGCAGGGGAGACAAGGGGCATGAGCAGCGGGTGGGGGGAACAGGGAAGACACGTGGGCATGAGCGGGGGGTGGGGGGAACAGGGAAGACACGTGGGCATGAGCGGCGGGTGGGGGGAGACAGGGGAGACACGTGGGCATGAGCTGGGTGTGGGGGGGAAAGGAGGGAGACACAGGGCATGAGCAGGGGTAGGGGGTACAGGGGAGACACGGGGCATGAGTGGGGGTGGGGGGGAACAGGGGAGACACGGGGCATGAGTGGGGGTGGGGGGAACAGGGGAGACACGGGGCATGAGCGGGGGTGGGGGGGAACATGGGAGACACGGGGCATGAGCGGGGGTGGGGGAACAGGGGAGACACGGGGCATGAGCGGGGGTGGAGGGGAACAGGAGGGAGACACAGGGCCTGAGTGGCGGGTGGGGGGAAAAGGAGGGAGACATGGGGCATGAGCAGGGGGCGGGGGGGAAAGGAGGGAGACACAGGGCAGGAACAGGGGGGTTGGGGGAACAGGGGAGACACGTGGGCATGAGCGGGGGGTGCAGGGGAACGGGGGAGACACGGGGCATGAGCGGGGGGTGGGGGGAAAAGGAAGGAGACACGGGGCATGAGCAGGTGGTGGGGGTACAGGGGAGACATGGGGCATGAGCGGGGGGTGGGGGGGGAAAGGAGGGAGACACGCTCGGGGCATGAGTGGGGGTGTGGGGGAAAAGGAGGGAGACATGGGGCATGAGTGGGGGGTGGGGGGTAACAGGGGAGACACAGGGTATGAGCGGGGGTGGGGGTGAAAAGGAGGGAGACACGGGGCATGAGCGGGGGTGGGGGTAACAAGGGAGACACGTGGGCATGAGTGGGGGTGGGGGGAATAGGTGAGACACGGGGCATGAGCGGGGGTTGGGCGGAAAAGGAGGGAGACACGGGGCATGAGTGGGGGGTGGGGGGAAACGGAGGTAGACACTGGGCATGAGCGGGGGGTGGGTGGGATCAAAAGAGAGACACAGGTCATGGGCGGGGGTAGGGGGAGACACGGGGCATGAACGGGGGGTGGGGGAATAGGGGAGATAGGGGGCATGAGTGGGGGTGGGGGGAACAGGGGAGACACGTGGCATGAGTGGGGGGGTGGGGGGAAAGGAGGGAGACACAAGGCATGAGCGGGGGTGGGGGGGGAACAGAGGTAGACACGGGGCATGAGCGGGGGTGGGGGGGAACAGGGGAGACAAGGGTCATGAGCGGAGGGTGGGGGGGAGCAGGGGAGACACGTGGGCATGAGCGGGGGTGGGAGGAACAAGAGAGAGGCACGGACCATGAGCGGGGGGTGGGGGGAACAGGCGGGAGACACGGGGCATGAGCGGGGGGTGGGGGGGAACAGGGGAGACACGTGGGCATGTGCCGGGGGTGGGGGGAACAGGAGAGACACGGGGCATGAACGGGAGGTGGGGGGGAAAAAGAGGGATACACGGGGCATGAGCGGGGGGTGGGAGGGAACAGGGGAGACACGGGGCATGAGCGGGTGTGGGAGGGAGACATGGGGCATGAGCAGGGGGTGGGGGGAAAGGAGGGAGACACAGGGTATGAGCAGGGGGTTGGGGAAAGGAGGAAGACACAGGGTATGAGCCGGGGGTGGGGGAACAGGGGAGACACGGGGCATGAGCGGCGGTGGGGGGGAACAGGGGAGACACGGGGCATGAGCGGGGGTGGGGGGAACAGGGGAGACACAGGGCATGAGCGGGGGTGGGGGGGAACAGGAGGGAGACACGGGGCCTGAGTGGCGGGTGGGGGGAAAAGGAGGGAGACATGGGGCATGAGCAGGGGGCGGGGGGGAAAGGAGGGAGACACAGGGCATGAACAGGGGGGTTGGGGGAACAGGGGAGACACGTGGGCATGAGCGGGGGTGCAGGGGAACGGGGGAGACACGGGGCATGAGCGGGGGGTGGGGGGAAAAGGAAGGAGACACGGGGCATGAGCAGGTGGTGGGGGTACAGGGGAGACATGGGGCATGAGCGGGGGGTGGGGGTGAAAAGGAGGGAGACACACTCGGGGCATGAGTGGGGGTGTGGGGGAAAAGGAGGGAGACATGAGGCATGAGTGGGGGGTGGGGGGTAACAGGGGAGACACGGGGTATGAGCGGGGGTGGGGGTGAAAAGGAGGGAGACACGGGGCATGAGCGGGGGTGGGGGTAACAAGGGAGACACGTGGGCATGAGTGGGGGTGGGGGGAATAGGTGAGACACGGGGCATGAGTGGGGGGTGGGGTGGAAAAGGAGGGAGACACGGGGATTGAGTGGGGGGTGGGGGGGAACGGAGGTAGACACTGGGCATGAGCGGGGGGTGGGTGGGATCAAGAGAGAGACACGGGTCATGGGCGGGGGAACAGGCGAGACACGGGGCATGAGCGGGGGGTGGGGGAACAGGGGAGATAGGGGGCATGAGTGGGGGGTGGGGGGAACAGGGGAGACACGTGGCATGAGTGGGGGGGTGGGGGGAAAGGAGGGAGACACAAGGCATGAGCGGGGGTGGGGGGAACGGAGGTAGACACGGGCATGAGCGGGGGTGGGGGGGAACAGGGGAGACAAGGGTCATGAGCGGAGGGTGGGGGGGAACAGGGGAGACACGTGGGCATGAGCGGGGGGTGGGGGGAACAAGAGAGAGGCACGGACCATGAGCGGGGGGTGGGGGGAACAGGGGAGACATGGGGCATGAGCGGGGGTGTGTGGGGGAACAGGGGAGACATGGGGCATGAGTGAGGGGTGGGGGAACAGGAGGGAGACACAGGGGATGAGAGGGGGTGGGGGGAGCAGGGGAGACAAGGGGCATGAGCAGCGGGTGGGGGGGAAAAGGAGGGAGACACGGGGCATGAGCGGGGGTGGGGGGAGCAAGAGAGAGACACGGGCCATGAGCGGGGGTGGGGGGAACAGGAGGGAGACACGGGGCATGAGCGGGGGGTGGGGGGAACAGGGGAGACACGGGGCAGGGGGTGGGGGGAACAGGGGAGACATGGGGCATGAGCGGGGGGTGGGTGGGAAAGGAGGGAGACACGGGGCATGAGCGGGGGTGGGGGGCAAAAGGAGGGAGACACGGGGCATGAACGGGGGGTGGGGGGTAACAGGGGAGACACGTGGGCATGAGCGGGGGGTGGGGGGAATAGGGGAAACACGGGGCATGAGCGGCGGGTGGGGGGGAAAAGGAGGGAGACACGGGGCATGAGCGGGGGTGGGGGGAGCAAGAGAGAGACACGGGCCATGAGCGGGGGTGGGGGGAACAGGAGGGAGACACGGGGCATGAGCGGGGGGTGGGGGGAACAGGGGAGACACGGGGCAGGGGGTGGGGGGAACTGGGTAGACATGGGGCATGAGCGGGGGGTGGGTGGGAAAGGAGGGAGACACGGGGCATGAGCGGGGGTGGGGGGCAAAAGGAGGGAGACACGGGGCATGAACGGGGGGTGGGGGGTAACAGGGGAGACACGTGGGCATGAGCGGGGGGTGGGGGGAATAGGGGAAACACGGGGCATGAGACGGGGGAAAAGGAGGGAGACATGGGGCATGTGCGAGGGTGGGGGGAACGGAGGTAGACACGGGGCATGAGCGGGGGGAGGGAACAAGAGAGACACGGGGCATGAGCGGGTGATGTGGGGGAACAGGGGAGACACGGGGCATGAGCGAGGGGGTGGGGAGGAACAGGGGAGACACAGGGCATGAGCGGGGGGTGGGGGGACCAGGAGAGACACGGGGCATGAGCGGGGAGTGGGGGGGAAAAGGAGGGAGACACAGGGAATGAGTGGGGGGTGGGGGGGAATGGAGGTAGACACGGGGCATGAGCCGGGGGTGGGGGGGAATAGGGGAGACACGGGGCATGAGCGGGGGGTGGGGGGGCAAAGGAGGGAGACATAGGGCATGAGCGGGAACAAGAGATAGACACGGGCCATGAGTAGGGGGTGGGGGGGAACAGTAGGGAGACACGGGGCATGAGCAAGGGGTGGGGGAACGGGAGGGAGACAAGGGCATGAGCGGGGGTGGGGAGAACAAGAGAGAGAGACACACGGGCCATGAGCAGGGGGTGGGGGGGAACAGGGGCGACACGTGGGCATGAGCGGGGGGGGAAGAAGGGAGACACAGGGTATGAGCGGGGATAGGGGGAACAGGGGAGACACGGGGCATGAGCGGGGGGTGGGGGGGAAAGGAGGGATATACGGGCATGAGCGGAGGTGGGGGGGAACAGGGGAGACACATGGGCATGAGCGGGGGGGAAGAAGGGAGACACAGGGTATGAGCAGGGATAGGGGGAACAGGGGAGACACGGGGCATGAGCGGGGGGTGGGGGAAAAGGAGGGATATACGGGGCATGAGCGGAGGTGGGGGGAACAGGTGAGACACGGGGCATGAGCGGGGTGGGGGGAACAGGGGAGACACGGGGCATGAGCAGGGGTGGGGGGGAAAAGGAGGGAGACAAGGGGCCTGAGTGGCGGGTGGGGGGAAAAGAAGGGAGACACGGGCATGAGCAGGGGGCGGGGGGGAAAAGGAGGGAGACACAGGGCATGAACAGGAGGGTTGGGGGGAACATGGGAGACACGTGGGCATGAGCGGGGGTGCAGGGGAACGGGGGAGACACGGGGCATGAGCGGGGGGTGGGGGGAAAAGGAAGGAGACACGGGGCATGAGCAGGTGGTGGGGGGGTACAGGGGAGAGTTGGGGCATGAGCAGGGGGTGGGGGGGGAAAGGAGGGAGACACGCTCGGGGCATGAGCGGGGGTGTGGGGGAAAAGGAGGGAGACACTGGGCATGAGCGTGAGGTGGGGGGTAACAGGGGAGACACGGGGCATGAGCGGGGGTGGGGGTGAAAAGGAGGGAGACACGGGGCATGAGCGGGGGGTGGGAGGAATAGGTGAGACACGGGGCATGAGCGGGGGGTGGGGTGGAAAAGGAGGGAGACACGGGGCATGAGTGGGGGGTGGGGGGGAACGGAGGTAGACACGGGGCATGAGCGGGGGGTGGGTTGGATCAAGAGAGAGACACGGCGCATGAGCGGGGGTGGGGGGAACAGGGGAGACACGGGGCATGAGCGGGGGGGTGGGGGAACAGGGGAGACACGGGGCATTAGCGGGGGGTGGGGGGAACAGGGGAGACACGTGGCATGAGTGGGGGGGTGGGGGGGAAAGGAGGGAGACACAAGGCATGAGCGGGGGTGGGGGGAACGGAGGTAGACACGTGGGCATGAGCGGGGGGTGGGGAGGTACAGGGGAGACATGGGGCATGAGCGGGCGGTGGGGGGAAAAGGAGGGAGACACACACGGGGCATGAGCGGGGGGTGTGGGGGAAAAGGATGGAGATACGGGGCATGAGCGGTGGGTGGGGGGAACAAGGGAGACACATGGGCATGAGTCGGGGTGGGGGGAATAGGTGAGACATGGGGCATGAGCGGGGGGTGGGGTGGAAAAGGAGAGAGACACGGGGCATGAGTGGGGGGTGGGGAGGTACAGGGGAGACATGGGGCATGAGCAGGGGGTGGGGGGGAAGGAGGGAGACACACACGGGGCATGAGCAGGGGGTGTGGGGGAAAAGGAGGGAGACACGGGGCATGAGCAGGGGGTGGGGGGTAACAGGGGAGACACAGGGCATGAGCGGGGGTGGGGGGTAAAGGAGGGAGACACGGGGCATGAATGGGGGGTCGGGGGAACAAGGGAGACACGTGGGCATGAGTGGGGGTGGGGGGAATAGGTGAGACACGGGGCATGAGCGGGAGTGGGGGGAAAAGAGGGAGACACGTGGGCATGAGCGGGTGGTGGGGAGGTACAGGGGAGACATGGGGCATGAGCGGGGGGTGGGGGGAAAAGGAGGGAGACACACGGGGCGTGAGCGGGGGGTGTGAGGGAAAAGGATGGAGACATGGGGCATGAGCAGGGGGGTGCGGAGTAATAGGGGAGACA
Source organism: Ambystoma mexicanum (assembly GCF_040938575.1). Classification (NCBI taxonomy): domain Eukaryota; kingdom Metazoa; phylum Chordata; class Amphibia; order Caudata; family Ambystomatidae; genus Ambystoma; species Ambystoma mexicanum. The sequence continues at coordinate 1,078,837,018 of NC_090936.1, read as the reverse complement.
CAGGGCATGAGCGGGGGTGGGGGGGAAAGGAGGGAGACACGGGGCATGAGCGGGGGTGTGGGGGGGATCAGGGGAGACACGGGGCATGAGCAAGGGGTGGGGGGAACGGGAGGGAGACACAGGGCATGAGGGGGGGAACAGGGGAGACAAGGGGCATGAGCGGCGGGTGGGGGGGAAATGAGGGAGACACGGGGCATGAGCGGGGGGTGGGGGGAACAAGAGAGAGACACAGGCCATGAGCGGGGGTGGGGGGAACAGGAGAGAGACACGGGGCATGAGCGGGGGGTGTGAGGGAAATGGATGGAGACACGGGGCATGAGCGGGGGGTGGGGGGGTAATAGGGGAGACACGGGGCATGAGCGGGGTGGGGGGGAAAGGAGGGAGACACAGGGCATGAGCGGGGGTGGGGGGAACAAGAGAGAGACACGGACCATGAGCGGGGATGGGGGGAACAGTAGGGAGACACGGGGCATGAGCGATGGGTGGGGGGAACGGGAGGGAGACACAGGGCATGAGCGGGGGCGGGGGGAACAGGGGAGACAAGGGGCATGAGCGGCGGGTGGGGGGGAAAGGAGGGAGACACAGGGCATGAGCACGGGGGGGAAAAAGAGAGAGACACGGGCCATGAGCGGGGTGGGGGGGAACAGGAGGGAGACACGGGGCATGAGCGGAGGGTGGGGGGAACAGGGGAGACACGGGGCATGAGCAGGGGGTGGGAGGAACAGTAGAGACATGGGGCATGAGGGGGTGTGGGGGGAACAGGGGAGACATGGGGCATGAGCGGGGGGTGGGTGGGAAAGGAGGGAGACACGGGGCATGAGCAGGGGGTGGGGGGCAAAAGGAGGGAGACACGGGGCATGAGCGGGGGTGGGGGGTAACAGGGGAGACACGTGGGCATGTGCGGGGGGTGGGGGGAATAGGGGAAACAATGGCATGAGTGGGGGGAAAAGGAGGGAGACATGGGGCATGAGCGGGGCGTGGGGGGAAATGAGGTAGACACGGGGTATAAGCGGGGGGTGGGAGGGAACAAGAGAGAGACACGGGGCATAAGCGGGGGGTGTGGGGGAACAGGGAAGACACGGGGCATGAGCGGGGGGGTGTGGTGAAACAGGGGAGACACAGGGCATGAGTGGGGGGTGGGGAAAACAGGAGAGACACAGGGCATGAGCGGGGGGTGGGGGGAAAAGGAGGGAGACACAGGGCATGAGCGGGGGGTGGGGGCGAACGGAGGTAGACACAGGGCATGATCCGGGCATGGGGGGGAATAGGGGAGACACGGGGCATGAGCAGGGGGTGGGGAGGCAAAGGAGGAAGACACGGGGCATGAGCGGGGGGTGAGAGGGAACAAGAGATAGACACGGGCCATAAGTGGGGGGTGGGGGGAACAGGGGAGACACGTGGGCATGAGTGGGGGGAACAGGGGAGACAAGGGGCATGAGCAGGTTGTGGGAGGGAAAAGGAGGGAGACACGGGCATGAGCGGGGGTGGGGAATAACAAGAGAGAGAGACACACGGGTCATGAGCGGGGGGTAGGGGGAACAGGGAAGACACGTGGGCATGAGCGGGGGGTGGGGGGAGACAGGGGAGACACGTGGGCATGAGCTGGGTGTGGGGGGGAAAGGAGGGAGACACAGGGCATGAGCAGGGGTAGGGGGAACAGGGGAGACACGGGGCATGAGCGGGGGTGGGGGGGAACAGGGGAGACACGGGGCATGAGCGGGGGTGGGGGAACAGGGGAGACACGGGGCATGAGCGGGGGTGGGGGGGAACATGGGAGACACGGGGCATGAGCGGGGGTGGGGGAACAGGGGAGACACGGGGCATGAGCGGGGGTGGGGGGGAACAGGAGGGAGACATAGGGCCTGAGTGGCGGGTGGGGGGAAAATGAGGGAGGCATGGGGCATGAGCAGGGGGCGGGGGGGAAAGGAGGGAGACACAGGGCAGGAACAGGGGGGTTGGGGGAACAGGGGAGACACGTGGGCATGAGCGGGGGGTGCAGGGGAACGGGGGAGACACGGGGCATGAGCGGGGGGTGGGGGGAAAAGGAAGGAGACACGGGGCATGAGCAGGTGGTGGGGGTACAGGGGAGACATGGGGCATGAGCGGGGGGTGGGGAGGGAAAAGGAGGGAGACACGCTCGGGGCATGAGTGGGGGTGTGGGGGAAAAGGAGGGAGACATGGGGCATGAGTGGGGGGTGGGGGGTAACAGGGGAGACACAGGGTATGAGCGGGGGTGGGGGTGAAAAGGAGGGAGACACGGGGCATGAGCGGGGGTGGGGGTAACAAGGGAGACACGTCGGCATGAGTGGGGGTGGGGGGAATAGGTGAGACACGGGGCATGAGCGGGGGGTTGGGTGGAAAAGGAGGGAGACACGGGGCATGAGTGGGGGGTGGGGGGAAACGGAGGTAGACACTGGGCATGAGCGGGGGGTGGGTGGGATCAAAAGAGAGACACAGGTCATGGGCGGGGGTAGGGGGGAACAGGGGAGACACGGGGCATGAGCAGGGGGTGGGGGAATAGGGGAGATAGGGGGCATGAGTGGGGGTGGGGGGAACAGGGGAGACACGTGGCATGAGTGGGGGTGTGGGGGGGAAAGGAGGGAGACACAAGGCATGAGCGGGGGTGGGGGGGAACAGAGGTAGACACGGGGCATGAGCGGGGGTGGGGGGGAACAGGGGAGACAAGGGTCATGAGCGGAGGGTGGGGGGGAACAGGGGAGACACGTGGGCATGAGCGGGGGGTGGGAGGAACAAGAGAGAGGCACGGACCATGAGCGGGGGGTGGGGGGAACAGGCGGGAGACACGGGGCATGAGCGGGGGGTGGGGGGAACAGGGGAGACACGTGGGCATGTGCCGGGGTGGGGGGAACAGGAGAGACACGGGGCATGAACGGGAGGTGGGGGGAAAAAGAGGGATACACGGGGCATGAGCGGGGGGTGGGAGGGAACAGGGGAGACACGGGGCATGAGCGGGGTGTGGGAGGGAGACATGGGGCATGAGCGGGGGGTGGGGGGAAAGGAGGGAGACACAGGGTATGAGCAGGGGGTTGGGGGAAAGGAGGAAGACACAGGGTATGAGCCGGGGGTGGGGGAACAGGGGAGACACGGGGCATGAGCGGCGGTGGGGGGGAACAGGGGAGACACGGGGCATGAGCGGGGGTGGGGGGAACAGGGGAGACACAGGGCATGAGCGGGGGTGGGGGGGAACAGGAGGGAGACACGGGGCCTGAGTGGCGGGTGGGGGGAAAAGGAGGGAGACATGGGGCATGAGCAGGGGGCGGGGGGGAAAGGAGGGAGACACAGGGCATGAACAGGGTGGTTGGGGGAACAGGGGAGACACGTGGGCATGAGCGGGGGTGCAGGGGAACGGGGGAGACACGGGGCATGGAGCGGGGGGTGGGGGGAAAAGGAAGGAGACACGGGGCATGAGCAGGTGGTGGGGGTACAGGGGAGACATGGGGCATGAGCGGGGGGGGTGAAAAGGAGGGAGACACACTCGGGGCATGAGTGGGGGTGTGGGGGAAAAGGAGGGAGACATGGGGCATGAGTGGGGGGTGGGGGGTGGGGGGTAACAGGGGAGACACAGGGTATGAGCGGGGGTGGGGGTGAAAAGGAGGGAGACACGGGGCATGAGCGGGGGTGGGGGTAACAAGGGAGACACGTGGGCATGAGTGGGGGTGGGGGGAATAGGTGAGACACGGGGCATGAGTGGGGGGTGGGGTGGAAAAGGAGGGAGACACAGGGATTGAGTGGGGGGGAATGGAGGTAGACACTGGGCATGAGCGGGGGGTGGGTGGGATCAAGAGAGAGACACGGGTCATGGGCGGGGGTGGGGGGAACAGGGGAGACACGGGGCATGAGCGGGGGGTGGGGGAACAGGGGAGATAGGGGGCATGAGTGGGGGGTGGGGAGAACAGGGGAGACACGTGGCATGAGTGGGGGGGTGGGGGGAAAGGAGGGAGACACAAGGCATGAGCGGGGGTGGGGGGAACGGAGGTAGACACGGGCATGAGCGGGGGTGGGGGGGAACAGGGGAGACAAGGGTCATGAGCGGAGGGTGGGGGGGAACAGGGGAGACACGTGGGCATGAGCGGGGGGTGGGGGGAACAAGAGAGAGGCACGGACCATGAGCGGGGGGTGGGGGGGATCAGGCGGGAGACACGGGGCATGAGCGGGGGTGGGGGGGAACAGGGGAGACACGTGGGCATGTGCCGGGGGGTGGGGGGAAAAGCAGGGAGACACAGGGCATGAGCGGGGGGTGGGAGGGAACAGGGGAGACACGGGGCATGAGCGGGTGTGGGAGGGAGACATGGGGCATGAGCGGGGGGTGGGGGGGAAAGGAGGGAGACACAGGGTATGAGCAGGGGGTTGGGGGAAAGGAGGAAGACACAGGGTATGAGTGGGGGGTGGGGGGAAACGGAGGTAGACACTGGGCATGAGCGGGGGGGTGTGGTGAAACAGGGGAGACACAGGGCATGAGCGGGGGGTGGGGAAAACAGGAGAGACACAGGGCATGAGCGGGGGGTGGGGGGAAAAGGAGGGAGACACAGGGCATGAGCGGGGGGTGGGGGCGAACGGAGGTAGACACAGGGCATGATCCGGGCATGGGGGGGAATAGGGGAGACACGGGGCATGAGCAGGGGGTGGGGAGGCAAAGGAGGAAGACACGGGGCATGAGCGGGGGGTGAGAGGGAACAAGAGATAGACACGGGCCATAAGTGGGGGGTGGGGGGAACAGGGGAGACACGTGGGCATGAGTGGGGGGTGGGGGGAACAGGGGAGACAAGGGGCATGAGCAGGTTGTGGGAGGGAAAAGGAGGGAGACACGGGCATGAGCGGGGGTGGGGAATAACAAGAGAGAGAGACACACGGGTCATGAGCGGGGGGTAGGGGGAACAGGGAAGACACGTGGGCATGAGCGGGGGTGGGGGGAACAGGGAAGACACGTGGGCATGAGCGGGGGGTGGGGGGAGACAGGGGAGACACGTGGGCATGAGCTGGGTGTGGGGGGGAAAGGAGGGAGACACAGGGCATGAGCAGGGGTAGGGGGAACAGGGGAGACACGGGGCATGAGCGGGGGTGGGGGGGAACAGGGGAGACACGGGGCATGAGCGGGGGTGGGGGGAACAGGGGAGACACGGGGCATGAGCGGGGGTGGGGGGAACATGGGAGACACGGGGCATGAGCGGGGGTGGGGGAACAGGGGAGACACGGGGCATGAGCGGGGGTGGGGGGGAACAGGAGGGAGACATAGGGCCTGAGTGGCGGGTGGGGGGAAAATGAGGGAGACATGGGGCATGAGCAGGGGGCGGGGGGGAAAGGAGGGAGACACAGGGCAGGAACAGGGGGGTTGGGGGAACAGGGGAGACACGTGGGCATGAGCGGGGGGTGCAGGGGAACGGGGCATGAGCGGGGGGTGGGGGGAAAAGGAAGGAGACACGGGGCATGAGCAGGTGGTGGGGGTACAGGGGAGACATGGGGCATGAGCGGGGGGTGGGGAGGGAAAAGGAGGGAGACACGCTCGGGACATGAGTGGGGGTGTGGGGGAAAAGGAGGGAGACATGGGGCATGAGTGGGGGGTGGGGGGTAACAGGGGAGACACAGGGTCTGAGCGGGGGTGGGGGTGAAAAGGAGGGAGACACGGGGCATGAGCGGGGGTGGGGGTAACAAGGGAGACACGTCGGCATGAGTGGGGGTGGGGGGAATAGGTGAGACACGGGGCATGAGCGGGGGGTTGGGTGGAAAAGGAGGGAGACACGGGGCATGAGTGGGGGGTGGGGGGAAACGGAGGTAGACACTGGGCATGAGCGGGGGGTGGGTGGGATCAAAAGAGAGACACAGGTCATGGGCGGGGGTAGGGGGGAACAGGGGAGACACGGGGCATGAGCAGGGGGTGGGGGAATAGGGGAGATAGGGGGCATGAGTGGGGGTGGGGGGAACAGGGGAGACACGTGGCATGAGTGGGGGGGTGGGGGGAAAGGAGGGAGACACAGGGTATGAGCAGGGGGTTGGGGGAAAGGAGGAAGACACAGGGTATGAGTGGGGGGTGGGGGGAAACGGAGGTAGACACTGGGCATGAGCGGGGGGGTGTGGTGAAACAGGGGAGACACAGGGCATGAGCGGGGGGTGGGGAAAACAGGAGAGACACAGGGCATGAGCGGGGGGTGGGGGGAAAAGGAGGGAGACACAGGGCATGAGCGGGGGGTGGGGGCGAACGGAGGTAGACACAGGGCATGATCCGGGCATGGGGGGGAATAGGGGAGACACGGGGCATGAGCAGGGGGTGGGGAGGCAAAGGAGGAAGACACGGGGCATGAGCGGGGGGTGAGAGGGAACAAGAGATAGACACGGGCCATAAGTGGGGGGTGGGGGGAACAGGGGAGACACGTGGGCATGAGTGGGGGGTGGGGGGAACAGGGGAGACAAGGGGCATGAGCAGGTTGTGGGAGGGAAAAGGAGGGAGACACGGGCATGAGCGGGGGTGGGGAATAACAAGAGAGAGAGACACACGGGTCATGAGCGGGGGGTAGGGGGAACAGGGAAGACACGTGGGCATGAGCGGGGGGTGGGGGGAACAGGGAAGACACGTGGGCATGAGCGGGGGGTGGGGGGAGACAGGGGAGACACGTGGGCATGAGCTGGGTGTGGGGGGGAAAGGAGGGAGACACAGGGCATGAGCAGGGGTAGGGGGAACAGGGGAGACACGGGGCATGAGCGGGGGTGGGGGGGAACAGGGGAGACACGGGGCATGAGCGGGGGTGGGGGGAACAGGGGAGACACGGGGCATGAGCGGGGGTGGGGGGGAACATGGGAGACACGGGGCATGAGCGGGGGTGGGGGAACAGGGGAGACACGGGGCATGAGCGGGGGTGGGGGGGAACAGGAGGGAGACATAGGGCCTGAGTGGCGGGTGGGGGGAAAATGAGGGAGACATGGGGCATGAGCAGGGGGCGGGGGGGAAAGGAGGGAGACACAGGGCAGGAACAGGGGGGTTGGGGGAACAGGGGAGACACGTGGGCATGAGCGGGGGGTGCAGGGGAACGGGGGAGACACGGGGCATGAGCGGGGGGTGGGGGGAAAAGGAAGGAGACACGGGGCATGAGCAGGTGGTGGGGGTACAGGGGAGACATGGGGCATGAGCGGGGGGTGGGGAGGGAAAAGGAGGGAGACACGCTCGGGACATGAGTGGGGGTGTGGGGGAAAAGGAGGGAGACATGGGGCATGAGTGGGGGGTGGGGGGTAACAGGGGAGACACAGGGTATGAGCGGGGGTGGGGGTGAAAAGGAGGGAGACACGGGGCATGAGCGGGGGTGGGGGTAACAAGGGAGACACGTCGGCATGAGTGGGGGTGGGGGGAATAGGTGAGACACGGGGCATGAGCGGGGGGTTGGGTGGAAAAGGAGGGAGACACGGGGCATGAGTGGGGGGTGGGGGGAAACGGAGGTAGACACTGGGCATGAGCGGGGGGTGGGTGGGATCAAAAGAGAGACACAGGTCATGGCCGGGGGTAGGGGGGAACAGGGGAGACACGGGGCATGAGCAGGGGGTGGGGGAATAGGGGAGATAGGGGGCATGAGTGGGGGTGGGGGGAACAGGGGAGACACGTGGCATGAGTGGGGGGGTGGGGGGAAAGGAGGGAGACACAAGGCATGAGCGGGGGTGGGGGGGGAACAGAGGTAGACACGGGGCATGAGCGGGGGTGGGGGGGAACAGGGGAGACAAGGGTCATGAGCGGAGGGTGGGGGGGAACAGGGGAGACACGTGGGCATGAGCGGGGGGTGGGAGGAACAAGAGAGAGGCACGGACCATGAGCGGGGGGTGGGGGGAACAGGCGGGAGACACGGGGCATGAGCGGGGGGTGGGGGGGAACAGGGGAGACACGTGGGCATGTGCCGGGGGTGGGGGGAACAGGAGAGACACGGGGCATGAACTGGAGGTGGGGGGGAAAAAGAGGGATACACGGGGCATGAGCGGGGGGTGGGAGGGAACAGGGGAGACACGGGGCATGAGCGGGTGTGGGAGGGAGACATGGGGCATGAGCGGGGGGTGGGGGGAAAGGAGGGAGACACAGGGTATGAGCAGGGGGTTGGGGGAAAGGAGGAAGACACAGGGTATGAGCCGGGGGTGGGGGAACAGGGGAGACACGGGGCATGAGCGGCGGTGGGGGGGAACAGGGGAGACACGGGGCATTAGCGGGGGTGGGGGGAACAGGGGAGACACAGGGCATGAGCGGGGGTGGGGGGAACAGGAGGGAGACACGGGGCCTGAGTGGCGGGTGGGGGGAAAAGGAGGGAGACATGGGGCATGAGCAGGGGGCGGGGGGGAAAGGAGGGAGACACAGGGCATGAACAGGGTGGTTGGGGGAACAGGGGAGACACGTGGGCATGAGCGGGGGTGCAGGGGAACGGGGGAGACACGGGGCATGAGCGGGGGGTGGGGGGAAAAGGAAGGAGACACGGGGCATGAGCAGGTGGTGGGGGTACAGGGGAGACATGGGGCATGAGCGGGGGGGGTGAAAAGGAGGGAGACACACTCGGGGCATGAGTGGGGGTGTGGGGGAAAAGGAGGGAGACATGGGGCATGAGTGGGGGGTGGGGGGTAACAGGGGAGACACGGGGTATGAGCGGGGGTGGGGGTGAAAAGGAGGGAGACACGGGGCATGAGCGGGGGTGGGGGTAACAAGGGAGACACGTGGGCATGAGTGGGGGTGGGGGGAATAGGTGAGACACGGGGCATGAGTGGGGGGTGGGGTGGAAAAGGAGGGAGACACAGGGATTGAGTGGGGGGTGGGGGGGAATGGAGGTAGACACTGGGCATGAGCGGGGGGTGGGTGGGATCAAGAGAGAGACACGGGTCATGGGCGGGGGTGGGGGGAACAGGGGAGACACGGGGCATGAGCGGGGGGTGGGGGAACAGGGGAGATAGGGGGCATGAGTGGGGGGTGGGGGGAACAGGGGAGACACGTGGCATGAGTGGGGGGGTGAGGGGAAAGGAGGGAGACACAAGGCATGAGCGGGGGTGGGGGGAACGGAGGTAGACACGGGCATGAGCGGGGGTGGGGGGGAACAGGGGAGACAAGGGTCATGAGCGGAGGGTGGGGGGGAACAGGGGAGACACGTGGGCATGAGCGGGGGGTGGGGGGAACAAGAGAGAGGCACGGACCATGAGCGGGGGGTGGGGGGGATCAGGCGGGAGACACGGGGCATGAGCGGGGGGTGGGGGGGAACAGGGGAGACACGTGGGCATGTGCCGGGGGTGGGGGGAACAGGAGAGACAAGGGGCATGAACGGGAGGTGGGGGGGAAAAAGTGGGATACACAGGGCATGAGCAGGGGGTGGGAGGGAACAGGGGAGACACGGGGCATGAGCGGGTGTGGGAGGGAGACATGGGGCATGAGCGGGGGGTGGGGGGGAAAGGAGGGAGACACAGGGTATGAGCAGGGGGTTGGGGGAAAGGAGGAAGACACAGGGTATGAGCCGGGGGTGGGGGGAAAAGGAGGGAGACACGGGGCATGAGCGGGGGGTGTGGGGGAAAAGGATGGAGACACGGGGCATGAGCGGAGGGGTGGGGGGTAATAGGGGAGACACAGGGCATGAGCAGGGGTGGGGGGAAGGAGGGAGACACGGGGCAGGGGGTGGGGGGAACAAGGGAGACACGTGGGCATGAGTGGGGGTGGGGGGAATAGGTGAGACACGGGGCATGAGCGGGGGGTGGAGGGGAAAGGAGGGAGACACGTGGGCATGAGCAGGGGTGAGGGGGAATGGAGGTAGACACGGGGCATGAGCGGGGGGTGGGGGGAACAGGGGAGACAAGGGGCATGAGCGGGGGGTGGGGGGAAAAGGAGGGAGACAGGGGCATGAGCGGGGGGTGGAGGGAACAGTGGAGACACGGGGCATGAGCGGGGGATGGGGGAAAGGAGGGAGACATGCACGGGGCATGAGCGGGGGTGTGGGGGACAAGGAGGGAGACAAGGGGCATGAGCGGGATGGTGGGGGGGAAAAGGAGGGAGACACGGGGCATGAGCGGGGGGTGGGGGGAACAAGGGAGACACGTGGGCATTAGTGGGGGTGGGGGAATAGGTGAGACACGGGGCATGAGCGGGGGGTGGGGTGGAAAAGGAGGGAGACACGGGGCATGAGTGGGGGGTGGGGGGAATGGAGGTAGACACGGGGCATGAGCGGGGGCTGGGTGGGAACAAGAGAGAGACATGGGGCATGAGCAGGTTTGGGGGGAACATGGGAGACACGGGGCATGAGCGGGGGGTGGGGGGAACAGGGAAGACACGGGGCATGAGCGGGGGGTGGGGGGAACAGGGGAGACACGGGGCATGAGCGGGGGTGAGGCACGGACCATGAGCGGGGGGTGGGGGGGAACAGTAGGGAGGCGCGGGGCATGAGCGGGGGTGGGGGGAACAGTAGGGAGACATGGGCATGAGCGGGGGGTGGGGGGAACAGGGGAGACACGTGGGCATGAGCGAGGGGTGGGGGGAACAGGAGAGACAAGGGGCATGAGCGGGGGGTGGGGGGGAAAAGGAGGGATACACGGGGCATGAGCGGGGGTTGGGAGGGTACAGGGGAGACACGGGGCATGAGCGGGTGTGGGGGAAAAGGAGGGAGACACGGGGCATGAGCGGGGGGTGGGGGGAACAGGGGAGACACGGGGCATGAGCAGGGGGTGGGGGGGAAGGAGGGAGACACGTGGGCATGAGCGGGGGTGGGCGGGATGGAGGTAGACACGGGGCATGAGCAGGGGGTGGGGGGAACAGGGGAGACAAGGGGCATGAGCGGGGGGTGGGGGGAACAGTGGAGACACAGGGCATGAGCGAGGGGGTGGGGGAACAGTGGAGACCTGGGGCATGAGCGGGGGGTGGGCGGAAAAAGGAGGGAGACAGGGCATGAGCGGGGGGGTGGGGGGAACAGGGGAGACACAGGGCATGAGCGGGGGGTGGGGGGGAAGGAGGGAGACACGGGCATGAGAGGGTGGTGGGGGGAACAAGGGGAGACACGTGGGCATGAGTGGGGGTGGGGGGAATAGGTGAGACATGGGGCATGAGCGGGGGGTGGGGTGGAAAAGGAGGGTGACACGGGGCATGAGTGGAGGGTGGGGGGAACGGAGGTAGACACGGGGCATGAGCGGAGGGTGGGGGGGAACAGGGGAGACACGGGGCATGAGCAGGGGGTGGGGGGGAACAGGGGAGACACGAGGCATGAGCGGGGGGTGGGGGGAACAGGGGAGACACGGGGCATAAGCAGGGGTGGTGGGAACGGAGGTAGGCACGGGGCATGAGAGGGGTGGGGGGGAACAGGGGAGACAAGGGGCATAAGTGTGGGGTGGGGGGAACAGGGGAGACACGTGAGCATGAGCGGGAGGTGGGGGGAACAGGGGAGACATGGGGCATGAGCGGGGGGTGGGGGTTGGGGGGACAGAGGAGACACGTGGTCATGAGCAGGGGGTGGGGGGAACAGGAGAGACAAGGGGCATGAGCAGGGTGTGGGGGGGAAAAGGAGGGAGACACAGGGCATGATTGGGGGGTGGGGGGAACAGAGGAGACACGGGGCATGAGCGGGGGGTGGAGGGGAAAAGGAGGGAAACACGGGGCATGAGCGGGGGTGGGGGGAATGGAGGTGGACACGGGGCATGAGCGGGGGGTGGTGGGGAACAGGGGAGACAAGGGGCATGAGCGGGGGGTGGGGGGTAAAGGAAAGAGACACGGGGCATGAGCAGGGCGGTGGGGGGCACAGTGGAGACACGGCATGAGCGGGGGGTCGGGGGAAAAGGAGGGAGACACGGGGCATGAGCGGGGGTGGGGGGAACAGGAGGGAGACACGGGGCATGAGCGGGGGGTGGGGGGAACAGGGGAGACACAGGGCATGAGCGGTGGGGTGGGGGGGAACAGGGGAGACACAGGACATGAGCGAGGGGTGGGGGGAATGGGAGGGACACACAGGGCATGAGCGGGGGGTGGGGGAGAACAGGGGAGACAAGGGGCATGAGCGGCGGGTGGGGGGGAAAAGGAGGGAGACACAGGCATGAGCGGGGGGTGGGGGGAACAAGAGAGAGACACGGGCCATGAGCGGGGGTGGGGGAAAAGGAGGGAGACACGGGGCATGGTGGGGGGTGGGGGGAACAGGAGAGACACGGGGCATGAGCAGGGGTGGGGGGAACAGGGGAGACATGGGGCATGAGCGGGGGTTGGGGGGAACAGGGGAGACATGGGGCATGAGCGGGGGGTGGGTGGGAAAGGAGGGAGACGCGGGGCATGAGCAGGGGGTGGGGAGCAAAAGGAGGGAGACACAGGGCTTGAGCGGGGGTGGGGGGAACAAGAGAGAGACACGGGGCATGAGCAGGTGGTGGGGGGGTATGGGATTACCGCTCCTTGGCCCTCCGCAGGCCACCGTGTGGGGATGGCGTGTCTCCTGGCTGTCTGCAGCAGCCCGGGACGGGTTGTATGCAGGGTCTCTGTTGCCTCAATCCGAACGATAAACTAAGATGGTGGGCATCACTGAAAATTCGACGCACTGCACACTTCACCACAGCCAATGGGAGAGCACGTCACATGTCTGCAGACATCACGCAAGCCGCTTGCCCAATCCCTGTCCTGTCCGCGGAGCGAACAGGGAAGTGTGTCCGCGAAGCGGACACAGATATCACTAATTTTTTTCACTTACATTTTTGTCATTTTTTTAAAAACTACTGGACGGATTTACACCAAATAAAAAAAAGCACGCTTTCGGGACCAAGCTGCCGCTCCTGCCGAAAATTTGGTGTAAATCCGTCCAGTGGTTTGGGCTGTGGGCGTGAGCAAAGTTTTTTCCCATTATGTCTGTGGGAAAAAAAGAAGTTTTGGGACCCCCCCTATAATTTTGCCCCCCCTGGACCAAACCTCACCAAACTTTGCAAAAAAAATTCAGAGTGGGCCATATACTTTTTTTTGTTATGGTTAAGTTACTGTTTATGGAAACAGCAACTTAACCATAACTACATGGTCACTACCGTGGCCATGTAATTATATATATTAATATATATAATTATATAATTATATATATGTCAGTCTTAACAGTGGTCAGATATTACTACTGAACATGGCATTCACAAAGAATCATGTCCAAGACTTGGGGAAAGCCCCCTTTTGGAAGATAGCACTGTACAGCTGTACCCTACCTCTCTGCCTCTCTGTATCCTACCCCCTCTATATATCTGCTCTATTGTTACTTCTGAAAAGCGCCTCGCTATGCATCTGTAATGTTGTACACCTCTGTGAAGCTCTCTGTTGTGTATCTGTATTGCTGTATACCCCTGTAATGCGCTCCATATAACCTGGTTATAGTAATAAAGCAAAAACATGTATAGATGAAAATAGGTGATTGCCTGTGAGTGGCATATGCATTGCCATTTTGTAAACACAGGGATTAAACAAATGATAACGTTCACATCCCTGTTTCTCCTGGCCGGAAGTAATTTCCTCACGACTGGCTTTTCCACACATGACAAATGCAAGATAGCGAGAGAACAATCCACAGAGAGATGAGAGCATACATGTGTTAACCTCATACAAGATCTAAAAAGCATAACCACTGGTTTAACAAGATTTATTATCATATCATCAAATATAGGATGTGATCTGCTGTATTTCTCCTCTGCATGGCAATAGAAACGCGGTCCACCGGAAGTTAACCCCCATTATTCCTGCTGAGACAATGACAAGGCCCACGGGAGGCGGTCAATGCTTATTTTAGCTTCACCTGCTTTACAGGCCTTCAAAATTGATTTTGTCGCATGAAATTTTGGCAGGCACACAAAACACTCCAGTGTGCAATTGTGGCGATGAGGGGGCTGTAATTCCTTCCGCTCCTTGCCCAAGGAAAGTGCGGCGGATATCGGAAGGGCCCCTGCAAGGAAAGGAACCGTTCTGAAAATTGACCTGTGACAGGTATTTTCAGCTTCATCCGAGCCAGCAGGACGCTCCGGGCGGAAGTGACGGCCTGTATCTTTAAAATAATAGCCACCAGACGAATGCTGCGGGTCAATAGAGATCTATGGCATTTGCACGGGATTAACACGCAAAGGGACAATTTTGTCATCGTGGGTTGGCTTCTGGGGTTTCAGATCAAGAAGGATGATGATTATACCATGTCATTCGGTTTTAATGAAACACAGATTTTATGGTGTGCTTGCCCATCACCCGGGACAGGTGTCCATCCTGAAAATGGATGCCCCTCTGGAGCGCTGGCGGTAAATCAGCTGCCGCAAAGGCCCACTTGCGCTCGGGCATGGATGCGGAGCACCGGCACAGGAGTTGGAAGCTTTCCAACTGCAGACGAGTTGATCCGCTGGCCCCGCTCCAGCGGCGCAACCGAGTGATGCTCTGATTAGCATAGCATCCTTTATGTAACACGCCATGCGTGTTGAGCATGGGGTGGCAGCGTGCCAGGATTCCAGCTGCAGAAGCGGGGGAGGTAATTGAACTATTACAGCAGATATTTACTAGCCATTTCCCATCACAGGCATCATGGAAGCGCACTCAATCACTCATGTGTCCCATGCCAGGCGGGCACAACTTTTAGGCAAGGGGGGGCTCTCTCTCGAGGGCAGGGATTTCCTTTATCACTAGGCATATATATTCCTGTGCCATAATTTTAGCCTCACACTTTTACCTAGATTTGAAATGCAACCCCCATAAAGACAAAAGATTGCCTCATTACAAGTTGGGCGGTATCGCAACTTGGTCCGGTGCAATTTGCGCCGGATCCTGAGTTGCAGGGGGGCGTTAAGTCCCCATTTCCATTGGGTCCATTAGATGCGATGGGTTTGGTGGTGCTATTAGCACCATTTCAATTAGCGCTGCGCTGGTAGAGCCAGAAAACGGCGGAAAATGCTGGTTTTTACCATCAGCTTCAACTCATATTTTGTGTCCAACTCATGATTGGGCGGACCCTTAAATGCGGCGGTATTAGCGTTAACGCCATCTTTATGGGCTACCGCTCAACCTGTGATGAGGCTCTCTGGTTTTGGTACAGCAGTACTCGGACTCTTTATTGACAGGGGAGAAAAATCAAAAGTATAATATCTAAATGTTTTAAAGTATATGTGATAAACACATTAGGGAACCTTCTTCCATACTGTTTGGCATTTGTCCCACACTGCTGCTAATTTGCACTCAACTACCCTCCCCGCCACACACGGGTGTTTTCATTTTGTCAATAAGTATTTGTGGATTCATGTAACAGGGAAGACCACGGGCTAGTGTCACAAAATAGATTTTGTCTGGGAAGTTTGTGAAATAGGCCAGTTGCAGATGAGCTACACGTTGTGACCAGTGATCTACGGTTTTGAGGGGGTCTTTATAGCCCTAGGAGCTATACTCAAGGCTTAGAATTAAACGCTACTGGCAGTAGACAGTGTGTGGCGGGCCTCGCTCTTTTTTCCAGAGATGTCCCGTATTGTGTTCAAATGACCTCCGATTCAAACCTCTGCTTTCATGACATTTGAGCCTCATCATAAATTCACCAGTGTGGGGAAACATGGTAAAATCGTTTCTGCTCCTTTTTTGTGGCCGGAATGGAATTAAGGAATTTTTCCCCACACTGACAAACTACAAGTTTGACCTTAAAGTGGGGAAGGTTTTCTCCAATGTCATGCTTTAGGTAAGTCTGTTACTTTAAGGTCAAAGGTCAGTGGAATTACAGCTAGCGGTAATTCCACTGAAATCCCATGGAGCCAAATGATTGGGATTAACACCGCCGGTAAGAGAGTTTGGCTCTAATTTGGCAGATATATACTGCCAAATCCCCATCAAACTTGTAATGAGGCCCATTATGCTATATTAGCATTCATACAGTTGGTCCCTGCTGTCATGCATGATGCAAACATTTTGGGATGTGCAGTTGTGTGTGTGTTTTTATCAGGTAATACAAAAATATGCCTGTTATTGGCGGCATAGCTGTAAAATATAGTGCCATAGCAATGGAGAAGGTGTGGCAAAGACTAAAAGTATACATTAATAGGCATTGGCAACTGTAACAGTTCGGGCATTTGTGTAAGCATGGGAAATGCACTTGCCAGGCACTGCTATAGTGGTAGTAACTGCCCATCACTGGTAGAAGGTGCAAAATGGTGCTGTTGGCATCTAACTGCAGTGTCTGGTAAATGCCTAACACTTATACACAAGCCAAAACTGTTGGCTTCGCCAATGTTTCTTTTTAACATGACTTAATTGAAGGACATGCATAGTGCTTATAAATCGAGTGGCTGAAGGCAGACCTGGTTAAGACATTTATATTACATCAGTGCCATGTTTACACCTCAAGCCATTACATCTCAGACGACTGCTTTGAGAAAACACTGACAGGCACTTTGAGTGCAAAGTTTGATGGTAGGACTTGATTAAAGCAAGCTCATAGAGGAGGAGGTGTTTTGGGTAGGCCTAGGTGGGAACTGGGTGGGAATGGCCACAGGGATTATCAGAGCCATGGTCAGTCAATGGGTGGAAAAATAACCAAACAACACCTACACGCTCTCGTCATATCTGTACTCTAATGCAATCATTTCAGATTATAGGTGGTACCAAACACCACCTAATAGCCCAACCTAAAAAGCAGCAGTGACAGGGCCAAATCCTGAGTGAAGGCTCTTAGACTTAATAGACACACCGTGGACACTTTATGAGACTGCTCTGAAAGCAGAGCTACAGGAGGGAACCAGATTGACAATCCGTGGAGTCGCAGGCCTTTATGAGAATGCCCACAGCCCATATTGGGTATGATATTGAAAAGCTCTCCATGAGTTGTGGACCAAGGCATGTTATTTATTTATTTTATTTATTTAAATTTATAAAGCGCACTAGCAGCCTGGAGGCACTGAGGCACGGTTACAGGCATGTGTTTTGGTTACATGTTACATACACTGCTACAGGTTACAATGAGTGTAGCGGTTAAGATGAGACAGTACATTACTGTGTTGTAGTTACATGAGTCATTTATGGTTACAGTCACTAATTGCGAACAGGGAGCACCCAGTCATAGGGGGTGATGGCAGGTTAATATGAACTGCATGGTTTTTATTGCTTTATGGAAGTCTAGGTGGTCGGAAGCTATTCCACTGGGAGGCAGCAATGAAGGAGAAGCTTGAACCTCTGGCGCGGGCCCGCAATACCTTGGGCACTGTGATTCGGTTGGTGTATGGGGTTCTCGTGGGTTTAGAAGTGTGTGGTCTTGAGATTCTTTGAGAGAGATATGGGGGCTGTGTTGTGGATGCATTTGTGTGTGAGGGCCAATGTTTTGAAGATGACTCTTTCTTTCCGATGGCCACCCGAGCGCGTTGTTTTGGACAAACTGGAGTTTTTCAATGTTTTTTTGCAGAGGTGTCGGCCAGCAGGGCATTACAGTAATTAAGTCGGGATCCAATTATGGCTCTAGCTATGGTTAGGCAGTTATGCTCAGAGAGGAAGGGTCTGGCTGTGTTTAGTAGTTTGGAGTGATACGCCGCCGCAGATATTATGGTGTTAACCTGTCTGTTCATAGAGAGGTTGGAGTCCAGGTAGACTCCAAGCGTTGTGATGGCTTGGGAGACAGAGATTTGAGAGTCGATGGTGAAGGCACTATATTGGTCGTCGAGTTTCCTTAAGGTTTGTGGGGAGCCAATTAGAAGTAGTTCAGTTTTGTCCCCGTTTAGACAAATCCAGTTTTCCACCATCCAGGTTTGGATGGTAGAGTAGACGAGTTGATGGTTTTGGTGTCATCTCGTAGTCGCCCGAGAGTGGGATGAGGACCTGAGTATTGTCAGCGTAGTTTGTGTAAGTGATGCCTAGTGCGTCAAGGATGAGGAACAAGGAAAAAGGATGTGAATATGTTGTACAGGGTGGGGGAAATGCATGAACCCTATGGGACTCCGCACTTAATGATGTTAGGATGTGCGCAGGCTTGGTCGGAGAAGAACCTTATGACTCTATCTTGGAGGAATGAGGTGATCCATGCTGTGGCATTAGGGGAGAAGTTTGCAGCAGATGAGAGATGATGCAGGGGGCTTCATGGGCAACGAGGTTCGAAGCTACTGACAAATCTAGGAGCAGGAAAAGGGCTGGTTTGCCGGAATCTCTTCTGTTGTCCATTTGATTCTTGAGGTCTAACAAGACTGTTTCGGTTCCGTGGCCTGGGCGGAGGCCAACCTGCTGGACACCGAGAAGGCTATTGGCTTCGAGGAACTTTTGTACTTGCAGATATGCTGCTTTATCAAGGATCTTTAAAGAAACGGAACTGTGGTGATGGGTCTATAGTTCCCTGGGTTAGTTGTGTCCATTGAGGGTTTCTTTAGGAGTGGGCATACCCAGGCTTCCTTAAGACAGGTTGGAACATGCCCCGTGAAAAATGAGGCATTGATGAATGCTGTGAGAAAGGGGGTGAGGGTAAAGGCGCATTCTTTGATGAGATGGGCGGTGCAGATGTCCCCTTTGCAGTTAAATGGTTGATTGGAGTTCAGAAGGTCAATGACTTCCTTTTCAGTGACGTCCTTAAAGTAGAAGAGGGGAGATTCGCTCGCATTTAGGTTTGCAAGGTTTTGACGCTGACGGTTAAGAGACTGAGGGTGAGCTCGGATTTTGTTCTGAAGGGTGTCGAGTTTGACCAGCATGGCCGATTTGATGCTGTTGCTTCATGTTGTGAAGCCAAGCCCAAGACAAGTATTATTTGCCACTGGCAAAACTTAACTTTACTCTGAACAGACACATCCTATCACCCAAACCTCACAGACCATGTAGGTCTGTGTGCCCAGGGAGAACTGAAACTCTGCCTCTTTGTACATTGATGCTGGCAGGAGAAATATTTCAGCTGCGTAGCTCTGCTATTGCTGGTGACTCCTTTGAGTTGCGTGAGACTTGGCATCCCTTCACTGTTTGTGTGCTGTGGGAGAGACTATAAAAGCAGTTGCCTGAATATGTACTTTGAATCAGGTTCCAGATGGCAAAGAACGTGTCATGTATGGTTTTGGTGAAATGTGTGTGGCGCTTGTACCAAAGAACTACAGAAACCATTGTTCCAGAAGAGAGAGAAGTAACGGGGGTTCTGAACTGAGAATATCTGGTTGGCATAGCAGCCGGCAATGCCACAGCATGAAAATGCCTACTCAGTAAAGTTTATTTTGTCCAAACTCTTCCAATGAGGAGTTCCTCCTGGATCTGAAAATTCAGATGGACGAGCTGAGAGACAAAAGAAATCTGGTCATGCTCCTCCTGCTAGACCGCTCCGCCGCATTTGATCTGGTCGACCACCAGATCCTAACCGACCACTTAACCTCTGCTGCAGCTTTTTTCCCAACGCCTCCTCCTGGATCAAATCCTTCCTTTCCAACCATACCGCTAGGGTCTTCTCTCCTTCTGCTTCTGCAGATCCCATCCCCATCCTATGTGGGGTTCCCCAGGGATCATGTACATCCCCAACTCTATATAGCATCTTTACAAAGCTCCTTTTCGACCGCCTTGATGACATGGGTGTCATCTACATAAACTACACAGATGACACCCAGGTCCTCATCACTCTGTCAGGACACTACGCCAACGACACCAAACTAATTAATAACATCTATTTGGAAATCCAGGCGTGGATGGCAACACATGGCCTTTGCCGTAATGCTGAAAAAACAGAGCTCCTGATCGTAGGCACCCAAACACGCCTGAACAAACTTGACCCTCAATACTCGTCCTTCATCATTGATGATAATATAATCAAAGTTGCAAAAGAAATAAAGATGCTCTGTGTCTACCTCGACTCCACCTTATCTCTAAAAAAACAAGTGAGCGCCATTGCCTCAACTGCTTACACTACCAAGCTAATCAATGCCTGTAAGTTCTACCTATCCCTCACCAGCTGCCTGACATTAGCCAGAGCCCTTGCTCTTTCCAAAATAGATTACTGTAACACTCTCTTCTCAGGCACCTATGAAATGAATCTCAAGAGACTCCACGTCTTACAAAATAACTCCTTAAGATCTGCCCTAAACATCTCAATATCCAACCACATCTCCAGCCACAGACAAAATGCTAACTGGCTCCCAGTGCGACAAATTCCGCACCTTGGCAATCACCCACAAATGTATCTCTCACACCGCTCCTAAATACCTCACAGACAAGTTCTCCCTTCAACACGCCAACCATCTCACCAGACAATCCCACACCCACCGCCTCTCAGTCCCCAAATTCAACCTCAAAACTGCAGTAGGAGCCAGCTTCCCTGTTCAAGCAGCCAACCTCTGGAATTCACTACCCCCAACCATCAGACTAGACCCTTCCTTCAATGCCTTCAAAACTAATGTCAAACTCTGGTTTATTGATAAGCCTACCACCAACTGAACCCAAATGATGAAGCCTCACAGTGTTCGTGCATCACAACCCTTGCTTGGCCTAAGTATCCTGATGCCCCCCATCTCACCCGCACCCACCGTACTTGGTCAGACTAAAATGTAACCTAGTCGACCTGTCGCTATGTCTGTATATGTTCCTGCCTTATAGGGTCAGACTAATATGTAACCCAGTCGACCTGTCGCTATGACTGTATATATCTATACTTACCTCGAAGGCCAACCAATACTTAAACTGTAACCTAGTTTGATCCTTCTGCCATTACTGTACCTATACTTCATGTAAATATGTATCTACCTTGTGTTGTTTGCCTGTAACATGCTGAGTTTTCCAGCACCCAGTTACCTCAGGGTTAGGTGAGCGATACAAATAAAAACAAATACAAATACAAAATATGTGTTCCAATCAACAACTTTGTAAGAAACAAGTCAGGTGCAGGGCTTTCCATTGCCCAGCCTGCAGTGATTTGTAAGGTTGTGGTATTGGGCTATTTTGGGCTATTTTGAATACAGTAGAGCCTTTTCCAGGCTTCTTACAACTTTGAATCAGTTGTCTTAGTCCTCCTGAGGTACAGCCACTTTACTCCCTCTTGCTCACCCCACCACCACTCTCAGTAACCCCACCCACCGCAGTCCCACTCCCTGCAACCCCACCCACCCCAGTCCTACTCTCTCTAACCCACCCTAATTACATGTGCTGGATGGGTTTTGTTTGGGCTATTTTGAGTTATTTTTGACAAGTAATCCTGAGTCTGCTTTATTCTTCATGTTTTCTACCCCAAGCAACTACCCTCAGCCACCCACCCCATGCACTCTCTCTAATCCTACCAACCCCAACCCACACATACTAAATCCACCCTCACCCTAACTAAGCCCACCCACCCTACCCTCTTTACCCCCACCAACCAACCCTACCACCACTCCTTCGACCCCCACCCACCCTACCACTACTCTCTCTATCCACACCTACCCCAACTCTCTCTACCGCCACCCATCCACCCTACCTCATCTCTCTCTACCCCTACCCACCCTGCCCCCACTCTCTCTACCCACACCCTAGCACCATCTGACCCCAATCCTGTCCACTCTCTCTATCCTCACCAATCCTACCCCACTTATATGCCCCCACAGTCCTACCCTTCCTTCTCTACTCAACTCTCCACCTTCTGTCATTGCACCCAGCCACGCACCATACCCCTTTCTCTACACCCACCGACCCTACTCCCTCTATCCCCCACCCACCCTACCCCTCTTTTCACCCACCCTACACTCTCGCTCTTCACCTTCTCATCCTTCCTCTGACACACATACTTTATTTCTTACTCTCTCATTCTCAAAATGTCTCACTCATATTTCCTCTTGCTCATCATTGATGGCACCATCTATCAATAGTGTCCTCCCTTACTCTATTCCCATTCTCATTCTCATTCTCTTGCACACCTGCACCCCTTATTGCCTCCTCCTTTGAAACTTTGCACTCTCCTCGTAGCACCCGAGTTCCAATAAATGCAAAATGCAAAGAACACCAGAAAACCCCTAATCTACCGACTTTGCCAATGCGTGTTTCATCTTGCCACAAACTGTTAGAGGTTAACTTCTTCAATGTTTTTTTTGTGTGTGCATGTGAAAGTGTGTTTGCTTGGTTGTGTCTGTGTGTGTGTGTGTGTGTGTGGTGCAGTGCATGTGTGGGCAGGTACTTGGAGGGGCCATGGAAGTGTTCATAGAACAAAGCTGGCATATAATGTAGACACATACAATATGGACTTGATCTACCGAGGCAATGCTGCAATGTATTGGGCATAGACAGAATCCATGGATTACATTGATGGTATAAACATCGTTGGGGATAAACAATGTTTGTTCACTCAGTACCCAGGACTTTCACCATATATTCAAGGACTAGAGTGCGTGTACAAACAAAATGGTCACATACCAGGTTTGAAAGGCTGATTAGCAGGAGAAAACATTGAGAATCCCAGCACTTTTCTTTCCACTGTTGGAAACACGAACGTGTATTGTCATAGTTGTGTGTTGGCTTATATTGGGCACAACCAGCATGGAAATGTGTTCTTCCAAAGGCACGTTATTTTATACTGGGCACATCAAGAATGTGTTCTTACAGTGGCAATACTGGCATATATTTTTGGGCACTGAAAGGTGTGTTTTGCAAAGAAATATTGGTATATTCTGCACATAATCATGAGGCAGGCATCGTGGTTCTTATTCGGGAGCAGCCAGAATGAAAATGTGTTCCAACATGCTACAGTGCACTACTGGTGAGAGGACATGGCAGATATTACAGTTTTTTTAAAAATGTGTTTCCCTTCAGAACTGGTTGCAACTTGTATGGGTTTTTAATCCAGTTTTTCTGCAATTTCTGGTGTACAATGCAAGATTCCAATCCATTATTTAAAAAACGCTCTTGTAGGTAGGACCTCTCGTAATGGTTTGGATGCACTGTGCTCACTCACACAAATCAATGGAAACCCTTTGCATTCCTCTACTAGAAAGAAATCATTAGCCAGCACTGTCACACTCCCCATAGTGGTAAGGTCTAATACGCCCCTATCTGAAAGACTAGATCATTGCAATTCCAGGGCCGATTGAGGGACACATCTCTGTGTTTGGCCCAGAAGGATGGGGGGATCGATAGTGTCAAAGGAAGGTGAAGAATCCAGCAGTGCCAATGCTCTGACAACCATCTTCCTGATGTCAGCACTAATCCCTGGCTGGGATCAGGCCTACAATGTGTCATATATAAGGTTAGATTCCACGCGATTCTGGAACCCATGAATAACCTCCACATTCAGCAGTTTAGCCAGTAAAGGTAGAAGAGCTATTGGGTGGAAGCAGCACGGTCGTCATGATCAAGTGTGGGGGTTGTTTGCACGGGCAGAACAATTACCCGTCCAAAGTCAATGTGTGAAAAAAAAAAAACGATAAGAGATGAGTTTATGATTTAATGCACTTTTTAAAGACTCCTTAAAAGTCCACCTTGAGGAGTCTTTCCAAATGGTATTTTTGTTTGTTTGTTTTATTTGCTTATATAGCGCACTGAACCCGAGGGTATCTGGTCGCTTTACTTAGGTACATAGTTACAAAAACATACATGGTACATAGTTGCAATACAAAAATACAATGTAATTAAACAGAGAATGTACAGATGTATGCACATATGCACAAATAGCAGAGAAAGTAAACAAAGTTGCAGGTTCAAGACATAGATTAGGTAGCAAGAGGTGATATGTCACGGGTGAGGTTGGGGACGGCGCCGGGTCATGGTCGAGAATGTGTGTGGCGAAATCCTAGTTCGACTGCAGGAATAACCAGGTTTTCATTTTGTTCCGGGAAAAAAAAGAGTAAATATAAAATTAGTATATCAATCTAGCCACTATACAAAAAAAGAGAAAATAAATTAAAATGCATACATTCATCAACATTCATATCACAATGGAACACACATCTCCACTAACTAGAACATGTAGAAAGAGGAAAAATGCAAATGTCACTGTGTAATAGAACACTTATAAACAACAGTAACTGAAAAATAATAGGGGAATTCAACCTCTGCATTATTTAAATGTTGTCAATGTCCAGATGCTGTTTTGAAGGAAAAAACAATGTCGGACATGACATGCTTCGACCACGGCAGTGTACAATACTTCGCGGCGCGCGTGTTCTTCTTCAGTGACACAGATTAATGCGAGGGTGACGGAATCACATGTTGAATACTTGAAGAAACAGACATGTAGATAGTGGAGGCAACAGTAATGTAGTCCCGTCTATTCAATTGAACAGTGATCCTTGTAACGCTCGGTTATTATACACACAGAATTATGGTGTATTTCTACCTAGTTTGTTAAGCGTTAAATTGTTTGCCCCACAGCCGACCAGAACACAATCCCTGTTTTCCTGGGTACACCATTCATTGATCTCAAGTCTACGCATTATCTTCAAATCCACACCCTGCCCAGTTGCTTTACGCAACCAGGCCAGAATTGTATTCCTTAGTGTGTTGCAGATGGATGGGTTACGATTTATTTATTTATTTATTTATTTATTCACATTTATACAATAACAATAACGGAGACAATAACGGACCAGTGATTTCCTGGTGGTGGGTCACACCTGCCAAAAGTGTGCGAATTGAGAGGTCTGTATTAGCACCTGACTGCAGTGCCGGATTATCAATTAGGCCGAGTAGGCACCGGCCTACCGGCCCCATTCTTTTTAGGGCCCCCGACAACGGATCAAAATAAAGCAGTGCAGAAAATTTAAAACGAATTATGATATAATTTGAGAGGGGGAGCCCAGAATTTCGACTCTGTAGGGGCCTCCACAGGGTTTAATCCGGCACAGCCCGGCTTGCGGTATTCCAATCATCTATCGAATTTTACTGATTACCACATGCACTAACGTTCATTACCAAATGCAGTGTTCGGGGCAAAACAATCTGCCAGCATAGTAAAGAGCACCCTAGAGACTATAAATGGTGACAGTTACTCTCTTCCGGGCCCCTGTGTGAAGGCTGAAGTTGTCTGGCGTCTCAGCGTAAAATCTGTGCATCGTAGCCAATCGGGGAGCAGCACGTGCCCGAGTTCAAAGTGCAACAGAAGTGACGCCAGAGAACAGCACTGCACATACGGTGCTCCGCGAGAAGCTGCAGCAGGAAGATGGTTTTTAAATAAAAGGCATTCGCAGCGGGGGGTTTCCCTAATGCGCAGCACCTTTAAGAGCCATCTGCCAGCTGACAAAAGAGCCTCATTAACCTGTGACTTTCGGTCCCTCGCAAAGAATGAAATCCTGATTTATGTTAAGCAAGAAGCAGCTCAGGCTGGCAGACCCTGATCAAGCTCACCCGTGACAACTGCGGTGTTTGCAGGCGGCCATTACAAGTGCCTAAGCATGCGTCACTGCTTCCAATATGTTAGAATGTTCCCAGATAGGCCAGCAAAGAATGCACGCGCCATCGAGAGCGAATATGCTATTTCATTACAAGGGCGTGTTTGACACTTATTATGCTAATACTTCGTGCACTACGGAGACAATAACGGAGAGAATATGCAAGCATTATATGAATAATGTCATCTCGTGTTGCACACTAGTTAGACAAAAATATGCAGGCTGAAATGGTGATTGTGGCCCTTAAGCGGAGGTGATTTCTGGTATCATAGCTCTTGCACCGGGATGCCTGGGAACCAAAAGAGGTTCTGGACATAATGTTATAAGTAGCCCCATAGTATACAATTTCAGCAAGCCCAACCCTTTTCCTATGAGAACATTTGGAAATAAAATAGGTAACCACACAAAAGAGGCCCAGGGTGCAGAGGCCTACAGAGAAATCTCCAGAGTTCCGTATAGGCCAGTCCACCCTGGCCCAGGGTACAGACGCCTACGGGGAAATCTCCAAATATCTGCATAGGTCAGTCCACCCCGGCCCAGGGTGCAAAGGTCTACAGAGAAAGCTGCAGTTTCCTATAGACCAGTCCACCCTGGCCCAGGGTGCAGAGACCCACAGAGAATTCTGCAGAGTTCTGTATACGCCAGTCCACCTCAGCCAGGGTGCAGAGGCCTATGAGGAAATCATCAGAGTTCTCTATTGGCCAGTCCACCTCAGCCAAGGTGCAGAGGCCTACCAGGAAATCTTCAGAGTTCCCTATATGCCAGTCTACCCCTGCATGACTCAGATAGTTGTGCAGCCCCTTCTTTGACGTAGTGTTATAAGGTGTCATGTCTAGGCTCTGTGTTTGGAGCAGTGGACCGGTCCCTACACGCATGCATGCATGCATGCATGCATTCATGTGGTGACTGATGCATTTCACATCACCACGCATAATAGTGCTTTCAATGGAAAAATATAGTGTATGTGCACCCAATCTAGGCTTTAAGTGGGTTGGGGATCAGCTTCGGAATGCTCTTAAAATTGCTTTCACACCAGGTCCCTGCCAAGCCTCATATCAATAGATCTCACACTGTATTTCACGCTCCATCTTTGTAGTTCTCCATTTGCTTCACTGTCTGGGTCTCTCGCTTTTCGCATCTCACTCTCTATTTGTGTCCATTTCTATTTATCTTTCTCCCCACACTCTCACTTCAGTCATGTTCGCACACCCTCTTTAATACTCTGTGGGATGTTTTTATCCATGCATCCGAGCCCTACCTCAAAAGTGTGCAGTACTGACATGGAAAACATCATGATGGCCAGAGCTTCCCAGAAAATGCACAGGGAAATGCATGAAGAATAGGCTGCCACTCATTTTTGCCGATGTTATGGGCACAGAAGGACACTGCCTAAAACCACCATTGGACAACCCACACCGTAGTCTGAAACCATTGGGAATGGCAATGCTGATTGCCAAAAGCAACCTAGAATTGTGGGGAATTCATTTTCTTAAATCCCAAAAATGGTTGCAGTACCAGTACTCACCACTATCAGAAAGCCGGCATTTTAAAACAACACCAGATTTTCTTTTTAGTGTAAAACTGAATAGATGAACCCAAAAGGGGCCAAAGAAAGACTTACTGAGAGGTGGATACAATGTAAAGTTATATTCTGAAGTGACTTGAAGGTTTATAACAAGACTGGCTGAGCTGTGGATTTCAGCAGTTTAAGTAAATTTGGACTGAAAGACACTAAAAATCTAAATGTTTAAAAGAAATGAGTGACCTACTTTTGAGTGTCACATAGGTTGCAATTGTTTAAATGTCATAGTTTTAAACTTAGAAACAGCATTCTAGCTGCATATGTAAAAATTGTCTTGACTTAAACTGGGGAACAAAAAGTGACATTTTAGCTGGGGCCTGGCTTAAGGAACTGAATCCTGCCCACCAGCTACTGCCGACAGGAGTTGAGACTTGCACAACAGCTGTGTTCCCAGGCCTAGCTGCCCTTTTGCTGCTCCCACCAAAAGGGATATGACACTTCTCTGATTGAATTACCTGGGCTCGGCAGGAAATTGAACAAAGCCCTGTCCTGACTCAGGCAAATGTTTTATTACGGGGGCCGTAAAAAGTGGCTTCCTCCTGAAGGAAAGGGGAGGAGCACTGCCTGTGAGAGCAAGCTGGCTTGGCAGAACTGGAAAAACCAGAAATTCAACCTTGTGCTGGGGGGAAACCACACCCCTGTAGCCAGAATATGGTTTTAGAAAAAGATGAATAACTCATAGTACGGACTTGTGAAAATTATTTAAATGATACCATAATTCTTGTGATTTTTCTGCCCACATTTTAAGAGGTTTTTAGAACCGGTGGTATGATCTGGGGCAAGCTAGCAGTTAAGAGGGTATTACTTAAAATGTATGCATGTTAAAAATCTGCCACTTCATCAAGTAATGTCCATACTCCTTGCGCACATGTGTATAAATTTGGGGTAATGTCCGATATTGCAAAACCAGTTAAAAAGTGCAAATGTCGCCATTTCTGAATGCAAGCTCCCAGGAAGAGCAGATTTGGACAGGGTATACCTCCTGTGATATGTGAGGGGTGCATGTAATTTTAAACAAATGTGTACCTGTGAAAATATGTCTTTTTGAGCAAATATAGATTGTGTGTAAAGTTGACAGGGGTGGGTTCTCTGTACCATAAACAGACCTCATCATGATGACACTTCATTTCATTCCCCCAATCAAGGGGAAGAGGATGAAGTGGCCAATGACAAGTGGAGAGGGGTAGAGCCTAGTGATGCTGCACACACACCCATTTTCAAAACACATAAAAGCAGACAGTCAGGACAGATAGAGACTTCAATTCCATTTGCTGCAACGCGCTCTGCCGGACCATACCACATCCAGAGATCCAGACTTCAAATCTATCAATATCCAGAACCAGAGGCAGAGCAGAGCTGACCCAGACCGCTGTTAGCAGAACCAGAGAGCTGACCCAGATCACTGTGAAGTGCCGAGACCAGACCAGAGTCCAGTCTAAAACCTGACCAGATCCGTGGCGAGGCCTATTTCTAAATATATTGTGAGTACATAGCAGAACTGTGCAGAAACAATCTCCTAGTTAAAATAATATAATTCAAGCTATTTTAACCTAAGTAGAACTGCCTCCTAACTGTCACCTGTCATTTTCTAGTTGCTAGCTGTCACTTGTCTTTTTGAACTTTAAAATTTCAAATCTGAAAAACGACCTTTACCATATCGCTCATATCTCCGTGACCGTTCGTCCTAGAGACTTGCAGTAACTTTCATCTGGAAGCTGAGATCCTAGGCTGTCCTAGGACCCCAAAAGGATAGTGCTAGTCCTTGTAGTTCCTCTGTAATCACGAAAAACGCACTCGTGAATTTTACCGCGATTTGCAAATTTCTCCGCGTGTGAAAACAGAAGATTCTTTGCTTTCCTTGCTAAAAATTCTTTTGCCTCTTAAGAACCGTCCCTGTATCATTGCTAGAGTGAGCCTGGACTAATATTAACTAGATACCACTCACCCTGAACCTCTAGAGGGAATTAAAAGCATTTTAGCATATTTTTCACTTCATTGCCAGCACATGTAAAAGCATTTTGGGCCTGTGTTGTAAACTTCTGTAGTCTAAGCTTGCTGGGGTGAACTGAATTACATTTGATTGCATTTCTGAGAACTGTGTGCTTTCCTTCCATTTCCTTGCATTGCATAAAGGGGGGAGGGAATTGCCAGAGAAAAGTGATTACATTGTTTTGTTGAAATCATATTGAGTATTTTCTGTATTGCATTTTCATTCAACATTACATCCATCTGAACTTATCTAAAGCATTCTCTACCACCTTATTCTTCTGTTCCTATTCACAAGTGTGCTAGTGCCAGACTATCCATTATTGATTACTGATCAGATTAAGTGTGATATCCAATTATTAATTTATTATAAAGTGTGATATATATCTATATTGTTTAAATTCTCAAATAAACCTTTTAAACTTCCAAAACAGAACTACTCCTTGGCTCAGTGGGGTCAGGGAAAACTTCCAAGAGAGGGGTGTTATATAGGGGTAGTCATCCAGAACGCATGAACTGGACATAAAGATATATCCATAAGGGTTTCCATTCAGTATCCCAGACTAGGCATTGACTTAGCTGTAGTGTTGAATTGAATCCTCTTAAAAACTCTGCCTCCGTGGAAGTGTAATTGTATTTTTTCCAAGCCTTGTTCTTGGGGGAAAAACCTATTGAAACACCTGGGATTGCAACCAAAATCTCAGTGTAAGCGTCACTGTTAAGTCAGTAACTTTAAATTGTATTCTGTCAGCCCAATGTGACCAGCTCTGAAGGACCCTTATCAATCTCAGACTGATTTCGGCCTGTTTCAACAAAAGTATGGTGGTGTACAAAAGTAGGCAGGCTTTGAAAATGTCCAATATTTACAGCTAAGGCCCAGTGAGATTAAATTGTTTGCCAAGGATCACACACTTTGGTTAAGCAGTGAAGCTGGGATTCTTTCACACAAACTCCCAGTTTGTTGTTATGCACAGTGTTAAGAAAATGTGAATGTCCATATAAAAGCAAACTTTCTTGAATGCATGCCAAACATCATAGATATGAACTAAGCTTTAAAAGGGGAAGTTTAATTGCTGCTTACTTCGGCGAGTAATAAGGGACATGTTGGGTAGGTAACTCTAGAAGTGTGTGGGCTTTCAGGCCAAAACGTTAAATTGCCAATTTCAATCACGCATACATTTACATATTAGAAAATGCACTGACAATATCAAAGGAACGTTGAAAAAAAGAAATTGTCCAGGCTTTCTTGAGGTGCTGCCCCTGCAGGGGTGTCCCAAACAAAGTGATCCATACTCCACATAGAACCTCATGGGCAACAGGGAAAGCCCAATTAAATGTGTGTGAGGGAGAGGAAGCTTAGTCTTTCGTCAAGGTACAGTTAAATTAAATGCTTTCATTTTCACCCAGCCCCATAGTTGAGTCCCAGTACACTACTTCAAGCTATGAGAAGTGCAGGTACTCATATGGTCAAACATTAAAAGTGCAGGTACTGAGGGCCGGTTAGGCCCGGCCCATTTAAAGCACTGACGCATAGGGAATGCAGTAAGCCTTAGTGCCCGCTACGCGTGCTTTGACTTAGAGTGGCAGATTTTGATGTTTGAGGGTTGGTCTCAGCTCCATGTTGGGAACCGTGAATGGATTGCTGCACCCAAGCATGCATTTCATATCAAAACACCTATGGAATAAAGCGTGCCTTTGTGCACGTACGAGGCAGTAATAGATTAGCACAATAAAGGCTCTGAGTGTTTCATGCTGCTGATCTAGCGCACTTATGCTGTGGAGAACCCCCGACTGACATACGTCACACGGCATATTGCGATGAAAGCGCGTTCTCTGAGGTGCTGCATCTGGGCGTTCGTCCCATTCTGGCTCTCTGTCTTGAGTAGCGGTGTGGGATGGAGGGTGAGGAGTGGGGTGGGGGGGCGCCTCTTTCCAGCAGTGAGCATGCACTGTGCAGCTGTTTGGATTGAAGGACTCCTGTCTTGTGCATGTCAGCGCCTATTCAGGCCACATCAATGCCCACTTAAGGGTGTCATACTGTAGAAAGTGCTTTAATTAAAAGACTATACAGTATTTTGGGGAGATGCTGGTTGTCCATGAACAATGATAATACAGGAGAGAGGCCGTGTGCTAGTGCTCTTTCCTTGCCATTATACTTAGAAATGCCCTCTAACATGAGCCATGATTCTACCGGGTCTTTACCTGACAGGCGCCTCATCTGCATCATGCTGGGCCTTGTGGCCTGAAAGACTGTTTATGCACGTTGTGGATCTCAGAGGGTGAGGAATTATGTGGCAAAGGGTTCCCATTTGTGTGAGGACATCTACAGTACCTGTAGGAGGCTCCCAAGTGGCTCTTTCTCCTCATTGATGACCAATTTCAGTCTCATGGCCAGTGAAGACTAGGAACATGTTTAGCAGTGAGTTGCCGGGGGCATGGCCAAGCATTGATGGAGATGGTCGTCCGGAGCTCCCGTCCCGGTTCTCTTTACATATGCATACTGGTGCCCCATATGGTCAAACAAGGATATAAAACCACTTGCCTGCTGTCATTATTGGTGCGGTCTGGGTTGCACTTCGAGCAGAATCCAAACAAGCCATATTCCGAAGATATTTTCATATGCGCACCTCCGCGGGCGCGACCTACAGCAGGGAGGTCGCGTTGCACAGCATACGACGCATCTAGTCAGCTGGTCGGCTGTCGCGTCATTAAAGACTCCGGCTAGGCTAACACGAGGAAGGGCGTTTTCACCATAACAAAGGAAATGTTGGATTTAAAGGCACATACTCCCATTTAAAGGTACAAGAATATACATGAACACTGTTTATGTGTTTATTTATCAAGACATTATATGTTTAAATATGAGAAATCATTTTCAGGCTGCATACACTTTTTTTTAACAAGATTAGAATAAAATAAGCATCTCTTGGCTTGTTTCTCTCTGAGTTTTATAATGACAATTATTTATATTTGAAGGAATATACTGCTTTTTGTCTCTCACAAGAATTTCTAATGACAACATTGGATAACCTGTATGCTCTGGATGTCTAGAATGGAACTGTTGGATGAAGGCTCTTCATAGTAATTGTCTGTGTGCAATTTTACACAGAACCAGGCTGTACAATTGCTGTCTAGCTTGTTAATAAGCCTATGACTATATTGCTTTTCCTCTAAGAAGGGTCACCCTGTGCCACATGCTTTAGGAAGTGTGTTTCATATCATTCATCCTGTTCAAAGTAGGAGCTTTGCATATATCTGGTACTTTGTCTGCGGGTCTCAGAATTACCTCAAAGAAATAACTTTCAAAGGATTTGTCATCATCATCTGCTAGCAATGTTCCCAAAAGGCAATAAAGTGACTCTCCTATGCCGAAAGAAGACATTCATGATCCAGTCATGCAAGCCATTCTAGACAAAATCAAATCACTTAAGCCATTCATGGAAGCCACAACAGCCAAATTACAATTACTGGACGACAACTGGTCCTCTTTTGAAACAAGGATAAATGAAGTTGAGAGAAGACTCAGCAACACCAAAGATGTCACGGGAAGGGTGATGCAGTGTGAGAATGTGGTTACCTCTACAGAAACAATCAGATAATTTAGAAAACCGAAACAGGAGGAATAGTATTAAAATGGTTGGCCTTCCAGAAAACAGTGTAAAAGACAATCCTACTAAATTCCTTTACTATATGTTTCGTTTGCTTCTGGATCTTCCCACATCTATGCAGCTCAACATCCAAAGAGCCCATTGTGTTGGGCCTAAAACACTGTCTGGGAATACTCAGAGAACTCTAATATTCGCAGTGCTTGACTATACGCATGTCCTTCTCATCATGGACAAGGCCAAGGAAAAGAAGCTACTCATTTGGGAAGGCACACAGATATTTATCTCTCAAGATGTGTCCAATGCCACACCAGCGAGAAGAAAGGAGTTATTAGCATTTAGAACTGCGTTGAGGCAACTTAATGCCAGATATAGGATCATCCCCCCAGCATCCCTAGAGGTTACCCTAAATGGTCACTCGTATACATTTTCAAAATCCAAGTGACTTACACAAGTTTTATACAAAGCCATAGAAGAGAGGAGATGGACACTACTAGACCAACATCTACTTAAAGTTAATATTTTCCACTACTTCTTTTTCTAATAACTTAACCATCTCACCGGGATGTGGCGAAGGACGGACCCGTCTGGAACTGGTTCTCTAACCTTACCACATACTGATCTTTCACAAACATAGATTGGAGTGGCTGTATCCAGCTAGCCACTACTTGGTTATACACATGTTGGTTCGAAAGGAAGGTTGCAAATTCCATGTTCTTTCTGTTTGTCATCCCCTTTTCCTTGTGTTTCTTTCCCATTTATGTCTCATATTACCAGTACCTTACTGCTAACTACAATTTTTTTCTATATTGCTGTTATCATTATACATGACACTTAACATTGCCACATGTAATTTTAAAGGACTACTCAATCCTATCAAATGGCAGAAAATCCTCTCGTACCTTAATAGGACTAAGCCACCTGCTGCATGTCTACAAGATCCCACCTTTTGCTTGAAGAAGCTAATACATTGAAACGTTTATGGGTAGGCAAAGTGTTCTTCAGTGCAGCATTTATCCAGAGAGTCTGATGATGTAGGAAGATTGAAACTAGTTAAACTCCTTATTGACTCCTTAGAATATTCTATTTTAAATGTTTATGGTCCCACTAATCCAGATCCTATATTTTGGACTCAGTTAAGGAACCATATTCTCAAATCTCACTCTAATAATCTTATTGTATGCAGTGATTGTAACAAAGTTATAGATCCTCTTCTTGATAAAAAAAAAGTCCAATGTGTGTTTTAAATCTAATAAATCCTATGTACAATTTCATAATTTCATCTCTGAATTAGGTCTCATTGATATTTGGCATATCACCCATCCATCAGACCTAGATTATACTTTTTATCCACCACCCCATAATTCCTTTTCAAGAATTGATTGTGTCTTCACATCCAAATCACTGACTAATCATCTATTAGAGGCCACAAAAGCATCACATTGCCTGATCATGCCTCTGTTCACATTAGATTATCTAGTGCACAGACTGCCCCTCATAATAATAGATGGAGGTTCAACTCAGCTCTCTTAAAAGATGAACCATTTGTGAAGTTTATTCATCAACAACACACTAACTTCTTCAGTGAAAACCCCTCAGCAGACACTTCTATACATAACAATTGGGACTGTTATAAAGCAGTATTAAGGGGTCACATTATATTGTATTCCCCAGCCAAGAAAAAGAAACTCAAAAAAGAATCTGAAGACATTCTTAAACTTATAAAATCCCTACAATCAGAATATATTCGGACCAACGCAGCTCCTATTCGTCAGAAGATTATAAGAATACAATATAACAATTTAGTGACTGAATACTCCTGTGCTAACCTTTTGAAGTATAAATCCAAGATTTATCAGTTCTCAAACAAAACAGGGAAATCTCTAGCGTTTTATCTCAACAAAAAAAGACAAAGAAAAGGTCACTGTTATTACAGATCAGAACGGTAAAAGAGTTATGAATGATAAAGATATTCTGCAAGTGTTCTCGAGTTTCTATCAAAAATGTTACTCTTCAGAGGTAGCACCTAATAATACTGATGCTGTAGATTTCCTTAAGCTTATACATGGTAATTTGTATATAAATCCTAATTTACAATCTTTGGACTCTCCCATATCCTCCAGTGAAATACATAAAGCCATTAATGATCTCAAGAAGGGTAAGGCGCCTGGTCCAGATGGTTTTTCAATTGATTACTTTGTCCGTTTCAAAGATATACTAGTCCCCAGAGTTGATGAACTCTTTACCTCATTTTTGCACATGAGAAAGAAGTACGATCATTTTCCGAAGCAATGCTTATTGTATTCCCTAAGCCCAATTAAGATCCTGAACTGGTTCAGAATTATAGGCCCATCTCTTTAATCAATACTGACTGTAAGGTTTTTACCAAACATCTAGCTAACAGATGCATCCCTTTTCTTCCACGCTTAATTAAAAGCAATCAGGTGGGTTATGTCAAAGGCAGATCATCTTCGGCGAACATCAGACTCTTTACGAATATTCTTAATGTCATTCTTGACTCCCCAAATCCGTATGCAGCATTCGCCCTTGATGCTGAAAAAGCTTTTGACAGAGTAGACTGGAACTACATATTCAAAACTCTTACTTGGCATGTTATTCCTAATTCTTTCATATCCATTATTAAAGTACTTTATTATAACCCCACTACATCAGTTGTTATAAATAATCATATATCCCCTTTTTTTCATGTCTACAGGGGTACTAGCCAAGGTTGCCCCCTATCACTCCTTTTATTTATTCTAGCTTTGGAAGCCTTCCTCAGAGCAGTCCGACAAGATGATAACATATGTGGAATTCAATATAAAGGTATCAAAATTAAAACAGAGGCCTGTGCAGATGATGTGTTAATCTTTTGAATTTATATGACAAGTGTCATTTGAATAGTATCATTACACAATTTTCTCTGGCATCAGGTGTCATGCACCTTACTCCATGGCGCTTGTGCTCCAGGTATCGCTTGAGGGATGGAGGTGCTCATCATGTTTGAATGCTGGCTGCGTTCTAGTTGTTTTTGTCAGGTATGCTCTGTGTTGCAACTCTTGCGGATCTCTCGATGCGGCTTTTTTGCCCTAACACTGAGTTTTTCTCTTTTGGGCCTGTTGCCTCTTTCTACAGTTTTTCCCGGTGAACCTCCCTTGTGGCTTCACCGCTGTTGCCTGTTCTTCCTTCTCTCTCTCTCTCTTTCACGGTTCCGCCATGTTCTCTTTCGCTCCAGCTCTCCCTCTCGCACCGGAGCTACTCCGTGGTGCCTCCCTTCTCTCCGTTCCTCTTCTTTCCGCCTCGCAGTTCCTTGTCTAGTGTTAGCCTGTTCTCTCTGCCTTCACGGAGCCTGTGTTTGTTCTGATCGGCTATTCTACTTACCTGCTTCCCCTTCTACAATGTGGGGAAGCTTACTTACCATTCATGTCATAAGGAGCCCATCTTCCTTCACCAATCTCCATTTTTCTGCAGTGGGAGTCTTTACTGCTCCATCTCTATCAACAGGGTTTTTTGTGCCTTGTCTGTCTTTTTCCCCCACTGTTTCCCTCCAGAGGGGAGTATACAGGGAAGGCGGGTTGGAGGCTTCACTGTGGCTTCTTTCCTGGAGAGACCCTCTCAGCAAAAAAGAAAGACGGACTACAGTGCTCGGAGGCCCAGACTGACCACCAACTTGCAGACCGGATCATCAGGTGAGGAGGAGAGGGAGAAACCAGGTAACAGGGAAGTGAAAGCAACAGAAAGTATCATCAGGCTAGAAACTTAATATGGATAGATCAGAGATTCTACGACTCAATATACATTACACCAAACATCACATCACAAGGTTTGGTATGAAATGGTGTCCAGCTGATATAAAATATTTAGGTATCCAAATAGCACCCTCAATGAAAGATATAATTAAACAAAACACAACCAATATTCTAACTAAAGTAAAGGAGTTTACACCATTTTTGACTCCCCTTTTGCTATCCTGGTGGGGTAGAATCAAAACTATCAAAATTATGATTTCCCTTATTGTACACTATTATCTTTACATGCTTCATATCTATATTCCTACTTCTTTCTTTAAATCATTAGACACCTGTATCCTCAGGTTTCTCCGGGGGAAAAAGAAACAAAGAATATCACTATGCAAGCTTAAGAAGCCCAGAACAGAGGGAGGAGTAAGTTTTCCTGATTATAAAATTTACCACTCAGCCTTTATTTTACTACAAGTTCAGTCGTGGTTTATCCCTACAATTCGTAATGTGCCTAATTGGTATGCTTTAGAGAAAGCGATGGTCTCTCCTCATACCCTAACGGACTGTCCTTATATCAAAAATAACAATAAATGTTGCAATAGTACTAGTATTAATGTCTCTATTACATAGCTTCGATCATATTTACTACCACTAACTTCAAAAAGATCCCAGTTTATTTCCCAATATATTTGGATGAATCCCCTGATACAAATCAACAAATGAACCTTTGCTGGAGACCATGGCTTTTCTTCTCTTGGCATTAAATTTGTGGGACAACTGCTTAATAAAGGTATTCCTCTCATTTTGATGAGTTTATAGCCAAATGTAATACACCATTGTCCCTTTTACAGAAATATTCTAGGTTATTTGAGGCTATTATGGAAAATTATAATACCCTTATTTATAATGCATGTACCTATTCTACCCAAAGATTAATCTATCTAACCCTAATGTCACAGTGGCCATGTTATACAAAGCCAGTTCATCTGCACCAACTGATGCAATTTTACTCAAGTGTCTAGAGGCATGGAATCAAGACTGCCTTCTCAGCGACCCCCAGAGTAGCTGGCCCCATGTGTGGTCTAATGTTTCCAAGACAATTGTTTCTGCTAGCCTGCTCCAAACAATGATTTTCTTCCATCACAGAGCATATTCGACCCCAGTAATGCTATTCAAAGGGGGCGTATCCCAAGAGGATAATTGTTGGAGTTGTCTTTGCAATCAAGGAACGTTTCATACACATTATGTTTGAATGTATACACGTTCAAAGATTTTGGAAGCAGGTGTGGGCAACTCTAGAACACATCTTTAAGATTCAATTAGTGTTTTCCTTTACAGTTTTATTTCATGGAAGCAAAAGTATCCACCCCGCTATAAACAAGAATACATTTTACTTGTTTGAGCTTTTTTTGATCATTGCTATTCAGACTATTACCTTCAATTGGAAGGATCTCAAAAGTGTTCATTTTAAATTATGGTGGAATTCAGTTTGCAATATTCATAGAATGGAAAAATGTAATGCTTCATCCCCACAACTACTGTATAAACATGAATTAAAATGGCAACAATTTCTAGATTTTCTAGGTAGTGTAAAGTTATAGGTATTTAGAAAAGTTTACAAAACTGGTTTTCATATATCTCAATAACCATTGCTCCCCTCCGTCTCCCCTCATCGTGTTTATGTTAGTCATGTCAGTCTAGTGTTTGTATTTAGGTTTTTCATCATTAGTACCTTATATAACTACTAGTTTATACTAATCTGCAGCCAACGGCATTAGTGCATACTTCCTTATATTCATTATACAAGGTTTGCGTGTTGTTTAATCACATCATTGGCGAACATCTTGTTCTGATGTTTTTGTAATGTTTAGCTGATTATATTATGATGTTCTAAGTATTGTACTAATCTTGTATTCTTAATAATCTTAATACAATGTTTTAAACACAGCACCGAGTTGCCAGGTGCCTAACAAGTGCACCTACGCCAGTTGGTTTGCACATAAAGCCATATGCTCAGCTGATTCAGGGTATTTTAAAACCTGTTTACGAAGTCAAATTAGATGGGAACCAGGAAGAACACTCGCATGGGTCCACAGTTCTGGGCTACTTCTTGAAATCGAGTCACTGGCCCAGGTGCATCATTACTGTGACCAGCCTCAATGTCCCATCGCTGATTGGCACAGGCGCCTCTGTGAATGTTATGGCCTGTGAGTATTTGCTGAAACAAGGGCTTCCCTCAACCCTGAAGCAGCCAGAAGATCTTCACGTTTGGTGGGTCTGTCCTTGCTACCACTCCAGGGAGCTTTCACTACAGAGGTTAGCCCTCCTCACATCAACAACCTTCAGTGTCACCGCTGTAGGAACTGACACTCCCATCAACAGCAGCAGGGCAGAGTCCCGAAAAATGCAATTTAATCATGCTTTGCCATATCTACTGAAAAAAAGTCACCCTCTTGTATCAGATTTGAACTGGGTGCCAAACTAGATACAGTTAGAATGAACCTACTGCTCTGTTTGGTAAAGCTATGGTCCATGGAAAAAGACAGTATCTATCATGAGACTTTGGCAGAAATGTATTGAAGGTGGAATGTCACAGGTCCCCTGGGCTCAAGAATCATAATTATGCATTCCTGGCCTTATGATTAACAGAAGTTTGAAACCATCCAACTACAATAGTAAAAGTGAATGTGTTCTATGTCAAAACAAAACATATAGCGAATGGGTGACTTATAACATTACATCCCCATCAGCAGCCAGTTGAATGGCCCTTTCTCAAATGTAATGTAAGACTCTTCCAGAGTGGAAGGTTAACCTCGAATTCATGGAACCTACTCACTTGTTATCTGTAACTGTGAAAT
Organism: Ambystoma mexicanum; assembly: GCF_040938575.1. NCBI lineage: Eukaryota > Metazoa > Chordata > Amphibia > Caudata > Ambystomatidae > Ambystoma > Ambystoma mexicanum. Next base: position 1,078,797,999 of record NC_090936.1, on the reverse strand, counting down.
TTCACCTGGGGTTTGGATTTTGCACGTAACATTATTTACTACAAAGTGATATTCAGAAGGTCATTTCTAGGGGCATGTATCAGTGGGGTGATACAGAGCGGTTGGCTCACTTATTTTTTTTGTACAACACTTTTCACCTTACATGCAAAGTGGCTTTTGTCAGTCCTACCTACGCAAAGGGTCAGATCTTCCATCTTAGGATCAGCTAAGAGCTGTAGGTAAGGCAGGCGCCCTACCAGCAAAAAATAACATTGTCATTACTGGCACCGGTATTGCCAGTGCCCGTAATGATGGCAAATCCCCTCATGGAGTGCTCTGGGTATCCATGAATGGGGATTAAAACAGTCACTCTGGCACTCGTAATCCAGCGGTAATGCCGCTGCACCGAGTGGTGGAAACATTGGTTACATTTGCTGGTATCTTGGCAGATCTATCGCCACGATACCAGCAACCTTATAATCAGTCTGAATGTTCTGATTTTTCTTTCAGGGATAGACTACGTCATGTATTAAGTTATTTTATTTTGTATCAGGTTTAATTTATTGTGAGGGATGTTACTATTTTATCTGTATTTAATATCTTGGTGCAGGTGGCATGGAAGGCATTTGTATGTTAGATGTATCTTATGTCATTGTGTGCATGGATATATTTGTTGTATACATTCAGAATACACTAGACTTGATTTGACTTGCATAATTCCAGGAAGTTTCCATCCAGCACGAAGACCACTAGCCCACTGCGTTGATGCCTAGTGATGTCCGAATGGGGAAGCCCGTGAACCCCGTACCCAAAGATGCAGATAATCATGTTTTATGTTTTTTTTAATGTTATATTTGTATTTCTATTCTTTTATTTGTGTCACTTATAACCCAATGTTTGGGGTACTGTAAAATTATCAGGTAGAATCCGGGTGGTCGCAACTAAAGAATATTTCCTTTTATTCAGGATGCGAACACGAGAATACGTTCCCGGGAGAACTCAAAGGGTTTTGAAAACAGTTAACAATTAGTTGCAAGGGTCGGGTGTACGAAGGCCGTCTGGTTCGGTGTCTAGTGGGCTCAATACGCCCAGTGCATGCCTCTGTCACTCTCTCTCCATACGTCCGGGTCTCTCTCCATCTGTCGATCACAGAAAAAGAAGAACAAGGAAAAGTCTCATAACTTCCGTGTTTTATCTGACCCTGCCATATCAGCGGGCTTCCTGGATGCAAATCTGTGAATTGGTTGGCCTCCATGCCCCTTCCACTCCCATGAGCGGTACCCGTATCCAGACCGCTGCAATTCCTCCCAACTCAGCTCCGAACTGTTCTGCCCTCTGCAACCTCGGGAACATGTGTGGGGCCTGAAGCGTTTCTTCTTCTTCACCCGTGAGTAGTGGCCATTGATTCCAGGGTGGTGTTTTATGGTTCCTGCTCTTCGGGACCGGTTAATAAGGGGTGGCTTGGATATTAATGGAGTTAACCAAGTGGGGAGCGGGACTTGACAAGCAAGGTAGCACTCTGCGTGCTTTAGTGCAGAGCGGGATTCAGGCACTAGCAGAGGTATCAGGGTGAGGGGCGGGACCTGGGAGGCAAGCTTGCATTCCGGGCTCTGTACTGCAGGGTTGGACTTGGGCACTGACAGAGGCACCCTCACAGGAACCTCATCACAGCAAGACGCCTTAGTGAATAAGAAAGGATTTTAGGTTGTTCCTAAACAGTAGAGGAGATTCTGATTTCCAAATATTCCATGTAAACTGTTTCCAAGGTTTAGGGCTTAATACTAAGAATCTTCTTTGGCCTCGAGAATGGAAGCGAGATCAATAAATGTGTAACTTCAGAGCGAAGAGATCTCATAGGACAATACCGAGAAATGTTATTGCATAAGTGGGGGCTGACGGGGCTGGCGAGGTCATGAATACACTCAGAAGTAAGATAAGAAAAAGGACTTCGAAATTGATTCTCTGCTGAACAGGCAGTCAGGGAAGCGGTCTACGATAACTAGACACCCTGGCAAATTTGAAGAGATTGAAAATCAAAAACGCTCCAGTGTTTTGATGCAGTGGTGCAATCTAAATGGAAATTGATAAGATCACCCATCACAAGAGCATGCAGCTCTTTGGGAACAGACTGAAGTGTTTTCCTGATCTGCCACGCCCGTAAAAAAGGTATACTCTTACCAGTTTGTTGACTTGGTCTGTGAGAGGAAAGCCTGTGGCCCAGATAAACCCCGTTATACTTTACTGCCATAATTGAGCAGGCCAAGGAGGGTCTGGTATGGATGTGTCCAAACTGGGCCTTTAAGCAGGTAGGCCAGACCCAAGAGCATAACCTCATTTTTCATCTTAGATACTATATTTATTTAATATTTTGGGAAGAGTTTTGTGCTGGAGATGCAGTGGCAGGGGCGTCTTTTATCCGGTGATCTGATCCCTGCATGTGCTGATGCATTTACATGGGAATTCGTTTTGTGACATCATAAAGCTGGCTTGAATGTGCTGGTGAGCAGTCAGAAAGCATATGTAAAAGGAAAAGAAAAGGACATACAATAATATGGACTCACACTAAAGGTGACTCACACTTTCTCAAACTACTAAAACTTGACAACATAAATCTAAAAGAAAATCACAGACAGAGAATAAGAATTTATTTAAAAAATCAATTGGAAAATGTTATAAAACTACACAAAACCCACTATAAACACCACATACATAGTACAGTACATAAAAAACATACAATTTCAAAATTCAATCCATCCACATTTGGACACCCAAACACTTGTATAATGGTCCAATTTATGTGGTTACATAGTCAGCCCAACATGTTTCAGTCCCAACACAAAAACTTACTCAGGCATTCATCAAGGGCTGTCCAACCAGGAATAGCAAAGTTTTTCATGGGTGGGTTAAGAAGGTCGCCACAGCATAGTACCATTCCATGCAAATGTTTTGAAACTGCTCACTGCACATGATATCCTCCAAAGTAGCACAAATGTAATCAAAGTCCTCTTTACTAGGACTGGTCTTTGTAGATGAACAGACCTCCACTGGCCAAAAAACCTGACACTTGCAAATTAGCAACACAACCAAGAAGTTCAGGGAAGCTCCTGAAACAAAGGGGGGGGCACATTTTAGTTATTCCTTTATATGCACTAGATCTGCAATGAGGAGTTGTATTCAGGAGGGACTATTCAAACCTGGAGAAAGAAAGACCACTGGAGCAGCAAAACAGGAAATGATGAAGGTCCTCAGATGTCATCAGGACCAAGGATTACCAACTGCCTCTGCTACAGTTCAATTCAAAGACAACGCTGAGAAACTAGGTGTATAACTCCTGAGAACCATTCAAGTTGCTGGCAATGTGTAGTATGTGCTTGTATTGCCAATGCAATGCAAGCTAATAGAATGTTGGTGTAGTGGAACCCTGCGGGTCCTCAGTGTCCACATATATCAGTTAGGGACTTCGGGATGGGAGATGATAGCCTAAAGATTTATCCACCTTACTCCCTCCCTATTACCAAACTATTACCCAGTAACTACAAAAAAGCTCATTCCACTTTCTACCTGATGGCTCCAGTGTGGTTCCTGCTGCTTACCAGTATCCTGAGATGATGGACACTACAAATATGTACACTACAAAAAGCCAAAAAGTTAGGTGTAATGCCTCAGAGAAAGGTTTAAGTTACTGACAAAGCCAATGGATAGGTGTATGCCCCTGAGAGTGGGCCAAACCCTGACAAAGCCAAGAAGCTAGGTGTGCCTTCAAGAGCTGTCATTGCTGATTACAAAGCCAAGGGCTTAGGTATGTCTCCAATAACTGTTTAAGTAACTCAAGAGGCCAATACACATTGAAATATGGGTTGTTGGGAGCTATTTGAACTGCTGATGAAGCAAATACTTGCCTCTGAAAAGTCCTCCATTTACATATGAAGCAAAGGGGCTAGGTGTATGCTTTGAGAACTGTTCAAACCACTTCCAATGTCACGAGAGGTTGATGGCAAGCCTCTGGGAGATTGTGGTTTACTGTAATGAAGCAAGACATTTATTGCAAGATACAGAAGGGGTTTGCTTCATATTAAGGCCACAAAAGATTGCTTGGTAGCTTCTGAAAAACACCTTAAGAAACAGTCTCTAGTACTCCAGTAAAATAAGTAAAAATCTTATTTTGGTAAAAGAAATAAAAAAATACTTTCCAGGTCCAAGTTCAAGATCTTGACGGGAAATCGTCACACTTGGAAACGTGTCCTGACTTCCAAACCACCTTAAAGAAGAAAAGAAAGTGGTAGCCTTAAGTGGTAGCCTTAATTAACTGGAATTATCAGCTTCGAGCAACACCATTGACCATAAGGTGTTGCAAGAACAACTCTACAATCAAATGGGGACAATGAGATGACCTCTAAAATGAACTCAGTACGCTGTCAGGTAGAATCCAACGGTTGACTCTCCATAAAGCCAAACTGATTTTATACCTTTCCCTTTTACTCGTCAGTAAATCCATGAGACCAGGAGTACACATACTGTGATCATCCAACACAAGCAAGTTATTTCCTTAGGATCAGATCCGCCTTACTGTTGAGCAAGGACTTGCATGTCACAGAGACCGCTCTAATATGTCGTATGTCCTTTGCTGGTGTGCATCACAGCACAGTAGCGTATGTACTAGTTAAAGTAAACAATGTTGTCCCTTAGCTTGGACCCCGCATGATCCTTGCTGCACCTGCACCCTACAAAAACACCATGAATAAATCCACCTGTTTTACCATTATGCATTCTAATACTACAGAAGTTAGGCTTTGTGAAAAAATAGTGAGATCATGATAGACACATTTTAGAAAATTGTAAATAACTAATTCAGAAGCTTTCAGGAAATACAATAATTTGTGAGTGATCGCAACTTCACCAATTCTCACTGAAAGCCAGAACTTAAAGTAAACTTTCTTTCATGCCTTCAAGCCAAACTGGGACCTGTTCAAAGTCTCTGCTGTTACCCCTGTTGTGATGGTTGATAGATGAATATTACAGCAGAGGCAAGGAAGAGTTCTAGTGATCTTCCTTTGGCAGCTCCTTCTTGCATTACCTTCTAGGAGCACTCCATGTACATCCTAATCTTGTCATGGGTCCTCATCTAACTTAAATGAATAGCCTATTTAAATATCCAGTGGTGGACAAGTCCAATATCTCCCAATGGGACGAACAAGTTCTGGTTATCATAGTTAGTCCTAAAACATTCAGAAGAACAATTTGCACCCATTTCAGTACACTTTGCATATATGATGACGTTAGATAAGGCATGTGCAGCCTCATTATGAGTTTGGCGGTAAGTGAAAAATGTGGAGGTAACTCAGGTACCGCCAACTTTACCACTATGTCAAATTAGGAGTTGGGGCCTGGAGTGGAGGATTTGCCTGCAGGACAATTCTGGAGGTAAATCCTCCAAATCACTGCTGTAAAATTGGCAGAATCGGCAGAATAACCACAACGCAATTTCCGCCACGTTAATTCAGCAAAAAAAAGACCCATTGAGTCCAATGGACTGAAAGTAAATGGGAAATTATACTGCCACCACCACTTGTAATCTGGCAGAAATTCCGCTGGACCAAGTGGTGGTAACGGTAATTCCTTTGGGCAATATTCCAGGGGATATAGCGCCGGGATACAGCCAAACACGTTATGAGGCATAGTTAATTAACAATGATAAATTGGGTTTGTTGTCAGTTGTTCGGGAAATCCATTCTTTGTCTTTGAGTTGTCACAGTATTTCTCATATGCTGTGGTAGAGGATTTCTATCATCTCAGGGCAATATGCCTCTTCACTCTCATCATGTCAATGCCTCTGAGGAGCATGGAATTCAAGACTAATTGCACAATGCTTCTTGTGGTACTCACTTGCTTAAAGCCTACTGTAACATTGGTCTTCATATCTCAATGTATATTAGAACCCCGGCGATGGACAATCAGATTGTTACACGCAATCTGATGGGCCATCGCCAGGGCTTTACCAGATGCAGAATCCCTCAAATCTTCATCCCCGGCAGGGTAATGTGGCACTCCCTCAGCCAATGAGGAGACTTGGAATGGGTTAATCCCTGCTGCAAGCCACCAACCGGCTGGAAGCTGCTATCTCCCCCCACCGGGGATTCAGTAAGTGTTTCCCCCTTCCTGCCACCCCCGCTCCAAAAAATCCTTTCCCTGCCCTCCCAACCACACTTACCTTCTTTTTTCTCCTTTTTGGGGAGCGAACGCGCTGGGAAAACTTATGGCCCCAACACATCCGCTCCTGATGGCCGCCATGAAAAGGGAAAACAGACTCCGTTTTCCCTTCCCTGCAGACATTTTTTTATGACATTTCAATTTTTTTTGTTTCCGAAATGCAACAGTGTTTCGGAACAGAAAAACAATGTTATTAGTACCCCGGTCTTGTGGGCCGTGGTACTAATATCGATAAGCCCCTCACCGCTGGGGCATTACCGAGTCAGGCCCGAGTGAAGCGAGGGCCTTAACGAAGGCCCCAAGGCATTACCTGACTCAGTAATGCCCCAGCGGCTCGGGGCTTATTGCTTACATATCTACTCAGCAGAATCTTTGGTATCAGCATCTCTTCTTGTTGACCCGATGCCTTGCCCCTCGAAGTCTTGAACATCAGGTTCCAGCATGCAACTCTTCTTGTGCCACCTTTTTTTTGTTTGGGCTATTAGGTGCTGTTTGCAACACCTATACGCCTGAACTAGTGCATAAGAGTACAGATAGGGAGAAATAACACAGCTCGCAGGTGTTGTTTGGTTATTTTTCCACCCATTGACTAACCATGGTCATGGTCATGCTAATCTCTGTGGCCATTCCCACCCAGTTCCTATCCCTCCTAGCCGAACACACCTCTTCATGGAAACACCTGGAGCTAGATTTATCAAGCCTTACAATCAAACTTTGCACTGAAAGGGCCTGCCACAAGCAGACACCTGAAGGTTAATAACAATTGGAGTTGTAAATCCACTGCTGGTATAATAAAAATGGCTTAACCAGGTTGCCTTCAGCCTCTCAAGTTATAAGAACTGTGCATGTCCTTCACTGACGTCCTGTTAAAAACAAACATTGGCAAAGCCAACAGTTTTGGCTTGTTTATAAGTATTAGGTATTGGCCATGCACTGCTATTAGATGCACAGGTACTCCCACCTTTTTGCATCTGCAACAATCAATGGGCAGATAAAAACACTATGGCTGTGCCTGGCAAGTGCCTTTGCCATAGCTGGCCAGTAAGAATAGCTCAGCGGGTTGAGCGTTTGCTACTGCAATCTATGTGTGATCTGCAGGTCGCAGGTTTGAATCCTGACAAGGCCAACTCAGCCTTTCATCCTTCAGAGGTTGCTAAACGAGCACCGACTCCGGTTCGGTGATATGGTATGCATATATGTTCTATGTAGACCGTTTAGGCATAAGCACTATATAAATAACACATCAATATCACTACACAAAAGCCCAAACTGTTGGCATTACTAATGCTTCTTCATTGAGTTCAGAAATCCTGCAGGACAGGATCCGACAGGCATCACTCCTTGTGACACAGAGTTTCTGTATTGGCTCTTTGACTTTCGACCCTCAGGTTTCAGCATCAATCCGTGTTACTCTTTGTTCCTGTATTCGTTGTCTTGTTAACCTCCATTTCTCAGAGATCCCATTGTTTTTCTGCCCTTGTCGCTTCTCTGAGTGCATTGGCACCCGCACAGCTTTTTTCACGCTGCGAGTCCTTGCCCACTTTGGTGTCCATGATAATCTCCCCACTTCTGGGTCCTCGCGCCTCTTAAGCGTCCAGAAGGTTCTCTCACTGGTGCTATTAGGATCTCTTTTGGTCACTCGATATTCGCCTCTGAGTCACTGAGTTGACCAAACACCTCACTGCAAAGCCTCATCCTATCTAGGAGGCTCCCAGGCGGCGTATAGGTGGCATTACGTGCCCATAGTGATAGAAGAAAGACTGCAGAAATCGTCCTGTTCCACAGGCCATCTGCGGACGTCATCACACTATTGCAGGTATGACCTGATCAAGTGGATGTTCTTGTTCCATAAGTGTGCATATCTACATTCACACCACCTGTGGCGTGCCCCTTCCTCAAAACTTTAGCCCGTACACATAAATGTCTGCACGATCAGGCCCCCCCTTATCTGACACAGAGGATTACCAGACAAACAGTCACCAGACCGTCTAGAGTAGCCTATGCTAACCGCATCACTGTCCTGCACACGCGCAGAGTACGGGCAGGAGGAACCAGCTTCCCCTCTATGGCAGCGACCCTATGGAACAACCTCCCAGCTCAGATGAGATCAATTGATTCTCACACAGCCTTCCGCAAGGCCTTAAAAACCCAGCTCTTTGTCTAAAAGAGCCTGTCAGTCTAGGTCTGCACCTCCACTATATCACCTAGCACACTCTCTGTTATGCCTCGTGCTACCTAGAAAAGAATATGAGTAACTAACTGTAACTTTCACTGTATACCTGCTGTAACTATGTAATTGGACTGTATATCGCCTGTAACCATGTAACTGAATCTACCTAAGTATACCTTCTGGGGCCGCTTATTGTAACCCTCAAGCAAGCCTTCTTTAAATCTCCTTATAGCGCCTCGTTGCCTCTGGGCTGTAGTGCGCTCTACAAATACTAAAATAAAATAAATAAAATAATGTCTGTCCTGATAATCATTTAAACAGATGACCTCAATGTAGTCGTATTATCCCATCGCTCCAAAAGGTTTGAGATGATATAATTGCCTAAACCTGATAATAAATAATGTTCTCAGCCTCAGATGTGATTTTTGACATTTTCAAATGAACACAAAAAAAGTAGTATGCAATATTCTTTGCACAGCATTAGAATAAATGTATATTTTTCAAGAGTGTACCATATCTAAATGGCATGTATCAGCTTCCAGTCCGTTTATAGAGCTTAGAAATTCCCACGACTGCATCTTTATTAGCTCACTACAAATTGCCCTGAGGGGAACTGTGTCAGGGCCACACAGGCACCTTAATATTTGGAGCAGATTTAGCAAGCGTGCCACCACTCCCTAAAATGTCTATGCAAGAAGATATCTGGAACAGAATCCTAGTGGGTTCAATAATAAAGGTTTATAGACACTGACAGAGGGTCATACTGGGAGTTATGGGTCCTGAAGATAGGGTGAAAGGACTGAGCACAGTGGGGGCCTTTAATGAGATTTACTGACCCAGAACTGCTGGTCCGGCCGAAGGGAGGGTTATAAAGCTCTTAAGACCCGTGTTTGGGATGCAATCTACCTGGGTGTTTGCTGGGAAATGGTTGCTTCCCAGACAACTATGCACGTAGAAAGGTGTTGAGTGAGGAGGAAGGGGCCGGGCTTGCTAACTTGGGCTGGGCCAAAACAGATGGCGCAGGCCAACAAAGAAATTGAGTGGCCATTTGGCCGGGTAAGACAGGAGGCGGGGGAAGCGGGGAACATGCAGTGTGGCAGTAAGGTAGGGAGCTGGCGGCTTTCAGCATGCCTGGCCATGTCTGTCAGGTGCAGCTTGGGTGAAGAGGGAAGTGATGCTGGGTCTCAATGCAGAGCGCCCATGATGAGAGCGAGCGCTAAAGTGAGAGTCCAGCCTGTGGCGTGACCATCAGGGGGAGTGACGCAGCTCCATCTCATTGTCTACATTTGGGAAATGATGAGGTTTGCGATCCATATCAGTTCATATGGCCAAGAAATTGGCCAAAGGGGAAGTGCCCGTCACGCCCCCTGGTTATAGTTACATTTAAAAGAATTGACCACATAGCTGAAAATGGTATAATGAAGCTTCGATGAATATATTTGAAGCCAGTGGCTTTGTAATAAAATATCTAATTTTCTTGAAAATTGTTACTGAGACTATTTAAGCTTACAGTTAAACTTAGTCCTCATTATGGACATGGCAGAGGGAGGTTAGGTTGTATACCTTCATTAGTTTCCATTCATTCTCTTTTGCACAGAAGAATGACGGCTCTGGTTTGACGACATCCTGCTTGAGACCTGAAAGGTGTTGTGTTGTTTGCGATAGTTAACAGAAGTTGTACTATTAACGCACAAAAAGGCAAAGACTCATGTTGATTACTTATTGTGGACTACTCATTATTGACTGATGTGAAATAGTTGCTGACCTTGCAGGCTTTTCTCAACGATAATGGCCTGCAGCTCAAGCCAATAGACTTGAGCGAAGTAAATACCTTCAACGAGGTCTCAGGCACCATTACTGGTCAGGTAAGGCTTCGAGGGAAGGTATTATGGTTAATACTACAAAAGGTTGAAGTGGGCACAAACTAAATGGCACAACAATCCTTAAACATTTTGGGCAAAGTAGTCATTGCTACCCTACTTTTTGTTACCTGGAGCACCGTCCAATAGCAGGCAAAGAGCACATTTATCTTTTGCTTCCCCTCCTGGCGATTTGAACCTGGGCTCTGCTGCCAATGCTCTGGTGCAGGGATTGGCAACCTGCGGCTCTCCAGATGTTCTACGATTCTCTTCATCCCTCACCATAAACTGGGATTGCTTGGGCTAATGAAAGTTCTAGCCCAAAACATCTGGCGAGCCAAAGGTGGGAGACCACTGGCCCAATGTCACATTTTGCTGAGCGATCTTGCAGCCATTGGTCAGATTTGTTAATTTTAATAGCCAGCATGGCACAACGCAGCCAATCCCATGTCACCACATAGCCCTGCAACGCAACGATCAGCGTTTGTCTTCTGGGCATTGCCATAGTGTTTGAATTGTCAATAAAAAGGTGTGTATGGTGGGAGATTAGAAAGGGGAGGGTGCATGATGCTTCAACATGTGGGGGAGGTAATTTCTGAAAGCAATGGTAGTAGTTTAAGATGTGCTTCCTTCCACCGTGTTTCTTTTAGTTTTAATAGTATGCTGAGGGGGGATTGCTCAGGGGCAACGCGTTTGTCTTGCACTTAGAAATCAATCTCTGTTGTTAATCGCGTTATAAAAGAACATTTATAGCGCAGTCTCAAAACACAGTGTTGAGGGTGGTGGGGGTTGAAGGCTCTTCAGGATAGAGAGCTTTTGGAAGGGTCTCACAGTCAGCTCCTTGTCTTCTTGCAGGCCACTCGGCATCCCGGCTTTCTCCTCACACACCTATTTTTCCTGTTCTCTAAAATACATATCAATGGTCGCCTTTCCCTACAATTGCCACCTTCTAATTGGATTATACCATTACTCATATCATCCACATTTACACTCTTGATGTTTTCTCCAATGATGCCTCTTTTCTCTTTATTAGTAAGTTTTTATTTGGCAATAAACCATAAAAGACAAGTGCGCGCAAAAGGGTTACGTATTTACATATATAATGTTATCATGTGTACAATATGTTAATTCAAGTAAAAACATCAATTCGAATAAAATTGATTAATCTATCATCATAAAATTAGCGAAAAGGTTAAAATATATTCCATGACATCTAGAGGAGAAAAATCTCACAGCCCTACAAGGCGTGCCTATCTTTTAGCCAATCACTTTGAAATAATGTTATTAAGCCGGTGTTCCCTTTGACACATACACAATATCCGTGTCCATACACAAGCAAGCATTACATGGGTAATGCACTACTTAATGTAAAGAATCTCCTTCCAAAACGGGTGTCATACAGGTTTCCCATTAGCAACCAACTTCGATGGATACGTTATGAAGTAAGGAATACAACTTCCTTGTTACCAGTGTGCTTGCAGAAAGCCATTGGATAAGCTAGCGTCCGGCTGCCTGCCGCTCGTAGCATAGGTGCGAGGGAGCGCGTTCTCAAAGAGATTAAGCAAGGACAGAAACACATAAAATGAATCACAATCTCTTCGTTTAGGCCACACATGGACACGGATATTGTGTATGTGTCAAAGGGAACACCGGCTTAATAACATTATTTCTAAGTGATCGGCTAAAAGATAGGCACGCCTTGTATGGGCTTTGAGATTCTTTTCCCCTAGATGTCATGGAATATATTTGTACCTTTTCCATTATTTTATGATTATACATTAATCAATTTTATTAGAATTAATATTTTTACTTGAATTAACATATTGTATACATGATAATATTATTTATGCAAGTACGAAAACATTTTGCATTTACTTGTCTTTTATGGTTTATTTCAGAATAAAATCTTACTAATAAAGAAAAAAGAATGCTTCCACACGGAGAGGTGGACGTGCCGTGTCAACAATAGACTATGTATTTACTAACAGCAGGGGTCTTTTACTCACAGTTGACATGGCAATAGTGCATCATCATGAGAGTGATCACTTTCCACTATGTATCCTATTAGCTCACATAGTTTCAAAACAATCACTAGCGATTTATGACTACAATGATCAATTAGCTATAAATGAAGCCCAGAACAGAATGAAGTTGCATGATAAAAACCTCACATGTGTGAATCGACGAGCAGAAGAAATGGTCCCACTTTTTATTGTGCAATGATATGATATGATATGATATGATATGGCATTTGTAACGCGCCTATACACAAGTGTTTCAAGGCGCGTCCAATGTGGGGTAATATGAATGGGCCCAACATAATTGAGCTATTCTCGGCCATGATGGCAAATATTGGCATGGCTAGAAGCCCAATAAGGTCCTATATATCTACATTGGAGCGTACAAATAAGGCCATAGGAAAGCACCAATATTGTGATAAGGCCATTTCAGGAGCTAAGAAATTACTCTGTCAGTCAATAGCCACTGCGATAAGCCTTGAGACACCTAGTAGCAAGAACCGTGCTACAGCAAAACAGACACAGGGATGTAAACAGGTATATCGAGTATGTATGCAAAATCATAAAAGAAATCAAGAACAAGAACAGTGGAAAAAAATAGCGAATCTTGCCATTAAACAAAATAACACTGCTATATGGGATACTCTGCGCGGGGCAAAAAAAGAGAAAGGACCATAAATTGTATATTGGAGAGGCAGTGGATTGACCATATTAAGTCCACCTTAGGATCTGGTGTTGAACGTGATCAACCCTTTCCTTTACCAAATGTGACATGGAGTTGTGAACCGAGTGTTCTAGACATTGTGTTAATAATAGAAATGCTCAATAGGTCTCAAGCTGCTGGCCCTGATAGGGTGTGTAAGGCCCTGCTGAAACATTCACCTGAAATTTTATCCCACACACTCCACATACTATTTAAAGAAATAGGACAAAATTAGACTATCCCAGAAACATGGCATATCAGCCACTTGTTGGCTGTGTATAAGAAAAGGGTAACCCTGACAATTATCGCACACTAGCAATTTTGGATATTTCTTCAAAGATACTTGCCAGGGTTTTGTTAGCTGAGTTGAATTCATGGATTAAAGAAAAGAAAATCCTGCCAGCTAACCAGATAGGATTCCGAATAAAAGCAAACACGATACACAATGAATTCATTTTGACATCTGCTATTGAATACTCATGGAAACAATGGGCCGTAATGTCAACTGTGCTTTTATCGACTTTAGTGCGGCATTCGATACTGTTCTTAGGAATAGACTATGGAGAAAGATAAGTTTGTGGGGTATACCCATGGGATCATTTAAAATGTTAATGCTGTTATACGCTGGCACTATTATTCCCATTCGTTTAGATGCCAGAGGTAAACTTTCAGCTTCTATAGAGGAGGGGGAGAACAAGGTTGCATAGTGGCAGCAACCCTGTTTAACCTGTACCTGGCTGACATGTATGTTCATTTTATGAACTTTTTGATTAGCCCAGTAAAGGTTGGAATGGCCAAGATAAGTTGGCTTGCATATAAGGACGACCTGCTATTGGTCAATCTCACGGTGAGTGGTCTCCAAAATTTACTAAATGCACTATCGGAATATGCCAAGCTAAATGGATTGAAAGTAAATGTACAAAAAAGCAAAGTTATGGTATTTGATGTGAATAAAGTCACTAAACAATATATTTGGTATATTGAAAATATTAAATTGGAACAAATGAAGGCATATACACATTTGAGTGTGACACTACATGAAACATTGAAGTGGGATTCTCACTGGCAAGCTACAAAAGAAAAATGTATGAATTCTGCAAATGCAATAAGTTCATTTATAGGAAATAATGTCCCAATTTCCACGCATGCCATCTTGTTGTTTTATTCTGCTAAAATATTGCCGGTTCTGTTATATGGATGTGAGATCTGGGGGCACAACTACTTAAATGATCTTAAAAAACATGAGGCAGTCTTGATTAGGAAAATATTTAGAATGCCTAGGAATCTATCTATTTAGAATTCGAAATGAAAGGGGCTGTTACAGAATGCATGTGAAAAATGTTTATGTGTCTAGAAAATGTGTTGTTGATAGACAATGATACTGTGATAGGTACATATATGCCACCCTACTTAAAAATAGACAGGTATTCTACCATTATACGTTTTAAATGCTGGTTAAAAAAGAAAATGCAAGTTTACAGTCAAGAGTCCCATTTGGTCGAATTAGCGACTAAGAAAGTCAGTGGGAAACACTATCAATATTGGTTGACACAGACGAATCTGCCTCTTTATGCCATAGCATATCTTAATGCAATTGTATTTAGAGCGTATTTATTGATGACTTGTAATGCTTGTGAAACCCTAGAAGCTGTAGGAGCAAGGCATGGGAGATTACAAACAGAAAGAGTGTGTCGCCTATGTGGGTGTAATGTAGTGGTGACATTAGAACATCTGCTTGTCAGTTGTGAGTCTAAGTACGACTTGCTAAACCTTTTTGAAATTGTATGACAATGCAGTCGATAGAAGCACTATGTTTGAAATATGGGCATATTTTATGAAAGGCGATGATATGAATTTTATGTATTATATGGTGACATTTTATTAGAAAATATTGATGATTTTTAAAGGTTTGTCATAATTGACGTATTTTAGAACCATGTTTTAGAGTAGTTATTTAGATTTTTATATTAGGAATGAGGTTGTTCTCCAAGGCCCATGAGCTACCAAAACTGAATTGTATTTAGTATTGTGATATGTTGATTAATTTTGTACGATTTTAAAGTGGAAATGTATAATGTTGATGTGTATGTATGTAATTTATGTTGTATGATTTGGCATTTTTTGAAATGGCATTTATAATGTGCCTATACATTAGTGTTTGCGAGACAAGGCATATGCAACACCTTTGGCTATAAGTATATTACGAATAAATGAAATTAAATGAAATAAAGAGAAAAGAGGCATCATTCCGGAAAACATTAAGAGTGTAAACGTGGAAGATATGAGTAATGGTATAATCCTGTTAGATGATGGCAATTGTAGGCAAAGGTGAAAAAAGGAACTTAAGCTCAGTAAATGGTACAAACCGAACTGAAGCTACCAACAGGACATCACAATTCTCACCCCCCTAATCCCACTACACCCTACTAACCCCACCCACTCCCCCCTTTTTTTCACACCCTTCTTTTCAGATCCACCAGTGCGTCTGAGGACCACTCTGGTAGTGACGGTGCACGGTACAAATACCTTTAACATTAACATAAACGCCTCACTTTCCCTAACATAACAAGGATTTCCCTACCTGTCAAACTAAGACTAAAGGAAAATAATCTAATATCAAAAGATATCTGTCCCTCACACTTATGCATACAACAAAATCAAACAGATATCATATGGCCATTCAAACTCAACAAAATAACAGCAATGTTAAACATACATGTTGTACCCATGTATCCCTGTAACAAGGGTTGGATCCCCTCCCCCAAGATTAATTCAGGGTTTTCCAAACCAACGTTCCAATCAAGAAAGTTCTTTTCAATAGCCAATATCTGCTTGAAATGCAACACACAGTTTTTAAACTCCATAAGTCTTTCTCTTGGCACTTGGATTGTCTTATTGCTAAACAAGCTTTATCGCTCTTCAAAAATGATTGTCCAAAGTTTCCACAAGCTCTTTCATAATAAACCAAAAAAACTTTGTCTTCACACTTCGTCAGTTTTCAATATAACTTCTCTTCTTTGAAGAACAACCACTTTCACATTTCTTCTATATAAACAATAAGGTTTAGTCAGGATGGATTTACCACAGTTCATCATAACACATTAGTGGACTTATGAGTGTGTTTCCCCCACAACCTTCCACCACACTGCAGTACTTCAATTATATTCTTCCTGGTCCACTAACCTGCCAGGACTAACCACTAATAGTCCCTGTCCTGGCATATTCATCAGACAGGATATAACTCCTAGTACTCTGAGTGAGGTTTGCTTCAAACTTTAGAAAAGTCTTTGACTTTCAACAACAACATTGGGGTTAACAATGTCTTCCATAAGCATACATTAAACATTAATGCTGTTTGTTGCACTGATTTGTTTGCCACACACAATGCTGGTTATGTTCCTCTCTCCCTTGATGATTTCTACAAAGAGGGCTTCTCTCCTATCACCTTTCGGTTTCTTCTACAACATCAATTAGCTGCTGGCAATGTCTCTTGTTCAGGCTTTCCCCTTAAGGAAAGCTGTGTCCCCATGTATTTAGATTTGCTTTCTTTGGTTTAGGCAATGATGGGTATTATTTTCCCCTTCAAGTGACTACAGAAACGGTATCCTCTTTTATTTATATTGCCTTTCTTTGGCTTAGGCAATCCTGGTTGTTATTTTCCCTTTTAGGTAATCTCTCTTTTTGTAGATTACATTCATCGTGTTCAAATATTGCTCCCTCTTTACTTTGGTAATGTTGGTTACAATATTTCTCCACTCGCTTTCGCTCAATATGAGTGTTATACCAAAAATGCTTGATTTCATTAGTTTGGTATTCAAAAGGGTGGCTGGCAGCCAGCTGCCTATTGTGTACTACCCCAGGGTTACCTAATGAATGCCAACTCACCGGTCTTTCCATGTGCCTCCGTTCGACCGGCTTCTGCTTTAACTACTTCTTCTCTGGTCGGATCCTGGGTGTCTGACAGCTCTGGTCACACTCCCACAGCCCGCGCTTTCCGAAAAGGGAACCTGTTTTGCTCCATGCATACTCCGGTGATCGCCAACCACCGGAGTAGGATGCAGGACCAGGAGAGGTTTTTTTCTCTTACGGGATAGCCAGTAACAGCACCGATTCCCGCTGCTGATCCTCTGCACTTCAAAGACTCCACTTCTATGACTCTCTCTGCACCGTGACTCACTGCAAACACAGTGGTGGCTCTGTCATCTTCTTTCTGCTTCTACTGCTCCCACTGCTGCTGTCTGATGGATTTCACCGGAAGGGGCTTTAAATATTTAAAAGTCCTGCTCAGGTGTGCATCATTGAAACAACTAGACTGGCCATTGCAGTTCTGCACCTCTGAGACCCTCTTCCTTGTCTCAGTAACTAGAGCATTATGGGACTTGAAGTCCCTACTGTTCTGAGTTCTTTTAACCCAATCTAAATCACTTTATTTCAATGATTTATTGATTCTACCTTTAGGGGAGGCTTTGAAATGAATTAATGGCTGGTTCTTGGTTTTATAATTCCAAACTAAGGTGCAATTATAACTATCAGAAGGAATGGTATTGATTCTCTGATCTTTACATATATCATTCCCAGGTTGACCATAAGGGTTTTCACTATTGACAATTTGGCTGACTCTGGGAAGGGAAGCCTTACTATGACAACAAGCCATTAGGCATTCCGGTATTATGGAAACCTCAACTTCCGAAGAAGATGAATACTGTGTCTCTCCTAATGGATACATCCTAATCCGTTGGAGGCCTTCTTCTCCCAGGTAGTCCACCTGGCTAATACCACCCCCAGAGTTAGGATCAGGTTGCGACTGTTTTCTCCTGGCACCTCTGAAAGACTTTAGGCTGGGATTCTGTAAGAACTCTGTAGGATTCATCACATCGCTCAGAGGTGCCAGCGCCTCTTCCTAAGCACTCGCACAAAAAGGATTAACTCCTCTTCCCAAGCACTCACACAGAGATATCAGTGCATCTTTGTGAGCACTAACACACAATATCAGTGTCCCTTGCCATGTGCACTCTCGTGGTACAGGCACCTATTTTGAATCACCTTACATGGTCTTTTTTTTTCTATTGAATTTAGCTGAAATTAATCAACTTTTTCAATTATCACAAAAATTCTGGCAATCATTATAACCAAAATAAGCAACTGTTTGAACACAAGACAATCAATTAAAAAAAGAGCAAATAAGAGCAACACAAACGGAAACACAAGAACAAAAAACAGGTTGTTGCAGCTAAACATTAGATCTCAGATGTTTAGATAAAATAAGAGAGAAAAGAAAGAAAGAGAAAAAGGAAGACAAAAAATAGAACACTCTTAAAACAACCACCAAGGGAATATCAAAAAGAGAATACAACAAAATAAGCCTATAGTAATATTCTTTCAGCTCAACAGCAGCAATATTTCACATAAAATTTCGCTTGATGTGTCTCTCAGTGTACACTCTTACTGCAACAACTGTATTTGTTATTTCTGTTATTATTTCATACTTTTATCCAACTCAGTTTTACAACAATTATTCCAATTTTAAAGCATTCAAAAAATTAACTGTGGCAATTCTGATACTCATAATTTTAGTTGCTACTATTGCAACCCATCTATTTTCTGGTTTCATTTGTGCAAAATAGGCCATGTGCTTAATGAAATGTATTTGTCTCAATTCCATGAGCTCTGGACAATCTACAGTCACATGTTCCAGAGTTTCCTTAATGGAATGATTTTTACAAAAGCGACACCAATTGTCTTTAATATGAATTAGATTTCTCCGAACTTGCACATCACGTGTCGGCCATAAATTAAAAATAAAGCGTAATATGGCATTTCTCACTAAAGGAGTAGGTGCTTTACAGAGATAAGATTCAGGGGGTAATTCATAGAATTCAGCGCACAAGTGGCGCACGCGGCTGGCGCACAGTGTGCGCGTGCGAATCCCTGCGCCAGCCGCGTGCGCCAAAACCCATTTCCGCGCAGAGCGTATTCATGGATTCCAGCCACCAAAACCAGCCGTGGCGCACAGTGGCGCAGCGACCTTCCAGCAGCGCCAGTTACGCCCCCAAGAACGCCTTCCGCGCAGGGAAAAGCCATCAAAATCCCCAATCCAGCGCAAAGGGCTGCGCTAACCCTGTACCAGCACGGCAAGCGGGCTACGTGTATTTCAGGGGTTCACGTGAAGTTCCTCACGCGATCGGGCCTGGGGGAGCGGGCTACGTGTATTTCAGGGGTTCGCGTGAACTTTTTCACGCGATCGGGCCTGGGGGAGCGTGCTACGTGTATTCCAGGGGTTCGCGTGAACTTTTTCACGCGATCGGGCGGGCCTGGGGGAGCGGGCTATGTGTATTTCAGAGGTTCGCGTGAACTTTTTCACGCGATCGGGCCTGGGGGAGCGGGCTACGTGTATTTCAGGGGTTCGCTGGAAGTTTTACACGCGAATAGCCTGGGCGCGTGTATTTCAGGGGTGCGCGGGAAGTTTTACACGCGAATAGCCTGGGCGCGTGTATTTCAGGGGTTCGCGGGAAGTTTTACACGCGAATAGCCTGGGCGCGTGTATTTCAGGGGTTCGCGGGAAGTTTTACACGCGAATAGCCTGGGCGCGTGTATTTCAGGGGTGCGCGGGAAGTTCTACATGCGAATAGCCTGGGCGCGTGTATTTCAGGGGTGCGCGAGAAGTTTTACACGCGAATAGCCTGGGCGCGTGTATTTCAGGGGTTCGCGGGAAGTTTTATACGCGAATAGCCTGGGCGCGTGTATTTCAGGGGTGCGCGGTAAGTTTTACACGCGAATAGCCTGGGCGCGTGTATTTCAGGGGTGCGCGGGAAGTTCTACACGCGAATAGCCTGGGCGCGTGTATTTCAGGGGTGCGCGGGAAGTTCTACACGCAAATAGCCTGGGCGCGTGTATTTCAGGGGTGCGCGGGAAGTTTTACACGCGAACAGCCTGGGCGCGTGTATTTCAGGGGTTCGCGGGAAGTTTTACACACGAATAGCCTGGGCGCGTGTATTTCAGGGGTGCGCGGGAAGTATTACACGCGAATAGCCTGGGCGCGTGTATTTCAGGGGTGCGCGGGAAGTTTTACACGCGAATAGCCTGGGCGCGTGTATTTCAGGGGTGCGTGGGAAGTTTTACACGCGAATAGCCTGGGCGCGTGTATTTCAGGGGTGCGCGGGAAGTTCTACACGCGATTTCAGCAGGGTACGTGTATTTCAGGGGTGCCGGGGAGTCCTACATGTGATTTGACAGTGTGGGTCCTCCCAGGTGTTCCCTGTACACCCTCCACGGCCCCTGCAGGCAGCCCACACCACAGGGGACTACCCTGCATCCCTGGTCATGTCCCGCAGGCAGCCCACCCAACATGGGCATGCCCCCCAGCAAAGGCACATGTCTCCTTGAACTAATGAACACCAACTCATGTCCCCCACCACCCCCACCCCCCAGCACTGTGGGGCACCTGCCAGCAGGCCCCCACCCATGTCCAACTCATGTCCCCCACCCCCCCCCACCCCCCAGCACTGTGGGGCACCTGCCAGCAGGCCCCCACCCATGTCCAACTCATGTCCCCCAACACCCCCACCCCCCAGCACTGTGGGGCACCTGCCAGCAGGCCCCCACCCATGTCCAACTCATGTCCCCCACCCCCCCACCCCCCAGCATTGCGGGGCACCTGCCAGCAGGCCCTCGCCCATGTCCCATCCATGCCCCCACCCCCCCACCCCCCAGCACTGTGGGGCACCTGCTAGCAGGCCCCCACCCATGTCCAACTCATGTCCCCCACCCCCCCCACCCCCCAGCACTGTGGGGCACCTGCCAGCAGGCCCCCACCCATGTCCAACTCATGTCCCCCACCACCCCCACCCCCCAGCACTGTGGGGCACCTGCCAGCAGGCCCCCACCCATGTCCAACTCATGTCCCCCACCCCCCCACACCCCCCAGCACTGTGGGGCACCTGCCAGCAGGCCCCCACCCATGTCCCATCCATGCCCCCCTGCACCTGGGTCCCAACAATCCCCAATCATGTCCGTAATGGCCATCCTCCCCTGCCAAAAGGCCCAACCAACTATCACATCCAGCCACATATCAAAGGCAATTACATGTTACACACCCAATGTAAATAATGCAAATGAACACATGTCTGTCACACACAATGGCTGCAAGTGAATGTTAAAACACCCAACATGACATGCATGAAAGTAATGAGATGATACGACACATTGAAGGATGAAAATAAAAATGTATTGAAAATCAACAAGAATGGAAATGAAATTAGAAAAACCACAAAGCAAAACAACAAAAAGAAGATGAATGAAAAAAATCCAAATAATCCAAAAATCCATAGAAGAACTATATACAAGACAATCCGGGTCCATGAGCCCAACCAAATGAAACCTAACTATGTCAACTAACTAAAAACTGAACTATATACAAAAAAGTGGCGCATTGTCCAATCGCAACCAAATAAAAAAAAAATCAAATTCTAAAGGAAACCTACCACTAACTATATAACTATATACAATGGCAGCGGGCAAGTCCTGCGGCTCACTCTGTGATGTTGCCGGCCAGGGCATCATCGAACTCCATGTCGATGTCCTGGAGGCGCGACTCTGTCCTGGCCCCGAGGTCTCGCAGGGATAACCCCATGTCCACCTCAAACTCCCTGCGAGCTTCCTCGAGGCACTCAGTCCGCCTCAACGCCCGACGCATGGAGAACTCCGCCCTGACCATGGTGAGCCGCTCCTCTTCCGCCCGCTGCCGCTCCGCACCTATCCGCTGGACCAACTGCTCCCACACGGAAGACACTACCATCCCAGGGTTCTCCTGCCCTCCGGCCGATGCCTGCCCCTCTGATCGTGATGGCCCCGAGCCATGATGCCTCCCACGTCGAGCCTGCTGCTGCCTCCGACGCCACTGCCTCTGCCAGCACGACGGCATCCAGGATGATGGAAACCACCGACGCCGTCGTGCACGTGCCCTGCCCGATGATGCCGTCACATCCTCCATCTGCTGGGGTCCAGTTGCTGTGTTGTCCACCCCTGCTGGAACTCTGACTCCCGACTGTGGCAGGGATGGGATCCCCACCGAGCTGGCTGCATTGGTCAGGGCAGGTCCACAGGGGGCCCTGGTGGCATCTGGGCCGGAAGACGGCAAGGAGAACGACTGGCGTATGGTCTCCACAGAGGAGGAGAGGGCCGCCAGATTGGCCGACACATGCAGGAAACCCCCGAACATGGCCGATCCCAATTGGGCCACGTCGGCACGGTGCTCTTCGTGATGACGTGCGTGCTCCTCCTGGAAAGCACGCACGGCATCACGAATCACAGCCGTGCGCATCGCGACCCCAATCAGGACCTTCTCCACACGGCCAGGGGTCCCCTCGTCCGCAGGTGGAGGGGAGTCAGATGACATGGACATCCCCTCTACCTGCGGACGGGCCTGGGACGGGGCATCCCTGCTGGTGCAAGGTGGTGCACCCACAGGTTCAGGGACAGCGACATGCACAGGCCCCTCCACGGTGACCTTGCTGCCTCCTGCCCCTGCCCCTGGACTGCACCACTTGCACCAGCAGGGATGCCCCCACCAGGCCCCATGTGCGCCTCAGTGGCGGCCTCCTCCTCCTCTGTGGAAACCACCAACCTGGATGGCTCCTCGCCGTCTACTGCCGTAGCAGGCCCCTGTGGGGGCTCACCCACCCCTTCCGCTGCAGCCGTGGGGGCATCCCCGCCGCCTTGCTCCACAGCGCCGTCTCCGCCCTCTCCTTCACTAGCCGCTGCGTAGAGGGAGACATAGAACACAAGCATCAGGGTACTGTACAATGGTCCCCTAGACAGGAAGCAATAGCAGATGAGTGCCACTGTCAAAGTACACTTCCATCATGTCACACCACAACACATGTGTCAGTCCAGGCAAAACACACACAGTGACAGTCATGATGCGTGCCATGGACATTTCAATGCATGTCCAATGGACTCTCGAATCATACAATGTAATGGGACTCACATGCATCATGGGTCATGCCTATCACATGCACACACTTGACCTCAGTCACATCCATCTGGCCCCGTACACCCCAATCACAGTGCATACAAGGATGACTAGGCTGCATCAGTGAATCTGTACATTGTCACAGACATGTGTCATGCATCCATGGCACTCACAAGTCACAGACACGCAGGTCAGGCACACAGACATGGATACCACATATGTATCTGGCATCAGCACCCATCCCTCGCCCCCACCCATGTCCAGGAACAGAGACTGCCATGCTCTCATGTGTGCAATCTGCACAGGGCTCCCCATGTCGCATTCAAACACATGCAACAACCGTGCGGTTCACACATTACAAGTCGCACATGCATTCCCATGATGTCCCTGCACACATACATGCGTACATGGCCTATGTCACACATGCAGGCAAGTATCAGAAAACCAGCACACTGCTACATGCCCTGTCTCACACAGCAATGCTTGGCCACTTACCGCTCAACTCCAGACGTGTCTCCCTCTCAAGGACCTGGGCGTGGAGCGCTGGGTGTGCGCGTTCCAGGACCCTCAACTGGATGGAACTCATGCGGCCCCGGCCCCCCTCCACGAGGCGCCGGGCCTTCCTGAGGGTCCTGGACCTCAAGTCTTCCCAGCGCTTCTTGACCTTCTGGATGGTGCGGGTTGCCACCCCCTCCGCGTTGATGGCAACCACACAGTCGGCCCAGATCCTGTCCCGTCCTTCCTTGTTGGCGCGGGACGATCCGAAGAGGGCATCATACTGCCCCAGGACTTTCTCCACCAGGACACCAACTTCGGTGGCAGTGAAGCTGGTGCCCCTCTGCCCCTCTGGCTGGGGGTTGCCACTGGTGCCAGATGTTGATGTGCCCGACATGGCAACCCCAGGGGCAGGAGTGGGTGGGCAACTGGGTCCTGGGGCTGGGCTGTGGAGCGATGTTATCCGAGTCGGGAGTCTTCTGTTCCAGCAGGGGTGGACACAGCAACTGGACCCCTGCAGATGGCTGATGTGCAGGCACCAAATGGCAGGGCACGGTGGCAGCAGGCAGGCAGGCAGGCAGGCAGCAGCAGATGGCACGTGGGAGGCTGCTCGGAGCACTGGGGGGCAGTGATTCGGCCTTCTGGGCAGGAGCGTGGTCTTCCGTGTGTTTTCGCGTGGCCAGCTTGATACGGAGTGATTTGGCACGTGAAAATCCTGCACGTCAGCGTGAAAATCGAGGAAAGGCCCTTAGCGCGTAAGCGCGTCAGCACGCGTACGCGATTTCATTGGACCCAAGGCCCTTGCAGCGTAAGCGCGTCGGTGACGTTTTGCGCACGGGCGTTGCCCTGGCAGGGCTTGGTGATCCCGCGTGCATTTATGTTCTGTACGTGCTTTTCGTGCGGTGTGTGTGTTTTCCATCCGTTGGGGTTCACACGCTATTACTTCACAGCGGGTGTTGGCTACACGTTCTTCTACACGCAAGGCAGACGGTGAGTGGTACCCCGCTCCCCCAGGCCCGATCGCGTGAGAAAGTTCACGCGAACCCCTGAAATACACGTAGCCCGCTCCCCCAGGCCCGATCGCGTGAGAAAGTTCACGCGAACCCCTGAAATACACGTAGCCCGCTCCCCCAGGCCCGATCGCGTGAGAAAGTTCACGCGAACCCCTGAAATACACGTAGCCCGCTCCCCCAGGCCCGATCGCGTGAGAAAGTTCACGCGAACCCCTGAAATACACGTAGCACGCTCCCCCAGGCCCGATCGCTTGAGAAAGTTCACGCGAACCCCTGAAATACACGTAGCACGCTCCCCCAGGCCGGATCGCGTGAGAAACTTCACGCGAACCCCTGAAATACACGTAGCACGCTCCCCCAGGCCCGATCGCGTGAGAAAGTTCACGCGAACCCCTGACATACACGTAGCACGCTCCCCCAGGCCGGATCGCGTGAGAAACTTCACGCGAACCCCTGAAATACACGTAGCACGCTCCCCCAGGCCCGATCGCGTGAGAAAGTTCACGCGAACCCCTGAAATACACGTAGCACGCTCCCCCAGGCCGGATCGCGTGAGAAACTTCACGCGAACCCCTGAAATACACATAGCACGCTCCCCCAGGCCCGATCGCGTGAAAAAGTTCACGCGAACCCCTGAAATACACGTAGCACGCTCCCCCAGGCCCGATCGCGTGTGTGACTTCCCGCGAACCCCCGGAATACACGTATCCCGCTCAATCGCGTGTGTAACTTCCCGCGCAACCCCGAAATACACGTGCCCCGCTCGCACAATTGCTGTATGTTGCCACTTTTGTAATGCGCAGGGACGCTACCGCCTGCCTTTGTGTGGCGGACGTGTATCGGCTTGTGCGTGTCTTTCGCTGTGCGTGGTTTTGCCCTATTCGATTCCATGAATACGTGTGGTTCGGGTGCGTGTGGGCGTTCCGTCTGCTTCCCTGCAGTACATCCCCAGTTACGCGCGTTACGCCCCGTGTTCCGCCTACTTTCTGGTGTATGCGCCGAAGTTGTGCGCTTTCACTGTGCGCATCGCGCACGTCTTTTGGGATGTTGCAGTGACGTGTGCACCATGCACGGGTTTGGCGCACATCCCGTGGTAAACACGCGCAGGGACTTCCATGTATCGCACGCGTGCGCGTGCGCCTGTTTTTTTTCCGCTTGCGCCTGCTTGCGCGAAGATTTTCGGCGCACGTTTGTTCCATGAATCGGCCCCTCAATCTCTCTGTATCTCTTTGGGCCAAACATGTGATTATTAACATCTTTATATTTTAGACTTTCTGCTCTTGTGTCTATACAGTCCATCATATGCAGTTTTTTCTTTTCAGGGTCTGGATTGAACACAAGAGTGTCAATAGTGATGTCGGCATTAGCCATTACATGACATGCTTAGACCACAGTTTCGGAAAGTCATGAGACGATGACAGCAAGTAACTAGATACAATTGCTAACGTAGAATCATTCATGTCAGAAAGCAGATATTTCCAAAATAAGCTACATAAATGCCCATTGTACATGGCCGTTAATGAAGTTAACCCCAGCTCATAGCGCATCCAGGGACCTGGAATGCACTGTGGAAAACGAAGGTTGCACGCCAAAATTTTGCTTCCAGTTGTTTCAGAAAGCCTGGTTGAATTATTTTCTGGGTTTCCAGGCCATATAGTAGAGTAGCTACTACATTTTGAGTCTAAAACATTATGGCTGACTTAATGGAGAATTTACCGTATTTAAACAAAATTAATCTTGCCCGGCATATGGCCGAAGTTAATTTTTGTTCAATTTTATCCAAGTGGGAATGTGCAGAAGGAAGGCCATCAAAGATAAGGCCCAAGTATACATAATTTGGGACAACCTCGATGGTGGTATTCTTGATTTTCCACTCCAATCTATTTCGGCGGGAACCTCTTGGTGCATACATGACAATTTGAGTTTTTTTTGCTGTTGACAACCAACTCATTAATGCAGAAGTAATTACAGAGGGCTGTCAACAAGTTTTGTAAACCAATAGGTGTTTAAGAGACTAGTACAAGATCGTCTACATACCAAAGGACTTTTACTTCAACTACATTCATTTTTGGGGCATCAGCTAATATCTTATCAAAGATCCATTTGACATCATTGATGAAAAAATTGAAAAGAGCTGATGCAAAAATACATCCCTGTTTCAGCCCTTGTTCTGTCACTATCGCAGCTGATAGCAAACCCTCGGAGTTCAGTCTTATATGCACAGCAGTCTCTGAGTGAAGAGCACAGATGATATCGCTCAACGTGGGTGGACATTCCGCTTTGATTGTTTATTCATAAGCTTAGATCTAGAAACTGAATCAAAAGCGGAATGTAGGTCCATGAACGCGAAATAAATCGGTTGCCTGATTGCTTGGACTAGCAATTCATTGATAGCATTCAAGGTGATCAAGTTAACAGCGGTCCCCAACCCAGCAACAAATTTGATTTGGATCATGCTGATGCACCTTAGTGGTCCATGTGTTGAAGTTCCTTAGGACCAAGCGTGAGAATATTTTTCCAGGCGCATCCTGCAGAGCAATTGGTCGATAGCATTTAGGGTCCTTGCGATCTCCTTATTTGTATATAGGAACAATCAATTAGGAGCGCCAGGACCTGGGTATCTTTCTAGATGACAAAATATGTTGAAAAGTGTTGTTAAGAATAGCCGCCCATTGTTGCAGATTTTGCTTAAACACATAATTTGTGAGCCCATCCGGGCCTGATGCTCGTGAAGAGGATGATTTATTGATGAAATCTTTCACAATATCTTCAGAACAGGTTAAATACCAACTAGGGGAAGATCTATTTGTATAAGTAAAGGCACTCATGTGCTCATCAGCATAAATGTTGGTAAAATGCGAGAGCCATTGTGCTTCAGGGACCCCATTTATTTGATGATCAACTTGAGTGTTAGTGTTGCATTTGTTCAGCAATTCCCAAACCTGTGCTGAGTTCTTATTATTACAAGCTGACATGAAGAGTTCACCATCAATTTGGAAAATATGAGCTTTCCTAGATCGAACCCAATTATGATAAGAACATTTAGCTGCTTTAATTGCCTTATCTCTATCTGCCAGTCCTGGGTCCAATATACCTTCAACTATCCCTCCGTAAATACCTCCCCTCTCGAGCTCTTCGCTCCTCTACTTCTAACTCCCTCAGGGTTAGTCGGTTTGCAAAAAAACGAGCTGGGGGTAGATCCCTGTCTTCGGCTGGTGCCTCCCTTTGGAACAGCCTCACGGCCACCTTGAAACTTGAGGAAAAACATCTTTGGTTCCGGAAACTTCTCAAGACCTTCCTCTTTGCCTTTGCCTTTGCCCCCCTTCTCCCCTGTTGATCTGTTTCTTCTAATGGCATTGTGCACCTGGACAGCCTCTGTTCTTTCGGGCCCAGGTATCTGCTCACCCTGCCACCCTCCTGCACTGCCTCCAGGCCACCATCTGCACTAGGGTTCCCATACAGTCCCCCTCCCACGTTTCATCTGTACTTATCAGAAATACATTTCTGACTAACTTTCACCTGCCACTTGCTGGCTGCCCTACTATTGTTTAAATCCCTTATTTATTATTTATTCTATTTAATATTTATTTATGTTTTCTCTCCTCTGCTTCGCACTCTCCACTCCCCCTCCTTGCACTTTTCCCCCATTTTCCTTTGCCATGCATTTGCGCTTTCTTAAATGTCACTGGGCCAATAAGATCGCTGTTTTTTCAGTTTATTTCTCTCCCTTGTTCCCCGCCCTTTTTGCCTGGTCGCGCTCTGAAACACTTGTGTACGAGCGTGATATAAATAAAATATCATTTCATTTCATTTCATAGGTAATTTATGTAATTGCCGTAGCTCTCTTTTATAGACAGTTTTACTCTGTTGTAGCGCAAGATCAAAGCCCTGGTTATGTATCTTCAAATGTCTACTAGTACACGGTAGGATGTTCCTAAATGTATCTAGTACATCTACATATGACTCAAACCCATTCAACCTTTGACCATTCATGATGGAATCATTCAATGATGTTAACTTGTCTTTTGTCCATCTAAATCGATTTTTTGCATTATTAACCACTATCATTTGTTTGTTCCACTTCTGTGATTTAATGAGTCCCTGATCTGAAATGGACCAATTCAATGATAGTAAGTGATGATCACTTTTGATTTGTTTTACTATTGCAAATTTGCTAGCAGTTGCAAAAATGTTGTTACTCAAAAAAATATAATCAATCGTGGACATGGACCCACCTCTTTCCCATGTACGGTTTGGCAGGATATCACCTTGAATGGCTCCATTGGCCATTTTAAGATTTAACTCATCCGCAAACCGAATCCATCTCTGACTTTCTTTACTAGACTTCTTATTTTCTGACTGAATACACGTGAGGTTTAAGTCACCCATCACCAAGATAGCAGAAATATTAGTGTTCTTTGCAATTTCTTCAAAATTGGTAGACAAGGCATGATAGAAGGCATCATCTGTTATCCGGGCGGGGTTACGATATAGATTAACCAAAGCATACGTTTGTGTTGCATTAGTGATTCTAACTAGTTGTATAAAATTGTTTGGTGACAACCAAGCAGAAATGTGAAATTCCCTGCTAGATTTCACTGCTACCAGCAAGCCTGAATTAGGTCTGCCTTTGCCTGATGTAACGACTGGTAACAGAATGAGATCATGATCATCCCATACAGGAGTCTGTACCATCCAGGTTTCCTGTAATGCCACAATGTCAAAGCAGTGTAACTCATCATTTGCTGCCCATTTTAAATGCAGAAAGCCTCTCCTATTCCAGCTTGCCAGCAAGATGTCCTCCCTTTTCTCATTAGTTAATGGTTATGATTGGTTATTAGATAGCAAAACTTGCTGCAAGCTATTCTCTCCAGCACAGAAGGCGCATAAGCAGTCTGGCTCTGGCAGTGGAGTAGATTTACCTAAACTTTTATCAGCCAAATTATGATTCGGACGAGCTGGATCTAGGGCCAGCAAAAAGCCCATGTTAAAGAGTTCCATTTTAGCCTTCCATAATGTGTTACGAACCAACCCTGATTTGATCCACAATCGTACTATTGAAAGATTTCTATCACATAAAAATTCAACTTGACCGAAGTCACTTGAGGAAAGATCTTCTAACGCCTGAATGTCTCCAAAGATATTTAGGACACTCGAGCAACAGAGATCATACTTCTCGAACTGACCATCGCGGCACTTCAGAATCAATGTATGGAAGGAATCAAACCTATTTTTGTTGGTGATTTTCTGCTCGTCAGAACTAGGCTTAAGATTTAAATTACCTTCCGATCTCATCATAGGAGCATCCTTAAAGATGGGACCACGGGCGAGCCCTTTTTCTGCAAAGGCCGTGAATTATCATTCAACGGAATAACCCCTAGCAACGCCTCAGTTATTCTTCGGAGTAGGTAGACATCTACCACAGATTTTATTCTTGCCATGCACTCCTCGAGGCCCAAATCGTGCACAGGTGCAGAGGCAGGGTTGTTGCCTATACAAGAATTATCTGCTCGAGCCGGGACAATTGGATTAGCAATAGCAGAGTAGGATTTTTGTGGTGGATAAGACTCAGATGATTTTTTTTCAAGTAATTCTACAAGCTCATTTAAGGGTTCATACCCACAGGCCGGAGCAAGAGTAGGAAGCTCGGGTATTTTTACAGGACAAGTTGTAGGTACCACCTGCATTGGCTCCGTGGCCACAGTTGGAACATTGGCCGCCACATATGGAATACTCCCTCCTTCCGACTGTGCAGTCATATGTATAGCAATACCTGCTTGGGTTGTCTGAACCGGATGGGAAGCTCGCTCTTGTGTTCCTTTACTGGCTATGTAGGCACAATTTTCACAGGATAGTCAACACTGACCCATGAGTCATTCTTCTTGGCATTCATATCATCTACACACTCCACAGGTCGAAAAATCTTGGGGATCATGGGCCAAACCGACGTCAAGGGCTGAAGAGGCCCTGAATTAATAGATACGTAATTGTTCTCTAGAACTGTGAGTCTCTGAGCCATATTCATAATCATGTCTGCTTTCGAAGGGTCATGAGAAACACATTTCATCCATTCACTAATTTGATCTATTTTTACAGATTGTTGAGAGATCTTTCTGTCCATGGCTTTGAAGAGTTTGTAGAGGCTCGCTATGGTTGTATAAACTGCCCCTAAAGTGATTTCAATGAGCGCTAGATTGCCAGCTGAATCACCAGATTTGCCAGTTGACAGGCAGCGCCGAGGGGTAGGCTGCATATACGACCTGTCTGGATGAGTCCATTGAACACGGAAGATGGTAATCAGTAACATTAGACAGCCGAGAGCTTTCGAGATCCCCAATACTTGCATGCAGTGATATGGCACCCATGCAAGTATTGGGGATTCATTTACACTTTCATCAGAGACTTCCACAACACACTCAGAACCAGGCAAGATTTATCACCGGTCAAAGCTTCCTCTTGGACTATAGCGAACGTTCTCTTATTCTGTATAATTTTCAGAGGAGTCTGTGGAATAGTCAGAATAGTTTGATCAGAAATGATAGCACTGGGATTCCCCACTTTAAGATCTGCGTTATTTGTATTTGTACTCCCAGATGGCATGAAATGGGTCACAGATGGATCAGCAAGCTCTGTTTGCAGAGCGGCTTGATCAGTAACCGACATTTGGCTTTTATTTTTTTGTAGAATATACGAATATCTCTATTATGAAACAGTGTTTGGGCCACTGGGGTAAGGATAATGCTTTTCTTAGAGGTCTGTGTGGCACTTTATTTTTTTTTCACTGGGTTTTGTCAGGGAGCCACTTGCAGGCGTCCCACACGTGTTGTTTTCTACAGAGGCTTGATCCGGCGTGATAGGCATACCGGATTTTAGAGTGTATATGACTCGTGACATTTTAATCTGCTAGACTGAGGCTCCGAACCTCTACACCAAACAAAAAAAAACACAAAACTCTTTGGCCTTCAATAATGAATCGTAAGAGCGCAGGGCTTTCACTCACTAAGGAGTATCTACAAGGAATATCTGCAGGCTAAACAAAAGAAATCACACTAAACATAGCACCACAAAATAGCAGTGCACCGGCGAATGATAGAGGCGTGATAATAAGATGCATTCAAATATAGACAACCTGAAACAGCCAGAAAAAGCGGACGGAGATGAATAATGAATCCCTTGTTTCATAAAAAGGAGGCATCTGTTTAAATAGGCGGGGCACGTATAATGTGCAATTAGCCTTCTGGGCAATGTAGGACGGTAAACAAATCCAAACGCTGCAAGTCCAAAACGCTGCAAGTTTTCAGGACCTCGGGCCAAGCGGGACTTCTACAGGACTTGCTTTGATGGTATTATGCCTCTTGTCAAGCACTCCCACAGGGATACACATACCTTGTCCTACCCACTGCTGTTCAGCCCCTGTGATGGCTTCCTCACCCAGAATCAGTCGCCTTTGAATCAGAAGCTGTAGCAGTAGGATCAAAATCATTAACCACTTGGCATCCAGCGCTCAGTTTCTGTATGTTTTCCGAACTGCTAAGATGGCTTCCGAGTGTGGCGCCACTTTGCATGGTCCTGATTCCTTGTAACCTTCAAAGCCTCCACCACTGTTCCTGGGAAGGCCTGTCCTCCACAGGACCATAGTATTTTAGGGATGTTCAGTGACATGTTATCCTCTCATAAAATGCCCCCTGTACTCCATCCTTCATTACAGTAAAGCCTCCTGCTGCTTGTGCTTCAGTAACTTCGAGGTTTTGGGGTGATTTTATAGCATTGTTTTACTGAAGACAAAGCGCTCCTCATGCCTAAGAGTGTCCCACATAAGGAACTACCGAGGGCTGTATTCATCTAGCCTAGAACCTGCAGCCCCTAGGCTGACTCCACAAGATGCCTTGCATTTCATCTCCAAGACAGTACATGGCCAATCTTTGGTATTCTCTTTCCACGCTACACTTTGCTTCCAACTTCTTTGAAAACAGTTAAGGTTACTCCCCTGCCCCATACTAACAAGCAAAAGGCCTTTTAATTGGTTATTTGTGATACTTAAGAATGTACATTTATGACCAGTGTCCTCAAGCAATACCTTATTCAAGGGTATGCCTTCCCCATCCATTTTAACACTAACCCTAACTCAACCATACTGCTAACTCACTTTCCCTAACCTTCTCACTGAAATGGAAAATGTCTCCATTAAAAAGCTGTTATAAATGTTCCATTCAACATTTCCATGAATAAGTTGTCAGAATCCCTGTACACTGTGGCAATGAGTCAGCCTCCTCCGAGACCAGGGCATACCTTAAACGATGGCCCATTCGTTCTTCACTCTGTTCTACTATAAGCCAACACAACAGTAGAGCTACTACTACATACATGTAGTTCTCTAAGGTTTAGTTTGCTATGCATGGTGGTCATTAAAGAGCACCTGGATGTGGTTAGCTTGGATGTTTGATGTAAGAATAACTGTTGCTTTCTCACCCACCGAGCTATGGTGCAGTGAGGGCATCGTACACTCAGAACCAGTGAATTATTGACAAATGCTGGCAGCAGGATTGTTTTATGTATGTGGTGCACGCATATCAAAGGTTCAGAAGATCTAGCTTGTGCAATTCTACAAAATGCTCTATCCGGTTGAGAAAGGAAGGCAGTTATAACATCTACTTAGGGCGCAATGTAGTGTTACGCTTACTGTGCTCAGGTGGTCTTAGCCGTTAACAGCCCATTCTCCAAAGTTAATGTAGGACAAGTCAAAATGGGGGTGGTAGCAAGTAGAATTACGCCGGCCTGAGTACAGCAACATAAACACTGTTTGCATCCTGGGACTTTGACCGGGATGGTAATAGCGTTGTTTTTAACATTTATTATGGGAAACTGGCTTTGGATGATTTGCACATGACAATTTCCCATAAGTAAAAACCCTAAACAAAAATGGCAGACAGAAAATAGTAACAGGGCATTGCCCCTTTACTATTTCCATGATGTGAGAGAGACGCAGCACAGTACAGCAATAAATTGGTAAATGGGAGAACAGGGTTGGGGTGTGAGGTTCCAAGGGGGAGAAGGGAAATTCTGCAGGAGTGAGGGGGAATATGAACTCCAGGGGTTGGTACCTCATAGGGCAAGAGGGAAGTGGTGGCAGCTCTGAGGACTTATGCTGTAGGCAGAAATTGAATACAGGCTTATACCGACAGTTCAAGCCCGCATTCCCAGCCACTGGTTTGGCTTGTGTCACTTCCCAGGAGAATAGGAAGAGGGTTTGGGGAGAAGAAAGGAACGGAGCCGCAGGTGTGTGTACATGGGAAGAGGCCCATCGAGATAAACTCAGTTAGATTTGGGAAAGCTCAAATGGGAGCACTGGTTATGCGATCAAGTACAGCTGAAGGCTAAGTGAGATTTGCCCAGTCAGCATATAAAATGCAAGTGGGCACAGAGCCTGCTTTGTAGTACTTACATGACATTTTCCGTGGCTCCTAGATATTCCCCACTCACTGACATGGAATGACATCAATATGCTCACGTAAGCAGAGTAGAATTGAACGTTGCAGCATTATTGGAACTTTACTGTGCTGTGAAACGAACGCTTTTACCTGTGTCATCCAGCATTGCGAGCCGTGAAGGGGCTCTTGCTGGTGCTTGTGTGCTTCCCGGAGGAGGCAGGGCTTGTGTGGAGCACGTGACGCATCACGTGACTTTTCAAACCTTTAAACACCGAGCCATCCACCCTTGCAGCGTTAAGCCCGTCGGAGACAAGCCTACTGGCTGGTGTGCGGCTGTTTGGCGCTGGGATGCTTACGGTATTCAAATCATGAGAACGATGAAAGATATCTTTCTACAGACTGTTCACGGGGAATATTGCTGCCATCAAACAACACCCAAGATAATAGTGTAGGCACGCCCGGATCCCAGGACGCACAAGAAGGGCCCATATCTCCATTCCCAGTGGTGCCCCTTCCAGCCAATGAAAGCACGCTAGAAGCCCTGAGCTTCGTACTTAACTCTTTGGTCTCAGTATTTGAACTTATAAAAACAGAGGTACTAACCAAGGAGGTCTTTTGCTGGAACTCTCGAATGAAGTCGTAAAGAATGAATCATCAATGACGGCGCTAAATAACATCATGAACACAATTCTGATCCCGATTATAAAAGATACACAAATTGAGGGAGTGAAACAGGGACTGGACATTACCCAAATTTACATTCTGTTGAAGGAGGAGGCAAAGGGTAATCTCATAACTCAAGAACTCCTAAAAAAACTCCCCGTGGAAGTTCAAAATTTAAAAATCCAGAGCCTGACACAGTTAGAAGATGGTCCCCTGGACTGTTTTGATGATACTCCACTGTCAGATTCAGTTCTAGAAGAATTCAGAAGACTTGCAAATGTAGACCTAGAAGAAACAGAGGAGATATTAGAGAGTCCTATTAAAGCAAATGTCACAAACCCTCATGATTGTTTGATCGGGGTCCTGGGATTCCACAAACCTTAAAGAGAAGAAAACGGCAAAGGCAGAAAAAGAGGGGTGGTGTTCAGGATACTCGACCATACCCACAGCTGGAGAAAACTAAAAAACAAAAAAAAATAGCCCCCAAAAAATCAGCAACAAATTAATTCCTGAAAAAACTGGCACTACCAACTGGGGAGAAATTATTAGATCCTGCGGCTGTAACACCCCCAGCTACAGAATCTCCTCAGAATACGAGTTCAATCAAACTAAGTATCAGCAAAGGGGGCCTTGGAAAAAACTGAACAAAATAGTGCATGCAAGAAATGGTGAAGGACCAAGTGGGATCAAGGCACAAACCTCAAATATGGGTATGCAAACTGAGCCAATATCGCCTGTGATGGCAGCCTCCACCAATCAAAATCTCAAAACAGGCTTTGCAAACATTAAGTTAGCACCAATATTTTTACAAAATAAAACTCATAGAGAGAAACAAGAAAAAGTCAGCAGTATGGGCCCACAAAAAAATTCAAACACTAATATCAAATTGGCCCCTATTTTTTTAAATCCAGTTGTGAAAGCTGCCATTCTAACACCCACTTTTGTACCCCCCCCCTCCGATCCTTCCCTTATCCTTGATGAGGTGCCAATTAGATCTGCACTAAATGAAGCTCACTGTTGGAATGGCTCAGGTAAATTTAGAAACCTAGAGCCCTATCCGCAGAGGGGAGAAAGAGAGGAGCCCGATAGATTTGTTCACACCACAACTGCAAGAAAAATAGACTCAGAAACTGCAATCTTCACAATTCCAAAGGTTTGGCTAAGACCGGAGAGACCAAACAGGTACATATCACTTTGTAAATCAGCTCTGCTGTCGGAAATCAGAAAAAACCATAACCTATTTCTCTTCGCTTCAGAAGACATAGAACATGTTAAATTTCCTGCAGCTGATGACAAATTCTTTGTGGAGGTTGGATGAACATCAAGAAGAGTCCAACAGGCTCTTCTCAGAAATAAAAATGAGTTGGTCAGAGCAGGCCTGTCAGTCTATGAGTCAGAAGAGGAAGACAGGTCCAGCGACTACCTTAACACACGCATAGGATCGGAGGATGCTTCAAACTTTGCAGGAGTGGTCGGATCAGTAAAAGAACCATCAAGGAGCATCACACCTGGGCATAAACTAAATGAGACTTTAATGACGAAACTCCCTGAGATAATCTCACAAATCTTTTTGAAACTTGGGGAGGAGCAAAATAGTCTTTAGACAAAAGGGCTTAAGACTAGTCTCCTGGAACACAAGAGGTCCTAGTTTCTTAAAGAAAAAGAAACTAAAACATGATCTGCTGCAGAACAATGATATCCTGCTATTCCAGGAGACCTGGCTCGTTAACCACATTGAGATAGAGGGTTTCACAGTTCTAAATCTTGGGGCGTCACAAAAACTGAAAGGGAGGCCAGCAGGAGGTCTCTTAATAGTCCTTAAAAACTCAAGCATCAAAAAAATGGTTCCATTGTGCAACAACGTGGTAGGCATACAAGCCTGTAAAGTGGAACTAGAACTAGCAGTTTCACCTAGTATAATCTTCGTACTCATTCATATTTATTGGAACCCAGCCAGTACGAGCATCCAAGAGTTTACAGAAGCTCTGCATACTACACTCACGACAGCAAAGACTGACTAGAAGGGAGCCCAAGTTATACTCGCAGGGGATTTTAACGCAGACCATATTAACCCAGGGAGTGTGGGGGCTGGTCAATCTAAGCCGAGAATATCACGGAAGGGCAAATACTGGTGGGACTTCCTCTCATCTTGGGATCTTGAAAGGATATATGAGAAAAAGAGGGGTGCGGAAACAGGAGATCCTACATGGCGTCAGGGGTCCTCCCAATCCACTCTAGACTATATTTTTGTCACATCGAGTCTCACAATTCACTGCCCCAGCCTCACACTCAACTGGGAAGGAGGTAGCGACCATGCAAGTTTGGAACTCCGGTTCCCGGAAATGCAGAATGTTTCCCACCAGCTTAGCCCCAGGACCTTGAAGGCTTGAACGGCAAATTGAGAGTGGTTAAATACAAATAAGGAGGGAAAAACTGAATGCACTTCTTGAAGCAGTTCCCTCCCCAGTATGGATTGAGGAATCTCATCCAGAGAAATTCGGGAATTTTGTATGGTCAATTTGTCCTCCAAATGAGATAAAGGCCACAGGGAAACAAATACATATCCATCATTTTGATGAAGAAACACACATATCCATCATTTGATGAAGAAACACACAAACAGAAGAGAATCCTGCGACAAACACTCCGCCATATAAGGAAAAATGGAGTGGAGGGCTCTATTGACTGTATGCAAAAACTAAAGAAGGCTAAGCAATCCTACAAAAACTGGACAAAGAACCATAGATTTCAAAAAGCATAAGAAGATGGGGAGAGAATGCTCTATCTACTTAATGCCAACAACTGCAGAAACTTCTGGGCGGCGCTCAATCAATTGGAGTCTGGCCACAACAGCTCCTTATGCAATTTGGTATCAGAGCAAAATTGGGTGGACTTTTTGTCTATAAACTTTGAACACCCGGGATCCAGAGCGTTCATTGGGCCATTTGCCAATTGGGCACTGACATTTAACATACAAGATATTGAGGAGCTGATTGCTTCTTCTTCCACGTCAAAGGCGGCTGGGCCTAATGGACTCACTTACCAGGTACTAAAAAAATCATCCTAAATTATGGGCAAAGCTGCTATACCATCTATTCCAGGAAATCCTTAAGAACAGGTCTTATCCCTCGTCATGGAAGAGCGCAATAATTATTCCATTCTTTAAGGGGGGCGAATAGGTTAAGCCCAGCAAGCTATCGACCTATCGCCCTCCTGGATATAGATAGCAAACTCTTCATGCAACTACTGTTGAAAGAACTCACAACGTGGGTGGACTCCAAACAGATCCTCTCCCAGCACCAAACAAGCTTCAGGAAAGGACTTTCTACCAGCCTATTTGGTCTCCTCCTGAACCTTCTAAGTGAAAGATCTAATGAGAAGGAGGGCACTCTGCTATTCGGGGCCTGGGTCGACCTATCCAAAGCATTCGATCTAGTGGACAGGACTCTTCTCTGGCAGAAGCTTCACATCTGGGGGATTCCAGCAC
The DNA here is from genome assembly GCF_040938575.1 of Ambystoma mexicanum. Taxonomy (NCBI): domain Eukaryota; kingdom Metazoa; phylum Chordata; class Amphibia; order Caudata; family Ambystomatidae; genus Ambystoma; species Ambystoma mexicanum. Next base: position 1,078,760,007 of record NC_090936.1, on the reverse strand, counting down.
CCCTGTTGGCGATGCTCATAGAGCTACACAAGAACACTACTGTCAGGATGAGGCTGGATGACGCCGGCAATCTCTCAGAAGTAATACAGGTTCTCAAGGGAGTTCAACAGGGGTGCTTGGGTGCCCCCTTATTCTTCAATCTATTTTTGTCCGACCTTGGAGATTTCCATTTGTAAGAGGATTCAATTCAACACTACAGCTAAGTCAATGCCTAGTCTGGGATACTGAATGGAAACCCTTATTGATATATCTTTACGTCCAGTTCATGCGTTCTGGATGACTACCCCTATATAACACCCCTCTCTTGGAATCCCCCTTACCCCACTGAGCCAAGAAGTAGTTCTGTTTTGCAAGTTTAAAGGGTTTATTTGATAATTTAAACAATAGATATATATATCACACTTTATAATAAATTAATAATTGAATATCACACTTAATCTGAGCAGTAATCAATAATGGATAGTCCGGCACTAGCACACTTCTTTATAATCAATGATGAGTGGTTATAGGATGGATAAGATAGCAACAATACTTTTATGGTTTCAAATGGATGCAGGGTGGAATGAAATTGCAGTACAGAAATACTCAATATGATTTCAACAAAACAATGTAATCACTTTTCTCTGGCAATCCACTCCCCCCTTTATGCAATGCAAGGAAATGGAAGGAAAGCACACAGTTCTCAGAAATGCAATCAAATGTAATTCAGTTCACCCCAGCAAGCTTAGACTACAGAAGTTTGAAACACAGGCCCAAAATGCTTTTATATGTGCTGGCAATGAAGTGAAAAATATGCTAAAATGCTTTTATATGTGCTGGCAATGAAGTGAAAAATATGCTAAAATGCTTTTAATTCCCTCTAGAGGTTCAGGGTGAGTGGTATCTAGTTAATATTAGTCCAGGCTCACTCTAGCAATGATTCAGGGATGGTTCTTAAGAGGCAAACGATTTTTTAGCAAGGAAAGCAAGGAAGCTGCTGTTTTCACACGTGGCTGGATTTTTTACCAAATCGCAAATCGCGGTAAAATTCACGAGTGCGAGAATCGTGATTACGGCAAAAGTATGAGGAGTAGGAAGTCGCTTCTAGGCTTGTTGAAAAGTTGAGATTCTAAGCTTTCAGAGGAAAGTTAAACCAAGTTCCTAGCCCAAACGGTTCCAGAGATACGGACGATTAAATAAAGGTAGTTTTTCGGATTTGACATTTTTAAAAGTTCAAAGCGACAGGTTACAGCTTGCAGCTAGAAAATGACAGGTGACAGCTTTGCAAATGACAGGTGACAACTTCTAGGAGGCAGTTCTGGTTAGATTAAAATAGATTGAATTATATTATTTTAACTAAGAGATTGGTTCTGCACAGTTCTGCTAGGTACTCACAATATATTTTTGAATTAGGCCTCGCCATGGATCTGGTCAGGTTTTGGACTGGACTCCGGTCTGGTCTGGGTCTCTTCACAGTGATCTGGGTCAGCTCTCTGGTTCTGCTAACAGCGGTCTGGGTCAGCTCTGCTCTGCTGGTCTAGCCTCTCTGGATTCTAGATACTGCTCTGCTTTCTAGGTACTGCTACAGGCTCTGGAGATTGATGGATTTGAAGTCTGGATCTCTGGATGTGAAGTCGTCGATCAGCATGCTCCGCAGCAAATGGAATTGAATGTCTCTATCTGTCCTGACTGTCTGCTTTTATGTGTTTTGAAAGAGGGTGTGTGTGCAGCATCACTAGCCAGCCCCTCTTTCAACTTGTCATTGGCCCAATTCTCCCCTCTCCCACGATTGGGGAAGGAACTGTGAGTCAGAGTGATGCTGTAGGTTTTATGGGTCAGAGGATCCTCCCGTGGTCAGTTTGCCCACAAATCTATATTTGATTCAAAATGCACATTTCTCAAATACATAGTGGTTTGTCATTGCATGTACATATTACCTATCACATGAGGTAGTCTCTGTCCCAAATCTGCTCTTCCTAGGAGCTTGGGTTCAAAAATGGCAACATATTTCACTTTTTAGTCGGGTTACCAATATTGGATTTTTCCCCGCATTTACACAGATGTGCCCATGGTGTGTGGGCATGAGGTGGTGGAGTGTCAGATTTTTAACATACATACATTTAGAGCTAAAACCCCCCTGAACATACCACCGGGTCCTACCACGTCTTCAAATGTGCACAAAAAAATCACAAGAATAATGATATTACTTATAAAATTTTCACAAGTCCGCTCTATGAATGATCCATCTTTTTAGATTTATGTTCTGGCCCCAAAGGGGTGTGGTTTCCCCCAGCACCAGGTTGAATTTCTGGTTTTTCCAGTTCTGCCAAGCTAGCTTGCTCTCACAGGCAGTGCTCCTCCCCTTTCCTTCCAGGAGGAAGCCACTTTTACTACCCCCATAATAAAACATTTGCCTGAGTCAGGACAGGGCTTTGTTCAATTTCCTGCAGAGCCCAGGTAATTCAATCAGAGAAGTGTCATATCGCTTTTGGTGGGAACAGCAAAAGGCAGCTAGGCCTGGGAACACAGCTGTTGTGCAAGTCTCAACTCCTGTCGGGGGTAGCTGGTAGGCAGAATTCAGTTTCATTAAGCCAGGTTTCAGATAAAATGTCACTTTTTGTTCCCCAGTTTAAGTCAAGACAATTTTTACATATGCAGCTAGAATGCTGATTCTAAGTTCAAAACTATGACATTTTAACAGTGACAAACTATGTGGCAGTCACAAGTCTGTCCCTCAGTTTATTTACACATTTCGATTTTTGGTCATTTTAAATCCAGTTTCAGTTTAAGCCGCTGCAGACCTGCAGAGCTCAGCCAGTCTTGTTATAAACCTTCAAGTCACTTCAGAATATAACTTTACATTGTATCCACCTCTTAGTAAGTCTTTCTTTGGCCTGCTTTGGGTTCATTTATTCAGTTTTACACCAAAGTCTGGTGGTTTTAAAACGCCGGCTTTCTGATAGTGGTGAGTACTGGTAATGCAACCATTTTTGGGATTTAAGAAATGAATTCCCCACAGTTCTAGGTTGCTTTTGGCAATCAGCATTGCCATTCCCAATGGTTTCAGGCTACTGTGTGGGTAGTCCATTGGTGGTTTTAGGCAGTGCCCTTCTGTGCCCATAACATCGGCAAAAATGGGTGGCAGCCTATTCTTCATGCATTTCCCTGGGCATTTTCTGGGAAGCTCTGGCCATCATGATGTTTTCAATGCCAGTACTGCACAGTTTTTGTGGTAGGGCTCGGATGCATGGGTAAAAACATCCCACACTTGCTTCAGCATCAATGGCATGCCCTAGGATAAATGGGAGAAGAATACACTGGTTGGACTATGCGGACGACCTTGTTTTGTTGGATGGCTCAGCGATTGGCCTACAGCGGCTTTTGTCCAAACTAAGTGAATATGCCAAGTTAAACGGCCTGATAATCAAACCATCCAAATCTAAAATACTTATATTCAAACACCCTAGGAAAGCTCTGCCTTCCAGGAACTGGATCTTAGATGGTAAATAAATTCCTCAGGTCCATGAGCTCACTTACTTCGGATATGAAATCTTAGCTTTTCCAACTTTGGGCATGGTGATACCAGTCATACTTGAAAAAACGTCTAAAATTAATGCTCAGATGAAGAACCTTTATGGGAAATTTTGTAAATTTTCAATATCTCCACTTATTAAATACTACATAGGGAAAGCAGTCCCAGTTCTTCTTTATGGCCTGGAAGCAAAACCTTTGCTGTGGACTATGACTGGAACAAAATTGAGGGACATTTATGGAAAACAACACTACATCTCCCATTATGTACCCCTCTAGCCAGTCTGAGATTTGAATTGGGCCTGATTTCCCTCGCCTGTCGAGTGGATTGCAAACTCTTATCTCTTTACCGTGAGATAATAACAGCAAGAGCGACCACCCTCTACTTCGACGTGCATGAACATTGTAAAAAGACAAAGTCGAAACAACTTCTTGGTCTGGAGGGAAAAGTGGGAAGTACCCTGCTGAGGCTGGATCTAACAACAGAAACACTTATTCAAAACCCCATGAAGGTTAAAAAACAACTCGAAATGTGTGACTGGTTCCTAATGATTGATGGAGTGAGGAATCTCAAGCCACCAAACTTTTTTTTAAAGTAGAGAGAAAAATTGGCACGATTCCACGCTACCTCCAAAAATTCCCAGAACAAAACATAAGAAATAATTTTCTCAGACTGAGATTAAATATAGTTTACACCAGGGAAATCTTGGTCCAAAGAAATCAGGGAGATAAAGCAAAAAAGCTCTGTAGACAATGTGACTCACCGAACTTACAATCACTCAGACACTTGTTGCTAGAGTGCGAAGGCACTTGGGACACAAGATTACAGCTGCTTGGGAGATTTGTAACCAGAGAGGAGAGTTTAACACGGGACTCATTTCTGGTCAAGAAATCATGCTCACTGTGGCAATAGTAAAGGTCTTGGAAACATTTTCCATATTAGCAAAGTGCAACTGTAGGTCGATTAGTGAGCATGAAAAATGAGGTCGATCTGTCATTCTGTGTTATCCTGGTGGTCTTCACTGTTTTTATTCTTTAGTTGTATTTTAATTTGGTAAACAACTGCCATCGTAATTTTCTATTTTTGTAAAGGTTTTCTTGTTAAAACCAAAAACAAATAAATAATTTTAAAAAAAAGAGTAGAATTGATTCATTGTGGATCTCCCCAAATAAACTCCCCAAAAATTCAAACCTATACAAATCAATTAAACATGTTGGAAATGTCCACCCTTCTTTCCATCTCTGAGTACATGATTCCCTGGACTATCACACTTCACTGGACTGTAGACAGTCTCTGATCTTTTTTATTAGAAGCTACTTCATCACATTCTACACAACAGATGGAAAGCCGGATTGTCTCCCTCTTCGCCCACTGAGCAGATAAAAAGTTCTACAGATTGAAGTGTTTCTTTGTCTTCCATTTTGTTCTCAGACTTCACAACCACGAGGCAGGAGAAGTCAACCTGTGTCATGTTTCCTCGCTATTGGGAAATGTTGGAATTCCATTATGCCTTTTCAGTGCAAGAGATGGTAACGGTCTTGTCTCCGATTAGCTGATGCGTGCACTCCAACATGGCGCTTCTACTCGGCTTCGGGGGAGGGAGCTGACCTGGAAACACTCTTCATTGTAGTGGACTCTGTGTTCTCGTGAGTATTCCTCTGTGCACTCTGCCACGCTCATCCTGCTGTTCTTCTCCTGTTCCTTCATCCAAGTCCTGTTCTCCTTCTCTTTCCAATTCTCAGACTCTCCTACCATTGCTCTACCCTGTTCCACTGGCATTCCGCCTTCAGGCTCCAGCGTGTCTTCCCTGGATCCATTGGACCTGCTTGATTCAGCTCAGTGGTATCATCCAGGGCACCAATCCTCCTGCTATTGGCTGTATGGAGCTCTCTGCTTGAAGCAGGGGGGTTCATTCCCCCGACGGTCTTCCACTGTATTGCACTGCTCCTGTGGGGGCGTCTTCCTGACGGCCAGTACCTTCTTGGCCGGCAGGCTGGACTTCTATGGGACAGACCTCATCTATTTGGCTCCCGATGTCACACCAGACCGCATGTGAGGAACAAACATATGTCATGCGCTCCTCACGCCTGTCTCCTTGGCGTTTGTGGAGCAATTGGCGACTATGTCACCATTAGAAGGTTCCCTTCTCTTTCTGTTACTTCCTGTTTAATGCTCTAGCGTTTCTGTCCTCTGTTTGTGGTTACGCATTTAACCACGCCCATTGTTTTGCTCCAGCGCATTGCAACCATTCGCTCTTAGCTCCGGGTACTCGCGCTGTGCTTTTTTGTGACTTTTTGCTAAATTTTGCCTTCCGGCATTACTCCCTATGTGCTGCCGAAATTTGTAAAAGCGTTTCTGAAAACGCCAACGTTCTGCCGCCTAACATTGCGTTCGAGTAGCATTGCGAGCTAACTGCTCTTGCTACACTGGTGCCTGCTTCCTGGAGGAGGCGGGGCGCTGCAGCCTCACGTGACGAATCACGTGACATCCACCGGGCCTCAAAACCAACCCTAAACCAGCCGAGGGGTGTGTGCTGCCGAAATTTGTAAAAGCGTTTCTGAAAACGCCAACGTTCTGCCGCCTAACATTGCGTTCGAGTAGCATTGCGAGCTAACTGCTCTTGCTACACTGGTGCCTGCTTCCTGGAGGAGGCGGGGCGCTGCAGCCTCACGTGACGAATCACGTGACATCCACCGGGCCTCAAAACCAACCCTAAACCAGCCGAGGGGTGTGTGCTGCCGAAATTTGTAAAAGCGTTTCTGAAAACGCCAACGTTCTGCCGCCTAACATTGCGTTCGAGTAGCATTGCGAGCTAACTGCTCTTGCTACACTGGTGCCTGCTTCCTGGAGGAGGCGGGGCGCTGCAGCCTCACGTGACGAATCACGTGACATCCACCGGGCCTCAAAACCAACCCTAAACCAGCCGAGGGGTGTGTGCTGCCGAAATTTGTAAAAGCGTTTCTGAAAACGCCAACGTTCTGCCGCCTAACATTGCGTTCGAGTAGCATTGCGAGCTAACTGCTCTTGCTACACTGGTGCCTGCTTCCTGGAGGAGGCGGGGCGCTGCAGCCTCACGTGACGAATCACGTGACATCCACCGGGCCTCAAAACCAACCCTAAACCAGCCGAGGGGTGTGTGCTGCCGAAATTTGTAAAAGCGTTTCTGAAAACGCCAACGTTCTGCTGCCTAACATTGCGTTCGAGTAGCATTGCGAGCTAACTGCTCTTGCTACACTGGTGCCTGCTTCCTGGAGGAGGCTGGGCGCTGCAGCCTCACGTGACGAATCACGTGACATCCACCGGGCCTCAAAACCAACCCTAAACCACCCTTGTGGCGTAAAGCCCTGTGGAGTTAAGCCCTCTGGCTGTTATACGGCTGTTGTGCGTGCCGTGCCGATGCTGTTGAAGGAAGATTAAAATACAGGATCCTAAGTAAGCAAATCAGTTATCTCAGTGAAATATACATTGTTAACACCTGGCTGGGGGGGAGAGTCGGACTAAGGCCGCTCCTCAAGCTGTCGGGCGTTCCCACTCCGGGTGGTTCTTTTGGATTGGCACCTTGATATCCCATTTATTGACATTTTAACTCTACTTTTCAACCATTCATTAACTTTCATCATTATATGACTTGTGACGATAATTTTAACCAAACAAACTAATTATTTTCCTATACGAAATTGTATAATTTTGGTTTTTATTCGCTCCCATTCTAATTGATGGTATTGGCTGCTCATTTTATAGTTCTATTATCTGCTGATCCCTGATATTAGTTTAATTTACCTCAGGGGCTGCGAAGGTCTCTTCTCCCCTGTTAATTTTAAGAAACGGAGTGCATTTTAACTATTGAATTGATTAGGTCCTAGGTACATTTATTATAGATTTACTTGTGATAGGATTGATTTAATTTTTGGGTGACTCGCCTTCTCAGGGATTAATATTTACTCCTTCTCATATCTTATTTATATATATCCCCCCTAACGCTCTATTAACATGGCCCAAAGCCCATGCTCACATAATTTGAGATCTAAAAAGGGGAAGAAAAGCGTATCCACATCTAATATCAAATTAGGAACCCAGAAGCCTGGTAAAGGGAAAAAATTAAAAAAGGGAAGTAAGAATGAGCTTATTTGTGAGACTAAAGACGTATTAGAACAACCTAAGATACCCAGCTTCTTTACTATAAAAGAAAAAGTAACGGCATCTGACAATGTACCCCCCCTCCCTCCCCCCTCTAATAGCTTGAGGATTGACAATGTATTCCCCCTCCCTCCCTCCTCTAATAGCTCGAGGATTGACAATGTATTACCTCCCCCTCCTCCCTCTAATAGCTCTATGATTGATAATAATTCGCTGTTGACATTAGTACATAAATTCAGGCGTCAATCTATGGGAACGGGAACAAATCTGGAAATTTCTGCAGTAGAGGATACCAATATGAATAATATTATCGGTACAAATCTGTCAGCTTCTCCAGATTTGGATAAATTTGCACAGAGAGATGATGAATTTAATTTGAGCAATGAGTCTTATAATTCTATGAGTAACCATTCTGAAATTTCTGTTAACAGTGATAAAAGTAGGGTAAGTGAAAACTCACTTAAATCTGGTGAGAAATTGGATGCCCTAACTACCATGATGGATGTCCTCTTGACCATTTGCACTAAATTGCTTAAAGAACAGAGTGACACAAAATCATTGGTACTACAGAATATTGATAATACCAGATCACTTGGGATTATGATAGAGGAATACTGTGGAAATGATTTTAAAAAGGGGAAAAGGTATACCGTGGAGTCTAATGAGGTGTTAGGAGACTTGAGTGAGTTGGTTTTGGTGGTTGAAAAAGAAAATGAGAATACCACTGTACAGACTAATATTTCCCATATGGAACAACTTAATTCAAGGGAAAACTCGGCTGATAAGACTAGTATTAGTGTGAGAGAGGTAGAAATAAGGATAGCTCAAGGCTCTAGGAGGCGTACTAGGCGAAATAGAAAAAATAAAAAATCCACCCGTAAAAGGATGGCGATGGACAAGACTAAAACTACTAAGATTGTTAAAAAAAAATTCCCTGGCTCTAGCAAATACCGCCCCTTCAGACTCTGAATGCGTAGAAGTGGGGAACCACTATGAAATTATTGAATATCAGCGGAAGTCGGACAAAGGGAAAAAAGTGGTAATTAAAAGTAAGGGACTAGAAAACTGGCTAAAGGGTAAGGATGATATAATAGAGGAAAGTGAATTTGAGGACATGGTACCTATAGAAAATAATTTTAAATATGTTGAAATCCCATATAATAACAATATTATGCCTCTCACAAAAAGGGAGAGGGAAAAATATATCAAAGAGATGGAACGATTGGCCATGCATAGTAACCAAAAAACAAGTATGGCAAATTTTGTGGGAATAAATGAAGAACCCCTACTTATAGTGGGGAAAAGTATTAAAATCATAGAAAAATCCACTCTTGATGAAAGCCCATTTTTAAATCGGGCTTGGTTACTGAATAAACTGTCACACATTCCACAGTTACAAAATATTAACTCAGGGGATATTGAATCTATTATCCTGCCAGAATATGGAAGCTGGGAAAACTGGGTCATTGTCCAATTTAGATCTGCGGTTTTTGTTGACCTTATAAGGGAATACTCTAATGGAGTATGGGGCAATAACTATGAAATTGTGATATGCCACTCCGCAATTCATAATGATCGGAATGATAAAAACATGGATTTGGTGGGAGCTTTACCTACTACTATGGAACCAAGAATTAAAAACGTAGAAGTAAAGTCTTTGGAGGGAAATACTACTACTCAGAATTGAGATGAGGTATGTATTAATGAATTCAATCTCCTCTCTTGGAATAGTAGAGGTTTTAATTCCCTATTACACAAGGATGGTATCCAATTGTTGTTGGAGAGTGATGTTTTTGCTTTACAAGAAACCTGGGTAACTGGGGAAATTCTACTTGATGGATATAATATCTGGAGTAAAGCTGCTGCCAAAGGTGAAAAGGGCCGGCCGTATGGAGGGTTATGTATTGGGGTAAAAAACCATCTCTCATTTAAACCTCATGAGAAGCACGGGAACTTACCTAATGTTATGTGTGCAATCATAGATAGGGGAAGGTTATCAGGGAATTTCCTTCTCATTAACATTTACTCTCAACCGGGGGGGGATGATGTTCAGGAGATTGGGGAGCTTCTAAACCATACCATTGAAAGCTGGACCCTGGATTCTCCTCAGTCCGAAATTTGTATAGTGGGTGATTTTAACGCCCACTGTGACTCTGTTGTAAGGGAGATAAATAGGTGCAAAGAATTGTGGGACGAAACGGTCATTACTGCTTCATTGGAAACACAGGAGGGCAACCTGGTTGATGGGTTAAATACCCAGTTTGGGCAGGGATGCCGGTGGATGAACCTTATGTCTAGTTGGGGGTTAGAATATTTTGGTACTGGGGCAACCTGGACAAATGGGAAGGTAGGATATAGGTTAGATTATATGTTTGTAAGTAAAAAACTAAGCCAATCTACGATCTATTTTGAACACATAGACACCACTTTGAGTGACCATACACCCATTAGGGGTACATTTTTTAATGGCCCGAAAAAGCAAAGTTGGGATGTGGGCAATGTGATGGATATTCAAGTTTCTGCAGGTGGAAACAGGATCACTTGGTCGGATAAAAATTTAATTATCTTTAATGAGCTGTTTGATCGCCTGATCATTGATGGCCAGGATATTGCGCGTAATGGCCTCAATTCGATAACGAATTTGTTGGGCATAATACGGAGGACAAACAGCAACCTTATTGTGAAAAATAAAAAGGGAAAAAATCATTCCCACAAATTTCATCAAGTGATTTATGACAGGAAAAAAGAAATGACGGGTGAGATTCGTAAACTCAAGCAGACATGTGACTTAGATGACGAAGAGAGAAGTAAGAGAACCAGTAATATAAAGACACAATATAAAAACTGCCTAAAGGATTATAAGTATAGTACTAATAATGTTAATTGGAGGTGTTTATATAAGATATGTAAAACCCATGATTCAAAAAAATGTTGGTACCTATATCGACAATTCTTGATGGAGGAAGATTGTAGGGAAAATACTAATGTGAGCCAGGAGGCTTGGAAGCAGTACATTACTGATCTCTACTTCAAGATTAGTGATATGTCTGCTATTCCTACTGGTATAAATTCATACAGCTATAATACATTTCCCTTTGGTATTCAGGACATTATTAAAGTGATCTCTAAAATGAAATCCTCACGTGCCCCCGGCCCAGACGGGTTAGCTAATGCTGTTATAAAACAAAATCCCAGGAAATGGGCAGTGACTTTGCTCCAGCTATTCACTGGTATATGGGAGACAGGCCGCATACCGAATAGCTGGAGGAAAGCTATAGTAGTCCCTATTTTTAAAAAAGGGGACAGAAAATTGCCCGATAATTATAGATTGCTGGCCATGGCAGACAGTAGTTGTAAGATCTTCTGCTCCCTGTTAGTTGACAGCTTGAATAACTGGATAGAGGAAAAGGGTCTTCTGTCTGCTCTCCAAACTGGCTTCCGCAAAGGATATAGCACCCTCGATAATCTAATAATGTTGAAACACATTATAGCAGGGTCTAAGGATAAGGGGGAAAAACTATATGTGTGTTTCGTTGATTATTCGAAAGCCTTTGACAGTGTTAATAGGGGACTTTTGTGGAAGAAATTAAGAGAGAAAAAGATCTGCCCCAAAATTTTGCATTTTTTGGAAGAAATGTATAGGGAAACTACTGTCTCCATATGTTTGGGCAAAGGAGGGATGTTATCACCGGAGATCGCTACTAATACTGGACTGAAGCAGGGATGTGTCACATCGCCTATATTGTATAACTTGTATGTTTCAGATATGTGGGAAAGCTTTACCATCATAAATAATTTCCCACCAATAGTGGCGGGGAAACCCATATGTGGCCTTATGTATGCAGATGATACCGTCCTCTTGGATAAGACTCCGATAGGGCTGCAAAGAATGTTGAATGGCCTACTAGCTTACTCTGAAGCAAATAACCTCAGTATTAATATAAATAAGACTAAGGTAATGGTATTCGGAGCTAGAAAGTTAGAAAAGAAAAAACTTTCCTCAAGATGGCAGATAAACTGTATTAAATTGGAGGTTGTTGAGGCCTATCCATATTTGGGGATGCCTATTCTGAGCAATCCCTGCATACATTTTTTCCAGGAGGCGGTTAATCTAAAAGTACTAAAGAAATGGAAAGTCATACGGAAATATATGACCAGTAAAGGCGGCCACTCAATCGAAGGGTTACTTGAGATATACAAAAGCTGCATTATACCTGGTATTCTGTATGCGCTGGAAACAGTAGAAAGTAAATATTTGAGTAAACTACACCTACTTGAAGGGAAGATCTGGAGACCAGCCCTAGGACTCCCCAATTCAGTACCAATACAAGCTATAAGGTGCGAACTGGGGCTCATATCCCTCTTGACTCTGTGGAAAATCGAATGTTGCAAACTCTATTTTAGAATAATCTCAGGGGACGGGGATGAAGGAAGTCTGCTTAACCTTATAAGACAAAATAAAAGTGAAGGCAGATTTAAGAATTCCTATATGCTAAATCTTCAAAAAATAGTATTATCTTTTCTAGAAGCCCTTGGCTATAATGAATTCATGGGAAAAGATAACAGAATGTGTATTAAGAAAAGTCTTAAAGATAAAGCTTTTATTTGGGATCTGTGCGAAAACCAACCTTATCTTCATAATAAGCCCAGATACTCTGTTTATGCTCTCCAAGGCCTCAAACCTGCCACCCCAAGACAATATCTGCTAAACACGGGAAGCAGAGCTTTGAGAAGATTTATCTTGCAACTACGTTTGAACATTCTCCCGTGTAATGATATAATCGGGGCAAGAACAAAAACTCCCCGTGCAGAAAGATTGTGTAGGCACTGTAATATAGAGGTGGAGACAGCAAGACATATTCTAACTTCATGCACCAAATTAAGGGAATGTTATTTTAAAGGGTATGCAAATTTTGTAGAGGATATGCGAAGGATTGAATCTGACCAATTCTGGTCAGTTATTTATGATGGAGAGATTAAGGTTTTTATTGGGGCAGCCTTTTATATTTGGAAGCGAGCAATATGATGTATGCTTTCTTATGTGTAATATGTAACTGTGTTTGGTTGATATAATATTTTTGTAGTGTATAGGGTTTTAATTAACCAATAAACACTTTAATTAAATAAAAAAAATAAAAAAAATTACTCCCTATCATTCCTGCCTCCATTCCTGTTTGCTTCCTTGCTTTCACACTACCTGTGCTTTCCGCTTCCCGCTCCAGTTTTCCTTCCGTCGGCTCCGCTGTCTCCTTCTTTTCTACGGTGTGCTCTGCTCCTCCCTCTTCTTTTTCTGTTGTTCCTTCCCTTTCAATTTTCCCCAATTTCCTTTACTGTGGTTTCCTCATCGCAAGAGGCACCTTCTTCCGCTTCCTTTTTCCAGTCCTCTTGCTTTCATTTCTCGCTCTTCTTGCCTTTCTTTCCTGTTACCATATAGGTCCTCTCTCTTTCGCCTTTTGCTTCCTTCGCCCCTCCGTTTTGACCGGCTTACCGATTGCTGGGCATTATCCACCGCCTGCTCATTGGTGCTGTTCTCCTCCTCCAAATAAGGAAGCTGTGTTACGTGGGATACCTTCCTGGAGTACTAGTCTATTTTTTCATCCTTCGCTGGACAAGTGACCTTGACCACCTTCATCTACATCCGAAATTGGATTCCGCTTCTGTCATCAAAGACCCCTCATCAAAGATTGCTTCTATACCATCTAAAGAGAGTTATTTTTTAGCTTTGCTTTTTTCCTCTCATTGACGCCTTTGGGAGGGGGTCCTTTGCTTCCCTGTCTCTCCAGGGTGACAGAGTGGCTTCCACCCGAGGAAGGCCATATCTCTACTCAAAAAAGAAATCTCTGAGAAGAAAGAGGCGAAGACACAAATCCTCTTCTGAAGACCCAGGAGAGGAGGAGGGGGATCTGGATGTGAAATTGTCTACTCCTGAGAAAACCAGTATTGACAACATATCTCGGGCACTGACAGTGACAGCCTATCTTCTGACCCAATTGTTTATATTGTTATTGTTGTCAGGGAAGTCTTTTACACTGCAGATTTTTTTTAAAAAGTATGCTTTTTGTCCTCCAAAAAATAATGGAATGGCTTGCATATTTCTATGCATGAGTTGTATGTTGTTCTCTGACAAATGGTGAACTGGCGATCCAGCACCGGCTCTGTGGAAGTTTTAGGAGTTTGGCAGCTTTTCCTATGAAAATACCAAAAAATGGAATTACCATTACCACATCTTGTAACTTGAAGGGTCTGCAGGAGTCTGATTCAAGGGCCCCCTTCAGTTCTTCCCCATGTTATAATGCCATAGGATTCCATGAGGCAATGTCATAATACCACCTGCGGTATTGAATGATAACACCTCATCCATTAATGCTTGCGTTTGGTGGAACAATAGGGTTTCAGGATTGAAACTCTAAACTTATGTCAGTGGTAAAACATGCACTGTTTCCAAATGCTGCATGTGTTGCCATCGTTGGGAAACCCGTGATCAGGCGCTGTATGTTTTCTGCACCTGCCATTTGAAACGCCATGCCCTCATCCTTTGATATATGACTGCATAACTCTTAGTAATCGCGAAGAGGCTCCATCAGGATTTGCCAGTTTTTGATGCCTCTTTGGGTGCTGGACATTTCTCTTATTTCCCGCTGTTGAATATAACAACATGTCTTGGGACATGTTTTCAGTCTAGTGATATGTATTTCTCGGTCACAGCCCAGGATTGCAATAGTACATCTCACAAACAGCGAAGGCACCCGTATAAAATCCAATTGTGAGTCTGTGAAGTATACTACGTCTTAATCAATACCTTCCTAAACCCGGACTTGCCCTTTCTGGATCAGCAGTAAAGAGACATCTTTTTTTTATTTTAATGATTTTTATTGTTAAAATATTGATTTTGATACAGATATCAACAGGTTACAGACTTTGAATAAAACAAGAACAACAGAGAAATGACATAGTAATTGATTTTGATCCTTTGTAATAGTATTTCTATAAGGTTAAATCATTTGTTAAATTCACTTGCGAATGTAATATGAACTATAATAGATATAAACCGCATTAATATAACATGTAGTTTAGAATTAATTATATCACCGGTCTGCAACGAGTGATTTATATATAGTGAAAATAGAGATTTGGGGGGAGACGTACAGGGAGACAGACTAGAGACATATAAGGATAAGGAGGGAAGAGGATAGGGGGGGGAATGGGTATATTGGATTATTTCATTAAAACAATCTAATCATTTCAAACATTATCAAGTTCTAGCATTTTTGAATAAGTATGGCAATATGAATAATGATGCTAATATAAGAATGTAAATTTATGTACCATGAGCAGTTGCATTAAAACAGTTAAGATACCTGGTGAAAAAATACCATTTAGCATTATATTTAGGAATTGTGTTGTGATTATTGGCCATGCACATCTCTAGTTTATGAGTGTTACAAATGGTGTTCCACCAGATTTTGGTGGAAAGTGAACTAGAGTCTTTCCAGTTAGCCGTAATACATTTTAAAGCTATACAGATGAATAAGTCATAAAGTCTTGCAGAGTCAGATGGGAAATAAGTTGTAATGGCTATACTTCCTAAAAATATGTTAACAAAGGAAAAGGGCACATCAACACAGAAGATACATTTAAGAAGCTTCCAGATTTCCTGCCAAAATTTAACAGTAAATGAACATTCAAAAAACATATGCATATACGTGGCGGGAGATATGCCACATGACCAACATTTAGCATTATAATTCGGATTAGACTTAGCTAATTTGGTTGGAGTAATAAATGCTCTGTGCATGAAGAAATAATAGTGTTGTGATATATTTGCTGATACCGATATTTGTTTAATTTTAGCAAACAGACGATGCCATATTTCATCTTCAAACATGAAGCCCAAATCAAGTTCCCATTTCAGACGTATAGGGCAAATCTTAAAATTTGAGGTGAGCATATTGTAAATTTTTGAGGCTCGAACTTCACCACCTGTGGTAAGGTGCATTAGTCTAAGGGCATCAGGAGTAAGAATTTCATTGGAAAATTGGGCAAGTGCATCAAGGCAGGAATTAATTAAGTTGTTATAAAATTGAAAGTCTTTCTTAGTAATGTTAAAAGTGGTGGAGAATTGCTGAAAGGAAAGGACATACGTGTCATCTATAATCTGTTGGACGAATCTGATACCCTTTTGAATCCATGTTTTGCGGTTAAGGATCTTGTTATTAATTACTATGTTCTTATTATGCCATAATAGTGGGGAAAGATGCTTACTAGGAGTGATAGTGTGAGGAAAAAGAAAGATTTGTAGAGCAGATATTGAGGCTTTAATAGGGTCTGAAATCTTTTTAGTTGAATGTTTGAAAATGTATATGTAGTCCGTGATTTCGTGTGGTAAAACTACTTGTTTTTCTAATGTACACCAGGTTGGGATATCAGTGGATATAGGATCAATGAACCATTGACGAGATTGTTTTATAAGAAATGCATGATGATATGATTTAAAGTCAGGGAATCTAACTCCCCCCATATCATAGGGGGCTTTCAGTTTTGTCAGGGCAATTCTCTTACTTTTTCCTTTTCCCCATAGAAAATTAAGTAGTATAGAGTAAATGGATTTGAAAAAGGAAAGGGATAATGGGACGGAGAGAAGTTGCAGATAGTATAGTATTATGGGAGTAAGCATCATCTTGATAGTATCTAAGCGCCCCCACCAGGAGAGGTATAGTGGAGACCATTTGGATGTTAGATCCTTGAGGGTGCCCAGTAGTGTTTCAGTGTTGAGTTTGATCGTATTTGGGATAGTTGGGGCAAAACGAAGACCTAAGTATTTGACTGAGCTATTGCACCATTTGAGGCCAAAAGTGACGATATCATGTTTAAGGCAGTATGGATTTAAGGGCATAATTTCTGATTTCTGTGTATTTAATTTATATCCTGATACTTGACCGAATTGTGATAAAATACTCAAGAGGTTGGGAATGTGAAGTTTGGGGTTTTTAATTAATATAAGAATATCATCTGCATATGCAGCTATTTTATTTATTGAAGCACCGACTTGAATTCCTGGAATGTTTGTGGTAGATCTTATTGATTCTAGAAGTGGTTCAAGAGAGAGGATATATAGTAATGGTGAGAAGGGGCAACCTTGACGCGTTCCTCTTAGTAAGTGAAAGGAGGAGGAAGTTTGACCATTTAAGTAAATAGCCGAATTGGGGGCAGAGTAAAGCAGTTTGACCAGTGAAATAAATTTTTCACCACAACCATGCCACCGTAGAGTTTGAAACATAAAATTCCAGTCGACACGATCGAAAGCTTTTTCCGCATCTAATGCAATGGCCGCATAGCCTTGTGTGTCTTTTTTGTCATTGGCAGCAAGGTTGATGGCGTTTAATAGGAGTCTTGCATTAGAGGATATATTACGTCCCTTTACATATCCTGTTTGGTCTGGTTTAACTAGACTTGGGAGTGAGGATTCGATTCTATTGGCAAGTATTTTGGCAAAAATTTTGCTTTCAATATTGATAAGGGAAATGGGTCGATAGTTGCTAGGAAGAGTAGGGTCCTTGTTAGGTTTTGGAAAAATGATAAGTAAAGCTTCAGAAAATGATCCCGACGAACATTTTTGCGAGATAAAATATGAAAAAAGGTTTTTGAGCTTAGGTGTTAAGGATTGAGAGAATGTGTTATAGAATTCTGTGGATAGTCCATCAGGGCCTGGTGCTTTTCCTTTTCCGAGGCCATGGATGGCTTTGGTAATCTCGATAGACGTGATGTCTTTTTCTAGATGAGATAGATCAATGTCAGGGTAGGTGGTTCTACTGATGTTGTTCAAAAAGGAATCAATGTTATCTCTGGGAATAGCGCATTCTGGAGTATATAGTTCCGTATAAAATCTTCTAAAGCATTCCAATATTTCATCAGGCCTATGATGCATCTTGCCCAGCTTATCTTGAATGTGAGAGACTTGAACTTTTTCTTTTTTGGTTTTTAGATAAGAGGCTAACATTTGACCTGCTTTATTAGAAGTATGATAGATCTTAGTTTTATACTTAAGAATGGTTCCTGCCGCCAACTCAGTAATTTCTTTATTGATTTCAAAGCGTATCTTAATAACTTGTCGTAGATTGGCTGAGTTAGTGTCAGTATAATAATGTTGTTCTGCAATAGTGAGTTTAGAGTAAAGATCGTCGAGATGTTTTTTCCTGATTTTTTTATTCTTGCCTGATAGGGCCATTATGTGGCCACGAAGGGCCGCTTTGAAAGCGTCCCAATTATTGACAGTGGAGGTATCTTGATCTTGGTTTTCGTTAAAGTATTGTTGAATGAAAGCGTTGATGGATTGAATAGATTTAGGATCATTTAAAAGAAAATTGTTAAGTTTCCATCTAGGAGAACCCTTTTTCATATCTGTAAGGGAGAAGGAAGTAATGACAGGAGCGTGGTCAGAGATAATGATATTGGCAATCTTTGAGTCTATAATGGATCCCGAAAGAGTTTTAGTAGCAAAAATATAATCAATACGTGACAATGTGTTGTGTGGGGGAGAATGGTAGGTATAATCCAAATGTGAAGGATGAGATATCCTCCATGAATCAATTAGTCCTGTCTCTCCTAGACAATTTATAAAGGATTTGTGAGTTTTGTTGGGTTTGAATATGCAACTGGATTTTCGATCTAAAAAGGGGTCAAGAACCTGATTGACATCGCCACACATTATCAGGTTGACGAAATCATTTTTCAAAATCATTTGTTTGATATTATTCCAAAAGGAGGGATCTGGTAGTGTAGGTCCGTAAATGTTGAGAATTGATAATTGTGTCGTGTC
Source organism: Ambystoma mexicanum (assembly GCF_040938575.1). Lineage (NCBI taxonomy): Eukaryota > Metazoa > Chordata > Amphibia > Caudata > Ambystomatidae > Ambystoma > Ambystoma mexicanum. Next base: position 1,078,741,543 of record NC_090936.1, on the reverse strand, counting down.
AATTAGCAGTTTCACCCAAACCCATCTACCATTTGTATCTGCATCTTGGGCAAGGATTTTGTAGGGTTGTTTTTTGCTAATAAGTATCGCGACACCATTTTTCTTGGATAAAGCTGGGCTAGCAACAACCTCCTTCACCCAAAGAGATTTGAGTTTCATTGATTCTTTGAGGGATAAGTGTGTCTCTTGTAGACAAGCTATTGTTGGTTTAAATTTATTTAAGTGAGATAGTACTTTACATCTTTTCATTGGATTCTTGCAACCCTTAATATTCCATGTTATGCATTTAAATATCATCTGGCTGGCGGAAATTTGATATTCATACATCTTATAGCTATCGTACAAAAATACACATATACCATTGTCATTCGATTGAAATAATGTATACACCAATATTTGTGCTGAAGGAAGGAACATTGAGGGTCAGGGAAGGGAGATAGGGGTTTGATCACATCTTGACCGATAGTATACCATGACGAATGAATGAATTTGGGGATCAAACAGGACATGGGATAAGGAGTTAAGGGGATATATATATGGGGGATAGGAAACGCCTACCGAGTCGCTAACTAGGAAAAAGCGACTTCCTGTGGAAGAAGGACCCAAAAGAGCGCCCACCCCACATAGTTAATATCAATGTAAGTTCAAAGCATTAGGTAATTAGATACTTATGAGTGTAAAAGTCAAGTGATGGGGAACCAGTTTTAAGTAGTAGATGAATTAGAGGCCGTCGCTGGAGAAGAGATGTCCATGTTTTCATTTTTGATGGATTGTATGAAGAGCCTTAGGTCAGCGGGATCATCAAAGACCGCAGAGCGTCCTTCGTATGTAACTTTAAAGGAGCAAGGGTGGAACAGGCCGTATCGGACATTAAGTTGTTTAAGGGCAGGCCGGAACGCCAGAAAGACCTTTCTTCTTTGGGCTGTACTTCTAGCCACATCCTGTGAGATAAATAACTTACTACCATGCCAGATTAGAGATTTACGTTCTTTAGCTGTGGAGATGATAAGTTGCAGTTGAGAGTATTCTAACAGGTAAAAAATGAGCGTTCTTGGTGGCTGACGAGCTGAGGGAGAGGCTGAGGGTTGGCCAATCCTATGGGCACGTTGTATATTAAAAGTAGTTTCCAAAGGCAAATGTAGTATGGCCGGTAGGAATTTTTGTAGGAAGGCAATGGGGTCTGTGCCCTCAGCTCCTTCAGGCAGGCCCGAGATGCGTAGGTTGTTACGCCTACTCCGATTTTCCAAATCTTCGTTATGCTTTTGAAGTTCTTTGATGGATTTCTCCATTTGTGCAACCTTGGGTGATAAATCTTCAAGCGCGCCAATTCTTTTCTCTGCCTCATCTACTCTGTTGATAACTCCCATCCACCTTTCATCAAGTTGTTGTAACTTTGTGTTAGTGGTTTCCATAAAGGGTTTGAGTGCCCTTATTTCAGCTAGAATGGTTTCAATCGCGGAGTCTGAGAATCCAATTGGAGGTGGGGAGTCATTTTTGGGTCTTTTTAGAGTAGTTGAGGAGGCGGTGGCGTCTTTGGTAGAGGTGCCATTTTTTAGATTTGCCTTGCTGGTTGCCATAACTGAGAAGATGATAATATGTGCGAGTAGTTATGGCGTGTAAATTTTTTTTTTTTTTTTTTTTTTTTGTGGAAGATATTTATGCTGACGAGTAGTATATAATTATTACATCCATATTATTCCCAAAGCTTACCTCTGACCTGGAGAGACCAAAACGTGGAAAAGCCCTGAATAATAAGGAATATACTACTGAAGGTTGCAATAGATTTGTTGTTTATAGCTGTTGTCCATAGATAGGGTTTGGACTAGTGGAGCTGTAGGTATAAACCGGCTGTGAGATTATAATCCTGCTTGACAGACCAATATCGGTAAGTTGCAACTAGAAGGCATGGTAGTAATATAAGGTTTAACGGAGAAATGGGTTTTTGTAGAAGGGAGATTGACTGACGTGCTTAGTATTGTGAGCCTGTTCGCCCCTTTAATAACTTTTATCTTCCTTGATAAGGTTGGAAACCTGTGTTGCCTCTATTATACTTCAAACTTTTCAGTCTTTCTTGTTTGTTTTAAACGTTTTTTTTTTTTTTTTTTTTTTTCCCTAAGCCTTTCCCACCAGAACGCTTTTATATGAAATGTTAGCGTGTGCGCTTACAAGCAGTTTCTTACTTTAAAGATGTTGTTTTTTTTTTTTTCTCCAGTAGGTGGCGTTCCCGTGAAAAAGTGCTCGAGGTTTAGGCCCAGCCAGCGGTGTCAGCTGATGAAGGACGCCGCCCCTCTCCTCACGAGGGGCGGTTCGCGTTCCGACGTCCCTCCGATGCGGAAGCCCCTGACTGGAACTGCAGCGTGTGAAGTCCCCTCCGACGCCGGAGCCGCGGAAAAGTTCCACCGAGTGCGAGCGGGACGTTCAAGACGCTCGGCATGAAGATAAGGTAAGTATTAATTAAATATTATGTTCCCTAATGCTATTTTTATTTTAATGTGGGGCGGAGCCGATCCTCTAGGCGGCCATCTTGCCTCGGCGCCAAGCCACGCCCCAAAGAGACATCTTTAGTCTGAGTTTACTGCGCGATCAATAGCGGCCATTTTATTAGGCAGACATCATTGAATTAGACAGGTCAAATAGAATCCAAGGTCTCGTACAGTGACGACATTGCAGCGAGTTTGTTTATGTGCCTTTCGGTGTCTCGTGAATGGTTACAGAAGAACAAATCACTAGCAAATCCTTGACCCTCAAGTCCAGCTACATTACCTGCACTGGCTCACGTGGGGTTTGGTGCGTGTTCTTTATCCTCACCTGATTGATGAATAGTTTTGATGACCAGTGTGGGAAAGTGAGTGCAATGCATCATTAATGCCCCAATGTAAAACTATACAACTAGGGGTGAGCAGACAGAACGCTCCCCCTAAAGCCAGACTTGCAAGAACACCTTCTTCAGAGTGGATTTCTGCTGAACTGCCACTGGATCCTGGGCTGATATGTTCACCTGCACCTTTCCCGCAGGGGCCACAGAGCGCATAAGAGTCAGGCTAATGTCTGTCTCCGAAACACAGAAGGGACGCTCCATCCACCGTTTATGGGCAAAGTACTGACCACTAACAACTAATGACACGACAAACTACACCCATCACTAGCTCAACTGAACTATAACGTAAGGCTAATACTGGCAGCACATCACGTGTTTCCATTCACATTGGCCTCCCATGATCCTATTGTGCAACTAGCACCCTGATTTAGATTTCCTCCGTGTCTAACAGTCTAGGCTTCAGTGTCCTTTTTCTTCCTGCCCTCCTTACTGCTACATCGTGCCACGGACCCTTGTGGCCCCAAGGAGCCCCATTGTGAGCTTATCCAGTCGGGCCTCTACAACATGGCTGCCAGGTGTAACGAGGTGTGCTGATGCACACAATCTGCTTTCCTGTGCATAGCCGGATTGGTCTCTGAGAGGATGATATCATATCCCGACCTGGGAGCCGGCAGGCAAATCAGGCCCTCTCTAAAGGCCAACTACAAGGGCTAAGGCTTCCCTGGCTGGGTCTACTTTTTCATCCTGCCCTCTTTGCTGCAACATTATGCCACAGACCCTTGTGGCCTGAGGAGCCCCATTGTGTGCTTATCCGGTCGGGCCTCTACAACATGGCTGCCAGGTGTAACGAGGTGCGCTGATGCACACAATCGGCTTTCTTGTACCTAGCCAGAGTGGTCTCTGAGAGGATTGTATCAAATCCGTGCCTGGGAGCCAGCAGGCGAAGCTGGCCCCCTCGAAGGGCCACGTACAAGGGCTAAGGCTTCCCTGGCTGGGTCTACTTTTTCATCCTGCCGTCTTTGGTACAACGTCATGCAGCGAGGAGCCCCATTGTGTGCCTATCCGGTCGGGACTCTACAACATGGCTGCCAGGTGTAAGGAGGTGTGCTGATGCACACAATCTGCTTTCCTGTGCCTAGCCAGAATGGTCTCTGAGAGGATGATATCATATCCCGGCTTGGGAGCTGGCAGGCAAAGCCGGGCCCCTATAAGGACCACCTCTAGGGTATTACAGGGTTAAGGCTTCCTTAGCTGGGTCTACTTTTTCATCCTGCCTTCTTTGCTGCAACATTGTGCCACAGAACCTTGCGGCTGCGAGGAGCCCCATTGTGTGCCTATACGGTCGGGCCTCTACAACATAGCCGTCGGGTGTAACGAGGTATGTTGATACACACAATCTACTTTCCTGCACCTCGCCGGATTGGTCTTTGAAAGGATTATATCACAAACAGGCCCAGGAGCCAGCAGGCAAAGCCGTCACCCTCTAAGTGCCACCTACAAGGGCTAAGGCCTTCCCTGGCTAGGAATGTCTGGACATCACAGGGCCCTTTGCCCTGCCCGCTGTTCCTGGAGATGCCTCCCATCGGACCCGGAATACCTCTATCGCTGATAAGTACCCCTTCCTTCCATCTATCCATGTAGCTTGGGGTGGTTATAAGAAACCTGTCGATTCCCGCTGGGTTTGCTGAGGTGTTGCTCACCCCGGCCCTCACCTTGGATATGGTCTCATCGTCCTTGACCTGGACCTGATGTCCCTGGATTGCTCTGTACCATATTTGTCCTCCCTCTTTCGCCGAATGCCGCAGTTTTTATGTTCCCTCTGTCGGAGACCCGGTCTTCTTGGTTGATGCCCTTGCTTCGGTGTACATTGGCCTGCACGAACAAACTATTGCCTTGCCTTCACACGAGGCAGTGCTCCACTGCCTTGCGCCTCACTCTGCATTGCTCTTAACTGCCACCCCTGCCTGACACACGCGTTATGGCCAGCAAAATCCGATTCTGTGTGCAACAACTTGCCTGCTATATTTCTTACTAGACTTTCTTACCCCCATGTTGTAATCCAAATATGGGGGCTGTGATACCACTGGTTTCACATAAACTTTAGGCCCTCCACTGTTTTCTGATGTCTTACCTGCTCTATAAATCTATGCCTTTCTTCCCTCTATGAGTTGCTGATACTACTCGTTGCATTTATAGTTAGACCTTGTTAGCGTATTTTAGAAGGCAGATCTATGTTTTTACATGTCTGTAGGAAAGTCACATCTGCCTACCTTTAACTGCCGGCTGTGTTTAACAGTTGTTTTACCTCTTCCATGTGAAAGTAAAACTTGTGTACTCTTGCCATTAATACTGTTTTCACTTTATGGTCCCACCATCCCTCTCTCCTGCGCTCCCCCGCTCTCTCCCCCACTGTTTGTGCTCCTCTGCTTTATGTTATAACCCTACCCCTTCCTTTCACACCTGGCCTGATCCTTACATTGCTTTGCCGCTAGTTGCGTTGTGTTCTGCAGTTCCTCCCTCTCCCCCCTCCTTTCACCTCAAGGTGCTCTCAATCTCCCCATCTTCTGTAACTGCTTCTCTATCACCTATCCTTCCTCTCTTTCCAAGACTGGGATGAAAAAGTTGAAGAAGGATCTCCTGTTCTCCAACCTTTGCCTGCCCATCGCTGACACCTATGTCAATGCCTCCTCCAGGCAGACCCTTACCAACATCCTCTTCTTTGTTCCCTCTCCAGACCTTTGGGTTCCCTTCATGATCTCTGTACTCTCCCCTATCTCTTCCTCTCCCATTAATGGAGGCACCCGCTGGGAGGTACTCTTGGCATCCTTCCTCTCTTGCAGGGGGCTCATTAATGTCTATCGGAATGGCACTGTCATGGCCCAAAGTTCTCAGCCCAAACTAATCCTCCTCAATCGGTGCCTACCATCCCTCACCAACCATCCTCCTCTCCTGCCTTCCCTCCTTGTATCATCTCTCTGGCTCCTCTGCCACCTCCAATGGGTTTACCCCACTCCTGCACCCCTCCTCGGAAGACCTCAAAAGTGTCAACCTGCTTCGCTTAGCCGCCCTGAATGCTCGCTATGCTGTCAAACACTCATCTGACATCTGCCACCTCCTTGAGGACCTCCACTTAGAAGTCCTCGCTCTCACCGAGACATGGTCCTCGGAAAGCTCTGTCACAGGTTTTGATACTCTCCTCCTTGAGTGTTACAAGATCCTCTCTAAATCCAGGCCTAACCAATCCAGGGGCAGAGTGGCCCTCATCTTCCCTGAGTGGGGCCCTGCTACCATCATCAAACCCACCCAGATTTATTCCTCTTTCGAATGCCTTGTCTGCAGGCTTCACGTATCACCTGGGCTCTCTCTGTCTTTGGCCGCTATCTAGAGGCCCCCTGGCTAGGTCTACCACTTCCTTTGTGAATGGACTGACCTCATCGCTTCTCTCCTATCTGCCACCTCCACACTTTTCATCCTTGGAGACTTCAATTTTCACCTCGACTCCTATGATGTGGCCTCTGTAATTCTGTGTCTCTCTCCATTCTTCCCTTTGCTCCGACAAATTCTGCTGGACACACCTTGGATGCTCTCATCTCCTCAGATCTCCCCAGTTCCAACCCAGTAGTTACTCCTCACTCCTGGACTGATCATGCCCTCCTTTCCTCTCACTTGGACATCCATGGTCCCCCAGCTATGCTTCCCCCGCACTGCCAGCCTCCTTCTCCTTCACTCAACCGATGAAGAGATGTCAGCTGCCACTTTTGTCACCACCTTCACCCCCCTCCTTCTCCTTCCATTTTCCGTTCACTTTGACACAGCCCTCTCTAACCTTCAACTCTCCATCTGCAACATCCTTACTCCTGTCATGAGTATCTGCTTGAAGCCTGGCTCAAAGAGTAACTTGTGCTATGACTCCAATCTGCCAGTTCTGAAAAGTAAGTGCAAAGTAGCTGTGCAGATGTGTCAAGCTTCGAGCACATCCCCAGACAAATTGGCCCTCCGGCTGCTCCAAAGTTTATACATTCTCGCCATCTGTTTTAAGAAGAGGGCCTATATCCAAGCCCACATTTCTGCAGTCACTAACCACATGGCTGAACTTTTAAAAATCTGAAAAGAACCTGGCAACCCCATCTGCAGTCTCCATTTCTCCTGTGCCTACCCTGGAACTCTGCACTTCTCTTGCCTTCCAATTCACCTCTAAAACTCAGAACATCCTCTCCTCACTCACCTCTACTCTGCATCTCTCTCCCTCCCCCTTCTTTCAGGCCTCCCTTGTCCCCCTCTCCCCTCCCTCTCTATTCCCTTTTTCTTTTTGCCCATTACACCTGATACATTTCTAGACAAGTCCGCTCTATGAAAGACTCTTCCAAACAGGTGCAAACCTACTCCTCCAGAACTAACAAGGACAACGCTGTCTCCCTGGCTCCAGCCTTGGCCAATTTCTGCAATCACTCCTTTGCCACTGGATCCTTCCCCTCACTCCTCAAGCACTCCATTGTGCACCCTCTCAGCACAAAAAACCCTTCAGCTGATCCTTCCTGCCCAGCAAATTACCCTGCCCCATCTCGACCACCCCTTTCTTGGCCAAACACTTGGAGAAGCTCGCCATCTCCCAGCTTGTCCTCCACAATGAATCTGCTGGTTGCCTCCATGACCACCTTTCTGGCTTTAGAGCTGCCAAATGCATAGAAACTACTCTCCTGAACACCCCTGAACACTTGCTCACTAATCTCGATTCCAGCTCTTTTTCTGTTCTCTTCCTTCTTGACCTCTCCTCTGCCTTTGACACCATCAGTCAAGCCACCCTGATAGAACTGATCTGTGATACCCTTGGTATCATGGACCTGGCCCTGGACTGGTTGACCTCCTTCCTCTCTTACGAACATCCCAGGTTCAATTGGGTCCTTTCCTCTTCACCATCTCACTCTTCACCTGTGGTTTCCCTCAGGGCTTCTTCCTCTCACCCTGGCTCTTCAATATTTTCTTGTCCCCTCTAATCTCCACATTATGTCCTAATTTTCAGTGTCATGCTGATGACACTCAGCACTATTTCAAGCTACCCTCTTCTACTTCCTATTCTTCCTCTCTCATTCCTGACTACCTGTCTGCTATCCAGACATGGTGCACTGCTAATGATCGATGCCTTAATGCCAGTAAAACAGATATCCTTCTCATTGGGACCCCTGTTTCCTCCTTCCTGCTCACATTCTGGCCACACTCTTTGGGCCACCTCGCCTCACCCTTGTGTGACACAAAGAACCTTAGTGTCATTTTTTACTCCTCTCTCTCCTTAGCCCCTCAAATCAAGGACTCAGCCAAGAAGTCCCACTTTCAGCTATACCTCATCAGAGGCATTCTCGCCTTTCTCAACTTCCCCCAGAAACTCAATGTCTCCAGAGCTCTAGCTCTCTCCAGGCTGGACTATTGCAACTGCCTCGTCCTCAATCTTCCTAACTCCTCCCTTCGCCCCCTTCAACTAATCCAGAATAGGACTTCAAGACTTATCCTTGGCCTCAAGCCCAGGGACTGCATCTCTCCAACCCTTAAATGTCTCCACTGGCTACCAGTACCAGTTGCCACGAGGATCAAATTCAAGACCCTCTGCATCATCCACAAGGCTTATTGGGGCCTGTGACCATGCTATATCCAACTTTCTCCCTAAATACCTCCCTACTAGAGCTCTTCACTCTTCTAGCTCCAACTCTCTGCAAATGTTTTTCCAAGCAGAGAGTGGAGGGGTAGATCTATATCCTCCATAGGTGCCTCCCTCTGAAATGGCCTCCCTGCCCCTCTCAGATTTTAGCCAGATTTTCTTAATTTCTGGAAGCTCCTCAAATCCTTCCCTTTGTCTTCTTCCTTCTCCCTCCCCTGTTAATTTCCTCTCTGCCTGAGACTGGTGGTCTGGTTCCTCCAGAGTCATAGAGGGTTACAGGCCCTCCCCTGCCAGTCTACCTCTGCACGTATTCCCCTGTGACTCTGCTCACTCTTGCACTTGCCCTCTTGGGTCCCACGTCTATTCTTGGCTGATTTGGCTTGCATCCCTTGGAGCCATTCCGGCTTCTTAACTCGCACTTAGTTGTGGACCCACCTCACTCTCTGCTTTGCCCTGGCCATGTCCACCTGCTCTTCCCAACACTCTCCGTGCTTATGGGCCCTCACACCAAGTTCCAACACTTACCTACCTCCCTCCCCCCATGCAGATCTTGTTATTGCACATGCACGATCCGAATGCCATAAGGCCTATTAGGATCGCTACATTTCCCTACCCCCCCCCCCACCTCCTGCCTTGCTGCGCTTCGAAGCACATGTGTATAAGCGCATTACAAATGAAGAATAAATAAATAAATACATGAAGCTTGTTTGCTTGACAAATTATCAGACAACCTTACTTAGCAATCCTTCACACTGCTAAACATGGCACTGCTACTGTCACTCGACAGTCAGGACTCATATCCATGGCCCCTCATGAAAGTCACTAAGCTGAGCACCTATGTCACTCTAACAACATACATATGATGTCATAGTTACTATGTTGTATTTGTGAATAACTGCAGTATTTAATTATTGAGTTGTTTATGGGCTACTCAACACAGGAGCTCCAAACGTGGATTGAACTGCACACCCCATATCCCACTGCAGTGATATTGCAGGCATTTTTAACCTCAGCCAGGGTCATCCCTGTTGTGGCAGCCCTCGTTCTATGACTTCAACTTCTGGATAGCAGAGCACAACATCCAAGACTCAGCATGAATGCGTCCCAGCACGAGTGACATCACCCATCACAGAACATGGCTACACATGGAGGGACAGATGTGGACCATTGAGGCTGTAACCATTCTCCAGAGACATCACAGCATGAATTGCATCACCCATCCCAGCACATGGCTACACATGGAGGCTTGGGGTGTAATCGTGAGGCTGTAACCATTCTCTAGTGACACCACAGCACGAATGGCATCAACCATCCCAGCACATGGCTACACATGGAGGCTTGGGGTGGAATCGTGAGGCTGTAACCATTCTCTAGAGACACCACAGCACGAATGGCATCTCCCATCCCAGCACATGGCTACACATGGAGGCTTGGGGTGGAATCGTGAGGCTGTAACCATTCTCTAGAGACACCACAGCACGAATGGCATCACCCATCCCAGCACATGGCTACACATGGAGGCTTGGGGTGGAATCGTGAGGCTGTAACCATTCTCTAGAGACACCACAGCACGAATGGCATCACCCATCCCAGCACATGGCTACACATGGAGGCTTGGGGTGGAATCGTGAGGCTGTAACCATTCTCTAGAGACACCACAGCACGAATGGCATCACCCATCCCAGCACATGGCTACATATGGGGGGCAAGGTTGGAACCTTGACGCTATAACCATTCTCCAGTGGCACCACAGCATGAATGGCATCACCACATAGCTACACATGGTGAGACGGGGGGGTGGGACCATGAGACTATACCCATTCCCCAGTGGCCTCATAGAATTAATGACATCATCCATCTCTGCTTATGGATACAAATGGAAGGACATAAGTGGAATGTTGAGGCATTAGCCATTCTCCAGCTGCATTACAACATGACTGACATCACCTATCTCTGCACATGGCTATAAATGGAAGGACAGAAGTGGAATATTGGGGCATTAGCCATTCTCCAGCTGCATTACAGAATGAATGACATCACCCCTTCCAGCATGTAGCTACACATGATGGTAGAGGGGATGGAACAATGGGACTATTACGACTCTCTAGTGGCATCATAGCAAGAATGGAATTGCCCATGCCAAAACATGCCTACATGTTGAGGGACGAAGGAAGACAGGATTACATACGGTGAATGAAAAGACATTGAGTCGACGGAGACACCGAATGCTCCATGCGTGCTCTCTCTGGGTAAGGGCCATTGTCCAATAGAAAGGTTGCACAATACCATAAGAAATGATCAAACTTACCAGGATACCACCCAAGACAAATATCAGAAGGCTGGGGATCATGTGAGACCCAGCGAATCGGGCTCCCAGGTCATAACCAAAGGTGATAATAGGCCAGCTCACCTAGAAAAGAGAAATGCATCCAACCCTGGAGAAAACAGATTGAGAGATGGGAGGAACCTAACAGGAATCTGAGATAGCATCTGTGATGCATCCAAGAGGGTGGCCGCCCAGTTACTTCAGAGAGAGGATCTGAAGACAGAAATTAGATGCATCTTTGAAGGAAACCTCTCAAGCACCTTGTGCCTGTTGCAATGGATGGGATACATGATTTTGAAGCATTTACTCCACTATTAGCGTCTTACTTCACAGATTTATTTTGAGATTGAATCAGTAAAGATGTCATAGGGGACTTTATGGAAGATATATGGAACTATCCCCACAAAGCCTAACAAAGACCTACCTACAAGGAGCACGTATACCTCAATACCTCTATCAAACAGAGATTGCTAATTATTTTCTAAAATGTTGGGGGTGCGACAAGAGCATTTTCTCCCCCAGCAAATCAGAATAGATCACCAAGTGTTTGGAAGGGAAGAGTGGCATCTTCCAGGACATGGTTATTGCGTGAGGTCAAGGGCCTTGTTGACAATTATTTTGAGAAAGACTTTGTAGCCTCTCTAGACATTGGAAGAGGTATTCAGTGGGCTAGAATGTAAACATATGCACAGGGAGCACAAGTGGCACTGCCTCAATAGATAGATTGATTTAATTGATACTTTTCAACCCCAAAATACAAACATTCTCATCACGCAACAGGAAAATAGACATTTGAATACAATCATATATCAACAACAATTTGATTAAAATACAACAATAGAAACACAATTGAGAGGGTGAAACCACTGTTCTCTTCCTCAAAGGGGTGCTTGTATGCCAACAAAGGAAGATCACCCTTTAAACATTTCGGAAGTAGCACAAGACAATGTTGCCCCAGATCCCCCTTATTGTTTTGCACTTGCCTTAGATGTGTTGCTGGAAAATGTACTGATCTGCCACATATGTAACAGAATTGCAGGGAAGGGACTTATTATGCTAGGAGCATAAGCTGATGCAACGTTTCTATTTATTTCTGATACTGAGGTGGGCAGTCAAGAGATTCTGGAAATCAGACACAATACACACACAGTTCAGAGAATCTTGGAACTGTCTGTAGTTGTATTTATTTATTTATTTATTTATAAAGTGTCTTAGGCCTGAAGGTAAACGGGCACTAATTAAAACAACATAGGAACAACATTAGATAAAAGCACACAAGATAAAACAGCAGGCACATAAAAACAAATAAGACGAAACGGAGAAGCAGGGTTAATACAAGGTAAATACACTAAAACATGCCAGAAGATTAATTCAGAAGCCAGCATAACCAACACATTATTTAAAAAAGGTTTTTCAAACTTTCTTAAAAGGGGAACGTGATGACTCAGAGCCAATTGGAAGCGTATTCCACATATAAGGAATCATATAGTTAGAAGCACGCCTGTCTGATTTCTCAAGCTTACACCATGATACATCTAGCATGTTGTACAGTCTAGATCTGGGAACCGGGCCTCATTACGAGGTTGGCCTTAAAGCCTGCCTGTAGGTGGTGGGTTACCGACAACCCCGTAACAGTGTTACCACCGCCTGACATCCCAGTGCTACCGGGATATCAGAAGCGGCGGCGGTACCGTTATTTCCCATTCCCATGGAGTCCCGTGGGACTTCATGTGAATGGGAAACCTGAAGCACTGGCACAATTAGTAACGGTGCCGGTGCTTCAGTGAAAAGCCTGCCAGTAGGGGTCTGAACTCTCGGCAGGTCAGGCCTGCCGGACCTGCTGGGAGTTCCATACCCCAAACAGTAGACTAATAGTTTGGCGGTCCAGAAAGGGTGCCGGTACGTTGCTACTGGCGCCCTTATATTCAGACCGCCAAACTCATAATGAGGGCTCCTGAGCAGGTAAATTCCATGAGTGCTTCAAATAAACTGGACTCTTGCCAAACAATGATTTGTGTCCAATAGTAAGCAGTCGGAACTAATGGAATTTGATTACTGGAAGCCACTGGAAGGCCCTTCTGGACTCTGTAACATGGGCTTGTCAATTCAATTTAAACAGGCCACTATCCTTACGGCATTATTCTGCACAACTTGCAGTTTGGACAGATTGCCTTGAGAGATACCCACAAGTAGACTGCTGAAATAATCAATTCAAGATCCTACGATGGCCCGGACCAGGGTAGCTGTGATGAATCCTACAAAATCATCATAGAATCCCCACCTAAAGTCTCCTCCTATGTAGCCATGGGAAATAGTCTCTATCTGATCCTAACCCTGGGGGTGGTGTCAGGGGGAAGGATAACATGGGAGGAGAAGGCTGTCAAGCGTAGCTTGTGACTCAGTCAGAGAAAGACTCTGTATGTATCCTCCTCTGAGGATGAGGGTCTCCTAATGCCTGGGTATTAAATGGCATGTAGCACCAGTAGGTCCTCCCCTCCTGGGCTTACCCAAGGTACTAAGTATGAAATCCTGTTTTGTAAGTCTGAAAATTATGTATAAGGGACAGAAAGCTAATGCAACTACTGATAGTAGTTGTAATTCTACATTGTTCTTGTTTATACATTCCAGAGAAAACCATTATTTCCCTTAAAATCATCCATTAAAAGTACATCTTCTGAATTAGAAAAACAAAGTGGAGCAAATGATCTTAAAACAAATAAGAACTCCAAGTCCCATAATGCTCTTACTATTGAGACGAGGAAGAGGGATCCACAATAAAAAAAATAAAAACACTGATGAGTCGTCTAGTGGTTTAATGAGCCACACCTGAGCAGGACCTTTAAACATTTAAAGGCCCTTCAGGTGAGGGCCATGAGAGAACAGGAGAAACAGCAGGAGAAACAGCAGGAGGATGCAAAAGCCGGTGCTGCGCTTTGCTGAGAGCAGGAAACTGTACTGAGACTGCAGATTCCTTAGAAAATTAAGAGAACGCGCAGCGGCAAGCGTGAAAGAGCACATCCGTCTCCAGGGAGAGAGAAGCTCTCCCTGTCCTGCATATTGCACTCGTGTGAGCTTTTCACCAGAGTGTGTGAGGAGCAGAGTAAGCACCATTGGCAGACGGAATGAACAGCAGAAAGCTGACCGGAGCTGTCAAACAAAAGGGAAGTCCCGATGAGCCCAGAGGCAACGAGTCAGAAGGAGACGTCAGCACATACTGGAACGTTTGACTGATGTAGGTGATCCCGGGTGCTCAGAAGTGCGAAATCATTCTCGAATACCAAACTTTTAAATCAAAGCAAATAGTGTGCAACTCTCCTAGTGAGAAAGTTTTAAAAGGAGAATATTGTAACCCACAGTATCCAAGCAAAAGGGGACAACAATTAAGCAAAGCAAGTGTAACTTCCCTTAGGATAACGGTTCAATAGAATGATATTACAACCTGAATTGCCAAAGCCAAAAGGGGGCAATAATTAAGCAAAGTGAATGCTATCTCACTAATGAGAAAGGTCAAAGAGTAAAATATTGTAACCCACATTACCAAAGCCAAGAAAGGCGATACACGTCTCCTAAAGAAGGTTGGGGACATCATAACCGGCATTGTCAAAGCTAAAGACTATAAATGCTATTTCAATGTAACAATCCCAACATAAGACAAAATGTGGAAGAAAGTTGTAAACCATATTGCCAACAGCCAATAAATTTTGTAAAATGGAATCAGATATTGTAGGAGAAAAGCCCTACTTGCAGAAAGGATTAAGCGGGAGAGAAATAACCTGCATTGTCTGGGGCAAATGGACCAGTGTGAGAATCATTGTAATTGTGGAAACTTAAATTTGAGAAAGCAGTTGTAAACCCATTGGGCCTCATTCTGAGCTTGGAGGTAAGTACAGGTACTTTCCGGCATGGCGGAAACTACGAGACCGGCTTGGAGACAGGCCGCTAATTGCAGCGCATTACGACGTTGCGGGCACGCGCTTTTCGCCATGCCGGAAAATTACCTAGCGGCATGCCGCTAAATGACCAGTAAAACCCCCTGCAGGCATGTTCGAGACGTACTTAACAACACCGCCATGGAAGCAGCAGCGTCTGTAAATAACGGTGACCGTAATTTACCCCAAGGACTGCCGCAAACGATGGGATGACTTGCGGGTGCGGAGCCTACTCTCCACCAACTGGAGTCTGGCACTGCAGACCGGAGGGGGCCCAAGTTCCCCAATGAGACTGGAGCCATGGGAGGAGACATGCTCCTCATTGATCGGGACTGAATCGATAGAGGGCGTCGGCGATATGGAGTGCGGGGCAACGTCGTCTGCCGATGGAGGTGAGTGTGCAAAGACAACAATGGCAATGGCATTTACATGATGTATACTCCCTCTAGGGCAGTCAAAGCCACCTTGTCATGCTGCCTTCCCCCCCATCCAAATAATGCAGAGCCAAATGCCACGCAATCAAGGGACAAGTGCAAGTACATAACGCACATCAACCATAGTGCACTAACTTGCACATCCCATTATGCACACTGTGCATCAGGTTCGGCAGTGTGCGAGCCAGACTGCACATCACCAGGGCAGGATGAGTCACTCCGACACCTGCGTCCATGTCATACACATGCATATGTACTAGTGCTGTTGCAATGCTCAAAAGGCCACAAACCCCAAATGACTGAAATGTGAATGCAGCCATCAATGTAATTAGCGTCTCACACAATCACTCATGTCGTCCCGCTCTTCGACCCCCACAGGCACCGAGCATGAGAGCGGAGAGCCCGAGACAAGCCGTCCAACCACCTCCACGGGCAAAGGCAGGGTCCGACGCATACCAGCCTGGACAAAAGCAGCCACCCCGGCTCCCCAAAGGTCAGTGGAGGATGCACCACCCCAAACCCTCCCTGCATCGGCGCCTGCCACAATGGCCAGCCCAGGGTCGGAGGAGTCTAGCATTGCTGGGGAGGTGGCAGCTAAGGCAACCCAGGAGAATGTGCACAGCCCCTTGTCCATCTGTGGGGCATCCGAGAAGGAGTTCTACCCCACAGTCCACACCCTGGAGCCCAGCAATGTCCCCCAGGCATCGTGCAGTGACTCTGGGGAGCCTGAAACACCTGGCCGTGGTGCACGTGCCGATACACAGGGAGACACTGATCTTGGCCCCAGTTCCCCAGTCGAGGACATGCCAGGGCATGTAGGCCCAATACCCTGCAGGGATGAACAAGCATCAATGGATGCACTACGTGCAAGTCAGTTGACTGCCCTCATCACTGGGTTCATGGAGGACAACCGCCAGGGTGGAGTGGCTAGATGAGCTCAGGGAAATGCGTCAGGCAGTCACAGAGAGCAGCAACAGATTATGTGCCGTCCTAGGACGCATCGCAGATGCCCTTGAGGCTGCGAATACCAATCAACAGCCTCAGCAGGAGGACACGCCCTCATCCAGCCAAGCCACCCGGCAAGCCTGCGTGACGCACTCTGCGTTCCATGCGGCGCCGGGAAATGCCTCCCCCGGGCCCCGGGAGCATGGATTAATCGGCATTGCTGCCACATGTGCCCTTAATGGAGAACACGGGACTACTGTTGTGGAGTTGGGGGGAGGTGGGTAGGGAGTGAGGGTTTGTTGTGGAGTTGGGGGGAGGTGCATGGGGGGGTGAGGGTTTGTTGTGGAGTTGGGGGGAAGGTGAGTAGGGGGGTGGAGGGAATGTTCACACTCATCCATTTATATTTTCAATACACCATTGGAGTTGCAAAGTTTAACCTGTGTGGACATTCATCATTGAGCATGTGTTTAATGACGTCTGACAGTGCATGGTCTACAAGTATACACACACCCAGTGCCCTGTGTGCCCATGTGATGCCGCCCTCTGCTGACTTGTGTTGTGGTTATTATGTCCAACCAATGTTTGCCACACGCCCTGTCCCTCCCGTGCACCGCCTCCATGATGCTGTCTTGCCCCTTCCTCCTCCTCCTTCACTCCATCTTCATCTGGTGCTAGCAGTCCCATGTCAGGGGACAGAGCCACATTCCAGGATATGCACATTTTGTCCAGCTTTACACATGACATGGGGGTCTTGGACACCACATTGCAGTGGATGGGTCCCCCACCAGTCCAGCTTCGGCATCTCATATGTGCCTTATGCAAGCCAGGTGACTGCTTCATCTGCACGCATGCACGGGTATGGCTAGTATTTTAGTGCTCCCTGGGCCTGTTCTGTGGGTTTCTGACAAGGGTCCCGTACCATGGTGTCAAGGGACAGCCACCAGCACCTGCATGTCTAGCCAATTAAGGTAAGTGTTTGGTCTGTCATGGTGGAGAACTGAACTTGTCTGACATGGCAGCAGGTCATTGATGCCCATACGCACATGTCCATGGATGCATTCAGCCCATTCATGGCCACAATATGTGTCCAGTGCAATGGAATGCAGCAGGGGGGCGCGTATACGAGATGGTCCATGAACAATGGCACGCACATCTCGTGGTACGTGCATCGTTGATGCATGCATCAGTATTGCTGTTATATCCATGAAGTACTGTGTACTGTGTGAATCCATAGTTGGGTATGTTGGCTGTAGTCAGTGGCTCATATTCATCATACTGCTCTGATCCATACTATGGTGAATTCCACCACTCCTATGGGTGTGCCGAACCGGTGATGTGGTGTGGTATCCCTGCTGCCCTCAGTTCAATCCACTCCCATGGATGACTCTCCGGTGTGGTGACATGCTGGAGGCAGACACATGATGCATATGCATTGTGTCTTCCTATATGCCCTTACGGTTGTGGGGGCCGCCAAAGAGTGGTACATGTGTTGTGGGATTTGGCTTTGTCAGATGTTGGTAATGTTGTGTTTGATGTGCGCCTTACTCCATCGATGTGGTTATCTGTACTCAAGTGCCGTTACACTGGTTCTGTGGCACGGTGTTTGGTGGGGTGAACATCGTGCACTGGCTTCATTATTCCGACCCAGTTTGTTCATGCAGGCACCCACCTCATGGCACCAATGCACTGGCATGACACAGTCAGACGACTCACCAAGCAGCCAGGCACATCATGCTGCATGTCGCCCCATGCGGCACGGTAGCATGGAGTCTAGCTGCCCCATTGAGTAATGAGTTGTTCCTTAATGTCGGGCACACCCATGTGTGATGTTCTTGCTTGCGTTGCATTCCGTCTGCACATTGGGGGAGTGGTATTGCTTGCAGTTGCGATCCGCCACCTGCATGCCATGCTGGTCCACCTAATCCACGTGGGTGCTATCAGGGGCACCCATGTAATTTGGCATGCCTGCCAATGCATGGGGGCCAACTTTTGTGTCGTACATCTCCTGGGTAGTCCATGTTAGGGATTTGTAGCCCCTTGTGTGCTTGGGGAGGTGATCCAGCACTTGTTTCTGCGTCTGTGTAATGGACGGTTGTGTCATGCCATGCATGGGCCCCACTGTGTGTTGGTATGTGCCTGTGGCATGGGTGTGGGGCACAGGCAACACCTTCAGTTGTGCCGGGATAGCGGTGTGTATTTGTATGCTGCTCGCTTATCTCGTTATTTCGCTGCCCAAATATGGTGGTGATGGTGTCACTGTCAAGCTGGTAGGGGGTGTGTATCTGCTCAGTGTTTTCCTTGAGGGTCCGGACCTGCTGTGTGGGAATGGGGGCTGCTGGGGTGGTGACAGAGGCTGCACTGGTGCTGCATGCTGGGCCTGTCTCCCCCTCCTTCTCCCCCTGTGTCTCCTCAGTCAGGGGGGCCTGGTGTTGTTGGTATAGTTCTTGTGGTTGGGCCCTTGCTGGCAGGGCCTCCTGCTTCATGTACTGCTACCACTATTGGTCTCATCTTGGTGTGGGAGGGGGTGTGATGTGTGGGTGTGATCCTTTTCTGCTATGGCAGACTCCATTGCCTCCACCTGTGCTGATTGTGTGCACCTGTGGCTCTAGGTACCACTGCTCAGGGTTCTTTACTCCTTCTGTGAGATGCCTGTAAGTACTCCATGCCGGTAAGGTACTTTACGGCCTTAAGGAGGCCGTTATTTACGTGTGTTCCGTGTGTTCCTTACTTGTGATCAGCTCCGGTTTACGCCATGCCGCTAATTTCGCGCGACCCGAGACCGATAATTACGGCATTGTAGTTTACGGTGCCATAAATAGCGGTCTGACAGGTCAGAATAGCCCGTAGTGGAAAGCGATTCCAGTAATCCTTTACCGGCATCGTTTTTCCCTTACCTCCAAGCTCGGAATGAGGCCCATTGTGTTGTAATTCAAAAGACTTAACCAAGAAGCAGTTGTTTCTTCAACTTTTCCCATTGAGGTTTTAAAGTGTGGAAAGTGTGGATC
Source organism: Ambystoma mexicanum (assembly GCF_040938575.1). NCBI lineage: Eukaryota > Metazoa > Chordata > Amphibia > Caudata > Ambystomatidae > Ambystoma > Ambystoma mexicanum. The sequence goes on along the minus strand of NC_090936.1, from coordinate 1,078,722,436 downwards.
AAACCTCAGCAAAAAAGTACAAATTGAAGTGGTAGGAGTTTTTTCATCCTGGCAGGTGAGTAAACCAGGAACAGGACATATAGTGGTTAGTCCTGGCAGATGAGTGGACCAGGAAGATGATGATTTATAGCACTGTCAATGTGCTAAAACGTTATGGTGGAAAGGAAGTGGCAATTCCACTAATGTCCATTGATTAACATTTGCATAACCATCCTGACTAAAATATATCTTTGTGAATGAAAGATCCCGAGTAATGTGTTTCTTATGAAGAAGAAAAGTGATTTGGCCTTCAGAGAAAATAAGAATTATTTTGACCATTAAACTGTTGTGTGAAGAAGTGTTTTTAGTTTTACAAGTGAAGGACATATGGAATGAAAAGAACTTTGTGTTATACCTGGACTGGAACTTGGCTATTGAAATGAACTTTCCTGACCTTGACCGTTGGTTTGAAATATCCTGAATTGATCCAGGGGAAGGGGATTCAGCTTGGTAATAAGGATTCATGGTTATGATTCTTATGTTTACATTTATATGTTATTTTCGGAAGTTTAAACAACCAAATAATTCCTATATGATTGTGTTGCATGTATGAGCATGAGGGACAGATAAATTTGGACATTATTTCATTTTCCTTTAGTCTTAGTTTGTTAGGTAGGGAAATCCTTGATAGGTTAGTGAAAGATAGGCATTTGTTTCACCCTTATTATTTAATAAGAAAAATCAACTTACTTGTCCGTCACACATTTCTGACCACTCTGAGTAGCACACTGGTTTTCTGCAATAAATGAAGGAATCTGGCTTAGCAGCCTCAGATAATAAGCAGAGGAGGAGACCATATAATTCACGTTGCCCTTCATGGACAATGTCGAGTCAAAATACACCACAAGGGTTTTAACCTTGGGCAGCATGCCAATTAAATGGCCACCAATGGAGAAGCTTTTATATGATAGAGTTAACTTGTCAAGCCTAAGCTGTATCCAAACAAGGAGGAGCTTGGTCTTGGCCACGTTAAAAGCTAATCCATTGTGAGCCATCCAGCATTGAATAATGTTAAAAATCATATTAATCCTTTCAGAGTCAGCAATGTAATCACCCGTCTTCTGAAGTACAATGTGAGTGTCATCGGCATAATTGGTGTACAAGATGTCTTTATCGTCCAACAACGCATATAGAGGTTTCGTAAACAGATTGAACAGCGTGGGGAAGAGACAGGAATCCAGAGGAACTCCACACATCAATATACTTGGAAATGCTGATATGTCATTACTAAAAACAGAGCCGATCTGTTAGATTAAAATAATGAAATCCAATCCGCCTCTTAGCTGGATAAAATAGTTAGGTGAATGTCCCAATGTCCCTCAGTAGTCTGGTCTGCGGACATTACACCCCGCTAGAGGTAGGATAGTGAACAAATTATGGGCTGAAATATCTTGAAATATAGTACTCCATAATCCTAATGGGAACAAAGGGCACTAATTCTAAATGTACAATAACTAACCTGTGAGCACATACTGAGAAGTGATGCATTCTTAATCTGACAAAGTGAGACCAATTTCACTCCATGAAGCTGATATGGCTCCCTTTGTTCTCTAGCACTTGTCTACGTTGTCCCTTCCTTTCCCTTAACCTGCAGCGTGCCACAATGACATTTTTAAGATACATTTTTATTTGTGGTGCATGAGGGCTAGAATTAATATCTCAAGGATGAAACAGTGTAAGATGTATCCAAATTCTCTAAAATGGAAAAGCTAGCAAACAGTGGGAATATTCTCTTTCGGTCAGCTCAGATGTTTAAGCCTTGCAGACATTCAAAGCCATGTACTCATTGGCAGACTCCGAATCGAAAACCTAAGTCATTTGGCCAATGGAGGATTGGAAGTTGGCTAGTTCAGGTCAGGAGAGAAATCATCATTTTGAAAAAATGTCACAAAATATCAGATTTTTTTCAAAGTATTTAAAATTGGGTCATGCGATGCCCCGAAGCAATCAATGTTTATAACCTCGGCAGTAGAAACAGTTCTGAACTTGGAAAGTGTTGAGTGACATAAAAATGGAAAGGTCTCTTTTAAAACAGTGTTCTACCACTTGAAACCACAGTGTACAGATAAGCAATAAATTGGACTTTAGAATTAAATTTAGATTTGTACTCATATATTCATTTATACAAATGGAAACAAAACGTATTAAGCTAAAATGTAATTTCAATTTCCATTTATGTATATAAATACAATCATTTGAAATATATGTGTGTTTGATCTTTAAGGTCAGGTTCTTATTGGAATGCTACAACTTATTTGAAAATGAATTAATAAACCAGCATAGTGCTATACATATGCTTTGTCCAGTATGTGACAATAAGCATCTGATTTGAAGATGTACATGTGTTTTACACTCAGGGTATGGGTATTGATATTGATATTTTCTTTGTATTGCGCTCGTACAAAAGTGTTTCAGAGCGCAACGAGGCAAGGCAGAGGAACAAGGGTGGCAACCTTCTCCATATTGCCACTCTAAACTCTTGCTCTGCTGTCAAACATTCCTCTGATATCTGCTGCCTTCTGGAAGAACTTGACCTCGATGTCCTCAGTCTTACCGAGACATGGTTCATGGCCAGCTCTGTCACCATCTTTGACACACTCCTACCTGACAGCTACAAGATCCTCTCTACGCCCAGGTCCAACCGCTCTGGAGGGGGTGTAGCCCTGATCTTCCCCGAGTGGATTCCTGCCTCTGTCATTCCTACGCAGGCCTACTCCTCTTTTTAATGCCTCGTCTGCAGGCTCTCTCTCTCTCCTAGCCATTACCTTACTGTGGCTACTATCTATCGGCCACCAGGTCAGATCTCCTCCTTCCTCTCTGAGTGGACGGACCTCTCCTCTTCAATTCTGGCCTCAACCACTCAACTCCTCCTTCTTGGAGACTTCAACATCCACCTGGATGCCTCCTGTCCTCCCTCTGGACTCTTTCGTGACCTCTGCGACTCTCTCTCACTCACTATTCTCCCCTCTGGCCCAACTCACTCTGCAGGGCACACTCTGGATGTTCTGATCTCCTCAGACCTTCCCCTCACTGTCCCTCTCTCCACTCCTCTCTCCTGGAGTGATCACTTTCTCACCCCACCTCACCCTCCCTACCCCTCAAGCCAAGCCACTTCCATCACTGCCGCCCACCTTCTCGGTCATCCAACCCATGAAGCGCGTGTCAGTTGAGGCTTTTGCCGCCACCTTCTCACCCCCCTGCCCCCCTTTGGATGACTCTCACCCTGACTCAGCCCTCTCCACGCTCCATTCTGCTATATGTGATACCCTTGATATCCTTGCCCGTGTCATGAGAATCCGCCTGAAGCCCTAAATCAAGTGCAACTCCTGGTACAACTCAGACCTCGTCACCCTTAAATGCAAGTGCAGGGTGGCCGAGAGGAAACTGTGTGCTTCATGTACATCCTCTGACCAACTGGCCTGCCGCCTGCTCCAAAGGCAATACCGGCTCACTGTCCTAACCAAGAAGAGAGCTCATAACCAAGCCTGCGTCTCTGCGGCATCTAACAACTCGGCTGAACTCTTTAAAATCTGCAAGGAACTGGCCAATCCTGCCGCAGTCCCTACCTCTCATGTCCCTTCCCAGGCCCTCTGCACGGCACTATCTTCTCACTTCATCTCTGAAACTCAGGACATCCTGTTCTCACTCTCCTCCTATCCCCTCCCTCCCTCTACTCCCTGCTCTTCCTCTGACCCTTCTGCAGCCACATCTCCTCCTTCCTTCTCTGCCTTTCCCCTGCTCTCTTCAGACAAGGTTTCTAGACAAGTCTGATCTATGAAAGTCTCGTAGAAACAGGTTCAACCCTGTTCCTCCAAAACTATCAAGGCCCACATTGACTCCCTGGCTCCTGCCCTAGCTGATTTCTGCAATCACTCCTTCACCACTGAAGTCTTCCTATCCTCCCTGAAGCACTCCCTTGTGCACCCTCTTCTTAAGAAATCCTCTGCCGACCCCTCCTGCCCGGCTAACTATCGCCCAATCTCCATCACTCCCTTCCTAGGCAAGCTCCTGGAGCAACTGCCCATCTCCCAGCTTAATCTCCACACTGAATCTGTTGGTTGCCTTCATGACCATCAGTCTGGCTTCACAGCTGCCAGAAATATGGAAACTGCTCTCCTGAACATCCGTGAAGACCTGCTCTCCAATCTGGATACTAACACCCCCTGAGTCTTCTTCCTGCTTCATCTCTCTTCTGCCTTTGACACTGTAAACCATGCCATCCTGCTCAACTGTCTCTGTGATAACCTGGGTATTACTGGTCAGGTTCAGGCATGGTTGACTACTTTCCTCTCTGACCGACCATCCCAGGTCCAACTTGGATCATTCCTCTCCGCCATCTTTTTCTCTACCTGTGGTGTCCCCCAGGGGTCTAACCTCTCTCCCTGGCTGTTCAACCAATACCTGGCACTCCTTGCCCACCACATCGCCCCTCTCTGCCCCAACATTCAGTGCTATGCGGATGACACCCAACTCATTTTCAGGCTACCCTCGGCCTCCTCCTCTCCTTCCCTCATCTCTCACTGTCTATCGGCTATCCAGGAGTGGTGTGCCGCCAATGACCTCTGCCTTAATGCCAGTAAGACTGAGATTCTCCTCATCGGCACACCCGCTCCCTCCTTTCCTGTAGCTCTCTGGCCAGCCTCTCTTGGCCCTCTTCCTGCTCCCACCTGCAAGGCTAAAATCCTCAGGGTCAACTTCGACTCCACACTCTCCTTCTCTCCTCACATCTCTGATGTCTCTATGAAGTCACACTACCAGCTGCACTTCCTCAGAGGTATTCTTCCTTTCCTCTTCTTCCCCCAGAAGCTCACAGTCTCCAGAGCTCTGGTCCTCTCTAGGCTGGACTATTGCAACAGCCTCTTTCTAAATCTGCCTGCTTCTACTCCCCGCCCTCTGCAACTTATCCAGAACAGGACTACAAGTCCGTCGTTGGCCTCAAGCCCAGGGATCGTATCTCTCCAGGACTGAAATCTCTGTACTGGCTTCCAGTGGCTGCGAGTATTGAGTTCAAAACCCTCTGCATCGTCCACAAGGCCTTCTGGGGCCTCAATACCTTCAACTCTCTCTTCCTAAATATTTTCCTTCTCAAGCTCTCTGCTCATCCACCTCCAACTCCCTCAGGGACAGTCGCTTCTCCAAGCAACAAGTTGATGGTAGATCTCTTTCTTCGGCTGGTGCCTCACTCTGGAACAGCCTCCCTGCCTCCCTTAAACTTGAGGAGAACCATCTCTGGTTCCGGAAGCACCTCAAAACCTTTATCTTTGCTTCTGCTTTTTCTCCTCCTCTCCTCTGCTGCCCTCCTGGCTGTAACCGGAATTGCACTGGCTACCTGGACACCCTCTGATCTCGAACCCAGGTCCGTCCCCCGCCAGCGGCACACACCTGCACTGTCCACCTGGCAACCCCCACACTTGTGGACTGTTTCTGTGTCCCTACAGTACCCCTACCAGCACATGACACCTGATGTCTGCACTTACCCATGCACTGGCCACATGATGGCCGTTAATGTACATATTGTTATTATCTATTCTCATGTACTGCACTGTTCCTGCCCCTTCCCACGCACTTGCGCGATCTGAATGACACCTGGTCTAGTAGGATCGGTGTCTGTCCTCCCTTTGTTCCCCTCCCTTGCCTTGTCGCGCCTTGAAACACTTGTGTATAGGCGCGTTATAAATGCCATATCATATCATATCCTAACAAGGAAGAACAAAACAACAATCTTACTAGGCCCAGTGAAATTGAGAACGCGCAAGTGCATGGGAGAGGGAAAGTGGAAAGGGCATGGGAGGGTGGGAGAAGTGGAAAGTGCTTAGCAAAGGAATATAAATAAATACATAAATAATACATAAATAAATAATACAAAAGCAACACACAATGGTAGAGCAGATGGCAAGGGTAAATTGTGTTCCACACTGCATGCTTCCTCAGGGCCTAAAAAAAGAAAATATCCATTTGCAGTAAGTTATTGCCTTAATGATGATCTTTCAATTCTGTGAGAGGCTGGACAGATGGTTGGAGAGGCTGGATAGGCTGTAAACTGAAAACTGAAGTCTCTGAAGATGCGGCAATAGTAGAGATCAGGAATCACTGCGATCCTTGTGAGGATTACGAATCCTTTGGAAGTAGGTTTGTAAAGATAGAGTGGCTGTCAGAGCTAAAGGAAAGCCATGTGGACACACCAACATGGAGCGCAGAGAAAACCAAAAAGAGAATTTCCACAAGAAAGGCCTGCGGGAAATGTAAGGTAAAGGTAAGAGAGTAAGAGTGTGAGAACGCCGGGATAGAGAAAAGTAGGGAGGAAGAGAGTGAGTGAGAATGGGAACGGGAAAAGAAATGAGAGAGCGAGCTTGAGCTATAAGGATAGGGCGAAAGAGAGCGAAAGAGAGCAAGCAGGCGGGAGAGAACAGGACGACCAAATCTTAGATCGGCTGACAGATAACAATAAGGATTGTAGGGAATGCAAAGAAAAGAATATGACACTACCGCAAAAAGTTATGAAAGAGGGACGCATCAGCAGTTAAGGAAAAAAGGCATACAAACCGAAAGTAGCGGTTAGGAAAAGACGTCACCAGCTCCAAAAGTAATAATAGAGGAGGAGCTGATATAGAAGAGAAGGGGAAACCCGAGAGAAAACAGGAGCGCACCAGGAGGGCAGAAAAGGAGAGAGAAATAGAGAGAGACGGGGCAGTGTACTGGGTACCTGCCCGGAGGGAGAAACAATAGGAACGAGAGTAGCACTGTGACAACGATTGAACAAGCGAGTTGCAATGCGAGGGGCAGGGGGCCTGGTCTCTCTATAAACAGAAAGCTTAGGAAGGCTAGAACGTTACACCGGCTGCTAAAGTGACTCAATGGAACCTCCATCTTTGCCACACCTTCCACTGTCACACCGTGACAACAAGATACATTATTGGTCAACATGTATTAGCACACCACTTATTCTGATCTTGACATTATGATAGAATGCTTAGAGAAGCTCCTTGAAAATTACAAATACCTTTTTCCAAACTCAGAAATAATAATGGTTGGAGACTTAAACACGCACTGTATCTCTCCAAATATAGACTTGGGAAACAAAATAGACTTCACCGATCAACACACCAAATTCCTAATTGAATATGGCTCTTTTTTTAGGGATTTCTAGGATGGTTGGGGTTTGATAGTCACCAATGGCCAAACACATGGAGATCTGCTCCCTCATCCAACGTGACACAGAGAAAACTTAAATTCATGGCTCGATTAGGTCATAGTATCAGACCATCTATTCTCACTTGCGAGCAAGATGGATATTACACATAATCTGGCTAGTAACCCTGCTTTAATAGTACTACATTTTCATGTTGAAAATCTAAAAATATAACTTTGAACCGAAAGAAGAACAGACTTGTGTGGAATCCACAAAATATGGGAAACATTAATAGGGTGATTGAAGATTTTTGGTATTCCACAAACTATCCGCAAAAAATTTCAAAAAACGTATCAGTGGAGAATTTTTCTCCATTCACTATTGAAAAAAACATTTCTGCCCTAAATGGGAGTTCAGCTAAATTACACTCCAACGACTCTCAAGTCTAGATAAAAGTAATTCAAGTAAGGAAGACTCTTATGCGTAAAATAATAAGGACCTTAAGGTTAGTACAACTCAATAACAACTAAATAAATCATAAATATCGCCTCATGCAAAAAGATGGAGGAAAAATGCTAAGTGGTGTTGCACAAATAAATAGTAAGAACTTCTGGAGTTTAGTGAAAGTACCAGACAAGTGCCCATTGAAATTACAAATCCCATTTCTGAAGATACATGGTGTACGCACTTCACAGAATTATATAAAAATGTGGGTGACAATTTCCAAAAGCCAATTATTGATGAACCCTGGAACATAGGCATAACCCAGGAATGTCATTTAGAGGTGACCAGGGGTCGCAACTGTGATCCCTGAGGTCTCCCTTGCTACCCCTGTGGTTTCCCTTGCTACCCCTAAAAACAAATTTCCAAAAAAAAAGAAAATTGTCTATTTTTCTTTTTTTTAATGCAACCTCCTGGGCTGTGGCCAGCACCATGTGGCTCTTTGCTTCTGGAGTGGAGGGCTTTCATTTGCAGGCCTCTTAAAAAAAAAAAAAAAAAAAAAAAAAAAACAGCGGTTCCACAAGTCTAACACTTTCAGAAGTGACCCTAAATTCTATACAATAATTGCTAGACTCATTAAAGTTTTATTTCAGGCACACTTCAGGGGGTGAGTTACTGATTTAGTCTATTCTTTAACACCTCAACTAAGCCTTTCATCTTTCTGAGGTCGATAAATGAGTACCAACATTGGTTGGCTATTATTGTATGTATATTTTTTCTATATAAAGCGCCTCCCTAACTCATGGTCCTCTTCAGTTATCCTCCCTATTTATAAGAAAGGCAATAGACAGCATACCGTGAGTTATCGTCGCATCCCACTCCTCGATGCAGTGAGTAAAATATTCACCCGATGTGAGTCTGGAAGAATGGGCTTCAGAAAAGGAACAGGGACTGATGCCAGCAGATTATAAATACAGTCAATGATTGATCAAGCAGGTATATGTGAAAGTCAACTACTCTAAGTAACCAGTATCATCCTCTGCCTGGCATTCGACAAGGTGGATAGAGCAATGTTGTGCACAAAGGTACTTGCCTGTGGAAGTCCTTCTTGGCTGCTTGACATTCTAATCCAATTTCACAATGACAACCAGGTGAGAGTGTGATTAGGAGCAAGCTGTGAAGTATCAAGGCTGATAAAAACGAATAGAGGAGTCAGGCACGGGTGTAACTTGGCCGCCTGCCTTTTCAATCTATATCGTTCAGATGTCAGTGAAGCACTTGAGAAAGCATCATTTATTGCCCCAAAAATAGCAGGAGAACAGAGCACGTGGGTCGCGTATGCTGACGATATATTGCTTCCAGAAAGAATCTCAATTGGTTTACAAAGACTACAATTGTTTGTCAATCAGTCTATCCAAATCGAATATGTTATGTTACACCAGAAACAAATTCAAGAAGTGAATTTCAGTTGGAAAATTGATTTGTCAACAATACTAGTCACCCCACGAATTAAATATCTGGGATTTATTCTCCGCAGACCCGCCGAATCTAAGATTGGGAAGGCAGCTCTCTGGGCGAGAGGGAGCCAATGCAGAGGACGAATGAAATTCATCAAACAAAAATTCTGTCGATTTACACACCAACCTCTCGTACAATTCTATACCAGCAAAATGGTTCCATCATTAATATATGGATTAGAAATCTATAACCAACTAGACCAAATGAAACTAAACAAATTGGAAGGAAAGATTTGAGAGACGGTGCTCTCTTTTCCTGCCTGTCCCTCAATGTATCCTCTGCTTCGAAATAGGATTGAACTCTATTCTACAATTGCTACAAATGAAGAAGTTGCTCCTATTCCGAAAATTTGTGATACAGTCCCCTGATTCTCAATATGCCGTTATCAGAATGCAAATGAGGAACAGAACAGGAAAACTGTTCCACTTCTTCTGTTAACAGTGTCACCAAATAATGGACACCTTTGATATATCAACTGAGATGCTGTGTCTTTATCCAGAGAAAACAAAAAGACAAGTTTTATATACAGATTGGGCGAATACATGATGTGACGAGAGGGGAAGATTTAAACTAACAAAAGAAAACAGTCTAGAGTGCAAAACATGGGGAACTTTGCCATTCTTTTTAAGGCAATACCTGTCATGTAATTTCTCCTTAATTTGTTACATACGGGAGAGATCCTACAAATTAGAAGTCTACAAGAAAAAGCAACGTGCGGATTTTATCAAGATCTCAATGAATCCCTAAAGCACCTTATTACACTCCAGAGTATTACAATAGATTGCTTCAGTAGTTTTGTACACTGTGTTGAACATCTAAACAATGATCATTTATGGTCAGATATGCTATCCATCCATGGAATATAATCCATCAATACTGTTTATAACAATTGTGCAATATCTGAAAACAGCCAATATCGTAGAATGAAATGAATTCACAGATCTTAAAGAAATGCTAAATGTATGTAATTATTTATGTATTTTTATCTCCTTTTTATTGTTAAAATGTGTAATACTCATGTTTTTAGTATGACATTCAAGCTATTCCTTTTTTCTTAAATCTAATTAATGCACTTTTAATCATGTTTGAATGTATAACGTTTAAAAATAAACTATTTTAATAATAATAATAATAATAATAATAATAATAATAATAATAATAATAATAATAATAATAATAATAATAATAATTTGGCATTTATATAGCGCTACGAACTCTCAGGTATCTTAGCGCTGCCTATTATTACCCACGGTGCGTGGTGCTCATTTATCGACCTCGGAAGGATGAAATGCTGAGTTTGGCCCCACCGGGATTCGAACCTGTGTTAGCAAGCTCTGCACGGATGTCAAAGCGCGCGTTCTACTCGCAGTGTCACTTGACTGGCTAAAAAAGAAAAAAAAACATGTCATATTTTGTAATGTTATACATCTCTGATATGTCAAAACCCACATTTATACATATTTTTTTTTTCAATGGCAGAATTACCTCCTTACTTGTAATTATTTCAAAGATACCAGATTAAGACCTTTTTGTGGAATATGCAATTTAATATCTAATTTCACTCATAACAATGTTAGCCTAAAAGATAGAGAATGCATAACAGGAGTTATGGGTAATGTAATCCCTGTGCTTGAGGGCCAATGCCCATAACAGCTTTATTTTTGTTAAATATTATACTTGTTTAGAGTGTATTGTATTAATATGAATAGAAATTGAAATGGAATGTACTGTCATAAGAATGTGTATTAATTTTTTCTTAATATACGAGTCAAACATCTAAATCGAATTCTAATATACAATGTATTGGTCATCAGCGAACTAGTGAAGAACTGGTCGAACATGTTGTAGAGCATAGTAACAGGCGTGGTGCATATTGTACATTTGTAGCTGCATTGATATCATACAATATTAGACTTTACTAACAGTGTAAGACACTGCGGAACACCTGTCATATTTGTTTATCTCCTTAAAACTGGAAAGATCATGCAACTACTGTTATTGATTAATCAAAGACGTGTATACACTATCGTACAGAACAAAATACCTGGTCTCTATTCATTGATTTTGGGGGAAATGCAGCCATAATATGCCAAACTATGATTACAGATATGCATTTGTCTTGGGGAAATATAATTTGTTTGCGAAATGGACGAGTTACTGAGTAAAGCTCCATAATTAAGAAAAGCGTTGGCTATCAATCAGAAAAAGAAAGATGGTGGTATTGCTTACAACAAGTGGTGGTATGCCCTGCATTGTAAAGACAGGCTGTCAATTTCTGTCGTAAATTCACCATTTAACAATGGCAGAATTCAGCAGGAACAGGTGTGAGGGCACACTTGCTGCTTTCAAATCAAGTGGCTGAAGGCCATGCTTGGGTAAGGCCTATTTATTACAATGGTAGCAAACTTAAAGCTGCAATTATGCCATTATTTCTCAGAACACTGCTTTGGAATAACACTAGAAGGCCCTGAACAGCACAAGGTTTGATTTTAGTGTTTGATATGGTACCTCAAAAAGATCTGCTTTGGGTGGGAAAGGGCAGATCCTGGCTGGGAATGGCCATGGTGATTAGCATGGCCATGGGCAGTCAATGGGTGGGTAACTAATCAAACAGCTTGCACTATGTCCCTTTCCACATCCCATCTCAATCCTATCTTTACTCCAATGAAATAGTGTTGGCTCGTAGGTGAAGCTTTGCCACCATCTGATAGACACAAATAAAAAGTCCCTTTCCTCAGGAACACTTACGGGCTGATTAAACAGCATCTCCAGGACAGCAGCACATCTGTATTCCCTATTCCGTCAAAATAACAAAGAAACCACAAGTCTTCGTACCCAACCAAACCCTTATCTGTCACCAACAACGGAATGTCTATGGAGCAGTCTCGCAAGGTGATTCAAACCGAACACTGAAATTCTTGATTTGCCATTTGTGGTTTACATTTAATTAAATCAGTTGAACCAATAGTCAGCCAATTGTCAGAATCAGGAAAACAAATCAAACACATTTAAGCTAAACCAAAATCAAAGCAGATTACATCTTTATAAACAGAGTAACAATGAGAAGAAAAGAAAACACGAATGGAGCCAGCGGGTTAACTGATCGAGTCCAGATGCTGACATCAGGATTCAAATCTTTCCAGTTCGAGCTCTGAGAGGCCTAAATGATTTGCGGCAAACTGAGCATCCATTGTGGTGATAGGTGAAAAAGCACGTTGGGCCTGAAACCCATTGTGCATATGTGGCGCTGGCGTTGGGATGCCCCTGCATACTCATGATTATTCGCAAGTGGCCTAAATTGTCGGGCACGTGGACCCACCAATATTCCCAGGTCACTTTTGAGAGAGTTTGTGCTAACTGCTTCTAATTAAGATGCTGTGCCTGGTATTGGACTTTCCCAAAATGACAGCATCTGATAGAGGCTTTACCTCTTAATAATCGTGTCATCTGGCTTTAAGCAGAAGGCATAGCTTTGGACTGCAAGTGATAGTTAAAATAACACAAATACTGCCTATGACTGCAGCATACAAGCCAACGTCTTCTCAATTGCACTCATGTATGGCCATCAAAACACAGAACAACCTGCATCAGCCAACCTGCCAAGTGTCACACGTCTAGTGTGACGCTCAAGCATTTCAATGCATTCTAAATTATCCCAGCAAGCAAAGAAAAATGCTATACACAGGAGCAGGGGCACCACAGTGTCCTGATGTAATGCTGATCCTCAAGACACCTGCTGTTCATCAGTAACCTCCACACTGCATCAGGCCCACAAATCACATTAGCCGTCCCAGAGGATTACACCCTCCTTCGAGCAGATCGTCTAGATCAGGCTTGTCCAACCTTTTTGAATGTGGGGCCGAAGCATTAACTTTTTGTCACCCATTGGGCCAGCAAGCCAAAAGTCAACGACATCACCCAAAGCAGTATCACATTAACAAGCAAGTGTGTGTGACCTTTGACAACAATCACATCAAAGGCAGTGATATGCCATCTGGTCCCAAAGATAGCCTTTGATGTCCGGGTCAGGGAGTATCTACGGGTGCCCTTCCATCATAAATGATCAAAGGTCAGTGGCGTGTGACTTCTTTCTATGTGTGTAGGTGTTAATATTCTGAAATAGTGGGGGTGACCGAGCATAGCGAGGGCGCTATAAGGATCCAGCAAGGGTTTGGGGTGGGGATACCATCCCAACATCCCAAGTAAATTTACAAATATGGGGTTGAAATGGTGAATTTTACAGCAGAAAAACAGACCAAAAAGCCACATAGTTTACAATCCATTCTAAAGGGTGACATGAACATTTCATATCACCAACAGCACACAAGAACATTTTAAAATGCAACACATTTTAAAGATCAATGTGTCTGCAGTGTAAGTCAGCACTGCCACTGACGTAACACATTTTCATGCTGGTGTGCAAAGGCATCGTCAAAATGTGCTGGAAAGTGGTCCTGTTGGTAACTTGCATCTACCAGGGGTTTTCATGTGCAGCCCTACAAAACTAATTGCAAACTGTGTGGCTTTTTTTACCCAATTCTCACAGAAAGTGCTGTAAAATCCACAATTTTAACCCATTATTTTAAAGCAGTAGGAGGAAGGTCAGGAAAGTGGGCATGGAAGGGCAAATGGTATATGCCCCCACCATAACATCACATTATCTCCAGTGCATTCTTGGGCTAATTAACTCTACGGCCCACTCCCAGTTGTAGAAACAGAGTCAGTGCTAAACAGAAAGTGCACTGGATGGTGAAAGTTAATACTGTTGGGCTACATTGCAGCTCTGGGCTATTTTACTGCAGTCCTGCTAACTTGCACAGTTAAAGTTTGGACGCTAGGATGATAAATTGAGCATGGTGACATGGGCGTTTATGCATTGTCAAATAACTCATGTTGCCCAGACTACTGTGCCTTCCACCATGTTTTTACTATACTGAGAAAAAGTTAGCATACAATGCATGGAAGAGTTCCTAAGTTCTTGCCTGAGACACCATTTGAGGGACTGACTTGCCCCTCATGCATGCACCTCTCACCCCATCCATCTCCAAAGCCCTTTGGTCGCTTATCACCAAAAGTAACTAACTAAGGTTAATATTATCATCTGCCATTAATTGCTTTTGGTAAAGAGCCACATGTCCCCAGCAGCTGGTACAAATGCCCAAGCCTACGGAATCGTATGACTCACATTCCCTTTATTAACAAGTGTTGGTGAAACGTGACTGCTGCTCACGTTTCAACAATACTTTTTTTAGTGCAAACATTACATTTAGAATGTAAAGGTAATGTTTGCAGGGGAGAACACAGCATTTTCTCCAGAGTTCACCTGCGAGAAAGAAGTCCACCCACCACACTGTCAAGCCAATATGAAACTTTCTAGAGAAGGCACAGGGAATATACACACCTGCATCATGGACACACGAGGACAGAACACCACTTCTGTCTGCCTTCAAAATGAAGCTCAAAGCCGAAATGCAGCTGTGGCTGTTTTAATCCTATTACATTTTCTAAATATGACAAAATAAAGCTATCCAAAACGCAGTACAAAACACATCACCAGAACCTTATGGGTGAAATGAGTTCATGAGGGGTGCATGTCTGTGTGTGTGAGTGTGTTTGAGTGTGTGTGTAGGGACATCATTGTTGGAAATTGTGGACAAGGAATATGGGTCGTCTTTCAGTGAAATATATGGTAAAACAAATTGTGTGATCTATTCAACTGTAAAGGATGTTATACAATCGATTCTGTTGTTTAACATCTTTTACAGTTCAAACACACACAAGTCATTCAAACTGCCCCAGCACCTAACCGCTTGTCTGTTCGAAATGCAGTGTGATGCGCAGGAACAAATACTGATGTCTGCTTTCCATCAAACCCTGCATATTGCATTTTAAACGTCAGGCTGGAACTGGCCTTTAAGGCCATAGGGCAATACCCGGACCAAAAATGCAAAACACTAGTGTGGGGCAGTTTTTGGAGTCAAACAGGGACACTTTTTCGGCCCATGTGAGCCAGTTTAATATGTTACTTCACCATGCGGCTGGTAGTTTAGACCAGTGTTAAACCTCACCTCGCCACTCGAGTGTGAGCCCTGCTTGTAGGTAAGAGCGTTGCCCTCCGCTACCTAGGCTGCCTTTTGTTTCCTTCGGCACCTTGCCGCACTGCCCAGGCACCCAGTTTCCATTGTTCGTCCCTTTTCCCTCCCCCAACCCGCTTCTGTGTGTTTTTTCTCTCTCCAGTAATGGGTATGTCCCCCCTCTTCACTGCACTGAACTGGCAGTACTCCTAATTCCCTGCTGCCGTGAGCAGTGATGGTTTGCCCCCGGAAAGGCCCCAGACTAGGAATCCATTATAAAAATAGAGCAGTTCGGTTTCATATGTATAGAATCTATTCTACTCCTTTTTATAGTTCAAACTCACACATGTCTCGGAACTGCTTGTCTGTTCATTTGAAATGCAGTCTGCTGAGCATGGACAGATGCTGCTTTCTTTTCTGTATCAGACCCTGTGTGCTGCGTTCTGTCAGGCACGCAATGAGGTCAGAAGGGTTCCTGCCCTGTATTCCTCCCTTCGCCAGCATATCAACATGTAATATCAACATTTCAACAGCCAATAGAGAGCTGTTTTGTGCAAAGAGGCGGGATGAAACGGCGAAATTGCAGTGCCGTGTTTTCATTTTGGTTTTTGACACACAGGCTGCAGAAAACAGCTTGAGGGGCCGCATTCTGTCCCGCGGGCCGTATGTTGGACGAGCCTGGTCTAGATGCTATAGGTGGAGGAGTGGCCATAATCAACAAAACCTCATTACAATTCAGGGAGTGCAAAACTGAATCACTAGCGGGATACGAAATTCTCGCTCTCAAACTAGCCACCAGTCCAAAGTCAACCATTAACTTCCTAATAGTCTACAGATCTCCAAGTACCTCCACCAACCCAGACATAGACTTAGCCCTATTAATTACACCTTCTGAAGAAGGAAAATGGAACGATCCCTTCCCCCATTCTCGTCCACACCATGGCCTACGACGTCATGACCTAAGCACCCACCGCGGGAGGAGTTCGCCCCGCTCACTGCCGCCCAAGATCCACTGTGGCCACGCCCTGCACACCCAGGCAAGCTGCGCGTCATCCCAACCACGTGCTGGGACCTCTGGTGGAGCTGACAACGACCATATGGACCAACTCGATTAGACATCACCCACATATATTGCCATCGTTAGAGATGCCATGACGACATAGCCAGTGGACAAGAACACACGTGCCACCAAGCACATGGATCAGACACACACCATTCCACATGAAGAACATACTCAGTGCTATGATGTAGAGGACCACTCACACTCACATATGCGTCGGTGTTATTTTTCACATAGGCCAACTACAGCACTGCTGAAACGCAAGACGCCACAAGAGCTTGTGCTTGCAGACGCTTCCTTGCTACTAAAACCATGAAGATGGACTAATGCATAAGAACCCATGTCGCCGCTCGCAACTTCTGTATTATAGACTGTACGCCGCCACCCATGAGCTAGGCCAAGGTAGGACTCAAACCAGAGTCCCCAGGCTCGAACAACTCAGACGAAGCTGCAAGATGCTGATCATGCAGAACAAACCCAGACGAGAGCCCCACAGCCAAGGCCACGAAGTTGCAATTTGCACGCCGCGCTCCCCGTGCCAACGTTACAGCTGCTACTGCTAAACACTCCTCAGAGCCGAAATACAAATCAAATACCCGTAATTCTGCTCCAGCCACGGTCTCCCAACACGTGACCAGGCCGACCTGATACGATGCCAAGCCCCAAGGACCAGAGAAGCTCTGGGGTCTCACGTCTGGGACACAGACTGTAAAAATGAAGTGACAAGTTGGACACTGACAGTGATGGGAAAGGGACACCCAACAGCCAGTAGTCAGACCTGTCCATTGTCCGCCACTGACACATAGTCATACATTGTTGCCAGCACCAGGTACACTGCGAGCTGGGAACAGCGATGGTCCCAGGCCTGGGGGGTCGCGGGTGAACCAATCAGAATCCGAGGGGCTAACCACTGACGCCACTATAGTTTAGCCAATCACTAACTTTCCCCTTGTAACAATTCTTATGTAGCAACTGTTAGGGACGACCCAAGCGTACCACCTGACCCCTTCTCTACCAATAACCTTTTCTTCTATACGGGTCTACACTGACCCTACCACTCGGGGAGGCAACCCGAGATAGTGTTAGGTTTAGGGGCTAGTTTTCCCAGGTGAGGCACGTAGTCGCGTCATCCGCCTAGAAAAAGGGCCTGCAAGCCCACCACGAATGGGACGTTTTCCGGGGTACCTGTGATCTGAGAACCTGTCCCTGTCTGTTTTGTGCAATGAACAGCAGTAACTCTTTGCTCTTGTGTGTGCCTCGTACTACTTTGGGACGCAGTAGGGGTTGGGGCCTCCCCAACCACGGAGGTCCGCGGACGGCCCTGCCGACCCCCGGGAAATCACCCTGACAAGTTGGAGGCACTGATGAGATGGTTTGATAGACCACAGCGAGGCCGCTTGATTGATTGATTGATTGATATTTTACTTCTATCACGCTCGTACACAAGTGTTTCAGAGCGCGACAAGGCAAGGGAGGGGAACACGGGTGAACAAAACAGCGATCTTACTAGGCCCAGTGACATTGAGAATGCGCAAGTGCATGGGAGAGGGGGAGGGGAAAAGTGCATGGAAGGAGGGAGAAGTGGAAAGTGTGAAGCAGAGGAGAAACAGATAAATAACAATAAATAAATAATAAAGGCAACAAACAGTGGTAATGCAGCCAGCAATTTGCAAGTGCTAGGTTTAAGGCAGCAGACAGGGTAGGTCTGATAAGTGCAAGAAGAAAAAGGTGGGGCTGTATGGGTACAGATACAGACCCCAGTGCAAGGGGTGGCCCGGAGGCAGTGCGGGAGGGTGGCAGGGTGAGCAGGTACCTGGGCCCGAAGGACAGAAGGTGGCCAGGTGCACAGTGCCAAGAGAGAACAGATCAGCAGGGGAGAGGGGGAGCGAAGGCAGAAGAAAAGAGGAAGGTCTTAAGGTGCTTCCGGAACCGGAGATGGTTCCCCTCAAGTTTTAGAGTGGCAAGGAGGCTATTCCAGAGGGAGGCCCTAGCCGAAGACAGAGATCTACCCCCAGCTTGTTTCTTTGAAAAACGACTGACCCTGAGGGAGTTGGAGGTAGAGGAGCAAAGAGCTCAAGAGGGGAGGTATTTGCAGAGGGATAGCTGAAGATATTTTGGACCCAGGCCCCAGAAAGCCTTGTGGACAACGCAGAGGGTTTTGAATGTGATCCTTGCATCCACTGGGAGCCAGTGGAGAGATTTCAGAGCTGGAGAGATACGATCCCAGGGCTTGAGGCCAAGAGCAAGTCTCCCAGTCCTGTTCTGGATTAGTTGCAGAGGGTGAAGAGTAGAGGCAGGTAGATTTAGAAAGAGGCTGTTACAATAGTCCAAGCTAGAGAGAACCAGAGCTTGGGATACCATGAGCTTCTGGGGGAAGGAGAGGAAAGGCAGAGTACCTCTCAGGAGGTGCAGTCGGAAATTTGACTTTTTAGAGACCTCAGAGATGTGGGCGGAGAAGGAAAGGGTGGAGTCAAAGATGACCCTGAGGTTCTTAGCCTCGCAGGTGGGGGTAGGAGGAGGGCCAAGGGAGGCCGGCCAGAGAGTGAGGGGAAAGGATGGTGAATTCGTGCCGATGAGGAGGATCTCCGTCTTGCTGGCATTCAGACAAAGATCATTGGCGGAACACCAATCTTGAATGGCAGTTAGGCAATCAGAGATGAGAGAGGGAGAGGAGGTGGCAGAGGGCAGCCTGAAAATGAGTTGAGTGTCGTCAGCGTAGCACTGGAAATTTGAGCAGAAAGTGGTAATGCAGTGGGCAAGAGTTGCCAGGTATTGGTTTTAAAAGCCACGGGCGAGAGGTTAGACCCCCGGTGAACACCACAGGTAGAGAGGAAGATAGATGAAAGTAAGGGCCCAAGTTGGACCTGGGAGGGTCGATCTTAGAGGAAAGAGGTCAGCCAGGCCAGAGCCTGATCAGTGATACCCAGGTTTTCACGGAGACGGTTGAGCAGGATGGTATGATTGACCGTGTCGAAGGCAGAAGAGAGATCGAGGAGGATGAGGACATAGGGAATGTTAGAGTCAAGGTTGGAGAGCAGATCTTCACGGATGTTCAGGAGAGCAGTTTCCGTGCTTCTGGCAGCTCTGAAGCCAGACTGGTAGTCATGGAGACAGCCAACAGAATTGGAATGAAGGTTAAGCTGAGAGATGGACAACTTTTCCAGGAGTTTGCCAAGAAAGATAGTAATGGAAATTGGGCGATAGTTAGCTGGACAAGAAGGATCAGCTGTGGGTTTCTTGAGAAGAGGATGCACAAAGGAGTGCGTCAGAGGGGAGGGGAAGGATCCCAAGGCAAAGGAGTGGTTGCAATAATCAGCAAGGGCCGGAGCGAGGGTGTCAATGTGGTCCTTGATGGTTTTAGAGGAACAGGGATGAACCTGTTTTGACAAGGCTTTCATAGATTGGACTTGTCTAGCGACCTCGTCAGGGGTGAAAAGAGGAAAGGACAAGAAGGATGGTGGGAGGGTGGCTAAAGGAGGGTCAGCAAGCACAGATGGAGAGGGGAGAGGAGGGGTGTGGGTGGAGCGGGTGGACAGGATGTCCTGGGTTTTTGAAATGAGTGAGAGGCAAGGGCATTGCAAAGAGCCTGGGAGGAAACAGGAGGGGTATAGACTGCAGCAGGGTTGGCCAGCTCCTTGCATATTTTAAAGAGTTTGGCCAAGTTGTTAGATGCCGCAGAGACACAAGCTTGAATGTGGACTCTCTTCTTGCTGAGGACAGAGAGTCGGTATTGCCTTTGTAGCAGGCGACAGGCCAGTTTGTCAGAGGATGAACAGGACATCCTCCATTTCCGCTTAGCTGCCCTACACTTACATTTAAGTGTAGCTAGGTCAGAGTCATACCAGGAATTGCACTTGGCTTTGGACTTCAAACGGATCCTCATGACAGGTGCAAGAGCATCAAGCGTATCAGAAATTGAAGAGTAGAGCAGAGACAGGGCTGTGTCAGGATGTGAGACAGCCAAAGGTGGAGGGGGGAGAGAAAGTGGCGGCATAAGCCTCAACTGACACACGCTTCATGGGCCGGATGTCCGAGAAGGTAGGTGGCAGTGTTGGGGTAGGCTTGGCTTTGGGGGAAGAGAGGGAGAGATGAGACGAGAGGTGGGAGTGATCGCTCCAGGAGAGAAGAGTGGTCAGAGGGATGGAGAGGGGGAGGTCAGAGGAGATCAAGACATCGAGTGTGTGCCCTGCAGAGTGAGTCGGGCCAGAGGGGAGGATGGACAGGGAGAGGGAGTCGCAGAGGTCACAGAAGAGTACAGAGGAGGAGCAAGGAGAGTATAAATGTATATTTAGGTCACCGAGGAGGTGAAGTTGAGTGATAGAGGCCAGGAGGGAGGAGGAGAGGTCTGCCCACTCAGAGAGAAATGAGGTGATTTGACCAGGAGGCCGGTAGATGGTAACCACAGTAAGAGAATGGGTAGGCGAGAGAGAAAGCCTACAGACAAGGCATTCAAAAGAGGAGTAGGTCTGAGTGGGAATGATAGAGGCAGGAATCCACTCAGGAAAGATCAGGGCTACCCCCCCCCCCACCGGACTGGGAGGATCTGGGTGCTGAGAGGATCTTGTAGCCATCAGGGAGGAGAGTGTCAAAGCTCGTGACATAGCTGGCCATGAACCATGTCTCAGTAAGACCAAGGACATCAAGGTCTAGTTTTTCAAGGAGGTGGCAGATGTCAGAGGAGTGTTTGACGGCAGAGCGAGAGTTGAGAGTTGCAATATGAAGAAGGTTGCCAGCCTTAAAGACCTTCCGGGGCGGGGTACAGATAAGAGGGACACCCCGCGGAGGAGAAAGAGCCCTAGGAGGGGCAGAGGAGGAGGAGGAGAGTGAGGGCAAGGTAGCCAAGGGGGAAGAGGAGTGGACAGCAGGAGATGAGAGGAAATTGATGAGGCAAGGGAAGTGCCTGTCAAAGAGGATGAGATTGGCCTGAGGGCCTTGGACCATGACAGTGCTATTTAGGTAGACATTAATGATGACTTTAGAGGAGTCGAGGGAAGCCATGAGAACTTCCCAGCGCGTTCCACCATTAATGGGAGAGGAGGAGATAGGGCAGAGCACAGAGACGATATGAGGAGTCCATAGATCTGGTGAAGGAACGACAAAGAGGATGTCGGTAAGCGTCTGTCTGGCAGAAGCATTGGAGTAGGTGTCGGCGATAGGAAGACCAGGGTTAGAGGCTAAGATATCCTTTTTGAACTTCTTCCTACCAGACTTAGTGAGAAGGGAAGGATAGTCAATGGAGAAGCAATTGGAAATGATAGGAGAAACAGAAAGCGCCATTAGGGTGGAAGTGAGGAGAGGATGGAGATACTGGGGGGCTAAGGCAGGTAGGTGTGTGACAAAAGAGAGTGGTGAGGTCACTGGGCTGGCAAGTTACAGAGAAGAAACAGTATACAAGCAAAATACAGACAATTTTGCAATGGGCAGCAAGATTTGACTTTTTAGAACAAAGCAAAAACAGCAAGATTTGTCTTTTTAGCACAAAGCAAAAACAGCAAGATTTGACTTTTAGCACAAAGCAAAAACAGCAAGATTTTACTTTTTAGAACAAAGCAAAAACAGTAAGATTTGTCTTTTTAGCACAAAGCAAAAACAGCAAGATTTTACTTTTTAGAACAAAGCAAAAACAGCAAGATTTTACTTTTTACAACAAAGCAAAAACAGCAAGATTTGTCTTTTTAGCACAAAGCAAAAACAGAAAGATTGGTCTTTTTAGCAGAAAGCAAAAAAAGCAAGATTTGACTTTTTAGGACAAAGCAAAAACAGCAAGATTTGACTTTTTAGCACAAAGCAAAAACAGCAAGATTTGTCTTTTTAGAACAAAGCAAAAACAGCAAGATTTGACTTTTTAGCACAAAGCAAAAACAGCAAGATTTGACTTTTAAGCACAAAGCAAAAACAGCAAGATTTGACTTTTTCAATCTTGGAATCGGATGTTAGCAAAAGGTTTTAGGAAGCAACAATCAGAAAGAACAGTGATAATCAAAGGCAGTAGAGTGAGTCCATAAAGAGGGAACTAACCCATAGTTCTGCAGGTGGCAAAGTCAAGGCAGTTTGGATTTCTTAGAGGAGTGAGGTGGCAGCATCATTGTGGTTAAGGTGCAGGGAGGACCCCAATTAGCATTCCAGATGCGGACAGAGAGAAGACAGGTGCCTTGGAAGTGGGCCTTTTCTGAGAGGGCTGGCTGAAGCCTGCCGGTCCCTGATTGGATGGAAGAAAACACTCAGCAACCAATGGGGGTGCAGCACAGGGAGAGGTGGTTCAGCACAGCCTGCCTAAACAACAAAGAAAACCACGGCGGCCTTCTTGGAAGGGCCAAAAACAGTCAAATAAGCAGCAATAGTAGGGAAAAATGTGTGCTTTCAAAATAGCAAGGCAGCTCCAGGTATTAAAAAGCTCAATAAATGGCTGCACAATGAAAATGCCAAATAAAACAGTCCTTTCCAACAATGTGGCCCAGCAACGCAGCCCCCTCTGCCGTTGCCCCCTTTGGAGTACTGCAAGACCATCGCAGAACTGCGAGACGACTGGACAGCGCAATCCGGAAATTGGTCGTTAGGAGCCGACTTCAGAAGTATCCCATCCGCGGTTGGTGAGTGTCCAGACGTGGTCCAGACGAGGGGAGGCGGCGAGCCGATTGGGAGGGGTGCCCGCAGTCAAGCGGCACCGGCTGGCGAGAGCCCGATGTGAGTACGGCACACACAACCAGCAGTGTCATGTTGTGCGGGTAGCGGGAGGCATTGTAAATAGGGTGGCGGGGTTTTTTTTTGCAGTCAGTTCAGAAAAGATTTGGGTCATTGAGCGGCGATCGATGTGTAAGGTGTAGTGGGGATCGTTACAGGGTAAGCTGGGTGGGACTTCACGCCTGCGTGTGGCGGATCGCGCTGATTGGTCTAGATCGTGGACACCCGTATAAGGAGGTGTGGCATTCCTATGAGTTGGCATTGTAGATCAATGAATAGATAAGGATTCCTATTAATTGAGTGTTTTAGCTCGGTGAATAGATGACATATTCCTGCTGGAGGTAGCTAGAGTCTGTCTCAGATTGCGGAATATAGTTGGCTGGTTAACTTCCCCTAGTGAGGGAGCGAATCACACGCGAGGCAAAGCAACGGGTGCAGCTCAATTATAATAATGAAGTGATTAATGAATACTACACTCCAGGTTTGGTGGGAAGACAGCTATCGGGATTGTTCGGAATAACATTGTCAAAGCTGGCGTGCATTTTCCGTTGTAACTGTACGTAACGGTAACACCTTTTGTAGATGGTGACATCACATCACCCATAGGACTTGCATAGGACACCACGGTCTTCTTCAACGTAATCGATGCAGAGGCACGCGATAAAGGAGGGGTGAAGGTGGGACAGTCAGCCGCGCATGGAGAACGCCGACACGTCCGCAATCAAAGTGGTCTCACTGAGAAGTGGTGCGACCAGCGGGAGTGGGAAGAGACAAGAATGCACTGCGCAGGCAGTGAGGTCAGAAAGGAAGGAGGAGGAGTTAGAAGTACGTTGCAGGTGAGTCGAGTAGCGGCAGCACTGGAAAGGTGGGGAAGCTCAAAAGCATGTTGCACGGGCGCGAAGCCACAGGGGGCTTCACGCGCCACGGGTCGAAGGGGGCCCTTGCTCCGAAAGGAGGAGTGTGAAGGGAGGTGATAGTGTTGGAAAGAGAAAGGGGGCGGTGGCGCCCAGCACGAAAGTATTGTAATAATAACCTTGATTTTACTTGCAGCGGAAAGTCGGAAGTCCCCAAACTACGGGGCCAGGTAATGGCAGTATTGAAAAATGTTAAATTTAAAAATGTCTATGTATTACGGGGCAGGGGCAGGACACAGAGCGAGCACCTTAACTACACCACTCCAGCATATCTGTGAAACACTAACACCACACAGAGATAAAATAGTAAAGTACAGTGTTGAATGGACTCAGGGGACGGATAACAGAATTAGGATACCATGGCCGCCCAACGGCAGCTTTGACATGTCCACTCAACATTCATTGCTAGCATAGTTATATTTATATAATACATATAAGGGGAAGAAGTTAGCGAGCCACCTAGAAGTTTTCGATCTCTGGAGAATGTTTCAGGGATATGTACCAGGTGTGCCAGGGATGCTAAGCATGCAGGAGGTAAAAAAGGAGAAGGTGAGCAAGGAGGGCAGGTCCAGCGCAAACCAAGCTCCTCTCAGCGCTGAGGAGAGTGAGGAAGAGGCAGAAGGATCAGACCCAGTTGCAGAGGTAAAAAAGGAAAGTGAGGGAGAGACACCCACAATTAAAGAGGCGAAGAAAGAAACAGAATGACTGTATCCAATAAGGGAATTGAGAGAAGTGACACGATCACAGCGAACAGCCGCTGAAGGGTATTCAAACCCTACATACAGCCCCCTGCCATACGCACCAGCAGATAACTACCAAAAGGGGCTGGGTGCAGGGAGTGCAGTAGACACAAAACCGGCACAGGTAAGCTCCGGGAGCATAAAAAAGGCACAAATAGACTTAGCGAGTATAGGGCCAGACTAATGGATAGCAGCAGAGGTTTGTATGAGGAAGTGAGAATAATAGAGAGTAAATTGGCAAAGGAGGGCGGGATATGGAGCAACAAGGACAGAGACGCAAGGGTACTAGAAAAGATAAGTGACGCGATAATGGACAAACTCTGCAGGGCAAGAATGGGGTTAGAGGATGAAGGAATCAAAGTAATACAGGGCCAAGAGGAACAAGCCAAGCACATGGGGCTAAGACACATGCGTGTGACAATAAGGAGGTACCGATGACACAAGTACAGGGAGACATGGAGAAGACAGGTGAGTACTCAGACATAGACTTAGAAACTGTAACAGTGGGGGGAAACTGCCCTAGCACAAAATTGACATTCTCATACGGGTTTTGTAGTGAGGAGGAAGAGGGATTTTGCGGGGGCCGGAGTGATGGGAGTGGGGAGGGGCTAAGTAAATTATACATAACACGCACAGACTGCGGGTCATCATGGGAGTGTAAGAACAAGAAGAAGGAAAGACAGGACATGAGAGCAAAAACAACAAAGAGAAGGGACACAATGACCCCTGACACCCTCACCACAACACGCCATATGTTAATAGGCTTAGAGACCTCCCAGGACGCAAAATGGAGGGATCAGCCACCCCACACAACAAGGATCAGATGGGTCAATGGAGAGGACATAAAGGCATAGGAGATACTCGGCTTACACAACACATTACTGACTTTATCGAAGGATTTTCTGACATGCAAGAGGAGAGTGAATACACACACACATCACAGACGCACGCCAGGGGAGGTAAAAGAATACACACAAATGCCATTACTGGAGAGAGGGGGGCAAGGCTACAATATGTCCCATGGAAGCATGCAGACAAGGAAAACATTAAATGTAGACTACCATCCTTGAGTGGAGGGGCGGGGAAATGGATATATGAAATGGAAAAGCAAACTGCAGGACACAAGCTAGAAGTGGGGGATGTCAAGGGATTACTAATTTCCTCATTGGGTGACGCAGCAGATGACATTTGGAAGAGGGCGCGATTCCCAGGGGTGACAATCACTGACACGTCACATGATGGGACGCTGTTTGCAAATTGTAGACACGCACTATGGCAAGCGCTGAGGGTACAATATCCAGACACTTCAGACAGAGGGGCAATGACATCACGCAAAATGCGTGAGAATGAGGACCCTGTTGATTACATGCAGGAAATTCAGGAGAAGTGGTGCCTGGAAACGCGGGAACCGCGGGACAAAACACTAGCAATTATCTACCAAATACTGGCACAGGGACTCCCAGAACCAGTACAAATGCAGTTAAAATAATTGGTAGGAATAGAAGCAAAAGCAATGCCAGAAATACAGCTAACAATAGTACAACATTGTAGGCTATGGCAAGAAAAGATGAAACAGAAAGAGGAAGACAGAAAGGCAGATGTGGCAAAACTGGTCCAAAGGAAACTGTCAAAATATGCCATGGAAGGTGTGCTAATAACAAGCCCCGCCCCGGTGACATCAGTACCAGCCACACAAACACCAGCCACTACACAGCAGCCGCAACAACCAGCAGCACCACCACAGCAAACAAAAATTACAACACAGCAATTGCCACCACCACTTCCATACACAGCCCAACACACCTACGCTCCTCCGATGGGGGGAGGATACATGCAGGTGGTAAACGGCTACACAAACAACTACAGGGGGAGGGGTGGGTTAGCAAGAGGGAGGGGATTTGGACCAGTAGCACCCCAGCAAGGGGGAAGGTTCTGAGGGTACAACCAATATGGACAGCAGAGGATAATCAGACAAACTGGAGGAACCTGTGGCAAGCCCGAGAGCTGCCAACGTGCTGGACATGTGGACTAGTAGGGCACGTATCACGCACATGCAGGGCAAGGCCAGCACAAGCAGGATGGGGAGAGCAAGGGGAACAGGGTTACAACGGGGGACAACACTAACATCAACAACTTTCAGACACAACAGATGACAGAAACACACGTGCAACAACAATTGCCACCACAACTGCAGCAGCAAACATACTCAACGCCCCCTGCACAACAAATACAGTACCAAACAGCACAGCAGCAAGCCCAACAGCAAATGGTGACAGCACAACAACAGCACGTCCAGACGGTACAACAGCTCACACAAATGCAGGACAATAAAGAACTACCCACAGACACGCCAATTCAACAGAAGCAACTGGCAAAGGTGACAATACTGGTTCACAACCCATACACAGGGAACAGACAATCCCTATACCCACAATAGGACAGCCCACAGATGTCCTTGTTCTATCCCATCCTGTTGGTAACACCTAACACTGCGGAGGAACCACGCATAAAGGTGGCGATAGGTGACAAAACATTTTCTTTCTTAGTTGATACAGGGGCCACTAGATCCTGTATTAGGGAAGGGAAGCTCAACTTGTCAGGCAAAGCCATGCACACTCAAGGATTTTCTGGGGCTCGAGGGCTGGTTCCTTTTACAGATAACATCTCCTTATCTGCCGGAGATCACAACCTATCTCTGCCACTGTTATACTCAAAACAATCACCAGTAAATATACTTGGGAGAGACATCATAAGCAGACTGAACATGACTATACCTTCACGGACAAGGGAATAGTATGCTCAACACCAGGCATACACATGCTCACTGCACAACACATACTCCAGGCTTACTGTGGCAAGACAGTGGCAAGGGCAGAACCAGTGGATGGGGACCTCTTCTAATATGGACCAGACATGGCAATAGCATGGCTACCAGGAATTGAGTGCAAGGTGTGGAGGAGGCCAGCAGCATACCTTTTCAGGCTGGAAACGCCCACTAGAGAGGAGGAAGGGACAATGATATCAGTGGACATAGAGAGTATTGTAGCAAACAGAGACTACATTGCAGTTCATGCCCAGGATGGGGAAGGGAAAGCATGGAGAGCAGTAATAGCATTAGCTGAAGGATGCAGGCTGACACAGGTTTCAGATGAGGAGCTGTTCTCAGACAAAGTAGGAGATGTGGAGATGGTGTTCCAGATGAGTGTCCATCTTTGGTTGAGGGTGACCTACATTGGGTTAGCACAAAAAATGGCAATGGCATTAGAAGCACCAATCCCTACCCAAGTACCCTCCTACGAGGAAGACTCAGCAGCTGTACCCGCCTCTCTATGGACTACTAGTCCCTATGACGTAGGTTGCATAAAAAGCATCATAGGTGTACAAATAAAATTAAAGAAAGGTCTAATGCTGCCCAGAGTGAAGCCGTACCCACTGTCTAAGGAAGCTGATGAGGGGATCTACGAGACAATAAGTGCACTAGTGGATAGGGGAATATTGGTACCATCAGAATCCCTGTGCAACACTGCGGTGTATCCTGTGCACAGGGCAAGGTCTTGGCGTTTCCTACAAAATTTGAGGCCCCTTAACCACATTGTGGAGGCAGAGTACCCGATATCAGCTAACCCAACCACCATACTGTGCGGAATACCAGCAGAAGCATCACGATTCACAGTGATCAACCTCAAAAATTGATTTTTCTCAATGCCACTGCACCCTGACTCAAGATTTAACAAGTTTCACATAGAGCAACACAAAGTGGAAACACACTAGACTACCCCAAGGGTACTGTGAGTCACCATCTATCTTTAACAGAGTAATACAAATGGACCTAGGAAACACAGATGGAAAGCACGGTGCTGCAGTATGTAGATGATATCATCATCTGCAGCACTACTGAGGAAAAGTGCAGGAGGGACTCTGTAAAGATGCTCACAGTGCTGGCTGAGAAAGGATACAAGGCTGACAAGGGGAAACTGCAGAACTCTCAAGAACAAGTACTTTATATTGGACAGATCATTTCACAAAAGAGACATTGGACCACAAAGGGCACACGCAATAAAGAATACCCACAGCCGCAGACGGTCAGGGAACTGCAGCAATGTCTTGGCCTATGCAACTACTGTAGAGCATGGGTCTTTGATTACAACTCATACATAGGACCACTGCTAGAGGCCCTCAGGGAGGCACAGAGGAGGGCAAGAAAGTTTGGGTGGACAAGAGAAATGACAGATGCATTCAATGAGCTCAAAACACGCCATTTCAACGGCACCAGTACTAGGTACCCCTAATTATGAAGAAGAATTCTACATATTCTCACATTGTGATGGTGTAGTAATGAAAGCAGTGCTGACACAAATGACAAGCATGGGACACAAACCAGTGGCATTTTACAGTGGCCATTTGGATCCTGTAATGATGGGGCACTTCCCGTGCGAAACACCTAGCTGCAGCAGCATTTGCAGTAGAAAAACACTCCTCGATCACCATGGGCTGCTCCACCACACTGTATGTGGAACACACACTCTTTGCAATATTAAACAAGCCAAAATCCACACTGACTACCCAAAGAGCAACAAGGTACGAGATCATCCTGTCTAGACCTGAGCTGAAAATAGTAAGGTGCAGTAATGTCAATCCAGCACAGTTTATAGCAGTTGAAGTGGAAAATGGAGAACATGCACACGACTGTGCACATGTGATTGAATTTTACTCATGTACCAGAAAAGTGGAAGAGAATGCCCTAGAGGGTGGTGAGATAATGTACATTGAAGGGTCATCAACTATAGATCAAAGTGATGGAATAAGAAGGACAGGAATAGCAGTAGTTCGATTGAGGGAAGACTGGACTTACATACCAGTAAAATGTGTCAAACTACCTCAGCACTATTCAACGCAAGCAGCAAAACTAGTAGCGCTCATTCTGGCCCTAAAAGAAAGAAATGAGAAACAAGTAACTATATACTCTGATAGTGCATATGTTACGTCAACAGTACATTCAGGATTAATAAAGTGGCAAAGAAGAAGATTCAGAAGAGCAGATGGTACTCCGGTACAACATGCTCTCCTACTGGGTGAACTAATAGAAGTAATTAATTACCCAGCAGAGGTAGCCCTGGTGAAGTGTCAGGAACACACTAATGGTGGCGATCCAAAATCAAGAGGTAACGAAACAGCAGTCACACATGCAAAATATGCTGCATACTTTGGCGAGATATGAAACCTCCTAGAAAAACAAAAAGATAAAGGTGGGGGTAAGACAGATGTTAATGAAGGATGGGTACACAAACATCCCAGAGACCCAGATTATGGAGCTGCAGGCAGCAGCACCAATGGCAGAAAAGGAACTGTGGTTCAAAAGAGGGTGCGCCATGTCCCCCACAGATGCACTATGGTGACAGAATAATACAGGGAAAGTTGTGATGCTCCTGGCCTTACTGAAAACAGCTCTGGCCCAACTGCACCATCCCACACACACAGGGAAAGAAGTAATTGCAACACAAATAAAAGAATCATGGTTCTACCCCAAGCTAAACTCACACGTTGCAAATTCCATTAGCAATTGCCTCACATGTCAACAATACATGGCCAGTCACACGCTGCAAATGATCAAAGGTACAATACCCTGGCCTGAAGGACCCTTTTTGCACCTACACATTGACTACGTCGACATGATCAACGTATGTCAAGTATACAGATACATGATTGGAGTAGTATGCCCATTTTCAAGATGGATCGATGCCGGTCTGTTCTCACATGCAAATGTATTCAGAGCACCTAAATCCCTGGTTAGGGAGGTATTCCTGAGGTGGGGAGTTTGCGAAGTACTAAGGTCAGACAATGGTTCCCACTTTGCCAATGAATTATTCCAACACGTAACTGCCCTTCTAGGAATAAAGCATAAATTTGCCTGTGCGTATCACCCACAAGTTAATGGCATCTGTGAACCCCTCAAAGGTCTCCTTAAAGAAGAAATAGCAAAGATCCAGCAAGCAACCAAAAAGAGTTGGCTGTACTGCCTTCCCCTGGCCCTGTTTGAGTTAAGAAATAGACCAGGTTCGGACCACCACCTCACACCCCATGAGGTGGTGACCGGACGCCAGATGCACCTTCCCCTCACACCACCGTCAAGGGCAATGAGTGATTGTAATAATGCAAGTACTGTTTTTGGTGAAGAAATGCACAAGTATGTCTCTTCCTTGGTTACTAGTGCTGCTTTTATCTCTCAATAGATTAAACAGACACAGGGCGGGTTGAAGAACCACCAACAGGGAAAAGCAACCAACGAGGAACAGGAATTCACTGCACAGTGGACAGTGAAAGAAGGAGATGAAGTTCTCCTAAAGAACTATCGGAGGAAGTGGAACTCTCCTAGATTCACAGGCCCATATAGTGCAGAAAGTAGCCCCTAGAGCTGTAAAACCCCATGACAAGGACGTGTGGACACACATTCATGACATCAAGCCCTACAAAGCACAGACCTGCCCTCATCTCAGCGAAGGGGCCAACGCTTCAACAATGACAACTGACAACAACGACACAGCACAAGCGCCAGATACCCCAAAAGACACATCAGCCACCCATAGCCCACCCCATGATCACGAGATCCCAGACAAAGTATGCCACCACACCAGAACAGCAAATTAAGAACATCTGATAAGAGAACAAAAATAAATAAGTTTAACTAAAATTGACACGCACCAGCCACCAGCTAAAGAAGAACATCAAAAGAATCTGCAATATACTCCACACTGTTTAAACACGTGCATGCTCTCTTCTCTTTTTTGTCTTGCACATGCAGGTATTACACACTGTTATTGTATATGTAAGTGGATGACATAGAACATACGCTACTGCCCAGGGGCAAATGCTGCCCACAGATGATATCCCAGAAGACCTGTCACACCAATTTGTATATATTATAAAAAGGCCAAAATATTTAAGACCACGGAGAATACGTATCTATTATAACACGTTTCTCATGCTAATAGTACACTCGTTTCCACACCTCCACGCAGCATTACCTGCCTTGAGAGATAGGATGGTAAGGAAAGCGTGGGAAGAGCTTTTCGCCCTGGGCATTGAAGGACCACTTGATACGCAGGGATTGAATAAAAGTACTAACAGTAATAACGCACATTTTGAGAGATTTTCAGGCAGGCACCTATATCATCTAAAGTAAAGTAGCTGCAGGACCGCAACAAAGGTAAGAGGAACATTCCAGTGGTAATAGCAACTGTAATAAAGATGTTAGGGATATTTTTCACCACTGGTCTGGTTACTGCCGCTGTCTGCAATGGCGCAGATGGGCTAAAGAAGGGTGGTGTGGAAGGTTGCCCAGAGCATGAACAGATTCATTCAAAACCTTCCACCCATCACTTTTGTGGTCGCTGTCTGGCAGGCCTACTGTGATTTTTATGTGATGGCATCTCCCACTACTAACATCTCCCCTACCATGGCTGCAAGGAGCATGGTGCCAGGTGGTACAAGTAGCACTGGGTCTAACATAAAGAGAGATGAACGTAGAGTTTCTATTGATGTACATGGGGTGGACACATACCTCACAGAATCCGCACACGTCTCCAACAAAATTGGTAAGGACACAACAAAGGACAACCTCTATGTGTGCTCGTTGATCCCATACGCCATGAGTGCCTCCAGAACATTTGTGGCAACTGAAGTACCTGCAACAAGTGCAGAATGCCTGTTATATTTAGCATTATTTTAAACACGAGGGCGATTTCAAGGTAAACAGGCAACACTAAGGTGGAAGACAAGATCAACATACCCCTACGAAGACAACTTCATCAAGACGCTACCGATGTATGACAATTCCTGGCAGCTGACTGAAGGACTTCAATACATAACAGATGGACCCGGCAAGGGAGAAACAAAAGAAGTGACATTGAAATACCTGCCATGCAAATGGAGTGCAACAGAGGTTGGAGATGAACCATGGTGCTGGGAAAGGCCACTGATACTAATATATGGCAATATATACATGAAGAACGGATGGGCGGACGGAGTTGTGGGAAGTAAACCTTTGACGTTGGCAAAATCATCAGTGGTGACAGTACAAGAAGGAAAGGACAAAAGGTGCAGCATTGGTAACATGATTAGATAAAGAGGAAGAACCCTAAAACAATAATGCCCCTTACAGCACCCACAGTATGTTACCAGCATGATGGGGAGATTGATGTTGGAATGAATGAAGGATGCAAGAGAACGAACAAGCTTCCTGAGGGGGGTGTGGGAACAGCAGTATTGATGGACCACTATTGGGCCTGTGGAGCCAAAGCATACAACAGCCTGCCACATCTATGGAATGGAGTGTGCACTATGGTACACATCCACGTACCATCACTAGTAGTACCACAAAAGCACATCAACATGGAGAACTTCCCTAAGATGGACGAAGGGAACAAAAGGAAGAAAAGATCACTGAAGATGGTAGGAAGCAAGTCACAGAGCAGCACTGCACACATATCCAGAGTAAAAAGAAAAGGGGAACCACTGACGGGAAATTACCTGTGGGGTCGATCAGAAACAGCACTGAGCGACATTCCACCAGCACACAGACTATTTAGCAGAACGGCAACGTTCTTTTCATCAATCATACATCCAGGTGTGCAGGCGTATGCAAATGCAAAATGGCTACAAATAACAAGATGGGAGGTAATGATGACGATTAACTCCACAGTTAACGGATTCAATGTAATAAAGAAATAATTAAGAGCGAATAGGATGGTGGCCCTACAGAACATGGAAGGAGGTGTTTGTGCAAAAATTGGAAGTTAATGTTGCACGTTCATTCCAGCAAACGACGAGGACAACGGTACGTTATCTGCAGCGGTATCACAGAGGAAGCAAAGGGAGTGAAGAAGGATTGTAGCTGGTTTTCATATATCTGATTGTGGATGCCATCATGGCTCTCAGATGGCCTCAAGGTTGTTGCAGGATGTGTGATTCTGGGAATGGCCTCTCTGATGGGGACAAAGCTATGGAGGACAAGATCAAAGCGTACTGCTGAGGAAATGATCGGCATGCACGTCTTAATGCCAGCTGAAGACGACAAACACACAGACATCATCATCAAGGAAAGTGAACGGCTATGCCAGCAACTAGTAGAAGCAGACTTTTACCCACCATCCATAAAAGTTGAGAATCAAAAAAACCCGAAAAGCTATGTTGGAAAATGGGTTTATTGCAAGCCCGGTGGTGAATGTGTATATATGTACTGGTCATTCAAAGATCACGTGGACCGTTATAGGAACCTGGCAGGAATAACGAAGGTATGGCGAGCACGAGGAGATAAGAGAGTGGATAATTTTGTGGTCGACAAGTTCACCAGAGGGGGGACTGAAGAGGGAAAATGGGACGATCCCTTCCCCCGATTCTCGTCCAGACCATGGCCTACGATGTCACGACCTAAGCACCCACCGTGGGAGGAGTTCACCCCGCTCACTGCCGCCCTGGACGTCAAGATCCACTGTGGCCACGACCCGCACACCCAGGCAAGCTGCGCGTCCTCCCAACCACGTGCTGGGACCTCGGGTGGAGCTGACACAGACCATATGGACCAACTCAATTAGACATCACCCACAAATATCGCCATTGTTAGAGATTCCATGATGACATAGCCAGCAGACACACACCAATCCACACGAAGAACATACTCAGTGCTATGACGTAGAGGACCACTCACACTCACATATGCATCGTTGTTATTTTTCACATAGGCCAACTACAGCACCGCTGAAGTGCAAGATACCAGAAGAGCTTGTGTATATGCTTGCAGACGCTTCCTTGATACTAAAACCATGAAGATGTAGCCCTGTATATGGACTAATGCATAAGAACCCATGTCGCCCCTCGCAACCCCTGTATTGTGGAGTGTACGTTGCCACCCATGAGCTAGGCCAAGGTAGGCCAGAAACCAGAGTCCCCAGGCTGGATCAGCTCAGACGAAGCTGCAAGAAGCTGATCATGCAGAACAAACCGTGACGAGAGCCCCACAGCCAAGGCCACGAAGTTGCAATTTACACGCCACGCTCCCCGCGCCAAGGTTAAACCTGCTACTGCTAAACACTCCTCAGAGCTGAAATACAAATCAAATACCTGTAATTCTGCTCCAGCCACGATCTCCCAACATGTGACCAGGCCGACCTGATACGATGCCAATCCCCAAGGACCAGAGAAGCTTTGGGGTCTCACGTCTGGGACACAGAGTGCAACAACGAAGTGCCTGTCCATTGTCTGCCACTGACACATTGTTGCCAGCGCCAGGTACACCGCGAGTTGGGAACAGCGATGGTCCCAGGCTTGGGGGCTCATGGGCGAACCAATCAGAATACGAGGGGCTAACCACTGACATCACTATAGTTTAGTCAATCAACAACTTTCCCCATGTAACAATTCTTATGTAGCAACTGTTCGGGATTACCTAAGCGTACCACCGGACCCCTTCTCTACCAATATCCTTTTCTTCTATCCGGGTCTATACTGACCGTACCACTCGGGGAGCGAACCCGAAATAGCATTAGGTTTAGGGGCTAGTTTTCCCAGGTGATGCAGGTAGTCGTGTCATCCGGCTAGAAAAAGGGCCTGCGAGCCCACTACGAATGAGACATTTTGGCCATCAAAAAACTTGACCCTAACTATGCTGCATTTAACATCGACAATAACGTCATCAAAGTGATGCCTGTAGTCAAAACCCTCGGGGTCTTTCTCGACTCAGCGCTCACCTTCAAAAAACAAACGAACTCTCTAGCATCCTCCACTGCATATACTTGCAAATTGATCCGAGCATGCAGACCATTTCTAACTGAGACTAGCTGCATCACATTAGCTAATGCCCTCATCATATCCAAGCTGGATTACTGCAATGCCCTCTATGCAGGATCTAACAAGTATATCCTTGACAAATTACAAACTCTCCAAAATAACGCTATCAGAGTAGCTTTAAATATTCCTAATAGAGCTCACATCTCCACCTCTAGGAAAAAAATCCACTGGCTAAAAATCAAAGACAGGATCGCCCTCAAAATACTCTCCCTCACATCCAAATGTCTTAACAACATACCCCCCCCCTACCTGGCTAACAGAATCCACAAGAGAACTTCAAACCGCCCCAATAGATCGACCAATGCCTTTACCTTAGTGATGCCTAGATACAAAAAGAGTACAGCTGGCGGCTCTCGTTTCCCAGTCATAGCTGCGCAAACCTGGAACAAACTCCCTTTGGATCTCAGAATGGACCAATCCTACTCTAGCTTCAGGCGAAAAGTCCTTACTTGGATTCGTGCCAATGACTTTTAGCTCGACTTCCCCCTCCTACATAGACACTAGACGTCTGTAACTAGGTGAACGACTTTCGATCAACTAGACTGAACTATAGTTCTGCACTTGTCCTTTCTTTTTTTGCTTTCCCTGTACACTTACCTCTGACCTAGGTGAACTGTATAAACTGTATCCAATGTGAACTGTATAAACTGTATGTCTTCTGTAACTAAGTTCTCAAGTAATCTTGTACTGTTTGCGCCCAGCTACCCCTTCGGGTTTGGTTCTGCGCTATACCAAATAAACAAACAAACAAACAAAC
The DNA here is from genome assembly GCF_040938575.1 of Ambystoma mexicanum. Classification (NCBI taxonomy): domain Eukaryota; kingdom Metazoa; phylum Chordata; class Amphibia; order Caudata; family Ambystomatidae; genus Ambystoma; species Ambystoma mexicanum. Next base: position 1,078,686,241 of record NC_090936.1, on the reverse strand, counting down.
AAACATTTTCCTGGGTACCTGTGATCTGAGAACCTGTCCCTGTCTGTTTTGTGCAATAAACAGCAGTAACTCTTTGCTCTTGTCTGCGCCTCATACTCCTTTGGGACGCGGGAGGAGTTTGGATGGCCCTGCCGACCCACGGGAAATCACCCCAACACTTCGCTCAACCTAACACAAAATATACTTCTAGGAGACCTCAACCTAGGTTTGAATGACCCTCGAGACAACAAAGCTACAGCCTGCCACAAGGCCTTCTGCGAAATGCAATTCACTCAAATAGTGAACGCGCCCACGAACTCCAAAGGCAGAATCCTCGATTGGATACTCACCCTCAAGACCACAGTAGCCATAGTAGACATTTACAAGATGCTATGGACCGACCATCACTTAATTCACTTCAACATTAACCTAAATTCAGATCTAATAACTAAAACTCCTAATGAAGCACCTATCCAAGTCAGAAACGCACGTAAACTCATCCCTGAGAATCTCAACCCTTTGCTCAGCAAACTACTCAACTTCAAACTGCTAAACCTCTCTTATACCGACAATATCTCTGACCACTACCACCAATGCCTAAAATCTGCAATAGACAAAGTAGCCCCACTCAAAACTAAAATACCCAAACCCAAACGCAGCTCACCCTGGTTTAGCGAGGAGCTTAAAGAACTAAGAAGGAAAAAAAGAGCTCTAGAACACTTAATCAGAAATAATTGCTCCCCAGAACTCCAAATTAAACTACAACAACTGTCCAAAACATACAAATGCAACATACTCACCCAGAAAGCAGATTCACTCAATAACCGGATAGCCAATGCAGCCTATAATAAGAAAGAATTGTTTACCATTATCAAAGAGCTTGAATCCCCTATCCAACCTATCAGCCCCATTACTATTAGCAGTGCATGGTGTACCACCATTCAGGATGCACATTCCTCCAAAGTGAAAACACTCCAAAACAAATTAGCCGCCCAAAAAACGCTCCTCAAACCCACCACCACCCCATCCCAACTACCTGACGCCAATCCTAAACCCAATATACCGGAATTCCAATTTAAACAAGTCACCAATGAACAAGTCCTTAAAACTATAGCCTCCCTCAAGCCATCAAACTGCAAAGGCGACAACATCCCTGCTAAAGTAGTCAAAGTTTAGCACCCATCATTACCAATTTCATTAACAAATCCTTCAAATCTAGCACAATACCAGCATCCATCAAATCAGCATGGGTCACACCTCTGCTCAAAAAAACCCCACTAGACCCCACCGTCCCTACCAATTATAGGCCCATAACAACCTTACCCTTCCTCCTTAAAATAATCGATAAAATAGTCTACTCCCAAGTACAAACCCACCTAGAACAGCACCACCTATTAGGGGACAGACAATCAGGATTCCGCACCAGCCACAGCACTGAGACTGCCCTCCTCGATTTAAAAAACCATATGGACTCTATTATTATTCTGGCAAACTGGGCATCCTACTATTATTAGATCGCTCCGCTGCGTTTGATTTAGTCGACCATGACAAACTATGCAGCATCCTCTCCACCAACTTCCATTTCTCAAAGAAAGCCATAAGTTGGATAAAATCTTTCCTCTGAGACCGTACTTCAAGAGTTGCCCTAGGAGAAGAAGCAGCGGATCCCATCTCACTACCTCTCGGAGTACCACAAGGGCCCTGCCTCTCCCCAACACTATACAATGCATATATTATGCCACTCTTTGTAGCTCTAGACGCCATGGGAGTAATCTATACTAACTTTGCAGACAATACGCAAATACTTATCCCCATCTCAGGCAATGTAGAACAGGACACTGCCTGCATCAATAAACTCTACTCCCTCATCCAAAACTGGATGGCGAACAATAGCCTCTGCCTAAACAGGGAAAAATGGAGATCCTTATAATGAGCTCCTCAGCCAAACTCAGTAAACTACCGTCTGACTACACCTCCAGCCTGATAGATGGCACCCACATTACCATAAGAAATGGGGGTAGGGGGGCGCAACAAGATACGTGTAAATGTTACTAGGAGTGCAAAAAGCACTGATTTAGTCCTTAAGTACAAGTACCCACATTAGGTTGTTTCAGGTACGGATGGGTCAGTCAGTCTCAGGGCCACCCAAGACTGCAATGAGGAACCAAGGAAAGCAAAACCTGTTAATTGCTAAAAGGAGACCCACTATCGTGCTCCTATAGGGATAAAAATCCCATGTTAATTGTCATATCAGTATTCTGGGAATAAATACCCACAAGACCAGTGTTAGAGTTACATAAATAGAGTAAGCACATTCAACAAACCTGTTCAATAGACAGTGAGTTTCAAACAATTGTTTCCAGTGAACTGTGTGGGTGTAAAATTGTCTAGCGACAAAATGGACACCACATTAGTTGCATTTCGTATTCACTTTTTAGTGTTTAAAAATAATTGTAAATGAAAGAGGAACGTCAATTATAATACACCATTGACAAAACGACTTCTCAGTTCAAAATTTATACACAATCCACTTAAACCGCAGTGATGAGGTACATAATTGTGTTAATGTCACACAGAGATGTAATCCAAATTCCAATCAACAATCAAAATCTAAAATCTGATCCTAATAGGCTCCTCAAGGTGCCTTGCGATGAACCGCGTGTGCGCGGGCATCACTCGGCAACCCAAAGATATACAATCTCAGCCGCCAACACGAGTCAGTTTCACAACTGCGGACGGGCGGTGTGAGCAGCCAGCAGGTAAGCGCTGTCCCGTGAATGAGAATAGGATCTTTGGACATTGATGCCCTCTAGATCCGGCACGCAACAATAACACTGGGCTCCCTTAGTATGGTGGGGCCCCAACTGCATATTAGCAGTAAACATGAATTAGCTAAGGCTCTTCAGTAATTATGCATCTACGATCCCACACGGGGCACCGTTAATGCGGTTGAACCCCATAGAGCAATTTAGCCACTACGCCACGCTAAACCCTTTCTAACACGACCTACTTTACTTTTAGGTGACTGTCAAAACGATTATGATCGCTCCTTCTCTCGCCCTACAGCAGCATGCTGTGTACAGTTACTCCATCAAGACCTGATAGCCAGCACCTTTTGCAACGCATACCATCAATTTCGGAATGGTATACACGTACTGGCCAAGACCCCAAGGTCAGTAATACCTTAGGATAAACACTTAACAGTATATAAAGATAAACAGTTATAAGTGTGATGCTAAGAGACCCTTTAACCATTGTTCTCAGGTTTAAAGAGTGACAGCACCAAAACAGAATTGAATTTTGCAAAGAATAATAGGCACCTAGCCCTGAAGATGGATTATATCGGAAACGTGTCGGCAACTACACAACACCTTCAGGAGCCTATTAGGATCAGATTTTAGATTTTGATTGTTGATTGGAATATGGATTATATCTCTGTGTGACATTAACACAATTATGTACCTCATCACTGCGGTTTAAGTGGATTGTGTATACATTTTGAACTGAGAAGTCGTTTTGTCAATGGCGTATTATAATTGATGTTCCTCTTTCATTTACAATTATTTTTGAACACTAAAAAATGAATACGAAATGCAACTAGTGTGGTGTCCATTTTGTCGCTAGACACTTTTACACCCGCACAGTTCACTGGAAACAATTGTTTGAAACTCACTGTCTATTGAACAGTTTTGTTGAATGTGCTTACTCTATATTTAACTCTAACACTGGTCTTGTGGTTATTTATTCCCAGAATACTGAATTAACATGGTATTTTATCCCTATAATAGTTCGATAGTGGGTCTCCTACTAGCAATTAACAGGTTTTGTTTTCCTTGGACCCCCATTACCATGTCACACAAAAATCAAAATGTTAGGAGTCCACCCAGACTCCACCGTCACTATGAAAAATCATTTTAGTGCTCTTGCCTCCTCCACTGCATATACAGCCAAGCTCATTACCCTAAGCAAACCCGTCCTCTCCACCCAAAACTGCCTGACACTCGCCAGAGCCCTAATCCATACAAAGCTAGACTATTGCAATATTCTATTGCTAGGCACCTCAAATAAAAAATGTAACCAAACTACAACTTTTGCAAAACAAAGCCCTTAGAGCTGCCCTAGGTATCAACAGAAGGCAACATATCTCCCAACACAGAAGAGACACCCACTGGCTACCAGTTAAAGCAAGAATCCTCCACAAAACACTCGCCACTACGCATACATTAATTTCAAACACAGCACCAACCTACCTCAACCAAACCATATCCCGTAAAGCCACTGCGAGAACTCTCAGGTCCAGTACCAATACACACCTCCACATCCCATGCTTCACCACCACCAGAGCAGGCAACTCCAGCTTCCCTATAGCAGCCCCGCGCATCGGGAATGCACTCCCCACCCACCTCACCAACGGGACCTCCTTCCACAAGTTCAAGAAGCAACTAAAAACATGGCTATTCAATAAATATTAACCAACCAAGCAAACCTTAACGCAACATTCAAATCACACTATTGTGACTGTGCAAAACGAAATCTATGAATATGATGTAAAAATAACCATGTTACTGCAACTTAAGTCTTCAAGCTGATAACACCTAAAATGTATGATCAAGATGTATGTACGCCGTGATACCTAAGGGTTTGGATGTGTAATCAAATGCAAAAAATAAATTAAATAAATAAATAACCTTTCCTTCTCCAAGATGTCCTTTTATAGCCCTTATATGCAACCTGTGAATAATCCTATCCACATGAACTGCCATGAACCCAGCAAACCAGATACTGTCTACCAGATTCTGTGAAGCTATTGCCACTAAAGTGCTACTGCTCATGTCCCTTTAAGTGTCACTCAACACATCATACAAACAGTTTTAAAATGCCACACACAAGTTATATTGCTAATATGTACATTTCACACATACACAAACTAAAAACTTGTCAGCTCTACATCTGGAGTGAGCTGCATTGGCAAAGGGTGGTAACAATAGAAAATTACCTATGAACCTGAGAGTGGACTTCCAAACAGCATAATGTACAGAAGCTACTGGTGTAACAAAATTAATTCTGCTCTGCAGGAGTACAGGATTGTGTAGTGACTAAAGTGCCTACGCAGCCCAACACTACTACCAAAAGCAATAGTGATCTCAATCATACAGGTGAAGTGAGGCACAACACATATGACATTCACCTCTTTTGGTAGCGAGGGCTGAATGCAGGCTATGCTCTTCAATAGGGACATGAGCTGGCAAAGTAGCAACCAAATGAACAATAGCACAGTGATGCTTAAATAAAGGAATGTCCAGGCAAGGTTCTATATAAATACAGAACTTTAAAAAAACTAAAACTACACACAACCTATAAAAACAATGACAACCCGCCCATAAAGGAAAACGAAGAGAAGGTAGACTTTGAAATAAAGAGGGTACTGTGAGGTTAAAGACAGGGAGCAGACAGGCAAGAATTTCAGCAGAAAATGTTCAAGGTCTATGGAGATGTTTTGGCTATTATGCAAGTCTATACAAAAGGGATGAGCATACTCGTCCTTTGCACTTAATGGGTTAAAGGTAGAGATTGGGGTCTCACATGTCATAAGCTCCCGTTAAGGCAGGCCAGGGGAAAATACCACTTCAAATACCTCTTATTCTTGTTCTGGGAGCTCAACAGAATTAGGCCAGTCTTCTGGGAGGTTCCTTTATTGGTGATTCAAAGTCCTGTTGGCGAGTTGATAATTGAATCCAATTCATGGTGTGATCGAAGCAGTAGCAGCATGTGGCATAAAGAAGCTTGGAAAGGCAACTATAGTCCTAGTCAGGGAAGCTCCAAAGTGGTTTTAGGTGGGTACCGGTGGAACAGGGCTGTTCCTCACCTTCTAGGTTGGTGGGAGATCCAACCCAGGGTTCCTGTGCCAATGTGAGTGTTTTCTTGTGCCCTTTCCAAACAGGATGTTTTCCAGAGGGCACTTGCAAGGGATTCTGTCCCCTCAGGGTCCTCGATAGCAGTGCCTCATTTGCAGTACAGGTGTACACAGTGTAGGTCCTGAGTAGGCAAGTCCCACCCAAAACTTGTACATGCCCACTCAGTAGCTGTGTGGCAAATTTCAGTGTTAATGTCACTTTGGTGGACTCAACAACATTAGCTTGAGGCCTCACTTGCAAAAAGATCCTGGCTACACTTCTGAGTAGGTCCTGTCCACACAGCAGTTTCACCTCAAGGGTCTCTTTGGGCTGGGTAGGGAGAAGGGATTTCCTTTTTCTTGGAGCCTTCTGTCTTCAACTTTATGGCATAGGATTTTGGATTGGACTGCTACCCAAAAGAGTTACAGGTGAATCTTTCTTTCCTTTAAGTACAAATACGAATCAACTAAGGGAAAGGTATCCTCATTATGTAAGCAAAACTCTGCAGCAGATTGGTCCAGATCAAACCTCTTTTCAAGGGCCCAATACTGTCCTTTGCATGCTATGGTCATAACCATAGTGCTTTGTCTGCAAAAAAAGTGGGAAGGGGGGCCAGGAAGTGTAGGAGCCCTGGCAAAACCCAATGTGTTGGAACACTTCTTTGGACTAAAACCCTCCTCTCTGCTACTCTAAATCCACCCCTTCCTCTGTCTGCCTATTTCAAAAGGACTCCATCAATTATAACACTGATGTGAGAGGAGCATTGTCATGCCAGGACTGTCTTTGTAGCACATATTTCCAGGGGAACTGTACAGGGGCTGCCAACACCTCCCCCTTCAAGTAAAATATAGATGAAATGATAGGTTGGCCAAATAGTTCACTCTCCTTTCCATCATTGTAGAAATCAGAATTAGATTGACTTTATTAAAAGTAAAAAGTACATTAGACAATGCACACACTTGGTTGGGGTGGAACAGGAAATGAAGGATGTTTTAATATTACACACACTCCATAAGTGCACAAGGATGTATTATGAATAATGTGTTTACAAAATGAAAATGCTTAAATAAATGCAGAATACAGCTCCCTGATTAGAAGGAAAGCACAGTGTCAGATGAATATGTATTCTTTTACAATGAATACTCAAATGTAAAATGGTTTCAGGTCTTAAACCAGGTGGGGGGAATTATAAACCATGCAAAGGGTTTCAAATGAGAAAGAGGGTCTGATGCACTTGGAGACAGTTTTTGGCAGCATATCGAAGTGAGATAATGAGGTTTGTTAGGTTAAAAATAGAATTGGCATAGAAATCAGTCAAAATAAGATAAGGGTTGACAATTAATAGAAGCTCTGATACATTTATATATGTTCTTATGGAGAAGGGTACAAAGTGGATCATACAAACTAATTTGAAAGCCCATCTGTATTATTTTGGCACCATAAAATAAGAGGAAATATATCTCCAACCACGTTAAGCACCAGCCAACTTGGCATAACCTCAGTAAACAGATAAGGTGCAGACATTGATTGATGAAGAAATGTCCTCGGCAGGAGTTGAGCACTTTCATAGTTGTGTCCAGCCAAGTCTAAAATAGGCATATTCATTTTGTGCATCAGAGGAAATTGTGGATGCAGAAATGCTAATGTAGAATTGCTGTGCATGTGATAAGGTTATCCCATGTAATGAAGGGATGTTTGCCATTTAACTAAGTTTGCCAATCAAAAGCCTACCATTTTACAAGGTGCTAATTTGCATACAAGTGTTGTGTAATCTTAGAACATCTATAAAGATAGGTTGGAGGCAGAAATGCATTTGAGTGTGCTTTGATGAATAAATACGTTTGGCTCCCAGGCATCTGTTTTTTTTTCCTGTCTCAGCCTAATAGATGAGAACACAAGAATCCATGGATGTCTGATTGAGGTATAGGGAGGGTGAGGGGGAACGACCCCCCATACAGACCTCTCAAGGAGGGTTCCTGTCTTCTGAAGAAAAGAAAGTGGCTCACCCTCCTTAGTGGAATTAAAGAGATGCTTCCTGGGTAGAGACCCACATGGTTGTTGTGGGTACACCCAGGCCAAATGACTAATACACATCCAGGTAGGTTAGAGGCCTAAATGAAACCTCTAAGGGACTCTGAATGAGAGCTTCCTGTGAAGGTTGTTGTTTCTCCTTGTGCTGTGCAAAGGTCATAATTTGAGTTAAGAAAGCCCGGGAAGGCAAAGGCAGGGTATACGAAAAGGAGAAAAGATTAGTTGGGATTTGGGTAAAATTGGTCTATTTAAGAGAAAATAACCCATTGCAGAGGTAAACCTTGTTTGGGTAGGAAAAGATGGAAGACGGGTTATGATGGTGGAATCATCTGGGAAAAGAAACTGATGGTGAGAGCCAATAGGATTGTCAAGGGAAACTGGAGGGGATCCTGCCTTCTGGTCATAGATTTCTGATCCAAATTCTAAAAATAAATGCAAGCGATCAGATTACAAGGGAAATATAACTAGGGAGTGGCATGGTTATGAACCAATCTAGAGAGCTGAGTGCTCCAGATCGTGGATGCCTGCATCCTTCATGTTCATAAATTATCGACTGGAGACCTTAAAAATATCTAAAAAAAGTGGAGATCCATAACTCAATAGAGAAACAGAGAACGGGACAGGACAACTCAAGGTAGAATTCACTAGCATTGATAACAAAGTTATATCCTCAAGGAACAGAGACAAATGATGATGGGGAAGATGATGATGTGGATGAGGAAAATCTCATTGATACATAAGGAAGTGCAGGGTTAAGCCTCGAGCATGCAGCACCAGTGCAAGCAATGCAAGAAACCCAAGTGGAGCTGCAACAATCACAAAGCTCCCAGTGAATGCAACACCAGAACGAAGCAAGCATGAACATTTAACCCTGAAATAATTCCTCGGCTGGGCAAGCAGCAAGCATTTCCATCAGAAGACTATGAAGTACTCACACAAGTATGGTTTACAGCACAGCAACTGAGCAACTACAAGTCTTACAGAGAAAGTTATCAGGAGTGGATGCTGACAAAGCTGGTAGCCTGCTAATGTCTCAGGTCAAATGGACACCTGGGAATTTGAGGAACTTGTGCAGTTGTCGTACTGTGCATGATGAGACGAAGAAGTTTACTGAGGAGTTGAGAAAGTGTTATAATCCATCATGGGCCGATATGATTCAGCTTTTGAGAAAGATTACACAAGAGTTTGGCTGGTCTACAGAAGATATGCAACATGGTTTTGAATTGGTGTAGGCTACAGATGCATTGATACACAAGATTACCGTAGTCTGTCCATAGAATATAGACTGAGACAAAGTTAATAAGTGTAGGCAAAATGAAAGACGAGACCGCCCCAGAATATCTTTGCCATTTGAAGGTTGTGTTCACAATCATTTGAGGAAAAATAAGCTTATAGATATGCCACAGGAATGCGAAACAGCTGCATTTTTTCAGGGGTTATTGCCCAAAATACAAATGCATGCGGCATATAAGGATATGTGTGGGGAGACAATGGAAGCCCCTCTTTCAACTGGTTCTTGGTAGCTAATCATTGTGTTTCATACCAGGAGCAAAAGAAGGAAACAAATGAGTGCACGTAAATGGCGCTTAAGTTGCAGAATCTGCAGCAGCATCAGTGGGATTCGGCGAGTGCTCATTAATATGTGCAGTGGAAGGCCAATGGCTGCAAGAGGAACCAGATGACTCTGAGGCAGTGGGAAGGGGAAGGGTTGTGGTGCCCCTGGCCACAGTAATGCAAGTAGTGTTGGGGCAAGTATCACAGAGTGCCCCTATTGTATGCAGGAGGGACATTGGAAGTTTGATGGTCCAAATTGGCCTCAGCTCCACGCAATTTGAAGACCAATTTCTCCCTCAGCTCATCCTTTTCCAAATGTGCATGCTAAACCCTTTCATGTACAAACCAAACAGCAAATTAATGGTTAAGAACGCCATGGGGAAACTAACGTCATCATGCAAACTTCGATACCTCTTGATAAGGAGGGACCCTTTAAAGATTATGAAATCAATAAGAAAAATGTGTTGTGTCCTATTGACATGGGACCAAACCTCTCTGCAATCAAGAGTAAGAATTTTACAAATGTCCCATTGGCTCAGAAACAGCACCAGCTGTAGGGATCTCGAACAATCCTGCAATTCACCCAGTAACTGAACCCTGAATGGATCTATGTGATTATTGCGACGGCCGAAAATGCTGACCCCCCCCGCACTCCCTCCATATTAATATTATACTCTAAACCCCTCCACATATATATGTGGTGTAAGGGGGGTTAAAAAAAATTGCATTTTCGGCCGTCACAATTCCCAGGTCGACATTTTTGTACGATTCCCCCTGGACATTATCAAGTGAACCAATTTCTGATATGCATGCCTTTCTTTTGATCCCACTATCACCAGTATCATCTACTATATATTGTATTACGGATGGAGTGTTAGACACCCCATATTAATGAACGGATGGCTATGTGGCAAACAGAGCCTGAATAAGGGAAAGAGAGAAAGGCTGAAGAAACAAAGCAAGGGCCTTTGGAACAATGATTGTCAAAGGTGCCTCAAGGATTATGGTCACAGAATGCAAACAGGTGAATGTGCACTGGCTCTGTGTTATGACTTAACACAGGGAAATTGCACGTTCAGGAAGATAGGAACAAAGTTGTTAACCAGAGAACTACAATACAATTTGAAACTTTAGGCAGAAGCAGGAATGTTCAGAGTAATACATTAATTGTAAGACCAAGTAATACAAGTGCCAACCACAAACCCCTTTAATACTCCAATCCTAGCCATAATGATAATGTCCTTAAGTGTATATTTTTATACAAGACTTAAGGACAGTAAATGCAGTAGTTTTTCGAACATTTTGAATGATACCCAGTCCAGCAACCATATTGTAATGTATACGCCCTGCCAAATATTTCACAGTTGTCCATTTATGTTCCGCCTTCAAGAAAAAGACACAAAGCTTCCAAACAAAAACCGCAGTTATGTTCTGAGAACGTACATTAGTTTCGATCTGATATATCAGCAGGAAGTCGGCATTTTACAGATTCCAGGATTACAATATGTTTTAATTTACCCAAACCAGTAACAATTGTTGAAATGAAGTCCTGGCCCATTTAAATGCACCCGAACCTTTAAGTACAAAGAATTCAGAAGAGGCATTCACTGAAATAAAGCAAATTTACCAAGTACACCTGCCCTAGAAATGGCTGCTTGCAAGAAGCTGTGTATTCACTAATGTCATGACAAAACAAGGTTATGCACTAGAAGTGTCAACACAGAAACAAGGGAACAAATATTGACCTGTTAACATATTACATTTTACGCTTACAGTCCAGACCAATGAAAGTATAGTGTTAGGTTCACCTCTTGCTATAGCAAGTCTGCACGCCGTCACAGCCTTGTAACTCGAAAGTAAAATGCAGCATCTGTCTACCTCAAGACTTATCAAATATGAACACATTGTGTTGAATTCAGTTAATGTTAACCTGACACATAAGCCAGTGCCAAGTCCAACCTCATTACTGGCATGCCTAGGCAGATTGAGAACCAAGTGACGGCTGTCAATGATTGCAGTACCTGCCAGAGTGCAAAAATCTTTTCAGGAAATCCCATTACAAAATCCAGACTATGAATATTATATCTACAATTCTTGTGTGGGAAATGAGAAAGGAGAATTCAAATATGCATATGTATTGTGTAACACGTGAAGCAGTGATAGAATGTGTCATTTAGATACATTAACATGTGTGTGTACCATTGCAAAAGACATGCTAGTAAATGCTTTCACAGACTCCCACTATGTGGTTGGGATCACACATGGAAGGAGAAAGACTTCCTAACAGCAGCAGGTACTGCAATAAAAAAAGCATGTTATGAATTCCATCAAAGAATCAATATCATTACCTAAAGAAAGAGTGATCATAACATATGCTGCACATGAAGCCCGCAGGGATAACATCAGTGAAGAGAATGAACTTGCAGATGAAACAGCGAGATACTCTTGTTCATGAACCTAAGGAGACACAATCTTCAAACGAAAGAGGAGTATGATACAAACAGACACAGTTACATTAGTAAGGATCACTTTCAGGAGTGGTGTGGGCAGATAGGGAGGATTTGGGGAGAGCAAGGGGGGTTCTCCTTTAGCAATACAATTAAACTTAAGCCAAGCTTTGAACAGATCCACAGTTGGGCTAGCTTTGATTGTGAGGGGCAGTGGGTTCTAGTGGAGTGGGGCAAACAGAGAGAAGAAGTGGAAACGAGAGAAGGCACAGGGGCTGGGCATCAGAAAGTGAGTTTGAGTACAGAGGAGGACTGGAGGAAATGAGATGGTGATAAGACAGAGATACAGACATTTACTGAGAAGCATGACCATTGGTAGCTTTGTAGACTAGGTGAAGGAACGTGAAAAGGGAGAGGCTGTCGATAGGTAGAATTGGGGGGTCTGGGTAGGTTGTAGAAAGTCTGGGTAGCAAAGTTGAGTGGTCTAGCGAGAGCTAGGAGTAGAGAAGAAGGGCAAGGAGAAGTCTCAAGCAGTAGTCAAGTTTGCTGAGCATTAGAATGGAGTTTAGAATGTGTGTAGAGTGGCTAGTTAGCCACAGCTTTGGTCATGGAACATGTTTGTTTTGAGGGTCTGAATCTAAGCGGTGATCCATCTCTGAGAATGGGGGTGAGGCAGTGTGAATGTGCGAGCATGAGAGTGTTTGTAAAAGGGAGTTGTAGGGGCATAGTGAAAGTCAAAAAAGGCACCGTCAATGGAAGAGGGATGAATAGGGGAGAGGGACGGGAGAGAGGTCCTCACATCAGCAAGGTAAGGGTCCCGAGAGTCCTACTTGAATTCAGTCTTAGTCATTGAAGAGGGAAAAGGGGACATAGAGGAAGGAGGGATGCATATGTTAAAGTGAACATTGGAGTGGTCAGTAAGAAAGGGGTGGGGTCAATGGAGAGGCCACAGCAGGATAGGGAATTAAAGAGAAAGCCAAAGTCAAGAGAGTTCCCACCAGAATGGGTAGGCTGAACGTGGCAGGAGTAGAGGGAGTGGTAATATAAAGGAGGAAGTTAAGTTCGAGGAATTCAGAAGGTTTAAATCCCCCCAGCATGACAATGGGGATGTCGATATCAAGTGACTCAAGGAGAAGGTTCAGTTCAGAGAAGGAGTTTAGAGTCAGGGATTGGTAGAGAATGGCAGAATAGTGAGAGTAGTAGGAGGCAGGAGTTACATAGTGGCTTACTCAAAAGAAGAAGAGTTGTTGCTAGTTGGAGGCTGGAGGGCAGTGTTGAGGCCCTTACTGATAAGGAATTCCACACCATCGCCATTCCCAACAGGTAGGGGACAGTGGTAGCAAATTCAGTGTGGAGCATTGCTAGTGTAACAGAGTTATGAGGGCACATCCATGCTTCTTTGATAGCAAGAAGTGCAAGTTGTGAGTAATATGGGTCAAAGTGTTCAATGATGTAGCAGGAATTGATACAGAAATGTTATGCATTCCAGAGGTGCAAGAGTAACGGAAGCTGAGGGAGAGGGGCAGATCTTGTGCAGTAGGTGAGGGGCATAGATGAGGTTGGAGATCTTGGGAGAATGGAATCATTGTCTTTGAGGGATGCGGGTGCAGGGGGAAGGAAGAGGGGGTGGAAGGAGGAGGGAGAGTGAGGCCGAAGTTAGACCGAGTTGAGGCTGAAGGCTACAAGTGAAGGAAAGAAGAAGAGTGAGTATAAGGAAGAATGGCATGAAATCAAGGTGTATGATGTAGGATGAACAAAATAGGCAACTGAAAAAGTGTGCAGCCCAAGAGCGAGGTAGTCGGGATGTAGGTGGCTGAACCAAAAGGCAAATGGTTGGCTCAGAAGAAGCAGTTGTACGTTTTGAGTGGAACTAGAATGGGACTATAACCAACCAAAACACTGTTCACTGACCAAAAGCAGGAATGTTCCTTGGTCCTGTGAGGGAAAAGAAGGCCTGTGGTGAACAGATGGTCAATGGGTGGAAGGACCTCCATGTGTGGAGGCAGGTTTCATGCAAAGAATGAACTCAGCAAATTCCTGTCTGGAACAGGGATTCTGTCCCTAGGTCCTTCATGGCCCAAACAAGTAATGACCCTTTGCTGATTATGGCCCTAAACTGAAAACACCAAGGCTGGACACCCAGGGGATGCTAAATATGGAAAGCAGTGTGTCACGTGACTCTTTGTGCACCAATCAGAGTGCTCCAGATGGCTTACAAGATTCCATTCAGGTTGCAGGCAGGGTCCTGGATGTTATAACCAAAAGTAGCTTTAATTTTGCAAGCAGGACCTGAAGATGTTTGCCTGCTCTTCCTGGTCCACTTGCCAATTCCGTTTTGTTCTCCACCAGCATGTAGTTTTATGTTGGTGGAAAACCAATGGATTCCTTGGGTGTCTGACTTATACACCTTGTAAATGCAGGCAGATGCCAAAGGAATTGCTGCAGAGTTCTGCAGTCATTGCAATGTGCTGGCAGCTGACTCTGAGGACGTGAGTCTCTCTACTAGCTTTGTTTCTGTGGGCAGACACTTTCATAAACCCCACGAGGCAGCGGAGCGGCCGCGGAGTTGCTGCAGAGTACTGCAGTCATTGCAGTGTGCTGGTAGCTGACTCTGAGGACGTGAGTCTCTCTACTAGCTTTGTTTCTGTGGGGGGACACTTTCATAAACCCCACGAGGCCGCAGAGTTGCTGCAGAGTTCTGCAGTCATTGCAGTCTCTGCAGCGATGACGGCGATGGTGGGCCTGGTTTCGGATCTACTACAGGTGGAAGAGACTCTGGGCCTCATTACGACCCAGGCGGTAAATTACCGCCTGGGTCGTACCTTTACCACCATGGCGTAAACTATGTTTACGCCATGGTGGTTGGCGGACTTACCGCCCCATTCCGAGGTTGGCGGGGCGGTAAGTCCCCATTACCCATTTACCCTTCCCCATTCCCATTTTTGCCCCATAGGGCATAATGGGAGTGGGGAAGGCGTTAATTACACCACCGTAAATTACGGTGGCGTAATAAACAACAAGGTCCCTTAGCGCCATGGATTTTAACACCTGCTAAAAGTAGGTGTTAAATCCTCCATGGCGCTAAGGGACCTCGGAATCAGGCGGTAAGGGTCGGCGCTGTTTACGCCGCCGTAAACCCCTTACCGCCTGGGTCCTAATGAGGCCCTCTGAGTCGACTGTGTAGTGGATGATTGAGGAAAGACACGACGGGCCCTTTACACAAAGTGGAGTCGGATTCAGAACGTTCAGAAAGCGTGTCGCCACTTACCGCTGCACGCATGGAGACCTGCCATTCTGCTAACCCCAGCTGCAAACCTCAAGGTACGGAATCCACCCATTTCCATAGAACCTTCGATTTTGACATCTTGTTGCCTGCAATCATTCTGTGAGCAACGATGGGTTGGAACCCGCCGCTGCTCCTCCCACCTTGGGATCACGAGCGGGAACATTACCAAACCTGGTAGTGAATCAAACGTCCTCCTCTAAACCGCTCTGTGATAAAGTGACACACGGGGAGAGGGGGGGTGGGGCGTAGATTGCATCCGAGCTCCGGAAACAGAGATAAGATTGCCCTTACACCTTACAATAGGGCCACTCTGGCCCCTCCTCACAGCTTTACCCAAGCTGAAACATTCATTTTCCTGGAGGCAGCGCTGCAAAATCTACTGCTGCTCGGGCCAACTCCATCTACAAACGTCAGCTTGAGAAATACAACATTGCTTACAACGGCAGGGGACTTGACCCAACCCCCTGCTTGACAAGGAAGCTAACCGAACAGATGACCAGGAACCTCCTCTTGCATCAGAGCCTGAGGGGCCTAAAAACTTATCAACTTCATCTCTTAAGTCAACACAAACTTCAATTGAAATTCACCCAGTTTTGGCCATGGCAGACTTGGACATTCTTCTCCAGGAACTTAACACCTTGGCAGTATTGACGGGGGAAATGACTACGTCATACTCCACTGAAGATGAAACCGATACCTCTATGGCCAGAAACAGCCAACAAGAGGAATCTCCAGTGCTCGCAGTAAAAGCCTACCTTCCCAGTGACATTGCCCAAAATAACGCACACCTGCCGAAAAAGAAACATAGAGATCTAAAGACAGGGAGGGCCATCAAAAGGAAAAGAAGAACAAACTCTTTACTGCCCAAAACCCTATGTCAACAAACGAAATCGAGCAAGGCCACAGAAGCCCAGGGGCCCAATTTTGAACCCTCAACAAGCTTGCGTAAAGATAATTGCCCGGGGTCTAGCAACTTTTGTGAACGGACAAAATCTGCCAGACTACCTGGAAGAACACTTGGGCCCTCAGACACAGATGTCAACATCCTCACATGAGTTGTCGGACGCGGAAATTCTGGAAGGAGTGATGGTTTCTCCAATGAGACCACCTGTCTATAACAAACAAGGGGTGGAGCACAATCAGAAAAATGTAGCCCAACACAACAAATCGGAACGAACAAATACATCGACCCCGGTAACATGGCACTTTGGGAAACCCCAGGAGCGGGGCAATACTGGCAAAAACGATTTGGTTGGATATACACAAATACCTGATCTTGGACTCCAGCCCAGAGATCCAGGGGGCGATACCAATACACAAAGCCAAAGAAATCTAGTTGAACTGAGTAAAATACAAGGAAACTCAGCCAAGGAAACTCAAAAAAATAAAGTTCCCATCCAGATTCAAGATTTGGACCCACCAAAATTAAGCACGAACAAACCAACAAAAGATTCCCCAATCAAACAGAGAGATATCGGTACAGACAATCCAGTACTGCAGGAAATTACTGCAATGGAATACCAGGAATGACATAATGGAAGGACAAAAGCAGTCACTACAACAGCACCAGCCAATTATGCCACGCCTCTTTAAACTAAACGACTAAGTGAAATCCAGCTTCCAGTACTCAAAGAGTGTCCTAACAAAAAGCCAGATCTTCTGACGGTAATGTCTACAGTGACTATAGCTGTGGCACCCTTCAGAAAATTATACTAATCGATCAATGACACGCTAAAGAACCACTCAAAAATGGTCGCCTTCATGCAAACTAAACTAAGAACTTGGAAGGCTACTTAAAGTCTCTTGAGGCTTATAAACAAAATACAAGAGACTGTGGGACTCAATCAAACAAGGAAAACAGAAAAGCGGTCTTGGCAGTGGCATCTCAAACTGACCTTCCTTTTAACACCAATGTCATACAACTGGAGGAAGAAATAACAAGACCAGCCAGCAATCTCTCACACGTAGACCTTACCCAAGAAAACAGAAACGGAATGAAAGGTCAAAGAAGAATGGATAAACCTCAGAAACCAGCACAGTTAACAAAGGTCAAGCTGACTAAACCAGTGCCGGACCAGTCTAGTGGGATTCTCGATACAGACGCTAACTAAGACAACACATCGAAGGGTGTGCCAACGGACTCGGATGGTAGGCCTACTCAGCCACCAAACCTAAAACCTGTTTTGAAATTGCCAAAGATTTAAATCAAAACAGGGCAAATGAGGAGCATCAGGCTCAACCATCGGCTAAACAACTAACAATTCAACGGCAAACAAAAAAAAAAACACCAGTAATGAAGGAGGTCACAATCCACAATTACAAAGAGAAAAAAGATATTTCCAAAAACCCAGTCTCAGAATTGGAGAACTAGAAGGCAGTGCCAAACCGCCCCACCCATCTGGTGAAAGTGAGAAACCTCTAAATGACCGCCCCACCCATCTGGTGAAAGTGAGAAACCTCTAAATGACAACGAAGGGTTGGTTACTGACCTATTGGACATTAGCCAATACTCTATAGAAATCTCTGAAAGCGATCTATACGAGACTAAGGAGGAAAAGAAAAAGACGGACTCCACAATACAAAAATCATCGAGGATTGTATTGAAAAAAACACCAAAAACTTTGGAACCTGAATCACCAATTTTCCTAACCCTCGAGGAGAAACGCAAAAAAGCTACGGGGTACAAGAAAATAGATTAACATGGCATAAACAGCTGCCAAGAGAATAGTGCAGGGCAAAAAGGTCGAACAAAATAAATAAAAAAAAATTCAACCTAGAAAACTAAGGCGATGGAAAGCCGAAACAATCCACAAACTTTGAAGAACACAAAAACCGCAATAAGACAAAGAAGCCGATTCATGGAATAATTAGCGCGGCGCAAGTGGGCAAAAACGTGCGAATCGCAGTGGAATAGCGAAAATCGCAGTGCAAGTGCGAAAATCGCACGAAAAGCAGCGCACATCGATTCATGGAAGTCCGTGCGCGAGAAAACCAGCGGATGTGCGATAAAAAAGTGCGAGGCGCACGTTGGCGCACAGGCCATCTAACAGCGTGCGCCAGGTCACAGCGAAAATCGCACAGGCCACAGCGAAAATCGCACATAGCGCGGCGCACGCAACAAAAGTAGGCGGAACACGGGCGTAACACTCGGAATGGGGAACAACTTGCCAAAACGTGGGCGTCACGGGGGAAGTACAGGGCACAAGTGCCCGGAACGCCCACACGCTCGCCTACAACACGTATTCATGGAATAGAATAGGGCAAAAAAGCGCACGGTCAAACCAGCGCACAGGCACTAACACGACCGCCACAAGAAAGCAGGCGGTAGCGTCTCTGCGGCTGTAAGAAATGTGCGCCAAAAGGTGCGCCAACAAATAGCACCTATATACTGCCATGATGAATGTCCTATACTGTGGCCCTCCAGGACAAATGACGTGCAAAGGGGTACCCACAAACACGGACACCATGACAAAATAATACGTGTGCGTGTATACCGGGGTGCGCGGGAAGTCTCACATGCGATTTGTCAGGGTACGTGTATTTCAGGGGTGCGCGGGAAGTTCCACACGCGATTTCAGCAGGGTACGTGTATTTCAGGGGTGCGCGGGAAGTTCCACACGCGATTGGCCCAGTGCGAGCAGGGTACGTGTATTTCAGGGGTGCGCGGGAATTTCCACACGCGAGTCCAGCAAGGTATGTGTATTTCAGGGGTGCGCGGGAAGTTCCACACGCGATTGGCCCAGTGCGAGCAGGGTACGTGTACTTCAGGGGTGCGCGGGAAGTTCCACAGGCGATTGGCCCAGTGCGAGCAGGGTACGTGTATTTCAGGGGTGCGCGGGAATTTGCACACGCGAGTTCAGCAAGGTATGTGTATTTCAGGGGTGCGCGGGAAGTTCCACACGCGATTGGCCCAGTGCGAGCAGGGTACGTGTACTTCAGGGGTGCGCGGGAAGTTCCACACGCGATTGGCCCAGTGCGAGCAGGGTACGTGTATTTCAGGGGTGCGCGGGAAGTTCCACACGCGATTTCATCAGGGTACGTGTATTTCAGGGGTTCTGGGGAGTACCACACGTGAATTGGCCGTGTGGGCCCTCCCAGGTGTACGCTCCACAACCACCACGGACCCTGCAGGCAGCCCACACCACGGGGGACTACCCTGCACCCATGCTCATGTCCCGCAGGCAGCCCATCCACCATGGGCATGCCCCCCAGCCAACCCACATGTCACCTAGCACTACTGATCAACAATGCATGTCTCCCACCACCCCCACCCCCCAGCCACCATGGGCAGCCTCCACCAGGCCCCCACTCATGTCTCCCACCACCCCCACCCCCCTGCCACCATGGGCAGCCTCCACTAGGCCCCCACTCATGTCTCCCACCACCCCCACCCCCCTGCCACCATGGGCAGCCCCCACCAGGCCCCCACCCATGTCTCCCACCACCCCCACCCCCCTGCCACCCTGGGCAGCCCCCACCAGGCCCCCACTCATGTCCCCCTGCACCCCCACCCCCCAGCATCCACGGTCACCCTCCACCAGGCCCCCACTCATGTCCCCCTGCACCCCCACCCCCCAGCATCCAGGGTCACCCTCCACCAGGCCCCCACCCATGTCTCCCACCACCCCCACCCCCCAGCAGTGCAGGGTCACCCTCCAGCAGGCCCCCACTCATGTCCCCCTGCACCCCCACCCCCCAGCATCCAGGGTCACCCTCCACCAGGCCCCCACTCATGTCTCCCACCACCCCCACCCCCCTGCCACAATGGGCAGCCTCCACCAGGCCCCCACTCATGTCTCCCACCACCCCCACCCCCCTGCCACCATGTCCACCCTCCACCAGGCCCCCACTCATGTCTCCCACCACCCCCAGCCACCATGGGCAGCCTCCACCAGGCCCCCACTCATGTCTCCCAACACCCCCACCCCCCTGCCACCATGGGCAGCCTCCACCAGGCCCCCACTCATGTCTCCCACCACCCCCACCCCCCTGCCACCATGGGCTGCCTCCACCAGGCCCCCACTCATGTCTCCCACCACCCCCACCCCCCTGCCACCATGGGCAGCCCCCACCAGGCCCCCACCCATGTCTCCCACCACCCCCACCCCCCAGCAGTGCAGGGGCAGCCTCCACCAGGCCCCCACTCATGTCTCCCAGCACCCCCACCCCCCAGCCACCATGGGCAGCCCCCACCAGGCCCCCACTCATGTCCCCCTGCACCCCCCAGCATCCACGGTCACCCTCCACCAGGCCCCTACTCATGTCTCCCACCACCCCCACCCCCCAGCAGTGCAGGGTCACCCTCCAGCAGGCCCCCACTCATGTCTCCCACCACCCCCACCCCCCAGCCACCAGGGGCAGCCTCCACCAGGCCCCCACTCATGTCTCCCAGCACCCCCACCCCCCAGCCACCATGGCCAGCCCCCACCAGGCCCCCACTCATGTCCCCCTGCACCCCCACCCCCCAGCATCCACGGTCACCCTCCACCAGGCCCCCACTCATGTCTCCCACCACCCCCAGCAGTGCAGGGTCACCCTCCAGCAGGCCCCCACTCATGTCTCCCACCACCACCACCCCCCAGCAGTGCAGGGTCACCCTCCAGCAGGCCCCCACTCATGTCCCCCTGCACCCCCACCCCCCAGCATCCAGGGTCACCCTCCACCAGGCCCCCACCCATGTCTCCCACCACCCCCACCCCCCAGCAGTGCAGGGTCACCCTCCAGCAGGCCCCCACTCATGTCCCCCTGCACTCCCACCCCCCAGCATCCAGGGTCACCCTCCACCAGGCCCCCACCCATGTCTCCCACCACCCCCACCCCCCAGCAGTGCAGGGTCACCCTCCAGCAGGCCCCCACTCATGTCTCCCACCACCCCCACCCCCCTGCCACCATGTCCACCCTCCACCAGGCCCCCACTCATGTCTCCCACCACCCCCAGCCACCATGGGCAGCCTCCACCAGGCCCCCACTCATGTCTCCCAGCACCCCCACCCCCCAGCCACCATGGGCAGCCCCCACCAGGCCCCCACTCATGTCCCCCTGCACCCCCACCCCCCAGGATCCACGGTCACCCTCCACCAGGCCCCCACTCATGTCTCCCACCACCCCCACCCCCCAGCAGTGCAGGGTCACCCTCCAGCAGGCCCCCACTCATGTCTCCCACCACCCCCACCCCCCAGCAGTGCAGGGTCACCCTCCAGCAGGCCCCCACTCATGTCCCCCTGCACCCCCACCCCCCAGCATCCAGGGTCACCCTCCACCAGGCCCCCACCCATGTCTCCCACCACCCCCACCCCCCAGCAGTGCAGGGTCACCCTCCAGCAGGCCCCCACTCATGTCCCCCTGCACCCCCACCCCCCAGCATCCAGGGTCACCCTCCACCAGGCCCCCACCCATGTCTCCCACCACCCCCACCCCCCAGCAGTGCAGGGTCACCCTCCAGCAGGCCCCCACTCATGTCCCCCTGCACCCCCACCCCCCAGCATCCAGGGTCACCCTCCACAAGGCCCCCACCCATGTCTCCCACCACCCCCACCCCCCAGCAGTGGAGGGTCACCCTCCAGCAGGCCCCCACTCATGTCCCCCTGCACCCCCACCTCCCAGCATCCAGGGTCACCCTCCACCAGGCCCCCACCCATGTCTCCCACCACCCCCACCCCCCAGCAGTGCAGGGTCACCCTCCAGCAGGCCCCCACTCATGTCTCCCACCACCCCCACCCCCCAGCCATCAGGGGCAGCCTCCACCAGGCCCCCACTCATGTCTCCCACCACCCCCACCCCCCTGCCACCATGTCCACCCTCCACCAGGCCCCCACTCATGTCTCCCACCACCCCCAGCCACCATGGGCAGCCTCCACCAGGCCCCCACTCATGTCTCCCAGCACCCCCACGCCCCAGCCACCATGGGCAGCCCCCACCAGGCCCCCACTCATGTCCCCCTGCACCCCCACCCCCCAGCATCCACGGTCACCCTCCACCAGGCCCCCACTCATGTCTCCCACCACCACCACCCCCCAGCAGTGCAGGGTCACCCTCCAGCAGGCCCCCACTCATGTCTCCCACCACCCCCACCCCCCAGCAGTGCAGGGTCACCCTCCAGCAGGCCCCCACTCATGTCCCCCTGCACCCCCACCCCCCAGCATCCAGGGTCACCCTCCACCAGCCCCCCACCCATGTCTCCCACCACCCCCACCCCCCGGCAGTGCAGGGTCACCCTCCAGCAGGCCCCCACTCATGTCCCCCTGCACCCCCACCCCCCAGCATCCAGGGTCACCCTCCACCAGGCCCCCACCCATGTCTCCCACCACCCCCACCCCCCAGCAGTGCAGGGTCACCCTCCAGCAGGCCCCCACTCATGTCTCCCACCACCCCCACCCCCCAGCCACCAGGGGCAGCCTCCACCAGGCCCCCACTCATGTCTCCCACCACCCCCACCCCCCTGCCACCATGTCCACCCTCCACCAGGCCCCCACTCATGTCTCCCAGCACCCCCACCCCTCAGCCACCATGGGCAGCCCCCACCAGGCCCCCACTCATGTCCCCCTGCACCCCCACCCCCCAGCATCCACGGTCACCCTCCACCAGGCCCCCACTCATGTCTCCCACCACCCCCACCCCCCAGCAGTGCAGGGTCACCCTCCAGCAGGCCCCCACTCATGTCTCCCACCACCCCCACCCCCAGCCACCAGGGGCAGCCTCCACCAGGCCCCCACTCATGTCTCCCACCACCCCCACCTCCCAGCCACCATGGGCAGCCCCCACCAGGCCCCCACTCATGTCCCCCTGCACCCCCACCCCCCAGCATCCACGGTCACCCTCCACCAGGCCCCCACTCATGTCTCCCACCACCCCCACCCCCCAGCAGTGCAGGGTCACCCTCCAGCAGGCCCCCACTCATGTCTCCCACCACCCCCACCCCCCAGCCACCAGGGGCAGCCTTCACCAGGCCCCCACTCATGTCTCCCAGCACCCCCACCCGCAGCCACCATGGGCAGCCCCCACCAGGCCCCCACTCATGTCCCCCTGCACCCCCACCCCCCAGCATCCACGGTCACCCTCCACCAGGCCCCCACTCATGTCTCCCACCACCCCACCCCCCAGCAGTGCAGGGTCACCCTCCAGCAGGCCCCCACTCATGTCTCCCACAACCCCACCCCCCAGCCACCAGGGGCAGCCTCCACCAGGCCCCCACTCATGTCTCCCAGCACCCCCACCCCCCAGCAACCATGGGCAGCCCCCACCAGGCCCCCACTCATGTCCCCCTGCACCCTCACCCCCCAGCATCCACGGTCACCCTCAACTAGGCCCCCACTCATGTCTCCTACCACCCCCACCCCCCAGCAGTGCAGGGTCACCCTCCAGTAGGCCCCCACTCATGTCTCCCACCACCCCCACCCCCCAGCAGTGCAGGGTCACCCTCCAGCAGGCCCCCACTCATGTCCCCCTGTACCCCCACCCCCCAGCATCCAGGGTCACCCTCCACCAGGCCCCCACCCATGTCTCCCACCACCCCCACCCCCCAGCAGTGCAGGGTCACCCTCCAGCAGGCCCCCACTCATGTCCCCCTGCACCCCCACCCCCCAGCATCCAGGGTCACCCTCCACCAGGCCCCCACCCATGTCTCCCACCACCCCCACCCCCCAGCAGTGCAGGGTCACCCTCCACCAGGCCCCCACTCATGTCTCCCACCACCCCCACCCCCCAGCCACCAGGGGCAGCCTCCACCAGGCCCCCACTCATGTCTCCCACCACCCCCACCCCCCTGCCACCATGTCCACCCTCCACCAGGCCCCCACTCATGTCTCCCACCACCCCCAGCCACCATGGGCAGCCTCCACCAGGCCCCCACTCATGTCTCCCACCACCCCACCCCCCTGCCACCATGGGCAGCCTCCACCAGGCCCCCACTCATGTCTTCCACCACCCCCACCCCCCTGCCACCATGTCCACCCTCCACCAGGCCCCCACTCATGTCTCCCACCACCCCCACCCCCCAGCAGTGCAGGGTCACCCTCCAGCAGGCCCCCACTCATGTCTCCCACCACCCCCACCCCCCAGCCACCAGGGGCAGCCTCCACCAGGCCCCCACTCATGCCTCCCACCACCCCCACCCCCAGCCACCATGGGCAGCCCCCACCAGGCCCCCACTCATGTCCCCCTGCACCCCCACCCCCCAGCATCCAGGGTCACCCTCCACCAGGCCCCCACTCATGTCCCCCTGCACCCCCACCCCCCAGCATCCAGGGTCACCCTCCACCAGGCCCCCACCCATGTCTCCCACCACCCCCACCCCCCAGAAGTGCAGGGTCACCCTCCAGCAGGCCCCCACTCATGTCTCCCACCACCGCCACCCCCCAGCCACCAGGGGCAGCCTCCACCAGGCCCTCACTCATGTCTCCCACCACCCCCACCCCCCAGCCACCATGGGCAGCCCCCACCAGGCCCCCACTCATGTCCCCCTGCACCCCCACCCCCCAGCATCCAGGGTCACCCTCCATCAGGCCCCCACTCATGTCCCCCTGCACCCCCACCCCCCAGCATCCAGGGTCACCCTCCACCAGGCCCCCACCCATGTCTCCCACCACCCCCACCCCCCAGCAGTGCAGGGTCACCCTCCAGCAGGCCCCCACTCATGTCCCCCTGCACCCCCACCCCCCAGCATCCAGGGTCACCCTCCACCAGGCCCCCACTCATGTCTCCCACCACCCCCACCCCCCTGCCACCATGGGCAGCCTCCACCAGGCCCCCACTCATGTCTCCCACCACCCCCACCCCCCTGCCACCATGTCCACCCTCCACCAGGCCCCCTCTCATGTCTCCCACCACCCCCAGCCACCATGGGCAGCCTCCACCAGGCCCCCACTCATGTCTCCCACCACCCCCACCCCCCTGCCACCATGGGCAGCCTCCACCAGGCCCCCACTCATGTCTCCCACCACCCCCACCCCCCAGCAGTGCAGGGTCACCCTCCAGCAGGCCCCCACTCATGTCCCCCTGCACCCCCACCCCCCAGCATCCAGGGTCACCCTCCACCAGGCCCCCACCCATGTCTCCCACCACCCCCACCCCCCAGCAGTGCAGGGTCACCCTCCAGCAGGCCCCGACTCATGTCCCCCTGCACCCCCACCCCCCAGCATCCAGGGTCCCCCTCCACCAGGCCCCCACCCATGTCTCCCACCACCCCCACCGCCCAGCAGTGCAGGGTCACCCTCCAGCAGGCCCCCACTCATGTCTCACACCACCCCCACCCCCCAGCCACCAGGGGCAGCCTCCACCAGGCCCCCACTCATGTCTCCCACCACCCCCACCCCCCTGCCACCATGTCCACCCTCCACCAGGCCCCCACTCATGTCTCCCACCATCCCCAGCCACCATGGGCAGCCTCCACCAGGCCCCCACGCATGTCTCCCACCACCCCCACTCCCCTGCCACCATGGGCAGCCTCCACCAGGCCCCCACTCATGTCTCCCACCACCCCCACCCCCCTGCCACCATGGGCAGCCCCCACCAGGCCCCCACCCATGTCTCCCACCACCCCCACCCCCCAGCAGTGCAGGGGCAGCCTCCACCAGGCCCCCACTCATGTCTCCCAGCACCCCCACCCCCCAGCCACCATGGGCAGCCCCCACCACGCCCCCACTCATGTCCCCCTGCACCCCCACCCCCCAGCATCCACGGTCACCCTCCACCAGGCCCCCACTCATGTCTCCCACCACCCCCACCCCCCAGCAGTGCAGGGTCACCCTCCAGCAGGCCCCCACTCATGTCTCCCACCAGCCCCACCCCCCAGCCACCAGGGGCAGCCTCCACCAGGCCCCCACTCATGTCTCCCAGCACCCCCAACCCCCAGCCACCATGGGCAGCCCCCACCAGGCCCCCACTCATGTCCCCCTGCACCCCCACCCCCCAGCATCCACGGTCACCCTCCACCAGGCCCCCACTCATGTCTCCCACCAGCCCCACCCCCCAGCAGTGCAGGGTCACCCTCCAGCAGGCCCCCACTCATGTCTCCCACCACCCCCACCCCCCAGCAGTGCAGGGTCACCCTCCAGCAGGCCCTCACTCATGTCTCCCACCACCCCCACCCCCCAGCAGTGCAGGGTCACCCTCCAGCAGGCCCCCACTCTTGTCCCCCTGCACCCCCACCCCCCAGCATCCAGGGTCACCCTCCACCAGGCCCCCACCCATGTCTCCCACCACCCCCACCCCCCAGCAGTGCAGGGTCACCCTCCAGCAGGCCCCCACTCATGTCCCCCTGCACCCCCACCCCCCAGCATCCAGGGTCACCCTCCACCAGGCCCCCACCCATGTCTCCCACCACCCCCACCCCCCAGCAGTGCAGGGGCACCCTCCAGCAGACCCCACTCATGTCTCCCACCACCCCCACCCCCCAGCCACCATGGGCAGCCCCCACCAGGTCCTCACAATCCCCCATCATGTGCGTAATGGTCAGCCTCCACAGCCAAAAAGCCCTACCAAGTAACCCATTCACCCACATGGAAATGGAAATCACATGTTACACCCCCAATGTACATGAAGCCAATGAACCCATGTCCGTCACACACAATGGTTGCAATTGAATGGGAAAACACCCAACATGACATGCATGAAACCAATGAGATGATACCACACAGTGAAGTATGGAAACAAAATTGTATTGAAAACAATAAAGAATGCTAAAGAAAGAAAACAAACTACAATGTGAATGAGAAAAAAAAAGCTGCATGTCCGTATAAAAACACAAAACTGCAAATGAGAATCCCAAAAAAATGTGTCCAAAGTCAAATGTACTAAAATCTCCATGCAATAAATGACTATGTAAAAAAATACCAAGGGTCCATGAGCCCAACTGAACTAAGGAAACCTCCTAAAAAACCTACCTAAAAATCAACTATATACAAAAAGTGGAGCAGTGTCCGTCGACTCCAAATCATAATAAGAAAGAAAGGAAACCTAAAACTAAAGAACTAAATACAAAGGCGGCGGGCAAGTCCAGCGGCTCACTCCGTGGTGTCCCGGGCCAGGGCATCATCGAACTCCTGTTCGATGTCCCGGAGGCGGTCCAGTTCCATGGCCCCGAGGGTCCGCAGGGACGACGACGTGTCCTCCTCCAACACACTGCGGATTGCCTCGAGGCACTCGGCCCGCCTCAGGGCCCTCCGCATGGAGTTCTCCGCCCTGACCATTGTGAGCCGCGCCTCTTCCGCCCGCCGCCGCTCCGCACCTATGGCGTGGCCCAACCGCTGCCACACGGAAGACACTCTCTGTCCTGGGTCCCCCTGCCCTCCGGCCGATGCCTGCCCCTCCGATGTCGAAAGCCCCGAGCCTTCATGTCTCCCACCATGTTGCTGCTGCTGCTGCTCTGCCTCTGCCCGTGCACTGCCTCCTGCTGCCTGCACATCCTCCGCCGGCTGGGGTGCAGTTGTTGATGTGGCCACCCCTGCTGGACCTCCGACTCCCGACTGTGGCAGGGATGCCTCCTCCACCAGCCTGGCCGCACCGTCAGAGGCAGCTCCACAGGGCACCCAGGTGACTGATGGGTGGGAAGATGGCACAGAGGACGACTGGCGCGTAGGGGGTCCAGTTGAGGAGGGGGTCGGAGCAAGCCCCATCAGACGGAGGAATCCGGCCTGGGTGACCTGTCCCAGCAGGCTGACGTGGTCAACGAGCCATTCGAGATGACGTGCAGTCTCTCCATGAAAAGACTGTAGGTCACCTCGCATGGGCCGTTGACGCAACGCCACACCAGCCAGGACAGGCTCAACCTGGACCTGGATGACCACGTCCGCAGGCAGAGGAAGGCCAGTTGACGTCAGCTCATTCCCTGCCTGTAAACGGGTCTGGACGTAGGCATCCCTGCTGGTGCAAGATGATGCAGGTACAGGATCGGCGACAGGATTGCACACAGGCACCTCCGCGGCGGCCTGTGCTGCCTCCTGTCCCTGGTCCTGCACTGCACCACTAGCACCAGTGGGATCCCCACCTCCAGACCCCGTCTCTGGTGCTTGCACGGCCTCCTCCTCCACCAAACCCCCCACCAGGGGCGTTGCTAGGGGGGTGCTAAGGGGGCTATAGCCCCTGATCTTTTGGTTGTAGCCCCGGATAGAATCTCAGGAGCTACAGCCAAAAGACTAGCTAGCCCCCAGTCCCAACAGTACCGACATCAGCTTAGCCCCAGGTCTTTTCCAGACCTAGCAACTCCCCTGCCCCCCACCAACCTGGATGACTCTGTGCCATCTTCCCCTGTTGGGCCCTGTGGGGTCCCAGCTGCCCCTTCTGCTGCCGAGGAGTCCAACTGCAACCTCCGCCTCTTGGACCTCCCCCCGGCAGCTGCTGCCTGGGACGCGGCACCGGACTCCTCACTCCCCGACGAGATGACCACACGGGAGGGGAGCCGGGCCTTGCGTCTCCGGCTGGCGGTCGGATCCCCGCCGCTGTGCTCCACAGCACCTTCTCCGCCCTCTTCATCAGTTGACGCTGCAGACAGGGAGAAACAAAACACAGGCATCAGGGCACTGTACAATGGACACATACACACATGACAGTTGCACATGAGTGGCATTGGCAAACCTCAACCATGGCATCACAATCCCCAACACACATGTCATTGCAACTCGCACACATGAGCCATACCACAGCCATATCGCAACTGCCACCACCATCCCTACACATACAACAGCATCAGCAGCCAAAGGGGAGCCAGACATCACATGCAACACAGGAAGTGCACCACACATGTACACACACCACCACACTTGCATGCATGTCTACACCTCTGCCAAGTGTCGCACTGTTCAGACGGGCACCCATGTCACATCTGCCAATCAGGATTCCACATACCGCTGTCACATGCATCCATGTTGCATCACTGTTGCACCCTTGTCAAATACACACACATGCACATGTACACAGTGCACATACATGCAGCCGAAAAAAACATACATGCCTGACATCACGGACATGTCTACTTACATAGACATTCATCCAAACATGTGTGCACGCACAACTGCATTTGCCATGCAAGCCCACACACACAAGCACCATCCATGTCTCACACATTACAGCCCTCGCATGTGTCAGCCCCACGGCCCTGTACACCCCCACCCATACTCGACCCCATACAAACAGATGTGCAACCTGCACAATACCGAATAATCACCACACGCACTGCTCACAATCAGGATGCATGTACACTCACCGCTCGACTCCAGACGGGTCTGCTTCTCTAGGACCTGGACGTGGAGCGCTGGGGATATGCGTTCCAGGACCCCCATCTGTTCTTCCGACAAGTGGCCCCGGCGCCCCTTGGCATCCGCTGCCTTCAAGAGGCGCCGGGCCTTGTTCTGGGTCCTGGACCTGAAGTCCTCCCAGCGCTTCCTGACATGTTGTAAGTCCCGGACTGCCACCCCCTCCGCGTTGATGGCAGTCACGATTCCGAAGAGGGCATCATACTGCCCCAGGACTTGCTCCACCAGGACACCAACTTCGGTGGCACTGAAGCTGGTGCCCCTCTGCCTCTCTGGCCGGGGGTTGTCAGAGGTCACAGATGGTGTATGCCCCGACATGACAACCCCAGAGGCAGGAGTGGGTGGGCAACTGGGTCCTGGGGCTGGGCTGTGGAGCGATGGAATTCCAGTCGGGAGTCTTCGGTTCCAGCAGGGGTGGTCACAGCAACAGCACCCCTGGCTGATGTGCAGGCAGCAAATGGCAGTGCACGTGGGCAGCAGGCAGTCAGGCAGCAGCAGATGGCAGGTGGGAGCGTGCTCGGGGCTCTCGGGGGCAGTAGTTCGGCCTTCTGGGCAGGAGCGTGGTCTTCCGTGTGCTTACGCGTGGCCAGCTTGGTACGGAGTGATTGGGCACGTGAAAATCCTGCACGTCAGCGTGAAACTCGAGGAAAGGGCCTTAGCGCGTAAGCGCGTCAGCACGCATACGCGAATCTATTGGACCAAAGGCCCTCAGCGCGTAAGCGCGTCTGTGACGTGACCCGCACGGGTGTTTCCCACACAGCACGTGATGACAGAGCACACGTGGAAAGACTGCACGTCAGAGTCTCATCGCGTGTCATTGGACAGCACGTCAGGGTGTCAGCGCGTGTAATTGGACAAAAGTGCGCGTACACGCGATTGGCCTATGCACGTGTATATCAGGGGTGCGCGGACACTTACACACGCAAGTACGTCAGCGCACCTGTATCCCGGGGTGCGCGGAAATTTCCACACGCTATTGGACTGGGTACTGGATTTCAGGGGTGCGCGGGACACACGCTCGCCTACAACACGCGCAACGCATTAATTTGCGCGCTAACAAAATAACTAGATCAGACCCAGGATGAACATACCGTTCCTAGCAGCAGTGGGCGTGGCCTACCAAAGGAGGAGGAGGAGGTTAGTCAGGGCCAGAATATTCACACCCAGAACCAGCCTTTTCGGGATGCCTGATGACCAGGTGCATGGGAGGTACAGGTTTCCACCACACATCATACTGGACCTGGTGAGTGAGTGGGAGGATGACCTCACATCACCAACCCTGTGCTCCCAAGCACTCAGCCCCCTGGAGAAGGTCTTCAATGTACTGCACTTCTTAGCCACTGGATCATTTCAGCAGACAAGTGCCATTGTGGGTGGTGTATCACAGGCCACCCAGTCACGCTGCCTACACCAGGTCTTGAACATCATCACTGCACGCCCATCAGTCTGCAGGCACATATACCTGCCCAGAACACCTGCAGAAAGGCATGCTGCCGCCCTGGATTTTTACGCTGTGGCACGATTCCCCAAAGTGCTAGGTGCCATCGACTGCACCCATGTGGCTCTACGTCCCCCCAGGGCATCTGAGTACAACTATAGGAACCGCAAGCACTGGCATTCCATCAACGTGCAGGTAGTATGTAATGCCAAGGGAATCATCACCTCAGTATATGCCAACTATCCCGGGTCAACCCACGACAGCTTCATTTACCGAATGTCCACCCTAAGCCGGGACCTAGAAGCTGGGCGGCATGGCGATACATGGCTGCTTGGTGAGTATGAATGCCACTGCACATGCATGCATGTCAGATACTGAGCAAGGTCACAACCCCACCAATGATACCAATCACCACCTCCACAGGGGACAGTGCCTACCCTCTCAGCCCCCACATGATGACGCCAATTCGGAACCCCACCACGCCACCCCAGGTAAGATATAACGCAGCCCACATTACAACCCGGGGCATTGTGGAGCGCACATTCGGAGTGCTCAAGTCACGCTTTCGCTCCCTTGACCGTTCTGGCGGGCAGCTGTTGTACGCTCCCCCAGTAGTGTGCAGGATCATAGTGGCAGCATGTGTCCTGCACAACGTTGCAACACGCCGGGGCCTGGCCGTGGACATGGTGGTGGCACCACATCCCCAACCACATGCACAGCCGCTGCGCATGGGAGGGGAAATGGCACGGGGGGAGGCAGCCCGTACACAGCTAGTGGCTAATTACTTCACATAGAAATCACACCCCTGTGGAGTGCACACTGCCCTGGCACATTCCATCTGACAATCAATGATGACTCAACCTGACACTGATCCTGAATGTCTGGAGAATAAACCGTCAAAACCATATCAGCCTGAGATTGTTCACCTGGAAGTGTCACAATGTGTGCATCCCTACCCACACAGACACCACCAATGCAGTTTTGTGAAGTTACACATTCAAGCAGCTAAAATGAATACCCACTTGCAAAATGCAACAAGAGGACAGTGCCATGTCAGCCAACCCAACCCCAGCACCGCCACACGACACACCGTGCCATGTCATGCTATTTGCAGGTAAACAAAGTAATCCCCACAACATGACACTAGTGTCACAATGTACAGTGTCCCTATTAGAAACTTGCAACACCTGAAATGCTCACAGCAATGCCGGACCAACAACAAACTTGAGCACGCACTACCATTAACATGACATCACGAATGTTAAATATTAGTAGTCTCACCACCTGGAAATGCCTGCACTCCCACCACTACCAACTGTGCAGTGTTGGCGCCATGTAGAGTTGTAGGTGCACTGCTGCCAACATGTACCCCATCTCCAGACTAGAGGTCCTTGTGTAGACATGTGGAAGGGACCTGCAAATTGGGAGGTAGACACAGAAGATGAGTTACACATCAATGCAACATGCAGTGTACAACACAACAGCAATATGCACTAGGAATGTATACACAGTATTGACTACAGACTGCCCACACAGCTCATGGGAGTCCAACGTCACTGTGTAATTCACTGTCACTTGGGCACACCCTTTGCAAGCCCATGGAAACGGGAAGCAGGAGGGGTGTGTGTGACTCAAACCCAAGCATCTGAACCAAATACATTACAAGCCTGCATGTGCCCAGCCACAATGCAGCGTATGCAAACACAGGAACCACGGAAGCCAACAAATCGTCCCAAATAAATTGGGAATAAAATAAATAAAAATAAAAATAAAAATAAAAATAATAAAAAAATGGCCATTGATGGGCCCGGGGGGGTTGGAGAGGCCACCCAGGAGGTCCGAGGACAGGATGCACACCAGAACCCACCTGCGTGGATCCTGGGAAAATAAAACACCTCCATGGGCTCATGGCCCACACGGCTACCCTATTGTGGCAGTATCACTGCTGCCGCTATTATCACCCTGTGCAGCTGCATCCGGAGGTGGTTGCACTATGGGAGGCAGCCCACGCAAGGCCCTAGTCTGCTCCTCCATGGCTGCAAGCATGCGGGTGTGGTAGGTATGGTTCTGGAGGATGAGTGTGCGGAGGTCCCCATGCAACAACTCACGGGATGCCCGGACCTCCGCCCTCGTTGCCTGCATCTCAGCTGAGAGCGTACGGGTGAGACGCTCCAGCTGCTGTTCTGTCCTTTGGTGTGTTGAAGCCTCAAGCTCAACAAGAGTCGTCCTGAGGTGAAGGAGCTCCTGCCTCAGGGCTTCCCTGTGGCCCTGGGACTCAATGGAGATGGCCTCCTGCAGAGTCGCCAGTGCCGCCCGCCTGTCCCTGTTGGACCCCAACATGTCCTCCCTGTGTGACTGGCAGATGGAGTCGGTTGCCTGCTCTAGTCGCTCCATCAGCCTTTCAGGGGGGACAATGGAAGTGGCCACCCTATCCATGGCCTGAGCCATCATCTCGGATGATGCTGCCTGTTGGGTTGCCATACCGTAAATGGCTTGCTCCCATGCGGTATTACCAGGTGGCGTACGGCCACCACGTCGGCGGGCACCACACCTGTCTGGGGCAAGGCGAACTGCGCCTTGCTGTGCCGGCACTGCCTGAGGCTGCAGGACTGCATTCCCCCTCTGATCTGCTGGCCCAGGAACAGGATCAGATGTCGCGGAGTGTGACCCTGCATCCGTAACCACCAAAGGCGTAGCTGCCAACACTGACATCCCCATTGAGGGTTCTGACCCTGGTGCAGGTGGGTGGGACAGAACAGAATCCCTCCCTGGAACACTCACCTGCGACGGCACGTAGGTCTCATCCGAATCAACACCTGAGTACAGCTCGGGGGAGGTGCAGCCAGAGACACCCCTTGAGAGCAGGACCTGCAGCACTTGTGGGTTCTCACCCACCACCACACCACGTCCCTCACTGGTGGTTGGTCGGCCCTCGGACCCCTCCTGGGTCTGCACCATCTCCACAACCCCAGCAGTATCAGGTGCGTCTTCCCCTGCAAAGACATAAAAACAAAGAAATGGAAACAGGCATTAGCACCATGGCACACAATGAGGGCTGAGAAGCAAGAGAACCAGTACTTGTTTGACACATGTCCCACATGACTAAAACCCTCCCATGCATGCACCCTCACTGTGTATGAAGGGCAGGCTAATGGCACACACTGATGACACCAAGATGGAAGATGAACACATTTTCTGCATGCTGGCTGGCAGTGGCATCACACATTGGCCTGTGATTGCCAGGTGAAACACACATGCCATCACACAGATGGCATGTACCATTGCTATTGAGTGAAGATGTAGAGGAGGGCAGCACCTATTCATTCAGTCCAGTTCCCCCATGTAATAGCTTTTCTAATTCAAACAGGTCAGAATCTTCACCTGGAGCTGCCAGTCCAAAATGGTCCAATTGCACAGGGACATGTTTGAACAAATGATATCCAGGTAACAAAGTCACTCGACTTTACCATAGCCATGTCAGACATGTGACTAGAGGACTGCGACATGCCTAGTAAATGTGGTGGAATGCAAACAATCTGACTAAATGAACAGTGATAAATTAAGCAACAATGTTGTGGCAAGGTGACACTTCAAGGGCAACTGGCGTGCAGTTGGTCTAGATGTCTACTGTTGGCAGAAGGTATACTGCTATGGCCAAATGCAGCTGCGCAGGATGTATTGCATGAAGCACATGGCTGACCCATACGACTCATGCGCACACACTCTCACCTGGCACACAAACAGAAGCCCTCACACACACCATGCACATGGATGACACACACATGCATGTGCACTCACCGGACAATGCCTCGTAATCAGCCAAATCACCCACGCCTTGGATCTGTTCCTCCGTGACGTAGGTCCCAGCGACTGACTCATGTGGAGTGAGTTCCATGTCTTCTACTGGAGACCCACCTCCAGTCACTAGAGTTGCGGCATGACTTGAGGCCAGCTTACTCTTTGCCCTGCGCTTTAGGTCATTCCAGCGCTTATAGCAATCATTGGCTGTGCGCCTCACGATTCCAAGGGCACTTACGATGTCCGCAACGGTCTGCCAGTGTGCCTGGCGTTGTGCAGGTGTGGTCTTGGATCCTGCAACAATGACCATCTCGTTGTCATGTGCGGACACATACTCGACAAGTGCATTCAGTTCGTCATCCGTGAAGCTGGGCTTCCTGGACGGGCCGGACTGTGTAGCCGTGTCTGGGGCATCAGCCTGTGCCGGACGAGCACTCTTCCTCTTCCGCTTGGAAGGTGGTGGTGGTCCTGAGTGTCCTGCGCCGCTCTGGACACTAGGGGCAGGAGCCCTGGTGGACTCTGTATCAGGAGTGTGGGATTGCACACTCAGCATGGGAGTTGGTGCAGGCATTGGCTCTAGTGTGATGGTGTCAGGGGGAATGTCAGCAGCATGGACTAGGACCGACACTGTCCGGGCTGGGTGTGTGAGGGCTGGGGTGGATGGAGCCGCAGCTGCCCCTGCAGCCTCTCCGCCCTGCCTACTTGGTGCAGCAGATGACCTTGCTGCCCCAGATGCACGTGGCATGGTGACATCAACGTGCACCAGCGCACGTGTCATAGGCCTGCTGACCTGGAAGTCAGCCATGGAGTCAGCCAGGTCTGGTGCCACAATGGGCTGGTCCAACAAGGGCTGAGCATGGATGGTGTCAGCCACATCAGCCTCAACGGGAGGGGGGGGGGGGGGTTATGGGTGCCCTTGACTGGTCCTCCACACATGGGGGGACAGGCTCACCCTGCAAGTAACGACCACGTCCCCTACCGGATCCACCACGGCCACCACTTGTGGCTCTTCCACCTTTGCCACCCTTACGGAATCCTCGCCTCCCAGCCATGGCACTGATGTTAATGTGCGTATGGGAGTGGCTGTAAAATATTGTCCTGGGCAATTGGGGGTCAAAGGTGTTGGGTACCAGATGGCAATTGTACCCTAGTGCTCTTGCAAGGCTGATTGTAACCCCTGGGGAAAGATGACGGGTCACGCTACGCACAGGAGCCCCAAAAAAGGGAGATGACGTGCACGCAACCCCTCCTAGACCACGTGTGCAGAAAGAAAAACCTGCACTACGCTGTGGCACCCAGTAACACAAGAATGAACGTATGCGTGTCACACGCAGCCTAGAATGACCTCTGAAGGGGTAGGCTACAAACGGGGCAAGCACAGATGTTAGATACGTGCGTGACTCACCGTCTGCCAGGTAAAAGAGCGTGAAAAAGGAGCGCGTTTGGTTGGCAACACCCCCGCCAAAAGAAGATTTGTACGCTGTCTGAGGAGACAGGACAACAGTAGAATGGAACACTGTTTGAGGGAACAGGCCCAGGTATACCAGTAAAAGAGAAAAAAGAGAAAAAGCTGTCAGAGGTAACAGGGAATACGAACTTGAAACGCTGTGAAGTAAATCGCGTGTGAAACGACAAGAAGTACAGAATTCACCCACTCGCTCTCCACGTAAAGCACGTACAAGGAAATGGTGTTCTACGCGTACCTTTTATACAGGCCCACATGTCCAGCGTCACTTACGCGGCGTGTACGCGCTAGGGCCATTTCCACCAATTACACGCTTTGTCACTTCTGCGTGTAGGGCCATTTCCACCAATCACACGCGATGAGACTCTGACGTGCAGTCTTTCCACGTGTGCTCTGTCATCACGTGCTGTGTGGGAAACACCCGTGCGGGTCACGTCACAGACGCGCTTACGCGCTGAGGGCCTTTGGTCCAATAGATTCGCGTATGCGTGCTGACGCGCTTACGCGCTAAGGGCCTTTCCTCGATTTTCACGCTGACGTGCAGGATTTTCACGTGCCAAATCACTCCGTACCAAGCTGGCCACGCGTAAGCACACGGAAGACCACACTCCTGCCCAGAAAGCCGAACTACTGCCCCCCAGAGCCCCGAGCACGCTCCCACCTGCCATCTGCTGCTGCCTGACTGCCTGCTGCCCACGTGCACTGCCATTTGCTGCCTGCACATCAGCCAGGGGTGCTGTTGCTGTGACCACCCCTGCTGGAACCGAAGACTCCCGACTGGGATTCCATCGCTCCACAGCCCAGCCCCAGGACCCAGTTGCCCACCCACTCCTGCCTCTGGGGTTGTCATGTCGGGGCAAACACCATCTGTGACCACTGACAACCCCCGGCCAGAGAGGCAGAGGGGCACCAGCTTCAGTGCCACCAAAGTTGGTGTCCTGGTGGAGCAAGTCCTGGGGCAGTATGATGCCCTCTTCGGAAGTTCCCGCGCCGACAAGGAAGGACGGACTCGGATCTGGACTGACATCGTGACTGCCATCAACGCGGAGAGGGTGGCAGTCCGGGACTTACAACATGTCAGGAAGCGCTGGGAGGACTTCAGGTCCAGGACCCAGAACAAGGCCCGGCGCCTCTTGAAGGCAGCGGATGCCAAGGGGCGCCGGGGCCACTTGTCGGAAGAACAGATGGGGGTCCTGGAACGCATATCCCCAGCGCTCCACGTCCAGGTCCTAGAGAAGCAGACCCGTCTGGAGTCGAGCGGTGAGTGTACATGCATCCTGATTGTGAGCAGTGCGTGTGGTGATTATTCGGTATTGTGCAGGTTGCACATCTGTTTGTATGGGGTCGAGTATGGGTGGGGGTGTACAGGGCCGTGGGGCTGACACATGCGAGGGCTGTAATGTGTGAGACATGGATGGTGCTTGTGTGTGTGGGCTTGCATGGCAAATGCAGTTGTGCGTGCACACATGTTTGGATGAATGTCTATGTAAGTAGACATGTCCGTGATGTCAGGCATGTATGTTTTTTTCGGCTGCATGTATGTGCACTGTGTACATGTGCATGTGTGTGTATTTGACAAGGGTGCAACAGTGATGCAACATGGATGCATGTGACAGCGGTATGTGGAATCCTGATTGGCAGATGTGACATGGATGCCCGTCTGAACAGTGCGACACTTGGCAGAGGTGTAGACATGCATGCAAGTGTGGTGGTGTGTGTACATGTGTGGTGCACTTCCTGTGTTGCATGTGATGTCTGGCTCCCCTTTGGCTGCTGATGCTGTTGTATGTGTAGGGATGGTGGTGGCAGTTGCGATATGGCTGTGGTATGGCTCATGTGTGCGAGTTGCAATGACATGTGTGTTGGGGATTGTGATGCCATGTCTGAGGTTTGCCAATGCCACTCATGTGCAACTGTCATGTGTGTATGTGTCCATTGTACAGTGCCCTGATGCCTGTGTTTTGTTTCTCCCTGTCTGCAGCGTCAACTGATGAAGAGGGTGGAGAAGGTGCTGTGGAGCACAGCGGCGGGGATCCGACCGCCAGCCGGAGACGCAAGGCCCGGCTCCCCTCCCGTGTGGTCATCTCGTCGGGGAGTGAGTTGTCCGATGCCGCGTCCCAGGCCGCAGCTGCCGGGGGGAGGTCCAAGAGGCGGAGGTTGCAGTTGGACTCCTCGGCAGCAGAAGGGGCAGCTGGGACCCCACAGGGCCCAACAGGGGAAGATGGCACAGAGTCATCCAGGTTGGTGGGGGGTTTGGTGGAGGAGGAGGCCGTGCAAGCACCAGAGACGGGGTCTGGAGGTGGGGATCCCACTGGTGCTAGTGGTGCAGTGCAGGACCAGGGACAGGAGGCAGCACAGGCCGCCGCGGAGGTGCCTGTGTGCAATCCTGTCCCCGATCCTGTCCCTGCATCATCTTGCACCAGCAGGGATGCCTACGTCCAGACCGGTTTTCAGGCAGGGGATGAGCTGACGTCAACTGGCCTTCCTCTGCCTGCGGACGTGGCCATCCAGGTCCGGGTTGAGCCTGTCCTGGCTGGTGTGGCGTTGCGTCAACGGGCCATGCGAGGTGACCTGCAGGCTTTTCATGGAGAGACTGCACGTCATCTCGAATGGCTCGTTGACCACGTCAGCCTGCTGGGACAGGTCACCCAGGCCGGATTCCGCCGTCTGATGGGGCTTGCTCCGACCCCCTCCTCAACTGGACCCCCTACGCGCCAGTCGTCCTCTGTGCCATCTTCCCACCCATCAGTCACCTGGGTGCCCTGTGGAGCTGCCTCTGACGGTGCGGCCAGGCTGGTGGAGGAGGCATCCCTGCCACAGTCGGGAGTCGGAGGTCCAGCAGGGGTGGCCACATCAACAACTGCACCCCAGCCGGCGGAGGATGTGCAGGCAGCAGGAGGCAGTGCACGGGCAGAGGCAGAGCAGCAGCAGCAGCAACATAGTGCGAGACATGATGGCTCGGGGCTTTCGACATCGGAGGGGCAGGCATCGGCCGGAGGGCAGGGGGACCCAGGACAGAGAGTGTCTTCCGTGTGGCAGCGGTTGGGCCACGCCATAGGTGCGGAGCGGCGGCGGGCGGAAGAGGCGCGGCTCACAATGGTCAGGGCGGAGAACTCCATGCGGAGGGCCCTGAGGCGGGCCGAGTGCCTCGAGGCAATCCGCAGGGGGTTGGAGGAGGACACGTCGTCGTCCCTGCGGACCCTCGGGGCCATGGAACTGGACCGCCTCCGGGACATCGAACAGGAGTTCGATGATGCCCTGGCCCGGGACACCACGGAGTGAGCCGCTGGACTTGCCCGCCGCCTTTGTATATAGTTCTTTAGTTTTAGGTTTCCTTTCTTTCTTATTATGATTTGGAGTCGACTGACACTGCTCCACTTTTTGTATATAGTTGATTTTTAGGTAGGTTTTTTAGTAGGTTTCCTTTGTTCAGTTGGGCTCATGGACCCTTGGTATTTTTATACATAGTCATTTATTGCATGGAGATTTTTGTACATTTGACTTTGGACACATTTTTTTGGGATTCTCATTTGCAGTTTTGTGTTTTTATACGGACATGCAGCTTTTTTTTTCTCATTCACATTGTAGTTTGTTTTCTTTCTTTAGCATTCTTTATTGTTTTCAATACAATTTTGTTTCCATACTTCACTGTGTGGTATCATCTCATTGGTTTCATGCATGTCATGTTGGGTGTTTTCCCATTCAATTGCAACCATTGTGTGTGACGGACATGGGTTCATTGGCTTCATGTACATTGGGGGTGTAACATGTGATTTCCATTTCCATGTGGGTGAATGGGTTACTTGGTAGGGCTTTTTGGCTGTGGAGGCTGACCATTACGCACATGATGGGGGATTGTGAGGACCTGGTGGGGGCTGCCCATGGTGGCTGGGGGGTGGGGGTGGTGGGAGACATGAGTGGGGGCC
Source organism: Ambystoma mexicanum (assembly GCF_040938575.1). Lineage (NCBI taxonomy): Eukaryota > Metazoa > Chordata > Amphibia > Caudata > Ambystomatidae > Ambystoma > Ambystoma mexicanum. The sequence goes on along the minus strand of NC_090936.1, from coordinate 1,078,646,177 downwards.
TGCTGGAGGGTGACCCTGCACTGCTAGGGGGTGGGGGTGGTGGGAGACATGGGTGGGGGCCTGGTGGAGGGTGACCCTGGATGCTGGGGGGTGGGGGTGCAGGGGGACATGAGTGTGGGCCTGCTGGAGGGTGACCCTGCACTGCTGGGGGGTGGGGGTGGTGGGAGACATGGGTGGGGGCATGGTGGAGGGTGACCCTGGATGCTGGGGGGTGGGGGTGCAGGGGGACATGAGTGGGGGCCTGGTGGAGGGTGACCCTGGATGCTGGGGGGTGGGGGTGCAGGGGGACATGAGTGGGGGCCTGGTGGAGGCTGCCCCTGGTGGCTGGGGGGTGGGGGTGGTGGGAGACATGAGTGGGGGCCTGGTGGAGGCTGCCCCTTGTGGCTGGGGGGTGGGGGTGGTGGGAGACATGAGTGGGGGCCTGGTGGAGGCTGCCAATGGTGGCAGGGGGGTGGGGGTGGTGGGAGACATGAGTGGGGGCCTGGTGGAAGGTGACCCTGGATGCTGGGGGGTGGGGGTGCAGGGGGACATGAGTGGGGGCCTGGTGGAGGGTGACACTGGATGCTGGGGGGTGGGGGTGCAGGGGGACATGAGTGGGGGCCTGCTGGAGGGTGACCCTGCACTGCTGGGGGGTGGGGGTGTTGGGAGACATGGGTGGGGGCCTGGTGGAGGGTGACCCTGGATGCTGGGGGGTGGGGGTGCAGGGGGACATGAGTGGTGGCCTGGTGGAGGGTGACCCTGGATGCTGGGGGGTGTGGGTGCAGGGGGACATGAGTGGGGGCCTGGTGGAGGCTGCCCCTGGTGGCTGGGGGGTGGGGGTGGTGGGAGACATGAGTGGGGGCCTGGTGGAGGGTGCCCCTGGTGGCTGGGGGGTGGGGGTGGTGGGAGACATGAGTGGGGGCCTGGTGGAGGCTGCCCATGGTGGCAGGGGGGTGGGGGCGGTGGGAGACATGAGTGGGGGCCTTCTGGAGGGTGACCCTGCACTGCTGGGGGGTGGGGGTGGTGGGAGACATGAGTGGGGGCCTGCTGGAGGGTGACCCTGCACTGCTGGGGGGTGGGGGTGGTGGGAGACATGGGTGGGGGCCTGGTGGAGGCTGCCCCTGGTGGCTGGGGGTTGGGGGTGGTGGGAGACATGAGTGGGGGCCTGCTGGAGTGTGACCCTGCACTGCTGGGGGGTGGGGGTGGTGGGAGACATGGGTGGGGGCCTGGTGGAGGGTGACCCTGGATGCTGGGGGGTGGGGGTGCAGGGGGACATGAGTGGGGGCCTGGTGGAGTGTGACCCTGGATGCTGGGGGGTGGGGGTGCAGGGGGACATGAGTGGGGGCCTGGTGGAGGCTGCCCCTGGTGGCTGGGGGGTGGGGGTGGTGGGAGACATGAGTGGGGGCCTGGTGGAGGGTGACCCTGCACTGCTGGGGGGTGGGGGTGGTGGGAGACATGGGTGGGGGCCTGGTGGAGGGTGACCCTGGATGCTGGGGGGTGGGGGTGCAGGGGGACATGAGTGGGGGCCTGGTGGAGGCTGCCCCTGGTGGCTGGGGGGTGGGGGTGGTGGGAGACATGTGTGGGGGCCTGGTGGAGGCTGCCCATGGTGGCAGGGGGGTGGGGGTGGTGGGAGACATGAGTGGGGGCCTGGTGGAGGCTGCCCCTGGTGGCTGGGGGGTGGGGGTGGTGGGAAACATGAGTGGGGCCTGCTGGAGGGTGACCCTGCACTGCTGGGGGGTGGGGGTGGTGGGAGACATGGGTGGGGGCCTGGTGGAGGGTGACCCTGGATGCTGGGGGGTGGGGGTGCAGGGGGACATGAGTGGGGGCCTGGTGGAGGGTGACCCTGGATGCTGGGGGGTGGGGGTGCAGGGGGACATGAGTGGGGGCCTGGTGGAGGCTGCTCCTGGTGGCTGGGGGGTGGGGGTGGTGGGAGACATGAGTGGGGGCCTGGTGGAGGCTGCCCCTGGTGGCTGGGGGGTGGGGGTGGTGGGAGACATGAGTGGGGGCCTGGTGGAGGCTGCCCATGGTGGCAGGGGGGTGGGGGTGGTGGGAGACATGAGTGGGGGCCTGGTGGAGGCTGCCCCTGGTGGCAGGGGGGTGGGGGTGGTGGTAGACATGAGTGGGGGCCTGCTGGAGGGTGACCCTGCACTGTTGGGGGGTGGGGGTGGTGGGAGACATGGGTGGGGGCCTGGTGGAGGGTGACCCTGGATGCTGGGGGTGCAGGGGGACATGAGTGGGGGCCTGGTGGAGGGTGACCCTGGATGCTGGGGGGTGGGGGTGCAGGGGAACATGAGTGGGGGCCTGGTGGAGGCTGCCCCTGGGGGGTGGGGGGTGGGGGTGGTGGGAGACATGAGTGGGGGCCTGGTGGAGGCTGCCCCTGGTGGCTGGGGGGTGGGGGTGGTGGGAGACATGAGTGGGGGCCTGGTGGAGGCTGCCCATGGTGGCAGGGGGGTGGGGGTGGTGGGAGACATGAGTGGGGGCCTGGTGGAGGGTGGACATGGTGGCAGGGGGGTGGGGGTGCAGGGGGACATGAGTGGGGGCCTGCTGGAGGGTGACCCTGCACTGCTGGGGGGTGGGGGTGGTGGGAGACATGAGTGGGGGCCTGCTGGAGGGTGACCCTGCACTGCTGGGGGGTGGGGGTGGTGGGAGACATGGGTGGGGGCCTGGTGGAGGCTGCCCCTGGTGGCTGGGGGGTGGGGGTGGTGGGAGACATGAGTGGGGGCCTGCTGGAGGGTGACCCTGCACTGCTGGGGGGTGGGGGTGGTGGGAGACATGGGTGGGGGCCTGGTGGAGGGTGACCCTGGATGCTGGGGGTGCAGGGGGACATGAGTGGGGGCCTGGTGGAGGGTGACCCTGGATGCTGGGGGTGGGGGTGCAGGGGGACATTATTGGGGGCCTGGTGGAGGCTGCCCCTGGTGGCTGGGGGGTGGGGGTGGTGGGAGACATGAGTGGGGGCCTGGTGGAGGCTGCCCATGGTGGCAGGGGGGTGGGGGGTGGTGGGAGACATGAGTGGGGGCCTGGTGGAGGGTGACCCTGCACTGCTGGGGGGTGGGGTGGTGGGAGACATGGGTGGGGGCCTGGTGGAGGGTGACCCTGGATGCTGGGGGGTGGGGGTGCAGGGGGACATGAGTGGGGGCCTACTGGAGGGTGACCCTGCACTGCTGGGGGGTGGGGGTGGTGGGAGACATGGGTGGGGGCCTGGTGGAGGCTGCCCATGGTGGCAGGGGGGTGGGGGTGGTGGGAGACATGAGTGGGGGCCTGGTGGAGGCTGCCCATGGTGGCAGGGGGGTGGGGGTGGTGGGAGACATGAGTGGGGGCCTGGTGGAGGCTGCCCCTGGTGGCTGGGGGGTGGGGGTGGTGGGAGACATGAGTGGGGGCCTGCTGGAGGGTGACCCTGCACTGCTGGGGGGTGGGGGTGGTGGGAGACATGGGTGGGGGCCTGGTGGAGGGTGACCCTGGATGCTGGGGGGTGGGGGTGCAGGGGGACATGAGTGGGGGCCTGGTGGAGGCTGCCCATGTTGGCAGGGGGGTGGGGGTGCAGGGGGACATGAGTGGGGGCCTGCTGGAGGGTGACCCTGGATGCTGGGGGGTGGGGGTGCAGGGGGACATGAGTGGGGGCCTGGTGGAGGCTGCCCCTGGTGGCTGGGGGGTGGGGGTGGTGGGAGACATGAGTGGGGGCCTGGTGGAGGCTGCCCATGGTGGCAGGGGGGTGGGGGTGGTGGGAGACATGAGTGGGGGCCTGGTGGAGGCTGCCCCTGGTGGCTGGGGGGTGGGGGTGGTGGGAGACATGAGTGGGGGCCTGGTGGAGGCTGCCCATGGTGGCAGGGGGGTGGGGTGGTGTGAGACATGAGTGGGGGCCTGGTGGAGGCTGCCCCTGCACTGCTGGGGGGTGGGGGTGGTGGGAGACATGCATTGTTGATCAGTAGTGCAAGGTGACATGTGGGCTGGCTGGGGGGCATGCCCATGGTGGATGGGCTGCCTGCGGGACATGAGCAGGGGTGCAGGGTAGTCCCCCGTGGTGTGGGCTGCCTGCAGGGGCCGTGGAGGTTGTGGAGCGTACACCTGGGAGGACCCACACGGCCAATTCACGTGTAGTACTCCCCAGAACCCCTGAAATACACATTCCCTGCTGTAATCGCTTGTGCAACTTCCCGCGCACCCCTGAAATATACGTACCCTGCTCGCACTGGGCCAATCGCGTGTGGTACTTCCCGCGCACCCCTGAAATACACGTACCCTGATGAAATCGCGTGTGGAACTTCCCGCGCACCCATGGAATACACGTACCCTGCTCGCACTGGGACTATCGCGTGTGGAACTTCCCGCGCACCCTGAAATACACGTACCCTGCTCGCACTGGGCCAATCGCGTGTGGTACTTCCCGCGCACCCCTGAAATACACGTACGCTGATGGAATCGCGTGTGGAACTTCCCGCGCACCCATGTAATACACGTACCCTGCTCGCACGGGGCCAGTCGCGTGTGGAACTTCCCGCGCACCCCTGCAATACACGTTCCCCGCTTGGCGTTTGCTGTTTGCCAGCCCGGTGAACTGGTCCAGGGTTAGCGCAGCCCTTTGCGATGATTTAGCGATTTTGATGGCTTTTCCTTGCGCGAGGGCGTTCTTGGGGGCGTTACTGGCGCTGCTGCAGGGTCGCTGCGATTCTCTGCGCCACGGCTGGTTTGGAAGCCTGAAATCCATGAATACGCTGTGCGCGGAAATCGGTTTTAGCGCACGTGCCTGGTGCAGTCAATCGCACGCGGACACTCTGCGCCAGCCGCTTGCGACACTTTTCTGCGAGATTCTATGAATTACCCTGAAAGTTTCTTGGAAAAACGTAATTCCACTTTTACTTCAATACAGAGGCACCAAAACAAAGACTGGAGCGGACAAACGCCCAACAAAAACAGAGAGATCAAAAGAGCCCAAATGACGAGAAATTCCAGGACAACAAACACACGATCCTTCAAACTAGAAAAACTTAAAGAAGAAGGGGATAAGGTCATACTAAATAGAAAAACAACAATGAAGCTCTTAACTCATATCCAAAACTTGAGATCCCTCAAGTCGGATGATCTCAACATTATTGAATTTGTGGATAATAATCACATGGACAGTGTTTACCTCCATATCTCCTCACCGCGGGTGAGACAAATTCTGCTAGCTGCAGCAGACAAATTGAGATTGCTGGGCTACGACCTGAGGCCAATTTCTAAACCAGAACAGAACTCAGAAACTTTAATGGAAAGAAAGTCTCTGAGAAGATCAAAACGACATGAACCTCAAAGTGGAAGAGAGCGGCATCTTTCCTATAGTGAAAGGGCTCGATCGCATACCCGAGACAACATAGATCGCTCAAAATATAGATACCCATCTCCAAGTGAGAACCACAATCAAGAAAAGGCCGACAAGTTGCACTCTGCAAATCGGAATGACAGACGATATGAAACCAACAACAGCAGAACTTTAAAGGATAGCCCCCCCTCCCAGAAGAAGGGAGTACAAGCCAAAATACTCTTCTAGAACGGAACACCAACGTCAGCAGTGGCCACTTAAGGAAAAAACTTAAATAAATAATCAGTACACTGACAGGGGTCGGAAACTGACTCCCTCTGGGTCCTCTTCCAAACTGGAACATCACCATCACCCAGGACCAACAGAATTTAAGAACTAACGAAACTAACCAAAACAATGCGACAAGCTCAAAAGACATAGAGCTCAAAAGACGGGCATGGGTACCAGAAGCATTATTTAACTGTGCGAGATCCTGGCCACAAAAAGAAAAAAAAAAGGTTACGAACAAACTGAACTAAAGAGGGCTCTAAACCCATCAAGATCTAACACAGTGAACCTGGGATCCTGGAACGCTCGAGGCTTCTCACACCTCACGCAATCAGGAGATGTAAACCTAGGAGCCTTCGATTTGCTATGACTTCAAGAGACCTGGCTATTAGAACCACCTGCCCTATATGGTTTTGAGGTCATTATTTCGCCAGCTACAAAAGGTCCCAAGGGTAGACCGTCTGCAGGGTTACTGACAGCTAAACGCTCAGGCAGTGGATTCCGGCTTGATACCATCCTGAGGACTGACACCTTCATTTTAGCAATGACGATTTCGGGAAACCAGACAGTAACAGAAGGGGAAAGAAAGGAGGAAGTCCTCCTACTGTTAATTAACATCTACTGATGACCTTTTTGAAAGAAATTGAACGAACCATCGACAAAGCTGTTGTTCAGCACGACATCAGCCAAACCCTGGTATGTGGTGACCTAAACGCCATCTGCCCAAGCCTAGGAAGAGGAACTGGACAGGACACTCACTCTAACATGGTAAACGAGCCATATAGCGACAAAAAGTCCTCTACAATGGATCGAAGAGGCAAACAATGGGACCAACTCATGACCTCGAGAGACCTCCATAATCTCCACAATACAAGGTTAAAAGACAACCTAAACATCCCGACATGGGAACAGGAAGGCATGAAAGCCAATATCGACCACATATATGTGTCTAGGAACCTACTTGCAGTGACCACTAACCTGGAGGTCAGGCATATGACCAACAGCGACCACAACATACTAACCACAGTCTGGGTGGTACCAATAAAAACTACTAGTCAACACATGGAGCACCAGATTGAACTAGCAACCCAGGGCACAAGATTAAAGTTAACCAGCAATGCAATAAAGAATATCACAGCACAATGTCACAGAGCCAAATGTGACAACAAAAAAAACAGACTTAGTAAAAATGGACTACTGCCCGCTACTTCAACCATACCAACAAACCTGACGGAAGAAAAATTATAAAACTAAACCACACTTACATAATAGGAATCAGATGCGGGTGGAAAAACGAAGAACTAGGAGGCAAAAAAGAAGAAATGCAAAAATTTGGCTGACTGAAAAAAACAAAGCAAACGCAAAACAGACGATCAAGTCCTACAAATCGTGGACGAAACACAATAGACTGGTTCTATACCAAGAAGACTCGGAAGCCATGCTAAAATGCCTTTGTGGAAAAAGAACAAGAGACTTTTGGTCCCTAATCGATTCAGCAGGTAATGCCACCCAGGATGCACTCTTAAACAATGTCGGAAAGCATAAATGGATAGCTCACTTTTCGGAGCTTTTCAAGAAACCAGCAAGTGATAAGATATACAAAGTCTCTCAGCCACTCGCAAAATGGATCCTTGATCATGACATTGCAATGATTGAAGATAAAATCAAGAAGCTAAAATCATCTCGGGCACCGGGACCAGATGGGATAACCAATCAAATTTTAAAAAACAACCCAGAATTATAGGCCCCTCTAATATCTGACATTTCTGTGTCAGGACTCAGCCTATACCGACCTCCTGGAAAACTGCACACGTAGTACCTATCTACAAGAAGAATGAAAAAGAGAATCCAGAGAACTACCACCCTAAAGCACTGTTAGACGTGCTATGCAAATTATTTGGATCTTTACTTTTGGTAGAATTCCAATCATGGGCGAAATCATCAGGGTGCTTGGATCCATACCAGTCGGGGTTTGTTAAAAACTCAGGACCCAAGTAAACATTTTGATACTGAGTATTATGAAGGCAAAGATCTTAGAGGGTGGACCCAGAATATTCATGGAATTCGTGGATCTAAGCCAAGCTTTTGATCGAGTTAACAGGGAAAAGCTATGGGTCAAGTTAACAATGTGGAGTTGCCCCGACTCAATGTTAGAACGAATCAAATGTCTCTATTACGATACTTCAATGTGAGTTCACCTTAGTGGTGAGGGCCAACTGTCAAAAGAAATCAAGACCTCGCGAGGCTTTAAACAGGGCTGTCTGCTAGCCCCACCCTTATATAACGCCTACACGGGAGAGATTGGAGATCACAAAAAAACATAAGAGCATTCCCTCCAAAGCTAGGCAACGACAAAATCAGCCATCTACTCTTTGCAGACGACATCATTCTGCTTGATCAAACGGCCATTGGCCTCCAACGCAGACTTGACGCCTTACAAGAATACACAAGATAAAACGACCATGAAATAAATACCAACAAAACAAAAATCATGATCATGGAGAATCCCATAAATATAAAGAGACTGGACGATGGCTTATAAAAGGGAAAAAGGTGGAAAAAGTCACATCTTTTGCATATTTGGGAGTAACTGTCAACATCAACCCGAAAGAAACAGCAATGCAAGAATCCCTTTGGGCTAAAACAAAATGCCTAACATCGCAAACTAAGAACACTGACAGAAAATATGCACGTTTTTCCTTGCAACCTGACATTAATTTCTACAAAGCAAAAGCAATCCCGGTGATTACTATGGCACAGAAGCGATGCCAGCTATTCCAGATAGTATATGGTTATGACTAGAAGGGTTCTACTAGAAAAACATTATGAACTTACCATCATCAACGCTGATGGCTTCAGTGAGGAGAGAACTGAGTCTGGTATCCTTAAAAACAACAGTGCTTTTAAACGGGTTGATGCTCTTCTGCAAAACCCAAATTGCTATTGTTTGAGATAATTCGAGAAGAAACAAAAAAAGAATCCAACAAGATGTTGACAGGGTGGATGCAGAAAAACCGTGCCCTGCTCCAGGAGATTGGAAGTTTGGTGATGGAGTTAGAGGAAAACCCGAACAAAGTAAAAACCCGATTAAAAGCTTGGGACTGGATACAAACCCTCCAGGAGTCGGAAAAAAACAAAATAACCCAGCACCTCCCAGCGAACTTACAAAAGGTCAACGTTACGGTAGAATATCTGGCAAAGTTCCCTAACAAGGGCATCAGATCAACCTTTTTAAGAGCCAGATTAAACCTGCTAAAAGCAAATGATATTTTAGCAATAAGAAGAATCTGCACAACTAACTTATGTCGCGTTTGCAAGAGAAAAGACATTATGGAAACAGTAAGACACTTACTTTTGACGTGTAAAGGCACAAATATTAATAGACAGATTCACATGGGCCACCTATTGAAAGACTCTTATACCCTCCACGAAACACATTGGTGGAACCAGCTGATGAGTGGCAAATCAATGAAAACAGTAATTGCAGTTGTAAGATATTTCCAAATCCTGGGTTTGGATCGCGCAGCTAATGACACTCAAGGATAAGGACCCAGAAAATAGTCTTGCATAGGAGTCAAGATATCATTACCAAACAAGAATTGTATTCATTTTATTCATTACAAAGACAATGGATTCATAAATCTTGTAAACATTGTATTAATCAGGTAAGACAAGAATAAAAAATAAAAATAAAAAAAGGAATTAATTGTAGATGGCTAAGGCAATCATTAATTACTGGAGGCCTTAACAATTTTCCAGACACATAGTGGAAAAGTGATGAGTAAAGCTGATTTCCCCTGTCCTTTACCATTTATTTTTCCACTACACGTTGGAAACAATAAAAATTGCACAATGGGGACCTTTTGCACAAAAGTGCAAACAGAAGTGGTCTGGTCTGTGCAATTTAGGATCACAATAAACTGGCCCCTATTCCCTTTATGATCAAAGTGTTTCTACAGTAACTTATACATTGTCAGGTTTATCATGTGACTTGTGCACTTTAAAAGTCGTCTTTTTAAAAAAGGAGTATTATTTTAGATTTATTTTCAAAACCGAACATTAAAATATATGTATACCTGTTTGAGCTGTGAAAATATGTGGTCTACTACATACATTTCAGACGAGGTTCAAATTCCAGCTGTGCCACTTAACCAAAGTCTGTGACCCTAGGCAAATCAGTTAATCTGACTGCCAAATTAGGTGCTCCTAGAAGGGATAAAGTGTGCAGTGTACACTATTATTTTATTCTTAGGCTTGATTACTTCGGATTCACCTCTGAGGCTGTAGTTCAGAGGTCTGAGGTGTGGATTTGTTATTCCTGTGTAAACACAGTTTTCTTCACGGGGAAGAAGAGAGTATATGAAAGGTGAAAAGAGTAGTGGATGGAAGGTGAGCAGGATGGGGACTGATGGAAGATGAAGAGGGTAGTGAAGGGAAGGTGAAAGGAGTGGGGAGGCTTTTGGAAGGAGAGGCAGCAGATGGAAGAGCAGAGCAGCAGATTTTGGAAGGACAACAGGAGAGCATGTGATTCTGCAAGGTATGTGTGGATAGAAGCGGAGAACCGATATTCCACTTTCAGAAAATGAGCGATCCTGGGAAAAGCTTTATTTCAGCACAGCCTGGTCAGATGAGCAGGCTTTATTTCCAGCCAGAGCCATACTCCTTACCCAACGCAAATCGAAAAAGTCATGGAAAATACACCCCTAAAGTTCATCATTGTTGCACTCATGACATTCATTAACTACTCCACCTTTATGCTGCACCACCACACCCTGCATACACAGCGCCATCTACCAGTCTTTCCCCTTGGACTTTTTGTCTTAAATCGGCCCCAGGATGCTATGCCAATTTCTCAGTCCATGTCTGCACAGTTCTATGGAAATAGGTCTTGCCTCCACCTCATTTCCTATTCTATTATTTGGTCATGAGTTGCTGGACCCTACTCTGGTCATCCCAGATTTTAAAGTCACAGTGACTGAGGTTAAGGACTGAGTTCTATCCCTGCTGTTAAAGGTCTGAGAGAAGCAAGCATGTTTAAATCGATTTTGATTTATTTATAATGCGCACACAACAAACTTAATTGAATCCTGGCGCAGATGGAACAGTAGGCTAATTAGAAAAGAGAAAAATTCAGCCAGATGAAAGCTAGTGCCATTGAAACTTACAGAGAAAGGCATATAGGAGCAACGCTTATTTGAATGAATCAGTCTTTAGGCCTCCTTTAAAGGACAAAAGGGAGTTTGCCCTTCTTAGATTCAGTGGAAAGCTATTCCACAATCTTGGTCCGGCAACTGAAAAACTGTGGTCTCCTCTTGAGACACAGTTCGTAGTGGGAATGATAAGCAGTCATTGATCAGTCGACCTTAAAGCCTGAGTCGGCTGATACTGCTTCAATTTGTTCATTGGATAAATTGGTGCCACCCCATTGATATATGTGTACACCGAACACCCTATCTTGAATTTTATGCGGTCCTCTACCGCTAACCAGTGTAGAGAGCGGCGGAGACCTGAAGTTGAGGTATTTTTAGATGCACCAAATACCAGTCGTAGTCCTGAATTTTTAGCTTTTTTTAAATGGTGAATCTGTGTGACTTGAGCTCTAGCCAGAAGTCCATTACAATAATCTAATTTAGAATTAACTAGAGCTCCCACAACCATAGCACGGTCAGTATCAGGTACATAAGGCAGTGCTTGGCGTAGAAGCTGAATATTGTAAAAGACTGACTGCACTTTGGCTGGGACCTGACCACTGCAGCCCTAGTCACTCTGGCAAACAAAGCTGAGAGTTTTAACCTTAGTGACATATTTGAGACTAGACCCCAGAAACTAGGGTCGCGGAGAGCTACTTTTCCCCTCAAGCAGGTGTTTAAGTACAAATAAAATAATCTTTGTTTTTTTAAGGTTAAGTTGCAACCAATTTTTTTCCATCCAACACCCTATTTCCTCCAGGCATTTGCCCACTATAGGAAGAGCGTCTTCCACATCATCCAGCTGTTAGATCAGGGGCTCTGCGCACCTCTTATCCTTTTCATATTTCCCACATTGGGGAGCGTCTCTTCTTTCTCTTCTTTTTCTGGCTGCTCCGTTTTGGCAACGCTGGAGGTTGCCTACGAGATGCGTGCAAGCACTGGATTCTACAGTGCAGGAGTTTCATTCAAGTCATGTGCCTAACCAGCTGACTTCACCCACGACGTGGGTCCACAGACTCCGTCCCTCATCTTCCTCATAAAAGTCTGTTTCTCCACTGCAGCGCTGCTTCTAATTAGCATTACGTGGATACCGTATTTGGATTTTGAGAACTGCTACCTTGACCTCGGACTTCCTATTCGACCTCCCACTGCCTGCTCCCTTGGATTTGTATCGGCCCGCGCGTTGACGAATCGGCACTCTGAAACGGACTGCCTTGCCCAACGTTTTCTGTGCCTTAAATCTGGTATCATTCCAATGCTCAGTGTGTATTCTGTTACAAACCTCGCAAGAGCACTACCTTGCGTGAGTCTTGCTGCCCGCTGTTGTTTGTGTATTCTCCTACACTTCACCATTCCGTTGGAGCTGTGAGGCACAATCACATCCACACCTAGTAAGCCTCATAAATGTTCAATTGAACTTGCGCTCCACTACAGTTACAGCAAGCCTCAGTAATCCTGTACTCTACGCCTAGCCATTGAACTTTAACTCACCTGAACCTGTTAATTGCCTTTGGACTTTTCTACTCCAACTCCAAGGATTTGATTTACTCAGGTGCATCTCTGAATGCTTTTCTGCCTGATGCACCATCCCGAATATAGAAGCGTCCCTCGTTCCACTCGGGGAGATATTCTCTATTAAGCATCCCGTTTGTTATTTTTTCTGTTACGTTCACCTGGTATCCACGGGGACGCCACCCAGCCCTGGTTGGATAATTTGCACTCTTGAACCCTCTCCCTGTACCTTGGTAAGGCCTCTGGTTAAAGATGGGTCTGCAATATAGGAGAGCTGGATTCAATACCAGATTGTCTTTATGTTTTCCCACCTCCCTTGGCCTCAACTCCTTACTCCCCCTTGGGCCCTCTCCTCACCTTAATATTGTAAAAGGTGGATTCGCCGTCCTGCTCCTTGTGGCAGGGGCGCATAGATGTGGGGGGGGGCGAGCAGCAACCAAGTTACTTCACTGGTGCAAGCCCCCCTGTCAGAATCCAGGCCTGCTGCGACTCCGTAGGTTTGCTGCTTTATAGTCTTTATATGCAGTTCTTATGTTCCTCTTAGTTCCAATAAGAATGTCTTGCTTCTTTCCTTTTAGGTATGGAAAGGTATTTTGGTGTTGTCATGCAGTTTGAAGATGAACATGGGCCGGTAGGCGAAAGCGCGGTGTGCGTGATGCTGTCCGTTGAGTAATGCACGATGCGTGGCACTGTTTCGCCTTTTATATTGCTAACCTGTGTCTTTTCTCTCCTTGCAGGTTGCGATGTTCCTCGCCTAGCGCCATATGTTCCAGCAATGATACTGACCAGGAGATGACTAACCAGGTAAGAATTGTGTGGCTTTCTTCATTTGGGAGGAAACGTGAGTAAACACTTACTAATGCTGTCTTTCTTTCTCCTCCTTCCAGGTTATGGTATTCCAGGATGCTTGGAGTTCGTACCTTCAGGTGAGTGGAACTGAAGTTATCGATGGATTGAAGACAGGATACTGTTCCAGGTAAGTTTCGCAGTGTTCTTTCTCTCTCTGCAGGTCCTTGGTTCCAGGTAAGCTGGCATCAAAGAACTGGACAGGGTGAGCGTTACGCTGCCCACTGCAGAATAATGCAAAGCATGTTCTGCTGTTTGGGTGCGGTTTAAATAGTCTCAGGTAAAGTAGTCCAGGTAAAATAGTTCCAGGCCTGCCACACCCAAAGTAGTCCAGGTAAAGTAGTCCCAGGCCTGCCACACCCAAAAGACTAGACCGCATAGCTCAGTTTCTTGTAACTGAGCTATGTGTCTGCCTCCATGTTGGCTGAACCTCCCCCCCCCCCCCCCCCCCCAAGTTAAATAATCCCAAGTAAATTGTCCCATTCTAATGTTGGTCTTCATGATGGTTATGAGCCTGGCACCAAACGTGCTAGGACTGACTCCAAGAGAGTCTTGGATGAGGTTTTAAGGCCTTTGACCTGGCCCTAACACGAAGGCTGACTTGCCAGTGAGGGCCAGGGTCAAGGGTCATGACATTTTCCTACCGTTGTTTCATGACTCATTTACTCTTCCGGCACTTCCATTCCTAATAAGGGGTAAGCTGATTGTTGTCTGTCGATTAGTGTGAGTTGTTAGCAACAGTCAAGTTCAGAGGGTTAATAGGCTCAGACACCATACGTTCAAGACACCACAGTATCAGGTATACATAGTACATACAGGGTTATGATTGTATTTCGTTACCACTCCTTTGTGTTAACCTGTTGTACTTTCCTTACAGCATTGGTGTGGCGGTGTGGTTATTCTCCGCTCTTTTGTGTAATCAACACCTCTGTCGGCATATTCAAACAGCAGAGGGGTGTATTACAAAGAAGAGTTCCCTCATGTTGAGGAGGCCTGGTTCTGGGTAATCCTTGTGTGAGGTTATCGTGAGCATTGGCTGACGAGCTGTTATCCAGACTGGTTCTCTACTTATCCTGGTCTTCTACGAAATGTGCCAATGGAGCCTACGGAAACTTTGGCACAGATCATGCAGACGGTTGCAGATCTGAGAACCGAAATGATCACTGCACAAGAAACCCTTTGTCAACGCCTTAATGAACTCCAGGCCATGGTGACTGTGCCTGGATTACAGGGGGCTGAGGCCTCAGGGGCTACTGCCTCTGGTTCAGGGTTTCCGCCACCAAGGCAGGAACCCACTCCGGTGGTGGTTTACACTCAATTCCCTTTGTCCCCCGGAATGCTTTTTGGGTGACCCCAAACAGTACCGAACATTCGTGAATCAATACAAACTGCATTTTCTTAGTCACCACTCTTTATTCCCTACCTCCACTACCAAGGCTGCATTTGTTTTGTCCCACTTAGGGGGTACAGCTACTGCTTGGGCTAATCCCATCTTGGAGGCCAACAGTCACCTTTTGTACAACTGTGGCACCTTGCTTTCAGCAATGAGTAGAGTGATTGACACAAGATGTACCACTCAGGCCTCAGATTTGGAACTCTTAAAACTCAAACAGGGTTCAACTACACTCCTTACTTATTTGTCTCGCTTTAACCAGTTAGCAGCCGAAACTGACTGGCCTGAGGAGAAGAAGTCTGCTGTCTTTTATCAGGGATTATCAGAGGAGTTAAAAGTCACACTCTCTATTATCCCCATTGTACCTACCGCATTCGGGGAATTATTTAATCTGGTACTCCGGATCGATGCCCGTAGGGCCGAGAGAAGGGGCGAGAAGAGACATGTACTGCCTCCATTGGCTCCCGACACGTCTGTTCCTTCAGTTTCCATTGCTGAACATATGCCGATCAGAGCCATCCGAAGTCCTCTGACTCCAACTAAGAGGGAGAATAGCAGAACACATAACCTCTGCATGTATTGCGGCTCTTCCGAACATCTTCTCCCTGATTGCAACAAGAAACCGAAGAAAAAGGCGGGAAACGCCAAATCCCGACAGCAGATGGAGTTCCTATATCGGGAAGACCTGTTCTGGACTCACTTGTGGCTGGTCAAGCTGTCCTGTTTCATCTCCCTGTTACATTCTCGGTGGTAATTGGGCTTCCTTTTACCCGCTCCTGCTATTATCGACTACGGAACCACTGGTAACTATATGGAGCATCACTTTGCACCACCCCGGGGATCCCACTTGTTTCCAAGGCTCAACCTGAGACAGTCAGTGCAGTGGATGGCTCCGCTCTTGTTTCTGGCCTAGTGACACAACATACCGTGGCCCTTATAAAGTGCACCTCAGAAGGGCATTCAGAGGAAATCACGTGTGATGTCATTAAAGCACCGGTTTACGAAGTCATATTGGTTATACCTTGGCTTCAACACCATAACCCCGCCATTGATTGGGCTTTGAAACTCATCCAATTCCCGTCAGCTGTTTGTAATAGCCAGTGCATGCGTTCACATGGGGTTACTAGAGGAACACCCTGTCAAACCTTACTCACTATGCCATCATTAATCAGGGCCATTTCTGCGACTTCCACCACCAACATTCCTCCCGAGTATGCCGGTTATTCGGATGTCTTTGACAAAGGCATGGCAGAAACACTGCCTCATCACATCTATGATTGCACCATAGTTCTTGTACCAGGGGCTAAGATACCATCAGGTGGAGTGTATGCTTTGTCATTGAAGGAAGACAAGTTCCTTAAAGAATATCTAGATAAAGCACTGGCTATGGGCTTCATTCGTCCCTCCAAGTCTCCTGCGGCCTCTCTGGTCATTTTTGTGCCCGAAAAAGAGGGAGATTTACGACTGCGTATAGACTATAGAGCTAAAATGCGGTGACAGTTAGGAATCTGTATCCTATTCGTATGATATTTGTACTTCTTGATTGTAGTATTTGATGTTGATATGATATGATATGATATGGCATTTGTAACGCGCCTATACACAGGTGTTTCAAGGCGCGGCGAGGCAGGGAGAGGAGGAACAAGGGGAGAAAGACAACGATCCTACTAGGCCAGGTGTCATTCAGATCGCGCAAGTGCAGGGGTGGGGGAGGGGGAAAAAGTGCAAGGGGAAGGGGAGGGGGGGAAGTGCAGTACAAGGCAAGTGGCGTAAAGTAATAAATAAATAGGGCCAGCTGGTGGCAAGTGCAAGGTAGGTGCAGAACAAGTGCTGGGAAAGGGGGGGGGCTGTAGGGATACACAGACAGTCCCGCAGTGCAGAGGGGTTCCAAGGCATCAGTGCAAGTGGAGAGTGGCTGAGCCCAGGACCGAGGCCGTTAAGAGTGGTCCAGTTGCAGAATCAGTGCAGTATCAGTGAGGACTATTAGCTGTTCAGCAGGGGAGAGGGAGAGAGAAAGCAGAAGCAAAAAGAGGAAGGTTTTGAGGTGCTTCCGGAACCGGAGATGGTTCTCCTCAAGTTTCAGGGAGGCAGGAAGGCTGTTCCAGAGGGAGCCCCCTGCCGCGGAGAGAGATCTACCCCCAGCTCGTTGCTTCGAGAAGCGGCTGACCCTGAGGGAGTTGGAGGCGGATGAGCGAAGGGCTCGGGAAGGAAGATATTTGGGAAGAGAGAGTTGAAGGTATTTAGGACCCAGGCCCCAGAAGGCCTTGTGGACAATGCAGAGGGTTTTGAACTTTATCCTCGCAGCCACTGGGAGCCAGCGTAGAGATTTCAGTCCTGGAGAGATACGGTCCCTGGGCTTGAGGCCAAGGACAAGTCTCGCAGTTCTGTTCTGGATGAGTTGCAAAGGGAGAGTGGAGGCAGGCAGATTAAGATAGAGGCTGTTACAGTAATCCAGCTTCGAGAGAACCAGGGCTCGGGAGACAGTGAGCTTCTGGGGGAAGGAAAGGAAGGGAAGAATACCTCTGAGGAGGTGCAGCTGGTAGTGTGACTTCTTAGCGACGTCAGAAATATGAGGAGAGAAGGAGAGTGTGGAGTCGAAGATGACCCCAAGGTTTTTTGCCTTGCAGGTAGGAGCATGGAGGGGGCCAAGGGAGGCAGGCTAGAGAGCTGCAGGGAAGGAGGGAGTGGGTGTACCGATGAGTAGAATCTCAGTCTTACTGGCATTAAGGCAGAGGTCATTGGCGGCACACCATTCCTGGATAGCAGACAGACAGTCAGAGATGAGGGAAGGAGAGGGGGAGGCTGAGGGTAGCCTGAAAATGAGCTGGGTATCGTCCGCATAGCACTGGAAATTAGGGCAGAGAGCGGCGATGCGGTGGGCAAGGGGTGCCAGATACAGGTTGAACAGCCAGGGAGAGAGATTAGATCCCTGGGGGACACCACAGGTGGAGAAAAAGATGTCAGAGAGGAAGGACCCCAGTTGGACCTGGGAGGGTCGATTTGAAAGGAAAGAGGTCAGCCACGCCAGAGCCAGGCCAGTGATACCCAGGTTTTCACAGAGACGGTTGAGCAGGATGGCATGGTTGACAGTGTCAAAGGCAGAGGAGAGATCGAGCAGAATGAGAACACACGGAGTGTTGGAATCAAGGTTCAAGAGCAGGTCTTCACGGATGTTCAGGAGAGCAGTTTCCGTGCTTCTGGCAGCTCTGAAGCCAGATTGATGGTCATGAAGACTACCAACAGATTCAGCATGGAGGTTAAGCTGGGAGATGGCCAGTTTCTCCAGGAGCTTGCCCAGGAAGGGAGTGATGGAGATAGGGCGATAGTTAGCCGGGCAGGAGGGGTCGGAAGAGGGTTTCTTGAGAAGAGGGTGCACAAGGGAGTGCTTGAGGGGGGAAGGGAAAACTCCAGAAGCGAAGGAGTGGTTGCAAAAGTCAGCCAGGGCAGGAGCCAGGGAGTCGATGTGGTCCTTGATAGTTTTGGAGGAACAGGGGTGAACCTGTTTAGACGAGACTTTCATAGATCGGACCTGTCTGGAAACCTCGTCAGCAGAGAAAAGTGGAAAGGCAGAGAAAGAGGGAGGAGGGGTGACTGCAGAAGGGCCAGAGGAAGAGCCGGGAAGGGAGGGAGGGGGGTGAAAGGAGGAGAGCGAGGACAGGATGTCCTGAGTTTTAGAGATGAAGTGAGAGGCCAGTGCAGTGCAGAGGGCCTGGGAGGGGACAGGAGAGGTAGAGACTGCAACAGGGTTGGCCAGCTCCGTGCAGATTTTAAAGAGTTCGGCGGAGTTGTTAAATGCCGCAGAGATGCGGGCTTGGATAAGGGCTCTCGGTGAGAACGGAGAGCCGGTACTGGAGCAGGCGGCAGGCCAGTTTGTCAGAGGATGAACATGAAGCACGCCATTTCCTCTCTGCAACCCTGCACTTGCGTTTTAGGGTGACGAGATCCGAGTCATACCAGGAGTTACATTTGGCCTTCAGGCGGATTCTCATGACAGGGGCAAGGATATCAAGAGTAGCAGATATAGCAGAGTGGAGCATAGAGAGGGCTGTGTCAGGGTGGGAGTCAGCCGAAGGGGCGGGGGGGGCGAGAAGGTAGCAGCGAATGCCTCAACTGACACACGCTTCATGGGTCGGATGACCGAGAAGGTGGGTGGCAGTGAAGAGGGTGGCTTTGCCTGTGGGGTAGGGAGGGTGAGGTGGGAGGATAGGAGAAAGTGATCACTCCAGGAGAGAGGAGTGGAGAGACGGACGGAGAGGGGAAGGTCAGAAGAGATCAGAGCACCAAGAGTGTGCCCAGCAGAGTGAGTAGGCCCAGACGGGAGAATAGAGAGTGAGAGAGAGTCACAGAGGTCACGAAAGAGACCAGTGGGGGGACTGGAGGCATCAAGGTGGATGTTGAAGTCGCCAAGAAAGAGGAGTTGAGTGGTTGAGGACAGGAGTGAGGAGGAGAGGTCAGCCCACTCAGAGAGGAAGGAGGAAATTTGACCAGGTGGCCGATAGATAGTAGCCACGGTAAGGGAATGGCTAGGAGAGAGAGAGAGAGTCGGCAGACAAGACATTCAAAAGAGGAGTAGGTCTGCGTAGGAGTGACAGTGGCAGGAATCCACTCAGGGAAGATAAGGGCAACACCACCCCCTGCACGGTTAGGCCTGGGCATGGAGAGGATCTTGTAACCATCAGGTGGGAGTGTGTCAAAGCTGGTGGCAGAGCTGGCTGTGAACCATGTCTCAGTGAGACAGAGGACATTGAGGTCCAGTTCCTCAGTCCAGTTCCTCAAGAAGGTGACAGATATCAGAGGAGTGCTTGATGGCAGAGCGAGAATTTAGAGTGGCAATGTGGAGAAGGTTGCCATCCTTGAAGAACTTCCGGGGGGGGGGGGGGGTACAGATCAGAGGTACGCCCTGCGGAGGTGTTGAAGAAGGAGGTGAAGAAGGAGCATGAGAGGGGGTAGGGAGGGAGGGTAGAGGCAAGGTAGCCAAGGACAGAGGAGGGGGGACAGCAGGAGAGGAAAGGAAGTTGATGAGGCGTGGGAAGCGTCTATCAAAGAGGTGAAGGTTGGCCTGAGGGTCTTGGACCAAGATGGTCCCATTAGCGTAGACATTAATGATGGCCTTAGAGGAGCGGAAGGGGGCCAAGAGGACATCCCAACGGGTGCCACCATTAATGGGACAGGAGGAGAAAGGAGAGAGCACAGAGACCATATGAAGGGTCCATAGGTCAGGCGAAGGCACGAAAAAGAGGATGTCAGTGAGAGTTTCCTTAGAGCAGGCACTAGTGTAGGTGTCAGCGATAGGGAGGCCTGGGTTGGAGACCAGGATGTCCTTTTTAAACTTTTTCCTACCAGATTTAGTGAGGAGAGCAGGATAGTCAATGGAGAAGCAGTTAGAGAAGATAGGCGAGACAGAGAGCACCATGGAGTAGGAGTCATGGTTGGAAGTCATCAGGAAGCAGGTAAAACACTGGAGGCTTTAGTATATAAAGGTGAGTAGGTTTATTCCAAGTTACAGGGCAAGTTAGGTAGGAAAGGCAGGAGCTAGAAAGATAACATCCTCTCAGTTAGGTTCTCCCATCCTGTATTCCCAACTGTGACTATTGGAACACTGATGTCCCATATGATTCCAGATGGCACCACTATATTCTACTATGTGCACAGCGTGCACCCAGTGCAGATAGATACTACAGATGCTACATCGATCAGTTGGGAAAATCTCAGGTGTTCACCAAACTGGACCTCTGGGGCGCATGCAACCTTGTACGTATAAGAAAAGGAGATAAGTGGAAGATGGCTTTCAAGATGGTTTGGCATCTACAAATACTTGGTAATGCCTTTCGGCCTTTGTAATGCCCCCGCCACATTTCAGGCGTTTATGGACAACCTATTCCATGACATTCAGGATCAATATGTTGTAGAATATCCGGACGATATATTGATCTACTCCTCTAACTTGACAGAGAATGTCCAATACGTGTCTTCTGTTCTGCAACGCCTCAGAGACAATCATTTGTTCGTTAAAGCAGAAAAATGTGTTTTCCGCAACACCAACGTGGAGTTCCTCGGCTTTGACCTCACCAATCAGGGCCTCGGAATGAGTTCAGCTAAAGTAAAGGCGTTCTTGGAATGCCCTTTCCCTAAAACCCTCAAAGCATTGCAGTCTTTATTAGGCTTTGCAAACTTTTACAGGTGCTTCATACACTCATTCTCTTCTATAGCAGCACCTCTTATGGCATTAACTAGTCCTAAGGTTTCCTTTGTTTGGTCTGCAGAGGCCCAGTTGGCATTTGATATGTTAAAGGCAGCTTTCACTTCTGCACCATTCTTACAGCACCCAAATCAAGACCGCCCTTTCTTTTTTGAGGCTGATGCCTCTGGGTTTGCTGTAGGTGCAATAATCTCTCCTTCTTGTCCACAAACCTTGGAGATTCATCCTTTTGCCTATTTCTCCCGTAAACTCTCTCCATATGAGAAGAATTATACAATCACGGAGAGAGAGCTGTTGGCGATAAGAGATGCTTTTGTTGAGTAGAGACACCACCTTTTAGGTGCAAGACATCCCGTGCCCATCTATTGAGATCATAGGAGTCTATTGGCATTCAAGTCCATGAAATGCCTCACTGCTTGACAAGCCCGTTGGCACCTGTTCTTCTCACAGTTCCAGTTCATAATTACATATCGACCAGCACGACTCCATGTCTCGGCGGATTCTCTATATGGATTGCATAAGGATGACCATCAATTGAACGGGGAACCACTCCCTCTCCTTCCTCACAGAGTTCTGTGTGGGTGTTTCGTCCAACCTTCCCTGTGGTTTGTCATCGAGGAATGGGTCTCCTCCAACCCAAACGAGATATCAAGCCTCAATCTGGATGTCATACATGGTTTACCATTTATCCAGGGGGCGAGTGTTGATAACACCCGGGCAGGCACATACCGATGCTTTGCAGTGGGCCCATGATTATGTCATCGCTGCGCATCCTGGCCAACAGAAGACACTTGAATCCTTAATACATTGGTCCTGGTGGCTATCCATGTCTGGGGATGTCATGGATTATCTCGCCTCTTGCGCCGTCTGTGCCCAATGCAAAACCACCAGGAACAAACTGTTGGGATTACTCTAACCACTTCCTGTTCCTTACAAGCCCTGGCAGATGGTCTTGATGGACTTTGTGGTGGAATTACCATTGGATAAAGGGTTCAACACCATTCTGGTAGTGGTGGACTACTTCACAAAGTACGCAGTGTTCATTCCCTGCTCGGGGCCCCCATCTGCATCTGCTTTGGCTGATCTATTGCTTGTGAACATATTCATACGGTTTGGCTTACCCTCCGTTATTGCTACAGACAGAGCGTCTCAGTTCACCTCCCGGTTCTGGAAGGCGCTTACTGCCTTCATTCTCATTGATGGTCGGTTCTCAGGTCAAACAGAATGTACCAATTCCACTATGGAGAAAGATCTACGTTTATGCCTTCAGTTCCAACAATTTTATTTTATTTTACATTTATAAAGCGCTCACACAGCCCGCAGGCATCGAGGGGCTGTTACAGGAATTGTTTATTTTTCTTAGTTGCGTAATTGTGTTTTTTTTTTTGTCTTAGTTACGTACTTATAACGTGCTTAAACACTCAGAGGTTTCTAAGCGCGGACCCGGGGATCGAACCTGTTGTTGCTCCGTGTCGTCTTGCTTCCAAGACGCGCACGCTGCCGCTGTGCTATCCTCCCGAGACAATCCTGGTTGTCGTCCATTGTCACAGGCTGAATTCGCCTATAATAACTCAATGCCCTCGTCTACAAAGGAATCTCCATTCTGTGCATTCTATGGTCATCACCCACCTTCTCTGTCTTTGGACCCTATCTGGCAACAACCCTGCTGCTCAGGCCTGTGTGTGTGACATGGCCCAATTGCACTGGGATGTCTGGTTACATCTGTTGCATGCCCAAGTGTGGGCGTCCGGCCCCTGTTCTGGTGGACGGGGAAGAGGAGTTCAAGGTTTCACGGATCCTGGACATCGAGTTTTCTTGGGGTTCGATTTACTATCTGGTCGATTGGAAGGGTTACAGTCCGGAAGATCACACCTCGGAGCCTTTGGCCCACATTCATTCTCTGGATCTTCTGCGTTCCGTCCATGCTTCCAGAGGGTTCCCATTGCATTTGAGGGCAGATGCTGTTACATCAGGGGGTCTGCGCACATCTTGACCTTTGCATACTTCCCGCATTGGGGAGCGTCTCTTCTTTTCTCGGAATCTGGCTGCTACATTTTGGCAACACTGGAGGTTGCCTACGAGACGCATGCAAGCACTGAACTTTACAATGCAGGAGCATCATTCCAGTCATGTGCCTACCCAGCTTACTTCACCCGTGACACGGGTCCACAGATTCCACCCCTCATCTTCCTCATAAAAGTCTGTTTCTGCACTACAGTGCTGCTTCTAATTAGCATTACTCGGACACCTTACTCAGATTTTGATAACTGCTACCATGACCTCGAACTTTCTATTCAACCTCCCACTGCCTGCTCCCTTGGATTTGTATCGGCCTGCACGTTGACGAACCAGCTCTCAGAAATGGACTTCCTTTCCTAATGTTTTCTGTGTATTAACTCTGGTATCTTTCCAGTGCTCTGTGTGTATTCCATTACACACCTCGCAAGAGCACTACATTTTGCTTTTGAGTTCTGCTGCCTGCTCCCGTTTGTGTACTCCGCTATACTTCACCATTCCGTTGGAGCCTCGTCTGCGAGGCACAATCACCTCCACACCTGTTAAGCCTCATAAAGGGTCAATTGAACTTGCACTCTGCTACAGTTACAGCCAGCCTCTGTATTCCTGTACTCTACTCCTAGACATTGAACGTTAACTAACCTGAGCCTGTTAATTGCCTTTGGACTTTTCCACTCCAATTCCAAGGATTTGATTTACTCACGTGCATCTCCAAACGCTTTGCTGCCCGGTGCACCATCCCGAATATAGAAGCGTCCCTCGTTCCACCTGGGGAGATACCCTCTACTAACCATCCTGTTTGTTATTTTTTCCTACCATTGTTTGATGACTCATTGACTCTTCCGGCACTTCCATTCCTAATAAGGGGTAATCTGTGAGTTGTTAGCAACAGTCAAGTTCAGAGGGCTAATAGGATCAGACACCATACGCCCAAGACACCACAATATCAGGTATACACGGTACATATAGGGTTGTGATTGTATTTCGTTACCACTCCTTTGTGTTAAGCTGTTTGTACTTTCCTTACAGCATTGGTGTGGCGGTGTGGGTGTTCCCGCTCTTTTGTGTAATCAACACCTCTGCCTGTCAACATATTCAAACAGCAGAGGGGTGTATTGCAAAGAAGAGTTCCCTCATGTTGAGGAGGCCTGGTTCTGGGTAATCCTTATGTGAGGTCATCTTGAGCATTGGCTGACGAGCTGTTATCCAGAGTGGTTCTCTACTTATCCTGGTCGCTCGACTTGAGGTCGTCTATTCAACGCCCCGGCCTGCCCTGCTCGGTGGTGAGTAACACCAGCCTGATGTAAAACTGTGCATCATCAGCATATGAGTGGAATCTGAGGCAATATTTCTCCAGAATATCCATTAGTGAACGGAGATAGATATTAAATCCATCTCTAGGATTTTTAAAGAAGGTATAGACTTGTGATGTCAAACTTTAAGCCTATTAACAACTGGTCCAAGCTCCCGGGTGCTTGATTTTCATTTTTAGGTTACATCCAAGATATGAATGCAACATAGTTGCAGTGCAGCAATGTTTCCCATAATTAAAAATACAATTTCAGGACTTGGCTGACATGGGATATGAAACACTGCACTTTCCTAAAAGAAAGATATCTCTTTCTATTTGTATTGCAGGGGAGGGGTAGCGTTTAAGGGACAAAGCCACAGGGAGCTATAGAGGGAGAAATCCACTGGAGGGCCCTGCACGGCCTACCAAACCCCCTTTCTGATGCAATACCACTGTGTATCGCATGCAATACAGCCTGTTTGGTTGGGGCACATGTCACAGGTGCATATTAAGCTTTATTGAACTAGCCCGAGGTCCATACCAGGAGTTATGGGACCTGAAGATCGAGTTAAAGGCCTGAGTACAACAAAGGCATTTAATGAGGTTCACAGGCCCAAAACTCCCAGTACAGCCAGGGGCTGTGGTCTATAAATCTATTGTCACCCTTTAGGGTGAAGGGCGTTATAAAAATAAAAAAGCAATCAGCCTGGAGCATTTGATGAAAAATAGCTAGTTCTCAGCAAACCCCTACAGTATGATGCGGGAGGGGATGGGAATAAGGTTGCAGCCATGCCAGATGAGACCCGACAAAGATTTGGTAAGGGAACACCATCTTATTAAGGTAAGGGGGCGGGCAGGGGATTCACTGTGCCTGGGATGCATCTGTCGGGGGTGGCCCCGCGAGACTTAATGGTGCTGGCGGGAGGAGGGGCTATCAGCGCTCCTCAGAAAGTGGTGTCGCTAGGGGGGACTGGATGGACCCCAAGCCCCCCCCCCTGAAATCCTGGTCCCCCCATTGTGTTCCCCCTACCTCAGATGGGCTACATTTGCTGCACTGTCTGCAGTGCTGTGTCCGCCAGCACAGCACACACACAGGGCCACAATTAATGCTGCCACACAACAATGAAGAGCTGTTAAGTTCCCCCTACAGCCCAGGGCAGCCCCTCCAATCAGAATGTAGCACACAAAAACGCTAATGATGGATCATTAGTGATTTAATGGTTTAGTGCCTACATTCTGAGGGGAGGTGCAGTGGGGTGTGGTAGTTGGTGTGCACAAAAGATTCTCTGCAGAATTCTTCTGACGACCCACATTGCCCTTTTATAGGCGCCCCCCCTACTTTTGTCTGTGGCCCCCTCTGTGCCGCTCCTAAATTAGATTCCTGCCGAGGCCACTGACCTCACGTGATGAGAAGAAGAGCCCGTCTGAGAGCCCTCGCATGGCGGAGCTGTCGGCGCATTCCCACTATCATCACAGGAGCACTCCTGTGATGTCACAGGGAGCAGCATGCTAAGTGCCCTTCACGTGGCGGTGCTGTTAGCACGCGGCTGAGCATTTGATGAAAACTAGCTAGTTCTCAGCAAACCCCTACAGTATGATGTGGGAGGGGGTGGGAATAAGGTTGCAGCCATGCCAGATGCACTGCCAGTGGCCACTGACCTCGCGTGATGAGAAGAAGAGCCCGTCTGAGAGCCCTCGCACGGCGGAGCTGTCAGTGCATTCCTACTATCGTTACAGTAGTTGTGATGTCACAGGGAGCAGCATGCTAAGTGCCCTGCACGTGGCGGTGCTGTTATCACACGGCTGACTCTCCTCATACAGCTCTGTGATGTATCTTGGGTGTGGTATAACATAGGCAGGAATACTCAGGAACCACACCAGAGCCAGTATTGTAGAAAAGGTAAGTCTTCTTTAATGTTACAGGTTACAGTGGGAAAGTAAGATAGGAGATGAGGTGATGTGCTTCTGCTTCCCTTGGCTCTCTCCCTGCCAGTCCCCAACCGTCCTTCCTGGAATCCTCACACTCGCCCCATTCCAGGCCTCGCACCAACATTCCAAGCTCCACTACTCAATCACATAATCACACAACACAACATAGCATATATGATGCTAGGATACTACACATCCCCCTCCTTTGAAGAAAAGAAAAGTATAACCATACATGTGTTACAGGAAACAACCCTCGAGAAAACATTTCACCTTATGTCCTGGTCTGCCCCC
The DNA here is from genome assembly GCF_040938575.1 of Ambystoma mexicanum. Taxonomy (NCBI): domain Eukaryota; kingdom Metazoa; phylum Chordata; class Amphibia; order Caudata; family Ambystomatidae; genus Ambystoma; species Ambystoma mexicanum. Next base: position 1,078,619,969 of record NC_090936.1, on the reverse strand, counting down.
CAGGACCTCAGGGCTGCCACCCCCAAGCACAACCTGCCCTCAATGAGCAAATCACATCTAACTAACCTAACCAAACTATACAATAGCTTTTCTCCTTTTGTAAGGGCCTGCCACACCCAAACCCTGGACCTGCTACGTCCCGGCACAACCTCACCCTAAAACAGGACACTCCCGTCGCTGTAATTAAAGCATACTCACTACTTCCAACATCCTATAAAATATCAAAGATAAACACATGAAGAATAACTATGGTCTAGATGACAACAACCTTGCTAGTAACCAACTATCAACATCACCACCCCTCTCTTCACATATAAAAGAAAAGAAAAAATAAAGGATAGCCACTCACAACACAAAGATCACAAAAACACGACACAACCACAAAAGGCGTGGTGTGTAAAATGTGCACAGTCACCACCATGCAAAACAAAAACTTCCGCTAAAGCACCAACAAGGAATGTAAAATTGTGGTACCTGCAGAAAGTTCTAACTCCAAAAACACTAAACAATTGTGTGTAATCACAACAAGGTGGAAAAATGTAGTGCTTCTCCGATGTTAAAACATTTTTTTTTTTTTGATAATAGAAAAATTTTATAAATACATGGTGTCACAAATACCCAGTGACACAAAACGAAACTCTACCGTCTGTGTGTCCACTCGCAGTAACTCCAACCTATCTAGGCTTTAACAGAAAAAAAATTCTAACATTTCTGCTAACATTAACTACCACTATCTGACACCACAGACTTTAGGAGTCTAACTACTCACTCCTAAACCCGACACTATAACTTCCCAGCAGAGACAACACGGATCCACTTACCGCATGTTTCAAAATTTTGTAGAGCCTACTCCTACAACTTCACGCGTACTACTTACGCCTCATAGGGCCTCATTACGACCCTGGCGCTAAGTGACAAACGATGGCGGTAAATGCTTACCGCCATCGTTTTCCGCCAGGTCCGATCATGACTCCTGACCGTAAACTACGATGCCAATAGCGGCATCGTAGTTAACGCTGCCGCTAACTGCGCTAAGGGTGCGCGCACGCGACCGCCCACACCGTACTTAGCGCCATGGCGGAAAGGCACGCAAATGCCGACCCAAGCGGACATGCACCTAACGTCATCACCGAGGCCGCAAAGTACCTTACCGCCATGGTGCAAATAACGCCATCGCGAACCAACCGTAAAGGGCCAATTCAAGTGAATGCAGCTGCCACAGGTGCACAGAAACAGCACAGGTGAAGGCAATACAGACTCAGGGGAGTACAAAAAGAGCACACCCCACCCCTACCCACACCCAGTCACACTCCACAATGATGCCAATACGACTAGCAATGTTGGGGCTGGAGGACCTGATAGCAATGCATGTGCTACTACAACAGCAACAACAACAACAACAACAGGCAGCACAGAGGAGACGCAGGAGGAGAAGGAGGGCAAGGCAGGCCCAGCAAGCCCCACCAGCACAGCCAGTGCCACCACGCAGGCAGCCCCCAATCCCACGCATCAGAGCCAATCCAAACAACCTCACTGCTGAGCAGATCCACACCCTGTACCGTTTGGACCGGGACACCATCACCGCCATCGTAGACATGATACACGATGACATCGTCAGCATGATAGAAAGTCCAACCGCCATCCCCCCCCTACTGAAGGTAGTGGCTGTACTCCACTTCCTGGCCACAGGCACCTACCAGCACACAGTGGGGCACCTGCATGGCATTTCACAACCATTATTCTCACGAACACTCATCCAAGTGCTCGATGCCCTCCTCAAGCACACAGACGACCACATCTCATTACCACGGACTGCCCAGGAGATTGCAAACACCAAAGTGGGTTTCCATGCACTAGCCAGCATACCCGGTTGCATTGGTGCCATCGACTGCACCCATGTGGAATTGGTGGTTCCACGTGCCATGGAGGTACCGTACCGCAACCGGAAACAGTTCCACTCTATCAACGTGCAAATGGTCTGTGACTCCAACAAGATCATCACACATTGTTGTGCCCGATTCCCCGGATCAACCCATGATTCCATGATCCTGAGGAACTCCACAATACCACGCTACATGGAGCGACATGCAGGCCCAAGATCCTGGCTACTCGGTGAGTGCTATGTCATGGAAGTGGGCATGGGAATGACGTACCAGTGCATACTCCACCTGGCAGAAAGGGGGGGGGGGATGATGCATACTCCACCTGGCAGAAGGGGGGGGGGATGATGCATACTCCACTGGCCTGTGAGTAACACAGAGAACGGATACAGAGGAAGGGCACTCACAATGCACAAAACCCCTCTGCATACATAGGGTGATGGCATGCAAAACAGGCCATGGCAGCAATGAGCATATACTGGTTGCATAGTGTGAATCAATTAGTGCATGTAGAAGTGAGCCAAGGTAACAGTTCCATGCCAGCCATGGTGGAACATCATGTTCCTGATCAGACAACATGACTGACACATACATTCTCGTCTACATACAGGTGATGCAGGCTACCCCCTGAAGAGGTGGCTCCTCACGCCAGTCCGGAACCCGCAGAACCAGCACGAGGAGGACTTCAACCGTGCACATACACGTACTCGTGTGGTCATAGAGCAGACATTCAGCCTCCTGAAGGCACGGTTCCGAAGCCTCAGCGGGTCTGGTGGGGCACTCCTGTATGGCCATGAGAAGGTGGCAAAGATCGTCATGGCATGTGTCATGCTGCACAATATGTGCGTCAGACGGAATGTGCCCCTGCCCCCTGACGCAGAACTGCAACCACCTGACGATGAGGATGAGGATGAGGAGGGTGCAGATGGGGCGCCACCACATGGAGGAGGCGATGTACAGGAGGGGCGTGCCATGCGCCAAAGTATCATCAACCACTGCTTCTAGCACACACGGCTGGTGTTCATCGCATGGAGACTGCACTTGGGGCACTGTGTGTCTCTGGGGCATGCACACTGTGGACTGTACACCAATAAAGCACACATACGCAATGAAAATGTCCACACATTTCCTTTTTTTGAAAGAAAAAAGTGTATTGGAACCATGAACTGTCGTGTCACACCCCCTCCCACCTCCCCCCTGCACACCCCAACACACCCCCTCCCACCTCCCCCCTCCCCCCTGCACACCCCAACACACCCCCTCCCACCTCCCCCCTCCCCCCTGCACACCCCAACACACCCCCTCCCACCTTCCCCCTCCCCCCTGCACACCCCAACACACCCCAAGTAGCTGTCAACAGATGCCTGTGACAGTGTCCACAGGCCGTCACAAGCCCCCTCTCCCGGCACCCGGGGCACCCCTGGCTGTGGAGCGCAGGTTGCGTCCGGAACGGCGCACGGGGCTGCACTGCGCAGAACTGGCAGTGGAGGATGTCCCTGGCTGCTCCTGTGCATGCACGTCCTGTCGTGTGTGGGTGAGGCCAATGACCGCACGACGCAAGGCCGCAAGTTCTGCACAGATGTCCCTGGACATGGCCTGCATGGCATCCCTCAGGGTGGCAGTGCTCTGCGCCACTTCCGCCCTTAGTGTCTCCGTGGCCTGTTCAATGCTAAACCTAGCCCCCACACATTCCGCTGCATGCTCATCCAGCATTGCGGACAGTTGATGCTGCCGTTGTGTGATGTCCTCGAGGGACGGCTGGCCGTGCTGGCCCATGGGCAGTGCAGGTGGAGTGATGGAGGGGCTGGTCCCCTCCTGTGGAGTGTGGACAGGGCATGGGGTGGAAGGCCACTCCTCTGCCTCAGTGTGCCCCTGTGTGTCGCCCTCATGGGGGCTGGCGTCTGAGAAACAGGGGGAATGTAGTTGGTCAGTGGGGTTTCTGACCTCCTGCTCCATGTCCGAGTCAGAACATGCAGCTGTTGCAGCTGTCTCCCCGATGTTGCTGCTGGCCGCTGACCCCCTGCCTTCTGTGGCAGGCAATGTCGGTGGAGGTGGAGCAGCAGCTGCTGGCCTGCTGCCAACAGGGGTGCTTGCCGGTGGGACCTCCGGTATGCCTGCAGTGGGACCTGCTTGTCGTGGGGTCTGCCTCACTGCAGCTGAGGTTGAGGGTGCAGGGAGGTTGTTGGTGGACTTCGCCCTCTTCGGCGCAGGGGTCTCCTGGTCCTCTGGGTGTGATTCTGTGCCTGTGGTGGAGCAAAGGTGGGAGGGCGTTATTGATGGGTATACGGACTTTTGAATGACAATGGTTGACATTATTTTGGCCAGTGGATGAGGCAGATTTCAGGCAGTGCCATGCAGGTTGTCTCCTTTTGGTGTGGTATGTGGATGCAGGTATGCGGGTGCCAGCAGTGTATGCAGGGTGGTGCTCGCATGTGGCTATGGGCAGTATTGATTTGTGTTGCATTTACACTCTAGGGCAACCTTGTGCTACACATGATTGGACTGCTGTGTCTATGGCATGTCTTGTATGAGGCACCTACCTTCATCGCCTGATGTCGGGGCTCCCCTTTCCATCCCTCCAACGCCTTCGATGGATTCCATGCCGATGGTGGCAGCACAGATCTCCTCCCACGGTTGGAGTTTCAGGGGGGATTCTGACCCTCCACCGGTTCCCTGGGAAAGGTTGCGGTTTGCCGAGATGACGGCTCTGACCCGTATGCGCAGGTCATCCCAGCGTTTCCGGCACTGCTGTGGGGTGCGGGGTACGGTCCCCACCGCGCTGACGCGCTCAGCCACCAGGGCCCAGATGGCCTTCTTCTTCCCAATTGCTGTCCGGCTCATTTCAGGGGAGAAAACAACACCTGCGTTGTCCTGCAGGGTCTCTGCTAGCATGCAGAGTTCCTCCCGGCTGAATCGCTCCTGGCGCTGGCGGTCACAGGCCTTTTTCACGCATTTCGGCATTTTCGGGAACTTGGGTGGGTGGGTGTTTTGTCGGGACAGGTGTCAGGGTTGGGTCTGGTGTTGTTTGGTAGGATGGCGATGGATTGTGTTTTTAAAGATGGCCGACGGGCTGCTTCCCGTTCCGGCGCGATGACGCTATTTCCGGTTTGGCCTTTTACGGCCACCGTAGATTACGGTGGCCGTAATTTACGCTGGCCGTAAATTACGGTGGCCGTAAATTACGGTGGTCGCTACTTACGCTGGCGGATGGGCACCTTGCTCGCTTAGCGATGGCGGTAGGGGCCTTTTCCGCCATGGCGTTATTAGCATTACCGCCATGGCGTAATGCTCGTGCGCGATGGGTCGTGATGTGGCGCTCTTTACGCCATCGTCCCACGGCGTAAACGCTCATTACGCCATGGCGTTAATGACGGGCGCTTACCGCCAGGGTCGTAATGAGGCCCATAGTCTCTTACTATAGTGTCCTACTATAGGAACTTCTTTCCTATCTCCAAAGAAAACTAATTACTTACACCTCATAGTCTCCTACTATGGTGTATTACTATAGGAACTCCTTTCCTATCTCACAAAATTAACCTGAAACACAACTCCCCTGTTGCGTTCAACCTCCAATTACCGGTCTCCCTAGGGTCTCAAATAAGGTATCACACCTGGCCAGCATATGATCCTCACCCTCTACTTCATGCGTGCTACCTCTCACACGCTACTACCTCTTAAAGTACTTGCTCCCGATTGCACACTCCCAATGCAATCACTCCACTTCAAACGTGCTACTTCTCACACGTTCTCAACATACACATGTATGTCACTTCATACTTCCATATGCACGCTCCCAATGCACACTCCTCTCCCAAAGCATAATAACATTTAAACTTCAACGTGCATTGTAACTTCTCCAAATTACATTAAACTTCACATATGCACTCAATATTTGTCCACTAACTCCAACTGTAAGAACGGATGATAAACACTAACAGACATGGTGTTGATCAGGCACCATTCTGGAAGTGTGTCCTCTAAAACAAATAATTTTAATTTTTTTTTTAAAACAACTCTCAAATTGTAATTATATGTAAAAATTAAGTTTCACTTCTCCTGTAATTGCATCAGTAACTTCTGTGGACATTAACATCTTCCTAGAAATCCAAACATTATATTGCTAAAGCTTCATTTGAACCTCATATAAAAAATCTTCTAAACCCTTTCAAACCTGCGCATATTCATTAACATTTTCTCCATAATTATGCCATACAGGATGAATTGAAAACGTTGTGCATACTTTTCCTAAAATGCATTTGTCACTTCACTCCAACTTCATACACAAACTGCATTCCAACTAGCATTCCTTTTCTCAGATTGCTCACTTCACTTGATGAGTACACAATTATTAAATTGTCACCATTGCATCATTATTAACTACATTAGTCACAAACGCCCTCCTGAAAACAAAATGTTGATGAAAGTCCTCCTTAGAAAAAAAACATGTTCAACGTACATTTCAGAAACGCTTCATTTATAGTACAACCCTGTGCTCTGCAACACTGTGCCTTATGCCCCCAGGCACAGTCTACATGTGAGCACAAACTACATTTCACTTCAGGAACAATTCATAAATCCCCATGGACATGCGCTCCTTCCACGAACTCCAACCGCTCCTGAAATGTCAGCGATGCAAAATAAAATCACAGTACCTCGATCAATCCATCACTGCCTCATTTCCTTGCAGCAAGCTTTCATTCCTTAAGCGTTTTCCCGAACACGATCCTTTTAACACTGCAAGAAATGTAGAATCCATGTCTCCGGACGAGAAAAACGAAAGAATTCCATTCTGATGGGAATCACTCCACTTCTCCAACAACACGCACGTTCACTTGCTTTCCGTCTGTTGCAGGAAACGAAATAACAACGTGCGGATGACATCAAGCGTGCCGACGTGCACACTTCAAAGGATTTTATTAATAAAGAAACGAAAACTTCCAAGATGTGCGGAATGACATCGGACGTGCGCACGTTGAGAAGGGGCCTTTCTTCTAATAGTTTTCTCCGGACACGGAGACGGGAACTATGGTGCCGGGCCCATTCTCCTGCGTTCCATGCCAACGGACAAGCTAGAACGCACACTACGGGAGGGCCTGCTGGGCGCGCGCACCACCCACAGCCCTCATGGACCCTGTCCATGGCCCAAACTCTGGCGCCGCGCACCTTTCCCCACAGTACCTCTTGTGCTGCTCATATGCAGCATGGACAGGCTGCTTCAAACGCCTGCATTTTCCTCGCTGCCGTCTGGCGCCGCATCGCTCCAAGCGACCTGCTGCCACTTTTCTCCAAACAGCATGAAAGTTCAAAGCCACATGTGGCTGCCCGCGAGGATGTTCTGCCACTGCTTCCAGCGCCCTGCAGGACTCACGCCACTCCACGTCCTAACACATTTCCAGGTAGCATGGACTCCTCTGCTCCCAACATGCTACAGCCTCCGCCTCACTTGTATGGACTCTGCTTCCCACATGGTCCGACATCACTTCTGAGGCCTCTTTTCTCCGTCTCATCTGGATCTCCTTCTCCAGCCTTCTACTGCTTCCCCACCTGTCCTTCAGGTTCTTAAGATCCTCGTCGCCAAATGATGTATCTTGGGTGTGGTATAACATAGGCAGGAATACTCAGGAACCACACCAGAGCCAGTATTGTAGAAAAGGTAAGTCTTCTTTAATGTTACAGGTTACAGTGGGAAAGTAAGATAGGAGATGAGGTTATGTGCTTCTGCTTCCCTTGGCTCTCTCCCTGCCAGTCCCCAACCGTCCTTCCTGGAATCCTCACACTCGCCCCATTCCAGGCCTCACACCAACATTCCAAGCTCCACTACTCAATCACATAATCACACAACACAACATAGCATATATGATGCTAGGATACTACACTCTGCGCTGACAGCGCTGCCTGAGGCACACACTGGGAATCATGCGGTTCCCCGTCATTGGCCAATATCTCGGGCTTTTATTCCTTTTCTGAGCCATACCGGCTCATATGGCCCGGAAATTGGCCAATGGGGGAGTGCCACGTCACTCCCCACGTGTTAATTTTGGTTAACACCCAGGCTTAGATTTAGTTTCGTATGATCACTTGCAGATTGCAATATATAACATGTTTTCGAGTTACTCACATAGCGGCTGTAAACTGCATGTGTCTTTTTCGGTTTAAAATGATTCAAGAAAAAGAGCAAACAACGATGGCGTAGTCTGCTGCAGAGACACGGCGAGGTCTCCAGTAAACCTAACTTCCTATCAATCGCCCAGGTCTCTGGCTACCGCGGTAATTCTTTTTTCTAATTCCGCGGTTCAGCCTTTCGCAGATGGACACCCCGCCCGAGGTACACCCAAGGGGAAAAGATAGCTTTCCTTGTCAAACAATTCACGCCTCGGCTCAGCTACAACAGATGGAAGTTCTGAGGCAAAAGGAGAAAAAAAAAACTGCAGAAAAAAATCAAGAATTCTGAAGACTTTGAGCAAGGCAGTGGCAACACTTAACTCTCTGAGCCCTGCAATCTGGGCGCGAGCTCTGCAGAGATCGGGTGACGCGAGGGAGGCCATCTTGAGCTTCTAACACGCTCCCTCTTTGAATATATGTGTTAATGAGTTTTGGCAGGTTTTTATTTTTTTTAATATCTTTCTTGGGATAAGAGCCCTCTCTACACATGCATCTCATTTGCACTCGGTGGGAAGAGTCTGGCATGATGACAGATTATTAACACCGCCGTATTTTTTAAAATGAGAATAACGGTATAGAAAGAATTCATCACACGATTAAGACTCTAACTGCAGACTCAGAAATCAATAGTATATGCCGTATAACCAGCACATATTCTCAAACAATTAAGGAGTATGCTCCCCCGGGGTCCAGGCGTTTTTCTTATTTAAAAGCTATTAAGGAATCCAGCTTTGAAAGGATCGATACGAATTATGACATTTTTTCCCACCTCGGATGGCATACCTCCAGCCCTCCTACGTCTTGCGCTGGAAAGTCACTAGTTCTAAAGGGCTGTGCGCAGGCGCAATATCGCAGGAGCACCAAGTGATGTAATATCCATGACTGTGGACAGGCATTGCTAAAGGTATGCAAAGACCCTATTGAGGGATCCTAAGCAGCATGTGCTTGTTAATATAGAAGTGCATTGTGGCCAACATGACCTGTCTGTAGGTGTGTAGACAGTGCTTTTATTTTTGAACAAAATTGTATTCTGGGACTTTTAGTTCCACTTTTCCCATTATAAAACTCGGGACTACAAGTCCCAGAATGCAAAGAAAAAAACAGGACTGGGTAAGCATCAAAAGATTGGAATGGTTCATGTTAGCAACTATTATTTTTGTTTATTTTTTTATTTTTCTTTATTGTGTTACAGTTCAAAAAGAACTTTTCACAAATATACATATATAAAAATATAGTAACATATAAACATTAATTCAGCAGCACTTACAGATTGGCTTTTAGATACATAGAGAGAAAAATGCAACCATAAAATACTATATACAATAAAAAAATAAAAAGAGGTTAGACATATTGCACAGCAAATTCAGATACAAAAGACTAACCATCGTTATTCTCTAGACTCATAAGCAGTTTAACATCTTCTTCAAATTTACATAGGCATTCTTTGGCCACTTTCCATATCTGAGTGATGGCAATAGTCAGATAATTACTCCTACCAGAAAGGCAACGCAACCAGAAGTTTTCACTCTCAATATCATTAAATTCCCTATCCAGTTTTGCAAAATATTTGTTACAGATTGGACTCATCGAATAACAGCAGGTAAGCACATGTCTGATAGTTTCCACCTTATCATTCATAGCACAGAGTCTGCAAATCCTTTGATCCTTCGGTAGGCCTCTCCAGGATCCGCGGACCCCCAGGACATCGAGTCGATTGAGTCTCATGTCCATGACGACTCTACGATTTAGCTGTGATGGCATAAGAAGGAGGTATCTTTGAGGTTCTTTGAAGCTGAAAGGCATCAATGCGAAGGTATGCAAAGATCTCATAGCAGAAACCTTCTCATGGCTAGACACCCAGTCCCACTTTTCTATGACATCTTTAAGGGAGATTAGCACTGCACCTTCACCGTGTTCCTGTAACGCTCACCTGATTCTCGCAGAGGCGCCGGTCTTGACTGGGCGACTACCGTATCTTCAAAGGTGATGTGTAGCACCCGGTTGGCTCTTTGGGCTGGACCTCTGTGCACTGTATGCCTGACTTCAAGAGTAAGATGTCTGCAGATAGAAAATATGGGGTTAATGAACTGGGGTTATTGGGGTGTCCCTATCTCTTTCCTCTTCTCCTCTCCTGTAGACCCCCAAAGGTTAACGCTCTCACCTTAGGTAAGTGAATGCCGAGCTCTCCATCTGCCTCGGGGCAGGGTGCTGTAACCAGTTTCTTCACTGGATAGGTAGCGCAGGCCTCTTGACTTCAGAGGACTGCTGTCCGTCGTTTACTGCACGAACGGTAAGTTTCGAGTCATTCAAATGTCTTTAAAGTCTTTAGTAATGATGTCTCTTGTTTTGCAGGGTTCCGGCGATGGCGGATGACGGGCTGAAGTGAGTTGAAGATGGAGCCTGTGTGATGAATAGAAGCGCCTGGAAGCACGTAAGTAAGCGCTTGTTGCCTGCTTCACTATGCGCTATAACTGTCTTTTTATTTTGCAGGTACGAGTTCGGAGCGGCTGCAGGGTGCCGGAATACCCACTGGATTAGATGTGGAAAGGAGTAATGGCACGTGAGTATTAAAGTTCCCCAATGTCTTTAAACGCACCATGTTTTGTCTTTCAGATGCGGGATGCAGCGCCGAAGGCCTCCGGAGCGTACGAAGAGTAGGTAAGCCTTTGCCTTTCAGATGCCGGAATGCTAACCTGTTCTTTCTTGTCTTTATAGGTGTTGCTGAAGACTGGATTCAGGATGGTAAGCCTTTGCCTTTCAGATGCCGGAATGCTAACCTGTTCTTTCTTGTCTTTGTAGGTGTTGCTGAAGACTGGATTCAGGATGGTAAGCCTTTTTCCTTAGGCCCAGGACCGGATGCAGAAGACACGATGAGCGTTCTGCTGCAGAGGTTGCAGAATAACGCAAAGCAAGATTCATCCACCGGGTGTGGTTTAAATAGCCTCCTGTAGTGCTTAGGTGTCTCCTTCCACAGCCACGCCTAAGTAAGAAAAGAGTTCCTGGTAAGAAAAGAGTCCCTGCCTTCCAGAAGAGTTCCAGTGTTCTGAATCTAGGGAGTGGCTCCAGCCCCACCCAACAGGAAAAGTAGTTCCAAACAGAAGAGGATCAGAGGCTCAACTGGCAGGCAAGTAAGCAGCATGGTCTGCTGAAGGTAAGTCCACCCAAGCATTATGAGCCCGGCGCTTTCAGCACTGGGACTGGGCATATTTATGAGCCTGGTGCCACTGGCGCCAGGACTGAGTCCAAAAGGTCCCAATTGGGACTGGTTGGCACTCGGAACCTGGGTTATGGATCTGCTTCCAAGGGAGTTGGGAAAACCCTGACCTTTTGGAAGCAGAGATCATGACAGTTCCCATCTGGGTTTCCAGCAGATTTTTTCAAACAATTGCAGATTGTGTCCTTTAAATGTATTAAGAGCTTCCATCTTACCCTCCTCCAAGCCTTCCTTTAGTATATGTAGGAGAATACCAGACCGAGCAAATTAAATTTTTATGTATAATTTGGCCCTATTATTTTCAATTTGAGTGGCCAGAGAGATGAGCCCTACTACCAAGCGAACTGCCTGTATAGGTGTATAATTATTCAGACCCAGTAGTTTGCACCATATGATTCCTTCAGTGGTATCAGCCAATATGACCAGTCCGCAAATGAGGTCTCTAATGCATACAAAAACATAGCCACACATTTTTGTTTATATATATTGATGATTCCCAACAGGCTATATCCAGCTGTCCTTTTTGAGAAGGACATGCCACCAGTAAGAGTGGCCATAACTTTAGCTCTTTTGTTCTGTTCAACCAGCTTATTAAGAGTCCCTCTATCCCCACAGAGCTCGTAACCCAGATATTTATAGGAGTTAACTTTCCTGATCGCACCCAAGGAGGAAGGTATAACCTGCGTATTGCAGCTATTCCGACCCACAGCCATGAACTGTGTTTTACCCAGGTTGATAGTGAGCCCATTTGCATCACATACAGCAATTGCGCTATTGCAGATGCGACTATAGGTGTTATCAAAGATAACAATATCATCGGCATAGCATATCCAGCCAATGTTTAGGGAGCCCATTCTGGGGAAGGCATTCATCTTGGCTTTAAATATACTGCCAAAATCCGCCTTGAATAGATTGTAAAGAGTGGGTGCTAGTGTGCAGCCCTGTCTAACCCCTTTTGCAATAGCAACTGGCTCAGACATGGAGCCTTCATTGTCAATACGAATCCTGGCCTTACTGTCATCATATATCATTTTGCAAACATATAATAGATGAGATGGCATGCCAAGCAACTCAAGTTTAGACCACAATCTTGCCTGCTCAATAGAGTCAAAAGCTGAAGAGAAATCAACAAAGAGCATGTAAAGCGGTAACCTATTCTTACCCTTAGCTTGTTCAATGAGTGTATTAACTATAAAGATATTGTCCCGGGTAAAGCAGCCTTTACGAAAGCCAGTTTGGGCCCTGTCAATGACACTATCCCTGTCAATCCACTTCATTATTTCTCAAAGAACTATAGCACAGAAAATCTTACTAGACACATCGGTAAGAGAAAAAAGTCTATAATTCTCAGGTGAGCTCCGACAGCCAGACTTCAACACAAGTTCCAGACTTAGCAACTATGCATGTGTCATATACGAGCCCTGCTATTTTCTGCTCTCAGAGCACAATAGTGTACAAACACACTGCATGTGATTTCAGATGCAGAAAAAATACACAAAAATGTATGTTTTATAACATTGACTGAAAATGTTTGCAGAGCTCCGAAGTTTCCCGTGACCATGCTTGATAAGGTCTTCAGTCCTGTTTTTGCTTGCAATTCTGGGACTTGTGGTTTTGCTAATTTTCATATGGAATGGAAAAAAGATACAAGTCTTAGACTACAAAGGGAAAAAGTCAGGAGTGGATGCCATTCTCATACATTCCCACGGGGAACTTCAGAGGTCTGTGCTTGTGCAATGACTGCAGGGTGACCAGATTAAAACAAATTAAAAGAAACGGTTCAGGCCATAGACACTGATGTAGGACTAAAATAAGCAGGGGCTCACAGGCACACACCTCTCATTGGAGGAGAGCAGCCGGGAAGGGGTAGGTGGAGGAAATGGGGCGTGAATGGGGGCGTGAAAAGCATTCATGCCCCCATTTGTGCAGGAAGAGTTGCGCCGGGCCCGATTTCAGAATCGGGTCCTGGCAAAAACCGGGACTGTAGTCACCCACCCTTGAAAACCCGGGACGGGGCTTATAAAATTAAAAAACTCCCACAACCCCGGGACGGAGTGTGATTTCCCAGGACTGCAGGTCCCGGGAAAACAGGGACATCTGGCCACCCTAAATGACTAGGACGCTCCAGCTTCTATTTCAGTTGGAAATTAGTTCCAAGTTTATGAAGCCTACTTGCACAGGTCCTGGCACCTACTTTTCCATTGGTTTTCTTGCGAAAATTCCTGTTGACTAGTTACAAATGGTTTGGGCTTCTGCGGAACTACTATTGAGAAAATTCAGGTTGATTTCACTTGAATATTGGAGCTGGTTCTTGGTGTGCAGGGGTTTCTGTTAGTGTGAGTGCAGTTATTCTTGTTCTTGTTGCAGAATTCCTACAAAAGAAAATAACAATCTACAAGCCAACGAGACTCCTCAGGTCAAGCAATGAAATCCACCTGGAACCAAAACCATACCTCAAGAAAAAACTTGGAGGCACCTCCTTCTACCACTTAGCCGCAAAAACCTGGAACAACATCTTAAAAGAAATAAGAAACACCAAAAATCACCTGAAATTTAGGAAATTACCAAATACCTGGCTCTTCAACACCACTGACACAAACTGAAAACCAAAAAAGAAAGGAAAAGGGATGACTAAACTGGAGCGGACACGGACAACCCCCAGAACCGACTGTGGACAACTCCTTATGTGGAGAAGCTACCATGGCACCTGGACGAAGGACGCCGTGTAGCGTGTAACACAGGCGACACACATGGAGATGGAGTCAACAACCCACCCTAACCCTACCTACCAGGTACCACAGTGTTGTGGAACTGTCGGGATATTGGTAATCACCACACTAGCGAAGCTGTGGACATTGACAGGTGCACTAGCAATATGAACGGGAAGGAAAAGACCGGGAGGGCTGCGAGGGAGGCTGGGGGACGAGGGGGAAAGATGTGAAAGCGACCTTGAAGGTCGGGCTGCCCCAGATCAGGACAGAGGCGCTACCGAACCCCACCTGGGAAATTACAGAAAGCCAGCGCCTCAATCAGGATAAAGATGCCAACTAACCAATTGCACTAACAATTTCCCCCTCTGCATACACCTCTCAAACTCCAAACGAAACACAACCACAAACCTACAGCACAACAAACCGCACAAACTTCACTACATTGCAACAACAAAACAAAAAAACGCACACAGACTCGCACAACAGTACACAACCACTACCGGCCGCAAACACCCCAGGCCCAGCCAACGGACCCACCGGGCTGAGGCCGCCAACAGCACATCACTGCTCTCTTGCACTTTTCCAGCGTCATCCCACTAACCCCCGCTCCCCCCCTCTTTCAGAGCCGCCACAGCGCCAGGGGATCACTCCGCTGGTGATAGTGCGCGGTACAAATATCCTTTAACATTAATATTTAACATTAATTCTACTAAGCTTATAAAGTACAATGTCAAAAACTCAATTTGCTGTAACTGTATCCAGCTGAAACCAAATGTAACTTAGTAATTTGTAATTTCCACCAGAGTCATGCAGAATCAGTGTTGGAGCAAGGAATGGCTCTTGTTGCATAGTTGCCCTCGGAAGATCTTTTCGGGTCCGTATTGATCCCTTCTGCTTGCAACTTAGTGAGCTGGTATGCCCCATAGCACCAACACCTGCTTCTGCCGCTGTGCCAAGATTTGCAAATGCAACTGTCTTGCTGTTCAGGAAAAGCAAACAGGTATTGTTTTTTTTGCAGCAAGATAAATGCAGGTGCTAAATAAATTGCCTTCAGACAATGCTTCAGTAAAGCAATTGACTGATCAGTTGTAATGGCAAGGAATACTACATAAAACTCGATTCACCAGGTGCATCACTTTCTGCCTCTCACTCTCTCTCTGTACTCACTTTCTCTCTGTCAGTCTCTATCTCCCGTTATCTCCCGCTATCTCTCTGTCTCTCACAGGTACGAGTCCCCCAGTATCCCTTCAGTAATTCCGGCGGGATACTAGAGAACTACCGTACCATCTCCACAGCCCAATATCACGGTGTTACCGGGATATTACAGGCGGTGGAGACACCCAGTAACTCCCCATTCCATGTAGTCACACTCCATGGGATGGGTTTGCCTGAATCACCGGCACAGTTATTAACGGGGCCAGTGATTCAGGCATTTTATCTGCTGGTAGACTTGTAGTTGGCTGGTCTGGAAAGGTGCTGGTATATGTTGTAATGAGGGCCTTAAGTCTCTGTCCCTCTGTGCCCAAGAATCACTTTGTCAAGTGCGTGTTTGCAAGAGCCACCCCAGCTGTTGCCGACAGCAGGTTGACCAGAGGAAAAAAAACAAAGACATCTTTAGGGGGTTGGAGGAGGTATTATTATTTTGGTGGTTAAAAGTAGACTGAAAGCATAAGCAACAGAATCATCCCCGAGGTAGGTGCTGGCTTGGTATTTGAAAACATATATTTTCATTGTCAGTATGTGAGGAGGTGAAGTGGACATGAATAGGTTCTGTTGCGGCTGCTGGGCTTCTAAAAGT
Organism: Ambystoma mexicanum; assembly: GCF_040938575.1. NCBI lineage: Eukaryota > Metazoa > Chordata > Amphibia > Caudata > Ambystomatidae > Ambystoma > Ambystoma mexicanum. Next base: position 1,078,604,204 of record NC_090936.1, on the reverse strand, counting down.
CATTGTACAGGACCATTGAGGACTATACTGCACTGATGATCCCTGATAAGTGTGAAGCCTGCGCAGGACAAGGCTACAGTGTTGTGCACCGCAGGTGTTTGGCAATGAATGTAGTAGCAGCGCAGAGTGCGAGTATGCTGCGCAGCCGTTGACCTCCAACGACCGGATGTAGTAGCGGCACAGAGTGTGAGTATGATGTACAGCCGTCGACCAGCACCGATTGTAATGTAAGTAAGGTGCTGGCAGTGAGAGCAGCCACTACTGCTCTTTACTGAACTGCCTGGCCTTTTTGAGTACTTCCACCTACATGCCTGACTTACCGTACCCTGTCTCTGCACAACCTTAGGCTTCCCCTTCCTTGATGTTAGCCGTACTTTGTGTTTTCTGACTCCTTGCTGTGTCCCTAGTCTGTTGTTGCTAATTGTTGAGTTCTAGGTCTGTCCCCCTCAAGGTTCCTACTCATCTGACATTGTTGCTACTGTATTACTGTATACACCACTATGCTCTCTCCCACATTTAGTTTCCAAACCCTCTGCTGTTATTGTTGTTGCTCTGTATCTGCTCTTCCACTAGGCTCTCTCCCACTCTCTAGGTCCCATTCCACTGTGATTACAGCTGTTACGGTGTCTCTACTGTTTCACTAGGCTCTCTCCCACTCTCTAGGTCCCCATTCCACTGTGGTTACTGCTGTTACTGTCACTCGCTCCCCATTGTTGTTAGCTCTGCCTTGCTCCTTATTATGTTACCCTACTGTTGTGAACCCCCTCACCTTACTCCTGCGCATCCCGCAGTGCACGGCAATGGGATCTGTGCTTCTCCTTCTCTCATTATCTCACACCTCCACACAGCACAGCCGACTGTCCTTGCATCCGATTGGCCATTGAGCCACCTTAAGCAGCCTATCGCCAGCCAGTAGGCGAAGCCGGCCCACTCCCAGCAAGGCCCAGGATAATAAGGCCAATACCTGTCTTCACCTGTCCTCAGCCTTCCTCGCCATTCGCCCGGACCCCCTGACGGATTCCTGACCAACTACAACGGTAAACGCCACTTCGCTTACGCAGCCCGTGGATAAATTGAACTGCTTTGATTCTTGAAAAGCCTTTGTTACCACAAGCTTCTTAATACCATTCTCGTGCACTCATGCCTTATTGCATGATGTATCTGTGCCCAAAGATACTTCGCACGGCATTTGTTGCTCCCCTTGCTCCTAATCCATGCACAGCATCAAGCGCAACTCCACACATACCTCTGTCCTCCCCCCCTTCACAGCCACTCTATCGACAACGCTGCCCGTAGGTTTAGATTTGCAACGTTGCATCACTCTCTACTGTAAACACTTTACCATCATTTTTATGCTCTGCATGCTTGGCAGCACCTACCTCTCTACCCAACCTGATCCACATGCTCTCCATTGAACTTCTGTACTGCCCTTACCACTAGCATTACACTATGACACTCGCTAACTCTTGAACCTAGGTGGCTGCACCTATTGTTACCTCATCTTGCTATGGTCCCCCATGATCAATGTCTTGTGTGCTGCCCAAGATTATAGTCTATAGACCTGAGCCTTCTGCAGCCATTTATAGGATCCTGCTACGATGCTGCTGGCCTGCTATGCACACTCTCCAAGCCACACTAGGTCAGCCCTCTCTGGGGTGATTTCTTAATTGACCCTGCCGCAGTAACCCTAACTGTGTTGTGCCTTAGGTCGCTTACAGACCATTCAATTGTGTTGTGCCTTAAGGTTGCTTACAGACCATTCAATTGTGTTGTGCCCTAAGGTCGCTTACAGACCATACAATTGTGTTGTGCCCTAAGGTCGCTTACAGACCATTCAATTGTGTTGTGCCTTAAGGTGGCTTACAGACCATTCAATTGTGTTGTGCCTTAAGGTCGCTTACAGACCATTCAATTGTGTTGTGCCCTAAGGTTGCTTACAGACCATTCAATTGTGTTGTGCCCTAAGGTCGCTTACAGACCATTCAATTGTGTTGTGCCTTAAGGTCGCTTACAGACCATTCAATTGTGTTGTGCCTTAAGGTCGCTTACAGACCATTCAATTGTGTTGTGCCCTAAGGTCGCTTACAGACCATTCAATTGTGTTGTGCCTTAAGGTCGCTTACAGACCATTCAATTGTGTTGTGCCCTAAGGTCGCTTACAGACCATTCAATTGTGTTGTGCCTTAAGGTCGCTTACAGACCATTCAATTGTGTTGTGCCCTAAGGTCGCTTACAGACCATTCAATTGTGTTGTGCCCTAAGGTCGCTTACAGACCATTCAATTGTGTTGTGCCCTAAGGTCGCTCACAGACCATTCAATTGTAGGTTAAAATTGCATTTAGTGATATGTTTCTAGTCGCTAAAATAGAACTTAGAACCTAGCTATGTTTTTAGTTGCATTCTACAACTGCATACCTTTAGTTTAAAGCTGAATCTAGCTGTGCCTCGATTCGCATGCCGCAACTCCCTATCTTCAGGTTAATAGCGAAAGCTATAGCTAACTGTGCTGCTATCTGCGCACCTGACTTAGTCAGCTAGCATGTACTCTCCAAAACCAAACATACTAAGTATCACTGCACTAGATAGGACAGCTAAGTTACCTCTCTACGCTGCCTCCCTCATCATATTAGTGGTATTATCACTCTCCCACCTGACCATGCCTATTTCTCAACATACCATGGGATCTACAGTAAACCAATATCAAGATGATACTACCACATACAGGGCCTGTAGTACCACAGACAGAAACCTCAAACTTTGTGCTCGCCTACCAAAATTGTACGAACTACCAGCAAAGCAAATTGAACAAATCAACTTCCTAAAAATGAACATACAGCCGAAAAACACTGCAGAACACACTAGGAAAGCTCATATCCCTAAAAGACCCACACAAAAATGCTCCAAACCTACCATTATAGCATGCACCATGCTCACTAAACATCACCTCAAAGGTGCACTCATAAATGCTAGGTCTCTAGTCGCTCATGCTACAGAAATCTCAGATATTATTCTCGGACACCACCTAGACTTCCTAGCCATATCAGAATCATGGCTTCACGATGCAGCGGGTCCCGCCCTCTCCTTAGCAGTTCCCGACAATTATACCATCATACGAGCTGACAGACACACCTCCCGAGGCGGGGGTCTAGCCATTACATTAAGAGTCTCCACATCCCTCATCACGAAATCTTGTGAATGCCTCTCGGTCAAAATAGCCACCGCCAGCTCCCAAACATTAAACATTGTCCTGCTCTACAGACCTCCTGGTCCTATTGGAACCTTTGTTGAGGACCTCTCCACCACCCTGTCCAACAATTTGAAAAACACCTCCCAAACTATAGTGCTAGGAGAGTTCAACCTAGGCTACAATGATATTAAAGACACCCAGTCCACAGCTACTGCTCTGATCCTAAAAGAGCTGGGCTTTGTCCAAAGAGTCACCTGTCCCACTCATAATAAAGGTTGCATCCTTGACTGGATAGCTGATCGCAACTGTGGAGTAACCATTACAGACACTGTTCCCCAGATCTGGACGGACCACTTTCTACTTCTATTTACAGTAGATACTAACTTAGCCACAGCCAAGCCCACACCTGCCCCCCCTATACCCACGAGGAACAAAAAGCTAATAACCACTGAAAAATTGTTGCCAATCATACTACCCCAACTAAACTCACTCCCAGCTAACACGGAGCCTGATATGCTAGTTGATCAATTCAATGAAACTATGAACTCAGCCCTTGATCACATAGCACCGCTCAAATTACGGACTAATAAACCGAAAAAACATCTCAACTCATGGTTCACCCCCCACCTAAAAAATCTCAGGTTAACCAAAAGAAAACTAGAATCCAAATGGAGACTTACTCCTACAGTAGAAAACAAACTAAATCTTGCAAAGATATCATCCCAATAAAAAAAAGATATCCTACTAGCCAAACAGGAAACATACAATACTAGAATATCCCAATCTAAATCAAGTGTCAGAGGACTGTTCAGTATCTTGAAAGAGCTGGAAACACCCTTCAGTCCCCAAGAAAACTGCACCAAGGACAAAAAATGGTGCTCAGACATTCAGTTTGCCCTCACCAACAAAGTAGTCAATTTACAAACTAAAATCGCCCTCAAAAAAGCATCTCTCACACCTCAGGATGCTCTAACCCCAGCACCCCCACTTAAATCTAAACAAATAACACGTTTCTGCTTCTCCAAGGTATCTACCATTGAAGTCGAAAAAGTGATCCTGGGACTTAAACCATCCAACTGTAAAGGTGACCAATGCCCTGCACAATTAATCAAGGATGCTGCGAGAGAACTATCGCCATTCATAACTAAACTCATCAACTCATCCTTCACTACCGGCATTGTACCGAAAAATCTTAAAGAGTCGTGGGTCCTGCCACTCCTAAAGAAGCAAACCCTCGACCCTGCCATACCCACCAATTTTAGGCCTATCACGACTGTGCCCTTTCTTCTAAAAATATTAGACAAAGTGGCATACATGCAAATACAAAATTTCCTTGAATCCAACCACCTGCTCGGAACCCGCCAATCTGGATTCCGTCCCCAGCATGGAACAGAGACTGCCCTTATCGATCTCAAGGCCCAAATAGATCAATGTAGGGACAATGGCCAAGCAGCCTTACTCCTCTTGCTAGACCTCTCAGCAGCGTTCGATTTAGTCGACCATACAGTCTTATGCAGCCACCTAGACTCTGCTGCTCACTTCTCTAAAGAGGCCATATTATGGATCAAATCCTTCCTGAATAACCGCACCATGAGAGTCTTCTCTCCATCAGCCTCCGCTGACCCGATCCCTATAACGTGCGGTGTACCCCAGGGATCTTGTGTATCACCAACCCTCTATAACATATTTACAAAGCCGCTCTTTGACGAAATGGATCATCTGGGTATCGCCTACACCAACTATGCAGACGATACCCAGATCCTCCTTCCGCTTTCAGGAGATTACGTCGTGGATCTGGCCTTAGTGAATAAAATTTACAGCATCGTTCAGGCATGGATGGCCACACACGGCTTATGCGTGAACGACGACAAAACTGAGCTCATAATTCTAGGCACCCCGACATACATAACTAAACTTAACACTGACTATGCCAGCTTCATTATCGATGGGAACAATATCAAAGTAGCAAAGGAAGTCAAGACCCTAGGCTTTTACCTTGACGCCACCTTAAACTTTGGCAAACAAGTCAACTCCCTAGCCTCTTCTACAGCATATACTTGCAAACTCATTAGAGCCAGCAAGCAATTCCTCTCTACAGACAGCTGCATCACGCTTGCCAGAGCCCTTATGCTGTCCAAACTGGACTACTGTAATGGTCTCTACATTGGGGCAAACAAACAGACTATCCAAAAAATCCAGGTCCTACAGAATAATGCCCTGAGAGCCGCACTTAAGATCAACAGGAAAGAGCATATCTCCTCTATAAGAAGAGAATATAAATGGCTATCCACTCAGGACAAAATCCAACTTAAAATTGCCTCCCTTACTCACAAGTGCCTTAATAACATGGCACCACCCTACCTCATGGACAGGCTACACTTAAGAACCTCACCTAGACCAACAAGAATGGTCAATGCGAATTGCCTCTATGTCCCTCGCTTTAAACGTGCCACTATTGGAGGACATAGCTTTGCAGTCAAAGCAGCACAGCTTTGGAACTCCCTACCACATGACATAAGAGAACCCCAGCCCTTTACGAAATTCAGGCAGAATTTGACCAAGTGGCTGAGAGCTAATGACATCTAACTAATCCGACCTGCTTGACCTGACTGTCCCTACTAGCGATCCACCTGCATGTCCCAGCTCTGATACCACGTTCTGTATTTTAAACCATTGTATATTACTGCACTTATTCCACTGTATATCACCTCCACATTGTTCACCTCTTGTCTGGACCTAGCTCCAGCCCTGCTCATTCTTGCTTATTGTATACTGCATTATGACCATGCACATGTACCTGTATATATTTTATTTATTGCTGAATGTACTATGATTATGTAGATGTACCTGTAACAAAGTTGAGCATATTCTTGTCTTGTGCGCCCTGATGCTCCAGTGCTTGGCGCGCCCTACAAATAATAAACTAAACTAAACTTTCCTCCTCGCACCCCGTATGGTGCTCTCCATTCCTCCCATCTTCTCCAACTGCAAACTCTATCAACTATGCTATCCCTCTCACTAAGTCTGGAAGGAAGACGTTCAAGAGGGATATCCTGGTCACCAATCAAGGCTTCCCTATTGCTGATACCTACATCAATGTTTCCTCCAGACAGACTCTCACAGACATCCTCTTTGCCATTCCCTCTCCTGACCTTTTGGTCCCTAATATGGTCTCTGTTCTCCCTCCTATCTCCTCCTCTCCCATTAATGGTGGCACCCAGCGTAAGGCCCTCTTGGCTTCCGTCCACTCCTCCAAAACCATCATTAATGTCTATCTGAATGGGACCGTATTGGTCCAGGGCACTCAGCCCAATCTCATCCTTTTCAATAGGCACTTCCTGCATCTTATGAACTTCCTCTCTTCTCCTGCTACTACTTCTAACACCTCTCTGCCCACTCTAGGGCGGCTCCCTCCTGTACCCCACCCAGAAGTCTTTCAAATGTGGCAACCTGCCCTACGTTGCTACTCTGAACTTTAGGTCTGCTGTCAAACACTCTTCTGACATCTGCCGCCTCCTTGAAGACCTTGACCTGATGTCCTCGCTCTCACAGAGACATGGTTCACGGCCAACTCTGCCACGAGTTTTGACACTCTCCTCGCAGAGGGCTCCAAGTTCCTCTCTAAGCCCAGAATCCCCGGCAGGAAGGTGGAGGAGCCCTTATCTTTCTGGATGGCAGGCCCTGCTTCTGCCATTCCTATGCAGGCCTATTCCTCCTTTGAATGTGTGGTCTGCAGGCTTTCCATCTCTCCTGGCCTGTCTCTGACGGTTGCCACCATCTACAAGCCACCTGGCAGAGCTGACCTCTTCCTCTCTGGATGTGTTGACCTCTCCTCTTTTCCCCTTGCTTCCACCTCTCAGCTTCTCCTCATCTGAGATGCCAACATCCACCTGGATGCTTCTAATCCCTCCTCTGCGCTATTCCATAACCTTTGCAACTCTCTCTCTCTTTCCATTCTTCTCTTTGATCTGACACACTCTGCCGACCAAACTATGGATGTCCTCCTCTCCTCAGACATCCCCCTCTCTAACCCCCGCACCTCTCCACTCTCGTGGACTGATCACTTTCTGCTCTCCTCCCACCTGACACTGCATGTCCCACATGGAAAGCCTACCCCAGCACTGCCACCTTCATTCTCAGTCCTTCGTTCCATTAAGCCCATTATATAGCAGGGAGGATAGCTCAGGGCTAACGCATTTGTCTTGGAAGCAAGATAATGCATAGCAACACAGGTTCAATTCCCGGTCTCATGCATAGCAACCTCTCTGGTGGTAAGTGGGTTATAAAAGAACAATTTAATTGAAATTATAATTGTAATTATAGTGATAAGCAAGTGTCTGTGGACTGCTTTGCCTCTACCTTCTCTGCTTCTAATACTCCTGCGGCTGACTCGCCCTCTGACACAGCCCCCTCTAACGTGCATCTCTTGGTCTCCAACACTCTGGACATCCTTGCCCCTCTCATGAGAATCCATCTGAAGCTACCTCCAAGTGCAACTATTGGTATGGCTTTGACCTCGCTGCCCTGAAAAGTGCATGGTGGCTGCGAGGGAGTGGAGGGCTTTGTGCGCATTCACCGACAAACCGGCCTTCCCCCTGCTTCAAAGGTAATACAGACTCTGTCTTTTCCAAGAAGAGAGTCCACATCCAAGCCGGCGTCAATGTGGCCTCTAACCACACGGCCAAACTCTTTAAAATCTTGATGTGCCTTGGATGCGGCAAGAAGGCACACAAACACTGAGGAGGGTTGCAAGGGGATTTAATATATTAAGGTACGTTAACACATATATAAAGGGGATATGAATGGTAGTCCATCACTCTTTCACTTCTTTCATCCCTCGACCGTCTTGCTCTCGCTCCAGCTTCCTTGAGTGGAATCCCGAGGAACCTTCATTCCACATTCTGTAGTACTACGCGATACTACACATCCTCACAGGAGGACCCCTTCCAGCGACTCAGCTACTCAGCAAAATCCATCAGGTGCCTTGGTCTTCGATAGCACCTTCCAAAACTCTATGTAGCTGCTGACGACGTTCCTGGTGCTTAATAGCTCCTCACAAACCTTTGTGTTGCTGCTGCTGACATCGGTCCTTAAGTATGTGAATCTTCTGGCAAGGAAAAATCATTTCTCTCAGTGTAAACCTCCTCACCCCTACTCTTTTCACTGCCATTCCATGTCATAACATTACTCTTTCATTGTTCCACACTCATTCATCCTTTGTTCTTACAGCATGTTAAAACACTTCCACTACCACTATCGGTTTGAACCATCGACACCCATTGTCCCTAAAGACCACCAGCAATTTGATCCTAACCCAACATACAACCTGTGGAACCTTTGCTGCCCTGAACTTCTTGTTGTCCTGAAGTGAATTATTGCTGAACTGTCTCTTCCTGAAGTTCTCTTCCATTTCATCGAGCTCACCCATACATTCCGGAAATAATTTGCTGTTGGCCATCCTCCCTCTGCTAAGCTCGAAGGGAGACACACTCGTGTTGTGCGGCGTGAACGAATGAGCCACGACTGTCCTCCTCACCACTTCCTTCCAATCTCTCACATTAGACCATGCCCACCTGATTGCCTCCTTAATAACTCTATTGTACCTTTCCACAATGCCATTGGTCTGAAGGTGGTATATGGCACTAGTTTTGTGTGTAATGGATCTTCCCTTAAAGTACTCCTCCATTTCTCTAGACTTGATCTGTGAGCCATTGTCAGTCAAAACCTCCTTAGGATAACCCTCACGACCACACATCTCGTCCACAAAAATCAATCACTCTCTTGATGGTCACATTTGGCGTCATCCTCAGCTCCGTCCATCTCGTCAACATATCAATGACAACAATGCATAAGGTCTGACATCCCTCACTCCACACAGGCCCCAGTACATCAATAGATATCTTTTTCCATTGTCTCTGCGGTATGTCTGTCAGAACCATAAAATACCTTTCACTCAGACACCCTTTATCACAGTTCATACACCGTATACCATTTCTGACGCATCCATGCCACCAATAAGTATTCGTTATTCTGTGTTTGGTTTTCACAATTCATGACTTTCGTGTCCAAGATGTATCACCTTCTCCCTGATCCCCTCTGGGGGTACCAACTTATCTCCTCTCATCAAATAGCCATCTTGAATATATAGTTCATCTTTCACATTCCAGAATCCTTCCATTCCTGATTCTCGCATTTTCTTTATAGATAAACTGTTTTCCTCCAGACCTCTGACTACAAGCATCATTTTGACTTCTGTAAGGGAGGAAGGGTCTGTATGCCCCCACTTGTTCATTCCACATGGAATAAGTCTATTTACTCATCCCAACGTGGGGAGACGTCCCCTTGCCTTTCGCTGATGACAGCAGAAGGAAGCCATTGGATGACACACTTAGACTCCATTTTATGCCACCTCAGACTCCATTTTTGTACTAGGCCGCACAATAATCTCTAAAAGGCTCTCTCTCCCTTCACCCAGCGCCATGCATAGTCAGCCCTGACAGCCCCCACCACATCCTCCCCTGTCTGCAGTGCACCAGGGGAGATCTTTGGTTGACCAGTCCTGTTCTCACGGAAGCCCAGGTGCAAATTGTTGCAAGTTAAAAACTGTATTCTTTCTCTTCCTCTGAGCTCACTACCCTGTGTGTGGCCAATGTGAATCTTGACTTGTGTATTCCTTCGTCACCACAAACCTGATCTTGCTCCTCCAACACACACTTTTAGAAATGATTGCCTGGATTGCCCCCATATAACTAATCTTGTGTGATCCTGTATTCCCCACGGGTTAACACCTATCAATTCATTTGTTAGAACCATGAGGCACCAGGGTGAATTGATCTCTGATCAAAACCCTCAGATAAGCCACCTTGCAAAAAGGACCACCGCGCCCCTGCCCCACAAAGGCCTAGATTAAGAATGTGTTTGTGTTTGTTTACAATTTATAGACAATCCTACATTCTGGTATATGTTTTATGTGTTACTTATTCATAACATGTCAAAGATTACTGTGTAGGTTAGATTAGTTAGAATCATCACACAATGCGGACTCAGCCTGACCTCCACCCCACCCAGATGAGCCCAGCTGACCCACGTGCTGCGAGGAGCAACAACTCTGCACCAACAAATCAAGTTGCACCAACCCCCTATGGACAATACAGTATTGTCACAATGTACCAATGGGCTCATACTATTCATCCCTTATATTATTCGTCACTGATGATATGTGTATAAGGATATGCTGTTCCTGTATTGTTGGCAGAGTGCTCTCAGGGCAGCAGAGTCCTCTGCCTGCATCATTTTACATATAAACCTGTACTTAACTTGAAATCTTTCTCCTGGTCTCATTTTCTACTGGGGTGTGTCCTTTTATTCTGAGTTTGGGTTCTGTATTTTGGGGAATGACCACCTTCACTTCTCTGGTCATCTCTTCCCACCACCCCTGTTTTGATTTAGAGGATTCATACATTTCACAAATCATATCTTGTTCCTTGACATCCTCCTCAGATTCTTCTTCATGGCTCTTCATTCTAGACAGGCAGTCTGCACCGTAGTTCCTCACACCTGGAATGTACATTATTGAAAAATGTAATTCCTGTAGCCTGGAAACCCATCTTCTTATCCTGCCAGATACTTTGTCAAGGTCCTTGGTTGAAAACACTTCAACGAGCGGTTTATGGTCAGTATGTGCGCTCGGATTTGATGCCCCACACAAAGCTCCTAAAATTGTCTGTAGCCCACTTAATAGCAGGAGCCTCTTTTTCTATGGTCGCATATTCTTGTTCTGCTCCTTTCAGCAAACGAGACGCAAATGCTATTACATGCTCTTTCCCTTTGTGGATCTGCGTAAAAACAGCACTTAAACCTTCATTGCTTGCATTAATTGTGATTACTGTTCATCTCCCTCGCGCATAGTTTCTCAATGCCAGTGCTGTTTTCAAAGCACTTTTAATGTATTGAAATTCCTCCTCACATCCTTCACCCCACATGAATCTTTTATTCATTTTAATCATATCCTGCAGAGCAACTGTTTGGTCTGCAAATCCTAGTACAAACTTAGAGTAGTATGCCGCCATACATAACAATGTACTGACCTGTTCCTTGCAGGTCGGAGTAGCCAGGTCTTCTATTGCATTCACCAAATCCTTCTTAGGCATGATTCCATCCTTTGATATTACATGTCCCAAGTACTCAATCTCTCTCCTATTGATCTTTGATTTCTCTCTGCTTAGCGTCATACCTACATTGTGCAATTTCTTAAACACACTCTCCAATCTCCTGTCATGTTCTTCCTCTCTGTCAGCATATATCAAGATATCATCTTGCAAGAAGATGACACCTTCATCACCATCAAATATAAGTTACATTCCTTTTTGGAAGACTGAGGCTGCAGACATTAAACCAAACAGCATTCTGTGGTATGGAAACTGCCCTTCTGGTGTGTTGAAGGCAGTTAGATGTCTCCTTCTGGAGTTTTACTTGATGGTATGCAGCAGTAAGGTTGAGTGTTGAAAATATTTTTGCAGAACCCATTGTTTAAATCAATTCCTGGATATTTCAGGGATTACAAACTTACTTTGTAAACATACTTTTCTCCTTTATGTCGATGCACACCCTCACCTTTCCTGAACTGTTCCTCTCCACAACCAGCAGAAAGACCCATTCTGATGTGTCAATTCTTTCTATTATTCCTTTTTCTTCCATTTTACTGAGTTCTGACTTCACGTCATCCTCATGGATATCGGGACACTTCAAAACGTCTGTGCTACTGGTTTGCACCCTTGTTTCAGTATGATGCGATGAAACCTTTCACACACCCAATCTCATCCCTGAATATTTCTGTTCTCACTTTTCCTTTGTCAATTTCAGGTGACTAAATCAAGAAAAACAATTCTGCTCAATACAGGTCCAGTCATACTTTGAGTAACCTCTGATTTGTCCAACTGAGTAACGGGGATGATACTTTCTTTGCAACAAATATACGCCCTTTGGCCCGTCTGTCTTTAAATCCTAGTGTACAATTGAACCATCCATTTATGTCAATATCTGAGCCACCAGAAGCCCTTGGTTTGGTGTTGGTTTCATGAAAGTACTCTGGTCCAGTTCTCTTCCACACCGCTTCTGCAATGAGTGTGTATTTTGCTCCTGAGTCGACCATTATCGTGATTGGATTGCTATTTACTATTATGGTGGTCTTCAGGCTGTCAAACTCTTCATCTTCACTGCCGACAGCCGACACACGTTCTTCTCCTTCCTCGCTATGTTCATAACCAATCCAGTTCATGTTACTCCCTTTATTTCTGCAGCACTTAGATAGGTGTCCTTTCCCATTGTAATTTCTGCATATTATCCTTAGAGCAGGACAGTCAGGACTATTGGCTCAATGAGATAGACTGTCACATCTGTAGCATGTCACTGACTACTACGACCCCTCATTGCTTTTAATGGCATCTCTGTTGGACTTGGGTTCTTCTTCGGGTTGCTTACACTGGCAATTTGTTCTTCATTTGTTGGCTGCAGAGTACTAATATGTGACATGCTCTTGACTATGACCTCCTTAACTCTGTTCTCTAAAGTTTTCACACACTTCTCCCCGTGTTCAACCTCTATGGCCATCTGCAGGACTGTCTCTAAAGGTGAGTCAACTTCAGCCCACTGTTTCTCTCGTACTTTGCTACTTTTACATTCTAACATAAATTGATCCCTCAATCTTTCTTCCAGTTGTTGGTTCAATGCGCATGTCCTGGCTAGCTTGCTAAGAGCCGTGATGTAGTGTTCACTGCTTTCTCCTTCCTCTTGTATCCTCTTCCCAAACTTGTAACACTCTAGGATTGTACTTAGTTTCTTCTCATAGTTTTTGTTCATTTTCAAAATTGATTTTTCATATTCATTCATATCCCCACACTCATCAGCCATCAGATCAGGCAGATCCTCAAATTTCTCCTGGCCAGCTGGGCCTATGCAATATAAAAACAGAGTTTTTCTTTTCTTTTAACACTGTAATTTGTGCCACAAACCACATTGGCATAGTGCTCAAAAGTCTTTAGCTATGTCTTCCATGGCAATACCGGTTCACCCACTTCTGGTAGAAACATTGCTGTTAGCTGAACACTGTGCATGGACATGTCTCCTGCTCCACTAAGATTGGCTGTTGTGCCCTGAGTGGTTGTATATTGGGAGTTTTATTTTTGTATGTATATAGTGGGCCTCATTGCGAGTTTGGAGGTAGCTATCCCCTTAATAAGGGCATGGCTGCCTCCAAACTCGGGTCCGGATCCGGGTTCCCCAAATGGGGAAATACTGGGCCATTCCGACTTTGGAGGGCCCAGTATTTCCTCCTTCATGGAACCCGGACCTGGACCTTCCAATTCGCATTCGAGCCCCCATAATGCCCAATGGGAATGGGGAGGGAGCTAACAATGGGCCTGTTAATAACGGCCCCGTTGTTAGCTCCCTGGTCCCCTCGCGGGACCCACAATGGACGTCTGGTCTGACTAGATGTCCAGAGCGGGTCCTGCAAGGGAACCCCGTAATAGGGCAGAATGGGATTAACGGCGCCATCACCATTACCGGCACCGTTAAACCCATTCCGCCCGCCTCGTAATGAGGCCCATTGTCTTCACTCTTTACCTATATACAGGTATTGAATTGAGTTGTTGCTTGAAGTAACTGTATTTCTTGAACGGCTCTATGTTTACTTGTTATAACTTGCAATTGGGCAAGAGAGAAAGGAGAAAAGAAAAATCATTTTTTTAAAAACAGATCTTGAATGAGGAAGAGCATGATGTTGCTGTCCTTATGAAGATTTCCGTTTGCCTGGCCTGTCAAAATGGCAACATGTTGCTTAATGCTGTCCCACGTTGTAGGGTTCCTATTTCTAATAAGTCTAGTAACGGTCGGAGAAACGTTATGCTTTGCCTGCCGACTCAATTTAATGCTACGGCATGGAACTGCAAGAGCCACCCGTGTGTCCCGAGTACTTGGCTGGTTTGAGCTGGCGTAAGGTCCAGAGGCCGCAGTTGCTCCCGCTTTACTCTGTGTCGCCTTGAACACGAAAACTCCTCGTCGCCACTTCAAGTGCTGGGGATGCATCAAGAAGTCAAACGGACACAGAAGAGTTTTGAAAGGGGATTTAATATATTAAGGTAAATCAACACATATATAAAGGGGATATGAATGGTAGTCCTTTACTCCTTCATTTCTCTCATCCCTCAACCATCTTGCTCTCGCTCCTGCTTCATTAAGTGGAATCCCGAGGAAACTTCATTCCACATTCTGTAGTGCTATGCTATACTACACATCTGCCGTCTCCAGCTCTCCTGCCCCCCCCAGGCCATCGGCACAGCGCTGGCTTCTCATTTCACCAGTAAAAATCAGGACATCCTGTCCTCATTTTCCTCTTCCTCTACCTCTCTCAGGCCCCCTTGGCCGCCACTCCCTCTCCTCTTCCTTTTTTTTCCTCCTTCTATCTCAACACCCGGCGATGTTTCGATGCAAGTCCAATCTATGAAAGTTTAGTCTAAATGGGTGCTCCCCTGCTCTTCCAGAACTATCAAGGACCCCACTGACTCCCTCACTCCAGCCTTGGCTAATGTATGTAATCACTCTTTCGCCACTGGATCTTTTCCCTCTCTCCTCAATCACTCCCTTGTGCTCCTCTCCTAAAAAAAGCCTTCTTCGATCCTACCTATCTGGCAAACTATCGGCCTAATTCTATGACCCCTTTCCTGGGAAAACTCCTGGAAAAGTTGGCCATCTCCCAGCTTACTCTCCACACTGAATCTGTTAATTACCTCCACGACCATCAGTCTGGCTTCAGAGTAGTCAGAGGCATGAACTGCTCTCCTGCACACCAGTGAAGATCTGCTCCCTAATCTTGACTCTAGCTCTCCTTCTGTCCTCATCCTCCTTGACCATTCTTCTGCTATCGACATGGTCAATCACTCCACCCTGATTAATTCTGGCATGGCTGAGCTCCTTCATCTTGGACCGACCCTCCCAGGTCCAACTTGGTTCCTTTCACTCTCTCTACATGTGGTGTCCCCCAGGGCTCTACCTCGCACACTGGCTCTTCATCTATCCAGCCCCATTTGGTCCTCCTGATCTCCACTTTCTCCTCCAACTTTCAGTGCTATGCAGATGACACTCAGCTCTCCTTCAAGGTTCCCCCAGCCGCCTCTCCTTCCTCGCTCATTCCTGACTGTATATTCATGATTCCACCTTTTCTCACTCTGCCCCAGAAGCTCACTGTCTTCAGAGCTCTGGTTCTCCCCAGGCTGGACTACTGCAACAGCCTCTTTCTCAACCTGCCTGTATCTACTCTACACCCTTTGCAACTAATCCAGAACAGGACTGCAAGACTTATCCTTGGCCTCAGGCCCAAGGACTGTATCTCCCCAGCCCTGAAATCTCTCCACTGACTCCCGGTGACTGCAAAGATCAAGTTCAAGACACTCTGCATCATCCACAAGGCTTTCTGAGCCGGGGCCCGCACTACATCCAACTCTCCCTGCCTAAGTACCTTCCTTCTCGAGCCCTTTGCTCAGCTACCTCCAACTCTCTAAGGGTCAGATGCTTCTCCAGACAGAGCATGGGGGGTGGATTTCTCTCCTCTCCAGGTGCATCCATCTGGAACGGCCTTCATGCCCCTCTCAGACTTGAGCTGGACTACCTGAAGTTCCAGAAGCAGCTCAAGACCATATTTTTCTCCTCTGCCTTCTCTATCTCCCCTACTAATCTTCCTGTCTGATGTGCCGACCGCTTGCTTGGCACACGTAGAGTCTCACTGGGTGCCAGGCTCCTCTATGGCCAGTCTTCCTTGCACTGCTGCCGGGCCTACTTGCACTTAGGGGCTGTAACCTGTAACCTCTACAGCCCCCCTGCCAACTTGCACTTACCTAGAGCCATGCTGGCCTGGTCGCACTTACACAGAGTGTTACTGGTCATGACCGCATTTCCCCCTACCCTCTCCCTTGCACCTCCCCAACTCCCTTCCCCCTGCACCTCTCATTGTTGCACTTGCACAATCTGAATGTCACAAGGCCTAGTAAGATAGTTGTCTTTCCTTCCTTGTCTAGTGGCGCCTAGAAACACATGTGTACAGGTGCATTATAAATGCAATATCATATCATCGGACAAGGCCATAAAAGTGTTTGTTATTTTCTATTTTTTGTTAATTATCAGTGTTCATGCAATCAGGGGCCAGAACGCAAAATGTATTATTTCCTTTCTGCCCACACAAGAAACAGATTGTTGGTTTTAAAGATCCCTTCCAAGAAGGAAGGATATTTTAGAAGACTAAATGGTTTGTATTCTTGGCAAAATAAGCTATTATGAAAGGAAATTATTTATGTCTACCAACGTTGTAAAAAGGCTCCTTTTACAATTGTACAATGTTCGTTTCTAATTATTACTTTTAGTGTATATTGTAGTCATAAATAAAAATAACATTACCCTTGTCTTGCGCAGTCACGTTTTCAAATCCTAGAGCATACTACTTGATTCCATGGAAGGTTATTATACCAAATTTAACAGACTTTAACACTAACATTGCACTCATTTGATATAACCCCATGAGAAAGAGGAATGGGATAAATAGCACCAATTAGGGTTTATGCCTGCTCTGCATAAAAAAGTATTCTGGGAAAATAGGGATGAGCACTGATCTTTATGTTTGACAATTATGTGTGTGATGATTTTTTTTTTTTAAATCACTTATTACATAATGCACACAGGACTTGGTGTTCGTTCAATTTTTCACAACACTCAACCTAACATCAAAGTGTTTGCATCCACGAACCATATGCAATCATTCAAACAGCTTGTGGGTTTGTATGTGAGGTTAAAAAAAGCAGTGACATCTATTACTCTGCTGGCTGATAGTGGGCCCAGTTGAGCTAGGATTTTAGGAGAGGGGGTTCTTTGTCCCACCCAGTGCACAAACATCCATAGAGAATTATAAGTGGACGATAGCGGCATGTGAAACTGTTTTAGCAGGCAGCTATATTAGACAATCTTCAGGGCATCCTGATAGGATAACAGTAATTCAATGCCACACACTTTGTGCTATCATTAGTCTTTTCCCCTGAAAGAATTGCAAGAAATTGGGCCTCATTATGAGTCCGGCGGTAACCGTGCCGGAAAAACCGGCAGGCTACCGCCGGACCCGTATTACCATTCCGCCTCAGTGATTCCCAGAATCACCGGGGCATTACGACCCCGCTGAACCGGGAATTCCAGAGGCGGAATTCTGTAAGTCCCCATTCCCATGGAGTCCCATAGGAATGGAAACACTGGTTCTGTCTATGACGGAGCCTGTGTTTCCATTTGCGCCTGCAGGCGGATGGAGTTGCTCCCTCCAGGTCAGACCTGGTGGGAGTGACACCTCCCGCCTGCAGGACTCTGTATCAGCCGGTCCGAAAAGAACGGTGGCAGCGGTTTTACCACCACTGTTCATTCTAGACCGGCAGGGTCGTAATGAGGCCCATTGTCCTTAAATCATCAAACATCAAAGTTTATTTTTTCTTTTCTTAGCAAATGCAATGCGATGACTCATTAGTAAACCAGCTGGATCGGGTGTTACATAATAATGTTGAGAGTGTAGGTGGAATGAGTTTGAGGACTCAATATATTTCATGATCGCTCTCTTTTTGCTCACTTTCCCTGGATATGTGTTTGGCCTTCAAACACTGAAACATTATTTATAAAAAAGCTTTGAATCCTTCATGGCCTCTAGCAAATGCCGTTTACAGCTTTCCTTTCCATCGTGTGTAGCCTATTGGCTACTTATGATGGGAATAGCATATCGAAATTAGGCTTTGTCTCACCTTAAAATTCAGAACTGCTTGCTTCTGTAATGGCATAGCAGGCTGAAAAGCGATTGAGTGGAAGGGTCTGGAGAGCAATTACAAGTAACTATGATTAATCGAAGCATTTCCTTTTATGACTCTGAGTTTTGAATAGTTGTCCAAAGTGTCACCCAATTGCGCAGAGGTGGGGCCTGAGCTTGCAGTGCCCAGCCTTCCAAGCTACACCTCTTTGATGATGCCCAAACATGTCTCGGGGGTCCTGTAGTGTTGTTCAGAAGGAACATGACCTAGCACCGTAGGCTGGACTGCTTCTTCTACGCTTATTCAAAACATGATTTCCATTGGTTTCTACCACTTCTGTAATGGGATAGCAGGCTGAACAAATGATCGAAAATCGAAAGCCACCAAGAGCAAGTGGCAGCCGTTATTGTTCATTCCAATCTTTTCCATCCATCACTCTTTAATGTTGTTTCAAAGGAGCCTGCCACTTCCATGGGTTCAACTTGGCCATCATCCCGTCTGGTGGCATGAATATCATTGACATTTCTGGCACATAGGCATGATTGTGTGTTGTCTAAGTACGTGTTCAGTGCTACAGAAAGTGATATCACCATATTAGTTTGTGTTATGTGTGCGCAATTAGTTTACAGAACCTTACACACTGCACATTACATTATATACATATTCCTTCAATAAGTTAAAACAAACACTACACCTTTAGTTCATAAAACAGTATTCCTTCTAAAATATTCATCTAATCGAGAATTGACAGTCTGGATGAACGTCCAATATCCAAAACGTGAAAGAAAATACAAACTAAGAAAGCCCCTAAAGCATGAAAACTGACACCACGCAGAAAGCAAGCCAGAGGCCCAGACCATATGCACAACACACAGGCCTCAGATGTAGACGACAAGAGAACAGACCCATCTCTGAGACCCCTCCTGTACATGAGATAGACAGTAGCCAGCAATGCACACACAGACACACATGTACTTAGAGTTCAGTATATATAGGTTGATGGCAGAAATAACTAACATGCAGGCAGACATTAGGCTTTACCAGACATACACACACAAGTACAAAGATACGAAGAGTACTTCAAGTAGTCATATCAGCACTCATTACAAACACTAGCGGGTCGATTCATGGAAATAATGTGCGCTGAAATTTTTGGCGCAAGCGTGCGAAAGCGTGCGAATCGCAGTGCTAGTGCGAAAACCGCAGCGAAACCCGCACACAGCAATTCATGGAAGTCCGTGCGCGAGGAAATTCCAGGATGTGCGCCAAAATACTGCGTGGCGCACGCTGGCGCACACGTCTTCAAACCGCGTGCGCTGAGTGCACAGCGAAAGCGCACCTAGCGCGACGCACACAACAAAAGTAGGCGTAACACGGGGCGTGACATGCGGAATGGGGAACAACGCGTGAAAATGAGGGCGTTACGGGGGAAGTACAGGAGGCAAGTGCGCCGAACGCCCACACGCTTGCCTACAACACGTATTCATGGAATCGAATAGGGCAAACCAGCGCATGGGCAAAGACGCGCACAGGCCTAAACACGTCCGCCACACGAAGGCAGGCGGTAGCGTCCCTGCGCATGAAAGAAATGTGCGCCAAAATGTGCGCTAACAAAAAGGACGTATATACAGCCATGATGAATGTCCCGTACTGTGACCCTCTAGGACAAATGACGTGCAAAGGGGTACGCGACAAACACTGACACCCGCTGTGTGAAAAATAGAGTGTGCGTGTATTTCGGGGGTTCGCGTGAAGTTTCACATGCGATTGGCCTTGAGCGAGCGGGGTACGTGTAAATCTGGGGTGCGTGGGAAGTTTGACACGCGATTGGCCTGGGTACGTGTATTTCAGGGGTGCGCGAGAAGTTTCACACGCGATTTTGCTGTCAGAGCGGGGAAGGTGTATTTCGGGGGTGTGCGAGGAGTCCTACACGCGAATTGGCAGTGTGGGTCCCCCCAGGTGTCCCCTCTACCCCCTCCACGACCCCTGCCGGCAGCCCACACAACAGGAGACTACCCTGCACCCCTGGTCATGTCCCGCAGGCAGCCCATCCACCATGGGCATGCCCCCCAGCCAAGGCACATGTCACCTTACAATATGATCAACAACTCATGTCCCCCTGCAACCCCACCCCCCAGCAGTCAGGGGCCCCTGCCAGCAGGCCCCACTCATGTCCCACTCATGTCCCCCCCACCCCCACCCCCCAGCAGTCAGGGGCACCTGGCAGCAGGCCCCCACTCATGTCCCCCTGCACCCCCACCCCCCAGCAGTCAGGGGCACCTGCCAGCAGGCCCCCACTCATGTCCCCCAGCACCCCCACCCCCCAGCAGTCAGGGGCCCCTGGCAGCAGGCCCCCACTCATAACCCACTCATGTCCCCCAGCACCCCCACCCCCAGCAGTCAGGGGTACCTGCCAGCAGGCCCCCACTCATGTCCCACAGCACCCCCACCCCCCAGCAGTCAGGGGCCCCTGGCAGCAGGCCCCCACTCATGTCCCACTCATTTCCCCCTGCACCCCCACCCCCAGCAGTGCAGGGCACCTGCCAGCAGGCCCCCACTCAAGTCCCACTCATGTACCCCAGCATCCCCACCCCCCAGCAGTCAGGGGCACCTGCCAGCAGGCCCCCACTCATGTCCCCTGGCACCCCCACCCCCGAGTAGTCAGGGGCCCCTGCCAGCAGGCCCCCACTCATGTCCCACTCATGTCCCCCTGCACCCCCACCCCCCAGCAGTCAGGGGCACCTGCCAGCAGCCCCCCCACTCATGTCCCACTCATGTCCCCCAGCACCCCCACCCCCCAGCAGTGCAGGGCACCTGCCAGCAGGCCCCCACTCATGTCCCCCGCACCCCCACCCCCCAGCAGTCAGGGGCACCTGCCAGCAGGCCCCAGCTCATGTCCCCCAGCACCCCCAACCCCCAGCAGTCAGGGGCCCCTGCCAGCAGGCCCCCACTCATGTCCCACTCATGTCCCCTTGCACCTCCTCCCCCCAGCAGTCAGGGGCACCTGCTAGCAGGCCCCCACTCATGTCCCACTCATGTCCCCCTGCACCCCCACCCCCCAGCAGTCAGGGGCACCTGCCAACAGGCCCCCACACATATCCCCCAGCACCCCCACCCCCCAGCAGTCAGGGGCCCCTGCCAGCAGGCCCCCACTCATGTCCCACTCATGTCCCCCAGCACCCCCACCCCCCAGCAGTCAGGGGCACTTGCCAGCAGGCCCCCATTCATGTCCCCCAGCACCCCCACCCCCCAGCAGTCAGGGTCCCCTGGCAACAGGCCCCCACTCATGTCCCACTCATGTCCCCCTGCACCTCCACCCCCCAGCAGTGCAGGGCACCTGCCATCAGGCCCCCACTCATGTCCCACTCATGTCCCCCATCACCCCCACCCCCAGCAGTCAGGGGCACCTGCCAGCAGGCCCCCACTCATGCCCCACTCATGTCCCCCAGCCCCCCCACCCCCAGCAGTCATGGGCCCCTGCCAGCAGGCCCCCACTCCTGTCTCCTTCCACCCCCACCCCCCAGCAGTCAGGGGCACCTGCCAGCAGGCCCCCACTCATGTCCCCTTGCACCCCCACCCCCCAGCAGTCAGGTGCCCCTGCCAGCAGACCCCATTCATGTCCCACTCATGTCCCCCTGCACCCCCACCCCCAGCAGTGCAGGGCACCTGCCAGCAGGCCCCCACTCATGTCCCCAGCACCCCCACCCCCAGCAGTCAGGGGCCCCTGCCAGCAGGCCCCCACTCATGTCCCACTCATGTCCCCCTGCACCCCCACCCCCCAGCAGTCAGGGGCACCTGCCAGCAGGCCCCCACTCATGTCCCCCAGCACCCCCACCCCCCAGCAGTCAGGGGCACCTGCCAGCAGGCCCCCACTCATGTCCCCCAGCACCCCCACCCCCCAGAAGTCAGGGGTCCCTGCCAGCAGGCCCCCACTCATGTCCCACTCATGTCCCCCTGCACCCCCACCCCCCAGCAGTCAGGGGCACCCGCCAGCAGGCCCCAACTCATGTCCCACTCATGTCCCCCAGCACCCCCACCCCCCAGCAGTCAGGGGCACCTGCCAGCAGGCCCCCACTCATGTCCCCCAGCACCCCCACCCCCCAGCAGTCAGGGGCCCCTGGCAACAGGCCCCCATTCATGTCCCACTCATGTCCCCCTGTACCCCCACCCCCCAGCAGTGCAGGGCACCTGCCAGCAGGCCCCCACTCATGTCCCACTCATGTCCCCCATCACCCCCACCCCCAGCAGTCAGGGGCACCTGCCAGCAGGCCCCCACTCATGTCCCCCAGCCCCCTCCACCCCCCAGCAGTCACGGGCCCCTGCAAGCAGGCCCCCACTCATGTCTCCTTCCACCCCCACCCCCCAGCAGTCAGGGGCACCTGCCAGCAGGCCCCCACTCATGTCCCCTTGCACCCCCACCCCCCAGCAGTCAGGGGCCCCTGCCATCAGACCCCACTCATGTCCCACTCATGTCCCCCTGCACCCCAACCCCCAGCAGTGCAGGGCACCTGCCAGCAGGCCCCCACTCATGTCCCCCAGCACCCCCACCCCCAGCAGTCAGGGGCCCCTGCCAGCAGGCCCCCACTCATGTCCCACTCATGTCCCCCTGCACCCCCACCCCCCAGCAGTCAGGGGCACCTGCCAGCAGGCCCCCACACATGTCCCACTCATGTCCCCCAGCACCCCCACCCACCAGCAGTCAGGGGCACCTGCCAGCAGGCCCCCACCATGTCCCCCAGCACCCCCACCCTCAGCAGTCAGGGGCCCCTGCCAGCAGGCCCCCACTCATGTCCCACTCATGTCCCCCTGCACCCCCACCCCCCAGCAGTGCAGGGCACCTGCCAGCAGGCCCCCACTCATGTCCCACTCATGTCCCCCAGCACCCCCACCCCCAGCAGTCAGGGGTACCTGCCAGCAGGCCCCCACTCATGTCCCCCAGCACCCCCACCCCCCAGCAGTCACGGGCCCCTGGCAGCAGGCCCCCACTCATGCCCCACTCATGTCCCCCTGCACCCCCACCCCCCAGCAGTGCAGGGCACCTGCCAGCAGGCCCCCACACATGTCCCACTCATGTCCCCCAGCACCCCCACCCCCCAGCAGTCAGGGGCACCTGCCAGCAGGCCCCCACTCATGTCCCCCAGCACCCCCACCCCCCAGCAGTCAGGGGCCCCTGCCAGCAGGCCTCCACTCATGTCCCACTCATGTCCCCATGCACCCCCACCCCCCAGCAGTGCAGGGCACTTGCCAGCAGGCCCCCACTCATGTCCCCCAGCACCCCCACCCCCAGCAGTGAAATGGCGATTCCATGACACAAACCAAAAGTCAACTATGTGCATCAACACATGTCTGCCACACGAAGGCAGGCGGTAGCATCCCTGTGCATAAAAAAAATGTGCGCTATCAAAAAGCACGTATATACAGCTCTGATGAATTTTGCATACTGTGGCCCTCCTGGACAAATGACGTGCAAAGGGGTACGAGACAAACACGGACACCCGCTGTGTCAACAATAGCGTGTATTTCGTGGGTGCGAAGGAAGTTTCACACGCAATTGTGCCTGGGCGAGCGGGGTACGTTTACTTCAGGGGCTCGCGGGAAGTTGGGCTCGCGGGAAGTTGGGCTCGCGTGAAGTTTTACACGTGATTGGGCCTGTGCGAGCGGGGTACGTGTAAATCTGGGGTGGGCGGGGAAGTACAGGAGGCAAATGCGCGGAACGCCCACACGCACGCACCAAGAAAGACGCGCTAATCCGGAAACACGTACGCCAGCAGGAAGCAGGCGTACGTGGACCCGCGCAGCATAAAAGTTCGCGCAAACAACAAGCAAGCTCAGACGCCAGGATGAACATACCGTTCCTAGAAGCAGTGGTCGTGGGATACCGCAGGAGGAGGATAGTCAGGCCCAGAATTTTCACACCCAGAACCAGCCTTTTTGGCATGTCTGATGACCAGGTGTATGGGAGGTACAGGTTTCCACCTCACATAATACTCGACCTGGTCAGTGAGTGGGAGGATGATCTCACATCACCCACCCTCTGCTCCCAAGCACTCAGCCCCCTGGAGAAGGTCCTCAATGTACTGCACTTTTTGGCCACTGGATCATTTCAGCAGACAAATGCCATAGTGGGGGGGGTGTCACAGGCCACACAGTCACGCTGCCTACACCAGGTCTTGGCCATCATGACTGCACGCCCATCATTGCGCAGGCACATATACCTGCCCAGAACACCTGCAGAAAAGCAGGCTGTCATCCAGGATTTCTACGGGGTGGCACAATTCCCCAAAGTCCTAGGTACCATTGATTGCACCCATGTGGCCCTACGTCCCCGCACGGCATCAGAGCACATCTATAGAAGCCGCAAGCACTGGCATTCCATCAACGTGCGGGTAGTATGGGATGCCAGGGGAATCATCACCGCAGTATATGCCAACTATCCAGGGTCCACCCACGACAGTTTCATTTACAGAATGTCAACCCTAAATCGGGACCTAGAAGCTGGGCGGCATGGCGATACATGGCTGCTCGGTGAGAATAAATGCCACAGCACATGCATGCATGCCAGATACTGAGTAATGTCACAACCCCACTAATGATACCCATCACCACCTCCCCAGGGGACAGTGCCTACCCTCTGAGCACCCACATGATGACACCAATTCGGAACCCCACCACGCCATCCGAGGTAAGATACAACACATCCCATATTGCACCCCGGGGCATAGTGGAGCACACATTCGGAGTGCTCAAGTCACGCTTTCGCTCCCTTGACCGTTCTGGGGGCAGCTGTTTTACGCTCCCCCAGTAGTTTGCAGGATCATAGTGGCAGCATGTGTCCTGCACAACGTTGCAACACGCCAGGGCCTACCGGTGGACATAGTGGTGCCCCCACATCCCCAACCACATGCACGCCTGCTGCGCATGGGAGGGGAAAGGGCACGGGGTGAGGCAGCCCGAACACAGCTGGTGGCTAATTACTTCACTTAGAATCACACCCCTGTGGAGTGCACACAGCCCTGCCACATACCAGCTGACAATTATTGATGATGACATGAGGGACAGTCAACTGTCACAACCATACCATCCTGAGATTGGTCACCTGGAAGTGTCACAATGTGTGCATCCCTACCTACAGAAACACCACCAATGCTGTGTCATCAAAAGACACATATGCTGCTAAATGCATGAACCCCTTGCAAAATACAACATGAGAACAGTGCCATGTCACCCAACCCCTCCCAAGCACCGCCACCCAACACACCATGGCATGTCATGGCATGTCATGCTATGTGAGAGCAAACAAAGCAATCCCAAAAACCTGACACAAGTGTCACAAAGTACAGTGTCCCTAATGGACACACAATATGCTCCTAGTAATGTTGAACTAACAACACACATGACCAAATACTTACCAACTAAACAATGCATCTAGACAAGTTCAAACATTTCTAAAACATGACAGTACTAAGTTAAAGTAGTCCTAGTCATGCAACCTGAATATGCCACCACATCGCCCCCTTCAAACTGTAGTCTTGCAGCCTTCAAAACTGGTCTGTGTACTGCATACAACATGAACTCCATCTCCAAAGTAGACGGCCTTGTGAAGACATGAGGAATGAACCTGCAAATTCAGAGGGAGACATGGAAGCAAAATCATACATTAATACACCATGCAGTGTACAATACAACAACAATATACACAAGGAATGTCTACACAGTATTGACTACAGACTGCCCACACAGCTCATGGGAGCCCAACGTCACTGTGTACATCACTTCACTACTTTGTCACACCCTTTGCAAGCCCATGGAAACGGGAAGCAGGAGGGGTATGTGTCTCATGAACCCAAGCATCTAACCCAAACTCAGGACAAGCCTGCATGTGCCCAGCCAGAATACAGTGGATGCCCACGGGAGCCACACAAGGCAACACACTGTCAAATTATTTTTAAAAAAAGTCAAAAATCAAAAATCAAAAATCAAAAATGGCCATGTGGGGGCTGGGGTGGGGGCACCCAGGAGGTCCGAGGACAGGGTGCGCACCAACAGCCACCTGTGTGGATGTTGGGAAAAAAAACACCTCCATGGGCTCATGGCCTGCACGGCTATGCCAATGTGGGAGAACTGCTGCTGTCGCTCTCATGACCCTCTTTTGCTGCATCAGGAGGTGGTGGTGCTATGGGAGGCAGCCCACGCAAAGCCCTGGTATGGTCCTCCATGGCAGCAAGCATGCGGGTGTGGAAGGTCTCGTTCTGGAGGATTATAGTGCGGAGATCCCCATGCAACACCTGACGTGATGCCCGGATCTCCTCCTGAGTTGCCCGCATCTCAGCTGAGAGCGTACTTGTGAGGTGCTCCAGCCGCTGTTCTGCCCTAAAATTAGCGGAAGTCTCAAGCTCAAGAAGAGTCTGCCTGAGGTTATGGAGTTCTTCACTCAGGGCTTCCCTGTGGGCCTGGGACTCTATTGAGAAGGATTGGCGCAGAGTCTCCAGTGCCGCCCGTCGGTCCCTGTTGGAACATGTCTTCCCTGTGTGATTGGCAAATTGAGTCTGTTGCCTGCTGTAGTTGCTCCATCTGCCTTTCAGGGGGGATAATTGAAGTGGCCTCCCTCTCCATTGCCTGAGCCATCATTTCAACTGATGCTGACTGTTGGGTTGCCATAGCGTACATGGAGTTCTCCCATACGCTATTGCCTGGTGGCGTATGGCCACCGCGTCGAAGGGCACCACACCTGTTTGGGGCAAGGCGATGTGCACCTTGCTGTGCTGGCACCGCCTGAGGCTGCAGGACTGCATTCCCCCTCTGATCTGCTGGCCCAGGAACAGGATCAGATGCTGTGGAGTGTGACCCTGCATCAATAACCGCCAAAGGCGCCTCTACTGGTGCAGGTGGGTTGGCCAGAACAGAATCCCTGCTAGAAACACTTACTGTGACGGCACATCATCCGAATCAGCACCTGAATAGAGGTCTGGGGAGGTGCACCCAGAGACACCCCTGGAAAGTTTGGTCTACAGGAGGATGGGTTCTCGCCCACCACCACACCACATCCCCCGCTGGTGCCCGGTCGTGCCTGGGATTCCTCCTGGGTCTGCACCATCTCCTGAACCTCAACAGCATCAAGTGTGTCATCCCCTGCAAAAACATGAAAGAGAAAACATGCAAACAGGCATTAGCACCATAGCACACAAATAGGCCTGTCAAGCTACAGAACCAGTACATGATTCACACATGTCCCACATGACTATAACCCTCCCATGCCTGCACTGTCACTGAGTAGTAAGGGCAGGCAAAAGGCAGACACTGATGACACCAATATGGGAGAGCAACACATTTGCTGCATGCTGGGTAGCACTGCCATCACACATTGGCCTGTGAGTGGCATGTCCAATACACATAAATGACACCTGGCAGCACACAGATGGCATTTAGCATAGCCATGGTACATTTGACAAGTCGAGCCATATGTCAGTGATTGAGTACTGTCACCCATCCATGTGAGATGGACATGATGACATGAAAAATGCTGCATACTGTGACTAAGTACACATGTGCCACTCACTGCAACACATGCAAGGTACAAGAATACAGTAATAGTTGGCTGATCTATTTTTCCTCACATTGACATCGCAGGAAACATCTGTCATTTTCCACATGCAAACAGGCACTCATCTAAACATTTGTGCTGGCCAATACTCCATCAGCCTGAATGATCTCATTGTGTACATAACCAGGTAAAGCATTGCCCCAGTGTGGCCAGTAAACAATGACCGAAGCATATCACATATGTCACAATATGGTTGATAAATGTCTAGCAAAAAAGCGGAGAGTGGAAAATATTATCCTGAAGGCACACTTTCAAATTCTGACCAATGTAGTTGCAAGATGGCAGTACAAGGTCAACTGCACAATTGTGGACCTAATAGGATACTGTGGGCAGAAGGGATGCAGTCATAGCCAAATACAAGGCACGTGATCCCATGTGAGGAAGGAAATGGGTGACCCATAACACTCTGGAGTACACACCCTCACCTGGCACTCAATCAGAACCCGTCACCCAAAATACATACACATGCACTACACACACATGCATGGGCACTCACCGGACAATGGTTCGTAATCAGGTAGTTCTCCCACACCTCGGATCTGTTCCTCTGTGACGAAGGTCCCAGCAACAGACTCATGTTCAGTGAGTTCATTGTCCTCTTGTGGAGACCCACCGCCAGTCACCAGAGAAGCGCATGATTTGAAGCCAGCTTGTCCTTTGCTCTGCGTTTCAGGTCGTTCCACCGCTTGTAGCAATCATCAGCTGAGCGCCTCACAAATCCAAGGGCACTTATGTGGTTGGCGATGGTCTGCCAGTGTGCCTTACGTTGACCAGGTGTGGTCTTGAACCCTGCAGTCACCACCATTTCGTGGCTATGTTGCGACACACAACTCACAAGTGCATTAAGCTCCGCTTCATTAAAGCAAGGCTTCCTTGACGTGCCGGAGTGTGTAGCCGTGCCTGGGGTCTCAGCCTGTCGTGCCATAGCACCCTTCTTCCTCTTTTTAGAAGGTGGAGCGGAGCCAGAGTGGCTACGCTGCTCTGGTCAGTAGGGGCAGAATCACTGGTGGACTCGGTTGTTGGAGTGTGCAAATGCACATTGACCATAGGACTTGGTGCAGGCATTGTCTGAAGTGTGATGTTGGCAGGGGGAACATCAGTATGATGGACCAGGACCGACACTGTCCTGGCTGGGAGAGTCAGAGCTGGGGCGGATGGAGCTGCAGCTGCCCCTGCAGCCTCACCACCCTGCATACTTGGGGCAGCAGATGACAAAGCTGCCCCAGATCCACGTGCCTTGGTGACAACTTGCACCGCCACACGTGGCCTAGACTTGCTGACCTGGAAGTCAGCCAGGGAGTCATACTGTGCCAGGTCAGGTGCCACAATGGGCTGGTCCAACAGGGGCTGAGCTGGGATGGTCTCAGCCACGTTTCCCTCAACCATGGGGGGGGGCATGGGTGTCCCTAATTGGTCCTCCACACATGGGGGTCTAGGGGCACCCTGCAAATCCTGGCCTCATCCCCTACCGCGCCCACCACGTCCACCTTTTGAAGGTCGGCCACCTTTGCCTCCCTTTCCGCTTGGTCGCCTCCCAACCATGGCACTGATGTTGTTGTGCGTATGGGAGGAGCAGTAAACTATTGTCCTGGGCAATTGGGGGTCAAAGGGGTAGGGTACTAGATGGAATTCGTACCCTAGTGCTCTAACAAGGCTGTCTGTGACCCCTGGGGGAAGATGACGGGTCACGCAATGCACAGGCAGCCCAAAAACAAAAATAAACGTGCACGCAACCCCTCGTAGACCACGTGCGTGGAAAAATGAACCCGCACTACGCTGTGGCACCCAGAAACACAAAAATAAGCGTACGCATAATATACACAGCCTACAATGACCTCTGAAGGGGAGTGCGACACACGGGGCAAGCACAGTTGCTAAGTACGTGTGGAACTCACCGTCTGCCTGGAATAAGAACGGGAAAAATATGTGCGTGTGCGCGTTGGCAACACCCCCACCAAAAGAAGAATTGTACGCTGTCTGAGGAGACAGGACAAAAGGAGAAGTGAACACTGTTTGAGGAAACAGGCCCAAAAAAAGTAGAAAAATGAAAGCTGTCAGATGTAACAGGGAGTACGAACTTAAAACGCTGTGAAGTAATCGCGTGTGAACGGACAAGAAGTACAGAGTTCACCCACTCGCTCTCCACGAAAAGCACGTACAAGAAAATGGCGTTCTACACGTACCTTTTAAACCGGCCCACACGTACACGTCACTTACGCGTGTACGTGTCCTTTCCTCCAATTACATGCGCTGACACTCGGACGTGCAGCTTTTCCACGTGTGCTCTGTCATCACGTGCTATGAGGGAAACACCTGCGCGTGTCACGTCACAGACACGCTTACGCGATAAGGGCCTTTGGACCAATGAAATCACATACGTGCGCTGACGTGCTTACGCGCTAAGGGCCTTTCCTCGAATTATACGCTGACGTGCAAGATTTTCACGTGCCAAATCACTCCGTATCAAGCTGGCCACGCGTTCACACACGGAAGACCACGCTCCTGCCCAGAAGGCCAAATTACTGCCCCCAAAGCCCCGAGCACGCTCCCACCTGCCATCTGCTGCTGCCTGATTGCCTGCTGCCCACGTGCCCTGCCATTTGCTGCCTGCACGTCAGCCAGGGGTGCTGTTTCTCTGACCACCCCTGCTGGAACCGAAGACTCCCGACTGCTATTTCATCGCTCCACAGCCCAGCCCCAGGACCCAGTTGCCCACCCACACCTGCCTCTGGGGTTGCCATGTCGGGCACTACACCATCTGGCACCACTGGCAACCCCCAGCCAGAAAGCCAGAGGGGCACCAACTTCACTGCCACCGAAGTTGGTGTCCTGGTGGAGCAAGTCCTGGGGCAGTATGATTCCCTCTTCAGAAGTTCACACGCCGACAAGGAAGGACGGTCTCGGATCTGGACGGACATCGTGACTGCCATCAACGCGGAGGGGGTGGCAGTCCGTGACTTCCAACATGTCAAGAAGCGCTGGGAGGACTTCAGGTCCAGGACCCTCAACAAGGCCCGGCGCCTCTTGAAGGCAGCGGATGCTAAGGGGCGCCGGGGCCACTTGTCGGAACATCAGATGAGGGTCCTGGAACGCATATGCCCAGCTCTCCACGTCCAGGTCTTTGAGAGGCAGACCCGTCTGGAGTCTAGCGGTAAGTGTAATTGCATACTGATTGGAAGCTGTTCGTGTGGTGGTGTGCCAGTAGTGTGCAGGTTGTACATGTGGTTTTGTAGTGCCATGTATGGATGTGTATGTACAGGGCTTTGAGGCTGACACATGCAAGTCCTTTCATGTGTGAGACACATGGATGGTGTATGTGTGGGTAAGCATGCAGGCCAAATGCAGATGTGTGAGCACACATGTTTGGATTACTGTGTATGTAAGTTGGCATGGTTGTGGTGTCACACATGGATATTGGTTCCAGCTGCATGTATCTGCACCGTGTACATGTGCATGTGTGTGTATTTGACATGGGTGCAACAGTGATGCAACATGGATGCATGTGAGACTGATATGTAGAAGACTGATTGCCAGATGTGACATGGATCCCAATCTCATCACTGCGACAGTTGGCGGAGGTGTACACATGCATGTAAGTGTGGTGGCGTGTGTGCATGTCTAGTGCACTCCCTGTGTTTCATGTGATGTCTGGCTCACCTTTGGCTGCTCATGCTGTTGTATGTGTATGGATGGTGATGGCTGTTGCAATATGGCTGTGGAATAGCTCACGTGTGTGAGTTTCAATGATATGTGTGTTGGGGATTGTGATGCCATGTCTGAAGTTTGACAATGCCACTCATGTACAACTGTCATGTGTGTATGAGTCCATTGTACAGTGCCCTGATGCCTGTCTCCTATCTCTCCCTGTCTGCAGCGTCAACTGATGAAGAGGGCGGAGAAGGTGCTGTGGAGCACAGTGGCAGGGATCGCACCACCAGCTGGAGACGCAAGGCCCGGCTCCCCTCCCAGGTTGTCATCTCGTTGGGGAGTGAGGAGTCCGGTGCCGTGTCCCAGGTCGCAGCTGCCGAGGGGAGGTCCAATAGGCGGAGGTTGGAGTTGGACTCCTCGGCAGCTGAAGGGGCAGCTGAGACCCCACAGGGCCCGACGGATGAAGATGTCACAGAGTCATCCAGGTTGGTGGGGGGTTTGTTGGAGGAGGAGGCCGTGCAAGGGACAGAGACGGGGTCTGGAGGTGGGGATTCCACTGGTGCTAGTGGTGCAGTGCAGGGGCAGGGACAGGAGGCAGCACAGGCCGCCGCTGAGGTGCCTGTGTGCAATCCTGTCCCCGATCCTGTGACTGCATCATCTTGCACCAGCAGGGATATGTATGTCCAGAACCGTTCTCAGGTAGGGGATTGGCTTACATCAACTGGCCTTCCTCTCCCTGCGGATGTAGCTATCCGGCACCGGGTTGAGCCTGTCCTGGGTGGGGTGGCATTGCGTCAACGTGCCATGCGAGCTGACCTGTAGTCTTTTCATGAGGAGACTGCACGTCTTCTCGCATGGCTCGTTGACCGCGTTGACCCCCTGGGACAGCTCACCAGGGCCGGATTCCTCCATTTTCTGGACCTTGTTCCGACCCCCTCCTCAACTGAACCCCCTATGCGCCAGTCATCCTCCCTGCCATCATCCCACCCATGTCTCACCTGGGTGCTCTGTGGAGCTGCCTCTGACCCTGCGGCCAGGCTGGTGGAGAACACATCCCTGCCACAGTCGGGAGTCGGACGTCCAGCAGGGGTGGCCACCTCAACAACTGCACCCGAGCTGGAGGAGGATGTGCAGGCAGCAGGAGCGCCAGGGCACAGGCAGCGGCACAGCAGCAGCAGCAACAAGGTGGGAGCCATGATGGCTCGGGGCCTTCATCATCGGAGGGGCAGGCATGCGCCGCAGGGCAGGAGGACCCTGGACGGGAAGTGTCTTCCATGTGGCAGCGGTTGGGCCAGCAGATAGATGCGGAGGCACGGCTCACGATGGTCAGGACGGAGAACTCCATGCGTAGGGCCCTGAGGCGGGCCGAGTGCCTCGAAGCCATTCGCAGGGACCTGTAGTTCCAGATGTCATCGTCGCGGCAAACCCTCGGGGCCATGGAAGAGGACCGCCTCCGGGACATCGAGCAGGAGTTCGATGATGGCCTGGCCTGGGACATCAACATGTGAGCCATTGGACTTGCGTTAGTGTTAGGTTTCCTTTGTTTTTTTCTTTATTTTGGTTGCGCTTGGACAATGCACCACGTTTCTGTATATAGTTTTTCATTAGGTAGTATTTTTGATAGGTTTCATTTCTTCAGTTGGGATCATGGACCCTGGATTGTTCATCTGTATATACTTCACTATTGGATTAATCTCTTTTCTTTGGATTTCCCCATGGAGGAATGGTATGTTTTTCCCTTGGATTTGATTTGTTGGACTGTGAATTTGGACATCTTTCCTTTGGATTATGATTTCTTGTTTTTCATTATTTTATGGACATGCAGCTTTTCTTTTTTTATTCCCATTGTTGTTTGTTTGATTTTAATTCCATTAATGTTGCTTTTAATACATTTTTTTCTTCATACTTCGATGTGTGGTATTATCTCATTGGTTTCATGCATGTCATGATATGGGTTTTCACATTCACTTGCAACCATTGTGTGTGTGTGACGGACATGTGTTCATTTACATACTTGCCATTGGGGTTGTATCATGTAATTGCCTTTTCTATGTGGATGGATGCAATACTTGGTTGGGTCTTTGGGCTGTGGAGGCTGGCCATAAGGGCCATGATTGAGGATCGTCATGACCTGGGGGCAGGGGGACATGAGTGGGGGCCTGCTGGCAGGTGCCCTGCACTGCTGGGGGTTGGGGGTGCAAGGGGACATGAGTGGGACATGAGTGGGGGCCTGCTGGCAGGTGCCACTCAGTGCTGGGGGGTGGGGTTGCAAGGGGACATGAGTGGGACATGAGTTGGGGCCTGCTGGCAGGTGCCCCTCAGTGCTGGGTGTGGGGGTGCAAGGGGACATGAGTGGGACATGAGTGGGGGCCTGCTGGCAGGTGCCCCACACTGCTGGGGGGTGGGTGTGCAAGGGGACATGAGTGGGGTCCTGCTGGCAGGTGCCCCACACTGCTGGGGGATGGGTGTGCAAGGGGACATGAGTGGGGGCCTGCTGGCAGGTGCCCCACACTGCTGGGGGGTGGGTGTGCAAGGGGAAATGTGTGGGACATGAGTGGGGGCCTGCTGGCAGTTGCCTCGCACTGCTGGGGGTTGGGGTACAAGGGCACATGAGTGGGACATGAGTGGGGGCCTGCTGGCAGTTGCCCCACACTGCTGGGGGGTGGGTGTGCAAGGGGACATGAGTGGGGGCCTGCTGGCAGGTGCCCTGTACTGCTCGGGGGTGGGGGTGCAAGGGGACATGAGTGGGGGCCTGCTGGCAGGTGCCCTGCACTGCTGGGGGGTGGGGATGCAAGGGGCCATGAGTGGGACATGAGTGGGGGCCTGCTTTCAGGTGTCCCGCACTGCTGGGGGGTGGGTGTGCAAGGGGACATGAGTGGGGGCCTGCCGGCAGGTGCCCTGCACTGCTGGGGGGTGGGGGTGCAAGGGGACATGAGTGGGGCCCTGCTGGCAGGTGCCCTGCACTGCTGGGGGTTGGGGGTGCAAGGGGACATGAGTGGGACATGAGTGGGGGCCTGCTGGCAGGTGCCCCGCACTGCTGGGGGGTGGGTGTGCAAGGGGACATGAGTGGGGGCCTGCTGGCAGGTGCCCTGCACTGCTGGGGGGTGGGGGTGCAAGGGGACATGAGTGGGGGCCTGCTGGCAGGTGCCCTGCACTGCTGGGGGTTGGGGGTGCAAGGGTACATGAGTGGGACATGAGTGGGGGCCTGCTGGCAGGTGCCCCGCACTGCTGGGGGGGTGTGCAAGGGGACATGAGTGGGGGCCTGCTGGCAGGTGCCCCGCACTGCTGGGGGGTGGGTGTGCAAGGGGACATGAGTGGGGGCCTGCTGGCAGGTGTCCCACACTGCTGGGGGGTGGGGGTGCAAGGGGACATGAGTGGGACATGAGTGGGGGCCTGCTGGCAGGTGCCCCGCACTGCTAGGGGGTTGGTGTGCAAGGGGACATGAGGGGGGCCTGCTGGCAGGTGCCCCACACTGCTGGGTGGTGGGTCTATCACAGGGCCTATCACATGTGAAACTTGCCCGCACCCAAGTAATACACGTACCCTGCTGAAATCGCGTGTGGAACTTCCCGCGCACCCCAGTAATACACGTACCCTGCTGAAATCGCGTGTTAAACTTCCCCGCACCCCAGAAATACACGTACCCTGCTGAAATCACGTGTGGAAATTCCCGCGCACCCCTGTAATACACGTACCCTGCTGAAATCACGTGTTAAACTTCCCCGCACCCCAGAAATACATGTACCCTGCTGAAATCGCGTGTGGAACTTCCCGCGCACCCTAGTAATACACGTACCCTGCTGAAATTGCGTCTTAAACTTCCCCGCACCCCAGAAATACATGTACCCTGCTGAAATCGCGTGTGGAACTTCCCGCGCACCCCTGTAATACACGTACCCTGCTGAAATCGCGTGTTAAACTTCCCCGCAGCCCAGAAATACACGTACCCTGCTGAAATCGCGTGTGGAACTACCTGCGCACCCCTGTAATACACGTACCCTGCTGAAATCGCGTGTTCAACTTCCCCGCACCCCAGAAATACACATACCCTGCTGAAATCGCGTGTGGAACTTCCCGTGCACCCCTGTAATACACGTACCCTGCTGAAATTGCATGTTAAACTTCCCCGCACCCCAGAAATACACGTACCCTGCTGAAATCGCGTGTGGAACTTCCCGCACACCCCTGTAATACACGTACCCTGCTGAAATTGCATGTTAAACTTCCCTGCACCCCAGAAATACACGTACCCTGCTAAAATCTCGTGTGTAATTTCCCGCGCTCACCTGTAATACACGTACCCTGCTGAAATCGCGTGTTAAACTTCCCCGCACCCCAGAAATACACGTACCCTGCTGAAATCGCGTGTGGAACTTCCCGCGCACCCCTGTAATACACATACCCTGCTGAAATCACGTGTTAAACTTCCTCGCACCCCAGAAATACACGTACCCCTCTGAAATCGCGTGTGGAACTTCCCGCGCACCCCTGTAATACACGTTCCCCGCTCAGCGTTTGCTGTTTGGCAGCCCTGTATACTGGTCCAGGGTTAGCGCAGCCCTTTGCGCTGAATTGGGAATTTTGATGGCTTTTCCTTGCACAAGGGCGTTCTTGGGGGCGTAACTGGCGCTGCTGCAGGGTCGCTGTGCCACTCTGCGCCACGGCTGGTTTTGGAGGCTAAAATCCATTAATACGCTGTGCGCGGATATCGATTTAAGCGCACGCGGCTGGCGCAGACATTCTCACGCGCACACTGTGCGCTAGCCGCGTGCGCCACTTTTGTGCGAAATTCTATGAATTACCCTGTATAAGGTAGCAGATATAAAGCACAATATACATACATTTAACATCCTTTAGGTATGTACCACATAGAGTAGGCCTCAGAATAAAGGTAGTTTCATAGGCCATTTAGATTTATTAGGCCTCAGAAATACATGGATAATTCTGCACAGTAAAATGCATCCAATTTCAGCTCACATTAGAGAGGCACACAGACTAGGTCAGCAGTACAGTGTACAGTTGTGCTGCGATTGGTCAGAGCAGAGAGGCAAAGCTAATTCCCAAGCACCAGATGAGGAGTAGTGACTTAATCAGGTGTTACAACGTTATAAAAAGCACATGAGAAAGAGTTGTGAGACAGGCATGGTATCAAGAGAGACAAAGACTCAAAGATGTTAATTTCAAAACCTGAGGTTCCTGGGTTGGTGTAATGCCTAACTAGCCCTAACTCTAAAGGGGTGGTTCCCTTAACTGATGTTTAAAGGCTTAGACGTCAGATAGTCCAAAATAAAAATGTGATAGGAAGTCTTAAAAAAGGGAGAACACAGTGGTTTAACAGAAAATAGGAAACCAATGTTGGTTTCAGGTGGTCTTCTCACCAGGTGTAGGTTAGTCAATGTTACATAAATGAGTTAAATCCAAAAGGGCTGTTTGTAAGACCTTCTTCACAGAGCCCTTGCAATTTTCTCAAATACTTTTAGCGTCTTTGGTTCCTTGTAGTTCCCGTCCCCAAGCTTCAATTTGCAACACCTCAAAAGAAACATAACAGTTCCTTTTGCAACTTCTCATGGTTCCCTTCCCAAAACTTCAATCCTTTCAATACTACAAAACAACAAGTCTCCAACTTTGTTAGGCATCTCAGGGTTCCCTTCCCCAATCTCAGGCCACTTTCATTTTCCAACACAAAATTCAGTTTTGTCATGCTGTACTTTGCTTTTCCTTCCGAATCCTTCAGTATCATAAAATAATAGGTATTCCACTTTGTTAGACCACTCAGGGTCCCCTTCCCAAGCTTATCTGGATGTACCTATTCGTTTCAGGTACAGTTATTTCACACATACTTCACTTGTGGAGTGCAATCAGGGACTTTCGAAACCGCCTGGTTCTTTGTTCCTCCTAGGTGTGATGACTCTGATCTGTAACCCCTCTCTTTATTCCCTGCTCCTCCTTTTAAACCTTTCACCTTCAGGTGCTGCCTGAACCCCTCCTTGTTCTTCTTTGCTTCTTCCTCTTGCACACTTGCACCTTCCCTTTGCTGTTCCTTTTGTTCCACAGTGCACTCTTGCACCTTCCTTGGCTTTCTTATTGTGCCCTTTGCGCACCTTACGTACTTTCTTTTCCTTCAGCATGCACCCTTGCACCTGTCTGTTTCTTTTCACGTGCTTCCTGCACACTGACACACTGTCATTTCTTTACTGTGCACACTCTGCACTCTTTAAAAGTCTTTATTCCACTTTTCCTCGTTTACACTGTTCAAATGCCTTTCTTTCACTTTACTTTTCTTTTGCGTCACTTGCGCAACTTCCTTCTTTCTTTTTCTCTTATTCTGATTATATCTTACACTTTTCTGCCCTTCATACACTTTATCTCACCTTCCGCTTCATGCCGCTTTAAAACTGTGGGGGTCATACCGAGTTGGGCGGTAAGGGTTTACAGGCACCGGTAAGGATGCCAGTACCGGTAAACCCTTACCGCCCTATTCTGAGGTCCCTTAGAGGGTCCCAGCAGGAACGGGTGGTCTGACCACCCGTTCTCTGCGGTTCCCGTTAAGGGACCTTGGAGCTAATAACGGGCCCGCAATTTGCGGGCCCGTTATTAGCACCTTCCCCATTCCCATTGAGCCCTATCGGGGCTCAAATGGGAATGGGAAATGGTTTACTGAATGGGGACTTACCGGGTCCTCCAGGATCGGAATGACCCGGTAAGTCCCCATTCAGCCAGACCGGAACCGGTATTGGAGGCAGCCATGGTGCTAATAGCACCATGGCTACCACCAAACTCGGAATGACCCCATGTGTCTTTCTCCCTCTCCGCTTCAGTCAAACTCACGCTCCCAAGTTTCTCCCACTCACCGGGCAGCGTTGCATTAAAAAGGAGTCCCTCTGGATACACAGGGTTGATGTCAGGATCTCACCACCTGCCCCTCAAACTCCCTTGGGACTGTCACACATCCCAAGGGAACAAGCATTTTACTGAACTCCACCAGCAGGATACTGGCTGCTTAACTATGGCTCCTTGGAGGCACTGCTCCCTAGCCACGCTGCAGCCTCTCACAAACATTGTGCCAGCATCTCAGCACACCATTCTCTTCCGGGCTACCACAGCTGCTGCTCTCTGCTCCTCTGCTTCTTGGTTCTGGACATCATCCCAAGCTCGCTCGCCTCCTTGTGAAAAACAAAATCTTTTATAGTTGAAAACACTGTCATGTGGAGTCAGGTGTGAATGGTCATTATTAAATTCCTGACCTTGCCTGACCCCATTAGTGGTACAAGGTTTTTCTATAGTAGGTTTCCATTAATTTCCATATGCTGTTTCTATGGGTAATCTTCACTGTTCCAGGTTGCCTCGTCCTCGTCCCAGTATTGATTGAAAATGGGGAGGGGTGATGGAAGGGTTTTGAAGGATATATCTACTTCCTGCTACTCTATAAGGGAATTGACATGGACATAGCGAAATCCTCTACCCTTGTTTTCCCTAAAGGGGATGGTTTCCCCCTTCCATATTCCCGATGGTTGATTATACAAACATGAGTCTTGATGGAATTCCCTGTGATCTAAATTGGTAGAGGATGAATGGAAATTAATATCACACTTCTCTCTTTGTTTTAGTTGGTTTTCCTTCCTTCCCCACCTTGGCCAATACACTCTTTCCTTCCTCCCCCTTGGGTCATGTATGACAGGATTGGAGCTGGGGAAAATTAGACCTGGATTAGGGTGACTGGGATCAATGCATCCCATGAAAGCGTACAGGAATTACTCTTCCTCTTCTATCACCCCATCAGAACACTCAGCCTCGTCTGGGGGTATTCCCACAAAGGCAACCCCGGGTTCCCCTTCCCAGGGATCCTCCCTCACTCGTCCACCCCCAGGGTTGGGATCCAAGAGCGATGGCCCTCCCCTCCTCACCTGAATAGAGGACTCTCTGGGTCTTAATGGGTGAATACCCCTAGGTTTTGCACATATCCTTCCCCAAGGACACCGGACACCCGCTGTATGGCTATTGGAAGAGATTTTTCAGTTTGTTCCTCTGGTCTGTAGGACATGTCCAGATTTCCGAGTCGAAATGGAAAGACTCTTCCTGCTAATGGTAATTAGAATAAAATCTGGGGCCTCTAGTTTGAACAACTTGAATGAGAGGGGAGAACCCTGGAAAATATCTCCCAATTATTAGCTCTTCCGGTAGACCTGGTATCTCTGCGGATGTGATGACGGTATCACTATTCCGGATTTGGATGGTGATAGGGATCTTGGGATAGATTTCTTGATTCCCATGTACAAAGGTGATTCAAAACCTTGTCCCTTGTGGAAATGGAAAGACTCTTCCTGCCAATGTTAATTAGAATAAAATCTGGGGCCTCTAGTTTGAACAACTTGAATGAGAGGGGAGAACCCTGGAAGATCTCTCCCAATTATTAGCTCTTCCGGTTGACCTGGTATCTCTGCGGATGTGAGGACGGTATCACTATTCCGGATTTGGATGGTGATAGGGATCTTGGGATAGATTTCTTGATTCCCATGTACAATGGTGATTCAAAAACTTGTCCCTTGTTTGATGTTATCAAGGGGGACCAGGTTGGTTCTTATTATGGTCTGCTTACTGCCTGAATCAATGAGGGCCTGTACTGCCATCCCATTGACCATAACAGTTACATGGTAGATGTAGTGGGGATGTCACAGTAACATGGACTTCTTGTTTCTATCTCTTCTCTCTGTTCTTCCCACTTCTCATCTATTAAACATCCAATTTCCATTGTTTTTCTTTTAGTTTTGGGGTCAGTTTTGAGCTAAATGTCCATGCTGTTTAGATGAGAAAAAAACAAGTGAGATAGACTTACTTGGTTTGCTTTCTTTCTTTCTTTATTTCTTCTTTGCCTCAGAACTCTGGTCTTTTATCTGACTTTTCTCAGACGTAATGTTCCCTGGTTCTTACAAAGGTTTGTGTCTTATCCTGTTAAGAGGGATACGGATGGGTAGTCCCTCAACCCTTCTTTTTTTCATCACTGCAAGGAATGGAAATGTCGGCTTAATTCTGCATGATTTTGAGCAGAATACAGCTAGGTTTCTCACAGAGTGTAAGAGATGCTCAGGGGATGGGCAAGGAACAGAAAGGCAGCAGGTTCCTAGGCCTGAAGCAAGTACAACTTGTAACAAATAATGTGCCTGTCCATTGCTTTAGAAACTAGCAAGTCAAAGATCACAGCTGCAGAGAATAAGAAAGCTAGTAGAAGGGTGCATAGACAAGTTGATCAAGCGTAAGAAACATACTGCCCCCTGTAGGAAAACATCTACCTAGGAACCTAGGAGTGGAATTAAAAATACAGAATAACGTGTACCCACCGAGAGGTCAGCATTCAGGGCCAAGTGAAGCCGAAAGGTCCTTCTACATAATACACAGTAAATTAAAGATAACCTATTGATTCCGGACAACCCCTGAAGTATATGTATTCATTTGCAATAGGGGCATACATCTTCATGCATATACAAACACACTATTTAGATGTGCACACCGTCCCAGGGTAAGCGGTCCAGAAGCACGCCCCATGGAGTCATGTAGGCGCATCACGAGAAAGGAAAGAGAAGGGTTACATGTTTCCAATGAGAGTTGCAACATTAACTGTTACTTGAATAGTCACAAGGGTGAGAACGGTAAATTAGTGCCAACCTTATGTG
Organism: Ambystoma mexicanum; assembly: GCF_040938575.1. Classification (NCBI taxonomy): domain Eukaryota; kingdom Metazoa; phylum Chordata; class Amphibia; order Caudata; family Ambystomatidae; genus Ambystoma; species Ambystoma mexicanum. The sequence continues at coordinate 1,078,563,278 of NC_090936.1, read as the reverse complement.
TCCCATGAAAAAGGATGTGAACTATTATTTTTTGTTGCCACACTATGCACACCTCACAATTCTATTGGCTAATGATGATGGAAGCGACCCACCACAGGACATCCGAAGGGATATAGCCAATCAGCAATCAAGTTGTATGTCAAGCATTTTAGTCTGTGAACTGTCCAATCAAAACGGTATGAAACTAAATGAACCCATCATGAGATCATTATCAAGAAGTAGTCATTAGAAGGGTCACAAGCGATATGATAGGCAACTAGGGCTAGGTATTGTGTGGAATCACCTATAGCACAACCAAGACTGTCCAATCAGCAAATGTAAATATACAGGCATCTTGAAACATAGTCTAAGACTTCACTCCACTTCTTATGATATAAACCACAATTTAATGAAGTAATGTTGAATGATTTGTGAATTGTTCCCAGCTGTGGTTGCATGTAATAAATGTTTGGGTTTTCTTGCTTTCTTGCACTTTTATTGGCTCATTGGATTATTTTACAATACTGATTGTTGGGCCTCGCCCTACATTTGGTGACCCAAATGATGTGATTCCAGGATTTTTCAGAGGCCCGGAGCTCCTCTGCTGCATTTTCCTGGGTAAGCAGCACCTGTATGCAGGGAGCAGAAACTTTGGAGACCACCAGGACATAGTCATAACACTGCGTTAGTCTTGAACTGATATATCATGGTTTTCCACTGGATTGGGTTGAACATCTTAACAATATGTTAGTGATGAATTTAAATGTGATTTATCATTGACAAGAGAGTGGATTGCTGACTCTGGTCACACTACTAATATTTGAAGATTACCCCAATATTCTACTTATGTCTAAGCACATTAATCTATGTATGCATATGAAATGTTCACCATTGGGAGAGTCCCATGCACATTTGTCATGTAGGATTTTCAATGAAGAAATGTCATCTAAGTGTAACTCATTACGAGTCAGCTCACCTTTTGAATGTGGTATATATTTCAATACATGGTAAGATCAGTAGACTGCTACACTAAATTGCCACCCAGGTTTTAATAAAAACCTAATATGCTTTCCATAACTCTAACTTATGTAAGCGTTAACACACTGTTTTAATGTCCTTAGATACAAGCAAACAGCCATTCCATGATGGTTTCCTTTATTTTGAGTTCTGCTCATACAAATGTGATTATGGTCACGTGACCAGGGTGAGACGCATTCTGCGTGCCCAACACTTCACAGACACCATTTGCTTATGAGCGAACGCGGGACGGGAGGATGTGATTTTACTGCTTCTTCCACCCGCGCTTCGCTTCCAGACAAAGATAGTAGGTAAGAGTGTTACGGAGAGGGGATTGGAGCGGGACACATTTTAGCTACTTAATTACACATAGGTTCCCATGAGTCAATTGCATTATATCAGACCCGGTTAAAATGCTTTGCAGGGTCAGCATGGTGACCAGCCATACATTCCCTGAATGTCAACAAGCTAGCCCAAAGGTGAGTCAATATTCCTCTTTTCTATACTAACGGATGCCAACTTGACTCACCAATATTATTTTAGTACCATGCCTTATTTCAAATTTGTATCCCTTATGGGGCTTGGAATAACATGACAGTGTGAAGATAGATCCCTCGCTGTTCTACCAACATTCAACGTACAACGTATGAGTGTAAAACACAATTTATTGAGCTATCAGTTTAGTGCTCTCTCCAGTCAAATCGTGTCTCAGTGAATGTAAAAGTTTTAACACATGCCCATAATAGTTATCCATTGAGGCATAATTAGACTCATTTCTTAATTCCAGGAAGGCTTTTAGTTTACATCACCTGAAGAAGAGAACCATTCTCGAAACGTGTAGTGAGGACAGTAAATCCCAAATAGGGCACACTTTATCAACTTGCTCATAATCGACATTGGGATTTTTCGTAAATGAACTCTTGCCATCAACAAGTGTCAATGCATATTCCTCATCTTTTGTGTCATTGATTTGATTGTTTATCTAATCTCAGAGTGAGAGATACTACTTATTTCTGTATGCATTTCTTTGGAAAACAAGTGCAACACACACACTACACTTGTAAAGATGATTCAATTTTTGTAAACTGTTATATTCGTCATATTTTATTGGACAAGCAATACTTTACCAATTTCGTGGTCTGAAAAATGTAATTTCAAATCTCTGATTTATACAAATGTCTTAAAATTGATCTTGTGTTATACTTGTTTAATTTCGGTGTATTCATATATGTATTTTCATCACTAATTGAATTATTGAGGGGTGTTCTCCCTATAAGCGAGCACTGCTATTCTCCTGATTGATTTTAGGAGACAATTGTGTATTTTTCTGTTTCATGTTATCCCCTTATCCAAGGATATTTTTAGCAGTTGCACCAGAAATAATATTTATATTGTTAAACCTTCTAAGAAATAAGGTAATTTGTGCATCCCTCCTACTCTGTTTATCAGACCACAAGGAGGCCAGCATGTGCCAGGATTGTCCAGTGGCTGCCTGATCGCTGAAAAGTTTGGAGCTGCCCCCAGTTGTGCTGTGTTAGATATATTTTGGGGTTCTATGTCCGTCCTATTTTTTGCTTATAGTGTTGAGACTGAATACTGCCTAATAATTATATAACCAGGGTCACTAACAACAACCAAATACTGGACTTAATACACTCTGAAAAAACGGCTCATGCCCTCCTGGGCTGTCTTATGTACAATACCACATTATGTCATTTTGGCTGTGTTTCAACAAATGTAAAACATGCAATTGAAATACAACACATTCATTCAGCCTCTATAGCTGAAACAATTCACTGCAGCTACTTTGTTTTGAGATATTTGTTACTGCATGCCTGCATCTCTCGATGCATGTCAAATCAAAGGGACTGAATGCAGAATAAATATGATGAGACTAAATTACATTTTTGAATTTGTTCTTTATCGTAAAATAGAATTATGCAAGTTACACAGAATGACACTTATGCCCACATTGTACTTCACAGTGCAAGTATGTTTTTCTTGCAATGGATTTCAGTGCTCTATCTGTGCAAAGCTCTGCCAATTGACCTTGGGTTTGTAACAAAACTTGGAAGGGCAAACATACTTTGAAAAATACCCAGCAAGATTTTGAAAAGTATGAACACAGAATGACATGTACATTTAAATTTGAATCTCTAATGCAGCACCTAAAATGAACTGAACTATTTGAGCTACATAGTATAATTCACTTCACCAACACCTCAATTAACCTCATATTTACCTAAATCTATTGGCGATATTCCTGACTCAGCATGGCAGTGAAATCTTCTGCAGTCTTTCTGCCTGCCTCGCACAGGGTCAACCCAGATAATGATTCTCGAGACTGCAGTTTTTCTAAGGATCGTCAACCAAGGAGAGAGACAGCCTCAATTTCAGACTTAGCCCACCAGACAGTCAGCTTGCAAGCACCAGCCTCAGTCTGCTCTGCAACCAGCACTTCTGCCTCCCAGTGTCCGTCAGTGTCAGAAGAGGAATGCCTCTGTACTCTGCCTCACAACCCGTTTTTATGAAAACCCCTTATCAATCACAAGCACCTCCCCTTGTCAAGCTCATCCCACTAAAGAAATCACGTGATTTCCCTTTCTCATTGTGCTAACTGCATTGCTGACGAGAAAATTAAACATTTCTCTTGCGCTTACTGCTCCAAGACAAAGCCATGTCTTTAGTAGAACCGATATACACATTTTTCAGCTAGATTCAGCCTGCACATTTAAAGTTAATTTGTCTTTCCCATTTCTAGAGCATTATGCATTTTCATTAGTCTGCATCCATCTTATTTTATGAGCTAGTTTGCACTAAATGTTATTATGGGATTCTGTTACATGTTAAATGGGGTTGGGTTAATTAGTATGTTAGATTTAGCTTAGTATTATATTAAGTGCATTTCAGTACATTGAAATATCATCATGAAGCAAAGTGATACATTTTAGCATGTGCTCTGTGCATTGACATCTATTTAATTCTCCCTGGGACTCACACTCTTGAGCCCAGCAATGAGTTTCACAGCCTTGGCCCTAGTTAAAGTTCCAACCCTCGCTAAAATGTGAATGCTGAAATGCTGAGTTTAAATGTTGAAATGCTGAGTCTAAATGTCAAAATGAAGAGTCCATACTCCTACAATCTCTCCTTTTTTTCCTGCTGGATATAACCCGAAATCACTGCAGAAAAAACAAACACATATGCTCTAAAACACATGTGCTTCCACCAATAAGCACATCCTAATTGTTAAAAATAAATAACATACACATGGTAATATTCATACACAAAAAACATATAATATATCACTAGTATTGAGCAAAATAATTATATGTCTCGATTCTTGAGCAAAAGAAAGAAACTAAGGGGGTAATTCATAGAATTCAGCGCACAAGTGGCGCACGCGGCTGGCGCACAGTGTGCGCGTGCGAATCCCTGCGCCAGCCGCGTGCGCCAAAACCCATTTTCGCGCACAGCGTATTCATGGATTCCAGCCACCGAAACCAGCCGTGGCGCATAGTGGCGCAGCGACCTTGCAGCAGCGCCAGTTACACCCCCAAGAACGCCTTCCGCGCAGGGAAAAGCCATCAAAATCCCCAATCCAGCGCAAAGGGCTGCGCTAACCCTGTACCAGCACGGCAAGCGGGCTACGTGTATTTCAGGGGTTCGCGTGAAGTTCCACACGCGAATAGCCTGGGCGCGTGTATTTCAGGGGTGCGCGGGAAGTTCCACACGCGAATAGCCTGGGCGCGTGTTTTTCAGGGGTGCGCGTGAAGTTCCACACGCGAATAACCTGGGCGCGTGTATTTCAGGGGTGTGCGGGAAGTTCCACACGCGAATAGCCTGGGCGCGTGTATTTCAGGGGTGCGCGGGAAGTTCCACACGCGAATAGCCTGGGCGCGTGTATTTCAGGGGTGCGCGTGAAGTTCCACACGCGAATAGCCTGGGCACGTGTATTTCAGGGGTGCGCGGGAAGTTCCACACGCGAATAGCCTGGGCGCGTGTATTTCAGGGGTGCGCGTGAAGTTCCACACGCGAATAGCCTAGGCGCGTGTATTTCAGGGGTGCGCGAGAAATTCTACACGCGATTTCAGCAGGGTACGTGTATTTCAGGGGTGCGCGAGAAATTCTACACACGATTTCAGCAGGGTACATGTATTTCAGGGATGCGCGAGAAATTCTACACGCGATTGGCCTGGGCGCGTGTATTTCAGGGGTGCGCGAGAAATTCTACACGCGATTTCAGCAGGGTACGTGTATTTCAGGGGTGCGCGAGAAATTCTACATGCGATTTCAGCAGGGTACGTGTATTTCAGGGGTGCGCGAGAAATTCTACACGCGATTTCAGCAGGCTACGTGTATTTCAGGGGTGCGCGAGAAATTCTACAAGCGATTGGCCTGGGCGCGTGTATTTCAGGGGTGCGCGAGAAATTCTACACGCGATTTCAGCAGGGTACGTGTATTTCAGGGGTGCGCGAGAAATACTACACGCGATTGGCCTGGGCGCGTGTATTTCAGGGGTGCGCGAGAAATTCTACACGCGATTTCAGCAGGGTACGTGTATTTCAGGGGTGCGCGAGAAATTCTACACGCGATTGGCCTGGGCGCGTGTATTTCAGGGGTGCGCGAGAAATTCTACACGCGATTGGGCCTGTGCGAGTGGGGCAGTGTATTACGTGGGTGTGCGGGAAGTTGAAGAGGTGAATTGCCAGTGTGGGTCCTCCCAGGTCTCCCCTCTACCCCCTCCATGACCTCTGCAGGCAGCCCACACCACAGGGGACTACCCTGCACCCCTGGTCATGTCCCGCAGGCAGCCCATCCACCATGGGCATGCCCCCCAGCCAAGCCACATGTCCCCTTGCACCCCCACCCCCCAGCACTGTGGGGCACCTGCCAGCAGGCCCCCAACCATGTCCCACTCATGTCCCCTTGCACCCCCACCCCCCAGCAGGCCCCCACTCATGTCCCCTTGCACCCCCACCCCCCAGCACTGTGGGGCACCTGCCAGCAGGCCCCCAACCATGTCCCCTTGCACCCCCACCCCCCAGCACTGTGGGGCACCTGCCAGCAGGCCCCCAACCATGTCCCCTTGCACCCCCACCCCCCAGCAGGCCCCCACTCATGTCCCCCTGCACCCCCACCCCCAAGCACTGTGGGGCACCTGCCAGCAGGCCCCCAACCATGTCCCACTCATGTCCCCTTGCACCCCCACCCCCCAGCAGGCCCCCACTCATGTCCCCTTGCACCCCCACCCCCCTGCAGGCCCCCACTCATGTCCCCCCGCCCCCAGGTCCTGACGAAACGCAATCATGGCAGTAATGGGCAGCATACCCAGCACAAACACCCAGCCAAGGATTGCATCCACCCACATAGTAGATGAAATTACATGATACAACCCCAATGGCAAGTATGTAAATGAAAACATGTCCGTCACACACACATACACAATGGGTGCAAGTGAATGTCAAAACCCATATCATGACATGCATGAAACCAATGAGAAAATACCACAAATGTAAGTAATAAATATATGTATTAAAGATGAAAATGAAGTAAAGAAATAAAACACACAACAATGGGGATGACAAAACAAATGGTCCATGTCCGAGAACTAATAGAAAAAATCAAAAAACAAAGGAATCCAAAAACTAATGTAGTCCAAAGAAAAATAATGGGGGGAAAAAATAAGGAAAAACCATTGCCTCATGGTGAACACAAATATAAATCCAAAATTTTTTTCCAAACATCAAACTATGTACAAGAATATCCCAGGGTCCATGAGCCCAACACCATAAATGAAACCTACTACTACTAACTAATGAAAAAAATATATACAGAAAAGTGGCCATTGTCCGAGCGGTCCAAAAAAAACTTAAAACATAAAGGAAACCTAACACTAACTAACTAAAGAACTATATACAATGGCAGCGGGCAAGTCCTGCGGCTCACTCTGTGATGTTGCTGGCCAGGGCATCATCGAACTCCATGTCGATGTCCCGGAGGCGGGACTCTGTCCTGGCCCCGAGGTCTCGCAGGGACAACCCCGTGTCCACCTCAAACTCCCTGCGAGCTTCCTCGAGGCACTCAGCCCGCCTCAACGCCCGACGCATGGAGAACTCCGCCCTGACCATGGTGAGCCGCTCCTCTTCCGCCCGCTGCCGCTCCGCACCTATCCGCTGGACAACCTGCTCCCACACGGAAGACACTGCCATCCCAGGGTTCTCCTGCCCTCCGGCCGATGCCTGCCCCTCTGATCTTGATGGCCCCGAGCCATGATGCCTCCCACGTCGAGCCTGCTGCTGCCTCCGACGCCACTGCCTCTGCCAGCACGACGGCATCCAGGCTGATGGAATCCACCGATGCCGTCGTGCACGTGCCCTGCCAGATGATGCCGGCACATCCTCCATCTGCAGGGGGACAGTTGCTGGTGTGTCCACCCCTGCTGGACCTTCGACTCCCGACTGTGGCAGGGATGGGGTCCCCACCGAGCTGGCTGCGTTGGTCGGGGCATGTCCACAGGGGGCCCTGGTGGCATCTGGGCCGGAAGACAGCATGGAGCACGACTGGCGCATAGCCCCCACAGAGGAGGAGAGGGTCGCCAGAAGGCCACACACATGTAGGAAACCCCCGACCATGGCGGCTCCCAAATGGTTCACGTACGCACGGTGCTCTTCGTGATGATGTGCATGCTCCTCCCGGGAAGCATGCACCTCATCACGAATGCCAGCCGTGCGCAACGCGACACCAATCAGGACCCTCTCCACACGGCCAGGGGTCCCCTCGTCCGCAGGTAGAGGAGTGTCAGATGACATGGACATCTCCCCTACCTGCGGACGGGCCTGGGATGGGGCATCCCTGCTGGTGCATGGTGGTGCAGTCACAGTGTCAGGGACAGTGACATGCACAGGCACCTCCACGGCGACCTGTGCTGCCTCCTGCCCCTGGCCCTGGACTGCACCACTTGCACCAGCGGGGATGCCCCCACCAGGCCCCATGTGTGGCTCAGTAGCGGCCTCCTCCCCCTCTGTGGAAACCACCAACCTGGATGTCTCCACGCCGTCTTCCGCCGGTGCAAGCCCCTGTGGGGACTCACCCACCCCTTCTGCTGCAGCCGTGGCGGCATCCCCGCCGCTCTGCTCCACAGCGCCTTCTCCGCCCTCTTCTTCACTTGCCACTGTGTAGAGGGAGACATAGAACACAAGCATCAGGGTACTGTACAATGGTCCCCTAGACAGGAAGCAACAGAAGATGAGTGGCACTGTCATACATCACTTCCATCATGTCCCTCCACAACACATGGGTCAGTGCAGGCAAAACACATACAGTAACAGGCATGGCGCAGGCCATGGACATTGGCATACATGACCAAGGGACTCATGGTTCATACAATGTTGGTTTCAAACTCACATGCATAATGGGTCTTTCCATCACATGCACACACCTCACCGTAGTTCCATCCATCTGGCCTCGTGCACCACAGACGCAGTGGATACAAGGATGACTAGGCTGCATCAGTGAATCTGAACATTGTCACAGACATGTGTCATGCATCCATGGCGGTTACAAGTCACAGACACGCAGGTCAGACACACACACATGGACACCATACGTGTACATGGGACCAGCACCCATCCCTCACCCCCACCCATGTCCAGGAACAGAGACTGCCATGCTTCCATGTGTCCATTCCGTACAGAGCCCCCCATGTTGCAATAGAACACATCACTGTACTCACATGCCTGACCATGATGTCCCTGCACACACACATACGTACATGGCCTATGTCACACATACAGGCAGGTATCAGACAACCAGCACACTGCAACATGCCCTGTCTCACACAGTAATGCTTGGCCACTTACCGGCCAACTCCAGATGGGTCTGCCTCCGAAGGATCTGGGCGTGGAGCGCTGGGTCTACGCGTTCCAGGACCCTCATCTGGATGTCACTCAGGCGTGCCCGGCCCCCCTCCGCGAGGTGCCGGGCCTTATTGAGGGTTCTGGCCCTTAAGTCCTCCCAGCGCTTCTTGATGTGCTTGATGTCGCGGGTTGCCACCCCCTCCGCGTTGATTGCAACCACTACATCGTCCCAGATCCTCTCCCGTCCTTCCTTGTTGGCGCATGGTCTTCCGAAGAGGGCATCATAATGCCCCAGGACATGCTCCACCAGGACACCAACTTCCTTCTCACTGAAGCTGGTGGCCCTCTGCCTCTCTGGCTGGGGGTCGCCACTGGTCTCAGATGGTGCTTGCCCCGACATGGCGACCCCCGAGGCAGGCGTGGGTGGGCAACTGGGTCCTGGGGCTGGGCTGTGGAGCGATGGTATCCCAGTCGGGAGTCTACTGTTCCAGCAGGGGTGGACACAGCAACTGGACCCCTGCAGATGGCTGATGTGCAGGCACCAAATGGCAGGGCACGGTGGCAGCAGGCAGGCAGGCAGGCAGGCAGGCAGCAGCAGATGGCACGTGGGAGGCTGCTCGGTGCACTGGGGGGCAGTGATTCGGCCTCCTGGGCAGGAGCGTGGTCTTCCGTGTGTTTTCGCGTGGCCAGCTTGATACGGAGTGATTTGGCACGTGAAAAATCTGCACGTCAGCGTGTAATTCGAGGAAAGGCCCTTAGCGCGTAAGCGCATCAGCACGCGTACGCGATTTCATTGGACCAAAGGCCCTTACAGCGTAAGCGCGTCTGTGACGTTTTGCGCATGGGCGTTGCCCTGGCAGGGCTTGGCGATCCCGTGTGCCTTTATGTTCTGTACGTGCTTTTCGTGCGGTGCGTGTGTTTTCCATCCGTTGGGGTTCACACGCTATTACTTCACAGCGGGTGTTGGCTACGCGTTCTACTACACGCAAGGCAGACGGTGAGTGGTACCCCGCTCCCCCAGGCCCGATCGCGTGAGAAAATTCCCACGCACCCCTGTAATACACATAGCCCGCTCCCCCAGGCCCGATCGCGTGAAAAAGTTCACGCGAACCCCTGTAATACACGTAGCCCGCTCCCCCAGGCCCGATCGCGTGAAAAAGTTCACGCGAACCCCTGTAATACACGTAGCCCGCTCCCCCAGGCCCGATCGCGTGAAGAAGTTCACGTGAACCCCTGTAATACACGTAGCCCGCTCCCCCAGGCCCGATCGCGTGTAAAAGTTCACGCGAACCCCTGTAATACACGTAGCCCGCTCCCCCAGGCCCGATCGCGTGTAAAATTTCTCGCGCACCCCTGAAATCCACGTACCCAGACCAATCGCGTGTAGATTTTCTCGCGCAACCCTGTAATACACGTACCCAGGCCAATCGCGTGTAGTATTTCTCGCGCACCCCTGTAATACACGTACCCAGGCCAATCGCGTGTAGTATTTCTCGCGCACCCCTGAAATCCACGTACCCCGCTCAATCGCGTATTTGACTTCCCGCGCGCCACTTTTTTGATGCGCTGGGACTCTACCGCCTGCCTTCGTGTGGCGGCCGTGTTTCAGCTTGTGCGTGTCTTTGGCTGTGCGTGGCTTTGCCCTATTCGATTCCATGAATACGTGTGGTTCGAGTGCGTGTGGGCGTTCCGTCTGCTTCCCTGCAGTACATCCCCAGTTACGCCCTTATTTTCGCGTGTTGTTCCCCATTCCGCGCGTTACGCCCCATGTCCCGCCCACTTTCTGGTGTGTGCGCTGAGGTTGTGCGCTTTCACTGTGTGCGTCGCGCACGCCTTTCGCGATGTTGCAGTGACTTGTGCGCCATGCATGGGTTTGGCGCACATCCCGCGGTGAACACGCGCAGGGACTTCCATGAATCGCACGCGTGCGCGTGCGCCTGTTTTTTTCCGCTTGCGCATGCTTGCGCATGCTTCCGCGAAGATTTTCGGCGCACGTTTGTTCCATGAATCGGCCCCTAAATCTTTAAGGAAAGAATACAAAAAAATGTTTTTAGTTCTTTTTTTGAGAATGTGTCTCTTTTTGTTGTTTTTTCCATTTTGTTCTTTATCTTTTGATCACCTTTATCTTGTATCTTTTTTTAAATGGTGATCTGTTTTTTTGGAAATCTTTTTAGGGGAATTTTTGGGGCATTTGTTTGGGGTGGTAATTTTAAAGAAAAACATCACTTTCAGAAATCCATAAATCCATAAAACGGTGCCATTGTCTTCAGTCAAATGTACAAACCAGCATAAAACCAGTGTGTGATAAAAATCAGTTTGTGATAAAAATAGTAAAAATAGTCTGTAATGTCATGGGACTTCTTTCGGGCCATTATCTACATGTCTTTCAGGGTTATCATCTTCACCCCCTTCTTCAGTCCGGGGGGCTTTCCAGGGGATTCCAGTCCAGTGGCATCCTCCAGGGATCTGGCGCTCCAAGGGTCCGGAGCTGACGGGAAAAACAATTATGTTTCCACAGTAAAAATTAAAGACAACTTAAGTATCAAGCTCATCAAACCCTTTACTTTGCCTTTATCACTGGGATAACTGAAATCAAATCCAGTTATGCACACAAATGCAGATTTTACCAAATAACATGCCATGCAGCTGAGTCACTTCCTTAATAACATCAATTAAGCACACTGACATCACATGGTATTTTTCAGATAATAGTCTCAAACACAACACTCCTTTTTCTTAGTTGCTTAAATTGTATTTTTGTTCACTAACTTGATATATTCTGCTCCTTTTTACATCTTTGCCCTATTTATACCTGCTACGGCAATTCTTTTTAATAGGTACGCTTACATTTTTAACTCCCTGTAAGTTTCAACTCGCTCTAGACTTTCACTTCATGTTTCGGGTCAAAGGGCTTAGTCTGATTAACATGGAAAAACTGGTCCACTATTAATCCTCCCTCCTTTTTAACAATTCTGTAAACCACAGGTGAAAACTTATCTACAATTCTATATGGCCCTTGCCATGCTGCAAGGAATTTAGAGTTTTTTATGTTGCCCCTTTCCGAAATTAAACTTGCATACCTGGTCTCCTATTTCATACTCTCTCACAGATGCCTTCCTATCATAATATGTCTTTGCACCACCAGCGGCCTTTTCCAAATTTCGCTGTGCAAGTGCAAACACATATTGCAAGTGCGTTCTCAATTCTTCCACATATTCATGGATTGTGGAAACATTCTTAAGCACCTGTTTATTTGTTCTGTAAAGTAAGTGTTGAGGCAGATCCATTTTCCTTCCTGTCAATATTTCATGGGGGCTGAGAGTTGTTGATTTAGAGGGTGTCGAACTGATAGCCATTAGTACCAATGTAAGCCTCGAATCCCAACTAGATCCTGCTTTCAATCAAACCTTTGCAACATATCAACTATCGATCTGTTACATCGTTCCATTCCCCTGAAGAGGAGGGCCAGTAAGAAATGTGATGCTTCCTCTTCACGCAAAATATTTGACATATTGTTATCATTAATGCACTAGTAAAATGACTTCCACGGTCTGACTCTATTCTTTGAGATAAACCAAATCTTGAAAAAATATGATTTTCAAGTAAAGTGGCTGCCGTTTGCGCAGTGTAGTCTGGATCTGGAATGCACTCCAACCACTTGGACATTAGACAAGTTACTGTCAAGATGTACCTGTTTCCCATGGCTGATCTCCTTGTGGGCCAAACGTAGTTGACTTGTAAATCTGACCATGGGAGTGTCAAGCCTCTTTTTATCAACAGTGCTCTATGAACCGGTGATGCAGGTTGAAACTGTGCATACACTAAATACCCTCTAGGTGTAGAGCTCAACATCTTGGGCCATGTGTGGCGAATAGGCGTAATCTTTTAAAATTTCCAAAGATTTTTGTGAACCTCTGTGTCATGCAGTTATGGCATCGTGGGCGTGACATCATGGATGATGGAACATCAATCCGCGAAATGACAAAGGTATTGCCCATTGGATTTGGCCTGTCACAGATTGTCTAATCATCAGTCCATCTGGTAATCTAATTCTCTTTTTGTTTTTTTAATAGCACTCTCAATTCTTCTTATCCTTTGCAGTCCTCTTCAGTCAGAGGATTTTGTTCTGCATCAAGCAAATGGTTGTAGAATGGGCCTAGAATAAGATCTTCCTTTTGTGCCTTGATCAAGTCTTGATCTGGAGTATCAAAACTCCATTGTGCTACATGCTGTTCAACTGTTTTTGGAGTTTTGGAATGTGTTATCGCATCTACCTGTATTTCACTAAGCAGGTGTTAAATAGGAAATAACTCCTCCATTACAGCTCCAATTTTGGGTAACCGATCTCTTTATCATTTCCCTCCTTATCCGCACCTGGTGTTTTCAAATGACCACATATTTTCCTCCAATGGATTATCTGGTCATTTTCTGACACAAGTTTGTCTATAGCCTGAATCATCTTGCAATGTTTAAGTGGCTTTTTGTTATAGGTGAGCATACCTTTCACTTTCCAGCCAGGTAAATACTCCAGAAAACTATTTTGTGCATAATAAAGAATCAGTTACTAGAACAATTTCTTTGAGGCCATTTTCTACTGCTGTAGATATTGCCTTATAAATAGCGGCCATTTCTGTCAGTTGACTACTTTTGGGACCTATTCTCATGCTTACTCTTGGAATGTTGTCACATTTAAACCATATGTTTCCTAGTCTGGCTACGAGCTCTTTTCCATGTCATTTTCTACATGGTATGCACATCCATCTTCATACACAGTTGGTAAATCTTTACATGTTTCTTTGCTGAATGCCTGTGTCATCAAGGGCACAGATAGCTTCACAATCATGCAACTCTGCTATTCCTTGAGCAAATGGGCTCTTTTCATTTTGTCCATATTTCACTTCTACAGGAAATCCCTGAAGTGCTAATGTCCAAGAAGTAATTCTTGACTGGGCCAAATTCCCTGATCTGATTCTCTTACTATGTAAAAATTGCAGAGGCTGGTGATTTGTTTCAACAATCACCCACTCCCTTGAATTATAGGACAGAAACGTTGTAATGCTCAGACAGTGATCAGAAGCGCTTTTTTGCATTCACTGAATTTGGTCTATACCTGTGACAATGCCCTGCTAGCATATGCAGTGGTTTTATTCGCATCATGTTTTTGATATAATACTGCTGACATGCATTGATCTGTAAATCCTAATTCTAAAGAGAAATCTGGATTTTTCATTGGATATGCCAAATATGGCGCTTTCATTAGACTCTTCCTTTGTTCCATGGTACACCCTGCTTCTGAAATCTTGTTAAAGGTTGTGTAATCTCTGCATACTTTTTAATACATTTCCTGTTGTAACTTGTCATTCCTAACAAACTCTTTAAACTTTTCAAATTAGTTGGATCCTTTAGTTTATGAATCGCCACCACATTTTTTCTTTTGTGGGTTTAACCCATGCTCTGTCACGTCATGACCTAGGAAGTGTACCCTTTTTCTCCACCACTGTGCTTTCTGTAAAGATACTTTTCACTCCCAGCCTTCTGTACTGACTGAGCACATGTCTAATCTCATTGAAGTAGCACATCATCCACATATACTATTGTGCTCCTTTCAGCTGCATCTGGGAGTGTCTTGCTCAGGAATATTCCAAAATCACATCCACTATTGACATACCCAAATGGGATCCGGGACCACGCATATTGTGATTTTTCAAATGAAAATGCAAAAAATGTTGAATATCTTCAGCTAGTGGCACACACCAGTATCCTGCTGCAAGGTCTAATGTGGTAAACACATTTGACCCGTGAACTTGTGCAAGAACCTGATCAATAAATGGAAGGGACCACCTTTAAAAAGGTACCTTTAAGTTTAATTCTCATAGATCTGCATACAAGCACCATTGGCCATTGGGTTTTAGCATACCTAATATAGGAGTATTTCATGTTCTATGACTAGGCCTAATGACTCCTCTAGATTCTAAATTCTTGTTTATTTCAGCTAGTGATTCCAAACATACCAGGGGAACCTATATTGTTGCACACATACAGGCTCCCTACCATGTCCTTCTGGTAGTGTGGCAGCATCTGAATCGGTCAGCCCACAGTGATAGGCATCTTTGGCAAAAATCTGTTTGAACTCCATAAATATTTTTCTCATTTTTTCTTTTTCTTCCTCACTCGTGCAAGCATCTGCAGCTTGAATTTGTGCCTTTATCATTTTAGAAAACTCTGGGAAGTACTCCAAAGGAGGAATCTCTGTACTTTCCTCTACTCGTGTGGCAGTGTCTCTTTGGAGGATCGGTACACTCAAATATTTTGGAATATTGACATCCATTTCCATATGCTGTTTTTCTCTTTTAGATTCACTTAATTCGAATAGGATACAATCATCTTGATGACAGCACACTATTTCACTTGGCTCACAAGGGTGCACAAACTGAACTTTAAAGATTCCTTTAGGTTTAGACTCCAATGATTCTGGTAACTCACCCTGTGAAGTCGCATAGCTTTCAGGAATATGCCTGATCACTGGGATACTGAAATCGGCAGTGTAGTAAGATTTCTGTATTGCGATTCCTGTTGCTGAATTCTCTTCCAAATGAATGTCTTGACACCCTTTATTGATCACCAGGATTTGAATGGGTCCATCCCCAATCTCTAACAGTGGTGTATATTCGCATTGTAACTCTTCCTGCCATATGGATTCATTTAGGCATACAAATGCATCAGAACATTTTATCTGTTGTGCCTGTCTGTATTTTAATGCTACTGTAAATTGTCTGGTGGATGTGGGAATAGTAACACCCCTTTTCACCTGCAGTTCAATTGCATATGGTGTCATTTGGGCACAATGTTAAGCGTGTCTTTTGTCTTCAAATTCAGGTGTAGTGCCACCCAACCTGGACCAAACCTTTTGGTTTAGAAGGTTTAATACCATACACAGCCTGTGCATGATGTACGCTCCAAAATAGAATTTATTTTGTGTCCCGCTCATGATCCACACATTGTGATGAATAATCTTAGGCCATTTGTAATCTTTACCATAAATCTTCCTACTCTCCTTTGTTCCCAACTCAGGGTCATCTATGTTTATGTTTATTTGTTTATATTGCGCCAGAGCCCAAGCCATCAGGGCGCAGACATACAGCAGACAAGACCAACATATTACAGTTTAAGCCAACAATAATGTCTTGAGACATTTCCTAAAGGTGTTATTATTTTCTTCCCTACGCATCTCCACCGGGGGCTTGTTCCAAGCCAATCCTGCCTGTGTTGCAAAAGAGCGTCCATTGCCTCTTACTCGTTTGCATCTAGGCTTGGTCAGGCGCATCGAGTCCTTAGACCGGGTGACTTTGGTATGATTTTCCAATACCAATTGTTCTTTTAAGTATTCAGGTGCTTGTCCATATTGGCACTTATGCACAATGGTATTCAACTTAAAACCTATTGTGGCCTCTACTGGGAGCCAGTGCAGCTCTCACCTGTATGTAGACACTGGGTCCCATCTTGTGGTGCCCTTGATGATCCGGACTGCATCCTTCTGAAGTATCTGGAGTTTTTTGATGCAGACCTTACTAGCTCCAGCCAGTAACACACTACAGTAATCCAGCCTCAATATTATAACAGCTCGGACAGTGTTGTACAATTAGCCACAGATGCATAAGGTGTCACTAATCTAAGCAGCCTCAAGTGGTATTGGACATTGTTAACTAAGCTACATACATGGATTTCAACACCCAGGGATGACTCCAGGATCACTCCCAGGCTTTTCACCTTGGACACTGTTTTAATGTAGGGTCCTTCTATAGTAAAGCCTTCGTACTTATTCAGAAGTATAGTACGTGCCTGTGTCGAGACAAAAATAAGAAACTCAGTTTTAGTTGCGTTAAGACACAGACCATTCGTTGTCATCCAAAATTGGATAATCTTATACACGTGTTCTATGTTCTCCAGGTCTTTCTCATAAACCCTGATCAGTTCAATAATGAGCAGGGTATCGTCAACGTAGTTTGGAAAACGCACGCCCAAGGCATTCAAAACATCACGTAAAGTGTGACAACATTTTTTAAATAGTATCAGGGAGAGACAAGCTCTCTGTGGGACACCACATTTGATTAACTCGGGCTTAGAGCATGCGTTACCTCAAATTATTCTTTATTTAGTATCAAGAAGAAAGGACCTAATCCAAACTATCACTCCACTGGAACACCCTCCATGATCTGCGAGCCTAGTGAGCAGTTTTTTCTGGTGTACAAGATCGAAGGCTGCTGATATATCTAATAACATCAGCAGCCCCGCTTTGCTCCTATCCATGATGTTGAACATTTCGGACTGCAGATCCAGTAGCGCGCTTTTCATGCCATGGGAGGGCCTGAAACCCGACTGCTTACGGTGGAGAATCTTCTGACTTTCCGCATGTTCCTGCAGCTGTATCGGTGCCAATTTGTCTATCCTTTTCAAAAGAAAAGTTACATTAGTTAAAAGTCTCAGATTATTGCAGATTTTATGATCCTGCCCAGGTGTTTTAATCAGGGGGGTGACAATCAACTTCTTCAACAAATCTGGCCCGTGGTTATTACTAAATGTAGCATTAGCAAAACGCAATAGAAAAGGGATACAAATGTCCCAGTATTCCGGGACAATTCCTGAGGTGACAATGTCCTCCAAATATGTCATAGGATGCATTATTTTGAGAACCTTCGCCAGCCCATCTCTGGAGATAGTTTTGAAGGCAAAAGGAGAGACATTAGCATGCCGTGATATCCCTGCGACTATGGGCACTAAGTCAGATGAAAGTGCAGCCAGATTGTTTGCAATATTAGCCTCCTTATTTTATCAGCAAATGCACTCTGGACTCTCACAGTCCTACTGCATAGGGTCCACTTTTTTATATGAGGCTGCGGTCTCTTCAGGTTCTTAAAAATGTCAAATAATTTTTTGACTCATATTTTTAATTCAATATTTGCATGTTAATATAGTCTTGTTTTGCCTTGAAAATATCTTTCCGGTACATTTTTTCTAGATCTTTCCACCTATTTTTACTCTCTTTTGTCTGCAGTTTTACCCATTTTCCGCTTTCCTTTTAGGCTAAAATGTGTTGATTCTTCATTCTGAACTTTGGTATCTGCTCCCTGTCAATTATTTGCCACAGTATCCTTCCATTAATGAAACTTCTTTCATGTTCAAGCACCAAAGTTGCTACAATCATTTCAGGAGGCCCATTCACATGGATAGGAATCCATGGTTGCCCTTCTCCCATGTGCATTTTCTGAAATGGTTGAAATGTGTTTTCTTTTATCTACCTCTGGAGTGACATTTGGTTTGCGCTTTTCTTCATTTAGACGCAGCGTGTTTTCATCTATTTCTGTTTTCCAGTTTTTCTTGGGTTCCAAATAAATCTCCAAAGATTGTTTCTCTTTTTCTCCTCGCAATTCATTCGGACATATGAGAATGACAGTGACGCTGGGCACACAGCCATTCTGAAGATATACTTCCACTGCACTTTCTGGTTTAGCAACGGTGTGGCATTCTTTTACACTGTTGCTTTGGGCCATTATTTTCTTAGGTCCCTATGGCTTTTTAGCTAAGGACCACAATACTCCAATTACCCATTGAATGAGGGGCGACAGCCTATTCTAGTCATCCGTCCCTATGAGAAAGGGTAATTCATTAATGGATGTGATCAACACTTGCTGTGTCATCTGATGCTTCCCTATCTTTATGTCAACCTCAGTGTCACCTTCGATCAGTATTTCTTCTCTACTGAAATTGTGCACAGGGCCTTCATTTTCCCTCACCTTTATATGATTTTGTGGAGATCTCCCTTCATTGATAATTTTCACCAGTTCTTTTGACATTATTGTTGCTTGGGCACCTGTATCAATTATTGCAAATACATGACATTTTTCTTCAACAGTGATTGGACCATAGTATCTATCTTCAACCTCTTCTAGTATGCATGATCAATGCTAGATCAGTGGTGACCCATGCCACTGAAATAGCTACCGCCTTACCTTCGATAACCTTGACCTCCTAGCAGTCACAGAAACCTGGCTACATGACGCAGCAGGTCCAGCCCTTTCCCTAGCAATACCCAAAGAGTTCCAAATACTAAGACTAGACCGCCCTAACGCTAGAGGTGGTGGCTTAGCCATCATGGCCAAATCCAACCTGAATGTAAGGTTAACAACACTGCCCACCTCAAAATCCTGTGAACTGCCCACCTTAAACTCCTGGCTGCTAAATTACCGATATATCCCCATGCCAAACCCTCACTATTTATCTCATTTAGAGACCACCAGGGCCCATAGGCCTTTTCGAGGAGGAATTATCCAGCCTCTTAGCGGGCAACACAAAAAAGTCATCCCAGACAATGATCCTTGGCGACCTTAACCTAGGTCTTAATGACCCAAATGACAAACAAGCGCAAGCCATCGCTACCATGCTTCAAGGGCATGGCCTCACCCAAAAAGTCCTCACCCCCACCCACGACAAAGGGAAAATACTAGACTGGGTAGCCACTTCCAACTACCCTACTACTATCACTAAAATTACACCCCAGCCTTGGACTGACCACTTCCTCATCAATTTCTACTTAACACTTAACAAGATGCCCACAATTGAAAAAAACAATGGCACCATCTGTTCCTACAAGATTCAGAAAAAACATCACACCAGACAATATCCTACCCCTGCTCCTCCCAACCAACAATGCCTTGCCATTTGATTCTGACCCTGGGAAGCATGGCGACACATGGCTCATAGGTGAGTACTAATGCCTGTGCACATGCATGCATGTCACACACAGACAAATACTGACAACCAACTAATGACAACCATTATCCCCTTACCAGGGGACAGTGCCTACCCTCTGAGCACCTACATGATGACACCAATACGGAACCCCACCACACCACCCCAGGTAAGATACAACACAGCCATATTGCAACCAGGTGCATAGTGGAGCGCACATTCAGAGTGCTCAAGTCACGCTTCCACTCCCTTGACCCCTCTGGCAGACAGCCACTATATGCACCCCCAGTAGTGTGCAGGATCATTGTGGCAGCATGTGTCCTGCACAACGTTGCAACACGGCATGGCGTACCGGTGGACATAGTGGTGCCCACACATCCCCAAGCACACGCACGGCCATTGCACATTGGAGGGGAAAGGGCACGTGGCGAGGCAGCCCGTACCCAGCTTGTGGCCACATTTTTCACCTAAACTCCAAACCCTGCGGAGTGCACACAGGCCTGGCACATACCAGGTCATAATAGATGATGAGAAAGGGACAGTTAACTGTCACTACCTTACCACCCTGAGAATGTGTCCACGGAAGTGCCACATTGTGTGCATCCCTTGCTAATTAAACACAACCAATCCCACGTGACCAAAGGGAAAACATGCAAGGTGCTCCCCCCGCTAAACAGGGCATGGAAGTACTGGTATGCCACCCAAACCCTCCAAACACCCTTGAACCCCATCTGCCATACCATAACATGGTATGCAATAGCTAAACATCTAACCATATGCACAACACATGACACAATAGTCATGAAGTGCCACCTGAGAAATGTAAATAGGCACCAGACAATTACACCTGGCATGGAATCTGAAGAAATGACTGACCAAAACCTCACACCATGAAAACGGTGGCACAGATGCATGCCACCAGTGGTGCAAGCAAAAAAAGTCAGAATACCTGTTGCCATGGACATTGACCAATAGAAAATTGGCATTTCAAACACTGCTAACTGGAAAGCACAGTGAGTGTGCATTGCATTGGAGAAATCCCTTGTGCATCATTTGAAAAAAGGGCATTCAACCAAATAGTACCCTGTCATGCATGTACATGATCATTGACTCAGAAGTGAACATGGATTGTCGGGACACAGCATGCCTGAGAGGCAATCTGGGTGCACGTGTGTGCATGGTGTCAATGTAGTTGGGGGCGGGGGGGTTGCCTAAGTGTATTTGTCAGTAGGTACATGCATCGAATACATGCATGTGAAATGAATTGAGTCCCAGTGTCCTGTACACAGCACATGTGAACATTACACTCAAGGACCCCCTGTGTGTTAAACCACACCCATCCCCTGACACCTCAAAATTAAGCACAACATTGCATCAGCCATTGACCAGCAGAACATATCATGTACAGAGTACCCCACATCGACAATGGCAGACAGTGACCCATCACTGAATCATAGAAATTCATAATATGATCTACACACAAGCGCATCAACGAGGGAGGTAACAAGGGAGAAGAACAGTACATTCCCAGATGTCCTTCAAACACTCCACAATGTGAAAATGAACTATCAAATTGAAGTAGATATTACAAGTGCCTGGAACAATAAGGGAGAGTCTAGGGAGGGAATGTTGGAAAACAAAACTAGCATCAACATTGCTATGCCTGACGGCAATAGTTACAGTGCAGGAGTCACATAAGGAGGGGAGTGAGGGAAGATGAGGATAGAAGTGAGGAGAGTAACAAAACAAGTGACAAACTGTGGTAGGTCGACAAAGAATCAAGATAGTGCTGAGGAGGGGGAGAAGAAACACAGAAGGGAATGGGGGAACAGCCAACCTATAATCAGTGGTGGAGGGACTAATGATAAAAGTAAGTTGCAAAATAATACTAAAAAAGGTGAAGGGGATGGATGGACGGAGGCAGAAGGGCAAATGTCTGTAAAGAACAAGCGGCTACATATCACCATGCCTGATGGCAATTGGGGTAGTGGTAGAAAACGACCGAGGACAAGGAGGAGGGTAAAGTGTGGTGGAGAGGGAGAGGGAGGAGAGAAGGGAGGAGCGGGCCAAGGTCAAAATGCATAAAGGGGAAGATGGGGAAAGAAAGCACACACAGGAGGGCAGAGGGAAACC
Organism: Ambystoma mexicanum; assembly: GCF_040938575.1. Lineage (NCBI taxonomy): Eukaryota > Metazoa > Chordata > Amphibia > Caudata > Ambystomatidae > Ambystoma > Ambystoma mexicanum. The sequence goes on along the minus strand of NC_090936.1, from coordinate 1,078,541,547 downwards.
AGACGGTGCAGAAGTGTAGGGGATGTGATGATGAAGGGGGGGAGACAGAGGGAGACTGGCAGGGGCAGGGGTGACAGGGGGGCACTCAAGTGACCGAGAAGGCTGGTGGACAGGGCTAGACAGGGCCTCAATTGTGGGCTTTTGGTAGTGGTGACAGGCTCCAGCATCCTGGTTGGCCGGATTGTCACAAGGGCCAAGTGCAACCAATGGGGGGGAGCAGGTCCAGGACACAAACATGACAATCAAATCAAGAGCAATGCAGTCATACCTCAAATGGCACATCAAAACACCAGCCAGGGTGGCAAGATGGACAAAGTGGTGCAAGCAAGGAATGGGTGGTAGTTGCAATGCATGGTGACATGGGTGACGCGTGTAGCCTTCATGTGGCATATCAAAATCACTGTGGGAAAAGTGTTCTAATTCAACATTGTCAGCACACGGACCCCTCCCACCATCAGTGTGTCGTACACAGCCAAAGGGTGCAGGGTACCATCTACAGCAGGAAGTGCATGAACATAGACAGTCAATACATAATACCTATCATAAGCAACATGATGAAATGCTCAGTCAACTTAATACTCACCAAAGTGAAGTGCAGACATGCTTTGGAGAAACCATTCAGAATACCCACTAGGAGTGTACACACAAGTAGGACTGCAGGCTGGCCACAGATATGACAGAAGCCCAATGCCCATGTGTGATATGCTGTTACACCGAGCCATCCTTACGAGCCCATGGAAAGGGAAGCAGGAGTAGCATATGTGTCAGGACCCCACGCAAAACTCATACACAAGACAAGCCTGAATGGGCCCAGCTGGAACACACAGTGGATGCCTTCCAATGCCACAAAGCACCACAATGTCACATGTATGCACAATAGACAAAAGAACATGCAATAAATAAAAAATCTGCATAAAAAAAATGAAATAATTTTTTGAAATAATAAAATAAAATGAATAATTAAAAAAAATGAAAAAAAATAATTTCTTGTAAAAGAAAAGTAATAAATAAAGTAATTAAAAAAATAAGAGAAAGTAAAATAAGAGAAAAAAAACACATTTACCAGAAACTCTAAAATTAGGATGAATAAAAAATATTTTTGCAGGCAAAAAAATAAACTGGTGGAAAAAAATGGCAGACCTATGTGGGAGATAGAATGTCATTGTCACCCACTGGATGGAAATCAGAAGGTGGACGTGGCTCAGTTGACTCACCACGCCTAGCCGCGCCTTGCCCCTCAATGGCAGCAAGCATGCAGGTCTGGTAAAACAGGTCCTGGCTGGCAATGAGACTGAGGTTAGCATGCATTACCTCACGTGTCACACGTGCTTCCTCCTGCAAGGACTGACGTGTGAGATGGAGTTCTGCCTGCATGGCCTCACATGACAAACGGAGCGACTCCCGGCTTGCATGGAGTTCAGCTGAGATGGTTCTTTCAAGCTGCACCATCATGTCTTCTGCCCGCCTACTCTCGTTTATCCAGAGCGCATCCAGAGTAGATCTGAGGGCTTGGTGTTCCACCCACAGGGCCTCACGCTGTGCCTCTGCTTGAGCATCAAGTGTTTGACACAGAGCCACCATTTCAGCCCGGCGCGCCCTGTCAGACGCTGCCATGCCCAGCCTGAGTGAGCGGCATGTGGACTGCATGGCCCGCTGCTGGAGCACCCTTTGCCTTACAGAGGGGAGGATGGAATGGGCCACACTTTCTATACCTTGAGTAATCATCTCAACTGCTCCCCCCTGTTTCTGTGCTATGGCAATCATGGAATGCTCCCACTCAGTTGACCCCGGTGGCACACGGCCACCGCGTTGCCGGACACCACACCTGCTGGGCCCAACAAGCCGTGGTCCTTGCTGGGTTGGTGCCGACCGCGGCTGCAGGACTGCATCCCTCCATCGACCTGATGCCCTAGGAACATGGCCAACTGGTGTTGAGTGTGACCGTGCACCCGTAACCACCACAGGCGGACATTCCAACCCTGCCTGGCCCCCTACTGCAGGTGTCGCGGACAGAAGATCATCCAGCACAGGATCACTTACCGGTGACGACACGTCATGATGCAGATCCGGCTCAACATAGTGGTCAGAGGATACATCAGAGCCTGACTCAGAGTCAGCTCTGGACACGATGGCCTGGAGCACCTGTGGGTTCTCGTGGGCTGCCATCCCACATCCACCACTGGTGCCTGGTTGGTCATGTGAACTGACCACCCTGTCTGGGATGTCATCTTCATCCTCTGCCACCAGTGCGTCATCACCTGCAACATAAAGAAAAGAAACAAGGACACGCATGTCAGTAGCACATACCACACACATACAGTTCACAACATTGACAGCCAAATAATGAAACAGCCATGTCACAGGCAACTCAAACCCCAACATGCATCCAGTGCCTTTGCAATGCAAGGGTATCCCAAAGGCAGAAAAGGATGTGTGCAAAATGTGAAGGCAACACATGTATTGCATGTTGCACATCACCTGCATCACAAACAATATCCAATGCAGAAATGAGAGCTGGTAACAAAGAGATGGCACGTAGCATAAGCATGTGGGAAGACACAAACAGCCACAGATAGAAATCAAACCAAACACACCATGATACATGTAACATGCATGTTCATGTGCAGCAATCAGCTACCATCAACTATGCAGAGTACATGTGTCACAGGAGACACCTACGCTAGTGCCTTCCTATACAGTGAAAGGAGGGACATGGGTACATACATGTCAGGTCACCATCACACAGCAGCATTGTGTTTGCAAGTTGAAGGGCTGAACTTGGCACAGGAGTGGGTGTATGCGGTGCAGTGCATGTGTAGCCCCTCAAATTCCAACATCGACACGTACGTAGTGATGACAATCTCCAAACATGACGGCAGAGTAAGGGCAATTGCAACCATCATGTGCAAATGGCATGCACCATGTAGCATGGATTCCATGAAACACCCACCCTCTGGGCAATAGCAGGGAGGCACTGCATGGCAATAACATGTTCCCCACAGAACTATGCATTGGCAGACAGTGTTGGCATGCATTTATACCATTTCATCATTCAAATGTCACTACAGCCGATGAGAAGCGGACATGATGGATGACAGATGAGGAACCATCAATAGTACACCCATGCATGTATGAGACAACACCAGTTGAAAATAGGCAGTGGACCTGTAACAGGGAGAGCCATGTGCATGATACAGATGTGGACAGGCTGAAGTCGTGCGTGATGACACATAGACCTACAGTGAGCATGACATGGCTTTCCAAATGAGATGACACTTGGATCATCCTGGACACATACTACGATGAGCAGGTGGTCAAGGACACCTAGGGGCATAGATGGAATGCACATGGAACATGATTGTGCACCCATGTGCATGAGGAGCCACTGCCATCAGCACAGTCGAGTGAGACACACTGCACCAAGGACAAAGGATGTATAGGACATGATATGACTTCTCATCAAGATTACACTCATATACAAGTGGCTCAGAGCGCAAACAAGCTAAGGAAGTGGAACAAGGGAGAAAAGGAATTCAAAACAACTATCATACTGGGCACAGTCACATTTAGAACACGCAAATGCATGGAGAAGGGATAAAGCGTTGAAGACCCCAGAAGGGGGAGAAGGGGAACGTGCCAAACAGAGGGGACCAAAGAAGGAAAATGTAGTACAATGATAGAATAGGCATTCAAAAGGTGGCAGTGCAGCCAGCAATTGGCAAGTTCAAGATAATTTGGATAGGGCAAATCTGATGAGTGCAGAAGAAGAGTGAGGGACAGTATGGGTGCACGCACAGGACCCATGGCAATTGGAGGCATGGAGCCAGTGCAGCAGGGAGGCAGGGTGAGCAGGTACCTGGGCCCGAAGGACAGAGTGTGTGCAGGGGCACAGTGTCTACATAGGAAACTGTTCAGCTGGGGATAAGAGGGGCTAATTCAGGAGAAAATAGGAAGGTCATGAGTTGCTACCGGAAGCAGAGATGTTTCTCCTCAAGTTTCAACATGCCCAGTTAGCCGTTCCAAAGGGAGTACCCAGCCGTACACATTGATCTGCCCTCAGCTAATCTATTCAATCAACAACTGACCTGGAGGGAGTGTGAGGTGGAGGAGCAAAGGGCTGAAGAGGGGAGGAATTTGCAGAGGGATTTTTGCAGCTATTTCGCACCCAGTCCCAAAAAATTATTGTGCACAATGCAGATGGTCTGAAGTATGATCCTTGCATCAACTGGTAGGCAACAAAGGGATTACAGAGCTGGAAAGGTAGGATCCAAGGGCATGAGGCCAAGGACAAGTCTTGCAGTGCTGTTCTGGATTAGTTGTAGAGGGTGGATTGTGGATGCAGGTTGAATATTTGAAGAGCCTGTCACAGTAATCCAAACCTAGCATGAGAGACTGTGAGCATGTAGTTGAATGATAGGAAAGGCACAGTACCCCTGAGGATGTGAAGAACTTAATGTATCTCAAGATACGTCAGACACGTGTGTGGAAAAGGAATGTGTTGAGTCAAAGCTGACCCCGAGGATGTTGGCCTTGCAGGTGGAGGTAAGAGGAGGGCCAAGTGGGGCTGGCCAGAGAGTGAGGGGAAAGGATGGTGAAGTTGTACCAATGAGGAGGATGTCAGTCTGGCTGGCATTTAGACAGAGATCGTTTGCAGTACACCAATTGCAAATGACAATGAGGCTATCATAAATAAGGGAGGGAGAAGAGTTGCCCAAGGGCAGCCTGGAAATGAGTTGGTTATGATAAGCATAGCATAGGAAGTGGTAGCAGAAAATGAAAATGCAGTAGACGAGAGCTGTCAGGTGCTGTTTGTATAGTCATGCCGAGAGGTCAGAACCCTGGTGCACACCAGAGGTAGGGAGTTAGATTAAAGAAAGGAAGGAGCCAAGTTGTAGCTGGGAGGGACACACATGCCAAACACACATGTCATTGAGTCACACGCATAAATACTCACCAGATGATGCATCATAATCCATCCTCTCTACAACTCCATGAATTTGTTCTTCCGGGATGAACTCTGAAGTGATCGCCTCATGCTGAGTGAGTTCATCCTCTTCTGTTGGTGGCCCACCACCAGTCACCAGAGACATGGAATAATTGGAGGCATGCTTTTGTTTTGCACTGCGTCGTAGGTCATTACAACACTTGTAGCAGTCCTGAGCCGTGCGACCTGGAATCCCATTGCTGTCACACCATCTGCAACATGCTGCCAGTGGACCCAACGTTGGTGATGCGTTGTATGGCACTGTGGGCCCACAAGCATATCGCGTTGGTGTTCCGACACGTAGTCCACAAGGAAGTACAGTTTTTGCTTGCAGAAAGGCTTCTCCTTGACGTGCCAGAGGCCGGAGCAATGTCTGGGGTCTCAGCCTCTTGTGCAGGAGCATGCTTTCTCCTTTTGACCGGTGGCACTGACCCTGAGTGGGCAATGTGGCCCTGATCAGTGGGGGCAGTGACGCTGGTGGACTGGACCAAGGCAGTGGGTGTTGGTATGAAGACAGAAGGTCTGGCTTGGGTCTGACTCACTGCCAGGGTGGTGTTGGCTGCATCTGCACATGCAGTTACCATCACCCGGCTGCTTGGGGCAGCAGATGTCATAACTGCCCCAGATACGTGTGCCACAGTCACAGCTACAGTGGACACACATGACCCCAACCATCCGGACAAGATTGAAATCGTCCTGGGAGTCCTTGTCACGCAACACAACATACGCTGCCTGACCCAGAGCCCGGGTGGAGGTGCCCACGGCTGCACCTGTAGCTACCACTACCGGTGGGCCCGTGACAGCAGATGTAAATTGCTGTTGGGTGTAATGCAACAGCTGCATCACCAGGAGCCACAGGGGGTGGTGGCATGTCTGCACCAGCACATGGCTGGGCATCCAGCCCCAGAGGGGCACCCCTGCCTCTTCCCCCCCTGTAGCCACCCTGGCCCCCCTGGACTCCCCGTCCTCCCTGGTCTCCGTGCCCACGTACCCGACCACGCCTAGCCCTGGGAGGACGCCCAGCTTTGCCGCCCTTAGCCTTTGGTGGCCTCCCAACCATGGCACTGATGGAAAATAGGCGATGTGAGGTTCACTCAACAATTGTCCTGGGCAATTGGCTAGAAGGGGGCAGGGTACTTGATGGAATCGATACCCCAGTGCTCCTGCAATGCTCTCTGTGACCCTTGGGGAAAAATGATGGTTCACGCAATGCTCAGGCAACCCCAAAAAAAAAAAAAAATTGACAAAGTATAATAACAAAAATGTGTAATTTCACAAAAGAAAAAAGTGCACACGACCCTGGTAGCCCACGTGCATGGATTAAACCTCCAGCAGTACGGTGTGGCACCCAGGGACACAAAAAAAACATACGCGTGAAACACGCGGGCTACTATGACTTCAAAAATGGCACACGATGCACAGGGGGAACCACAGTGGGAGAATTAGCGTGCGCGACTCACCACCTACCTTGCGTGGAGAAAAAAAAAGCAAAAACACACGCGCATAGGCAACCCCCCCGCCAAAAGAAGAGGAACGAACTTCAAACACTGTGAAGTAATCGCGTGTGATTCCAGCAGAGTAAACACATGCGTCGGTCTCCACAAACAGCACGTACAGTGGACTGCTGGGCTGCGCTCACCTTTGACCCGTGCTGAGGGGAATGCCCATGCATGTTATGTCACATACCTGCTTACGCACTAAGAGCCTTTCCTCGAATTGCACGCATTCACACACGGACATGCAGTTTTTGCACGTGCAGATGCACCCGTGCTGAGGGAAACACCCGTGCGTGTTACGTCACATACGCGCTTACGCGCTAAGGGCCTTTCCTGGAATTGCACGCATTCACACGCGGATGTGCAGTTTTGCACGTGTGGATGCACCCGTGCTGAGGGAAACGCCCGCGCGTGTTGCATCACATACACACTTACGCGCTAAGGGCCTTTCCTCGAATTACAGGCTGACGAGCTGTTTCTTCACATGCCAAATCACTCCGTATCAAGCTGGCCACGTGACAACACACGGAAGACCACGCTCCTACCCAGAAGGCCATTTTCCTGCCCCCCAGATCCCTGAGCCGACTCCCACCAGCCATCTGCTGCTGCCTGCCTGCCTGCTGGCCACGTGCCCTGCTATTTGTTGCCTGCATGTCAGCCATCTGCAGGGGTCCAGTTGCTGTGACCACCCCTGCTGGAACCGAAGACTCCCGACTGCAGTTCCATTGCTCCGCAGCCCAGCACCAGGACCCAGTTGCCCACCCACACCTGCCTCGGGGGTTGACATGTCGGGGCAAACACCATCAGAGACCACTGGCAACCCCCAGCCAGAGAGGCAGAGGGCTACCAGCTTCAGTGCCGCAGAAGTTGGTATCCTGGTGGAGCAAGTCCTGGTGCATTATGATGCCCTCTACGGAAGAAGACACGCCGACAAGGATGGATGTGAGAGGATCTGGAAGGACATCGTGGCTGCCATCAACATCGAGGTAGTGGCAGCCCGCGACATATGAGAAGTCCGGAAGCGCTGGGAGGACTTCAGGTCCAGGACCCTTGTCCACCTTACCACCGTCGACATGATGGTCCTGGAACGCATTAACCCAGCACTCCACCGCCAGATCCTCGAGAGGCAGAGCAGTCCGGAGTCGAGCGGTAAGTGTCCATGCGTGCTTATTGGACGCAGTGCATGTTGAGGTGTGACAGGAGTGTGCAGCTTGGACATATGTCTGAAAAGGCCCATGTATGGATGTGTATGTGCAGGGACATGACCGTGCTGCATGTGAGTCCTGTCATGTGTGATGCACATCAATGGTGTATGTGTTCCAAAGCATGATGCACAACTGCATGTGGAGATTCACACATCTTAGTATTCCTGTGTATGTACTATGGTATGGTTGGGGTGTGACAGATGGATGCTGGTTCCACCTTCATGTACGTGCACGGCATACATGTACGTGTGTGTGTTTGACATGTGTGTGACTGTGAAACGCCATGGATGCATGTGACACAGACATGTAGGAACCCGATTGGCAGATGTGACATAGTTGCCGATGATTGCACTGTGGAGATGTACAGATGCATGTCTGTCTGTTGACGTGTGTGCATGTATTCGGCACTCCCCAGGTTGCTTGTGACGTCATGCCAACCTTCGGATGTTCATGCTGGTGTGTGTGTATGGATGCTGCTGCTTGCTGCACGATTCCTGTAATTTTTGCATGTGTGTGGGTTCAAATGATATGAGTGTTGGGGAGTGTGATGCCATCTGTGAAGTTTGACACTGCCACTCATGTGCAACTGTCATGTGTGTATCTGACCATTGTACAGTGCCCTGATGCCTGTGTTCTGTCTCTCCCTGTCTGCAGTGTCGACTGATGAAGAGGGTGGAGACGGGGCTGTGGAGCACAGCGGCAGGGATCCCACTTCCATCCGGAGACACAAGGCCCAGCTCTCCTCCCACGTAGTCGTCTCTTCCGGGAGTGAGGATTCTGGTGCCGGATCCATGGCCGCAGCTGCCGAGGGAAGGTCCAAGAGGCGGAGGTTGGAGGTGGACTCCTCAGCAGCAGTAGGTCAGCTGAGCCCACACAGGGGCCTATGAAGAAAGATGGCACGGAGTCATCCAGGTTGGTGGGGGGTTCGATTGAGGAGGAGGCCGTGGAAGGCACACACATGGGGCCTGGTGGGGGGATTCCACTGGTGCTAGTGGTGCAGTCCAGGGGCAGGGACAGGAGGCAGCACAGGCCACCGCGGAGGTGCCTGTGTGTAATCCTGTCCGCGATCCTGTGACTGCATCATCCCGCACCAGCAGGGATGCCTTCGTCCAGACCCGTTTTCAGGGAAGAGATGCGCAAACAACAACTGGCCTTCCTCTCCCTGCGGACATGGCAATCCATGACCGGATTCAGCCTGTCCTAGCTAGGGTGGCGTTGCGCCAATGTGGTATTCGGGATGACGTGCAGAGTTCTTGTGAGGACAATGCACTTCATTTCGAATACCTCATTGACCGCGTCAGCCTACTAGGAGAGGTCACCGGCGCTGGGTTCCTCCGTATGCTGGATCTTCTACCGACCCCCTCCTCAACTGAACTCCCTATGCGCCAGTCGTCCTCTGTGCCATCTTCCTGCACAAGTATCACCTGGGCACCCTGTGGAGCTGCCACTGAGCCAGCGGCTAGGCTGGTGGAGGACACAACCCTGCCATAATCGGGAGTCGGAGGTCCAGCAGGGGTGGCCACCCTACCAACTGGACCCCAGCAAGAGGAGGACGTGCAGGCATCAACAGGCAGGGCACATGCACAGCAGCAGCAGGCTCAAAGTGGGAGCGATCATGGCTCTGGGCCATCAACATCACAGGGGAAGGCATCGGCGGGAGGGAATGAGGACCCAGGATTGGGAGTGTCTTCCGTGTGGCAGCAGTTGGGCCAGCAGATAGATGCGGAGCGGCGGCAGGCGGAGGAGGCACAGCTCACAATGGTCAGGGCGGAGAACTCCATGCGCCGGGCGTTGAGGCGGGCTGAGTGCCTCTAGGCAACTCGCAGGGAGTTGGAGGAGGCCATGGCTGGATCCCTGCGAGACCTCGAGGCCAGGGAGGAGGCCACCTCCGGAACATGAAAGTGGAGTTCGATGATGCCCTGGCCCAGAACATCAAAGAGTGAGCCGTTGGACTAGTCCGCCGCCTTTCTACATAGTTCTTTAGGCTTAGGTTTCCTTTTGTTTATATTTGTTTTTGGAGTTCATGGACGTTGCTCCTCTTTATGTATATAGTATTTTATTGATAGGTTTTTTGGTAGGTTTCCTTTTATTTTGGGCTCATGGACTCTTTGGACTTGTAAATAGTTCAAGACTTATACACATTTTCATTGTTTCAACTTCCCATGGATCAATGGTTTTTATTTCATTTTTCTTTTTTCATTTATATGGACATTGGCGATGGACCACTTTTCTGTTTTCATGTGGTGGATTTTTAATTTTATTTGGATTTCCCTTATTTGTTTGGTATTGCTTTCATTATTTACTAATTTGCAAGTTTGGTTTTCATTATGTTATTTCATTATGTTTTTTAATACATTTCATATATCTTCATTATTGGTGTCGTGTACGCTCATTGGTTTTGTGCATGTCTCTATGAGCATTGCCTCAGTCATGTGTAGCCACTGTGTGGCTCTGTTGTACATGTATGCATGGCCATGTTGGTTCTTTTGAGACTCTCATGGCATGGGTAATTTGTGAGTGGGTGCAGTGGATGGTTGCGTGCTTGTACTGGGGGCAGGGGGGATTTGGGATGGCATTAGGGCCATGGGTCTGTTTTTTTATGACATGGTGTTGGCAGGTGCCCGTCAATGGGGGTCGGTGGGGGACATGAGTCGGGGCCTGCTGGCAGGTGCCCGTTAATGGGGATGGGTGGGGGACATGAGATGGGGCCTGCTGGCAGGTGCCCGTCAATGGGGGTGGGGGACATGAGTCGGGGCCTGCTGGCAGGTGCCCATCATGGGTGGGGTGAGGGACATGAGTCGGGGCTCCCAAGTGCATGGTGCCATGTGGCCTGCATGTAGGGCATGGTATGGGGTGATGGGCTGCCTGCGGGGCATGGGCAGGGGTGTATGGTGGTCCCCTGCGGTGTGGGCTGCCTGCGGGGCATGGGGAGGGGGGCACTCCCGGGAAGGCACACACTGCCAAATTTCGTGTGAAACTCCCTGCGCACCACCGGAATACACGTACGCCACTCGCACTAGCGAAATCGCGTGTGAAAGTCCGTGCGCAACCCCGGAATATGCGCAGGCAACCCATCCACCCTCCCCATGCCCCGCAGGCAGCCCATTACCGCTGGGCATGCCCCGCAGGCAGCCCATTACCCCAGTCCATGCCCTGCAGGCAGCCCATCGCCCATGGGCATGCCCCGCAGGCAGCCCATCACCTCAGTTCATGCCCCGCAGGCAGCCAATCACCCCAGTCCATGCCCCACAGGCAGCCCATCACCCCTGGACATGCCCCGCAGGCAGCTCATCACCTCAGTCCATGCCCCGCAGGCAGCCCATCACCCCAGTCCATGCCCCGCAGGCAGCCCATCCACCCTTCCCATGCCCCACAGGCAGCCCACACCCAGGGGGGACTTTTTCCACACATTTTACCTGACGCAAGCTGGGTGCATGTATTTGGAGGGTTGCAAGGGGAGTTTTGGCCTGGCGTGAGCGTGGTACGTGTATTCCGGGGGTGCACGTGGAGTTTCACACGTGCTAGGCCTGGTGCGAGCAGGGTACGTGTATTCTGGCGGTGCGCGGGGAGTTTTACACACGATTGGCCTGGCGCAAGCGGGGTATGTGTATTCCGGGGGTGCACAGGGGGTTTCACACGCAATTGGCCTGGCGCGAGCAGGGTACGGGTATTCCGGGGGTGCGCAGGGAGTTTTACACGTGATTTTGCTGGCGCGACCGGGGTATGTTTATTCCGAGGGGTGCGCAGGGAGTTTTAAATGCGATTTCACTGGCGCGAGCGGGGTACTCGTATTCTGAGGGGTGCGTGGGGAATTTTACTCGCGATTTTGCTGGCGTGTCTGGGGTACGTGTATTCCAAGGGGTGCGTGGGGAGTTTTACACGCGATTCCGCTGGCACGAGCAGGGTATGCATATTCCGAGGGGTGCGCAGGGAGTTTTACATGTGATTTTGCTGGCACGAGTGGGGTACGCTTATTCCGAGGGGTGCGCAGGGAGTTTTACACATGATTTTGCTGGTGCGAGCGGGGTCCGTGTATTCCGAGGGGTGTGTGGGGAGTTTTACACACGTTTTCCTGGTTGGGGGGCTGTATGCTGGTCCACTGGCCTTTGCACCATGTACTGGATTTGTGCAATGTTTTTGGTGCACGGGGCGGGGTTGGCGGCTTAAATGGCGCAGCTGCAGGGTCGCTGCACTACTCTGCGCCACGACTGCTTATGGATGTATAAATCCATGAATACGCTGTGCGCCGAAATGGGTTTTGGCGCATGTGGCTGGCGCAGACTGCCGCACGCGCACTCTGTGCGCCAGCTGTGTGCGCCACTTGTGCGCTAAATTCTATGAATTACCCTCCTAATGCCATAAAGAATGTAGATGGAATATGTCGAGAAATATCGGATTCATATGTCAGCAAATTCATGAGCTTACAACAACATGAACAACTTGTAAAAGCACAGCGACTCACGCAATCTTCATTTTGTTTCAGAGGCGAGGGAGGCATACCTGTTGGTCAGAATACAGGATGCAGTAACACTCTCATCCTTGACAGCATTATAAGATGGTACAGCAACAGTAATGGATGTCTTCTGGCAATGCGGAACCAAAGCCTAATTTCATCTATCATCATCATGGAATGGGATGTGTTCCCTGGTGAACCTTCATGCCCAAATGCTTTTAATCCCAGAAGAAATACTTTTGGTTTCAAAAGGTAAACCTCAGTCCCCTCCAGTACCCCCAACAATGCATAAACAGAAAAGCTCACATTCATTATCACACAGAAAGAGTTCAAACTATTTCAGTACAGAAGCAAACAAAGCACTGCAGAAGATACCAAAACAGTACTGCATCGTCACAAAATCATATTCTAAGCATCTTATTTAGCCCCTGGAATACAGCCAGCCACAAATGCCAAATTACTCAAAATTGTCCATTGGGACTTGGTCCAGCTCACCAATGCCATGGAACATGGCCTCAATGCGGTGCGAGAAGATATGTGAGCACTTTGAGTTATGGCATTGCAAAATTGTATGGTACTTGACCTCATCATAGATATGGAGGGTGTCTTCAAGAAAATCGGAAGTACATGTTGCACATACAAGCCTCCAAATAACGAAGATAATGGGTCTTTATGTATAGCAAGAAAGCTTTTACATCATTTTAAGATAGGTATGAAAGGGGAAAGAGGAATCGTGAAAAAACAACACTTCATAACTAAAATATTCTCCTGGATGCCAAATTGGCTAACTAATGTATGCTGAGTGCTTCTGCCTATCCTGGTCTTTTAAATCTTAATTTAGAGGTTGTACCATATAATAATGTTCTTTTGTGAGTCTTGTGGAAACAGCGTAAGGTTACTTGCAGTTAATGCAGTTAAGGTAGGAGATATCACTTCTCCTTGGAAAGATGAGAATACCCAAACAGACGAGGTAGAAATAAATCTAAAAATCAGGATGGCACGAATAAAGCACCCAATAGGCCTACCAGGAACACTTTGGTCACCACTCCCGGATCGCAAAAACTAGCTTCAGTGTTAGGTAGACCCCACAACAGATGCAGATTTCCATTTCCTAGGATGCAGTCCTTGGGATTATGCAAAGGGGGAGGACATTTGAGGAATGTCTGCAAAGTGTGGGTCCCAAAAGATAAATATGATTGGGCAAGGGAACTAAGGGACAAAGAGTATATGGGGAAATTCATGCTGGATGGAACGAAAGAGGGGAATGTTGGGATGAATGTTAAACGTTGCAAACATGAGAGAAAATACAAACTAAGAAAGCCCCTAAAACACAATACTGAAACCACAGACAATATGCACAGCCAGTGGCCCAGACAATATTCACAACCTACAGTCCTCATATGTAGTAAATAAGAGAACCCACCCATTTCTGTGACCCCTCCTGGATGTGAGATAGACAGTAACTAGCGCACACACTTGCACACACACACACACACACTTCAGTATATGTAGGATGATGGCAAAAATAACTAACATGCAGGCAGATATTAGGCTTAACCAGAAACATACACACAAGTAAGCAGGACAAAGATACGAGGAGTGCTTCAAGTAGTCATATAAGTATTCATTAGAAACACTAAAATGTAGCAAATAAAATATACATGTATCTGACACCCTTTAGGTGTGTAACACATAGAGTAGGCCTCAGAATAAAGGTAGTTTCATAGGTCATTTAGATTTACTAGGCCTTTGAAATACATGAATATTTCCACACAGTTCAATGCATCAATTTTCAGCTCATAGTAGAGAGACACACAGACAAGGTCAGCAGACAGGATGTAAAGTCACATTGCGGTTGGTCAGAGAAGAGTGGTGAAGTTCATTCCCAAGCTTCTGATGAAGAGCAGTGACTTGATCAGGTGCTACAACTTTGGGAAATCACATGAGAAAGAGTGTAAGAGATTCACAGGGACTGGTAAAGGAGCAGAAGCGCAACAGGTTCCCAGGCCTGGAGCAGGTGCAATTTGCTACAAATAATGTGCCTGTCCATTGCTTTAGAAAGTAGCAAAACAAAGGTCACAGCAGCAGAAAATATGAAATCTAGTAGTTGATCAAGGGAAAGACACATGCTGCCCCCTGTACAGCCTGACAAATCCCTGAACGCAATCATCCACTAACACCTATATATCTAATTGAACCCTTGAGGCAACCTGTTTAGAATATATCAATGGCCTTCGTTGAACATGCCGTTCTAGGTGGCGTGCACATCTTTTTTCATATGTTGTCCTAGGAGCATGTCTCGTTTGCCACATCAGTGCACTGTAAAAGAACAATAACAACATGGCATTACTTGTCATGCTTTAAGCTATTTATCTTTATGAAGAAAAACAAATATGAATACAACATCCTGACCAAAACGTTCTCATGTGGCGGGCCCTATTGAGGATGCCAGATATGGTGATTATTAAAGGAGCGGGGTGTTTGGGCTCATAAGCATCAACATTGTTGTCACTAAAAGTGAAAGGGCTTCATTATGACCCTGCCGGTCTGGAAACAAGGGTGCCGGTAAGCTTACTGGCACCGTTGGTTCCAGACCGGCATATTATAGGTCTGCCTGCCGGAGCTGCCATGCCCGACGGGTCTGACCATGCCGGGCACAGCGGCGATGATAGGCAGACCGGTACCGTTAACAACGGTGGCTTTGCTTCCGTGTCCCCATGACAATAGAGTCCTATGGGACTCTATGGGAACGGGGACTTACATTTTATCGGCGCCTGACTTTCTGGGCTATTAGGGTTGTGATCTCCCGGTGGCACCAGGATGTCAGGGGCTGGTAAATATTAAAGGGTCAGGTGGCAGCCCGCCGGCAGCACCAGCAGGGTTACTGCCAGACCCGTAATAATAATAATAATAATAATAATAATAAATAATTTGGCATTTATATAGGGCTACGAACCCTCAGGTATCTGAGCGCTGCTTGTTATTACCCATGGTGTGAGGTGCTCATTTATCGACCTGGGAAGGATGAAAGGCTGATTTTGGCCCTGCCGGGATTCGAACCTGCCTTAGCAGGCTCTGCACCGATGTCAAAGCGAGCACTCTACTCGCTGTGCCACTTGACCACAATGAGGCCCAATGCCTCTTACTGATGCTGAAGAGGGACAGGATCAGATGGATCACCTGTATGTCGTACGCCTCTGTCTCATGCAGATCAACCATGATGGTCTACCCAGCTCCAGGTGGCCCAGGATGACACTGGAAGCATCAGCAGGTGGTCAGGCAGTAGATGGTGGTGCTGTATTCTTGTGGGCTGTCTCCCAGCCTGGGATGTATTTAAATTTCTGCTGAGCTGCAGGTTGAGCCAGAAGGTATAGTAATAGTGGTGATAATAACAATGGCATTGGGGGCAGCAGACGCAATGGCAGTGGATTCAGCAGAAACCGTGGCAGTGGAGACAGGCAGGCTGACTGGGGCAATGTGGTTACTCAAGATTTATGCAGAGGTAATTTCCTCCTTGGAAACAGTATCAGGGTTTGCGTTTTGGAAAGCATGCAGCACACAGTTAGCTGCTAGAGAAACTGAATGGAAAGTGAGATGTAATTGGTGGTTGTGTATTGTAAGAAACCTAATGGTACATCCCCAGGTAGAGCCCAGAAATCCCTTATTCAGGTGGGCAGGACACAGCCATCGCTGTTTGATCCAGTTCCTGGGGGTGGACCAGTGGGGGAGGATCACCTGGGTAGGGGAGCCCGGGGTTATGCTCGGGGGAATACCCCAGATGAGACGCAGTAGCATCGCGGGGAGGATGGTGATGGGAATGAAATCCCTGAAGCTTTTTTAACCTATTCCCGCTCATCATCCCTTCCATTCATTGAATCTCCCTTACCCAGAGGTAAAGCCAACAACCCATTTGCATCTGGTAATCTTGCTAAGAACCACACCTCGCAGTATCCTTGTTTTCCTGGTTCCTATCCGAATACTCCCAGTCACTCTTCTCCTTGTTCCTTTATTATTTTCCGAACTCCCAGTCCTCTTTGACCAAACCCTACAATCCCCACAATTCCCCCTGTTAATTTTATGATAAGAATCCTTGTCACTCATGTTAGTTTCATAATCCCTACAAATCCTACCTTTCTGAGTTGCCTAACCACCTTCTTTCTTATGAGACCTTTTCCACATCCTACCCCGTAGGACACTCAGAAACTCCAACCCCCTCTTTTTCCAAAACAAACACTTTTTCACACTATGACGAAAAATGTACTAATGTTAAAACTGTGTATCTGACATGTCCCGACCCAACGGTCAGGCATAGTCAGGCAATTAACCCAAATCACACACACCTGACAGCCTTTCCTTTCCCAACAGGGATAAAAGGTGGAGCAAGAGAGCACACTATGACCAAGGAAGACCGCACGACAGAAGAGCTAACTCAGCACAGCAGTTCAAGAGGAGGAGAAAGACGGCGCATGCCGAGAGGGTGACAAGGAGAGAGCCCACCTTGCTCTTTCTGACCAAGGCCTGTGAAATCTCTGCAGACGGAAATCTAAGTCCACAAACAATAGCCAGGTTGTTTTGCAACAGATGTCAACAATGTGCAAGACCATCCTTCGAGGAAAATCATGCTGGGAAAGGACGATGGTCTCGGTGGCACCAACCTTGACTCCAAGGACAAAGAAAGGCAAGTGGTTTATCACAGCTGGTGAGTCGAGGGGAGGATCGAAAGACACTGAACTGTGTTGAACGAAAAGTAGCCCAAGACTAATTTGAACTTTGAAAGGCTTAATGATACATTGATAAAAGATGCAGAAAACCAACTACAGAGGAGTACAGTACCATATGGGTGCTCTAGCAGAAAACTCTGGGCGATTACCCAATGGTAGAAACTACAGAAACCAGAAGTCCTTGGGAAGAGGCGAACAAAGGTCAAAGTGGTCATTAAGGGGTCCTGTAAAATCCTCTGTACCTTTGAAAATCTGTGACCGGCAGATGATAGCGAAAGCTAATAGAAGTGAATCCCACATAGGGGTTAATATGTAAACTGTATGGGAAATTAATCCCTCTTGTTGAATTGAGCACTTGAACAGTGTGTTATGGTTAGCAAGAGTGAACCAGGACGAGGGATGCTAACGAGACTTGACAAAGTCTAAAGTCCCATAGTGAACTGTTTGGAAAAATGTTGGCAAGAATGAACCCGGTGGAGGAATTCTAACGGAAAGTGGCGACGTCTTAAGTCCCTATGAACAGTGTGTTAACTAAGGTTAACCCGACCACGAGGTGTCCACATTGAACTATCTGTCAAATTTGGTGAGAGTGAACCTGAAAGAGGGAAGCTGACAATCAGGGGTGAAGCCTGAAGTACTGTTGAAAAGGACATTAAAACTTGTGAAAGTAAGTGGGATTGAAAGACCAGGGGAAGTGAATTATCCCCCTTGTCAAGTGGGTCCGAGCCCAGTCGATGGAGATCCAGGGTGAAAAGTCATCACCCAAAGTTAATTGAGAATAAAACTGTTCAATTGATTGGTTGAATAATTATATGTGAGGGATCGGCACCCGGAAGACAGGGACACAGGCGTGAAGCCATGAACTGTGGAAAATAACTTTTGTTGTTTATTGGATACATCAGGCCTTGAAGGCAAGAGACTTTGTAATGCAAAGAGACTTTACCATCGAAAAACCTGATAGGTGGAATGGAACAGTTGGCTCATGCTGACAAAGCTTGAGCGTGTATTGTGCTAGCTGGAACGAAACTGTCAGCTCATGCTGGGGTGGCAAATTCTGGTTTATTGCGCGGCCCCTCAGGGGAAGTGGGATAGAGGCCTCAACATACAACATGGCTTCCGTAGGATTTTCAAAGAAATGCGCTCGGCCCCCGTGTTGCATCCGCATCTTAGCCGGGAAGACGAGCGCATAGGGAATCTGGCATAGCCTCAGCTGTTTCTTAACTGGCTCGTAGGACCTTCTTAATGTTTGCACATTTGTCGAGAAATCCGGGTATATGTGTATTCTGTTGTTCTCGTAGAATGGGGAGCCTCTCTCCCTGGATATTCTCAGGATAGCGTCTCTGTCTCTGAAATTAAAGAGACGGTCAATGATTGTGCGGGGTGGTGCTCCAGGCCTGGGAGGAGGTGTCAGGGTACGATGAGCACGCTCCACAAGAAAATGATCGGAGAAGGCGTCAGGGCCTAAAGGGGATTTCAGGAGGGTTTCCACTTGGCGTTCCATGGATCCCTTGCCAAAGGTTTCGGCTACCCCGACCAGACGGATGTTGTTCCTCCTGGATCGAGACTCAAGATCCCCGCACTTGTTCAGGGACCTCTGAAGGTCAGCCTTCGGCTGGGCGATGTCACGGCTGTGTTGTGTTATCGAGTCCTCATTGGCGCTGATCCTGTTTTCCGCCTCAGTGGTGCGTGCACTTTCTTTATCGACTCTTGCCTTCAGGGAGCTGATTGTTGCCCTGAATATCGCCCAGTTTACTATTGACCGCAAGAAAGACATTCTGGACCATCGACATCAGCCTGTCCACTCTCTCGTCCATCGGGGGTTCTAGTTAGTTGTCTGCCGGCCTAAGCGGTCGTGTGGTAGACCCATGTGGCTGGGAGCTGGCAAAGGAGTCCATTGGGCCGTTTTTTTTGGGGCCCGTCCCTTTCTTATCGTGGGGGCCCATACAGTGCATCGAGCGGTTTGTGTTCTCCCTCCTCTCCCTGCTCTCTATAGTATTGTTGTCCAGCAGTCTTGAGTGGAGTGTAGCATTTACTTGTACTCTGAAATCTTCCTGACGTTTGAGTTGGGCTTGTTTGGCTCAGCCGCAGTGAAAAAGAGGTTTCAGGGTCGCGTTGTAGTCTGCGCTGTAATGGCCGAGCCGTATGTCGGGTTATCGGCGCCTAAATGGGCTCTGCTGACTGTTGAAGTTTAGTGTTTCCAATATTCCTTTACGGGGGCCAACCTATGATTTAATGCCGAAGTTTGGGGTTGGTATGTAACTGCCCGTTCAGGGTAATGCCAAGTGCCAGTGGCGATGACAGCGCGTACCCCGCCCCTCTGTTGCGTTGCGGGTGCATCCGGACTCAGGAGACCCTGTATTCAAAAATAGGATTTATATGCCCTCCTTAAGTGGTGCGCGTCGTCACTTGTAGCTGATCCAGTCGGGTCACCTTGCACCCCCAAACTGTCTGGTCCTTTGACCTGTGATCGCAGCACAGATTCGGTGTATAGGCCGGGTCCGACAGGATATTAGCCCTCCTGGGGTCCGAGGCGGGGGGCAGGTGGCTGGTGTCTCCTGGGCGTATGAGCTGACTATTGGCACTGTCCGGGTGTCCCACCAACTCCCTCAATATTGCAGCAAACACCGCTGTTGGTTCGGATTGTTCCCAGGGTTGCGACGTGGGGGGTGGGTAGTGTGTGTTTTGTAAGAACAGGGCCAGGGTGGGTCGCTCTGGGACCCAGTCGCACCCCTGCAACCAGTCCGATGGTTGTCGACGTAGAGGGTATGAGCAAGCAGGAGCGGCCGGAGCGCTCTTTGGAGGGGCTATGTTATGGGCTCCTACCTTAGGCTGATAAGTGCGGGCTTCAACTGGCGGGAATAGTCGGCGCACCGGTCACTGTAGGGTCTGCTCAGGTCGCGGGCCCACCTTCCTCTTGGTATCCGGGCAATAGCGGAGCTTGTCGCAGGCCAGCTCTGCAATGTCTCGGCGGGATCTTCAATATTCAGGCGCGTAGCGTGGCCCATCCCCCACTCGGCCTGGAGTTGAGATCACGCCTCCGAGCTGTCGTGGTTTTCCTGTGGAGCCGCGACTCGGGGCCACCTCTGCCGTACCCACGATGCAAGTTACCTGGCTGATATCTCGGGAATGCGTGTCCGTTAATGCATAAGTTTCGTTTAAGTGGTGCCGCAAGTCTTCCACTGCTATATGCAGGTGCTTTTCAGCGTCTAGGTGGCCCAGAAACGATTAATTCTTAAATAGGATGGATTACGGGCTGGAGCTCTCCCCTCAGGCGGCCATCAGCATTGTGCGCAACAGCGCCCCCCTAAACATTTAATTTCAAACCATTACAAACCATAGCAGACGTAACCATAAATGGCTGTGCCTGCTCTTGCGATATGGCCACAGGATCACAAGTTGGTCAGTGTACCAATCTTCCTCACGCATGGATTCCAATGATCCATCAGTCTACAGAAGCCCGGATGCTACACCTTTCTGCCAGATGCCACCTCTCCAGATAGTCCCATGCTAATTTCCTGCAGGCTACTTTTGCAGGGACCCGGGTTCCCATGTCTGGTTTTGGTGTTGCTGGCAATATTCTTCTGTTCCCTACCTCTGCTCTCCCCTGACCCTCTTCTTGTATGGTGGACACCCACGCAGCCCTGGATTGTCACTGCCTCTCCCGCCCACCATGACCCTTACCCTATTGTTGTGTGGGGGATACCCCTGCACCCTGATCATCCACTAGGCCACATTTGTTCTCTGCACCCCTGTATGAAACCTCACCCCTGACCCTTGTCCAACACCTTACCTATTTTTGCTCCACCCAGCTTTTCCATCCTCGCACAGTCATTGTGGGAAATGTGCATGCACCAATGCTCTACAGGCCACGGTTCAAACAAAGTGGTTTGACAGAATTTAGACATAGCTGAAAATGGGCTAACCCCTCTCACACACTGGCATAGTTTGCTTTGCACTTCTTAGTCACACTGTGAGACGCACAGCTATACGTCGCGCAGTTGGGTATTGTGAGTGCTGTACCTGTAAGCATGCACTCTTCAAGACTGCTGAATGGGACCCTGCATGGCATGTTGCAACAAGCACGGTTTTCACAATTATCTATTCACCCAATGCCATTTTGGATCCTGGAGACGGTTATCCAAACTTGATGGGGAAACTTTGTCAGCAGGGCCATTTTCCATCAGGCCCGGCTCCAGCAGGGGGGCCAGGCCCCCTCAGAGCCAGCCTCTGGCCCCCCTAGAAAGGAGGCCATGTCAGTGATGTTTATGACAGCCAGGTAGCCGAGGGAGTGGGGGGGTGGATGTCACTCTTAGCCACGGGTGGACAACATGGGGCCCAAGTGCGGCCCAGCATGTTGATTTTCCCGCAAGCAGCTACGGCCGTCCTCTATTAGGAAAGTCTTTTTTTGACTTGCCAATGGGAAATGCTGACCCTCTATTGGTAGACTGCATTTACTACGTGGCTATCACGAATCACGTAGTGCATGGGCTATACCAACAGAGGGCCAGCACTGTGGCTGGCATGGCGTGGAATGTTGCCGGAAGGCATTTCAGCCTTGCCACGCTAGCTGCAGCGCCAGCACATCCACAGTGCTGGTAAGTGGGGGCGCTCTCATGTTCTTTATCGGTGTTTGTGTGCTGGGAGTTTGGGGTGTGTGCAGGGGAGTATCCAGCATTTCAACAGTGTGTCGGGTGAAGCGCAAAAAAAGTCCTGCTACTTTCCCCCCCAAATGCAGTGTGCGCAATTCCATACATACAGCCTCATTCACGCAGCTACCTCCCATCAACCTTTTTTGGGTAACATTAGTGGCAGATGGCATTTTAACACCTACACTTGCATATGGATTGCACCAACAGAAGTGACTTCACAGAAAAGGACTTTGCAAGGAGCATCATCCGTTTTTAGTACCTGCAGGTACAATGGAATTGTCTTTAGAAAAGGTTGCCATAAGTAAGCCAAGTGGCACATACCTTTGTGGTGCAAAATGCCTAAATTGAACTGTTATTATATAACAACTCTATAGTTATTAGGATTGGTTTTTCTTAATGACTTTATGCTAACATAAACTATGAAGTGAATCACTGCAGATAAGGCACTGTGCGATTACATGATTTGCTCAGGATCACACACTTTGGTTCGTAGTGAAACCGGGATGCAGACAGAGTCATTTGTTGATGCCAATTCTATTTAGCTCACTGTCTTTGTGAAAGGCTCTTGCGCTGATGCAATCCACTGGTCACTCTGCTGTTTGGGGGTGTGTGGGCATATGGTTTGGCTGGGGGTGGTGGCCAGGGGGCATAGTGTGGGGGTGGTGGCCATATGACACACATTTCTAGTTGTAAGATTGTGGCCATGGGGTATAGTGTTTGGTTGGAGGGTGGGGGCCATTGGTCATAGAGTTTGTTTGGGGGGAGGGGGCCATTGGGTATAGTGTTTGGTTGGGGTGGGGGATATGGAATATAGTGTTTGGTTGGGGGTGGGACCAATGTGGCCAAGTTTGGTTGGAGTGGTGGTGGCCATGGGGCACAGTTTTTAATTGTGGGATTGTGGCCATGGGGCATAGTGTTTGTTTGGGTGTGGTGGCCATGGGGCATAGTGTGGGGGTGCGGGTCATGGGGCACCGTTTTTAGTTGTGGGCTTGTGGCCATGGGGCATAGTGTTTGGTAGGGGGCCATGAGGCATAGTGTGTGTTTGGGGGGTGGTTGCCATGGGGCATAGTGACTGGTTGGAGGATGGAAGTCATGGGGCATAGTGTTTTGTTGGGGGTGGGGGCCATGTAGCAGAGTTTGGTTGGAGGGGTGGTGGCCATGGGGCATGGTGTGGGGGTGTGGGCCATTGGGCACGGTTTTTAGTTGTGGGATTGTGGCCATGGGGCATAGTGTTCAGTTGGGGGTGGGGGCCATGGGGTATAGTGTCTGGTTGGGGGGTGGGAGCCATGGGGCATAGTGTTTAGTTGGGGCCCATGTGGCAGAGTTTGGTTCAGGGGGTGGTGGCCATGGGGCATAGTGTGGGTGCGTGCCATGAGACATAGTTTTTAGTTGTGGGATTATGGCCATGGGGCATAGAGTTTGGTTGGGGGTGGGGGCCATGGGGCATAGTGTGGGGGTGCGGGCCATTGGGCACGGTTTTTAGTTGTGGGATTGTGGCCATGAGGCATAGTGTTCAGTTGGGGGTGGGGGCCATGGGGTATAGTGTCTGGTTGGGGGGTGGGAGCCATGGGGCATAGTGTTTAGTTGGGGGCCATGTGGCAGAGTTTGGTTCAGGGGGTGGTGGCCATGGGGCATAGTGTGGGGGTGCGGGCCATGAGGCATAGTTTTTAGTTGTGGGAATATGGCCATGGGGCATAGAGTTTGGTTGGGGGTGGGGGCCATGGGGCATAGTGTCTGGTTGCGGTGTGGCGGCCATTGGGCATAGTGTTTGGTTGGAAGGTGGGGGCAATGGGGCATAGTGTCACATGCAAGAGTGAACCCAATCATAAAGCAAAATAAGGCACAGTTAAGAGATGTACCTCCTTTGCCTTTTGTGGAAACCTGACACAACGAAGGCCATACTCCCAAGAGTATGACCAACTCAAACGGCAAAGTATAGCAGTCCAAATAGCAGTCCAAAATAATGAGCTTGTGCCTTGCAAATCTAAAGCGGCATAATGCGTGAAATGTTGGAGCGCAGTGTTTTTTCTCCTGAATGATTTGTCTACTTTGTCCACTGTTGCCAATATATCCTTATGAAAGAAATGAATTATAAAAATGGAAAATCTGTAGTACAAAATGTACGTTTGAAATACACAAAGACCGGCACACCTAAAAATGTATTTTTTCCATGTGTTTAATAATAATTGAGGGTTGAAGAAAACTCCTGCCACTCCTTCGCCTGCCGCTCCGCCCGCATTTAGTTTTCGGCCCACTATAGGCAGCATGTAGGGTACATTCGACCCTCTGGCAAAATCAGTTGTACACCCCTCCGTCTAAACATTCAGCAGCAACCTCAGAGACATCATTCTGAGAGGCTGAATTGCAGAAGGCCTGGCCAGGATTTGTTTTCTTACCCTAGAAAATCATTTATGCCCCACAGCCATGAAAGTACAAACGACCAGGGAGATGGAGGGCCATTCACACCTCTAAGTTAGGTAGCACACGTATTCAAGCAGGCTGCCTGCAACCATTTTCTGAAACCTAAAATCACAATTTTGGTTCCGTAATTTAAAGTATGTTTTTTTGTGGGAATATAGTGGTTTTTCACATAATGCTTAATAAAATGGTTAACTATATCAAACAATAAATGACAGGTAAAGTTGCTTTAACACAGATCTCTGCAGAAGGTGCGTCAACTGACGGGGGGGGGCTTACAAATTACATTCAAAGTATATATTCTGCTGCATTAACTACTTGAGTATAAGTGAAAAGATAAGGTTGGTAGTAACAAAAATGTAATTCTGGAGGGGAGTGTAGTAAAATCAAAAAGTGATAGATGCAAATCAATGTTTGAATTAAACATTATCACTACCATTGCTATGCGCAACATTCCATGCCATCATTCTGTAGTATGTTTGTGCGATTAGAGAAGGGGACAAGCCATTAGCAAATGACCTTTGGTGCTGCCACCGAAAGGTGCAGTTCAACCTCAATTGCTAGGTAGTGTTGCATCTGCACTGGAACACAAACAACCACATGAATTTTTAGGCCCTGTGGTTTAGCAGTTTTGGAAGGGCTTCTGACATTAGTGACAGGGCCAAGACTGATATGTAAACAATGCAATGGAAGGCTGGCCAGAGCAATGACGGTGGTTCTAATTGATTCAGAGACTTTTTACCTATTAGGTACAAACAGAACTCATGCTGTGGAACACAGATTCAATGGCAATAAACTGTCAGGAGAAACACACATTCTATGGTCGTGTCTGGTCATTTACCCACATAATGACTAGCCATGGCAATGTTAATGCCTCACCACCAAAACATAAACTTTGCAGAGCTCTATGAGCAAGCTCTATCACAAAGTAACAACAAACGTGTTACTGTACAGGGCCTGCCAGTGTTATATCTAAGCATTCTTTTAAGTGTTTAATTACTTAATTGCTTCTATAAATGAGCTCCTGTTGTAGTAAAGTTCTCTTAATGTGTGTCTTCAGGAAGTTGATTTTATAAGCAATATATTTGTCAATGCCTCTGACTTGCACTGAAGTCCTGTCTTAAACAAGCAATCACAAAGACAGCCGTTTTGCCTTGCTTATAGGTATTAGCAGACATTTGCCAGGCAGTGCCATCATATGCCTAGTTACTGGCAGAATTTTCCAGCTGTTCCCATCTTATGCCCAGGTGTTACCCTTATGGCAGTACCTGGCAAATGCCTATCCATGCCTAATCAAAAGCCCAAGCTGTTGGCTAGGCCAATGCATGTTGCCTTGAGTTAGTCTCCCTAAGTGAACGTGTATATGCCCAGATGTGGGTGTCTTGCTTGCTATGCCTAGGGAATCAAGCTGCACCTCACTGAGCTGATCCAACAAGGCCCTACCTGAAAATGATAAGGCTAGGTTGGCAAGTATTGACCAATTTCAGATCTTCTCATTCATACTTACCAGTGGGGCTCTGACCTAAATAGAATGTATCTTTGTTTGGAAGCCTAGTCCACTCTGCCAGAATGTTTCATGATTCAGACTGATAAGTACTGACTTGATAACCTCATTCTGTTTGAGTAAATTTACAGAGTTTGCATGCAAACAGAACAGGTCATGTGTTTTGTGGGATTTGTTTGGAAAGTATGATGTAAATCTTGGGTGCTGGGTGTTTAGGCAGTGCCAGAAATGAAACATGAACACCCCTAAAATAACAAAAAAGAAGAGAGTTTTCTATAATGTTACGGACAAAGAATAAAAAGCGTACATCTTTTATACCTAAAAAGCAGTTTTTAAATATTTTCTAAAGAGTGCAATCAGAAGTGGATTTAACATTTGGAGAAGGGACAAATGCCAACGCCCCGCTCCCTTGCTCTACTCCCTCCCCTCGAATAAAAACAGCAGGGCTAAACAGGCCCTACCAGTGAGATCTTATCTTTTTAACGTGTCTCAGAGGCAGATTATTTACAACAGGACTTGTTTGAAGAGTGTAGGTGAGGTAATGTGTGTGAGAGATTTTGGTTCCAAGTGGAAAGAATGAGGTTGTGTTTGTGATATCGTGTGTGAAGAGTGAGTGGTAGTGGAGAAGGGTGCAATAGTTATTTCAAGGGGTAGAATGAGAGTGTAGACAGTGAAGGAGCTAGTGAAAGAAAGAGACGGAGAGGGAGAGGAAAAGAAAGGAAGGAGAAGGAGGTGAGAAGAGATGTGAGAGAGGAGATGCAGAGTTGATAGAGGAAGTGGGAGAAGAAAAGAGTGTGGAGATGTAGGGTCAAAGAGACAAGTGAATAAAGTGAGAGGAGAGCGAGAAAGGGAGACTGTCTGAGAAAATACACTCACCATCTTGAACATCATCAATACCATCCTAGTAGGCCTTTGGGCCCTCTGGTTGTGGACATACTTACATAGCCAGTAGGGATTACCATTATCTTGGTTTCATGCTAGCTTTGGATGATAGGGAAGTCTGGGTTAGGATGGAGGGAGCACACGAGAGATTGAGGGACAAGTCTGAGAAATTCATTAGTTGGACTTATTTGACATTTCAAAAACCTAATAAAGTCAGTTTTAAGGTTTTGCCAATAAAAACTCTAAAACCACCTATCAGAATCATGTGATTCTTAAGGCACTCTGTGACACAAGTCATATGCTCTCTTTGTGGATACAGATTGTTATCAGATGTTCGTCGCCTTACAAGCATTTTCAATGGAAGTCCGCTGGCAGTAACAGGCACTTGATGTTTTCAAAGGCAGTAACAGTATTGTCAATACTATTACGTCACAAAGGGCAGAAAACCCATAGTAAGGTGGGAGGAGTGCGAATATCGCAATATCCCTGATCTGCAGCCGTACACCGCTCTTGCCTGAAATGTACATCCTTGCAGGACCGCCAGTCATCTTCAAAAACAACCATTGCATGCCCCAAGTACTGTCCGTAATGTTCCTCTTAATAATTCACCACATTACCATACTCAAAAGAAACACCTGAAAATGCTGCTGTCTGAAGTAAATGAGGCGAGGCACAAGGTGGGGTTCAGGAGCTTTATTCGTGCGGCCCCCAGAGGTCGGACCAGTGTCAACCGAAAAAGAATGGGGAAAGATGGAATGTTGGGTTGGGGATCTGGGCTGGAACACTGGGCTCGTGGAAGCAGAGTTCCACGAGCTGGTCATGAGTACATTGGTGCCCCCTGCAGTGCGACTGGCCCCAACAAACCAAGGTACGATTTTGATTTATTTGGGGTTTCGCCAACCGACGGCAGAGAGGAAAAAAAAAAAGGACCTTAAAACGTGCCATTGCGTGCGGCCATCTTTGTTTTTGTATCTCTGTTGCCATAGTGACGACGCTATCGGGCACTTCCCGATCCTCCACAGCCGCGAAACAAATCCATTGCCCGAAATAAGGGCCCTGTCACATTGTCACTGAATCCATCCGCTCTAAATGAGCACCAAGACACTCAAACCAGATGCCTTATTTATACAAAGACAGTGACCCATGAAGTAATATAAAACATTTTCATACTCAGGAGCTTTATTCGTGCGGCCCCCAGAGGTCGGACCAGTGTCAACCGAAAAAGAACGGGGAAAGATGGAATGTTGGGTTGGGGATCTGGGCTGGAACACTGGGCTCGTGGAAGCTGAGTTCCACGAGCTGGTCATGAGTACATTATACTGTCCCAAACAACAACGCAATTCTTCCTTGCCAGGCAAAATCTTCTCTCTGGCTCTCAACGAATGCACATCCCTCGTGACGCACCACGTTCACGGCACGTTTAAAAAAAACGTTGCATTCCAGCAGGACCCGCTTGAAAGCCAGTCGCCATTCCGATGAGGTCTTCTTTTGAATGACTGCCACAGAACAATCAAGACGGCATCCGGGCCACTCTACTGCCGCTGCTGGATTACCTCAGACCAGCCATCGCTAAGCCGCCCAGCCACCAACGCACATAACTCCAGCCAAACCACGCAGGTGAACAAAACGGGCAGCCTGGCAGCCTCTTGATCAGTGCAGAGCCCGCTACAGTACAAATGCACAGATCTGCGCCGTAACCAAAACTCCACATGTCCTTCCTCTCCGAGCCTCCAACTCAGCTGGTGCTGCCCCATGATCCACCAAGACAAGAGTCGAACCACTCCTCGCGTGCCAGGGCAAGAGCCTACCAGCATGCTGACAGCACCTCCCGTGACACTGGTCACCTCACTGGAAGACGGGCCACCTCAGCCCACAGGGAAAGCTCGAAATCCACTTTAACAAACTGAGATTAACAGCCATACGCTGTTCCTTCTCTCCTGGACCCGTATGTTGGGCACCACCATGTTCCTCAAGGTCGCAGTCCTAAACCCTGACTCGGACCTCTGCCGGTCCTGCACCACCCGGCCTGCAGTATCCCCAAAAGCCACCGCCTCTGGATGTCAGGGGGAATGAGCTGACTAGATGGACGTCTCCAAAGGAAGGCAGTAATTCTCACGCTGCCCCTTCCCAGCAGGATCCCATCCTCGTCGCCAGTGATGTAAACTAAGCCACCTTCTACACAGAGCCAGGAATCAGAAGATAAGTTTACATGTAACTTTATTAGAAGACAGTTACTTCTGTGAATAGCACTGGGACATCCACACAGCCCAGCTCAGGAGGTCCAACTCCCTCCTGTGGAACCCAGCACTACAAACCACCACCAACACTCCACATTCCCAAACAGTGACATCACAGTCCCAGTGACATCACCCACAACACAGCTCACTTTCCAGTAACCACACAAACCAAGTTATAACACAGTGTTTACTTGGCAGTAACGGAACATGTGATTCTAGCATGGTTAAGATGTTTTTAGGGCTGTTAACACCTTTTAAAGCCCAACTGCATTGGGGCTTATAGCTGATAGCACCTTGGCATTCTATATGGGGTGCTTATGACACCAAAAGGTACAATTGAATAGGTCTAGAAAAATTGCTCAAGCATTCTCCTTTACCCTATCGCCCTATGCACACATATGAAAAAATCAATTTCTCGTGCTCAGTTATGGAAAAATATCTTGGTTTTATATAAAGTTGCATGAATCAACATGAATTTAGTATTGGAGACATGACATCAATCAGTGTTTAACCAGTCATACAAGCAAAAATTAACAATACAAAAAAACATACACTTTTGGCAAAAAACAATTTTTTGTGTGAAACAAAAAAGGTGCGCTTTCAGGTCCCGTCGTTCCCCAGAGTGACTCGGCATTCTAAGCAGAGCTGATCATCCGAGCGGTACGCCGTGTGCGAGCCTCCCAGCCCCTCAGGACTTTCCCCCTGGGCTAGGCAAGGCAAAGGAACTTATCAGCCTCACACGAGAGAGACCGAAGCCTCTACTTAGAGGACCCCATGGGGACCTACATAGATGCAAGTGGATCCCCACCAGAGTGCCAGTGGCAATAATCACCCATAGAACGGACATCATATCATACAGCGCCCCGTCGTGAAGAAGGCCGCGCATAAGATGAGGCATAGCAAGCCCACATAGACAGCTGAAACACCCCGGTGTACACGCACTTTCCAAATCACAGTGTATCATCGCTGTTTCCCACAAAAAGAACTATTGTTATTTACTGTGTTGTTTTTTGTCAGAATGTTCAATTGTTTCCCCGCTTAATACTGTCTTTTGAGGTATTGACAGTGAAGGACTCACACCTTCTTTGTCTCACACAAAAAATAGTTTTTTGCCAAAAGTGTATGTTTTTTTGTGTTGTTATGTTTTGCTTGTATGACTGGTTAAATACTGATTGATGTCATGTCTCCAATACTAAATTCATATTGATTCATGCAACTTTATATAAAACCAAGATATTTTTCCATAACTGAGCACGAGAAATTGATTTTTTCATATGTGTGCATAGGGCGATAGGGTAAAGGAAAATGCTTGAGCAATTTTTCTAGACCTATTCAATTGTACCTTTTGTTTCATAAACAGCCCTCCTGGGCATAATAGGTTTAAAACCAGGAACCCAATTGTTAAGTCTATTCTGTATGGGGTGCCAAAATCCTTATTTCTCAAGTTGAGAAAGTGCACAGAAACTGGTTTTTCAAGTAAAATACTTGAATACAGAAGATGGCCACACTGAAAATGAGACTGGAACTACTTTTAGTCCCTTCTCCCTTTCTATGGCAGCCATCTGTGGTGGTATGTTGGTGGAGAGTGGAGCAGATTTTTCATGGTAAGTTCTGGGTGCGCCTAAGGCAGAATGTCGGGTGTCCTGTAAGGAGGCGGGATGTTTCTGGGGGCTAGAGGAAAGGTAACAGTCAGCTTTTGTACACGGTGATAGGACTCGTAAGTGGGGAGGTGGAGCTGTATGAACTCGAGCGGAGGTGTCGGTGGTGCAGGCAGACGGAGGACGAGCAGCACCGAGAGGGACGTTGAGACAATCCAAGTGTTCAAATTCTAGCCAATACCATGCAGTATCGCCTGCCTTCCACCTGCTCCAACTGGTAGAGGGCCCCTGTGATATTTCCTCCCAGTTGCTAATGTACCATAGTCCAACTTTCACCAGATTAAAGAAAACATGAGCACTAATTCAGAAAAGAAAGCACGTGGCTGAGAGTTGAGCATCACACATCACACAGTGCTTTACTCCATTTTGTGATGCCGCTGATGGTGTGAAGAGAAAAGTGTTTGAAAACAAAATAAAGTATTGCAAGGCTTGGATAACTTTGGAAAGCACAGATGGCACTTCTTTTTCACAGGCACTCCGCAATTAGGGACGACAAAGCGGCATTATACCCATTCTTCACATTCAGAGGGTTGAGGCGGCTGTGTTGAATTTCTGCTTGGAACATTGCATACTGAATTGTATTGAGCTGTCAGATATGATTGTGTTTTCATTTGCATTGCAAGAGATGCTACTGCTGAGCCGAGTGTTTGCAAAGGCTGTGATATCTGGCCTTCACATAATGCCACATGAGGTTCTTGGAGTTGTATCCATAATGAGTGAAGTTTTTTTTCTTCCTTTTTTGCATCACCCATACAGCAAACTAAAATGTATTCAGAGCTTATGAAAGGTGAGGGAGGAGAGCTCCACAAGGTGATGATTTCCAGAGCCATTCCTGCTGTCAGACACTTTATGTTTAGTAGGGTATTTAATAATCGTGGACCTAGCTTCAAGAAGCAATGGTGCACTTTACAATCATAGGGGGGAAGCGGAGAAAGAAAGGATCAGGGAGCCAACAGGGGTGGGGGAGGGTGGGCAATTTGGCACCAAGCGATCTACAAGCAAACCATGGGAGGACACATTGGGGAACAGATCACCCAGTCTCAGGTAGAGTTTGGGAGCGCAGGGTGGGTGGACCTAGGTGTAAGGGAAAAGCCATTCCTTGAAGTTTCTTGAGCTCCTTCCTGAACAGTAGAAGCAATGGAGTGAGTCTGATGGGATGGGGAGGAGGTTCCAGAGTCTTGGGGCGTTGACAGAGAATGCCTTTCGTCAGGTTCTATCCTTCCTGCACCGTAGGCCTCCAGAGAAGCTGAGTTTCTCAGTGAGGTAGCTTGAGGACTTGGGAACCCTTACACTAAAGCGCAAAAGGGAAGGTTCACACAAGAGGTCACTGCTGTCAAGTGGAACACTGTCATGCATGACACCTTCTTCTTCTTCTTCTCCTTCTCCTTCTCCTTCTCCTTCTTCTTCTTCTTCTTCTTCTTCTTCTTCTTCTTCTTCTTCTTCTTCTTCTTCTTCTTCTTGAGTATGGACCCAGCTGTGGGATGCAGCATTTTACAAGTCCTAGGCAGAAGTACATGACGAGAGAAGAAGATGGCAAGGGATCTAAGAACATACAAAGATAAGGGTAGGCAATTTGGCAGCAAGATATCTACAAGCAACCAGAGGAGGAAATATGGGGAGCAGATCACCCAGTATCAGTTCAGGTGGGGAGTGGATGTGGTGCAGACCTATGTTTTAAGGAGGAGTTAGTCTTTGATGACTTTCTATCAACAGCATTTTGCATTCTGTAACTTGTACTTGATTTTTACTAATTATGCAATAACCCCAGAGCCGGAAAGGCATTAATGCATCAGGTAATGCCCTGGGGGGTCAGTTACAGACCCAAGCAAAGGGAGGGCGTTAAAGAAGTCCCGGGGGCATTACATGATGTGGTACCGCCCCCCCACCCCCAGCGAGGGGATTATTGCTATTAGTACCCCGGGTGTACTACCTGGGATACGAAACTTACCGGAGAAGCTAGGCTTCGTAGCATTAGCCGCTGCCGAACGTAGACTCAGCATGGCCTCTGCATGAAAAGACTAGACGCTTGTCAGCAGCACTACAGCTAGTCTTTGGCTACCATGTTGGGTGTGAGTCGGAAGTATGGATCCACTCTATTTTTCACATCCAGATACTAGCAAGAAGATCAAATGTTATGCTAAAGTGCAGACAGAGCTGCGCATGGTTGCAGTGGCAACAAAACATTCTGCTGTGGAAAAAGCTATCCAAAATACACAGCACTAAGTTTAACTTGTTTTAGTTAACCCTATAGTGTTATATAAATATAATAAAAGAAGAAATAGGAACAGATTGCGACGCGAGCTGAAGAGGAAGGAACGCAACGAGAGCACTGGTGCACAGACATGCAGAAGCTGCGGGATTGCAGTGCTAATAACTCCCGCAACTGGACAAATCAGCGTTTGCAGGTAAACTGGTTTCACTTGTTTTCACTTTGTAGTGCAAATGTGGAGAATTGCACAAAGAGGACCAAAGTGAACGTAAGTGTTCATGTATATAGTCCTCCCTTTGCAATCTAGACCTTTTAGAAAATGACCCCCAAAAAGTGTTGTGGATCCTGCAGGGACTCTTTGTTTTTTTGTTTTATTCGACTGTGCATGAATTTCAGATAGAATGCAAATGGGGTCAACGTGAAGAGGTTACAACCTAGGTCTTGGCAGGGCTGCAACTTTTTTTTAAAAAAAGGCAAAATGTACTAGAAAACAGGTGACACTTTGAGAACTGAATATGTGGTATGCCCAGTCACAATGACGTGTAATAAATCAACTCCCCAAATTGAACCCCAAGCGATGATCGTAGGTGTTTGTGTATGACACCATCTTTGCCTTTTAGTGTGCTGCATGCTAGAATACGTCCAGAAGAACCAAGGACTTGCAATGGCTCTACCAAGGAGAAAGAGGAGGACAGTGTGAAATAATCCATTGGAGATTGGGTATTGTCTTGTTTAGGAAACTAAGCAAGTATAGGTGGTAGTTCTGGTTGGAATCCAGATGGTAGCAGCAGAGCTAAACTTACATCCTACTTTAAATAGGGAGATGCAAAAATGCTTCCCTCTGTAACGTTTGCTCTCGTCCTGAACGTTCTCCATATTTTGCATACAACTGATCTGTTTGAATTCGAATATGCCTGCCGCATTTGGTAAATTCTTTCTATATTTGTATGCCTAAAATGATTTACTGAATGAAATAATCTTTATTTAGCTCATGACATTTTAGCATGTTCTGCTTCAGATTGCAAGGTTTTTGGCACTTATTTGACAGACAAATTTTAAAACTTGGATTAGTGAAACCTGAGGTATTCACCTTGAGCTCTAGTAATGAACAATTATTTATTTATTCTTGACTGTTCGTGACAAAAAAGCAGCAGGATAAAACAATTTCTTAACACATTTTTGCTAATAGGGAGTGCACTCTTGGTAAGGTAAGAAAAGCATTTTGTTTCCTTAGTAGCACAACTAAAGGTAAAACAAAAGGACTACACGTATTCCACAATGAGTAGATCAAAATAAGCCCCCTTACTCTATATGCTTCTTCAGGGCCAATATTTCAATATCAATACATATCCGGATCAATATAAACCTATTAAACATAAAAGTACCTGTTAGTTTAAAAAAAAATGAGCAACTGTTAAAAGGAGACAAAAAGTAAAATAGGAAACATAACAGGTTGTGTTCTCATTATATGTACATTAATACCTGTGTGAGAACAAACACAAAGTGTTCTGGTCTTTTCATTAGATTTCTAATATCAACCTCATGTATTGCCCATTTTCTTATGTTTGCTGTACATCGTAAACACTTCTACCATTATATGAATTCTCTTATATTCTAGACTTTCATTGCCACCCCGTAAATTGTTAATTTAAGAAGTGGTCAACAATAGAATTTTTGAACAATGTTTAATAGAGTATCATCTTGTGTATATTTCCTAGAGTTATTCTTTGAAATATGCCTTGCTAAGAATCGATAATATTCTCCTGATTTTATATTATATATTACATAGTCTGCAGTAGCGACCCTGAAGTTATGGTTAAGTTGCTCTTCCCAAAGGAAGAGTAGTTTATGAGCAGCTAATAACTTTTTTGCCGTTCGATGACTTTGCATGAACATTTGCAAAAAATGTATAGACCCGAATCTCAATTTGTTTGCAAAGTTTGGTGCAGTTTCATCAAGGGGGGAAAGTTACAAGGGGGTCACAAAACGTTTGAAATCTGGATATACATCAATGGAAAAATATTTTGCTTGTGGCTGCAGGCCAAACCGCTGGACAACTTTGCACCAAACTTGTCCAAGGAGCAGCAGCCTAGTCCCAAAAGCATGCTTATCTAAATTTGGTTTTAATGCGTCCAGTAGATTCTTTCAAAATGCCCAAAAAGTAGGTAAAAATAATGAATGATATATTTGTCCAGTCCGTGGACTCACTTCCAGGTTTGGTGGCCGCTGACACCTCTAGACCAATCAGGGAGCCCCATAACTTTTGCACACATCATACGCAGCTGCTGATTGGTCAATCGAGAAACATGATGTGCATCAAGATTTTTGAAATGGACGTCATGTTGGATTCACAAACTGCGGCCATAGTTGACGAACATCTCAGTAAAAACATATTAAAAACACAACATTATACTTGTCAAACAAATGAAACAATATCTGGGAGGTTCAAGTTTATGAGGATGGAATGGACTATGTCCAGAATAGCCCAAAATCAGGTGTTCTTTTCTTCTCCAAAGTCCAGGAACATCTAAGATGTTCAGGGACATTGGGCCTCATTCCGAGATTGGAGGTAGCCATGGCGCTATTTGCGCCACGGCTGCCTTCAATACCGGGTCCGGCACTGGTCTTGTTCAATGGGGACTTACCGGTGCATTCCGACCCCGGAGGGAACGGTAAGGCTCCCTTGAACAAACCATTCCCTATTCCCATTTGGGCATGGGGAGGGTGCTAATAACGGGCGCGCGACTAGCAAGCCAGTTATTAGCGCCCTGGTCCCTTAGCGGGACCCTTAAGGGATGTGTGGTCAGACCACACGTTCCTTACGGCTCCCGCTAAGGGACCTTGGAATTGGGCGGTAAGGGATTACCGGCACTGGTCTCCTCACCGGTGCCGGTAATCCCTTACCGCCCAACTCATAATGACCCCCATTGCTTGATGTTTCGTCAACTTGACAAATTCATGAGAACATACATGCAGTTATGTGCATTACAGGGTCAGTGAAAGGCAGGTATTAGGCAGCTTACAACTTTGGCACATGTGAAGAGTCAGGAATGAAACTCGGACATAAAGGATTCCTAGTTTTGGTGAAAGACTTTTATTAAAATAAAATTTCTTTACCTAAAATCAAAACTAAGGATATGTCATTGGTCAGAAAGTCCAAAATAAAATGTCCTCTGTCCAAAATTCTATTCTGAACCTCACATGCTAACAAACAAAACTAAAGTGAAAAGGGGAAACTGTCTTTGTCATTGAGTGATGTATACATTTTCAAAAAGAAAATGCAAAACTCTATCATAAAATGTTCCAAAAGGATAGAGTTATTTGTTCCAAAGGGTTGCTCCCTTCCTTGGATTTCTCTTCACTCTGAATTCCATTATGGATTATCAGTCTCTTGAGCTTCAACATGACTGGTGCGCAAAACAACTTGACTCTTGGACTTTGTTGTGTTAGGATTCCTTGTGCACTCTCCTGCCAGGTTGCCTTTCTTCCTTAATATCTTTTCTCTTCCTTTTCCTGATGTGCTCTGATCAGGATTTCTTGAGTCCATTTCTTTTTACGCATTGTTCATCTTCATGCCTGATATGGTTTCCTGTCAGGGCTTTCTTACACATGTTCACAATTAGCATATGCCTGCTATACTCTCCTGCCAGGCACTCTCTTTGTTGAACACTCTTGCAACTTGCATCTGCCTGGTATACTCTCCTGCCAGGGTTTTGTTACATATGTACTTTCTTGTATCTTCAAACACACCTTCAAATTGAGTGGTATACTATTCTGCCAGTGCTTTCTTATGTGGGCCCTATGCACATTTCCAATATTGATAATCTCTAACATTAGATTTTTCTGTTTTAGTATCTGCTTGGTATACTATTCTGCCAGGACTTCTTTCATGTGTGCTTTGTGTACACTCACACTGTTGCAAGCCTTAGTCTGGTTGCTTTTCCCTTCTTATAGCAATGCTCACTTGGATGTTTTTTTTCAAGTGCTATCTTATTCATAAATGGTGCTTCCCTTCCGTGGACTCACTGGTTCTCCCTGGGGTACTTGGTCTCTCCCGCGGAAAGCCTTTAGCAAGTGTTTAGCGTCCTGCTTATCTTCTGTTTCTTGGCTTCTCTGCCCTTTGTGTCTTACCCAGCTCCGGTTAGGTGGAGCTCCCTCCTAACACCTGCAAATGCCCATATGTCTTCTCTCGGAATGTGGCATCCCTGCACCATGTTCTTTCTCATGGCTACCTTCCTTTCTTCTTCTTGATGAGCCAGTTGGTGTCACAGAATGCCTTCTAGACCCTCGGTCTCTCAGTCAATTCCAAGATATGCAGTCTTCTCCCACCAGCAGCACTCTTTAGTCAGCTGTTTTGGCTGTTTAACTTTCCCTGCTGTAGCTAAGGGCTTGCAACAACTAGATTGTGGCTTCTGCTCTTGGTCTTGGGTGATCTGTATTACTCAATTCCTCTTCCATGAGTAATCTCTTGCTTATAGGAAAGGAAGTCTCTTCCTGATGACTTGCATATGAAGCTTGGACAAATGTTCTTAGTGGTTTTCAAGAGCAAGTTGGTTTTTGATGGTTTGCATACAGATCTGATGAAAAAGTTTTCAACACTCTTCCTAGCTGGATGAGGGGAGGTGTCAGAATAGGCCATTAAGGCATTGAGTATGGGTGGGATATCCTCAGAAGAAAAAGAGGGATACCATGTCTCATCCGATGATGCCATGACACTTCCCCAGAGGTTTTCTCCCCCATGTGATCAGTGATGTCATCTGTGATGTTATCATTGTGGTCGTATGCTGGACAAGGTGTACTTGCTCAAAATGAGATTGCTGAATTCCAGGGTTATTGTTTGTTGCATTAA
The DNA here is from genome assembly GCF_040938575.1 of Ambystoma mexicanum. Classification (NCBI taxonomy): domain Eukaryota; kingdom Metazoa; phylum Chordata; class Amphibia; order Caudata; family Ambystomatidae; genus Ambystoma; species Ambystoma mexicanum. The sequence goes on along the minus strand of NC_090936.1, from coordinate 1,078,504,282 downwards.
ATCTGATCATCTGATCACCTTAAAAGTCTCTTAACCAAGGTCTTCTTCCCAGAATAAATATATATATATATTTATTTCACTGAAAAAACATTGTTAAAGGGACGATATGGTTAAGTTGCACTAATAAAAACCTATGAAATTCACTGAAAAAACTTTGTTAAAAGGACATTATCGTTAAGTTGCACTAACAAAAACTTATGAAATTCAATGAAAATACTTTGTTAAAGGGACTTTATGGTTACAAGAAAAAACAAAAAAACTCAGAAATTCACCAGTTATGGAATGCTGAGCAACCACAACACGTGGCACCACCATGCACTACTAAGACTAACACCCAGGACATCAAAGATGACATCACAAATGTCATTGATGACATCACTGATGACATCACATATCTGGGTCACTTGTTTTTGTTCACTGACATATCTAGTCCAGGTGGTTTTGTTCACTGACAGTCAGAACATTTAAATTCAAAAGGTACTAAATATCTAGACGTTCAACTTGCATGTTTTTAAAGTACTTTCCTTAGGGTTTGGTCTCAGCTCATGGTGCACATACATGGGGCAATAAGCAGGCCTCAAACACACAATTCATTTGTATACATGAAGATGAACTTTAATGTTATTAACATTTTCTGGTGATGCTGTTTCTTTCTATCTTACTTTAGTTTCTTAGTATGTGTCTCGGATTTCTATGCATTGTGGGTCTTCATATGCATTGTTTGTACTAGCACAAGTGTGTAGTAAGTCTTGAATTGTTAGCTAGTTATTATATGTTTAACATTATTCAAAACTCTGATAAGGTAGCATTCATTATTTTACTATCCAAAATGACAAGATTAAAAATATTGTACTTCTAGGGTGCAAGCTGCAGCCATTGCCTATCTTTATGTATGGTTAGGTTCCTGTATTAATAACAACACTTCAATGCAATGTTTTGTTTAGATGGGTACATTCTTTAATAGATTAAGTAGTTCATGATAGGTCTCCTGATCACTCCTGACATCGTGTTACAAACATCATAAACACAACCCCTTGTAGGGGCCTTTCATCAAAATGTATTTCACATGTGATGTCATCAGTGATGTTATCAATGACATTTGTGATGTAATCTTTGTTGTCCTAGTTGTTAGTCTTAGCAGTGCATGGTGGTGGTGAATGTTAAGGTTAATTAGCTAAACATAACTTGCACATTTCTAATGTTTTTCGGTTTTACTTGTAACCATAACGTCCCTTCAACAAAGATTTTTCAGTGTATTTCATATGTTTTAATTAGTGCAACTTAACCATAATGTCCCTTTAACAAAGTTTTCTCAGTGAATTTCATGGGTTTTTATCAGTGCATGCTGATTTCCTACAACTTACTAATATCATACTTAACCCAATATAGGAGACTTTTTGTCCGATTTATAAAGTTTCACCTTAAAGCTCTGCCATTTCCCAACATTTTGCATCTTTTCCACCATTCCTAGACAGTTTTTGCAACGTTTTCCATTGTATGTTCGTCGACGTCCACGAATGCCTGACGTCATCGCAGACTTTCAGGTCAGTCTCACGTGACCTCACTTGCGTACATGGCCTGATGAGGTGTTTGCGAACGTGTCCGTACTTCGTGATTGGGTCGGTGCTTTGCAGACAGTTTGGGACTGCATTTTCTACTGATCTAGGAACTTTCAAGCTCAAAATGTACCCTTGCACAGCCCCTACACCTATTCTTACTCATTGTCCATTAACAATCTAATACAGAGCACATACCAGGAAGAATATTAGCAAAACTGCTATTTATCTTAAACATGACATCAGCTATTGCCATTCCTCCTCCCCAAGAGCAGCCACCACCACCAGCTGGAGAGCCTACACAGCATAAAAAGCACAGTACTTCCAAAAACAATGAAGAGGTCCGAGAAGATGAGATAGAGGAAGTGCCTACCACTAGCACCCAGAGAGAATCATGGGTATGACAGTTTTTTACCACTGTTGGGAATGTACCAAAGGCTTCATTTTTAAATGTTATGTTATGTTATTTCGCATTTATATAGCGCCTTATATACCATTGGTATGGTCTGAAGGCGCTGATAGGTTGAACGCCCTTGGGATCCAAAGTTCAAATCAGTAGAGAGAGTAGAGAGAGTCAAAAGGTGCATGTGAGCACCGGTTATGTGTGCAGCTCGTGCGATATCCGTGTAGTAGCTGCTTCTTAGCGGAAGGTGTGGTGGTTGAGAGGTCAGGAGAATGTGTTTGTTCAGGCATGTTTTATCCAGAACGGCTGTGGCTGCATTAGGCCTGAGGAGAACGCCTGGCTGGGGGGGTGTGAGACCAGCAGTGTCAACTTAGAATGATGTGGGGTGAGCGGCGGATGTTGATATTAGAACAGTTATACCGAATGGTGTCATAGTTGTTAGGAAAGATTTCTTAATTGCGGGTAATTTTCCTTCCATGTGGCAACCCCTAAACTTTTTGCTGTTGTTTTCACCATGATCTAGACTTTGCCAGGGAAGTGCAGTCTTCTGCCGCACTCCTCTGGGCTTTCGCTCCATTCTTACGGGGAAACTGACATGCCCTTAAGACAGTCAGTACCGGGAAACGCTGTTTTCCGTAGTTTCTTATCATGTTGCAGCTTTCGTGAAACATGGCACAAGAGGGCACTGTAAGCTAAGTTACTGCTCTCTTGGGTCTCTAGCCTTCTACAGGCCCTAGTTACTCTTTTTGGATTGTAACTGATCGGTGCAAGTGAATCACGGACGGGAATGGTGGCAGCGATCGTTTCTTGTGTTTTTGAGCTCCTTTTGGCGTTTTAAGCGCGTTTCACGTGCTTAGCCCAAAATGGTGGCCTGGCTCCCAAAATGGCCAGACCACGAGGCTCCTTTGTCCTGTCCGCTGACCGTCTTGCCCCCTTCACCTTCCCCAGGTCGAGCCGACCCGGGGCCTTCCTTATTTGAGCATGTACTTTCCCGCTAAACACAGATGCTTTCGCGGGCTTCTACAGGCCTTGTGTGTGCCTCCAGGATGTGGGCTGGGATGTCTGGTCCCAATACACATCCTGGGTGCCAGAGAGTCTAGTGTGGTGTGAATGCCTGGGACCACCGTGGTCCGTGATAGGTCCACGTATGGTGTGAGTGTTTGATGAGCGGATCTCCCTTTGGGTCCCCTCCGTTTTGGCACGAAGGGAACCGTGGATAAGAGGGGGCTGGAAACGCCACTACGATGTCGATCTCCTGAGTTCTCACGAACAAAGGAATACAGGAGCCAAGTATCCTGCAACCACAAGGCTGAACCGAGGAATCGCTGGTGACCCGCTGAAGGACTGCTCCTCTGCACTGCTGTCGCTTTGTGAAACCCTTTCTACCTCTGATCGAACCAGAAGGCCTGTACTGGTACTTCGACCCTTGGAATAGCGGGGATGCTATTCTCGGCATCTTCACCATATCCTGCACGTAAGCCTTCGGAAGTGTCTCTGGGCCATCCAGCAGACTGACCAGCCTACCCAGGAGTCTTACTCTGTAACCGCCGCCAGGTTGTGTTGTATTTCGAGTCCTTGTCACTCTCACACGATTCGTACACTTGGCATTCCCAAGTCTGAAGTGAGTAGTGTACATTTGGCTGAGATACACACGGTCGCTCCGTTGCCCTGCTGTGGTAACAAACTGTGCGGGTTCACTTCATTTGGGACATCTTTAACTCAACTCTACTGCTGCAGAATCTACACGACGGCGAGACGTCCCCTGCTCCCCTGAACCTGCCAGCACTGAAACTGATGCGGAGAAGCCTGGGTCTGCTTGCATCGGGGACCTGTGAGTAGCATAGCTAGGAACTGGTCGCCCTCCTGCAGGAGCCCATAGCTTTTCCCCGCTGTGTCAAACAGCACGCCTTTCCGTACTCGCGCTCTGCTTCTGCCCACAGTGGAGGCTGCGCTTGAGTCGCGGAACTCTGTTCTTCTTCATTTGTGTACCAAACTGAACTGCCTGATTCCCTCAAAAAGACTCCCCTTTTTGCCCGTTGGCACCAGCGTGTGCAGGTACTTTTGAGCACAAGGCTCCACTCTTCGTAGGGCTTGGACTTCCTTTTAGTTAGGTGCCTCTGTAGGCGGACTGGGTCTAATCATTATTTCGCACTGCCTGTTTTCCTCCCCTTCTAGGTGGACTACACATTTCGTGCATCTAACGCTTTAGACTCGTTTGTATTTGTATATATATTGTATTGGTTTGGTATGTGTTGGTTTACTAGAGTTTTATCGTGATTTCTCGCTACGGTCATTGTTGCAAAGGCCTTGGAATAAATGTGTATATATTTTTAATATAACACCTATTTGGAGTAATTTGTAAGTGTCCTTGCTTTGTGTGCTCATTGCGGGCTTTCAGTCACCCTCACCCCTCTTGAGACCTAGTCTTGACCGCCGCGATCGCTACCCTGATTGGTCTGGCTTGTCCAGAGTTTACCCTGTTCCAAGTAATTAGGTTGGCCTTCTGAACCTCTGCGCCTCCAGGACAGAGTTCAGAAATCCGTCTTAACAGTAGTATCTTTGTGTTCTAGTTGAGTGGTGATGTAAAGGAGAGAGTAAGCATGGTGGTGTGATATGATGAGTTATATGCTCTTTCAAACGTTCTTTGCATTCTAGACCATACTATATACGTCACGCAATATTTATGTGTTCCAGTCCGTACCGTGGACAGCTATCCATTCTATGCACCCCAGTCAGGTCCAAATACACTCTGGTTCGCCCTGCGTGGTCTAGTCTGCTCCGCGCATTCGCTCTTGTCTACCACACAACTGTCCACTTGTCCGCACCATGCATGGCCTCTTTTCTGCCTCACGCATGCACTTTGACTGCCCAAGGCATGCACGCTTGACTGCCCCAGGCATGCACTCCTGACTGCTTCATGCTCTACGCATTCAGTAGCTCAACGAACTCATCCATTCTACACACTCATCAGTGCTGGATGCGTCAGTGCTCGTTCGTTCTACGTGCTCGTTGGCTCTATGCGATGCGTTGGTTCCCTCTGGGCACTCGATCGCTCCAGGTACTCATCCGCTTTATGACCTCATGCGTGCTATGCGTTTACCTGTTTTACACACTTATCCCCTCTACGCACTCACCCCCTCTACGCACTCACCCCCTCTATGCACTCACCCCTTCTACAGTCTCAGCCCCTTTACGGACTCGCCCCCTCTACGGACGCAACCCCTCTACACACTCATCCACTCCACGCACTTAACCATTCCACGCACTCATCCTCTCTGCACTCATCCATTTTAACCACTCGTGATTTTCACGCATCCAGCAGTAATATCTTGTTCTATATATTCATCTCTACACTCATCTGTCCTATACCTTCATTTACTCTGAGTATACATCCACTTCATATATTCAACTGTTCGATACGCCTATCCGCTCCATACTCCATTCGGCTTCATACACTCAACCTCTCCATACACCGATCTGCTGGCTGCATACCGTCATTTACTCTGAATATACATCCACTTCATATATTCATCCGTTCCATATGCCTATCTGCTCCATACTCCCCTCGGCTTCATACACCTAACCTCTCCATACACCGATCTGCTGACTGCATACATCTAACCTCTCCATACACCGATCTGCTGGCTGCATACACCTAACCACTCCATACACCCGTCCGTTCCATGCATCCATCCGCTCCATACATCCATCCGTTCCATACACCCATCCGCTCCATACACCCATCGGCTCCATACACTCATCCGCTCCATACACTCATCCGCTCCATACACTCATCCGCTCCATGCACTCATCCGCTCCATGCACTCATCCGCTCTATGCACTCATCTGCTCCATGCACTCATCCGCTCCATGCACTCATTCGCTCCATACACTCATCCGCTCCATACACTCATCCGCTCCATACACCCATGCGTTCCATTCCACCGTCCGTTCCAAACACTCGTCCACTCCATACACTCATCTGCTCCATGCACTCATCCGTTCCATACACAGATCCACTCCCTACACTCAATCACTCCGTACACACATCCACTCCCTACACTCATCCACTCCCTACACTCATCCGGTCCATACCCTCATTTGCTTCCTACACTCATTCACTCCATACATTCGCCAGGTCAGTACAATCGTCTGCTCAGGCGATAAACACACTCTCCACACTTCCGCATTCATCAGCTATCCAGACTCCTTGGGTCTACTTATTCATCGGCTCTATATTCTCATCTGTTCTACACACTCATCCTGTTTTCGCTCATCCGTTCTGCACATTCATCCGGTTTGCGCATTCTTGAGTTCTAGTCGCCTCTCTCAAATGTATGCACTCATCCGCGTTATGCACTCACCCCTTCTACGCACACATCCCCTCTGCGCACACACCCCCTCTGCACGCACACCCCCTCTGCCCGCACACCCCCTCTGCGTGCACACACCCCCTCTGCGCACGCACCCCCTCTGCTCATGCCCCCCTCTGCGCACGCACCCCCTCTGGGCACACACCCCCTCTGTGCACACACCCCCTCTGGGTACACACCCCCTCTGCACACACAGCCCCTCCAACACACTCATCTGCTCCAACACACTCATCTGCTCCACAAACTCCTCTGCTCCATGGACACATCCCCTCTCCACACTCATCCGCTTTAAGCACTCGTGCTTTTCACGCATCCAACATCGATATCCTATTCTATATATTCAATCTCGCACACTCGTCTGTTCTATGTCTTCAACAGCTCTGCCCACTCATCCTCTCCATGCACCCATGCGCTCCATACACCCCTCCGCTCCATACACCTCTCCGCTCCATACACCCCTCCGCTCCATACATTCCTCCGCTCCATAGACTCTTCCGCTCCATACACTCTTCCGCTCCATACACTCTTCCGCTCCATACACTCCTCTGCGCCGTACACTCATCCGCTCCATACAGTCATCCGCTTTGCACTTCTGAGTTCATCCGCTATCCACTCAATCATGCGCTTTACTTGCCTCTCTTGCGGAAACCTGCAGACTACGACCTGGAGCTGTCACATGCTCTACAAACTCATTCGTTCCACATACTCATCTGTTCTACACACTCATTCGGTTTACAGTCATCTATTCTTCACACTCATCTATATTACGCACTCATCCGTGTTACACGCTTGTTCGCACTACATACCCGTCTGCTCTACACACTCATCCGTTCAACGTGTTCATCCATTCTATACACTCATCCGGTTTACTTATTCTTTTGATTTCCACCTTCATTCGCTATATAGCTGTCTGTTCTTCCACTCATGCATTCATCGACTCAGCGCATTCATCTGTTCCACCGGCTTCATCGATTCTAGCTATATTATCCCAGCCATTCGCTTCGTTTACGCCACATGCAATGTGGCCATTTCAGCAGTTTAACTTTCTTTACTGTTTTCGTATGATTTACTCTTATTAACCCTTATGCTGCTTTGACCTACTTTATTTGTTTAATTCTGTTTGTCCTTCTAGATTAAAGTAAGGGTTATTAGTTGTCAATTTCTCGCATCGGTAGTTTGTTGGATTGATGTCATTGAGTTGTTGTTAGTCTGTTTTGGGATGGTATGGTGCGGGTTGGTTTAATGGGAAGAGCCAGGTTTTCACCAGTTTGCGGAAAGACGTTAAATCCTCAGTTAAGCGGATGTGGGGTGGGAGTGAATTCCAAAGCGTGGGGGCCACGGCTGAGAATGATGCTCCACCTAGCCTGACTGAGTTTGTCTTCGGTATGACTAGGAGGCCGGCTGAACTCAATCTTAGGGTGCGTGGGGGTTGATAGGGTTTTAGTTTTGGGCTACTGGAAGCCAGTGAAGCGTCTTAAGGGCTGGGGAGACGTGGTCTCTTGGGCCAAGCGCAAGTAGTAATTTGGCTGCCGCGTTTTGTGCCCTTTGGAGTTTATTCAGTTGGTACGCGTGGATTCCGAGGTATAGGGGGTTTCCGTAGTCCAGTCTTGATATAACGATTGATTGGACGGCAGAGAGTCTGTTGGGAAAGGAGAGATATGGAAAGACGCGTCCAAGGGTTTTAAGGTGGTAGTGCAGGACTTTGAGACGTTGTCTTGGCGCGAGAGAGTTAGGTCAGAGTCAAGGGTGCATCCAAGATTTTTCACTGATTTGGATGCGGTCGGCGAGAAATGAGAAAAGAGCAACATAAAAATGTAAAAACAAGACATAATGCCAGCCACTTTCATTTTGTAATCCAGCTCATTTTCGTGCCATTTCAAAGTGCAGGAGAAGAGTAAAGCAGGGTTTGAATTTGTGCTTTGCTTTCCTCATTAATCTTCAAAGAGCACAAGCTTTTATGCCTGCATGCGTTTTTCTTGCAGGCATGTAACTAATGGATTCCTATGGAATCTACTTTGCGTTTGCACCTACTAATGAGCAGGCGGAGTCCATAGGCATCCATTTGTTAAGGGTCCCAACATCAGAAGAACCTGGCATGCAGTTTGTAGTTAATTTAAAATGACTCCTGTGGTGAGATGGAGTAAGGAGTTGGACAAAGGGGTGGCATGTATCAACACATTTTATTTTCAGAAATAAAGAAAAGGTTCTACCTTTCCCTTTCTCTAAAGGGCTATCTCTACCAAAACAAACAACAATTTGGGTGCTCATGGTCAGGTTGTTGTCCAAATGAAAAGTGTCCTCTGTTCAAAAACCTACTCTAACCCTACCACTAGTTTACCAAAGGGTTCAGCATCCAAATGAAAATAGTACCTTCTCCTTGTGAACTGACTCAGTCTTTATCTCTTTTCCAACAATCTTTTGCACTAGCTTCTGATACAACAAAGAGAGTATGGTCAGGAAAATTATTCCCTTCTTCTGAACCAGTGAACCATCTCTGACAGCCTTGATGGCTTTCTGCGGATATTCTTTAGAAATAGGCTACAAAAGTCTCTACACTTCTTTCCAAGTGATTCTTAAAGCTTGCCCTACAATCCCAGCAATTCTTCCCTGTCCTCTGACGTTAAGAAGATTATTTTCAGATAGCTCTTGCTGTCTAGGGTCCTTGCTAAACTTAGCTAGATTACCACTGTGATGAGGGATATTCCTCCTGATGCACTCTTGACTCATGATTCTCGGGATATCACTACTGTGACGAGAGAGATTACTCTTGAGGCTTCTTGACTCTCTGGGTATCACAAGAGAAATTCCTCCTGATTCACTCTTGACTCTTGGTTCTCTGGGCATCACTACTGTCATAGGGACATTACTCCTGAGGCTCTCCTAGTTGTTGAGCTGCCCCAAACCCCTATATCGTTTCCCGCTATTCCCGTTACCTGTTGCGTGTTAGGACAGAATTGCCAGTTCTTCTCAGAGTGCTTGGCTGACTCACATTGCTTCAGCGCTTTCTGTTCCCTTCATTCTGATCCTCGCTTCGTCCTTGGGCCACACAGCTCTGGCGCTGTTGCAGGACCGCACGGTCCACCTCCCTGAGGTCACATCACTGCTGGCTTCATTTCCACTCTTCTTACATTGGTCAGGAGCTTGCCCTCCAACTATGAGCTCCACCAACCATTCCTGGATGTCCCCGACATTGGAGATCATTGTACTTGCAGCTTCGTGTTCCCAGGTTTGAACTTCTCAGGCTGGGCTGGCTTCATGGAGGCTGCTCTCTCGATTTGCCAGTCCTTTCTCACTCTTTATTTCCTGTAGCTGGATTCTCCCCAGCATAAAGTCATTCTTTACTGTTGTTGATGTACCCTTCATGCCTCCTTGGGGCCAACTCTTCTCAATCGTATGGTCAGGCAACCTGTTATTACTCTGCAGACTTCTTTGGCTCTCCTTCATTTGGGTTGAATGAAGTGATGAATCAAAGCCGAAGAGACATTAACATAACAAACAATGGTGTTAACAAGGATTCCTGAGAGGGTCTTGGTCTCAAGGGAAAAGGGGTAGGGCGTTCCTTCGCATTACTGGAGTCCTTATCCCCAGGGCTGCTTCCTACCACCCGTAGGGGTACTATTGAGTAGCGGCCTCACCTTCCTAGCCTCAGAGGCGGGCTCCCCCTTAGGGAGAAGTGAGGAGATCCCTTGAATTAACACACTCCCTAAATATCGTATGGCAAAAAGAATTTGATTCATGGGGCCTTTTTATGGGTTTGAGGTATCCCATCGTACCGTCTACACCACCCGATATCCCAGTATTACTGGGATATTACGGTCAGTGGAGTGCCTGTAAGTTTCCATTCCCATGAAGTACGACTCCATGGGACAAGATCACTGCAATTGCCATCACTGGTATTACCAGTGCCGGTAATTGCAGCATTTTTTTGCTGGTAGGGGCCTGATCTTCTAGCAGGTCAGGCCTGCCGGGAGTTCCGTTTCTCACACCGTCAAACTTTAAGTGTGCAGGTCTGGAAAAAATGCATAATTACCGTCATTGTTTCAAGCATATTTTCCGAATAGGCACACTTGTAATGAGTCTCATGATCTTTCTTAAAACCCTAATAATGGTTCGAAGATTGACATTTTTTTGTTGCTCTGCTTCCAACTCATTTCATAGGTCTTATTTGTCAATTTCAAAGAAGCATACTTCATCAGTCCCTTTTCCTTTATATTTCAAGGTCAGCAACAGGATGCCTCTGGTCTTGAATTCTTATGGCACTCAAATGCTCAGCAATTCTTCCTTTCCTTTGATGATCTAATGGTGCTACAAATGTATATAATGTTTAACATTTAAACAATTGCCTACATCACAACATTACTTTGACAGTTAATGAATTGTGAAATGCTAATACTCTGATGTTCAAATTTTATTTATGGTCAATCATTATTGTAAGCAAATGTAAACAGGCTGCACATCTCACATTTAAAATATGTATAGGTGGTTTTTCTAGCAATGTTCCCCCTTAATTTCCTGTTCTGTCAACTTCTAAGTCACTAGGTCAACATTTTCTAAACTGTCCTTGCTCTTTTTATTTCATTCTGTTTTTTTTCTATATACAGATATAGCTCTTTGCAAAACATTGCACTGTTTACATAAGTCTATCAATGTGTGTACTGTGTGAGTTGTATTTAGTGTCAGAAAGCCACAGTAGTGGCATATTTTCTATCATTGTTTATGTTAATAGATTTACTAGTTTTGAGGCTTCACATTTTGCTGTTTTAATGATTTTTCCATTATAACCTCTTTTAGTAAATATTGTGTCAATGCTATTGCTTTGTTCTTCAAGGAAAGACTATATACTACAGTTTCTGTTCACCCTTATGAATGTCCCTAATAGTATTATAGTGACTGTGTTGTACTCCTGAAAGCTTGTTGTCAGTAATGTTGTATAAGACAGTAGGTTTGCTAGATATGGGGGTTTCAAATTTGCAGTTTATGATAAAGATGTTTAAATCAAGAAAGGAAATCTATGATTGGTTATAATGTATTACGTATTTAATGCTGCAATCAATGCTATAAAATATGTAACATAATTCAACAGTTCTTTCTTTGTGCCTTCTCATATCATGAGGATTTCTTCAATATATTGATTCCATATAACAATTTTGTCTGTTTGAAAATATAGCGCATCAGTTTCTTATAAATAAACAGATTATCTACTGATGGCGAGGACTTGGAGCCCATAGCAACAGCTTTTAGCTGTTGTAATACGTTGCCATTGCACAAAGAAAAATGCTATTGGTTAATATATGTTTCAACAGATCCTATTCGATGACTAAGTGTCAAGTGATGCTGATTGTTTTAAATTAATGTTTTACCTCAATTAAGTGCTAGTTTATTGTCTATTGATAGGCATGGTGATTCCTCATCAAGTGATATTAAACAGTAATTCTCTTCGCATATAAACCCATTTAGGTTTTGCAACATAGTCATACTATCCCTCCCATATATGGGTTGAGATATGTGTTAATATTTTGTTCATATCATTTAATGGAAACCTCTGATTTAATTATCTCTTCTATACAATCCCACCCACAACTATGGGACAATAAACATGCTATAGTCAATACTAAAATGTATTTAAGTAAAAGAAAATCAAAGGTTGTCCCCTTACTTTATGCAGGAGAAGTCACCACAATAACATACATAAACTTTGATAATTTGTACACACAGTACCCTTGGCCTGCCAGTGACCATCTTGCTAAGAATAAGACATTCATTCACAGAACAGAACTATTAATGATATTTCTGATTTTAATTCTGTTAAAAGAATCTAACTGCAAAACACAAGCGTATGCCATAATTACAACACTGCTTACTGGCCAGTGTATTGTAATTCCCTTTAGATAACATTTACACAACATTAGTTTATTATTATTCACTCAGCAAGTTTAGAACATTTTATTTTCTCAAGTATCAAAAACCAGCATGGGCACCAGAAAAATGTTGCACAGAAAAATGACATTTAGGTACAAATATTTACATTAGTTTGCAATCCCCCCCATCCCCAGCCCATGTGAACATGGGGTTGTGGGTTTCTGGCATGTGCATGGAGTGTGGATATAAGCTGTAATGACTTCCATCTTATTTGCTGGTTTGGGTTAGTAACACAGTGTTACCAATTTAGAACACACAGTATATTGGTTTACCCACCCAAAATAGGAAAATGGTTTTAGGATGTTTTAATACAAGAATGATTACCCCTGCCATGTCACTTCGAGAATCGGGTCCCACAGGTCCAGATCCGTTTTACCCTTATTTGCAATTTCAAGAGAGGGGAGAGGATTTATTTATAGTAGTATCATTTTTCATGGGAAAAACATTGTGATGGGTAGACTCCCTTTCACCTCCTCATTCGCTTTTTAAATATCTATAGCTTACACAGGTTACAATTATCAAGCATGGCCAATGATTTACAGCTTTAAGTGTCTACCTACACCTGTGAATACAGGAGGATTGAGGTTATTTTAGCTATAATTTACAAAATGGTTCACTGCCAGCTACGTGATGTGTTCCCTATTGTATGTATTTCACACAACACAGAGAAATCATTATTGTTTTGATTTAAATGTAATTTCCCTCAGCTTTAGTAGAGTGAAAGCAGGATATAACTCACACTAGAAAACTACAATATTCTGTTCTCATTCGGTTAATAATAATTTATCAGCCTCTGGCTCTGTGCACAGCAAAATACTATGTTTTCTACAAGATGTCAACTGTCACTTGTCTTTAAATATAGTAAGAAAGTAATGTATTTAACAAAAACATATCAAGATATTCCATTTGGAATGAGTGCCCTTTAGAGGAAATCAGCTCCCTAACCTTCCCACCGTAGGGACTTATCAGGGTAATTATCTTAGGAGATTTATCAAATTACATTTGGAGGAATGCGTATACACATTTTGAAATAATTCTTTAAGGCACTGAGCCACAATGAACACTCATAAGTTTTCAATGAACTCCGTGACAGCCTCTCCTCCGTCTTGGAAAACACATCTGCTTCAGGTAATATTCCTTAATTCCTGTGTGTTTTCCTATTTATCAAGGTTGATATTCCCTCACCTTCTCATTATTATGCCACACTCTTTGTTTTGTCAAATCTTAAAATTGGTTTAATTAATGGTTGAACACTCCCAGAGAATACACGCCCCAATCTTTGTAGGCAGATTATATTTTCACTTATGAGAACTTTGGGGTTGACTGCTCTTAGCACTTATTTTACTCCATATGTCATCGTAGCCACCAGGCACATCAATGAATGGATTTCTGGGATCCAGCCTAGATGGGTGGTATTGTGGCATGAATTTCTGTCCTTCCTGTTCATGAAGTTATTCATATTAATGATGTAATCAAGTATGTAAACAATGTGGGCATTTGGGGCCATTTGGTTGAAGAGGTCATTGGGGTCATAACACACTTTCTACTTAATTTCCAAGTTATATGGTTGTAGTTTTATAAGCAATATCCTTTTTTAATGCAAGAGTAGTGTTTGTTGAATTTGCCCATTATATACTTGCAACATTTTGAGCCTTAAGTTTCATCTCTTGGATATGTGAACCCCAGCTAGCAAGTCTTTCAGGTAATGATTAGCCTAGGGTCGCTGACAATGGCCTCCTTTGTTTAAGTTACCATTAGGCTCATCTTCTGGTCATGTTTATTGCATTAACTAATGTCAAAGCTGACACTCTAAGTGCAATGATATTTCTTTGAGGTTCAGAATCTGGAGACCGGGGTATGTTGACATGTCTGATTCCTATCAGGTAAGTACACAGTGGATTCAGTCTTGGTGGAGTTTAAAGTTGTATTTATCATGATAGACACTTGGAATTGGCTCACCCGATGGGGTCACCTCATTAACTCAGGTGCATAAGGCCCTTTGATATGCAAACCCAATGTGTTTTCATGAGTAAAAACAAGCCACATGCTTGCCAGATAGACAAGATCCGATCTCATGGGCATTTTACCCTCCCCCCCATTTGAACATGTAAGCAGCGCTAACACAGAAGAAATTACTTTGTTAGAAATGTCACAGGAGACCTAACCAGCATTGCACAAAGCCCACATTAGGAAACCATTGATCTCTCACACATCCAAACATGAGTGTATTCCCTTTTTGAAAATGTTTTGCATGTACAGGTCATTGTATAATCTTTTACATGCATTCATAAAGATGCCTCTGCTAGCCTTTATAAATATATATATGTGGCTGTGTAGTTATGGTTAAATTGCTAATCCCATAGGAAGAGCACTTTTTGGGCGGCTTATAACTTCGCTTCCCCTTGACGAATACTCACCAATCTTTGCAGAAAAAGTACATGGCCCACTCAGAATTTTATTTGCAAATTTTGGTGAGGTTTGGTCTGGAGGGTGCAAAGTTATAGGGGGGGTTCTCAAAATTTCTTTTTTTCTCCATAGACATAATGGGAAAAAAACTTTGTGCATGCCTACAGCTCAAACCGCTGGGCGGATTACCACCAAATGTGCGGCAGGAGTGGCAGCTTAGTCCCAAAAGCATGCTTTTGTTAATTTGGTGTAAATCTGACCAGTAGTTTATTTTAAATGACCAAAACATAAGGCAATAAAATTAGTGATATCTATGTCCGCTCCGCGGACACACTTCCCTGTTCGCTGGTGTGCAGAAGTGCTTTGGGAGGGTTGGTGAGTAAGACATGGGTCAAATACTGTATTTGTTTAGGTGGCAGGTGCCCCTGACGTGTTTGCCATGTCCGCGGTCTTTACGGCTGTCCGCATATATGATAAATGCACTACTAGCTGTTTTACTTTTATATGATGTTGGTTTTGGGTTGTTAGTAGAGGAATTAATATCCCCTACCACAGTCAAAATGTTTAGTAGTATAGGTGAGTTATGCTAAAATGGTTGTGGCCAGGGCCTAGAGTCTTGGGTGCATTGCTGAAGGCCACAGGCCGTAGGCTGTGCACCCAAGACTCTAGGCCCTGATCACAACCACTGCAGCATAACACACACATAGAATCAGACACCCATCAAATATCCAAAAGTTTGTGTACTGTTTCATTTATAGAGTTTGTATGTGAAGTTTTGGCTAGGCTATGCAGTTAAGATTGCAGAGGTTGTAACAACGACTGTGGTGTTTGTGAGTCTATTTATTTTATAGCTACTGGTTGAGTTTTTGTGGTTGTATGCAGTTTTTTCATGACATGGGTAACTGGATCAGACATACTTTTTAGATCTCTGTGATAAAAGAAAATATCATATGTTAGAGTGGGTTCATAGTTCATAGTGAGTTATTGCATTGCATAATAGACATTTCTGTATTTTTTGACCCTCATATTTAGTACTTTACAAGTACTATAGTTCAAACCAGTGTACTGCGCAATTTGCTCCGTTTCTGTGTTTGTTTTCTGAATCATTTGGTCTGTGGGAAAAAAAAATCCATGCTGGATTTAAAAAAATATATATATCTTCTATGCTGTGGTACAATATATATTTTTTTTTACTGTTTATTTCTTGTTTCTTGCTAATCTTCTATCTGTTGGATTGTTTCAGATTTTTGGGGCAATTAGATACCTGTTGGCGTATTCTAATTGTTTATTTCTACTTTTATGCCATTCATCTATCTGTTGGATTGTTACAGATTTGTTGGGGCAGTTAGATACCTGTTGGCATATTCTAACTGTATATTTCTTGTTTGATTTTAGTGGTATTTATTTATCTGTTTGCTTGTTGCAGAATCTTGGGGCAGTTAGATACCTGTTGGGGTATTCTAACTGTATATTTCTGGTTTGATTTTAGTGGTATTTATTTATCTGTTTGCTTGTTGCAGAATCTTGGGGCACTTAGATACATGTTGGCATACTCTGTGCACAGTTTTGAAGTTGAAGTTTTGCTTATGTTCATACACGTATAAAATTTTGGTTTTAAGAATATTAAGTAAGCGTTTACAAGATTTGCTGGCAATCTCTGCTTTAGAGTAATGGTACTCTCATTACATTCGAACCATCCGCAATTCTTTTTTATATATGAAGTGTAGTGACCTGCATTGGTTGTGGCTCCTGCGTGGTAGATTATACCTATTGTTGTGAAGGTTTTCTCACCAAGTGATACTTGACCATGTGTGAATCCAGTGAGTTTACAGTTGTTTTCGGTACCATCTGTAACGTAAAAGCATTATTATTACGTATTTATCATACAGGAAACATTGATTGTCTTGACCTGTATGGGATGGTGCCTGTCATATATATTTATATATGATATTTTGTTTATTTACCTTTACCTATTTTCCTTCTTTATAATTTTATTTTCTTCTCTCTTCTTTGCCTTACTCTGGTTATGTAATTTTGGAATTGTAATTTTGATTTTGAATATAGATTGGGCATTAATTAGTGATTCAAACTGTCCTCTGATGCAATATGTTTTTGGATCATTTTATGCACAGTGTTTCCATTTTACACTTTAGGACGTCTACTATACCTATATGCACTTTAATTGGATATGCGTAATATTGATTGTGTGCTTTTATGCTGCTTTTACTGTGATGTATGTACTATGTGTAATAGAATTGAATACGTGTTTATTAAAGATTAATTGACAAATAATTTTATTCGCCTTGCCCTGGTCTATCTACTCATCCAGCGCCTACTCAATGAGCATTTCATTCGGTTGATTGATTCAATGGTTTTATTCACGTGAACCTCCCTCCCTTTCTTGTGTTTATTGCCAAGAGTTTCATTGGCACAGTTTGTGCCCTAAGATTTTATAAATAGGTTCAGCTTTCACTGGTGTCAATTGAAGAAGATCTCCAAAAACAATAATGTGTTTTCGTCCAAAGAGCTCTTCATAGTCTGTTTTGAGTACCTCTTGTAATCTGAGGTGAATCAAAGCCAACATTAGGTTGGAGACGATGTTCACCTCATCTATTAGCAGCATTTTCATTTGTTTGAAAACTCTGCATAGTTCCATTGCAGCTTCTGTGGAAAGTTTGTAATAGTCTAATTTGTTTTGGTGTTCTACTGGAAGGAGTATTAATCAGTGTAAAGTGACACCGCCTATGTTGCAGGCCGCTAAACCTGTGTGGGCAGTTACAACAGCTGACTGTTGTTTGTCAATTGTTGAAGGAACTTGCTGATGATTTTGATTAAGAATGTTTTGCCTGAACCAGCTTCACCACTCACGTATAGAAGTATAGGTTTGTAGTCTTGGCAGGTACAGTTTTTTATTTTCATATTCCACACCATGTTCAATTTGTTTTGTTATTTCTTGGAAAATGCCATGCTGCTCATTGTTCATTTGTGATTTCAGTACAGAGAAGTCTTTGGTAGCTTGTTCATACTGACACATGGTGTTTTCTTCTTCTACCATGGCTAATTCTGCATCATTTGCTATTAGTGGCTGTCCAAGTGGTACTTGGCTTCTTGTTACAGAAGGTTGACTACTGTTGGGAGTGTCCACTTATAGTTGGGCCTGGAGTTCTTCTTTGTGTTGCTGTTCATTGTGGAACATTGTTTGGTACTGTGTAAAGTGTACGTCTGTTATAGTGCTTTCATTTGCTTTGAAAGCATCTTCATAGGAGTCATATGCATCCAATAACTCTTCTTCTTTTCTCCATGGTTTAAAAAGTTGTAGCAGGGACATGTAATATAGTTCTTTATGTTGAGGAGTTTTTAATGACAATTTTATATGATTATTAAGATGCTTTTGTTAAGTTTCACTAAGCTGCCTTCACAATTTGCAACTCTGTATCTACCTTTCTTTTCATCTGGTTTAACATTATTTTTGTATGTGAAGTTTTGGGCTATATGTTAGAGACATATGGTTTCCAAAGTGGTACTCGTGTTTGGGTAGTATGTGTCTAGTAAATTGTTTTTCAAAATGTCTTCGCTGTTGGGATCATTTTTGGCTATTGTTTCTATGTCCTCATATGATTTTAGAACTCTTTTTCTAGATTTAGCAGGACCAAGACTTTGCCATACTATATTGTCAGATTTTCCATACAAGGCAGTACCGGTTAAACGGTCTGCAGCTTCATAGCAGCCACATTCTCTACGAGAGAGCATTTTTATGCCTAAACTGTACAATTTCTGTGATAGTGTTTTGTCAGATTATATGTAATCCCATAGGTCCTGAAGCTCTGTTTTCTCTGCTTTGGTTAAGTAGGCTGTGACATATTGTGCAACTGCAGTGGAATTGTCTGCAATGTACTGCACATCTATGTTTGCATTCCATTGTAATCATTGATGTATTTTGATTCTTCTGCTCTTTTTATGTAATAGGTGTTCTTAGGTGATTTACCTTCGACACTATGTCTGACTGAAGACATGACGTTGTTACTTGACCTGTTGCTGAAACTGGTCTAGGGAAACCAAAGCAGCATTTGGTGTAGTATTTCCCTTTTTCTTTTATATTTGTGATGACAATATTTCCTACATTTGTGTCTTTGAAATTGTGAGATTTGTGCATGAAGGTCACTATGTGTTGTTTGTGAAGGGATTTCACAAGTGACATATTTTTGGATGAACTGCAAAACAGTGGCATCTCTGTCCTGACCAAATTTAGGAGCATCTTTAGTCCATAATAGCTTGTGGATTTGTGTAGCTCCTCTGGCTTGGTATTCTTTTCTCCAAAATAAGTGCTGTACTTCTCCGAGGGGAGGAACAGTCTTATGAGAAATAAAGTGTAGCATAGCAATGAAGCGATGATGGAAATATCTTGATACATTTACAGGATCTAGAGAGCAGAGTTCTCCTGGTGTTTTTATATCTATGTTTGTTTTGCCTTTGTTTGCTATGCATAGGAAATTGTGTAAATCTTCTCATGCATATTCTGCACAACTTAATGTAACAAACCAAGTGGGTGTGCCAAGGTTTCTTATCATACAGCGTACATCTCTGTGATGTCGGAACCAGTATTCTTTTGTAACACACATGTTTGCTAAAAGATTTGTAATACTTGACTGTAAAACGTCATCTATTTCTTGCACTTTTGATAATAATTGCATAGCTGACATATTTTTAAAATGAGTACCTGATTTTAATATGTGTGCAACTCCGTAGCATAGAGTTGCTAGTTCACTTTCAAAGAGAAGGTGGAATATGTATTACACGTTTTGTCTGAATCTAGGGTCATCAGAATACATTTGTAAAGAGCGATATAATGATGCTGTTATTTGTATGGGTCTATTATTATACCTAACTCCTTTTCCAGTAGGAATTAGTAGAGGAAAGGCCTGTGCTTCTACACTTTTTTCCCATATGCTGATTGGAACTTATGTTGCTTTGTGTCGTCTTGCTTCCAAGGTGCGCACGTTGCAGCTGAGCTATGCTCCTGGCATGTATTGTATTCCTAGAAGAGCTGTACATGGACTGTGTAGAAAATATTCATACCTGTAGTCTGTGTACATGCATGTGAATATGCATGAATCTGCAAGTAGAAGTCTTGGGGAGTTTTATAGTAGTTGTTGCTGTAGGTCCTTTGCAATCACAGCAGAATTGTACTGAGAGTGATCAATCATGCATCTAAAGTGCTGATATGTGATGATAGAGTTAGATGTAGAGTTCTTGGATGTGATTGGTGGATGATTGTGTGACTGCTTAAGAGAAGCCAATGAGGGAATGGTGCAGAGAGTGAAGTGGAAAGGGTAGAAGAGCTGCCCCAGTGTTATGTGCTCCACTGTCACTGCAGTTGTCCGCAGACCGGGCGTGCCACATCCGGGGTTTCTCAGCAAATCCAGCATGGAAAAGGGACTGTAGGGATCAGCCAATCAGATGTTGAGGTTGTGTTTTGTGTTGAATGAGGCTGTGTGTAGTGAAGATGGCAGAGGTGGAGAAATTCACGGTGTTGGTGCTCTGAGATATGTTTGTTGATAGTTTGGAGCAGTATGCTAAATGTAAGAATGTGGCCAAGAATTTATATGTAAAAGGAGTGGAGGTGGTGTGTAGTACTGGGCCTGGTTTTCATTTTCAGGCAATTTTGGAAGTTTGTCGGGATATGGCTAGGTTGAATAGTACAGAAGTAGTTGTCCTGCACTGTGGTGCTGTGCATTTGGGCTATGTCAGTACCCCTACTTTGTTGCAAGATCTGCAAAACCTGGTTCAGGCTATCATGAAAGTCCTTCCAAATGCCAAGGTTATTTTTTCTGCTTTGTTACCTAGGGCTGTGTGGGACAATAGTTTTGTTTTTTGTCCTCAGCAAAATATTGCTAGGTGTGCAATCAACCAAGGTATGTTTGCTTTCATGCTTAGAGCTGGTATGTTCTTTTATAATAATGAGAACATTGATTCTGATAATGTTGTTTATTTTAAAGAAGATGGCATTTCTTTATCTTGTAAGGGAAATGCCATGCTGTTTTGGAACATAAGGGTTGCTTTGGAGAAGCTAATATGAAGATGTGTTTGAGGAAAATAAGAAACGAACCACAAAAACAATACAAAATAAAAAGTGTTTTTGAAGCATCTGCAAAATAAAAGGTTCTTTTCAGAGCCAACCTCAAAGAGGAAATGGGGCACACTGAACCATGCCTCTCAAACCCAAAATCCCTGTATCAAAAATCTAAACATGCAGAATGAAAATTTAAATAGTGTGCGCCAAATGTAGTGCAACTTAACCATAACGTCCCTTTAACAAAGTTCTTTTCATTGAATATATATATTCTAGATGAAGAAGCCATGGTTTCACTTGATGAAAAAAGAAAATTAATTGTTTGCATTGTAACATGTCTGACACACTTGGCCTTTTACATTTTTAGAGATATGGTACATGATTTATTTGAACTATTGATCAAATACAATGCTGCCGTGCCCCTCCACAAGCATTTATTTATAGATTACTGTAATATATCATTTGATGCAACAAGGGCATCGTTTTACATGTTAGCAGTGAATTTCAATTTTTACTGGAGGTTTCAGAATTTAGTGTTGCAAATTTACAACTTGCAGAACCAAGTTTCTGAGTTTATTTGTGCCTTAAAATTCAGTTATGTTCCCGATTTGGTGAAATTCTGTGTCATATGTTGAGTGCTGTGCATTGTATGAGGTGACATCAGCTTGTTTTATTGGCACTATATTTCTCCTTACAATTGAAAAATATGCAACATATTTGAAAGCAGCACTACAGTTGTTCAGCGCCTCATGCTTTAGTTGAATGTGTTTGGGTTTAATTTATCTTCACATGTGGGCAGTTTGATAACCAGTGGATTGAAAAATGCATCTATGAATTTTGAAATGGATTCTAACATTGATCCAATTGAATTCACAATTGGTCTTGCAGGAGGTAAGTTTTGATATTCTTTATGTATTTTCAGTAAGATGTAAATACATGGTATTTTAGGATTGTTCACAACCAATTCTTTTTTCGTTTTCTGTTCTCTGATCCAGTATATGATTTTATGTGGTGTTTATTTTTCAAACTCTTTCCAGTGGTTCATAGTTTGCTGAGGTTATGGTAGAATGGGTGGGGTAGAGTGGG
Organism: Ambystoma mexicanum; assembly: GCF_040938575.1. Lineage (NCBI taxonomy): Eukaryota > Metazoa > Chordata > Amphibia > Caudata > Ambystomatidae > Ambystoma > Ambystoma mexicanum. The sequence continues at coordinate 1,078,482,469 of NC_090936.1, read as the reverse complement.
TATAGTAGGAGGGTAGGTAGAGTGGTGGACTGGGACAGAGTGTTGTGGTGGTGAAGGGGCCCCTAGGGGACCCTCGCGTAGTGGAAACAAGGCAAATCACCACACACAAACTGACATGTCAGGCACGAGGTTGTATTCCCAAAAACTAGGGTTTATTGCAAAGCAAAAAAGTCTCAGTTGGCCAAAGCGGTCTCACGCCCCGCGATGTGTGTCTCCAGACCTTGAGGGACGCAAGAGAGCAAATAACATACATCAGTTACATATATAGAAAATGGACATCTGATGATTGACAATTTCGACGAATATGACACCTTCTAACATCTATTTTAGCAACAATGTGCAACATTGCGAGTCTAGAGGCATATTTCTGTGTTGAACAGAACACAGTGCTTCTGATCTTGCAGGCAAGCTCCGTACGGGGGAAGAGTCACATTCCAGGCCTTGCTATCTCCTATTTGCTATTCGTGTCCTGGGAGTCAACTCGCTCTGCTGGGTTTAGGAAAGGGGGGGCCGTAAGAAAAGCATAATTCAAGCCTTTAGCTGTTTCTTTCTAGCATTTCTACCATATTAACGAGACTGGCTGGCATCAGTGAAATGATTAAATGCTGTGTTGCTCTCCTCCAAGTATATGCGGGAGGGAATTGGGCATTCCTCTCTGGGGCTGCCTACGTTATGTTTCAACGAGTAACTCCCGGCCTTGCGGCCTTGCTCTTTCGCTTTGAACAACAAGGTAATCAGTGAAGCAGAATAAGCAGAAAAAGCAGGATAAGCTTTCGGCTAAGCAGTTTTGAACAAAAAGCAATGAGCAAATGTTAGTGATCAAAATGGCGATTCTAGCTACATCAAAATGGCCGCACATTGGTCAAACTTATGAGTCTGTATTTCTGATGATTAGTGCATGAGACGGTTGGTCATCGGCCAATATGATACATTGCCATTGGTCGTGAGAGGTATCTATTTTTCTAGACTGACAAACCCCTCCTTTTGGCCGATTGCCAAACGCCTTATCCATACATTGCATCCTCCTCTGATGATGCGTCTGAATTATCTGAATTTGAATTTGAACCTGAATCTTGCATGCCACTATATGTGTCTTCATTCTCACCAATATTTATGACCATGAATTCTTCTATTGTTTTCATTTCATGAGTATCTTTATGATCTTGGCCATGTGCTTGTTTTTGGGTTCACCATATGCATACACTCTTCACTTATCTCAGTGCAATCTAGGGGCAGACAGTGTATGCAACAACAGCAAGTCATAAATATTCCGAACACTACTACTAGTATTGCAATTAACTTCTATCCCCACGCACGTAATATTTCCCAGAACCAGGACCCTGCCTCCCAGTTCCCATTCATGGTATGGAGTTCAGAACTCAGGACGTGTAATTTTCTTATCGCTTCAAAAATCGTAGGGGAGGAGTCATTTACGAATACGCAGCAGGCTGATCCCATGATTTTGCAAACCCCCCCCTGATCAATCAGGATTACATCAAGAGCCATTCTATTTTGCAACATCATTAATCTAATCCCCTTTTCTTCTAGCGTCATGTTGTATAGTATATCTGTTGTTATGTTTATTGTATTCTCTAATATTCTGGATAGTTGCCGAATGTTATAGGAATTTATTGCTTGGGCCAGAAAAGGTACGAATGATTTTGCTAAATCTTCTGTAATCAAGGCGTCTTCTGTACTTCTTCGCGGCCTAGATCTGGATAGCCTAGCTACATCTGCTGTCTCCAAGAGGAACACCCCTGGGAACAGTAGACCCAAATAACATGTGCCTCCCCAGTTTCTAGGTAACCAGGGATACACCTTTTCTCTGCATATAAAATAAACGGGATCAACTACATACACTGGTTCTACTTCTCTTTTGAGAAATGCTGTATTCATGCAACCAATAAACGTTCCTACTGAATAGGAGCCTTTTTCTTTAGGCAAAAAGGGACAGTTCGTGGGCCATAATTCACTGTATACGAAGTGGGCATTGCATCTTTATTTTCTTCTGCTCTAACACAAAACATGATTACTGATGTTTTGGATGGTGGAGACAATCTATCTCGTCGTACAGGTTTAGGTGTAGGTTTTTGTATTAACATTCTTGCTTTATGAAATATAGAACAGCCTACGGGTCTCATAATTATTTCCTCAAATTCATTCATGTTTGTTTTTATCTAATTGACCCGTATCACTCTTATTCCATTTCCCATAAAATAATGCACTCAGTGATGCGCTGCATGCAGAACCTAATGGTAATGGCTGCACGTACCAACCTATTCCCTTCCCAGCATGCTGCGGTAAATGGGCGCATACCCAGCAATTATTTTTCTAATTACTGGCAAGAGCATATTCAATGGGTGCGTTGCTTCCACGTACCATAGTATCAACACTGTCATTATTGGTGCTAACATACTCATAACACACATAACTATCGTTAAGATCAGCATACAGTTTTTTCGACAATGCGTTTTTTCTAACTTTTCAGTCTTTATACCTAATTTGTTGTCAGCAGCGGTGCAGGAGGAGACTAAAGCTGGTTCTGGCATCCTCTCTCTCACAGTCCTTCTTCTTCCGCAGTGGTCGTCGTGAATATCTCTCCTTGTGGCACTCGTCCGAATGTCAATAAGTTCGATAAATGTCAACAGTTCATACTGCCAGCTCTTAGCAGCCTGGATTGCTTACTCGTTTAGGCAAGATCATTATGCATTTGCATGTTGCTCAAAAGAACTGCAGAGCAGTTTATCAATTGCCTTTGTACCATGTGCGCCCCGCTTGTCCACTCGGGTTCCAGACACATTGATTTTTATGATCGCACCGAGGAGCCGCAAGTCTTGAGTTGCCCGATTTGCACAACTCTCACGCTTCTCTCCTCTAGACCTCCAGTTCCCTCTCCATCCGTGATGGGAACTAGAGGCAATGATGAAAGATCAATGAAATGCAGATTCGATCACTCCTTCTTTCAAAGCCGCAGATTGTACCGTCTAGCTCCTGGTACAGTGTGGTCAATGAATAGTGCCAGTGTACTCCCAGACTCAAACTCAGAGTCTTGTGGTACAATAACAAGTGGCTGTGGGCGCCGCACCGGTGATGCAGATTTCGTTTCAGGCAGTGGCCAATGGCAGATGCTGGTGGGTGCCAAAGTGGTACACGCTTTGTGTTGGCCCGCAGTGATGCAGTTTCAGCTGGCCAACGTTGGGGTACTCTTTGCCCTTTCTCCTTTATAGCAATCCATCCAGGCTTCGCTTCCAGCTTCACTTCAGGTTTAGGCAGATTCTGTCGTAAGGGACTGGCAACAGTTTCTTTCGATTCTGGAGCTGCTGTTTCTCTCTGGTCGTCTCGGTCAGGCAAGTCTTTCAGCGTTGGTGGGATCTTTTTAGCGTGTGTGGCATGGATCCACGCCTTCCTCCCACCAACTCGAATCGCCGTTTGCATTGCCAGAAGTACTTGATAGGAGCCACGCCATCTGGGTGCTAACAATGTCTTTCGTTCAAAGTTTTTGAGTAGCACCCAGTCTCCTGGCTCCAGCGCGTGCCCCGGACCAGTATACCCCACGAGTAAAGCCTCCTGCACCTGCTGATGGATCAAACGCAGTTTCTGTATTAAAAGTCCACAATTTGTACTAAGCACAGGATGCTCAACTTCGCAAAGTCGCTTAGGCTCAGGTGCGCACCAAACATTTGCTGGCCTCCCCATGACAATTTCGTATGGGGAGAGCCCAGTTCTTGCCTGTACTGACGTGCACATGCACAATAGCGCTAATGGTAATGCGTCCACCCAACTCAACTTGCTTGCTGCACATATCTTACTGATCTTAGATTTTAAGATTCCATTATGACGTTCAATAAGACTGGCCGAACTCGGATGTCTCGAAATATGGAATCGCTTATCAATCTGGAGACCTGCACATATCTGTAATATCACTGCGCCCACAAAATGTGGACCATTATCTGACCATATGACACGGGGCAGGCCGAACCCGGAAAAATATTCCTTTAGCATTACTTTTGCCGTGCTCATTGCCGTGCAGTCCTTTAAAGGATATGCTTCCACCCATTTGCTGAATGCACATATTACCACTAGAACATATTTCAAGTTTTGGCATCGCTCCATTTCTATGTAATCAAAATGGATTAACTCAAAAGGCATAGAGGGAGGGCCAAAACTTCCTGTCGGAGACACCGTTCCCTTTCCTACATTGTGCTGTAAGCACGTGATGCAGTTCTGGACCAACCTCTCTGCATTCATTTTTATGTTTACATTCTCCCATACCGTAGCTAGATGCTGGCTTATTTTCTTGGCACAGATGTGGGTAGGGCTGCGGGCCATTGTGACCATTGCATTTACATAGGAATTAGGCAACATCCAATTTTTAGTTCTCTTGTCCACCCAACAACCCTAAAAATGTAATTCAGCAGAGCCCTCAGCCCACCCTTGTATCTCATCAGTAGTAGCTTCGGCCTGCATTTCTTTGACAGTGGCAATCCCATCTTCTATTATGCAAGGTACTTCCTCAGACTGTACTGTCATCGTTTTGGTATTTAAATCAGTGGCAGTTTGTTTCGCAATCCTGTCTGAAAATGCGTTTCCCTCTCCCACTTTACATGTCACTCTTTTATGCGCCTCACATTTCACTATTGCTAGGTGCTTTGGAAACGTGAGTGCAGACAGCAATCGTACAATCAAAGGGCCATGTTGGATTCTGGCCCCATGTGATGTCAAGAAACCCCTCTCCGCCCAGAGTCGGCCAAAGCTATGAACCACGCCAAAGGCGTACTGGCTATCAGTATATATGTTCACATTGAAATTCTCAGAAATCTCACAGGCTCTGGTCAAGGCTATTATTTCTGCGGCTTGTGCCGAGTTGTAGGGGATTCTTTTGCTTTCTACAATGCTCTCTAGCGTAGTGATAGCGTAGGCGGCAGTTGATGTGCCATCACGTAATTTAAAACAAGAGCCGTCACAAAATAACTCTCCATCTGGCTCTTTCTGTGGGGTGTCACTTAAATCAACTCTCCCCTTCGTTTCTTCCTCAGTAACCATTAAACAATCATGGGGAGGTGATTCGTTGTCACCAAGTTCCTCTGTGGGCAGTGGCATTAATTCTGCTGGATTTAAAGCGCTACACCTCATAATTTGGATGTGGGGCGCGAATAAGATGATTTCATATTTAGTCAGTCTAGCAGAGGTGAGGTGTTGCGTCTGTGTTCTATTTAGTAGAGCGTCTATGGCATGTGGCACCATCAAAATTAAAGTGTGCCCCAATACCATCCCTTCCGTTTGTTTCACTGACGCAGCAGCCGCTGCAACAGCTCGCAAACATCGTGGCAGTGCACGCGCTACAGGGTCCAGCGCGGAATAAAAATAGCCGCATGGCCTATTTCTTCCACCTTGTTACTGTTTCAAAACAGCCAATGCACATCCTTCATACAAACAGTCTAAAAATCTTCTCATAATTTGGTGTGCCCAAAACTGGAGCAGAACATAATGCAAGTTTCAACAACTCAAATGCTCTCTGACATTCTTCATTCCACTGCAAAGGCATCACAGCATCCTTTTTCGTCAATGCCACCATTGGTTTCACAATTAACCAATCCATTGTCGGCAATAAGAAGCCATACCTATTATGGCTCTGACTCCTTTCTGTGTTTTTGGAATAGATATACCAGAAAGGCTCTCTATTCGCTCTGGCGTTAGTCTTCTCCCTTCTTTCGAAAGTAAGTAACCCAAATACGCCACTTCCTTTCGACAATACTGAAATGTTTTCAAGCTGGCTTTGTGGCCATGCACTGCTAAGTGTGTTAATAGTAAAATGGTACTTTCTTTACAAATCTTCTCTGTGTCTGCAGCGATCACCAGATCGTCTATATATTGTAGCAATACACAACCTGTTGGTAGCTCTAGCATATCTAGTTGTTCCTTCAATGCCCTGCTGTAAATACTCGGACTCTCGGTGTATCCTTGTGGAATGCGCGTGAATGTGAATGACCGCCCTCCTAAAGTGAACGCGAACAAATATCTACTGTCCCTGCTCACTGGAATGCTAAAGAAAGCATTCTTTAAGTCAATCACTCTAAAGTATTCTGCTGATGCAGGTATCATTGTCAAAATGGTGCTGACGTCTGGCACTAAGGGAAATTGAGGGTCGACTACCTTGTTTAACGCGCGCAGATCAATTATGAAACAATAGGGTACCTCGTTATCTCCTTTCTTGTATACCGGAAGAATGGGGCTGTTGCATGTACTACCTGCAATTTCCTCAATTACCCCTAATTTCACCAAATCTGAAACAATCCTTTTCAATCCTTGCTCTCCGTCGGCTGAAATTCTATACTGTGGAATACGCGGCAGCATGACCCCTTCTTTCAAAATCACTTTTACTGGCTCTATCTTTAAGCATCCCACATCATTGTCAATTATTGCCCATATACAGATTGGCACCTTACTCAACTCTCCTGGCAAGGGTTTAGACAAAAATTCAGACACCTGTGCATCTCGTGGCAAAATTGTTAAAAACACACCATCGGGAGTGCAATGAATAACTGCACCTAGTTTTTTCAATAAATTCAATCCCAAAAGGTTTTCTCCACAATTATCTGTTAAGAGAAATGGACAATGCTCAGTAAATTGACCTATTGTTACTGGGACTGATTGGGACACTGGGTTAATTACTGGTGTACCTGCAAACCCTACAGAAATATTCTTTTGCCCTGACAGTGGTATATCTGGAACCAAGTGATGATCTATTGAACACTTCTGCGCTCCCATATCTACAAGAAAACGGTGCTCTGTATCCCCGACTCTCATCTCTACATAGGGTCCTTTCCGATCAAAGGGGATTAGACACTGGTTCCGACCCCTGTCTTGGGCTGTCCTATTGAGGTAATAACACATCGTCCGATGTGTAATCACTGATATTGCTGTAATACTCATTTTGTTGTTTATCAAAAATGTTCCCATCCCTTCCTCTATCTCCCCCATTCTGGTTATTCCCATGTTGTTGATTACTCTGGCCCTGACTCTGGTTGGTAGCGTTCTGATGCTGAGCTTGATTCTGACCTCCTTGGTTACTTTGGTGCTGCTGCATATTATTTCAATTCGGTCCATTTGCTCCTGGGTGCCCCCGGTGGTGTCTTCTCTGACCACCCCCAGTTCTATTTTGCAAATGTGGGCATTGCGCTCTCCAGTGCCCTTCCTCTTTGCAGTATACTCTCTGATTCTGCCCCAACGGTCCTCCATGCATATTTGAATTACTCCTTCCTTGTGCGTTCCCCCTCCCTCTATTGTGTCCCTCTACTTGCTGAAGTAGCACTCTCGTCTTCAATAAACATGCTCTCAAATCCTCCCCCACCTGTTTTAACAATAATAATCCATCAACAATCGCCTTTTTCGTCCCCCTTTCCTTGCGTCCTTGCTTCTATACCCAGGTGGGGTAAACATTTCAGCATATTCATTATCAAGTTAATTTTTAAGCTCAAAAAGTCCATATACATGTTCCCTTACTTCTTCATCTCTTTCTCTACAACGTGCTAATGCATTTAAATCTAACAATCGTTGTGGCGGTAATTTCCCAATTAACTGTTTCCATCTTCTCACTAAATATTCACCCATGCATTCCAACACTACCTGTCTTTCATTGCTTCTTCGAAGTCATGCATCTAGTCCAATGCTGCCATCCCATCGCTCCCATCTATATACATCTCTGCCTGAACTTGCAATTCCCGCTTCCTCTCCTTGCTGATCACACTGCGGGTCACTCTTGTGCATCTACTTTGTACAGTCCCTCTCGCCTCCGTATTTCAAGTTCAACCGCGGGTGGGACGGACGGGACTGTGTCTGTTTCTACGGCGGGAGGTGCGGATGGGATAACAGGAACGGGAAGTGACTGTTGTGGTACTGGCTGGCTAATGGAAGGTGCTATGTGCGCAATCTGTGGCTGTGCTAGGATTTGAACAATTGGGAGGGGCACGGGGGCAACAGGAAGGGGCTGAACAGTGGTTCCTGACGCATTTGTTTTACTTTCTGGTCTTGGACCCCGCTTTGTATCGGTCAACATTTTTTCTATTAAATCATCTGCTATATGCAATTCTCGTTGTGGGTATATTTTTTTATGTTCAACTGTTCGCGTCTACCTGGTCTTCTCAGACTCTCAGTCCACTCCTCCTCCTCTTTTTCTTCCGCTTTCTCAGTTTTTGATTTATGCCTGTGCGCATGTTTCTCTCTACTTTTCCAACGAAGCATAGCTTCCCTTCTCCAGCCCCTAAGGATATCGAATGCTGCGGGACGTGCTTTCTTTCTTATCAAGTTATCTATTCTCTCAATCTCAAAACTACCATTAATCGGCCACTGAACATCTTCTTGGTTTCTAGTTTGCTTATGCCAAATCTCACAGAACATTATCGCACCCACACCATGCTTTACATACATCTCATACGCCGGCGTTCCCCCAGGTGGCACAACTTGGCCATCTTCCAAAGATTGTCTACCGCAGCGGAAAAACCCTGCTAGGGTGGACAATACCCCAGGCATGTTTTAACCTTACCCTTGGCTAATCAACCTTACACTGGGCATTTGATTTTACAAAGTCAACTCTCAACCAATATCAGGGCTATTACGATTCGGGGTACGACTCACCTGATAAGTCAATTTGTCTTCCAAGACACAATTCATCCGTATACTGACGCAACCAATGAAGTCGTGTCTGTGTCTCTTGGCTCAGCCTTGTTTCGGGACCCTCGCCTCCTTGTTCTCTGGCCGGGTACATCGATCAGGGATCAGATGTGTGCAGATCTGCATAGGAGTCTCATCACTTGCACAGGGGCACCCCGAACACCTCTTGATCCCGGCTCGATCGACCCGTCCTTGCCGTTCTCTCCGCCTTTCTTATCTTACAACGTACACGATGGAACAAGTGGGGGAGGGTCCCTATTTTTGCGCCATCTTGAAGGGGCCCCTAGGGGACTCTCGCGTAGTGGAAACAAGGCAAATCACCGCACACAAACTGACACGTCAGACACAAGGTTGTATTCCCAAAAACTAGGGTTTATTGCAAAGCAAAAAAGTCTCAGTTGGCCAACTCGGTCTCACGCCCCGCGGCGTGTGTCTCCAGACCTCGAGGGATGCAAGAGAGCAAATAACGTACATCAGTTACATATATACAAAATGGACATCCTGCAATCAGTCATGACATGTTCATTACAACCATTGTACAGTTTCTTTGAACTGGGTCTGATGATTGACAATTTCGACGAATATGACACCTTCAAACATCTATTTTAGCAACAATATGCAACATTGCGAGTTTAGAGACATATTTCTTTGTTGAACAGAACACAGTGCTTCTGTTCTTGCAGGCAAGCTGCGTACGGGGGAAGAGTCACATTCCAGGCCTTGCTATCTCCTATTTGCTATTCGTGTCCTGGGAGTCAGCTCGCTCTGCTGGGTTTAGGAAAGGGGGGCCGTAAGAAAAGCATAATTCAAGCCTTTAGCTGTTTCTTTCTAGCATTTCTACCATATTAACGAGACTGGCTGGCATCAGTGAAATGATTAAATGCTGTGTTGCTCTCCAAGGCTATATGCGGGAGGGAATTGGGCATTCCTCTCTGGGGCTGCCTACGTTATGTTTCAACAAGTAACTCCTGGCCTCACGGCCTTGCTCTTTCGCTTTGAACAACAAGGTAATCAGTGAAGCAGAATAAGCAGAATAAGCTTTTGGCTAAGCAGTTTTGAACAAAAGCAATGAGCAAACGTTAGTGAACAAAATGGCAATTCTAGCTACATCAAAATGGCCGCATATTGGTCAAACTTATGAGTCTGTATTTCTGATTTTTAGTGCATGAGACGGTTGGTCGTCGGCCAATATGATACATTGCCATTGGTTGTGAGAGGTATCTATTATTCTAGACTGACAGTGGTATACTGGTGCAGTGGGCAGTAGCATTGGTTAGAGAAGTGAGTTAGAGCAGTGGGTTAGAGTAATGTAGTGTGGTGGAGTACAAAAGTGGGGGACAGAGTTGTGAGGCTAGAGTGGGTGGTGGTAAAGAGGGGAAATATGGGTGTAGAGTGGGTTGGTAGAGCAGGTAGGGCAGCATAGGGTGGGGTAGAATTAATGGATAGAGTAGTGAGAAGGGGTACAGTAGGGTGGGCTTAGACTTGAGTGGGAGTACAGTTGGATGAGGGTAGGGATAGAGTGGCCTGTGGTAGGTTAGAGTGGAGAAGATTTGCGTGTATGGGGAGGAGGCATAATGGGCAATGTTTGAGGGCTGCATGCATGTGGTGGCCCTACCAGTAGGAATCACACTGCAGTGCTGCTCATAGCCATTGTGGAATAGAGAAACAGCAAAGTGGGCAATGCCTCTAATGGGGCTTCAGCCAGGTCCATATCTGCAAGGGTAGAGAAAGGAAGAAAGCAATATCACTTCACTTGAACCCTCCTCACATGAACCAGGCACACAGCTTCATATATCAGAGATCCGAATTGGGAGTTAAACTAAATTAAATGTCATTGTTCAGCAAAATCAGGCTACAATGTTGCTAGTTGCCCTGCCAACCATATATCATGTTTCCTAACACCCCTGACCACTCTCTCTCTCTTCTGTGTTGCAATGGTTGCAGGCATATTTTGGAGGCTGTGCCAAATGTGCCCAGACCAAACATACTGTGAAATGAACAATGTTCTGTACAGCACACAAAATAATGATCTGGACCCAGTGCACACTAGAGCTACCCTACATGAACAATAGGTGTGGATGGACAAAAGGAAGGAAACATATACCATAAAATGCACTCGATAATTTCCAACCCCAACATGCACACCCTGAAAATGGATGAAAACTGAACTAAAAAACTAAAATGAAAAATATTCGGAGACACACAGAAAATGACCCCGTGCACCCTTGGATAAAAACCAAACACACATACAGTGTAAGCAAAAATGATATACAAAACACACAAGTTCATCAGTCACATCCAAATCTCAGAAGGGCCACTGTATACGTGAATGTTGTTGGAGAGTGTGGGACATTTCCTGCCACTTTTCTTTTTGCCACAGTTTATACCTTGGGGTTAGCTACACATCTGCAGACTTTGTACTTTGCCTTTTTATTCTAGATGCAGATTTAGTCTGGATGCAAACCAAAAACTAGACACAATAATAACCACCACATGCTTTCACAATTAGACTCTTGTTTATTCACTCATCAGAAAAAAACATATAGACGGTCAAACTATTTGGTATAGTTGTGAGCATAAAAATATATTTGGTAAGTGTTGCATGGGGACGATGAAACACGAAAACCCATTTTCCTGCATCAAGCATTTTTCATCTAGACAGTATAGTAATTCAAAAGTAAATAGCGTCCCTCAAACCTGTGGCACCCTAACCGGCACCCTTTTGTTATGGATACACTACACTATAAGACAGTTTTAACTCTCAGTTACTACCCTGGCCACATATTGAATTAGTAAAATTATGACATTGTGACCCCTTTTGTGTGAAAGAATCAACCTCCAGCTATTAAAATTAGAATCAGGCTACTTCATCATTTTCTCTGTACCTCAGAGACAGAGGAACATGTGCCTTCTGTGTCAGTTTGACACTAGGCCAAATTACAATTCCCTGCAGAAAGGGGTCCTGACTGGTTAATTGAATGGTTGATTGGTTATTGGCCTATTTACACTCACACTAGCCATTTTGCTTTTTCGGCTAACAACTTGACTCATCGGGCCTTTTTGCTGCCAAGTACGATCAGCTCGTCTGAGAGAACACTGCCCTGGCTCGATACAACCTTCCAAAGAATCCCTTTTGCAGCTACACAGGTCTTCAGGGACACAGTTATGCAGTGTTGCCCCTCTTTCCTCCAGCCCAGCCAGAAGTGGCTCCTCTCTTTCTACAGCCAGCAGGCAGACCCACTCAAAAACCTATTGAAAGACTAGCAGGACCAGTAAGCCAGGAAGAACCCCACCTTCTGCTTTTCTCCCACTTTTAAACACTTTTCCACAACCCAGCCTCCTTCCATAGTGCTTTTATGGATTTCTACATTTTTCCCTGGTTTCTTGTGATGTCATCCATTACAACCACTCATAATTTCCAGTCGCTCTCATGAAGTCACTTCCAATTTCATCATGTGCCAGAACCTATGAGCACTTTACAGTGCCTTCCTGCCTCCCTCTTGTGTAACTTTCCAGGATTCATGAAGTGACCTTTGGACAGTTTTCGGAAAACAATACCACCTAATAATGTTGCATCTCCCCCTCTCTCTTCCTGTTTTATTCTCAAGGCCCTTTCTCTATTATCATCAGCACACACTCCTTTGCGAGCACCGCTGTTCAGCTTTCAATTTTTTACTATTTTCTGAAAGTGGCAATCATAGGGGGTATTTCTAGAGCGCGAACAAAAACCAAAAGGCATCAAGACGCTGAGGAGAGTGAGGAAGCTACAGACCCAGGGGGTTAGAACAGATGAGTTTTCAAACGTTTTTGGAAGAGAAGGTAGTCAGGCATGTTACAGAGCACAGGTGGCAGGGTATTCTAGAGTATGGGGGCTAATACCAAAAAAGATCTTCTTCCTGATCTGGCCCGCTGGAATCTGGGGATGTTCAGCAACGACTTATTAGCTGAGCGGAGGAGCCTACTGGGTTTGTAGGGTACAAGTTTAGATTGACGAAATTCGGCCTCAACGTTATGAGTAGCGCGATGAACAAGGCATAAAATTTTAAAATGGACTCAGCCCCTGACACAGAGCCAATTAAGGTGACGTAGGAGGTCAGTGGATTGAGCAAGTCAAGGGGCTCCCAAGGCGAGGCAAGCCGCTGCATTTTGGAGGATTTGCAGTCGCTGTAATACAGCCTCAGTTGGCCTAGATAGATGCCATTACAGTAGTATAGGGAGCCCATAATGGATGCAGTCGCAATGTTTGTCCTGGACTCAGATGGAAGAAAGAGAAGGACTTTTTTCTGTATTTTAAGCTTAGTAAAACCTGATTGGCAGACAGCCGAGATTTGGGCGTCTCTGGAGTCTGTGGACATTACCTTGTTCCCTAAGCTCTTGACTAATGAGGAGGGTTTAGAGCACGGTACAAGTGAGGTGGGCCAATACTCACAGGTCCAGGGCTGTTGGACCCGACCAGTAAGACCTCAGTTTTGTTTCCGTTGAGTTTAAGCCAGTTATCCGCCATCCAATTCCCAACCGCAGATAAACAATCTTTCAATTTCTGGGGGGGTGTTGAATGAGGGGACATTGAGTCGGAAAAGAATCTGCGTATCATCAGCATAGGAAGAAAAATGTACCCCATGGCTGGTGATCAGATTGGCCAGGGCACTCATATATAGAATAAATGGGAGGGGAGAGAGTGCAGATCCTCGAAGAACTCCACAGTTTAAAGCAGTAGGGGGAAGGGAAACTGTAGCCAGTTGAATAGAAAGGATGAAAACTACTGCAGGGGGATACCTGTGATTCCAGACCCTTGGAGACTGCAGACCAGCTTCTGATGGTCACCAATTTCGAAGGCCGTTGAGATATCAAGGAGATTGAGAGCATCCACCTCTCTGCGGTCTTGAAGCAAGGCAATGTCATCCATAAAAGCCACAATCACAGACTCTGTTCCCATTCCGGGTTGAAAGCCGACCTGAAAAGGGGGAAGAAGGTGGTTGGCTTCAAAAAGGTAGAGAGCTGGGGGGTTGCAATAGACTTTAAAAGTTTAATGATGACAGGAAGCAAAGATATAGGATGATAGTTCTCAACAATAGCCGGTTCAAGACTTGCAACAGGTAGTGGAGTTTGTATGCTTGCTGCATTGTTAGTACACACAGGGTCTGTGGCCTACATATCTAGCCTCATCCCTATAGTAACTATTAGTACCCAATGTCACGCCCCTTTGTTATTCCCAATACTAAGGGGGTAATTCATAGAATTCAGTGCACAAGTGGCGCACGCGGCTGGCGAACAGTGTTCGCGTGTGGCAGTCTGCGCCAGCCGCGTGTGCCAAAAACCATTTCTGCACAGCGTATTCATGGATTTTAACATCCATAACCAGCCGTGGCGCAGAGTGGCGCAGCGACCCTGCAGCAGTACCAGTTACACCCCCAACACCTCCCCGTGCGCCATGAACAGCGCACAAATCCCGTACATGGCGCACAGGCCAGTGGACCAGCATACAGCCCCCCAACCACGAAAACGTCTGTAAAACTCAATGCACACCCCTCCGAATACACGTACCCCGCTGAGTGTAGAGAATCACACAGGATAGGCCCAGTGCGAGCGGGGTACGTGTATTCCGTGGGTGCGCGAGAAGTTTCACACGCGATTGGCCCTGTGCGAGCGGGGTACGTGTATTTCATGGGTGCGCGGGGAGAACCACACGCGATAGGCCCTGTGCGAGCGGGGTACGGGTATTTCGGGGGTGCGCGGGAAGTTTCACACACGATTGGCCTTGTGCGAGCGGGGTACGTGTACTCTGGGGTTGCGCTGGAAGTTTCACACGTGATTGGCCCTGTGTGAGCGGGGTACGTGTATTTCGGGGGTGCGCGGGAAGTTCTACACGCGATTGGCTTTGTGCGAGCGGGGTACATGCATTTCAGGGGTGCGCGGGATGTTTCACACACGATTGGCCATGTGCGCGCGGGGTACGTGTATTGCGGGGGTGCACGGGAAGTTCTACATGCGATTGGCCCTGTGCGAGCGTGGTACGTGTATTTCGGGGGTGCCCCAATGAATTGCCAGTGTGTGTCCTCCCAGGTGTGCCCTCTCCCCCCTCCCCAGGGCCTGCAGGCAGACCACAACACAGGAGAACACACTGCACCCCTGGCCATGCCCCATGGGCAGTCCATCCACCCTGTCAAAGCCCCCCAGCCAGCCCACATGACACCACGCACAAGTGAGCCCTGACACATGTCCCCCTGCACCCCCACCCTCCCAGCATTGAGTGTCAGGCCCCGACTCATGTCCCCCAGCACCCTCACCCACCCAGCATTGCCGGGCACCTGCCAGCAGGCCCCGACTCATGTCCCCCAGCACCCCCACCCACCCAGCATTGCCGGGCACCTGCCAGCAGGCCCCGACTCATGTCCCCCAGCACCCCCACCCACCCAGCATTGAGGGTCAGGCCCCGACTCATGTCCCTCAGCACCCCCATCCACCCAGCATTGCCAGGCACCTGCCAGCAGGCCCTGACTCATGTCCCCCAGCACCCCCATCCACCCAGCATTGAGGGTCAGGCCCCGACACATGTCCCCCAGCACCCCGACCCACCCAGCATTGAGGGTCAGGCCTCGACTCATGTCCCCCAGCACCCCCATCCACCCAACATTGACGGGCACCTGCCAGCAGGCCCCGACTCATGTCCCCCAACACCCCCACCCACCCAGCATTGAGAGTCAGGCCCTGACTCATGTCCCCCAGCACCCCCACCCACCCAGCATTGAGGGTCAGGCCCCGAATCATGTCCCCCAGCACCCCGACCCACCCAGCATTGAGGGTCAGGCCTCGACTCATGTCCCCCAGCACCCCCATCCACCCAACATTGACGGGCACCTGCCAGCAGGCCCCGACTCATGTCCCCCAGCACCCCCACCCACCCAGCATTGAGGGTCAGGCCCCGACTCATGTCCCCCAGCACCCCGACCCACCCAGCATTGAGGGTCAGGCCTCGACTCATGTCCCCCAGCACCCCCATCCACCCAACATTGACGGGCACCTGCCAGCAGGCCCCGACTCATGTCCCCCAACACCCCCACCCACCCAGCATTGTGAGTCAGGCCCTGACTCATGTCCCCCAGCACCCCCACCCACCCAGCATTGAGGGTCAGGCCCCAAATCATGTCCCCCAGCACCCCCACCCACCCAGCATTTCCGCGCATCTGCCAACAGGCCCTGACTCATGTCCCCCAGCACCCCCACCCACCCAGCATTGACGGACACCTGCCAGTAGGCCCCGACTCAGGTCCCCACCCAACATGTCATAAAGATGCACATTCATGGGCCTCATATCCAACAAATTCCCACTGCACGCCACCCCAGTCTTCAGACACAACCAAGTTTCCCATCCACCCCACACTGAAAGGCCTATTACTTGTCAATAACCAAAAGTCAAATATGCACATCAACACATATCCGTCACACACACACACTGGGTGAGAGTGATTGTGTAAACCCACATTGTGACATGCAGTAAACCAAAGAGCAAATACCACACATGGAAGTAAGAAATCAAAATGTATTGTGCACAAATATATCAAAACACTTTCAAAGCATGTAAATAATCAGAAACAAGATTGATCTATGGTGAGGGTAAATGATGTTTGTAAAAACATCCATTGTCCAACTATGTACAAATATTGCAACAAGGGTCCATGAGCCCAACAAATGAAATGAAACCTATATAAAAAAACCCTACCTAATTTACAACTATATACAAAAACGTGGGGCATTGTCCAAGCGTCCCAAAAGAAAAAAATAAAGAAAGGAAACCTATCACTAACTAACTATATACAATGGCGGCGGGCAAGTCCATCGGCTCATTCTGTGATGTTGTGGGCCAGGGCATAATCGAACTCCATGTCTATCTCCTGGTGGCGGGCCTCTGCCCAGGACCTGAGGTCTAGCAGGGATGCATCCATGGCCTGTTCCAATTCCCTGCGAGTTGCATTGAGGCACTCAGCCCGCCTCAACGCCTGACGCAAGGAGAACTCTGCCCTGACCATGGTGAGCCGTGCCTCTTCCGCCCACCGCCGCTCCGCATCTATCCGCTGGCCCAACCGCAGCCACACGGAAGACATTCTCATTCCAGGGTCCTCCTGCCCCCTGGCCGATGCCTGCCCCTCTGATGTTGATGGCCCCGAGCCATCATTGCTCCCACATAGAGCCTGCTACTGCTGCTGCTGCTGGCCATGTGCCCTGTCCGATGATGCATGCACATCCTCCATCTGCTGGTCTCCAGTTGTTAGGGTGTCCACCCCTGCTGGACCGCCAACTCCCGACTGTGGCAGGGATGGGATCTCCACCAAGCGGGCTGTGTTGGTCAGGCCAGGTCCACAGGGGGCCCTGGTGGAATCTCTGCCGGAAGACGGCAGGGTGAACGACTGGCGCATAGTCTCCACAGAGGAGGAGAGGTGCGCCAGAGTGCGCGACACATGTAAGAACCCACCGACCATGGCCCCTCCCAACTGTGCAACGTTGCCACACAGCTCTTCGTGATGGCGTGCGTGCTCCCCCCAGGAAGCATGCACGTCATCATGAATGACACGCGTGCGCAACGCGACACCAATCAGGACGGAGTCCATACGGTCATGGGACTCCTCGTCCACAGGTAGTGGAGAGGCAGATGACGTGGGCCTCCCCCCTACCTGCGGACGGGCCTGGGGCGGGGCATCCCTGCTGGTGCATGGTGGTGCAGTCACAAGGCCAGGGACAGCAACATGCACAGGCCCCTCCGCGGCGACCTGTGATGCCTCCTGACCCTGGTCCTGGACTGCACCACTCGCACCAGTGGTGCGGCTCAGTAGCGGGCTCCTCCTCCACTGTGGAGACCACCAATCTGGATGTTTCTGCACCGGCTTCCGCCATTGCAAGCCCCTGTGGGGGCTCACCCGGCCCTTCCGCTACAGCCATAGTGGCAGACGCAGCACCAGTCCCCTCTCTCCCGGATGATGGCAATTCCTGGGAGGGTGGCTGGGCCTTGCGTCGCCGCCCGGTGGAGGCATCCCCGCCACTTAGCACCACAGCACCATCTCTGCCCTCTTCTTCACTCGATGCTGCGTAGAGGGAGAGATAGAACTCAAGCATCAGCGTACTGTACAATAGTCCCCTAAACAGGAAGCAATAACACATGAGTGGCACTGTCAAACGTCACTTCCATCCTGTCCCTCCACAACACATGGGTGAATGCACGCAACACACATGCAGAAACAGGCACGGCACATGAAATCAACATCAGCATCCATGTACAAGGGCTTCTGTTAACAAAAATATTGCCTTAAAACTCACATGCATCATGGCTCATACTGATCCCATGCACACACATCACCGGAGGGTCATGCATCATGGCTCGTACATCACAGACACAGTGGATACAATGGTGACCGCACTGCATGAGTGAATCTACACATCGTCACGGACATGTGTCATGCATCCATGGCGTTTCAAAGTCACACACACACTTCTCAGACACACAGACATGCACACCATACATGTACATGAGAGCAGCACCCAAGAACATGTCCAAGAACAGGGACTGGCATGCATTCATGTGTGCATTCCGCATGCATCTCCCCATGTCTCATTGGAACACATGCACCATCCATGTGGTTCACGCATTACTGGTCTCACATGCATTACCATGATGTCCCTGCACACACACATCCATACATGGCCTATGTATCACATACAGGCAAGCAGCTGACTACCAGCACACTGCAACATGCCCTGTTTCACACAGCAATACATGGCCACTTACTGCTCGACTCCGGACGGGTCTTCCTCCGAAGGATCTGGGCGTGGAGTGCTGGGCTTATGCATTCCAGGACCCTCATCTGGATGCTGCTCAGGTGGACCCGGCACCCCTTAGCATCCTCTGCCTTCATGAGGTACCGGGCCTTGTTGAGGGTCCTGGACCTGAAGTCCTCCCAGCGCTTCCGGACGTGCTTGATGTCGCGGGTTGCCTCCCCCTACGTGTTGATGGCAACCACAACATCCTCCCAGATCCTCTCCCGTCCTTCCTTGTCGGCTCGCGATGGTGTGAAGAGGGCATCATAATGCCTGAGGACATGCTCCACCAGGACACCAACTTCCTTCTCAGTGAAGCTGGTGGCCCTCTGCCTCTCTGGCTGGGGGTCGCCAGTGGTCTTGGATGGTGTTTGCCCCGACATGGCGACCCCCGAGGCAGGTGAGGGTGGGCAACTGGGTCCTGGGGCTGAGCTGTGGAGCAATGGTATCCCAGTCGGGAGTCTCCTGTTCCAGCAGGGGTGGACACAGCAACTGGACCCCTGCAGATGGCTGACATGCAGGCACCAAATAGCAAGGCACGTGGGCAGCAGGCAGGCAGCAGCAGATGGCAGGTAGGAGCATGCTTGGGGCTCATGGGGGCAGGAAAATGGCCTTTTGGGCAGGAGCGTGGTCTTCCATGTGTTTTCGCGTGGCCAGCTTGTTATGGAGTGATTTGGCACGTGAAAAAAAGTGCACGTCAGCGTGTAATTTGAGGAAAGGCCCTTAGCGCGTAAGCGCGCAAGTGACGTTACGCGCGGGCGTTCCCCACAACATGGGTGCATAGTGAATCAGCACGTGAGAAAACTGCACGTCACCGTGCTATTGGTGGAAAGGGCCTTAGCGCGTAAGCGCGTAAGTGACGTTGCACGTGTGGGCTGGCTTAAAAGGTACGAGTATGAGGCTATTTTCTTGTACCTGCTTTTTGTGGAGAACGTTTCCAGTTCGTACTCCCTGTGTCCTCAGACTGCGTTCTTTTCTTCTTGTGGTGGGGGTATTGCCAACGCGCACACGCGCGTCTTTTTCACTTTCTTTTTCAAGGCAGACAGTGAGTTGCGCACGTATTTTCCAACTGTGGTTGCCTCAGTGTGTCGCGTACCCCTTCAGTGGTCATTGTAGGCTGTGTGTAACATGTGTGCGCTTATTTTTGTATTTCTGGGTGCCCCAGCATAGTGCTGGTTAATTTTTCCATGCACGTGGTCTACCAGGGGTTGCATGCACATGTAAGTTTGTTTTTGGGTTGCCTGTGCGTTGCGTGACCTGTCATCTTCCCCCAGGGGTCACTGACAGCCTTGCTAGAGCACTAGGGTACGAATTCCATCTAGTACCCTACCCCTTTCACCCCAATTACCCAGGTCAATTGTTCACTGCAACTCCCATACGCACAACAACATCAGAGCCATGGTTGGGAGGCGAGCAAACAGTAAGGGAGGCAAAGGTGGCCGAACTCAAAGAGGTTGGCATGGTGGGTGTGGGCATGTAGGGGACATGGGCAGGATTTGCAGGGTGCCCCTAGAGCCCAGTGTGCAGAGGACCAATCGGGGCCACCTATGCCCCCCCCAATGGTTGTGGGAAATGTAGCTGACACCATCCCAGCTCAGCCCTTGTTGAACCGGCCCATTTTGTCAACTGAACAGGCACAGGATGACTCCCAGGCTGACTTCCAGGTCACCAAGTCTAAGCCACGAGTGGTGGTGAAAGTTCCTGTCACCAGGCCACGTGGATCTGGGGCAGCAATGTCATCCGCTGCCCCAAGTAGCCAGGGTGAGGAGGCTGCATGGGCAGCTGCAGCTCAATCCACCCCAGCTCCAAGTCTCCCAGCCGGGACAGTGTCGGTCCAGGTCCATCACACCGACGTTGGCACTGCCAACATCAACCTGCAGCCAATGCCTGCACCAAGACCTTTGGTCATTGTGACTTTAGGGGCGTCAAGTACCCAGTCCACCTGTGCTTCTGCCCCTACTGACCAGAGCGGTGTAAGCCACTCAAGATCCGTACCACCTTCCAAGAAGAAGAAGAAGGGTGCTCTTGCACTAAAGGCTGAGACCCCAGACACGGCTACATACTCCGGCACGTCAAGGAAGCCTAGCTTCAATGACGCCGAACTTGATGCACTTGTGGCCTATGTGTTGGCACATAGCCACAAAATGGTGGTGACTGCAGGCTGCAAGACTACGCCTGTTCAACGTAGGGCCCACTGGCAGACCATCGCGGACCACATTAGTGCCCTTGGATTTGTGAGGCGCACAGCTGATGATTGCTACAAGCGGTGGAATGACCTGAAATGCAGAGCAAAGAACAAGCTGGCTTCCAATCATGCCTCTACTCTGGTGACTGGTGGTGGGTCTCCACCAGAGGACGACCAACTCACTGAACATGAGTCTGTTGCTGGAACCTTCGTCACAGAGGAACAGATCCAAGGTGTGGGAGACCTACCAGATTATGAAGTATTGTCCGGTGAGTGCCCATGCATGTGTGTGTAATCCATGTGTATGTTGCTAGGGTGATGTGTTCTGATTGAGTGCCAGGTGAGGGTGTGTACTCCTGAGTGCTATGGGTCACCCATGTGCTTCCTCCAAACCATTCACCGGCCTTGGATTTGGGTATGACAGTATCCCTTCTGACCACAGTAGCCAATTAGCACCACATTACTGCAGTTGCCCTTGAACTGTCTTCTTGCAACAACATTGTTCAAAATGTTCAGTGTTCATTCAGCCTGATTGTTTCAATCCTCCCATTTTTGCAACACATTTTTCTGCCCTAATGCCACATATGTGACATGCTTCTGTCATAGATTACACCCCACAATGGCCCACATTTATTACCTTGTTATGGGAATGATTTGTCCATTCAGGCTGATTGAGTAAGGGCCTGCTCACATATATTTTTGGGGCCTGTTTGAATATGGAACATGACTGTTGTTTCCTGTCATGTTGAAGTGACCAACCATTGATGTATCCATCTGCCTGCCATCACTGTATAATTGTACACGGGATGTGTTGCAGTGTGTGGCACATGCATATTTTGTCACACTATTTTGCATTTTTCATCTCATCATGTCCATCTTCACTAACATATGGCTGTACTTGTCAAAAGTACCATGGCTATGATACATGCCATCTGTGTGCTGGCATGTGTCATGTATGTGTATTGGACATGCCACTCACAGGCTAATGTGTGATGCCAGTGCTATCCAGCATGCAACAAATGTGTTGCTTTTCCATCTTGGAGTCCTCAGTGTCTGCTTTTTGCCTCCCCTTCCAACTAATTGACAGTGCATGCATGCCAGGGGTATAGTCATGTGGGACATGTGTAATTCATGTACTGGATCTCTGGCTTGTCAGGCCTATCTGTGTGCTATGGTGCTTATGCCTGTTTCCATTGGTTGTCTTTCATGTTTTTGCAGGTGATGACGCACTTGATGCTGTTGAGGTAGAGGAGATGGTGAAGATCCAGGAGGAATCTCAGCCACAACTGGGCACCAGTCGAGGATGTGGGCTGGTGGTGGGTGAAAACCCAATCCTCCTGCAGACCATACTGTCCACGGGTGTCTCTGGGTGCACCTCCCCAGACCTCTATGATTCAGGTGCTGAATCGGACAGTGAGACATATGTGCCGTCGCTGGTGAGTGTTTCTGGCAGGGATGCTGTTCTGTCCAACCCACCTGCACCGGGGGTAGGCCCCTCTATGGGGATGTCAGTGTTGGTAACTCCACATTTGGTGGTTACGGATGCATGGTCACACTCCACAACATTTGATCCTGTTCCTGGGCCAGCAGATCAAAGGGGGAATGCAGTCCTGCAGCCTCAGGCAGTGCCAGCACAGCAAGGTGCAGATCACTTTGCCCCAAACAGGTGTGGTGCCCGCTGACGCGGTGGCCGTGCGCCACCAGGCAATACTGTATGGGAAAACTCCATGTACGGTATAGCAGCACAACAGGGAGCATCGTGTGAAGTGATGGCTCAGGCAATGGATAGGGTGGCCACTTCCATTCTCCCCCCTGAAAGGCAGATAGAGCTCCAACAGCAGGCAACAGACTCCATTTGCCAATCACACAGGGAGGACATATCGGCATCCAACAGGGACCGACGGGCGGCACTGGAGACTCTGCACGAAGCCATATCTGTAGAGTCACAGGGCCACAGGGAAGCCCTGAGGTTAGAACACCATTTCCTCAGGGAGACTCTTGGTGAACTTGAGGCTTCCTGAAATTTTAGGTCAGAACAGCAGCTGGAGCAGCTCACACGTTCACTCTCAGCAGAGCTCCAGGCAACCCATGCGGAGATCCGGGCATCACGTGAGGCCATGTAGCTAGAAATGCGGGCTACCTGTGAGGTGCTGCATGGGGATCTCCGCACCATCATCCTCCAGAACGAAACCTTTCATGCCCACATGCTTGCTGCCATGGAGGACTATACCAGGGCATTGCGTGGGCTGCCTCCCATAGCACAGCCACCTCCTGATGTAGCAGCAGAGGGTGAAGAGAGCGACAGCAGTTTTCCCACAGTAGCGTAGCCGTGCAGGCCATGAGCCCATGGAGGTATTTTTTTATCCCAACATCCACTCAGGTGGGTGTTGGGGTGTACCCTGTCCTCGAACCTCCTGGGTGGCCTCCCGCCCCAGTCCACACATGGCCATTTTTGATTTTTGTATTTTTTGTTTTTTTTACAGTGTGTTGCCTTGTGTGGCTCCCGTGGGCATACACTGTGTATTCCAGCTGGGCACATGCAGGCGTGTCCTGTCTTTGGGTTAGATGCTTCGGTTCCTGACACACACACCCCTCCTGCTTCCCCTTTCCATGGGCTTGCAAAGGGTGTGACCAAGTGACAGTAACTTACACAGTGACATTGGGCTCCCATGAGCTGTGTGGGCAGTCTGTAGTCACAACTGTGTGTATATCCCTAGTGGGGATTGTTGTTGGATTGAACACTGCATGGTGTATTGATATGTGCTTTTGCATCCATGTCTTTCTCCTTATTCACATGTACCTTCTTCATGTCTTCACAAAGCTGTCTCCTTTGCAGATACAGTTCATGTTGTATGCAGTACACTGACACATTTGCCTGACAGCAGCACTCTGCAGCTGGAAGGGGTCGATGTGCTGCCTTAGTCAGGTTGTGAGACTTGCACTACTTTGATTTTGTTCTGTCATATTTTGACACTGTTTCATCCTGTGTTGCTGTTCTGTGTTGCTGGTAAGTATGTGTTCATGTGTGCTGTTTCTTATTGATTACTGGGAGCATATTGTCTGTGGCCTGTTTACATTTGGGACAGTGCACTTTGTGACACTTGTGTCATGTGTTGTGCATTCATTTTGTTGCTTTCACATTGCATGACATGCCATGGTGTGTTGGGTAGCTGAGATGGGTTGTGTGACATGGCACTATTTTCATGTTGTATTTTTCAAGGGGGTAGTCATTCATGCAGCATGAATGTGTGTCTTTTTGTCACACAGCATTGGTTGTCTTTAAGTAGGTAGGGAGGCACAAAATGTAACACTTCCAGGTGACCAATCTCAGGCGTGTATGCTTGTGACAGTTGACTGTCCCTTATGTCATCATCATTGATTGTCAGCTGTTATGTGCCAGGGCTGTGTGCACTCCACAGGGGTAGGATTTTAGGTGAAGTAATTAGCCACCAGCTGTGTACGGGCTGCCTCACCACGTGCCCTTTCACCTCCCACGCGCAGCGGCCGTGAATGTGGTTGGGGATGTGGGGGCACCACCATGTCCACCCGCAAGCCCCGGCGGGTTTCAATGTTGTGCAGGACACATGCTGCCACTATGATCCTGCACACTACTGGGGGCACGTATAGCAGCTGCCCACCAGAGCGGTCAAGGGAGCAAAAGCGTGACTTGAGCACTCCGAATGTGCGCTCCACTATGCCCCGGGTTGCAATATGGTCTGTATTGTATCTTAACTCAGGTGGTGTGTTGGGGTTCCGAATTGGCCTCATCATGTGGGTGCTCAGAGGGTAGGCACTGTCCCCTAGGGAGGTGATGATGGGTATCATTAGTGGGGTTGTCACATTACTCAGTATCTGACATGCATGCATGTGCAGAGGCATTTATACTCACCAAGCAGCCATGTATCACCATGCCGCCCAGCTTCTAGGTCCCGGTGTAGGGGTGACATTCTGAAAATAAAACTATCATGGGTGGACACTGGATAGTTGGCATATACTGAGGTGATGATTCCCTTGGCATCACATACTACCTGCACGTTGATGGAATGCCAGTGCTTGCAGTTTCTATAGATGTGCTCAGTTGCCCTGGGAGGACGTAGAGCCACATGGGTGCAATCAATGGCACCTAGCACTTTGGGGAAGTGTGCCACCCCGTAAAAGTCCTGGACGGCAGCCTGCCTTTCTGCAGGTGTTCTGGGCATGTATATGTGCCTGTGGACTGAGGAGCATGCAGTCATGATGTCCAACACCTGGTGTAGGCAGCGTGACTGCGTGGCCTGTGACAACCCCCCCCACACTATGGCACTTGTCTGCTGAAATCAACCAGTGGCCAAGAAGTGCAGTACATTGAGCACCTTTTCCAAGGGGCTCAAGTGCTTGGGAGCATAGGGTGGGTGATGTGAGGTCATCCTCCCACTCACTCACCAGGTCGAGTATTATGTGTGGTGGAAACCTGTACCTCCCATACTCCTGGTAATCAGGCATCCCAAAAAGGCTGGACCTGGGTGTAAAAATTCGGGGCCTGGCTATCCTCCTCCTGCGGTGTCCCACGACCACTGCTAAGAGGAACAGTATATTCATCGTAGCGTCTGAGCTTGTTTGTTGTATGTGCGCACTTTTATGCTGCACGGGGCCGCGTACGCCTGCTTCCTGCTGGCGTACGTGTTTCCGGATTAACGCGTCTTTTTTGGCACACGCGTTTCCCCTGTTCGATTCCATGAATACGTGTTGTAGGCGCACGTGTGGGCGTTGCGAGCATTTAGCTCCTGCACTTCCCCCGTAACGCCCACATTTTCATGCGTTGTTCCCCATTCCGGGTGTCATGCCCCGTGTTCCGCCCACTTTGCTGTGTGCCCTGCGCTATGAGCGCTTTTGCTGTGCGCCGTTTGTTGACGTGTGCGCCCGCGTGCGCCACCCACGATTTTAGCGCACATCCCAGGATTTAAACGCGCACTGACTTCCATGAATCGATGTACGCGGCTTTGGCACACTTGCGCTGCGATTTTCACGCTTGCGCAGCCATTTTCACACTTGCGCTGCCATTTTCGGTGCACATTAATTCCATGAATCGGCCTGACAATGTTAATATCCAATGTCACACTGCACAGAGCCTATGCTGCACACAATTGTAAGTTCATAGCCCTTGCTACAAGTGACAAAACAAAATATAAATGTAACCTCAAAATGAAATATACATCACACGTGAAAGATGGGCTTAATAAAGCACAACGTATTGCTCCTATTTCAAGGGTTTTTAGTATAATAGCGCACAGTGTGGTTCTTTAATGTTTCCATGGGCTTGTAGAACAGACAGGCATTGATTGTAACATGAGGCAAACCAGCTCGCAAAGGGGTTTGCGAAGGTGGCGATACGGCTTCCCCTAGCCCAGGAATTGGCCTAGATGTCCTCGATAGGTCTTCTCGCTAGCATTCCTAGCATCCCACCCTTCTGAGGCATGGTTAAGGCAGTGGGATTTGGATTTTTCTTTGCTTGGCTATTAACCTTCCCCCTTCACTTTGGGTTTCGTGTCTATCTTTGCCCATCGTTCTGCTAACCGTCTAATGGTTCACAGGCATAATGTGGGATGAAAATTCGATATTCCGTTTTACAGGTGAATTTTCTGCTCCTTTGAGTTACTGTCTGCTGATGGGTTGTGGTACTGGCTCAAATTACATCCGGTCACAGTTTTCCTTCACATCTCTTGTTTGGATCTGCTCTGAATTTTCTATGGTGCTCCTAAGGCGATTCTGGGGGGCTGCGGTCCTGGAAAATCAAAAAGGGAACAGTGGTCAGCAACTGTAACTGGTGGCAGTGAAAGCACATCAGTGCCATCAATGTTTTCATTACTGACACATGGGGGGATTGTTTAGGTTACCGGTGACCCCACAACACCCACTTCCCATACCTGGGGCAGGGCTTGATTTGAGTTTTGTTTTAGAAAGCATCATGCTCCAGGGTGAGAAGGGTCCCCCTCCTCGCCATTTGACAGGGTCAAGACCATGACCCTGTCACAGGCAAAACAGACAAGATATCCCACGGCAAACAACTCAAATACGTCAGAAAAACTCACATAAAAAGCAGTCAATTCTCCCTTAAACATACAAAGAAATCAATGAGGAAACCAATGTAACGAAAATCTGGTATTACTATCTATAAAAATGTCAAGTCCACAAACACTGTTAATTCTAACACTAAGGTTGTGTCTACTATTAATATTAAACACTAGACAGAACATAACATAAACTCAATATTTTTGGACCCTTTACAAATGACAGTACAACAATTATACTCACACATAGATGTATCTTTAAAATGTACATACAAGCATACGATGCATTCTATATGAAAACCACATTATCATTTTAATACATGGAAATAATATTCACCCTATAATAAATTAACTGAAAACATACACCCACAACCTCAACCTCAACTTTGTAAGGACCACTTGGAGGCAGCACGTTGGTTTGCCATTTCTTTATTCTTCTTATCATATGTGAGTCCATAGACATGAGGACCCGATATCAGGGACCCCCTACCCTGCCCACTGCCCAACAGCCCATGCCCCACCCCGTTCAAGCCAAACAATCCTAAACCATGATTCTCGAGTGGAAGACCAGCAACCATCTAACTATATACATGTGTGCCTGTGCTATGCTAGCATAGCATCTGCACATTTAGCAAACACATGAAAACTGAAATAAGTATATAACAAATATATTAAATGACCTCAAAGCAAGCACTTAAAATCACACCTTATGATACAAAACCTCATAAAATACATCTACAATTACTAATATCACTAGATCACAAAAACATATCAACATATTACATCTTTATACTATACCACACTGCTAGGATGTAACTCAAAGGTAACTGAAAGGTAGCATCAGATTGATGTAACTGCATGCCCTTACACTTGGGAATTGGATTTGTTGCAACCGACCAGTGTAATACACCAGATGCCCAGGAACACAAATGGAAACCATGCCGTGCACAGTGAGCAAGGTGCACAAAGTGTGAATCGATGGTACACACTCAATAATAACAGATTCCAGACAGCAAACACTGAAACTCTTTGCAGCCAAAAATCCTTCTTACCAAAAGGAAGGAACTGCACATATCAAAGTGATTTCCAAACTCTTGCAATACAGTAACCTGTGGTGATTGTTTTCTGTCCTCAGCTGCAGCGGAAGTGGTGGGGGTTGCGAGGACATCTACAGTCCACCTGCCTGCTCGCTCGTTCCTTCATTTTGCTCCGACAGCCTGGGCCCTCCATCGTGCAAGGGCTGACTTGGTGGTGTTATGCTCATGGGGTTCTTATGATGTGCGTTGCTATTGCAGGGGTCTTTTGTATCACTGTGCCAGACATTCATTGTTTTTCAGTAATTGTCAGGTGTTCTACTCTGCTGGTTTCTTGATGACATTTCTCTGTGTCGACAGAGTCAAGGACAAGTCAATGACAAATTGAGGAGTCACGAAATACCTTTACTAACCTCACAACATTGTCCAAACATGGCGACTGAGTTTGTTGTTTTTGTTTTTTTGAAAATATCGACTTTCACAAAATGCTTTTTATGTGATTTTTTGTGTAAACAAAATGCATTGTTGTTTGTTTTATAGAAATATTTTGAGTGTTTTTATATTTACAAATTAAAATATGTTCATCTATATTTTTCCTGTCCTGATCTATTGACTGACATGATTGATAGCACTTGTTGCAACTAGACACACCTAGTACGCGTGCACGTGGGTGGCTGTTTGCAGTGGCATTTTTCTATATATAGGTTTTGGGTGGCACAAGAAAAAAACAAATGTGTGCCTTGCCAACCAATGAAATGGAGGGATTGCATGCCTCTGGCATGCTATCGTCACTCGCATCCTTGCATTTCAAGAACATAGTTTGGTGCTATTATGTTCATAAGTGTCCATCCTGAGCTATTTCTGCCTCCTCATCCCATGTCTCTCTTCCCTGATTGCCAACGTTGTCCCCTTTCTGATTAATGCCTCCTCTAACGACGGCCGAAGCAGTTGCCTCCTGATCCGTCACCCTCCATGCTATTCCCTCACCTATCAGTCTGTATTATACTCCTCGATTGATTGATTGCTTGATGGGCCTAATTACATGTTGTGTGGCAACCATAAAACAGGAAACTCAACATAAAAACCAAACCCTATTAACATAAACACAAACACCAATTGGATGGTTGTCAAACACTTAATATATTCTCAATAGTAAACACCTCAAAGTTACTGTGTCTCTTTTGAAACTGAAAATGTATTAGCAAAAACAAAATGTTTAATTTAGGACAAACAGTAGCTCTGTATTAGTCAAACTCAGAAGATAACACAGCAATCACTAGTCAGTAAATGTGCTTTTTTTTTTTTTTAGTAGTCTACACATGTTTCGCTTAGACTCCACTTTTTCGTGGAGAATAGTGAGCTTCTTCTGGGCTAAATATATGCTTTCTTGTCTTTATCAACCAATCTTTTCAAGATACTGTCTGCTCAAGTGATTGAATCAGTGGACTATCTTCAATCATGATTTATTCTAGATAACTCAATCTTTAGTATGTTTATCTATATATCACACTCCAGCCCTCCTTTGCGTCATCAACGAGGCTTCACTGGTTATGGTAATTGTAGTTTTGTCAAACCTGTTCTGTCTGTGTTGATTTCTTTCAAAAAAATGAGAGCTTGTCAGCATTCTGCATGTCCCTTTTTGGAATAAGGCCTGTTTTACTGCGCTGCACAATTATGGGTTTCGTTACCGATATACAACAAATAAATGTAGGTTGTAAGTGGAGGTATTACTTACATTGGTGTTACTGCCCCATCCAGAATTCCCACATGCGTAAATTCTGCCTAACCATAGTGGATTAAGTGCTGGGGTGAATTACTATTACGGCATGTGGAAACTGTAATTCACTTTAGCTGTAATGGCACTGATAACACCACCAAAGTAGTAATGAGGTCCTGTATGTTTTCTCTGAGTATCTTCTACTTAAAATTGAGGCAAGCCGACATTTTAGCGCTTGGAAAGAATTAGTACTTTGTGTACAATCAAATGCTTTCCGAAATGTGTCGACCCTATTTAATGCCTGAAGAAAGTAAAGTGCCCCTACAGTGTGTATTGTACAAAGGTACAGAATATACTCGCGTGAGCCATACCAATGCATGCGTGGGCTGCTGAAACATTGCGCGCCCTGGCACCTTCACTTCTTATAAAAATGGCCTCATCTGTTCTTTGGGGCATATTTTGGTCTTCATTACCCCCACTGTAAAATCTAAATAAATATAACTATTTTAAGGATTGATACTAAGAGTCCGCACCCTGGACAACGAGTTCTTGACAAGTTGTAGATCGAAAATTGTAGTGTCTATTGCCTACAACATCAGGTTCGACTGGTCTTGCTTCCTACATTTGTAAGTTCATTTTGCATTAATCAAATAGCTTATTACTGCCCAAAATATGCTGACCTCAGAACTTTCTGAATATAGTGAATCATGGCCTGCAGTTTTTTTTTCCATAAAGACCAGCACTCCTGAAGCAATTTGTAACTAAGCTCATATATGCATATATCAGTAGTATAAGCAGATGGCTCCCTGTAGAGCTCTGCGCTGGCTCATCACTTCTAGAACACCAACAAGGAAACTACCAGGACAGGAAGGTGCTACCACAGCAAGCACAGGACACTGCACTTCTAATGCATGCATGCTCTCTTTGGAGGTCTTTGCTTTGCCTTAAAAAAGAAGGCATTCTGTACGGACCATGGTCAAATCAAACATACCTCATACAAGTATGTTGTTATATAGTGCTTAGTACCTTGCTTCACAGCGCCAGTACTAACATTATCTATTTTAATGATATGCAATGCACTATCCCTGGATGAATGAACACTGAGTTAGCCCTTTCGGCTTTTGAAAATGTACTCGGCAGCTCAAGCAAATATCTCTGCAGCAATAACGTATCACAGTGAGCTATCTCTTGTGCAAGGGAGAATGTGTTACATAGATGTAGATGAATACATGACTAATAAACAGCCATCAGTTTACAGCGATGTCAATAGGAGCAGGGGCCAAGCGCTAGAAGAAAAAGTGGGGATCTCATTAACATACCAATTGAATCTGGTGTCACCAGAAATTGGCATATCAAGTTGCCAAAAGTGGGGGGACTCCTGTGAGGAATGCGACCATCTGCATGGGGGAGAGTTTGTTTGCCTGGGATTTTTTGATTTTTTGATAAATGAAAATGAATGATGGGAGATCAATCTCTGAACACTGTGTGAGGCTATTCCTCACACAGTCCATCTGCTTCCCGCACAAAATGCATATTTATTTATTTATGACATGTGTTATACGCCCAGACCCTGGGGTATCACAGCGTAGGTTCAAGAAATCTTACATCGCTTGTTACAACAGAGGAAATAGTTACATACAGGATATAGCACCTACTGGTTAGTACATTTGAGTTGTAGACTACAGGGGATACCTAGACATTACATATACCAATTAGCATTGTGAAGTAGTTAGTTGGTACACTGTCTAAGCAGGGACGTGGGGATGGGCAGTAAAAGGGTTGGGTGGGCAGAGAGGATGCTCCTGATTAGTATCTGTTGAAAAGCCAAGTTTTCAGGGATTTCTTAAATTGCTGGTGGCAAGGCTCATTTCTGGTGAAGATTGGAAGGGAGTTCCGATTTTTGGGCGCCATCACTGGAAAGCTGCTCCCTTCTGCTCTAGTGGATTTACATCGTGGTACGAAGAGTTGGGAGCTGTTGTTGGATCTCAATGTTCTGGTGGACTTCGATAAGGTGATGGCGTTGCTGAGGAAGGAAAGGTGCCGTCTTGGTCAGGCACTTATGAGTAATACTGAGGGTTTTGAAGATGAGTCTAGCTTTCACAGGAAGCCAGTGTCACACGTACTCCGGGAAGACACAGCCTATAAGCGCCATCTTCCCCTGTCAAATTCAGCTGGAATGTGACAGCCACGGGTACATCAAAGCATATGAAGGAGGGGCGAAGGCACACCTTCCTCCGACCTGGGCAGCCTAATTTAAATATCAAAGGCACCATGTATATGCATTCCCTTCGTCCTCTGGCTGGTGACAGTGCATACTAATGAGATATAATTGAAGTAAGCCTGAAGGGGTTTAGTTGCCGGAATAGAAAACAGGAAAGGTGGGGCTAACACCCCTTTGGTATGCAATGTGTCAAAATGAAGCTAGTTCCAACCCTTCTCTATGAAAGCAGGGAAATGCATGTCTGGGTCCACTATTTACTGTAGGCAAACCCCTGCAGAGCTGACCCGTTCCAGAGGGGAGAAGTATGTGGTTTGGGGGAGACAGGAAGTCTGCTCCCAGCACAAACTTCAAGGGAACCCTGTGCTTTAATCAAGAGACACAGAGGGCTCAGTTAACCAGAGAGACACTTTGATCTACAACAGACAGGGAGATGGGTGAGATGTTGTCACCCCCTTGTCTGTCCTCTTGCAGAGTACTCTGGTCCTTGACCACATGCATAACAGAAAATTGTTGGTGGGGACCTAGGATAGGTTCATTAAGGTGGGCTTAGCCTGAACCAATCACTGGGGCCCATTTGGCTTTAAAAGAGGGCTGAACCCCTCAGTTAGCAGATCATCTGAAGACCTCGAAAGGAGTAAGAAGAAGGACTCATTTGGACCCGAGATGAAGGTACAATCTACCTTACATCTTCTGCCAGTGAAGGGACGACAGTTGTTCCAAGAGGGAAGCAAGATCCCTCCTCTAAACATCTCGCAAGGAACACAGGGAAAACACTGGACTCAGAGGACCCATCCAACAGCTCCAGAACTGGTACGCAGCCAGCTCAAGTTGTGCCCTGCTAGGTTCTGGCAGAGAGTTTCCTAGGTGCGAAGTGCCAGAGGGTCTCTGGACAAAAGACAAGACTGTTGCCTGCAATCACTCTCCTGAGCTTTGGGCTGTCCACTTTGAAAGGACACAAGCCCTACAAAGAAGCTAGAAGGAGTGCCACACAAGAATCATCCAGCGTCCATCTTTTAAGGACCTTTTTGAGACAGTCGAGTCCTCGAACTACATCCGGCTGCATGGCTGACTGTTGTCACGCCGCAGTCACAAGAGCCATCCGAGCCACCTCGACCAGCATTCCAGAAATGACAACAAGCAAAGAGACAAAGATTCTTGGCCCCAAACTGCCAGAAAGCCTGCAGACGTACGTCCTGCCTCACTTGCTGAACTGCCTGCTGCCTGGTACCCACAGCTGTCTCCACCACTAACTCTATCTCAAGGGCTTTGGAGCGCCCTGGAACCGCCTCAACGCTGTTGAGCAGCAAGAACTTTCTCAGCACCAGGTACATTGTGGTTCTGCCCCCTGGCCCTTCTCCAAAGGCTCCTAGAGACAGTTACGACCATTTGTCCCTTGGTACTGGAACCGAATAACCTTGAACTGTAAGACTGATTACTTTACCAACTACCCTCCTGTCAGTATCCAGAGTGCACCCCTTTCCTTCATGAAACTGTCTGCCCTCTATGTTCCTTTACAGAGTATGTTGTATTTGTAGTGTGCTAGAACTGTTTTAGTAATAATAAAGTAGATATTTTGTATACAACCTTGACTGGACAGTCCCTTTTATCATTAGGTAATTATTGTATTTTCGCTGTGTTGCAACTAACCAACAATCCACGACCTTGCAGAGATAATTCTGCCATCCCGTCCACATTTGCAAAATTGGGCAATGAGGTCTTATAATTCACTTGTATTCCAATCTGTTCGGATACCTTCTGGTGTACTAGAGGTGTGGGGTTGATTGATGGTTTAGAAACCGATATTCATCCCTTGAACACTGGTGCCCTGGAAGTTGATTCGTCACAACTCTGTCCACCTGCGTGTACCCTCAACTTGAGCCCTAAGTAAGAGGTGTATGTTGCAGACCGTATGACATATCGCTTAGTTATGGCAATGGTAGTTTGAATGTTTTTTTTTCCCTCTGTGGAGGCAGCCATGGCTTGATTGGGAAGGATGAGTGTTAGGATCACGTGCTGGCAGGAGATCAGCTCTGTAAGCTTTCATTTTGCAGGCATGACCTGTTGGGTGAGGGTGGGCTCCCAAGCTGGGGGCTTTCCCCACCTGTAAAGATATCTCTCTAACCAATTATCCCCTCCAAAATCATTGAATAGTAAGAATTCTGGCAGACCTAAGTCTCATTCACTCCTATAGAACACCAAACAAGCACAATGTAATGTCTGCCTCTCTCACAATAACCACAACACGGAAAAACATATGAATGTTGAGTGTCAGTGTCACTCTTTGTGGTGCAGTGCATGGTTCAGAAGAAATTGAAAATTCATCATTTTTTACTATTAGTGAATTAATTTATTTGGATGTTTTGTGTAGCGGTTGGTATAGATTTTATAAAGGTTTGGTTTTTCAAGCTGTAACACCTATAAATAAAAATAATATATATAGCGGTTGCAGTTTACGCCAAAGAGTGTATCTGTGTTGAGGATTGGTCATGGTAGAAGCCTGTCTTCATGTGCCTGATTCTAATGTCTACATGGACAATGGGCACTTTATTGGGACCGGGTCACTATTTGACAGCATTGATTATGCCGAATGCTTTTTCTCCCCAAAAAGAAGTGTGTCCCAAGTGAAAGGATACCATATTCCCCATAAAAAAAGCAAAGGGTCATATTGGTATCCGTCATGGTACGATGTACATTCATCGACAGTGTTTTTGTTCCAATGGGTTTTTTGCCGAATTTTCTTTTTTTTCAAATCTCATCAAAAAATATAAGGGGTTGTGGGTAAGGCTATATAAGGGGCGGGAGTTCCCATTAATAGTGTACAATTATTAGGGGATGGAAAGTTGGGGGTCAGAACCCTCAAAAATAAAAAAATAACATGTTTGTTGAGTTTTATTTTTTTTAAATATTTTGGGAAAAAACCCATCGATAACAACACTGTTGGTGAATGAACATAGAGTAAAAAGGATACCTCAGAAAAAGCTGCGCACAATGGAGGTGTACCTGTACATGCGGGAAAGATGCCACCAAGAATGCATCAAGTATGAACAGCATCAGGCCATGGGGCAGGGCATTCAGAAGGAGAACCGATGGGGGGGAGTGGTGTGAAAGGGAGTGAGAAGGGTCATGTTCTGTGTGAAAGTGTTCTGCGGAAACATGACCCCAATCATGTCATGTGTGGTTTGAAGGAGAACAATCAAGGGTGTGTTCTCTGATTGGTGAGGCCAAGTCTGTGTCGAGGTTAAGGAAGTACTGGGCCGATAAGCAGTGGGTGAAATGTATAGTTCGGTCCCTGTATCTACAAATACTAGGAGTACTTCAACAGGCAGGATGGTTTGCAGTCCAAGCACATTACCAAAGTTGGGATGTCTCCCAACCTCACCAAGCACTGCCATCATGCCACACATTGGTGCCCAAAACAAATCTCAGTTAACCTTTGTGATGTCACAGTTGTTTACAATGACTTTCGATAACTGCCTCTCATCTGAAGAAGAAAGGGCCAACAGGCAGAAGCTGTCTCAGCAGTCCACACTGTTTCCCCTTTTCCCCTTGCTTTCGACAGCAGCCTCTCACCTGAAGAAGAAAGGGCCATCAGGCAAAAGCTGTATTGGCAGCTCACACTGTTTCCCCTTGCTTCTGACAGCTGCCTCTCACCTGAAGAAGAAAGGGCCACCAGGCAGAAGCTGTCTCAGCTGTCCACACTGTTTCCCCTTTTCCCCTTGATTTTGACAGTTGCCTCTCACCTGAACATGAAAGGGCCACCAGGCAGAAGCTGTATCAACAGCTCACACTGTTTCCACTTTTCCCCTTGCTTTCAACAGCTGCCTCCAGGCAGAAGCTGTCTCAGCAGCTCACACTGTTTCTCCTTTTACCCTTGCTTTCGACAGCTGCCTCTCACCTGAAGAAGAAAGGGCCACCAGGCAGAAGGTGTCTCTGCGTCCACACGGTTTCCCCTTTTCCCCTTGATTTCAACAGCTGCCTCTCACCTGAAGAAGAAAGGGCCGCCAGGCAGAAACTGTCACAGCAGTCCACGCAGTTTCAGCATTAACCTTGCTTCCGACGGCTCCCTCTCACCTGCAGAAGAAAGGGCCACCAGGCAGAAGCTGTCTCTGCCGTCCACACTGTATCCCCTTTTCCCCTTGATTTCAACCGCTGCCTCTCACCTGAAGAAGAAAGGGCCACCAGGCAGAAGCTGTCTCAGTAGCCCACCCTGTTTCCTCTTTTCCCCTTGCTTCTGACAGCCCCCTCTCACCTGAAGAAGAAAGGGCCAGCGGGTAGAAGCTGTCTCTGCCGTCC
Source organism: Ambystoma mexicanum (assembly GCF_040938575.1). Lineage (NCBI taxonomy): Eukaryota > Metazoa > Chordata > Amphibia > Caudata > Ambystomatidae > Ambystoma > Ambystoma mexicanum. The sequence continues at coordinate 1,078,446,495 of NC_090936.1, read as the reverse complement.
ACACTGTTTCCCCTTTTCCCATTGATTTCAACAGCTGCCTCTCACCTGAAGAAGAAAGGGCCACCAGACAGAAGCTGTCTCAGTAGTCCACCCTGTTTCCTCTTTTCCCCTTGCTTCTGACAACTCCCTCTCACCTGAAGAAGAAAGGGCCACTGGGAAGAAGCTGTCTCTGCTGTCCACACTGTTTCCACTTTTCTCCTTGATTTCAACAGCTGCCTCTCACCTGAAGAAGAAAGGGCCGCCAGGCAGAAGCTTTCTCAGCAGTCCACTCTGTTTCCCCATCACCCTTGCTTCCAACGGCTTCCTCTCACCTGAAGAAGAAAGGGCCACCAGGCAGAAGCTGTCTGTGCCGTCCACACTGTTTCCCCTTTTCTCCTTGATTTCAACAGCTGCCTCTCACCTGAAGAAGAAAGGGCCACCAGGCAGAAGCTGTCTCTGCCGTCCACACTGTTTCCCCTTTTCCCCTTGATTTCGACAGCTGCCTCCAGGCAGAAGCTGTCTCGGAATCTGACACTGTTTCTTCTTTTACCCTTGCTTTCGACAGCTGCCTCTCACCTGAAGAAGAAAGGGCCACCAGGCAGAAGCTGTCTCTGCGTCCACACTGTTTCCGCTTTTGCCCTTGATTTCAACAGCTGCCTCTCACCTGAAGAAGAAAGGGCCGCAAGGCAGAATCTGTCTCAGCAGTCCACACTGTTTCAGCATTAACCTTGCTTCCGACGGCTCTCGCTCATCTGCAAAAGAAAGGGCCACCAAGCAGAAGCTGTGTCTGCCGTCCACACTTTTTCCCCTTTTCCTCTTGATTTCAACAGCTGCCTCTCACCTGAAGAAGAAAGGGCCACCAGGCAGAATCTGTCTCAGTAGTCCACCCTGTTTCCTCTTTTCCCCTTGCTTCTGACAGCTCCCTCTCACCTGAAGAAGAAAGGGCCAGCGGGTAGAAGCTGTCTCTGCCGTCCACACTGTTTCCCCTTTTCCCCTTGATTTCAACAGCTGCCTCTAACCTGAAGAAGAAAGGGCCACCAGGCAGAAGCTGTCTCAGTAGTCCACCCTGTTTCCTCTTTTCCCTTTGCTTCTAACAATTCCCTCTCACCTGAAGAAGAAAGGGCCACTGGGCAGAAGCTGTCTCTGCAGTCCACACTGTTTACACTTTTCTCCTTGATGTCAACAGCTGCCTCTCACCTGAAGAAGAAAGGGCCACCAGGCAGAAGCTGTCTCTGCCGTCCACACTGTTTCCCCTTTTCCCCTTGATTTCGACAGCTGCCTCCAGGCAGAAGCTGTCTCGGCAGCTGACACTGTTTCTTCTTTTACCCTTGCTTTCGACAGCTGCCTCTCACCAGAAGAAGAAAGGGCCACTAGGCAGAAGCTGTCTCTGCCGTCCACACTGTTTCCCCTTTTCCCCTTGATTTCAACAGCTGCCTCTCACCTGAAGAAGAAAGGGCCACCAGGCAGAAGCTGTCTAAGCAGTCCACGCTGTTTCAGCATTACCCTTGCTTCCGACGGCTTCCTCTCACCTGAAGAATAAAGGGCCACCAGGCAGAAGCTGTCTCTGCCGTCCACACTGTTTCCCCTTTTCCCCTTGATTTCAACAGCTGCCTCTCACCTGAAGAAGAAAAGGCCACCAGGCAAAAGCTGTCTCAGTAGTGCACCCTGTTTCCTCTTTTCCCCTTGATTTCAACAGCTGCCTCTCACCTGAAGAAGAAAGGGCCACCAGGCAGAAGCTGTCTCAGCAGTCCACGCTGTTTCAGCATTACCCTTGCTTCCGACGGCTCCCTCTCACCTGAAGAAGAAAGGGCCACCAGGCAGAAGCTGTCTCAGCCGTCCACACTGTTTCCTCTTTTCCCCTTGATTTCAACACCTGCCTCTCACCTGAAGAAGAAAGGGCCCCCAGGCAGAAGCTGTCTCAGTAGTCCACCCTGTTTCCTCTTTTCCCCTTGCTTCTGACAGCTCCCTCTCACCTGAAGAAGAAAGGGCCAGCGGGTAGAAGCTGTCTCTGCCGTCCACACTGTTTCCCCTTTTCCCCTTGATTTCAACAGCTGCCTCTCACCTGAAGAAGAAAGGGCCACCAGGGAGAAGCTGTCTCTGTCATCCACATTGTTTCCCCTTTTCCCCTTGATTTCAACAGCTGCCTCTCACCTCAAGAAGAAAGGGCCGCCAGGCAGAAGCTTTCTCAGCAGTCCACTCTGTTTCCCCATTACCCTTGCTTCTGACAGCTCCCTCTCACCTGAAGAAGAAAGGGCCAGCGGGTAGAAGCTGTCTCTGCCATCCACACTGTTTCCCCTTTTCCCCTTGATTTCAACAGCTGCCTCTCACCTGAAGAAGAAAGGGCCACCAGGCAGAAGCTGTCTCAGTAGTCCACCCTGTTTCCTCTTTTCCCCTTGCTTCTAACAACTCCCTCTCACCTGAAGAAGAAAGGGCCACTGGGCAGAAGCTTTCTCTGCCGTCCACACTGTTTCCACTTTTCTCCTTGATGTCAACAGCTGCCTCTCACCTGAAGAAGAAAGGGCCGCCAAGCAGAAGCTTTCTCAGCAGTCCACTCTGTTTCCCCATCACCCTTGCTTCCGACGGCTTCCTCTCACCTGAAGAAGAAAGGGTCATCAGGCAGAGCTGTCTGTGCCGTCCACACTGTTTCCCCTTTTCCCCTTGATTTCGACAGCTGCCTCCAGGTAGAAGCTGTCTCGGCAGCTGACACTGTTTCTTCTTTTACCCTTGCTTTCGACAGCTGCCTCTCACCTGAAGAAGAAAGGGCCACTAGGCAGAAGCTGTCTCTGCCATCCACACTGTTTCCCCTTTTCCCCTTGATTTCAACAGCTGCCTCTCACCTGAAGAAGAAAGGGCCACCTGGCAGAAGCTGTCTCAGCAGTCCACGCTGTTTCAGCATTACCCTTGCTTCCGACAGCTCCCTCTCACCTGAAGAAGAAAGGGCCACCAGGCAGAAGCTGTCTGTGCCGTCCACACTGTTTCCCCTTTTCTCCTTGATTTCAACAGCTGCCTCTCACCCGAAGAAGAAAGGGCCACCAGGCAGAAGCTGTCTCTGCCGTCCACACTGTTTCCCCTTTTCCCCTTGATTTCGATAGCTGCCTCCAGGCAGAAGCTGTCTCGGCAGCTGACACTGTTTCTTCTTTTACCCTTGCTTCCGACGGCTCCCTCTCACCTGAAGAAGAAAGGGCCACCAGGCAGAAGCTGTCTCTGCCGTCCACACTGTTTCCCCTTTTCCCCTTGATTTCAACAGCTGCCTCTCACCTGAAGAAGAAAGGGCCACCAGGCAAAAGCTGTCTCAGTAGTGTACCCTGTTTCCTCTTTTCCCCTTGATTTCAACAGCTGCCTCTCACCTGAAGAAGAAAGGGCCACCAGGCAGAAGCTGTCTCAGCAGTCCACGCTGTTTCAGCATTACCCTTGCTTCCGACGGCTCCCTCTCACCTGAAGAAGAAAGGGCCACCAGGCAGAAGCTGTCTCTACCATCCACATTGTTTCCCCTTTCCCCTTGATTTCAACAGCTGCCTCTCACCTCAAGAAGAAAGGGCCGCCAGGCAGAAGCTTTCTCAGCAGTCCACTCTGTTTCCCCATTACCCTTGCTTCCGACGGCTTCCTCTCACCTGAAGAAGAAAGGGCCACCAGGCAGAAGCTGTCTCTGCCGTACACACTGTTTCCCCTTGATTTCAACAGCTGCCTCTCACCTGAGGAAGAAAGGGCCACCAGGCAGAAGCTGTCTCAGCAGTCCACGCTGTTTCCCCATTACCCTTACTTCGACGGCTTCCTCTCATCTGAAGAAGAAAGGGCCTCCAGGCAGAAGCTGTCTTTGCCGTCCACACTGTTTCCCCTTTTCTCCTTGATTTCAACAGCTGCCTCTCACCTGAAGAAGAAAAGGCCACCAGGAAGAAGCTGTCTCTGCCGTCCACACTGTTTCCCCTTTTCCCCTTGATTACAACAGCTGACTCTCACCTGAAGAAGAAAGGGCCACCAGGCAGAAGCTGTCTCAGCAGTCCACGCTGTTTCAGCATTACCCTTGCTTCCGACGGCTCCCTCTCACCTGAAGAAGAAAGGGCCACCAGGTAGAAGCTGTCTCTGCTGTCCACACTGTTTCCCCTTTTCCCCTTGATTTCAACAGCTGCCTCACCTGCCTCTCACCTGAAGAAGAAAGGGCCCCCAGGCAGAAGCTGTCTCAGGAGTCCACCCTGTTTCCTCTTTTCCCGTTGCTTCTGACAGCTCCCTCTCACCTGAAGAAGAAAGGGCCAGCGGGTAGAAGCTGTCTCTGCCGTCCACACTGTTTCCCCTTTCTTTTTCCCTTGATTTCAACAGCCGCCTGTCACCTGAAGAAGAAAGGGCCACCAGGCAGAAGCTGTCTCTGTCATCCACATTGTTTCCCCTTTTCCCCTTGATTTCAACAGCTGCCTCTCACCTCAAGAAGAAAGGGCCGCCAGGCAGAAGCTTTCTCAGCAGTACACTCTGTTTCCCCATTACCCTTGCTTCCGACGGCTTCCTCTCACCTGAAGAAGAAAGGGCCACCAGGCAGAAGATGTCTCCGCCGTACACACTGTTTCCCCTTGATTTCAACAGCTGCCTCTCTCCTGAAGAAGAAAGGGCCAGCGGGTAGAAGCTGTCTCTGCCGTCCACACTGTTTCCCCTTTCCCCTTGATTTCAACAGCTGCCTCTCACCTGAAGAAGAAAGGGCCACCAGGCAGAAGCTGTCTCAGTAGTCCACCCTGTTTCCTCTTTTCCCCTTGCTTCTAACAACTCCCTCTCACCTGAAGAAGAAAGGGCCACTGGGCAGAAGCTGTCTCTGCCGTCCACACTGTTTCTACTTTTCTCCTTGATGTCAACAGCTGCCTCTCACCTGAAGAAGAAAGGGCCGCCAGGCAGAAGCTTTCTCAGCAGTCCACTCTGTTTCCCCATTACCCTTGCTTCCGACGGCTTCCTCTCACCTGAAGAAGAAAGGGCCACCAGGCAGAAGCTGTCTCTGCCGTCCACACTGTTTCCCCTTTTCCCCTTGATTTCAACAGCTGCCTCTCACCTGAAGAAGAAAGGGCCACCAGGCAGAAGCTGTCTCAGTAGTCCACCCTGTTTTCTCTTTTCCCCTTGCTTCTAACAACTCCCTCTCACCTGAAGAAGAAAGGGCCACTGGGCAGAAGCTGTCTCTGCCGTCCACACTGTTTCCACTTTTCTCCTTGATGTCAACAGCTGCCTCTCACCTGAAGAAGAAAGGGCCACCAGGCAGAAGCTGTCTGTGCCGTCCACACTGTTTCCCCTTTTCTCCTTGATTTCAACAGCTGCCTCTCACCCGAAGAAGAAAGGGCCACCAGGCAGAAGCTGTCTCTGCCGTCCACACTGTTTCCCCTTTTCCCCTTGATTTCGACAGCTGCCTCCAGGCAGAAGCTGTCTCGGCAGCTGACACTGTTTCTTCTTTTACCCTTGCTTTCGACAGCTGCCTCTCACCAGAAGAAGAAAGGGCCACCAGGCAGAAGCTGTCTAAGCAGTCCACGCTGTTTCCCCATCACCCTTGCTTCCGACGGCTTCCTCTCACCTGAAGAAGAAAGGGTCATCAGGCAGAGCTGTCTGTGCCGTCCACACTGTTTCCCCTTTTCCCCTTGATTTCGACAGCTGCCTCCAGGTAGAAGCTGTCTCGGCAGCTGACACTGTTTCTTCTTTTACCCTTGCTTTCGACAGCTGCCTCTCACCTGAAGAAGAAAGGGCCACTAGGCAGAAGCTGTCTCTGCCGTCCACACTGTTTCCCCTTTTCCCCTTGATTTCAACAGCTGCCTCTCACCTGAAGAAGAAAGGGCCACCTGGCAGAAGCTGTCTCAGCAGTCCATGCTGTTTCAGCATTACCCTTGCTTCCGACGGCTCCCTCTCACCTGAAGAAGAAAGGGCCACCAGGCAGAAGCTGTCTGTGCCGTCCACACTGTTTCCCCTTTTCTCCTTGATTTCAACAGCTGCCTCTCACCCGAAGAAGAAAGGGCCACCAGGCAGAAGCTGTCTCTGCCGTCCACACTGTTTCCCCTTTTCCCCTTGATTTCGACAGCTGCCTCCAGGCAGAAGCTGTCTCGGCAGCTGACACTGTTTCTTCTTTTACCCTTGCTTCTGACGGCTCCCTCTCACCTGAAGAAGAAAGGGCCACCAGGCAGAAGCTGTCTCTGCCGTCCACACTGTTTCCCCTTTTCCCCTTGATTTCAACAGCTGCCTCTCACCTGAAGAAGAAAGGGCCACCAGGCAAAAGCTGTCTCAGTAGTGTACCCTGTTTCCTCTTTTCCCCTTGATTTCAACAGCTGCCTCTCACCTGAAGAAGAAAGGGCCACCAGGCAGAAGCTGTCTCAGCAGTCCACGCTGTTTCAGCATTACCCTTGCTTCCGACGGCTCCCTCTCACCTGAAGAAGAAAGGGCCACCAGGCAGAAGCTGTCTCTACCATCCACATTGTTTCCCCTTTCCCCTTGATTTCAACAGCTGCCTCTCACCTCAAGAAGAAAGGGCCGCCAGGCAGAAGCTTTCTCAGCAGTCCACTCTGTTTCCCCATTACCCTTGCTTCCGACGGCTTCCTCTCACCTGAAGAAGAAAGGGCCACCAGGCAGAAGCTGTCTCTGCCGTACACACTGTTTCCCCTTGATTTCAACAGCTGCCTCTCACCTGAGGAAGAAAGGGCCACCAGGCAGAAGCTGTCTCAGCAGTCCACGCTGTTTCCCCATTACCCTTACTTCGACGGCTTCCTCTCATCTGAAGAAGAAAGGGCCTCCAGGCAGAAGCTGTCTTTGCCGTCCACACTGTTTCCCCTTTTCTCCTTGATTTCAACAGCTGCCTCTCACCTGAAGAAGAAAGGGCCACCAGGCAGAAGCTGTCTCTGCTGTCCACACTGTTTCCCCTTTTCCCCTTGATTTCAACAGCTGCCTCACCTGCCTCTCACCTGAAGAAGAAAGGGCCCCCAGGCAGAAGCTGTCTCAGGAGTCCACCCTGTTTCCTCTTTTCCCGTTGCTTCTGACAGCTCCCTCTCACCTGAAGAAGAAAGGGCCAGCGGGTAGAAGCTGTCTCTGCCGTCCACACTGTTTCCCCTTTCTTTTCCCCTTGATTTCAACAGCTGCCTCTCACCTGAAGAAGAAAGGGCCACCAGGCAGAAGCTGTCTCTGTCATCCACATTGTTTCCCCTTTTCCCCTTGATTTCAACAGCTGCCTCTAACCTCAAGAAGAAAGGGCCGCCAGGCAGAAGCTTTCTCAGCAGTACACTCTGTTTCCCCATTACCCTTGCTTCCGACGGCTTCCTCTCACCTGAAGAAGAAAGGGCCACCAGGCAGAAGATGTCTCCGCCGTACACACTGTTTCCCCTTGATTTCAACAGCTGCCTCTCTCCTGAAGAAGAAAGGGCCAACGGGTAGAAGCTGTCTCTGCCGTCCACACTGTTTCCCGTTTTCCCCTTGATTTCAACAGCTGCCTCTCACCTGAAGAAGAAAGGGCCACCATGCAGAAGCTGTCTCAGTAGTCCACCCTGTTTCCTCTTTTCCCCTTGCTTCTAACAACTCCCTCTCACCTGAAGAAGAAAGGGCCACTGGGCAGAAGCTGTCTCTGCCGTCCACACTGTTTCCACTTTTCTCCTTGATGTCAACAGCTGCCTCTCACCTGAAGAAGAAAGGGCCGCCAGGCAGAAGCTTTCTCAGCAGTCCACTCTGTTTCCCCATTACCCTTGCTTCCGACGGCTTCCTCTCACCTGAAGAAGAAAGGGCCACCAGGCAGAAGCTGTCTCTGCCGTCCACACTGTTTCCCCTTTTCCCCTTGATTTCAACAGCTGCCTCTCACCTGAAGAAGAAAGGGCCACCAGGCAGAAGCTGTCTCAGTAGTCCACCCTGTTTCCTCTTTTCCCCTTGCTTCTAACAACTCCCTCTCACCTGAAGAAGAAAGGGCCACTGGGCAGAAGCTGTCTCTGCCGTCCACACTGTTTCCACTTTTCTCCTTGATGTCAACAGCTGCCTCTCACCTGAAGAAGAAAGGGCCACCAGGCAGAAGCTGTCTGTGCCGTCCACACTGTTTCCCCTTTTCTCCTTGATTTCAACAGCTGCCTCTCACCCGAAGAAGAAAGGGCCACCAGGCAGAAGCTGTCTCTGCCGTCCACACTGTTTCCCCTTTTCCCCTTGATTTCGACAGCTGCCTCCAGGCAGAAGCTGTCTCGGCAGCTGACACTGTTTCTTCTTTTACCCTTGCTTTCGACAGCTGCCTCTCACCAGAAGAAGAAAGGGCCACTAGGCAGAAGCTGTCTCTGCCGTCCACACTGTTTCCCCTTTTCCCCTTGATTTCAACAGCTGCCTCTCACCTGAAGAAGAAAGGGCCACCAGGCAGAAGCTGTCTAAGCAGTCCACGCTGTTTCAGCATTACCCTTGCTTCCTACGGCTCCCTCTCACCTGAAGAATAAAGGGCCACCAGGCAGAAGCTGTCTCTGCCGTCCACACTGTTTCCCCTTTTCCCCTTGATTTCAACAGCTGCCTCTCACCTGAAGAAGAAAGGGCCACCAGGCAAAAGCTGTCTCAGTAGTGCACCCTGTTTGCTCTTTTCCCCTTGATTTCAACAGCTGCCTCTCACCTGAAGAAGAAAGGGCCACCAGGCAGAAGCTGTCTCAGCAGTCCACGCTGTTTCAGCATTACCCTTGCTTCCGACGGCTCCCTCTCACCTGAAGAAGAAAGGGCCACCAGGCAGAAGCTGTCTCAGCCGTCCACACTGTTTCCCCTTTTCCCCTTGATTTCAACACCTGCCTCTCACCTGAAGAAGAAAGGGCCCCCAGGCAGAAGCTGTCTCAGTAGTCCACCCTGTTTCCTCTTTTCCCCTTGCTTCTGACAGCTCCCTCTCACCTGAAGAAGAAAGGGCCAGCGGGTAGAAGCTGTCTCTGCCGTCCACACTGTTTCCCCTTTTCCCCTTGATTTCAACAGCTGCCTCTCACCTGAAGAAGAAAGGGCCACCAGGGAGAAGCTGTCTCTGTCATCCACATTGTTTCCCCTTTTCCCCTTGATTTCAACAGCTGCCTCTCACCTCAAGAAGAAAGGGCCGCCAGGCAGAAGCTTTCTCAGCAGTCCACTCTGTTTCCCCATTACCCTTGCTTCTGACAGCTCCCTCTCACCTGAAGAAGAAAGGGCCAGCGGGTAGAAGCTGTCTCTGCCATCCACACTGTTTCCCCTTTTCCCCTTGATTTCAACAGCTGCCTCTCACCTGAAGAAGAAAGGGCCACCAGGCAGAAGCTGTCTCAGTAGTCCACCCTGTTTCCTCTTTTCCCCTTGCTTCTAACAACTCCCTCTCACCTGAAGAAGAAAGGGCCACTGGGCAGAAGCTTTCTCTGCCGTCCACACTGTTTCCACTTTTCTCCGTGATGTCAACAGCTGCCTCTCACCTGAAGAAGAAAGGGCCGCCAAGCAGAAGCTTTCTCAGCAGTCCACTCTGTTTCCCCATCACCCTTGCTTCCGACGGCTTCCTCTCACCTGAAGAAGAAAGGGTCATCAGGCAGAGCTGTCTGTGCCGTCCACACTGTTTCCCCTTTTCCCCTTGATTTCGACAGCTGCCTCCAGGTAGAAGCTGTCTCGGCAGCTGACACTGTTTCTTCTTTTACCCTTGCTTTCGACAGCTGCCTCTCACCTGAAGAAGAAAGGGCCACTAGGCAGAAGCTGTCTCTGCCGTCCACACTGCTTCCCCTTTTCCCCTTGATTTCAACAACAGCTGCCTCTCACCTGAAGAAGAAAGGGCCACCTGGCAGAAGCTGGCTCAGCAGTCCACGCTGTTTCAGCATTACCCTTGCTTCCGACGGCTCCCTCTCACCTGAAGAAGAAAGGGCCACCAGGCAGAAGCTGTCTGTGCCGTCCACACTGTTTCCCCTTTTCTCCTTGATTTCAACAGCTGCCTCTCACCCGAAGAAGAAAGGGCCACCAGGCAGAAGCTGTCTCTGCCGTCCACACTGTTTCCCCTTTTCCCCTTGATTTCGACAGCTGCCTCCAGGCAGAAGCTGTCTCGGCTGCTGACACTGTTTCTTCTTTTACCCTTGCTTCCGACGGCTCCCTCTCACCTGAAGAAGAAAGGGCCACCAGGCAGAAGCTGTCTCTGCCGTCCACACTGTTTCCCCTTTTCCCCTTGATTTCAACAGCTGCCTCTCACCTGAAGAAGAAAGGGCCACCAGGCAAAAGCTGTCTCAGTAGTGTACCCTGTTTCCTCTTTTCCCCTTGATTTCAACAGCTGCCTCTCACCTGAAGAAGAAAGGGCCACCAGGCAGAAGCTGTCTCAGCAGTCCACGCTGTTTCAGCATTACCCTTGCTTCCGACGGCTCCCTCTCACCTGAAGAAGAAAGGGCCAACAGGCAGAAGCTGTTTCTACCATCCACATTGTTTCCCCTTTCCCCTTGATTTCAACAGCTGCCTCTCACCTCAAGAAGAAAGGGCCGCCAGGCAGAAGCTTTCTCAGCAGTCCACTCTGTTTCCCCATTACCCTTGCTTCCGACGGCTTCCTCTCACCTGAAGAAGAAAGGGCCACCAGGCAGAAGCTGTCTCTGTCGTACACACTGTTTCCCCTTGATTTCAACAGCTGCCTCTCACCTGAGGAAGAAAGGGCCACCAGGCAGAAGCTGTCTCAGCAGTCCACGCTGTTTCCCCATTACCCTTACTTCGACGGCTTCCTCTCATCTGAAGAAGAAAGGGCCTCCAGGCAGAAGCTGTCTTTGCCGTCCACACTGTTTCCCCTTTTCCCCTGGATTACAACAGCTGCCTCTCACCTGAAGAAGAAAGGGCCACCAGGCAGAAGCTGTCTCAGCAGTCCACGCTGTTTCAGCATTACCCTTGCTTCCGACGGCTCCCTCTCACCTGAAGAAGAAAGGGCAACCAGGTAGAAGCTGTCTCTGCTGTCCACACTGTTTCCCCTTTTCCCCTTGATTTCAACAGCTGCCTCACCTGCCTCTCACCTGAAGAAGAAAGGGCCCCCAGGCAGAAGCTGTCTCAGGAGTCCACCCTGTTTCCTCTTTTCCCGTTGCTTCTGACAGCTCCCTCTCACCTGAAGAAGAAAGGGCCAGCGGGTAGAAGCTGTCTCTGCCGTCCACACTGTTTCCCCTTTCTTTTCCCCTTGATTTCAACAGCTGCATCTCACCTGAAGAAGAAAGGGCCACCAGGCAGAAGCTGTCTCTGTCATCCACATTGTTTCCCCTTTTCCCCTTGATTTCAACAGCTGCCTCTCACCTCAAGAAGAAAGGGCCGCCAGGCAGAAGCTTTCTCAGCAGTACACTCTGTTTCCCCATTACCCTTGCTTCCGACGGCTTCCTCTCACCTGAAGAAGAAAGGGCCACCAGGCAGAAGATGTCTCCGCCGTACACACTGTTTCCCCTTGATTTCAACAGCTGCCTCTCTCCTGAAGAAGAAAGGGCCAGCGGGTAGAAGCTGTCTCTGCCGTCCACACTGTTTCCCCTTTTCCCCTTGATTTCAACAGCTGCCTCTCACCTGAAGAAGAAAGGGCCACCAGGCAGAAGCTTTCTCAGTAGTCCACCCTGTTTCCTCTTTTCCCCTTGCTTCTAACAACTCCCTCTCACCTGAAGAAGAAAGGGCCACTAGGCAGAAGCTGTCTCTGCCGTCCACACTGTTTCCACTTTTCTCCTTGATGTCAACAGCTGCCTCTCACCTGAAGAAGAAAGGGCCGCCAGGCAGAAGCTTTCTCAGCAGTCCACTCTGTTTCCCCATTACCCTTGCTTCCGATGGCTTCCTCTCACCTGAAGAAGAAAGGGCCACCAGGCAGAAGCTGTCTCTGCCGTCCACACTGTTTCCCCTTTTCCCCTTGATTTCAACAGCTGCCTCTCACCTGAAGAAGAAAGGGCCACCAGGCAGAAGCTGTCTCAGTAGTCCACCCTGTTTCCTCTTTTCCCCTTGCTTCTAACAACTCCCTCTCACCTGAAGAAGAAAGGGCCACTGGGCAGAAGCTGTCTCTGCCGTCCACACTGTTTCCACTTTTCTCCTTGATGTCAACAGCTGCCTCTCACCTGAAGAAGAAAGGGCCGCCAGGCAGAAGCTTTCTCAGCAATCCACTCTGTTTCCCCATCACCCTTGCTTCCGACAGCTTCCTCTCACCTGAAGAAGAAAGGGTCACCAGGCAGAAGCTGTCTCTGCCGTCCACACTGTTTCCCCTTTCTCCTTGATTTCAACAGCTGCCTCTCACCCGAAGAAGAAAGGGCCACCAGGCAGAAGCTGTCTCTGCCGTCCACACTGTTTCCACTTTTCCCCTTGATTTCGACAGCTGCCTCCAGGTAGAAGCTGTCTTGGCAGCTGACACTGTTTCTTCTTTTACCATTGCTTTCGACAGCTGCCTCTCACCTGAAGAAGAAAGGGCCACTAGGCAGAAGCTGTCTCTGCCGTCCACACTGTTTCCCCTTTTCCCCTTGAGTTCAACAGCTGCCTCTCACCTGAAGAAGAAAGGGCCACCTGGCAGAAGCTGTCTCAGCAGTCCACGCTGTTTCAGCATCACCCTCGCTTCCGACGGCTCCCTCTCACCTGAAGAAGAAAGGGCCACCAGGCAGAAGCTGTCTCTGCCATCCACACTGTTTCCCCCTTTTCCCCTTGATTTCAACAGCTGCCTCTCACCTGAAGAAGAAAGGGCCACCAGGCAAAAGCTGTCTCAGTAGTGCACCCTGTTTCCTCTTTTCCCCTTGATTTCAACAGCTGCCTCTCACCTGAAGAAGAAAGGGCCACCAGGCAGAAGCTGTCTCAGCAGTCCACGCTGTTTCAGCATTACCCTTGCTTCCGACGGCTCCCTCTCACCTAAAGAAGAAAGGGCCACTAGGCAGAAGCTGTCGCGGCCGTCCACACTGTTTCCCCTTTTCACCTTGATTTCAACACCTGCCTCTCACCTGAAGAAGAAAGGGCCCCCAGGCAGAAGCTGTCTCAGTAGTCCACCCTGTTTCCTCTTTTCCCCTTGCTTCTGACAGCTCCCTCTCACCTGAAGAAGAAAGGGCCAGTGGGTAGAAGCTGTCTCTGCCGTCCACACTGTTTCCCCTTTTCCCCTTGATTTCAACAGCTGCCTCTTACCTGAAGAAGAAAGGGTCACCAGGCAGAAGCTGTCTCTACCATCCACATTGTTTCCCCTTTTCCCCTTGATTTCAACAGCTGCCTCTCACCTCAAGAAGAAAGGGCCGCCAGGCAGAAGCTTTCTCAGCAGTCCACTCTGTTTCTCCATTACCCTTGCTTCCGACGGCTTCCTCTCACCTGAAGAAGAAAGGGCCACCAGGCAGAAGCTGTCTCTGCCGTACACACTGTTTCCCCTTGATTTCAACAGCTGCCTCTCACCTGAGGAAGAAAGGGCCACCAGGCAGAAGCTGTCTCAGCAGTCCACACTGTTTCCCCATTACCCTTACTTCGACGGCTTCCTCTCATCTGAAGAAGAAAGGGCCTCCAGGCAGAAGCTGTCTTTGCCGTCCACACTGTTTCCCCTTTTCTCCTTGATTTCAACAGCTGCCTCTCACCTGAAGAAGAAAGGGCCACCAGGCAGAAGCTGTCTCAGCAGTCCACGCTGTTTCAGCATTACCCTTGCTTCCGACGGCTCCCTCTCACCTGAAGAAGAAAGGGCCACCAGGTAGAAGCTGTCTCTGCCGTCCACACTGTTTCCCCTTTTCCCCTTGATTTCAACAGCTGCCTCTCACCTGAAGAAGAAAGGGCCACCAGGGAGAAGCTGTCTCTGTCATCCACATTGTTTCCCCTTTTCCCCTTGATTTCAACAGCTGCCTCTCACCTCAAGAAGAAAGGGCCGCCAGGCAGAAGCTTTCTCAGCAGTCCACTCTGTTTCCCCATTACCCTTGCTTCTGACAGCTCCCTCTCACCTGAAGAAGAAAGGGCCAGCGGGTAGAAGCTGTCTCTGCCATCCACACTGTTTCCCCTTTTCCCCTTGATTTCAACAGCTGCCTCTCACCTGAAGAAGAAAGGGCCACCAGGCAGAAGATGTCTCCGCCGTACACACTGTTTCCCCTTGATTTCAACAGCTGCCTCTCTCCTGAAGAAGAAAGGGCCAGCGGGTAGAAGCTGTCTCTGCCGTCCACACTGTTTCCCCTTTTCCCCTTGATTTCAACAGCTGCCTCTCACCTGAAGAAGAAAGGGCCACCAGGCAGAAGCTTTCTCAGTAGTCCACCCTGTTTCCTCTTTTCCCCTTGCTTCTAACAACTCCCTCTCACCTGAAGAAGAAAGGGCCACTAGGCAGAAGCTGTCTCTGCCGTCCACACTGTTTCCACTTTTCTCCTTGATGTCAACAGCTGCCTCTCACCTGAAGAAGAAAGGGCCGCCAGGCAGAAGCTTTCTCAGCAGTCCACTCTGTTTCCCCATTACCCTTGCTTCCGATGGCTTCCTCTCACCTGAAGAAGAAAGGGCCACCAGGCAGAAGCTGTCTCTGCCGTCCACACTGTTTCCCCTTTTCCCCTTGATTTCAACAGCTGCCTCTCACCTGAAGAAGAAAGGGCCACCAGGCAGAAGCTGTCTCAGTAGTCCACCCTGTTTCCTCTTTTCCCCTTGCTTCTAACAACTCCCTCTCACCTGAAGAAGAAAGGGCCACTGGGCAGAAGCTGTCTCTGCCGTCCACACTGTTTCCACTTTTCTCCTTGATGTCAACAGCTGCCTCTCACCTGAAGAAGAAAGGGCCGCCAGGCAGAAGCTTTCTCAGCAATCCACTCTGTTTCCCCATCACCCTTGCTTCCGACAGCTTCCTCTCACCTGAAGAAGAAAGGGTCACCAGGCAGAAGCTGTCTCTGCCGTCCACACTGTTTCCCCTTTCTCCTTGATTTCAACAGCTGCCTCTCACCCGAAGAAGAAAGGGCCACCAGGCAGAAGCTGTCTCTGCCGTCCACACTGTTTCCACTTTTCCCCTTGATTTCGACAGCTGCCTCCAGGTAGAAGCTGTCTTGGCAGCTGACACTGTTTCTTCTTTTACCATTGCTTTCGACAGCTGCCTCTCACCTGAAGAAGAAAGGGCCACTAGGCAGAAGCTGTCTCTGCCGTCCACACTGTTTCCCCTTTTCCCCTTGAGTTCAACAGCTGCCTCTCACCTGAAGAAGAAAGGGCCACCTGGCAGAAGCTGTCTCAGCAGTCCACGCTGTTTCAGCATCACCCTTGCTTCCGACGGCTCCCTCTCACCTGAAGAAGAAAGGGCCACCAGGCAGAAGCTGTCTCTGCCATCCACACTGTTTCCCCCTTTTCCCCTTGATTTCAACAGCTGCCTCTCACCTGAAGAAGAAAGGGCCACCAGGCAAAAGCTGTCTCAGTAGTGCACCCTGTTTCCTCTTTTCCCCTTGATTTCAACAGCTGCCTCTCACCTGAAGAAGAAAGGGCCACCAGGCAGAAGCTGTCTCAGCAGTCCACGCTGTTTCAGCATTACCCTTGCTTCCGACGGCTCCCTCTCACCTAAAGAAGAAAGGGCCACTAGGCAGAAGCTGTCGCGGCCGTCCACACTGTTTCCCCTTTTCACCTTGATTTCAACACCTGCCTCTCACCTGAAGAAGAAAGGGCCCCCAGGCAGAAGCTGTCTCAGTAGTCCACCCTGTTTCCTCTTTTCCCCTTGCTTCTGACAGCTCCCTCTCACCTGAAGAAGAAAGGGCCAGTGGGTAGAAGCTGTCTCTGCCGTCCACACTGTTTCCCCTTTTCCCCTTGATTTCAACAGCTGCCTCTTACCTGAAGAAGAAAGGGTCACCAGGCAGAAGCTGTCTCTACCATCCACATTGTTTCCCCTTTTCCCCTTGATTTCAACAGCTGCCTCTCACCTCAAGAAGAAAGGGCCGCCAGGCAGAAGCTTTCTCAGCAGTCCACTCTGTTTATCCATTACCCTTGCTTCCGACGGCTTCCTCTCACCTGAAGAAGAAAGGGCCACCAGGCAGAAGCTGTCTCTGCCGTACACACTGTTTCCCCTTGATTTCAACAGCTGCCTCTCACCTGAGGAAGAAAGGGCCACCAGGCAGAAGCTGTCTCAGCAGTCCACACTGTTTCCCCATTACCCTTACTTCGACGGCTTCCTCTCATCTGAAGAAGAAAGGGCCTCCAGGCAGAAGCTGTCTTTGCCGTCCACACTGTTTCCCCTTTTCTCCTTGATTTCAACAGCTGCCTCTCACCTGAAGAAGGAAGGGCCACCAGGCAGAAGCTGTCTCAGCAGTCCACGCTGTTTCAGCATTACCCTTGCTTCCGACGGCTCCCTCTCACCTGAAGAAGAAAGGGCCACCAGGTAGAAGCTGTCTCTGCCGTCCACACTGTTTCCCCTTTTCCCCTTGATTTCAACAGCTGCCTCTCACCTGAAGAAGAAAGGGCCACCAGGGAGAAGCTGTCTCTGTCATCCACATTGTTTCCCCTTTTCCCCTTGATTTCAACAGCTGCCTCTCACCTCAAGAAGAAAGGGCCGCCAGGCAGAAGCTTTCTCAGCAGTCCACTCTGTTTCCCCATTACCCTTGCTTCTGACAGCTCCCTCTCACCTGAAGAAGAAAGGGCCAGCGGGTAGAAGCTGTCTCTGCCATCCACACTGTTTCCCCTTTTCCCCTTGATTTCAACAGCTGCCTCTCACCTGAAGAAGAAAGGGCCACCAGGCAGAAGCTGTCTCAGTAGTCCACCCTGTTTCCTCTTTTCCCCTTGCTTCTAACAACTCCCTCTCACCTGAAGAAGAAAGGGCCACTGGGCAGAAGCTGTCTCTGCCGTCCACACTGTTTCCACTTTTCTCCTTGATGTCAACAGCTGCCTCTCACCTGAAGAAGAAAGGGCCACCAGGCAGAAGCTTTCTCAGCAGTCCACTCTGTTTCCCCATTACCCTTGCTTCCGATGGCTTCCTCTCACCTGAAGAAGAAAGGGCCACCAGGCAGAAGCTGTCTCTGCCGTCCACACTGTTTCCCCTTTTCCCCTTGATTTCAACAGCTGCCTCTCACCTGAAGAAGAAAGGGCCACCAGGCAGAAGCTGTCTCAGTAGTCCACCCTGTTTCCTCTTTTCCCCTTGCTTCTAACAACTCCCTCTCACCTGAAGAAGAAAGGGCCACTGGGCAGAAGCTGTCTCTGCCGTCCACACTGTTTCCACTTTTCTCCTTGATGTCAACAGCTGCCTCTCACCTGAAGAAGAAAGGGCCACCAGGCAGAAGCTGTCTGTGCCGTCCACACTGTTTCCCCTTTTCTCCTTGATTTCAACAGCTGCCTCTCACCCGAAGAAGAAAGGGCCACCAGGCAGAAGCTGTCTCTGCCGTCCACACTGTTTCCCCTTTTCCCCTTGATTTCGACAGCTGCCTCCAGGCAGAAGCTGTCTCGGCATCTGACACTGTTTCTTCTTTTACCCTTGCTTTCGACAGCTGCCTCTCACCAGAAGAAGAAAGGGCCACTAGGCAGAAGCTGTCTCTGCCGTCCACACTGTTTCCCCTTTTCCCCTTGATTTCAACAGCTGCCTCTCACCTGAAGAAGAAAGGGCCACCAGGCAGAAGCTGTCTAAGCAGTCCACGCTGTTTCAGCATTACCCTTGCTTCCTACGGCTCCCTCTCACCTGAAGAATAAAGGGCCACCAGGCAGAAGCTGTCTCTGCCGTCCACACTGTTTCCCCTTTTCCCCTTGATTTCAACAGCTGCCTCTCACCTGAAGAAGAAAGGGCCACCAGGCAGAAGCTGTCTCAGCAGTCCACGCTGTTTCAGCATTACCCTTGCTTCCGACGGCTCCCTCTCACCTGAAGAAGAAAGGGCCACCAGGCAGAAGCTGTCTCAGCCGTCCACACTGTTTCCCCTTTTCCCCTTGATTTCAACACCTGCCTCTCACCTGAAGAAGAAAGGGCCCCCAGGCAGAAGCTGTCTCAGTAGTCCACCCTGTTTCCTCTTTTCCCCTTGCTTCTGACAGCTCCCTCTCACCTGAAGAAGAAAGGGCCAGCGGGTAGAAGCTGTCTCTGCCGTCCACACTGTTTCCCCTTTTCCCCTTGATTTCAACAGCTGCCTCTCACCTGAAGAAGAAAGGGCCACCAGGGAGAAGCTGTCTCTGTCATCCACATTGTTTCCCCTTTTCCCCTTGATTTCAACAGCTGCCTCTCACCTCAAGAAGAAAGGGCCGCCAGGCAGAAGCTTTCTCAGCAGTCCACTCTGTTTCCCCATTACCCTTGCTTCTGACAGCTCCCTCTCACCTGAAGTAGAAAGGGCCAGCGGGTAGAAGCTGTCTCTGCCATCCACACTGTTTCCCCTTTTCCCCTTGATTTCAACAGCTGCCTCTCACCTGAAGAAGAAAGGGCCACCAGGCAGAAGCTGTCTCAGTAGTCCACCCTGTTTCCTCTTTTCCCCTTGCTTCTAACAACTCCCTCTCACCTGAAGAAGAAAGGGCCACTGGGCAGAAGCTTTCTCTGCCGTCCACACTGTTTCCACTTTTCTCCTTGATGTCAACAGCTGCCTCTCACCTGAAGAAGAAAGGGCCGCCAAGCAGAAGCTTTCTCAGCAGTCCACTCTGTTTCCCCATCACCCTTGCTTCCGACGGCTTCCTCTCACCTGAAGAAGAAAGGGTCATCAGGCAGAGCTGTCTGTGCCGTCCACACTGTTTCCCCTTTTCCCCTTGATTTCGACAGCTGCCTCCAGGTAGAAGCTGTCTCGGCAGCTGACACTGTTTCTTCTTTTACCCTTGCTTTCGACAGCTGCCTCTCACCTGAAGAAGAAAGGGCCACTAGGCAGAAGCTGTCTCTGCCGTCCACACTGTTTCCCCTTTTCCCCTTGATTTCAACAGCTGCCTCTCACCTGAAGAAGAAAGGGCCACCTGGCAGAAGCTGTCTCAGCAGTCCACGCTGTTTCAGCATTACCCTTGCTTCCGACGGCTCCCTCTCACCTGAAGAAGAAAGGGCCACCAGGCAGAAGCTGTCTGTGCCGTCCACACTGTTTCCCCTTTTCTCCTTGATTTCAACAGCTGCCTCTCACCCAAAGAAGAAAGGGCCACCAGGCAGAATCTGTCTCTGCCGTCCACACTGTTTCCCCTTTTCCCCTTGATTTCGACAGCTGCCTCCAGGCAGAAGCTGTCTCGGCAGCTGACACTGTTTCTTCTTTTACCCTTGCTTCCGACGGCTCCCTCTCACCTGAAGAAGAAAGGGCCACCAGGCAGAAGCTGTCTCTGCCGTCCACACTGTTTCCCCTTTTCCCCTTGATTTCAACAGCTGCCTCTCACCTGAAGAAGAAAGGGCCACCAGGCAAAAGCTGTCTCAGTAGTGTACCCTGTTTCCTCTTTTCCCCTTGATTTCAACAGCTGCCTCTCACCTGAAGAAGAAAGGGCCACCAGGCAGAAGCTGTCTCAGCAGTCCACGCTGTTTCAGCATTACCCTTGCTTCCTACGGCTCCCTCTCACCTGAAGAATAAAGGGCCACCAGGCAGAAGCTGTCTCTGCCGTCCACACTGTTTCCCCTTTTCCCCTTGATTTCAACAGCTGCCTCTCACCTGAAGAAGAAAGGGCCACCAGGCAAAAGCTGTCTCAGTAGTGCACCCTGTTTCCTCTTTTCCCCTTGATTTCAACAGCTGCCTCTCACCTGAAGAAGAAAGGGCCACCAGGCAGAAGCTGTCTCAGCAGTCCACGCTGTTTCAGCATTACCCTTGCTTCCGACGGCTCCCTCTCACCTGAAGAAGAAAGGGCCACCAGGCAGAAGCTGTCTCAGCCGTTCACACTGTTTCCCCTTTTCCCCTTGATTTCAACACCTGCCTCTCACCTGAAGAAGAAAGGGCCCCCAGGCAGAAGCTGTCTCAGTAGTCCACCCTGTTTCCTCTTTTCCCCTTGCTTCTGACAGCTCCCTCTCACCTGAAGAAGAAAGGGCCAGCGGGTAGAAGCTGTCTCTGCCGTCCACACTGTTTCCCCTTTTCCCCTTGATTTCAACAGCTGCCTCTCACCTGAAGAAGAAAGGGCCACCAGGGAGAAGCTGTCTCTGTCATCCACATTGTTTCCCCTTTTCCCCTTGATTTCAACAGCTGCCTCTCACCTCAAGAAGAAAGGGCCGCCAGGCAGAAGCTTTCTCAGCAGTCCACTCTGTTTCCCCATTACCCTTGCTTCTGACAGCTCCCTCTCACCTGAAGAAGAAAGGGCCAGCGGGTAGAAGCTGTCTCTGCCATCCACACTGTTTCCCCTTTTCCCCTTGATTTCAACAGCTGCCTCTCACCTGAAGAAGAAAGGGCCACCAGGCAGAAGCTGTCTCAGTAGTCCACCCTGTTTCCTCTTTTCCCCTTGCTTCTAACAACTCCCTCTCACCTGAAGAAGAAAGGGCCACTGGGCAGAAGCTGTCTCTGCCGTCCACACTGTTTCCACTTTTCTCCTTGATGTCAACAGCTGCCTCTCACCTGAAGAAGAAAGGGCCACCAGGCAGAAGCTTTCTCAGCAGTCCACTCTGTTTCCCCATTACCCTTGCTTCCGATGGCTTCCTCTCACCTGAAGAAGAAAGGGCCACCAGGCAGAAGCTGTCTCTGCCGTCCACACTGTTTCCCCTTTTCCCCTTGATTTCAACAGCTGCCTCTCACCTGAAGAAGAAAGGGCCACCAGGCAGAAGCTGTCTCAGTAGTCCACCCTGTTTCCTCTTTTCCCCTTGCTTCTAACAACTCCCTCTCACCTGAAGAAGAAAGGGCCACTGGGCAGAAGCTGTCTCTGCCGTCCACACTGTTTCCACTTTTCTCCTTGATGTCAACAGCTGCCTCTCACCTGAAGAAGAAAGGGCCACCAGGCAGAAGCTGTCTGTGCCGTCCACACTGTTTCCCCTTTTCTCCTTGATTTCAACAGCTGCCTCTCACCCGAAGAAGAAAGGGCCACCAGGCAGAAGCTGTCTCTGCCGTCCACACTGTTTCCCCTTTTCCCCTTGATTTCGACAGCTGCCTCCAGGCAGAAGCTGTCTCGGCATCTGACACTGTTTCTTCTTTTACCCTTGCTTTCGACAGCTGCCTCTCACCAGAAGAAGAAAGGGCCACTAGGCAGAAGCTGTCTCTGCCGTCCACACTGTTTCCCCTTTTCCCCTTGATTTCAACAGCTGCCTCTCACCTGAAGAAGAAAGGGCCACCAGGCAGAAGCTGTCTAAGCAGTCCACGCTGTTTCAGCATTACCCTTGCTTCCTACGGCTCCCTCTCACCTGAAGAATAAAGGGCCACCAGGCAGAAGCTGTCTCTGCCGTCCACACTGTTTCCCCTTTTCCCCTTGATTTCAACAGCTGCCTCTCACCTGAAGAAGAAAGGGCCACCAGGCAAAAGCTGTCTCAGTAGTGCACCCTGTTTCCTCTTTTCCCCTTGATTTCAACAGCTGCCTCTCACCTGAAGAAGAAAGGGCCACCAGGCAGAAGCTGTCTCAGCAGTCCACGCTGTTTCAGCATTACCCTTGCTTCCGACGGCTCCCTCTCACCTGAAGAAGAAAGGGCCACCAGGCAGAAGCTGTCTCAGCCGTCCACACTGTTTCCCCTTTTCCCCTTGATTTCAACACCTGCCTCTCACATGAAGAAGAAAGGGCCCCCAGGCAGAAGCTGTCTCAGTAGTCCACCCTGTTTCCTCTTTTCCCCTTGCTTCTGACAGCTCCCTCTCACCTGAAGAAGAAAGGGCCAGCGGGTAGAAGCTGTCTCTGCCGTCCACACTGTTTCCCCTTTTCCCCTTGATTTCAACAGCTGCCTCTCACCTGAAGAAGAAAGGGCCACCAGGGAGAAGCTGTCTCTGTCATCCACATTGTTTCCCCTTTTCCCCTTGATTTCAACAGCTGCCTCTCACCTCAAGAAGAAAGGGCCGCCAGGCAGAAGCTTTCTCAGCAGTCCACTCTGTTTCCCCATTACCCTTGCTTCTGACAGCTCCCTCTCACCTGAAGAAGAAAGGGCCAGCGGGTAGAAGCTGTCTCTGCCATCCACACTGTTTCCCCTTTTCCCCTTGATTTCAACAGCTGCCTCTCACCTGAAGAAGAAAGGGCCACCAGGCAGAAGCTGTCTCAGTAGTCCACCCTGTTTCCTCTTTTCCCCTTGCTTCTAACAACTCCCTCTCACCTGAAGAAGAAAGGGCCACTGGGCAGAAGCTTTCTCTGCCGTCCACACTGTTTCCACTTTTCTCCTTGATGTCAACAGCTGCCTCTCACCTGAAGAAGAAAGGGCCGCCAAGCAGAAGCTTTCTCAGCAGTCCACTCTGTTTCCCCATCACCCTTGCTTCCGACGGCTTCCTCTCACCTGAAGAAGAAAGGGTCATCAGGCAGAGCTGTCTGTGCCGTCCACACTGTTTCCCCTTTTCCCCTTGATTTCGACAGCTGCCTCCAGGTAGAAGCTGTCTCGGCAGCTGACACTGTTTCTTCTTTTACCCTTGCTTTCGACAGCTGCCTCTCACCTGAAGAAGAAAGGGCCACTAGGCAGAAGCTGTCTCTGCCGTCCACACTGTTTCCCCTTTTCCCCTTGATTTCAACAGCTGCCTCTCACCTGAAGAAGAAAGGGCCACCTGGCAGAAGCTGTCTCAGCAGTCCACGCTGTTTCAGCATTACCCTTGCTTCCGACGGCTCCCTCTCACCTGAAGAAGAAAGGGCCACCAGGCAGAAGCTGTCTGTGCCGTCCACACTGTTTCCCCTTTTCTCCTTGATTTCAACAGCTGCCTCTCACCCAAAGAAGAAAGGGCCACCAGGCAGAATCTGTCTCTGCCGTCCACACTGTTTCCCCTTTTCCCCTTGATTTCGACAGCTGCCTCCAGGCAGAAGCTGTCTCGGCAGCTGACACTGTTTCTTCTTTTACCCTTGCTTCCGACGGCTCCCTCTCACCTGAAGAAGAAAGGGCCACCAGGCAGAAGCTGTCTCTGCCGTCCACACTGTTTCCCCTTTTCCCCTTGATTTCAACAGCTGCCTCTCACCTGAAGATGAAAGGGCCACCAGGCAAAAGCTGTCTCAGTAGTGTACCCTGTTTCCTCTTTTCCCCTTGATTTCAACAGCTGCCTCTCACCTGAAGAAGAAAGGGCCACCAGGCAGAAGCTGTCTCAGCAGTCCACGCTGTTTCAGCATTACCCTTGCTTCCGACGGCTCCCTCTCACCTGAAGAAGAAAGGGCCACCAGGCAGAAGCTGTCTCTACCATCCACATTGTTTCCCCTTTCCCCTTGATTTCAACAGCTGCCTCTCACCTCAAGAAGAAAGGGCCGCCAGGCAGAAGCTTTCTCAGCAGTCCACTCTGTTTCCCCATTACCCTTGCTTCCGACGGCTTCCTCTCACCTGAAGAAGAAAGGGCCACCAGGCAGAAGCTGTCTCTGCCGTACACACTGTTTCCCCTTGATTTCAACACCTGCCTCTCACCTGAGGAAGAAAGGGCCACCAGGCAGAAGCTGTCTCAGCAGTCCACGCTGTTTCCCCATTACCCTTACTTCGACGGCTTCCTCTCATCTGAAGAAGAAAGGGCCTCCAGGCAGAAGCTGTCTTTGCCATCCACACTGTTTCCCCTTTTCTCCTTGATTTCAACAGCTGCCTCTCACCTGAAGAAGAAAGGACCACCAGGAAGAAGCTGTCTCTGCCGTCCACACTGTTTCCCCTTTTCCCCTTGATTACAACAGCTGCCTCTCACCTGAAGAAGAAAGGGCCACCAGGCAGAAGCTGTCTCAGCAGTCCACGCTGTTTCAGCATTACCCTTGCTTCCGACGGCTCCCTCTCACCTGAAGAAGAAAGGGCCACCAGGTAGAAGCTGTCTCTGCTGTCCACACTGTTTCCCCTTTTCCCCTTGATTTCAACAGCTGCCTCACCTGCCTCTCACCTGAAGAAGAAAGGGCCCCCAGGCAGAAGCTGTCTCAGGAGTCCACCCTGTTTCCTCTTTTCCCGTTGCTTCTGACAGCTCCCTCTCACCTGAAGAAGAAAGGGCCAGCAGGTAGAAGCTGTCTCTGCCATCCACACTGTTTCCCCTTTCTTTTCCCCTTGATTTCAACAGCTGCCTCTCACCTGAAGAAGAAAGGGCCACCAGGCAGAAGCTGTCTCTGTCATCCACATTGTTTCCCCTTTTCCCCTTGATTTCAACAGCTGCCTCTCACCTCAAGAAGAAAGGGCCGCCAGGCAGAAGCTTTCTCAGCAGTACACTCTGTTTCCCCATTACCCTTGCTTCCGACGGCTTCCTCTCACCTGAAGAAGAAAGGGCCACCAGGCAGAAGATGTCTCCGCCGTACACACTGTTTCCCCTTGATTTCAACAGCTGCCTCTCTCCTGAAGAAGAAAGGGCCAGCGGGTAGAAGCTGTCTCTGCCGTCCACACTGTTTCCCCTTTTCCCCTTGATTTCAACAGCTGCCTCTCACCTGAAGAAGAAAGGGCCACCAGGCAGAAGCTGTCTCAGTAGTCCACCCTGTTTCCTCTTTTCCCCTTGCTTCTAACAACTCCCTCTCACCTGAAGAAGAAAGGGCCACTGGGCAGAAGCTGTCTCTGCCGTCCACACTGTTTCCACTTTTCTCCTTGATGTCAACAGCTGCCTCTCACCTGAAGAAGAAAGGGCCGCCAGGCAGAAGCTTTCTCAGCAATCCACTCTGTTTCCCCATCACCCTTGCTTCCGACGGCTTCCTCTCACCTGAAGAAGAAAGGGTCACCAGGCAGAAGCTGTCTCTGCCGTCCACACTGTTTCCCCTTTCTCCTTGATTTCAACAGCTGCCTCTCACCCGAAGAAGAAAGGGCCCCCAGGCAGAAGCTGTCTCTGCCGTCCACACTGTTTCCCCTTTTCCCCTTGATTTCGACAGCTGCCTCCAGGTAGAAGCTGTCTTGGCAGCTGACACTGTTTCTTCTTTTACCATTGCTTTCGACAGCTGCCTCTCACCTGAAGAAGAAAGGGCCACTAGGCAGAAGCTGTCTCTGCCGTCCACACTGTTTCCCCTTTTCCCCTTGATTTCAACAGCTGCCTCTCACCTGAAGAAGAAAGGGCCACCTGGCAGAAGCTGTCTCAGCAGTCCACGCTGTTTCAGCATCACCCTTGCTTCCGACGGCTCCCTCTCACCTGAAGAAGAAAGGGCCACCAGGCAGAAGCTGTCTCTGCCTTCCACACTGTTTCCCCCTTTTCCCCTTGATTTCAACAGCTGCCTCTCACCTGAAGAAGAAAGGGCCACCAGGCAAAAGCTGTCTCAGTAGTGCACCCTGTTTCCTCTTTTCCCCTTGATTTCAACAGCTGCCTCTCACCTGAAGAAGAAAGGGCCACCAGGCAGAAGCTGTCTCAGCAGTCCACGCTGTTTCAGCATTACCCTTGCTTCCGATGGCTCCCTCTCACCTAAAGAAGAAAGGCCCACTAGGCAGAAGCTGTCGCGGCCGTCCACACTGTTTCCCCTTTTCACCTTGATTTCAACACCTGCCTCTCACCTGAAGAAGAAAGGGCCCCCAGGCAGAAGCTGTCTCAGTAGTCCACCCTGTTTCCTCTTTTCCCCTTGCTTCTGACAGCTCCCTCTCACCTGAAGAAGAAAGGGCCAGTGGGTAGAAGCTGTCTCTGCCGTCCACACTGTTTCCCCTTTTCCCCTTGATTTCAACAGCTGCCTCTTACCTGAAGAAGAAAGGGTCACCAGGCAGAAGCTGTCTCTACCATCCACATTGTTTCCCCTTTTCCCCTTGATTTCAACAGCTGCCTCTCACCTCAAGAAGAAAGGGCCGCCAGGCAGAAGCTTTCTCAGCAGTCCACTCTGTTTCCCCATTACCCTTGCTTCCGACGGCTTCCTCTCACCTGAAGAAGAAAGGGCCACCAGGCAGAAGCTGTCTCTGCCGTACACACTGTTTCCCCTTGATTTCAACAGCTGCCTCTCACCTGAGGAATAAAGGGCCACCAGGCAGAAGCTGTCTCAGCAGTCCACGCTGTTTCCCCATTACCCTTTCTTCGACGGCTTCCTCTCATCTGAAGAAGAAAGGGCCTCCAGGCAGAAGCTGTCTTTGCCGTCCACACTGTTTCCCCTTTTCTCCTTGATTTCAACAGCTGCCTCTCACCTGAAGAAGAAAGGGCCACCAGGAAGTAGCTGTCTCTGCCGTCCACACTGTTTCCCCTTTTCCCCTTGATTACAACAGCTGCCTCTCACCTGAAGAAGAAAGGGCCACCAGGCAGAAGCTGTCTCAGCAGTCCACGCTGTTTCAGCATTACCCTTGCTTCCGACGGCTCCCTCTCACCTGAAGAAGAAAGGGCCACCAGGTAGAAGCTGTCTCTGCTGACCACACTGTTTCCCCTTTTCCCCTTGATTTCAACAGCTGCCTCTCACCTGAAGAAGAAAGGGCCACCAGGCAGAAGCTGTCTCAGTAGTCCACCCTGTTTCCTCTTTTCCCCTTGCTTCTGACAGCTCCCTCTCACCTGAAGAAGAAAGGGCCAGCGGGTAGAAGCTGTCTCTGCCGTCCACACTGTTTCCCCTTTTCCCCTTGATTTCAACAGCTGCTTCTCACCTGAAGAAGAAAGGGCCACCAGGCAGAAGCTGTCTCTGCCATCCACATTGTTTCTCCTTTTCCCCTTGATTTCAACAGCTGCCTCTCACCTCAAGAAGAAAGGGCCGCCAGGCAGAAGCTTTCTCAGCAGTCCACTATGTTTCCCCATTACCCTTGCTTCCGACGGTTTCCTCTCACTTGAAGAAGAAAGGGCCACCAGGCAGAAGCTGTCTCTACCGTCCACACTAGTTCCCCTTGATTTCAACAGCTGCCTCTCACCTGAAGAAGAAAGGGCCACCAGGCAGAAGCTGTCTCAGCAGTCCACGCTGTTTCCCCATTACCCTTGCTTCGACGGCTCCCTCTCACCTGAAGAAGAAAGGGCCACCAGGCAGAAGCTGTCTCTGCCATCCACACTGTTTCCGCCTTTTCCCCTTGATTTCAACAGCTGCCTCTCACCTGAGGAAGAAAGGGCCACCAGGCAGAAGCTGTCTCTGCTATCCACATTGTTTCCCCTTTTCTCCTTGATTTCAACAGCTGCCTCTCACCTCAAGAAGAAAGGGCCGCCAGGCAGAAGCTTTCTCAGCAGTCCACTCTGTTTCCCCATTACCGTTGCTTCCGACGGCTTCCTCACACCTGAAAAAGAAAGGGCCACCAGGCAGAAGCTGGGTGTGCCGTCCACACTGTTTCCCCTTTTCTCCTTGATTTCAACAGCTGCCTCTCACCTAAAGAAGAAAGGGCCACCAGGCAGAAGCTGTCTCTGCCGTCCACACTGTTTCCCCTTTTCCCCTTGATTTCGACAGCTGCCTCCGGGCAGAAGCTGTCTCGGAAGCTGACACTGTTTCTTCTTTTACCCTTGCTTTCGATAGCTGCCTCTCACCTGAAGAAGAAAGGGCCACCAGGCAGAAGCTGTCTCTGCCGTCCACACTGTTTCCCCTTTTCCCCTTGATTTCAACAGCTGCCTCTCACCTGAAGAAGAAAGGGCCACCAGGCAGAAGCTGTCTCAGCAGTCCACGCTGTTTCAGCATTACCCTTGCTTCCGACACTCCCTCTCACCTGAAGAAGAAAGGGCCACCAGGCAGAAGCTGTCTCGGCCGTCCACACTGTTTCCCCTTTTCCCCTTGATTTCAACACCTGCCTCTCACCTGAAGAAGAAAGGGCCCCCAGGCAGAAGCTGTCTCAGTAGTCCACCCGGTTTCCTCTTTTCCCGTTGCTTCTGACAGCTCCCTCTCACCTGAAGAAGAAAGGGCCAGCGGGTAGAAGCTGTCTCTGCCGTCCACACTGTTTCCCCTTTTCCCCTTGATTTCAACAGCTGCCTCTCACCTGAAGAAGAAAGGGCCACCAGGCAGAAGCTGTCTCTGTCATCCACATTGTTTCCCCTTTTCCCCTTGATTTCAACAGCTGCCTCTCACCTCAAGAAGAAAGGGCCGCCAGGCAGAAGCTTTCTCAGCAGTCCACTCTGTTTCCCCATTACCCTTGCTTCCGACGGCTTTGTCTCACCTGAAGAAGAAAGGGTCACCAGGCAGAAGCTGTCTGTGCCGTCTACACTGTTTCCCCTTTTCTCCTTGATTTCAACAGCTGCCTCTCACCCAAAGAAGAAAGGGCCACCAGGCAGAAGCTGTCTCTGCCGTCCACACTGTTTCCCCTTTTCCCCTTGATTTCGACAGCTGCCTCCAGGTAGAAGCTGTCTCGGCAGCTGACACTGTTTCTTCTTTTACCCTTGCTTTCGACAGCTGCCTCTCACCTGAAGAAGAAAGGGCCACTAGGCAGAAGCTGTCTCTGCAGTCCACACTGTTTCCCCTTTTCCCCTTGATTTCAACAGCTGCCTCTCACCTGAAGAAGAAAGGGCCACCTGGCAGAAGCTGTCTCAGCAGTCCACGCTGTTTCAGCATCACCCTTGCTTCCGACGGCTCTCTCTCACCTGAAGAAGAAAGGGCCACCAGGCAGAAGCTGTCTCTGCCGTCCACACTGTTTCCCCCTTTTCCCCTTGATTTCAACAGCTGCCTCTCATCTGAAGAAGAAAGGGCCACCAGGCAAAAGCTGTCTCAGTAGTGCACCCTGTTTCCTCTTTTCCCATTGATTTCAACAGCTGCCTCTCACCTGAAGAAGAAAGGGCCACCAGGCAGAAGCTGTCTCAGCAGTCCACGCTGTTTCAGCATTACCCTTGCTTCCGACGGCTCCCTCTCACCTGAAGAAGAAAGGGCCACCAGGCAAAAGCTGTCTCGGCCTTCCACACTGTTTCCCCTTTTCCCCTTGATTTCAACACCTGCCTCTCACCTGAAGAAGAAAGAGCCCCCAGGCAGAAGCTGTCTCAGTAGTCCACCCTGTTTCCTCTTTTCCCCTTGCTTCTGACAGCTCCCTCTCACCTGAAGAAGAAAGGGTTACCAGGCAGAAGCTGTCTCTACCATCCACATTGTTTCCCCTTTTCCCCTTGATTTCAACAGCTGCCTCTCACCTCAAGAAGAAAGGGCCGCCAGGCAGAAGCTTTCTCAGCAGTCCACTCTGTTTCCCCATTACCCTTGCTTCCGACGGCTTCCTCTCACCTGAAGAAGAAAGGGCCACCAGGCAGAAGCTGTCTCTGCCGTACACACTGTTTCCCCTTGATTTCAACAGCTGCCTCTCACCTGAGGAAGAAAGGGCCACCAGGCAGAAGCTGTCTCAGCAGTCCACCCTGTTTCCCCATTACCCTTACTTCGACGGCTTCCTCTCATCTGAAGAAGAAAGGGCCTCCAGGCAGAAGCTGTCTTTGCCGTCCACACTGTTTCCCCTTTTCTCCTTGATTTCAACAGCTGCCTCTCACCTGAAGAAGAAAGGGCCACCAGGAAGAAGCTGTCTCTGCCGTCCACACTGTTTCCCCTTTTTCCCTTGATTACAACAGCTGCCTCTCACCTGAAGAAGAAAGGGCCCCCAGGCAGAAGCTGTCTCAGTAGTCCACCCTGTTTCCTCTTTTCCCCTTGCTTCTGACAGCTCCCTCTCACCTGAAGAAGAAAGGGCCAGTGGGTAGAAGCTGTCTCTGCCGTCCACACTGTTTCCCCTTTTCCCCTTGATTTCAACAGCTGCCTCTTACCTGAAGAAGAAAGGGTCACCAGGCAGAAGCTGTCTCTACCATCCACATTGTTTCCCCTTTTCCCCTTGATTTCAACAGCTGCCTCTCACCTCAAGAAGAAAGGGCCGCCAGGCAGAAGCTTTCTCAGCAGTCCACTCTGTTTCCCCATTACCCTTGCTTCCGACGGCTTCCTCTCACCTGAAGAAGAAAGGGCCACCAGGCAGAAGCTGTCTCTGCCGTACACACTGTTTCCCCTTGATTTCAACAGCTGCCTCTCACCTGAGGAAGAAAGGGCCACCAGGCAGAAGCTGTCTCAGCAGTCCACGCTGTTTCCCCATTACCCTTACTTCGACGGCTTCCTCTCATCTGAAGAAGAAAGGGCCTCCAGGCAGAAGCTGTCTTTGCCGTCCACACTGTTTCCCCTTTTCTCCTTGATTTCAACAGCTGCCTCTCACCTGAAGAAGAAAGGGCCACCAGGAAGAAGCTGTCTCTGCCGTCCACACTGTTTCCCCTTTTCCCCTTGATTACAACAGCTGCCTCTCACCTGAAGAAGAAAGGGCCACCAGGCAGAAGCTGTCTCAGCAGTCCACGCTGTTTCAGCATTACCCTTGCTTCCGACGGCTCCCTCTCACCTGAAGAAGAAAGGGCCACCAGGTAGAAGCTGTCTCTGCTGTCCACACTGTTTCCCCTTTTCCCCTTGATTTCAACAGCTGCCTCTCACCTGAAGAAGAAAGGGCCACCAGGCAGAAGCTGTCTCAGTAGTCCACCCTGTTTCCTCTTTTCCCCTTGCTTCTGACATCTCCCTCTCACCTGAAGAAGAAAGGGCCAGCGGGTAGAAGCTGTCTCTGCCGTCCACACTGTTTCCCCTTTTCCCCTTGATTTCAACAGCTGCTTCTCACCTGAAGAAGAAAGGGCCACCAGGCAGAAGCTGTCTCTGCCATCCACATTGTTTCTCCTTTTCCCCTTGATTTCAACAGCTGCCTCTCACCTCAAGAAGAAAGGGCCGCCAGGCAGAAGCTTTCTCAGCAGTCCACTATGT
This sequence comes from Ambystoma mexicanum, assembly GCF_040938575.1. Lineage (NCBI taxonomy): Eukaryota > Metazoa > Chordata > Amphibia > Caudata > Ambystomatidae > Ambystoma > Ambystoma mexicanum. The sequence continues at coordinate 1,078,416,168 of NC_090936.1, read as the reverse complement.
TTCCCCATTAACCTTGCTTCCGACGGTTTCCTCTCACTTGAAGAAGAAAGGGCCACCAGGCAGAAGCTGTCTCTACCGTCCACACTAGTTCCCCTTGATTTCAACAGCTGCCTCTCACCTGAAGAAGAAAGGGCCACCAGGCAGAAGCTGTCTCAGCAGTCCACGCTGTTTCCCCATTACCCTTGCTTCGACGGCTCCCTCTCACCTGAACAAGAAAGGGCCACCAGGCAGAAGCTGTCTCTGCCGTCCACACTGTTTCCGCCTTTTGTCCTTGATTTCAACAGCTGCCTCTCACCTGAGGAAGAAAGGGCCACCAGGCAGAAGCTGTCTCTGCTATCCACATTGTTTCCCCTTTTCTCCTTGATTTCAACAGCTGCCTCTCACCTCAAGAAGAAAGGGCCGCCAGGCAGAAGCTTTCTCAGCAGTCCACTCTGTTTCCCCATTACCGTTGCTTCCGACGGCTTCCTCACACCTGAAAAAGAAAGGGCCACCAGGCAGAAGCTGGGTGTGCCGTCCACACTGTTTCCCCTTTTCTCCTTGATTTCAACAGCTGCCTCTCACCTAAAGAAGAAAGGGCCACCAGGCAGAAGCTGTCTCTGCCGTCCACACTGTTTCCCCTTTTCCCCTTGATTTCGACAGCTGCCTCCGGGCAGAAGCTGTCTCGGAAGCTGACACTGTTTCTTCTTTTACCCTTGCTTTCGACAGCTGCCTCTCACCTGAAGAAGAAAGGGCCACCAGGCAGAAGCTGTCTCTGCCGTCCACACTGTTTCCCCCTTTTCCCCTTGATTTCAACAGCTGCCTCTCACCTGAAGAAGAAAGGGCCACCAGGCAGAAGCTGTCTCAGCAGTCCACGCTGTTTCAGCATTACCCTTGCTTCCGACACTCCCTCTCACCTGAAAAAGAAAGGGCCACCAGGCAGAAGCTGTCTCGGCCGTCCACACTGTTTCCCCTTTTCCCCTTGATTTCAACACCTGCCTCTCACCTGAAGAAGAAAGGGCCCCCAGGCAGAAGCTGTCTCAGTAGTCCACCCGGTTCCCTCTTTTCCCGTTGCTTCTGACAGCTCCCTCTCACCTGAAGAAGAAAGGGCCAGCGGGTAGAAGCTGTCTCTGCCGTCCACACTGTTTCCCCTTTTCCCCTTGATTTCAACAGCTGCCTCTCACCTGAAGAAGAAAGGGCCACCAGGCAGAAGCTGTCTCTGTCATCCACATTGTTTCCCCTTTTCCCCTTGATTTCAACAGCTGCCTCTCACCTCAAGAAGAAAGGGCCGCCAGGCAGAAGCTTTCTCAGCAGTCCACTCTGTTTCCCCATTACCCTTGCTTCCTACGGCTTCCTCTCACCTGAAGAAGAAAGGGCCACCAGGCAGAAGCTGTCTCTGCCGTACACATTGTTTCCCCTTGATTTCAACAGCTGCATCTCACCTGAAGAAGAAAGGGCCAGCGGGTAGAAGCTGTCTCTGCCGTCCACACTGTTTCCCCTTTTCCCCTTGATTTCAACAGCTGCCTCTCACCTGAAGAAGAAAGGGCCACCAGGCAGAAGCTGTCTCAGTAGTCCACCCTGTTTCCTCTTTTCCCCTTGCTTCTAACAACTCCCTCTCACCTGAAGAAGAAAGGGCCACTGGGCAGAAGCTGTCTCTGCCGTCCACACTGTTTCCACTTTTCTCCTTGATGTCAACAGCTGCCTCTCACCTGAAGAAGAAAGGGCCGCCAGGCAGAAGCTGTCTCAGTAGTCCACCCTGTTTCCTCTTTTCCCCTTGCTTCTGACAGCTCCCTCTCACCTGAAGAAGAAAGGGTCACCAGGCAGAAGCTGTCTCTACCAGCCACATTGTTTCCCCTTTTCCCCTTGATTTCAACAGCTGCCTCTCACCTCAAGAAGAAAGGGCCGCCAGGCAGAAGCTTTCTCAGCAGTCCACTCTGTTTCCCCATTACCCTTGCTTCCGACGGCTTCCTCTCACCTGAAGAAGAAAGGGCCACCAGGCAGAGGCTGTCTCTGCCGTACACACTGTTTCCCCTTGATTTCAACAGCTGCCTCTCACCTGAGGAAGAAAGGGCCACCAGGCAGAAGCTGTCTCAGCAGTCCACGCTGTTTCCCCATTACCCTTACTTCGACGGCTTCCTCTCATCTGAAGAAGAAAGGGCCTCCAGGCAGAAGCTGTCTTTGCCGTCCACACTGTTTCCCCTTTTCTCCTTGATTTCAACAGCTGCCTCTCACCTGAAGAAGAAAGGGCCACCAGGAAGAAGCTGTCTCTGCCGTCCACACTGTTTGCCCTTTTCCCCTTGATTACAACAGCTGCCTCTCACCTGAAGAAGAAAGGGCCACCAGGCAGAAGCTGTCTCAGCAGTCCACGCTGTTTCAGCATTACCCTTGCTTCCGACGGCTCCCTCTCACCTGAAGAAGAAAGGGCCACCAGGTAGAAGCTGTCTCTGCTGTCCACACTGTTTTCCCTTTTCCCCTTGATTTCAACAGCTGCCTCTCACCTGAAGAAGAAAGGGCCACCAGGCAGAAGCTGTCTCAGTAGTCCACCCTGTTTCCTCTTTTCCCCTTGCTTCTGACAGCTCCCTCTCACCTGAAGAAGAAAGGGCCAGCGGGTAGAAGCTGTCTCTGCCGTCCACACTGTTTCCCCTTTTCCCCTTGATTTCAACAGCTGCTTCTCACCTGAAGAAGAAAGGGCCACCAGGCAGAAGCTGTCTCTGCCATCCACATTGTTTCTCCTTTTCCCCTTGATTTCAACAGCTGCCTCTCACCTCAAGAAGAAAGGGACGCCAGGCAGAAGCTTTCTCAGCAGTCCACTCTGTTTCCCCATTACCCTTGCTTCCGACGGTTTCCTCTCACTTGAAGAAGAAAGGGCCACCAGGCAGAAGCTGTCTCTACTGTCCACACTGGTTCCCCTTGATTTCAACAGCTGCCTCTCACCTGAAGAAGAAAGGGCCACCAGGCAGAAGCTGTCTCAGCAGTCCACGCTGTTTCCCCATTACCCTTGCTTCGACGGCTCCCTCTCACCTGAAGAAGAAAGGGCCACCAGGCAGAAGCTGTCTCTGCCGTCCACACTGTTTCCCCTTTTCTCCTTGATTTCAACAGCTGCCTCTCACCTCAAGAAGAAAGGGCTGCCAGGCAGAAGCTTTCTCAGCAGTCCACTCTCTTTCCCCATTACCGTTGCTTCCGACGGCTTCCTCTCACCTGAAGAAGAAAGGGCCACCAGGCAGAAGCTGTCTCTGCCATCCACACTGTTTCCCCTTTTCCCCTTGATTTCAACAGCTGCCTCTCACCTGAAGAAGAAAGGGCCACCAGGCAGAAGCTTTCTCAGCAGTCCACTCTCCTTCCCCATTACCGTTGCTTCCGACGGCTTCCTCTCACCTGAAGAAGAAAGGGCCACCAGGCAGAAGCTGTCTGTGCCGTCCACACTGTTTCCCCTTTTCTCCTTGATTTCAACAGCTGCCTCTCACCTGAAGAAGAAAGGGCCACCAGGCAGAAGCTGTCTCTGCTGTCCACACTGTTTCCCCTTTTCCCCTTGATTTCGACAGCTGCCTCCGGGCAGAAGCTGTCTCGGAAGCAGACACTGTTTCTTCTTTTACCCTTTCTTTCGACAGCTGCCTCTCACCTGAAGAAGAAAGGGCCACCAGGCAGAAGCTGTCTCTGCCGTCCACACTGTTTCCCCTTTTCCCCTTGATTTCAACAGCTGCCTCTCACCTGAAGAAGAAAGGGCCACCAGGCAGAAGCTGTCTCAGCAGTCCACGCTGTTTCAGCATTACCCTTGCTTCCGACGGCTCCTTCTCACCTGAAGAAGAAAGGGCCACCAGGCAGAAGCTGTCTCGGCCGTCCACACTGTTTCCCCTTTTCCCCTTGATTTCAACACCTGCCTCTCACCTGAAGAAGAAAGGGCCCCCAGGCAGAAGCTGTCTCAGTAGTCCACCCTGTTTCCTCTTTTCCCGTTGCTTCTGACAGCTCCCTCTCACCTGAAGAAGAAAGGGCCAGCGGGTAGAAGCTGTCTCTGCCGTCCACACTGTTTCCCCTTTTCCCCTTGATTTCAACAGCTGCCTCTCACCTGAAGAAGAAAGGGCCACCAGGCAGAAGCTGTCTCTGTCATCCACATTGTTTCCCCTTTTCCCCTTGATTTCAACAGCTGCCTCTCACCTCAAGAAGAAAGGGCCGCCAGGCAGAAGCTTTCTCAGCAGTCCACTCTGTTTCCCCATTACCCTTGCTTCCGACGGCTTCCTCTCACCTGAAGAAGAAAGGGCCACCAGGCAGAAGCTGTCTCTGCCGTACACACTGTTTCCCCTTGATTTCAACAGCTGCCTCTCACCTGAAGAAGAAAGGGCCAGCGGGTAGAAGCTGTCTCTGCCATCCACACTGTTTCCCCTTTTCCCCTTGATTTCAACAGCTGCCTCTCACCTGAAGAAGAAAGGGCCACCAGGCAGAAGCTGTCTTTGCCGTCCACACTGTTTCCCCTTTTCTCCTTGATTTCAACAGCTGCCTCTCACCTGAAGAAGAAAGGGCCACCAGGAAGAAGCTGTCTCAGCAGTCCACGCTGTTTCAGCATTACCCTTGCTTCCGACGGCTCCCTCTCACCTGAAGAAGAAAGGGCCACCAGGTAGAAGCTGTCTCTGCTGTCCACACTGTTTCCCCTTTTCCCCTTGATTTCAACAGCTGCCTCTCACCTGAAGAAGAAAGGGCCACCAGGCAGAAGCTGTCTCAGTAGTCCACCCTGTTTCCTCTTTTCCCCTTGCTTCTGACATCTCCCTCTCACCTGAAGAAGAAAGGGCCAGCGGGTAGAAGCTGTCTCTGCCGTCCACACTGTTTCCCCTTTTCCCCTTGATTACAACAGCTGCCTCTCACCTGAAGAAGAAAGGGCCACCAGGCAGAAGCTGTCTCAGCAGTCCACGCTGTTTCAGCATTACCCTTGCTTCCGACGGCTCCCTCTCACCTGAAGAAGAAAGGGCCACCAGGTAGAAGCTGTCTCTGCTGTCCACACTGTTTCCCCTTTTCCCCTTGATTTCAACAGCTGCCTCTCACCTGAAGAAGAAAGGGCCACCAGGCAGAAGCTGTCTCAGTAGTCCACCCTGTTTCCTCTTTTCCCCTTGCTTCTGACATCTCCCTCTCACCTGAAGAAGAAAGGGCCAGCGGGTAGAAGCTGTCTCTGCCGTCCACACTGTTTCCCCTTTTCCCCTTGATTTCAACAGCTGCTTCTCACCTGAAGAAGAAAGTGCCACCAGGCAGAAGCTGTCTCTGCCATCCACATTGTTTCTCCTTTTCCCCTTGATTTCAACAGCTGCCTCTCACCTCAAGAAGAAAGGGCCGCCAGGCAGAAGCTTTCTCAGCAGTCCACTATGTTTCCCCATTAACCTTGCTTCCGACGGTTTCCTCTCACTTGAAGAAGAAAGGGCCACCAGGCAGAAGCTGTCTCTACCGTCCACACTAGTTCCCCTTGATTTCAACAGCTGCCTCTCACCTGAAGAAGAAAGGGCCACCAGGCAGAAGCTGTCTCAGCAGTCCACGCTGTTTCCCCATTACCCTTGCTTCGACGGTTCCCTCTCACCTGAACAAGAAAGGGCCACCAGGCAGAAGCTGTCTCTGCCGTCCACACTGTTTCCGCCTTTTGTCCTTGATTTCAACAGCTGCCTCTCACCTGAGGAAGAAAGGGCCACCAGGCAGAAGCTGTCTCTGCTATCCACATTGTTTCCCCTTTTCTCCTTGATTTCAACAGCTGCCTCTCACCTCAAGAAGAAAGGGCCGCCAGGCAGAAGCTTTCTCAGCAGTCCACTCTGTTTCCCCATTACCGTTGCTTCCGACGGCTTCCTCACACCTGAAAAAGAAAGGGCCACCAGGCAGAAGCTGGGTGTGCCGTCCACACTGTTTCCCCTTTTCTCCTTGATTTCAACAGCTGCCTCTCACCTAAAGAAGAAAGGGCCACCAGGCAGAAGCTGTCTCTGCCGTCCACACTGTTTCCCCTTTTCCCCTTGATTTCGACAGCTGCCTCCGGGCAGAAGCTGTCTCGGAAGCTGACACTGTTTCTTCTTTTACCCTTGCTTTCGACAGCTGCCTCTCACCTGAAGAAGAAAGGGCCACCAGGCAGAAGCTGTCTCTGCCGTCCACACTGTTTCCCCCTTTTCCCCTTGATTTCAACAGCTGCCTCTCACCTGAAGAAGAAAGGGCCACCAGGCAGAAGCTGTCTCAGCAGTCCACGCTGTTTCAGCATTACCCTTGCTTCCGACACTCCCTCTCACCTGAAGAAGAAAGGGCCACCAGGCAGAAGCTGTCTCGGCCGTCCACACTGTTTCCCCTTTTCCCCTTGATTTCAACACCTGCCTCTCACCTGAAGAAGAAAGGGCCCCCAGGCAGAAGCTGTCTCAGTAGTCCACCCGGTTTCCTCTTTTCCCGTTGCTTCTGACAGCTCCCTCTCACCTGAAGAAGAAAGGGCCAGCGGGTAGAAGCTGTCTCTGCCGTCCACACTGTTTCCCCTTTTCCCCTTGATTTCAACAGCTGCCTCTTACCTGAAGAAGAAAGGGCCACCAGGCAGAAGCTGTCTCTGTCATCCACATTGTTTCCCCTTTTCCCCTTGATTTCAACAGCTGCCTCTCACCTCAAGAAGAAAGGGCCGCCAGGCAGAAGCTTTCTCAGCAGTCCACTCTGTTTCCCCATTACCCTTGCTTCCTACGGCTTCCTCTCACCTGAAGAAGAAAGGGCCACCAGGCAGAAGCTGTCTCTGCCGTACACATTGTTTCCCCTTGATTTCAACAGCTGCCTCTCACCTGAAGAAGAAAGGGCCAGCGGGTAGAAGCTGTCTCTGCCGTCCACACTGTTTCCCCTTTTCCCCTTGATTTCAACAGCTGCCTCTCACCTGAAGAAGAAAGGGCCACCAGGCAGAAGCTGTCTCAGTAGTCCACCCTGTTTCCTCTTTTCCCCTTGCTTCTAACAACTCCCTCTCACCTGAAGAAGAAAGGGCCACTGGGCAGAAGCTGTCTCTGCCGTCCACACTGTTTCCACTTTTCTCCTTGATGTCAACAGCTGCCTCTCACCTGAAGAAGAAAGGGCCGCCAGGCAGAAGCTGTCTCAGTAGTCCACCCTGTTTCCTCTTTTCCCCTTGCTTCTGACAGCTCCCTCTCACCTGAAGAAGAAAGGGTCACCAGGCAGAAGCTGTCTCTACCAGCCACATTGTTTCCCCTTTTCCCCTTGATTTCAACAGCTGCCTCTCACCTCAAGAAGAAAGGGCCGCCAGGCAGAAGCTTTCTCAGCAGTCCACTCTGTTTCCCCATTACCCTTGCTTCCGACGGCTTCCTCTCACCTGAAGAAGAAAGGGCCACCAGGCAGAAGCTGTCTCTGCCGTACACACTGTTTCCCCTTGATTTCAACAGCTGCCTCTCACCTGAGGAAGAAAGGGCCACCAGGCAGAAGCTGTCTCAGCAGTCCACGCTGTTTCCCCATTACCCTTACTTCGACGGCTTCCTCTCATCTGAAGAAGAAAGGGCCTCCAGGCAGAAGCTGTCTTTGCCGTCCACACTGTTTCCCCTTTTCTCCTTGATTTCAACAGCTGCCTCTCACCTGAAGAAGAAAGGGCCACCAGGAAGAAGCTGTCTCTGCCGTCCACACTGTTTCCCCTTTTCCCCTTGATTACAACAGCTGCCTCTCACCTGAAGAAGAAAGGGCCACCAGGCAGAAGCTGTCTCAGCAGTCCACGCTGTTTCAGCATTACCCTTGCTTCCGACGGCTCCCTCTCACCTGAAGAAGAAAGGGCCACCAGGTAGAAGCTGTCTCTGCTGTCCACACTGTTTTCCCTTTTCCCCTTGATTTCAACAGCTGCCTCTCACCTGAAGAAGAAAGGGCCACCAGGCAGAAGCTGTCTCAGTAGTCCACCCTGTTTCCTCTTTTCCCGTTGCTTCTGACAGCTCCCTCTCACCTGAAGAAGAAAGGGCCAGCGGGTAGAAGCTGTCTCTGCCGTCCACACTGTTTCCCCTTTTCCCCTTGATTTCAACAGCTGCCTCTTACCTGAAGAAGAAAGGGCCACCAGGCAGAAGCTGTCTCTGTCATCCACATTGTTTCCCCTTTTCCCCTTGATTTCAACAGCTGCCTCTCACCTCAAGAAGAAAGGGCCGCCAGGCAGAAGCTTTCTCAGCAGTCCACTCTGTTTCCCCATTACCCTTGCTTCCTACGGCTTCCTCTCACCTGAAGAAGAAAGGGCCACCAGGCAGAAGCTGTCTCTGCCGTACACATTGTTTCCCCTTGATTTCAACAGCTGCCTCTCACCTGAAGAAGAAAGGGCCAGCGGGTAGAAGCTGTCTCTGCCGTCCACACTGTTTCCCCTTTTCCCCTTGATTTCAACAGCTGCCTCTCACCTGAAGAAGAAAGGGCCACCAGGCAGAAGCTGTCTCAGTAGTCCACCCTGTTTCCTCTTTTCCCCTTGCTTCTAACAACTCCCTCTCACCTGAAGAAGAAAGGGCCACTGGGCAGAAGCTGTCTCTGCCGTCCACACTGTTTCCACTTTTCTCCTTGATGTCAACAGCTGCCTCTCACCTGAAGAAGAAAGGGCCGCCAGGCAGAAGCTGTCTCAGTAGTCCACCCTGTTTCCTCTTTTCCCCTTGCTTCTGACAGCTCCCTCTCACCTGAAGAAGAAAGGGTCACCAGGCAGAAGCTGTCTCTACCAGCCACATTGTTTCCCCTTTTCCCCTTGATTTCAACAGCTGCCTCTCACCTCAAGAAGAAAGGGCCGCCAGGCAGAAGCTTTCTCAGCAGTCCACTCTGTTTCCCCATTACCCTTGCTTCCGACGGCTTCCTCTCACCTGAAGAAGAAAGGGCCACCAGGCAGAAGCTGTCTCTGCCGTACACACTGTTTCCCCTTGATTTCAACAGCTGCCTCTCACCTGAGGAAGAAAGGGCCACCAGGCAGAAGCTGTCTCAGCAGTCCACGCTGTTTCCCCATTACCCTTACTTCGACGGCTTCCTCTCATCTGAAGAAGAAAGGGCCTCCAGGCAGAAGCTGTCTTTGCCGTCCACACTGTTTCCCCTTTTCTCCTTGATTTCAACAGCTGCCTCTCACCTGAAGAAGAAAGGGCCACCAGGAAGAAGCTGTCTCTGCCGTCCACACTGTTTCCCCTTTTCCCCTTGATTACAACAGCTGCCTCTCACCTGAAGAAGAAAGGGCCACCAGGCAGAAGCTGTCTCAGCAGTCCACGCTGTTTCAGCATTACCCTTGCTTCCGACGGCTCCCTCTCACCTGAAGAAGAAAGGGCCACCAGGTAGAAGCTGTCTCTGCTGTCCACACTGTTTTCCCTTTTCCCCTTGATTTCAACAGCTGCCTCTCACCTGAAGAAGAAAGGGCCACCAGGCAGAAGCTGTCTCAGTAGTCCACCCTGTTTCCTCTTTTCCCCTTGCTTCTGACAGCTCCCTCTCACCTGAAGAAGAAAGGGCCAGCGGGTAGAAGCTGTCTCTGCCGTCCACACTGTTTCCCCTTTTCCCCTTGATTTCAACAGCTGCTTCTCATCTGAAGAAGAAAGGGCCACCAGGCAGAAGCTGTCTCTGCCATCAACATTGTTTCTCCTTTTCCCCTTGATTTCAACAGCTGCCTCTCACCTCAAGAAGAAAGGGACGCCAGGCAGAAGCTTTCTCAGCAGTCCACTCTGTTTCCCCATTACCCTTGCTTCCGACGGTTTCCTCTCACTTGAAGAAGAAAGGGCCACCAGGCAGAAGCTGTCTCTACTGTCCACACTGGTTCCCCTTGATTTCAACAGCTGCCTCTCACCTGAAGAAGAAAGGGCCACCAGGCAGAAGCTGTCTCAGCAGTCCACGCTGTTTCCCCATTACCCTTGCTTCGACGGCTCCCTCTCACCTGAAGAAGAAAGGGCCACCAGGCAGAAGCTGTCTCTGCCGTCCACACTGTTTCCCCTTTTCTCCTTGATTTCAACAGCTGCCTCTCACCTCAAGAAGAAAGGGCCGCCAGGCAGAAGCTTTCTCAGCAGTCCACTCTCTTTCCCCATTACCGTTGCTTCCGACGGCTTCCTCTCACCTGAAGAAGAAAGGGCCACCAGGCAGAAGCTGTCTCTGCCATCCACACTGTTTCCCCTTTTCCCCTTGATTTCAACAGCTGCCTCTCACCTGAAGAAGAAAGGGCCACCAGGCAGAAGCTTTCTCAGCAGTCCACTCTCTTTCCCCATTACCGTTGCTTCCGACGGCTTCCTCTCACCTGAAGAAGAAAGGGCCACCAGGCAGAAGCTGTCTGTGCCGTCCACACTGTTTCCCCTTTTCTCCTTGATTTCAACAGCTGCCTCTCACCTGAAGAAGAAAGGGCCACCAGGCAGAAGCTGTCTCTGCTGTCCACACTGTTTCCCCTTTTCCCCTTGATTTCGACAGCTGACTCCGGGCAGAAGCTGTCTCGGAAGCAGACACTGTTTCTTCTTTTACCCTTTCTTACGACAGCTGCCTCTCACCTGAAGAAGAAAGGGCCACCAGGCAGAAGCTGTCTCTGCCGTCCACACTGTTTCCCCTTTTCCCCTTGATTTCAACAGCTGCCTCTCACCTGAAGAAGAAAGGGCCACCAGGCAGAAGCTGTCTCAGCAGTCCACGCTGTTTCAGCATTACCCTTGCTTCCGACGGCTCCTTCTCACCTGAAGAAGAAAGGGCCACCAGGCAGAAGCTGTCTCGGCCGTCCACACTGTTTCCCCTTTTCCCCTTGATTTCAACACCTGCCTCTCACCTGAAGAAGAAAGGGCCCCCAGGCAGAAGCTGTCTCAGTAGTCCACCCTGTTTCCTCTTTTCCCGTTGCTTCTGACAGCTCCCTCTCACCTGAAGAAGAAAGGGCCAGCGGGTAGAAGCTGTCTCTGCCGTCCACACTGTTTCCCCTTTTCCCCTTGATTTCAACAGCTGCCTCTCACCTGAAGAAGAAAGGGCCACCAGGCAGAAGCTGTCTCTGTCATCCACATTGTTTCCCCTTTTCCCCTTGATTTCAACAGCTGCCTCTCACCTCAAGAAGAAAGGGCCGCCAGGCAGAAGCTTTCTCAGCAGTCCACTCTGTTTCCCCATTACCCTTGCTTCCGACGGCTTCCTCTCACCTGAAGAAGAAAGGGCCACCAGGCAGAAGCTGTCTCTGCCGTACACACTGTTTCCCCTTGATTTCAACAGCTGCCTCTCACCTGAAGAAGAAAGGGCCAGCGGGTAGAAGCTGTCTCTGCCATCCACACTGTTTCCCCTTTTCCCCTTGATTTCAACAGCTGCCTCTCACCTGAAGAAGAAAGGGCCACCAGGCAGAAGCTGTCTCAGTAGTCCACCCTGTTTCCTCTTTTCCCCTTGCTTCTAACAACTCCCTCTCACCTGAAGAAGAAAGGGCCACTGGGCAGAAGCTGTCTCTGCCGTCCACACTGTTTCCACTTTTCTCCTTGATGTCAACAGCTGCCTCTCACCTGAAGAAGAAAGGGCCGCCAGGCAGAAGCTTTCTCAGCAGTCCACTCTGTTTCCCCATCACCCTTGCTTCCGACGGCTTCCTCTCACCTGAAGAAGAAAGGGTCACCAGGCAGAAGCTGTCTGTGCCGTCTACACTGTTTCCCCTTTTCTCCTTGATTTCAACAGCTGCCTCTCACCGAAAGAAGAAAGGGCCACCAGGCAGAAGCTGTCTCTGCCGTCCACACTGTTTCCCCTTTTCCCCTTGATTTCGACAGCTGCCTCCAGGTAGAAGCTGTGTCGGCAGCTGACACTGTTTCTTCTTTTACCCTTGCTTTCGACAGCTGCCTCTCACCTGAAGAAGAAAGGGCCACTAGGCAGAAGCTGTCTCTGCAGTCCACACTGTTTCCCCTTTTCCCCTTGATTTCAACAGCTGCCTCTCACCTGAAGAAGAAAGGGCCACCTGGCAGAAGCTGTCTCAGCAGTCCACGCTGTTTCAGCATCACCCTTGCTTCCGACGGCTCTCTCTCACCTGAAGAAGAAAGGGCCACCAGGCAGAAGCTGTCTCTGCCGTCCACACTGTTTCCCCCTTTTCCCCTTGATTTCAACAGCTGCCTCTCACCTGAAGAAGAAAGGGCCACCAGGCAAAAGCTGTCTCAGTAGTGCACCCTGTTTCCTCTTTTCCCCTTGATTTCAACAGCTGCCTCTCACCTGAAGAAGAAAGGGCCACCAGGCAGAAGCTGTCTCAGCAGTCCACGCTGTTTCAGCATTACCCTTGCTTCCGACGGCTCCCTCTCACCTGAAGAAGAAAGGGCCACCAGGCAAAAGCTGTCTCGGCCGTCCACACTGTTTCCCCTTTTCCCCTTGATTTCAACAGCTGCCTCTCACCTGAATAAGAAAGGGCCACCAGGCAGAAGCTGTCTCAGCAGTCCACGCTGTTTCAGCATTACCCTTGCTTCCGACGGCTCCCTCTCACCTGAAGAAGAAAGGGCCACCAGGTAGAAGCTGTCTCTGCCGTCCACACTGTTTCCCCTTTTCCCCTTGATTTCAACAGCTGCCTCTCACCTGAAGAAGAAAGGGCCACCAGGCAGAAGCTGTCTCAGTAGTCCACCCTGTTTCCTCTTTTCCCCTTGCTTCTGACAGTCCCTCTCACCTGAAGAAGAAAGGGCCAGCGGGTAGAAGCTGTCTCTGCCGTCCACACTGTTTCCCCTTTTCCCCTTGATTTCAACAGCTGCTTCTCACCTGAAGAAGAAAGGGCCACCAGGCAGAAGCTGTCTCTGCCATCCACATTGTTTCCCCTTTTCCCCTTGATTTCAACAGCTGCCTCTCACCTCAAGAAGAAAGGGCCGCCAGGCAGAAGCTTTCTCAGCAGTCCACTCTGTTTCCCCATTACCCTTGCTTCCGACGGTTTCCTCTCACTTGAAGAAGAAAGGGCCACCAGGCAGAAGCTGTCTCTACCGTCCACACTGGTTCCCCTTGATTTCAACAGCTGCCTCTCACCTGAAGAAGAAAGGGCCACCAGGCAGAAACTGTCTCAGCAGTCCACGCTGTTTCCCCATTACCCTTGCTTCGACGGCTCCCTCTCACCTGAAGAAGAAAGGGCCACCAGGCAGAAGCTGTCTCTGCGGTCCACACTGTTTCCGCCTTTTCCCCTTGATTTCAACAGCTGCCTCTCACCTGAGAAAGAAAGGGCCACCAGGCAGAAGCTGTCTCTGCCATCCACATTGTTTCCCCTTTTCTCCTTGATTTCAACAGCTGCCTCTCACCTGAAGAAGAAAGGGCCACCAGGCAGAAGCTGTCTCAGCAGTCCACGCTGTTTCAGCATTACCCTTGCTTCCGACGGCTCCCTCTCACCTGAAGAAGAAAGGGCCACCAGGTAGAAGCTGTCTCTGCTGTCCACACTGTTTCCCCTTTTCCCCTTGATTTCAACAGCTGCCTCTAACCTGAAGAAGAAAGGGCCACCAGGCAGAAGCTGTCTCAGTAGTCCACCCTGTTTCCTCTTTTCCCCTTGCTTCTGACAGCTCCCTCTCACCTGAAGAAGAAAGGGCCAGCGGGTAGAAGCTGTCTCTGCCGTCCACACTGTTTCCCCTTTTCCCCTTGATTTCAACAGCTGCTTCTCACCTGAAGAAGAAAGGGCCACCAGGCAGAAGCTGTCTCTGCCATCCACATTGTTTCTCCTTTTCCCCTTGATTTCAACAGCTGCCTCTCACCTCAAGAAGAAAGGGCCGCCAGGCAGAAGCTTTCTCAGCAGTCCACTATGTTTCCCCATTACCCTTGCTTCCGACGGTTTCCTCTCACTTGAAGAAGAAAGGGCCACCAGGCAGAAGCTGTCTCTACCGTCCACACTAGTTCCCCTTGATTTCAACAGCTGCCTCTCACCTGAAGAAGAAAGGGCCACCAGGCAGAAGCTGTCTCAGCAGTCCACGCTGTTTCCCCATTACCCTTGCTTCGACGGCTCCCTCTCACCTGAAGAAGAAAGGGCCACCAGGCAGAAGCTGTCTCTGCCGTCCACACTGTTTCCGCCTTTTCCCCTTGATTTCAACAGCTGCCTCTCACCTGAGGAAGAAAGGGCCACCAGGCAGAAGCTGTCTCTGCTATCCACATTGTTTCCCATTTTCTCCTTGATTTCAACAGCTGCCTCTCACCTCAAGAAGAAAGGGCCGCCAGGCAGAAGCTTTCTCAGCAGTCCACTCTGTTTCCCCATTACCGTTGCTTCCGACGGCTTCCTCACACCTGAAAAAGAAAGGGCCACCAGGCAGAAGCTGGGTGTGCCGTCCACACTGTTTCCCCTTTTCTCCTTGATTTCAACAGCTGCCTCTCACCTAAAGAAGAAAGGGCCACCAGGCAGAAGCTGTCTCTGCCGTCCACACTGTTTCCCCTTTTCCCCTTGATTTCGACAGCTGCCTCCGGGCAGAAGCTGTCTCAGAAGCTGACACTGTTTCTTCTTTTACCCTTGCTTTCGACAGCTGCCTCTCACCTGAAGAAGAAAGGGCCACCAGGCAGAAGCTGTCTCTGCCGTCCACACTGTTTCCCCTTTTCCCCTTGATTTCAACAGCTGCCTCTCACCTGAAGAAGAAAGGGCCACCAGGCAGAAGCTGTCTCAGCAGTCCACGCTGTTTCAGCATTACCCTTGCTTCCGACACTCCCTCTCACCTGAAGAAGAATGGGCCACCAGGCAGAAGCTGTCTCGGCCGTCCACACTGTTTCCCCTTTTCCCCTTGATTTCAACACCTGCCTCTCACCTGAAGAAGAAAGGGCCCCCAGGCAGAAGCTGTCTCAGTAGTCCACCCGGTTTCCTCTTTTCCCGTTGCTTCTGACAGCTCCCTCTCACCTGAAGAAGAAAGGGCCAGCGGGTAGAAGCTGTCTCTGCCCTCCACACTGTTTCCCCTTTTCCCCTTGATTTCAACAGCTGCCTCTCACCTGAAGAAGAAAGGGCCACCAGGCAGAAGCTGTCTCTGTCATCCACATTGTTTCCCCTTTTCCCCTTGATTTCAACAGCTGCCTCTCATCTCAAGAAGAAAGGGCCGCCAGGCAGAAGCTTTCTCAGCAGTCCACTCTGTTTCCCCATTACAATTGCTTCCGACAGCTTCGTCTCACCTGAAGAAGAAAGTGCCACCAGGCAGAAGCTGTCTCTGCCGTACACATTGTTTCCCCTTGATTTCAACAGCTGCCTCTCACCTGAAGAAGAAAGGGCCAGCGGGTAGAAGCTGTCTCTGCCGTCCACACTGTTTCCCATTTTCCCCTTGATTTCAACAGCTGCCTCTCACCTGAAGAAGAAAGGGCCACCAGGAAGAAGCTGTCTCAGTAGTCCACCCTGTTTCCTCTTTTCCCCTTGCTACTAACAACTCCCTCTCACCTGAAGAAGAAAGGGCCACTGGGCAGAAGCTGTCTCTGCCGTCCACACTGTTTCCACTTTTCTCCTTGATGTCAACAGCTGCCTCTCACCTGAAGAAGAAAGGGCCGCCAGGCAGAAGCTTTCTCAGCAGTCCACTCTGTTTCTCCATCACCCTGCTTCCGACGGCTTCCTCTCACCTGAAGAAGAAAGGGTCACCAGGCAGAAGCTGTCTGTGCCGTCTACACTGTTTCCCCTTTTCTCCTTGATTTCAACAGCTGCCTCTCACCCAAAGAAGAAAGGGCCACCAGGCAGAAGCTGTCTCTGCCGTCCACACTGTTTCCCCTTTTCCCCTTGATTTCGACAGCTGCCTCCAGGTAGAAGCTGTCTCGGCAGCTGACACTGTTTCTTCTTTTACCCTTGCTTTCGACAGCTGCCTCTCACCTGAAGAAGAAAGGGCCACTAGGCAGAAGCTGTCTCTGCAGTCCACACTGTTTCCCCTTTTCCCCTTGATTTCAACAGCTGCCTCTCACCTGAAGAAGAAAGGGCCACCTGGCAGAAGCTGTCTCAGCAGTCCACGCTGTTTCAGCATCACCCTTGCTTCCGACGGCTCTCTCTCACCTGAAGAAGAAAGGGCCACCAGGCAGAAGCTGTCTCTGCCGTCCACACTGTTTCCCCCTTTTCCCCTTGATTTCAACAGCTGCCTCTCACCTGAAGAAGAAAGGGCCACCAGGCAAAAGCTGTCTCAGTAGTGCACCCTGTTTCCTCTTTTCCCCTTGATTTCAACAGCTGCCTCTCACCTGAAGAAGAAAGGGCCACCAGGCAGAAGCTGTCTCAGCAGTCCACGCTGTTTCAGCATTACCCTTGCTTCCGACGGCTCCCTCTCACCTGAAGAAGAAAGGGCCACCAGGCAAAAGCTGTCTCGGCCTTCCACACTGTTTCCCCTTTTCCCCTTGATTTCAACACCTGCCTCTCACCTGAAGAAGAAAGAGCCCCCAGGCAGAAGCTGTCTCAGTAGTCCACCCTGTTTCCTCTTTTCCCCTTGCTTCTGACAGCTCCCTCTCACCTGAAGAAGAAAGGGTCACCAGGCAGAAGCTGTCTCTACCATCCACATTGTTTCCCCTTTTCCCCTTGATTTCAACAGCTGCCTCTCACCTCAAGAAGAAAGGGCCGCCAGGCAGAAGCTTTCTCAGCAGTCCACTCTGTTTCCCCATTACCCTTGCTTCCGACGGCTTCCTCTCACCTGAAGAAGAAAGGGCCACCAGGCAGAAGCTGTCACTGCCGTACACACTGTTTCCCCTTGATTTCAACAGCTGCCTCTCACCTGAGGAAGAAAGGGCCACCAGGCAAAAGCTGTCTCAGCAGTCCACGCTGTTTCCCCATTACCCTTACTTCGACGGCTTCCTCTCATCTGAAGAAGAAAGGGCCTCCAGGCAGAAGCTGTCTTTGCCGTCCACACTGTTTCCCCTTTTCTCCTTGATTTCAACAGCTGCCTCTCACCTGAAGAAGAAAGGACCACCAGGAAGAAGCTGTCTCTGCCGTCCACACTGTTTCCCCTTTTCCCCTTGATTGCAACAGCTGCCTCTCACCTGAAGAAGAAAGGGCCCCCAGGCAGAAACTGTCTCAGTAGTCCACCCTGTTTCCTCTTTTCCCCTTGCTTCTGACAGCTCCCTCTCACCTGAAGAAGAAAGGGCCAGTGGGTAGAAGCTGTCTCTGCCGTCCACACTGTTTCCACTTTTCCCCTTGATTTCAACAGCTGCCTCTTACCTGAAGAAGAAAGGGTCACCAGGCAGAAGCTGTCTCTACCATCCACATTGTTTCCCCTTTTCCCCTTGATTTCAACAGCTGCCTCTCACCTCAAGAAGAAAGGGCCGCCAGGCAGAAGCTTTCTCAGCAGTCCACTCTGTTTCCCCATTACCCTTGCTTCCGACGGCTTCCTCTCACCTGAAGAAGAAAGGGCCACCAGGCAGAAGCTGTCTCTACCGTACACACTGTTTCCCCTTGATTTCAACAGCTGCCTCTCACCTGAGGAAGAAAGGGCCACCAGGCAGAAGCTGTCTCAGCAGTCCACGCTGTTTCCCCATTACCCTTACTTCGACGGCTTCCTCTCATCTGAAGAAGAAAGGGCCTCCAGGCAGAAGCTGTCTTTGCCGTCCACACTGTTTCCCCTTTTCTCCTTGATTTCAACAGCTGCCTCTCACCTGAAGAAGAAAGGGCCACCAGGCAGAAGCTGTCTCAGCAGTCCACGCTGTTTCAGCATTACCCTTGCTTCCGACGGCTCCCTCTCACCTGAAGAAGAAAGGGCCACCAGGTAGAAGCTGTCTCTGCTGTCCACACTGTTTCCCCTTTTCCCCTTGATTTCAACAGCTGCCTCTCACCTGAAGAAGAAAGGGCCGCCAGGCAGAAGCTGTCTCAGTAGTCCACCCTGTTTCCTCTTTTCCCCTTGCTTCTGACAGCTCCCTCTCACCTGAAGAAGAAAGGGCCAGCGGGTAGAAGCTGTCTCTGCCGTCCACACTGTTTCCCCTTTTCCCCTTGATTTCAACAGCTGCTTCTCACCTGAAGAAGAAAGGGCCACCAGGCAGAAGCTGTCTCTGCCATCCACATTGTTTCTCCTTTTCCCCTTGATTTCAACAGCTGCCTCTCACCTCAAGAAGAAAGGGCCGCCAGGCAGAAGCTTTCTCAGCAGTCCACTATGTTTCCCCATTACCCTTGCTTCCGACGGTTTCCTCTCACTTGAAGAAGAAAGGGCCACCAGGCAGAAGCTGTCTCTACCGTCCACACTAGTTCCCCTTGATTTCAACAGCTGCCTCTCACCTGAAGAAGAAAGGGCCACCAGGCAGAAGCTGTCTCAGCAGTCCACGCTGTTTCCCCATTACCCTTGCTTCGACGGCTCCCTCTCACCTGAAGAAGAAAGGGCCACCAGGCAGAAGCTGTCTCTGCCGTCCACACTGTTTCCGCCTTTTCCCCTTGATTTCAACAGCTGCCTCTCACCTGAGGAAGAAAGGGCCACCAGGCAGAAGCTGTCTCTGCTATTCACATTGTTTCCCCTTTTCTCCTTGATTTCAACAGCTGCCTCTCACCTCAAGAAGAAAGGGCCGCCAGGCAGAAGCTTTCTCAGCAGTCCACTCTGTTTCCCCATTACCGTTGCTTCCGACGGCTTCCTCACACCTGAAAAAGAAAGGGCCACCAGGCAGAAGCTGGGTGTGCCGTCCACACTGTTTCCCCTTTTCTCCTTGATTTCAACAGCTGCCTCTCACCTAAAGAAGAAAGGGCCACCAGGCAGAAGCTGTCTCTGCCGTCCACACTGTTTCCCCTTTTCCCCTTGATTTCGACAGCTGCCTCCGGGCAGAAGCTGTCTCGGAAGCTGACACTGTTTCTTCTTTTACCCTTGCTTTCGACAGCTGCCTCTCACCTGAAGAAGAAAGGGCCACCAGGCAGAAGCTGTGTCTGCCGTCCACACTGTTTCCCGCTTTTCCCCTTGATTTCAACAGCTGCCTCTCACCTGAAGAAGAAAGGGCCACCAGGCAGAAGCTGTCTCAGCAGTCCATGCTGTTTCAGCATTACCCTTGCTTCCGACACTCCCTCTCACCTGAAGAAGAAAGGGCCACCAGGCAGAAGCTGTCTCGGCCGTCCACACTGTTTCCCCTTTTCCCCTTGATTTTAACACCTGCCTCTCACCTGAAGAAGAAAGGGCCCCCAGGCAGAAGCTGTCTCAGTAGTCCACCCGGTTTCCTCTTTTCCCGTTGCTTCTGACAGCTCCCTCTCACCTGAAGAAGAAAGGGCCAGCGGGTAGAAGCTGTCTCTGCCGTCCACACTGTTTCCCCTTTTCCCCTTGATTTCAACAGCTGCCTCTCACCTGAAGAAGAAAGGGCCACCAGGCAGAAGCTGTCTCTGTCATCCACATTGTTTCCCCTTTTCCCCTTGATTTCAACAGCTGCCTCTCACCTCAAGAAGAAAGGGCCGCCAGGCAGAAGCTTTCTCAGCAGTCCACTCTGTTTCCCCATTACCCTTGCTTCCGACGGCTTCCTCTCACCTGAAGAAGAAAGGGCCACCAGGCAGAAGCTGTCTCTGCCGTACACATTGTTTCCCCTTGATTTCAACAGCTGCCTCTCACCTGAAGAAGAAAGGGCCAGCGGGTAGAAGCTGTCTCTGCCGTCCACACTGTTTCCCCTTTTCCCCTTGATTTCAACAGCTGCCTCTCACCTGAAGAAGAAAGGGCCACCAGGCAGAAGCTGTCTCAGTAGTCCACCCTGTTTCCTCTTTTCCCGTTGCTTCTAACAACTCCCTCTCACCTGAAGAAGAAAGGGCCACTGGGCAGAAGCTGTCTCTGCCGTCCACACTGTTTCCACTTTTCTCCTTGATGTCAACAGCTGCCTCTCACCTGAAGAAGAAAGGGCCGCCAGGCAGAAGCTTTCTCAGCAGTCCACTCCGTTTCCCCATCACCCTTGCTTCCGACGGCTTCCTCTCACCTGAAGAAGAAAGGGTCACCAGGCAGAAGCTGTCTGTGCCGTCTACACTGTTTCCCCTTTTCTCCTTGATTTCAACAGCTGCCTCTCACCCAAAGAAGAAAGGGCCACCAGGCAGAAGCTGTCTCTGCCGTCCACACTGTTTCCCCTTTTCCCCTTGATTTCGACAGCTGCCTCCAGGTAGAAGCTGTCTCGGCAGCTGACATTGTTTCTTCTTTTACCCTTGCTTTCGACAGCTGCCACTCACATCAAGAAGAAAGGGCCACTAGGCAGAAGCTGTCTCTGCAGTCCACACTGTTTCCCCTTTTCCCCTTGATTTCAACAGCTGCCTCTCACCTGAAGAAGAAAGGGCCACCTGGCAGAAGCTGTCTCAGCAGTCCACGCTGTTTCAGCATCACCCTTGCTTCCGACGGCTCTCTCTCACCTGAAGAAGAAAGGGCCACCAGGCAGAAGCTGTCTCTGCCGTCCACACTGTTTCCCCCTTTTCCCCTTGATTTCAACAGCTGCCTCTCACCTGAAGAAGAAAGGGCCACCAGGCAAAAGCTGTCTCAGTAGTGCACCCTGTTTCCTCTTTTCCCCTTGATTTCAACAGCTGCCTCTCACCTGAAGAAGAAAGGGCCACCAGGCAGAAGCTGTCTCAGCAGTCCACGCTGTTTCAGCATTACCCTTGCTTCCGACGGCTCCCTCTCACCTGAAGAAGAAAGGGCCACCAGGCAAAAGCTGTCTCGGCCTTCCACACTGTTTCCCCTTTTCCCCTTGATTTCAACTTCTGCCTCTCACCTATAGAAGAAAGAGCCCCCAGGCAGAAGCTGTCTCAGTAGTCCACCCTGTTTCCTCTTTTCCCCTTGCTTCTGACAGCTCCCTCTCACCTGAAGAAGAAAGGGTCACCAGGCAGAAGCTGTCTCTACCATCCACATTGTTTCCCCTTTTCCCCTTGATTTCAACAGCTGCCTCTCAACTCAAGAAGAAAGGGCCGCCAGGCAGAAGCTTTCTCAGCAGTCCACTCTGTTTCCCCATTACCCTTGCTTCCGACGGCTTCCTCTCACCTGAAGAAGAAAGGGCCACCAGGCAGAAGCTGTCTCTGCCGTACACACTGTTTCCCCTTGATTTCAACAGCTGCCTCTCACCTGAGGAAGAAAGGGCCACCAGGCAGAAGCTGTCTCAGCAGTCCACGCTGTTTCCCCATTACCCTTACTTCGACGGCTTCCTCTCATCTGAAGAAGAAAGGGCCTCCAGGCAGAAGCTGTCTTTGCCGTCCACACTGTTTCCCCTTTTCTCCTTGATTTCAACAGCTGCCTCTCACCTGAAGAAGAAAGGGCCACCAGGAAGAAGCTGTCTCTGCCGTCCACACTGTTTCCCCTTTTCCCCTTGATTACAACAGCTGCCTCTCACCTGAAGAAGAAAGGGCCACCAGGCAGAAGCTGTCTCAGCAGTCCACGCTGTTTCAGAATTACCCTTGCTTCCGACGGCTCCCTCTCACCTGAAGAAGAAAGGGCCACCAGGTAGAAGCTGTCTCTGCTGTCCACACTGTTTTCCCTTTTCCCCTTGATTTCAACAGCTGCCTCTCACCTGAAGAAGAAAGGGCCACCAGGCAGAAGCTGTCTCAGTAGTCCACCCTGTTTCCTCTTTTCCCCTTGCTTCTGACAGCTCCCTCTCACCTGAAGAAGAAAGGGCCAGCGGGTAGAAGCTGTCTCTGCCGTCCACACTGTTTCCCCTTTTCCCCTTGATTTCAACAGCTGCTTCTCACCTGAAGAAGAAAGGGCCACCAGGCAGAAGCTGTCTCTGCCATCCACATTGTTTCTCCTTTTCCCCTTGATTTCAACAGCTGCCTCTCACCTCAAGAAGAAAGGGACGCCAGGCAGAAGCTTTCTCAGCAGTCCACTCTGTTTCCCCATTACCCTTGCTTCCGACGGTTTCCTCTCACTTGAAGAAGAAAGGGCCACCAGGCAGAAGCTGTCTCTACTGTCCACACTGGTTCCCCTTGATTTCAACAGCTGCCTCTCACCTGAAGAAGAAAGGGCCACCAGGCAGAAGCTGTCTCAGCAGTCCACGCTGTTTCCCCATTACCCTTACTTCGACGGCTTCCTCTCATCTGAAGAAGAAAGGGCCTCCAGGCAGAAGCTGTCTTTGCCGTCCACACTGTTTCCCCTTTTCTCCTTGATTTCAACAGCTGCCTCTCACCTGAAGAAGAAAGGGCCACCAGGCAGAAGCTGTCTCAGCAGTCCACTCTGTTTCCCCATCACCCTTGCTTCCGACGGCTTCCTCTCACCTGAAGAAGAAAGGGTCACCAGGCAGAAGCTGTCTGTGCCGTCTACACTGTTTCCCCTTTTCTCCTTGATTTCAACAGCTGCCTCTCACCCAAAGAAGAAAGGGCCACCAGGCAGAAGCTGTCTCTGCCGTCCACACTGTTTCCCCTTTTCCCCTTGATTTCGACAGCTGCCTCCAGGTAGAAGCTGTCTCGGCAGCTGACATTGTTTCTTCTTTTACCCTTGCTTTCGACAGCTGCCTCTCACCTCAAGAAGAAAGGGCCACTAGGCAGAAGCTGTCTCTGCAGTCCACACTGTTTCCCCTTTTCCCCTTGATTTCAACAGCTGCCTCTCACCTGAAGAAGAAAGGGCCACCTGGCAGAAGCTGTCTCAGCAGTCCACGCTGTTTCAGCATCACCCTTTCTTCCGACGGCTCTCTCTCACCTGAAGAAGAAAGGGCCACCAGGCAGAAGCTGTCTCTGCCGTCCACACTGTTTCCCCCTTTTCCCCTTGATTTCAACAGCTGCCTCTCACCTGAAGAAGAAAGGGCCACCAGGCAAAAGCTGTCTCAGTAGTGCACCCTGTTTCCTCTTTTCCCCTTGATTTCAACAGCTGCCTCTCACCTGAAGAAGAAAGGGCCACCAGGCAGAAGCTGTCTCAGCAGTCCACGCTGTTTCAGCATTACCCTTGCTTCCGACGGCTCCCTCTCACCTGAAGAAGAAAGGGCCACCAGGCAAAAGCTGTCTCGGCCTTCCACACTGTTTCCCCTTTTCCCCTTGATTTCAACTTCTGCCTCTCACCTGAAGAAGAAAGAGCCCCCAGGCAGAAGCTGTCTCAGTAGTCCACCCTGTTTCCTCTTTTCCCCTTGCTTCTGACAGCTCCCTCTCACCTGAAGAAGAAAGGGTCACCAGGCAGAAGCTGTCTCTACCATCCACATTGTTTCCCCTTTTCGCCCTGATTTCAACAGCTGCCTCTCAACTCAAGAAGAAAGGGCCGCCAGGCAGAAGCTTTCTCAGCAGTCCACTCTGTTTCCCCATTACCCTTGCTTCCGACGGCTTCCTCTCACCTGAAGAAGAAAGGGCCACCAGGCAGAAGCTGTCTCTGCCGTACACACTGTTTCCCCTTGATTTCAACAGCTGCCTCTCACCTGAGGAAGAAAGGGCCACCAGGCAGAAGCTGTCTCAGCAGTCCACGCTGTTTCCCCATTACCCTTACTTCGACGGCTTCCTCTCATCTGAAGAAGAAAGGGCCTCCAGGCAGAAGCTGTCTTTGCCGTCCACACTGTTTCCCCTTTTCTCCTTGATTTCAACAGCTGCCTCTCACCTGAAGAAGAAAGGGCCACCAGGAAGAAGCTGTCTCTGCCGTCCACACTGTTTCCCCTTTTCCCCTTGATTACAACAGCTGCCTCTCACCTGAAGAAGAAAGGGCCACCAGGCAGAAGCTGTCTCAGCAGTCCACGCTGTTTCAGCATTACCCTTGCTTCCGACGGCTCCCTCTCACCTGAAGAAGAAAGGGCCACCAGGTAGAAGCTGTCTCTGCTGTCCACACTGTTTTCCCTTTTCCCCTTGATTTCAACAGCTGCCTCTCACCTGAAGAAGAAAGGGCCACCAGGCAGAAGCTGTCTCAGTAGTCCACCCTGTTTCCTCTTTTCCCCTTGCTTCTGACAGCTCCCTCTCACCTGAAGAAGAAAGGGCCAGCGGGTAGAAGCTGTCTCTGCCGTCCACACTGTTTCCCCTTTTCCCCTTGATTTCAACAGCTGCTTCTCACCTGAAGAAGAAAGGGCCACCAGGCAGAAGCTGTCTCTGCCATCCACATTGTTTCTCCTTTTCCCCTTGATTTCAACAGCTGCCTCTCACCTCAAGAAGAAAGGGACGCCAGGCAGAAGCTTTCTCAGCAGTCCACTCTGTTTCCCCATTACCCTTGCTTCCGACGGTTTCCTCTCACTTGAAGAAGAAAGGGCCACCAGGCAGAAGCTGTCTCTACTGTCCACACTGGTTCCCCTTGATTTCAACAGCTGCCTCTCACCTGAAGAAGAAAGGGCCACCAGGCAGAAGCTGTCTCAGCAGTCCACGCTGTTTCCCCATTACCCTTACTTCGACGGCTTCCTCTCATCTGAAGAAGAAAGGGCCTCCAGGCAGAAGCTGTCTTTGCCGTCCACACTGTTTCCCCTTTTCTCCTTGATTTCAACAGCTGCCTCTCACCTGAAGAAGAAAGGGCCACCAGGCAGAAGCTGTCTCAGCAGTCCACGCTGTTTCAGCATTACCCTTGCTTCCGACGGCTCCCTCTCACCTGAAGAAGAAAGGGCCACCAGGTAGAAGCTGTCTCTGCTGTCCACACTGTTTCCCCTTTTCCCCTTGATTTCAACAGCTGCCTCTCACCTGAAGAAGAAAGGGCCACCAGGCAGAAGCTGTCTCAGTAGTCCACCCTGTTTCCTCTTTTCCCCTTGCTTCTGACAGCTCCCTCTCACCTGAAGAAGAAAGGGCCAGCGGGTAGAAGCTGTCTCTGCCGTCCACACTGTTTCCCCTTTTCCCCTTGATTTCAACAGCTGCTTCTCACCTGAAGAAGAAAGGGCCACCAGGCAGAAGCTGTCTCTGCCATCCACATTGTTTCTCCTTTTCCCCTTGATTTCAACAGCTGCCTCTCACCTCAAGAAGAAAGGGCCGCCAGGCAGAAGCTTTCTCAGCAGTCCACTATGTTTCCCCATTACCCTTACTTCGTCGGCTTCCTCTCATCTGAAGAAGAAAGGGCCTCCAGGCAGAAGCTGTCTTTGCCGTCCACACTGTTTCCCCTTTTCTCCTTGATTTCAACAGCTGCCTCTCACCTGAAGAAGAAAGGGCCACCAGGCAGAAGCTGTCTCAGCAGTCCACGCTGTTTCAGCATTACCCTTGCTTCCGACGGCTCCCTCTCACCTGAAGAAGAAAGGGCCACCAGGTAGAAGCTGTCTCTGCTGTCCACACTGTTTCCCCTTTTCCCCTTGATTTCAACAGCTGCCTCTCACCTGAAGAAGAAAGGGCCGCCAGGCAGAAGCTGTCTCAGTAGTCCACCCTGTTTCCTCTTTTCCCCTTGCTTCTGACAGCTCCCTCTCACCTGAAGAAGAAAGGGCCAGCGGGTAGAAGCTGTCTCTGCCGTCCACACTGTTTCCCCTTTTCCCCTTGATTTCAACAGCTGCTTCTCACCTGAAGAAGAAAGGGCCACCAGGAAGAAGCTGTCTCTGCCATCCACATTGTTTCTCCTTTTCCCCTTGATTTCAACAGCTGCCTCTCACCTCAAGAAGAAAGGGCCGCCAGGCAGAAGCTTTCTCAGCAGTCCACTATGTTTCCCCATTACCCTTGCTTCCGACGGTTTCCTCTCACTTGAAGAAGAAAGGGCCACCAGGCAGAAGCTGTCTCTACCGTCCACACTAGTTCCCCTTGATTTCAACAGCTGCCTCTCACCTGAAGAAGAAAGGGCCACCAGGCAGAAGCTGTCTCAGCAGTCCACGCTGTTTCCCCATTACCCTTGCTTCGACGGCTCCCTCTCACCTGAAGAAGAAAGGGCCACCAGGCAGAAGCTGTCTCTGCCGTCCACACTGTTTCCGCCTTTTCCCCTTGATTTCAACAGCTGCCTCTCACCTGAGGAAGAAAGGGCCACCAGGCAGAAGCTGTCTCTGCTATTCACATTGTTTCCCCTTTTCTCCTTGATTTCAACAGCTGCCTCTCACCTCAAGAAGAAAGGGCCGCCAGGCAGAAGCTTTCTCAGCAGTCCACTCTGTTTCCTCATTACCGTTGCTTCCGACAGCTTCCTCACACCTGAAAAAGAAAGGGCCACCAGGCAGAAGCTGGGTGTGCCGTCCACACTGTTTCCCCTTTTCTCCTTGATTTCAACAGCTGCCTCTCACCTAAAGAAGAAAGGGCCACCAGGCAGAAGCTGTCTCTGCCGTCCACACTGTTTCCCCTTTTCCCCTTGATTTCGACAGCTGCCTCCGGGCAGAAGCTGTCTCGGAAGCTGACACTGTTTCTTCTTTTACCCTTGCTTTCGACAGCTGCCTCTCACCTGAAGAAGAAAGGGCCACCAGGCAGAAGCTGTGTCTGCCGTCCACACTGTTTCCCACTTTTCCCCTTGATTTCAACAGCTGCCTCTCACCTGAAGAAGAAAGGGCCACCAGGCAGAAGCTGTCTCAGCAGTCCATGCTGTTTCAGCATTACCCTTGCTTCCGACACTCCCTCTCACCTGAAGAAGAAAGGGCCACCAGGCAGAAGCTGTCTCGGCCGTCCACACTGTTTCCCCTTTTCCCCTTGATTTCAACACCTGCCTCTCACCTGAAGAAGAAAGGGCCCCCAGGCAGAAGCTGTCTCAGTAGTCCACCCGGTTTCCTCTTTTCCCGTTGCTTCTGACAGCTCCCTCTCACCTGAAGAAGAAAGGGCCAGCGGGTAGAAGCTGTCTCTGCCGTCCACACTGTTTCCCCTTTTCCCCTTGATTTCAACAGCTGCCTCTCACCTGAAGAAGAAAGGGCCACCAGGCAGAAGCTGTCTCTGTCATCCACATTGTTTCCCCTTTTCCCCTTGATTTCAACAGCTGCCTCTCACCTGAAGAAGAAAGGGCCAGCGGGTAGAAGCTGTCTCTGCCGTCCACACTGTTTCCCCTTTTCCCCTTGATTTCAACAGCTGCCTCTCACCTGAAGGAGAAAGGGCCACCAGGCAGAAGCTGTCTCAGTAGTCCACCCTGTTTCCTCTTTTCCCCTTGCTTCTAACAACTCCCTCTCACCTGAAGAAGAAAGGGCCACTGGGCAGAAGCTGTCTCTGCCGTCCACACTGTTTCCACTTTTCTCCTTGATGTCAACAGCTGCCTCTCACCTGAAGAAGAAAGGGCCGCCAGGCAGAAGCTTTCTCAGCAGTCCACTCTGTTTCCCCATCACCCTTGCTTCCGACGGCTTCCTCTCACCTGAAGAAGAAAGGGTCACCAGGCAGAAGCTGTCTGTGCCGTCTACACTGTTTCCCCTTTTCTCCTTGATTTCAACAGCTGCCTCTCACCCAAAGAAGAAAGGGCCACCAGGCAGAAGCTGTCTCTGCCGTCCACACTGTTTCCCCTTTTCCCCTTGATTTCGACAGCTGCCTCCAGGTAGAAGCTGTCTCGGCAGCTGACATTGTTTCTTCTTTTACCCTTGCTTTCGACAGCTGCCTCTCACCTCAAGAAGAAAGGGCCACTAGGCAGAAGCTGTCTCTGCAGTCCACACTGTTTCCCCTTTTCCCCTCTATTTCAACAGCTGCCTCTCACCTGAAGAAGAAAGGGCCACCTGGCAGAAGCTGTCTCAGCAGTCCACGCTGTTTCAGCATCACCCTTGCTTCCGACGGCTCTCTCTCACCTGAAGAAGAAAGGGCCACCAGGCAGAAGCTGTCTCTGCCGTCCACACTGTTTCCCCCTTTTCCCCTTGATTTCAACAGCTGCCTCTCACCTGAAGAAGAAAGGGCCACCAGGCAAAAGCTGTCTCAGTAGTGCACCCTGTTTCCTCTTTTCCCCTTGATTTCAACAGCTGCCTCTCACCTGAAGAAGAAAGGGCCACCAGGCAGAAGCTGTCTCAGCAGTCCACGCTGTTTCAGCATTACCCTTGCTTCCGACGGCTCCCTCTCACCTGAAGAAGAAAGGGCCACCAGGCAAAAGCTGTTGGGCCTTCCACACTGTTTCCCCTTTTCCCCTTGATTTCAACTTCTGCCTCTCACCTGAAGAAGAAAGAGCCCCCAGGCAGAAGCTGTCTCAGTAGTCCACCCTGTTTCCTCTTTTCCCCTTGCTTCTGACAGCTCCCTCTCACCTGAAGAAGAAAGGGTCACCAGGCAGAAGCTGTCTCTACCATCCACATTGTTTCCCCTTTTCCCCTTGATTTCAACAGCTGCCTCTCACCTCAAGAAGAAAGGGCCGCCAGGCAGAAGCTTTCTCAGTAGTCCACTCTGTTTCCCCATTACCCTTGCTTCCGACGGCTTCCTCTCACCTGAAGAAGAAAGGGCCACCAGGCAGAAGCTGTCTCTGCCGTACACACTGTTTCCCCTTGATTTCAACAGCTGCCTCTCACCTGAGGAAGAAAGGGCCACCAGGCAGAAGCTGTCTCAGCAGTCCACGCTGTTTCCCCATTACCCTTACTTCGACGGCTTCCTCTCATCTGAAGAAGAAAGGGCCTCCAGGCAGAAGCTGTCTTTGCCGTCCACACTGTTTCCCCTTTTCTCCTTGATTTCAACAGCTGCCTCTCACCTGAAGAAGAAAGGGCCACCAGGAAGAAGCTGTCTCTGCCGTCCACACTGTTTCCCCTTTTCCCCTTGATTACAACAGCTGCCTCTCACCTGAAGAAGAAAGGGCCACCAGGCAGAAGCTGTCTCAGCAGTCCACGCTGTTTCAGCATTACCCTTGCTTTCGACAGCTCCCTCTCACCTGAAGAAGAAAGGGCCACCAGGTAGAAGCTGTCTCTGCTGTCCACACTGTTTTCCCTTTTCCCCTTGATTTCAACAGCTGCCTCTCACCTGAAGAAGAAAGGGCCACCAGGCAGAAGCTGTCTCAGTAGTCCACCCTGTTTCCTCTTTTCCCCTTGCTTCTGACAGCTCCCTCTCACCTGAAGAAGAAAGTGCCAGCGGGTAGAAGCTGTCTCTGCCGTCCACACTGTTTCCCCTTTTCCCCTTGATTTCAACAGCTGCTTCTCACCTGAAGAAGAAAGGGCCACCAGGCAGAAGCTGTCTCTGCCATCCACATTGTTTCTCCTTTTCCCCTTGATTTCAACAGCTGCCTCTCACCTCAAGAAGAAAGGGACGCCAGGCAGAAGCTTTCTCAGCAGTCCACTCTGTTTCCCCATTACCCTTGCTTCCGACGGTTTCCTCTCACTTGAAGAAGAAAGGGCCACCAGGCAGAAGCTGTCTCTACTGTCCACACTGGTTCCCCTTGATTTCAACAGCTGCCTCTCACCTGAAGAAGAAAGGGCCACCAGGCAGAAGCTGTCTCAGCAGTCCACGCTGTTTCCCCATTACCCTTGCTTCGACGGCTCCCTCTCACCTGAAGAAGAAAGGGCCACCAGGCAGAAGCTGTCTCTGCCGTCCACACTATTTCCGCCTTTTCCTCTTGATTTCAACAGCTGCCTCTCACCTGAGGAAGAAAGGGCCACCAGGCAGAAGCTGTCTCTGCTATCCACATTGTTTCCCCTTTTCTCCTTGATTTCAACAGCTTCCTCTCACCTCAAGAAGAAAGGGCCGCCAGGCAGAAGCTTTCTCAGCAGTCCACTCTGTTTCCCCATTACCGTTGCTTCCGACGGCTTCCTCTCACCTGAAGAAGAAAGGGCCACCAGGCAGAAGCTGTCTCTGCCATCCACACTGTTTCCCCTTTTCCCCTTGATTTCAACAGCTGCCTCTCACCTGAAGAAGAAAGGGCCACCAGGCAGAAGTTGTCTCAGCAGTCCACACTGTTTCCCCATTACCCTTGCTTCGACGGCTCCCTCACACCTGAAGAAGAAAGGGCCACCAGGCAGAAGCTGTCTGTGCCGTCCACACTGTTTCCCCTTTTCTCCTTGATTTCAACAGCTGCCTCTCACCTGAAGAAGAAAGGGCCACCAGGCAGAAGCTGTCTCTGCTGTCCTCACTGTTTCCCCTTTTCCCCTTGATTTCGACAGCTGCCTCCGGGCAGAAGCTGTCTCAGAAGCAGACACTGTTTCTTCTTTTACCCTTTCTTTCGACAGCTGCCTCTCACCTGAAGAAGAAAGGGCCACCAGGCAGAAGCTGTCTCTGCCGTCCACACTGTTTCCCCTTTTCCCCTTGATTTCGACAGCTGCCTCCGGGCAGAAGCTGTCTCGGAAGCTGACACTGTTTCTTCTTTTACCCTTGCTTTCGACAGCTGCCTCTCCCCTTAAGAAGAAAGGGCCACCAGGCAGAAGCTGTCTCTGCCGTCCACACTGTTTCCCCTTTTCCCCTTGATTTCAACAGCTGCCTCTCACCTGAAGAAGAAAGGGCCACCAGGCAGAAGCTGTCTCAGCAGTCCACGCTGTTTCAGCATTACCCTTGCTTCCGACACTCCCTCTCACCTGAAGAAGAAAGGGCCACCAGGCAGAATCTGTCTCGGCCGTCCACACTGTTTCCCCTTTTCCCCTTGATTTCAACACCTGCCTCTCACCTGAAGAAGAAAGGGCCCCCAGGCAGAAGCTGTCTCAGTAGTCCACCCGGTTTCCTCTTTTCCCGTTGCTTCTGACAGCTCCCTCTCACCTGAAGAAGAAAGGGCCAGCGGGTAGAAGCTGTCTCTGCCGTCCACACTGTTTCCCCTTTTCCCCTTGATTTCAACAGCTGCCTCTCACCTGAAGAAGAAAGGGCCACCAGGCAGAAGCTGTCTCTGTCATCCACATTGTTTCCCCTTTTCCCCTTGATTTCAACAGCTGCCTCTCACCTCAAGAAGAAAGGGCCGCCAGGCAGAAGCTTTCTCAGCGTTCCACTCTGTTTCCCCATTACCCTTGCTTCCGACAGCTTCGTCTCACCTGAAGAAGAAAGGGCCACCAGGCAGAAGCTGTCTCTGCCGTACACATTGTTTCCCCTTGATTTCAACAGCTGCTTCTCACCTGAAGAAGAAAGGGCCAGCGGGTAGAAGCTGTCTCTGCCGTCCACACTGTTTCCCATTTTCCCCTTGATTTCAACAGCTGCCTCTCACCTGAAGAAGAAAGGGCCGCCAGGCAGAAGCTTTCTCAGCAGTCCACTCTGTTTCCCCATCACCCTTGCTTCCGACGGCTTCCTCTCACCTGAAGAAGAAAGGGTCACCAGGCAGAAGCTGTCTGTGCCGTCTACACTGTTTCCCCTTTTCTCCTTGATTTCAACAGCTGCCTCTCACCCAAAGAAGAAAGGGCCACCAGGCAGAAGCTGTCTCTGCCGTCCACACTGTTTCCCCTTTTCCCCTTGATTTCGACAGCTGCCTCCAGGTAGAAGCTGTCTCGGCAGCTGACACTGTTTCTTCTTTTACCCTTGCTTTCGACAGCTGCCTCTCACCTGAAGAAGAAAGGGCCACTAGGCAGAAGCTGTCTCTGCAGTCCACACTGTTTCCCCTTTTCCCTTGATTTCAACAGCTGCCTCTTACCTGAAGAAGAAAGGGCCACCTGGCAGAAGCTGTCTCAGCAGTCCACGCTGTTTCAGCATCACCCTTGCTTCCAACGGCTCTCTCTCACCTGAAGAAGAAAGGGCCACCAGGCAGAAGCTGTCTCTGCCGTCCACACTGTTTCCCCCTTTTCCCCTTGATTTCAACAGCTGCCTCTCACCTGAAGAAGAAAGGGCCACCAGGCAAAAGCTGTCTCAGTAGTGCACCCTGTTTCCTCTTTTCCCCTTGATTTCAACAGCTGCCTCTCACCTGAAGAAGAAAGGGCCACCAGGCAGAAGCTGTCTCAGCAGTCCACGCTGTTTCAGCATTACCCTTGCTTCCGACGGCTCCCTCTCACCTGAAGAAGAAAGGGCCACCAGGCAAAAGCTGTCTCGGCCTTCCACACTGTTTCCCCTTTTCCCCTTGATTTCAACACCTGCCTCTCACCTGAAGAAGAAAGAGCCCCCAGGCAGAAGCTGTCTCAGTAGTCCACCCTGTTTCCTCTTTTCCCCTTGCTTCTGACAGCTCCCTCTCACCTGAAGAAGAAAGGGTCACCAGGCAGAAGCTGTCTCTACCATCCACATTGTTTCCCCTTTTCCCCTTGATTTCAACAGCTGCCTCTCACCTCAAGAAGAAAGGGCCGCCAGGCAGAGGCTTTCTCAGCAGTCCACTCTGTTTCCCCATTACCCTTGCTTCCGACGGCTTCCTCTCACCTGAAGAAGAAAGGGCCACCAGGCAGAAGCTGTCTCTGCCGTACACACTGTTTCCCCTTGATTTCAACAGCTGCCTCTCACCTCAAGAAGAAAGGGCCGCCAGGCAGAAGCTTTCTCAGCAGTCCACTCTGTTTCCCCATTACCCTTGCTTCCGACGGCTTCCTCTCACCTGAAGAAGAAAGGGCCACCAGGCAGAAGCTGTCTCTGCCGTACACACTGTTTCCCCTTGATTTCAACAGCTGCCTCTCACCTGAGGAAGAAAGGGCCACCAGGCAGAAGCTGTCTCAGCAGTCCACGCTGTTTCCCCATTACCCTTACTTCGACGGCTTCCTCTCATCTGAAGAAGAAAGGGCCTCCAGGCAGAAGCTGTCTTTGCCGTCCACACTGTTTCCCCTTTTCTCCTTGATTTCAACAGCTGCCTCTCACCTGAAGAAGAAAGGGCCACCAGGAAGAAGCTGTCTCTGCCGTCCACACTGTTTCCCCTTTTCCCCTTGATTACAACAGCTGCCTCTCACCTGAAGAAGAAAGGGCCACCAGGCAGAAGCTGTCTCAGCAGTCCACGCTGTTTCAGCATTACCCTTGCTTTCGACAGCTCCCTCTCA
The DNA here is from genome assembly GCF_040938575.1 of Ambystoma mexicanum. Classification (NCBI taxonomy): domain Eukaryota; kingdom Metazoa; phylum Chordata; class Amphibia; order Caudata; family Ambystomatidae; genus Ambystoma; species Ambystoma mexicanum. Next base: position 1,078,383,894 of record NC_090936.1, on the reverse strand, counting down.
CCTGAAGAAGAAAGGGCCACCAGGTAGAAGCTGTCTCTGCTGTCCACACTGTTTTCCCTTTTCCCCTTGATTTCAACAGCTGCCTCTCACCTGAAGAAGAAAGGGCCACCAGGCAGAAGCTGTCTCAGTAGTCCACCCTGTTTCCTCTTTTCCCCTTGCTTCTGACAGCTCCCTCTCACCTGAAGAAGAAAGTGCCAGCGGGTAGAAGCTGTCTCTGCCGTCCACACTGTTTCCCCTTTTCCCCTTGATTTCAACAGCTGCTTCTCACCTGAAGAAGAAAGGGCCACCAGGCAGAAGCTGTCTCTGCCATCCACATTGTTTCTCCTTTTCCCCTTGATTTCAACAGCTGCCTCTCACCTCAAGAAGAAAGGGACGCCAGGCAGAAGCTTTCTCAGCAGTCCACTCTGTTTCCCCATTACCCTTGCTTCCGACGGTTTCCTCTCACTTGAAGAAGAAAGGGCCACCAGGCAGAAGCTGTCTCTACTGTCCACACTGGTTCCCCTTGATTTCAACAGCTGCCTCTCACCTGAAGAAGAAAGGGCCACCAGGCAGAAGCTGTCTCAGCAGTCCACGCTGTTTCCCCATTACCCTTGCTTCGACGGCTCCCTCTCACCTGAAGAAGAAAGGGCCACCAGGCAGAAGCTGTCTCTGCCGTCCACACTATTTCCGCCTTTTCCTCTTGATTTCAACAGCTGCCTCTCACCTGAGGAAGAAAGGGCCACCAGGCAGAAGCTGTCTCTGCTATCCACATTGTTTCCCCTTTTCTCCTTGATTTCAACAGCTTCCTCTCACCTCAAGAAGAAAGGGCCGCCAGGCAGAAGCTTTCTCAGCAGTCCACTCTGTTTCCCCATTACCGTTGCTTCCGACGGCTTCCTCTCACCTGAAGAAGAAAGGGCCACCAGGCAGAAGCTGTCTCTGCCATCCACACTGTTTCCCCTTTTCCCCTTGATTTCAACAGCTGCCTCTCACCTGAAGAAGAAAGGGCCACCAGGCAGAAGTTGTCTCAGCAGTCCACACTGTTTCCCCATTACCCTTGCTTCGACGGCTCCCTCACACCTGAAGAAGAAAGGGCCACCAGGCAGAAGCTGTCTGTGCCGTCCACACTGTTTCCCCTTTTCTCCTTGATTTCAACAGCTGCCTCTCACCTGAAGAAGAAAGGGCCACCAGGCAGAAGCTGTCTCTGCTGTCCTCACTGTTTCCCCTTTTCCCCTTGATTTCGACAGCTGCCTCCGGGCAGAAGCTGTCTCAGAAGCAGACACTGTTTCTTCTTTTACCCTTTCTTTCGACAGCTGCCTCTCACCTGAAGAAGAAAGGGCCACCAGGCAGAAGCTGTCTCTGCCGTCCACACTGTTTCCCCTTTTCCCCTTGATTTCGACAGCTGCCTCCGGGCAGAAGCTGTCTCGGAAGCTGACACTGTTTCTTCTTTTACCCTTGCTTTCGACAGCTGCCTCTCCCCTTAAGAAGAAAGGGCCACCAGGCAGAAGCTGTCTCTGCCGTCCACACTGTTTCCCCTTTTCCCCTTGATTTCAACAGCTGCCTCTCACCTGAAGAAGAAAGGGCCACCAGGCAGAAGCTGTCTCAGCAGTCCACGCTGTTTCAGCATTACCCTTGCTTCCGACACTCCCTCTCACCTGAAGAAGAAAGGGCCACCAGGCAGAATCTGTCTCGGCCGTCCACACTGTTTCCCCTTTTCCCCTTGATTTCAACACCTGCCTCTCACCTGAAGAAGAAAGGGCCCCCAGGCAGAAGCTGTCTCAGTAGTCCACCCGGTTTCCTCTTTTCCCGTTGCTTCTGACAGCTCCCTCTCACCTGAAGAAGAAAGGGCCAGCGGGTAGAAGCTGTCTCTGCCGTCCACACTGTTTCCCCTTTTCCCCTTGATTTCAACAGCTGCCTCTCACCTGAAGAAGAAAGGGCCACCAGGCAGAAGCTGTCTCTGTCATCCACATTGTTTCCCCTTTTCCCCTTGATTTCAACAGCTGCCTCTCACCTCAAGAAGAAAGGGCCGCCAGGCAGAAGCTTTCTCAGCGTTCCACTCTGTTTCCCCATTACCCTTGCTTCCGACAGCTTCGTCTCACCTGAAGAAGAAAGGGCCACCAGGCAGAAGCTGTCTCTGCCGTACACATTGTTTCCCCTTGATTTCAACAGCTGCTTCTCACCTGAAGAAGAAAGGGCCAGCGGGTAGAAGCTGTCTCTGCCGTCCACACTGTTTCCCATTTTCCCCTTGATTTCAACAGCTGCCTCTCACCTGAAGAAGAAAGGGCCGCCAGGCAGAAGCTTTCTCAGCAGTCCACTCTGTTTCCCCATCACCCTTGCTTCCGACGGCTTCCTCTCACCTGAAGAAGAAAGGGTCACCAGGCAGAAGCTGTCTGTGCCGTCTACACTGTTTCCCCTTTTCTCCTTGATTTCAACAGCTGCCTCTCACCCAAAGAAGAAAGGGCCACCAGGCAGAAGCTGTCTCTGCCGTCCACACTGTTTCCCCTTTTCCCCTTGATTTCGACAGCTGCCTCCAGGTAGAAGCTGTCTCGGCAGCTGACACTGTTTCTTCTTTTACCCTTGCTTTCGACAGCTGCCTCTCACCTGAAGAAGAAAGGGCCACTAGGCAGAAGCTGTCTCTGCAGTCCACACTGTTTCCCCTTTTCCCTTGATTTCAACAGCTGCCTCTTACCTGAAGAAGAAAGGGCCACCTGGCAGAAGCTGTCTCAGCAGTCCACGCTGTTTCAGCATCACCCTTGCTTCCAACGGCTCTCTCTCACCTGAAGAAGAAAGGGCCACCAGGCAGAAGCTGTCTCTGCCGTCCACACTGTTTCCCCCTTTTCCCCTTGATTTCAACAGCTGCCTCTCACCTGAAGAAGAAAGGGCCACCAGGCAAAAGCTGTCTCAGTAGTGCACCCTGTTTCCTCTTTTCCCCTTGATTTCAACAGCTGCCTCTCACCTGAAGAAGAAAGGGCCACCAGGCAGAAGCTGTCTCAGCAGTCCACGCTGTTTCAGCATTACCCTTGCTTCCGACGGCTCCCTCTCACCTGAAGAAGAAAGGGCCACCAGGCAAAAGCTGTCTCGGCCTTCCACACTGTTTCCCCTTTTCCCCTTGATTTTAACACCTGCCTCTCACCTGAAGAAGAAAGAGCCCCCAGGCAGAAGCTGTCTCAGTAGTCCACCCTGTTTCCTCTTTTCCCCTTGCTTCTGACAGCTCCCTCTCACCTGAAGAAGAAAGGGTCACCAGGCAGAAGCTGTCTCTACCATCCACATTGTTTCCCCTTTTCCCCTTGATTTCAACAGCTGCCTCTCACCTCAAGAAGAAAGGGCCGCCAGGCAGAGGCTTTCTCAGCAGTCCACTCTGTTTCCCCATTACCCTTGCTTCCGACGGCTTCCTCTCACCTGAAGAAGAAAGGGCCACCAGGCAGAAGCTGTCTCTGCCGTACACACTGTTTCCCCTTGATTTCAACAGCTGCCTCTCACCTCAAGAAGAAAGGGCCGCCAGGCAGAAGCTTTCTCAGCAGTCCACTCTGTTTCCCCATTACCCTTGCTTCCGACGGCTTCCTCTCACCTGAAGAAGAAAGGGCCACCAGGCAGAAGCTGTCTCTGCCGTACACACTGTTTCCCCTTGATTTCAACAGCTGCCTCTCACCTGAGGAAGAAAGGGCCACCAGGCAGAAGCTGTCTCAGCAGTCCACGCTGTTTCCCCATTACCCTTACTTCGACGGCTTCCTCTCATCTGAAGAAGAAAGGGCCTCCAGGCAGAAGCTGTCTTTGCCGTCCACACTGTTTCCCCTTTTCTCCTTGATTTCAACAGCTGCCTCTCACCTGAAGAAGAAAGGGCCACCAGGAAGAAGCTGTCTCTGCCGTCCACACTGTTTCCCCTTTTCCCCTTGATTACAACAGCTGCCTCTCACCTGAAGAAGAAAGGGCCACCAGGCAGAAGCTGTCTCAGCAGTCCACGCTGTTTCAGCATTACCCTTGCTTTCGACAGCTCCCTCTCACCTGAAGAAGAAAGGGCCACCAGGTAGAAGCTGTCTCTGCTGTCCACACTGTTTTCCCTTTTCCCCTTGATTTCAACAGCTGCCTCTCACCTGAAGAAGAAAGGGCCACCAGGCAGAAGCTGTCTCAGTAGTCCACCCTGTTTCCTCTTTTCCCCTTGCTTCTGACAGCTCCCTCTCACCTGAAGAAGAAAGTGCCAGCGGGTAGAAGCTGTCTCTGCCGTCCACACTGTTTCCCCTTTTCCCCTTGATTTCAACAGCTGCTTCTCACCTGAAGAAGAAAGGGCCACCAGGCAGAAGCTGTCTCTGCCATCCACATTGTTTCTCCTTTTCCCCTTGATTTCAACAGCTGCCTCTCACCTCAAGAAGAAAGGGACGCCAGGCAGAAGCTTTCTCAGCAGTCCACTCTGTTTCCCCATTACCCTTGCTTCCCACGGTTTCCTCTCACTTGAAGAAGAAAGGGCCACCAGGCAGAAGCTGTCTCTACTGTCCACACTGGTTCCCCTTGATTTCAACAGCTGCCTCTCACCTGAAGAAGAAAGGGCCACCAGGCAGAAGCTGTCTCAGCAGTCCACGCTGTTTCCCCATTACCCTTGCTTCGACGGCTCCCTCTCACCTGAAGAAGAAAGGGCCACCAGGCAGAAGCTGTCTCTGCCGTCCACACTGTTTCCGCCTTTTCCTCTTGATTTCAACTGCTGCCTCTCACCTGAGGAAGAAAGGGCCACCAGGCAGAAGCTGTCTCTGCTATCCACATTGTTTCCCCTTTTCTCCTTGATTTCAACAGCTGCCTCTCACCTCAAGAAGAAAGGGCCGCCAGGCAGAAGCTTTCTCAGCAGTCCACTCTGTTTCCCCATTACCGTTGCTTCCGACGGCTTCCTCTCACCTGAAGAAGAAAGGGCCACCAGGCAGAAGCTGTCTCTGCCATCCACACTGTTTCCCCTTTTCCCCTTGATTTCAACAGCTGCCTCTCACCTGAAGAAGAAAGGGCCACCAGGCAGAAGTTGTCTCAGCAGTCCACACTGTTTCCCCATTACCCTTGCTTCGACGGCTCCCTCACACCTGAAGAAGAAAGGGCCACCAGGCAGAAGCTGTCTGTGCTGTCCACACTGTTTCCCCTTTTCTCCTTGATTTCAACAGCTGCCTCTCACCTGAAGAAGAAAGGGCCACCAGGCAGAAGCTGTCTCTGCTGTCCACACTGTTTCCCCTTTTCCCCTTGATTTCGACAGCTGCCTCCGGGCAGAAGCTGTCTCAGAAGCAGACACTGTTTCTTCTTTTACCCTTTCTTTCGACAGCTGCCTCTCACCTGAAGAAGAAAGGGCCACCAGGCAGAAGCTGTCTCTGCCGTCCACACTGTTTCCCCTTTTCCCCTTGATTTCGACAGCTGCCTCCGGGCAGAAGCTGTCTCGGAAGCTGACACTGTTTCTTCTTTTACCCTTGCTTTCGACAGCTGCCTCTCCCCTTAAGAAGAAAGGGCCACCAGGCAGAAGCTGTCTCTGCCGTCCACACTGTTTCCCCTTTTCCCCTTGATTTCAACAGCTGCCTCTCACCTGAAGAAGAAAGGGCCACCAGGCAGAAGCTGTCTCAGCAGTCCACGCTGTTTCAGCATTACCCTTGCTTCCGACACTCCCTCTCACCTGAAGAAGAAAGGGCCACCAGGCAGAATCTGTCTCGGCCGTCCACACTGTTTCCCCTTTTCCCCTTGATTTCAACACCTGCCTCTCACCTGAAGAAGAAAGGGCCCCCAGGCAGAAGCTGTCTCAGTAGTCCACCCGGTTTCCTCTTTTCCCGTTGCTTCTGACAGCTCCCTCTCACCTGAAGAAGAAAGGGCCAGCGGGTAGAAGCTGTCTCTGCCGTCCACACTGTTTCCCCTTTTCCCCTTGATTTCAACAGCTGCCTCTCACCTGAAGAAGAAAGGGCCACCAGGCAGAAGCTGTCTCTGTCATCCACATTGTTTCCCCTTTTCCCCTTGATTTCAACAGCTGCCTCTCACCTCAAGAAGAAAGGGCCGCCAGGCAGAAGCTTTCTCAGCAGTCCACTCTGTTTCCCCATTACCCTTGCTTCCGACAGCTTCGTCTCACCTGAAGAAGAAAGGGCCACCAGGCAGAAGCTGTCTCTGCCGTACACATTGTTTCCCCTTGATTTCAACAGCTGCCTCTCACCTGAAGAAGAAAGGGCCAGCGGGTAGAAGCTGTCTCTGCCGTCCACACTGTTTCCCATTTTCCCCTTGATTTCAACAGCTGCCTCTCACCTGAAGAAGAAAGGGCCACCAGGCAGAAGCTGTCTCAGTAGTCCACCCTGTTTCCTCTTTTCCCCTTGCTACTAACAACTCCCTCTCACCTGAAGAAGAAAGGGCCACTGGGCAGAAGCTGTCTCTGCCGTCCACACTGTTTCCACTTTTCTCCTTGATGTCAACAGCTGCCTCTCACCTGAAGAAGAAAGGGCCGCCAGGCAGAAGCTTTCTCAGCAGTCCACTCTGTTTCCCCATCACCCTTGCTTCCGACGGCTTCCTCTCACCTGAAGAAGAAAGGGTCACCAGACAGAAGCTGTCTGTGCCGTCTACACTGTTTCCCCTTTTCTCCTTGATTTCAACAGCTGCCTCTCACCCAAAGAAGAAAGGGCCACCAGGCAGAAGCTGTCTCTGCCGTCCACACTGTTTCCCCTTTTCCCCTTGATTTCGACAGCTGCCTCCAGGTAGAAGCTGTCTCGGCAGCTGACACTGTTTCTTCTTTTACCCTTGCTTTCGACAGCTGCCTCTCACCTGAAGAAGAAAGGGCCACTAGGCAGAAGCTGTCTCTGCAGTCCACACTGTTTCCCCTTTTCCCCTTGATTTCAACAGCTGCCTCTTACCTGAAGAAGAAAGGGCCACCTGGCAGAAGCTGTCTCAGCAGTCCACGCTGTTTCAGCATCACCCTTGCTTCCGACGGCTCTCTCTCACCTGAAGAAGAAAGGGCCACCAGGCAGAAGCTGCCTCTGCCGTCCACACTGTTTCCCCCTTTTCCCCTTGATTTCAACAGCTGCCTCTCACCTGAAGAAGAAAGGGCCACCAGGCAAAAGCTGTCTCAGTAGTGCACCCTGTTTCCTCTTTTCCCCTTGATTTCAACAGCTGCCTCTCACCTGAGGAAGAAAGGGCCACCAGGCAGAAGCTGTCTCAGCAGTCCACGCTGTTTCAGCATTACCCTTGCTTCCGACGGCTCCCTCTCACCTGAAGAAGAAAGGGCCACCAGGCAAAAGCTGTCTCGGCCTTCCACACTGTTTCCCCTTTTCCCCTTGATTTCAACACCTGCCTCTCACCTGAAGAAGAAAGAGCCCCCAGGCAGAAGCTGTCTCAGTAGTCCACACTGTTTCCCCATTACCCTTGCTTCGACGGCTCCCTCACACCTGAAGAAGAAAGGGCCACCAGGCAGAAGCTGTCTGTGCCGTCCACACTGTTTCCCCTTTTCTCCTTGATTTCAACAGCTGCCTCTCACCTGAAGAAGAAAGGGCCACCAGGCAGAAGCTGTCTCTGCTGTCCACACTGTTTCCCCTTTTCCCCTTGATTTCGACAGCTGCCTCCGGGCAGAAGCTGTCTCAGAAGCAGACACTGTTTCTTCTTTTACCCTTTCTTTCGACAGCTGCCTCTCACCTGAAGAAGAAAGGGCCACCAGGCAGAAGCTGTCTCTGCCGTCCACACTGTTTCCCCTTTTCCCCTTGATTTCGACAGCTGCCTCCGGGCAGAAGCTGTCTCGGAAGCTGACACTGTTTCTTCTTTTACCCTTGCTTTCGACAGCTGCCTCTCCCCTTAAGAAGAAAGGGCCACCAGGCAGAAGCTGTCTCTGCCGTCCACACTGTTTCCCCTTTTCCCCTTGATTTCAACAGCTGCCTCTCACCTGAAGAAGAAAGGGCCACCAGGCAGAAGCTGTCTCAGCAGTCCACGCTGTTTCAGCATTACCCTTGCTTCCGACACTCCCTCTCACCTGAAGAAGAAAGGGCCACCCGGCAGAATCTGTCTCGGCCGTCCACACTGTTTCCCCTTTTCCCCTTGATTTCAACACCTGACTCTCACCTGAAGAAGAAAGAGCCCCCAGGCAGAAGCTGTCTCAGTAGTCCACCCTGTTTCCTCTTTTCCCCTTGCTTCTGACAGCTCCCTCTCACCTGAAGAAGAAAGGGTCACCAGGCAGAAGCTGTCTCTACCATCCACATTGTTTCCCCTTTTCCCCTTGATTTCAACAGCTGCCTCTCACCTCAAGAAGAAAGGGCCGCCAGGCAGAAGCTTTCTCAGCAGTCCACTCTGTTTCCCCATTACCCTTGCTTCCGACGGCTTCCTCTCACCTGAAGAAGAAAGGGCCACCAGGCAGAAGCTGTCTCTGCCGTACACACTGTTTCCCCTTGACTTCAACAGCTGCCTCTCACCTGAGGAAGAAAGGGCCACCAGGCAGAAGCTGTCTCAGCAGTCCACGCTGTTTCCCCATTACCCTTACTTCGACGGCTTCCTCTCATCTGAAAAAGAAAGGGCCTCCAGGCAGAAGCTGTCTTTGCCGTCCACACTGTTTCCCCTTTTCTCCTTGATTTCAACAGCTGCCTCTCACCTGAAGAAGAAAGGGCCACCAGGAAGAAGCTGTCTCTGCCGTCCACACTGTTTCCCCTTTTCCCCTTGATTACAACAGCTGCCTCTCACCTGAAGAAGAAAGGGCCCCCAGGCAGAAGCTGTCTCAGTAGTCCACCCTGTTTCCTCTTTTCCCCTTGCTTCTGACAGCTCCCTCTCACCTGAAGAAGAAAGGGCCAGTGGGTAGAAGCTGTCTCTGCCGTCCACACTGTTTCCCCTTTTCCCCTTGATTTCAACAGCTGCCTCTTACCTGAAGAAGAAAGGGTCACCAGGCAGAAGCTGTCTCTACCATCCACATTGTTTCCCCTTTTCCCCTTGATTTCAACAGCTGCCTCTCACCTCAAGAAGAAAGGGCCGCCAGGCAGAAGCTTTCTCAGCAGTCCACTCTGTTTCCCCATTACCCTTGCTTCCGACGGCTTCCTCTCACCTGAAGAAGAAAGGGCCACCAGGCAGAAGCTGTCTCTGCCGTACACACTGTTTCCCCTTGATTTCAACAGCTGCCTCTCACCTGAGGAAGAAAGGGCCACCAGGCAGAAGCTGTCTCAGCAGTCCACGCTGTTTCCCCATTACCCTTACTTCGACGGCTTCCTCTCATCTGAAGAAGAAAGGGCCTCCAGGCAGAAGCTGTCTTTGCCGTCCACACTGTTTCCCCTTTTCTCCTTGATTTCAACAGCTGCCTCTCACCTGAAGAAGAAAGGGCCACCAGGAAGAAGCTGTCTCTGCCGTCCACACTGTTTCCCCTTTTCCCCTTGATTACAACAGCTGCCTCTCACCTGAAGAAGAAAGGGCCACCAGGCAGAAGCTGTCTCAGCAGTCCACGCTGTTTCAGCATTACCCTTGCTTCCGACGGCTCCCTCTCACCTGAAGAAGAAAGGGCCACCAGGTAGAAGCTGTCTCTGCTGTCCACACTGTTTTCCCTTTTCCCCTTGATTTCAACAGCTGCCTCTCACCTGAAGAAGAAAGGGCCACCAGGCAGAAGCTGTCTCAGTAGTCCACCCTGTTTCCTCTTTTCCCCTTGCTTCTGACAGCTCCCTCTCACCTGAAGAAGAAAGGGCCAGCGGGTAGAAGCTGTCTCTGCCGTCCACACTGTTTCCCCTTTTCCCCTTGATTTCAACAGCTGCTTCTCACCTGAAGAAGAAAGGGCCACCAGGCAGAAGCTGTCTCTGCCATCCACATTGTTTCTCCTTTTCCCCTTGATTTCAACAGCTGCCTCTCACCTCAAGAAGAAAGGGACGCCAAGCAGAAGCTTTCTCAGCAGTCCACTCTGTTTCCCCATTACCCTTGCTTCCGACGGTTTCCTCTCACTTGAAGAAGAAAGGGCCACCAGGCAGAAGCTGTCTCTACTGTCCACACTGGTTCCCCTTGATTTCAACAGCTGCCTCTCACCTGAAGAAGAAAGGGCCACCAGGCAGAAGCTGTCTCAGCAGTCCACGCTGTTTCCCCATTACCCTTGCTTCGACGGCTCCCTCTCACCTGAAGAAGAAAGGGCCACCAGGCAGAAGCTGTCTCTGCCGTCCACACTGTTTCCGCCTTTTCCTCTTGATTTCAACAGCTGCCTCTCACCTGAGGAAGAAAGGGCCACCAGGCAGAAGCTGTCTCTGCTATCCACATTGTTTCCCCTTTTCTCCTTGATTTCAACAGCTGCCTCTCACCTCAAGAAGAAAGGGCCGCCAGGCAGAAGCTTTCTCAGCAGTCCACTCTCTTTCCCCATTACCGTTGCTTCCGACGGCTTCCTCTCACCTGAAGAAGAAAGGGCCACCAGGCAGAAGCTGTCTCTGCCATCCACACTGTTTCCCCTTTTCCCCTTTATTTCAACAGCTGACTCTCACCTGAAGAAGAAAGGGCCACCAGGCAGAAGTTGTCTCAGCAGTCCACACTGTTTCCCCATTACCCTTGCTTCGACGGCTCCCTCACACCTGAAGAAGAAAGGGCCACCAGGCAGAAGCTGTCTGTGCCGTCCACACTGTTTCCCCTTTTCTCCTTGATTTCAACAGCTGCCTCTCACCTGAAGAAGAAAGGGCCACCAGGCAGAAGCTGTCTCTGCTGTCCACACTGTTTCCCCTTTTCCCATTGATTTCGACAGCTGCCTCCGGGCAGAAGCTGTCTCGGAAGCAGACACTGTTTCTTCTTTTACCCTTTCTTTCGACAGCTGCCTCTCACCTGAAGAAGAAAGGGCCACCAGGCAGAAGCTGTCTCTGCCGTCCACACTGTTTCCCCTTTTCCCCTTGATTTCAACAGCTGCCTCTCACCTGAAGAAGAAAGGGCCACCAGGCAGAAGCTGTCTCAGCAGTCCACGCTGTTTCAGCATTACCCTTGCTTCCGACGGCTCCTTCTAACCTGAAGAAGAAAGGGCCACCAGGCAGAAGCTGTCTCGGCCGTCCACACTGTTTCCCCTTTTCCCCTTGATTTCAACACCTGCCTCTCACCTGAAGAAGAAAGGGCCCCCAGGCAGAAGCTGTCTCAGTAGTCCACCCTGTTTCCTCTTTTCCCGTTGCTTCTGACAGCTCCCTCTCACCTGAAGAAGAAAGGGCCAGCGGGTAGAAGCTGTCTCTGCCGTCCACACTGTTTCCCCTTTTCCCCTTGATTTCAACAGCTGCCTCTCACCTGAAGAAGAAAGGGCCACCAGGCAGAAGCTGTCTCTGTCATCCACATTGTTTCCCCTTTTCCCCTTGATTTCAACAGCTGCCTCTCACCTCAAGAAGAAAGGGCCGCCAGGCAGAAGCTTTCTCAGCAGTCCACTCTGTTTCCCCATTACCCTTGCTTCCGACGGCTTCCTCTCACCTGAAGAAGAAAGGGCCACCAGGCAGAAGCTGTCTCTGCCGTACACACTGTTTCCCATTGATTTCAACAGCTGCCTCTCACCTGAAGAAGAAAGGGCCAGCGGGTAGAAGCTGTCTCTGCCATCCACACTGTTTCCCCTTTTCCCCTTGATTTCAACAGCTGCCTCTCACCTGAAGAAGAAAGGGCCACCAGGCAGAAGCTGTCTCAGTAGTCCACCCTGTTTCCTCTTTTCCCCTTGCTTCTAACAACTCCCTCTCACCTGAAGAAGAAAGGGCCACTGGGCAGAAGCTGTCTCTGCCGTCCACACTGTTTCCACTTTTCTCCTTGATGTCAACAGCTGCCTCTCACCTGAAGAAGAAAGGGCCGCCAGGCAGAAGCTTTCTCAGCAGTCCACTCTGTTTCCCCATCACCCTTGCTTCCGACGGCTTCCTCTCACCTGAAGAAGAAAGGGTCACCAGGCAGAAGCTGTCTGTGCCGTCTACACTGTTTCCCCTTTTCTCCTTGATTTCAACAGCTGCCTCTCACCGAAAGAAGAAAGGGCCACCAGGCAGAAGCTGTCTCTGCCGTCCACACTGTTTCCCCTTTTCCCCTTGATTTCGACAGCTGCCTCCAGGTAGAAGCTGTCTCGGCAGCTGACACTGTTTCTTCTTTTACCCTTGCTTTCGACAGCTGCCTCTCACCTGAAGAAGAAAGGGCCACTAGGCAGAAGCTGTCTCTGCAGTCCACACTGTTTCCCCTTTTCCCCTTGATTTCAACAGCTGCCTCTCACCTGAAGAAGAAAGGGCCACCTGGCAGAAGCTGTCTCAGCAGTCCACGCTGTTTCAGCATCACCCTTGCTTCCGACGGCTCTCTCTCACCTGAAGAAGAAAGGGCCACCAGGCAGAAGCTGTCTCTGCCGTCCACACTGTTTCCCCCTTTTCCCCTTGATTTCAACAGCTGCCTCTCACCTGAAGAAGAAAGGGCCACCAGGCAAAAGCTGTCTCAGTAGTGCACCCTGTTTCCTCTTTTCCCCTTGATTTCAACAGCTGCCTCTCACCTGAAGAAGAAAGGGCCACCAGGCAGAAGCTGTCTCAGCAGTCCACGCTGTTTCAGCATTACCCTTGCTTCCGACGGCTCCCTCTCACCTGAAGAAGAAAGGGCCACCAGGCAAAAGCTGTCTCGGCCGTCCACACTGTTTCCCCTTTTCCCCTTGATTTCAACAGCTGCCTCTCACCTGAATAAGAAAGGGCCACCAGGCAGAAGCTGTCTCAGCAGTCCACGCTGTTTCCTCTTTTCCCGTTGCTTCTGACAGCTCCCTCTCACCTGAAGAAGAAAGGGCCAGCGGGTAGAAGCTGTCTCTGCCGTCCACACTGTTTCCCCTTTTCCCCTTGATTTCAACAGCTGCCTCTCACCTGAAGAAGAAAGGGCCACCAGGCAGAAGCTGTCTCTGTCATCCACATTGTTTCCCCTTTTCCCCTTGATTTCAACAGCTGCCTCTCACCTCAAGAAGAAAGGGCCGCCAGGCAGAAGCTTTCTCAGCAGTCCACTCTGTTTCCCCATTACCCTTGCTTCCGCCGGCTTCCTCTCACCTGAAGAAGAAAGGGCCACCAGGCAGAAGCTGTCTCTGCCGTACACACTGTTTCCCCTTGATTTCAACAGCTGCCTCTCACCTGAAGAAGAAAGGGCCAGCGGGTAGAAGCTGTCTCTGCCATCCACACTGTTTCCCCTTTTCCCCTTGATTTCAACAGCTGCCTCTCACCTGAAGAAGAAAGGGCCACCAGGCAGAAGCTGTCTCAGTAGTCCACCCTGTTTCCTCTTTTCCCCTTGCTTCTAACAACTCCCTCTCACCTGAAGAAGAAAGGGCCACTGGGCAGAAGCTGTCTCTGCCGTCCACACTGTTTCCACTTTTCTCCTTGATGTCAACAGCTGCCTCTCACCTGAAGAAGAAAGGGCCGCCAGGCAGAAGCTTTCTCAGCAGTCCACTCTGTTTCCCCATCACCCTTGCTTCCGACGGCTTCCTCTCACCTGAAGAAGAAAGGGTCACCAGGCAGAAGCTGTCTGTGCCGTCTACACTGTTTCCCCTTTTCTCCTTGATTTCAACAGCTGCCTCTCACCGAAAGAAGAAAGGGCCACCAGGCAGAAGCTGTCTCTGCCGTCCACACTGTTTCCCCTTTTCCCCTTGATTTCGACAGCTGCCTCCAGGTAGAAGCTGTCTCGGCAGCTGACACTGTTTCTTCTTTTACCCTTGCTTTCGACAGCTGCCTCTCACCTGAAGAAGAAAGGGCCACTAGGCAGAAGCTGTCTCTGCAGTCCACACTGTTTCCCCTTTTCCCCTTGATTTCAACAGCTGCCTCTCACCTGAAGAAGAAAGGGCCACCTGGCAGAAGCTGTCTCAGCAGTCCACGCTGTTTCAGCATCACCCTTGCTTCCGACGGCTCTCTCTCACCTGAAGAAGAAAGGGCCACCAGGCAGAAGCTGTCTCTGCCGTCCACACTGTTTCCCCCTTTTCCCCTTGATTTCAACAGCTGCCTCTCACCTGAAGAAGAAAGGGCCACCAGGCAAAAGCTGTCTCGGCCGTCCACACTGTTTCCCCTTTTCCCCTTGATTTCAACAGCTGCCTCTCACCTGAATAAGAAAGGGCCACCAGGCAGAAGCTGTCTCAGCAGTCCACGCTGTTTCCCCATTACCCTTACTTCGACGGCTTCCTCTCACCTGAAGAAGAAAGGGCCTCTAGGTAGAAGCTGTCTCTGCTGTCCACACTGTTTCCCCTTTTCCCCTTGATTAGAACAGCTGCCTCTCACCTGAAGAAGAAAGGGCCACCAGGCAGAAGCTGTCTCAGCAGTCCACGCTGTTTCAGCATTACCCTTGCTTCCGACGGCTCCCTCTCACCTGAAGAAGAAAGGGCCACCAGGAAGAAGCTGTCTCTGCTGTCCACACTGTTTCCCCTTTTCCCCTTGATTTCAACAGCTGCCTCTCACCTGAATAAGAAAGGGCCACCAGGCAGAAGCTGTCTCAGCAGTCCACGCTGTTTCCTCTTTTCCCGTTGCTTCTGACAGCTCCCTCTCACCTGAAGAAGAAAGGGCCAGCGGGTAGAAGCTGTCTCTGCCGTCCACACTGTTTCCCCTTTTCCCCTTGATTTCAACAGCTGCCTCTCACCTGAAGAAGAAAGGGCCACCAGGCAGAAGCTGTCTCTGTCATCCACATTGTTTCCCCTTTTCCCCTTGATTTCAACAGCTGCCTCTCACCTCAAGAAGAAAGGGCCGCCAGGCAGAAGCTTTCTCAGCAGTCCACTCTGTTTCCCCATTACCCTTGCTTCCGCCGGCTTCCTCTCACCTGAAGAAGAAAGGGCCACCAGGCAGAAGCTGTCTCTGCCGTACACACTGTTTCCCCTTGATTTCAACAGCTGCCTCTCACCTGAAGAAGAAAGGGCCAGCGGGTAGAAGCTGTCTCTGCCATCCACACTGTTTCCCCTTTTCCCCTTGATTTCAACAGCTGCCTCTCACCTGAAGAAGAAAGGGCCACCAGGCAGAAGCTGTCTCAGTAGTCCACCCTGTTTCCTCTTTTCCCCTTGCTTCTAACAACTCCCTCTCACCTGAAGAAGAAAGGGCCACTGGGCAGAAGCTGTCTCTGCCGTCCACACTGTTTCCACTTTTCTCCTTGATGTCAACAGCTGCCTCTCACCTGAAGAAGAAAGGGCCGCCAGGCAGAAGCTTTCTCAGCAGTCCACTCTGTTTCCCCATCACCCTTGCTTCCGACGGCTTCCTCTCACCTGAAGAAGAAAGGGTCACCAGGCAGAAGCTGTCTGTGCCGTCTACACTGTTTCCCCTTTTCTCCTTGATTTCAACAGCTGCCTCTCACCGAAAGAAGAAAGGGCCACCAGGCAGAAGCTGTCTCTGCCGTCCACACTGTTTCCCCTTTTCCCCTTGATTTCGACAGCTGCCTCCAGGTAGAAGCTGTCTCGGCAGCTGACACTGTTTCTTCTTTTACCCTTGCTTTCGACAGCTGCCTCTCACCTGAAGAAGAAAGGGCCACTAGGCAGAAGCTGTCTCTGCAGTCCACACTGTTTCCCCTTTTCCCCTTGATTTCAACAGCTGCCTCTCACCTGAAGAAGAAAGGGCCACCTGGCAGAAGCTGTCTCAGCAGTCCACGCTGTTTCAGCATCACCCTTGCTTCCGACGGCTCTCTCTCACCTGAAGAAGAAAGGGCCACCAGGCAGAAGCTGTCTCTGCCGTCCACACTGTTTCCCCCTTTTCCCCTTGATTTCAACAGCTGCCTCTCACCTGAAGAAGAAAGGGCCACCAGGCAAAAGCTGTCTCGGCCGTCCACACTGTTTCCCCTTTTCCCCTTGATTTCAACAGCTGCCTCTCACCTGAATAAGAAAGGGCCACCAGGCAGAAGCTGTCTCAGCAGTCCACGCTGTTTCCCCATTACCCTTACTTCGACGGCTTCCTCTCACCTGAAGAAGAAAGGGCCTCTAGGTAGAAGCTGTCTCTGCTGTCCACACTGTTTCCCCTTTTCCCCTTGATTAGAACAGCTGCCTCTCACCTGAAGAAGAAAGGGCCACCAGGCAGAAGCTGTCTCAGCAGTCCACGCTGTTTCAGCATTACCCTTGCTTCCGACGGCTCCCTCTCACCTGAAGAAGAAAGGGCCACCAGGAAGAAGCTGTCTCTGCTGTCCACACTGTTTCCCCTTTTCCCCTTGATTAGAACAGCTGCCTCTCACCTGAAGAAGAAAGGGCCACCAGGCAGAAGCTGTCTCACCAGTCCACGCTGTTTCAGCATTACCCTTGCTTCAGACGGCTCCCTCTCACCTGAAGAAGAAAGGGCCACCAGGTAGAAGCTGTCTCTGCCGTCCACACTGTTTCCCCTTTTCCCCTTGATTTCAACAGCTGCCTCTCACCTGAAGAAGAAAGGGCCACCAGGCAGAAGCTGTCTCAGTAGTCCACCCTGTTTCCTCTTTTCCCCTTGCTTCTGACAGTCCCTCTCACCTGAAGAAGAAAGGGCCAGCGGGTAGAAGCTGTCTCTGCCGTCCACACTGTTTCCCCTTTTCCCCTTGATTTCAACAGCTGCTTCTCACCTGAAGAAGAAAGGGCCACCAGGCAGAAGCTGTCTCTGCCATCCACATTGTTTCCCCTTTTCCCCTTGATTTCAACAGCTGCCTCTCACCTCAAGAAGAAAGGGCCGCCAGGCAGAAGCTTTCTCAGCAGTCCACTCTGTTTCCCCATTACCCTTGCTTCCGACGGTTTCCTCTCACTTGAAGAAGAAAGGGCCACCAGGCAGAAGCTGTCTCTACCGTCCACACTGGTTCCCCTTGATTTCAACAGCTGCCTCTCACCTGAAGAAGAAAGGGCCACCAGGCAGAAACTGTCTCAGCAGTCCACGCTGTTTCCCCATTACCCTTGCTTCGACGGCTCCCTCTCACCTGAAGAAGAAAGGGCCACCAGGCAGAAGCTGTCTCTGCCATCCACATTGTTTCCCCTTTTCTCCTTGATTTCAACAGCTGCCTCTCACCTGAAGAAGAAAGGGCCACCAGGCAGAAGCTGTCTCAGCAGTCCACGCTGTTTCAGCATTACCCTTGCTTCCGACGGCTCCCTCTCACCTGAAGAAGAAAGGGCCACCAGGTAGAAGCTGTCTCTGCTGTCCACACTGTTTCCCCTTTTCCCCTTGATTTCAACAGCTGCCTCTAACCTGAAGAAGAAAGGGCCACCAGGCAGAAGCTGTCTCAGTAGTCCACCCTGTTTCCTCTTTTCCCCTTGCTTCTGACAGCTCCCTCTCACCTGAAGAAGAAAGGGCCAGCGGGTAGAAGCTGTCTCTGCCGTCCACACTGTTTCCCCTTTTCCCCTTGATTTCAACAGCTGCTTCTCACCTGAAGAAGAAAGGGCCACCAGGCAGAAGCTGTCTCTACCATCCACATTGTTTCCCCTTTTCCCCTTGATTTCAACAGCTGCCTCTCACCTCAAGAAGAAAGGGCCGCCAGGCAGAAGCTTTCTCAGCAGTCCACTCTGTTTCCCCATTACCCTTGCTTCCGACGGCTTCCTCTCACCTGAAGAAGAAAGGGCCAGAAGGCAGAAGCTGTCTCTGCCGTACACACTGTTTCCCCTTGATTTCAACAGCTGCCTCTCACCTGAGGAAGAAAGGGCCACCAGGCAGAAGCTGTCTCAGCAGTCCACGCTGTTTCCCCATTACCCTTACTTCGACGGCTTCCTCTCATCTGAAGAAGAAAGGGCCTCCAGGCAGAAGCTGTCTTTGCCGTCCACACTGTTTCCGCCTTTTCCCCTTGATTTTAACAGCTGCCTCTCACCTGAGGAAGAAAGGGCCACCAGGAAGAAGCTGTCTCTGCCGTCCACACTGTTTCCCCTTTTCCCCTTGATTACAACAGCTGCCTCTCACCTGAAGAAGAAAGGGCCACCAGGCAGAAGCTGTCTCAGCAGTCCACGCTGTTTCAGCATTACCCTTGCTTTCGACAGCTCCCTCTCACCTGAAGAAGAAAGGGCCACCAGGTAGAAGCTGTCTCTGCTGTCCACACTGTTTTCCCTTTTCCCCTTGATTTCAACAGCTGCCTCTCACCTGAAGAAGAAAGGGCCACCAGGCAGAAGCTGTCTCAGTAGTCCACCCTGTTTCCTCTTTTCCCCTTGCTTCTGACAGCTCCCTCTCACCTGAAGAAGAAAGTGCCAGCGGGTAGAAGCTGTCTCTGCCGTCCACACTGTTTCCCCTTTTCCCCTTGATTTCAACAGCTGCTTCTCACCTGAAGAAGAAAGGGCCACCAGGCAGAAGGTGTCTCTGCCATCCACATTGTTTCTCCTTTTCCCCTTGATTTCAACAGCTGCCTCTCACCTCAAGAAGAAAGGGACGCCAGGCAGAAGCTTTCTCAGCAGTCCACTCTGTTTCCCCATTAGCCTTGCTTCCGACGGTTTCCTCTCACTTGAAGAAGAAAGGGCCACCAGGCAGAAGCTGTCTCTACTGTCCACACTGGTTCCCCTTGATTTCAACAGCTGCCTCTCACCTGAAGAAGAAAGGGCCACCAGGCAGAAGCTGTCTCAGCAGTCCACGCTGTTTCCCCATTACCCTTGCTTCGACGGCTCCCTCTCACCTGAAGAAGAAAGGGCCACCAGGCAGAAGCTGTCTCTGCCGTCCACACTGTTTCCGCCTTTTCCTCTTGATTTCAACAGCTGCCTCTCACCAGAGGAAGAAAGGGCCACCAGGCAGAAGCTGTCTCTGCTATCCACATTGTTTCCCCTTTTCTCCTTGATTTCAACAGCTGCCTCTCACCTCAAGAAGAAAGGGCCGCCAGGCAGAAGCTTTCTCAGCAGTCCACTCTGTTTCCCCATTACCGTTGCTTCCGACGGCTTCCTCTCACCTGAAGAAGAAAGGGCCACCAGGCAGAAGCTGTCTCTGCCATCCACACTGTTTCCCCTTTTCCCCTTGATTTCAACAGCTGCCTCTCACCTGAAGAAGAAAGGGCCACCAGGCAGAAGTTGTCTCAGCAGTCCACACTGTTTCCCCATTACCCTTGCTTCGACGGCTCCCTCACACCTGAAGAAGAAAGGGCCACCAGGCAGAAGCTGTCTGTGCCGTCCACACTGTTTCCCCTTTTCTCCTTGATTTCAACAGCTGCCTCTCACCTGAAGAAGAAAGGGCCACCAGGCAGAAGCTGTCTCTGCTGTCCACACTGTTTCCCCTTTTCCCCTTGATTTCGACAGCTGCCTCCGGGCAGAAGCTGTCTCGGAAGCAGACACTGTTTCTTCTTTTACCCTTTCTTTCGACAGCTGCCTCTCACCTGAAGAAGAAAGGGCCACCAGGCAGAAGCTGTCTCTGCCGTCCACACTGTTTCCCCTTTTCCCCTTGATTTCGACAGCTGCCTCCGGGCAGAAGCTGTCTCGGAAGCTGACACTGTTTCTTCTTTTATACTTGCTTTCGACAGCTGCCTCTCACCTGAAGAAGAAAGGGCCACCAGGCAGAAGCTGTCTCTGCCGTCCACACTGTTTCCCCTTTTCCCCTTGATTTCAACAGCTGCCTCTCACCTGAAGAAGAAAGGGCCACCAGGCAGAAGCTGTCTCAGCAGTCCACGCTGTTTCAGCATTACCCTTGCTCCCGACACTCCCTCTCACCTGAAGAAGAAAGGGCCACCAGGCAGAATCTGTCTCGGCCGTCCACACTGTTTCCCCTTTTCCCCTTGATTTCAACACCTGCCTCTCACCTGAAGAAGAAAGGGCCCCCAGGGAGAAGCTGTCTCAGTAGTCCACCCGGTTTCCTCTTTTCCCGTTGCTTCTGACAGCTCCCTCTCACCTGAAGAAGAAAGGGCCAGCGGGTAGAAGCTGTCTCTGCCGTCCACACTGTTTCCCCTTTTCCCCTTGATTTCAACAGCTGCCTCTCACCTGAAGAAGAAAGGGCCACCAGGCAGAAGCTGTCTCTGTCATCCACATTGTTTCCCCTTTTCCCCTTGATTTCAACAGCTGCCTCTCACCTCAAGAAGAAAGGGCCGCCAGGCAGAAGCTTTCTCAGCAGTCCACTCTGTTTCCCCATTACCCTTGCTTCCGACAGCTTCGTCTCACCTGAAGAAGAAAGGGCCACCAGGCAGAAGCTGTCTCTGCCGTACACATTGTTTCCCCTTGATTTCAACAGCTGCCTCTCACCTGAAGAAGAAAGGGCCAGCGGGTAGAAGCTGTCTCTGCCGTCCACACTGTTTCCCATTTTCCCCTTGATTTCAACAGCTGCCTCTCACCTGAAGTAGAAAGGGCCACCAGGCAGAAGCTGTCTCAGTAGTCCACCCTGTTTCCTCTTTTCCCCTTGCTACTAACAACTCCCTCTCACCTGAAGAAGAAAGGGCCACTGGGCAGAAGCTGTCTCTGCCGTCCACACTGTTTCCACTTTTCTCCTTGATGTCAACAGCTGCCTCTCACCTGAAGAAGAAAGGGCCGCCAGGCAGAAGCTTTCTCAGCAGTCCACTCTGTTTCCCCATCACCCTTGCTTCCGACGGCTTCCTCTCACCTGAAGAAGAAAGGGTCACCAGGCAGAAGCTGTCTGTGCCGTCTAGACTGTTTCCCCTTTTCTCCTTGATTTCAACAGCGCCTCTCACCCAAAGAAGAAAGGGCCACCAGGCAGAAGCTGTCTCTGCCGTCCACACTGTTTCCCCTTTTCCCCTTGATTTCGACAGCTGCCTCCAGGTAGAAGCTGTCTCGGCAGCTGACACTGTTTCTTCTTTTACCCTTGCTTTCGACAGCTGCCTCTCACCTGAAGAAGAAAGGGCCACTAGGCAGAAGCTGTCTCTGCAGTCCACACTGTTTCCCCTTTTCCCCTTGATTTCAACAGCTGCCTCTCACCTGAAGAAGAAAGGGCCACCTGGCAGAAGCTGTCTCAGCAGTCCACGCTGTTTCAGCATCACCCTTGCTTCCGACGGCTCTCTCTCACCTGAAGAAGAAAGGGCCACCAGGCAGAAGCTGTCTCTGCCGTCCACACTGTTTCCCCCTTTTCCCCTTGATTTCAACAGCTGCCTCTCACCTGAAGAAGAAAGGGCCACCAGGCAAAAGCTGTCTCAGTAGTGCACCCTGTTTCCTCTTTTCCCCTTGATTTCAACAGCTGCCTCTCACCTGAAGAAGAAAGGGTCACCAGGCAGAAGCTGTCTCAGCAGTCCACGCTGTTTCAGCATTACCCTTGCTTCCGACGGCTCCCTCTCACCTGAAGAAGAAAGGGCCACCAGGCAAAAGCTGTCTCGGCCTTCCACACTGTTTCCCCTTTTCCCCTTGATTTCAACACCTGCCTCTCACCTGAAGAAGAAAGAGCCCCCAGGCAGAAGCTGTCTCAGTAGTCCACCCTGTTTCCTCTTTTCCCCTTGCTTCTGACAGCTCCCTCTCACCTGAAGAAGAAAGGGTCACCAGGCAGAAGCTGTCTCTACCATCCACATTGTTTCCCCTTTTCCCCTTGATTTCAACAGCTGCCTCTCACCTCAAGAAGAAAGGGCCGCCAGGCAGAAGCTTTCTCAGCAGTCCACTCTGTTTCCCCATTACCCTTGCTTCCGACGGCTTCCTCTCACCTGAAGAAGAAAGGGCCACCAGGCAGAAGCTGTCTCTGCCGTACACACTGTTTCCCCTTGATTTCAACAGCTGCCTCTCACCTGAGGAAGAAAGGGCCACCAGGCAGAAGCTGTCTCAGCAGTCCACGCTGTTTCCCCATTACCCTTACTTCGACGGCTTCCTCTCATCTGAAGAAGAAAGGGCCTCCAGGCAGAAGCTGTCTTTGCCGTCCACACTGTTTCCCCTTTTCTCCTTGATTTCAACAGCTGCCTCTCACCTGAAGAAGAAAGGGCCACCAGGAAGAAGCTGTCTCTGCCGTCCACACTGTTTCCCCTTTTCCCCTTGATTACAACAGCTGCCTCTCACCTGAAGAAGAAAGGGCCCCCAGGCAGAAGCTGTCTCAGTAGTCCACCCTGTTTCCTCTTTTCCCCTTGCTTCTGACAGCTCCCTCTCACCTGAAGAAGAAAGGGCCAGTGGGTAGAAGCTGTCTCTGCCGTCCACACTGTTTCCCCTTTTCCCCTTGATTTCAACAGCTGCCTCTTACCTGAAGAAGAAAGGGTCACCAGGCAGAAGCTGTCTCTACCATCCACATTGTTTCCCCTTTTCCCCTTGATTTCAACAGCTGCCTCTCACCTCAAGAAGAAAGGGCCGCCAGGCAGAAGCTTTCTCAGCAGTCCACTCTGTTTCCCCATTACCCTTGCTTCCGACGGCTTCCTCTCACCTGAAGAAGAAAGGGCCACCAGGCAGAAGCTGTCTCTGCCGTACACACTGTTTCCCCTTGATTTCAACAGCTGCCTCTCACCTGAGGAAGAAAGGGCCACCAGGCAGAAGCTGTCTCAGCAGTCCACGCTGTTTCCCCATTACCCTTACTTCGACGGCTTCCTCTCATCTGAAGAAGAAAGGGCCTCCAGGCAGAAGCTGTCTTTGCCGTCCACACTGTTTCCCCTTTTCTCCTTGATTTCAACAGCTGCCTCTCACCTGAAGAAGAAAGGGCCACCAGGAAGAAGCTGTCTCTGCCGTCCACACTGTTTCCCCTTTTCCCCTTGATTACAACAGCTGCCTCTCACCTGAAGAAGAAAGGGCCACCAGGCAGAAGCTGTCTCAGCAGTCCACGCTGTTTCAGCATTACCCTTGCTTCCGACGGCTCCCTCTCACCTGAAGAAGAAAGGGCCACCAGGTAGAAGCTGTCTCTGCTGTCCACACTGTTTCCCCTTTTCCCCTTGATTTCAACAGCTGCCTCTCACCTGAAGAAGAAAGGGCCACCAGGCAGAAGCTGTCTCAGTAGTCCACCCTGTTTCCTCTTTTCCCCTTGCTTCTGACAGCTCCCTCTCACCTGAAGAAGAAAGGGCCAGCGGGTAGAAGCTGTCTCTGCCGTCAACACTGTTTCCCCTTTTCCCCTTGATTTCAACAGCTGCTTCTCACCTAAAGAAGAAAGGGCCACCAGGCAGAAGCTGTCTCTGCCATCCACATTGTTTCTCCTTTTCCCCTTGATTTCAACAGCTGCCTCTCACCTCAAGAAGAAAGGGCCGCCAGGCAGAAGCTTTCTCAGCAGTCCACTATGTTTCCCCATTACCCTTGCTTCCGACGGTTTCCTCTCACTTGAAGAAGAAAGGGCCACCAGGCAGAAGCTGTCTCTACCGTCCACACTAGTTCCCCTTGATTTCAACAGCTGCCTCTCACCTGAAGAAGAAAGGGCCACCAGGCAGAAGCTGTCTCAGCAGTCCACGCTGTTTCCCCATTACCCTTGCTTCGACGGCTCCCTCTCACCTGAAGAAGAAAGGGCCACCAGGCAGAAGCTGTCTCTGCCGTCCACACTGTTTCCGCCTTTTCCCCTTGATTTCAACAGCTGCCTCTCACCTGAGGAAGAAAGGGCCACCAGGCAGAAGCTGTCTCTGCTATTCACATTGTTTCCCCTTTTCTCCTTGATTTCAACAGCTGCCTCTCACCTCAAGAAGAAAGGGCCGCCAGGCAGAAGCTTTCTCAGCAGTCCACTCTGTTTCCCCATTACCGTTGCTTCCGACGGCTTCCTCACACCTGAAAAAGAAAGGGCCACCAGGCAGAAGCTGGGTGTGCCGTCCACACTGTTTCCCCTTTTCTCCTTGATTTCAACAGCTGCCTCTCACCTAAAGAAGAAAGGGCCACCAGGCAGAAGCTGTCTCTGCCGTCCACACTGTTTCCCCTTTTCCCCTTGATTTCGACAGCTGCCTCCGGGCAGAAGCTGTCTCGGAAGCTGACACTGTTTCTTCTTTTACCCTTGCTTTCGACAGCTGCCTCTCACCTGAAGAAGAAAGGGCCACCAGGCAGAAGCTGTGTCTGCCGTCCACACTGTTTCCCCCTTTTCCCCTTGATTTCAACAGCTGCCTCTCACCTGAAGAAGAAAGGGCCACCAGGCAGAAGCTGTCTCAGCAGTCCACGCTGTTTCAGCATTACCCTTGCTTCCGACACTCCCTCTCACCTGAAGAAGAAAGGGCCACCAGGCAGAAGCTGTCTCGGCCGTCCACACTGTTTCCCCTTTTCCCCTTGATTTCAACACCTGCCTCTCACCTGAAGAAGAAAGGGCCCCCAGGCAGAAGCTTTCTCAGTAGTCCACCCGGTTTCCTCTTTTCCCGTTGCTTCTGACAGCTCCCTCTCACCTGAAGAAGAAAGGGCCAGCGGGTAGAAGCTGTCTCTGCCGTCCACACTGTTTCCCCTTTTCCCCTTGATTTCAACAGCTGCCTCTCACCTGAAGAAGAAAGGGCCACCAGGCAGAAGCTGTCTCTGTCATCCACATTGTTTCCCCTTTTCCCCTTGATTTCAACAGCTGCCTCTCACCTCAAGAAGAAAGGGCCGCCAGGCAGAAGCTTTCTCAGCAGTCCACTCTGTTTCCCCATTACCCTTGCTTCCGACGGCTTCCTCTCACCTGAAGAAGAAAGGGCCACCAGGCAGAAGCTGTCTCTGCCGTACACATTGTTTCCCCTTGATTTCAACAGCTGCCTCTCACCTGAAGAAGAAAGGGCCAGCGGTTAGAAGCTGTCTCTGCCGTCCACACTGTTTCCCCTTTTCCCCTTGATTTCAACAGCTGCCTCTCACCTGAAGAAGAAAGGGCCACCAGGCAGAAGCTGTCTCAGTAGTCCACCCTGTTTCCTCTTTTCCCCTTGCTTCTAACAACTCCCTCTCACCTGAAGAAGAAAGGGCCACTGGGCAGAAGCTGTCTCTGCCGTCCACACTGTTTCCACTTTTCTCCTTGATGTCAACAGCTGCCTCTCACCTGAAGAAGAAAGGGCCGCCAGGCAGAAGCTTTCTCAGCAGTCCACTCTGTTTCCCCATCACCCTTGCTTCCGACGGCGTCCTCTCACCTGAAGAAGAAAGGGTCACCAGGCAGAAGCTGTCTGTGCCGTCTACACTGTTTCCCCTTTTCTCCTTGATTTCAACAGCTGCCTCTCACCCAAAGAAGAAAGGGCCACCAGGCAGAAGCGGTCTCTGCCGTCCACACTGTTTCCCCTTTTCCCCTTGATTTCGACAGCTGCCTCCAGGTAGAAGCTGTCTCGGCAGCTGACACTGTTTCTTCTTTTACCCTTGCTTTCGACAGCTGCCTCTCACCTCAAGAAGAAAGGGCCACTAGGCAGAAGCTGTCTCTGCAGTCCACACTGTTTCCCCTTTTCCCCTTGATTTCAACAGCTGCCTCTCACCTGAAGAAGAAAGGGCCACCTGGCAGAAGCTGTCTCAGCAGTCCACGCTGTTTCAGCATCACCCTTGCTTCCGACGGCTCTCTCTCACCTGAAGAAGAAAGGGCCACCAGGCAGAAGCTGTCTCTGCCGTCCACACTGTTTCCCCCTTTTCCCCTTGATTTCAACAGCTGCCTCTCACCTGAAGAAGAAAGGGCCACCAGGCAAAAGCTGTCTCAGTAGTGCACCCTGTTTCCTCTTTTCCCCTTGATTTCAACAGCTGCCTCTCACCTGAAGAAGAAAGGGCCACCAGGCAGAAGCTGTCTCAGCAGTCCACGCTGTTTCAGCATTACCCTTGCTTCCGACGGCTCCCTCTCACCTGAAGAAGAACGGGCCACCAGGCAAAAGCTGTCTCGGCCTTCCACACTGTTTCCCCTTTTCCCCTTGATTTCAACTTCTGCCTCTCACCTGAAGAAGAAAGAGCCCCCAGGCAGAAGCTGTCTCAGTAGTCCAGCCTGTTTCCTCTTTTCCCCTTGCTTCTGACAGCTCCCTCTCACCTGAAGAAGAAAGGGTCACCAGGCAGAAGCCGTCTCTACCATCCACATTGTTTCCCCTTTTCCCCTTGATTTCAACAGCTGCCTCTCACCTCAAGAAGAAAGGGCCGCCAGGCAGAAGCTTTCTCAGCAGTCCACTCTGTTTCCCCATTACCCTTGCTTCCGACGGCTTCCTCTCACCTGAAGAAGAAAGGGCCACCAGGCAGAAGCTGTCTCTGCCGTACACACTGTTTCCCCTTGATTTCAACAGCTGCCTCTCACCTGAGGAAGAAAGGGCCACCAGGCAGAAGCTGTCTCAGCAGTCCACGCTGTTTCCCCATTACCCTTACTTCGACGGATTCCTCTCATCTGAAGAAGAAAGGGCCTCCAGGCAGAAGCTGTCTTTGCCGTCCACACTGTTTCCCCTTTTCTCCTTGATTTCAACAGCTGCCTCTCACCTGAAGAAGAAAGGGCCACCAGGAAGAAGCTGTCTCTGCCGTCCACACTGTTTCCCCTTTTCCCCTTGATTACAACAGCTGCCTCTCACCTGAAGAAGAAAGGGCCACCAGGCAGAAGCTGTCTCAGCAGTCCACGCTTTTTCAGCATTACCCTTGCTTCCGACGGCTCCCTCTCACCTGAAGAAGAAAGGGCCACCAGGTAGAAGCTGTCTCTGCTGTCCACACTGTTTTCCCTTTTCCCCTTGATTTCAACAGCTGCCTCTCACCTGAAGAAGAAAGGGCCACCAGGCAGAAGCTGTCTCAGTAGTCCACCCTGTTTCCTCTTTTCCCCTTGCTTCTGACAGCTCCCTCTCACCTGAAGAAGAAAGGGCCAGCGGGTAGAAGCTGTCTCTGCCGTCCACACTGTTTCCCCTTTTCCCCTTGATTTTAACAGCTGCTTCTCACCTGAAGAAGAAAGGGCCACCAGGCAGAAGCTGTCTCTGCCATCCACATTGTTTCTCCTTTTCCCCTTGATTCCAACAGCTGCCTCTCACCTCAAGAAGAAAGGGACGCCAGGCAGAAGCTTTCTCAGCAGTCCACTCTGTTTCCCCATTACCCTTGCTTCCGACGGTTTCCTCTCACTTGAAGAAGAAAGGGCCACCAGGCAGAAGCTGTCTCTACTGTCCACACTGGTTCCCCTTGATTTCAACAGCTGCCTCTCACCTGAAGAAGAAAGGGCCACCAGGCAGAAGCTGTCTCAGCAGTCCACGCTGTTTCCCCATTACCCTTGCTTCGACGGCTCCCTCTCACCTGAAGAAGAAAGGGCCACCAGGCAGAAGCTGTCTCTGCCGTCCACACTGTTTCCCCTTTTCCCCTTGATTTTAACAGCTGCTTCTCACCTGAGGAAGAAAGGGCCACCAGGCAGAAGCTGTCTCTGCTATCCACATTGTTTCCCCTTTTCTCCTTGATTTCAACAGCTGCCTCTCACCTCAAGAAGAAAGGTCCGCCAGGCAGAAGCTTTCTCAGCAGTCCACTCTGTTTCCCCATTACCGTTGCTTCCGACGGCTTCCTCTCACCTGAAGAAGAAAGGGCCACCAGGCAGAAGCTGTCTCTGCCATCCACACTGTTTCCCCTTCCTTTTCCCCTTGATTTCAACAGCTGCCTCTCACCTGAAGAAGAAAGGGCCACCAGGCAGAAGCTTTCTCAGCAGTCCACACTGTTTCCCCATTACCCTTGCTTCGACGGCTCCCTCACACCTGAAGAAGAAAGGGCCACCAGGCAGAAGCTGTCTGTGCCGTCCACACTGTTTCCCCTTTTCTCCTTGATTTCAACAGCTGCCTCTCACCTGAAGAAGAAAGGGCCACCAGGCAGAAGCTGTCTCTGCTGTCCACACTGTTTCCCCTTTTCCCCTTGATTTCGACAGCTGCCTCCGGGCAGAAGCTGTCTCGGAAGCAGACACTGTTTCTTCTTTTACCCTTTCTTTCGACAGCTGCCTCTCACCTGAATAAGAAAGGGCCACCAGGCAGAAGCTGTCTCTGCCGTCCACACTGTTTCCCCTTTTCCCCTTGATTTCAACAGCTTCCTCTCACCTGAAGAAGAAAGGGCCACCAGGCAGAAGCTGTCTCAGCAGTCCACGCTGTTTCAGCATTACCCTTGCTTTCGACGGCTCCTTCTCACCTGAAGAAGAAAGGGCCACCAGGCAGAAGCTGTCTCGGCCGTCCACACTGTTTCCCCTTTTCCCCTTGATTTCAACACCTGCCTCTCACCTGAAGAAGAAAGGGCCCCCAGGCAGAAGCTGTCTCAGTAGTCCACCCTGTTTCCTCTTTTCCCGTTGCTTCTGACAGCTCCCTCTCACCTGAAGAAGAAAGGGCCAGCGGGTAGAAGCTGTCTCTGCCGTCCACACTGTTTCCCCTTTTCCCCTTGATTTCAACAGCTGCCTCTCACCTGAAGAAGAAAGGGCCACCAGGCAGAAGCTGTCTCTGTCATCCACATTGTTTCCCCTTTTCCCCTTGATTTCAACAGATGCCTCTCACCTCAAGAAGAAAGGGCCGCCAGGCAGAAGCTTTCTCAGCAGTCCATTCTGTTTCCCCATTACCCTTGCTTCCGACGGCTTCCTCTCACCTGAAGAAGAAAGGGCCACCAGGCAGAAGCTGTCTCTGCCGTACACACTGTTTCCCCTTGATTTCAACAGCTGCCTCTCACCTGAAGAAGAAAGGGCCAGCGGGTAGAAGCTGTCTCTGCCATCCACACTGTTTCCCCTTTTCCCCTTGATTTCAACAGCTGCCTCTCACCTGAAGAAGAAAGGGCCACCAGGCAGAAGCTGTCTCAGTAGTCCACCCTGTTTCTTCTTTTCCCCTTGCTTCTAACAACTCCCTCTCACCTGAAGAAGAAAGGGCCACTGGGCAGAAGCTGTCTCTGCCGTCCACACTGTTTCCACTTTTCTCCTTGATGTCAACAGCTGCCTCTCACCTGAAGAAGAAAGGGCTGCCAGGCAGAAGCTTTCTCAGCAGTCCACTCTGTTTCCCCATCACCCTTGCTTCCGACGGCTTCCTCTCACCTGAAGAAGAAAGGGTCACCAGGCAGAAGCTGTCTGTGCCGTCTACACTGTTTCCCCTTTTCTCCTTGATTTCAACAGCTGCCTCTCACCCAAAGAAGAAAGGGCCACCAGGCAGAAGCTGTCTCTGCCGTCCACACTGTTTCCCCTTTTCCCCTTGATTTCGACAGCTGCCTCCAGGTAGAAGCTGTCTCGGCAGCTGACACTGTTTCTTCTTTTACCCTTGCTTTCGACAGCTGCCTCTCACCTGAAGAAGAAAGGGCCACTAGGCAGAAGCTGTCTCTGCAGTCCACACTGTTTCCCCTTTTCCCCTTGATTTCAACAGCTGCCTCTCACCTGAAGAAGAAAGGGCCACCTGGCAGAAGCTGTCTCAGCAGTCCACGCTGTTTCAGCATCACCCTTGCTTCCGACGGCTCTCTCTCACCTGAAGAAGAAAGGGCCACCAGGCAGAAGCTGTCTCTGCCGTCCACACTGTTTCCCCCTTTTCCCCTTGATTTCAACAGCTGCCTCTCACCTGAAGAAGAAAGGGCCACCAGGCAAAAGCTGTCTCAGTAGTGCACCCTGTTTCCTCTTTTCCCCTTGATTTCAACAGCTGCCTCTCACCTGAAGAAGAAAGGGCCACCAGGCAGAAGCTGTCTCAGCAGTCCACGCTGTTTCAGCATTACCCTTGCTTCCGACGGCTCCCTCTCACCTGAAGAAGAAAGGGCCACCAGGCAAAAGCTGTCTCGGCCTTCCACACTGTTTCCCCTTTTCCCCTTGATTTCAACACCTGCCTCTCACCTGAAGAAGAAAGAGCCCCCAGGCAGAAGCTGTCTCAGTAGTCCACCCTGTTTCCTCTTTTCCCCTTGCTTCTGACAGCTCCCTCTCACCTGAAGAAGAAAGGGTCACCAGGCAGAAGCTGTCTCAGCAGTCCACGCTGTTTCCCCATTACCCTTACTTCGACGGCTTCCTCTCATCTGAAGAAGAAAGGGCCTCCAGGCAGAAGCTGTCTTTGCCGTCCACACTGTTTCCCCTTTTCTCCTTGATTTCAACAGCTGCCTCTCACCTGAAGAAGAAAGGGCCACCAGGAAGAAGCTGTCTCTGCCGTCCACACTGTTTCCCCTTTTCCCCTTGATTACAACAGCTGCCTCTCACCTGAAGAAGAAAGGGCCCCCAGGCAGAAGCTGTCTCAGTAGTCCACCCTGTTTCCTCTTTTCCCCTTGCTTCTGACAGCTCCCTCTCACCTGAAGAAGAAAGGGCCAGTGGGTAGAAGCTGTCTCTGCCGTCCACACTGTTTCCCCTTTTCCCCTTGATTTCAACAGCTGCCTCTTACCTGAAGAAGAAAGGGTCACCAGGCAGAAGCTGTCTCTACCATCCACATTGTTTCCCCTTTTCCCCTTGATTTCAACAGCTGCCTCTCACCTCAAGAAGAAAGGGCCGCCAGGCAGAAGCTTTCTCAGCAGTCCACTCTGTTTCCCCATTACCCTTGCTTCCGACGGCTTCCTCTCACCTGAAGAAGAAAGGGCCACCAGGCAGAAGCTGTCTCTGCCGTACACACTGTTTCCCCTTGATTTCAACAGCTGCCTCTCACCTGAGGAAGAAAGGGCCACCAGGCAGAAGCTGTCTCAGCAGTCCACGCTGTTTCCCCATTACCCTTACTTCGACGGCTTCCTCTCATCTGAAGAAGAAAGGGCCTCCAGGCAGAAGCTGTCTTTGCCGTCCACACTGTTTCCCCTTTTCTCCTTGATTTCAACAGCTGCCTCTCACCTGAAGAAGAAAGGGCCACCAGGCAGAAGCTGTCTCAGCAGTCCACGCTGTTTCAGCATTACCCTTGCTTCCGACGGCTCCCTCTCACCTGAAGAAGAAAGGGCCACCAGGTAGAAGCTGTCTCTGCTGTCCACACTGTTTCCCCTTTTCCCCTTGATTTCAACAGCTGCCTCTCACCTGAAGAAGAAAGGGCCGCCAGGCAGAAGCTGTCTCAGTAGTCCACCCTGTTTCCTCTTTTCCCCTTGCTTCTGACAGCTCCCTCTCACCTGAAGAAGAAAGGGCCACCAGGCAGAAGCTGTCTCTGCCATCCACATTGTTTCTCCTTTTCCCCTTGATTTCAACAGCTGCCTCTCACCTCAAGAAGAAAGGGCCGCCAGGCAGAAGCTTTCTCAGCAGTCCACTATGTTTCCCCATTACCCTTGCTTCCGACGGTTTCCTCTCACTTGAAGAAGAAAGGGCCACCAGGCAGAAGCTGTCTCTACCGTCCACACTAGTTCCCCTTGATTTCAACAGCTGCCTCTCACCTGAAGAAGAAAGGGCCACCAGGCAGAAGCTGTCTCTGCCGTCCACACTGTTTCCGCCTTTTCCCCTTGATTTCAACAGCTGCCTCTCACCTGAGGAAGAAAGGGCCACCAGGCAGAAGCTGTCTCTGCTATTCACATTGTTTCCCCTTTTCTCCTTGATTTCAACAGCTGCCTCTCACCTCAAGAAGAAAGGGCCGCCAGGCAGAAGCTTTCTCAGCAGTCCACTCTGTTTCCCCATTACCGTTGCTTCCGACGGCTTCCTCACACCTGAAAAAGAAAGGGCCACCAGGCAGAAGCTGGGTGTGCCGTCCACACTGTTTCCCCTTTTCTCCTTGATTTCAACAGCTGCCTCTCACCTAAAGAAGAAAGGGCCACCAGGCAGAAGCTGTCTCTGCCGTCCACACTGTTTCCCCTTTTCCCCTTGATTTCGACAGCTGCCTCCGGGCAGAAGCTGTCTCGGAAGCTGACACTGTTTCTTCTTTTACCCTTGCTTTCGACAGCTGCCTCTCACCTGAAGAAGAAAGGGCCACCTGGCAGAAGCTGTGTCTGCCGTCCACACTGTTTCCCGCTTTTCCCCTTGATTTCAACAGCTGCCTCTCACCTGAAGAAGAAAGGGCCATCAGGCAGAAGCTGTCTCAGCAGTCCATGCTGTTTCAGCATTACCCTTGCTTCCGACACTCCCTCTCACCTGAAGAAGAAAGGGCCACCAGGCAGAAGCTGTCTCGGCCGTCCACACTGTTTCCCCTTTTCCCCTTGATTTCAACACCTGCCTCTCACCTGAAGAAGAAAGGGCCCCCAGGCAGAAGCTGTCTCAGTAGTCCACCCGGTTTCCTCTTTTCCCGTTGCTTCTGACAGCTCCCTCTCACCTGAAGAAGAAAGGGCCAGCGGGTAGAAGCTGTCTCTGCCGTCCACACTGTTTCCCCTTTTCCCCTTGATTTCAACAGCTGCCTCTCACCTGAAGAAAAAAGGGCCACCAGGCAGAAGCTGTCTCTGGCATCCACATTGTTTCCCCTTTTCCACTTGATTTCAACAGCTGCCTCTCACCTCAAGAAGAAAGGGCCGCCAGGCAGAAGCTTTCTCAGCAGTCCACTCTGTTTCCCCATTACCCTTGCTTCCGACGGCTTCCTCTCACCTGAAGAAGAAAGGGCCACCAGGCAGAAGCTGTCTCTGCCGTACACATTGTTTCCCCTTGATTTCAACAGCTGCCTCTCACCTGAAGAAGAAAGGGCCAGGGGGTAGAAGCTGTCTCTGCCGTCCACACTGTTTCCCCTTTTCCCCTTGATTTCAACAGCTGCCTCTCACCTGAAGAAGAAAGGGCCACCAGGCAGAAGCTGTCTCAGTAGTCCACCCTGTTTCCTCTTTTCCCCTTGCTTCTAACAACTCCCTCTCACCTGAAGAAGAAAGGGCCACTGGGCAGAAGCTGTCTCTGCCGTCCACACTGTTTCCACTTTTCTCCTTGATGTCAACAGCTGCCTCTCACCTGAAGAAGAAAGGGCCGCCAGGCAGAAGCTTTCTCAGCAGTCCACTCTGTTTCCCCATCACCCTTGCTTCCGACGGCTTCCTCTCACCTGAAGAAGAAAGGGTCACCAGGCAGAAGCTGTCTGTGCCATCTACACTGTTTCCCCTTTTCTCCTTGATTTCAACAGCTGCCTCTCACCCAAAGAAGAAAGGGCCACCAGGCAGAAGCTGTCTCTGCCGTCCACACTGTTTCCCCTTTTCCCCTTGATTTCGACAGCTGCCTCCAGGTAGAAGCTGTCTCGGCAGCTGACAATGTTTCTTCTTTTACCCTTGCTTTCGACAGCTGCCTCTCACCTCAAGAAGAAAGGGCAACTAGGCAGAAGCTGTCTCTGCAGTCCACACTGTTTCCCCTTTTCCCCTTGATTTCAACAGCTGCCTCTCACCTGAAGAAGAAAGGGCCACCTGGCAGAAGCTGTCTCAGCAGTCCACGCTGTTTCAGCATCACCCTTGCTTCCGACGGCTCTCTCTCATCTGAAGAAGAAAGGGCCACCAGGCAGAAGCTGTCTCTGCCGTCCACACTGTTTCCCCCTTTTCCCCTTGATTTCAACAGCTGCCTCTCACCTGAAGAAGAAAGGGCCACCAGGCAAAAGCTGTCTCAGTAGTGCACCCTGTTTCCTCTTTTCCCCTTGATTTCAACAGCTGCCTCTCACCTGAAGAAGGAAGGGCCACCAGGCAGAAGCTGTCTCAGCAGTCCACGCTGTTTCAGCATTACCCTTGCTTCCGACGGCTCCCTCTCACCTGAAGAAGAAAGGGCCACCAGGCAAAAGCTGTCTCGGCCTTCCACACTGTTTCCCCTTTTCCCCTTGATTTCAACTTCTGCCTCTCACCTGAAGAAGAAAGAGCCCCCAGGCAGAAGCTGTCTCAGTACTCCACCCTGTTTCCTCTTTTCCCCTTGCTTCTGACAGCTCCCTCTCACCTGAAGAAGAAAGGGTCACCAGGCAGAAGCTGTCTCTACCATCCACATTGTTTCCCCTTTTCCCCTTGATTTCAACAGCTGCCTCTCACCTCAAGAAGAAAGGGCCGCCAGGCAGAAGCTTTCTCAGCAGTCCACTCTGTTTCCCCATTACCCTTGCTTCCGACGGCTTCCTCTCACCTGAAGAAGAAAGGGCCACCAGGCAGAAGCTGTCTCTGCCGTACACACTGTTTCCCCTTGATTTCAACAGCTGCCTCTCACCTGAGGAAGAAAGGGCCACCAGGCAGAAGCTGTCTCAGCAGTCCACGCTGTTTCCCCATTACCCTTACTTCGACGGCTTCCTCTCATCTGAAGAAGAAAGGGCCTCCAGGCAGAAGCTGTCTTTGCCGTCCACACTGTTTCCCCTTTTCTCCTTGATTTCAACAGCTGCCTCTCACCTGAAGAAGAAAGGGCCACCAGGAAGAAGCTGTCTCTGCCGTCCACACTGTTTCCCCTTTTCCCCTTGATTACAACAGCTGCCTCTCACCTGAAGAAGAAAGGGCCACCAGGCAGAAGCTGTCTCAGCAGTCCACGCTGTTTCAGCATTACCCTTGCTTCCGACGGCTCCCTCTCACCTGAAGAAGAAAGGGCCACCAGGTAGAAGCTGTCTCTGCTGTCCACACTGTTTTCCCTTTTCCCCTTGATTTCAACAGCTGCCTCTCACCTGAAGAAGAAAGGGCCACCAGGCAGAAGCTGTCTCAGTAGTCCACCCTGTTTCCTCTTTTCCCCTTGCTTCTGACAGCTCCCTCTCACCTGAAGAAGAAAGGGCCAGCGGGTAGAAGCTGTCTCTGCCGTCCACACTGTTTCCCCTTTTCCCCTTGATTTCAACAGCTGCTTCTCACCTGAAGAAGAAAGGGCCACCAGGCAGAAGCTGTCTCTGCCATCCACATTGTTTCTCCTTTTCCCCTTGATTTCAACAGCTGCCTCTCACCTCAAGAAGAAAGGGACGCCAGGCAGAAGCTTTCTCAGCAGTCCACTCTGTTTCCCCATTACCCTTGCTTCCGACGGTTTCCTCTCACTTGAAGAAGAAAGGGCCACCAGGCAGAAGCTGTCTCTACTGTCCACACTGGTTCCCCTTGATTTCAACAGCTGCCTCTCACCTGAAGAAGAAAGGGCCACCAGGCAGAAGCTGTCTCAGCAGTCCACGCTGTTTCCCCATTACCCTTACTTCGACGGCTTCCTCTCATCTGAAGAAGAAAGGGCCTCCAGGCAGAAGCTGTCTTTGCCGTCCACACTGTTTCCCCGTTTCTCCTTGATTTCAACAGCTGCCTCTCACCTGAAGAAGAAAGGGCCACCAGGCAGAAGCTGTCTCAGCAGTCCACGCTGTTTCAGCATTACCCTTGCTTCCGACGGCTCCCTCTCACCTGAAGAAGAAAGGGCCACCAGGTAGAAGCTGTCTCTGCTGTCCACACTGTTTCCCCTTTTCCCCTTGATTTCAACAGCTGCCTCTCACCTGAAGAAGAAAGGGCCACCAGGCAGAAGCTGTCTCAGTAGTCCACCCTGTTTCCTCTTTTCCCCTTGCTTCTGACAGCTCCCTCTCACCTGAAGAAGAAAGGGCCAGCTGTCTCTGCCGTCCACACTGTTTCCCCTTTTCCCCTTGATTTCAACAGCTGCTTCTCACCTGAAGAAGAAAGGGCCACCAGGCAGAAGCTGTCTCTGCCATCCACATTGTTTCTCCTTTTCCCCTTGATTTCAACAGCTGCCTCTCACCTCAAGAAGAAAGGGCCGCCAGGCAGAAGCTTTCTCAGCAGTCCACTATGTTTCCCCATTACCCTTGCTTCCGACGGTTTCCTCTCACTTGAAGAAGAAAGGGCCACCAGGCAGAAGCTGTCTCTACTGTCCACACTGGTTCCCCTTGATTTCAACAGCTGCCTCTCACCTGAAGAAGAAAGGGCCACCAGGCAGAAGCTGTCTCAGCAGTCCACGCTGTTTCCCCATTACCCTGACTTCGACGGCTTCCTCTCATCTGAAGAAGAAAGGGCCTCCAGGCAGAAGCTGTCTTTGCCGTCCACACTGTTTCCGCCTTTTCCCCTTGATTTCAACAGCTGCCTCTCACCTGAGGAAGAAAGGGCCACCAGGCAGAAGCTGTCTCTGCTATTCACATTGTTTCCCCTTTTCTCCTTGATTTCAACAGCTGCCTCTCACCTCAAGAAGAAAGGGCCGCCAGGCAGAAGCTTTCTCAGCAGTCCACTCTGTTTCCTCATTACCGTTGCTTCCGACGGCTTCCTCACACCTGAAAAAGAAAGGGCCACCAGGCAGAAGCTGGGTGTGCCGTCCACACTGTTTCCCCTTTTCTCCTTGATTTCAACAGCTGCCTCTCACCTAAAGAAGAAAGGGCCACCAGGCAGAAGCTGTCTCTGCCGTCCACACTGTTTCCCCTTTTCCCCTTGATTTCGACAGCTGCCTCCGGGCAGAAGCTGTCTCGGAAGCTGACACTGTTTCTTCTTTTACCCTTGCTTTCGACAGCTGCCTCTCACCTGAAGAAGAAAGGGCCACCAGGCAGAAGCTGTGTCTGCCGTCCACACTGTTTCCCGCTTTTCCCCTTGGTTTCAACAGCTGCCTCTCACCTGAAGAAGAAAGGGCCACCAGGCAGAAGCTGTCTCAGCAGTCCATGCTGTTTCAGCATTACCCTTGCTTCCGACACTCCCTCTCACCTGAAGAAGAAAGGGCCACCAGGCAGAAGCTGTCTCTGCCGTACACATAGTTTCCCCTTGATTTCAACAGCTGCCTCTCACCTGAAGAAGAAAGGGCCAGCGGGTAGAAGCTGTCTCTGCCGTCCACACTGTTTCCCCTTTTCCCCTTGATTTCAACAGCTGCCTCTCACCTGAAGAAGAAAGGGCCACCAGGCAGAAGCTGTCTCAGTAGTCCACCCTGTTTCCTCTTTTCCCCTTGCTTCTAACAACTCCCTCTCACCTGAAGAAGAAAGGGCCACTGGGCAGAAGCTGTCTCTGCCGTCCACACTGTTTCCACTTTTCTCCTTGATGTCAACAGCTGCCTCTCACCTGAAGAAGAAAGGGCCACTAGGCAGAAGCTGTCTCTGCAGTCCACACTGTTTCCCCTTTTCCCCTTGATTTCAACAGCTGCCTCTCACCTGAAGAAGAAAGGGCCACCTGGCAGAAGCTGTCTCAGCAGTCCACGCTGTTTCAGCATCACCCTTGCTTCCGACGGCTCTCTCTCACCTGAAGAAGAAAGGGCCACCAGGCAGAAGCTGTCTCTGCCGTCCACACTGTTTCCCCCTTTTCCCCTTGATTTCAACAGCTGCCTCTCACCTGAAGAAGAAAGGGCCACCAGGCAAAAGCTGTCTCAGTAGTGCACCCTGTTTCCTCTTTTCCCCTTGATTTCAACAGCTGCCTCTCACCTGAAGAAGAAAGGGCCACCAGGCAGAAGCTGTCTCAGCAGTCCACGCTGTTTCAGCATTACCCTTGCTTCCGACGGCTCCCTCTCACCTGAAGAAGAAAGGGCCACCAGGCAAAAGCTGTCTCGGCCTTCCACACTGTTTCCCCTTGATTTCAACTTCTGCCTCTCACCTGAAGAAGAAAGAGCCCCCAGGCAGAAGCTGTCTCAGTAGTCCACCCTGTTTCCTCTTTTCCCCTTGCTTCTGACAGCTCCCTCTCACCTGAAGAAGAAAGGGTCACCAGGCCGAAGCTGTCTCTACCATCCACATTGTTTCCCGTTTTCCCCTTGATTTCAACAGCTGCCTCTCACCTCAAGAAGAAAGGGCCGCCAGGCAGAAGCTTTCTCAGCAGTCCACTCTGTTTCCCCATTACCCTTGCTTCCGACGGCTTCCTCTCACCTGAAGAAGAAAGGGCCACCAGGCAGAAGCTGTCTCTGCCGTACACACTGTTTCCCCTTGATTTCAACAGCTGCCTCTCACCTGAGGAAGAAAGGGCCACCAGGCAGAAGCTGTCTCAGCAGTCCACGCTGTTTCCCCATTACCCTTACTTCGACGGCTTCCTCTCATCTGAAGAAGAAAGGGCCTCCAGGCAGAAGCTGTCTTTGCCGTCCACACTGTTTCCCCTTTTCTCCTTGATTTCAACAGCTGCCTCTCACCTGAAGAAGAAAGGGCCACCAGGAAGAAGCTGTCTCTGCCGTCCACACTGTTTCCCCTTTTCCCCTTGATTACAACAGCTGCCTCTCACCTGAAGAAGAAAGGGCCACCAGGCAGAAGCTGTCTCAGAAGTCCACGCTGTTTCAGCATTACCCTTGCTTTCGACAGCTCCCTCTCACCTGAAGAAGAAAGGGCCACCAGGTAGAAGCTGTCTCTGCTGTCCACACTGTTTTCCCTTTTCCCCTTGATTTCAACAGCTGCCTCTCACCTGAAGAAGAAAGGGCCACCAGGCAGAAGCTGTCTCAGTAGTCCACCCTGTTTCCTCTTCTCCCCTTGCTTCTGACAGCTCCCTCTCACCTGAAGAAGAAAGGGCCAGCGGGTAGAAGCTGTCTCTGCCGTCCACACTGTTTCCCCTTTTCCCCTTGATTTCAACAGCTGCTTCTCACCTGAAGAAGAAAGGGCCACCAGGCAGAAGCTGTCTCTGCCATCCACATTGTTTCTCCTTTTCCCCTTGATTTCAACAGCTGCCTCTCACCTCAAGAAGAAAGGGACGCCAGGCAGAAGCTTTCTCAGCAGTCCACTCTGTTTCCCCATTACCCTTGCTTCCGACGGTTTCCTCTCACTTGAAGAAGAAAGGGCCACCAGGCAGAAGCTGTCTCTACTGTCCACACTGGTTCCCCTTGATTTCAACAGCTGCCTCTCACCTGAAGAAGAAAGGGCTACCAGGCAGAAGCTGTCTCAGCAGTCCACGCTGTTTCCCCATTACCCTTGTTTCGACGGCTCCCTCTCACCTGAAGAAGAAAGGGCCACCAGGCAGAAGCTGTCTCTGCCGTCCACACTGTTTCCGCCTTTTCCTCTTGATTTCAACAGCTGCCTCTCACCTGAGGAAGAAAGGGCCACCAGGCAGAAGCTGTCTCTGCTATCCACATTGTTTCCCCTTTTCTCCTTGATTTCAACAGCTGCCTCTCACCTCAAGAAGAAAGGGCCGCCAGGCAGAAGCTTTCTCAGCAGTCCACTCTGTTTCCCCATTACCGTTGCTTCCGACGGCTTCCTCTCACCTGAAGAAGAAAGGGCCACCAGGCAGAAGCTGTCTCTGCCATCCACACTGTTTCCCCCTTTCCCCTTGATTTCAACAGCTGCCTCTCACCTGAAGAAGAAAGGGCCACCAGGCAAAAGTTGTCTCAGCAGTCCACACTGTTTCCCCATTACCCTTGCTTCGACGGCTCCCTCACACCTGAAGAAGAAAGGGCCACCAGGCAGAAGCTGTCTGTGCCGTCCACACTGTTTCCCCTTTTCTCCTTGATTTCAACAGCTGCCTCTCACCTGAAGAAGAAAGGGCCACCAGGCAGAAGCTGTCTCAGCAGTCCACTCTGTTTCCCCATCACTCTTGCTTCCGACGGCTTCCTCTCACCTGAAGAAGAAAGGGTCACCAGGCAGAAGCTGTCTGTGCCGTCTACACTGTTTCCCCTTTTCTCCTTGATTTCAACAGCTGCCTCTCACCAAAAGAAGAAAGGGCCACCAGGCAGAAGCTGTTTCTGCCGTCCACACTGTTTCCCCTTTTCCCCTTGATTTCGACAGCTGCCTCCAGGTAGAAGCTGTCTCGGCAGCTGACACTGTTTCTTCTTTTACCCTTGCTTTCGACAGCTGCCTCTCACCTGAAGAAGAAAGGGCCACTAGGCAGAAGCTGTCTCTGCAGTCCACACTGTTTCCCCTTTTCCCCTTGATTTCAACAGCTGCCTCTCACCTGAAGAAGAAAGGGCCACCTGGCAGAAGCTGTCTCAGTAGTCCACGCTGTTTCAGCATCACCCTTGCTTCCGACGGCTCTCTCTCACCTGAAGAAGAAAGGGCCACCAGGCAGAAGCTGTCTCTGCCGTCCACACTGTTTCCCCCTTTTCCCCTTGATTTCAACAGCTGCCTCTCACCTGAAGAAGAAAGGGCCACCAGGCAAAAGCTGTCTCAGTAGTGCACCCTGTTTCCTCTTTTCCCCTTGATTTCAACAGCTGCCTCTCACCTGAAGAAGAAAGGGCCACAAGGCAGAAGCTGTCTCAGCAGTCCACGCTGTTTCAGCATTACCCTTGCTTCCGACGGCTCCCTCTCACCTGAAGAAGAAAGGGCCACCAGGCAAAAGCTGTCTCGGCCTTCCACACTGTTTCCCCTTTTCCCCTTGATTTCAACACCTGCCTCTCACCTGAAGAAGAAAGAGCCCCCAGGCAGAAGCTGTCTCAGTAGTCCACCCTGTTTCCTCTTTTCCCCTTGCTTCTGACAGCTCCCTCTCACCTGAAGAAGAAAGGGTCACCAGGCAGAAGCTGTCTCTACCATCCACATTGTTTCCCCTTTTCCCCTTGATTTCAACAGCTGCCTCTCACCTCAAGAAATAAGGGCCGCCAGGCAGAAGCTTTCTCAGCAGTCCACTCTGTTT
Source organism: Ambystoma mexicanum (assembly GCF_040938575.1). Lineage (NCBI taxonomy): Eukaryota > Metazoa > Chordata > Amphibia > Caudata > Ambystomatidae > Ambystoma > Ambystoma mexicanum. Next base: position 1,078,344,194 of record NC_090936.1, on the reverse strand, counting down.
CCCCATTACCCTTGCTTCCGACGGCTTCCTCTCACCTGAAGAAGAAAGGGCCACCAGGCAGAAGCTGTCTCTGCCGTACCCACTGTTTCCCCTTGATTTCAACAGCTGCCTCTCACCTGAGGAAGAAAGGGCCACCAGGCAGAAGCTGTCTCAGCAGTCCACGCTGTTTCCCCATTACCCTTACTTCGACGGCTTCCTCTCATCTGAAGAAGAAAGGGCCTCCAGGCAGAAGCTGTCTTTGCCGTCCACACTGTTTCCCCTTTTCTCCTTGATTTCAACAGCTGCCTCTCACCTGAAGAAGAAAGGGCCACCAGGAAGAAGCTGTCTCTGCCGTCCACACTGTTTCCCCTTTTCCCCTTGATTACAACAGCTGCCTCTCACCTGAAGAAGAAAGGGCCCCCAGGCAGAAGCTGTCTCAGTAGTCCACCCTGTTTCCTCTTTTCCCCTTGCTTCTGACAGCTCCCTCTCACATGAAGAAGAAAGGGCCAGTGGGTAGAAGCTGTCTCTGCTGTCCACACTGTTTCCCCTTTTCCCCTTGATTTCAACAGCTGCCTCTTACCTGAAGAAGAAAGGGTCACCAGGCAGAAGCTGTCTCTACCATCCACATTGTTTCCCCTTTTCCCCTTGATTTCAACAGCTGCCTCTCACCTCAAGAAGAAAGGGCCGCCAGGCAGAAGCTTTCTCAGCAGTCCACTCTGTTTCCCCATTACCCTTGCTTCCGACGGCTTCCTCTCACCTGAAGAAGAAAGGGCCACCAGGCAGAAGCTGTCTCTGCCGTACACACTGTTTCCCCTTGATTTCAACAGCTGCCTCTCACCTGAGGAAGAAAGGGCCACCAGGCAGAAGCTGTCTCAGCAGTCCACGCTGTTTCCCCATTACCCTTACTTCGACGGCTTCCTCTCATCTGAAGAAGAAAGGGCCTCCAGGCAGAAGCTGTCTTTGCCGTCCACACTGTTTCCCCTTTTCTCCTTGATTTCAACAGCTGCCTCTCACCTGAAGAAGAAAGGGCCACCAGGAAGAAGCTGTCTCTGCCGTCCACACTGTTTCCCCTTTTCCCCTTGATTACAACAGCTGCCTCTCACCTGAAGAAGAAAGGGCCACCAGGCAGAAGCTGTCTCAGCAGTCCACGCTGTTTCAGCATTACCCTTGCTTCCGACGGCTCCCTCTCACCTGAAGAAGAAAGGGCCACCAGGTAGAAGCTGTCTCTGCTGTCCACACTGTTTCCCCTTTTCCCCTTGATTTCAACAGCTGCCTCTCACCTGAAGAAGAAAGGGCCACCAGGCAGAAGCTGTCTCAGTAGTCCACCCTGTTTCCTCTTTTCCCCTTGCTTCTGACAGCTCCCTCTCACCTGAAGAAGAAAGGGTCAGCGGGTAGAAGCTGTCTCTGCCGTCCACACTGTTTCCCCTTTTCCCCTTGATTTCAACAGCTGCTTCTCACCTGAAGAAGAAAGGGCCACCAGGCAGAAGCTGTCTCTGCCATCCACATTGTTTCTCCTTTTCCCCTTGATTTCAACAGCTGCCTCTCACCTCAAGAAGAAAGGGCCGCCAGGCAGAAGCTTTCTCAGCAGTCCACTATGTTTCCCCATTACCCTTGCTTCCGACGGTTTCCTCTCACTTGAAGAAGAAAGGGCCACCAGGCAGAAGCTGTCTCTACCGTCCACACTAGTTCCCCTTGATTTCAACAGCTGCTTCTCACCTGAAGAAGAAAGGGCCACCAGGCAGAAGCTGTCTCAGCAGTCCACGCTGTTTCCCCATTACCCTTGCTTCGACGGCTCCCTCTCACCTGAAGAAGAAAGGGCCACCAGGCAGATGCTGTCTCTGCCGTCCACACTGTTTCCGCCTTTTCCCCTTGATTTCAACAGCTGCCTCTCACCTGAGGAAGAAAGGGCCACCAGGCAGAAGCTGTCTCTGCTATTCACATTGTTTCCCCTTTTCTCCTTGATTTCAACAGCTGCCTCTCACCTCAAGAAGAAAGGGCCGCCAGGCAGAAGCTTTCTCAGCAGTCCACTCTGTTTCCCCATTACCGTTGCTTCCGACGGCTTCCTCACACCTGAAAAAGAAAGGGCCACCAGGCAGAAGCTGGATGTGCCGTCCACACTGTTTCCCATTTTCTCCTTGATTTCAACAGCTGCCTCTCACCTAAAGAAGAAAGGGCCACCAGGCAGAAGCTGTCTCTGCCGTCCACACTGTTTCCCCTTTTCCCCTTGATTTCGACAGCTGCCTCCGGGCAGAAGCTGTCTCGGAAGCTGACACTGTTTCTTCTTTTACCCTTGCTTTCGACAGCTGCCTCTCACCTGAAGAAGAAAGGGCCACCAGGCAGAAGCTGTGTCTGCCGTCCACACTGTTTCCCCCTTTTCCCCTTGATTTCAACAGCTGCCTCTCACCTGAAGAAGAAAGGGCCACCAGGCAGAAGCTGTCTCTGTCATCCACATTGTTTCCCCTTTTCCCCTTGATTTCAACAGCTGCCTCTCACCTCAAGAAGAAAGGGCCGCCAGGCAGAAGCTTTCTCAGCAGTCCACTCTGTTTCCCCATTACCCTTGCTTCCGACGGCTTCCTCTCACCTGAAGAAGAAAGGGCCACCAGGCAGAAGCTGTCTCTGCCGTACACATAGTTTCCCCTTGATTTCAACAGCTGCCTCTCACCTGAAGAAGAAAGGGCCAGCGGGTAGAAGCTGTCTCTGCCGTCCACACTGTTTCCCCTTTTCCCCTTGATTTCAACAGCTGCCTCTCACCTGAAGAAGAAAGGGCCACCAGGCAGAAGCTGTCTCAGTAGTCCACCCTGTTTCCTCTTTTCCCCTTGCTTCTAACAACTCCCTCTCACCTGAAGAAGAAAGGGCCACTGGGCAGAAGCTGTCTCTGCCGTCCACACTGTTTCCACTTTTCTCCTTGATGTCAACAGCTGCCTCTCACCTGAAGAAGAAAGGGCCGCCAGGCAGAAGCTTTCTCAGCAGTCCACTCTGTTTCCCCATCACCCTTGCTTCCGACGGCTTCCTCTCACCTGAAGAAGAAAGGGTCACCAGGCAGAAGCTGTCTGTGCCGTCTACACTGTTTCCCCTTTTCTCCTTGATTTCAACAGCTGCCTCTCACCCAAAGAAGAAAGGGCCACCAGGCAGAAGCTGTCTCTGCCGTCCACACTGTTTCCCCTTTTCCCCTTGATTTCGACAGCTGCCTCCAGGTAGAAGCTGTCTCGGCAGCTGACATTGTTTGTTCTTTTACCCTTGCTTTCGACAGCTGCCTCTCACCTCAAGAAGAAAGGGCCACTAGGCAGAAGCTGTCTCTGCAGTCCACACTGTTTCCCCTTTTCCCCTTGATTTCAACAGCTGCCTCTCACCTGAAGAAGAAAGGGCCACCTGGCAGAAGCTGTCTCAGCAGTCCACGCTGTTTCAGCATCACCCTTGCTTCCGACGGCTCTCTCTCACCTGAAGAAGAAAGGGCCACCAGGCAGAAGCTGTCTCTGCCGTCCACACTGTTTCCCCCTTTTCCCCTTGATTTCAACAGCTGCCTCTCACCTGAAGAAGAAAGGGCCACCAGGCAAAAGCTGTCTCAGTAGTGCACCCTGTTTCCTCTTTTCCCCTTGATTTCAACAGCTGCCTCTCACCTGAAGAAGAAAGGGCCACCAGGCAGAAGCTGTCTCAGCAGTCCACGCTGTTTCAGCATTACCCTTGCTTCCGACGGCTCCCTCTCACCTGAAGAAGAAAGGGCCACCAGGCAAAAGCTGTCTCGGCCTTCCACACTGTTTCCCCTTTTCCCCTTGATTTCAACTTCTGCCTCTCACCTGAAGAAGAAAGAGCACCCAGGCAGAAGCTGTCTCAGTAGTCCACCCTGTTTCCTCTTTTCCCCTTGCTTCTGACAGCTCCCTCTCACCTGAAGAAGAAAGGGTCACCAGGCAGAAGCTGTCTCTACCATCCACATTGTTTCCCCTTTTCCCCTTGATTTCAACAGCTGCCTCTCACCTCAAGAAGAAAGGGCCGCCAGGCAGAAGCTTTCTCAGCAGTCCACTCTGTTTCCCCATTACCCTTGCTTCCGACGGCTTCCTCTCACCTGAAGAAGAAAGGGCCACCAGGCAGAAGCTGTCTCTGCCGTACACACTGTTTCCCCTTGATTTCAACAGCTGCCTCTCACCTGAGGAAGAAAGGGCCACCAGGCAGAAGCTGTCTCAGCAGTCCACGCTGTTTCCCCATTACCCTTACTTCGACGGCTTCCTCTCATCTGAAGAAGAAAGGGCCTCCAGGCAGAAGCTGTCTTTGCCGTCCACACTGTTTCCCCTTTTCTCCTTGATTTCAACAGCTGCCTCTCACCTGAAGAAGAAAGGGCCACCAGGAAGAAGCTGTCTCTGCCGTCCACACTGTTTCCCCTTTTCCCCTTGATTACAACAGCTGCCTCTCACCTGAAGAAGAAAGGGCCACCAGGCAGAAGCTGTCTCAGCAGTCCACGCTGTTTCAGCATTACCCTTGCTTTCGACAGCTCCCTCTCACCTGAAGAAGAAAGGGCCACCAGGTAGAAGCTGTCTCTGCTGTCCACACTGTTTTCCCTTTTCCCCTTGATTTCAACAGCTGCCTCTCACCTGAAGAAGAAAGGGCCACCAGGCAGAAGCTGTCTCAGTAGTCCACCCTGTTTCCTCTTTTCCCCTTGCTTCTGACAGCTCCCTCTCACCTGAAGAAGAAAGGGCCAGCGGGTAGAAGCTGTCTCTGCCGTCCACACTGTTTCCCCTTTTCCCCTTGATTTCAACAGCTGCTTCTCACCTGAAGAAGAAAGGGCCACCAGGCAGAAGCTGTCTCTGCCATCCACATTGTTTCTCCTTTTCCCCTTGATTTCAACAGCTGCCTCTCACCTCAAGAAGAAAGGGACGCCAGGCAGAAGCTTTCTCAGCAGTCCACTCTGTTTCCCCATTACCCTTGCTTCCGACGGTTTCCTCTCACTTGAAGAAGAAAGGGCCACCAGGCAGAAGCTGTCTCTACTGTCCACACTGGTTCCCCTTGATTTCAACAGCTGCCTCTCACCTGAAGAAGAAAGGGCCACCAGGCAGAAGCTGTCTCAGCAGTCCACGCTGTTTCCCCATTACCCTTGCTTCGACGGCTCCCTCTCACCTGAGGAAGAAAGGGCCACCAGGCAGAAGCTGTCTCTGCTATCCACATTGTTTCCCCTTTTCTCCTTGATTTCAACAGCTGCCTCTCACCTCAAGAAGAAAGGGCCGCCAGGCAGAAGCTTTCTCAGCAGTCCACTCTGTTTCCCCATTACCGTTGCTTCCGACGGCTTCCTCTCACCTGAAGAAGAAAGGGCCACCAGGCAGAAGCTGTCTCTGCCATCCACACTGTTTCCCCTTTTACCCTTGATTTCAACAGCTGCCTCTCACCTGAAGAAGAAAGGGCCACCAGGCAGAAGTTGTCTCAGCAGTCCACACTGTTTCCCCATTAACCTTGCTTCGACGGCTCCCTCACACCTGAAGAAGAAAGGGCCACCAGGCAGAAGCTGTCTGTGCCGTCCACACTGTTTCCCCTTTTCTCCTTGATTTCAACAGCTGCCTCTCACCTGAAGAAGAAATGGCCACCAGGAAGAAGCTGTCTCTGCTGTCCACACTGTTTCCCCTTTTCCCCTTGATTTCGACAGCTGCCTCCGGGCAGAAGCTGTCTCGGAAGCAGACACTGTTTCTTCTTTTACCCTTTCTTTCGACAGCTGCCTCTCACCTGAAGAAGAAAGGGCCACGAGGCAGAAGCTGTCTCTGCCGTCCACACTGTTTCCCCTTTTCCCCTTGATTTCGACAGCTGCCTCCGGGCAGAAGCTGTCTCGGAAGCTGACACTGTTTCTTCGTTTACCCTTGCTTTCGACAGCTGCCTCTCACCTGAAGAAGAAAGGGCCACCAGGCAGAAGCTGTCTCTGCCGTCCACACTGTTTCCCCTTTTCCCCTTGATTTCAACAGCTGCCTCTCACCTGAAGAAGAAAGGGCCACCAGGCAGAAGCTGTCTCAGCAGTCCACGCTGTTTCAGCATTACCCTTGCTTCCGACACTCCCTCTCACCTGAAGAAGAAAGGGCCACCAGGCAGAATCTGTCTCGGCCGTCCACACTGTTTCCCCTTTTCCCCTTGATTTCAACACCTGCCTCTCACCTGAAGAAGAAAGGGCCCCCAGGCAGAAGCTGTCTCAGTAGTCCACCCGGTTTCCTCTTTTCCCGTTGCTTCTGACAGCTCCCTCTCACCTGAAGAAGAAAGGGCCAGCGGGTAGAAGCTGTCTCTGCCGTCCACACTGTTTCCCCTTTTCCCCTTGATTTCAACAGCTGCCTCTCACCTGAAGAAGAAAGGGCCACCAGGCAGAAGCTTTCTCAGCAGTCCACTCTGTTTTTCCATTACCCTTGCTTCCGACAGCTTCGTCTCACCTGAAGAAGAAAGGGCCACCAGGCAGAAGCTGTCTCTGTCATCCACATTGTTTCCCCTTTTCCCCTTGATTTCAACAGCTGCCTCTCACCTCAAGAAGAAAGGGCCGCCAGGCAGAAGCTTTCTCAGCAGTCCACTCTGTTTCCCCATTACCCTTGCTTCTGACAGCTTCGTCTCACCTGAAGAAGAAAGGGCCACCAGGCAGAAGCTGTCTCTGCCGTACACATTGTTTCCCCTTGATTTCAACAGCTGCCTCTCACCTGAAGAAGAAAGGGCCAGCGGGTAGAAGCTGTCTCTGCCGTCCACACTGTTTCCCATTTTCCCCTTGATTTCAACAGCTGCCTCTCACCTGAAGAAGAAAGGGCCACCAGGCAGAAGCTGTCTCAGTAGTCCACCCTGTTTCCTCTTTTCCCCTTGCTACTAACAACTCCCTCTCACCTGAAGAAGAAAGGGCCACTGGGCAGAAGCTGTCTCTGCCGTCCACACTGTTTCCACTTTTCTCCTTGATGTCAACAGCTGCCTCTCACCTGAAGAAGAAAGGGCCGCCAGGCAGAAGCTTTCTCAGCAGTCCACTCTGTTTCCCCATCACCCTTGCTTCCGACGGCTTCCTCTCACCTGAAGAAGAAAGGGTCACCAGGCAGAAGCTGTCTGTGCCGTCTACACTGTTTCCCCTTTTCTCCTTGATTTCAACAGCTGCCTCTCACCCAAAGAAGAAAGGGCCACCAGGCAGAAGCTGTCTCTGCCGTCCACACTGTTTCCCCTTTTCCCCTTGATTTCGACAGCTGCCTCCAGGTAGAAGCTGTCTCGGCAGCTGACACTGTTTCTTCTTTTACCCTTGCTTTCGACAGCTGCCTCTCACCTGAAGAAGAAAGGGCCACTAGGCAGAAGCTGTCTCTGCAGTCCACACTGTTTCCCCTTTTCCCCTTGATTTCAACAGCTGCCTCTCACCTGAAGAAGAAAGGGCCACCTGGCAGAAGCTGTCTCAGCAGTCCACGCTGTGTCAGCATCACCCTTGCTTCCGACGGCTCTCTCTCACCTGAAGAAGAAAGGGCCACCAGTCAGAAGCTGTCTCTGCCGTCCACACTGTTTCCCCCCTTTCCCCTTGATTTCAACAGCTGCCTCTCACCTGAAGAAGAAAGGGCCACCAGGCAAAAGCTGTCTCAGTAGTGCACCCTGTTTCCTCTTTTCCCCTTGATTTCAACAGCTGCCTCTCACCTGAAGAAGAAAGGGCCACCAGGCAGAAGCTGTCTCAGCAGTCCACGCTGTTTCAGCATTACCCTTGCTTCCGACGGCTCCCTCTCACCTGAAGAAGAAAGGGCCACCAGGCAAAAGCTGTCTCGGCCTTCCACACTGTTTCCCCTTTTCCCCTTGATTTCAACACCTGCCTCTCACCTGAAGAAGAAAGAGCCCCCAGGCAGAAGCTGTCTCAGTAGTCCACCCTGTTTCCTCTTTTCCCCTTGCTTCTGACAGCTCCCTCTCACCTGAAGAAGAAAGGGTCACCAGGCAGAAGCTGTCTCTACCATCCACATTGTTTCCCCTTTTCCCCTTGATTTCAACAGCTGCCTCTCACCTCAAGAAGAAAGGGCCGCCAGGCAGAAGCTTTCTCAGCAGTCCACTCTGTTTCCCCATTACCCTTGCTTCCGACGGCTTCCTCTCACCTGAAGAAGAAAGGGCCACCAGGCAGAAGCTGTCTCTGCCGTACACACTGTTTCCCCTTGATTTCAACAGCTGCCTCTCACCTGAGGAAGAAAGGGCCACCAGGCAGAAGCTGTCTCAGCAGTCCACGCTGTTTCCCCATTACCCTTACTTCGACGGCTTCCTCTCATCTGAAGAAGAAAGGGCCTCCAGGCAGAAGCTGTCTTTGCCGTCCACACTGTTTCCCCTTTTCTCCTTGATTTCAACAGCTGCCTCTCACCTGAAGAAGAAAGGGCCACCAGGAAGAAGCTGTCTCTGCCGTCCACACTGTTTCCCCTTTTCCCCTTGATTTCAACTTCTGCCTCTCACCTGAAGAAGAAAGAGCCCCCAGGCAGAAGCTGTCTCAGTAGTCCACCCTGTTTCCTCTTTTCCCCTTGCTTCTGACAGCTCCCTCTCACCTGAAGAAGAAAGGGTCACCAGGCAGAAGCTGTCTCTACCATCCACATTGTTTCCCCTTTTCCCCTTGATTTCAACAGCTGCCTCTCACCTCAAGAAGAAAGGGCCGCCAGGCAGAAGCTTTCTCAGCAGTCCACTCTGTTTCCCCATTACCCTTGCTTCCGACGGCTTCCTCTCACCTGAAGAAGAAAGGGCCACCAGGCAGAAGCTGTCTCTGCCGTACACACTGTTTCCCCTTGATTTCAACAGCTGCCTCTCACCTGAGGAAGAAAGGGCCACCAGGCAGAAGCTGTCTCAGCAGTCCACGCTGTTTCCCCATTACCCTTACTTCGACGGCTTCCTCTCATCTGAAGAAGAAAGGGCCTCCAGGCAGAAGCTGTCTTTGCCGTCCACACTGTTTCCCCTTTTCTCCTTGATTTCAACAGCTGCCTCTCACCTGAAGAAGAAAGGGCCACCAGGAAGAAGCTGTCTCTGCCGTCCACACTGTTTCCCCTTTTCCCCTTGATTACAACAGCTGCCTCTCACCTGAAGAAGAAAGGGCCACCAGGCAGAAGCTGTCTCAGCAGTCCACGCTGTTTCAGCATTACCCTTGCTTCCGACGGCTCCCTCTCACCTGAAGAAGAAAGGGCCACCAGGTAGAAGCTGTCTCTGCTGTCCACACTGTTTCCCCTTTTCCCCTTGATTTCAACAGCTGCCTCTCACCTGAAGAAGAAAGGGCCACCAGGCAGAAGCTGTCTCAGTAGTCCACCCTGTTTCCTCTTTTCCCCTTGCTTCTGACAGCTCCCTCTCACCTGAAGAAGAAAGGGCCAACGGGTAGAAGCTGTCTCTGCCGTCCACACTGTTTCCCCTTTTCCCCTTGATTTCAACAGCTGCTTCTCACCTGAAGAAGAAAGGGCCACCAGGCAGAAGCTGTCTCTGCCATCCACATTGTTTCTCCTTTTCCCCTTGATTTCAACAGCTGCCTCTCACCTCAAGAAGAAAGGGCCGCCAGGCAGAAGCTTTCTCAGCAGGCCACTATGTTTCCCCATTACCCTTGCTTCCGACGGTTTCCTCTCACTTGAAGAAGAAAGGGCCACCAGGCAGAAGCTGTCTCTACCGTCCACACTAGTTCCCCTTGATTTCAACAGCTGCCTCTCACCTGAAGAAGAAAGGGCCACCAGGCAGAAGCTGTCTCAGCAGTCCACGCTGTTTCCCCATTACCCTTGCTTCGACGGCTCCCTCTCACCTGAAGAAGAAAGGGCCACCAGGCAGAAGCTGTCTCTGCCGTCCACACTGTTTCCGCCTTTTCCCCTTGATTTCAACAGCTGCCTCTCACCTGAGGAAGAAAGGGCCACCAGGCAGAAGCTGTCTCTGCTATTCACATTGTTTCCCCTTTTCTCCTTGATTTCAACAGCTGCCTCTCACCTCAAGAAGAAAGGGCCGCCAGGCAGAAGCTTTCTCAGCAGTCCACTCTGTTTCCCCATTACCGTTGCTTCCGACGGCTTCCTCACACCTGAAAAAGAAAGGGCCACCAGGCAGAAGCTGGGTGTGCCGTCCACACTGTTTCCCCTTTTCTCCTTGATTTCAACAGCTGCCTCTCACCTAAAGAAGAAAGGGCCACCAGGCAGAAGCTGTCTCTGCCGTCCACACTGTTTCCCCTTTTCCCCTTGATTTCGACAGCTGCCTCCGGGCAGAAGCTGTCTCGGAAGCTGACACTGTTTCTTCTTTTACCCTTGCTTTCGACAGCTGCCTCTCACCTGAAGAAGAAAGGGCCACCAGGCAGAAGCTGTGTCTGCCATCCACACTGTTTCCCCCTTTTCCCCTTGATTTCAACAGCTGCCTCTCACCTGAAGAAGAAAGGGCCACCAGGCAGAAGCTGTCTCAGCAGTCCGCGCTGTTTCAGCATTACCCTTGCTTCCGACACTCCCTCTCACCTGAAGAAGAAAGGGCCACCAGGCAGAAGCTGTCTCGGCCGTCCACACTGTTTCCCCTTTTCCCCTTGATTTCAACACCTGCCTCTCACCTGAAGAAGAAAGGGCCCCCAGGCAGAAGCTTTCTCAGTAGTCCACCCGGTTTCCTCTTTTCCCGTTGCTTCTGACAGCTCCCTCTCACCTGAAGAAGAAAGGGCCAGCGGGTAGAAGCTGTCTCTGCCGTCCACACTGTTTCCCCTTTTCCCCTTGATTTCAACAGCTGCCTCTCACCTGAAGAAGAAAGGGCCACCAGGCAGAAGCTGTCTCTGTCATCCACATTGTTTCCCCTTTTCCCCTTGATTTCAACAGCTCCCTCTCACCTGAAGAAGAAAGGGCCACTAGGTAGAAGATGTCTCTGCTGTCCACACTGTTTCCCCTTTTCCCCTTGATTTCAACAGCTGCCTCTCACCTGAAGAAGAAAGGGCCACCAGGCAGAAGCTGTCTCAGTAGTCCACCCTGTTTCCTCTTTTCCCCTTGCTTCTGACAGCTCCCTCTCACCTGAAGAAGAAAGGGCCAGCGGGTAGAAGCTGTCTCTGCCGTCCACACTGTTTCCCCTTTTCCCCTTGATTTCAACAGCTGCTTCTCACCTGAAGAAGAAAGGGCCACCAGGCAGAAGCTGTCTCTGCCATCCACATTGTTTCTCCTTTTCCCCTTGATTTCAACAGCTGCCTCTCACCTCAAGAAGAAAGGGCCGCCAGGCAGAAGCTTTCTCAGCAGTCCACTATGTTTCCCCATTACCCTTGCTTCCGACGGTTTCCTCTCACTTGAAGAAGAAAGGGCCACCAGGCAGAAGCTGTCTCTACCGTCCACACTAGTTCCCCTTGATTTCAACAGCTGCCTCTCACCTGAAGAAGAAAGGGCCACCAGGCAGAAGCTGTCTCAGCAGTCCACGCTGTTTCCCCATTACCCTTGCTTCGACGGCTCCCTCTCACCTGAAGAAGAAAGGGCCACCAGGCAGAAGCTGTCTCTGCCGTCCACACTTTTTCCGCCTTTTCCCCTTGATTTCAACAGCTGCCTCTCACCTGAGGAAGAAAGGGCCACCAGGCAGAAGCTGTCTCTGCTATTCACATTGTTTCCCCTTTTCTCCTTGATTTCAACAGCTGCCTCTCACCTCAAGAAGAAAGGGCCGCCAGGCAGAAGCTTTCTCAGCAGTCCACTCTGTTTCCCCATTACCGTTGCTTCCGACGGCTTCCTCACACCTGAAAAAGAAAGGGCCACCAGGCAGAAGCTGGGTGTGCCGTCCACACTGTTTCCCCTTTTCTCCTTGATTTCAACAGCTGCCTCTCACCTAAAGAAGAAAGGGCCACCAGGCAGAAGCTGTCTCTGCCGTCCACACTGTTTCCCCTTTTCCCCTTGATTTCGACAGCTGCCTCCGGGCAGAAGCTGTCTCGGAAGCTGACACTGTTTCTTCTTTTACCCTTGCTTTCGACAGCTGCCTCTCACCTGAAGAAGAAAGGGCCACCAGGCAGAAGCTGTGTCTGCGGTCCACACTGTTTCCCCCTTTTCCCCTTGATTTCAACAGCTGCCTCTCACCTGAAGAAGAAAGGGCCACCAGGCAGAAGCTGTCTCAGCAGTCCGCGCTGTTTCAGCATTACCCTTGCTTCCGACACTCCCTCTCACCTGAAGAAGAAAGGGCCACCAGGCAGAAGCTGTCTCGGCCGTCCACACTGTTTCCCCTTTTCCCCTTGATTTCAACACCTGCCTCTCACCTGAAGAAGAAAGGGCCCCCAGGCAGAAGCTTTCTCAGTAGTCCACCCGGTTTCCTCTTTTCCCGTTGCTTCTGACAGCTCCCTCTCACCTGAAGAAGAAAGGGCCAGCGGGTAGAAGCTGTCTCTGCCGTCCACACTGTTTCCCCTTTTCCCCTTGATTTCAACAGCTGCCTCTCACCTGAAGAAGAAAGGGCCACCAGGCAGAAGCTGTCTCTGTCATCCACATTGTTTCCCCTTTTCCCCTTGATTTCAACAGCTGCCTCTCACCTCAAGAAGAAAGGGCCGCCAGGCAGAAGCTTTCTCAGCAGTCCACTCTGTTTCCCCATTACCCTTGCTTCCGACGGCTTCCTCTCACCTGAAGAAGAAAGGGCCACCAGGCAGAAGCTGTCTCTGCCGTACACATTGTTTCCCCTTGATTTCAACAGCTGCCTCTCACCTGAAGAAGAAAGGGCCAGCGGGTAGAAGCTGTCTCTGCCGTCCACACTGTTTCCCCTTTTCCCCTTGATTTCAACAGCTGCCTCTCACCTGAAGAAGAAAGGGCCACTAGGCAGAAGCTGACTCAGTAGTCCACCCTGTTTCCTCTTTTCCCCTTGCTTCTAACAACTCCCTCTCACCTGAAGAAGAAAGGGCCACTGGGCAGAAGCTGTCTCTGCCGTCCACACTGTTTCCACTTTTCTCCTTGATGTCAACAGCTGCCTCTCACCTGAAGAAGAAAGGGCCGCCAGGCAGAAGCTTTCTCAGCAGTCCACTCTGTTTCCCCATCACCCTTGCTTCCGACGGCTTCCTCTCACCTGAAGAAGAAAGGGTCACCAGGCAGAAGCTGTCTGTGCCAACTACACTGTTTCCCCTTTTCTCCTTGATTTCAACAGCTGCCTCTCACCCAAAGAAGAAAGGGCCACCAGGCAGAAGCTGTCTCTGCCGTCCACACTGTTTCCCCTTTTCCCCTTGATTTCGACAGCTGCCTCCAGGTAGAAGCTGTCTCGGCAGCTGACACTGTTTCTTCTTTTACCCTTGCTTTCGACAGCTGCCTCTCACCTCAAGAAGAAAGGGCCACTAGGCAGAAGCTGTCTCTGCAGTCCACACTGTTTCCCCTTTTCCCCTTGATTTCAACAGCTGCCTCTCACCTGAAAAAGAAAGGGCCACCTGGCAGAAGCTGTCTCAGCAGTCCACGCTGTTTCAGCATCACCCTTGCTTCCGACGGCTCTCTCTCACCTGAAGAAGAAAGGGCCACCAGGCAGAAGCTGTCTCTGCCGTCCACACTGTTTCCCCCTTTTCCCCTTGATTTCAACAGCTGCCTCTCACCTGAAGAAGAAAGGGCCACCAGGCAAAAGCTGTCTCAGTAGTGCACCCTGTTTCCTCTTTTCCCCTTGATTTCAACAGCTGCCTCTCACCTGAAGAAGAAAGGGCCACCAGGCAGAAGCTGTCTCAGCAGTCCACGCTGTTTCAGCATTACCCTTGCTTCCGACGGCTCCCTCTCACCTGAAGAAGAAAGGGCCACCAGGCAAAAGCTGTCTCGGCCTTCCACACTGTTTCCCCTTTTCCCCTTGATTTCAACTTCTGCCTCTCACCTGAAGAAGAAAGAGCCCCCAGGCAGAAGCTGTCTCAGTAGTCCACCCTGTTTCCTCTTTTCCCCTTGCTTCTGACAGCTCCCTCTCACCTGAAGAAGAAAGGGTCACCAGGCAGAAGCCGTCTCTACCATCCACATTGTTTCCCCTTTTCCCCTTGATTTCAACAGCTGCCTCTCACCTCAAGAAGAAAGGGCCGCCAGGCAGAAGCTTTCTCAGCAGTCCACTCTGTTTCCCCATTACCCTTGCTTCCGACGGCTTCCTCTCACCTGAAGAAGAAAGGGCCACCAGGAAGAAGCTGTCTCTGCCGTCCACACTGTTTCCCCTTTTCCCCTTGATTACAACAGCTGCCTCTCACCTGAAGAAGAAAGGGCCACCAGGCAGAAGCTGTCTCAGCAGTCCACGCTGTTTCAGCATTACCCTTGCTTCCGACGGCTCCCTCTCACCTGAAGAAGAAAGGGCCACCAGGTAGAAGCTGTCTCTGCTGTCCACACTGTTTTCCCTTTTCCCCTTGATTTCAACAGCTGCCTCTCACCTGAAGAAGAAAGGGCCACCAGGCAGAAGCTGTCTCAGTAGTCCACCCTGTTTCCTCTTTTCCCCTTGCTTCTGACAGCTCCCTCTCACCTGAAGAAGAAAGGGCCAGCGGGTAGAAGCTGTCTCTGCCGTCCACACTGTTTCCCCTTTTCCCCTTGATTTTAACAGCTGCTTCTCACCTGAAGAAGAAAGGGCCACCAGGCAGAAGCTGTCTCTGCCATCCACATTGTTTCTCCTTTTCCCCTTGATTTCAACAGCTGCCTCTCACCTCAAGAAGAAAGGGACGCCAGGCAGAAGCTTTCTCAGCAGTCCACGCTGTTTCCCCATTACCCTTGCTTCCGACGGTTTCCTCTCACTTGAAGAAGAAAGGGCCACCAGGCAGAAGCTGTCTCTGCCGTCCACACTGTTTCCGCCTTTTCCTCTTGATTTCAACAGCTGCCTCTCACCTGAGGAAGAAAGGGCCACCAGGCAGAAGCTGTCTCTGCTATCCACATTGTTTCCCCTTTTCTCCTTGATTTCAACAGCTGCCTCTCACCTCAAGAAGAAAGGGCCGCCAGGCAGAAGCTTTCTCAGCAGTCCACTCTGTTTCCCCATTACCGTTGCTTCCGACGGCTTCCTCTCACCTGAAGAAGAAAGGGCCACCAGGCAGAAGCTGTCTCTGCCATCCACACTGTTTCCCCTTTTCCCCTTGATTTCAACAGCTGCCTCTCACCTGAAGAAGAAAGGGCCACCAGGCAGAAGTTGTCTCAGCAGTCCACACTGTTTCCCCATTACCCTTGCTTCGACGGCTCCCTCACACCTGAAGAAGAAAGGGCCACCAGGCAGAAGCTGTCTGTGCCGTCCACACTGTTTCCCCTTTTCTCCTTGATTTCAACAGCTGCCTCTCACCTGAAGAAGAAAGGGCCACCAGGCAGAAGCTGTCTCTGCTGTCCACACTGTTTCCCCTTTTCCCCTTGATTTCGACAGCTGCCTCCGGGCAGAAGCTGTCTCGGAAGCAGACACTGTTTCTTCTTTTACCCTTTCTTTCGACAGCTGCCTCTCACCTGAATAAGAAAGGGCCACCAGGCAGAAGCTGTCTCTGCCGTCCACACTGTTTCCCCTTTTCCCCTTGATTTCAACAGCTTCCTCTCACCTGAAGAAGAAAGGGCCACCAGGCAGAAGCTGTCTCAGCAGTCCACGCTGTTTCAGCATTACCCTTGCTTCCGACGGCTCCTTCTCACCTGAAGAAGAAAGGGCCACCAGGCAGAAGCTGTCTCGGCATTCCACACTGTTTCCCCTTTTCCCCTTGATTTCAACACCTGCCTCTCACCTGAAGAAGAAAGGGCCCCCAGGCAGAAGCTGTCTCAGTAGTCCACCCTGTTTCCTCTTTTCCCGTTGCTTCTGACAGCTCCCTCTCACCTGAAGAAGAAAGGGCCAGCGGGTATAAGCTGTCTCTGCCGTCCACACTGTTTCCCCTTTTCCCCTTGATTTCAACAGCTGCCTCTCACCTGAAGAAGAAAGGGCCACCAGGCAGAAGCTGTCTCTGTCATCCACATTGTTTCCCCTTTTCCCCTTGATTTCAACAGCTGCCTCTCACCTCAAGAAGAAAGGGCCGCCAGGCAGAAGCTTTCTCAGCAGTCCACTATGTTTCCCCATTACCCTTGCTTCCGACGGTTTCCTCTCACTTGAAGAAGAAAGGGCCACCAGGCAGAAGCTGTCTCTACCGTCCACACTAGTTCCCCTTGATTTCAACAGCTGCCTCTCACCTGAAGAAGAAAGGGCCACCAGGCAGAAGCTGTCTCAGCAGTCCACGCTGTTTCCCCATTACCCTTGCTTCGACGGCTCCCTCTCACCTGAAGAAGAAAGGGCCACCAGGCAGATGCTGTCTCTGCCGTCCACACTGTTTCCGCCTTTTCCCCTTGATTTCAACAGCTGCCTCTCACCTCAGGAAGAAAGGGCCACCAGGCAGAAGCTGTCTCTGCTATTCACATTGTTTCCCCTTTTCTCCTTGATTTCAACAGCTGCCTCTCACCTCAAGAAGAAAGGGCCGCCAGGCAGAAGCTTTCTCAGCAGTCCACTCTGTTTCCCCATTACCGTTGCTTCCGACGGCTTCCTCACACCTGAAAAAGAAAGGGCCACCAGGCAGAAGCTGGGTGTGCCGTCCACACTGTTTCCCCTTTTCTCCTTGATTTCAACAGCTGCCTCTCACCTAAAGAAGAAAGGGCCACCAGGCAGAAGCTGTCTCTGCCGTCCACACTGTTTCCCCTTTTCCCCTTGATTTCGACAGCTGCCTCCGGGCAGAAGCTGTCTCGGAAGCTGACACTGTTTCTTCTTTTACCCTTGCTTTCGACAGCTGCCTCTCACCTGAAGAAGAAAGGGCCACCAGGCAGAAGCTGTGTCTGCCGTCCACACTGTTTCCCCCTTTTCCCCTTGATTTCAACAGCTGCCTCTCACCTGAAGAAGAAAGGGCCACCAGACAGAAGCTGTCTCTGTCATCCACATTGTTCCCCTTTTACCCTTGATTTCAACAGCTGCCTCTCACCTCAAGAAGAAAGGGCCGCCAGGCAGAAGCTTTCTCAGCAGTCCACTCTGTTTCCCCATTACCCTTGCTTCCGACGGCTTCCTCTCACCTGAAGAAGAAAGGGCCACCAGGCAGAAGCTGTCTCTGCCGTACACATAGTTTCCCCTTGATTTCAACAGCTGCCTCTCACCTGAAGAAGAAAGGGCCAGCGGGTAGAAGCTGTCTCTGCCGTCCACACTGTTTCCCCTTTTCCCCTTGATTTCAACAGCTGCCTCTCACCTGAAGAAGAAAGGGCCACCAGGCAGAAGCTGTCTCAGTAGTCCACCCTGTTTCCTCTTTTCCCCTTGCTTCTAACAACTCCCTCTCACCTGAAGAAGAAAGGGCCACTGGGCAGAAGCTGTCTCTGCCGTCCACACTGTTTCCACTTTTCTCCTTGATGTCAACAGCTGCCTCTCACCTGAAGAAGAAAGGGCCGCCAGGCAGAAGCTTTCTCAGCAGTCCACTCTGTTTCCCCATCACCCTTGCTTCCGACGGCTTCCTCTCACCTGAAGAAGAAAGGGTCACCAGGCAGAAGCTGTCTGTGCCGTCTACACTGTTTCCCCTTTTCTCCTTGATTTCAACAGCTGCCTCTCACCCAAAGAAGAAAGGGCCACCAGGCAGAAGCTGTCTCTGCCGTCCACACTGTTTCCCCTTTTCCCCTTGATTTCGACAGCTGCCTCCAGGTAGAAGCTGTCTCGGCAGCTGACATTGTTTGTTCTTTTACCCTTGCTTTCGACAGCTGCCTCTCACCTCAAGAAGAAAGGGCCACTAGGCAGAAGCTGTCTCTGCAGTCCACACTGTTTCCCCTTTTCCCCTTGATTTCAACAGCTGCCTCTCACCTGAAGAAGAAAGGGCCACCTGGCAGAAGCTGTCTCAGCAGTCCACGCTGTTTCAGCATCACCCTTGCTTCCGACGGCTCTCTCTCACCTGAAGAAGAAAGGGCCACCAGGCAGAAGCTGTCTCTGCCGTCCACACTGTTTCCCCCTTTTCCCCTTGATTTCAACAGCTGCCTCTCACCTGAAGAAGAAAGGGCCACCAGGCAAAAGCTGTCTCAGTAGTGCACCCTGTTTCCTCTTTTCCCCTTGATTTCAACAGCTGCCTCTCACCTGAAGAAGAAAGGGCCACCAGGCAGAAGCTGTCTCAGCAGTCCACGCTGTTTCAACATTACCCTTGCTTCCGACGGCTCCCTCTCACCTGAAGAAGAAAGGGCCACCAGGCAAAAGCTGTCTCGCCCTTCCACACTGTTTCCCCTTTTCCCCTTGATTTCAACTTCTGCCTCTCACCTGAAGAAGAAAGAGCACCCAGGCAGAAGCTGTCTCAGTAGTCCACCCTGTTTCCTCTTTTCCCCTTGCCTCTGACAGCTCCCTCTCACCTGAAGAAGAAAGGGTCACCAGGCAGAAGCTGTCTCTACCATCCACATTGTTTCCCCTTTTCCCCTTGATTTCAACAGCTGCCTCTCACCTCAAGAAGAAAGGGCCGCCAGGCAGAAGCTTTCTCAGCAGTCCACTCTGTTTCTCCATTACCCTTGCTTCCGACGGCTTCCTCTCACCTGAAGAAGAAAGGGCCACCAGGCAGAAGCTGTCTCTGCCGTACACACTGTTTCCCCTTGATTTCAACAGCTGCCTCTCACCTGAGGAAGAAAGGGCCACCAGGCAGAAGCTGTCTCAGCAGTCCACGCTGTTTCCCCATTACCCTTACTTCGACGGCTTCCTCTCATCTGAAGAAGAAAGGGCCTCCAGGCAGAAGCTGTCTTTGCCGTCCACACTGTTCCTCTTTTCTCCTTGATTTCAACAGCTGCCTCTCACCTGAAGAAGAAAGGGCCACCAGGAAGAAGCTGTCTCTGCCGTCCACACTGTTTCCACTTTTCTCCTTGATGTCAACAGCTGCCTCTCACCTGAAGAAGAAAGGGCCGCCAGGCAGAAGCTTTCTCAGCAGTCCACTCTGTTTCCCCATCACCCTTGCTTCCGACGGCTTCCTCTCACCTGAAGAAGAAAGGGTCACCAGGCAGAAGCTGTCTGTGCCGTCTACACTGTTTCCCCTTTTCTCCTTGATTTCAACAGCTGCCTCTCACCCAAAGAAGAAAGGGCCACCAGGCAGAAGCTGTCTCTGCCGTCCACACTGTTTCCCCTTTTCCCCTTGATTTCGACAGCTGCCTCCAGGTAGAAGCTGTCTCGGCAGCTGACATTGTTTGTTCTTTTACCCTTGCTTTCGACAGCTGCCTCTCACCTCAAGAAGAAAGGGCCACTAGGCAGAAGCTGTCTCTGCAGTCCACACTGTTTCCCCTTTTCCCCTTGATTTCAACAGCTGCCTCTCACCTGAAGAAGAAAGGGCCACCTGGCAGAAGCTGTCTCAGCAGTCCACGCTGTTTCAGCATCACCCTTGCTTCCGACGGCTCTCTCTCACCTGAAGAAGAAAGGGCCACCAGGCAGAAGCTGTCTCTGCCGTCCACACTGTTTCCCCCTTTTCCCCTTGATTTCAACAGCTGCCTCTCACCTGAAGAAGAAAGGGCCACCAGGCAAAAGCTGTCTCAGTAGTGCACCCTGTTTCCTCTTTTCCCCTTGATTTCAACAGCTGCCTCTCACCTGAAGAAGAAAGGGCCACCAGGCAGAAGCTGTCTCAGCAGTCCACGCTGTTTCAACATTACCCTTGCTTCCGACGGCTCCCTCTCACCTGAAGAAGAAAGGGCCACCAGGCAAAAGCTGTCTCGGCCTTCCACACTGTTTCCCCTTTTCCCCTTGATTTCAACTTCTGCCTCTCACCTGAAGAAGAAAGAGCACCCAGGCAGAAGCTGTCTCAGTAGTCCACCCTGTTTCCTCTTTTCCCCTTGCTTCTGACAGCTCCCTCTCACCTGAAGAAGAAAGGGTCACCAGGCAGAAGCTGTCTCTACCATCCACATTGTTTCCCCTTTTCCCCTTGATTTCAACAGCTGCCTCTCACCTCAAGAAGAAAGGGCCGCCAGGCAGAAGCTTTCTCAGCAGTCCACTCTGTTTCTCCATTACCCTTGCTTCCGACGGCTTCCTCTCACCTGAAGAAGAAAGGGCCACCAGGCAGAAGCTGTCTCTGCCGTACACACTGTTTCCCCTTGATTTCAACAGCTGCCTCTCACCTGAGGAAGAAAGGGCCACCAGGCAGAAGCTGTCTCAGCAGTCCACGCTGTTTCCCCATTACCCTTACTTCGACGGCTTCCTCTCATCTGAAGAAGAAAGGGCCTCCAGGCAGAAGCTGTCTTTGCCGTCCACACTGTTCCTCTTTTCTCCTTGATTTCAACAGCTGCCTCTCACCTGAAGAAGAAAGGGCCACCAGGAAGAAGCTGTCTCTGCCGTCCACACTGTTTCCCCTTTTCCCCTTGATTACAACAGCTGCCTCTCACCTGAAGAAGAAAGGGCCACCAGGCAGAAGCTGTCTCAGCAGTCCACGCTGTTTCAGCATTACCCTTGCTTCCGACGGCTCCCTCTCACCTGAAGAAGAAAGGGCCACCAGGTAGAAGCTGTCTCTGCTGTCCACACTGTTTCCCCTTTTCCCCTTGATTTCAACAGCTGCCTCTCACCTGAAGAAGAAAGGGCCACCAGGCAGAAGCTGTCTCAGTAGTCCACCCTGTTTCCTCTTTTCCCCTTGCTTCTGACATCTCCCTCTCACCTGAAGAAGAAAGGGCCAGCGGGTAGAAGCTGTCTCTGCCGTCCACACTGTTTCCCCTTTTACCCTTTCTTTCGACAGCTGCCTCTCACCTGAAGAAGAAAGGGCCACCAGGCAGAAGCTGTCTCTGCCATCCACATTGTTTCCCCTTTTCCCCTTGATTTCAACAGCTTCCTCTCACCTGAAGAAGAAAGGGCCACCAGGCAGAAGCTGTCTCAGCAGTCCACGCTGTTTCCCCTTTTCCCCTTGATTTCAACAGCTTCCTCTCACCTGAAGAAGAAAGGGCCACCAGGCAGAAGCTGTCTCAGCAGTCCACGCTGTTTCAGCATTACCCTTGCTTCCGACGGCTCCTTCTCACCTGAAGAAGAAAGGGCCACCAGGCAGAAGCTGTCTCGGCCGTCCACACTGTTTCCCCTTTTCCCCTTGATTTCAACACCTGCCTCTCACCTGAAGAAGAAAGGGCCCCCAGGCAGAAGCTGTCTCAGTAGTCCACCCTGTTTCCTCTTTTCCCGTTGCTTCTGACAGCTCCCTCTCACCTGAAGAAGAAAGGGCCAGCGGGTATAAGCTGTCTCTGCCGTCCACACTGTTTCCCCTTTTCCCCTTGATTTCAACAGCTGCCTCTCACCTGAAGAAGAAAGGGCCACCAGGCAGAAGCTGTCTCTGTCATCCACATTGTTTCCCCTTTTCCCCTTGATTTCAACAGCTGCCTCTCACCTCAAGAAGAAAGGGCCGCCAGGCAGAAGCTTTCTCAGCAGTCCACTATGTTTCCCCATTACCCTTGCTTCCGACGGTTTCCTCTCACTTGAAGAAGAAAGGGCCACCAGGCAGAAGCTGTCTCTACCGTCCACACTAGTTCCCCTTGATTTCAACAGCTGCCTCTCACCTGAAGAAGAAAGGGCCACCAGGCAGAAGCTGTCTCAGCAGTCCACGCTGTTTCCCCATTACCCTTGCTTCGACGGCTCCCTCTCACCTGAAGAAGAAAGGGCCACCAGGCAGATGCTGTCTCTGCCGTCCACACTGTTTCCGCCTTTTCCCCTTGATTTCAACAGCTGCCTCTCACCTCAGGAAGAAAGGGCCACCAGGCAGAAGCTGTCTCTGCTATTCACATTGTTTCCCCTTTTCTCCTTGATTTCAACAGCTGCCTCTCACCTCAAGAAGAAAGGGCCGCCAGGCAGAAGCTTTCTCAGCAGTCCACTCTGTTTCCCCATTACCGTTGCTTCCGACGGCTTCCTCACACCTGAAAAAGAAAGGGCCACCAGGCAGAAGCTGGGTGTGCCGTCCACACTGTTTCCCCTTTTCTCCTTGATTTCAACAGCTGCCTCTCACCTAAAGAAGAAAGGGCCACCAGGCAGAAGCTGTCTCTGCCGTCCACACTGTTTCCCCTTTTCCCCTTGATTTCGACAGCTGCCTCCGGGCAGAAGCTGTCTCGGAAGCTGACACTGTTTCTTCTTTTACCCTTGCTTTCGACAGCTGCCTCTCACCTGAAGAAGAAAGGGCCACCAGGCAGAAGCTGTGTCTGCCGTCCACACTGTTTCCCCCTTTTCCCCTTGATTTCAACAGCTGCCTCTCACCTGAAGAAGAAAGGGCCACCAGACAGAAGCTGTCTCTGTCATCCACATTGTTCCCCTTTTACCCTTGATTTCAACAGCTGCCTCTCACCTCAAGAAGAAAGGGCCGCCAGGCAGAAGCTTTCTCAGCAGTCCACTCTGTTTCCCCATTACCCTTGCTTCCGACGGCTTCCTCTCACCTGAAGAAGAAAGGGCCACCAGGCAGAAGCTGTCTCTGCCGTACACATAGTTTCCCCTTGATTTCAACAGCTGCCTCTCACCTGAAGAAGAAAGGGCCAGCGGGTAGAAGCTGTCTCTGCCGTCCACACTGTTTCCCCTTTTCCCCTTGATTTCAACAGCTGCCTCTCACCTGAAGAAGAAAGGGCCACCAGGCAGAAGCTGTCTCAGTAGTCCACCCTGTTTCCTCTTTTCCCCTTGCTTCTAACAACTCCCTCTCACCTGAAGAAGAAAGGGCCACTGGGCAGAAGCTGTCTCTGCCGTCCACACTGTTTCCACTTTTCTCCTTGATGTCAACAGCTGCCTCTCACCTGAAGAAGAAAGGGCCGCCAGGCAGAAGCTTTCTCAGCAGTCCACTCTGTTTCCCCATCACCCTTGCTTCCGACGGCTTCCTCTCACCTGAAGAAGAAAGGGTCACCAGGCAGAAGCTGTCTGTGCCGTCTACACTGTTTCCCCTTTTCTCCTTGATTTCAACAGCTGCCTCTCACCCAAAGAAGAAAGGGCCACCAGGCAGAAGCTGTCTCTGCCGTCCACACTGTTTCCCCTTTTCCCCTTGATTTCGACAGCTGCCTCCAGGTAGAAGCTGTCTCGGCAGCTGACATTGTTTGTTCTTTTACCCTTGCTTTCGACAGCTGCCTCTCACCTCAAGAAGAAAGGGCCACTAGGCAGAAGCTGTCTCTGCAGTCCACACTGTTTCCCCTTTTCCCCTTGATTTCAACAGCTGCCTCTCACCTGAAGAAGAAAGGGCCACCTGGCAGAAGCTGTCTCAGCAGTCCACGCTGTTTCAGCATCACCCTTGCTTCCGACGGCTCTCTCTCACCTGAAGAAGAAAGGGCCACCAGGCAGAAGCTGTCTCTGCCGTCCACACTGTTTCCCCCTTTTCCCCTTGATTTCAACAGCTGCCTCTCACCTGAAGAAGAAAGGGCCACCAGGCAAAAGCTGTCTCAGTAGTGCACCCTGTTTCCTCTTTTCCCCTTGATTTCAACAGCTGCCTCTCACCTGAAGAAGAAAGGGCCACCAGGCAGAAGCTGTCTCAGCAGTCCACGCTGTTTCAACATTACCCTTGCTTCCGACGGCTCCCTCTCACCTGAAGAAGAAAGGGCCACCAGGCAAAAGCTGTCTCGGCCTTCCACACTGTTTCCCCTTTTCCCCTTGATTTCAACTTCTGCCTCTCACCTGAAGAAGAAAGAGCACCCAGGCAGAAGCTGTCTCAGTAGTCCACCCTGTTTCCTCTTTTCCCCTTGCCTCTGACAGCTCCCTCTCACCTGAAGAAGAAAGGGTCACCAGGCAGAAGCTGTCTCTACCATCCACATTGTTTCCCCTTTTCCCCTTGATTTCAACAGCTGCCTCTCACCTCAAGAAGAAAGGGCCGCCAGGCAGAAGCTTTCTCAGCAGTCCACTCTGTTTCTCCATTACCCTTGCTTCCGACGGCTTCCTCTCACCTGAAGAAGAAAGGGCCACCAGGCAGAAGCTGTCTCTGCCGTACACACTGTTTCCCCTTGATTTCAACAGCTGCCTCTCACCTGAGGAAGAAAGGGCCACCAGGCAGAAGCTGTCTCAGCAGTCCACGCTGTTTCCCCATTACCCTTACTTCGACGGCTTCCTCTCATCTGAAGAAGAAAGGGCCTCCAGGCAGAAGCTGTCTTTGCCGTCCACACTGTTCCTCTTTTCTCCTTGATTTCAACAGCTGCCTCTCACCTGAAGAAGAAAGGGCCACCAGGAAGAAGCTGTCTCTGCCGTCCACACTGTTTCCACTTTTCTCCTTGATGTCAACAGCTGCCTCTCACCTGAAGAAGAAAGGGCCGCCAGGCAGAAGCTTTCTCAGCAGTCCACTCTGTTTCCCCATCACCCTTGCTTCCGACGGCTTCCTCTCACCTGAAGAAGAAAGGGTCACCAGGCAGAAGCTGTCTGTGCCGTCTACACTGTTTCCCCTTTTCTCCTTGATTTCAACAGCTGCCTCTCACCCAAAGAAGAAAGGGCCACCAGGCAGAAGCTGTCTCTGCCGTCCACACTGTTTCCCCTTTTCCCCTTGATTTCGACAGCTGCCTCCAGGTAGAAGCTGTCTCGGCAGCTGACATTGTTTGTTCTTTTACCCTTGCTTTCGACAGCTGCCTCTCACCTCAAGAAGAAAGGGCCACTAGGCAGAAGCTGTCTCTGCAGTCCACACTGTTTCCCCTTTTCCCCTTGATTTCAACAGCTGCCTCTCACCTGAAGAAGAAAGGGCCACCTGGCAGAAGCTGTCTCAGCAGTCCACGCTGTTTCAGCATCACCCTTGCTTCCGACGGCTCTCTCTCACCTGAAGAAGAAAGGGCCACCAGGCAGAAGCTGTCTCTGCCGTCCACACTGTTTCCCCCTTTTCCCCTTGATTTCAACAGCTGCCTCTCACCTGAAGAAGAAAGGGCCACCAGGCAAAAGCTGTCTCAGTAGTGCACCCTGTTTCCTCTTTTCCCCTTGATTTCAACAGCTGCCTCTCACCTGAAGAAGAAAGGGCCACCAGGCAGAAGCTGTCTCAGCAGTCCACGCTGTTTCAACATTACCCTTGCTTCCGACGGCTCCCTCTCACCTGAAGAAGAAAGGGCCACCAGGCAAAAGCTGTCTCGGCCTTCCACACTGTTTCCCCTTTTCCCCTTGATTTCAACTTCTGCCTCTCACCTGAAGAAGAAAGAGCACCCAGGCAGAAGCTGTCTCAGTAGTCCACCCTGTTTCCTCTTTTCCCCTTGCTTCTGACAGCTCCCTCTCACCTGAAGAAGAAAGGGTCACCAGGCAGAAGCTGTCTCTACCATCCACATTGTTTCCCCTTTTCCCCTTGATTTCAACAGCTGCCTCTCACCTCAAGAAGAAAGGGCCGCCAGGCAGAAGCTCTCAGCAGTCCACTCTGTTTCTCCATTACCCTTGCTTCCGACGGCTTCCTCTCACCTGAAGAAGAAAGGGCCACCAGGCAGAAGCTGTCTCTGCCGTACACACTGTTTCCCCTTGATTTCAACAGCTGCCTCTCACCTGAGGAAGAAAGGGCCACCAGGCAGAAGCTGTCTCAGCAGTCCACGCTGTTTCCCCATTACCCTTACTTCGACGGCTTCCTCTCATCTGAAGAAGAAAGGGCCTCCAGGCAGAAGCTGTCTTTGCCGTCCACACTGTTCCTCTTTTCTCCTTGATTTCAACAGCTGCCTCTCACCTGAAGAAGAAAGGGCCACCAGGAAGAAGCTGTCTCTGCCGTCCACACTGTTTCCCCTTTTCCCCTTGATTACAACAGCTGCCTCTCACCTGAAGAAGAAAGGGCCACCAGGCAGAAGCTGTCTCAGCAGTCCACGCTGTTTCAGCATTACCCTTGCTTTCGACAGCTCCCTCTCACCTGAAGAAGAAAGGGCCACCAGGTAGAAGCTGTCTCTGCTGTCCACACTGTTTTCCCTTTTCCCCTTGATTTCAACAGCTGCCTCTCACCTGAAGAAGAAAGGGCCACCAGGCAGAAGCTGTCTCAGTAGTCCACCCTGTTTCCTCTTTTCCCCTTGCTTCTGACAGCTCCCTCTCACCTGAAGAAGAAAGGACCAGCGGGTAGAAGCTGTCTCTGCCGTCCACACTGTTTCCCCTTTTCCCCTTGATTTCAACAGCTGCTTCTCACCTGAAGAAGAAAGGGCCACCAGGCAGAAGCTGTCTCTGCCATCCACATTGTTTCTCCTTTTCCCCTTGATTTCAACAGCTGCCTCTCACCTCAAGAAGAAAGGGACGCCAGGCAGAAGCTTTCTCAGCAGTCCACTCTGTTTCCCCATTACCCTTGCTTCCGACGGTTTCCTCTCACTTGAAGAAGAAAGGGCCACCAGGCAGAAGCTGTCTCTACTGTCCACACTGGTTCCCCTTGATTTCAACAGCTGCCTCTCACCTGAAGAAGAAAGGGCCACCAGGCAGAAGCTGTCTCAGCAGTCCACGCTGTTTCCCCATTACCCTTGCTTCGACGGCTCCCTCTCACCTGAGGAAGAAAGGGCCACCAGGCAGAAGCTGTCTCTGCTATCCACATTGTTTCCCCTTTTCTCCTTGATTTCAACAGCTGCCTCTCACCTCAAGAAGAAAGGGCCGCCAGGCAGAAGCTTTCTCAGCAGTCCACTCTGTTTCCCCATTGCCGTTGCTTCCGACGGCTTCCTCTCACCTGAAGAAGAAAGGGCCACCAGGCAGAAGCTGTCTCTGCCATCCACACTGTTTCCCCTTTTACCCTTGATTTCAACAGCTGCCTCTCACCTGAAGAAGAAAGGGCCACCAGGCAGAAGTTGTCTCAGCAGTCCACACTGTTTCCCCATTAACCTTGCTTCGACGGCTCCCTCACACCTGAAGAAGAAAGGGCCACCAGGCAGAAGCTGTCGGTGCCGTCCACACTGTTTCCCCTTTTCTCCTTGATTTCAACAGCTGCCTCTCACCTGAAGAAGAAAGGGCCACCAGGCAGAAGCTGTCTCTGCTGTCCACACTGTTTCCCCTTTTCCCCTTGATTTCGACAGCTGCCTCCGGGCAGAAGCTGTCTCGGAAGCAGACACTGTTTCTTCTTTTACCCTTTCTTTCGACAGCTGCCTCTCACCTGAAGAAGAAAGGGCCACCAGGCAGAAGCTGTCTCTGCCGTCCACACTGTTTCCCCTTTTCCCCTTGATTTCGACAGCTGCCTCCGGGCAGAAGCTGTCTCGGAAGCTGACACTGTTTCTTCGTTTACCCTTGCTTTCGACAGCTGCCTCTCACCTGAAGAAGAAAGGGCCACCAGGCAGAAGCTATCTCTGCCGTCCACACTGTTTCCCCTTTTCCCCTTGATTTCAACAGCTGCCTCTCACCTGAAGAAGAAAGGGCCACCAGGCAGAAGCTGTCTCAGCAGTCCACACTGTTTCAGCATTACCCTTGCTTCCGACACTCCCTCTCACCTGAAGAAGAAAGGGCCACCAGGCAGAATCTGTCTCGGCCGTCCACACTGTTTCCCCTTTTCCCCTTGATTTCAACACCTGCCTCTCACCTGAAGAAGAAAGGGCCCCCAGGCAGAAGCTGTCTCAGTAGTCCACCCGGTTTCCTCTTTTCCCGTTGCTTCTGACAGCTCCCTCTCACCTGAAGAAGAAAGGGCCAGCGGGTAGAAGCTGTCTCTGCCGTCCACACTGTTTCCCCTTTTCCCCTTGATTTCAACAGCTGCCTCTCACCTGAAGAAGAAAGGGCCGCCAGGCAGAAGCTTTCTCAGCAGTCCACTCTGTTTCCCCATTACCCTTGCTTCCGACAGCTTCGTCTCACCTGAAGAAGAAAGGGCCACCAGGCAGAAGCTGTCTCTGTCATCCACATTGTTTCCCCTTTTCCCCTTGATTTCAACAGCTGCCTCTCACCTCAAGAAGAAAGGGCCGCCAGGCAGAAGCTTTCTCAGCAGTCCACTCTGTTTCCCCATTACCCTTGCTTCCGACAGCTTCGTCTCACCTGAAGAAGAAAGGGCCACCAGGCAGAAGCTGTCTCTGCCGTACACATTGTTTCCCCTTGATTTCAACAGCTGCCTCTCACCTGAAGAAGAAAGGGCCAGCGGGTAGAAGCTGTCTCTGCCGTCCACACTGTTTCCCATTTTCCCCTTGATTTCAACAGCTGCCTCTCACCTGAAGAAGAAAGGGCCACCAGGCAGAAGCTGTCTCAGTAGTCCACCCTGTTTCCTCTTTTCCCCTTGCTACTAACAACTCCCTCTCACCTGAAGAAGAAAGGGCCACTGGGCAGAAGCTGTCTCTGCCGTCCACACTGTTTCCACTTTTCTCCTTGATGTCAACAGCTGCCTCTCACCTGAAGAAGAAAGGGCCGCCAGGCAGAAGCTTTCTCAGCAGTCCACTCTGTTTCCCCATCACCCTTGCTTCCGACGGCTTCCTCTCACCTGAAGAAGAAAGGGTCACCAGGCAGAAGCTGTCTGTGCCGTCTACACTGTTTCCCCTTTTCTCCTTGATTTCAACAGCTGCCTCTCACCCAAAGAAGAAAGGGCCACCAGGCAGAAGCTGTCTCTGCCGTCCACACTGTTTCCCCTTTTCCCCTTGATTTCGACAGCTGCCTCCAGGTAGAAGCTGTCTCGGCAGCTGACACTGTTTCTTCTTTTACCCTTGCTTTCGACAGCTGCCTCTCACCTGAAGAAGAAAGGGCCACTAGGCAGAAGCTGTCTCTGCAGTCCACACTGTTTCCCCTTTTCCCCTTGATTTCAACAGCTGCCTCTCACCTGAAGAAGAAAGGGCCACCTGGCAGAAGCTGTCTCAGCAGTCCACGCTGTGTCAGCATCACCCTTGCTTCCGACGGCTCTCTCTCACCTGAAGAAGAAAGGGCCACCAGTCAGAAGCTGTCTCTGCCGTCCACACTGTTTCCCCCTTTTCCCCTTGATTTCAACAGCTGCCTCTCACCTGAAGAAGAAAGGGCCACCAGGCAAAAGCTTTCTCAGTAGTGCACCCTGTTTCCTCTTTTCCCCTTGATTTCAACAGCTGCCTCTCACCTGAAGAAGAAAGGGCCACCAGGCAGAAGCTGTCTCAGCAGTCCACGCTGTTTCAGCATTACCCTTGCTTCCGACGGCTCCCTCTCACCTGAAGAAGAAAGGGCCACCAGGCAAAAGCTGTCTCGGCCTTCCACACTGTTTCCCCTTTTCCCCTTGATTTCAACACCTGCCTCTCACCTGAAGAAGAAAGAGCCCCCAGGCAGAAGCTGTCTCAGTAGTCCACCCTGTTTCCTCTTTTCCCCTTGCTTCTGACAGCTCCCTCTCACCTGAAGAAGAAAGGGTCACCAGGCAGAAGCTGTCTCTACCATCCACATTGTTTCCCCTTTTCCCCTTGATTTCAACAGCTGCCTCTCACCTCAAGAAGAAAGGGCCGCCAGGCAGAAGCTTTCTCAGCAGTCCACTCTGTTTCCCCATTACCCTTGCTTCCGACGGCTTCCTCTCACCTGAAGAAGAAAGGGCCACCAGGCAGAAGCTGTCTCTGCCGTACACACTGTTTCCCCTTGATTTCAACAGCTGCCTCTCACCTGAGGAAGAAAGGGCCACCAGGCAGAAGCTGTCTCAGCAGTCCACGCTGTTTCCCCATTACCCTTACTTCGACGGCTTCCTCTCATCTGAAGAAGAAAGGGCCTCCAGGCAGAAGCTGTCTTTGCCGCCCACACTGTTTCCCCTTTTCTCCTTGATTTCAACAGCTGCCTCTCACCTGAAGAAGAAAGGGCCACCAGGAAGAAGCTGTCTCTGCCGTCCACACTGTTTCCCCTTTTCCCCTTGATTACAACAGCTGCCTCTCACCTGAAGAAGAAAGGGCCCCCAGGCAGAAGCTGTCTCAGTAGTCCACCCTGTTTCCTCTTTTCCCCTTGCTTCTGACAGCTCCCTCTCACCTGAAGAAGAAAGGGCCAGTGGGTAGAAGCTGTCTCTGCCGTCCACACTGTTTCCCCTTTTCCCCTTGATTTCAACAGCTGCCTCTTACCTGAAGAAGAAAGGGTCACCAGGCAGAAGCTGTCTCTACCATCCACATTGTTTCCCCTTTTCCCCTTGATTTCAACAGCTGCCTCTCACCTCAAGAAGAAAGGGCCGCCAGGCAGAAGCTTTCTCAGCAGTCCACTCTGTTTCCCCATTACCCTTGCTTCCGACGGCTTCCTCTCACCTGAAGAAGAAAGGGCCACCAGGCAGAAGCTGTCTCTGCCGTACACACTGTTTCCCCTTGATTTCAACAGCTGCCTCTCACCTGAGGAAGAAAGGGCCACCAGGCAGAAGCTGTCTCAGCAGTCCACGCTGTTTCCCCATTACCCTTACTTCGACGGCTTCCTCTCATCTGAAGAAGAAAGGGCCTCCAGGCAGAAGCTGTCTTTGCCGTCCACACTGTTTCCCCTTTTCTCCTTGATTTCAACAGCTGCCTCTCACCTGAAGAAGAAAGGGCCACCAGGAAGAAGCTGTCTCTGCCGTCCACACTGTTTCCCCTTTTCCCCTTGATTACAACAGCTGCCTCTCACCTGAAGAAGAAAGGGCCACCAGGCAGAAGCTGTCTCAGCAGTCCACGCTGTTTCAGCATTACCCTTGCTTCCGACGGCTCCCTCTCACCTGAAGAAGAAAGGGCCACAAGGTAGAAGATGTCTCTGCTGTCCACACTGTTTCCCCTTTTCCCCTTGATTTCAACAGCTGCCTCTCACCTGAAGAAGTAAGGGCCACCAGGCAGAAGCTGTCTCAGTAGTCCACCCTGTTTCCTCTTTTCCCCTTGCTTCTGACAGCTCCCTCTCACCTGAAGAAGAAAGGGCCAGTGGGTAGAAGCTGTCTCTGCCGTCCACACTGTTTCCCCTTTTCCCCTTGATTTCAACAGCTGCTTCTCAGCTGAAGAAGAAAGGGCCACCAGGCAGAAGCTGTCTCTGCCATCCACATTGTTTCTCCTTTTCCCCTTGATTTCAACAGCTGCCTCTCACCTCAAGAAGAAAGGGCCGCCAGGCAGAAGCTTTCTCAGCAGTCCACTATGTTTCCCCATTACCCTTGCTTCCGACGGTTTCCTCTCACTTGAAGAAGAAAGGGCCACCAGGCAGAAGCTGTCTCTACCGTCCACACTAGTTCCCCTTGATTTCAACAGCTGCCTCTCACCTGAAGAAGAAAGGGCCACCAGGCAGAAGCTGTCTCAGCAGTCCACGCTGTTTCCCCATTACCCTTGCTTCGACGGCTCCCTCTCACCTGAAGAAGAAAGGGCCACCAGGCAGAAGCTGTCTCTGCCGTCCACACTGTTTCCGCCTTTTCCCCTTGATTTCAACAGCTGCCTCTCACCTGAGGAAGAAAGGGCCACCAGGCAGAAGCTGTCTCTGCTATTCACATTGTTTCCCCTTTTCTCCTTGATTTCAACAGCTGCCTCTCACCTCAAGAAGAAAGGGCCGCCAGGCAGAAGCTTTCTCAGCAGTCCACTCTGTTTCCCCATTACCGTTGCTTCCGACGGCTTCCTCACACCTGAAAAAGAAAGGGCCACCAGGCAGAAGCTGGGTGTGCCGTCCACACTGTTTCCCCTTTTCTCCTTGATTTCAACAGCTGCCTCTCACCTAAAGAAGAAAGGGCCACCAGGCAGAAGCTGTCTCTGCCGTCCACACTGTTTCCCCTTTTCCCCTTGATTTCGACAGCTGCCTCCGGGCAGAAGCTGTCTCGGAAGCTGACACTGTTTCTTCTTTTACCCTTGCTTTCGACAGCTGCCTCTCACCTGAAGAAGAAAGGGCCACCAGGCAGAAGCTGTGTCTGCCGTCCACACTGTTTCCCCCTTTTCCCCTTGATTTCAACAGCTGCCTCTCACCTGAAGAAGAAAGGGCCACCAGGCAGAAGCTGTCTCAGCAGTCCGCGCTGTTTCAGCATTACCCTTGCTTCCGACACTCCCTCTCACCTGAAGAAGAAAGGGCCACCAGGCAGAAGCTGTCTCGGCCGTCCACACTGTTTCCCCTTTTCCCCTTGATTTCAACACCTGCCTCTCACCTGAAGAAGAAAGGGTCCCCAGGCAGAAGCTTTCTCAGTAGTCCACCCGGTTTCCTCTTTTCCCGTTGCTTCTGACAGCTCCCTCTCACCTGAAGAAGAAAGGGCCAGCGGGTAGAAGCTGTCTCTGCCGTCCACACTGTTTCCCCTTTTCCCCTTGATTTCAACAGCTGCCTCTCACCTGAAGAAGAAAGGGCCACCAGGCAGAAGCTGTCTCTGTCATCCACATTGTTTCCCCTTTTCCCCTTGATTTCAACAGCTCCCTCTCACCTGAAGAAGAAAGGGCCACCAGGTAGAAGATGTCTCTGCTGTCCACACTGTTTCCCCTTTTCCCCTTGATTTCAACAGCTGCCTCTCACCTGAAGAAGAAAGGGCCACCAGGCAGAAGCTGTCTCAGTAGTCCACCCTGTTTCCTCTTTTCCCTTGCTTCTGACAGCTCCCTCTCACCTGAAGAAGAAAGGGCCAGCGGGTAGAAGCTGTCTCTGCCGTCCACACTGTTTCCCCTTTTCCCCTTGATTTCAACAGCTGCTTCTCACCTGAAGAAGAAAGGGCCACCAGGCAGAAGCTGTCTCTGCCATCCACATTGTTTCTCCTTTTCCCCTTGATTTCAACAGCTGCCTCTCACCTCAAGAAGAAAGGGCCGCCAGGCAGAAGCTTTCTCAGCAGTCCACTATGTTTCCCCATTACCCTTGCTTCCGACGGTTTCCTCTCACTTGAAGAAGAAAGGGCCACCAGGCAGAAGCTGTCTCTACCGTCCACACTAGTTCCCCTTGATTTCAACAGCTGCCTCTCACCTGAAGAAGAAAGGGCCACCAGGCAGAAGCTGTCTCAGCAGTCCACGCTGTTTCCCCATTACCCTTGCTTCGACGGCTCCCTCTCACCTGAAGAAGAAAGGGCCACCAGGCAGAAGCTGTCTCTGCCGTCCACACTGTTTCCGCCTTTTCCCCTTGATTTCAACAGCTGCCTCTCACCTGAGGAAGAAAGGGCCACCAGGCAGAAGCTGTCTCTGCTATTCACATTGTTTCCCCTTTTCTCCTTGATTTCAACAGCTGCCTCTCACCTCAAGAAGAAAGGGCCGCCAGGCAGAAGCTTTCTCAGCAGTCCACTCTGTTTCCCCATTACCGTTGCTTCCGACGGCTTCCTCACACCTGAAAAAGAAAGGGCCACCAGGCAGAAGCTGGGTGTGCCGTCCACACTGTTTCCCCTTTTCTCCTTGATTTCAACAGCTGCCTCTCACCTAAAGAAGAAAGGGCCACCAGGCAGAAGCTGTCTCTGCCGTCCACACTGTTTCCCCTTTTCCCCTTGATTTCGACAGCTGCCTCCGGGCAGAAGCTGTCTCGGAAGCTGACACTTTTTCTTCTTTTACCCTTGCTTTCGACAGCTGCCTCTCACCTGAAGAAGAAAGGGCCACCAGGCAGAAGCTCTGTCTGCCGTCCACACTGTTTCCCCCTTTTCCCTTTGATTTCAACAGCTGCCTCTCACCTGAAGAAGAAAGGGCCACCAGGCAGAAGCTGTCTCAGCAGTCCGCGCTGTTTCAGCATTACCCTTGCTTCCGACATTCCCTCTCACCTGAAGAAGAAAGGGCCACCAGGCAGAAGCTGTCTCGGCCGTCCACACTGTTTCCCCTTTTCCCCTTGATTTCAACACCTGCCTCTCACCTGAAGAAGAAAGGGCCCCCAGGCAGAAGCTTTCTCAGTAGTCCACCCGGTTTCCTCTTTTCCCGTTGCTTCTGACAGCTCCCTCTCACCTGAAGAAGAAAGGGCCAGCGGGTAGAAGCTGTCTCTGCCGTCCACACTGTTTCCCCTTTTCCCCTTGATTTCAACAGCTGCCTCTCACCTGAAGAAGAAAGGGCCACCAGGCAGAAGGTGTCTCTGTCATCCACATTGTTTCCCCTTTTCCCCTTGATTTCAACAGCTGCCTCTCACCTCAAGAAGAAAGGGCCGCCAGGCAGAAGCTTTCTCAGCAGTCCACTCTGTTTCCCCATTACCCTTGCTTCCGACGGCTTCCTCTCACCTGAAGAAGAAAGGGCCACCAGGCAGAAGCTGTCTCTGCCGTACACATTGTTTCCCCTTGATTTCAACAGCTGCCTCTCACCTGAAGAAGAAAGAGCCAGCGGGTAGAAGCTGTCTCTGCCGTCCACACTGTTTCCCCTTTTCCCCTTGATTTCAACAGCTGCCTCTCACCTGAAGAAGAAAGGGCCACCAGGCAGAAGCTGTCTCAGTAGTCCACCCTGTTTCCTCTTTTCCCCTTGCTTCTAACAACTCCCTCTCACCTGAAGAAGAAAGGGCCACTGGGCAGAAGCTGTCTCTGCCGTCCACACTGTTTCCACTTTTCTCCTTGATGTCAACAGCTGCCTCTCACCTGAAGAAGAAAGGGCCGCCAGGCAGAAGCTTTCTCAGCAGTCCACTCTGTTTCCCCATCACCCTTGCTTCCGACGGCTTCCTCTCACCTGAAGAAGAAAGGGTCACCAGGCAGAAGCTGTCTGTGCCAACTACACTGTTTCCCCTTTTCTCCTTGATTTCAACAGCTGCCTCTCACCCAAAGAAGAAAGGGCCACCAGGCAGAAGCTGTCTCTGCCGTCCACACTGTTTCCCCTTTTCCCCTTGATTTCGACAGCTGCCTCCAGGTAGAAGCTGTCTCGGCAGCTGACACTGTTTCTTCTTTTACCCTTGCTTTCGACAGCTGCCTCTCACCTCAAGAAGAAAGGGCCACTAGGCAGAAGCTGTCTCTGCAGTCCACACTGTTTCCCCTTTTCCCCTTGATTTCAACAGCTGCCTCTCACCTGAAAAAGAAAGGGCCACCTGGCAGAAGCTGTCTCAGCAGTCCACGCTGTTTCAGCATCACCCTTGCTTTCGACGGCTCTCTCTCACCTGAAGAAGAAAGGGCCACCAGGCAGAAGCTGTCTCTGCCGTCCACACTGTTTCCCCCTTTTCCCCTTGATTTCAACTGCTGCCTCTCACCTGAAGAAGAAAGGGCCACCAGGCAAAAGCTGTCTCAGTAGTGCACCCTGTTTCCTCTTTTCCCCTTGATTTCAACAGCTGCCTCTCACCTGAAGAGGAAAGGGCCACCAGGCAGAAGCTGTCTCAGCAGTCCACGCTGTTTCAGCATTACCCTTGCTTCCGATGGCTCCCTCTCACCTGAAGAAGAAAGGGCCACCAGGCAAAAGCTGTCTCGGCCTTCCACACTGTTTCCCCTTTTCCCCTTGATTTCAACTTCTGCCTCTCACCTGAAGAAGAAAGAGCCCCCAGGCAGAAGCTGTCTCAGTAGTCCACCCTGTTTCCTCTTTTCCCCTTGCTTCTGACAGCTCCCTCTCACCTGAAGAAGAAAGGGTCACCAGGCAGAAGCCGTCTCTACCATCCACATTGTTTCCCCTTTTCCCCTTGATTTCAACAGCTGCCTCTCACCTCAAGAAGAAAGGGCCGCCAGGAAGAAGCTTTCTCAGCAGTCCACTCTGTTTCCCCATTACCCTTGCTTCCGACGGCTTCCTCTCACCTGAAGAAGAAAGGGCCACCAGGAAGAAGCTGTCTCTGCCGTCCACACTGTTTCCCCTTTTCCCCTTGATTACAACAGCTACCTCTCACCTGAAGAAGAAAGGGCCACCAGGCAGAAGCTGTCTCAGCAGTCCACGCTGTTTCAGCATTACCCTTGCTTCCGACGGCTCCCTCTCACCTGAAGAAGAAAGGGCCACCAGGTAGAAGCTGTCTCTGCTGTCCACACTGTTTTCCCTTTTCCCCTTGATTTCAACAGCTGCCTCTCACCTGAAGAAGAAAGGGCCACCAGGCAGAAGCTGTCTCAGTAGTCCACCCTGTTTCCTCTTTTCCCCTTGCTTCTGACAGCTCCCTCTCACCTGAAGAAGAAAGGGCCAGCGGGTAGAAGCTGTCTCTGCCGTCCACACTGTTTCCCCTTTTCCCCTTGATTTTAACAGCTGCTTCTCACCTGAAGAAGAAAGGGCCACCAGGCAGAAGCTGTCTCTGCCATCCACATTGTTTCTCCTTTTCCCCTTGATTTCAACAGCTGCCTCTCACCTCAAGAAGAAAGGGACGCCAGGCAGAAGCTTTCTCAGCAGTCCACTCTGTTTCCCCATTACCCTTGCTTCCGACGGTTTCCTCTCACTTGAAGAAGAAAGGGCCACCAGGCAGAAGCTGTCTCTACTGTCCACACTGGTTCCCCTTGATTTCAACAGCTGCCTCTCACCTGAAGAAGAAAGGGCCACCAGGCAGAAGCTGTCTCAGCAGTCCACGCTGTTTCCCCATTACCCTTGCTTTGACGGCTCCCTCTCACCTGAAGAAGAAAGGGCCACCAGGCAGAAGCTGTCTCTGCCGTCCACACTGTTTCCGCCTTTTCCTCTTGATTTCAACAGCTGCCTCTCACCTGAGGAAGAAAGGGCCACCAGGCAGAAGCTGTCTCTGCTATCCACATTGTTTCCCCTTTTCTCCTTGATTTCAACAGCTGCCTCTCACCTCAAGAAGAAAGGGCCGCCAGGCAGAAGCTTTCTCAGCAGTCCACTCTGTTTCCCCATTACCGTTGCTTCCGACGGCTTCCTCTCACCTGAAGAAGAAAGGGCCACCAGGCAGAAGCTGTCTCTGCCATCCACACTGTTTCCCCTTTTCCCCTTGATTTCAACAGCTGCCTCTCACCTGAAGAAGAAAGGGCCAACAGGCAGAAGTTGTCTCAGCAGTCCACACTGTTTCCCCATTACCCTTGCTTCGACGGCTCCCTCACACCTGAAGAAGAAAGGGCCACCAAGCAGAAGCTGTCTGTGCCGTCCACACTGTTTCCCCTTTTCTCCTTGATTTCAACAGCTGCCTCTCACCTGAAGAAGAAAGGGCCACCAGGCAGAAGCTGTCTCTGCTGTCCACACTGTTTCCCCTTTTCCCCTTGATTTCGACAGCTGCCTCCGGGCAGAAGCTGTCTCGGAAGCAGACACTGTTTCTTCTTTTACCCTTTCTTTCGACAGCTGCCTCTCACCTGAATAAGAAAGGGCCACCAGGCAGAAGCTGTCTCTGCCGTCCACACTGTTTCCCCTTTTCCCCTTGATTTCAACAGCTTCCTCTCACCTGAAGAAGAAAGGGCCACCAGGCAGAAGCTGTCTCAGCAGTCCACGCTGTTTCAGCATTACCCTTGCTTCCGACGGCTCCTTCTCACCTGAAGAAGAAAGGGCCACCAGGCAGAAGCTGTCTCGGCCGTCCACACTGTTTCCCCTTTTCCCCTTGATTTCAACACCTGCCTCTCACCTGAAGAATAAAGGGCCCCCAGTCAGAAGCTGTCTCAGTAGTCCACCCTGTTTCCTCTTTTCCCGTTGCTTCTGACAGCTCCCTCTCACCTGAAGAAGAAAGGGCCAGCGGGTAGAAGCTGTCTCTGCCGTCCACACTGTTTCCCCTTTTCCCCTTGATTTCAACAGCTGCCTCTCACCTGAAGAAGAAAGGGCCACCAGGCAGAAGCTGTCTCTGTCATCCACATTGTTTCCCCTTTTCCCCTTGATTTCAACAGCTGCCTCTCACCTCAAGAAGAAAGGGCCGCCAGGCAGAAGCTTTCTCAGCAGTCCATTCTGTTTCCCCATTACCCTTGCTTCCGACGGCTTCCTCTCACCTGAAGAAGAAAGGGCCACCAGGCAGAAGCTGTCTCTGCCGTACACACTGTTTCCCCTTGATTTCAACAGCTGCCTCTCACCTGAAGAAGAAAGGGCCAGCGGGTAGAAGCTGTCTCTGCCATCCACACTGTTTCCCCTTTTCCCCTTGATTTCAACAGCTGCCTCTCACCTGAAGAAGAAAGGGCCACCAGGCAGAAGCTGTCTCAGTAGTCCACCCTGTTTCCTCTTTTCCCCTTGCTTCTAACAACTCCCTCTCACCTGAAGAGGAAAGGGCCACTGGGCAGAAGCTGTCTCTGCCGTCCACACTGTTTCCACTTTTCTCCTTGATGTCAACAGCTGCCTCTCACCTGAAGAAGAAAGGGCCGCCAGGCAGAAGCTTTCTCAGAAGTCCACTCTGTTTCCCCATCACCCTTGCTTCCGACGGCTTCCTCTCACCTGAAGAAGAAAGGGTCACCAGGCAGAAGCTGTCTGTGCCGTCTACACTGTTTCCCCTTTTCTCCTTGATTTCAACAGCTGCCTCTCACCCAAAGAAGAAAGGGCCACCAGGTAGAAGCTGTCTCTGCCGTCCACACTGTTTCCCCTTTTCCCCTTGATTTCGACAGCTGCCTCCAGGTAGAAGCTGTCTCGGCAGCTGACACTGTTTCTTCTTTTACCCTTGCTTTCGACAGCTGCCTCTCACCTGAAGAAGAAAGGGCCACTAGGCAGAAGCTGTCTCTGCAGTCCACACTGTTTCCCCTTTTCCCCTTGATTTCAACAGCTGCCTCTCACCTGAAGAAGAAAGGGCCACCTGGCAGAAGCTGTCTCAGCAGTCCACGCTGTTTCAGCATCACCCTTGCTTCCGACGGCTCTCTCTCACCTGAAGAAGAAAGGGCCACCAGGCAGAAGCTGTCTCTGCCGTCCACACTGTTTCCCCCTTTTCCCCTTGATTTCAACAGCTGCCTCTCACCTGAAGAAGAAAGGGCCACCAGGCAAAAGCTGTCTCAGTAGTGCACCCTGTTTCCTCTTTTCCCCTTGATTTCAACAGCTGCCTCTCACCTGAAGAAGAAAGGGCCACCAGGCAGAAGCTGTCTCAGCAGTCCACGCTGTTTCAGCATTACCCTTGCTTCCGACGGCTCCCTCTCACCTGAAGAAGAAAGGGCCACCAGGCAAAAGCTGTCTCGGCCGTCCACACTGTTTCCCCTTTTCCCCTTGATTTCAACACCTGCCTCTCACCTGAAAAAGAAAGGGCCCCCAGGCAGAAGCTGTCTCAGTAGTCCACCCTGTTTCCTCTTTTCCCCTTGCTTCTGACAGCTCCCTCTCACCTGAAGAAGAAAGGGTCACCAGGCAGAAGCTGTCTCTACCATCCACATTGTTTCCCCTTTTCCCCTTGATTTCAACAGCTGCCTCTCACCTCAAGAAGAAAGGGCCGCCAGGCAGAAGCTTTCTCAGCAGTCCACTCTGTTTCCCCATTACCCTTGCTTCCGACGGCTTCCTCTCACCTGAAGAAGAAAGGGCCACCAGGCAGAAGCTGTCTCTGCCGTACACACTGTTTCCCCTTGATTTCAACAGCTGCCTCTCACCTGAATAAGAAAGGGCCACCAGGCAGAAGCTGTCTCAGCAGTCCACGCTGTTTCCCCATTACTCTTACTTCGACGGCTTCCTCTCACCTGAAGAAGAAAGGGCCTCTAGGCAGAAGCTGTCTTTGCCGTCCACACTGTTTCCCCTTTTCTCCTTGATTTCAACAGCTGCCTCTCACCTGAAGAAGAAAGGGCCACCAGGAAGAAGCTGTCTCTGCTGTCCACACTGTTTCCCCTTTTCCCCTTGATTAGAACAGCTGCCTCTCACCTGAAGAAGAAAGGGCCACCAGGCAGAAGCTGTCTCAGCAGTCCACGCTGTTTCAGCATTACCCTTGCTTCCGACGGCTCCCTCTCACCTGAAGAAGAAAGGGCCACCAGGTAGAAGCTGTCTCTGCCGTCCACACTGTTTCCCCTTTTCCCCTTGATTTCAACAGCTGCCTCTCACCTGAAGAAGAAAGGGCCACCAGGCAGAAGCTGTCTCAGTAGTCCACCCTGTTTCCTCTTTTCCCCTTGCTTCTGACAGTCCCTCTCACCTGAAGAAGAAAGGGCCAGCGGGTAGAAGCTGTCTCTGCCGTCCACACTGTTTCCCCTTTTCCCCTTGATTTCAACAGCTGCTTCTCACCTGAAGAAGAAAGGGCCACCAGGCAGAAGCTGTCTCTGCCATCCACATTGTTTCCCCTTTTCCCCTTGATTTCAACAGCTGCCTCTCACCTCAAGAAGAAAGGGCCGCCAGGCAGAAGCTTTCTCAGCAGTCCACTCTGTTTCCCCATTACCCTTGCTTCCGATGGTTTCCTCTCACTTGAAGAAGAAAGGGCCACCGGGCAGAAGCTGTCTCTACCGTCCACACTGGTTCCCCTTGATTTCAACAGCTGCCTCTCACCTGAAGAAGAAAGGGCCACCAGGCAGAAGCTGTCTCAGCAGTCCACGCTGTTTCCCCATTACCCTTGCTTCGACGGCTCCCTCTCACCTGAAGAAGAAAGGGCCACCAGGCAGAAGCTGTCTCTGCCGTCCACACTGTTTCCGCCTTTTCCCCTTGATTTCAACAGCTGCCTCTCACCTGAGGAAGAAAGGGCCACCAGGCAGAAGCTGTCTCTGCCATCCACATTGTTTCCCCTTTTCTCCTTGATTTCAACAGCTGCCTCTCACCTCAAGAAGAAAGGGCCGCCAGGCAGAAGCTTTCTCAGCAGTCCACTCTGTTTCCCCATTACCCTTGCTTCCGACGGCTTCCTCTCACCTGAAGAAGAAAGGGCCACCAGGCAGAAGCTGTCTCTGCCGTCCACACTGTTTCCCCTTTTCCCCTTGATTTCAACAGCTGCCTCTCACCTGAAGAAGAAAGGGCCACCAGGCAGAAGCTGTCTGTGCCGTCCACACTGTTTCCCCTTTTCTCCTTGATTTCAACAGCTGCCTCTCACCTGAAGAAGAAAGGGCCACCAGGCAGAAGCTGTCTCTGCCGTCCACACTGTTTCCCCTTTTCCCCTTGATTCCGACAGCTGCCTCCAGGCAGAAGCTGTCTCGGAAGCTGACACTGTTTCTTCTTTTACCCTTGCTTTCGACAGCTACCTCTCACCTGGAGAAGAAAGGGCCACCAGGCAGAAGCTGTCTCTGCCGTCCACACTATTTCCCCTTGATTTCAACAGCTGCCTCTCACCTGAAGAAGAAAGGGCCACCAGGCAGAAGCTGTCTCAGCAGTCTACGCTGTTTCAGCATTACCCTTGCTTCCGACGGCTCCCTCTCACCTGAAGAAGAAAGGGCCACCAGGCAGAAGCTGTCTCAGTAGTCCACCCTGTTTCCTCTTTTCCCCTTGCTTCTGACAGCTCCCTCTCACCTGAAAAAGAAAGGGCCAGCGGGTAAAAGCTGTCTCTGCCGTTCACACTGTTTCCCCTTTTCCCCTTGATTTCAACAGCTGCCTCTCACCTGAAGAAGAAAGGGCCACCAGGCAGAAGCTGTCTCTGCCATCCACTGTTTTCCATTTTCCCCTTGATTTCAACAGCTGCCTCTCACCTCAGGAATTAAGGGCTGCCAGGCAGAAGCTCTCTCAGCAGTCCACTCTGTTTCCCCATTACCCTTGCTTCCGACGGCTTCCTCTCAACTGAAGAAGAAAGGGCCAACAGGCAGAAGCTGTCTCTGCCCTCCACACTGTTTCCCCTTGATTTCAACAGCTGCCTCTCACCTGAAGAAAAAAGGGCCACCAGGCAGAAGCTGTCTCAGCAGTCCATGCTGTTTCCCCATTACCCTTACTTCAATGGCTTCCTCTCACTTGAAGAAGAAAGTATAAGATTTGCCAGAGTCTTTTAAGGCTTCCCTCCCTTCCTCCTCACCTGAGGTATCCGTAGGGTAGTCTTGTGCCGCTGACCTTCTTCCTGGACGTCTTCGTGCTTGATCCTTGCCGTCCTTCTTGCCTTCCTTTCTTTGACGTAAGTAGGGGCGAGCTCCCAGGGATGCCACGCTGTCGGGTGATTGGGAAACCGAACAGCGGGAACTCCCGGGAGCCGGCTCCTGAGCAGGGAAAAAGCCCCAATGGCAGAAAAAACCCTGCGATGAGAGTTCTGAACAAGAAGATGTCCGAGGTGATATCTTGGGAAGCTGAGAATGACCGGAGTTTCAGACTTGGAAAGCTGAGAGTGGCCGATTGACAATAGTGGAATATCCTAGGTAAACTGATCACCGCCAGAGAGGGCGAGGAAGGAGGGAAATAACACCAGGAGAGAATGCAGGGATTTCCAGAGGAATGCAGTGGAGCACACAGACCCAAAAGAAGGTAGAGCCAAGGCGCCAATGCGGGAGAGACCAAAGGAGCCAAGCAGAGAGGAGGGAACACAGAGGGACCAGTAAGAAGAACCGGAAAGCAAGCAAATGCAGGCAGCAGGAGCGGGAGAAAAAACAATCTCCAAAGGAGAGAAATTAAGCCAGGACAGGGGGGGAAAAACAGCGTTACCTTCGAGCCGGGAGAAGCAGAGAAGGTGCAACGCGAAGAAACGCTGCTCGAGCCCAACACTAAATTACGTCGGCGGCCATCTTGGAAAACACTAGAGCGGTGCTTCCAGACGGCCGTCGAACGTAACGGCACCTGTCAATGGCGTCTCCACAAATCCAAGAAACGCCGCCCGACAGGAATCATGACAGTATGTCCCCTTCTACTTGGGGGACCTCCTGGTTTGCCCGGATGCAATCTGTGAAACCTCCTAATGAGTCGCGGGGCATGAACGTGACTCACGGGCTCCCATGTACGTTCTTCGATGGGGTAACCCTTCC
The DNA here is from genome assembly GCF_040938575.1 of Ambystoma mexicanum. Taxonomy (NCBI): domain Eukaryota; kingdom Metazoa; phylum Chordata; class Amphibia; order Caudata; family Ambystomatidae; genus Ambystoma; species Ambystoma mexicanum. The sequence goes on along the minus strand of NC_090936.1, from coordinate 1,078,302,205 downwards.
AATGAACCAAGTATTGAAGGATTCCATGATGATAACGGGAATCAACTAAACGGGAAACGTCGTATTCTGCTGGTTCACACTGAAGGTCACTAAGTGGACTCTTAGATCTTCTTTTATAAGGGTCCGGACGGTAGGTTTTCAAAAGAGAGGAATGGAATACGGGATGTACGTGTTTGAGAGAGGAAGGTAACTGAAGGCGAAAGGCAACAGGGTTAACCTTCTTGGTGATCCGAAAAGGTCCGATGTATCTAGGTGCGAATTTCCCTATGTGTGTCCAACGAGGTAAGAACTTTGTGGCCAACCAGACCTTATCGCCTTCCGTCCACGAGGGCACTGCTTTCCTTTTCTTATCGGCCCATGTCTTGTAGGAATGTCGACTAGCGTTCAAAGTCTCACTGGCTAACACATGAGTGTCCTTGAGTTCCTTCAGGAGATGATCCATAGCTGGTAATTTCGACGGGAGAATCTCTGTCAAAGGCAAATGTCTGGGATGGTAGCCAAAAGTACAAAAAAAAGGAGACATATTGATGGCCGTATGTCTGGTATTATTATAAGTGAACTCAGCCATAGGGAGAAAGGCATTCCAGTCATCTTGCTTTCTGCTACAGAAACATCGGAGGTATTGTTCTAACGTATGATTGAGCCTTTCTGTCTGCCCGTTGGTTTGCGGGTGGAACCCAGAGGAGAGAGCTCGCTGAATCCCCAACTGTTTGCAAAGAGAACCCCAAAATTGGGAAGTGAATTGAGGGCCTCGATCAGACACCACGGTTTCTGGTAGAACATGAAGCCGCACAATCTCTTTCAGGAATATCTTGGCCATCTCAGGGGCCGCAGGTACCCCCTTCAAAGGCGTGAAATGGGCCAATTTGCTCAGAGAATCAACAGTTACCATGATAGCTGTGTTTCCTTCAGAATTTGGCAACTCCACAATACAATCCGTGGAGACATGGGTCCACGGTTGTTAAGGAGCAGGTTCCTGTTGTAAAAGGCCTACGGGCTTGGAGGAAGAATATTTATTGGCTGCACAGATGGAACAGGTCGATACATAAGAATGCACGTCCCGATTCCAACCCGGCCACCAGAACATTCTGGACAAAAGATCCTTGGTAGCTCGTATGCCCTTATGTCCGGCCATGGGTGAATCATGCCACCATGAGAGGGCCAGTCTTTGATGCTTCTTGTCGGGTAGATATAGGGCTCGACCTTTAAAAAGGATCCCCTCTCTTTCTTGTAATTCAGACCCTAAATCAGACCCAATCGGAGAGCAATGTTGCTGGATGCGGACTTCGCGCAAAAAAGTATTGGCCACGGTACGGATCTCCTTACCCGCTAACAGTAAATCATGGCTAGAGTCTGCTTCACCGACCGAACCATAGTTACGAGACAGGGCATCGGCTAAGATATTCTGTTTGCCGGGAAGGTATGTAACCTCAAAATCAAATTGAGAAAAAAAATATGCCCAACGGGCGTGTCTGGCATTGCGACATTCCATTTGTTGAAGAATGCGAAGATTACTGTGGTCGGTGCGTACAGTAAACCTATGTATAGCCCCCTGAAGGAGGTGTCGCCATTCGTTACAGGCATGCTTGATAGCCAACAACTCTCTCTCAATGACAGAATAATTCCTTTCACTGGGAGACAAGGTCTTAGAATAATATGCCACCGGATGTTCAAGACCATCCTTTCCTTTCTGAAGGAGAGCGGCTCCAATAGCTCCTCCTGAGACATCCGTCTCTACGATAAAGGGGAAAGTCTGATCAGGCTGCACCAGAATAGGTGCCGAGGTGAATGCCACTTTCAGAGCTTGGAATGCAGAATCCGCTTCTTGAGACCAAGAAAAGGTTACTCCCTTCTTCAATAGTGAGGTGATTGGGAGAACCTTCTTGGAGAACCCAGGAATGAATTGACGGTAAAAATTAGCCAGTCCGAGGAAGCGTTGTATTTCTTTAACATTTCTGGGGGCTGGCCAACAGGTAATAGCTTGTATCTTCACGGGATCCATGCGCATGCCCTCGTGAGAAAGGATGAAACCTAAATAGGTTACCACCGGAGCTTCAAAAACACATTTTTCAGGCTTTACCAAAAGCTTGTTTTCCAGCAGACGTTCCAGAACCAGCCGAACGTGTCTTCTATGTTCAAGGAGGGACGAGGAAAAAATCAAGATGTCGTCTAAATACACCACCACTGAGGAAAATAGGAGATCGGCAAACAACTTATCCATAAAGCGTTGGAATACAGCAGGTGCGTTAACTAAGCCGAAGGTCATGACTCGATATTCAAAATGCCCTAGTGGTGTCCCAAATGCTGTTTTCCATTCATCCCCCTGTCTTATACGGAGCAGATGATACGCCCCCCTAAGTACAAGTTTTATGAAGATAGATGCACCTTGTACAGCTTCCAATATATCCTTGATAAGAGGCATTGGGTATCGGTCTTTGATAGTAAGGCGATTCAAACCTCGATAGTCTATACAAGGGCGGAGTTCCGATGATCCCTTCTTTGGTATGAAGAACAAAGATGCTCCAGCTGGAGATTTAGATTCTTGGATGAGTCCATTTTGTAAATTACAATCCAGATACTCTTTGAGAGCCTTGCGCTCGGGTAAGGATAGGGGATACATCCTCCCGAAAGGTATAGATGCATTAGATTGGGTCTCAATGGCGCAGTCTTCTCTTCTATGAGGAGGAAGGGAATGTGGCTGCTTGTCCAGGAAGACTTCTAAAAAGTCTTGATAATGTTCTGGGATCATATGAAGTGATGCTGACAACAGGGAATCCCCCTTGTTCGGGGAGACCTTGAGATGCCTAATCTGTAGGCATTCATTGAGACAAAAGGACGACCGAAACTGTATGGTATTGTTCATTCAGTCGATCATCGGGTTGTGTCTGCGTAACCACGGAATACCAAGAATGACCGGAAAGTGTGCAGCCTTGATGATGTCAAATACCATTTCTTCCTGATGCTGAAACAATTGGACTTGCAGAGGTAGCGTCTCTTGAGTAATGGGTCCTGAAGACAGAGGTTGGCCATCTACCCCTTCCACAGGAATGGGCAGATTCTTGGAAAGAATTGGCACGTCGTTCTCTTTGGCCCAGGATACATCAATGAAGTTCCCTGCTGCGCCACAGTCCAGCATGGCTAAAGCTTCCCAGACGGTAGAGGGATCCCGACACAACTTAACCTGAAAGACCATCAGCCGATTGTCTTCTCTAGGAAGAAGAGACAAAGTGTTGGTACAGGGATTCTTTTCAACACCACCGAACCTACCCCTGATTAGGTTCGGGGAGATTCGTTTCCCTGGCGGCGCGGAGGAACCTCTGGGCAATTTCGAAGTAGATGTTTACTAGAACCACAGTACATACAGAGGCCCAATTCCCTTCTTCTCTTCTTTTCTTGGTCTGTCAAAGGCCCTCTTGTAGTACTGATCTGCAATGGTTCCTCCCCAACGGGGGGAACCGGATGATCCCTCGAAGAATTGGGTGTGATAGATAAGGGAGGGAGACGTGGACGTCTTCGTTCCTGCCTTCTTTCTCCCAACCTGAATTCAATCTGTAATGCGAGTGATACAAGTTCTTGAAAGGTCTGGGGTCTTGCAATGCGTGCCAGTTCATCCTTAATGTCCTCATGTAAGCCGCGACGAAACAATGTCTGTTGGGCCGAGTCAGGCCATCCGGCGTCTGTGGCTAGTTGCATGAAGGATGTCACGTAAGTCTGTACATCGTGGGGACCCTGTCTAATGTCAAGGATGGGTTCATATGAGGCATACTGAACCTCGGGTCGGACAAACCGGGACTTTAACAGTTGTACGAACTGATCAAAGTCAGAGGTAGCTGGATGAGACTGTAGAACTAGTGGTGAAGCCCATGCCAAGGCGTTTCCTGTTAAATTTGAGACTAAGAAGCCCACCTTGGCCTTGGTGGTCTCATAGGTGCGAGGACGGAAAGTAAAATATAACCGGCAAGCATCCAAAAATTCCTTCAATAACTTCGGATTGCCATCATACTTTCCGCAAGATAAAGGTAGAGAAGGTAGGTCTCCGCGGGTCTCCTCACAAGCTGCTACCTGCAGTCGTAATGATTGGTTTTCGGATCGAAGAGATTGAACCTCTACCGTAAGCCCCTGAATGGCCGCCACCAATTCCTGGTACTGTTCGAGAGAAGCCATCTGTGTTCCTGGGCGTTGCACGCTATCAGATTTGCCAGAGTCTTTTAAGGCTTCCCTCCCTTCCTCCTCACCTGAGGTATCCGTAGGGTAGTCTCGTGCCGCCGACCTTCTTCCTGGACGTCTTCGAGCTTGATCCTTGCCGTCCTTCTTGCCTTCCTTTCTTTGACGTAAGTAGGGGCGAGCTCCCAGGGATGCCACGCTGTCGGGTGATTGGGAAACCGAACAGCGGGAACTCCCGGGAGCCGGCTCCTGAGCAGGGAAAAAGCCCCAATGGCAGAAAAAACCCTGCGATGAGAGTCCTGAACAAGAAGATGTCCGAGGTGATATCTTGGGAAGCTGAGAATGACCGGAGTTTCAGACTTGGAAAGCTGAGAGTGGCCGATTGACAATAGTGGAATATCCTAGGTAAACTGATCACCGCCAGAGAGGGCGAGGAAGGAGGGAAATAACACCAGGAGAGAATGCAGGGATTTCCAGAGGAATGCAGTGGAGCACACAGACCCAAAAGAAGGTAGAGCCAAGGCGCCAATGCGGGAGAGACCAAAGGAGCCAAGCAGAGAGGAGGGAACACAGAGGGACCAGTAAGAAGAACCGAAAAGCAAGCAAATGCAGGCAGCAGGAGCGGGAGAAAAAACAATCTCCAAAGGAGAGAAATCAAGCCAGGACAGGGGGGGAAAAACAGCGTTACCTTCGAGCCGGGAGAAGCAGAGAAGGTGCAACGCGAAGAAGCGCTGCTCGAGCCCGACACTAAATTACATCGGCGGCCGTCTTGGAAAACACTAGAGCGGTGCTTCCAGACGGCCGTCGAACGTAACGGCACCTGTCAATGGCGTCTAAACAAATCCAAGAAACGCCGCCCGACAAGAATTATGACAGAAAGGGCCTCCAGGCAGAAGCTGTCTGTGCCGTCCACACTGTTTCCCCTTTTCTCCTTGATTTCAACAGCTGCCTCTCACCTGAAGAAGAAAGGGCCACCAGGTAGAAGCTGTCTCTGCCGTCCACACTGTTTCCCCTTTTCCCCTTGATTTCAAAAGCTGCCTCTCATCTGAAGAAGAAAGGGCCACCAGGCAGAAGCTGTCTCTGCCGTCCACACTGTTTCCCCTTTTCCCCTAGATTTCAACAGCTGCCTCTCACCTGAAGAAGAAAGGGCCGCCAGGCAGAAGCTGTCTCAGCAATTCACGCTGTTTCCCCATTACCCTTGCTTCCGACGGTTTCCTCTCACCTGAAGAAGAAAGGGCCACCAGGCAGAGGCTGTCTCTGCCGTCCACACCGTTTCCCCTTTTAACCTTGCTTTCAACAGCTGCCTCTCACCTGAAGAAGAAAGGGCCACCAGGCAGAAGCTGTCTCAGTATTCCACCCTGTTTCCTATTTTCCCCTTGCTTCTAACAACTCCCTCTCACCTGAAGAAGAAAGGGCCACTGGGCAGAAGCTGTCTCTGCCGTCCACACTGTTTCCACTTTTCTCCTTGATGTCAACAGCTGCCTCTCACCTGAAGAAGAAAGGGCCGCCAGGCAGAAGCTTTCTCAGCAGTCCACTCTGTTTCCCCATCACCCTTGCTTCCGACGGCTTCCTCTCACCTGAAGAAGAAAGGGCCACCAGGCAGAAGCTGTCTGTGCCGTCCACACTGTTTCCCCTTTTCTCCTTGATTTCAACAGCTGCCTCTCACCCGAAGAAGAAAGGGCCACCAGGCAGAAGCTGTCTCTGCCGTCCACACTGTTTCCCCTTTTCCCCTTGATTTCGACAGCTGCCTCCAGGCAGAAGCTGTCTCGGCAGCTTACACTGTTTCTTCTTTTACCCTTGCTTTCAACAGCTGCCTCTCACCTGAAGAAGAAAGGGCCACTAGGCAGAAGCTGTCTCTGCCGTCCGCACTGTTTCCCCTTTTCCTCTTGATTTCAACTGCTGCCTCTCACCTGAAGAAGAAAGGGCCACCAGGCAGAAGCTGTCTCAGCAGTCCACGCTGTTTCAGCATCACCCTTGCTTCCGACGGCTCCCTCTCACCTGAAGAAGAAAGGGCCACCAGGCAGAAGCTGTCTCTGCCGTCCACACTGTTTCCCCTTTTCCCCTTGATTTCAACAGCTGCCTCTCACCTGAAGAAGAAAGGGCCACCAGGAAAAAGCTGTCTCAGTAGTGCACCCTGTTTCCTCTTTCCCCTTGATTTCAACAGCTGCCTCTCACCTGAAGAAGAAAGGGCCACCAGGCAGAAGCTGTCTCAGCAGTCCACGCTGTTTCAGCATTACCCTTGCTTCCGACGGCTCCCTCTCACCTGAAGAAGAAAGGGCCACCAGGTAGAAGCTGTCTCGGCCGTCCACACTGTTTCCCCTTTTCCCCTTGATTTCAACACCTGCCTCTCACCTGAAGAAGAAAGGACCCCCAGGCAGAAGCTGCCTCAGTAGTCCACCCGGTTTCCTCTTTTCCCCTTGCTTCTGACAGCTCCCTCTCACCTGAAGAAGAAAGGGCCAGCGGGTAGAAGCTGTGTCTGCCGTCCACACTGTTTCCCCTTTTCCCCTTGATTTCAACAGCTGCCTCTCACCTGAAGAAGAAAGGGCCACCAGGCAGAAGCTGTCTCTGCCATCCACATTGTTTCCCCTTTTCCCCTTGATTTCAACAGCTGCCTCTCACCTCAAGAAGAAAGGGCCGCCAGGCAGAAGCTTTCTCAGCAGTCCACTCTGTTTCCCCATTACCCTTGCTTCCGACGGCTTCCTCTCACCTGAAGAAGAAAGGGCCACAAGGCAGAAGCTTTCTCTGCCGTACACACTGTTTTTCCTTGATTTCAACAGCTGCCTCTCACCTGAAGAAGAAAGGGCCAGCGGGTAGAAGCTGTCTCTGCCGTCCACACTGTTTCCCCTTTTCCCCTTGATTTCAACAGCTGCCTCTCACCTGAAGAAGAAAGGGCCACCAGGCAGAAGCTGTCTCAGTAGTCCACCCTGTTTCCTCTTTTCCCCTTGCTTCTAACAACTCCCTCTCACCTGAAGAAGAAAGGGCCACTAGGCAGAAGCTGTCTCTGCCGTCCACACTGTTTCCCCTTTTCCCCTTGATTTCAACAGCTGCCTCTCACCTGAAGAAGAAAGGGCCAGCGGGTAGAAGTTGTCTATCCCGTCCACACTGTTTCCCCTTTTCCCCTTGCTTCCGACGGCTTCCTCTCACCTGAAGAAGAAAGGGCCACCAGGCAGAAGCTGTCTCTGCCGTACACACTGTTTCCCCTTGATTTCAACAGCTGCCTCTCACCTGAAGAAGAAAGGGCCACCAGGCAGAAGCTGTCTCAGCAGTCCAGGCTGTTTCCCCATTACCATTACTTCGACGGCTTCCTCTCACCTGAAGAAGAAAGGGCCTCCAGGCAGAAGCTGTCTTTGCCGTCCACAGTGTTTCCCCTTTTCTCCTTGATTTCAACAGCTGCCTCTCACCCGAAGAAGAAAGGGCCACCAGGAAGAAGCTGTCTCTGCCGTCCACACTGTTTCCCCTTTTCCCCTTGATTTCAACAGCTGCCTCTCACCTGAAGAAGAAAGGGCCACCAGGCAGAAGCTGTCTCTGCCGTCCACACTGTTTCAGCCTTTTCCCCTTGATTTCAACAGCTGCCTCTCACCTGAGGAAGAAAGGGCCACCAGGCAGAAGCTGTCTCTGCCATCAACATTGTTTCCCCTTTTCACCTTGATTTCAACAGCTGCCTCTCACCTGAAGAAGAAAGGGCCACCAGGCAGAAGCTGACTCTGCCGTCCACACTGTTTCAGCCTTTTCCCCTTGATTTCAACAGCTGCCTCTCACCTGAGGAAGAAAGGGCCACCAGGCAGAAGCTGTCTCTGCCATCCACATTGTTTCCCCTTTTCACCTTGATTTCAACAGCTGCCTCTCACCTGAAGAAGAAAGGGCCACCTGGCAGAAGCTGTCTCAGCAGTCCACGCTGTTTCAGCATTACCCTTGCTTCCGTCGGCTCCCTCTCACCTGAAGAAGAAAGGGCCACCAGGCAGAAGCTGTCTCGGCCGTCCACACTGTTTCCCCTTTTCCCCTTGATTTCAACACCAGCCTCCCACCTGAAGAAGAAAGGGCCCCCAGGCAGAAGCTGTCTCAGTAGTCCACCCTGTTTCCTCTTTTCCCCTTGCTTCTGACAGCTCCCTCTCACCTGAAGAAGAAAGGGCCAGCGGGTAGAAACTGTCTCTGCCGTCCACACTTTTTCCCCTTTTCCCCTTGATTTCAAAAACTGCCTCTTACCTGAAGAAGAAAGGGCCACCAGGCAGAAGCTGTCTCTGCCATCCACATTGTTTCCCCTTTTCCCCTTGATTTCAACAGCTGCCTCTCACCTCAAGAAGAAAGGGCCGCCAGGCAGAAGCTTTCTCAGCAGTCCACTCTGTTTCCCCATTACCCTTGCTTTCGACGGCTTCCTCTCACCTGAAGAAGAAAGGGCCACCAGGCAGAAGCTGTCTCAGCAGTCCACGCTGTTTCCCCATTACCCTTACTTCGACGGCTTCCTCTCACCTGAAGACGAAAGGGCCACCAGGTAGAAGCTGTCTCTGCCGTCCACTCTGTTTCCCCTTTTCCCCTTGATTTCAACAGCTGCCTCTCACCTGAAGAAGAAAGGGCCACCAGGCAGAAGCTGTCTTTGCCGTCCACAAAGTTTCCCCTTTTCTCCTTGATTTCAACAGCTGCCTCTCACCTGAAGAAGAAAGGGCCACCAGGAAGAAGCTGTCTCTGCCGTCCACACTGTTTCCCCTTTTCCCCTTGATTTCAACAGCTGCCTCTCACCTGAAGAAGAAAGGGCCACCAGGCAGAAGCTGTCTTAGCAGTCCACGCTGTTTCAGCATTACCCTTGCTTCCGACGGCTCCCTCTCACCTGAAGAAGAAAGGGCCACCAGGTAGAAGCTGTCTCTGCCGTCCACACTGTTTCCCCTTTTCCCCTTGATTTCAACAGCTGCCTCTCACCTGAAGAAGAAAGGGCCACCTGGCAGAAGCTGTCTCAGTAGTCCACCCTGTTTTCTCTTTTCCCCTTGCTTCTGACAGCTCCCTCTCACCTGAAGAAGAAAGGGCCAGCGGGTAGAAGCTGTCTCTGCCGTCCACACTGTTTCCCCTTTTCCCCTTGATTTCAACAGCTGCCTCTCACCTCAAGAAGAAAGGGCCGCCAGGCAGAAGCTGTCTCTACCGTCCACACTGTTTCCCCTTGATTTCAACAGCTGCCTCTCACCTGAAGAAGAAAGGGCCAATAGGCAGAAGCTGTCTCAGCAGTCCACGCTGTTTCCCCATTACCCTTGCTTCGACGGCTCCCTCTCACCTGAAGAAGAAAGGGCCACCAGGCAGAAGCTGTCTCTGCCGTCCACACTGTTTTCGCCTTTTCCCCTTGATTTCAACAGCTGCCTCTCACCTGAGGAGGAAAGGGCCACCAGGCAGAAGCTGTCTCTGCCATCCACATTGTTTCCCCTTTCCCCCTTGATTTCAACAGCTGCCTCTCACCTCAAGAAGAAAGCGCCTCCAGGCAGAAGCTTTCTCAGCAGTCCACTCTGTTTCCCCATTACCCTTGCTTCCGACGGCTTCCTCTCACCTGAAGAAGAAAGGGCCACCAGGCAGAAGCTGTCCCTGCCGTCCACACTGTTTCCCCTTTTCCCCTTGATTTCAACAGCTGCCTCTCACCTGAAGAAGAATGGGCCACCAGGCAGAAGCTGTCTCAGAAGTCCACGCTGTTTCCCCATTACCCTTGCTTCGACGGCTCCCTCTCGCGTGAAGAAGAAAGGGCAACCAGGCAGAAGCTGTCTGTGCCGTCCACACTGTTTCCCCTTTTCTCCTTGATTTCAACAGCTGCCTCTCACCTGAAGAAGAAAGGGCCACCAGGCAGAAGCTGTCTCTGCCGTCCACACTGTTTCCCCTTTTCCCCTTGATTTCGACAGCTGCCTCCAGGCAGAAGCTGTCTCGGAAGCTGACACTGTTTCTTCTTTACCCTTGCTTTCGACAGATGCCTCTCACCTGAAGAAGAAAGGGCCACCAGGCAGAAGCTGTCTCTGCCGTCCACACTGTTTCCCCTTTTCCCCTTGATTTCAACAGCTGCCTTTCACCTGAAGAAAAAAGGGCCACCAGGCAGAAGCTGTCTCAGCAGTCCACGCTGTTTCAGCATTACCCTTGCTTCCGACGGCTCCCTCACACCTGAAGAAGAAAGGGGCACCAGGCAGAAGCTGTCTCTCCCGTCCACACTGTTTCCCCTTTTCCCCTTGATTTCAACAGCTGCCTCTCACCTGAAGAAGAAAGGGCCACCAGGCAGAAGCTGTCTCAGCCGTCCACACTGTTTCCCCTTTTCCCCTTGATTTCAACAGCTGCCTCTCACCTGAAGAAGAAAGGGCTGCCAGGCAGAAGCTGTCTCAGCAATCCACGCTGTTTCCCCATTACCCTTGCTTCTGCCGGTTTCCTCTCACCTGAAGAAGAAAGGGCCACCAGGCAGAAGCTGTCTCTGCCGTCCACACCGTTTCCCCTTTTCCCCTTGATTTCAACAGCTGCCTCTCACCTGAAGAAGAAAGGGCTGCCAGGCAGAAGCTGTCTCAGCAATCCACGCTGTTTCCCCATTACCCTTGCTTCCGCCGGTTTCCTCTCACCTGAAGAAGAAAGGGCCACCAGGCAGAAGCTGTCTCTGCCGTCCACACCGTTTCCCCTTTTCCCCTTGATTTCAACAGCTGCCTCTCACCTGAAGAAGAAAGGGCCGCCAGGCAGAAGCTGTCTCAGCAATCCATGCTGTTTCCCCATTACCCTTGCTTCCGCCGGTTTCCTCTCACCTGAAAAAGAAAGGGCCACCAGGCAGAAGCTGTCTCTGCCGTCCACACCGTTTCCCCTTTTCCCCTTGATTTCAACAGCTGCCTCTCATCTGAAGAAGAAAGGGCCGCCAGGCAGAAACTGTCTCAGCAGTCCACTCTGTTTCCCCATTACCTTTGCTTCCGATGGCTTCCTCTCACCTGAAGAAGAAAGGGCCACCGGGCAGAAGCTGTCTCTGCCGTCCACACTGTTTCCCCTTTTCCCCTTGATTTCAACAGCTGCCTCTCACCTGATGAAAAAAAGGGCCACCAGGCAGAAGCTGTATTAGTAGTCCACCCTGTTCCTCTTTTCCCCTTGCTTCTGACAGCTCCCTCTCACCTGAAAAAGAAAGGGCCAGCGGGTAAAAGCTGTCTCTGCCGTCCACACTGTTTCCCCTTTTCCCCTTGATTTCAACAGCTGCCTCTCACCTGAAGAAGAAAGGGCCACCAGGCGGAAGCTGTCTCTGCCATCCACATTGTTTTCCCTTTTCCACTTGATTTCAACAGCTGCCTCTCACCTCAAGAATTAAGGGCCGCCAGGCAGAATCTTTCTCAGCAGTCCACTCTGTTTCCCCATTACCCTTGCTTCCGACGGCTTCCTCTCACCTGAAGAAGAAAGGGCCAACAGGCAGAAGCTGTCTATGTCCTCCACACTGTTTCTCCTTGATTTCAACAGCTGCCTCTCACCTGAAGAAGAAAGGGCCACCAGGCAGAAGCTGTCTCAGCAGTCCACGCTATTTCCCCATTACCCTTACTTCAATGGCTTCCTCTCACCTGAAGAAGAAAGGGCCTCCAGGCAGAAGCTGTCTGTGCCGTCCACACTGTTTCCCCTTTTCTCCTTGATTTCAACAGCTGCCTCTCACCTGAAGAAGAAAGGGCCACCAGGTAGAAGCTGTCTCCGCCGTCCACACTGTTTCCCCTTTTCCCCTTGATTTCAACAGCTGCCTCTCACCTGAAGAAGAAAGGGCCACCAGGCAGAAGCTGTCTCAGCCGTCCACACTGTTTCCCCTTTTCCCCTTGATTTCAACAGCTGCCTCTCACCTGAAGAAGAAAGGGCTGCCAGGCAGAAGCTGTCTCAGCAATCCACGCTGTTTCCCCATTACCCTTGCTTCTGCCGGTTTCCTCTCACCTGAAGAAGAAAGGGCCACCAGGCAGAAGCTGTCTCTGCCGTCCACACCGTTTCCCCTTTTCCCCTTGATTTCAACAGCTGCCTCTCACCTGAAGAAGAAAGGGCTGCCAGGCAGAAGCTGTCTCAGCAATCCACGCTGTTTCCCCATTACCCTTGCTTCCGCCGGTTTCCTCTCACCTGAAGAAGAAAGGGCCACCAGGCAGAAGCTGTCTCTGCCGTCCACACCGTTTCCCCTTTTCCCCTTGATTTCAACAGCTGCCTCTCACCTGAAGAAGAAAGGGCCGCCAGGCAGAAGCTGTCTCAGCAATCCACGCTGTTTCCCCATTACCCTTGCTTCCGCCGGTTTCCTCTCACCTGAAAAAGAAAGGGCCACCAGGCAGAAGCTGTCTCTGCCGTCCACACCGTTTCCCCTTTTCCCCTTGATTTCAACAGCTGCCTCTCATCTGAAGAAGAAAGGGCCGCCAGGCAGAAACTGTCTCAGCAGTCCACTCTGTTTCCCCATTACCCTTGCTTCCGATGGCTTCCTCTCACCTGAAGAAGAAAGGGCCACCGGGCAGAAGCTGTCTCTGCCGTCCACACTGTTTCCCCTTTTCCCCTTGATTTCAACAGCTGCCTCTCACCTGATGAAAAAAAGGGCCACCAGGCAGAAGCTGTATCAGTAGTCCACCCTGTTTCCTCTTTTCCCCTTGCTTCTGACAGCTCCCTCTCACCTGAAAAAGAAAGGGCCAGCGGGTAAAAGCTGCCTCTGCCGTCCACACTGTTTCCCCTTTTCCCCTTGATTTCAACAGCTGCCTCTCACCTGAAGAAGAAAGGGCCACCAGGCGGAAGCTGTCTCTGCCATCCACATTGTTTTCCCTTTTCCACTTGATTTCAACAGCTGCCTCTCACCTCAAGAATTAAGGGCCGCCAGGCAGAAGCTTTCTCAGCAGTCCACTCTGTTTCCCCATTACCCTTGCTTCCGACGGCTTCCTCTCACCTGAAGAAGAAAGGGCCAACAGGCAGAAGCTGTCTATGCCCTCCACACTGTTTCTCCTTGATTTCAACAGCTGCCTCTCACCTGAAGAAGAAAGGGCCACCAGGCAGAAGCTGTCTCAGCAGTCCACGCTATTTCCCCATTACCCTTACTTCAATGGCTTCCTCTCACCTGAAGAAGAAAGGGCCTCCAGGCAGAAGCTGTCTGTGCCGTCCACACTGTTTCCCCTTTTCTCCTTGATTTCAACAGCTGCCTCTCACCTGAAGAAGAAAGGGCCACCAGGTAGAAGCTGTCTCTGCCGTCCACACTGTTTCCCCTTTTCCCCTTGATTTCAACAGCTGCCTCTCACCTGAAGAAGAAAGGGCTGCCAGGCAGAAGCTGTCTCAGCAATCCACGCTGTTTCCCCATTACCCTTGCTTCCGCCGGTTTCCTCTCACCTGAAGAAGAAAGGGCCACCAGGCAGAAGCTGTCTCTGCCGTCCACACTGTTTCCCCTTTTCCCCTTGATTTCAACAGCTGCCTCTCACCTGAAGAAGAAAGGGCCGCCAGGCAGAAACTTTCTCAGCAGTCCACTCTGTTTCCCTATTACCCTTGCTTCCGGCGGCTTCCTCTAACTTGAATAAGAAAGGGCCGGCAGGCGGAAGCTGTCTCAGCAGTCCACACTTTTCCCCCCTTTTCCCCTTGATTTCAACAGCTGCCTCTCACCTGAAGAAGAAAGGGCTGCCAGGCAGAAGCTGTCTCAGCAGTCCACTCTTTTTCCCCATTACCCTTGCTTCCGACGGCTTCCTCTCACCTGAAGAAGAAAGGGCCGGCAGGCGGAAGCTGTCTCAGCAGTCCACCCTGTTTTCCCCTTTTCCCCTTGCTTCCGACAGCTGCCTCTCACCTGAAGAAGAAAGGGCAACCAGCGAAGCTGTCTCAGCAGCTCACACTGGTACTGCTGTTCCCCTTGCTTTCTACAGCTGCTTTTCACCTGAAGAGGAAGAAAGGGCCACCAGGCAGAAGCTGTCCCAGCAGATCACACTGTTTCCCATTCACCCGGTTCTCTCTACTGGTCACATGCCCCAGGAATGTGGGTGCTCAAGCAGCAATGACTCAGTTAGGCTCATCTGCTGCCAGGTCAGGGTAGACAGAACCACAGAGGTGACATGGAGTCATGGTATGACTGGTAATGTTAATTTCATTGCTAAGCCCTGAGTGAGCTGGAGGGAATCAACAAAATACCTCTAGTATTAACATCAAATGGTCTGCGTGCCACCCTCTCCATAACCTCAGCTCTTCCTCACTAAACCTGATCGACTGTCATGCCTTCCCATCTTCCACTGTTGGAGTTAGTTTTAGTTTACACAACCACCAATCACATTGCATTCAGAAGGCTCCAGAAAACTCATCGATATGCCATTTCCTACTGACATGTTTATTTCTTCCTACATGTTCAGCCTTCTTCTTGTCCAGGGCCCGGAAGCTGGCTGTGCAGTATAACTGTATATCTGTGGCTACAGAAAAAGATGAGTATCTTAATGTGAGTTCCAGGGAGCGTGAAACAGCTTAGAGGGGGTTAGGGGGCCACCAGAGATATTGCATGCTCTCAAGGAGGGTTGGGGGGCTATGATACCCCTGCTCAGCCCCTTCCCTGCTTCCCTAGTGGGCAGGGACGTCATTTAGGGGTCGCCAGAGGCTCCCTGTGGTCTTCCTGGCGACCTCTGTGGTCAACCGTACCTAGAAAAAAAAGAAGAAAAAAAGGAAAAAAAAGTTTATTTATTTTTTTGTTTTTGTAATGCAAGCTCATGGACTGTGGCCAGCACCATGTGGCTCTTCAGTTCTGGAGTGGCTGGCTTTCTTGTTAAAGCCCCTTAAACAAAGAAGAAACAGAAGAAAAGGAGTAACACAAGTCTAATACTTTCAGCACTGACCGTAAATAAGAAAGAATAGGAATACCAAATAATGTGTCTTTCTGGAATTCCATTCAATAATTTCTAGACTCATTAAAGGTTTATTTCGGGCACACTTCAGGGGGTGAGTCACTGATTTAGTCTGATCTTAAACGCCTCAACTCAGCCTTTCATCCTTCTGAGGTCGATAAATGAGTACCAACACAGGTCGGGTGATATTGGCTGTATATTTTTTCTATTTAAAGCGCTTAAGTGTAAGTGCTATATAGTAACACATCATTATCATTTGGCCATGGACGTCTGCTTGCATTCACAGTAATTTGGTAATATGGGCCTATACACACTGATCTTAATGATACATATGGCGATCCATTCTTGTATGAAATGTACACCACATTATAGCGATATCGTAACCATATTTTGTGTAGTGTACAATGATATGTGATAGCACTTCCTGTTTTGTCAACGGCGGAAGGTCGCGTTCCATCGCTTCCCACGATATCACTTTGGGGTGTGGTCAAAGACATCACTTCCTGTGATGTCAGCAGGGGGTCAAGGGTCATGTGATGTCACTTCCGCTACCCCTGGCATTTTGGTGAAATGACGTCCCTGCTAGTGGGAATGTTCAGGTATAGGCTGGTGTGTGGCTGGATTCAATATCCAGAACTGGGAATACTCCAACTGGGATTGCTCATTGTGCAAGACACCCTTTGCTGGGATGCATGCCTGTTAGGAATGGCAAGGTGACCAGCTATCCGTATGTTCAGCCAGGCTGTGGTTTACCCAGCAATGCATAAACATACATGTGCCCTCCTGGGCTTCAGCTGAAACAGAAGACAGGACTGGCCGTTCCTGGTCGTGTCTACCCCTGTTTCTGTCCCAGCGTTCTCCCCATAGGTGGCAGGGAAGACAGACCAAAGCACAGTCCGGGAAGGACGCAGCAACAATCAGTGAAGCGACGAGGCGCCGACCCATGCGTCATTTTGCGGAAGTTGCAGGCCGTGCAGCTTCTGCAGGGAAGAACGTGATTTTCCTTCCGATCCGTAACTTCCAGGGCGCGAGGTGAAAATGTGCTGAGATTGAATTTGGTCCACCCCTAATCCCTCTTCCTTGCCAAGTGAGAACAGCTGGGATTCAGCCCGGACATGATGTTGGCAGCTGGACTTTACCCTGGTGCATTTAAAATTGCTCAGCCGGCTGCAGTGCGGAGCGTGCATTCTTGCAACGTCAGCAGCTCGGGTCCATCGGTGGAAGAGCTGGCTGGCTGTGTCTGCGCTGTTCAGAGCGTACTTTGCATCCGCAGACATAGCACTGCGATCGGGCCATCGTCTGCACAATAGCCTGGCCATTGCTATGTGTTGTCACATTAGTATAGAACACCTCTGCATTTGCACGACCCTGTGCCACTGATCATCTTTGCACATGGTCACTGGATCAGATGTGTAGTGGAGACTCGGGGTGTGACACACTGTAACCATCTAATAGGGCTAGTCCTAGCAGCAGAGGCCTTTCTAGGGGGCTGAGGGGGCTATAACCCCGAGTCTTTTGGTTGTAGCCCCGGATAGAAGCTCAGGGTGGTCACTGGATCAGATGTGTAGTGGAGACTCGGGGTGTGACACACTGTAACCATCTAATAGGGCTAGTCCTAGCAGCGGAGGCCTTGCTAGGGGGCTGAGGGGGCTATAACCCCGAGCCTTTTGGTTGTAGCCCTGGATAGAAGCTCAGGAGTTACACAACCACAAGGCTAGCTAGCCTTGAGTCCTGACCATCCCTACTTTAGAGTAGCCCCAGATCTTTTCCAGACCTAGCAACACCTCTGCCTAGCAGGGCTTCGGAATTTCTTTTTCCCCTGCATCACCTTCTTTCATAGGTTTTTGAGGGCTTGCTCCTTGTGGGGTCAGCATCCAAATGGACAACTTCATCCTTTATTGCTTTTTTTAAAAAAAAAACTTGGGGGTTTATTGAGCAGAAACCTAGCATCTAGACTCAGTGTGGTGCTGTACATTAGTAGGGTTTACAGGAATACATTAGATTGCAACAGTATGTGAAAAGTCTTAGAACATTGCATTTATTACTAGCATGCCATCTAAAAATAGGGATGTTGGGAGGATAGCTCAGGGGCAATGTGTTTGTCTTGGAAGCTAGACAAGGCAGAACCACACAGGTTTGAATCTGCACTTAGGGACTAGATTCTGGTTTGGATCGCATTAGAAAAAAAAATATTAATTAAGAAAGCAAGGAATAGTTAACATATAGCAAGAGGACTACTGGGTTGGATGGGAATGGGTGTTTCTTCTTTCTATTCTGGTAATTTTGGGGTGTCTATGTTTGATTGATTGAATGATATTTTATCTCTATCGCGCTCAAGTGTTTCAGAGCGCAACAAGGCAAGAGGCGGGACATGGGAGAACAAAACAACGATCTTACTAGGCCCAGTGACATTGAGAACACGCAAGTGCATGGGAGAGGGGAGGGGAAAAGTGCATGGAAGGAAGACGAAGTGTTGAGTGCGGAGCAAAGGAGAAACAGATAAATAATAATAAATAAATAATAAAGGCAACAAACAGTGGTAGTGCAGCCAGCAATTGGCAAGTGCTGGGTTTAAGGCAGCAGACAGGGTAGGTCGGATAAGTGCAGGAAGAAAAAAGGGGGAGAGGGGGACTGTATGCCTATAGATACAGACCCCAGTGCAAGGGGGGGCCCAGAGGCAGTGCGGGAGGGTGGCAGGGTGAGCAGGTCCCTGGGCCCAGAGGACAGAGGGTGGCCAGGTGCATGGTGCCAAGAGAGAACAGATCAGCGGGGGAGAAGGGGAGCAAAGGCAGAAGCAAAGAGGAAGGTCTTCAGGTGCTTCCGGAACCGGAGACGGTTCTCCTCAAGTTTTAGAGTGGCAGGGAGGCTGTTTAAGAGGGAGATCTTCCCCCAGCTTGTGTCTTTGAAAAAACACTGAGGGAGTTAGAGGTAGAGGAGCGAAGAGCTCGAGAGGGGAGGTATTTGCAGAGGGATATCTGAAGTTATGTTGGAACCAGGCCCCAGAAAGCCTTGTGGACAATGCAGAGGGTTTTGAATGTAATCCTTGCATCCACTGGGAGCCAATGGAGAGATTTCATAGCTGGAGAGATACGATACCAGGGCTTGAGGCCAAGGACAAGTCTCACAATCCTGTTCTGGATTAGTTGCAGAGGGCGGAGAGTAGAGGTAAGTAGATTTAGAAAGAGGCAGTTACAATAGTCCAAGGTAGAGAGAACCAGAGCTTGGGAGACCATGAGCTTCTGGGGGAAGGAGAAGAAAGGCAGAGTACCTCTGAGGAGGTGCAGTAGGATGTTTGACTTTTTAGAGACATCAGAGATGTGGGCGGAGAAGGAAAGTGTGGAGTCAACGATGACCCTGAGGTTCTTAGCCTCGCAATTGGGGGTAGGAGGAGGGCCAAAGGAGGCCGCCCAGAGAGTGAGGGGAAAGGATGGTGAAGGTATGCCGATGAGGAGGATCTCCGTCTTGCTGGCATTCAGACAAAGATCATTGACGGCACACCAATCTTGAATGGCAGTTAGGCAATCAGAGATGAGAGAGGGAGAGGAGGTGGCTGAGGTCAGCCTGAAAATGAGTTTAGTGTCATCAGCGTAGCACTGGAAATTTGAGCAGTAAATGGCAATGCAGTGGGTGAGAGTTGCCAGGTATTGGTTGAAAAGCCAGGGCGAGAGGTTAGACCCCTGGGGAACACCACAGGTAGAGAGGAAGATAGATGTTAGGAAGGACTCAAGTAGGACCTGGGAGGGTCGATCAGAGAGGAAAGATGTCAGCCAGGCCCGAACCTGATCAGTGATACCCATGTTATCACAGAGACGGCTGAGCAGGATGGTATGGTTGACCGTATCGAAGGCAGAAGAGAGATCGAGGAGGATGAGGACAGAGGGAATGTTAGAGTCAAGGTTGGAGAGTAGATAATCACAGATGTTCAGAAGAGCAGTTTCAGTGCTTTTGGCAACTCTGAAGCCAGACATTTGCTCATGGAGACAGCCAGCAGAATTGGAATGAAGGTTAAGCTGAGAAATGGCCAACTTTTCCAGGAGTTTGCCCGGAAAGGGAGTAATGGAAATTGGGCGATAGCTAGCCAGACATGAAGGATCAGCTGTGGGTTTCTTGAGAAGAGGATGCAGAAGGGAGTGCTTCAGAAGTGAGGTGAAGGATCCTGAGGCAAAGGAGTGGTTGCAAAAAACAGCAAGGGCTGGAGCGAGGGTGTCAATGTGCTCCTTGATGGTTTTGGAGAAACAGGGATGAACCTGTTTTGACAAGGCTTTCATAGATCGGACTTGTCTAGCAACCTCATCAGGCGAGAAAAGAGGAAAGGACGAGAAGGAGGGTGGGGGGTGGCTGAAGGAGGGTCAGCAAGCACAGACGGATAGGGGAGAGGAGGGGCAGAGGGTGGACAGGATGTCCTAATTTATTTAGATAAAGTGAGAGGCAAGGGCATTGCAAAGAGCCTGGGAGGCAACAGTAGGGGTAGAGACTGCAGCAGGGTTAACAGTTCGGCCGAGTTGTTAAATGCCACAGAGACACAAGCTTGAATGTGGAATCTCTTCTTGGTGAGGACAGAGAGTCGGTATTGCCTTTGGAGCAGGCAACAGGCCAGTCTGTCAGAGGATGAACAAGAAGCCCTCCATTTCCTCTCAGCCGCCCTACACTTACGTTTAAGTGTAGCTAGGTCGTAGTGATACCTGGAATTGCACTTGGCTTTGGATTTCAAACGGATCCTCATGACAGAGGCAAGAGCATCAAGAGTATCAGAAATGGAAGGGTAGAGCAGAGACAGGGCTGTGTCAGGATGTGAGTCAGGATGTTATTTTAGTACGGCTGCATCAGATGTGGTTCTCTGGCGTAGAGTTGGTGATCTTCAGTTGCGGCAGGAGAATATATATTTTTTTTTTTTAATTGATTTGGCTGTTAAAAACAACTTTTCAATACACAAACAATTTTTTGATATAATCATCAAAATAACAACAGAATTTAAAGAATTCATATTAGAATGTACAGACTCAAGCAGCATAGATGTTATTGCCATTCATCTAGTAGATACACAGACATTTAACTTATACATTATAGAAATAAAAAACAAATACACTTCACCAATAATTCACTAACATTATCAAAAAATTGAAAGTTTGATTCGCAGGGTTCTCCCCCCGAGAAATTATTTTAAATAATCATTTAAAAAGGTACATTTGACAGTATACTTTCTGTGAAGAATTGAGTCAAAATACTACGCAGTTTGCAATCAGTTTTGTAGGGTAAGATGTAAAACAATCCATTAAATGGCAAGTAACCACCAATATATGCCAGTATTCCCACATTAGAACATGCTCATGTGTATGTGTTCTATAGTTCCAGTAATGATACCATAGGAAACCATGTACACACTGGGTTTGACAATATATTCCGTTATCCCCACATAAGGACATGCTCCTGTGGGCGGTGCCCTCAATGCCAGTAAAAGAACATGTCGTAAGAAACCTGTCTAGACTGGTTGCATCAAAGGCCAGTATGGCCATGAATGAGCACTCATAATGTTGTTTTAGCCCCAAAACCAGGAAAAAAGCGAAGCCATAATAAAGAAACACATATCTGCTGGCTGCTCAAATGCTCCCCTTGAGCCCTTCCTGTAAGAAAACTCAGCATTTAGACTTTATGCTTAAGGCCAGTATAAAATTCTGTGCCACAGTAAGAAACGCAATCCTTGCTGGCTGCTCAAATGCTCCCCCTCCATATAAAACACTCATCATGTTGGATTTGCCCTTAAAGTGTAAAATGCCATACCACAGTAACAAACCGTGCATTTTATTTTTAAAAAATATATATTTTTAAATTTGTATACAGTTTAAATTGAGCTTTAAATAAATCAATACATAATTTACATTCAAATAGATTCTCATTACATACAGAATAATTAATCCAACTAATTCCCAATTAAAATAAAGTAAAATCCCTACTAATAATCCCTGCTAAAACACATACCAATCACCTCATAATCTGCACACATATCGTTTCACAATTATTTAAGCAGTGCAAGGATTCAGGGTCCAAGTTTAGGCAATAGCACCAAAAGTCCAAGTATTTGACTGAGTCGAAATTCCACACAAAAGGCCACAATATGCATATCTAAACAGAATCTAAAGTCATGCAGTCAGTGAACACATGCTTTACAGTTTCAAATTTGAGAAGATTTACACATCCTAAACATTCTAGATTCTCGAGAAATTTTCAATTGTGGATCCTTTACCATTAAGACTGGCAGCTGATTAATGCAATGCCAAAGAATCAGGTCATGACCCATAGGGCTAGAACTTTTAAGGATATACATGTGCGGCTTCAAGAAACTATTGATCACATTAACAACATATTTATAGTTTTTCAATGAAGACAAATGAGTGTAGTTGCTTAAAAGAGCATTTTGCTCATCTCACAACTTACCCTTCACACTGAATCTGTAGGTTGTCTCCATCACCATCAGTCTGGCTTTAGAGCATCCAGAGGCAGGGAAACTGCTCTTCTGAACACCTTTGAAGACCTGCTCTCAAATATTGACTCTAACTCTCCCTCTGTCCTCATTCTTCTCGATCTCTTTTCTGTCTTTGACAAGGAAAACCACAACAACCTCATTTCCTGTCTCTGTGATACCCTGGGCATCACAGATCGTGCTCTGGCATGGCGTGCCTCCTTTATCTCTGACGTCCTTCCCAGGTGGAACTTGGGCCCTTTCTCTCCTCTATCACTCTCTCTACCTGTTGTGTCCCCCAGGGAACTCACCTATCCCCATGGTTCATGAATGTCTACATGGCCCCTCTGGCTCATAGGATCTCTACCTTCACCTTTCAGTGTTATGCAGATGACACGTAGCTCTCTTTCAGGTTACCCTCAGCATCGTCCTCCTCCTTGCTAATTCCCGACTTTCATTCCGCAATTCAGTCTTGGTGTGCTGCTAATGAACTCTGCCTCAATGCCAGTAAGACAGAGATCATCCTCATTGGGACCCCTGCTCACACTTTCCCAATTTCTCACTAGCCTGCCTCCCTTGCCCCTGCCCCTCCACCTACTAGTGAGGCAAAGAATCTGGCGGTCATTTTCGACTCCACGCTCTCCTTCTCTTTTCACATCTCGGACATCTTCAAAAAGTTCCAGTACCAGCTGCACCTCCTCAGAGGTGTTTTACCTTTTCTGACCCACCATCTCCATAGCCCTGGTTCTGTCTAGGCTAAACTACTGCTACAGCCTCTTTCTCAATCTTCCTACTTCTACTCTCCATCTGCTACAACTCATCCCGAACAGAACCGTGAGATTTATCTCTGGCCTCAAACCCAGGCACTGCATCTCTCTGGCACTGAACTCCCTTCACTGACTCTCGGTGGTTGCTAGGATCAAGTTCAAGACCCTCTGCATAGTCCACAAGGCTTTCTGGGGCCAGAACCAGCTCTATCTTCAAGGCTCTCTTCCTAAATACTCTCCTTCTAAAGCCCTCTACTGGGCATCTCCAACTCTTTGTTGGTGAGCCGTTTCTCTAAGCAGAGTTGTATTTAGGGGTAGATCTTTACCCTTTTCAGGTGCATCCCTCTGGAACAGCCTCCCTGTCCCTCTCTGCCTTTAGCTGGAGCTCTTTAAATTCCGGAAACTTCTTAAGACCTTCCTCTTCGCTTCCTCCTTCTCTCTCCCCCTCCCCTGCAAACCTTATCTCTTTTCCTCTCCTGCCTCACTCCTCCTTCCCTTCCTAACTCTGTTCAGTTTTTACTAACTAGTCACCTGGTGCCCCTTTAGAGCCTCACAGGTCCCAGGATCTCCCACCAGTCGGTGCACTTGCTTCTGGACCTCTGCACTATGGTCAGACTACTGCACTTGCAGCATACACTCCATGAGAGGTGTACTGCCTCTGAACTTAACCTAGGGCCCTGATAGAATGGATGCACTTAACCCCCTCTCCCTCACACTGTCTGTACACTTGCATAACCTGAATTTACTAGGACTAGTAAATACTGTCTTATTCCCCCTTTGTCTTCCCTCCCTAGTTTGGTTGCTCCTGAAACACTTCATGCACATGCACTAAAAGAAATGCTGTGAGGCCTAGTACGCTAGTTACTTTTTGTTAGATCATTCAGAAACTTCAAGGCCTAAGAATGACTACTGTATTCCCTTGCTCCCTTCCCGCCTTGAATCGCTTTGACGCACTTCACTTGTGTATAAGCGTGGTACAAATAAAAGAATATTCCTCATTTATATCCCAAAAAACGTTTTGTTTTTTGCGAGGCTCTGTACTATAATTTTCCCCTAGACCCAACAACATGGGGCATTGTGGATCAGCTCATAACTTCAAGTACAGCTCCCCTCTTTTTTGTCAGGATCTGGCCTTGCACCTAGGTCAGTCTTAGCTCTAGCATCTGATAATACAGTCCCAGTCACTTGCAGTGTCTCTCAGGGTTCCTCTGTATCATCAACACTATAAAACGTGTTCACAAAGCCCCTTTTTGACGACCTTGACCAACTCGGTGTCATCTGCACAAATTATGCAGATGACACCCAAATACTCATCCCCATCACCAGCGATTATAACAAAGACAACAAAGTCCTAAATGACATATACCTCATCATCCAAGCCTGGATGCCCAAGCATGGACTTTGCCTCCACGACGACAAGATAGAGTTACTATTATTATGCTCGCAATCCAGACTTAAAAAACTTGATAGACAATACTCATCTTTTAACATTGACGACAACAACATAGTGGTATCCAAGGATGTCAAAACATTAGGTATCTATCTAGACTCCTCACTTACCATGACTGCACAAACCAACGCAAAAGCACACCTCCACCGCCTACACCTGCAAGTTAATCAACGCATGTAGACCATTTCTCTCCACATCTAACTGCACGTCCCTAGCCAGAACCCTAGTTATCTCCAAAATTAACTACTGCAATGCACTCTACCTAGGCATGAATCAACGTAACCATAACAAGTTGCAAGCAGTCCAAAACAATGCCCCCAGATCAGCATTGAACCTCCCAAGATTTCAACATATCTCGGATATAAGACTGAACATCCAGTGGCTCTCTGTCAACCAAAGGATAGAGTACAAAACTCTATCACTCACACGTAAGTGTCTCGCCAACTTGGGACCTAGATACTTGTATATTATTTATTAGGTATATTTATTTGCACACTCAGAAGTCCCCAATGCAGTTGTTATTCTAACACGATTGATTTCTTTTATTTTTTATCAGACACAAGCAGCACCTTTGTTTTATCCAGGTGTATTGTCAACCCGTTTTCCTGGGTGTATTCTATTAGTGTACGCGGCTGGCATTTCATTCCACGAACGGTATGATCTAGAAGCACCAGGTTGTCAGCATATAAAATGCTGGCGACCTTGGTGCACCCTAACTTAGGCAGGTCTCTCAAAGTTCCATTAAGCCTATAAGGCAAATCTGCAAGATACAGGTCAAACAATAGTGGACTAGCACACATACTTGTCTGACTACCCTATTAATACCCACCTGCTCTAACATAGTGCTCACATCGTCCAGGCGAACATAGGCCGTTGCATCATTATGCAAAGATTGAATGACCTGCACCAGCCACAGTGGACATCCCAGAGTTTGCAGCTTACACCATAGTTTAGCATGGCTGACTGAACCAAATGCAGAACGGATGTCTACATATGTCACATATAATGATGGACTTCCTGTGCTTGACGCCTTATGCTTACATCGGTTCAGTTGTGTGATATTGTGTGTGGTGGAGGATCCGAGTCGAAAGCCAGTTTGAAAATTATGGAAGATTTGATTTCTTCCACCCAGTTTTTGAGAGCTTTGAGTACAGAGGAGGCAACATTTTACAGTTGTATCCAACAGCGAGAGCAGCCTATCATTTTCAGGCACCATTCTGTCACCTTTTTTGTACACTGGAATGAGAATCGCCTGAATCCATGAGAATGGGAGTCTGCTCGAGGCAAGCTTTGTCAAATAGTACCTTCAAGATAGTGGCCCATCCCTGTGGATCCTTTTTCAGGATACTATTCGCTAACCCATAGGGCCCTGGGGCTCGGGAACGTTTAAATTTCAATTTTGCCATTTCAATATCTCTAAGTGGTCAATATTGAAAGAGCACTCTAAGCTCTGTTGTACCTCCCCACTATCTAATGGTTCACCCGGCTCTTTATGTTTAGTTGCTTCACCCATCCTCTTTCTTAATAGGATTCAGAATCTTAGAGGCCTTCACACCTTTAGCCAATGACAATATTTGCCAAATTGAGCGAGACTCACCACTCCTTAGCACCCCAAACATGTGTTGCCACTGGACATTTATAGTTGAGAGCTTCCAATGTCTAAGCCAATTATTATACTCTTGTTTGATGTCTCTCACTTTCAATGCGTTTATCCCAGTTTATACTGACATGTACTTGCACTTTCTTACCTTGCTTCTCATAACTCTTTTGGCATCTCGGACAGCAACATCAAATACCTTTTGCAGGCCTTGCCTCATAGTGACTAATGAGTTCCTATTGCATGACCCCACTTGAGTAGTAAAAGCTCTTCTCCAGTCCTCGATTTGATTTGCAGAACGGTATAACAACTCTACCACCCCATTGGAAACAACCTGGGCAATGGCAGTAGTGGGTTTCTTCATGTTGCTCTCAGACATGTCAAGCGAGAGCCTGCATGAGCCATTTCAATCCCCTCAGCATTTATTAACTTAGATCTCATTATTAAGCTCTCTATTGTGAGTGATATAATAGCCTGGTCACTATGCTTAGAGGGTAAAATAGAGAGTTCATAGATACTTTCCATGAGAGCATTGCTTCCAAAATAGTAATCAAGAGGAGCCCTACTCTTGCCATTACTTCAGGTGTATTCTCCCGTGACATCACCCCTTGTTCTACCATTAAGGAGAGTAAATCCCCAGTCTTTCACATGAGAGAGACCACCTTTGCCTCACGTATTAACTTTCCTTTGACACATAATGCTTTTTTAATAGTGGTTATCAAAAGGTGTGCAGGACTCCAAATCTTGGCAATACGCATTCAAATCACCCCCCAAAAGTAGTACTTCGTGATCGATAGTCATCAGCCAGGAAGACAGAACGTGATCTATATATTCAAAAATAGCATCCACATTCGAGGCCCAGGATGTGCATACCCATTTATCAAATTTATCAATAGAAATACACATTTATCAATTTATCAATAGAAGCGGAGAGTGGCAGCAGAGCGTGGGCATCAGTGGAGGCAGCAGTATCTTTACAGTGTCTACTCTGGAGAGGAGGAGCTCCTTATCTTGTGAAGCTTTAAAACTAAAATTGCCACGCATAGCGTGGCACGGAGCGTAGCAGCTGAGTGTGGTCGGCAGTGGTCAGTAGTGCGTCAAAGTGAGTTGCAGCCGGAAAGAGATATAGGGCCTCATTACAACTCACCCGGTATGGAAACAACGGTGGTGGTAAACCCACCGCCACCGTTGTTTCCATGCCGGGCGATCACACTTCCTGCAGGCAGAGGCGTCAAACCCGCCAGGTCTGACCTGGCGGGTTTAACACCGCCCGCCTGCAGGCAGACGAGGAAACACCGGCACCATCACGAGATCCCCATCCCCATTGAGTCCTATGGGACTCATTGGGAATGGGGTTTAACACCATTCCGCCTGCGGAATTCCCGGGACACCGGGGTTGTAATGCCCCGGTAATTCCAGGAGTCACAGAGGCGGAATGGTAATACGAGTCTGGCGGTAACCGAGGCGGTTTTACCGCCTCGGTTACCGCCGGACTCGTTATGAAGCCCATAGTCATGTTAAGCCATTTTTACTCTGTGTTTATGACAAACTCCCCTTCTAGCACAAGACAAAGTGAGTAATTTTTGATCTTGTTTAACCCAAGAGTAATCGAACAACAAAGAACTCCCCCAAAATCGGGTTTGTAGGCACTGCAGCTGACTGACGACCCGCTCGTGGCCTCGTACTATCTGCTTAACTGATTACTCACACTTGGTGATTCTGAAGCATATGTGTTAGTGTCAAATTCAGATGTGTGAATTGTCGAAAGGCTACAATCTGAGAAGAAGCGCACTGGCAGACGATTCAAGAGCACCGTCGCTGGACTTTGTTTTTGGGCCCGCAGGGGATCCAGCACTAGTAAATCACAGAAATGAAGAATCAAGAGCAATCTGCTGTTAACAGAGACCACAGCTCAAGTCCACACCGAGGCACATCAGCTTGCAACTATCAATGGCCAGGATTCGATGGATTGCTCACTTCCCCAGACACCAAATAACTCAACCTTACAAATAAGGGCTACGCTGTTAGGTGCTCTGGAATGCACGTTGATGGCTGTTGACATGCAGAAACAACTCAATTTATACTTCCATGTAAGAAAGTGCTGGTGTTTGGGTGATGGCAACCTTTTTGAAGCAGTAGATAAGGTTAACAGCAGCATGACTATCCAAATGGATGCTCTAGAAAGGAGCCCACAGATGTACTCATCTGGCCCAAGTCAGGCTAAAACCGCACCTACTAATTCCCTGAATTCTATCAAATGTCTCTTGCTACATACTAAACCATCGGCAACAGCAGAATCAATGGAAATGGAATCATAACAAGTAAAAACAGTCAAATCAACCACCACTCTCTCAGCTTTGAACTTTGTATTGTTAGTCAATGTATCTGAGATGTTAAAAACTGAGGTTCAAACCCAATCGAGTCCGCTTTTGGAGCTGTCGAGCTGTCGAGTAATACTGAATCAACCTTGGGCTGAAGACGGTATTAAATGAAACAATACTCGAAGCAATAAATGACCTTAAGGGAGAAGTTCCAAAACAAGAGACTAAAATAGATGAGCTTCAAAAGGCAATCGAAGTGTCAATACCTATGAAAAAAAACCTCTTGTGTCGAGGAATGGAAAAACAAAGGGAGTGGAGACTATTCAAGAGCTGGGAACTGTGGGGGAAGACTACAGTCCATTTTATTATTATGCAGATTTAGACGATACAGCCTTGTCTGGAGGAATTCAGAAGGCTTGCTCATGTAAATAATTCACTGACATGTGAAGGTCCATCAGTGGAGCCGCTGGAAGTGATACATGATACAGCCCTAGAAACAACGGCCCCTCAAGAATTTGGGTGCATGAATTGAAAGAAAGACCAAGGAAAAAGGAAAAAAAATGGTAATGTCCAACCAGAGATCAATGCAGATATAACAAGTTTAAGTCAGGCTGCTAAACCAGAAAATCAGAATTCCAAAAAAATAAAAAAATCTCAGTTAGGGCAAAGTTCATAGAATGCCTAAACACTCCTTCTTGAAGTCAAAGTCAGAGTCTGAAAAGAAAGGACCTCCCAAGAAAGATGAGTCATCAACAAAAAACACCAAAGGAAGCCTGTCAGCCTAGATTAAAAATGAAGATGGTCTTACAAAGTCTATAAGAAACAAAGCATAGACGTGATTCATCTGAAGTCTACTGAACTGAAAACCTCTGAGATGGCTACCGATAATTCTTCAGTGAGAATTGGGCACCAATATTTAACAGGGGGAAAAACATAAAATCCAAAGAAAATCAATAATTTACCCCTAATATTATGGGTGCTCAGGTTTCGAGATCAGCCTCGCTCAAGGAGACCAGCGGTGGAAGGGTGAATACTGTGACTCTGGGAACTCAGACTGACGAAATAATGAGTTATTATTGTAATATTTTATCACAGCAAGAAATATAAGGACTTTGATCATAACAATGTGGTGGCAAGTAGCTTGAAACAAACCCACAAAACCACTAAAGCTGCTCATATTTTCTGCTCGATCTCATCTGTAACAAATGCAAGGGTGATTGGTAAATCGCAATGCCCACCTGTAGGGACATTACAGTAGTCTAATGGTGTTAATAAGGGCAATTATATGGTTGGAGGGGATCAAGGAACATCTACTATCAAACATTGCTCAATGTCAATCAATCAGGCATTAGTCATACACAAATTTGGCTGAAGATGCTTGAGAAGAGAGGGGATAAGTGGGCTCCCAATCATAGCAATATTTTATCCATCTTAAAGAAGATTCCAATGCTATACTTGCTTGCATCAATGGACATTGAGGGTGTATGATTCCCACACAATGGCTGCTTTAGCATCACATAATTAGGATTAAAAACCCACCAAGGTACAGATGCCGTACTGGCAGTCACTACGGATCTTGTAAGAATGGGACTAGCAGTATCATCTGAACTCATTGAGGGCAAACAAGTCTTTAGAAGATCGGCTTTGTAAAGAGCAAGACTCCGTTTTAGCTGTCCCTATGGGTGGGAAACATTGCTCCAACCGTCAGTGACTGAAATGGGAACTGTGTCTGAGGAGATCAAAAATAAAATGTGTCCTTGCTCCCAGATATAGTAGGCCAATTAGTCGAGAAGCTGAGAGCTTCTGAAAACATTCTTTAGTTAACAATGATCTCATGATCCTGGACCGGAACACGTAGGGTTTCATTTCCTTCACCACGAAGGAAATGAGAAAAAATCTGTTTTGCACATATGATTTAATTATATTCCAAGAAACTTGGCTGCCTCAGAATTTGAACTTAAATAGTTTTCTGATGATCAATCAACTAACCTCCAAAGGGGTTTGTGGGCGTCCGATTGGTGGGCAAGTTATTGCTGTTCATTCAGCAATTAGTTCAAATTTGGTACGCTTGAAGACGTCAACAAATGGCCTCCTGGGTGTTTAAGGATGCAACTAAAACATATATGATCGTGGCGGTGAATATTTATTGGAACACCGCCTCTGGTGATCTAAATTCACAGTGTATAGAGACCTCATCGCCAGAGGGTGATCGTTTAGGCAGGGATCTCACCGCAAATGGTAGGATATGGTTGTCATTCTTAACAGGCTTGGATTTAATAATGGTGAATGGGAGTTTTAGGGGTGACATCCCCCCAGGCCTTAACTGGTCATGTGGCACCTCTGGTTCATTGATAGATTACCTGTTTTTGTCGAGGATTTGTTTGAGAGATGTTCAGATTTTGAGATATGCAACTAGGGCTTGATTGATCATAAAATGCTGACTGCCTGTATCACCCTCTCTCAAAATTCAATAGAGGGAACCTTTGCTACAAAACTATTGGTAAACCAATCACGTTACAAGGTCATTAAATTCAGATACAATGGAACAGTTTTAAATAACAAATTACTGGAGTCTTTAGAGAGCTTCTCCCATGAGGAATTACTTAGAGCATATTCGCCCTTGAATTTTGTGGACTTCCTTTAGATGTTGGATCCTCCAGGCCAATTAGCTAAAACAAAATTCTCTAGCCATCACCACGCTTTGATGAAGAAACCCGCCAGTGGAAAACATCGCTGAGGGTTTCAATTCGTAACCTGGCTACAGACATCCCTATATGAGATCCTTATTATATAAGTGTAGTAAAAAGGTTAACTAATAATTATAGAGGGTGGTTGCATGCAAAAAGATATCTCAGAGAACAGCGTGACGCTCAATTGATGTTGAAGATCTTATAAAACAAAGGCTCCCACTCACTGCTTTTGGGCAGTAATGAATAATATAATAACCATACAAACGCATGTTCAAAGTAGCGTTGTATCTGAAAATTCCTGTTGCGATTACTTGGCAATATGTACAAAATGACTAGTAATGATGGCTATAAACTTACTAAGGAAGAGAGATAAGAGATGACTCTAAATGAATATCTAACTGAAGAGCTGATTAAAAAAATCCTCATTCTCAATGGCTTCTGGCCCTAATGGCCTAAGTAACACAATACTGAAGGGGAATGTACGGCTTTGGTCTGGAATACTGATGAAGCTCTTCAGAGAAATACTGAATAAGCAAATGCTTCCTTATCATTAAAGTCAGTGATAATTATTAAATGTTAAATGTTAAAGGTATTTGTACTGTGCACCATCACCAACGGAGTTGGTCCCCAGGCGCTCTGGCGGATCTGCAAATGAGAAGGTGGGATGGGTTAGTAGGTGAAGCGGGAGTAGGATAGTGAGAGGAATGGTGTTCTGTTGGCAGCTTCAACTCGGTATACTCTGGGTGCTGAGCTTTGGTGCGAGTTTCGATGTCAGTCCTCGTGTGCTGTTGGTGTCGCTCATGTGTTGTTGTAGTGTTGTGAATTGCGTGCAGGTTGGTGTGCGAGAGATGGTTGTGTGAGATGTTTGAGTAAGAAAAGTCTGCAGAAATGCTGTGTTTTTGTTAGTTGGTTGTATAGAGGTTAACAGAAGTTCAGAAATCTGTCAGAGTGTGGCACTCACTAATCCTACCAGTTTCATCAGTGTGGGCAAAAGGGCTATGCCTGGCAGGGTTTAGTTTGTGTGGGGTGCTCCCTGTGCTGTTCTAATGTGTTTTGTAAGTGTTCTGATTGCTCCTCGCCATTCTATTCTGGCCAGCTTTGTAGTTGTTCTAATGCTGATGGATTGATTAATGTGGGCTGGGTGTCTATTCTCCTCCTGGGGTGCTGGGGATGGTGTAGCGGATTCCTCTCAAACTTTCTATCTAAATGCGTCTGCCGATTACGATATGGTACGTCTGGGGGGAGCGGTTGAATCATTTAAGGCTTTTGTCTGGGTCTGATTATGTGATCAGTCTCTGGGGGCCTCCTTTTGTGGCAATTTCCCATGATATTTTATGGTCTGTCATGTGGTTGGTTCTTTGGTTTCAGTCTTTGTCCATTTGAGAGTGGCCGAGGTTGGTGTTATTTTCATTGTTGTTTTAATGTGGTGAGCATTCTAGTGCTTCGTTGTTGTGGTTACGCTGTGAAGAGCCATGATTTGAGGAGTTTCCTGAATGCTAGGTGGTTTGTTGTATTCGTATATTCTTAGGTAGGTCATTCCAGGTTTTTGGTGCCTGGTGAGAGAAAGAGGATCCTCTGAGTTATACCAATAAGAAGGGGGATCAGGCAGATCCGGCCAACTATCGCCCGATCGCCCTCCTACACACTGATGGAAGATCTTTGCCGGGTTGTTTAAAAACTCTGGAGGAGTGGCTAAAGGTGAAAAAGATGATTTCAAAATTCCAAACTGGCTTTAAGAAAGGCCTGTCCACCACATTAAATGATTTTGTAACAACAAATATAGCAAATAAATCATGGGAAAGAAAAGTTCCCATATTATATGAGGTGTGGATAAATGTATCAAAGGCCTTTGATACTATCTCCAGCGAATAATTATGGTCGAAGTTAGACTCATGGGGTCTCCCCAGATCACTTCTGGGGATACTAATGAGCATGCATGAGGAAACCACTCTAAGAGTAAAAATTAATCCATCTGGAGATCTGTCAAGCGAAGTGCGTACTGAAAGGGGGGTGAGGCAGGGATGCATTGTTGCACACATACTCTTTAATCTTTAGTGGATTTAGCTGATTTATTGACATCAAATACTTTAGTAAGTCCAAAAATTAGCAGTCAAGCCATACATTTTATAGCATACACTGAAGATATTATCTTGGTGGACCACACACCTGTGTCTCTTAAAAGTCTCTTAAAACCTTAAAGTCTCTTAAAAGCTTTTGGCGAATATGCTAGGATAAACTCTCTTAAGGTCAACCCGTGAAAATCAAGAATTCTATTGTTTAAGAGATCTCAGAAGCATCTACCTCATTTTAAGTAGCACCTCCTGGAGGAAAGGTTCCCACAAGCCACTGAAATCATCTAGTTAGGCTTCAAATTATGTCCCTTCCAGACACTTAAAAACTTGGAGCTGGACATAGAGCTAAAGTTAGCTCTTCTGGTGGTCCAAATGAATAATGTACATAGTACGTACTGTACATTTTCTCTTATTCCAGTAATACGATTCTATAAAATGAAGATCATACCGTCCCTCCTGCATGGTTTGGAGACATGTCTAAATTCACAAGCTTTGAGGTAGAAATTTGGAAAAAGACCTTGCATCTACCTCCGTCTTTACCAATAGTGAGCCTAATATTTGAACTGTGGTTGCAACCCTTGAAATCCAGTATGGACTGATAACTGGTCTCTTTATATAGATTGATTGTAAACCCGTTGACAAGCTCTCTGTATGAGGATATCAATTGCGAGGTGCAGAAAGGCACATGTTCGGTAGTAACAAATTTGGAAGACTATGGGCCTCATTACGAGTCCGGCGGTAACCTGCCGGTTTTTCCGGCTCGGTTACCGCCGGACTCGTCTTACCATTCCGCCTCTGTGATTCCCAGAATTACCGGGGCATTACGACCCTGGTGTTCCGGGAATTCCGGAGGAGGAATTCGGTAAATCCCCATTCCCAAAGGACTCAATGGGAATGGGGAAGTTTAAACACCGGCACCATCTCGTGATGGTGCTGGTGTTTCCACGTCCGCCTACAGGCGGGCGGTGTTAAACTCGCCGGGTCAGACCTGGCAGGAACTCCACCTCCCGCCTGCAGGACTCGAGATCGGGCGGTCCGGAATTAACAGTGGTGGCGGGTTTACCGCCACTGTTATTTCCGGACCGCCCGACCCGTAATGAGGCCCTATATTGTCATCTTACTCTGCAAATGCAAACGCATAACAGAAGATATTATTGAAAATCTGACGAGTATTAAATCTGCCCTCTTTGGACAGTATTTGATAGAAACAATGGAAAACATGCTTAGCCAAAAGCTTACTAAATCATTATCTCAGCATGATAAACTGTGTGGTTACCTCCCTAGACATCTCACATGCTTCCCAGATAAAAATCTAAGGATGGACTTCCTGAGGATGCACCTTAATTCAATTGCTTCAGGAGCACTTGTGAATTTTAGAGATAAGACTTTAAGTGAAAAGTCATTGTTAAATGTGCCACGATAATGTTACACAAACACTGAAGCACATTCTAATTGATTGTAATAGTACTTTTGATTTGGGAAGTTGTCTATTCTCCTCCTGGGGTGCTGGGGATGGTGTAGCGGATTCCTCTCAAACTTTCTATCTAAATGCGTCTGCCGATTACGATATGGTACGTCTGGGGGGAGCGGTTGAATCATTTAAGGCTTTTGTCTGGGTCTGATTATGTGATCAGTCTCTGGGGGCCTCCTTTTGTGGCAATTTCCCATGATATTTTATGGTCTGTCATGTGGTTGGTTCTTTGGTTTCAGTCTTTGTCCATTTGAGAGTGGCCGAGGTTGGTGTTATTTTCATTGTTGTTTTAATGTGGTGAGCATTCTAGTGCTTCGTTGTTGTGGTTACGCTGTGAAGAGCCATGATTTGAGGAGTTTCCTGAATGCTAGGTGGTTTGTTGTATTCGTATATTCTTAGGTAGGTCATTCCAGGTTTTTGGTGCCTGGTGAGAGAAAGAGGATCCTCTGAGTTATACCAATAAGAAGGGGGATCAGGCAGATCCGGCCAACTATCGCCCGATCGCCCTCCTACACACTGATGGAAGATCTTTGCCGGGTTGTTTAAAAACTCTGGAGGAGTGGCTAAAGGTGAAAAAGATGATTTCAAAATTCCAAACTGGCTTTAAGAAAGGCCTGTCCACCACATTAAATGATTTTGTAACAACAAATATAGCAAATAAATCATGGGAAAGAAAAGTTCCCATATTATATGAGGTGTGGATAAATGTATCAAAGGCCTTTGATACTATCTCCAGCGAATAATTATGGTCGAAGTTAGACTCATGGGGTCTCCCCAGATCACTTCTGGGGATACTAATGAGCATGCATGAGGAAACCACTCTAAGAGTAAAAATTAATCCATCTGGAGATCTGTCAAGCGAAGTGCGTACTGAAAGGGGGGTGAGGCAGGGATGCATTGTTGCAAACATACTCTTTAATCTTTAGTGGATTTAGCTGATTTATTGACATCAAATACTTTAGTAAGTCCAAAAATTAGCAGTCAAGCCATACATTTTATAGCATACACTGAAGATATTATCTTGGTGGACCACACACCTGTGTCTCTTAAAAGTCTCTTAAAACCTTAAAGTCTCTTAAAAGCTTTTGGCGAATATGCTAGGATAAACTCTCTTAAGGTCAACCCGTGAAAATCAAGAATTCTATTGTTTAAGAGATCTCAGAAGCATCTACCTCATTTTAAGTAGCACCTCCTGGAGGAAAGGTTCCCACAAGCCACTGAAATCATCTAGTTAGGCTTCAAATTATGTCCCTTCCAGACACTTAAAAACTTGGAGCTGGACATAGAGCTAAAGTTAGCTCTTCTGGTGGTCCAAATGAATAATGTACATAGTACGTACTGTACATTTTCTCTTATTCCAGTAATACGATTCTATAAAATGAAGATCATACCGTCCCTCCTGCATGGTTTGGAGACATGTCTAAATTCACAAGCTTTGAGGTAGAAATTTGGAAAAAGACCTTGCATCTACCTCCGTCTTTACCAATAGTGAGCCTAATATTTGAACTGTGGTTGCAACCCTTGAAATCCAGTATGGACTGATAACTGGTCTCTTTATATAGATTGATTGTAAACCCGTTGACAAGCTCTCTGTATGAGGATATCAATTGCGAGGTGCAGAAAGGCACATGTTCGGTAGTAACAAATTTGGAAGACTATGGGCCTCATTACGAGTCCGGCGGTAACCTGCCGGTTTTTCCGGCTCGGTTACCGCCGGACTCGTCTTACCATTCCGCCTCTGTGATTCCCAGAATTACCGGGGCATTACGACCCTGGTGTTCCGGGAATTCCGGAGGAGGAATTCGGTAAATCCCCATTCCCAAAGGACTCAATGGGAATGGGGAAGTTTAAACACCGGCACCATCTCGTGATGGTGCTGGTGTTTCCACGTCCGCCTACAGGCGGGCGGTGTTAAACTCGCCGGGTCAGACCTGGCAGGAACTCCACCTCCCGCCTGCAGGACTCGAGATCGGGCGGTCCGGAATTAACAGTGGTGGCGGGTTTACCGCCACTGTTATTTCCGGACCGCCCGACCCGTAATGAGGCCCTATATTGTCATCTTACTCTGCAAATGCAAACGCATAACAGAAGATATTATTGAAAATCTGACGAGTATTAAATCTGCCCTCTTTGGACAGTATTTGATAGAAACAATGGAAAACATGCTTAGCCAAAAGCTTACTAAATCATTATCTCAGCATGATAAACTGTGTGGTTACCTCCCTAGACATCTCACATGCTTCCCAGATAAAAATCTAAGGATGGACTTCCTGAGGATGCACCTTAATTCAATTGCTTCAGGAGCACTTGTGAATTTTAGAGATAAGACTTTAAGTGAAAAGTCATTGTTAAATGTGCCACGATAATGTTACACAAACACTGAAGCACATTCTAATTGATTGTAATAGTACTTTTGATTTGGGAAGTTGTTTGCTGGGCAGATTTGTGGGAACAAAAGAATGGTTGATGACGGATGCTTTTTGGACCCGGCTATCGGCAGGGCATGAAACACATTTAACCATACAAGCTTTCAAAGTATTAAGAGCTTGTGGGATGTTTCAACCCACCTCTGCTCTGCTATGTGGCATCACTGTGTTATGATGGTGCAAGAAAACATCAAAATGGCTGCAAAACCCTTGATGGCTGCCCAATCTGCCATGCATGTTGTCAGTGGTGGAACAGAGATTTCACTCCTGGAATATGTCACTGGGCTCCACAACAAGTAAAAATGGAGTACAGAAGGAAAAAGCATTGTTGCTAAATGAAAACCCACATTTTGCTTTAACTCCCTTTTTTCGTTGTGGCTGAAACTGCAAAATGCCGGTACAAAACACCCTCAAACATCCAAAATTCTTGCTGGGTGCTACAATTCACTTAGTGTAAGAAATCATTGTGAACTTGCAAGGTCCTGAAAAGCTGAAAGCATAAAGGGACTTCCACAGCAAAAGTGGCCTGTCTGTGGATGTCTGGATGGCTGCTGGAATGTCAGCTGTCAGGAGCCTGCTTGATTAAACTTTAAACATGGATAAACTGAACTCAAATGTTTGTAATCTAAGAGGCCTGCTATTTTGAAATCACAAGTTTGTTTTGAGATAAGGACAAATGCAACAAAATTTACAATCAAATCAAGCCTGGCTAAAAGCTACCAAACTGGAAAATCAGGTTTCTCCACAGAAGGATGGCCTTTCCCCCCACCAGGAAATCACACCAAAGTGATAATTATAGGGTTTGGATAGAACTTGGTCTACAGAGGCAAAAGGGAACAATGAACAGCTGGCGCTAAGGAAATGCGAGGTGTGAGGACCGTCATAAATGGCCTCTGCCAAGAGCAAACAGGGAGGAGACTGCTTCTGGACTGCAGGGAGACAGAAAGAGGCGGACCCGGACAACCATCTGTGGCTGAACCTTCACAAAGAACATTTTCTTAAAAGACTTATAATTTGCCAGTGAAAATTGTACAAAATATAAAAGTAACAGATTGGTGAATCTAAATTTTGGCTTCACGTATCAAGAGACAGAAAAATCGTGTGACATGTTCTGGAGAGAAAGGGCAAGAAATGTGATTTTACACAAAATGTATTTCTGCTAGAAGTATGAAACTTTATACACTTATGCCCATGTTAAACGTGCACACTTGTAGAAATGTTCTCATAAATTTGACATTGTGTTCCTGATGAAAAGGGCAAAATTCTGTGAAAAGCCGAGACAAGATCCCACAACCACAGGTTTTGAGGGATAGCTGCTATATCATATATGTAATCTGTATATGTGATTCTTATAGAGGTTACACATGTGTAAATATGTATGTGCCAAAAGTAGATTTAGGGGTGGATTCTCTGCCTCATAAAATCACACCATAAAGGTGACACATTGTTGCTCTCCTCCTAACAAGGCAGAGAGGAGACTCTGACCCAATCAACTGTCAAAGGGGCGAGCTTAGGATAAACCAGCCCACACACCCCTTTATCATTGCATCATTGCATAAATAGAGACAGCTCACCACTCAGACGGGCAGACAGATTCACTCACAAAAAGCACAGATTCACTGCAAAAAGCAGGCGTAAAAATCACCATGGCGCTACGGAATGTCGTAGTCTGGCGGAGAGGTACGCCATGCATTACGCTGGCGTAAACCCCTCTCCGCCAGGGTCGTAATGAGGGCCCGTGTGATTAAATTGTAAATCCATAAATAAATATTTTAACTTTGCAAACCAGCCTGATTCCTGGTTCAGTGTGACCGGGAGGTTGAGGGGTTCAAGGAGAAGGGCGTGATATGAGTGGTATATCGTTCAGAATAAAGAACTTTTAGACAAAATAAATAAGGATTTCAGTTGTGCATTACATGCTAGGCGTTGACTTGTGTGTGTGCCGGATTGAAATCACTTACAAGCTCTGGGTTTTCTCATTAAGAAAGAGTCAATGTAATATTTTAATGTTTTAGTAATTATTTAAAATAAACAAAATGATGATGTCATCTGTGAGGTCATGGTTGGTGGTCCTAGCAGTTTATAGTGGTAGTGCAAGATATTGTTGTGTGCCTTACCTTAACTGGCGAACTTCTGGAGTTTTTCGGTTTTACCTGTAACCATAACATCCCTGTAACAATGTTTTTCCATTGAATTTCATAGGTTTTTTAGTAGTGCAACTTAACCATAACATCCCTTTCATAACGCTTAAAAGGAGTGCAAAGTTTTAGCATCCGCGTTCACCCACAAAAAGTAAGTATGCTAACTTCTCCCACAGTGGCCCTCATTACGACCCTTGCGGAAAGCGACTGACCGGAGCGCCACAGCGTAAATAGCGTTTCCGCCATTGTACGAAGGAGCAAAGTGCGGCCCACTCCGACCCATCGGGCACGAGCACCACGCCACGGCGGAAGTGCAAAGTCCGCGATGGCGGAAATGACCCCAAAACGGCCCACACCGCCGCCGTACGGCGCCCTAGGTGCAATACCGCCACCCCACTTAGCGGTCACTGCAGTGTGCGCCTACCGGAAAGTACGGTGCCCGGAAATATACGGAAACGGAAGTTAAAACATGGGCCCGGAACGGCGTACACCTATAAAAACACCAAAACCACACAACCACTAAAATCACTACCCTGAAACACACCCCAACCCATCAACCACCCTAGCGAAACCACGAAAAATGGGAAAAGTAGCGAAGAAAGCGTGCGACCGCAAGCGGCAGGTCCACTTCTCCCGTGAGGAACTCACCGTGCTAACAGAGACCCTCCAGGAGAATGCAGCCGTCGTCTTCTCCACGCAAATGACCAGGACGGCACTTGCAAACAAGAAGGCCATATGGGCTCTGGTGGCACAGCGGGTAAGTGCGGTGGGGACCGCACCCCGCACCCCACAGCAATGCCGCAAGCGATGGGACGACCTGCGGATACGCGTCCGCAGCATACTCTCTGCCAACCGCAACATTGCCACAGCCACCGGGGGAGGTCCTGAATCACCCATCAAGTTGACCCCCTGGGAAGAAATCTGTGCCTCCACCATCGGAATGGAGAGCATAGAGGGAGTCGGAGGGATGGAGAAAGGAGTGCAGACATCCGAAGATTCAGGTAGGAGGGCCAGATAAAACAATGCCAAATCCACAAAGTCCAACCATGTGAAGTACCATGCGTCCACATAGTGCAACAGAAACACATGTCCAGGAGAACGTCCACACACATCGGCCTGAAAGCGCACGTCAAAACCCACAATAAATACATAAATAATTAAAAACCCCTAATACACGCACTACACGTGCAGCAGGCACACCCTAACTGCAGGCTGCCAAACAACTGCACCCTCACTCCACACACAAATCAAAGCACCTCCAAGACCCCGACCCAAATCACCCTCAGGTACCACCCCAATGCATGTGATACAATGCCATTCCAATTCCCACTGACCCATCAATAACCCTCGCCCTCCTTTACTCCACCACAGGGTCCGATCCAAACGACGAGCTACAGGACACCCCTACCAGCACACCTGCAAAGAGGGCCAAGACCAACGGCCAGAGACCCTCCACCTCAGCTGCACGCATCAAGACACGGCAGCAGCACAAATCAGGTGGCAGCACAATGGAGGGAACATCAACAGGCACCCCAGCAGCCAGCATGGCCACAACACCACCACCACAGGTCCCCCCAATGGATGCCACAGAAGGCACTGCCTCTGGTGGCAGCAGCACCATAGGTGACACCCCATTGATGGCAGCATGCTCGGACACAGAAGACGGGGATGTCGAGGTCAGATCCATCCATGACCTGTCCCAATCCCCCTGTCTGTCCCCTCCCGTACAACATGAGGATACCACGCAGGTGCAGCCACAAGACGACGACTGGCCATCCCCCACAAGCCCTGTGGCAAGGCAACATGAGGACAACAGCCCCTCTGTGACACCACCGCAAATGGCCATGGCCCAGCAGAGGCAACAGTCCCTCGACAAGTTAATCGTCCAACAGCAGCAAATGGCCACACTCCTCAAGGGCCATGCCGATGAATGTGGGGGCACCAAGGCAGACATAGAAACATCAACAGAGACACTTAGGGCAGAAATGGAGAGAGGTACAGAGACGCTAAGGGCACAAATTGAGAGTAGCACCGAGAGCCTGAGAGTCCAAATGGAGAGTAGCACCGATAGCCTGAGGGGGGAACTGCATGCGACGTCCAAAGACGTATGTGCCGAACTTGCCGCAGTGCGCCGTGTGCTCACTGAGCTCTCGCAAACCCTTAGGGACATGCATGGACGTGAGCAGGCAGACACATCATCCGTTGCAAGTTCCGTCCAGGGCAGCCCCCAACGTAGATCTGGAAGGAACCTGCGCTCCACAGGCAGGGGTGCCCCTGATACCCGCAGAGGGGGCATGCAATAGCGACAGCCCACTGACAATGAGCATCTTTGGACACTGGTGTTCGGGTGGGAGGTAGGAGGGTGGAGGGGGTGTGTTGGGCTCACTTGGGTGGCGGGTCGATAGGGTGTTCAACATGATATCACATATGCCATAAAAAGTGCACGATCAACCAATGAGAAGTGTGGACATTGATCTTTGTGTACTAGGCCATCATAGGCGTACAGTCCATATTGTGCATGTCCCAGACACACGCAGTGCCACGAGTCCCGTGTCCATGCATCAGCCACCAGGCGTGAGTGCTAGAAGCATACATCAATGAGATGCTGACGAATGTCACGGCCCTCCGGTGCCTCGCAGACTCCATGAGGTGCTGCCACATCCCCACCCTCATCATGACCATCATCAGGTGCTTGCAGTTCTGCGTCAGGGGGCATGGGCACATTTCTACGTACGCACATGTTGTGGAGCATGACACATGCCATCACCATCTTTGCAACCTTCTCATGGCGGTACAGGAGTGCCCCGCCAGACCTGCTGAGGCAGCGGAAACGAGTCTTCAGTAGGCCGAATGCCTGTTCTATGACTACACGGGTACGTGAGTGGGCATGGTTGTAGTCCTCCTCATGCTGGTCCCGTGGGTTCCGGACTGGTGTGAGGAGCCATCTCTTCAGTGGATATCCAGCATCACCTGTATGTGGACGAGAAACGTATGATGTGGAATGCCATTGATACGTACGCACACCCCCCCCCCCCCCTTCCTGGCAGGTCATTGACAATTCACATACCCCACATCATCATGCATGTAATGAGACTCACCGAGTAGCCAGGATCTGTTCCCTGCGTGTCGTTCCATGTAGCGTGGTATTGTAGAGTTCCTCAAGACCATAGAATCATGGGTTGATCCAGGGAATCGGGCACAACAATGTGTAATGATCCTGTTGGAGTCACACACCATCTGTACATTCAGGGAATGAAATTGTTTTCGGTTGCGGTACTGGGCCTCCATGGCATGTGGGACGACCAATTCAACATGGGTGCAGTCGATGGCACCAATGCAACCCGGTATGCCGGCAAGTGCATGGAATCCCACTTTTGTGTTGGTAATTTCCTGCTCCGAGCGTGGTAGAGAGATGTAGTCGTCTGCGTGCTTCAGGAGGGCATCGAGCACTTGCAATAGTGTCCGTGAGAACAGTGGCTGAGAAATGCCATGCAACTGTCCGACTGTGTGCTGGTAGGTGCCTGTGGCCAGGAAGTGGAGTACAGACACCACCTTCAGTAGGGGTGGGATGGCGGTTGGGCTATCTATCATGCTGACAAGGTCAGCCTGTGTCATGTCCACAATGGCGGCTATGGTGTCCCGGTCCAGACGGTAGAGGGTGTGGATCTGCTCATCAGTGAGGTTGAACGGATGTGCTCGGAGGCGTTGAATTGCGGGCTGCCTGCGTGGTGGTAGTGGCTGTGCTGGTGGGCCTTGCTGGCCCTGCCTTGGCCTCCTCCTCCTCCTGCGTCTCCTCCGTGCGGCTGGTTGTAGTTGGTGTTCGTCTACTTCTTGGAGTCGGAGCACTTGCAGTGCTATCAGGTCCCCCAGGGCCAACATCGCGAGTCCTGCCGGTAGCATTTCGGTGTGGTTGTGGGAGGAGACTGGCTGTGCAATTTATGTGTTTTCAGGCTGTATGGCCTCCACCTGTGGTGATTGATTCCACCTGTGCAAACTGCTCTCCCCTTTGGCCGAGCACGTCCCGCGCACAACGCTGCAATTCGGGGAATTGTATCTTGCTATTGCAATCATGTATTAGTACCCGATGGCCGTGTAAGATTGGTTGATATGTTCATTCTGCTGTGGTCCCATTGTTTCACATACTATCTGTGCAGTCGCGAACAGACTTGTGAGGGGTCAGTGGGACGTAGTACTCGAGTAACGGTGGGCCCTCATGCATCACTGTACCGAGTTGCAACGACGGGCGGGGCGTCCCATTCGTGGGTGAAGGCAGTTGCCATTTTCACACACAGCCGCACTCGATGGGATAATTAGTGATTTCAAACGGCCACAGATGCCTTTTCGACGTGATGTTGCAAATGAGGAATTCGAAGGGCGGCGCTTTCGGTTTCCAGCTAGCGGCGAGGAGATGGCCACAGGTCTGACTGCAAATGTAACGTTCTATTGTTCTATGTCCTTGAGACAGGGCCCATGGCGAGGGAGCAATGATTGATATGAATAGTTTGGGATGCGCAATAGCTACGTGGGCGATGAGGCCGTCCGTTCCCAAATACATGTTACTTCACAACACTGGAATTACGGGCTGGGGCACTGTGGATTTAGCAGGCTGCATAACGCACAGACTCAATGGATGTTTCTAATGTCATGTGAGTAATTATTCAGGCATTTTGATCCCGGGATGAGGGAATGATGGATGGATGCATGGGCAGGTGATTTGATACAGAGTTTGCCATGTACAGGGCTTCTTGGGATCTATCCGCCTCCCCTACGCTATGTGATGCAGGGCTGCCATAGTGGGACCATCGTCCATCTGGCCTTGTTGAGCCCTCCCTGTCTCGAGGCGCCCTCAGACACTCGTTTGCGATGGTGTTTGCACCTCGATATAGATGGTTATGAGTCGCAAGTGGTTTTGGGGTGGTGATGTTCCTTTGGAGTGGGCTAGCATGCATATGGCTGTGGATTTCGTGTGATCATTGAAGTGAGTTGTTGGTATGTAGTTCTGATGGCCATTCTGTTCTTTTTCTTTTCTTTTGGTTGACAGGTATCTCCTCCCCTTTTGCCACTGCCATCTGTATGCCACTCCTGCAGATGGATTTTACTCCCGACACCTGCTGCTTCGTGTTAATCAGTGGAGCAGCATTACGATCTTATGGGACGATCGCCAATGGGCCACATGCCCTTACGCAGTACTGGTGGCTCGGAGCAACATTTCGGCCTTTCAGCTGGACTAGTGCCTCCCCATTGGGACGGCCCTGCGGTTCTGTGCGCTTCCATGTTGCCTTTTCGGACGTGAATGTGGCTCTGTGTACCATGGGGGAACAGGGCGACACACAGGTAGTGGCTGGTCATTTCTTGCGGAAGCAGCCCACAATGGTGATTGGTGTTTTGGATTTCATGGCCTGATGGCTGTATGTGCTTGGTGATTTTGATGTGCATAAATATCTATTCTGATTTGGCCCGTGTAGCGTTTTTCTTTGCAAGTGATGTGGCATATGCCTATTTGGGGGGCGATGTATTGTGAAGAGATCTGCATTGGGTTCCAGCTTCGGGGTTTAGTTGCGTGGTACTGTGCTGTGCGCGTTTGCCTACGAAGCCCAGTGAGGTCAGGGATGGGGGCTGCCAATATGCCAGTTTGAATGTTGTCATGCTCAGGGGCGGGGGATTGGGTTTTGTGTAACAGATGCCGGTCAGCCAGGTGGACTGGTTGAATGATGTGGTTTTCGGTATATTGCTGGTCACAGGTGCCTGTGTTTGCGTGCGTTTCTTGGTGGGGGACTGTGGTCATGTCCATTGGGATGGCTTCTGTATTCGTGCCATCTGTGCCCTGCAGCTCCCATTGGCCCCTGTTGTGTTTCTTTTGTTCGTTGGCATGCATGGGTGACTTGTACATTTCAATGGTTGCATTGTGGCTTCATTGCACCTAGGGAGAGTTGTACTTTGTGGCCAGGGAGCGGTGTACAGGCACTCAGTGGGGCCGTTTACGGTTGATTCGCGATGCCGTACTTCTCGCCATGGCGGAATGGTACATTCCGCCATGCCTGATGGCGTTAGGTACATGTCCGCTAGGGTCGGAATTGGCGTACCGTTGCACCATGGTGGTGTTTGCGGTTTGGCATGGCGCGCGCGCGCGTGCTTGGTGCAGTTAGCGTTGGCGTTCACTACGGTGTCGCTAATGGCTTCGTACTTTGCGGTGACGGGTCATAGTCGCACCGAGCGCTATTCGATGGCGGTATTGCATTTCCGCCATCGTTTTTCGATTTCCGCCAGGGTCGTAATGAGGGCCAGTATGTTTACAACTCTGTTAGGATGGCCTCTGCGCACGGTATTACGTTCTTTAAAAGCAAACTGGATGCTTTCCCATCCCCTACCATTA
This sequence comes from Ambystoma mexicanum, assembly GCF_040938575.1. Classification (NCBI taxonomy): domain Eukaryota; kingdom Metazoa; phylum Chordata; class Amphibia; order Caudata; family Ambystomatidae; genus Ambystoma; species Ambystoma mexicanum. The sequence continues at coordinate 1,078,257,501 of NC_090936.1, read as the reverse complement.
AGAGGCACTTGAGTGATATGTGACTGCAACGTTTATATTTGCCCACATCATACAGTGTAATATTGAAACAGGAACTCTTTGCTTTCCTTCCGACAATGCTACGAAGTGGGTTACCCATTAACCCACCTCCTACATAAATCGTAAAAAAAATACCACCAATAGCAGCATCAAATGTATCGCTCTAGGCACTGTCTGCACAGTGTTAGGACAGTTTTTCTGAAGCCCAACTAAGGGCTTAGTAAAACCATTCAACTGAGGCAGTACAAGACTCCACCCTTAGTATAAGGCTGTACCACCTGAGTATATGGTAGTGTAGACAGAGCAGCCAGGCTTCTTTTAGGTGGGAGAGAGGGCAGTAGACACAGTACAAGTGAAATTGTAATACACATGATCCAAAGAAACACTGAAACATTATGTATTGCAAAAATAAAGGATTTATTTAACTACAGGTAGGCCCAGATAAATCTAGGGGTAAGTAAGTACTAAAACATTATAAGAAATCACAGTATAAAAACACAACACTTTATTTGAAATCCACCGACCCAAGTATGGACCTTATTTTGAACACCTAGCAGTAGTTCTAGGGAAGTCAAAACCTTGTTATACACATTTAGTATAGGCCAAGCCTATTCTTTGGGAGTAAAAGACCAAGGGTTACTTTCAGATTACATTCAGTAACACAAAGACAATAGACCCTTCCAATTGTACAGTGACTCTTGGAACAAATCACATAAACAGTCAACTGGACAATATACTTTTGTTGAATAGTGAAACACTTATCCTAGGTGCAGTAAAAACCTATAACTACTTTTGTCATAACACACAGTTATACCAGGTGAGTAAAACCTAAGGATGTAATATACAATTACAGATGCTTTTGAAATCAATGAACCCCAGATTGAGGTAAGCAATAACTCTGGTAACTTATTTTGGATGGCATACAGCTAATACAAGCTAAGTGAAACCCACATACTTTAATTTCACAATGAAGGGGAAAGTAAAACCCAATGCCACACTTTACTGAATAGTTATTCTAGGTAGGAAACAACCTAATGCAGATTTATTAAGGACAGGCTAGCAGCAAGTCAGGGGAAGCAAGACCAAGTTGGGGGACACTCATACAGTTATTCTAACAGGACTAACCTGGTGATACCAACAGTTGGTGGACACTCATACAATAACCTACAGGAATAATGTGGTGAATCCAACACAATACTTTTGTAAAGAGGCACAACCTAAACACAGGAGAGTAAAATACCTTCACATCTACTTTCTATTAGACTGGCAACACAGTGGCTAAGTAAGAAAAGATGTTAACCATACGTTTAAGAATAGTGCATCACACATTCAAGATTAGTAAGAAGTTTTGTAACTGTTCACTCTTAGAATTATAGTTATCAACCAACTCTTTACAAGTAAGTAAAACACTTGATATCTTTTCTAGGCAGAAGTCCCAATCCCTTCAAAGTCTTTCCCTTATTCTTGGAGCATGAGTGTTCACAGTGGCAGAAGGGGTTCACTAGGACTAGTGACCAACAGACAGTGTTAGAATACGTTCTTTAGTAGCAAAAGTCAGAGTTCCTTAGGAAAACCTGGCAAACAGGTGAATACTTTACTTTTATAGTTAGAAGAGGGTCCAGGGACTTCACAGAAGACACCCCAGCAGGATTCTAGCAGTGGGACTGGGTGCACTGGACAAGGGACCTACCAATCACAGAAAACATCCCAAAGCTACACAGAAATCCCAACAGGCTTAAGATAAGTATATACCCAAGTCAACACAGCACCTCAGCAATGAAGAAGAGATTGCAGCAGGAGAACTTCAGGGTCTGCAGCCAAATGCCCAGTCAGTGGATTCCTTGTCGTGGAGACTGAACACAAGACCTCAGAAGGGACTTTGTAGCAGGGATCGATGAAGAAGTCTCTAGGGAAGGTTTCCCTCATGGCTGAATCCGGTACTGCGGTTTTGGCACCTTTTCAATGAGCACAGAAGAAGACAGAAAATCGCGGTTGAATTCTTGTTGTTTTAAAGGTCCAGCACTCTTGTGAGGGGACTTTTCAGACTAGATTCATGTCTCTGGAGATACACCAAGATGCCCACGAAGTTTCAGTGAGATTTGGAATTCGGAAGACCGTGCATCGCACAGTGGCGGAGGTCCCAGGGTATTGGGGCATTGCAAGAACGCAAGGTTGCAGCAACCAATGGGATGGCACAAAATGCAGGTCTTCTTGAGTCTAGGGGGTCTCACTATGCTCGGGGTTTGGGTCGTCGTTTTTGGAGACCCCAGGTTGATTGGAAGAAGGGCTGCAGCAGGCTCGGGTTACACAGCAGGCTCTCTGGTCGCTGGAAATGGTCTCCGCCTCTTTTCCTTCATCATCCTCTTGGGTTTTATGTTCCAGATGTCGACATGACTTCAGCTTCCAGGTTTCCAGTATTTATCAGGAATTACAGCACAACCTCTGCATTCTCTCCCGCATTTTACAAGAAAGGGGTGTCTGGTTGTACAATCAGGACAACCAGCCCCCCACTGGGATTTGTCCCAGTTGAAGCAAGGCGTAAGTCAAAGAATGGGGACGTTTTGGACTCCTCCTCCACTTCCTGTGCTTACAGACTGACTGGAGCCTGGGCGGGGTGTCCAGGGGACTCCCGCCGAAGACAAAACTCACACAAAGGAATTTCCCGCCCTGGATGTCAGGGGAAGGAACAAGAAACGACAAGAAACACTAAAATGGCAGAACAAGAAGACAGGGACCATTTTGGTAAAATGAGCACCCTTAGGTGCCTTTACTGCAGCTGTGATCACAGCCTGCGGTAAAGGTGCACCAAACTAGTAAAAGGTATAACTGCTATTAAAGGTAAGCTTGTCACTGTAACAGAACTGTTACAGTTTAAATGTGAAAGGGGGTACATTGTATCTCCCCAGCACTCCACATAAGGTGGGGTGTGCTCGATTCACAGAATAAAATGTAAAAGGCATCCAAAGATACTTTCTACCCTTGGGAACTGTAGTTCACTTAAGGTTAGCACAAGAAAGGTAATTGGGGAGCCCCTAGGGCAACCCAGCAACAACAGGCATGTATTGCCAATAAGTTGTTAAACATGATATCTTTAAAAAGGCACTATGGAGAGTCTTACAAATGACACCCATAAAAAGAGTTAAAGATTAGGTGAGTGTGGAAAAAGGTTCCCACTCACTGAGGTACTAATGAAAAAATATCCCACTAGAAAATCAAAATGTTCTGGGGTTGAACCAGGAAAGGAAGATTTACCAGCTCTGTGGAAATCTTACCTAACAGACAGCTGTACTTACATCTAGGCAGCACTATTGCAACAGTCTTCTTTTAAATCTGCCCCCTTCTACTGTCGGCCCATGGAATGCATCCAGAAATAAAGTGAGAAGACTCTGCTTTCTGCAAAAGGCCTTCTGCACCCTGGTACCTCAATACCTACAACTGTCACTGCCTATATATGTGCATGCGCGAGCGCTTCCCTCATCCGCCTCCAACTCCCTCAGGGCCATGCGCTTCTACAAATAACCAGTTCGTGGTAGGTGTGCTTCCTCACCTGTATCCTCCCTCTGTAACAGCCTCCCTGTCACACTTGAGGGGTATCATTGGCAGTTCAAGAAGCACCTTAAACCCTTTCTCTTAGCGTCTGCTGTTTATTCCCCTTTCCCCGGCTAACTGCCTGACATACACTCATTCTGCACTAGTTACCTCGCAACTCTGTTATGTCGGCCTCATATCACCTACCCCACCACGCGAACCACTGCACTGGCTTTTGAGCACACCCCACACTTAAGTACTGTTTTCTGTATGCCTCACAGGTCATCCACCACCTGTTCTGTACACTTAATTATGCACTTAGCACTTTTGGTCTGTATTGTTACTTATAGTCCTTGGTTCTTCTTCCTATATACTGTACCTTCCCCTCCCTCCACCCTTGCCCTTCGGCTTTGTAAGTCACACCTGGCCTACTAGTTTAGTTGTCTCTATCTCCCCTCTGTTTCCCTTCCCTTGGCTCGGTCCGGTTTCCTAGACGTGTGTGTAGCGCCATTACAAATGCCACAGCATACAATTGCACATCATGTGTTGTCATACACACAATGCATGTACAACATGTACAGCAGTAGGATCCTTGCCACTTATCCCATACACTGCAAAGTTTTCTTTTGCTTTCTGCAATACACCACTTAATGCACTCTTTAAAAAAAATAAGGCACTCACGCGGCACAGCTTCCATGTTACTAACTTCAAACAAAAACATACATTGCATGCATACACCCAAGATGCCTGCCCCTTACCTTCCACCATAGCCTTCGGGCACAGTGTTTCCATACCCACCAGAAGCTCCAGGCTTATAGAGCAGTCTCTTTTGCTCCACAGTTTCATTACCATGTCTACCATTGAGAAAAAGTCTGCATGTGGCACGTGCAAACGTGCAAGTACACCTTAATCCGCTGAATTTCCGTGCTAGGGAAGGAGGGGGGTGGGTGGGGGCAGACTGTAAAACGTCTCTGAAAACAAAAGGTTTTTTTTCTATTCTGTTTCTGTTATGTAAGTGCTTTCATACAATTTCTTTTTCTCTCTTTCAATGACTTTCTGTTTCCTCATCCTCCTCACATTTGTACGTACTAAACGTCAACGCCTCTCTTACAGTTCTACAAGATTGTTTGCAAAGCTCAGTGCAGAATTGCAAACGAAACAGCATTGCCATTGGGGGTTCAAAAAATGACATTTCCTTGGAATCACTGACAATCTTACTTGTTAATGCTGTCATAGTCGGTGCAGAACATCCCAGCGCTGCACATAAAGTCACACAAGCTTCTGTTTATTAAACAGCTCCCAAACTCTGGCTGTGGGCAAATTACACCAGCATGGTTCCAAGCACCTTTTGGTAGTATGAAGGAGAAAATCACCTTGGCAGTGGGAGAAAAGTGTATCACTGCTCACAGCAACTTCTTGAGGTGATGGAGCAAACATGAGCACGACATGAAATGTAGTGCTGCATAATGCAGTACCACAACATCCACTGCACCGACAGATGCCACACATGTACAAAGGAGAAACATAGCACCGAAACACCAAAAAGCCTGCACTCCTCCCAACTAAAAGTTAGTATCAAAGCCTCTTTCCACAGCATACCTGTGCACATCTTGCACAAAGGTATCACCCACAATAAGACCTCTGCGTCTCTCCTTCTCAGTCAACCGCACTGCAGCAACATTTAGAGACATATATCACCACCCCTTCCTGTCACTCACACCCTCCACACCTCATTTGATAATACTCAGGGTTCCATTTGCAAAGGCATCATGGTCAGAAGGGCAGATTGTACCATGTGAGCCTTCCCACCTACAGCAAGGGCCACGTCCCATTAAAGCTGAGGCACTCCTTCTTATATTTACACTATTATATATACAACACTCCTGCATTACGTACTATTGAATAGGCACACACGCATTTAGCATTCACATCCAAGTCCACCGTATCGAACAGTATAATTTCTGCACTACACTGCAGACATACCATTACACACTCACAGTGCAGGTCTGGTGTCATTTGAAACCACATCCACGTAACGGCTCTCCAAAATGATCCACAATTTCATCGTCCACATTCACCCACACCAGTACCTAGCACCACCAACTGCACTTACCAGTATTTTGTTTTCCTCCCAACACTCCACCAACTCTAAAGATATAATACTTCAAAGTGCAGTACGGTATTTACTAATCTGCGCAATGCATACTACTCAAGCACATGCACTATACAGTTCAACCTTATGCACTACTACACACACACTTTCTCAACACAGCACTCCGTAGACACACTGCATAACTGTTCACTCCATAAACACCTGCAATGCACTGCTAAATGTACCATGTGTGAACAATGAGCACACCCATGGAATCAACAATGCATGCACAACACACAAACCGCACACATAAGGCAACATTTTGAGAAGTACTTACAGGCAACCCACATACGTCTTTGTGCAAGGCTTCCAGCCATGCATCCAAGATGCGAAGGCCTCACCACACACAGAACACCCTAATACACCTCACGTTATACTCCTCATGTCATGTGTTATGGATTCCCCATCTGCAAATGCACCTGCCACCTTTTACCCTGGGGACATCTTTGCATGCATGCCACCATGACGTTGCGTTGACTCTGCTAAACGGTGTCAGTAGCTCTGTACATTGTCCATAATGCAACTTTATGATGCTAATCAGTTCCTTTCATAGTGGAATATGTTAAAACACTTCCTCAATCAATGGTCATGTAAAGGGAATCCCATATCAAAAGCACATGCTGACATATGCCTCCCTAAAATGCAACAGGTGCAATTACCTACACCATGTGCTCGTGAACACATAGCACCTCACTTCGGGTGCTCCACCAAGTGTCAAATGCTCTCTGCACAAATTATTGAAAGGTCATCATCCTCCGAGAGTTACCAAGGCAACTCAGCAGGGCTGCATTATGGTGTGCTGGCTGCCATCAAGGGATACACTCTTGGGAGCATGGCTAACGGCCTACGACCTTTGGCCATGTACCCATAGTCTAGTCCTTACCCACACCCACCACAACATAATTCTCTCATTAAGGGGAACATTTGCCACTTACCACAATCCACAAATGTGACATACAATGGGTGCTTGAAAAGGTAACTCATGACAAACTCTAATAGCACCATGTGGCTCCCTCATGTCAATGGTGCTGCAATAATGTACACCATATAGTATATCACTCTTTTGAGGTCACCTGTGCTGTTCTACCACGTCTACAAGCGCCTGCACAAGCATTTATTGAACGTCACCATTATTAGACACATGCATACTTAAAACTGGATGTCTGCATTATGGTGGCATACAATAGTGCATGCCTAGGCTCTTTGAGCCCTCACCTACAACCTGTGGCATTTTGCCATACACCCAACAGTATACACCTGGGCCACACCCAACACTACATAACAGAGTCATGCAAGTGAACAAGTGGCCAGGTACATGCAGGTCACCCCTAGCCACTTCTAATCATCCGGTACTTTACCACTGCACACACAGGACACACTGCACAAGTTGACACTCCATGAGGTCCAGGCATCCAGTATACAATGTAAAAAGTGCAACCAATCCCCATACCCAGGAATCCAACATGTTATGCAATAATCACAAACCGATCATCGAAAGCAACAATGTCAAACCTAATTCAACCCGGGGCACATATTTTGCGGTGCATGGTACCCACCCATTCATCAAAGGGGCTATGGAGTACCACACGCAACACACTGTACTACAGTGTAAGTTTAAATGTTCATGTCGTCTTTATTGTACTCCCCTTCTACCACTGCTGTACTGGCACGGACCGCTTGGCCCTCACCACACACAGCACACTCTACTACAACCCATCTTCTACTCCTCATGTCATGTGTAATTCACACCCCATCTCCAATTGCACCTGCCAACTTCCACCCTGTCCACATTATTACATGCATACCTCCATGACATTGTGTTGCCTGTGCTAAACGGTATGTAAGTAGCTGCATACATTATCCATACTGTACATTTCTGTTCCTGAATCCTTCCTTCCATAGCGCAATTTGTTACAACACTTCCTCAAGCAAAGGTCGTACTAGGGCCCAGCCAAAGCAAACTCAAAAGGTGATGTTTGCCTCCCTGTTGTGCAACAGGGCCACTAATAATCACCATATGCTAATGCACGCATAGCACCTCACTTCTGCTGTTCTATCAAGTGTACAATATCCTCCACAACCATTGTGTGCTACTCACCAACTTGAAACGCATGCAGAGTAACAACTGCATCACTGCATTATGTTCTGCTGCCTGTCATGCAGGCCTAGTCTGTTGGGTGCATGGCCTACGGCCTGCGGCCTATGGCCGTATACTCAACAGTCTAGGCCTAGGCCACTCCCACCACAACGTAACAGAGCCATACAGGCGACCATGTAGGCATATACCAGACATCAGAAAGGCAACATACGCACCAGAACTTCCACCCAACCGCCACACCATAAAGCAGGAATGCAGGCATACCTGTTCCACTTACCTAAATGTGGACACATATCGCTGTGTTTGGCACTGCTACCCACTTCCTATCACAAAGCATTATAAGCATACCAACTAAAGAATACAATCTTCACAACATTGGGCCTACTCCCAACACTCTACTAGGTGCACAACATAACAGAGTCATGCAGAAGAACACGTAGGCATACACCAGACATCAGAAAGGCAACATACAACCAGCACTTCCACCCAACCACCACACCATAAAGCAGGGAGTTATGCACACCTGTTGCACTTACCGTAATGCACAAAAATATCACTATGTTTGCCAACGCAACTCACTTTCTATCACAAAACATTATAAGCATACCAACCAAACAAGACACTCTTCACAATATTGAGCCTGCTCCCAACACTCTACTAGGTGCATACAACCAATGCTGCGTAGGGCACTGCAACACTCACTAATCTCGGCAATACACATTACACAAGCACATACAAGAACCAGGTGCACCGTCAACTCTTACGCCTCAATGCCATTGTGTTGCCTGTGCTGAACGGTATGTGAGTGGCTGTGTAGATTGTCCATATAGAAAATTGCTGATGCTGAAGACTTTCTTGCATGTCGCACAATATGTTACAACACTTCCTCAAGCAAAGTTCTTACCAAAGGAAACGCAAATGGTCACATTTCCCCCTATTGTGCAACAAGGCCCATGATTAACACCATACGCTAATGCACGAATACCAACTCACTTCTGCTGTTCTATCAATTGTACAATGTCCTCCACAACCATTGTGTGCTATTCACCAACTTGAAACGCATGCAGAGTAACAACTGCATCACTGCATTATATTCTGGTTGCTGTCATGCAGGCCTAGCCTGTTGGGTGCATGGGCTACGGCCTGCGGCCTATGGCCATGTACCCAACAGTCTAGGCCTAGGCCACACCCACCACAACATAACAGAGCCATGCAGTCGAACATGTAGTCATATACCAGACATCACAAAGGCAACATACGCTCCAGCACTTCCACCCAACCACCACACCATAAAGCAGGGAGGCAGGCACACGTGTTCCACTTCCCGTAATGCAGACACATATCGCTGAGTTTGGCACCGCTACCCACTTCCCGTCACAAAGCACTATAAGCATACCAACAGAAGAATAAAATCTTCACAACATTTCACCATCTCCCAACACTCTACTACGTGCTTAGAACCAATGGTGCGTGGTGGACTGCTACACTTACTAATCTCGGCACTACCCACTAGGCAAGCACATATAAGAATTAGGTGCACCGTGACCTCTTCCATATGTACACCATTCTATTAGTGCAGCCATGCGAAACACTGCATGACCATTTCTCACTGATGCACCTTTTCCATCCCTGCTTCCCACCACCAAATAACATACATTATGTTTCTTAGTCCCTTTTGCCGCTGCATTGTCTTCCCATATAACATGCCACTTTCATTGAACACTTTTTACACACATCCCGTCACCACACATTGCACTGCACTCAAACTTTTCACCGCGAAGTGAACAGGGAAATGGGACGCTGAAACAGAGCCTCATCAGACCACTTTGAGTGTGCCCACCAATACTTACAACACTTTCAGCCATGCACACAAAGCCTTACAGCCTTGCCACACACACCACAACACTATCCTCCGATACACCATGGCAGTGTTTCCTGAAAACCTTGATGCACAGCATGCTTCCCTCCAGCCAACCACCAGCTGCATCCAATTTTCGCCGACATCACGGTGTGCCGAAAACCACTAAACATTGGTCCGCGGAGCGAACAGGGAAATGGGTCAGCAGAGCGGACCCAGATATCACAAATTTTTTGGAACGTACATTTCAGTGATTTGCAACAAAAGTACTGGTCGGATTTCCACCAAAAACACAAAAGCACGCTTTCTGGTCCAAGCCCCTGCTCCTGGCGCAAATTTGGTTAAAATCCGTCCAGCCGTTAGGTCTGTAGCCATGCGCAAAGTGTGCGCAAAGTTTTTCCCCATTCAGTCTATGAGAAAACACATTTTTTTGGGACCCCCTTATAAATGTGCCCCCCCTGTACGAAACCTCACCCAACTTGGCGAAAAATTTCAGAGGCGGTCATATATTTCTTTTGCAAAGTTTGGTGCGGATTTCTCCAGAGGAGCAATGTTATAAGCCGCTGAAAAAATGCTCTTCCTATGAATTTAGCCACTTAACCATAACTACACGGCCGCTACCGCGGGCCGTGTAATGTGTAAAGTCAAAAGTTTTGGCTAGATCACAAAAAAGGGAAGCTACCTACCAATTTCTCCCTCATCATACACCACCTCTACAGCAAGTACATTTCCATGTGGATCTCAGGGTACAATTACAGATGAAGTTATATCTTGCCTCACCCCAATTATAAGCCCCCTGAGGGTCTTCTTCGCGCTCCCTCTTTGGCGGGCACCTGGTACAAGTGGAAACCCTGAATAAAGATAAGGGAGGGTAACCATGCTTCCTTTAACAGGAACCCATCAAACTTTCCAAGGCTCTCCAATGAGCCCATTACCTCCAGGAGATGCTGGTTCCCCGGGTTGTTCCAACTAGCAATAGTGCAAGATCATTTAATTTCACTAACCTTAGACGAGAGAACAATTTTAAACCATGTCCAACCTTTCATATTTTCCTACTCTCCGTTCACAGGAGCCTCCTTACCCAAAGTTGATAGTTGCAAATTTACACCACACTTACAGTTTTCACATCCTGTCTCAATCAAGGGGACACATACTTCATCATCTAATGCATAGCCTGAAGCTTTGAGCGCGACCCTATGGGCCTGAATCGTTTCAATTGACTCAGCTACAGAGCTGTGCACTCAAACCCCATTGGATTTTTTTTTGTTTTCAAGGATTTGATAAAATAAAAATCTCCTGAGTTTAAAACTCTTAGTGTAGGAATTCCATACAATAAACTCAGGAGGCCACAGCAGTTCAATTTCTTTTTCATAGCATCAGGGGAGCTAGCCCCTGTAGTGCAAAACTTAGGGTCCATTAGCTTTTCTGTTGCCCCCTCATTTGCTTTACAGTTGTTTTTTTTCCAGGATGGGGGGCTGAGATTCACATGACCGAGATCCACTTGTTGGACTGTCACCCACAATCTCTGACGCTAACACTAGGGCCCTGGCGTTAACTCACGAGCGCCGGCCCACAAGTAGCAATCATTTACTCTGCTCCAAGCCAATTTTTTTTTACGGAACTGCTGGGCTCCATTTCGCAGGACCCAGCCCACTGTGTATAGGTCTTCCCTAATAGGGCAAGGGTAACGTCCTTAGTCTCAAACGTAACTAACCCAACCGCATCATTATTTACCGTGGTTCTAGGAAACATTTTTTGGTGCTCGTAATTTATTATATGGTAACCCACGCCAATGCCCACAGAACTTCCCACATGCAGGGAGAGGCACATGATGACGATAATCAATTAATCAATTCAATTGGCTGGACCACTCAGAACCGCTCCCCGAGAGAACCACTCAGAACCACTCTGACCGTACTCGAGCACACAGCCTTCTCCTTATTCGCAGCACGCATTTGCCACATATGAATAGGACCAAATTTCGTATACCAAGGCATATCACGCTTGGACCACGGGCACTTTCAACCATTAGACGTGACAGGCACTCTGAACTCTGAACCAAACATCTATTTTGAATGTTTTATTTGCTGACCCTGATTGACAAATCTCAGCCTTGATAAAGACCCCCAAGTAGTTGTAACATGTGTCGGCACCCTAGTAGCATTAAAGACACAATGCAAAATACAAGTGGTCGTGACTTTTTGAAAGAGAAACATCACGAACGCAATTGAAGTCTTCTATATTGTGTGAATGTTGTGTACAGCGCCTACTCCGTAAGAATCTCCTACCCCCTCTTGGCTTTTGAAGCCTCAGTCTTTGGCGCTTTGCTAATCGCCTTTCTTCCTTGTAGCAAACGATATTGACTCATCCCCAGGAACTATTATCTCCCGGTCTTCTATTCCCTCTACCTTTTGTGGGGCTCTGTTAACAATTTCCACCTCGAGCAGTGCTATGGGTATCTGCAATGAGGAATTAGGCTCCTTGTGCTGGAATAATTTAGCCATTTTATCAGTATCTGTGAGCCTTGGTTTTTCAGGTCTTCATGTCATGTCAAGTCGCTTGTCTGTTTGCATTTCCTTCTCACTCTACCTCTCCCTTCCTTGTCTATGTCTTAGCTCTTCCACTATCTGGATTGTTCTCAGGCCGAGTATGATAGTTAATTTCACATCCTTACTGTTCTTGGCCTGTAAGAATGTCATTGTATTTGAAGCGCTTTCAAACACATTGGGCCTCATTAGGACCCTGGTGGTAGGGGGTTAACGGCGCCGGTAGAGCTGCCGGCGCCGTTAACCCCCTACCGCCTCATTACGAGGTCTGCTCGCGGGACCCGCTCTATATGCCTGGTTTTACCAGACGTCCTTAGCGGGTCCCGCGAGCTGCCCAGCATGCTAACAACGTCATTAACGGGCCCGTTATTAGCATGCTCCCCATTCCCATTGAGCCCTATCGGGGCTCAAATGGGAATGGGGATCTACTGGGTCTGGGTTCCCTGAATGGGGAAATACCGGGCCCTCCTAGGTCGGAATGACCCGGTATTTCCCCATTCAGGGAAACCAGACCCGGTACCCGGAATGGAGGCAGCCATGCCGGTAAGTACGGCATGGCTACCTCCATTCTTGTAATGAGGCCCATTATGTCTAGGCGCTATATAAATATACTATCATATCATATCATATGTATTACTCCACACAGGTTTAAAAGAATGTTGATTGCAAAGTGTAATGTATCGCCATTTAGACTGATCTTACTACTGGTCATACTCCTATTACAGGTGTTAATTGCATCCATACCTCCCAGTTTGGTTGCATTGCACACAAAATCAGAATCAAGGGATACATTAGGAGAGACCGACATTCTTTGGTAGAGGGCCTGATCAATCAAGGCAGTAGCCAAAGGACTAACCACCTAGCTGCCCCTGATGATCCTCCCTTGTGGTTGCTAAGTTCGGAAACGGTAGTGGGAAGTCACCTAAAGGGTGTGGGCGGGCAGGTTAGTTGCATAGGGTCAGAAAATAGACACTCTAGCAGGAAGCAGAAATACATCATATAAACAGCTAGAACATGTTAGCATTTTTAAAATGCCCACTGGGTACTTGGCTCCCATGCTCCCCACCCTTCTTTTGGTGCGCTTCACACCCCTCCGCCACTGCTGTTGGTAGGTATTATCATACACCCACAAATGCCTCCCAGTTGCCTCTCCAGAAAGCTTTAATTCTCACTCTCTCACTATGCCACAGTGAAGTTGTCTATCAGTCCCTTTTTTACTCTTTCCATCGCTTTCTCTCACTCTCGCCAATAGACACACTGTTCTGACTGTGCAACAATGATCAGGAAATGGCTCTTAAGTGCAGTGCACGCGTTCATAGGTGACATTAACCTTCTCAGCTGAGAAGGAGAGCTCTTTGGGATATTGATAACTAACTGAAGTATCTTTTATAGAGAGGGTCAAGAGGTACAATTTTCTTAAAATAAAAACCACCCGTTGATTTCCCTGACGTTCTACAGGTTTGTTTGCGAGACTAAAACTTAAAAACAGAATATGAGCTGAAAAGCAAGAACCTGCCAAACATAGCAACCCTTATCCATGACAACTACACATTTATTAGAAGAATGTGTACTGTAAGAGAGGCATGGTATCACAAGTATGAGACTCACACAAGGGTTAAACATTTCAAAATGTTTATTAGATTCTTGGGGTTTGGAGAAACTCCTACTTTACCCTATAGTATGACGGGAGTAGTCTCTACAGTCAAATAATAAAGAATGACAGTCTATGTCAAATCAAAATGGCCTATAGTAACAAAACCCAATGCCTGCCCTATCTCTCATATAAAAAGTGTGTAAAGGGGAATACGTATGCAAAGGAAAATCAGTGTTATAACATAAAGGATGAAAGTGGCTGAGTCAGCTCTCCTCCCCACATTGGACAGCACAGAGAAAGGCAGCCCCGGTAGACAGGAAGACACATTCTAGCCCAGGTTCTCAAAACAAAGGCAGTTCAAAACGTGGATCGAGGCCCGCCTGGCCTTCCACGTTAAAGTCACTTATTCCAACGTTCCAAAAGTTCTTTCACAGTTCAACAAAAAGTTCACCTAGGTCTCCCCCTGTCGGGCTCAAACCTATCAAAGTTTTACCAGTTCATATCGGTCTCCCTGAGCCAGGCTCGGACCTCTCAATCAAACATCATTTGCAGGGGTTCCTTTTCCCAGGCTTAATTCACATTCATTAGGGGTTCGCTTGCCCTAACTTATCACAACTCCGGTCTCCCTTGGTTGGGCTCAGACCTTTTATTGTTCAAATGTGTGAGGCTTTTACCATAGACCTCAGCAGGACCACTTCGACATTCTCTTCAGCTCACAATCCTATATTATTTTCTGCAGTGTCTCTTAGTCTTGGTAGTTCAGTAGCATAAGCACAAAGGTTCAAAGAAACCTTTCTCTTCAAGCATTCACCTTTTCACTTCCCCTTTCGTCAAGGCTAATCTTGACCATTACGCATTTACAAGTTTGTTCACTTGGCCACTTTATAACAAAGCATTTCACATTTTGCAGAGACTTTTGAGTGGGCTACTTCCTTTTTCAAGACCACTTCTCTACTATCAGTGGCTTAACAGTTATCAGCCACTTAAAAGTTCATCACTGGTTAGATTTCTTTTGCATCTCATCAGCATGTGTGCAACCTTCACTTGTGAGATACACTGTTACACCTTCAATCTTACCTTAACAGAAACCGGCCTTTCATGTCTTACTCTAACTCACTAGTTATGCACGTTCCTTTCTTGTCTCTGCGGCTTTGATTCACGAGTCAAGGTTAATACCACAGGCTTAGCCCCACCTCCCCAGCTCTATTTTTCACCCAGGAGGGTCTCTGGCATCCTTGAAACATAAAGCAGGTTTCTTCTTGGCTGCAATCTGGCTTTCTCAGCTTCTCCTTTATGGTTTCGATGAAGCAACAACATTCTGCAGGTATCTTCAGAGTTCCCCTACCATTTGCTCTAGTCCCTCAATGGCTCGTCCTGCTCCAGTAGGTTTGCCTTCACCCCAGAAGTTCTGCTCCTTCTCGTGTTCCACCTTGCTCAGAATGTATCTCCATGTTCCGCCTTTTATTCTTGTGGGGAGAGCTAATGTGTATCAGATGTATGTAAATAAAGTCAAGTGCCTGACTTTGCCTGGGGAGATAGGAGGGGTCACCAGAAGGAAGGGAGCCTATAACAATAAGCTCATCATAAAAAGATGCCTAGACATAGTAGGCTAATTTGCTACATTGGTATCCCAGTACCAGGATCATTGTCCCCCCTGAAGGGGATGTGGACGCTCTGCAAACTTTTCACCAAATCGGACCCTCTTCCCTTGCACAAGAAACCACTGTTGTTGTTTTTGGGTTAAGGCGAGGAGTGGGGGTAGGTGTAAATGTTTTGTTTATTAAGGCCAGACTAGGTGTTTAAGAGATTTGTACTAACAGTCCTTGTGTTGATTTGTTTAAATGCCAATAAAAATCTAAAGTTTAAAAAGGTTTCCCCCTCGATCTGATGTATGTGGCATAGAGCGGTGCGATGGTTTTTGATCTTTGTTATCCTCACCGCTATGTAGGGTACAGAAGTATTTTACAGCCTCTAAATGGGATTGGACCCTTTTAATGGCTAGCATGAGACTTGGTCTATTTAGCTGAAACACTGCCTTTTGTAAATATGGAGGTGAAGAGTTAGCACATTTTTCCAGGGTGATCATTTCTATCAGTTCATCCAGATTTTTTTAGCCACCCATAAAGTTATTGTATTTTTAATTAGTTCTCCTAATTCTAATGGGGTTTCTCCTGGATTTAGTTGGATACATCTCATTTTTTGCTTATAGAAGTTGCTCGACTGACCTACTCTTTTAAGAAGTCCCTCTTTAATCGAGTTAAAGGTGGCCCCCACTGGGAGATTGAGTAACTGGTAGGTAGTTTGTAATTCCCCCTTCAGCAATGCCCCAGGTAACATTTAGCTTTTCAGGCCATCCAAATTGTTCTGTTAGCCTGTCAAAATTCATAAAGAAATTCCCCTGATCTTATCCATCTTGATATTGTTGCAATACCCCCTGAGGTAATAGGGGTTTGGTCTGTAAAGCCGCTAACTGTTCTAAGCTTGATTGTAGACAGTTTCTGGCTAGTATCTGATGGCTGGCCATTTGTGCTAACACATTTTCTACTGAGACCATATTATCAGGGAGTGTGAGAGGTCCCAATGTGGGCTTTTAAATTCTGAAAAATTGAAGTTTCAGAACTTTCTAGAATTTCGAGGCTTGATTCTTATTGAGAAAGAGACCTCAGAGCATCAGGATTTATACCGGACAAGTCTGATCCAGAAGGTAATTCAGCTTTAAAGAAAAACAGTTCTGGAAAAGCTGGGCTCAATGCTCTAGGTCTAATAAAAACCTGAGATGGTATTACTTTTAGGATTATTCAACCCCACTGCTGTATGCGGTAGTGACAAAAGAGCAAGGGTATCGAGTAAAACTTGTTCTTGAAAGAATAAATCTGGTTGGATGATAGAAATATGGATTTGGGAAAACAGAGCCTCTTTAATAGTGTAAATTCAGTCTGACCTCTGAATTTCAATAATTATTTTCTCCCCTTCTGGTGGTATCACGATTATCAGCATGAGTTTTCAACTTCTATCAATTGAGTAGTATCCCACCTCTTATACCATATGTAAGGGAGGCAAGGTATCACAAGTATGAAACTCACACAAGAGTTACAAGTTTCAAAACCTTTATTAGATGAGCACGCTGACCGACGACTTCACATTCAGAGATCCAGACTTCAAATCCATCAATCTCCAGAACCTGTAGCAGAAATTAACTCCAGAATTTGTAGCAGAGAAGCC
Source organism: Ambystoma mexicanum (assembly GCF_040938575.1). Taxonomy (NCBI): domain Eukaryota; kingdom Metazoa; phylum Chordata; class Amphibia; order Caudata; family Ambystomatidae; genus Ambystoma; species Ambystoma mexicanum. The sequence continues at coordinate 1,078,240,485 of NC_090936.1, read as the reverse complement.
TGAATCCACCAGCTGAATCCTCTTCAGCAGGCCTCAAAACTAACCAAACTATTCAACAGCCGGGCGAGCTGTTTGAAGTTTTGCCGAGAATTTTTGCAAGAACCTGTAGCAGTACCCAGAAAGCAGTGTTACATCCAGAATCCAGAGAGGCTAGACCAGCAGAGCAGAGCTGACCCAGATCGCTGTGAGCAGAACCAGTGCCTAATTGACCTGCCAAGCAGCCAGAACCGCAGCCGGACGTGTTGACCAGATCCGTGACGAGGCCTAGTTCAAATTTATATTGTGAGTACCTAGCAGAACTGTGCAGAACCAATCTCTTAGTTAAAATAATCTAATCCAAACTATTTTAACCTAAGTAGAACTGCCTCCTAGAAATCGTGTCATCTGTCATTTTTAAAGCTGCACAACTGTCACCTGTCAATTCTGCAGCTGCAAGCTGTCACCTGTCATTTTGAGTTTACTTTAAATCCGAAAAACTACCTTTATTTAATCGTCCGTATCTCTGGAACCGTTGGGGTAACTTTTGTCTGAAAGCTTAGAATCTAGGCTTTCCAACGAACCTAGAACCGACTTCCTACTCCCTATACTTTTCCCGTAATCGAAAACCGAAATTTCGTTTGCAATCTGCTAATCATTCATAGAGTATTGTTAAAGTGAGCCTGAACTAATATAAAGTAGACATCACCTACCCTGAACCTCTAGAGGGAATTAAAAGCAATTTTAGCACCTTTTCCCATCCATTGCCATCACATGTAAAAAGCATTTTGGGCCTGTGTTTCAAACTTCTACCTGTTTCCTCTAAGCTTGCTGGGTGGGAACTGAATTTCGTATTGTATTTGATTGCATTCCTGAGAACTGTGTGCTCCTCTTTCCATCTCCTTCCATTTCTTACATTACATAGGGGAGGGGGGTGAATTGCCAGAGAAAAAGTGATTATCTTATCTTTTACTAAAATCATATCAAGTATTTCTGTACTGCATTTTATTCCTCATTGCATTTCCTTGAAACCATAAAGCATTTTCAGCTACCTCATCCTCTATACTACTCCTAAGTAATCAAGTGTACCACTGTAACATTACCCATTGTGGATCCACATCATATGTCTCAGTGTACTATCAGATATTAATATATTATAAAAGTGTGATAGATATATATTGTTGAATTGTCGAAATAAACCTTTTAATTTGCAAAACAAACCTACTTCTTGACTCAGTAGCGTCAGGGGGATTCTAAGAGGGGGGTGTTATACAAGGGTTGTCATCCAGAGTGCTGAACTGGATATAAAAATACTTCAATAAGGGTTTTCCTCAGCATCCCAGACTATGCATTGACTTAGCTGTAGTGTTGATTGAATATCGCATACAAAAGTGGGGGCTCGGAGCCGGGATTTTCTGGGTTAGATTTACCACTTGTGCAGATAAATACAGTGTGCCAACTGACCAGATACACTTATCCGGTTAGATCACCACGCTGTTTTACACTGTGAAAGCATCCCTCAAAGGAACGCTCTAAGGAAACGGTCTGTTTTGCAAAATAAAATACAAACTTCTGTAAGTCAGGAAGGAACTCAAATTCCAGAATGACGACCTTGGTAGATATGAAAATAGCCAGAGAGCACTTCTTACATAAGCTATTTGTGAGAGGTGAGTGGACTCATCAGGACCAAACGGTCTGGTTGCAGGCAATCGCGCAACAGGTCACTGAAACAGGGTCAGATATATGGGGAGATCAGGGTCCCCTACATGTGGCCCTGAGTGAACTATATATGGCCCCTAAAGCCAAAGATGAACATAATAAGATTGCCAGGATAGCAGCATATTTGTATCTATATATGGGAGCCATGCAGGACAAATGTGCTGAAGGCCAAGATCTGGCAAATAGGCAACAGATGGCGTTAGAGAAGGCCCAATCTGATCTGGACTCTTCTGAGCAGAGGCTGCTCAGGAGCCAGGAGTCAGAAAAGGACAGCAGACAGTACATCACTAAAACAAAGGAGGATATGGATGTGCTGCAACAGGAAAAGGCGGACCAGGATACCAGATTTCTGGCCTTGCAGAAGGAGTACCAAGAAGGTTTGGACTCCCTACTGCAGAGCCAGAAAAAGCTGGAGCAACAATTAGATTTCAATAGGGCATGTGCCGAGCAGGTAGTCACCCTGCAAAGCCACCTAGATAGGGAGAAGGCAGAGAGCAATAAACTGATTTTGTAAGACCTGGATACCCAGGCAGAGTTTGACCAGGAGCGCCAGAAAGCTGGTGCCTTCCAAAGGCAAAGGGACGACCTGGCGGCACAGATGCAGGCTCTTAGTCAGGAAAGGGATACCTTAGGCCAGGAAGTCTGCCACTTAAAAAGGAAAATGGAAGAAAATCACCTGGCCCTCCAGGGACTGGGTGACCTCCAAAAGGAACACCAGAACTTGTTAGAGCACACCAGCAGGGTGGAGGATGCACTGGCAAGAAAGGAGCAGGCCAATAGGGACACAGCTCAGGAGGTAACCCTCCTGCAGCAGAGACTGGCCCAGTACTCCAGGACCAATCAGGAGGCACAGAGAGAAAATGAGGCTCTCTGTCAGCACAATGATAGGCTCCAGCAACAGGTAGCGATGCATGAGAGACTGATAGAGTCTAGTAAGGCCTTAACTGAGCAACTGAAAGCACAGGCTCTTGCATTGAAACAGGGAGCAGGGGGTGATAGAGACGAGGTGCGCTGGGAAAGGGAAACGCCTGAGCATAACCTCAGGAGCCCTGGTACCAGAGGCCTTCATCTCTCCCAGTCCCTGGACTCTGCCACCCCCATGTCCCCTCGCGCACATGAGCCCAGGGCCACGGAGATGGCAGATTACTATCCAGCTAGATGTATGGGGCTCATAGGCCAGTACCTCCCAGGAATGGATGGGCGGGCATCCGGGTATGGGCACCCAAGCACAGTGCAATTTAGTGGGAAACCCCAGGAGAGTAGGCCCATTAAGGGCATCCTGAAAACCTCTGCCCAGTTAGGTCAGTGGGGGGGGGGGGTACCCATCAAATCCTGGCAGCAAGGAGGGGTCTGAAGACTCCTCTGAGCATTACAGGACACAGGAGACCAGGTCCCCACATTCTGCCAGCCATTCCCAGGCTTGCAGAATCCGGGAAAACCTGGAAGATCAGACGGGCACCTCTGGGAGCAGCGCTTCTGAGTCGGAGGATGAATGGACCAGGGTTACCCGAACCAAAAAGGCCAATAAGGCAAAAGGGCCTTGCTTAAGGACCCATTGAAACAAATAAAGGCAATAAGGAGTGTCATCACGCCTTATCATAAGAACGCCAAGTATTCTGTTTGGGAACACTTGGAGCTCTATGAGCAAATGATGGAGACTTTCCATTTGGAGGACAGCCAAAGCTGTATTCAATATGTAAAGTGGACCTTCTCACCAGAATACTACAGTTTCTTTGCGGGGCTGGAAGATCAAAACCATTCAAGGTGGTCCACATACAGGGCGGCCATCTTGAAACATTTTTCTGTGCACAGAAATCCTCAAGAGGCTCGCAAGGCAGCCTACAATTTGCAATGTGGGGAGGATCAGGCCCCACAAGAGTTTGTGCAAGAATTAAAGCGTGCTTTTGCGCAGACCACCAGAAGGGTGCGCACGGATAGCAGAGAATTTATCAATACGTTTTTCCATGCCTTACCCAAATACATAATGACCCAGCTCGTGAGAGATTTTCATGAGAAAAGATCTTTAGGCTGGGTCATTGAACAGGCTACCCGGATCTATGAGGTACAGAAGCCCATCCAAAATAAAAATAATGCGCCAAAAAACCCCAAAACCAACAGCATCCCTGCTGCTGCCAAGGTGGCAGAGGTAAAGGTTGCCCCCGTTTTAGATTTGGAGATGGGGGGGCCTAAAAACTTGCCTGCACCAAATAATTCACAGCCCAGAAGGCCCTCGGGCCAGTCACAGACAGGGAGTCGAGGAGGTAGTCCCACAAATGGGGTCCCCTGCCCCCCTGACTATGTAAGTCCCCGCTACAAGGGAAACCGACCAATCCTGGGTTATGTGTGGACTCCTCCAGCCCAAGGGGGGGATCCAGCCAAGCACCTGACTCGGGGAACTTCCCTCCTAACTTCCCCCAGGAGGGCATAAATTCACCAAATCCTGGGCAGAACTTTTTCCCCAGGTATCCACCCAATTTCCAGCCCCAAAATCATCCATCCTTCTTTCCCCAATTCCCTGAGCCTAGACAACCTAATCCGGGAGAGGTGAGGCCAAGGGTGGAGGGGTACCAAAATCTTTCCAACCAGGGGTACTACCAGAGAAGGGATAGCTACCCTTCCCGGGATCAGCCCAGGGGAGAAAATAGAGCCCCGTATCAGCCTGAGCGGGTTTCACAACTTGAGCGCCAGGTCCAAAATATGGCAGGAGATCTGGGTCACATACTGAGGGCTCAACAGAACCCTCAGATGAGTATGCCACCGAAGAATGCCCCAAACTCTGGACCTGGTACTCCAGAACAATGACGGGGGCAGCACCCCGATAACCCACCGGTTCCCAGGGAGGAGGCACAAGGGGAAGGGGGGTGTAAAGCCTTGGAGGAAGCTTCCTTCCCAACTCTTAAACAGCCCCTGGAAAACCAGGAACCGGAAACAAAATCTCCTGCCCCTGAAAGCCTGCCTCCCAAGGAGCAGAGGGGGTTAGGAGAAACAAAGGACCCAAACAGACCCACTTTGTGGAGGAGGTACAGGTCTTCCAATTTGAGGGGGAGGGATCCTCAGTAGATCCTAGGAAAAGGATCTTCTCCTTCAGAGATGGGGGAACTCCTCCCAAGGAAAAATGGGTCCCAAGGGATGCCAATTCAGACTGGGGAGATGTGGAGACTGAGCTACCGCCGCCCATCATCTCATCCCAGAACCGACAATACCAAAATCCCAAGGGTCAAACCCATCCTGATGACTGCCTCCAAAAAGGGGGGGGGCGGCCCAGAACCTGAAAGCATTTCCACTTGCCAACTTTTTCTTTCAGATTCCCAAGGCTCTCCACAGAATTCTGCCCAAATCTCTTCGCTAGCAATGTCCAAAACCAGAAAGTTAGCCCACCAGTTGTCCAAAAATGTGCATTATCTGTGCCCCCTTGAGGAGAAGGAGGGAAGATACTATGCCCCGGTACAAGTACAGGGGCAGGGTACAATTTTGGCACTGGTGGACACTGGATCCCAAGCTACCCTTCTGTCCAAAAGGGCCTTTGAGGAACTAAATACAGGAAGGGGGGAGAATTACCGAATTCCTCTCACCTCTCTTCCTGGACAACTGCAGAACTTTGACGGGAAGGAAATTCCCGTTGAGGGGACTGCAGACTTGGACATTAAAATGGGGCGACACAAGGTGAAACACCCCGTCATAGTAGTGACTCCAGAGGGCACCCCTTGTTTACTAGGGAATGACCTCCTGAGAAGGTTGTCACCCCTAATAGATTGTGTAAACAAGGTCCTCTGGACCCAGACTAGCCGACCAATAAAATTAAAACAGAGTGTCAACCATGTTAGTTTAAACGGCACCTGCCACATGGTTGAACAAAAATCTGACCAAGTAGAATTTCACTTCCAGAACAACCAAAATCCAGACGTGACAGTAATAGCAGTAGGACAACAGACTGGTGATGGGGGGTCCTCTCTATTTCTGAAAATCAACCTTCCTTCCAGTTTAAGGTTGTATTCCACACTGGAAGGAAACACCCTGAAATTCTTTACTAATCCACAATCAGAAACTCCCACTCCCATAGTCCAGAAAGATGTGAAATCAGCTCAGAGCCTGGCTTATATTCAGCAAATTGGAGAGCAGTTGTTCATCCCTGTTCAGTTAAATGATGGGAAGGACTCTGTTCTCGCTCGAGTGTGTGTGAACAACGGTAAGAGCTTCATCAGCGAAGCCATGTTCCGCCAACTCCCAAAAGATCCAGCCATTCCCACATTCAAACTGATAGACAAATGGGAAATGGACCTGGAAGCACCTAATTCCAAACATCTCCTGCCAAGCAGGTGTATGCTCAAAATCTCCATTGGCAACAAGAGCATAGTCCATAATTGTTGGGTCGTGTGAGACGTCACTGCCGCCTTTTACTTAGGCAGTGACATTCTCAATCACTTTGCCATTAGTTTGGACCTAATAAACTTCAAAGCTTGGTCCCGATTAGCGGATAATCCCATGGGCTTTGATGATCCAGAAAAAGCATTTAGGTCAGCCCAATTGCTACCTTATGCAGTTGAAATTCAGATCAAAGAGGAAGTCACCATCCCAGAAAGGACCCGACAATACTCCCTGGAAGTGAAAGTTAAAAGAGGACAAAAATTGAAAAAACCCTGATGCTTACATACATCTAAACGCTTCTCTCCAACAGCAAGGGTTGGGGGTAAACCCAACTCCATTAGTCAACATAGAACATGACACCATTCCAATAGAGGTGGATAACAGCGACTTAAAGAGTATTACTCTAGCCGCAGGCACCATTATTGGAATGGCGGTTGATGACCGACATTTTTCCATTGATTTAGGAAATTAACTGTTAGGACTAATCCCCAAGGACTGTTTTGACAGTGACAGTGATGACAATACAACACCAGACAGGATTTTCACCCGGCATGGGGGGAACTTCCTGGTGTACACTTCTTGCCCTTATGGTAAGGAAGATGTGACTTGTGACTTCAGAGGGGATGAGGTGATTTTCCAGGTCCATGAGGGCTGCCTTTCCCACCTGAAGCCTCCAGTCCAAATCAGCACTCTGACCAGGGACTTCTCCACCCAGCTGGAGGAGGCCGCTGAGATAGCCAAACCAGAAGTCTTTCCCGGCTTCAGGCAGATGGTGGAAGAGAGAGTCAACCTAGCTGATGCCTGTGTGACTCTGGAACAGAAGCAAAAGTTGAAACAAGTTTTCTTGGATTTTCAAGATCTCTTTGCGGTAGACTCATATGACTGTGGTCGCACCGACATCCACACTACAACAATTCCCACGGACCGTTGAATGACTCCAGTGTTTGTGAAGCAATATCGTTTGCCTCTCGCATCCATGGAGTCCCTTACTGAAATAATTAAGAACCTTGAGTCCTGGGGAATAATCCATCCAGTCCACAGCACTTTCAATAATCCGGTGTTGGGAATATTGAAGCCAAACGGCCAGTGGAGATTCTGTGCCGACCTTAGGGAGCTCAACAAACGGGTCCATACTTCCCGATGGAATCTGCCCTACATTGACCAAGGGCTGGCCCAGATTCAAGGGTCACAGGTATTCACAGCAATAGACCTGACCAATGGATACTGGACCGTGCCTGTGAGTAGGGAAGACCAATACAAACTGGCTTTTACCTTTGGGGGCCAGCAGTACACATGGACCCGGACTCCCTTCGGATACCTCAACTCCGGCAATGAATTCAACATTTTCTTACATAAGGCCATGCCCGACCTGGGTGCGAGGGGTAACCTGGCTTATGTAGATGATGTCCTCATCAAAAGTTCATCTGTGGAGGAACACATAGCGGAGATCCGTTATGTTCTGACACAGTTGAGGGCCGCCGGAGCAAAACTTTCCTTTCAGAAAGCACAGTGGTGTAGAACCCGTGTTAATTTCTTGGGGCATGAGATTACTCTTCAGGGTCTCTGTCCCCAAGAAAAGAAAGTGGAAGCACTCCAGAAACTGAAAGACCCCACAACTCTGCGGGAACTAAGGAGCCTCCTTGGACTGACTAATTACAGCAGAAAGTTCATTGAAGGCTACGCAGAGATCACTAGACCCCTGATTCATCTCTTGAAGGGGGGGGTCAAGTGGGAATGGGGTCCAGAACAATCTGAGGCAGTAAGACAACTCAAAAGAAGCCTCTCACAAGCGCCTTGCCTAGCTTACCCTGTCAGAAACAAGGAGTTCTTCCTGGAGACGGGGTTCTCTAATATGTGCTTGACGGCAGTATTATACCAAAAGCATGACAAGGTCAATAAAGTAATCTCCTATGCGAGCAAAACTTTATCCTCTGTGGAGGAAAAATTCAACGATTGTGAGAAGGCACTCCTGGCAACGGTGTGGGCATTGAAGAATTACCGCCCGTTTATCCAGGGGGAACACATCATAGTGGAGACTCCACACCAGCCTCTGCAATATCTCCAAAGTGACAGAATCCAGGCCGGAAATGTGAGTAATTCCCGAATTACTTCCTGGATTCTGTCAATGCAAGGCTTTCCTGTGGAGGTCAGATATGGCCAAAACAAGAAGAGTCCTCTCGCGCAAGGTCTGGCTGACTTGCATGATTGTGCCAGAGAAAACTGTCTCGAGGACGAAAGTCTAAAAATCAAGGACAACATGGAGGCATACCTTAATTCCCCACACAAAGTCTTTGAAGAAGCCAAGTGTGAAGGAATTCTCACTGTCTATGTGGATGGATGCTCTTACCATGTTGACGACAACGGGGAGAAAGAACTGGTGGCCGGCGTACTGAATGCATGGGTGAATGAGTCACCAGAACCCTCAGCTGGATACAAAATTGGTCCCCGAAGTAGTCAGGTGGCAGAATTGATGGCTGTGCATCAGGCCATCCTCACTGCTGTCCAACATCAACTCCATGAACTGGTCATAATCACAGTTTCGGATTATGTACGGAACGGGTTCGTGGAGCACCTGGTTAATTGGAAAACCAGAGGCATGTTATGTGCTAATAACAAACCCTTGAAACATGGGAAGTTAATCCAAAACATTGATGATCTGGTCACATCGAATGGGATGACCATCTACTGGAAAAAGATCAAGGGTCATTCCAAAGTAGAGGGACCAGACAAAACTGGAAATGACTTAGCTGATCAGCTGGCCAAAACCGGGGCCATCCAAGGGGATCTAATCGAAATAGAGTCCCTATTGGGGGAAATCCAGGTCACTGCTATCACTAGGTCCCAGACAAATGCTCACAATGATCTTTCAACTGCACAATGGAGTAAGGAGACCCCTGATGCTGATTTGATTACAGCTCAGAAGGGGGATCCAATAATTGGTAAGTTTTACCAACACATTGAGGACCCTGAGAACTTTCCGCTGACGGATACCGATTACATTGGGAAAGAAGACCTAAGAATGTTGATGAAATGTCCAAAAAGGTTCTGAATCCAAGACGGTTTGTTGGTAAGGAAATCTTAAGCTGGCCATGATCAGTGGGTGGTCACTACCTCATTCCGAAGCCTGATGTTAAGTCACGCCCATGATGCAGCCACCGCCGGTCATAGGGGGTTTCACACAACACTGGAAATCTTAAGAGAGGTTGCATACTGGCCACACATGGGGCAGGACCTCGACCAATACTTGAAGGGGTGTCTTGTGTGTGCACGATTTCAGCCATCATCCCTCACACACCGTGCGCCTCTCCAAAAGAGGGGGATGACACTGCCATGGTCAGATTTGCAAATCGACTTTGTAGGCCCTGTGATTCGCTCGACTAGAGGAAACAAGTACATGTTAACCGTTACATGCTTGTTTACCAAGTGGGTGGAATGTCTCCCGGCCCCAAATTGCAAGGCAGAAACAGCAGCTGCCCTGATGATTAACCACATCTTTTCCCGTTTTGGTCTACCTCAAAGGATTGAGTCAGACAGAGGTAGCCACTTCACCAGTGAAGTAATGACAAAGATGTGGGAGATACTGGGCGTTAAAAGGAAGCTACACATTGCTTACAGGCCAGCTTCTTCTGGAGCAGTGGAGAGATATAACCGAACCATTGTGAGCATCTTAAAAAAGTTTGTGGCAGATTCTGGGCCAAGTTGGGATATCCAATTACCTCTGGTCCTAATGGCCATCAGATTTACCCCTTCATCTGCAACCAAAATGTCACCATTTGAGTTGATGACTGGACGCAAGATGGTGCTTCCCCAGCATTTGCTCTACAGAACCCAAGAGCAAACGTTGATAAATGCCTCCACAACTCATGAGTATGTGGAGAATTTAAGGAAACACCTTTAGCATGCTTTTGCCTATGCTCAGTGGAATCTAGAAAGATCAGCCGAGAGCATGAAGACCCACTATGATTTAAAAACTACCCGAAAGGAATATAAGGTGGGTGATCGGGTCTATCTATACAATTTCCAAAGGAACCAGGCCAAACAGCGGAAATTCTTGCCTACATGGAAGGGACCGTTTGAAATTATAGACAAAATCTCCCCTGTTGCATACAAGATCCGCATCCCCAAAGGCAGTTTGGCGGAAGCGGAAGACAAGTGGGTACATATAAATCAGCTAAAGTGTTGCCATCCCAGGCACACGCTGCAGCAACTGGAGGAGTCCTCTGCAATACCAGAGGGGGCCGCTCCAGAGTAAGTCAGTTCAAACTCTAAAATATTCCACATATCAAAAATATAGTAATGTAATGCAAATGTGCCCTGTTTTATATTGTTTTTAAAATCAGACTGCAAAATGCATTTGGATGTATAAAATGTACATGTTCGCCACACCATTAATAGTGGTGAAGAAATGTCTACGAATAGGTATTGCCGCTTTGCTTTATCATCCTAGGAGAGATGAAACCATGGAGACTGATCAAGGAGGACGACCGGGAACCGGGAGCAGAGACCCGAGGGGCCCGGGGGTACCGCCCAATCCTCCCATCAGGACCAGCAAGGAGAACTGATTGATCGACTGGAGGGAGGAAAAGATGCTGAACTGTGCCATCCATGGAATTGGAAGAAGAGGAGGCGAACATCCCAGATCTTGCGAGTTCCATCAGCGAAAGGACAGAATGGCCATCGCAAGAGGGGGGGCTTGTGGGATGTTTTTACCCATGCATCCAAGCCCTACCATAAAACTGTGCAGTACCGGCATGGAAAACATCATGATGGCCAGAACTCCCCAGAGAGTGCACAGGGAAAACATGAAAAATAGGCTGCCACCCATTTTTGCCTATGTTGTGAGCACAGGAGGGCACTGCCTAAAACCACCATTGGGCTACACATACAGTAGCCTGAAACCATTGGGAATGGCAATGCTGATTGCCAAAAAGCAACTCAGAACTGTGGGGAATTCATTTTCTTAATCCCAAAAATGGTTGCATTACCAGTACTCACCACTATCAGAAAGCCGGCGTTTTAAAACCACCAGACTTTTGTGTAAAACTGAACAAATTAAACAAAACCAGACCAAGGAAAGACTTGCTAAGAGGTGGATAGAATGTAAAACTATATTCTGAAATGACTTGAAGGAAGTAATTATTTAATGTAGAGGTAAAAATTGTCAGTTTGATTTGAATGTAGAAAACTGGGAACAAAAAGTGACATTTAGCTGAAACCTGGCTTAATGAAACTGAATCCTGCCTGACAACTACCCCCGACAGGAGTTGAAACTGGATCAACAGCCACTCTGCCCAGGCCTAGCTGCATCCTGCGGCCCATTGCCAAAAGGAGTTGACACCTCCTTGATTAGATTAGGGGTGGATCACCTGGGAACTGGAAGGGACAGAACAATGCAACTTCCTTGACTCAGGCAAATGTTATATTGGGGGCGTCGTAAAATAGCTTCCTCTTGGGAGAAACTGGGGGGCAGCTGTGCCTCTGTGAACAAGCTGGCTTGGGGGAAGTGGATAAACCAGTTATTCCACCCTGTGATGTGGGAAGCCACACCCCTTTTTCACCAGAGCATAATTTTAAAAAGATAGATAACTCATAGTGCGGACTTGTCAGAATTATATAAGTAATATCATTATTTTTGTGATTTTTCTGTGAACATTTTAAGAGGCGTTAGGACCCTGTGGTGTATTCTGGGGGGTTGCTAGCGGAAAATAGGGTCTCACTCCAAATGTATGCATGTTAAAAATCTGACACTTTATCATCTGTAACCCATATCCCTGGTGCACATTTGTGTAAAATCTGGAAAGGTTTAGAGGTCGTTATCTGGATGAAAAGGGGAGAATTCTGTCATCAGTGGACACGACATCGTACAAAGACAGGGATCGGATGGTTTGGTGCTACAGAAAATATGTTAACTGGACCTATAATATTAGAAAAATGGTACATAGATAAATATGTATTTGGGTCAGAAATAGATTTGTGTGCAATCTGACAAGGGGAGGTTCCTCTGACCATAAAACCTACAGCATCACTCTGACTCACATTTCCTTCCCCCAATCAAGGGAGAGAGGAGGAATTGGCCAATGATAAGTGAGAGGGGCAGGTTTAGTTATGACCAACGCACACACCCACTTTCCAAAACACATAAAAAGAGACTGCTGGGACAGGTAGAGACATTCAATTCCATTTGCTGCGGAGCATGCTGACCGACGACTTCACATCCAGAGATCCAGACTTCATATCCATCAATCTCCAGAACCTGTAGCAGAAATTAACTCCAGAATTTGTATCAGAGAGGCCTGAATCCACCAGCTGAATCCTCTTCAGCAGGCCTCAAAACTAACCAAACTATTCAACAGCTGGGCGAGCTGTTTGAAGTTTTGCCGAGAATTTTTGCAAGAACCTGTAGCAGTACCCAGAAAGCAGTGTTACATCCAGAATCCAGAGAGGCTAGACCAGCAGAGCAGAGCTGACCCAGATCGCTGTGAGCAGAACCGGTGCCTGATTGACCCACCGAGCAGCCAGAACCACAGCCGGACGTGTTGACCAGGTCCGTGACGAGGCCTAGTTCAAATTTATATATTGTAAGTACCTAGCAGAACTGTGCAAAATAATCTAATCCAAACTATTTTAACCTAAGTAGAACTGCCTCCTAGAAATCGTGTCATCTGTCATTTTTAAAGCTGCACAACTGTCACCTGTCAATTCTGCAGCTGCAAGCTGTCACCTGTCATTTTGAGTTTACTTTAAATCCGAAAAACTACCTTTATTTAATCGTCCGTATCTCTGGAACCGTTTGGGCTAGGAACGAAATTTAGAATCTAGGCTTTCCAACGAACCTAGAACCGACTTCCTACTCCCTATACTTATCCCGTAATCGAAAACCGAAATTTACTGCGATTTGCGATTTGGCCTGATTTCTTCATCTGTAGAAATCAGCAGCTTTTTGCTTCTGTTTGCTAAAATTCGTTTGCAATCTGCTAATCATTCATAGAGTATTGTTAAAGTGAGCCTGAACTAATATAAAGTAGCCATCACCTACCCTGAACCTCTAGAGGGAATTCAAAGCAATTTTAGCACCTTTTCCCATCCATTGCCATCACATGTAAAAAGCATTTTGGGCCTGTGTTTCAAACTCCTACCTGTTTCCTCTAAGCTTGCTGGGGGGATCTGAATTTCGTATTGTATTTAATTGCATTCCTGAGAACTGTGTGCTGCTCTTTCCATCTCCTTCCATTTCTTACATTGCATAGGGGGGAGGAATTGCCAGAGAAAAAGTGATTATCTTATCTTTTGCTAAAATCATATCAAGTATTTCTGTACTGCATTTTATTCCTCATTGCATTTCCTTGAAACCATAAAGCATTTTCAGCTACCTCATCCTCTATACTACTCCTAAGTAATCAAGTGTACCACTGTAACATTACCCATTGTGGATCCACATCATATGTCTCAGTGTACTATCAGATATTAATATATTATAAAAGTGTGATAGATATATATTGTTGAATTGTCGAAATAAACCTTTTAATTTGTAAAACAAACCTACTTCTTGGCTCAGTAGGGTCAGGGGGATTCTAAGAGGGGGGTGTTATACAAGGGTTGTCATCCAGAGTACTGAACTGGATATAAAAATACATCAATAAGGGTTTTCCTCAGCATCCCAGACTAGGCATTGACTTAGCTGTAGTGTTGATTGAATATCGCTTACACACCCTCAGGGTCTTGATCCAAAGCCGATGGCCGTGCCCTGGCCACCTGAGAGAGAGATTCCAGGGCACTAGCAAGTGAGACACCCTTTGGTTTCTCACAGTACTGTGAAGCCTACACATTAGCAAACTGTGCAAGCAGAAAATATAATTCAAAACCAGGTTGCAATACTTGATGGATCTACGTGATCTCCGACAATTCACTTTGCCACAATGGATATTTCTTTCTTTGCCTGTCAAAAATTGGGAGCATCCAGAAGTGAGTGTGTTAACTGTGCTGCTAGCAAGATCTTTCATAGGCTGTATTTCTAGGGCCCAGATTTATCACTGTACTTGGTTTCCAGGGTGTTTACCTATTGGCTTTCTGACTCGGCAAGAGGTAGTTGCAGAGCAATCCAGGCAAAGCCTTGAGAAGTAGTGCACTGGTAATTCCCTAAGGATGTCTGTGCATTGGGAACTAACCATGCTCACAGCCATCCTTTGCTTGAGGCACAGCCCCTCCTCATCTAAAAGTCTGCTAAGGCTCTCCTCCTAGGGGACTGGAAACATCTTCTGAAAGGAAAAGTGCAAGGCTGCCTTCGTAGCATCTGCCATTTTATCCTCACATCCAGTTTGTGGACTTCATGATTTGGATGTGAGGGTCCATAACCATTATCAGTACATATACTCCCTAATATTAGGGCAAGCATACTGAAAATGTAAATGAGCACCGAGCCCTGTGTGCACTATGTACTTAGTGATTGAAAGACGCAGCCGCTTTATTACAGACATAGGTGTCAACTATAAAGGTCTGTAGTCATTCCTATGTTCCCGAAATACTGTTTTACTTCATGCAACACGCACAAGGTCCCACATTTGCACTATTTGCCCAACCCATTTTCCCATAGAGGTCATTCCTATCTTCCTTAAATGCTGTTTCACTTCATGCAACACAGCCAGGACCCTTCATTGGCACTATTGCCCCACCTCCTTTCCCATACAGGTCATTCCTATGCTCCCAAAATTCTGTTTCACTTAATGCAACACAGCCAGGACCCTTCATTGGCACTATTGACCCCACCTCTTTTCTCATAAAGGTCCTTCCTATGTTCCCAAAATGCTGTTTTACTTCATGCAACACAGCCAGGAACCTTCATTGGCACTGTTTGCCCCATCCTCTTTCCCATAAAAGTAGTTTAAATGAGTACAATGGGATTGCAATGTATGGCCCATCCTATAAGGATGACCTTCTATCAGAAAATAATTTAAATTGCTAGGGTTGGATAATGTGTTTACTCAGTTAGAGAAATGCAAAATTGGTATTAAGACTTCATTATATACTGGAAGTGAGCATTAGGATTTAACTTTGGGAAACTGTAAAACGAACCAAATTACAATGGTCATATAACTAAACAATTGCCTTTCTTGATAGATTTTAATGAGAATACACAACCATTAGTACCTCAACATTCCTTTCCTTCTTGGAAAGAGTCATACTCAGATTAACACCAATGATCTGTTTCAGTATGAACACCAAGACAATGTTGAATCGTGAGTGCTAGACACTGATTTAGTAGTAGTGCCATGCATATGTTAAAGTATACACAGATCCTAATAATTAACACAACAAAGAAAATAGGGAACATTTTAGACTTTACAGTCTGGTACTCTGGGTTCTTGCTGGGGCAGTTAGAACCCCAGATCCCCCCAGAGAACATATTCTCACCTCTCTCACCTTCCCTGTATGTACAATGCACCTTAAGTGTGATGGTGACATCCATGCAGGGCACATATGATGACAATAGATGTTTCCAAATACTAGACGGGTTCCATCCTTTGGAATACCTCTGTCGGTGCTGCACGCATTCTTCTTTTAATGATAAAATAATTCAGCACCCTCCCTTCAAGATATTTGTGTGTTTTGTTCTGTTCAGGCTGCTGTCAGCAACAGCTTGAGTTGCGCTCTAGCAAACCCCACAACGTGATTCTGACGCACATATATGTATATATACAGGGAAAAGGTGCCTTGCTGATACTGTTCATATTAGTGTTCAGTTTCAAAAATGCATAAAAAAATGACACGTGCACACGTGATGTATGATAACAAAAACACAGCGCTCGGCTGTAAGTTTATTTAAACATGTGAAAATAACAGTCCACAATAAGAGAACTGCAATTGAATTCCATGGCTAATGCAAAATGCTACCCATAGGTAGCAAGAAAAATCACCAAGCATTCCACCCATGACTTGGGCTTCTTCAGGCTTGTTGTGTCAGTATTGTGTTGCTTGCATGAATAAAGATATGGATAATTTGAATTCCTATTCACTGAAGTTTTGTAAAAAAATGCTAATGAAAAAAGACTAACAGTCTTCTATAGAATCACCATCTTGGACTAGTGTCTCATCGCTAAGGTAAATACTCAAACACTCAATGCAAATGCAGGATCACCAACTAAAGATAAAGGCATGTTAAAGAGGAGTCAATTCATCAACAAATGTTGAAAGTCGAAATAGGAAGTCCTATGCATCCTGTAATGAACAAGAAGACAATGAGCCTCATTACAATAGTGGCGGCCATGGTATGAACGGTGCCAGTAAGGCTCCGGCACCGTTCACACCAGGCCGCCGCATTACGAGTTCTGCTCGTGGGTTCCTGACAGCCTGCGGCACCCGTTATCAACGGTGCCGGTGCAACCATGCTCCCCACCCGCAGGATGGGGATCGGGAGCCCGGCATTACTGCCTCCCGCGAATGGGCAATTACCGGCCCTTTCATCTCGTAATGGGCCGGTTATTGCCCAATCGCGGGAAGCTTTGCTGGTAGCGAGCATGGCGGTAGCCGTGCCTACCATATAGACACGGCTACCACCATGCTCGTAATGAGGCCCAATGTCCTGCATCGGTAAGTAACTTTTCAGCAAATAATGTGCTACTGCCCTAATTAACAAAAATATAAAACATGTAAAGCGTCGATGGATAACGGTGTCGCTGTGCTGTCACTCCATACCACAAATGCTATTATGGGTAATATGAGGAACAAAATGCATAGCAACAAAGCCACGACTAGTGAAGACAATATAAAGTGCAAGTGCAAAATAGTGGTGTAGACCTAACACATCTACCAATAAGAACTCTCTTATTCCTCCAAAGTGTCTCAAGTACAGTACACCAATATAACATGGAGCCAATATGACATGGAGGGGAAAATGTAAAGATATGAAACAGTGACTACTGGTTCCAATCAATATAAGTGTTTGAACAAATAGATGTAACACAGATACTATGTAACACTGCTCGTCACCCAAATTCATATCATACAGATGTCACTGTATATGACTATTCTACTATAAAATTCAATACACGAAAATCCAGGTATAACATTTTTCTATAAAAACAGAAAAATAGAAACAATATATGTGTAGCAATTGTGTCTAACATGTAATAAAAGCATCACACTCGTGTAGAATCCTATTAACATTCATAAGTATAATTAATCATTCAGTAGTAAACAATTCATTCAAAAAAATCCTTCATCAAATGTATCTAGAGAGACAAAATACATATGGCAATGCATCATCAGAAAATTAATCAAAAAGTGTGAAAAATTACAAAAATTCATAAAAAGCACCAACAATACCAGTTGTTAAAATCAATCAATGTTGGATTTCTTAAGAATCTAAGTGTTTGTATGCAATTTTGATATTTATGAGAGATTCCATAATGTAGAGGTCTAAATAGTTAACAATTAAGTATTAAGAAATGCATAACGTTCTTCATTCCCATTGAGGCCCGCTGGTCTGAGGGTTTCGAAACGAATAATACATTTTGCCTCTAATTGCCTTAATTTCAGCTGTCTATTCCCACCTCGTAGTTGCTTAGGAACGTGCGCTAGTTCAATTAATCTCATGCCACTTAGATCCTTATTGTGATGTTCAAGGAAGTGCACTGCCGTCGGGTAGTTCAAATCAGTATTTTTAATGGCTCCATAATGCTGAAGTATTCTAAGTTTCAGCGGCCCCATAGTAGAACCTATATATCTTAAGCCACATGTGCATTCTAAAAGGTAAACCACACATTTTGAAATGCAGGTAATCATGTGTTTAAAGGTTCACATCTCACCACAAGGCATGATGATATCTTAGGTTGTTAAGGCAAAATTAGACATTTTACATTTTGTCCAGGTGTAAAAGCCAATTAGTCTATCAATTCCAGTTAACAATCCATTCTGACCAGTGCCCAAAGAATTCTGGTTGGACGCTAATATAGAGGTTAGCGAGGGTGCTTTTGAAAAGGTTAACAAGAGGTAATTGGGCAGAGCCTGTTTAAGGTCTCTGTCCGTCAACAAGACTGCCCATTATTTTTTAAGAATAGATCTAATCTTGTCAGACTGAAGGTTGTAAGTGGTAATCAAGCAAATGTCTTCAGAGTTAGAAGATTTTCTAGGTCTGATAGTTTTATCACACTTCAGTTATTTTCTGTCCTTGGATTTCGCTTTTTCAAAGGCTTTGATAACCTCCCGTGGGGGGTAGCCACTTTAAAGAAACCTCTCATATATATTGGCAGACTCAATGAGAATTTATTTTTTTGAGGAACAGTTTCTGCGAGCTCGCAGAAATTCCCCATAGAGTATTTATTTAATCAAGGGCACTGGATGGTGGCTAGCTGCATGGAGTAAAGAATTGTCACTGGTAGGTTTCCTATAAAGGTCCAATTTGAGTTGATCATTGACAATCCTAAACTTGACATATGAAATCATCAGTTCAGTGGAGCCGTTGGCCATGGTTAATTGCAAATTCAAATCGCTATGATTTAAACAAGATGTCTATTTCATACATTTTTCTTGTGTGCCATTCCATTTCAAAAATAGTTTGTCAATAAATCTATACCGGACAACAACATTTCCTACAAATTCATCAAAGTCTTCAGTCCAGGCTATTGTCTGTTCCCACCACCCCATGTATACATTTGAGTAGGTAGGGGCCATACATGAACCCATAACGGTGCCTCAAATCTGTCTGTATTGCAATTTGTCAAAAATAAAGAAATTGTGCTCCAAACAAAATGTATGCATAGTTAAAAGAATTTCATTTTGTTGGTTAAAACGAATCAAGCATTTCTCCAAAAAATATTCACAAGCTTTTATACCAGCTCCATGTCCAATTGAAATATAAAGGGAGACACCATCTAATGAGACTAAAGTATATGAAGGTTCCCACGGATGTTCAGCACCTTATTCAATAAATCTGAAGTATCTTGAATATAGGAATTTAAGCTTTGGACAAATGGTTGAAAGTGGAAGTCCAAATATTTGGAGGTAGATTCCAGGAGATTCGACATAGAGGACACTATGGGACACCCCGGTGGATTCAGGACGTCCTTGTGTACCTTTGGTAGTAAATATAGAATGGGAGTCACAGCAGAATCTGTTTTCAGGAAATGGTGTTCCTCTTCATCCACCAACTGTTTGGTTGCACATTCTAGTAACATAACATGATATTCCTTCTGGGCATCGACCAACTTCACAGCATCAACTGTAGTGTAGCAGTCTGTGTCACTCAATTCTCTCATGACTTGCGCTGTATAAAGGGTGTTGTCCCAAACGACCACTCCTCCTCCCTTGTCTGCTAGCTGTATGACAATGGAGGTGTCATTCTTTTATGGCAATAATGCGTTTCTCTGTAGGATTGTAAGGTTGCTGGATTGAGAGGAATTTAAAATCTTTGATCACCATTTCTTCAAAAACGTGGTTCTGGCTGTTAATGTTGTTAGGACATAATCTTGATGTGTTCTTCAAGCCCCTTTCCAATGTGAAATTCGTGTGAATACCAAATATGTCAAGAGTGTCTCATTGTCTAGCGGAGAGAGGTTCTTCTGTATGAAAATCATCATTTTCTTCTATATGGGAGAGACAGGCAAGGCTAGTCATATCTTTGACTGCAAGGGGATGTATAGTTCTAGCTTCTTTCTCCACTGCGTGTTTGGAGCCCACTTGCGTGGCATAGAATTTGATCCATTTTAGTTTGCATACAAAATTGTAGAGATCAATTCTAGCATTGATAAAGTTAAAATCTTGGGTTGGGCAAAATGAAAGTCCAAGTCGTAATACCGATTCCTCAGAAGGGAGAATCTTTCTGGAGAGATGTTGTACATTTTCATGGTCAGTTGTTCACCCTTCATTCTTGATTCTTCTATTTCTGACCTCTTCCTGAACGGGTTGCGCAAAATGTATTTGCTCTGAGATCGTTTTCCCCTCCTTGTTTTGATGCGTCGCCCCTGCCGCCTCTTCCTCTTGTTTTGGATAGTGGTCTGCCTCTCCCTATCTGCCCTGTTTTGCTGTCCATGTGCAGCAACTTGAACACCTCTTAAAAATTCAAATGGATTGGTCGTTTTTCCAGGTCTACCAATTCCACTTTGTAACTACTTAATCTGGGGGATTGGTGGAGCTGCTCGTATTTTGATTTGCTCATCAAATCTTTTAGAAAAAGTGTAGATTCTCCCATTTTCGTAATCAAGTTTGTCTCTTTTAAACTTCATTTATTTAGGTGATGTAATTTCCATTTAGAATTTCTCAGGTTTTCCTCTAGGTGAGTTATTCTTCTCTTACATTCATCTCCATCCGCCGAGGAAAAAAGTTGTTCTTCCATCACCTCGATATCTTCAATTAATTTGGCCCTGTCTAGTTTTGCAAGGAGCAAGTATTAGTGTGTTCTATCCATACTTTAATAAACAAAGGATCTATTTCTACATGTGTAGGGATCCTAAGAATGCGTAGACCTCTTGGAATTCTTTTTTCCTCCAAATAGGTTTGTACTTACACCACTTGGATATTTCACTATTTTTCGTCTTTCCAATTCATCAATTCTTTGCTGAATTGTCATGCCTTCTGATACTGTAGTTTCCTTGGTGGATTCACCGTTGCTACTGTCTGTTTTACAAAGAATCCTGGCCGCCGCCATGCGTTTTGCCACCATACCTTCACAGTGGGCAGATGTAATAAACTACCACACTAGTCTCCCAATGTGTAATAAACAAACCACACAGGAATCATGTCTGACTCCATCAGTGAAGACTAGGAGAAAATGACCTGTGTTACACGTACATTCACATTAGTAACAATTTGAGGAGAATGATATTGAAAAACTGGCACATAATACAAACACCAAACTTCGCACTGGTCAAAACCAAGATTTGCTTTCAAAAGACAAAAATACTTGAAAGACACCCCCTGATACATATCAGGACAGACACAACACAGGTCCTGGGAATACAAACACACTATTGGGGCTCCCTCCGGTAGTGGGCCACTTTAGATGTGTCAGATGTTCAGTCTGCCCCTTAACAAAGGACATGAAAACTGTGGAGTTAAAGGGACACATTTGAGTTCTAAAAACCTTCACAAATTGCCTCACATAAGAAATGAAATGAAATGATATTTTATTTATATCGTGCTCGTACTCAAGTGTTTCAGGGCCTGACCAGGCAAAAAGGGAGGGGAACAAGGGAGAAAAACCAGAAAATCGGCGATCTTACTAGGCCCAGTGACATTTAAGAAAGTGCAAGTGCATGGAAAAGGGTGAAAAGTGCATGGAAAGGGGCGGGGTGAAAAGTGCAAGGCTTAAGAGATGGAACATAAATAAATATGAAATAGAATAAATACTAAATAAGGGCGATAAACCCTGGTAGTGCAGCCAGCAAGTGGCCGGTGGAAGTTAGTCAGAAAGGTATATCTGATAAGTGCAGAAGAAAAGTGGGAGGGGGACTGTATGGGTACAGATACAGAACCCTAGTGCAGATGGTGGCCTGGAGGCAGTGCAGGAGGGTGGCAGGGTGAGCAGGTACCTGGGCCCGAAAGAACAGAGGGTGGCCAGGTGCACAATGCCAAGAGAGGAAACAGATCAACAGGGTAGAAGGGGGGCAAAGGCAAAGAGGAAGGTCTTGAGAAGTTTACAGAACCAAAGATGTTTTTCCTCAAGTTTCAAGGTGGCCTGGAGGCTGTTCCAAAGGGAGGCACCGGCCGAAGACAGAGATCTACCCCCAGCTCATTTTTTTGCAAAACGACTAACCGGCCAAGCGAGGCCAGCCAGAGAGTGAGAGGAAAGGATGGAGATGGTGAACCAATAAGGAGGATCTCAGTCTTGTTGCCATTTAGACATGGATCATTGGCGGCACACCAATTTTGAATGGTGATTAGACAATCAGAGATGAGGGAAGGAGAGGAGGAGGCTGAAGGAAGCCTGAAAATGAGTTGGGTGTCATCAGCATAGCACTGGAAAGTTGAGCAGAACATTGAGATGCAGTAAGCAAGAGTTGCCAGGTATTGGTTGAAAAGCCAGGGCGAGAGGATAGGCCCCTGCGGGACACCACATGTGGAGAGGGAGATAGAAGATAGAAAGGACCCAAGTTGTACCTGGGAGGGTCGATCAGAGAGAAAAGAGGTCAGCCAGGCCAGAGCCTGATCAGTGATAGCCAGGTTGTCACGAAGCCGATTGAGCAGGGTGGTATGGTTCACCGCGTCGACCGCAGAGGAGAGCTCAAGTAGGATGAGGACAGAGGGATGTTAGAATCGAGGACTATTAATGCCATTAAATGCCCTTGTAACCTGCTTTACATCAGAAAGACTAAAAGACAAGTGACGCAAAGAATCTGTGAACATCAGTCCTGTGTAAAAAATATAGTAGACAACAAACCCTTGGTTGCACATTTTTCTAAGCAAAAACATAAACCCTCAGACATATTTTGGATTGTAATACAAACCATTGCAGTCCCTAATCAAGGGGGAGACCGTGATTTAATGTTGAAGAAAGCAGAACGACAATGGATTTATAAACTTGATGCTGTCCACCACAGTTTAAACACATATATAGAGTGGGGACAAGTTAGGAATTACCATCAGAACACTGCATTAAGAAACCCATTCTTGGGTTTCGCATGGGACACGCCACTAACGTTGCGCAACATTGAAAAGATCTGCACACATTCCTTTTCCCCGCTTATTACAAATCCCTTTGACTGTTCCACCATAGCCATATTACTTATATGCCACAATAAATGGATACTGACCCACATGTATACAATCTATTCACACTGATCCAAGATGGCGGCAATATAAATAATCTAAACACTAAGCCTGTTGTGTTGTGGTCACGTGGTCTGCCACGTGTCCTCACAGCATAGCGCATACTGACGCAGTAAGTCGAGGTCATATAAACAAAGAATCTTTTCCACCCACCCGCAATTGTGGTTTTTGGCAGCAGCCAAATAGTAGAAAGATATGCCAATCCACGGGCGTGGTAGGTAAGAGATTTGCCCATTTGGAACCAAGTCCGGGTTAGCGAGAAATGCACGAGATTGATTTACAATTAATGACATGCTTTACAGTTGAATACATCCGCATGTTGGGTGTTGCTGTATTTCAGCGACACACGGTGCCCTTTAGCATCTCTCCATGGAATTAGAAATGTTGTCCTGCTTAACGTTGGAGACGGTATGACACATGAGTCATTTGGCCCTTATGGATCAACAAGTAATAAGCAAAACAGTAATTGGATACTAGGTTAATGGAATCTTCTGTATTCTTTTGTAGGCGAATGCTCTAACATACTGCATACTCACCTCTTGAAGCATCTTCATTAACAGGAGAGTATTAAAAAGAGAATAAGAAGAAAAATATAAGGTCAGTAATAGACAGCATTATTGAATATTCCTTGAGAAATCAGATACGCAATGAATAGTAATAATAATACTCTGCCTATTCCCTCAGTGAAGGGAACTAAGGTTAGTGTGTGTCACTCATAGAAGTAATACCAAAAAACTAAGCACCTTGTTGCATGATATTAACAGTTTTAATGTTCGTTTGTATTGCAGTGCTGGTGTATAAAGCATTTAAATGCATTCGTAGACTAAGCCATCGAATCACTATAGCTCTGTCCTGAAGAAGACCCAACAAAACAGTAAAAAAGCGTTAGGGATAACGCAATAAGACATAGGGGCCGAAACAAATGTCGACTTTTTCCAGGCTAGTATGAACAGCATGTGCACTGGTTGTCCAGCATCCCGGTGGAGATTAAACACAGGGACAGATCTTTATGAGGCCCTTCACTGTGATTTAGATAAGGATGGACATACATGGTTGACCATCAGTAAAAGTTGTATGTGCTAAAGAGAATTTAAGTCACATACCATGCTAACCCCACAGTAGTTCAACTCATGGATACTAAAGTGTATAATTGTGTTTAATGTTATTGAAGCATGTTATGTTTATGTTTTTTATAAAAAATTATCTTAATAAATGGAAATATGTACAATAAGAAGTGTGCTCGGATGAATATAATACTGAAATAGAATATGGTATTGAATAGTGTCACTCTCTAACCCACTCATGGGACTATAAGGGGGGGGGGGTAACCAGTTTTCCTTTTATGCTGCATAATGTGTGTTACCTTCCCTCACTTAAACTTGTCATCCGCCAACAAAAAATTGGGAAACACCCATGTATATACTTCAATAGTTTGGAGACAGAACTAAAATATAAAACAGAAATGCTTTTTTAAACAAGCAGCAAACAGCATTCAGATGCCTTCACTCTGAAGCAGCAAACTGCTCATGTTTGTTTGTTTGTTTGTTTATTTATTTGATAATGTGCTCCGAACCCTTGGGTAACTGGGCGCAGCAGAGGCTTAGTTACAGCAGATACAATAAGTACAACATAAACAAGGACCTTAGTCACTGCATGTGGGTTACAGAGGTGCAAGGGTGCTAGAGGTCACAAATTATGGACACATAGTGCATGCAAGGGGACTTAGTGGCTAGTTTACAATATGTACAGTGGATACAATAATTCTATTGTGAGGCAGGGATAAGAGTGTTAAAGAATGTTGTTTACCGTGGGACGGAGATAGATCTGGTGTGGCTCAGGTGCCTATTTACTTTATTTAAATTTTTACAAAAAGCAAAATATTGAAACATTGCATGGGTTTCAAAATTAATTCAATTTTCAAAGTATCCAGAACACATTTTACCTAAATGATCACATATTATATCACGAGCAACTCAATTATAAGCAATACATTCTGATATCCACACTAAACTCAACTACAATAGGATAATAAGATATAATACAGAAACTATACAGACATAACAGGACAAATCACAAGACAAGCACACACCCCTATACACATATACCACCCACTAGACTAACGTGCATGTATTCAATCATAAGATGCTCTATTTTACACTCATCCATACATATCATTAAAGGGTCCCCATAATTCCAGATAAGTCTCCTCCCGGTTCTGTTTTATCAGCATATAGTTTTCATAGTTTAAAGGAGCTTGCATGTCTGATACCAAACCCCCCGCAAGTGGTTTCTTCCTTGTTTTCCACACTCCCAGGATTTGTTTGGTTGCGACAAGCAGTGCTTTATCAATCCAGCATGATGACTCACATGCTATATCACATCTACCCTTGGATGAAAGCAGGACCACAGATGACGAGGTCCTTGGGAATGTCACACCCCGGATTGTATCCAACCTATTAAGCACATCCTCCCAGAAGTCCACAACTCTAGGGCAATTCCACAACATGGAACATCACAATGCATACTCCGCGGGTCCTTTGCCAGCCCTCAAGACAGGGCACATCCGACCCCCACCACACACGGCCCCACACCCGCTCCTGCTTCACGACCACATCAGGAACAGACTCCCACGTGACTTAAACTCCCAGGCCCTTCCGTAGCCCCACACTCACCTGGGCTTGACCACTCACCACCCTCCCTCATTGCTGTGACACAACCTATTCCCTATTCGCACCTGTCACACAACCCAATCAGGTTGCCAACATGCACCGGCACAGTAACCAAACCCGGCCCCCTTCTCTCACCACAACCCAACCACCACTTCTTTCGCATATCCATGACACAACCGTATCCTGGTTCTCCCCTGCATACTAAACCGTATGCCCTTTCCACTTCCAGATTGGCTATCCAGCCCTCTGCCCACTATTATTTGAAGACCAGCACCAGGCACCCCTATCCTACACAGGATCACCTATACTTGCTCTGGTAAGCAACAACACTTAGCCAAGATAGGAATTAGCTTAGACAGACTCTTCTTGCTCTAATACTTTCCTCCTTTATTCCCCACCTTCCCCTCCTCATTCTTCTTTCCTTGGTACCCTGACATCGCGGCATCTGTTGAATGGATATATCTGTTATATAAAATGTTATACTGTATCTGCCTTAAATCTCAATTAACATGTTATTTTAACCTGTAATTGCCCTATCACCACCACCACCATAATTCACACCCCCCACCCAACCATGCTATGTGATCACTAATACTATTTCTACTGCTTAACCAGGTATTATTTTGCGCCGACATGCCTTCACAATTGTCACCTCACCACACCACGCATCACAGCCTTGACAAAGAGCACGGTAAAAATGCGTTTGCTTTTCTGCTTTCACCTGTACCTAGCATATTCACTAGGTCAATTGTTTTATGTACAAAACAACATTAAAAAAACCTTTGCTGACGACAACAAGTCAAGATTTTCTGCCTTTCTATTATGAATCTTTGGAACTAAACACAACTACTGCTACAACATAGGGGTGACACCAACCCACCAGCGCCAGTAACTAACAAGGTTTGTCTAACTACCCAGTCAAAACTTCCCTTGGGAACTTTGGAGTTTCTATTCCTAGACAAACCATGTGCCAGGACGCAGGTCACACTAGAGCAGCTAACTAAACATACCCGTACGCGCAGGGGCCTGCTAAACCTGAAAAACTCCAGCCAACCAAAACTACATTTTTCTTTACCATGAGAAATACCATGATATATTTTTGTTAGGATAGCCTTTCAAGGTCCCCCTTGCTGGTGCAACATTGGTTTTAGTGTGGTACGAGTTTTGACACAGTGTACATGTATAATCTTTGTTTCCCCTCAAATCTCTTTGATCCGGATAATGGACATCATCAATTCTCAGAGGAAGGCCGAGATGAATACTTTGGAGGGGGATTTGAAATGTTTCACCTGTAATCCTTTTCGGTCCATGGCTCTAGATTACTTTTAGGTTGTGCTTAGGTACCTACCCTTAGAAGCCATGGACTTTTCGACAGTTAATAGTTTATCCAGAGTTTTGTCTGTATAACTTCATCTGTCCTTTGGCGTGCCAGTCCACAGCATCACAATTGTGAGTTTGATTTGTACTGGGCCATAATAGATACATACATGTTGGTGACTGTTAATGGGTTGTTTTGCCATTTTAGAAAAGTAGGATGCTGAGTATCCACTCCACTACTTTAGTGCTAATATTAGAAACGGTATATTGTTTGACTAGTCTATTTTCAATGCCCATATATTATCTGTACAAGAGAATAAATATGCGTGAATACTAAATAAGAGAGTGAGAGCATTATTAATGTATTTCTAATTATGAGTATAAATGATACCATATTGCAAGTGATAAGACTATTAAGGGTAGCTATTGATAGCATCTAATGGTCATCGTACACAGAAGGATAATACGCATTGATACACATATTCACCCAGAATGTGGATCCACAACAGAATTGCTGTCCAATAGTAAGCCTGTCAGGTGCTCAGGGGTAGTAGTTTATCTTGCACTAGCGCACAGAGACCCAACTTTCTCCAGAGCATTGCTTCCGGTACAACAATTTTCTCTGCTGCAAAATCTGCTGCAGACCCAGGTTGGCATTAAGAATGCCTTTGGGGTGGAGGTTAGGCTCTGGCATGCAGGGTATGATGTAAATCATGACAGAGCGAAAGCAAGAGGTAACAAAGACATGTTGAACAAGAAAGCACAAAGAGATAGGGAGAGGGTGAGAGAGAGATAAGGTAGAGACAGAGTGAGAGAGAGAGAGTAAGACAGAGAGAGAGAGAGAGAGAAAGAGAATGAGAGAAAGAGAAAGAGAGAAAGAGAGAGAGAGAGAGTGAGAGAGAGAGAGAGAGAGAGAGAGAGAGAGAGAGAGAGAGAGAGAGAGAGAAAGAGAGACAGAGAGAGGAAGAGAAAGAGAAAGAGAGACCTAGGTTGGTAAATGATATGCTGGGTATGGTTAATATAATACAATTTAGCATAGGAATAACTTAGGAAATACAGGTAAGTATATATCAAAATTACTTTTCAGAATATAGTAAGCATACAGTTGTCTCACTGGACTGTGGAACGTTCATATTGTTCACTGAAGCTGAGACTGGACTAGTTGTAAGAAACACAGGGCCTACAAACACATTTACCCCTAAGTCCCTAGCGTTAACTTAAGGGACAAAAGGAAACAGTGGACTAATGTTATGATATTGAGGTAAATTAAGGGTCTGCAGACATGGCCCAAGGTAGCACGGATCCAAAGAATATCACAAGAGGGATTAGGGAACTTTGAGAACTCATTTACCGCAGTCCAACTGAAGAGTTGCACTCAACAAGACCCCAGGCAGGAGATTGCAGAGGTGAGTACTGATGTCACTAACAGTGAAGGAAATGATTTGGTTTTGAATGGAGGTGCAAAGAAGGAAAAGAAACATCTTTTCCAGATGAGTCAGAGGCTCCCCAACAGAACAGTTTGATGAAGAAATGTCTCCAATGACGTTAGAGTGACGGGCCTACAAGGAGAGCCCTTGGAGTAGCTGTGGCAAAATAACTTCTGCTCAGCCGAAGTACAAAGGTGAGTGGCTAAAGCACCTACACAGCTCTCAGACAGCTACAAAACAGGCGTGATCACAATCATAAATGCAAAATAGGAACAGTTAAAAGATATACCTCCTTAGCCTTTTGCAGTAACATGGGCAGAGGGAAGGCTAAACTGTAAAGAGGTGTGTGAACGTGGTTCAGTAGAAACCCAAAACAACAAAACATAACAGTCCAAGGTAAAGGGAATGTCCAATCAAGGATCTATAAACAATTTATAAACTTTACTGAAACACACAATCTGCAAAAATAACTAAACAGAAAAACACTACATAAACCTTCCCCTGAGAAAAGAACACAGAATATGCACAGATAGAAGAGTTGTAGCGCTCTGAGTAACGCATCGGGATGAAAGGCAATAATAACCACAATGTTTGTAAAAAGGATATGTTCTGGTACAAAAACGGATTTAAGGTGACTTAACCATTCCCTATCGCCCAAAGCTGGACAACGTGCAGTTATTAGTCCATAAAATCTTTCTGCTGTTCCACGGCATTGAAACAGGCTTCTTTTTGCTGTGCAAACCAGTTAGGCCAAGTGCAGGTGCAGTGGTTCGTGTAATCCCAAGCGTGGAGCAGGTGTCAAGCTGGTTTGAAGCAGTGGCTCTGATCAGTATGATAATTCGAATAATGCAGCTCAGATGGCTCACAACGAACAGTTCAAAGATCTGGTCTGCTTTGAGTCATGATAACCATTGGTTGGGGTCAGCATGTGACACATAAGCGGTTCAAGACGAGGTCCGGTGATGGTTTGAAACTCTGAGCCTGATGATTCGAGGTGCAGGTCGACGAGGCAGCAACTCGATGTAGAGGCAGTTATAGTAATTTGGTAAACAATGCATTGGGTTGATGAGTGATGCAGTGCTTTCAGTGGTTTGAGACGAGGTCTGGCGCATGGGCGGTTGGTTCGAGCCAGACAGGTGACATGCTCTGCTTGGGAATGCAACAGTGTCAAACCGAGGGTTGCTGCTGTTGGTAGTGATGCTCAACAAAGTGCCAATCGTGAGGCCATCAGAGTCAGTTTGACAGTCCTGGTGACACCGAAGATGCTGGTGATTGGATGCACAGTTCAAGTCGGGCGATTTGATTCAGGGTTCGAAGATTACAATTTGATGGGTCCTGCAGGGTCTTGTCGACGAAAATCAGAAATGCAGATGCCAGCGTTTTGTAGAGCAGTTCAAAAGGTGCGGTTGCAGTGGTGGCTTCTTAGAGCCAAAGCACATGCTTTGCGGGCCCGATGTAGTTGTGAACTGGCTTCGAAAGGTACAGCACAATGGTTGGTAGATTAGCTGAGTGTCAAAGACAGCACCAGGGGATCCTGTTGGTTCGACTGGGTTGAATTACCTCGAATAATGGTTTGAATCAGTCCAATGGCAAAAACACAGGGATCCTTGATGTCTTGACTATCAGGTTACTGTGAGTCCCAATCCAGGGACTCAGGGTAAGATTTAGTATTTGTTCCTTGGCTCCCAAACATGGGGGAGTTTGGCACACAACTGCAGGCATTCTTCAACATATTGAGGTCCTGGGTCCCGTTGCGGCTGGCAGAGAGACAGGTCTTGACCCAGCAGCAGTTCACCCACAATGTGCCCTGGGGATTGTTAGGGGACAGAACTTGCCTCTGCCTTGAACACTCAGTCTTCACCTCCAGCAGAGGACTTTAAAAAGGTATACTCTCCCAACTTGCATCCAATGAACTCTTCCTCAGGTTTTTGTTCACAAGTGAATCAAAGAAGACTGAAGACCCTTTCTTTTAGGGGAAACAGTATACAGGTGATTGGTCAAAAGAAATCCTGCATTAAGGATCCAATCCCAGTCCTTGCAGCAAGGGTGCTTTGCCTTCCGACATCACACCCAAAGTACTTTGTGATACAGGTAGTGGAGGGGATAGGAAGGAAAGATAGAGGCAGAGAGAAACAAGATGGTAGAACCTTCTAACAACTGTTCTGAGCTACCTCTGTCTACACTAAACCCATCGCCTTCCCTTCTCAATAAAATCAAAGGTCCTTTTGGGATGCAGCACCCTGGTGTGAGGCTATTCCTTTTGTAAATGGTCATGCCCTTGGGATCCTGTTCCCAGGACAACTTCCTGTGCAGTGGCTGGGGAGGGTGGTACCTGCCCTCACAAAGGAAAATAATGGGGCAACCCCCAGGGCTACAGTTGATCTGGGAGAACAAAGACAGCCTGGCTGGGGGGAATACACATAATCCTTTCACAGCTGAGCTGGTCTCACAGGGTTGACACGTGTTTGATACCAATTTGACGCGGCTGTTAATAATTATGAGAAATGCCATCTTCCATACCTTAATTTAGGTATGGCTTATATTTGAAGGTTTATATTAAAGTTTAACTTGCCATTAGGACAGTAGACTCATAATTATGGTGTCTTGGAAGAGAGTTGCATACTTTTTTTTAACTTAATTTTTATTGGCATTTGTTAAGAAAACAAGCCATTTCAAAAATAATGATTCAAATAGCTAACCAACATTGCTATAACATTTTTTGACCTCCTACCCCTACCCAGCCCCCCCACATTTTATGCTCCTAAAACCCCATCAAATCACACCCTCTCTTCACCCCCTTGCAACAAAAATCATTCAGTGGTGTTGGTTCCCCTTGACCAGTGTCTCTGAGGTTCCATCCTCATTGTGTCTGTATTTAACCTTTGTCGGCTCCCTCTGGGGCCTCTCCCCTCTCCTCCCGGATTCA
The DNA here is from genome assembly GCF_040938575.1 of Ambystoma mexicanum. Taxonomy (NCBI): domain Eukaryota; kingdom Metazoa; phylum Chordata; class Amphibia; order Caudata; family Ambystomatidae; genus Ambystoma; species Ambystoma mexicanum. Next base: position 1,078,209,328 of record NC_090936.1, on the reverse strand, counting down.
AAAACCACTCATGTGCTTATTTGACCCCCAAGGTTCCCCTCGTCCAGCCCCCACTTGAGCAATAAAGCGCTCCACTCTACTTGGAACTCACTCATCTCATTGTTCACTGCCGCTGTCACCCTCTCCATTACCATCACGTTTTGTACTTTCCCCTCCCAGACTTCTTTTGACGAAGCGTTTCACTTTTCCAACACTTGGCTATAGCCAATCGCCCCGCTCTCAGCATTGCTTCCCACAACTTGGGGAGCCTATATTTTTCCCTCTCCTTTTGCGGGATCCCCAAGAGCATCTGAAATGGGTCCAAGCTCAACTGTAATCCTGTGACCTCTTCCAACCAGCTCAGCACCTCCTTCCAAAACACTTGCATCTTGAGTGGGCGAGAGACTCACGCTGTCCACAACCCCTGGGGCACATGGGCGAGGCTCCCGCAAACATCTTGGACATCCTCAGGGGATCCCGATGCCAGCCCATTAACAGTTGTGTTCTATCGTGGAGGTGAACAGGCCACCGTGGAAGGTGACTTTGTAAATTTGTGACCAGTCCTCCTCCAGGATCTCCTCCCCCACCAATTCTACCAAGTTCCTCTGGAATGTTTGTCTTCCCTGTAGACAAGTCTCATTCATAGCTTTATACAACCTGGACAGGATACCCTTTCTCGTGGTGGACACGTCTATTACCTTTTCCACTGCCGTTAACTACCTTGCCACTGCTCTTCCCCATTTTGGGTCTGTTAATATAACCTTGATGCAGAGATACTCAAACACTGAAATTGCATCCCTCCCCAACACCTCCCGAACGGCTACCAAGACCAGGAAAATCCCATCCTTAAATAATTGTCCCACCTGTTAAAGGTCCATATCTGACCATGTCTGAGAGAGGGCCAGCCCTTGGTGCCCTAGGTCACATGGGTGCCCCCATGAGTCCATAGGTGCCCTTGGATTCATGTCAGATTGACCATAACACTCTCAGAGTGAGGTGGGACCTTAGCCATTCCGGAATGGACTAGACTGGGGACCAAAGATAGTCCCTCCCCTTCTGCGGATGTGGCACCTATTCCTCCAAGTAAGTCCAATAGGTCCTCAGGCCGTCCCTCATGTGCTCGAGCATCACCCTAAATTGGGCTGTCTTGTAATACAGGTTTGTTTGTATGTTTGTTTGTTTATTTATTTATTGTGCGCACCGGACCCTGAGGTAGCAGGGCGCAAGAGACAAGGAGGTTTACAGCTTGGTTACAGACGTTACAAGTTACAAAGCAGGCAAAGAGGACATTTCTTGACTCTGCAAGGTGAGACAAGTACAAGTGCAGATAAGGCGCAGCAATCGAATCTATGACTAGCGTTTACAAAAAAGCAGGTCTTTGCGTGTCAGGTGAAGTAAGAGTGGAGGTGCGAGGGGGAGAGTGCCATTTATATCGCATTCTCTGTGAGCCATTTTATGGTATTCTTTCTGAAGTTGTTGAACGTTTGGTCGGATCAAAGTGCATGAGGTAGGGCGTTCCATAATTGAGCTGCCTTGACTGGGAAGCTGGATCCTCCAATAGCGGATAGTTTAAATCTGGGCACTATGAGGCAGTTGGGGCTGACTGTCCTTGTAAGTCTAGTGGGATTTTTTTGGTTAAAACGTTCTGTAAGGTAGCGGGGGGCTTTGTTATTTAAGCATTTGTGGATGAAGGAGGCAGATTTAAGGTTGATTTTTTCTTGGGTGGAGAGCCATTTGTGTTTACGTCTTATTTATGAGATATGTACTCTTCTAGGGATACTTAGGGCCGCTCTAAGTGCATTATGTTGGAGCACTTGAATTCTACTGATGATTTGTTTAGTTGTCCCTATGTAGAGGGTGTTACAATAGTCCAATCTTGATAAGATGAGGGCTCTGGCTAGGATAAGACAGCTGTCATCTGATAAGAATTGTTTCCCGGCTCGTATTAATTTACAATGTATAGGCCGTGGATGAGGCCAGTGAGTTCACCTGTTTGGTTAAGGATAGTGTTGAATCAAGGTAAAAACCAAGGGTTTTTACTTCTCTAGCGACCTTGATAGTGTTGCCATCGATGATGAAGGTTGAGTAGTTTTGGTTGAGTTTGGAGATGCGGGCTGTGGTGCCCAGGATGATGAGCTCTGTTTTGTCATCGTTCAAGCATAGGCCATGGTTAGCCATCCATGCTTGAACGATGCTATAGACTCTGTTCACCAAAGCCAGATCTTCAACGTAATCCCCAGTAAGTGGTAGGAGAATCTGGGTATCGTCTGCGTAGTTGGTATAGGTGATACCCAGATTGTCGAGATTGTCAAAGAGTGGTTTGGTGAAGATATTATAAAGTGTTGGCGAGACACAGGATCCCTGAGGCACTCCGCAGGTGATGGGTATCGGGTCTGCTGCAGCTGTGGGGGAGAACACCCTCATGGTCCTCTCACTAAGGAATGACTGTATCCAGACTATAGCCTCTCCTGAGAAGTGGGCCGCCGAGTCCAAGTGATTGCATAGTACTCTATGGTCCACCAAATCAAAGGCGGCTGAGAGGTCTAGAAGGAGGAGGAGAGCTAATTTGCCCTCGTCTCTGAGTGAGTCTATTTGGGCCTTTAAGTCAATAAGGGCAGTATCTGTGCCATGTTGCGGTCGGAAACCGGATTGGCGGGTGCCAAGGAGATGGTTCATCTCAAGGAAGTTCTGGATTTGGGTGTACGCTACCTTGTCTAATATTTTTAGTAAGAAAGGCACCGTGGTGATGGGTCTATAATTTGTGGGAATTTTGGGGTCCAATGTTCGTTTTTTCAGAAGGGGGAGTACCCAGGATTCCTTTAGGTTGCGTGGGATGGTGCCCGTAGTGAAGGAGGCATTAAAAAGCTTTGTGATGAAGGGGGCTAGATCTCTAGCCGCGTCCTTGATCAGTTGTGCGGGGCATTGGTCACCTTTGCAGTTAAAAGGTTTAAGAGTCAGAATAGTCTTCTCTACCTCAATCACTGAGACCTTGGAGAAATGGAATTGGGTAGATTCTTTGGGTTTGGGTGTGGGAGTTTTGTCCAAAGGAGGTTGGGTAGGTAATGAGGCTTTCTTTAGTGCAATTTTAGTTTGGAGGTTGGTCACTTTGTTGGTTAGTGCCAGTTGTATGTCTGTACACCAGGTTTTATCTTTAATGGAGTCATCCTGTACAGCGATGGGAGTTTCCAATTCTTTTAGGATGGAGAACAGCTCCTTCATACTGGAGTTGGCTTGGGTGATCCTGTTGTTATAAGTTTCTTGTTTGCCCAGGGTGATATCTTTTTTGTATTGCGAAGAGATGGTTATTAGGTTAGTTTTATTTTCAACGGTAGGATGCCGGTTCCATGCCGTTTCGCATTTTCTCTTCTATAGTCTTAGGTTTTTTAAGTGGGGTGTAAACCAGGAGTTCAGGTGCTTTTTTGGTTTGCTGTTCCTAAGTTTAAGCGGAGCAGCTCTGTCGAGGGCAATGGACATAGCATTGTTGAATTCCTCCACTAGGATGCCTGGGTCGGTATGGTCTGGTAGAGAATTAAGTTTGGGTAGGATGTGGGGCAGAATATTATCCGCTGTGATATTTTTCTTATTTCTGGTTAAAGTGGGTATGGCGGGAGTGGGTGTTAAGGCTTTGGGTCTTTGAGTGTTGAGGGTGAAGGAGATAAGGTGATGGTCTGTCCATATTTGGGGGGCAATGGCTGTTATAGAGGGGTTACAGTTGTGACTGGCAATCCAGTCAAGAGTTCTCCCTTTGGTATGGGTGGGAGTATTCACGATCTGCATGAAACCTAGTTCTGACAGGGTATTGGCTACGGTGGTGGCCTGGTGGTCATTGATATCGTTGTACCCTAGATTGAAGTCTCCTAGCACTAAGGTTTGAGAGGAATTTTTTAGCTTCTCGGAGATAACAGTGGTGATATCTTCATTGAAGGTACTGATGGGGTCTGAGGGTCTATAGATGAGGTAGATATTTAGTGTTTGAGAATTGGCGGTGGGTAGTTTGATAGAAAGAAGCTCACAGGATTTAAGGAAAGGTGTGGAAGTGATTCTCATAGAGAGATTAGATTTCGCGATAATTGCTATTCCTCCACCTTGTGCGTCTGGTCTGTCAGCTCTGAGGATGGTATAATTTTCTGGGACTGCCAGAGTGAGTGCAGGACCTGCTGCCTCATGGAGCCATGATTCAGTAATGGCGATGAAGTCAAGGTCATTTTCCCGTATGACATCTGCTATGTCAGTAGCATGAGCGACTAATGATCTGGCTTTGATCAATGCAGCTTTTAATTCAGGTTCTAGCTGCACTGTGAGAGGCAGGTTGGTCATAGGTTTATTAATGTTAGGGTAGGGTTTGCGTCTGCGAGGGGCGATGGTTTCCAATGGTGGAAGTAGTTTTGGTCGAAGGTGATCCAGGTTGATGTTATATTTAATGATAGGTTCGAATATTTTGGGTAGTCGAGCCCAGAGTCTAAGGTTCCTCTGTGCTGGGTTGCAAGGTTTGGAGATAAATTATATGTGGGCTCCTAGGCCCTCTATGGACAGAGATGTTGGCATGGTCATATAGACGGTGGTGGTGAGTATAAATATCAGGTTGGTGAATGATGCTTGGTGGACTAGGTTAGGCAGGTAGGAGTACATGGTATTACTACTAGTTGAGCTAGGGAAACTGGGCTTAAATGCCGTGGTTGGATACTGGACAGAGTAGGCTAAGAACAGTCATCAAATACTAGGCAGGATGGGCTGAATGCGGCAAAGCATATACTGTGCTAAAAGCAGCAATCAAATACTAGGCTAAAAGCAGCAGTCAAATACTGAATGTGGCAAAGCATATTCTGGGCTAAAAGCAGCAATCAAATACTGGGCTAAAAGCAGCAGTCAAGTACTGAATGCGGCAAAGCATATCCTGGGCTAAAAGCAGCAATCAAATACTGGGCTAAATGCAGTAATCAAATACTAGGCTAAAAGCAGCAGTCAAATACTGGGCTAAGAACAGCAGTCAAGTACTGGCCTAAGAACAGCGATCAAATACTGGGCTAAAGGCAGCAATCAATCAAGTACTGGGCTAAATGCAGCAATCAAATACTGGGCTAAATGCAGTAATCAAATACTAGGCTAAAAGCAGCAATCAAATACTGAATGCGGCAAAGCATATACTGGGCTAAAAGCAGCAATCAAATACTGGGCTAAATGCAGTAATCAAATACTAGGCTAAAAGCAGCAGTCAAATACTGGGCTAAGAACAGCAGTCAAGTGCTGGCCTAAGAACAGCGATCAAATACTGGGCTAAATGCAGCAATCAAATAGTAGGCTAAAGGCAGCAGTCAAGTACTGGGCTACAGCGGCAAACAAATATTGGGCTACAGTGTTTGTAGCACTGTAATTGTAACAGTGGGTTACCGTAGTATTATGCACAGGGCACAGTGGGCATAGATCAGCATAGAGTGGGCATAGATCAGCATACAGTGGGCATAGATCGGCATAGGCAATGACTAAGTAGCACAAGGCACAGTGGGTTGCAGTGACTATTGTACGCAGGGTACGGTGGGCAACATTCAGCATAGGCTTGCCGGTTACCGAAGGCATTGGCTAGGCAAGGGGTAGCTACAAGCTACAAGGTGGGGGCAGGGGCTAATCGGCACGACTGCCGAAGTGCACCAAGTGTTGAGTGGTTGCTTTTTGTTGGTGAGTGAAAGATGGGTCTCAAATGTCAAGTTTTATAGTTTCCCTTCTAAAGGTGCAAGAAAAAGCCCCAAGGCTTACCGTGGTTATGTGAGTCCATCATGGCAGCAGGCAGGGACCTTGCAACAAAGTTCCGGGAGCAGCATCAAGGGAGTAGGCCATGCCGCGCCTTCCATGCGCCGAACAGGGCGCTAAACAGGGCCTTTGTATGGCTTTCGGGCTGGCCGCCGGCGACTCCGACTGCCGGCGGATCTTTCAGATCAAAACGAGATTCAGCCTCGTTATCGTGCCGCTCAGCGCCCGGCATGAGCAAGTCAGGCACAATATGGGGACAGGGTCAGGCAGGTCCTACTCCGTCGAGGCAGCAACTTGCCTTGCAGCACGCTCGGTGCTTGGATCCTCTTCTGGGCTGGGGGGGGCTCCTGCCCTCACCCCTCTATGAGGATGGCTGAAGTGGGGGACCCGAGGCGCTAAACAGGGCCTTTGTATGGCCTTCGGGCTGGCCGCCGGCGACTCCGCCTGCTGGCGGATCTTTCGGATCAAAACGAGGTTCAGCCTCGTTATCGGCCGCTCAGCGCCCGGCATGCGCAAGTCAGGCACAATATGGGGACAGGGTCAGGCAGGCCCTACTCCGTCGTGGCAGCAACTTGCCTTGCAGCACGCTCGGTGCTTGGATCCTCTTCTGGGATGGGGGGGCTCCTGCCCTCACCCCTCTATGAGGATGGCTGAAGTGGGGGACCCGAGGCGCTAAACAGGGCCTTTGTATGGCCTTCGGGCTGGCCGCCGGCGACTCCGCCTGCTGGCGGATCTTTCGGATCAAAACGAGGTTCAGGGAACCCAAACCCCCTCCTTATCCCTTGGGAGTGCCAGAGTCGTCATTTTTACCCTAGGTGCCTCATTTTTCTAGATAAATCTAAGGTGCACTCCTTTTACTTCTAAGAAGAACTTCTCCAGGTGCTGTCTCAGGATAGCCTGGGGAGCACATTCATCTTTATTCAGGTCATCCTGCCATACCAGGTTAGTATGAGGGGGTCCCATCTCTTCAGGTCAGCCATCAGTAGTGCCCAGAAGGGGTCATAATTGGCTGGAACCATCTCCTGCAGGTCCTTAGTCACCTGAATACCCAAATACTATATGCTCTTTTCATCAACCCTCCTGCCTTGGTAGCTTCTTTTCAAATCGAGGAGGGGCACTGCTCAAGTATCAGCATTATACAAGATTTCCCTATGTTATTCTTAAGCCCCAAGAGGCAGACTTATTCTGAGTTCTTTATCATGAGTGCCGGGAGGGAGTGCTCTATGTTGGTAAGGTAAGCAAATATATCGTCTTCAAAGAGCAAGAGTTTGCACTTGATCCCCCCCTCTATGCCCTTGATTTGTCCATTTGTCAGAAATCCAATTGCCATTTGTTCCATCGGCAAGGCAAAAAGTAATGGAGAGAGGGGGCACCCCTGTCTTGTGCCACTTGTTAGCAGGAAAATCTCTGTGAGACTGCCGTTGACACAGACCCTGGCCCTGGGCCTATTGTAAAGTTCTGCCACACATCTCAGGAAGTTTGTCCTCAGCCCCATGCTCTTCAGGACCTTCATCGTAAAGGGCCCTTTGACCCTGTCAAAGGTCATCTCTGAGTCCAGAGACACCAGGCAAATATCCTGGCCCTTCACTTTGGTACCGGGACCAGGTTCATAGTCTTCCAAATGTTGTCCGACCCCTGCCTCCCTCCTATAAAGTCCACTTGATCTCCATGTACTAGTAGCAGTAATACCACCTCTAGTCTCATTCCCAAGACTTTCGCCAGGATCTTTACATAACCATTTAGAAGAGAGAAGGGTCTATATGAAGAACACCTGGTGGGATCCTTCCCCTCCCTAGGGATCACCACAATCATTGTGAGCAACATCGTGAAGGATACGGCCCAGCCTCACAGGCATGCATTGAACACCTTTACTAGTTGCGGGGCTAACACAAACCTGAATAGTTTATAAAACATCACCGAGAAACCATCCTCTCCCGGCGCTGACCCTGTGTTCATCCCCTTGATGGGAAGCTGGACCTCCTCCACAGTGTTTTGGCACTCAAGGTTCTCCAAAATTTTCTTGGGGAGCCCCGGGAGGGGTAAGTCCCCCAAAAATGTGTCTACCTGTGCCTCATCCCTGCCCCATTCCGAGGCGTAGAGGTTACTGTAGTACCTTGCAAATTCGTTTCTGATGCTTCTGGTGTCATAGACAGACCCTCCCTCTGCAGTCTCTATAGCTCCATTGGTTCTCCGCTTCCACTCCTCCCTCAACCTCCATGCAAGAATCTTATCCACCCTGTCACCTCTCTCATGATATATCTGTTTTAGAAACAGGAGGTTTTTTTCTGTTTCCTGAGTCAAAATGGCCTTCAATTTTGTTTTATACGGACAGAGCTCCTTCACTTTCATCAGAGATATATACTTTCCCTCAGTACCCCCATGGCTGTATCTGCACTATTTTCTGATGGAGCAAGCTCTCCTTCTCCCCCTCTCTTTTTTCTTCTTGGAGCCTATCCTTATCAGGACCCACCCAGATGGTTTCCTTAAAGCCCTCCCAGACAAATTGGATCCCCACCTCTCCAGTATCATTGATTCCTATGTGCAGCTCCTGCTGCACTTCCTTATCCTTTAACAGGGAGTCATTGCACCTCCAGCTCCCCCCGGGGCCCGCTGTTCTCCCCATCTCCACTGAGACCCTCACCATATCATGGTCAGACCATGTGATTGTGGAAACCTGGTCCAAAGTCCAAAACTTGTGCCTTCAACGTCGAGTCTACCAGGTCTATGCGTGAGGAGGAGTCAGGTAATGCAGAAAAAAAGGTGTACAGCCTATCACCTTCCAGCGGGGCATGTGAGAGTCACACAGGCCCAAAACCACGTTTACCTGCTTAACAGGTTCCTAGTCTCCCACATTTGCCCTTGCTACTGGTCCCTCCCTCATTCTCTTGCAGTCCCCGACTGGATCTAACACCATGTTAAACTCCCTCCAACCACCAATTGCCCTTTGGCAAACCCAATCAATTTATCCCTGACCCCTCCCAAAATTCACTTTGGCCCACGTTTGGAGCATACACGGAACCCAGCATAAACCTGGAACCATATAACTGTCCTTTGGCAAACACATAACTCCCATTCGGGTCGGCTAAAACTGAATCCACCAAAAAGCCCAGACAGGATGAGATCAAGCCTGCGACTCCTCACCTTTTTTTCACATCAGAAGCCATGATCACTTCCCCACCCCTCCTGGGATCGTAGTTGGGGATACCCAACCTTCGGCCAGTGTGTTTCCTGAACCCACTTCCAATCAAGTCATGCCCTCTTAAATATCTGAAGGACCATTGATCGCTTACTCAGCGAGTTGAGGCTTCGTATGTTTTGAGAGCCAAAGATAATTTCACCAAGCCCAGACATCGTCCCCTTGCCATAGCATAACATAACTACCCCCTCCCCCGAGAGAGTTCCAAGCTGCATGCACACCCTCATGAAAGGACACACTCTGAATGTTACGGAAAACAATCCCCTTTAACTCCCACTTCCCACTCCCCCCCATGGCATCCAACCCTGCCCAGATTCATCACCTCAGACGGGATTAAATCACCAGAGGTCCTCCTAAACTCCGGACCAGTGAAGGAACCCTTATATTGATCGCTGCTCATGGTGTTGTCTTGGAAACCATGATCCTCTTCAAATAGAAAAGTTAAATAAATTAAGTCGTAAAATGTTTGCAGGCCAAGGAAGCCTTGACAGTAAGTAGTCTTTAAGCACATTTTCTTTTACTCTTAGGATCCCTGCCCCGCCATAAGGGTTATTGCCATGTGGTCTCCATCTGCTTCACCTTTTGTGAGGGTGGCAGTGCCATGCTGGTCTTAAGCATGTTGGCGCAGGACAATTGCCACACGTTTTTCTCCCCTCTCCACCCAGGATATGTAGAGGCCACTTGCTGCACCCAGGTGTGCCTGGTGTGCTCAAATGAAAGCTCACCTAGGTCATATTCCTGCACACACCTCCGGTTACTATGTCAAGTCGGTCTCCTGACAGAAGAGCATCAACTAACACAATGCTATTGATTTCATGAGCTTTAAAAGGATGAAACAATTTGCCAGCTCATCCTGGATACAAACATGGGGGATCCTGTGGATTGTACACAGAATGCTGAATCAAAAAACCGTGGGACCTTACAACATACATTATTAAATGATCTATTTGGTGGGTGTTAATACGTACAAAATAGATGAAAAATATGGTTTAGTTAGATGCATTAGAAAAGCAACTCAATGTACAATGCAATGTAATATTACTGAGTTTTGTATAGCACAACTTCTGCCACTTGGGAGCCTGTTGACATTACACAAGAAATGGATGCACGACTTTGAATTCTTCATAACCAAATCTTTGCTCTGGGCAGCCTCCTATGCCATCGTTATTTAGCCCACTTGCACCATAACAGAAAGGGTGCAACCATATTATAATCAGCCTTGGTATTACCACTAGAAGTCTGGTTAAAACTGAAAGTGATTCCAACCCGGCACTTCACCTAAGTCAATGTCTAGCGTGTGATGCACAGCTGAAACCCTTAATTATTTATTTATGTCTATAAGTTCTTTTATTTCTGAATGATGTACCATTGATATCATGCCCCTCTCTTTGAACCCCCCCCCGTCACACTGAACCAGGAAGCAGGCTGGTTTGCAAATTTAAAAATATTTATTTATGTATTTCACAATATATATCACACTATTTTAATGGTTATACAATAAGCATCAATGGGGTGATGTCACACTAACAATTGCTTTAATCTTAAGGAGTAATGATAAGAAAAATAATGCAGCACAGATATAATACTTTTGTGTGGGTTCAATCAAAATGCAATGTGATTACTCTTTCCCCCTGCACACTACTCAATCCCCCCAATATGCAATATAAAGAGATGGAAGGAAAGCAAACAGGATTCAGGAATACAGAATTCAACAAAATAATATCAATCCCAATTTACCCCCAGCAAACACCAGAGAAAAACAGAATTGATTGGCAAACTTGTCAAAAATGGTTTAACGTTGGCTTTGCATGAATGGTAAAAACACTGAAAATGGATTTAATTCACTGAAATTGTTTCAATACTAATGGGAGCAACTTTATATGGTATCAGACAAACACTAGCAATGATTAGAGAGTAACAAGCAAGTAGAAAACTTAATTTTGAGGTTGGGTGCAATGAACAGCTTTTTCACATGGTATAGATTTGAACAAAACGAAAAATGTGCGGCAAACTTTTCTGTGCGTGGTAAGCGCGATTGCAGAAACACTTTAGTTTCTAGCATACACGGTGAAGAAGTTATGAAGGTTTTCGTGGAGGTGGTTTTTTTTCAGAAAGAGGCAAAATTGCAAAAGAAGGATGCGCTTTTAAAATACAAACAGGATTTCTTACACTAGGGATGGACTATGAAGAAACAAACTACACGACAGCACAGCCACCAGCCCAGGATATCTCTGGTTGGTTTCGCCTGCCGAGACTCTCGCTTTTCTTCAGAAAATATATATATCAGCGCAAAGATGATTTTAACACTACTATTACAAAAGGACTATAGGATAAGAGAAAGAGTTCAGGCAAGACAAAAATAATTTCTAACAATGCAGTTCTGGATATAAGAGAGGATGGGTTTGGATATGGATGACTTATGGACAATACATATGCTAGTGACAGTCCTAAACTAAGAATACTCACTACCAATGTTTGGACAGAACCGTCAGGGATTCAAGTCAGTCAAGATTTCTGGACAGGAATTCTGCTGGACACACCGGACTGGATTCAAGGCGCTCTGGTCTGCACTCAGCAAGGCACTCTGGACACCGCAGGGTGGGACTGGACTGGATCTCACGGGCTCTGGTTCTGGTTCACAGCTATCTGGTCACAGCACGGTTCTACTGGGTTGGATTTTTGAATTATGGCAATCATTCTTAGCAGGAAAGCAGCTACAGCACAGCCAGGCTGTTCTTTGGTTCCCCTTAGAGGTCTGGGGTAAATTCTGGTTTCTGGTTTTTAAAGGCCAAGCTGAGAATGGTTCAGCTTTGGAAATGGGCCTTTCTGCTTTCAAAGTTTCTGGAGTCTGGAGTCTGGAATATGGATTTCTCTTGCAAAGTGCTCCGCCAGCAATCGGTTGGTGGGTGAATGTGTGCATCTTTGTGAGCCCTCAGCTGTCTCTATTTATGTGTTTCTTAAAGGGGTGGCCATGCTGAATTATCCTGTTGCACCCCCTAGGTATTCCATTGGCTAGGGTCTTTCCTCTCCCTTGATTGGAGAAGAAAACACAGTGTCATCATGACGATGTGGTTTAAGATGCAGGAGAAACCTCCCCTTTGTTTTTGCACATGAAATCTACTTTTCATATAATACCTATTTATAATTTTACAAACTTGATAGCAATAGCATATCTATATCACATGTTTTGTGGAGCAAGTATTCATCCGAGCCCCGGTTGCTGTGAGAGCTTGGGCCTGGATTTGGCAGCTTTTCGCACTTTTGGTCCGGGACCCAATGTCTGATTTGTCCACAATTTTAGACATATGTGCGCATGATATCTGGGCATAATCAAATGAAGTTTCATGCTTCTGACATCAATACAATTGCTACAAAACCCGATTTTTCACCACGCCTTCTCAGAACATCGCACAGAGTTCTGAGTCCTTTTAAACTCTGCACCAAAAATTCACATTTAACAATACTGTAATTTTAGATTTTTTTCAAATTTGCACAGTCCTTTGTCAGTCCTTTTCAAAAATATATATTTCTGTGCTTTAAGAATCAACAAAAATGTCTGTTCCCGCCCCCAAACTTTCTGGTGGCTCAAGAGCAATCCCCGCCTTCTTCCTCTAGCAGAGGCTACTGTTGACACTTGCAATCTGCATATCCTTTCAGCCCAGGAAGGCCTTTGTCTCTCCCAGGAGCAGCAGCCCAAATCTCCTCCCCTCTTCATCAACCCTTGAATGTGATTTCCTGGCTTTTGTTGGGAAGCAGGATAGGTGCCTTTTGTTGGGGCAAGCTGGGGAATTGACTTTGTAGCTTTGGCTGCATCAGGCTGACTTTAAAATTCACTTTAAGTTTTTCTTGGATTAAAATAAATTTACAATTTTGAAAACAGGCAAACAGAACTCTAATTCCAGTCTCTTACAACATAGAGATTAAATAGTTGCAACCTATATTACTTTTGATAGCAGGTCACTTAATTCCAACCATTTGATTTTAACTGCACAAGTTTAAGCTTCTAATGCAATTAATGACAGCTGTCAAACAGGCGGCCGGTGGTACTGCACCCATATTTTTTGTCAGATTTTCACAGGCATGCACACTTTTTAATGTGGATATTCTGAAGATAGATTCTGCTTTTCCTGGCATTGTGTGCTCCTGTTAATTCCTTTAATGAAGTGACGGGTAACACCCAGCAAGAATGTTGGATGTTTTCTGTTGTTTTGAACCATTATTTTGTATTTTCAGGAGCCAAGGAAAAAAGGATTTCAGAGCAATTTCTGGGTTTTCTTGCAATAAAGCAATGCCTTTCATGCAGTTTCCATGTTCACTCGGTGTGCAGCCCAGTGACAGGTTTCAGCAGTGTGGTCTCCTCCCACTACTGACAACAGGCAAAGTAGATTGGCGGCCATCTTTTCCCATTTCAAAGCGCAATTTTCATAGGTTTAGCGTGCATAGGACTTTTGCTGCCATTTTGCTGATTCTGGTGCCTCCAGCACACAGGGATGTCGCAGGGCAGAGCCTAGTGGGTTAAATCATCCCACAAAACTACTAATCAATGTAAAAGTAGCACAGAAACACAAGCAATACCCGCCCAAGTGTGGGCCTTGTCACCTAGCGGTTGGGTAAGACCTCTCTTATTGGGACCCATCTCATCCGCATTTTGTGATCCGCAACCTTTTCTCACCCACCCACCTGCCAGCTAAGATCTTGAATCCACTCTGCATGTGTTCTTGCAGGTTCACTAGTGGATTTGACAGTGTTGCGGGCCTGGTTAGAGGGGGGCAGTAGGCTGGAAGCATGGGTGACAGGGCCTAGGCGTGAGAGCAGATCACAGAAGACATAGATCAGAGATCAGGTATGACTGCCAAGCTGCATCTCCATTAGAATAGCAAGGAGTCTGGGGGAGAGGCTGCACAAGCTCATAGTGAAGAACTGTCAGGCAGATAAATAAGTGCAGGAGGAGGGGTGATGTAGGCACATGGGGATGGTGTCTAGCCTTTGTGGGCTGTGCTTGACATGATGGTTGCAACTTGGTCTAGCACTTCAGCACCGGTAAAACGTTCATGAGAAACTGCAGCTTTTATCATTTTGAACTTCTGAGCATTTCATTAATTGTATAATTGGTGGATATTTATCCTCTTACTGTGATGTCTCCTCTTGTAACATCATAAAGGAGTGATCCAAAGGATGCATGATGTTACTAACCCTATTCAGGTCTGGGTCTCACACACCAAGACCAAGTGGCTTTGAATGGTTGAAATATGTGCATTGGTGGCAAGAACAAGTCTAACTGCATACGATGGTATGGAAGACCGCCTACAACGATTTATTTATTTATTTATTTTGTCATTTGTATAGCGCTCAATGCCCAGAGGCATTTAGGCGTTTTTAGCTTAAGAAGGATGGTTACATTAGCTGCATACGGAGGTAACAGGTTTTATTAGTTACTAGCAGAGTTAACAGGTTACAGTCATAGCAGGATTGGCTTGCAGAGGTGATAGCTTGCAAAGATAACTCACATAAGTTACAGGACATCTACAGAGGAGAGCAACACCACAGAGAAGGGGTCTTACGTCCAACATATGATTGCAAGTAGGTAACAATCATCGTAAATGTGGGTGCACAAGTTTGAAAGCCTTGCCTCATGGTAAGCGGAGTTCCATGAAGGTATGCAGTTGCAGGTCGGTAACAAGCCACATACATTTGGGTGCACAAATTGGAAAGCCTCACCTCATGGTACGGGGAGCAACATCAAGGCATGCAATGCTACTCTTTGTGATGGATTCAAAGTCTGTCACATCTTGGTTTTAGTTTGCCTCCCTAAGTGAGAAGTGTTTGCTGAAACGTGTGTCCCTTGCTTGCAAGGACTAGGGAATCAAGCTACGCCTCACTGACTTGGTTCAACAAAGCCGAAACATGCCTGGAGTTGCTTGTGCTCCGGTGACGAGGTGCCACAGCCCAGACATTCTGAAGCAGTGTAAATGGCAATGGTTCCATGTAATTTCGCCGTAATTTTGATGATGGGTGTTTTGCCGCAGGAGTTTTTATGAAAAAACTTCAAATTTTTTTTTAAACGAGTGTCAGCAAAAGGACGGCCTACCATGGCAATTATATTGAAATGGTGGCAGGACTAAAACGGTTTTAAACCTGGATGGTCCTCTCTATCGAGTTAAAGCGGGCAGAGGCATTTAGGGTGAACGTTGAAAGCCTTTACTTCGATTTGGGCTGTATTTTGAAAAGAACTCTGGGTAGGCTGTGCCAGTGGGATTGCATTCGGAAGGAAGTTTTGGGAGTGGGGGTATAGCTGGGGGCTAGGCCTGCACTTCAAGCTGAGGAAACTACCCCTGTTAAGCTTAGCTTGTAGATCTTATAAAGCTAAGGCTGTTTAATATGTATCAACAACAAAACAAGCCTTGACAAAGACAACAATTTTAGATTTTGTGTAGGCATGGGATAGGCATTTTCCATGCATAAGGATAGTGTAACAATACGTATTGCAGACCAGGCAGAAAGACTGGGTGTTCAAGCACGTTTTAGATTTGATGCAATTACACATTGTCTGTACCTGTATAAGGCGAAGTGACAACATTATAATGTGGCGTTAAGCCACGGTTCCATGGGCTGGAATGGGGGGGTAACAGACTGGCAGCTCAATTTAATGGCCCAAGTGAAGCAAGGGCCATTAACGAGGCATCTGGGCCATTACCCCTCCCCGTTCCAGCACTTGGAACTGGGGTTTAAGGCCATTAGCACCCCAGGATACCAAAGTGGTAACACAGGGTGCTAAAAAAAGTGTCCCGTTGAACGAAGGTAAATACTTTTCCAAGATGGCCAGAAAGGGACGACAGACTCCATACGGGGCCCCGCTTCTCTTTTCATGGTGGCCTGCATGAGCAGAGTGGAAGGAGCGGCAGGGAGTGCCGCCACCACAGAAATAAGGTAAGTGGGGTTGGGAAGGGGCGAAAAAAAAATATAAGGGGACAGGTGGGTGAAGATGGCACCGGGGTGAAGATGGCGGCGGGGGAGCCAGCATTCCTAGTCACCTGATTGGCTGAATACCCCCACCAGAGTGCTAATCCCAACATTGCACATTGTTAATCGTCATCAAGCCTCATCCAGCTCCACTTCTCCCCTGTCATCCTATCATGAGATGAGTGCACCTCTCGAGGTAGAAGCACTGGTGTTCTAGTGAAAGATAATAAGCATTTCCACATCTTCCAAACAATGGATCATCTTGCAAGCTGTTTGCACGCATACACTTCCTGTAGATGTCTACCCAAGGATTAAAGGGTTGAACAGTGTGCATGGACTAGGAACTCGCATCTATTTGAAAGGCATTTCTTAAGCATTAATTCAGCAAGCAGACTGCTTCTACAATGCCTTATTTAAGCATTTTACTAAGCACTACCGAAGCATGACTAGGGCATGAAAAATTTGAATTAGCTAAATAGTGAAAACGTTCAAGGTGGATTACTCAATGCTTAGAGAATAAATTAACTGCTTGTAAAAGAGGAGGCCTTGATACTGAATGGACACTGTTATTTAAATATTTCTTCTGCTTGGTAAGTGCTTGAGAAATGTTAAGCAACTTTTTCTCTGTCTAGGGAAGGAAGGACAGCCTATACACTCTGACAAGGAAGAATCGACTCAATATAGTGAAACTTACATAAGAGGACAGAAAAAGCAGCTGCGACTTTGACCATCAAAAAGAACACAATGAAGTGGACAGAATGCAAAACACACATTATTCATTGTTTAGAAAAGTCATTCATCAGTATCTCGCTGAACAGTTGCACCTAGGTTTCCAGAAGCCACACTCCTAAAAGTAAGGTTATGAAGTAGGACAACTACATTGCAACACCATTACATTTGATAAATCGTGATAAAACAATGAACGCATTAAAAATCCATGATTGCTGTCAACAGTGTGAGAAATTACTTAATTATAAATTGTTTACAGAATATACAAACATGTTAAGACCAGTTAGTCACCTTCCAGCTCATCTGACATGTTATCCTAATCAAAATGTTAGCTATGCCTTCATGAGCTTTTGTTTCAATTTAGGACAACTCATCTATTGGTGTCCTTTTTTTCTCTACCGCCTCGTTCTTCTATTTCCTCTTCTCTCCTCTCCATGTCTCTCCTTCCCTTTGAATCACGTCTTCTCTTTCACTTCCTATCTTCTTTCAAATGTTTCCATGCTCTCGCCTCTCTCTACCTTTCATCACTCCTATGGCTTTACTCGCCAAGCCTTACACTACGCTTCCAGAACCAGTTCCTGCTTCCTGGTCCCAAAGCCTGCTGTGCCTCTTCTCATTT
This sequence comes from Ambystoma mexicanum, assembly GCF_040938575.1. NCBI lineage: Eukaryota > Metazoa > Chordata > Amphibia > Caudata > Ambystomatidae > Ambystoma > Ambystoma mexicanum. The sequence goes on along the minus strand of NC_090936.1, from coordinate 1,078,192,100 downwards.
CTGTTCCTTTGCCCTACTCGCTCCAAGCACTGGGACTCGGTTCCTCTCTCTAGCCGTTCCACTTCCTCCCTACGTATTGTTCAATCTAACCTCAGATCTCATCTCTCATCTGCTCTTTCTAATCACTGAACACCATGTCGTCATTACTTCTGTTCACTACCTGCAATGTACTGCTTGGCATGATTGTACTTTTGCATATTCAACTGCCCAGTGCTTTGGCAAAAGTGCTCTATAAATGAAATAAAATACAAATACAGATTGATGGGGTCCTATTCAAGGCATTGATTACAGCAACTGTATTTGCAGACAATGGGCCTCATAACGAGTTTGGAGGTAGCCATGCTGTCATTACCGGCATGGCTACCTCCAAACTCGTGTCAGGGTCCGGGTCTTGAAAAAGGGAATTACCGGACCATTACGACTTTTGCGGGCCCCGTCATTCCCTATTTCGGAACCCGGATCCGGTACGTCCCCATTCCGATTTGTGCCCCCATAGGGCTCAATGGGAATGGGGAGGATGCTAACAACGGACCCGTTAACGACGGGTCTCTTGTTAGCATCCTGGTCTGCTCGTGGGTGGCGGTATGCACGTCTGGCCAGACCAGATGTGCATACCGCCACCCGCGAGCAAACTCGTAATGTGTCGGCCCAGTATGAACAGTGCCAGTACCTTACCGGCACCGTTCATACTGTGGCCGCCAGGGTCGTAATGAGGCCCAATGTATGAATCCCTCACAATACGAAACACTTAAGCATCTCATTATATACTGTAAAGCTACTTTAAAATATAAGGGACTAATATTCAAGAGATTTGTACATAATCCAAGTTTTGTATTTTGTGAGGAACTTTGGACGCGTTTGATGAAAGGCACACACATATCCTTTCTCATTGCTCTAATCAGATTTGAAAAAATACTGCAAGAACTTTTAAAGGAGGAATTTTGCACAGAAATGTCACAATATAATAGTAATTGTAATATAAAGTTACTATTCATGTAATTGTGATAAGAAACGTAATTATTCTAATGTGATGAAATGGGCTAAATTGGATTTTTACCTGTGATTTTTCATTTATTTTCCTTCTCGTTTTTCTTCTTTTGAATTGTTTTTTGCTAATGGTGTAATTGTGCTTGTGATTTTTTTTTCCACTATATCAAAAATAAATAAAAAAGAAAAAACAAGAACAACAAAAGGCAAATGCAGAGAATTATTTGAAGAGGATACCCCTACCAAGTTTACATGGAAATAACATAGGACCTCATGTAATGTAAAATAATGTAATTTGTCATTTGTATAGCGCCTTTATCCCTTTGGTATGGCCTCAAAGTGCTGTAGGTGAACGCCCTTGGGGTTATGGGAAATTCAACAGAGAAGTTCAGAATGCGTGTGTGCATTTTGGCCAAAAAAGGAAGTTGGGTGTGGATGGTCGAGGATGGATGTGCTACTAATATGAGAACGCAAGGACGGAAGCTCCAGCCTCCTTTCAGGCACGCTAGCACCCAAAAGTAGAACTTTAAAAGGAAGCTGTTACCAACAATTTCATGTCATGTAACCATGTACCTACCTATGTATTCTTGTATGTATTCTAGTGCCGTGATACCTCTGGGTCTTGGGCGCGAACAACAAATAAATAAATAAATAAATACATCATGTTTAAATGTTTCTGGTCAAATAGTTTGAATGTATGAATTCCCCAAAACACATAGAACCCAATACGTTGCCCAGTCTTATTTCTAAGAACGGAATGCTCAGATTGGAGAATAGTATAATTTCTAGGCCAAGATCCATGGAATGCCAAACTACCATTGTGTTCATAGGGAAGGAAAGACGCTGAGTTGCCCTAGAGAACAAGGCCCTTCCTGGAAATGTACGCATAATAACGTCTGAGTATGTTGAATACACAAATGTCTAACAATGTGTGGATTCTTTGTGGTAAATGTTTCCTCAATTGAGGATGGATATAGGTTGGAATTCCTTTTAATTAAACATATACTCTCAATGCAGTGATTAATACAACACATCTTGCTTGACCCTGACACTGAGTAGCAGTCTTGGAGGTGTTCTGATCTAAGACATTTCAGTTATTTGGTAGTTATTCGGTACAGGAGACTGTGGTCTACAGGCAGGGCATGGGCTCTGTGGCAGGTTGTGTGGTGTTTGCGAAGGCAACATGATTTTTGGGCAAGCAACAATGTCTGCTTTCAGATGGTGTGGCATTTAAGCTACTGACATATTTTTGAGGCAGGGATTGTTTACAGACATCAGTGAAATCCAAGATTAAACTGGGCTGGTTTGTGGCATATGGCCAAATGATTTGTCTGTGGGAAGAAGATTGGTAATCAGGTTTGTGGTGTAGTCTTAAGCAAGAAGGTGGTATACAATGTGCTTTAAAGGTCGGTGTGGTGGTCTTTGAGACGGAGATGTGTTATATGAATATGAAGTGAGGTCTTTGGACAGGGGTTAGTAGGGTGTGTGGACTGTGAGCAGGATGCGCGATCTACAAACATGATTTTTAGTGTAAATGAAAAGATATTCTTATATTGATGAGAGATGTTGGCCAATGGCCGTCTATGCATGGAATGTAGTGTTTTGGTATTAAGTATGCTCTATTAATGGGGAGTCGATTGTGGTTTACAGGTAGGTTACGCAGCCTAAATGCTGTTAAGTAGTTGGTCCATTGGCAGGAGAATCATATGGGTAAGAGGTGTTATTTGTGGAATAAGGTGAGATTTAAGGTTAAGGGACTGATCGGTGAGTAGTGTGGCCTCAGGATATCCTTTCTAGCTGGAGGTTTGTTATGTACAGGAGGTGTGGTCCATGGCAGAACATCGAGTCTTTGCTTGAGGCATGTGTTTCAGTGGAAGATGGCTGGACTGCATGCACAGAAGATATTCACTGTGGTCAGAACGGGTGTTAATAGCAGGAGGTCTGCTTCTTTGGTTATGACCCTGGTGGATGGTCATTCAATGTGAGTTCAATTTCCCTCGCATGAATTAGACCATACTAAAAACCCAGTCAGTGTTTGCCTCAGTTTCCCAACTGTGAATTTAGGGAACCGGATAGTATTGCCAATATCGTTATTTGCCCACCAAATGGCTGTTCACTTCTGTAGAAGATTCTCTCTATTTGTATCAATTAATGCATGTTTGCTCCATCCACAGGTTTTCCTAGAAATCTGCATGGCTTGAAAAAGTAACTTTTTTAAAACTGTGAGCTGGAGCAGTTCCCGCAGAATTTACAAAAGCCACGGATTTACTTGTGGCGCCTGGGAAAGAAAGGTGTCTGCACCTCAAACTTATTGGGGAAAGGTTTTAGGATGCTACCAACATGGGTTCACTTTAGACCAGAAAGCAATTTGTTTGTTTAATTTGCATTTTATTGCTTAAAGCGCGGACCTAGCTTGAGAGCAGCGGAGAGCTGTACATAGTGTGGGTAGCAGGCATTTGGGCCGGGATCTTTTAACAGTAGCGTGGTACTGTGAGTTGAGGTCTGAGGTTGTATTCATGACCGTATTTATCAGGATACTCATTTGCCCTGAATATGAAATCGATGAGTTCCCAGGATCGTTTAAGGGTGATCTCATCAAACCAAGAAGTGCAGCTCTTTTCGTCTCAATTTTCTTTTGACGTATCGCATGCTGCTCCTCAGCGACCCATGGAGCAGCTCTGCTCTAGTCAGGCTGATGGAGTGGATGAGTCCTAATTATTGAGCCTGTATGAAGGAAGCAAGGCTGTGGCAGCTACAGCGCCTACATTTGCCCAGATGGAGCACATTTTAAAATCTCATAGCACGTGACTCATAACTTATTTCAGTACCTGGGGAGCTAGGCCAGCCCTTCAGGAGGCTAAGGACATGGACTTGTACCAACAGTATAAGCCTGCCTTTCATTCTTCCTTTGCTTTCTGCCATAACACACCCCCAGGTAGCACTGCCCCTGCCCCCCCTACTCCGATATCCTCGCCTCCACCAATACGTACCCACCCACCCCACCCATTACCCCTGCATACCTGGATTGCTCCCTTCCGATTCTGTTCCTCCCTCTGTCTTCTCCGTAGCCAAAATAGAAATGGAAATAGGACAATGTCCCTTTTCTGTTTCACTGATGGCCATCTTTGTTTGTAGTTTTAAAATTTTCTTTTTATAGTCCATCTGCAAGCATAAGTCAACAAGACAATTGCACATAAAAAAATAATGAATAATAAGACCAAGAACATTGGTTGGGGTGCTAATAGCATTGACCACCTCAGGTAGGTCGTTGGGGCTCGGGTTGGTGCATCATTACCAACGAGGTGCAGCCCAGGCCTCAATGGCAAACACTACATTCATTCTAATGCACAAAAGGGCATTTGTGCATCACAGTCCTCTGCCTTTGGTGCCCTATTTTTCTTGGGTGGATTGTGCACAATGACTCGTCCAGCGAATGGCCAGGGCTGTGGCTTATAAAATGCAACGCAAAGCAGGAATCCTTTACACACCTAGGTGTGTGTACATGGTATGACCATTGACTGGCCTACTCAGGGGCACAAGGGAGCACAACAGAGGGCTTAGAGAAGTGCATTGCCCCCGCCCAGGTGACATGGTGCCAGTGCTTGAACGGTGGATCTAATGCTGTCCGGAGGGAAGGAGGGCTTGACTTTCCGTAGGAGGAAGAGCTGTTACTAAGCTGTCTGAGTTTTCTAAGCAATGTGCATTTTGAAGGAGAGGTGTTTGCTGATTTGGAACTCGAGGAACTCAGACCAGGAGGTGAGCTCATGTCTGAAGCCCTCAGAGTTCATAGTTGATAGGCAGGTCTGTATGTCTGGGTGTTCCGTGTTGTTAGTGAGGAGTAGGAATTTGTTCTTGGAGGCGTTGAGCTTCAAGTATGCACTGGACATCCAAGATGGGATCAGTGAGAGGTAGGTTTTGAGCCTATGGATGTCCTTCATGGAGTCGATATTGAGGTACAGCGTTGTGTTGTCAGCGTATTGGTGGATGTGGAAGTTGCTTGTGGCTAGGAGGTCTCCCAGCAGCTCCAAGTACAGATCTCACTTGGGAGGGGATGGAACCTGGCAGGACTCCACAGGTGACAGGTAGCATTGGTATTCTAGTGGAGTCCATCTCAACAAACTGCTGGTGGTTGGCAAGGTAGGACTTGAACCAGCTTAGGACAAGGTTGCTGATCCCCATGTGCCAATGTACGGTGTCATATGGCCTATTTCCCATAGTTTATTGCCCTGGCCAATGGAGCCTGCGGTCACACCCAGGTTACCAGTGCTGCCAACAATCCTCAGACGCAGGGCACGGATGCCGTGCATTGTAGAACCCCACACTAATTGAAGTCTGGAAGGAACACAGAACCCGCCAGACTCCATGATGGTCCTGTTGACTTGCAGTGACAGGAGATGTAATGGGGACAGAGAGACCAGTGGCAGTCTCTGGAGCAAGAAGCCATCTCAGAGCTTAGATGGCCCACTTAACTGAATCTCAAAACCCATTGCATACTAAAGTAAACTTGGTCTATCATCTAGTCTAACTTGGTAATATCAGCATCACAAGTTGTTGCTACTTGTCCTAAGATACAGAATGGCGGTAACCAGGGAAATATTTGAAATGCTGTTGATTCTTGTGTTGAAATTAATGCAATAGAATCGGGGTAAGACCCTTTCTCAGTGAGGTCTATGTTTTAATATGGGGTGTTTGTACATGTCTTTACACTGAGGAAAAGAAGGAAACACTGACTGGAGCTTCAGGGTAGCCAACCTGTCACGCTGCTGATGTTTTGGCCTACAACTCCCATTAGTGGCAACTAGAATAGTGAATGGTAAGGGATCATAGGAGCTGCAGGCCAAAACATCTGGAGGGTGTCAGGTTGCTAACTTTATAGCGCACATTCCGAATTAGCCTCATCGAGTTTGCTGAAAGGGAACTCTTTTCTCAATCTATCCCTAGAGATTTATTTAGGAATGTTTTTAGAAAGAGCCTAATGGGCTGATCAGCTCTAGGTTTTGATTCTTGCTCAAGGGGTATCACTAATAGTGCATGAAGCGATAGTTCTTTATTTATAATTTGGGTTTAATACCATTGTGGAGAGCCAATTTGCATTTAAGCTACCCAGCAGTCTCAGACGGCCTTCAAAGGTGGGATGAACACTTTAAGCCCAGCCTTCACTAATCAAGGCACTTTCACGCTATACGCCGGTAAAACACTTAACTTTCACTGCCACTAAAAAGGGACATTAGTACCCCGCCAGGGCGTGCAGTGGCCTCCCAGACAAAGAGGAGGCCCAGAATGGGGTCCTCAATACACAGGGAAAGTACCTTCTCCAAGCCTCTTCAAAGTGGGAGACCGCCTTCTTCCCTCACCCAGAACAAAGGTAAGTGTGCTCCCCGTGTCCCCTGCCCCTTGCCCCCACCCTCACACCCACATATCCATTCCCCTCCATAATCAAACCCCACTTACCTGTGCTTCTCCGCCCCTCACTGGTGCTGGGAACAGAACTGCTCCTGGCACATTGCCGCTGCACGATTGGTCACTATGGGTAGCAAGAGGGGACTGACTATGTGTAGTCCCTTCTTCCCATTCCCTTGCAACCATTTTCTCTGTTTACTTTGATTTCATGGTTTTTTAATTGCCACCATGGAAAGGGTTCATTCTCCATGCTCCATGGTGGAATATGTTTTTTCTTCTAAAGTTGAGAAACTGCTTTCACGCCATTTCGCAACTCGAGAAATATTACTATTAGTACTCAGGTACAACATGCCAGGGTACTAATAGCAGTAGAGTCTGGGAGAGGGCCATTACCAGTCTTGTATTGCCACAGGGCTTACGTTGAAGCCCTCGCCGTCAACATTATCGCCCCCAAACATTGATATGCCTAATGCTGGGTGATTGGCATGTAAATATGTTTAGGCACGTCCTCGAATCATGTTGGCGACTGTATTTGGGAAGCACAACAAACTCTAATGTGTGGCTAGTTCCTTGGCAATGCATCGCAAGACGGGACCGGTTTGCGCTTTGCAGCCCCATGGCCATCTCAGCATTCTCCCACGTAGCTTGCCATTGTGTCATCAATATTATCGTGCCCTTCCGCACACATTGTTACGCCTAATGCTGGGCAATTGGAATGTAAATATGTTTAGGCAAGTAATCAAATCATGTTGGTGACTGTATTTGGGAAACACAATAAACTCTAACGTGTGGCTAGTTGCTTGGTGATTCATCGCAAGGCGGGCCGATTTGCATCATGCAGCCCCATGGCCATCGCAGCATTCTTCCACATAGCTCGGCATTGTGCTGTCAACATTATCGCCGCGCCCTTGATTGGCATGTAAATATGTCCCGTGCAGTACAAATAAACGGGGCATTTCCCGGCCACGTTAGAGCGACCGGGAAGCCCGAACCAAGACGGACGTGTGCGCCTCAGTTCTTGGTACCGGGGCTTGCGGTGATGCGCACGGGGGGCGCTAGTCACTCCCAACAGTGGCGACGAGTGGGGGATAAATGATGCCCGGGCCCGGCAGTGATCATCGGAACAATTTTTCACCGAAACGAGGTCAGAGTAAAGACTTCGTTTCACGCCGCGGGTAGTGCGTTGCCCACGCGGCTGGCGGCCATTTTATGTAACAGGCTGTGGGACTTCAAGATGCTCCGGTTTGGGCCCTGAAGCGACCTCAGGCCTAATTTTTGGAAATCCTGGTAGCTGACAGCTACATCTACACGAGGTTATGCCTGAGTAGTGTTTTGACTCAATTTTGTGTTTTCTACGTCGAGTGGAAGCCAGGAGAAGGCCCATCTTGGCTGGGCCTGCATAACCCATTTGTCCTTTGGCACAATTTTTGGAACAGCTAAAGGCAGAGTGCCTTTTTCATCCCCTCATCATCATCCTGGTGGCCCCACCAACCTTCATCCTCTTCATCATCACAGAGGTGTGTTGCAAGTGACTGTATCCAGGGGTGGTCCATGCTGGGGGTCATTTTGGACTGGGTGTTTGAGTTGCGGCCCCTGGTCCACTTTCTGGGGGTGCCTGTGCGCTCAACCTTATGAGTGACACCGAGGACCAGGACGGAGCACATGGTGCGGCGGCGCAGCAACATCCTCGTGCGCCAGTGGCCCCGCAGGGTCGACAGCCTCCAATGCAGCAACCAGCAGCACCAGTTGTGCAGCCTCTAGGTGGTCAGGCAGCGATTCCGGCTCTTCAACCCCCAATACAACCAGCTGCAGTACCTGTTGTTCAACAAGCCGCACCTGTCATGGCCCAGGTACGTGCACATGCTACTCTGCAGCCCATCCCTGAATTCGATGTGTCGGGCCCGCCCTCCAGCTTGGGGCCCAGATGGAGAAGGTGGGTGGACCACCTGGACATGTACTTCAGGGCTGCACAGGTGGTTGATGACGACACCAGGCTGGCTACAATGTTATACTCGGCAGGGCCCTCTGTCCAGGAGACCTTTGAATCTCTGCCACAAGGGAATGGAACTTATGATGAGGCAAAGGCCGCCCTACAAGTGTACTTTCTGCCCCTTGCCAACGCAGACTATGAGCGGTTCGTGATGCTTTCTGCCAAACAAAAATATGATGAGACCTTGGACACTTTTTATGGGCGCCTGAGGCGTCTGTCGCTCGCCTGTGCCTGGGGTGATGCAGAGGACATGATCAGGACTATGCTTATCCAGGCGTGCTCATCAGGCAAGCTCAGGCGCCAGGTGCTGAGGGAGCCCGGGATAACGCTCCAGCGCATCCTTGAGCTAGGAAAGTGCCACGAGGTGTCGGAGGCGAGAGCTGCAAGAATGGAGGCCGGGTCGCGCCCCATCAAAACTGAAGAGGTCTGCGTGATGTGGCGAGGGGGTAGGGGTGCCAGGAGGTTTGGTGGCAGCACCCGAGACAGAGCCGGGAGGGCAGGCGATATTTGCCAAAAATGTGGGTATGACCTGCCCCACCCATCAGAATGCCCTGCAGCTGGAAAGACCTGTGGACGGTGCGGGCTGCCAGACCACTTCTCAAGGGTGTGTAGGGCGACTATGCCCGTATTGGTGCCAAGGGGCCAAGGCCGGACAAGTTCCACTCGCCCAGGTCGGCCGTCCAACGTCGCTCAAGTGGACCAGAGCGAGGAGGAGGCCCAGGTGGAAGAGGCGGAGGAAGAAGTCGAAGAGAACATATTCTTTGTCTCGAGTGTGGGGGTTCTAAGAAGCAGGAACCGACGACAACCAAGGTGCGTGGTTGAAGTGAACCAGTCTCCAGTCCCTGTTCTCGTGGACACAGGGGCGTCAGTAAAGGTCATGGCCCGTGAACACTACAACGCCATGGATCAGCCGCCCAGGCTGGTCACACCCAAGGCCCGCATCTTTGCATTCGGTGGCGTGGAGCCCATCCCTCTGGACGGGGCATTCGTAGCAAAAGTAGAACACGATGGCTCTCACATCACAGCACGCTTCTATGTGACCCCAGTGAGTACGAACACTTTGTTAAGTTGTGCAGCGACAGAAGCTCTCGGCATCGTCAGTTTCGCGTACTCCGTCTACCTGGAGGACATTAATGACTTACTGGAGAAGCATGATGCTCTGTTTAAGGGGATTGGGCGGATGGCCGGGGAGCCCGTGCGGCTGCACATCGATGAGTCGGTACAGCCGATCGCCCTGAAACATCGGAGGGTACCATTCCACCTCCGTGAGCAGGTCGACAAGGAACTGGACAACCTCGTCGATCTAGACATCATAGAAAAGGTTGAGGGCCCGACTCCCTGGGTGTCCCCTATAGTGGTGGCAAGGAAGCTCAAACAACCGGGCGCAGTCAGGATCTGTGTGGACATGAGAATCCCCAACAAGGCCATCAAGAGGGAGAGGCACCTCACCCCGACGCTGGATGACATCATTGCGGAGTTGCAGGGCGCTCGGTTCTTCTCGAAACTCGACCTCCGGGCCGGTTATCACCAGGTTGTCCTCCACCCCGAGTCGAGGTATATAACCACCTTCACCACACACCGGGGATTGTATCGCTATAAGAGGCTGAGCTTTGGGGTGTCCTCGGCGGCTGAAGTATTTCAGAACATCATTCGGGGTGCCCTGGCTGATCTCGAGGGCGTCCTGAACATAAGCGATGACATTCTGGTGTTTGCAAGGACGGAGGTGGACCATCTGAGGCATTTGGCGAAGACATTTGAGAGGCTGCGCTCGTTGGGCCTCACCCTCCACAAGGAGAAGTGCGAGTTTCTACGCCCCTCCCTGGAGTTCTTTGGGTTTGTGTTCAAGGAGGGGGGGTGTCTCCTGACCCCAGGAAGGTACTGGACATACAGAAGGCACAACCACCGGAGTCTGTATCGGAGGTGTGAAGCTTCTTGGGCATGGTCACTTACTGTGGGCGGTTCATCAAGAACCTGGCATCCAGGTCTGAGCCTCTCAGGGCCCTGACAAGAAAAGACACCATCTGGAATTGGGGCCCACTGGAGCAGGCGGCTTTTGATGACATTAGAGGTGCCCTCACAGCCGCGGACACCATGTCGTTCTTTGATCCTGCATTACCGTCGGAGATCATTTTCGACGCCAGCCCATTTGGCCTGGGTGCTGTACTGACACAGATTGACCGTGACGGCGGCATTCGGCCGGTTGCGTATGCCAGCAAAGCACTGTCTGACGCAGAACAACGATACTCGCAGATTAAGCGCGAGGCGTTGGCGGTGCTGTGGGCATGCCGCCACTTCCGGCTCTATGTATTCGGACGCCCGGTGACGGTGGTAACTGACCACAAACCGCTGCTGCCCATCCTAGCAGGGTCGTCATCCAAGCCGCCAGCACGCATTGAGAGGTGGATGCTGGCTCTTTTGGAGTATGGTGTGACTCTGGTATATCGACCGGGGGCGAATAACGCAGCTGACTACCTCTCCAGACACCCCGGGTTGCCAGGAGGAGGGGACCGAGACACCTGTGAAGAAGAAGCTGAGGAGCATGTCCAAGTCGTAGTGGAAGCAGCCACGCCGAATGCCATGCCTCTTCAGGAGCTGGAGACTGCGGCGGCACAGGATGAGTGTTTTAAAATTCTGAGGCAGTCCATGCAGCAAGGCTCCTGGAAGTCAGCGCTCGAGGCCCTGGCGCGGCGCACTCAGGAGGTCCGGACTGGGCTGGAGCAACTTTGGAAGGTCCGTGAAGAACTGTCATTCTCAACATCTGGCCTTTTACTTCGGGGTGATCGGATTGTAGTTCCCCATTCAAAGGTGGGCGAGGTATTGCACTGGCGCACCGGGGTCATCAAGGGGCCGCCAAGACCAAGGCCCGCCTCCGGATGAAGGTATGGTTCCCCGAGTTGGAACGCAAGGTGGAGGACTTTGTGGCGGCCTGTGTCTGGTGCCAGGCAGCATCGCCTGTACAGTGGGAGCCAGTCATAGAGGTAATGCCGAGGGGGACCCATCTGTGGGAAGTAGTTCATGCGGACTTCGGGTCCACCACCATGGGCACACACTTCCTGGTCCTGGTTGACGAGTACTCCAGGTATCCCGAGGTGGAGTTTGTGGAGTCCGTGGCATTTGAGCACGTGGTTGTGGCTGTAGAAAAAGTGTTTGCGGCTCATGGGTTTCCACACACGCTTTGCTTGGACAATGGTGCGCCATTCCAGAGCGAACGGTTTGCAGAACTAATGGTGAGCTGTGGGGTGGTGCACCGGAAGATCACACCTCTCTGGCCTCGAGCAAATGGGGAAGCAGAGCGTTTGATGAGGACTCTCAATAAGACCTTTAGGATCGCCCAAGGACAGGGGCAGTCCCTACAGAGAGCCCTTTACCAATTCTTGAGGGTATACCGCACCACGCCCCATGCTTCCACGGGGGTGGCCCCGGCGGAGGCGCTGTTCAGGAGATGTCCTCGAGGATTGCTGCCAGAGGTAGGAGAAAGAGAACCTGGGGTGATCGATAACCAACAAGTCGAAATGGACCGGCGAGTGAGAATTGAGCAAGAGAACGTGCAAAGGGGGCTTCGCCCCCAACAGCTGGAGCCGGGCGATGAGGTCATCATTCGCAATCGACATCCGCATGGAAAGCTCTCCCTGCCGTACGAGCCTGAGCCACTGGACGTTGTGGCGGTCCGGGGCTCCATGGTAACTGCATCAGATGGCCGGTCGGAAGTGACTCGTAATGTAAGCTTCTTCAAAAAGCTTAGGGATCCCAGAACTGACCCACCTCCTGATCCGGACCTGGGAGAGGTCCCTGATGACGAGGGAGAACCACCCTGCATGCCGGAGTCCCCAGCCCGGGGCCTGTCGGTGGACAGATCACCCGTGCCGGATGCGAGCCGGAGGTACCCCCAGAGGGCTGGGCGAGGGAAACCTGCTCGCCTCACTGATTACGTGTTGGGACAGTTGGCTGATGATCCGAAGGGTGAGAACTGTTAGCTAAGGGGACCCGGGTGGATACTAATAAAGGGGTGTTTATGGCATCGGGGTTTGTGACTTGTTCAGTTTGCAGTGTTGTTTGGTTTGCAGTGTATAGTTGAATTGTGCTCGTTGGTTCTCCCTGAAAAAGGAGGAGTGTGGCGCTGCCCGATGACGGGTGCGCACGCGGCGGCATGACGTTGCACACTGTTGCGTGCAGTACAAATAAATGGGGCGTTTCCCGGCCATGTTAGAGCGACCGGGAAGCTCGAACCAAGACGGACGTGTGCGCCTCAGTTCTTGGTGCCGGGGCTTGCGGTGATGCGCACGGGGGCGCTAGTCACTCCCAACAGGCGGGGCAGATGTATTTGGCAAGCACAATAAACTCTAACGGGGCTAGCTCCTTGGTGATGCATCGCAAGACAGGGCCGGTTCGCTGCTTGCCGCCCCATGGCCATCGCATCATTCTCCCACATAGCTTGCCATTGTGTCGTCAACATTATCGCACCCTTCCGTAAACATTGATACTCCTAATGCTGGATAATTGGCATGTAAATAAGTTTAGGCAAGGCAGCAGATGATGTTGGCGGATGTATTTGGGAAGCACAATAAACTCTAACGCTAATGCATTGCTAGATACTTGGTGATGCATCGCAAGACAGGGCCGATTCGCAGCGTGCAGCCCTTTGGCTATCACAGCATGCTTCTGCATAGCTTGCCATTGTGTCGCCAACATTATCGCACCCGTCCGCAAACATGATACGCCTAAAGCCGGATAATTGGCATGTAAGTATGTTTAGGCAAGGCATCGGATCATGTTGGTGGCTGTTTGTTTTGTTTGCTGTGGAACCTTCCTGTGGTGGCCGCAGGGGGAAGGTGCAGTGTGTCTTGTAATTAATGATAAAAGAAGCTGGCAGCCACAGGAGAACATGTGCAAAGCGGTGGCGCTTAATGTCTGCTTCGCACGCCGCCCCGGCTGCGCCTTCAGGCGGCCTTGCAGAGGAAAGTCCCCGGGCAGTCGCTCTTTCTGGAAGAGAAATAAATGTTTTAATGTAGGTTTTGGCATCTCTGTATTTTCTGATCTGAGCCCGCGGCGGTTCAGATGGTGCCAGCCGCAGCCAGACAACTCGGCGTAGGTTGGGAACCAGCGTATGGGAATCGCTCCGCGCCTGCTTCTGCCGGCAGCATTTTGCATCGAAAGAAATCACAGTGAGAGAAAACGTTGTACTGCGCGCGCTGCAGAATACAACGTTTCGTGCTGCTTGTGAAATGCGTGCGACTGAGACCTTGTAGTTATTGCCAGCACATTATGGGGACACACACGCGTAATCCTTGTGTCGCACACATACGAGCTTGATACAGCATGGAGCTGGCTGTTAGACCCCATTTATTTTTGCATAATCTATTGACTCTGCGCACACAACGACCAAAATGATTTTAATTTGCCCCACCTTTTGGGAAGTGTGCCTTTGCCAACTGAAAATGGACACGGATGGTCTGAATCAGGGAATTTGTAGCACTATGCAAAGTGTCTTTTCCTTGGTGCAAATTGACGTTGCACTACCAACAAACACGCTGATTCATGAAACCGTGCAGTGTCTTTTCATTGGTGCAAATTGACTTTGCACTACCAACAAACACGCTGATTCATGAAACCGTGCAAAGTATCTTTTCATTGGTGCAAATTGACGTTGCACTACCAACAAACGTGCTGATTCATGAAACCGTGCAAAGTGTGTTTTAATTGGTGCAAATTGACGTTGCACTACCAACAAACACCCTGATTCATGAAACCGTGCAAAATGTCTTTTTGCTGTGCAAAGTCGCTTTGCACGGCAAAAGACACTATGCACGGTTCCCTAAATCAGGGTGTTTGTTGGCAATGCAAAGTCAATTTGCACCAGTGAAAAGTCACTTTGCACCGTGCAAAACATTCCATGAATCTGGCACTGAGTAAGTGAAGGGTGCTCTGCTGAACTCCATTACAAAGGCACTCATCCAATGCACCCTGACCTTTGACAAAACAACGAGGCCTGCAATTGGTTGGTCCAAAACATCTGATTTCTCTTGAATACAATTGCAAGCGTTGTCAGGGTTCACTAGCGGGAACAATTCTCATTCAAACAGTTAAGTAACCCTATGCATAGTTACATCAAACCTAAGATCCTCGATTTCGGGCAAGTTCTGTTGCTAATAAAGCTCACTCATTTGACGCATCTGTATAAACATTTTCAGAGATATTTACTGGCCTGGCACCCCTAAAACTGGAAATGTTGGTGCACATTTGTTCAATGGTTTATAAGATATGAAACCGGGTGTTAGCTTTACTTTGTGCATTGGTGTTGCCGAATGGAGCATTAACCTTCAATGAGCAAGCACACATCCTAAACTAATGAATTGGTTTGCTTCAAATGTATTTCAAAAGTGGCACAAAATAGTGCAGATGTGTCTTTTGTTGGTTTGGTGGAAATCCGACCAGATCTTTTAAAGAAAATGTGCCAGAGAGCAAGCTGCCCACTGCACCACACTCCTTTACACTTCTTTCATGGTGCACTGCCGTAACTGGTGGATTTCAGAAATGTAACCGTTTCCCCACTATTGCAGCAAAACAATGGAACTCACTTCCACCGGCCCTGAGACCTGAACAATCTTATTAGGCCTTCCGGAGAGTGTCTATTTGCATAAACTTGAGCCTGGGACTTCCTAAGTGTACTGACTTTTCTGACATTTCTTGTGAGCAACTGGTTCTGTAACAGCGCCTTGATGCCCTCGACTTACTGCACTTTGTAAATGTATAAATAAATAAATACAATAAATAAAAAGCTGGCATTTTATTTTAAGCGAGGCGTTCTCGTGAGTATTCTTGAGAGAATAGGACATGACAGCATTCTTAAAACGTCCTCATCACAGTGGCAGCACCAAGCTCACGGACCACCACAGATGGGGCGAAGGACCCTAAGCAATACAAACCCAGCATCAAAGGAGACCTTCCTCCTCGCAGTGGCGACAATAAGCCCACTGACCACCAGAGACGGGTCGCAGACCCTACGCATCCGAGGAGAGCTCCCTCATCACAGTGGCGATAATAAGCCCACAGACAACCAGAGACAGGTCGAAGAACCCAACCAGTGCAAACCAAGCATCCGAGGAGTTTCCTCATGGCAGTGGTGACAATAAACCCACTGACCACCAGAGGCGGGTCGGAGACCATGAGCATCTGAGGAGAGCGTCCTCATCATAGTGGTGATAAAAAGCCCACAACCAGAGACAGGTCGAAGAACCCAACCAGTGCAACCCAAGCATCCGAGGAGAGTTTCCTCATGGCAGCGGTGACAATGAGCCCACTGACCACTGTAAGAAGATTCAATTCAACACTACAGCTAAGTCAATGCCTAGTCTGGGATACTGAATGGAAACCCTTATTGATATATCTTTATGTCCAGTTCATGAGTTCTGGATGAATACCCCTACAAAACACCCCTCTCTTAGAATCCCCCTGACCCCACTGAGCCAAGAAGTAGTTCTGTTTTGCAAGTTTAAAAGGTTTATTTGAGAAATAAGACAAAATATAGATACCACGCTTTTATAATAAATTAATAATCGATATCGCCCTTATAAATATAATGTTAATCAACAAGAACACCATAAAATGGCTTATTGAGAATGCGACATAGCGTATGTCACTTTATACGTAACGTCTTCTTATAATGTTTGTACTAACCTGCTTTTACTGTTTGATCGCCATAGATTTGATTGTTTAGCTACGCCTTATCTGCACTTGCACTTGCCCTACCCTGCAGATTCGAAATGTCCACTATGCCTGTAACCTGTAACGTTAACTAATCTGTAACCTGTAAACGTTAACTAAGCTGTAAACCTCCTTGTTCTCTTGCGCCCTGCTACCCTAGGGTCTGGTGCGCACAATAAATAAATAAACAAACAAACAAACAAACAATGGGTAATCTGACACTAGCACACTTCTTTATAATCAATGGGGAGTTAGTATAGGATGGATCAAGTAGCAAAACTACTTTTATGATTTCAAGGGAAAAGCAATGAGGAATAAAAGGCAGTACAGAAATACTTGAGATGAGTTTAGCAAAAGATAATATAATCACTTCTTCTCTGGCAATTCACCCCCCTCCCCTATGCAATGTAAGACATGGAAGTAGATGGAAAGAGGAGCACACAGTTCTCAGGAATGCAATCAAATACAATAGGAAATTCAGTCCCCCCCCCAGCAAGCTTAGAGAAAACCGGTATGAGTTTTAAAACACAGGCCCAAGTGCTTTGAATGTGGTGGCAATGAAGTGAGAAATATGCAGAAAATGCTTTTAATTCCCTTTAGGAGGTTCAGGGTGAGTGAGAGATGCTTGGGATGAGTTCAGGCTCACTTTAGCAATGATTCAGAGATGGTGATTAAATGGCAAACTAATTTTTAGCAAGGAAAGAAATGACTGCTGATGGTGACACGTGGCTGGATTTTTAACCAAATCGCAAATCGCGGTAAAATTCGCGAGTGCGTGAATCGTGATTGCGGGAAAAGTATAAGGAGTAGGAAGTCGGTTCTAGGCTTGTTGAAAAGCTGAGATTCTAAGCTTTCAGAGGAAAGTTAAACCAAACGGTTCCAGAGATATGAACGAATTTGTAAAGGTCGTTTTTCGGATTTAAAGTAAACTCAAAATGACAGGAGACAGCTTGCAGCTGCAGAATTGACAAATGACAGTGGTGCAGCTTTACAAATGACAGGTGACAGTTAGGAGGCAGTTCTACTTAGGTTAAATAGATTGAATTATATTACTTTAAACTAAGAGATTTGGTTTTTGCCCCGTCCTAGCTGTACTCACAATATATTTGGAAGGACTGGGTCTCGTCACGGATCTGATCAATCAGGCTAGCGGCACTTCACAGTGATCTGGTCTCTGGGTCTGCGGTTCTGCACGGTCTGGTCTGGTCGGGTCTGGCACTGGTCTGGTCTGTCCGGATATAGCAGTCTCTGCACGGCTCCTGGATCTCTGCACTGGTCCTGGCAAAAGTTCTTGGCAAGGGATTCAAGCAGCTCACCCGGCTGTGAGTAGCTTGCAGTGATTTGAGGCCTGCTTCAGAGAACTCAGCTTGTGGTTTTAGGCCTCT
Organism: Ambystoma mexicanum; assembly: GCF_040938575.1. Lineage (NCBI taxonomy): Eukaryota > Metazoa > Chordata > Amphibia > Caudata > Ambystomatidae > Ambystoma > Ambystoma mexicanum. The sequence goes on along the minus strand of NC_090936.1, from coordinate 1,078,174,637 downwards.
GATTTAGGTTCTAAAGTATAAGTTCTAGGTTCTGGAGTATGTAGCTGGAGTCAGTCTGGAACTGGTATCTTCTGGATGTTGTGTGGTCCGGCAAAACGCTCCGCAGCAACTGGATTAGAATCCCTCTACTTGTCCCAGCAGTCTCTTTTTATGTGATTTGAAAATGGGTGTGTGCCTGGGCCTAGCTAAGCCTGCCCCTCTCTACTTGTCATTGGCCCAATTCTCCCCTCTCCCATGATTGGGGGAAGGAAATGTGAGTCAGAGTGATGCTGTGGGTTTTATGGGTCAGAGGATCCTCCCCTGGTCAGTTTGCCCACAAATCTATATTTGATTCAAATGCATCCTTCCCAGATATACAATTTGTTGAAATTACATGTGCACATTATATATTCCTTATGGTCCATGCTTGTCCACCTCTGATCTTCCTGGGGGCTTGCATTAAAAAAAGGCAACATTTTGCGCTTTTTAACTGGTTTTGCAATATCGGACATTTACCCAAATTTACACACATGTGCGCAAGGAGTATGGACATGAATTGATGAAGTGTCAGATTTTTAACATGCAGACATTTGGAGTGAAACCCTATTTTCCGCTAGCATCCCCCAGAATACACCACAGGGTCCTAACGCATCTCAAAATGTTCACAGGAAAATCACAAAAATAATGATATTACTTATATAATTCTGACAAGTCCGCACTTTGAGTTATCTATCTTTTTAAAATTATGCTCTGACCCAGATGGGTGTGGTTTAGGTTCCAAAGCACATGGGGGAAGCTTCTGCCTGTCCCCGCCTCCAGCTCGGGTGGCTCCCAGAGGCACTTCTCCTCCCACTTCTCCCAAGAGGAAGCCACTTTTACGACGCCCCCAATATAACATTTGCCTGAGTTCAGGACAGGCCTTTGTTCACCTCCCTGTAGTCCCCAGCTGCTCCACCCCTAATCTAATCAGAGAGGTGACAACTCCTTTTGGCAAGGGGAAGAGTGGCTGAGCAGGTTTTAACTGCTGTGGGGGTAGATGTCAGGCAGAATTCAGTTTCATTAAGCCAGGTTTCAGATAAAATGTCACTTTTTGTCCCCCAGTTTAAGTCAATACAATTTTTACATATGCAGCTAGAATGCTGATTCTAAGTTCAAAACTATGACATTTTAACAGTTACAAACTATGTGACACTCAAAAGTAGGTCACTCAGTTAATTTAAACATTTCGATTTTGGTGGTTTTAATCCAGTTTCAGTTAGGCTGCTGACATGCATAGCTCATCCAGTTTTGTTATGAACATTGTTTTGGGCTCTTCATCTTCCCAGATTTTGTATGCACACATACTTCATTCTGCCAGATGTCCGCTGGTGTTCAGTGAGATTTTTGGATGTGTTGCAATGTTTGGAAATAGGCATTTTGAGCTGGCATTCAGAGAAACCAAAGGTAATTTTAAAGCGTTTTTGAGCTAACAGGTGCTGCTGTTTTCCCTTTGGCACCCATTCCACTCATGGCACCCTGGCCCATTATGCTCGCCCTGGTGGGTGGCAAGTTAGGCAACCATTTTGATGTATGCGCAAACTGCGTGGTTCTCCTGGATTCTGGCGCACATGTGGGCTTTTTTGGCCATCTTGGATTTTCTAAGCCCACAGCACCAAATGTTGTAGCATGATAGCTCAAACGTGGGTCAGGACACCCAACAAGCCCCCCCCCACGCGACTGCACCTTGAATTTGAGTCGATGGGGAGTCGAGTGCACAGAAGGTTTTGACCCACGCACTGGTATGTCAAAATAATCTTCTTCCAATTCTGCAAATGGCACAGTTCAGCATCTTTTCCTACCTCCAGTCGATCAATCAGTTCTCCTTGCTGGTCCTGATGGGAGGATTGGGCGGTACCCTGGGCCCCTCGGGTCTCTGCTCCCGGTCTCCAGATCATCCTCCTTGGCCAGTCTCCAGGTTTTCTTTCTCCTAGGACGACAAAGGAAGAGCAACAATACCTATTCATGGACATTTCTCCCCCACCATTGATATAGTGGGGTGGCATATATATTTTAGAACTCAACAGATATGAACATGCACATTTTTTTAAATTAAGAGACAGGAACACACAAACTTGAGAAACACAGAATTTGATAGGCTATATGTAGGATATTTTAGGGTTGGAATTGAATTACTCTGGAGCGGTACCCTCTGGGATTGCAGAGGACTCCTCCAGTTGCTGCAAAGTGTGCCTGGGATGGCAACACTTCAACTGGTTTATGTGGAACCACTTGTCTTCCTCCTCTGCCAAACCGCCTTTGGGGATGCGGATCTTGTAGGCCACAGGGGAGATCTTGTCTATAATCTAAAAGGGTCCCTTCCATGTAGGCAAAAATTTTCGCTGTCTTGCCTGGTTTCTTTGGAAGTTGTATAAATAGACCCGGTCCGCCACCTGATATTCCTTCCTGGAAGTTTTCAGGTTGTAGTGGGTCTTCATACTCTCGGCTGATCTTTCTAGATTCCGCTGAGCATAGGCAAAAGCATGCTGAAGGTGTTTCCTTAAATTCTCCACATACTCATAGGTTGTGGAGGCATTTATCAACGTTTGCTCTTGGGTTCTGTAGAGCAAATGCTGGGGAAGCACCATCTTGCGTCCAGTCATCAACTAAAATGGTGACATTTTGGTTGCAGATGAAGGGGTAGATCTGATGGCCATTAGGACCAGAGGTAGTCGGATATCCCAACTTGGCCCAGAATCTGCCACAAACTTCTTTAATATGCTCACAATGGTTCGGTTTTATCTCTCCACTGCTCCAGAAGAAGCTGGCCGGTAAGCAATATGTAGCTTTCTTTTGACCCCCAGTATCTCCCACATCTTTGTCATTACTTCACTGGTTAAGTGGCTACCCCTGTCTGACTCAATTCTTTGAGGTAGACCAAAACGGGAAAAGATGTGGTTAATCATCAGGGCAGCTGCAGTTTCTGCCTTGAAATTTGGGGCTGGGAGACATTCCACCCACTTGGTAAACAAGCATGTAACAGTCAACATGTACTTGTTTCCTCTAGACGAGCGAATCACAGGGCCTACAAAGTCGATTTGCAAATCTGACCATGGCAGTGTCATCCCCCTCTTTTGGAGAGGCGCATGGTGTGTGAGGGATGATGGCTGAAATTGTGCACACACAAGACACCCCTTCAAGTATTGGTCGAGGTCCTGCCCCATGTGTGGCCAGTATGCAACCTCTCTTAAGATTTCCAGTGTTGTGTGAAACCCCCTATGACCGGCGGTGGCCGCATCATGGGCGTGACTTAACATCAGGCTTCGGAATGAGGTAGGAACCACCCACTGATCATGGCCAGCTTGGGATTTCTTTACCAACAAACCGTCTTGGATTCTGAACATTTTTGGACATTTCATCAACACTCTTAGGTCCTCTTTCCCAATGTAATCGGTATCCGCCAGGGGAAAGTTCTCAGGGTTCTCAAGGTGTTGGTAAAACTTACCAATAATTGGATCCCCCTTCTGAGCTGTAATTAAATCAGCATCTTGGGACTCCTTACTCCATTGTGCAGTTGAAATATCATTGTGAGCACTTGTCTGGGACCTAGTGATAGCAGTGACCTGGATTTCCCCCAACAGGGACTCTATTTCAATTAGATCCCCTTGGATGGCCCCGGTTTTGGCCAGCTGATCAGCTAAGTCATTTCCAGTTTTGTCTGGTCCCTCTACTTTGGAATGACCCTTGATCTTCTTCCAGTAGATGATCATCCCATTCGAGGTGACCAGATCATCAATGTTTTGGATTAACTTCCCATGTTTCAGGGGTTTGTTATTAGCGCATAACATGCCTCTGGTTTTCCAGTTGACCAGGTGCTCCACGAACCCGTTCCGTACATAATCCGAATCTGTGATTATGACGAGTTTGTGGAGTTGATGCTGGAGAGCAGTGAGGATGGCCTGATGCACAGCCATCAATTCTGCCACCTGACTACTTCGGGGACCAATTTTGTATCCAGCGGAGGGTTCTGGGAACTCCTTCACCCATGCATTCCCTACGCCAGCCACCAGTTCTTTCTCCCCGTCGTTGTCAACATGGTAAGAGCATCCATCCACATAGACAGTGGGCATTCCCTCACACTTGTCTTCTTCAAAGACTTTGTGTGGGGAATTAAGGTATGCCTCCATGTTGTCCTTGATTTTTAGACTTTCGTCCTCGAGACAGTTTTCTCTGGCACAATCATGCAAGTCAGCCAGACCTTGCGCGAGGGGACTCTTCTTGTTTTGGCCATATCTGACCTCCACAGGAAAGCCTTGCATTGACAGAATCCAGGAAGTAATTCGGGAATTACTCACATTCCCGGCCCGGATTCTGTCACTTTGGAGATATTGCAGAGGCTGGTGTGGAGTCTCCACTATGATGTGTTCCCCCTGGATAAACGGGTGGTAATTCTTCAATGCCCACACCGTTGCCAGGAGTGCCTTCTCACAATCGTTGAATTTTTCAACCACAGAGGATAAAGTTTTGCACGCATAGGAGATTACTTTATTGACTTTGTCATGCTTTTGGTATAATACTGCCGTCAAGCACGTATTAGAGAACCCCGTCTCCAGGAAGAACTCCTTGTTTCTGACAGGGTAAGCTAGGCAAGGCGCTTGTGAAAGGCTTCTTTTGAGTTGTCTTACTGCCTTGGATTGTTCTGGACCCCATTCCCACTTGACCCCCCCCACTTCAGGAGATCAATCAGGGGTCTGGTGATCTCTGCGTAGCCCTCAATGAACATTCTGCTGTAATTAGTCAGACCAAGGAGGCTCCTTAGTTCCCGCAGAGTTGTGGGATCCTTTAGTTTCTGGAGTGCGTCCACTTTCTTTTCTTGGGGACAGAGACCCTGAGGAGTAATCTCATGCCCCAAGAAATTAACACGGGTTCTACACCACTGTGCTTTCTGAAAGGAAAGTTTTGCTCCGGCGGTCCTCAACTGCATCAGAACATAACGGATCTCCGCTATGTGTTCCTCCACAGATGAACTTTTGATGATGACATCATCTACATAAGCCAGGTTACCCCTTGCACCCAGGTCGGGCATGGCCTTGTGTAGGAAAATGTTGAATTCATTGCCGGAGTTGAGGTATCCGAAGGGAGTCCGGGTCCATGTGTACTGCTGGCCCCCAAAGGTAAAAGCCAGCTTGTATTGGTCCTCCCTACTGACAGGCACAGTCCAGTATCCATTGGTCAGGTCTATTGCAGTGAATACCTGTGACCCCTGCATCTGGGCCAGCCCTTGGTCAATGTAGGGCAGAGGCCATCGGGAAGTATGGACCCGTTTGTTGAGCTCCCTAAGGTCGGCACAGAGTCTCCACTGGCCGTTTGGCTTCAATATTCCCAGCACCGGGTTATTGAAGGTGCTGTGAACTGGACGGATTATTCCCCGGGACTCAAGGTTCTTAATTATTTCAGTAAGGGACTCCTTGGATGCAAGAGGCAAGCGATATTGCTTCACAAACACTGGAGTCATTCCAGGGTCCGTGGGGATTGTTGTTGTGTGGATGTCGGTGCAGCCACAGTCATATGAGTCTACCGCAAAGAGATCTTGGAAATCCAAGAAAACTTGTTTCAACTTTTGCTTTTGTTCCAGAGTCACACAGGCATCAGCTAGGTTGACTCTCTCTTCCACCATCTGCCTGAAGCCTGGAAAGACTTCTGGTTTGGCTATCTCAGCGGCCTCCTCCAGCTGGGTGGAGAAGTCCCTGGTCAGAGTGCTGATTTGGACTGGAGGCCTCAGGTGGGAAAGGCAACCCTCATGGACCTGGAAAATCACCTCATCCCTCCTGAAGTCACAAGTCACATCTTCCTTACCATAGGGGCAGGAAGTGTACACCAGGAAGTTCCCCCCATGCCGGGTAAAAATCCTGTCTGGTGTTGTATTGTCATCACTGTCACTGTCAAAACAGTGCTTGGGGATTGGTCCTAACAGTTCATTTCCTAAATCGATGGAAAAATGTCCGCCATCAACCGCAATTCCAATAATGGTGCCTGCGGCTAGAGTAATACTCTTTAAGTCGCTGTTATCCAACTCTATTAGAATGGTGTCATGTTCTATGTTGACTAATGGAGTTGGGTTTACCCCAACTCTTGCTGTTGGAGAGAAGCGTTTAGATGTATGTAAGCATCAGGGTTTTTCAAATGTTGTCCTCTTTTAACTTTCACTTCCAGGGAGAATTGTCGGGTCCTTTCTGGGATGGTGACTTCCTCTTTAATCTGAATTTCAACTGCATAAGGTAGCAATTGAGCTGACCTAAATGCTTTTTCTGGATCATCAAAGCCCATGCGATTATCCGCTAATCGGGACCAAGTTTTGAAGTTTATTAGGTCCAAACTAATGGCAAAGCGATTGAGAATGTCACTGCCTAAGTAAAAGGCGGCAGTGACGTTTCGCACGACCCAACAATTATGGACTATGCTCTTGTTGCCAATGGAGATTTTGAGCATACACCTGCTTGGCAGGAGCTGTTTGGAATTGGGTGCTTCCAGGTCCATTTCCCATTTGTCTATCAGTTTGAATGTGGGGATGGCTGGATCTTTTGGGAGTTGGCGGAACATGGCTTCGCTGATGAAGCTCTTACCGTTGTTCACACACACTCGAGCGAGAACAGAGTCCTTCCCATCATTTAACTGAACAGGGATGAACAACTGCTCTCCAATTTGCTGAATATCAGCCAGGCTCTGAGCTGATTTCACATCTTTCTGGACTATAGGAGTGGGAGTTTCTGATTGTGGATTAGTAAAGAATTTCAGGGTGTTTCCTTCCAGTGTGGAATACCACCTTAAACTGGAAGGAAGGTTGATTTTCAGAAATAGAGAGGACCCCCCATCACCAGTCTGTTGTCCTACTGCTATTACTGTCACGTCTGGAGTTTGGTTGTTCTGGAAGTGAAATTCAACTTGGTCAGATTTGTGTTCAACCATGTGGCAGGTGCCGTTTAAGCTAACATGGTTGACACTCTGTTTTAATTTTATTGGTCGGCTAGTGTGGGTCCAGAGGACCTTGTTTACAGAATCTATTAGGGGTAACAACCTTCTCAGGAGGTCATTCCCTAGTAAACAAGGGGTGCCCTCTGGAGTCACTACTATGACCGGGTGTTTCACCTTGTGTCGCTCAATTTTAATGTCCAAGTCTGCAGTCCCCTCAACGGGAATTTCCTTCCCGTCAAAGTTCTGCAGTTGTCCAGGAAGAGAGGTGAGAGGAATTCGGTAATTCTCCCCCCTTCCTGCATTTAGTTCCTCAAAGGCCCTTTTGGACAGAAGGGTAGCTTGGGATCCAGTGTCCACCAGTGCCAAAATTGTACCCTGCCCCTGCACTTGTACCTGGGAATAGTATCTTCCCTCCTTCTCCTCAAGGGGGCACAGATAATGCACATTTTTGGACAACTGGTGGGCTAACTTTCTGGTTTTGGGCATTGCTAGCGAAGAGATTTGGGCAGAATTCTGTGGAGAGCCTGGGGAATCTGAAAGAAACAGTTGGCAACTGGAGATCAGAGCCATTGTGGGTTCCCCTGGATCCCGTTTTGGGCCGCCCCCCCCCTTTTTGGAGGCAGTCACCAGGATGGGTTTGAACCAGGGGATTTTGGTATTGTGGGTTCTGGGATGAGATGATGGGCGGCGGTAGCTCAGTCTCCATATCTCCCCAGTCTGGATTGGAATCCCTTGGGACCCATTTTTCTTTGGGAGGAGTTCCCCCATCTCTGAAGGAGAAGATCCTTTTCCCAGGATCTTCTGAGGATCCCTCTCCCTCAAATTGGAAGACCTGTACCTCCTCCACAAAGTGGGTCTGTTTGGGTCCTCTGTTTCTCTTACCCCCCCTCTGCTCCTTGGGAGGCAGGCTTTCAGGGGCAGGAGATTTTTTTTCCGGTTCCTGGTTTTCCAGGGGCTGTTTACAAGTTGTTTACACCCCCCTTCCCCTTGTGCCTCCTCCCTGGGAACCGGTGGGTTATCGGGGTGCTGCCCCCGTCATTGTTCTGGAGCACCAGGTCCCGAGTTTGGGGCATTCTGCGGTGGCATGCTCATCTGAGGGTTCTGTTGAGCCCTCAGTATGTGACCCAGATCTCGTGCCATATTTTGGACCTGGCGCTCAAGTTGTGAAACCCGCTCAGGCTGATACGGGGCTCTATTTTCTCCCCTGGGCTGATCCCGGGAAGGGTAGCTATCCCTTCTCTGGTAGTACCCCTGGTTGGGAAGATTTTGGTACCCCTCCACCCTTGGCCTCCCCTCTCCCGGATTAGGTAGTCTGGGCTCAGGGAATTGGGGAAAGAAGGATGGATGATTTTGGGGCTGGAAATTGGGTGGATACCTGGGGAAAAAGTTCTGCCCAGGATTTGGAGAATTTCTGCCCTCCTGTGGGAAGTTGGGAGGGAAGTTCTCTTGGTTAGGTGCTTGGCTGGATCCCCCCCCTTGGGCTGGAGGAGTCCACACATAACCCAGGATTGGTCGGTTTCCCTTGTAGCAGGGACTTACATAGTCAGGGGAGCGGGGGACCCCATTTGTGGGACTACCTCCTCGACTCCCTGTCTGTGACTGGCCCGAGGGCCTTCTGGGCTGTGAATTATTTGGTGCAGGCAGGTTTTTAGGCCCCCCCATCTCCAAATCTAAAACGGGGGCAACCTTTACCTCTGCCACCTTGGCAGCAGCCGGGGTGCTGTTGGTTTTGGGGTTTATCGCCGCGTTATTTTTATTTTCGATAGGCTTCTGCACCTCATAGATCCGGGTAGCCTGTTCAATGACCCAGTCTAAAGATCTTTTCTCATGAAAATCTCTCACGTGCTGGGTCATTATGTATTTGGGTAAAGCATGGAAAAACGTATTGATAAATTCTCTGCTATCCGTGCGCACCCTTCTGGTGGTCTGCGCAAAAGCACGTTTTAATTCTTGCACAAACTCTTGTGGGGCCTGATCCTCCCCACATTGCAAATTGTAGGCTGCCTTGCGAGCCTCTTGAGGATTTCTGTGAACAGAAAAATGTTTCAAGATGGCCGCCTTATAGGTGGACCATCTTAAATGATTTTGGTCCTCCAGCCCCGCAAAGAAACTGGAGTATTCTGGGGAGAATGTCCATTTGACGTACTGGATGCAGCTACTGCTGTCCTTCAAATGGAAAGTCTCCATCATTTGCTCATAGAGCTCCAAGTGTTCCCAAACGGAATACTTGCGTTCTTATGATAAGGCGTGATGACACTCCTTATTGCCTTTATTTGCTTCAATGGGTCCTTAAGCAAGGCCCTTTTTGCCTTATTGGCCTTTTTGGTTCGGGTAACCCTGGTCCATTCATCCTCTGACTCAGAGGCACTGCTCCCAGAGGTTCCTGTCTGATCTTCCAGGTTTTCCCGGATTCTGCAAGCCTGGGAATGGCTGGCAGAATGTGGGGACCTGGTCTCCTGTGTCCTGCGCCGTTCAGAGGAGTCTTCAGATTCCTCCTTGCTGCCAGGATTTGATGGGTACCCCCCCCCACTGACCTAACTGGGCAGAGGTTTTCAGGATGCCCTTAATGGGCCTACTCTCCTGGGGTTCCCCACTAAATTGCACTGTGCTTGGGTACCCATACCCGGATGCCCGCCCATCCATTCCTTGGAGGTACTGGCCTATGAGCACCATACTTCTAGCTGGATAGTAATCTGCCATCCCTGTGTCCCTGGGCTCATGTGCGCGAGGGGACATGGGGGTGGCAGAGTCCAGGGACTGGGAGAGATGAAGGCCTCTGGTACTAGGGCTCCTGAGGTTATGCTCAGGAGTTTCTCTTTCCCAGCGAACCTTATCTCTATCCGCCCCTGCTTCCTGTTGCAATGCAAGAGCCTGCGCTTTCAGTTCCTCAGTTAAGGCCTTACTCGACTCTATCAGTCTCTCCTGCATCGCTACCTGTTGCTGGAGCCTATCATTGTGCTGACAGAGAGCCTCATTTTCTCTCTGTGCCTCCTGATTGGTCCTGTAGTACTGGGCCAGTCTCTGCTGCAGGAGGGTTACCTCCTGAGCTGTGTCCCTATTGGCCTGCTCCTTTCTTGCCAGAGCATCCTCCACCCTCCTGGTGTGCTCTAACAAGTTCTGGTGTCCTTTTTGGAGGTCACCCAGTCCCTGGAGGGCCAGGTGATTTTCTTCCATTTTCCTTTTTAAGTGGCAGACTTCCTGGCCTAAGGTGTCCCTTTCCTGACTAAGAGCCTGCATCTGTGCCGCCAGGTCGTCCCTTTGCCTTTGGAAGGCACCAGCTTTCTGGTGCTCCTGATCAAACTCTGCCTGGGTATCCAGGTCTTTCAGAATCAATTTATTGCTTTCCTCTTTCTCTCTGTCTAATCGAATTTGCAGGGTGGCTACCTGTTATGTGCATGCCCTGTTGAAGTCCAGTTGTTGCTCCAGCTTTTTCTGGCTCTGCAGAAGGGAGTCCAAACCTTCTTGGTACTCCTTCTGCAAGGCCAGAAATCTGGTATCCTGGTCAGCCTTCTCCTGTTGCAGTCTATCCATGTCCTCTTTTATTTTAATGATATACTGCCTACTATCATTTTCTGACTCCTGGCTCCTCTGCAGCCTCTGCTCAGAAGAGACCAGGTCAGATTGGGCCTTTTCTAACGCCAGCTGTTGCCTATTTGCCAGATCTTGGCCTTCAGCACATTTGTCCTGCATGGCTCCCATATATAGGTACAAATATGCCGCTATCCTGGCAATCTTATTAAGTTCATCTTTGGCTTTAGGGGCCATATATAGTTCACTCAGGGCCACATGTAGGGGACCCTGATCTCCCCATATATCTGACCCTGTTTCAGTGACCTGTTGTGCGATTGCCTCCAACCAGACCGTTTGGTCCTGATGAGTCCACTCACCTCTCACAAATAGCCTATGTAAGAAGTGCTCTCTGGCTATTTTGATGTCTACCAGTGTCGTCATTCTGGTATTTGAGTTCCTTCCTGACTTACAGAAGTTTGTATTTTATTTTTACAAAACAGACCGTTTCCTTAGAGCGTTCCTTTGAGGAGTGCTTTACATCATAACACAGCGTGGTGATCCGACCGGATATGTGTATCTGGTCAGCTGGCACACTGTATTAATCTGCACAAATGGTAAATCTAACCCAGAATATCCCGGCTCGAGCCCCCACTTTGTAAGAAGATTCAATTCAACACTACAGCTAAGTCAATGCCTAGTCTGGGATACTGAATGGAAACCCTTATTGATATATCTTTATGTCCAGTTCATGAGTTCTGGATGACTACCCCTATATAATACCCCTCTCTTAGAATCCCCCTGACCCCACTGAGCCAAGAAGTAGTTCTATTTTGCAAGTTTAAAAGGTTTATTTGAGAAATAAGACAAAGGGCCTCATTACACGGTAGGCGGTAAAAATTGCTAATTACCGGCATGGCGTAAATAGCGTGTCCGCCCTCGCAAGAGGCCGCAAATTGCATGCCATTACGAGATCGCGGGCACGAGCCTACCGTCATGCCGGTAATGAGCCTACCGCCATGCCGCAAAAGTCCCCAAAAAGTCCCTTAATGGCATCCTCAAAAGCGCTGTTAGCACTTCCGACCTGCCGCCACATGCAAATAGCGGTTTCCGCAAATGTCGGTGACCGCCATTAGCGGTCACCGCTAATAGCGGTTACCGTAATATTGCGGAACCGGAAATAGCGTCATCGCACCGGAACGGGAAAGAGCACGGCGGCCATCTTTAAAAACACAATCCATTGCCATCCCCCTTATCCAGGACACCTTACCAGGAACCACGTTGGGAAATACACCAAGGACACCGTGAAGATGCCCAAGGCCGTTAAAAAATCGTCTGAGCGGCAACGCAAGGAGAAATTTTGCAAGGAGGAGCTCCTTATGCTAACGCAGACACTAGCAGACAATGCTCATGTCGTCTTCAACAACGACATGCGTCGGGAGACCATTGTGAAGAAGAAGGCCATTTGGGAAGAGGTAGCCCACAAGGTCAGCGTGGTAGGCACCACAACCCGCACAGTCAAAGACTGCCGAAAGAGGTGGGATGACCTCCGGCTCCGTGTGCGGAACATTCTATCCGTGAACCGCAACCTGGCTACGGGCACAGGAGGAGGCAGTGAATCGCCAATCAAGCTCACTGAGTGAGAGGAGACATGTGCATCAACCATCAGGGTGGAATGCATTGAGGGAGTTGGACAAATGGAGCATGGCGTGGCCGTTTCGTCCGATGGAGGTGAGTGTATGCATCAAACAATGCACAGTGAAGTGTGATGTTCCCCCCAATCATGTGTCCATATGAATGCCGTGGCTCCAGCCACAAACAGACATGCATGCATCACCACATGCCCGTACAACACAGACCCATTCATGCATGACCCACCCAACATCCCCATTACCTGCATCCACACTAAAGAGCCCGGAATGCATAGAACGGCATGACATATTCATTTTGCTCAAGGCAGGTCGACCCATTACTGATGGTTGTCAACATTTCTCACCCTTGCAGGATCACACACTGAAACTGAGGAGGCACGCACTTCCACACCTGCTCCCACATCCAGCAAAAAAGCAAGGAGGGATGCCACAGGGGACACCGCCACATCCACAAGGGCAGCCAGGACGAGTGTCCATGACCACATGGACAAAAGCAGCCGGAACACCAGTTGCACGCATCCACAGGCCATGGCTGCTCCCGTCGTGGCACCCACGGAAGTGTGTCTGCCAGCAGGTGAGGGCAGCATCGAGGGAATGCACTCTACTGCCACCAGCTCAACGGGTGAAGCAGCAGCCACGGCCCCACCTTCAGAGGAGGAGGACACACCTGCCATTGATGCTGCTAGCCAGAGCCCCAGACCAACAAGCCCCTTACTGGCAAGCCCGAGGTACTCCTCAGGTCCGGGTAGTCATGGAGATTCACCCACCCCTGAAGGGATATGGAGCCCCCAGATATCCTCTCCTGATGCAAGTGCAATGGGACCAGGTGCATCAGCCATCCCACCAGCACCCACCATGCGACATGACCTCTCGACCATCTACCAGAGTCAGACCGAGATGAGTGGCCTAGTAGGTCAACATGTGGCAGAGACAGCCCGCCTGAGGGAGGACATTGCTACACTTGCACAGCAGACAAGGGAGGGCATGGAGGCATGCACCAGCCGAATCTGCAGTGTAATGGCTCAACTGCGGCAGGCCATGAACCGCATAGCAGACGCTATTGAGCGTCGGTGCCCACTCACGGCCCAGGAAGAACCAGGCCCCTCCTCGTCTGGGAGTTCATGCCAGACTAGTCCCCTGCGCCGGTCTATGCGGAACCTGCGGCGCACGGCTTCACAACCACCAGATGACGATGCAGGCACTGGCAAATAGGGCCACCAGGATTCGTGTGCCACATGTGGCAATGGACACATTCACGTCATGAGACTCACATGGGAGTGTTGAGGGGGGAGGGGGGTAAGTGTCAGGGACTCAGGTAGGCAGAGACAAGGACAGGCTGGCCGCAGGGGTGTTGTGGGTACCGTTGTGGGCACTGGTGGGGAGAGACAAACAAAGCTGCAACCATACAAAAGGCTGCTTTGCCCCATGTGCAGGAGAAAGAGGCTAAAGACTGCATTTCCCAGCAGCCGGCGCCAAAAAACTACAATCCCCAGCATGCCCAGGGACGTTTTGGACCAATCGGGGACCAGGAAGGGAGCGGCCGCCCCATCGCGCATGCGCAGAGCCCCGAGCACGGGGCTTGCGCTTGAGACTCCATGCCGACAAGACGTTTGGACCGGAGCTCCAGCAAAACTACACGCGAGGGGCCCAGCCCCACCCGAGCAGCAGCCCGGCCCCTCGCCCACACGAGATAAGTACTCCTCCTTGTTAAGAGCCCAAGAGGATCGAGGGGGAAGTGCAGGGGGGATCGCTTGCCCACCCAGAGCCCCTGCACCGCTACGAAAAGCTAAGTGACCTAACTTCGACGCTAAATGCGCCGGCGGCATTCTTTTGGGTTAAATTAACCTGTGCACGGGCGATTTGTCATTTGGGATGTTTCCGCCTCTCGGAGACCATAGTAAACCCGTGAGGCGAAAACACAGCACAAGAGATACCTACCACAGATTTACAGCACCAATTGGTCACGAGGGTCTGCAGGAAGACCGCTTGTGCATTTTATCACGTTTGCAGGGGTCTGCAAGAAGATCGCCTGCGTAGCATAGTGCGAAGGCACTATACAGGTCTTGAGAGGGCATTTTAGTGTGTGTCTGTGTGAGTGGAAGTTGCATGAGGTGAATGCAGACAATGACAGTGGGCATGTTTTAATGCTTGTTACTTTCTTTTAGCTTGGACCTTTTGAAAACAACCCTTCAGACGTGCCAAGGACGCGACCGCTCTTCATGGACGAGACACAGAACCAGAGCTAAGTTGCATGCTAACTCCTGTACCGATCTGATGACTTTGGGTTAGGCAGTATAAGAATGTTCTTATGTGCAAAATGGTGCTTATGTATAAGTAGTTAGTAAGGGCTGAGGACACCAGAACAAAAGTGCGCAGCAACCAATCCTTCCCTGCAAAATACCCCATTCCCACCCATAACCTCTACCTCACCCTCAATCCGGTTTACCTAACTCCCCCTACCTATCCAACCATCGAGACCCTAACCCTCCTTCCCTGCTCTGGTCCAGGAAACCCGTGTAAGCCCTGACTTGCGGGCTCCACGACCAAAGTGGGGGTGGTTGGTACTACGTCGCTCCTGCGCCTTGGATTCTGGACTTCGTGACAGAAGCGCAAGCCCACGTAGTATTCAGGCGCCCGAGAGGCGTGGCCGCCCCCCCCCTTGAAACCATGGATGAAATAGCCAAAGCCCTGCAAGACTTACAAGGTGAACTGGCGGCGTCTAGACAGGACTATGCCACACTGTCCGCACAGGTGCGCAGTTTAGCAGCTCAGACAGCGCCCTTACCTGGCCAACCACCTACCCCGGTGCAGGTACACGTCAGTCCGGAGGCAATAGTTCCGTTGGCCCCTCCAGAGCGCTACGCCGGAGACCCACAAAAGTTTACCACTTTTATTACTCAATGTCGTCTCCATTTTCTGACCAAGACAGCAGCCTTTCGGTCCGTTCAGTCCCGAACGGCGTTTGTAATATCGTACCTCACGGGGGACGCTGCGGCATGGGCAAATCCATTAGTCCAAAAGGACCATGCCATTCTTTATGACTGGGATGAGTTCCTGGCGGAGTTTGAGAAAATATTTAACCGGCGAGCTGCCACCCTTTGCAAGGATCGGGAACTGTTAAGCCTCAAGCAGGGGTCTAGGGAACTAGTGACATACGTCACTCATTTCAATCGGCTGGTAGCCGAAGCCGACTGGCCCCATGACAAGAGGATGTCTCTCTTTTATCAAGGTTTGAGGGATGACATCAAAGACCTTATTGCCCAGGTAGATCCGCAGCCAAGGGAATGCTCAGAGATGATTGACCTGGCCTTACGGCTTGACCATCGAATGGCTGAAAGGCGGGGCGATAGACGAAAAGGAGATTCACGACCTGTGCCTCGATTGGATCTGTATAAGGGATCCCGGGGGGTGGCGGCCAAGTCAGAGGGGGATGAACCAATGCAGATAGGTTCTGTTTGAGGTCCCCTCACTAAAGAGGAAAAAGAACAAAGGAGGAAGGACGGCCTCTGTATGTACTGTGGCAAGGCTGGACATTTTGTACGTGAATGCCCGAGCAAGCCCAAGACCCAGGGAAACGCTTCGGCTCATCGGTAGTGGGGGTCACCCGATCGAGCCTGTTGAGTAGCAGGGCCCCAATGGAAGGCATTTCGAACTATGCTACGCATGTCACCTTGACGGGTTGTTTGGAGTTCCAAACACAGAAGAAACAGGTCACTATGTTTGTGGACTCGGGAGCGACAGGTAATTTTATTGATGCCCAGTACGTGGTTACCTTAGGTATCCCAGTACAACAAAAGGCAAACCCGGAACCTGTATGTGCTGTGGACGGCACTCCCCTCAGCTCAGGGCCCATAACGCATAACACCTGTTTGGTAGCTTTACAATGCGGAGTCTGGCATAGAGAAAACATTGCCTTTGATATCATTGCTGCCCCACAATTCGGGCTGATTTTGGGATTACCATGGCTAAAAATGCATAACCCCCAAATTCATTGGACCACAGGTTCAATCAGTCTGGACTCACCGCATTGTCTAGAACATTGCCGGCAAGAAAGTACACCTTCAGTGTGTGCCCTCAACGTCTCGGTTAAGCAAAAGGAAATGCGTCCCGAAAGTATACCTCAAGAATACGCAGATTTCATGGACGTGTTTAACAAACAAGCTGCAGAATCATTGCCCCCACATCGGCCATTTGACTGCAGAATTGATCTGGAGCCTGGGGCTACTCTACCGTGTAGTCGTATATATGCCCTAACTGAGGCTGAAAATAATCACCTCCAGGAGTACATAGCTGCGAATTTAAAGAATGGTTTTATTCGCCACTCTAATTCGCCAGTGTCATCACCTTTGTTCTTCGTACCGAAGAAGTCTGGAGAGCTCCGGACTTGTATAGATTACCGCAGAGTGAACCAGATAACCATTAAGAACCGTTATCCGCTTCCTCTCATCCCAGTTCTTCTGGATCAAGTTAGGGACGCGACAATCTACACCAAGTTGGACCTTCGAGGCGCATACCATCTTGTGCGGGTGCGCGAGGGAGACGAATGGAAAACCGCCTTCCGGACCAAGTTCGGATTATACGAATATCAGGTTATGCCATTCGGTCTCTGTAACGCCCCCGCAGCCTTCCAACATTTCTTGGATGAGGTCCTTAGAGAATATTTAGACGTATGTGCGGTAGTGTACATAGATGACATCCTAATATATTCTCATAACCTCCAGGAACATGTCCGACATGTACGCGCAGTTTTGCAAAAGCTGCGAGAATAACACCTTTATGCAAAACTGGAGAAGTGCGAATTCCATTGTACCACCGTGGAATTTCTAGGCTACTTCCTGACCCCAACCGGCGTACAAATGGACAAGAAAAAGGTGCAGGCAATCTTGGATTGGGCTCCCCCTACCAGTGTGAAAGAGATACAGTCATTCCTGGGGTTTGCGAACTTCTACAGACGCTTCGTAAAGAACTTTTCTGCATTGGTCACTCCAATCACAAAGCTTCTTCGTAAAGGCTGCCCTTTTGTGTGGGACACATCGGCCGACCAGGGGTTTCAACAGCTCAAAAAGGCCTTCACCGACGCCCCGGTACTGAAACACCCAGATTTGTCCAGACCATTTGTAGTGGAAACGTACGCCTCTAGCTATGCTCTAGGTGCTATCCTGTCCCAGCGGGACCCTCAGACAGGCCTGCTACATCCCGTGGCTTACTTTTCAAGGAAACTACTCCCAGCTGAACAGAACTATATCATTGCCGATCGGGAATTGTTGGCAATTAAGGCAGCTCTTGGTGAGTGGCGACACTACCTGATGGGGGCACGTCATACCACCACGATCATAACGGATCATCGTAACCTCCAGTTTATAAGAACCGCCAAGACGTTGAGCCCGCGCCAGTTGCGATGGGCTCAATACTTTGCCGAGTTTGATTTCATCATAACATATAGACCCGGAGCCAACAATCGAAAGGCAGATATATTGTCACGATATCCCGAGTCAGCAGAGCGAGAGGCAGGCATTACACCTCAACCTATTATTTCCCCAACACGTATCGTTGGAGCCACTTTTGATTTCTTTGAGGCCGTATTAAAAGACCTCACTATGCAGGAAATCCATCAGTGGTGCAAACAGGATCCTCAAAACACATTCGTTGAAGGACTCCCCTACCATGGGTCAGCCTTGTACTTGCCCACCAAGCAACTACGGGAAAAGGCCTTATCATGGTGCCACGATTCCTCATTGGCGGGACACCCGGGAAAGTCAAAAACTCAGGAGTTGGTGGCCAGACATTTCTGGTGGCCCAAGTGGCGGCAAGACGTTCTGCAGCATGTGTCTAAATGCGAGGTGTGTGCTCGAAATAAAGCTAGTCACCAAAAGCCCCCTGGGCTCCTTCATCCCCTACCGACTCCTGCGATACCATGGCATACGATCACCATGGACCTTATTGTGGATCTTCCCGAGATTCAGGAATACACTTCTGTATTGGTAATAGTGGATACCTTTTCGAAAATGGCCCACTTCATCCCATGTAAGGGAGTCCCAACTGCTGGAGCAATTGCCGAATTAGTTCTGCAAAACATAGTCCGCCTCCATGGCCTTCCCTATTGTGTGGTCACCGATAGGGGCCCACAGTTCACCTCTCGCTTTTGGCGTGAGTTTTGCAAGATTCTAGGAATGGAAGTCCGCTTGTCGTCCGGTTACCATCCCGAGACAGATGGCCAGACAGAACGTGTGAATCAATGCCTGGAGCAGTATTTACGGTGTTTTGCCACGAGTAGGGAGACAACCTGGGTCCAGCATACTTGGTTGGCAGAATTGGCATATAATAACGCCACATATGCCTCCACCAAAAAGACTCTGTTCTACTGCCTTTATGGGTGACACCCACGGATTCTCCCAGTGGCCATTCCAGCTTCAGGATTGGAATTGCCAAAGTTGGCTGGACAACGGGTGGGCATAGAGCAAGTTTGGAAGGAGGTGCAGGGAAGTCTCACAAAAGCCAAGGACGCATATAAGCGCTATGCAGATAGGCGTCGTCGACCCAGTCCCCTTTACTGTGTAGGAGATAAAGTGTGGCTATCCACCCGCAACCTTCGCATGGATGGGCCCAGGAAATTACAACCCCGATATTTGGGTCCATTCCCAATAGTTAAAATTGTGAACCCTGTTGCAGTAAAATTGACCTTACCTCCCCAAATGAAGATACATCCCACTTTCCACACCTCCCTCCTGAAACCCGCTCCACATGGGACGATTGCTAGGAAACCACCTCCCGTTATGGTGCAAGGGGAGCCTGAGTATGAGGTTCGAGCAATATTGAATTCTAAACGAGATAAAAAGGGCATAGTGTTTTACCTCGTTGACTGGGTGGGGTTTGGCCCTGAGGAACGCACTTGGGAACCCTCACAGCATGTACATGCCCCCAGGTTGCTGCGTGCTTTTCACAAGACTTACCCTAGTAAACCCAGAACAACTGCCTTCTGTGGGAAGGGGAGTACTGTCAGGGACTCAGGTAGGCAGAGACAAGGACAGGCTGGCCGCAGGGGTGTTGTGGGTACCGTTGTGGGCACTGGTGGGGAGAGACAAACAAAGCTGCAACCATACAAAAGGCTGATTTGCCCCATGTGCAGGAGAAAGAGGTTAAAGATTGCATTTCCCAGCAGCCGGCGCCAAAGAACTACAATCCCCAGCATGCCCAGGGACGTTTTGGACCAATCGGGGACCAGGAAGGGAGTGGCCGTCCCATCGCGCATACGCAGAGCCCCGAGCACGGGGCTTGCGCTTGAGACTCCATGCCGACAAGACGTTTGGACCGGAGCTCCAGCAAAACTACACGCGAGGGGCCCAGCTACCACCCGAGCAGCAGCCCGGCCCCTCGCCCACACGAGATAAGTACTCCTCCTTGTTAAGAGCCCAAGGGGATCGAGGGGGAAGTGCAGGGGGGATCGCTTGCCCACCCAGAGCCCCTGCACCGCTACGAAAAGCTAAGTGACCTACCTTCAGCGCTAAATGCGCCGGCGGCATTCTTTTGGGTTAAATTAACCTGTGCACGGGCGATTTGTCATTTGGGATGTTTCCGCCTCTCGGAGACCATAGTAAACCCGTGAGGCGAAAACACAGCACGAGAGATACCTACCACAGATTTACAGCACCAATTGGTCACGAGGGTCTGCAGGAAGACCGCTTGTGCATTTTATCACGTTTGCAGGGGTCTACAAGAAGATCGACTGCGTAGCATAGTGCGAAGGCACTATACAGGTCTTGAGAGGGCATTTTAGTGTGTGTCTGTGTGAGTGGAAGTTGCATGAGGTGAATGCAGACAATGACAGTGGGCATGTTTTAATGCTTGTTACTTTCTTTTAGCTTGGACCTTTTGAAAACAACCCTTCAGACGTGCCAAGGACGCGACCGATCTTCATGGACGAGACACAGAACCAGAGCTAAGTTGCATGCTAACTCCTGTACCGATCTGACGACTTTGGGTTAGGCAGTATAAGAATGTTCTTATGTGCAAAATGGTGCTTATGTATAAGTAGTTAGTAAGGGCTGAGGACACCAGAACAAAAGTGCGCAGCAACCAATCCTTCCCTGCAAAATACCCCATTCCCACCCATAACCTCTACCTCACCCTCAATCCGGTTTACCTAACTCCCTCTACCTATCCAACCATCGAGACCCTAACCCTCCTTCCCTGCTCTGGTCCAGGAAACCCGTGTAAGCCCTGACTTGCGGGCTCCACGACCAAAGTGGGGGTGGTTGGTACTACGTTGCTCCTGCGCCTTGTATTCTGGACTTCGTGACAGTAAGGGTGTGTTGAGGGGCGAGGGGGGTAAGGGTGTGTTTGGGTGTGTTGAGGGGGGAGGGGGGTAAGGGTGTGTTTGGGTGTGTTGAGGGGGGAGGGGGGTAAGGGTGTGTTTGGGTGTGTTGAGGGGGGAGGGGGGTAAGGGTGTGTTTGGGTGTGTTGAGGAGGGAGGGGGGTAAGGGTGTATTTTGGGAGTTTGGGTTATGCACTTTAGTACCACAAAATGTTCAATATACACTGTTCAGAGTTTGAAACCCAAGCGTGGTCTCCATTATTGTGTATGTGTCATTCATTGTGGACAGGGTCCTTTGTGGGCCTCGAAACATGCACCAGGGCAACAATTCCCATCTACGTCCATGCTATTTCACCTTGGTGCATGATGAGATTACAGAATCAGATGCTGATGCACATCGTGTGCCTCCTTGGCACTGCCTGTTTCATGTCCTGCCGGGGCATTCCACCCGCACTCATCCCCAGCCACATCATACTCTTCTGGTGGTTGCATGTCAATTTCAAGTGGCATAGGCACATTCCATCATATGCACATTTTGTGATGCTCTACACATGCCATGGTTGTCTTTGCCACTTTGACACGGCCGTACAGGAGTGCCACACCCAGGCCGCTTAGGCAGCGGAGCACTGTCATTGGAAGGATGTACTATATTGTTGTCCTCTTCCTGATGGTTCTGTGGGTTACGTACAGGGATTAGGAGCCACCTCCTCAGTGGATGGCTGTCTTCGCCTGTATGGTGTGAGGAATGGGTGCCTGTTACGGCTCACCTCTGGTGCTGGCTGTTGTTGTAGGTGCTGCACTGCTATTATGTAGTCAAGGCTGTCATGGCATGCTGCTGCTATTGGGACCATCTTGGTGTGGGAAGGGGTGTGGGTAGGGGTGTGGTGTGCTATTTTGTGCTGCCTGTCTCCATTGCATGCACCTGTGCTGATTGTGTCCACCTGTAGTTGATGGGTACACTGCTCAGGTCTCTTAACGGGTGCTTTTCGATGCCGTTATTAGCGCCATGCCGGTAAGGGGTTTTTGGGTGTTTTACATGCCACTAATACCATGTCCGCATGGCTTGTGATGGCCTAGTATTAGCGCCATGGCGCTAATTCCGGCATGTGGGTTGCGCGCCCGCGGCCTTGCCGCTATTAGTGGCACCGTAAGTAACGGGTGCGCAGATAGCGGTGGGTCCGGGTCGTGATTTGCTTAGGGAATTAACGGTACCGGTAAATCATTACCGGTAACGGTATTCCATTACCGCACAACGTGTAATGAGGCCCAAAATATAGATACCACGCTTTTATAATAAATTAATAATCGATATCGCCCTTATAAATATAATGTTAATCAACAATGGGTAATCTGACACTAGCACACTTCTTTATAATCAATGAGGAGTTAGTATAGGATGGATCAAGTAGTAAAAATACTTTTATGATTTCAAGGGAAAAGCAATGGGGAATAAAAGGCAGTACAGAAATACTTGAGATGATTTTAGCAAAAGATAATATAATCACTTTTTCTCTGGCAATTCACCCCCCTCCCCTATGCAATGTAAGACATGGAAGTAGATGGAAAGAGGAGCACACAGTTCTCAGGAATGCAATCAAATACAATATGACATTCAGTTCCCCCCCAGCAAGCTTAGAGAAAACCGGTATGAGTTTTAAAACACAGGCCCAAGTGCTTTGAATGTGGTGGCAATGAAGTGAGAAATATGCTGAAAATGCTTTTAATTCCATGTAGGAGTTTCAGGGTGAGTGAGAGATACTTGGGATGAGTTCAGGCTCACTTTAGCAATGATTCAGAGATGGTGATTAAGAGGCAAACGAATTTTTAGCAAGGAAAGAAATGACTGCTGATGGTTACATGTGGCTGGATTTTTAACCAAATCGCAAATCGCGGTAAAATTTGCGAGTGCGTGAATCGTGATTGCGGAAAAAGTATACGTTTTTCGGATTTAAAGTAAACTCAAAATTACAGGAGACAGCTTGCAGCTGCAGAATTGACAAATGACAGTGGTGCAGCTTTACAAATGACAGGTGACAGTTAGGAGGCAGTTCTACTTAGGTTAAATAGATTGAATTATATTACTTTAAACTAAGAGATTTGGTTTTTGCCCCGTCCTAGCTGTATTCACAATATATTTGGAAGGACTGGGTCTCGTCATGGATCTGATCAATCAGGCTAGCGGCACTTCACAGCGATCTGGTCTCTGGGTCTGCGGTTCTGCACGGTCTGGTCTGGTCGGGTCTGGCACTGGTCTGGTCTGTCCGGATACAGCGGTCTCTGCATGGCTCCTGGATCTCTGCACTGGTCCTGGCAAGAGTTCTTGGCAAGGGATTCAAGCAGCTCACCCGGCTGTGAGTAGCTTGCAGTGATTTGAGGCCTGCTGCAGAGAACTCAGCTTGTGGTTTTAGGCCTCTGATTTAGGTTCTAAAGTATAAGTTCTAGGTTCTGGAGTATGTAGCTGGAGTCAGTCTGGAACTGGTATCTTCTGGATGTTGTGTGGTCCGGCAAAACGCTCCGCAGCAACTGGATTAGAATCCCTCTACCTGTCCCAGCAGTCTCTTTTTATGTGTTTTGAAAATGGGTGTTTGCCTGGGCCTAGCTAAGCCTGCCCCTCTCTACTTGTCATTGGCCCAATTCTCCCCTCTCCCATGATTGGGGGAAGGAAATGTGAGTCAGAGTGATGCTGTAGGTTTTATGGGTCAGAGGATCCTCCCCTGGTCAGTTTGCCCACAAATCTATATTTGATTCAAATACATCCTTTCCAGATATACAATTTGTTGAAATTACATGTGCACATTATATATTCCTTATGGTCCATGCTTGTCCACCTCTGATCTTCCTGGGGGCTTGCATTCAAAAATGACAACATTTTGCGCTTTTTAACTGGTTTTGCAATATCGGACATTTACCCAAATTTACACACATGTGCGCAAGGAGTATGGACATGAATTGATGAAGTGTCAGATTTTTAACATGCAGACATTTGGAGTGAGACCCTATTTTCCGCTAGCAACCCCCCAGAATACACCACAGGGTCCTAACGCATCTCAAAATGTTCACAGAAAAATCACAAAAATAATGATATTACTTATATAATTCTGACAAGTCCACACTTTGAGTTATCTATCTTTTTAAAATTATGCTCTGACCCAGATGGGTGTGGTTTAGGTTCCAAAGCACATGGGGGAAGCTTCTGCCTGTCCCCGCCTCCAGCTCGGGTGGCTCCCAGAGGCACTTCTCCTCCCACTTCTCCCAAGAGGAAGCCACTTTTACGACGCCCCCACTATAACATTTGCCTGAGTCCAGGACAGGCCTTTGTTCACCTCCCTGTAGTCCCCAGCAGCTCCACCCCTAATCTAATCAGAGAGATGACAACTCCTTTTGGCAAGGGGAAGAGTGGCTGAGCAGGTTTTAACTCCTGTGGGGGTAGATGTCAGGCAGAATTCAGTTTCATTAAGCCAGGTTTCAGATAAAATGTCACTTTTTGTCCCCCAGTTTAAGTCAATACAATTTTTACATATGCAGCTAGAATGCTGATTCTAAGTTCAAAACTATGACATTTTAACAGTTACAAACTATGTGACACTCAAAAGTAGGTCACTCAGTTAATTTAAACATTTCGATTTTGGTGGTTTTAATCCAGTTTCAGTTAGGCTGCTGACATGCATAGCTCAGCCAGTTTTGTTATGAACATTGTTTTGGGCTTTTCATCTTCCCAGATTTTGTATGCACACATACTTCATTCTGCCAGATGTCCGCTGGTGTTCAGTGAGATTTTTGGATGTGTTGCAATGTTTGGAAATAGGCATTTTGAGCTGGCATTCAGGGAAACCAAAGGTAATTTTAAAGCGTTGTTGAGCTAACAGGCGCTGCTGTTTTACCTTTGGCACCCATTCCACTCATGGCACCCTGGCCCATCATGCTCGCCCTGGTGTGTGGCAAGTTAGGCAACCATTTTGATGGACGCGCAAACTGCGTGGTTCTCCTGGATTCTGGCGCACATGTGGGCTTTTTGGCCATCTTGGATTTTCTAAGCCCACAGCACCAAATGTTGCAGCATGATAGCTCAAACGTGGGTCAGGACACCCAACACCACCAGAGACGGGTCAAAGACCCTGAGCATCTGAGGAGAGCGTCCTCATCACAGTGGCGATAACAAGCCCACAACCAGAGACAGGTCGAAGAACCCAACCAGTGCAACCCAAGCATCCGAGGAGATTTTCCTCATGGCAGCGGTGTGTGTTTTGCCGTTCTGGAAAAATTGCTGTTGCCAGAATTAACAGACATTTTTCTGAACAGCAAAACGTGTAATGAGGCTGAAAGAGTGAGACCGAGATAAACAGAGAGAAAGATACAAAAGGCTATAAAGAGTGCAGAGAAAGTTAGGGAGTGAATGTTAGATTTGCACATGGTGCACAGTGCACAGCGAGTTATTAGTTAATTATTGGCAAACATGTATTACTTTTTCAAACATTTTTGAAGGTGGATTGTGGGCGCTAAATGAGGCCTGGACAAAACATGTTGATTTCATTTTATTTTGTTTGTGGATGCGCACTGTACAGCACAACAGAGGAGACAGAGGGAGAGGGGCAATGGCAGACTGAGCCAAGAGATGGCGGGGAAGAAGAGCCAGAGAATGCATTGGAGCTGCTGGAATGGGGAGCTATTAATTTTTTGTTAAGCCATTTTCTTGGTTCAGTGGGCAGGCAGGCTAGGCACTGCAAGGCCCTTTGTTTTTCATTAAGGGTGGATGGGGGTCTGGTGAGGATAAAGAAGCATTCTACTGATTATGAAACATACACATTTACTACAATAGTTTTTTTTTTTTACTATGTAAACAGAAACATAAATAATTAAACTTTAATTGTAATTGTTTTAAAGACATTATGTAAAACTCGGGGGTTGCTGCTGATCAGCGATGTGAATGGCGGCCTAAAGTTGAAGCTCTGTGTCCTACATTATCTGGACCTGGCAAAATCTTAACTTTTTCGACATGGCGGCTGAAAAAAAAGCTGCTACTGTACTGCTAAGGGTGGCAGCAGAGATTCTGGTGAGCATCGAAATTATCCAACCGTCAGCACCCGGGATATCCTATGTAGTGTGTGAGGCTGCTCTACGAACTACACCACTGAGTACCCGTGTGCAGGCCTGGTCATAGTGAGGAATTGGTAGGGGGACGCCTGTGCTGAGCCATGTGACAGTGTTTGCCTCCTGAGCTGCTGGTCCTGCAGAGTGAAGCGGGCTCATGCAGAGTCCTGCTGCTGGAGGGCTTCTTGAGGACCCAGTGTCTGGCTGCAATATCTTGCTGGCCCCCTATGGAGTGGGAGCAGTGGTGGGCAGCCTGCTCCTGATCCCAGTCCCTGCTCCACAGGCGTGCCCTGAGATGGGATGATCATCTTCCTATGGACCTGAGAAAGGCACTCTGCCCGGTGTGGTGGCAGGACAGACAATATCTGCCTCCGGCCCTTTACTGGTGAAGGCAGCTGCCCTGGGTTGAATGGACCTGCCTGACCCTCTGTGCCTCCACACTGCTTGCGGCTGTTGAGGCTGCTTGATATCCGCTTCCCCCAGCACCCTGCAAGCAGCCCGGGGAGCAGAGTTGGAGCGACTCTGTGGGGCGCGGGTGGAGAGCCATGCTGGGACCAGATGCTGGTCCAAATGTGGTGCATGGTGACATGGGCCTGGACTCTGCCTCGTGAAGTCTCCTTGACATTAGCTGGAAACTGGGGCAGTTTTTGAAGGATTGGCCTCTGTGTGAAAGTTGCTGGGGGCGGCCTGTGCGCCACCACAGCCCTTGTGCCGGAGACGCATTCTTTCACTCACTATTGCACCTTCTATGTATCTGTGGAGAGGGCTGCTGCCCATGGAGCTGCTGGCGGTGAGCTCAAGGGGCATCAAATCCTGTTTGTCTGGTGGTGTGTGATGGAAGGTTGGTCCAAGGGGCAAGACCATGCCCCAGCATTTCTCTATGGCTTGGCAACTCTCTGGGGCTCTGTCATCCACCCGGGCTGCAGTGCATCCTCATCTTCCTGGCTGCGCCGGGGCCATTGCAGCCGGAATTGTGTGTGTTTCGCAACATCAGGGACTTGTGCACTCTGGCAATTTAAGCTGAGGTGGAGGTGGGGCTCTTGCCCCCCAAGTTTGCTTCTTTGGGGCCCTGGTGCTGCCGCTCCAACTGCTGCACACCCTAGGCTGCAATACTGCACATATTGGACAGACTGGTTTACCTGTGAGGCTTAGATAGGATTAACGCTCATTACATATCTGTGGCACAGACATTCTGCCTGTGGGCCTCCCTGCTGGGTGGGCGACTGGCTCTGTTCCATACACACCTCTTGGTGTACACTGTTAGGGGTGGCTACACCTGTGCCTGCAGTGGGTTTGCGCTTTAGTGGGTCTCCTTGGACCACTGGTTTATTCTGCTGACTGCTGGTGGTACCGGTAGCCCTTGAGTTGGGATAATTGCTCCTACCCGGCCTCAACTCCTGGTCCGGATGACTCGGGGCAGTGGAAAGGGGAGGTGGGGCCATATGGACTCCTTCACTAGTACCCCACATATATATAATGCGACCTGCGATGCCTCAATGGTAAGGGCTGTGGAGAGCCCCGCAAATGCTTCAAACATAGATATTTCCATGTCAGCAATGAAGGTCGGCTTTGCATCAGTTAACTCCAAACTGAATGACATTGTGTCCACCATCCACTCCCTCAAAATGAAATTAGACAAGCAGAGCGGGCGCATCACAGCTGTGGAGACACGACTCGGCGGCTTGGATGACACAATGTGGGGATACAATCAGGATCTTCTGACCCTCAAGAAGGAGCTCCTGGCGGTACACTCAAAATGTGAGGATCTTGAATCACGCTGCGGCTGGACAAATATCAGAATAGTGGGGGTTCCTGAGAAGTCGATCCGAGGTCCAATGGAGCCGTTGTTGAAGGCATCCTGAATTCTATTTTTGGCGAAGAGCAGTTTTTGAGGCAGTTCCTGGTGGAAAGGGCCCACCGGTCGCTGGCCCCGGTCCCGAAGCCTGGAGTGCCTCCATGCACTATTATCGCCATGCTTTTATATTATTGTGATCAAGATCTAATCCTTCGTTTGGCGAGAGAGAGGGGAACACTCCAATTCAACTCTGTGCAGATCCACATTTACCTAGATTTATCAGAGGGGTCCAGGAGATGAGGAGAACCTTTGATCAAGTAAAACGGCTCTTATGGGAACAGCAGATCCAGTATGTCCTGAAGTACCCGGCCAAGTTGCACATACAGCACATGGGAAGGGCACATTTATTTGAATCCAGGGAAGAGGTTGCAGCATATATCGCCGTTCCAGTGGGCCTGGGTCCTGATTCATGCTGGAAGGATTGGCCGGAGGCGGTCATGCAACTGGCATTTGACAAATGATATTTGCAATTGTCTGATGCCTACCATTATAGTTTCTTATTATTGTTTACTGATGTGTCGCACTGGACTGGATGCTATGCTTAATATCTATATATCTAACACCTGTTGTGTTAGTTGGCATTTGCAGTGTGCTCCATGAGGAGTAAACTATCAGGTTGAGGTGGATGGTGAGGGTGGGAGGTGGGGGAGTTCAGGGACAATTTCTAATGTTAAAATGTTTGACAGTCATGTTTGGGGCACATGGAATGGGTCATTGCTGCAGGTCTGGGGAGCTTTTATGCAAGAACTTGGAAATGGCATGTGGTGTGGAAGATGAGCAAGGGCTTTCCCTCTACTTCTTAAAGTGGAACATTCGGGAGATGAATACTCCTGTCAAAGCCCGAAAGATCCACCCCTATATTGAGAGACATGTCCCCAAGATAATCATGTTGCAGGAGACTCATGCAAAGGGGATTGTTCATGAGACGTTTGTACACTGGCATGGCCCTCTGTGGATTTACTCTGACTATTTCACACAATCCAGGATGGCCCTCACATTATTTCATCACTCCCTGGGGTTCAGAGTTTCCAGGAGCAAGGTTGATCCCCTGGGTTGTTAAGTCTTGCTCTGGGGACACTGGCAGAATACCAGATCATACTTAAAAACACTTATGGTCCTAATGTAGATGACCCCGAGTTCTATCAACATATATCTGATGAATTGTGTGCTATCAACAATGATAACTTGGGGTGGAGACTTCAATACTATCGTGGATGTCCAAATGGACAGAGCATTGGATGTACCCCAATCTTTAAGTAGGGCTGCTCAAACACTAAACCAACAAATGTTGTACTTACCGCTGACAGATATATGGTGTCAAATGCATCCGTACCAAATGGAATACACCTATCACTCCTCAGATTCTGGGTCACATATAGACTTTTGGTTGATGACCCCTGCATTACTATCGATGGCATAGGATTGCAGAATCTTCTCGCGGACACTGACCGACCACTTCCCGTGATTCTGTCACTGTTGCTACTGGATGCCCCCAAACCACATTCCCTCTGGAGAATAGTTCTGGCTATGCTCTGAGACGAGAAAATTGTTGAAACACTACATACCGACATAGTTGCATTCTTTGCGATGAATGAGGGATCAGTGAAGCTACAATCTACAATGTGGGAGGTGGTGAAAGTATGGGTTAAGGGGGTGCTTTTGTCCACATCCATGGGTGACCGCTGGGCTGTAAGGTGGGAATTGGGTGAGGTGTAGTGTCAGCTAAAGGTATTGGAAAATGTACACAGGGTTCACAGACTATGCCAAACCTAGGGCTGATCCAAGAATTACGGGTGAAGTTCTATGCCCTGGCTGATCGGGAGATTTTACACATTGCTGATCCAGCAAGAGCCGAAGATATGGGGAGGGTGATAAGTCAAGCCAGCTATTAGCCAGATTGGCCTGGAGTGAGAGTTTTTTTTCATCTGCCTTTTGCAAGTATACAGGGGGCGGATAGGGGGATGCAAATTCTTGACGTTGATATTAGTGACACATTCTTTGACTTCTACTCTACCCTATACTCTAATTACGACACTTTGTTGGGGGAGGATGCCTACCGGAATTTGGCTGACATTCGTCTGTCGACATTACCAGCTGAGGCTGTCCTTGCCTTGGAACAGCCCATAACGACTGATGAAATAGTCGAGGCAGTGAACCTGAAAAGGGCCGGAAGCAGATGGATTAGGGATTGAACTCTATGAAACCTTCCACCAAGAGTTGGCCCCCAGACTGTTGCGGGTTCGGGAAGAATCTCTTGCAGTGGGGTGCTCCCTCGATCCATGCACAAAACGGTTATAACTGTGTAGAGAGGCAAATGTCATATTGGTGGAACAGGAAGAGAACACTGTGCATGACACCTGGTATAATATGATATGGCATTTGTAACGCGCCTATACACAATTGTTTCAAAGCGCGACAAAGCAAGGAAGGGGGTTCAGAGGGAGGACAGAGACAATGGGCCTCATTATGACCCTGGCGGTCCGGAAATAACGGTGGCGGTAAACCCGCCGCCACCGTTGTTTCCGGATCGCCTTATCCCGACCCCTGCAGGCGGGAGGTGATGTTCCCGCCAGGTCTGTCCTGGCGGGTTTAACACCTCCCGCATGCAGGCGGACGAGGAAACACCGGCAGCATTACGAGATGCTGCCGGTGTTTCCATGATCCCCATTTCCATCGAGTCCCATAGGACTCAATGGGAATGGGGATTTACACCATTCCGCCTCCGTGATTCCCGGAAAACCGGGGTTGTAATGCCCTGGTAATTCCGGGAATCACGGAGGCGGAATGGTAATACGCGTCCGGTGTTAACCAGGCGGTTTTACCGCCTCGGTTAACGCCGGACTCGTAATGAGGCCCAATGGGCCTCATTACGACCCTGGCGGTCCGGAAATAACGGTGGCGGTAAACCCGCCGCCACCGTTGTTTCCGGACCGCCTGATCCCGACCCCTGCTGGCGGGAGGTGATGTTCCCGCCAGGTCTGACCTGGCGGGTTTAACACCTCCCACATGCAGGCGGACGAGGAAACACCGGCAGCATTACGAGATGCTGCCGGTGTTTCTATGATCCCGATTCCCATTGAGTCCCATAGGACTCAATGGGAATGGGGATTTACACCATTCCGCCTCCGTGATTCCCGGAAAACCGGGGTTGTAATGCCCCGGTAACTCCGGGAATCACGGAGGCGGAATGGTAATACGAGTCCGGCGGTAACCAGGCGTTTTTACCGCCGCGGTTACCGCCGGACTCGTAATGAGGCCCAATGATCTTACTAGGCCAATTGACATTGTGATTGCGCAAGTGCAGGGAAGAGGGAAGGGGAAAAGTGCCAGGGGAAAGGAGAGGGGGCAGTACTGTACATGGGATCAAAACAATAACAAGAAGTGCGGCCAGGTGCAAGGGTAAGTGCAGACAGCAGGTGTCCAAAAGTGCAGGTAGGGGGACTGTACAGACCCAAGTGCAAGGGTTGTCGGGTGACAGTGCAGGGGTGCAACTTGGCGGGTAGGGACCTGGGCTCAAAATCAGTGGGTAGTCAGGTGACCAGTGCAGTATCAGACAGGAAATCAGCAGGAGAGAGGAAGAGAGAAGGCAGAAGCAAAGAGGAAGGTCTTGAGGTGCTTCCGGAACCGGAGATGGTTCTCCTCAAGTTTCAGAGAGGCAGAGAGGCTGTTCCAGATGGAGGCCCCAGCCGAACCAGAAGGAGGCCCCAGGCTCCCTCTGGGGTATCATCCCAATACCACATCAAAGGTATGAGAGACAATACACACTCAGACAACCGTATCAAATGTATCCCTGCACTGATGTTGTAGACATAAGCCTGCAGACACAAATGGACGTAGAAGATAAAGTAAAGTCTGACAGGTGTGAAGTGACGTCATGAAGAAGAGAAGATACATGGGTGCACTAAACCTGATGTATGGATTTTTAGAGAATGAAGATACGGCTAAAGTGATGAGGTAAATATATATATGTAAATATGAAGAAAACCATATACACTTAGAAGATAAGTAACAAGAGATGCAGTAGATGTATATTTGCAGAATTGCAAGGTAGGAAGACAATTTAGAAGCTTGCTAAGTAGGAAATATAATGCAAGCAAACCAGCAATGTTGAGAAAATGGACGTCGGCATCGTATAGTAGTAAAGAGGAAGCCTCGAGAAGCGAAACAAAGGCTGCAGAGCTGACAGGTTCTGGAATACCGATTTGTGCAAGAACAAAGGCGATTTGCTTGGCTCACAACCAAGGATGCTGCAGCAAGAAATAACTGCAAGGCCCAAAAGGAGTGAACAGCGATAAGCCTTGTACGTAAGACATATTTATATTAGATTATGCAAAGGAGTGACTAACTGTGAGTGCCAAGTATTGAACAAACAAAGATGCAGAAAGCATATGCAAGATGGAGCATCCAAGTCTCCAGAGGCCAAGGATGGTGATAGTGTCAGGAAGAATGTTCAGTTTCTGTGGTAATTCCCTTTAACCTCAGA
The DNA here is from genome assembly GCF_040938575.1 of Ambystoma mexicanum. NCBI lineage: Eukaryota > Metazoa > Chordata > Amphibia > Caudata > Ambystomatidae > Ambystoma > Ambystoma mexicanum. The sequence continues at coordinate 1,078,142,814 of NC_090936.1, read as the reverse complement.
GACCCTCAGCTCTTTTACTAGAATCTGTGATCTTTTTTTATTTTTAACCTCCTGAGTGAGTGGTACTTTTTGTCACTCACTCATGTAATTTTCTCTGACTTGGATTTTTAACTGTTTAATGGAGTCTGGTAAACTCTATAGACATCTGTATTTTGCATAGTGACACACAACACCCTCTGTGTGGTGCCACTGAGAAGACCCTTGGACTTCTCTTAATGTTTAAATACATTTATTTTCTTGGGTGAACTACCATTCCCATGAATAGTGAGATTGCTTTTATCTTACTTACATTTTCCTTTTGTGGGGCCAGCAAACACCACCATATGTGGAGTGCTAGGGGAAACATTGTAACTCCTTATCCCACTTCTCATGAACCTTTTGTTACACTAACTAACTTGAATGGCTGGTGGCAGTGGTTCATTTTTACTGCCTTTTGTAGAGGTCACTAGCATGCTGATTTCTCAGCTGCAGCTCAGCACCCATGGGTAATAATTTTTCCAAAATGGCCCCTATCTTCTTTTTTCACCATTTCTTTTTGTTTGTTATTTGCTTATGGACCTTTACTCTGTTGTTTAACCTAGGGTCGAGTCCTTTGTGTGTTTTGCCTTTGGCAGGCTTCAGCTCTGAAACCCGCCCAGGCTCCAGTGTGTTTGAGAAGGTAGGAAGTGAGGGTGGAGCCTGAAACCTCACTGACCTTTATTTGTAGGCATGCCTGACTGAAACCAATTCCAACTGGGCGGGTGGCTGTCCCTGAGGACGACCCCTGCCTGTGTGATATGACCGCTGTAGGGCTCTGAATGAATGGGATTTCTCATAAAAAGAGAGGCTTTTGGGACAACAGGCAGAGTCGGCCACTGGAACATTGTATCCGATGAAGAGGATGAGCAGAGATGCCAGCCACACCTTCCAGGACTGCAAAAGGACCAGTGAAGCCTTGCAGCTGTGCTGACCCCGCTTTCGTTCTGACGGGGAAGATCCGTTCAGGGTGACTATCTCCCTTGGGCTAGTGAGACCAACAAGACTAAAGACCTGCTTCATTTTGGCGCATCCCCCCACTTGCTGCAACTTTCCTAACCTGCAGAATTCCAATGCCCAGGGACCTATGAACATTATCAACTGCATCATCTTACCGAGAACAAATCCAGCCAAAACTTTGTGGGCACCTTCAAGGACCTCCAGACATAGGCAATGTTGATCCAGAGTCCCCTCACCAGAGTTGAGGACTGAGGGACAGCGATAACTCCAACCAGAGCTATTCATTTATCTTTGGCACTGAAAAAAGGCACCACAAGCTCAATGAGCTGCTTTATCATGTGGAATCCATTGCTGCTGAGTCCCTCTCCAGAGTACCGCCACGGAAGCCCGCCGGACATCCACCCTTTCATTACCACAACCAAGGATCAGGAACAAGGATCTGCATCACTGCATCAGCAAGGTATCCAGCTGAAACCTGTTCCTCAATTCTCAGGTACTGTGGGGCTTGGGTATAAGTACCTTTTGCCATTTGTAGTGTTCCCTTGCATGGGAAGTACTATTTTAAGCCCTTTGGAGTTGACCTCAACTCACCTTTGAAGGCCTTCCAGCTTGTGCTCCATCAAGTAGGCTCCCCTTGAGCTCCAGTGATTTTTCAAAGAACTCCTGACTGTTTGATAACATTCTTCTAAGGAAAGCTGCACCATAACTGGAACTGTCCCATTCGCTTTGGCTGTTGTGGTTTACCAAAGGCTCCGCTTCAGAACCCTATTGGCTTTGGCTGTACTTGTTCGCTTACATGTTTTAATTGTTGACACTATTATTGCTGGGATAAAAGACTGAGTACATCCCTCTGGGAGAAACTAACTGTTGAACCAGTTGAAAGTGTGTTCTACATAATTTAATATTACTTTAAGTGTGTAAGTGATTACTTGGTGCCTTGTGTTTACTGATTTCATTGTGCCACTCTACGGCTCACATTACCCATCCTAAAATAAGCCTGGCTGCTCAGTCACTCTACCAACTTGTGTAGTACAGGCCTATTTTAAGAGTTGGGTCTGCCTAATTCCAAGAGATAGGTCTTGTGAAGTCCCACACCAGTTGGACTTTACAAAATGTTACCTAACAAATAGCACCCAATATAATTGAATGAAATAGCACTAAATAAAAGGACAGATGGGCAAAATCACCGTCTCCTCACACGTGGTATAAGACAATTTGACAAGGCCTATTCATAAAGCTCCAGACGAAGATAGCAATGTACTTTCACTCCCTTTAAAGCTCCAAGGAAGAGAACAGTCAGCAAGGTCAACTACATAGAAGAAGCCTTGGATTAGGCCCTTACCGATGAGAGATGGTGGGCTAATTAGCTAAGGGGGGAAGTTGTCTGACATTGTTCCATTGCACCTGGGATTCGTTACTTACATGCTGCTAACGATACGTATGTCAAAGGTTGGAAGAGAGTGCCAACCAGTTATGAGGGCCAATGTAATGGTGGACTGTACATTGTTGCAGAAACCTATCCATTGCTGTTGTTATGTGATTATCAGTATTTTACATAGTTATATGTTGTTCAAGGCGTGCCTACCAGATAAGGGGCAGACAGTGATGATAGTAACACATATATAAACTATAGGTATATACATTCCCTTAACCAATCCCTGCACCCAGTAGGTTTTACTGTTTGCCACAAAGGATGACATCATAGCTGACGTACATCGAGGTATAAAACGTTTTGCGTCATTGAAATGCGTTGAGAGTGTGTGAGCTACAATCGTTTGTTCGCCATGTTTCCCTGCATTATTGAACTGATAATAAAGTAAGATTTTGTCATATTCTTTGAGTCTGTTCAGTTATTTGGGCCTGAGATCATTTATTTTGGTAATCCTATTTGGCACTTTGAATGCTGCAGGGGCTACTGCACAACTGTATTGTTGAGGCCCCACATACCCTTTCACAATGCGGCCTCGCATAGCCCGCTGTGATTGATTAATACAGATATTAAGGTTTTCACCAAAGTCCTGGCTTCACGCCTTCTATAAATGCCTCAGGTGTTCCACCGAGATCAGACTGGCTTTATCCCCACCAGGTCCATGGCCCTGAACTTGCGACTGCTGTTTTGTGTGCTGCCACAAATAAATCCACAGGCCATGGTCGTGTAAGCATCACTAGATGCGGAGAAAGCCTTCAATTCGGTGTCTTTGTGTAGGTTCTCAGCCGATTAGGATTGGGCCCGTATTTCTTTTTTGTAAAATAAAATAAATATTATTTGTAGTTGGTTTTCTACAAACCTTTACAATTCAAAATAAAACAGTATAAGAAAAAACAAACCCTGTTTAAAACTCCTCCTACACTACACATTTAAACTAAAACAGCAGTAAATTACCTAGTATTAACAAGGCATATTTAAATCTTCAGAAAGTCCAAGATTTCACAAAGGCTGCTACCGCCAAACTCTCAGACTTTCATATAGGGTTCAATAGTCTCTTCCCTACTTCTTTCAGGTCCAAGGTTCTGCTGTTCCCCCTTTTATTTTCCAAATATGGCAATCTTTTTGAATGCAGGGCTGAGCATTCTAACATCAAGTGCCCAACAGACTCCACAGACACCATTCTCTTACAAAGTCTACAGGTCGGGTCTGTTGGGTCTGTAAGCCCTCGCCTTATCTGTATCTATTTAGTTGGAAAAAGTTGCACCTAAGGCGCATTATAAGATTACAATAATGTTTATTCAGGAACATTGACCAATATGGTGCAATCACGCCCAATGGCTAATGTGGGTGCGAAAGTTGTTTCAAAGAAAAGTATCCCTGAAATAAATCGACATTATTCAACCAGTCCTGCTTGTATAGAGCCTTCAAATTTTCACAGTTGGCTCTCAACTTTCCCAGGTATGTCTTGGAATTGAGAATTAGATTCTCCCTCCCTTATAGAGCCAATATTGCTACCATATACAGATTATTGGAATTGGCAGATTGTATTTTCTGGCATAAAGAAAGACTCTGCAATTGAACTTGGACCTTTAGAGAGAGGAGACCAAGCTCATAACTCATGGCCGCCACTAGGAGTTTGCTGGGCACCCTCAATATTCTTCACCACATCTTCCCCTCTATTACATCTAACCAGGCGTGAGTCTTATCCGGCCAAAGTTCCAAATCGTATAACAACTTGGGTACCACCTTCCCTTCATAAAATTGGACGCTATTCTTTATTGAACACCTTCCATATTTCTGATCGATTTGAATCAGCTGGTTAGTTAAATTCTTTGCTTTAAGGATCAATAAAACGTATGTGTCCCTCAATAAGGCCTTTGCGGAAAAATAAAAACCGAGAAACTTTATACTTTCTACACCTCCCACCAGGTGTTCATCACACTTCCACCTGTCTTGGGCCATGTTTGATGACACTCGATAACTCCAGGAGTTTGGTCTTAGCAGGGTTTATAGTAAGGCATATTGTGGGCATATGACACAAAGACGATTTTTTGTGAGCCCAGCCGAGGTAGAATCAGGGCTGTCAACTTTAAAGTCTCTCCTATATCTGATACATATAGGTTAAAGAGACAGGGAGCCAGAGTGCCTCCCTGCCTCACTCCTATATCAGTGCCTATTCTACGAGAAAGTTCTACAGCTTGCTTCAAGCGGACATATATTCTTGACCCCTCATGCAGAGCAACGATCAACCTCAAGAGCCCTTGTGGGATTCCCCATTGCTGCCGTTTTGGACCATAGTCTACGGCGATCGACCCGATCATCTGCTGCAGATTGGTCTATCAAGGAAACGTAAACATTAAGGTTCTGCGTGCCCCTTGTCCTTTCCTGTAACTCCCTTACTATGGCTCCGCTAATGTTGGTTGAATGTCCACATCGAAAGCCTGTTTGCAATTGGTCCAGCCTCCCTGTTGTCGATGACCAATCCTCAAGATGATGTGGCACCTCTCCCTTGCTTTCTACGTCCAGCAGGGAGATTGTACTATAGTTCCTTGGGTCCCATTTATTGCCTTTCTTATAGATAGGCACAATATAAGATGACTTCCATGTCTAAGGGAGCAGCCCACTGTCCATTATACTTTTGAACAGAAAGGAGACGACACTAGAACAAGTGTTCGGGTCACTCTTTAAAACATTGTTTCTAATCCTGCTTGGGCCTCAGGCCCCAGAAGCTTTTGCCCATTTATTCAACGACGACGCCAGCTGGATTGCCATGACAACACTTAAATACAACTAACTTTCGCGTGCGAGGCCTGCAGCAGTGCGGAAATTGCGACGCTGAAACTGACACGCTGTGAAGGTAAGCAGCTCACAACACGGACAAAATTCCAATGATAATAGGGGTACGGTAGATGACTGAAAGCGATATTTCTTACGCTTGCAGGAATGATCGTCACTCACACGTGTTACGATCTATGGCGAGAGGGATTCTATTTGGTACAGGCTCAGGTATGTGAACTGAGCAAATGTAGAAAGCGATTGTAGCTATGGTTTAAATGATAGCAGAAGTAATGGAAGTTTTGCATTTGCTTTTTTCCTACCTCTAACAACACTATGGCATGATGGACATGAATTGGTATGTATTCATAAACGTGTATGTATATTTGCGATACAAATGAATGATGTGATTTTTGTTTGTTAAAAAGCCCTGATGAAGGTGCACTGCACCAAAATGCATTGGCATTGATTGTACTTTGAGGAAGAAAAATTGTATTTCTCCATTTGACTCATTGTGTGAATTAAACACAATAATATATTTTTATAAAGGACTCAGTGGAGTCATTTGAAGCACAAATTTAAATCATTGGATGAAAGAAGAAGGAAGATATGATTGAATAGAATTATATCTAAAAAAAAACATTCACATATAACTTTGAAACAGAACTATTGGTAACGAATTTAGTCCCCTCTGGGAGCAAGGAGAGAGCTCGAGTCATACAGGGTGGATCCCACTCTGTTTTTTGATTAATGCAGATTATATATAACTCTTGTGTCATTGGGTTATTTTTCGACCTGGAAGCTCTGCATATAGCCACATATTTGTTTGGAAACATTATCAACAAGAAAGGTTCAAGAAATTATAGAAATAATGAAAGAATTTAACAATAGCAGAGCCCACCTATACCCTCTATCTCTGAGCGGACGATCTTCACATTCATACCAATATTCAAACTTCCTGAGCTTTTTAATTTAAACCCAAATGCATTGAATTTGGCTGCTTCTGCTGGTATCAACCCCATAACCAGGTGGGAATTAATATAAATTACACACACATTCGACAATGATAGAGTGGGAAAATGCATCCTATCTATGTCAAAAGAAGAGATTAATCTCAATGTCGTAATTTCTGAGAAGATGGTCAACACATTGGGTCTGTTTAGACAAACATCCACCCGCAGTTCAGAACACACAACATAACTACTTTCAATTCATCCAAGTTCGAGTTCCAAGCACAGCATCCACACTGCCTGTCATGCGGCAGGATCACTTGCTGCAATGTGGGGGCATACCGCATATGATCAAAGCCGTTTGGACCATCTTGTTGAACAGGAATAACACAAAGAGGACCAACAAGATTTCTAGTCAGAATTGTTCTCTCTCCTTTCCAGTCTGACTCTTCATTTGAGGGCGCCTCCGTGATCTGATTTCTACTCGGTGCCTCTATTTGATTTCCTGGCCAGTACAATTTCCCAAACAGTTAATCCAGATCTACATTTGCTTTACAGTTGTTTGACCTGAAGGAGGTGTGTTCCCCTGCATCCACCATTTTGGGATTACTTTTCAGCATTTCCCATTAATCAACAACTATTCTTCCAGCTGGGCCTTCCTTATAGTTAGATGCTGGCACCTTAAATGCTCCCGGTCCTATATATGTAGTTGTTCTGGGCAGACCTTTGTAGCCAGTTCTTCCATCCATTCAACTTAACCTCCTCTCTTTGTTTTATTTCCACCGCTGATATGCCTGCTCGGTCTTGTTGGAAGATTGCAACCATTTCACTTTTTGGGAGTTGTTACCCGTGGGAGTACTCCCTAAGTACTCCCACAGGTACTTAGGGAAACTGGTATATCAAACTGAATTCCCACGTTCTTCTTGGCACTCTTATCTTTGCTTCCCATCAATCGCATAGAGTCAATTTTCGCCTCACTCTTTTTATATTCAGATACTGTAGCTTTCAAATGTGGGGCCTCCACCTCCATTACTCCGCAGTTTTTGCCAGCCCCTTTTGATTCTTCTGCAAATGAGTGGCCAAAGAGTGACTATGTTGTAGACAGATTTCTTAGATATTTCCTTGAGGAAACTTAGTTCCTTTTTTAGTCGCTTTTGATTTTTTTCCCCAATTACATGGGACCTGCGGTACTTCGGATGTTGGGCATCAATGCTGTTTTAATGCTCTTCTACTGGCTCATTTACTTCCTGCTGAGGTGGGGCCCCCGAATCAATCGTTTTCCCTGTACATTACAGCAGTGCCCTAACTGCAGGAGTTGTGTCCGTTGCTTTGTGAAATGACTCAATAATAATGGGCTCAGGAAAGTTATGCAGCGTTTCCAAATGTAACAGTGGGGAAGCTGTCGGGCTGGGCATATAATTTCTCCCCATGATGTCCAAATTACGTGCAATGGCATCTAGATAGCTTGAATGGCCCCTCACCCCCTCATTCACTTATCGTACAATGCCACAAATACACTTAACACCACGTTTAAGGCTGAAATTGTTGGTGAGGGAAGTCGTATTCGCTAATCCTCCTCAAATAGTGTATGGTGTAGCCCAGAATGCCCACTAATTGATTGGTTTATTTGAGACTTTGCTGAATGTTGGCCAGCAATAGATTTGTCCAAGAGGTTCACCAAATCTGGCAGAGAACCAAAGACCGAAGTGTTGCAGGATAGCTGTATCACTCTTGCTTGTTGGGGAGGGGAGCAACGTCGAGCACTATTAAATTTGCAAAGTCAATTAAACTGAGATCATTTACATGCGAGTCATCCACTATTGCGGTAGCTTTTGATCTTACTGCAAGTCTGGATTCTGTGCTTGAAACTGATTTCTTTTTAAAATCTCTGATCAGTTGCCCTTTTATTGGAGAGCCAAAGTTTCACTTTGAGGGTTTGTGGCAGATTGGAGGTAATGCATCATCTTTGGGCCGTGACCCCACTCTCTTTCTGAAAGTGGCCCTCCCCACTTGTTGTTGTACTCTGCCTGCTAGGTTGGTGGTGAGGTCCGCAACTGTTGCGTCTTCCTGAATTGACACACAATTGCTGAAACCGGTTGGTCTGGCCCATCAAGCAACATCTGGGCCTCCGTGTGGGCCTCCAACTTGATCTTGTTTATTGTCAGTGGAGAATTTGAGTTCATGTGACTCCTCAGACCAGATCTTCTGAACAAGAGAGGACGGCTGTTCGATTTGGGTTGAACAGCCATCCCATGCCCCCACTACCGTTAACACTGCTGACCTTTGTATCAATAGTCTTATTTTGAATAGGGGCCATTTTATCCGAAACAGTAATATAGCAGTAACAGTAATGTTCCAGCCCGAGCATTAGATTGTTTGTAGATTGTTGTTAATCAATAATCTGCCCAGAAGTAGTGCAAAGTACAAAAGAGGCTCATACTCATTCCGAGCTTTTGCTGTGCTTGTGTGTGCCGGTGTCCTCTTCCTTCGATCGCTGACCGCAACACTTTGCCACCACTTTTCAGCCGCTTTGCAGGTCCCGCTAGATTTTGTAGGTTGCAGATGAAAGCAAGGAGGAGTCAAAGAACGTCCAATCTAAAAGCACCACTAGACAAGAGCAAACACACGTCCAACTTCTTCTGCAGACAGCTACACTTTGCCACCACTTTGAGGCCGCTTTGCGGGTCCCGCAAGATTTTGTAGGTTGCAGATGAAAGCAAGGAGGAGTCAAAGTCTGTCCAATCTCCAAGCACCAACCCAGAGGAAACCAAACAGACGTCCAGCCTCTGTCGCAGACCGCTACACTTTGCCACCACTTGGCGGCTGCTTCGCGGGTCCCCTAAGATTTTGTAGGTTGCAGATGAAAGCAAGGAGGAGTCAAGGTCCATCCAATTACCATGCACCAACACAGAGGAGAGCAAACACACATCCACCTTCTGCAGAAGACTGCTACACTTTGCCACCACGTTGCCTTTGTGCAACATGTCAAGTTGCTGTACTCTAACCCATTGGCCAGGATACGCACCAACAATATTCTTTCTGCCCCATTTCCATTGAGGCGTGGCACTAGACAAGGTTTCCTGCTCTCCCCCTAGTTATTTGCACTCACAATTGAACCACTGGCAGCAATGGTGCAGTACACTCACGCTCATACGGGGATAAATATTGTGGGACCAGCTCAGGCGATTTCGTTGTATGCAGACAATGCATTGCACTTTGTCAGCGATCCTGAACACAACTTGGATGGAATTATGCAGCATGTTAACAGGTTTGCACAATATTCAAGGTATAAGATAAACAACAATAAATCAGACTGTTTCCTTTAACACCTTCCACTAAGCAGTCTGCTGATCTTTGGGGGGAGGGGTGTTCGATGGGCACCTCTGATGTTTTGGCTCTTGGGATTGTGGTAACCAGGGACCAACAAACGCTGTATGCACAGAATCGCAAATTCTACTTACAGCTACTGGCTGCTAAACTTGTTCTGTGATCCTAGCTAGCACTTTTCCTATATGTGCGGATATCATTACTTAAGATGGTGGTTCTCCCTAAGTTACTTTATTATTTATTTTTAATGTTCCCATCTGGCCGGGATGTGCCTTTTTCACTAAGGAGCGGATGCTGGCTTTCGAGATTTATCTGGGGAGGTGGGGTTGCTAGGATCTGTTGGGACAAGATAACCGAACCATAGGAGCGTGGCGGCCTTGTGGCACCAGACTTTGTGCTTTATTATCTGGCGTCCGAGGCCCATTTTTCTGCATACTGGTACGATACTGCTACAATGCTGGCACACCTGCTGCTGGAGCGCTACGGGGGATGCCCCACCAACCTCAGGTTGGTAATATTCTGCGACTGATACATAGATTGACCCTGTTAGAACCACAGTAAATGCCTGGTCAAGAATATTTTGCAGGTTGCAGATTCAGACGCCCTACCATAATGCTGCCCCGCTCTGGAACTTTCCAGACATTGTTCCTACATTTGACGAGGACCTACAAAAAGCTTGGGACCCAGTGATGCAGCTGACTCTGGGTGACATGTTCCCTGAAGGGAGATTTGTGTCTTGGGAGGCTTTCTCTAAGCGTTTGGGTGGGTGTCCCCTCCGAATCCTGCATTGTTATTATATCCAGGCAGAGTTCCGGGGCAATGACCTTCCTTTCCCAGTTGAACAGGAGATGCATGTGTGTATTAGCTCAATGGTTTCTTTGGATGGGGTATGCTGTGGGGGTTCCAGATTATACCGTCTACTACAATCACATATACAGTCATGCAATGGTATGAGGGTGTTTGGGAGAGAGACCTATGTACCTCATTGGGGATGAGCAATAACAAAGATACTGCCAATTGACTAAGGCTGTCTCCTCAAATTCTGGCCTCCATCTGATACAATTTAAGGTACTAAATCACTTACATTACACGCCGGCTAAACTGGCCCACTTCTCCGTAGACACTAGTTCCAACTGTGTGAAATACAGAGGTGTCCAGGCGGACTCCTTTCAAATGTACTGGGCTTGCCCCCTGTTCTTGAGTTCTGGAGTTGGGTGGTGGCAACTCTTGATATTATGCTGGATATCCCGCTATCCCTCTCGCTTATTATGTACTTAATGGGGGACACAGGGAAAATGTCTGTAACATCTTGGCGTCTGTTTAATGTTGCATGGGCAGTAGTTAAGAAATGTATTCTGAAATACTGGAAATCAAGGCATCCTCCTAACAGTGCGTAATGGCTGTGTACGCTGGTTAGTGTAAACGACCGAGAGGAGACTTGTGTGGAAGGACAACTGGGGCTCGCTCAGATGACATTTGGCAGACATTGACTGTCTGCCCCCCTTGGGGGAGGAGAGGGAAGGTGCCGGCCCAGGCCCCGGCTGACGAATTATATGGTACAGAGCTATGTTGCTATATTAACACTTGCTTTGTGCTGCACTCCTATATGCTCTTACAATAAAACACAATGGCCCTCATTACAACCCCGGCGTTAAACCATGGCGCTATTAGCACCATGGTTGGTGCCGGTGTTGTAACGAGTCCGCCATGGTGGAATGGGGAAATACCGCCCCATTCCAAGGTTGGCGAAGCGGTGTTTCCCCATTTCACCATGGCCCTTCCCCATTCCCATTTTCGCCCCATAGGGCTCAATGGGACTGGGGAAGGCACTAAGTACGGTACCTCAAATTGCGGTACCGTAATTAGCACCGAGGTCCCTTTGCGGCACCCTACTTTAACGGCTGGTAAAACCAGCCGTTAAGGTTGGGTCCCGCAAAGGGACCTCGTAATCAGGCGTTAAGGGTTTAACGGCACCGACACCTTTTACGGCGCCGTTAAACCCTTAACGCCAGTGTCGTAATGACCCCCAATGTCTGTATTGCAGTACCTATACGTGGTTGACCTTGTAAACTGCTTGCTCTATGACTTTCTTATAAATAAAGGTTTTAAAAAAAAGAAAATATGCATCATACTTACTACACTTTACAATGTTTTTTTGTAATTTTATTGTGAGTTAAACTGTATGCCTAATGTAGCACAATGTTGATTAGTTATTCATTATTTGTCAGGTTATTTCTTATGATTTGAAATGGTGTTACTTTTATTTTGTTTTAATACTTTATTTGTATATGTTTGAATGTTTATATACATATGGATTACAATTATTTCTGATCTATGTTATATTTATCACTATCGCATTGCTGGTGTAATGCCATCATTTTTTTTTTCTTGATATTTTATATCTCATATCAATATGAATTTGTATGTCACAATATTGTTTTTCTAAATTGCTATTTTTTTCCATTAATCATTATTATTTCAGAAATTGCAAATTTTTAACATTCATCTTCATAATGTTTTCTATTATACATCATTTATTTCATCACTGTTGTATTTTTTGGGAATTACTACAATTTTCTTTACACACCTTGATCACTATTGTTAATGATCAATATTGTTGACACTTGAATGAATTGTTATGTTATTACATTTATATTAATCTTGAACAGTATTATTTCAGATCAATATGGGTTATGTCACTCTTTTCCATTTCCTGAATACTAGATATCTCATTTGTCTTGATTATTATTGTTTCTGATTAACATTTGCATCCAATGCAAGTAGCAAATGTATTTAGTGAACTACTAAGAATGTTTCCTTACCTGGTTCATTAGTATTTATGATCAATATTATATTTTGCCATTATTGTATGTTTCTTAAATTACCATGTTTTACTTCCTCTTGAGTACCACTATTTATCATTATTTCTGATTAATATAAATATTGTGTCATTCTGTTTTGCATGAATTGCTTTTATTAACCAGTACATATGTGGGCTAAAGTGCAACGAGCATGATAGAGGAAAATGCCAAAAAGGTTTTTCAATTATTGCCTCATCAAAAGTGAGAAAGAAGAATAAATCAGGAGGGATGGCAATTTTTGTCAAATGTAAAGTAGTGTACACACTTTTATGAAATTGGTGTAATCAATACTTTTTTCCATCTTGGCTATCACACAACCTTTGCCCAAACCAGATAAAGCAGCTGAGACAGATTTTCAGGCATATGCAGTACATCTATAAACAAATGTATGTTGTGCATAATATATGTTCCTGGACATTTGTATTTCTCCCAACTGAGAATACGGAACATTTCAAATGAGTACATAGACATTTTTTTCTCTTACAAATAGGTAGACCGATCAATCAATCAATCAATCAATCAATCAATCAATCACTCAATCAATCAATCAATCAATCAATCAAGAGATTACATTTCCTGAGAGACCAAAGAGGCAAAATTATTCCAAAGAAGCAAGCAGAAGCAAGCAAGAAAGTGCACACCACCAAGGCAACCAACAGTGTGGCTTAGTCTGTGATCAGATGTCCCAATACTTCAGAAAATGCCCTGCACCGCCATCATTGATGGATGTACAGGGTGCCTCTGATACTGCAGAAAACACTGAAGAAGTGCTGCTGATTTACAGTCCTAGGCTTCATCCAGTTTGAAACAAGGGGAAAGAAGGTGACTGTCACTGGAGTAATGCTCACAGGAGGAGGGGAGACACTAGAAAAAAGTAGGAAGCTCCACCGCTAATTGCAGCCAAAGCAATTCCTCCAGAAGAAGGTAGGATCAGTGCGGAAAGTGAGGAAAAGGCAGACGGCAGTCATTCTTCACCACCACTCTCTATCAGGCGATGATGTTACGGCCAGTGAGCCACTATGAACACCTGCAGGCATATCTGAAAGGCAGATGCAAGAATCCTGGATACACTCAAATGATGGCAATAATAGTACTTCTGTTAGCCTTGGGTATGTGAATGCAAGTTTACCTGAAGAGCAATAGAAGCACAGCACAAAGAAAATCATGTCTCTGCCACACATCAGTGCCATATTTTACGCAAGAAATAGTAATTAAGCTACAGCAGGTCAAGTAGTCCAAGCCAATGTGGAAGAACAGTGGCAGCCACAGCCAGGAGTTGAACAACCCCAGGAACCCCAGCTTTTTCTGTGATGGACACTTCAGAATCTCTGAGCATCACCACCAACATTGGAAGCTCTATGATTGACTTTGCTGGTGTGAAAAAGCTGACTTCATAGGGCTGGGAATTTTTAGTCACCACCGATATAACAATGATCCCATTTAAAACTTCACACTCTGCAAAAGCATATGTATTTTTGGAAGCCGGCATGCATTATGCACAGGGAAATGTTTGAATTCCTTAGAAAATACTAATCAAGGGGGATTTTGTGCTCATTAGGAAAAGAGGAAAATTGAGTCGGCTGCTGGTACTTCTTCTGATGGGGGTGTGGTTATGGAAGTGGAAGAAGACGGTGATGGTAAAGAAGCTGCTGGAACACATCCTCAAGGTCTGAACTGAGAAAGAAACCCCATGCCCTATGCCCCCCCCAAAGGGGACACAACATGTCCAACCCTGAGTATAACCAATTCAAAGTCACTCACAGTCCTGTTTTTTTTTGTTTTCCCACATTTCTTTCTTTCCTCCTTGAGTGAGGAAGGCAGGTTGTCCACTTATTATCCTGTAGGTTGAGTATGCATTGATGCTGATCTTGGTCCTATGTGTATTTGCCGACTACGCCCTTTCAAGCGTTGCATTTGGTGCACTGTAATGGTGAACAAAACCCTTTCCATCAAGAAGCTGATAAGCTATGTTTACCTAGAGACTCAATTTGTTCCTCACCACTTCCCTTTCTTGAGGTGCTGGCTTTACTTCCCAAGGCCCCATTCCTGACCTCCTCCTTCAATTTCATTAATGGTCACCTGTTTTAGGGAACCTTTTCTGCACCTCTTGTCTTTGACTCACCACCTTTTTTTTCAGCCTGCTTCTCCTTTGTTCTCTGCTATGGGCTCTTACCTCCACCTCTCAGCAGATCACACTTGTCATGCTTGTGTTTCCCTCCTTTTGCTCTCGCTGTCTCCTTCATTCCTGTCGATTCTTCTCTCTTTCCATCTCCTTAATATTTTCTCCAACCTCCTTTCTGTGACTGCTGTTCTCCTCTCTGATATTCTTTCTTTACTCCTACTGACTGTCTCCGTCAAACCTCCCTTTCCTTCTCTCACCTTGAATATCCTACTCAGCTTCCTCCCGCCTCCTTGCAACCTCCTCTTTATCTCTCCTTCTGATCTGCTCCTCATCTCTCCTGCCCACATCCTCCTTGTTGCTACTTCTCTTCCCACTGATGTTCCTGGAGGTTCCATCAGATTGTGCCATCTTCCTCCATCACTTCTCAATTCTCCAATCATCATTTTTTCAATTTCCTTAGCCACCCTCTCTCCCCATTTTTTTCCTCCTACAACTGGGATGTTGATTCCCATCTTTCTTGTATTTGTGTCTCCTCCCTTTTTGCCCCTTCACCTGTTAACCACCTCTCCTTTCTATTCTTTCACCACCTTTCTCCTTTCCCAATAGCCTCCCCACCTTGCTTGCCAAATCATTACGTGCACACATTTGTTAGACTTGTTGCTCTTCTTACATGAGCCTAACCCCTCCCATTTGTTACCGTGTTCGGGAGTAGTGGCACATAGGCATACCTGTGAAAGCTTTTACGGGAGTGAGCCAGTGTCTTCCCTCTAATCTCTTGCTTTGGAACATAATCTACTCTCTGTCCCAAGTTTCCTTTCTGCTGACTCCCGCTTCCACTGCCTGACCTTACTCATCCCTGAGCACTAGAACTCTACCTGACATCAAGACATTGAAGTCTGTGGAGGTATTAAAGACAGGCTTATGTTGCACCTGCTACCCAATGAACACGTGTTGTTTGCCCTCTGCCCTTTTCTTTTACCTCTGATACTCTCTACACGATTGGAAGAATGTATTTAGATGAATGAATGGTGGCAAGCAAGGTTGAATTTGAACCAGCGGAGGACGGTCTTACTGTGCCTTTTGAAGCCATGTAGAATGGCAGTGATCATCTGGTGGTGAACTGTAGTGAAATCTGCTGAGTGGTCAAGGAGAACCAGGAAGCAAGGATGGCCATTGTTGAGGATGTTAAGGGCATCCTAGATCACCTTGATGGGTAGTGTTTCTCTGCTGCATCTGCATCCGAAGCCAGATTGGTAGGACTGAAGGAGGTTGTTGGAGGAGGCTACTGCTTTCTTAAGGATCTTAACCAGGAAGGGAATATGGTTGATTGGGTGGTAGTTGCTACGGTAATCATGGACCAATGTTAGTCTCTTGTCAATCAGGATTTGTCCACTCTTGAGGGTTGATGAGAAGCTGCGTTGAGTGAAGGAATTGTTGATGATTGCCAGGTAAAGGGTGGAGTGCTTCAGTCCAAAGGTTCTCGAGTCCGAAGGTAGGGAGGATATTGTCTGCATACAATGTGCTCTTGAGGGATGCTACGGTGGACGTCAGGCCTTCCATGGTAAGTGTCTTGAATATTGTCTACTCCCTCTCGTTCATAAACAGACACACAGAAATATCAGCACTAGTGCAAGTCTTTAATATGTGGCAATAGCACCACAACACAACCAAGAAGAACTCGACATCAAGATGACCCCACAATGCACTGTCAGGAATTTCTTCATAGTGGCAAGCAATGACTACATGCTGCCAAGTACAGTCTGTAAATTCTGACTGTGAACCGATTGAAAGCTCACTTCAGCTGGACATTACAGCTCGTCCTATAGAGTATGCTTATTGGGCTCCATTCCCAATGTGTTGAACAATTCCACCAACTTGGGGAACAGCATAACAGGCATAACAAAACATGCACCCCTCAAATGACCACCTTTCCCCACTGAAAGCATATCTTCCTCTTGAACGAATGCATCAATTTCCTGTTCATATACCTCTTCTTGGGCTAGTCCAAAACTAATTTCCAATTCATAGCAAAATGGGATTTTTTGTACTGCGATCGTCTCCTCGGTGACAGACGCAAAATGTATACACCACACCTACGTGAGCTACCAGCATCCACAGTGCACTCGTGAAGACCCAACTACCATCTTACAGGCAAATGCGAAAGACAGTCAACCCCAACATTGTGTCCTCTAAGTTTGTATTTCACTGTGTTCTGGTGTGAAAGGTATTTTGTACCTACAAGGATAATCATTTGGGCACCCTAAGAGGTACTATTCCAAAATGTGGGTTGTTTGTAATATAATCTTGTTTCTGTACAAAAATGTCTAAAATGTCCATACCACTTAGGTGCATGACAGGGTTACATGCTCAATGACCGAGTGGTGGCATTCTAACTCACTCAGGCAGTGTGCATCGATTGCACTGTGGACAACCATTTAAATCACAAAAGCACAACCTAAGACCATTGCACCACCTTCCATGAAGAGTTCAAATGCATGAAGAGGTAGCTGACAAGAACACAATGAAGTAGTCGCAACAATAATGTTTTGTATCTTCACATTTGTGATGGGCCTCACTGTAAACAAACTCAGCCCACTGCTTATGCCCAATTTAGTAGTTTGTCCCTGAATCATAGAACAGCATTTACCTGGTACAATACGCTCATAAACCTCTGAGCCCTTTTTTAAGCAGCATCAAATTCTGTTAAACACACCTGTTCCAACCCCAATAGCAAGACACTGTACAAGCAGGGAATAATGTGTTACCAAGTACAGGCCAAACAAATAAGTGGCGCGTGGTGATTGAGGTGGTGGTGGTAGTGTGACTTTGATAACAGCATCGACACTGGTAGTAGAGGCGCTTGAATGAAATCAAAACACAAGACACTGACTAGTCATATGTCAAGAGACTTGTATTATACTTGCGTGGCATCCCAAGCATGTCATTCAAGTTCTCAGGATCTTGCATAGACTATGATCATCCCTTCATTTTTCCAGGATTTTCTGCTATTAGAAGCCACTATGTCTGTTTTTCAGGCTCACCCACAGCCACTAACTCATGTTTAAAGGCTCACATACAGAGATGAGTCATTCCCTCAATTATTCGAAATCTTGTACAATGCATAGCCACTCCCTAAATAGCTTACAGAGTGGAACCATTCCCCCACTGTATCCACTTCACCAGAGGAGTCGGACCCTAGCTCCGTTTTTGTGGCTCTTCCACCAAATGCAATCACGCTCTCAATTTTTTCGACTGCCCCATCCCCCAGAGCCACTCCCTTAATTGCCATGCCTCTCTTAGAGATCAGAGCCACTCCCGCAATTCCTAATTTCTGTTCCTCATACTTCTGCATTGTGGTGAAACAGGGTAGCGGTGCCCTCCACTTGGCTAACTTGATCTTAAGCTTTTTGTAGTTCTGTGAGGAATTCTCATTTGGCATTAGCTATTCTAATGTTAGAACTGATATAATATTGTTTCGTCCTCATTGTATATGTTGGCCTATGCCCAGTCACTTTGCGAGGAAATCCGTATTACAAGGTCGTGACTTTAAGTAAATCAAGCCTCAATTTTAGGTTAAAGCCGCCATTTTAGTTACTTGTGCAAAGTCTAAAATGGCCGTCTTGTGTGCTCTTGTTCTTGCTTTAACCTCTCCAACCTCTGTAGGGGAGTTTATGCCCAACCTGCCTTCAGGCTACATGTTAGGGTCATGTAGACCTTGTCCTTCGTTGACCTCGGATCAGGGAATTACTTGAATCAGCGATGTTAACCTACAAGTATACAAGAACAATAATACTATCCAAATACGGCATGCTAAACATTTGTTTGATCTGTATTAAAACGATGTGTAAAGAGTGTAAACGTTAAACTAAAGAATAATAGTGTGTGTTAGTAAATATGTTGAAAAGTAAATCGCATGCACGAGATATGTAAATTAGGAAACGAACCTGGCGCGACCCTAGCCCAGTGTACAATTAACTTGTAAGAGGCTGGACATCATTATAACAAACGGAATAAATACGCTGATGTCCAGCTAGAAAACCCTGCTCACTGCTCACATTGAACCCTGCTGGTGGTCTCTGTGATGTATTCACAGCCAAATAGCTATTTGTGTACTTTGTTCGATACTGTTCAGTTTTGTAATAAAGATTCTGGGAATCTTTACAAACCCGTGTCAGTGTATTTTCCTTTGCATGGTGTAAAAGCCTTAATATTGTATTTTTCTGATTCCACAGATGGCGCCTGAATAGGGACCCTCAAGATCGACTTTGTCTCGTTGAAGGTTGGCTCGGCTATCGGACCGGGATCGGATGGTGCCAACAGAAATGGCCACTCTAGACGAGAAGCAAATTCCTCGACAAAACTGCACGATCCGATCCCTGAACGGTGAGCTGCAGCCCGAGACGACGTCTTGACGAGGGTCCATATATCGAGGTGGGTAAATTTGCCGAAAATCACCAGATACGTGGGTCCTTAGCCTTGTCCTTAGTAACCCGATCGGGCCTCCCAGTCCTTTTGTCAGGTGAATCGTGTCCCGATTCTTAATTTAACCCTGACAATTTGAATTTGGCGCATTGTACTCGCGAGCACAATTACTTGACCAGGTAACACCAGAACTTTGATATACCTGGGACATTGTCTGCCTGCTTTAGGGCATTATTCCGCAGCGACAGACAATCTTTGGAAGATAGCTGTCCCGCACCACAGGAGGGGTCGCCGGCATGTACTATGTACTGTAAGAAAGGCTTTGGTAGTATAGCATTTAATGACATTTGGCACAGACAGACCAGACATAATTCTAATCTTCGGTGGCCAACCAATGGTAGTTTTGAAATCCCTTGTATAGAATATCTAGAGTCTGTGTTAGTAAAGAAAAAGGCTAGACCTGCAGCATTTGATGTATTGCACAGTTGTAAAACAGAAGCTTTGCAGCAACAAAAGAGTAGAGAGAAACATATGCGTAGACATATGACAAGTGTCGAAAAGGCACGGTTATATGATCAAAATAAACAATTGGAGTCAGTTAGGAACACGGACAGGGCGTTTCAATTAGGCATTCAGAAAATCTACCCCTCAAAAGATTTTCATACGTCAGATGAATTGATTAATAAACTTTAGCATGAACGAAGGCCCGGTGCCTCAGCGCCACCTCCGTACGTCCCTCCCCCTGGTGCTTTGCCCCTTCCCATTGTTATTCCCCCTCCTATAGTTCCTCCGGTCCTCCCTGCTGTTCTTCCTGTTCTTCCAGCCGTCGCTCCTTTGCCCGCCCCCTTGCCTCCACCTGTTGATATTCAGAATGTGCCTACTCTTCCTCTTCCAAGTGATTCTGCGTCGCTTGTAGTAGACCAAGGAGCGAGACCAAGGGTTGTGACTCGTAATACTGTGTCCCCAGAAAAAAAGAATCAATTGATTGCTTGGGCTAAACATTGCATGTAGAAGGGTGAACAAGCTGATGTTTTTTCCACACTCGAAAATTTAAAAGGTATTCCTGAGAAAAATGTTTTAATTGAAGGATGAGGGACTCATTTGAGTATAATGTGGAATAGATTAAATGATGTAGATTTCCCAGAAGGGTTATGGGATTTGAACGCCTTAGCGTTGTCCAGAGATACTGCGGAGAAGGTATATGAGCATGTTGAGAGGATTTTTGAGTATAGGAAGGAGTTGGAAGGGTTACAGAATGAGGAAGTAGATGGTGGTAGTTTAGGTATTATGTACTTACAGAAACGATTTTCTCCTCGCCGTGAATTAAAGGGTGAGGAAGCGCAAATTTGTATAAAGGATGTGATAAAAATGGATTTCGGATATGTCGATAACTCCAGACGAAGTATATGACACATATAGTCAGTATACGTTAGAAATGCAAAAGAAAGTGATACAGGTGATAGTAGAGTACCTACAGAATGAGTGTGTAAAGAAAAAGATTTGTTGTCCCGCAGAATTGTTGAGTGTCTATAAGAGAGCTTTTTCGATTGATACTTCTTTGACTGCCTTAACGCTTGATTTGGCTCTGTTGCTTAGTAAGCGTTCAGAGCTGCCTACTTCTCAGTTGCCTATGAGAGAGGACCCTCTGACATTTGTCACGAAAGTTGAGATTGTGGCCGATGCTGCACGAGGAATAGTCGCGGGAGAAATTCCTGCACATTACATATCGCAGTTTGTTCACGTCCCGTTTTCAAGACAGGAAGTGAACACCATAAAGCAATCTATTCCCGATGTAAGAAAGAATCCGACCGGGTTCTATAAAGAAACAGAGTCGGTCTTAGGGTCGTCGGTATTCACCTTAAGTGATATTGATTTATTATTTCCGTACTCCTGCCAGTCGATTTGTGGAAACAGATTAGGACTATAGATGATATACCTGGGTTGGGAGATACATGGGATAACATGGTTAGGCTAGATAGAGAAAGACCAGCTGGCGAACGACCGCCTCAAGTGATATTAACCTTGCCTGATAGAATTATTGTAAAATTGAAAACTATAGTTCCTGAAAAAGAATCATTTGGGACAAGCTTACGACCTGTGTCCAAGGAAAATCTGAGGGTGCTACCGATTTCTTCAATCGGTTCGAGCAGGTATTTTCAGATTTCAGTGGACAAGACTTAGGCACAGAAACAGGGAAAAGGCTGTTTGTCGACAAATGTGTACGTGGATTGTTGCCTGACATCCAGTTACAGATTATGTCTTCTGAAAGCGCTTGGCAGGCGAAGTCTCAATCAGAAGTACTGCATATGGCTCAGTACTATGAAAATCGTGTAAATACTGAAAAGGAAAAACTTGAGAAAAGAAAGGGTGACCTGAAAACAAAAGTCTTATTACAACAGATTGTTAGAAGCCCTAGAGGGGGTAATCAATTTAGAG
Source organism: Ambystoma mexicanum (assembly GCF_040938575.1). NCBI lineage: Eukaryota > Metazoa > Chordata > Amphibia > Caudata > Ambystomatidae > Ambystoma > Ambystoma mexicanum. The sequence continues at coordinate 1,078,121,517 of NC_090936.1, read as the reverse complement.
GTCAGTACATTCCACAGGGAAGTGCGCCCTTGGCTCTGGTAACCATTAACCAGTGTGCCCCTTGTCGGCAGGAAGGCCACGGGCGCGCACAATGTCCGACCTTGCAGCAAAGGTCATTTGGGAACATGGGTAGACAATCCAGAGGTCGCCCAGGTGCAGGGGGCCTTGGCAGAGGTCAGTTTGCACCAGAATCACAGCAACCTCCTTCACAAGATAAGCAAGTTTCGAATGTGGATAACAGAAACATTTTTGACCACCCTTCTGCCGCGTACTTCTCTGAAGAGCTTCCTTTTGATAATATTCTGTTCCGCTAGGATTGCCCGACGCAGGATTGGGAACCAACGCCTATTCCCGTTCATCAGAAAGGCCCCTACATTGAGATGGCGGTGGGAAATAGGAAGCATCTATTTTCAGTAGATACGGGAGCACAGAAATGTTCCATTGATCATTCACGGGTTCCAAATATTCCCCTGTCAGGGCAGTCCAACATTTCCGTAGGGTTTTCGGGCACACCTGTAGTTTGTCCGGTCTCTTTGCCGGTACCGATAACACTGGGTCCCTTCACGGAACAGTGTCAATTTCTACTTATCACAAACTGTGGGGAGAACTTGCTGGAGTTAAATTTGTTGAAGGCATTGCATGCAGTAATACATTGTTCTCCGGACGGAGTTCGGTTAACAATTTCACTTCAGCAATCACTCGCCTCTCAGTTTTTGACTCGCCCCTTACCGCCAGAATTCAGTAATGTTCCAGAATGTTTATGGGCAATTGATGATAATGATGTGGGCATTCTTCAAATTGAACCTGTTAAAATTATTCTGAAACATGAAGTAAAATTGCCCCGCATCCCGCAATATAAGACCTCAGTTGAAGGCGAGCAGGCTTTGAAATGTATAGTTTCTGATTTTGTACATCGTGGAGTAATTGAGGAAATTACGGGTAGCCTATGTAACAGCCCCATTTTGCCAGTATACAAAAAAGGTGATAATACGATTCCCTTTTGTTTTATAATTGATTTACATGCTATTAACAAAATTGTGGCTCCTCAGTTTCCTATTGTATCTGATGTTACAACGATACTAACCATGATTCCGGCTTCTGCCACTCACTTTAGCGTTGTTGATCTTTTAAAACACATTTTTTATTATTCCTATACACAAGGATAGCAGGTATTTGTTCGCGTTTACCCTAGGTGGACGCTCATTCACATTCACTCGTGCACCACAAGGGTACACTGAGAGTCCAAGTATTTATAGTAGGGCATTGAAAGAGCAGTTCGATACTCCCGAGTTGCCTACTACTTGCATGTTATTACAGTATGTAGATGATCTCCTCTTGGCTGCTGACTCTGAGAGCGCCTGTAAAGAAGGCACTGTGTTGTTGCTTTGTCATCTAGTGAAACATGGCCACAAAGCTTCACTTAAAAAATTGGAATATTGTTGTCAGGAGGTCGCCTATTTAGGCTATCTCCTGTCAAAGGAGGGAAGACGGTTGACACCTGAATGAATAAAGACTAATTCTGGCATGTCAGTCCCAAATACGCAGAAGGAAGTTAGATGCTGGCTTTGACAAAGAAGGGCATTTCTTTGCCATTGCCATGGACTTTGGATCACCAGACAGCATTTGATTTGCTCAAATCCGCGCTGTGTTCAGCGCCGGTTTTAGTAACTCTGAATCACTAAGATGGCTGCAATAATCCTTTGGGGAAATTAGCACAAACATTGACCAGTCTGATCACAGGACCAAGACACACCTGCCGAGACAGGCTTTGGCGTACAAGACAATGCGCTCAGGCTAATCAGGGATCAGAGCTTCATGCTGCTCAAGCAAGCCTGTAGAACTTGTAAAGAGATGGTATCTTGTGTATCTTGTGTATCTTTTCTTGTTGTTGTATTGTGTTAGTTCTCTTTTGTTTCCTGGTGGCACATTAGGTGCATGGCTGCCTAAAACCCTTTAGTTTCTAATCCTTGTACTGCCACACTGCAGTCAAGAGGGTGCCTGGCGGCCAACGGGCTGACTTTCTTCCCTGTGTGTTATAGCTCTACCAGGATTTGCCTTTTGGTACTAGCCATTCTGACCACCAAAACCCTTTTGGGAAACTTGGGCAAGGATTGGCTGGCCAGACCAAAGGACCATGACATGGCTCCAAGGGCAGAGTTTAGGGACCAAAGAACACAACTGCTCAGCAGAAATGTGCAAGGGGTTGCACCATTACCAAACCTGATCTGTGCCAAAAGCAAATACATAAGACCCACAAGGGACCATGAAAAACATGAGACACTAAATGTAGGCCCTGTCTATTAACAGAAATACTACTGATGCAATTGAACATCTCTTTGGTTTGTGGCAAATTTCGAGACCTTCTATCTCTGAAGAAATACAGCAGCACCAGGTACAAGATTCAAACCTTTCAAGATGAAATAGACTGCCAAAATCTAGTAGTAGTTATGCTTCAGTCCAATGCTCAACCCACGGACACTTAGGCTGAACATATACTTGGGCAATAATTGTTCAGCTCTTTGGTCAGCTGTTTGATTCATGATTCGATCCTGTATTTCGATTTAGATTCCCCTGTACAGTATTGTGACTTAGATTGTGCATTATTGTGACTTTTGTGTACATGAATTGGTTCCATCAAAATATGACATCATAACCCAGGATGCATGCAATGCAGCAAATGGAGGAGGCACAGTCATGTGTGTGAAATAGTTCTTTCTCAGAAATATAGACTTCAACCACCTAACATTTTTTACATTTTGATTTTAAATGCATCCAATCTTCGACTTCATCAGCAAACAAGTTAATCATTTTAAGATCATTTTCCTATGATGGGCATTGTGTAGCTCCGATATTACTATCATCTTCACAATTTTGCACTGTAGGGGATTATAATGTATGCATGAAACACAAAAACAACCTAAGAGTAAAAGATTGCTTCTCACCTCTTCAGGACTTGGATTTAACTTAGTTACTCCAAGACCCCACTCACTGTGACAGCCATACTTTGGACATATTTTCTGCAAAACATTCCCTTGTAACAAATAGTCCTGCTCTTCCTATTGTTTGAACAGATCCCCATGTACTGCCATTTCCACGTAAATTAATGGATGCATATATAAAACCAAGGTACCAAGGGAAGCTCTGGGGAAAGAGGGAGAAAATGGAATTGGATAACCATAGAAACCATACCTGTCATTTCCTCTCGACCCCAGACCTATGTTGAAGATATCAATACTCAAATAGAGACTATTTAAATACTTTTAAAACTCTTGATTTCTTAGCTCCTTTATGGGGAATACGTGGAAAAACACACTTGACATGTTCAGAAGTCTGGTATAGGAAAGAGATAGCTGAAGGTAAACATTTGGTTTCCCAGCAAGAGAGACGATCATCGAAAACATATATCCTAGCAGAAAAAATTACAGCGTACACATTGAATTCAAATTCTTTCAAAACAAGACTAAATGTGCCTATTACACTGACAGAATCCTCTATGATCCTAATTTACCAAAGGAACTATTTCCTTCTCTGGTCAATCTGTGCTACACTGCAACAATAGCGCGAGCATTAACACCATCGCAAACCAGCAATGACAGCACTGGACCCCATTTCAACTCAAAGCTCTGCGAAATCCACGATGCCTCATTCATTAGGTCGCCTAATACAGACCCTGATTTCACAATATCTACGTGAGCCCATTGAGACTGTCACTGCCTTTCAGCCATTTCCAACTCTAGACTTTGCTAGGCTCAAATTGGCTCTATCCAAGGCCAAACCCTCAGATATGGGTCCTGCCAGTTTCCTCCAGATAAATTCTTCTTCACTCTTATGCAGGCTTTTGTCAACTTATCAGTTGAGAAGGGCATAGTCGCATCACTTGCAAAAAGGTACGATACTACCACTTTTAAAGAAGCCTAAATTGAATCCAGAGCATCCTGCAAGGTTTTTGCATGTCTCTAGACTCTCCTTTTGGGGTAAGGCATTAGAATCTTTCGTGTCATCTAAAATTCAGAAACTCATTCAGACTCATTACAAGTTTCCCGGGCATCCCACTGGTCATTCTGGCACCATAGCCAGGGACTATCATACCGTCTCCACCACCCAATTTCCCGGTATTACTTGGATATTAAGGGTCGCAGAGGCGTGGGTAAATCCCCATCCCCATGGAGTCCAATAGGACACCATGGGATGGTGATGCCACAATCATGGGCACTGGTAATACCTGTGCATCTGATTGCAGCAATTGTCTTCTGGTAGGGGCATGAGCTACCGACAGGTTAGACCCCTACCAGCAGGTCCGGAAAGGTGCCGGTATACATTATTACCGGCACCTTATTTCCGGACCGGCAAACATGTAATGAGCCTCATAGAGTCTAATGATCTACTGGATTCACATCAATCCAGCCGTAGACCGGCACAGCTACCGTTGTTGTCTCGTTGATAACCAACATCCGATGAAGGCAGATGGTGCCAGAGCTGTAACCCCTTTAGATCTCTTAGCAGCCTTTGATATTGCCGACCACATCACATCCTCTTGGATCACCAGCATCTTATGGGTCTTCCATGGATCAGTCCTTGGAGAGATGCAATAATTTCTGACTGGCTGCTCCCAGATGGCAGCTTTTAATTCAAATGAATCCCAGTCTTTTAGTATTGAATGCAAAGTTCAGCAGAGATTGACCCCTCACCTACCCGGGTTCACTCTCTACTTGCAACCTCCGGCAAGGCATCTAAATACGTATGGCATTCTATCTTATATGAATCTATCTTGCTAAGAGGAAAATAATTCTCTCTGAAAACAATTTCTGTCGATTCTGAAAGGACACAGATGCAAGAGAAACACTCAAGCATTGCATTGTGGTATGCCCAGCACTAAAGGAAAAAAGAGGAAAATATTTCAAGTTAGTCACTGTGCCCCAGCTTTGTAGAAACCCAGATGAAATCTGGCATTTTTTATTTGCTAATACAAAATTAGTAGTCCGCATTGCAATCGTACACTTTTTGAAATCGCTATTTCCGCGACCATGAGCATAAGACATGGAAAGAATGTAAGTACCATGATGCTTTTTTAGGAGTAGTTATGATATCATTTGTGTTCATTTTGATCTTATTATCCCTTTTCTTCTTCCTTTGTTTCTTTAAGCGATTTTTAATTTAGATTGATCTTGCCTCTAAAATGTTTTCATTGGACAAGAAAAACAAAGTATGATGTTTTTATATTTGAGTGTGTATAAACTGTTTAATTGAAACATATTTGAAAAGTTGATTATATCAGCTAACCAAATAAACAATATATATATATATATATGTATTCAGGCAACACCCACATATTTATGAGAGTGGATGTCAAGGTAGAAGCCAGTAAATCACACGTCACTTGATACATGTCAGCCATCAGTCAAAAGGTGATTACACACCATTCAAAATCCAATACCTCTAAAATGGTGATTTGGGTCTGTGGCTTGATCCCGATTAGTTGGAGGGCAGAACTCTGGCAATCACCCTTCGGAATGTGTCCCTCGCCAGTTACAAAAGTCACTAAGGTGGGCTTTATTTCTGATAGTGGTTTTAATTACACACCTCAAATCAAAAAAGTAACACAAACCATATATTAGCAGATACAATCTTTAAAACAACGACTTCCTCTTTTCTTCTCTGTGCTTCAAGTCAACCTTGTCAAAGCCTTTGGTTCATCATCTAAAGACTGTTCCAATGCAGTGAATTCTGGGATACCACCACATTTCATACACCGTGTCCAGGCTATCCAAAAAGCAGCAGTAGGTCACAATTAAACTGTCCAAAATGTCCCACAATTCACCAGTTCTCCAACGACCCTACTGGAAACAAGGGATGTGGATAACATTTAAAATCATGTGTGCGCCACATAAAGGGACATACCGGAATGTACCCACCTTCATACTCACTAACCTTGTTTGTTACATTCCTAGACAGTAATTGCAGGGGGGAGGCGTTCATTGTCAACTTTCACTTTATGATCGTGGAAGTATCTACTGTCCTTTTCACACCTAATAAAGGATCTACTTGAATTTGGAAAAACCTTAAGAACTGCATTTGCTGAGACTTCACTTCTTACACCTGCTCTAATGCCAGGAGGCCCTCTGAAGGCCAATGTTTCACTTGAAAAGTTCCACAACATTACATCTCTGCATTGCCTCCAGGCTGCAGCAGTTTCCCATAACCCCAAGATAATTCCCGGGTTAGCTTCAGTACTCCCAGAAAAGGTTCATGCCAGTTTCACCAGTGTAATTCCCCAAGACTAGTGCCCTATTCCACTTCACATTTCCCCCACATGCATGCCCTTGCCTTATTCACTTTTATATTGCTCCCAGAGTTTGTGGAATACACCTTTTAATATTGCACCCATATTGTCTCCCCACACCCATGCCCCTTGCATACTGCCCCCACTGCCTCCAGAAGATTGTTCCACCCACTAAACATTGCCCCAGAAGATTGTCACATAACCCTACCTACCACTTGCACATTACCAACAGAGAAAGGCCCAATGCCTTTCAGAAAATGCCCCATGTTCTCAAAAAAGGAGCAACTGGGAGGTCAGTGAATGAGAAACCAATGTATACATACAATATTCATTTGAATAACAACCAAGAACTTCTTACATTCTAAGTATTACATTTAATATTCAAGTTTTTAAAAGAAATGGTAACCCCCTCCCCAATTTAATTCATAACATTGATACCTCATTGAACAAAACCACAATTTACTAAACACGCACAACAAGCAGACACATGTAAACAGTATTTTATTTTACAGGCAAATTCACAAGATAAAATGCTTTGGGGTTCGTTAATTTCCCTACACATGTTTCAAATTAAAAACATTATTCAAACAATTTCTCTTTTATGATCATGAACCAAACTGACAGGTTTAGACTTTGCACACAGTTTTATGGATATATTATTATAAACCATCCAATGGGGTCTACAATGTAGCCAAAGGTAGGTGGATATCTGTGTGGCAGCAAACATGATAAAGACGCTGATTAGTAAGAGGCTGCACACAATTCTACTTGAACAACCACTCTTTCTTATAGCCTGACATGTCCCTTTCCAAAATGGCTGACACTTTCTTATGATGCCAGCTCTTCTCTGTTGGCCATATAAAGAAGAACATACAATGCTTGCACATTGTATGTTCAGCCAGATCTCATCCAGTACGCATTCTTCATGGCCATGCCAAAGGGGCTGGGTTACACCCATTAGCTAGTAGCAGGGTCAGAAAATCGGACACGTTGAGAAGAAGAATGCTGTGACTACCAGCGCAGGTTCTCAGCAAGAAGAACGCCATTTTGTGTGGAGCCATTTTGGATGCCCTACCATGTAAGTAGAGATGCTACTTTGCAAATTGTGTTTGTCATGGAATGGTGGTGGGCAGCAGGTAGGCAGCTCAGGCCCCAGGATCTAGAGGAGACAGTTTGAGTAATGCCCTAGGTCACAGGTCTGCAACCCGTGGCTCTCCAGATTTTGTGAGCTATGATTCCCAAGGTGCCTCACCACTGGCTATGATAGCTAGGGCTGATGAGAGTTACAATCCAAAACATCTGGAGAGCCAAAGGGTGCAGATACCTGACCTAGGTGGTATTCTATGATGCACTATGGTCCGGCTTATAAGACCCAGTCCTCACACCCACAGTGTTTGGGTTAGGAAGGGAAGAGCAGGTGAGAAGCAGGGGCCTAGATCAATGAAACGTGACAGAGTTTAAATACAACAGTTACTTCATGGGGCCAGTTACGGAAACCGTGCAGTGCAATACAGTTTTTCAACTTGTTAGCACTAGGCCAACGTTTGCCCTAGTTCAAAAATAGTTGGGCCTTTTTAGAAAACATTTGCACCGCATAAAGTACAATTTTGCATGGTATTACGCCAGGGAACACTTGGCCCTCAGGCAAAACCCTCTTGTTTCAATGCATTTTTGCACATGGGCAAAGTTTTCCCTAGTGCAAAAATGCATTGAACATAAATATGTGTGTTGTACTAGGGCAGTTGTTGCCCTATTCTTAACCATGCAAAATGGCACTTGTCATGGTACAAAGGTTTTCCAATGTGGCCCCAGAGTTTAAAATTGCAAATGAACTGGTGAAAGGATTCTGTAATCTGGCCCTTGGTCTCTTTAGAGAAAGGAGGAGATGGAATTGAGACGTTATGTCAGTGAACACACTGTACAAAATCTTATTCAGAGTAATTATATTTAAAAAAAAATGAAACCATCTCAAAAACTCACGTCTGGTATGGATGCAGTCAGATGAGAGATGATCTGAGGAAACATTCCTCTTTTGTCACTGAACGGAGGAGTGTGTGTGGGACAGATTAAGCTCTTAAAGAGAATTTACTGGACACCTGAAAGGATTTTTGAATTGAAGACCTAACGCTTTAGCACCTTTAAAAATAAAAAAAGGTTAATCAGAGCAGGCTAACACCTGGTTTACTCCGGATTTACAAATCCTTAAGAGTGCCAAGTTGAAAAGCCTTTATAGATGGAAAACCTCTTTGAATGAGATCAACAAAGAGGGTTATAGGTGTGCGGCTAAAAGATTTAAGGAAGCCGTTATACAAGCAAAAAAGTCCTCTCTTGACAACAGAATTAACAAAGCGAAATCCCAGGCAAGGGAACTGATTAATATCCTTAAGGAATTAGAACACCGGGTTCACAGCAAAACAGAGATTATCACTAGGGATGCTGAATGGTGTGCATCCATCCAGGAAACCATGTTTGGCAAATTAAATGCAATTAAACTTAATATTGAATTTACCAGAAAATCCATGGCGCCCAGTGCTGAGATAACTGTCAATATTACCCAGAAGTTGTGGTGGCAAGATTAATAGTTCTACTTTAAAACAGTGTCAGAGTCATAACTGGCATCATTAATAGAAAATGTGAAGCCAACTCCCTGTAAGGGGGATGTGTGCCCTGCTATGGTTACAAAAACATGCTCAACCCCTTGATGATCAGCACCTTGTGTAAGTTTGTCAATGCCTCATTCAGTGATAGCCATGTCCCTGTGAGAATTAAGAATACACAGAGTACGCCCCTGCTTAAAAAGCCAGGTTTATGCCCATTAAATCCTCTGAACTATAGGGCAATTTCCAACTCCCTTTTCTTGCTGAAGATTCTTGATTGTATACAAAAGTCATGACGCAACTCATGAAGAGTACGATTTTGAACAAATGGCAATCAGGATTCAGGGAAAACCATGGCACAGAGACTGCTCTTTCGGATCTGAAATCCAGACTTCTCTGTATCATGGACAATGGGTAGACAGCCCTGCTGATGTTGTTGGACCTCTCCGCTGGCGTCAACCTGGTAGATCTCGCATTATTGATCTCCAGGTTGAGGGAGGTGGCAGGGTCTTTGGGGTCAGCTACCCATTGGGCTGAATCATTCCTTAGTATCGGATGGTGGAGAGAAAGCAGTGCATCGGCTGATGCAGAACCTGTCGTGCTCACACATGGGATACCGCAAGGGGCATGTCTATATCACTCAATTCATAACATTGTCACTGTTCCATTCCTCGACCTCCTAGAAGAAAACATTTATTTCACTAATTACACAGATGATACACAATGTGTTATCGCTCTCTCTGGTAATTAGGTAGAGGATGAGAAAACTATCATTCGGATCTTTGGACAGATCCAATGGTGGATGAGTAACAAATGGCTAACCCTGAACGCCGCATAAATTGAACTGATGGTAGTAGACACTAAGGCTAAAACCCAAGAGATGGAAACAGAGTATTGATATTCCCAGTTTCAAATCGATGGTTGTGATATAAAAACCAAAAACAAAGTGAAAAATCTGGGGGTCTTTTTTGATCATAACCTGAAGGCACGGGTCAGCAGTTTAGTGTCCCCAGCTTCATATTACATCAAACTGTTGACACAAGCACAGCCTTTTATTTCAAGAGCAAGCCACGAGATATTAGCTAGGACTGTGATTGGTTCCAGCCTGGATTATTGTAGCAGTCTGCATGCTAGCCTATCTAAGTCTGACAAAGGTCAGCTTTAGGATATACAGAATAATGCAGTCAGAACTATCATGGATCTCAAAAGAAGGTATCATGTATCAGATGCAAGAAGGAGCCTGCACTGCCTCCCTATAGAAGCCAGAATTGACATTCGCCTTCTCCTCATAACACATAAGTGCCTGAAAGTGTCGTCTCCACTATATTTGAGTGAAGTGCTGGAAATAAAATAGAGTGTAAGCAATCTCAGATCAAATAGCACCAATCAACTCAGAGTTCCAGCCCATAGGATGACCCAGGTTAAAAGAATTTTGCAGCAGCATCCTCCGCGGGAAGAGAGATCATCCGCCCCCTGTTTAGTAAAAGGCTAAAGACTTTTCTGTTCAGGTAGTTCACAAAAACTGCCCTGTCCTCTGACCAACCAGCCCCATACAAATGTTTCTGTAATGGCCCCGGACTCAGCGTTGTGTCTGTTCTTGTTATGTCTGCTTGTTATGTTGGGCGCCCTTAAGCCTCTGGGTCAGTGGTGCGCGATATAAGTAAAGATTACATTTTTTTAAATGACACGATATAGAGACAACCTACGATTGGCCAGTTGCTATTCAACTTGAGAAATTAATAGGACAAATCTTGTGTTAGAAGTAGTGATGGTGATATAATTTCATAATGCATTTACTTGGGAATTACGAATCAGGTTGTGTTGTAGTAAATCTCCACCCTAAGTTTGCATTGGGAATTGAATATATATTTACTAAGTTGATTTCCCTGTAATGTCCAATCAAATTGATTCAGTGCAATCTAATAAAAACTGGTAAACTTTCAACATTGTTTCAAATTTAGTCTATGGGTTTCATGTTCTCTGTGTCCTAGCACAAAAACTATGGTTTATGATAATATGGTTTGGGGCATCATCAGAAGATAACAGTTTGTTTACATGCACCTGCTGTTGCTTAAGACTATGCACTGTTGTATTGCACTGTACTATGTACAAACTATCATGTCTATGAACTGCAGCAGTCCACTGAACTCTCTGAAAAGTATTATACTACGCTCTTCCCCCATCCCCACCCTTCACTTTACTGATCTGAATGTCTCCAAAGGTCAGACATCCTCTTCCCCTTATCTTTTGTTTTGGAGGTGCCACACAATGTCTGTGTCCGTGGTTGGCACCTCATAAACCCCAATAAATAAATAAATAAATAAATAAACACATATCAAGTCAGATTAAGTGGTTTAGATAAGGCCTGGGGATGGCGAGTTGTTTTGGGACAGTGTTAAAAGGGCTGTTCTCTGCATTGGCTGCTGTGATTGGCAGGTCGGCGGACATCAGACTTCCAAATAGATCTCTCTTCAGGTTCATCGTTCTACTTTGCCTGATTTGGGGCTTGCGATAGCGGGAGGCTGTGATGGTGGCTTTGACATTCTTGATAATGCTTTAGGTGTATTTTGCATGTTTTAGATGTCAGCCTCTTTTTATGTATATTTACTAAACTCCATTAGAAATGCTGGTTACTTTCCCAAGAACACCTGGCACGTCTTTACTTTCTTTGAGGAAGGTGGTGTTAAGGGTCACTACAACTTTTCTTGCTACCTTGCTTACATTTTAGTTGCTGTATGTCTACTTGCTAGAGCATTGCTATGTGGGTCCTGTGATTGTGAACCAAAGATGTAAAGAGGATGGTGATTTGTTTGCCTGGTGTATTTTTCCACCAGGTGGAGACCTTGCCCCTGAGCCAATTCCATGTCCTATGTATTTATAGCAGAGGTAGCATAGTGGTATCCAGCAATGGTCAGCCATTGTTTTTGCACCATGCATGATGAAGCAGGTGGACAGGCCAGTGGTAACAGTAATACACACTTAATTGATGTGATAGAGCAAACATTTAGCTATTGCAACACAATTAAGTATTGTAGAGATAAAATGAGTTCCAAGAACTGGAGTTATGGACCAGAAGACTGAGTTAAAGGCCTGGGCATAGGTAAGTTATTTAAAGAGATTAACCAGTCAATAACTCCCAGTATGGACCTAGGGCAAGGTCTATGAATCTATTTTGACCCAGTGAAAAGTGGGGTAGAGGGGCAACAAAAGTCCATTTGCTTGTAGTTTTTGCTGGGAACTGGCTAGTTCACAGCAACCAAGTAGATAAACCATGTGGAGGGAGGGGAGGGTAGAGGCTTAGAAAACAGCCAGGCAGCGTCTGCCAGGTGTGGTCCAGCAAAGTAATGGAGGTGGCCAGGAGAGGGACAAAAGTGGCAAAAGTCAGGCTGTATATGCTAGATGTGGCACGGAGAAGCATGAGCCTGCAAGAGTTTGGAACCACCCTTCCCCCGAACCACATTATGGTAAGGAGCAGGAAGGTCAGGGGAGGAGGATTCCTCGTGCCCCGGCCATGACTGTGAGCTGTGGCCCAGGATAGGAGGGCAGTGGCGCTGGAAACGGGTCTGTCAGTACGGCACTCCCATGATGAGAGGGAGCACCGCGTCAAAACCTTTCTGGTGGTGGGGCGACCATTGTAGCACAGCCTTGATAAGTGGAAGCGCCATGCTGAGAGCCCTGCTGGTGGCAGTGAGGTCCAGAAAATTGCCCTTTGCGGGAGTGACACGTCATTCCTCCAGGTTAAAACAGGAGATAATCTTGACAAATTATATAAATGACTCTAGGTGTATTCAAATGTAACTTAGAGTTTTTAAATATGAATCCAAAAACATCAGGACCACTTAACCAAAAATGAAAATTAAGCCACATAATTATTTTCCACATCCCACCTCACCAATGACTAAAGTGGGGACAAGGCTAGAGGGAAAATTTTATGGTCCTACATGGTTCATAAGAAAATAAAACATATTAATGTCAGATAAGTAATCTTGAATAACATTGAACAAATGTAAACCCTCACCTGAACTAATTAGAACAGCATTCAAATCCTTATAGAGACATCCCTGTTGTGAGTATATATCTGTATAATTAAAACGTTCTCTATTACAGAAAACTGGTCATAGCAGATAGGCAGACAAAGGGAGAGATAACAGCTCAAAGAAACAGGTCCCATGTCAAATGCTCATGGTATATAGTTAACTCATATCATCTACCCGTTCAAGTAGAGAGATCACTTCTCTAATGGTAAGGCACTAAAAATAGGATGATAATTTTTGTATTTTTCCATTGAGCATTTTGTAGCGTTAAGAAGCATCAGAATTGGTTCTTCGAAAAAAAGGGCCAGCAGGGGGTGCAGAGATGACCTACCATCTCTGCATCACTCCCCGCCAGCCGGGCACATTGAGGAGAAGAACCCCATAAGGTTGCGCCCAAAATACTACCAAGGTGACCCCCCGATGGAGCTTGCACCCTGAGTAATGTGGGGGGAAAAGAACGGACCCGGAGCACCAGAGATTGCCTGAGTTTCAGCCCAACGTTTTCAGCAGTGCCGACAGCAGTCCCTCAATCGACAGCGCAGATTGGAGCGGGCCCGAAACAGCAGGCTGTGAGGAGGTAGGCAGTGAGATCTGAGGTGCGCCCACCCACTCCATCCCACACAGGGAGCATGCAGGGGTGCGATCATGGGCCTCGCCCACCCACCCCTGGCAACCTTCGTTCTGAACCCAGGACAACTGGGATTATCACACAAATTGGCCTCCCTTGAAATACCAGTCGGGGGTGAGACTGAAAGGGCTGGCGAATTCGGAACATAGTAGGTAGACACCCCCAACCTGCTTTATAGCCCAGTCGTCCTTGCCGTATATATATATCACCTCACAGAGTGCCGGCAGAGTGAAATCCCAAGGACCACGGCCCAGAGGACCCCATCGAGTAAACCTTGTTAGTTGCGACGAGATTAAACGTACATCCAGGTGGCCCTTGAGAGCCAGAGATCCTACAGTGGGACGAGAAGGAAGGCGACAGCCCAGACGCTGTGCCCCCACATTAGAGGTTATTTGACTCATTTGGCCCCCTTGCATGGATCTTGAATATCGCGGCCCACCTCTGAGTGGGAGGTACCTGGAGGCCCTGAGAAGAGGAACCCGTTGAGGCACAGCGAGTACTCACCGCCAGCCTGAAGTGATGCAGGTGCCACCCATCCCTCCTTCTGACTGCTGAAGGCCAATCCAGGAATACACTTTGTAAACGTGGGAGAATTTATACTGGAGTTCACAGGGAAAGTGGCTCTGCGAGGCGTTCCAGTAGATTCAGAGATTTTTCCATATGGTGTGAGCATTCTACTGACATGGCTACCTGGCTTGGTGGGAAGAATTGGGAGGATACCTGGTGAGTTTTTGTTTAGACCACAAATGCCTATGAATGAAGAGGGGTGGCTACTATTCTCATAGAATTGGAAGCAGCCATAGTACGAAGGGAAGTGGCAATGCTTGAAGGAGTAGACAATGAGGGTAGACCATGGAGAACATTAATAGCTCTCGAGGAATGATACATATTGACTGATATAACCAATGATGACATGTTTGGGGAAGACCAAACAAATGATGAAGTGGTGTTCTTCATGAACATCACATACTGGATAAGGATAGAAAAGAGGGAAGTCCCACAGCGCATGGCGATAATGCGGCAACGTCCAGCATTTTTTCAGGAAGACTTGGAGAAGGTGCCAAGCGTCCTTTGGACCACAGGCCTCATGATGTAGGTTTATTGAGGGTTTATTGAAGGGAATAGGGAAAGTTAAAATAAAGCTTAAGCCAGGAGCAATCTTACCTAGAGGAAAACAGTACCCTATGTCTCGAGAAGCTGATGAGGGTATAGTTTAAACTATTTCAGTACTGATGAAACAAGGGATTCTGGTGCTATCAGAATCATTGTGCAATACCACAGTGTATCCTATCAAGAAATCTAAAGGAGGGTTGTAGAGATGTATACAAGATATGAGACTCATTAACCAGATTGTAGATGCAGAGTTTCCTCTAGTTCCTAACCTGGTGACAATACTATGCAGTATTCCAGAGGAAGCTCGATATTTCAAGGTAATTGATTTGAAAAATGTGTTTTTCTTGATCTCATTACACAAGTACTTACAAGATTTGACTTCCTTTACATTCTACCAAACTTGACTGAAGCATACTACGCTGCTCCAAGGGTACGGTGAGTCCCCATCTATCTTTAATAGAGTTCTACAGGTGGATTTAGGCAATATTGATCTCAAAAGTTTTAATTTGTAGCACCACAGAAGATGAGTGCAGACAAGATTCTGTTCAGTTGATGACTATTCTAGCAGACAAGAATATAAGGTAGACAAGGAGAAGCTACAATACTGTCAAGAGGAGGTGTTATACATAGGTCAGTTGATTTCACAGGAAGGAAAGAAAGTGACACCTGAAAGAGCCGAGGCGATTATGAAAACCTCAAACCAAATACAATGAAACAGATGCAACAGTTGTTGGCGTTATGCAACTATGTCAGAGCCTGGGTGTTTGATTACAGTACTTACACAAGTATACTTCTGCAAGCCTTAAAGAAAGCACAAGTGGGAAAAATTAAAATAGAATGGACTGAAGAAATGGAGGAAGGGTTTGAGGAGCTGAAAAAGCAATTTGCACAGCCCCTGTTTTAGGAATTCCAATTATGCTGAGGAATTTTAATTTGTTTATGCACATAAATGGGACAGTCATGACAGCAGTGCTTAAACAGAGAAATACATCGGGGTACAAACCCTTAGCGTATTACAGTATGATTTTAGACCCAGTTATGAGAGGGCACTTCCCTTGCGAACAATCTTTGGCTGCTGCTGCGTTCGGAATTTACAAATTTACAACTATTGTCATGGGCTGCACCATGACTCTATTTGTGGAAAATGCTGTATTTGCTATTTTAGAAAAATCCAAGTGTACATTGACATCTCAAAGAACTTTAGCTTATGAGGTAATGATTTCTAACCCAACGATTAAGATGGTAAGATGTAAAGTAGTGAATACTGCCACGTTTATAGCTGAGCCAGTAGAAGAAAGTGATCATGTACATGACTGTGCTAATTATCTTGAATTTTATGATGATATACCCCGTGTGAAGGAAAATACTTTAGCAGGAGGGAAAATTCTCTTTATTGATGGTTCTTCAAAAATGTATCAGACTAGTGGGGAAAGGCATTCAGGTGCCACAGTAGTGAGACATATATTTAATGGAGGATTTGAAGTTATAGCAAGTGCAAGGCTACCGTCTCACTTTTCAGTGCAAGCAGCAGAATTGTTAGCACTCATTGTCGCGTTCGAGAAACAGAAAGTAAAGGAAGTGACGTTGTACAGTGACCCCACCTACGTGGCGTCAACTGTACATGCAGGATTAGCATGTTGGAAGAGGAGGGGCTAGCTCAGTGAGGACAGCACTCCAGTACAGCATACATCCTTACTGAATAGGCTTATTAAGGCACTACAACTCCCAGTGACCATATCAGTAGTTAAAGACGCAGTGCATATTAATCAAACAGAAGTTATCTATTGCGGGAACGAAGCCACAGACGAAGAAGCCAAAAGGTTGCATATTCCCCAGACATTTCACGTTTTGTTACTGAGAGCATTAAAGAAAAATTTGTTACAACCATGTTAGTGCAAGAAGGATTTAATACACTGTTGATAACCCAACTAATGGAGAGATTCAAGGGAGCGCACCAAAGGAACAGCAGGAATTGTGTAAATGAAGGATGTGTTCTTTATCCCCCTATATATATATATCCCCCATTATTATGACTATTCCTTGCATTTGGTCCGACCACTTCTTTGTCGCATGTGTGCTGAAACTCCCGGATAAAGCACGTGCCTACATACACAGTCAAAACTCAAAACTTAAAGGGTGTTACTGCCCCTATTTTGGCCGCTTGTATGCAATCTTTGATGACTACAAACAATGATCTTGATAGTCCAGCGATACTCATAAATGGTTATAATGAGGAGATCTCAGAAATGCTAGACAAACATGCCCCTATGAAAGATAAAACTGTTAGAGACCTACCAAATCGCCATAAATGGTATTCCCCAGCCTTGGCCGAGCTCAGGACCAATAAAAGACAAGCTGAAAACACTTGGCGTAAGGATAACTCCACACAGAACTTGTAGGCCTGGAAATCTAAAGAGAAGCAGTATAAGATCAAGATCATTGAAGCAAAAAAAACATTTTACAATGATCAAATTAGCCTGGCTGGGGATCAGACAAAATAACTTTTTCGTCTCTTCAGAACGTGGGAAAACCCACTGTCTCCAGTCCCTCTATTAAACCTACAGCCGAAGATTGCAATAGAGTACAGAAGGAATTTGCTGACAAACTATTGAAAGCACAGGATAAAATCAAGAAGGAAGCTTTGGCATCCTCACTACCAGCTCTGATATCTAACCAAAGCCAGCCCAAGACACATGTAACCTGTGTCACCCCCCTAAAAACCTTGTCAAACCAGAAATCTGAAACTGTAACCCAACTAGATCAGACCACAGGGTTCAGATTCAAGGAATCTACCACAGTTGAAATGCTTGACATACTTAAATCTATACACCCTACCAACTGCCCGAGAGAATTGCTTCAATCAAAATATATATTAGAACATCGTGACTTGTTTGCACCCTTCCTTTGCAGATTTGTGAATTCCTCCTTCTGAACCGGTGTTATTCCCCAGTCAATAAAGAGCGTAGCAGTCACACCGTTGCTGAAAAAAGTAGGACTGGAACCTACTGATGCAGCAAATTTAAGGCCTATCACCAACACCTTATTTTTTCTTAAATTCATCGATAAAGCAGCCACCATACAGGTACAGTCCCATGTCTAGACCTCTGGTATACTACACGTGAAACAGTCAGGGTTCAGGAGTTATCATGGCACAGAGAGTTCACTCCTGGACTTACAGACGCAAATGCTTTCGAAGCTGGAACATAGCAAGTCAGGGCTGCTGATGTTGTTGAATCTATCAGCAGCCTTTGACTTGCTAGATCATAAAATACTGCTTGACCGGATGATGGCTGTCGGGGGGCTCTCTATGGATGCTATTACTTGGCTTAGATCCTTCTTAGAGGGCCACCAGTCGTGAGTGCATTGGGGCAACAGTGCTTCTGAGCCTCAAATCATAACATGCGGAGTGCCCCAGTGGACGTTCCTTTCTCCCTTGTTATTTAACATTTACATCCTCCCAATGTGCGGTGACTTTGAACTATTTCAGATATTTTTCTGCAATTATGCCGATGACTTGCAGTTGGTCCTAGATATTACTGGAGATCATGAGAAGGACCAACGGATGCTGGACACCGTATACCATATCATAAAATGCTGGATGTCTACCAATTGGCTCTGTCTGAATGTGGCTCAGACCTAACTTATGTTATTCGGCCCTCGGGAGGCCCAAATCAATCTAGGCCAGATGTATGCAAGATTTACTGTTGACGGTGGTAAAATTAAGGTAGTACAGAATGTAAAGACCCTGGCACTTACATGGAAGAAAGTTTGGATTGTGAAGCCCATGTAATAGCCAGTACCAATTATCATCTCAAGGTACTCAGGCAAGTAGCACCATTGGTATCAATAGAAAATCGCATCAAACTTGTGAGAGCGGTGATCTTCCCACGTGTAGATTATTGTAATGCACTTCTAGGAGGTGCCAATAAGGCTGATGTCCAACAATTGCAGAAAATTGAGAACTCAGACATACGCATCATCTTTCAGATGAAACGTTCGGAGCCAACAACTGCAGCAAGGAAAAAGCTACACTGGCTCCCAGTAGCAGCTAGAATCCAGTTTAAATTGATATCCACATGCCATAAGTGCATTTTTGGTAATGCCCCAGCCTACATACTAGAATTACAGCGGGTAAAACGAGCCTGTGGTTTTGGTCGTGCGTTCCATGTTCAGGGAGCCAAGGCATGGAATGCCTTACCCCTACAGCTACGTAAAATAGAGGACCACCTTGCTTTCCGGAAGCAGTTGAAAACAATCCGCTTTAACTAGAATTAATGTCTCCTGAACATTTCTTTTTCATCCACTTATCTCTCTCTCTGCGCCTGGATGCCCACAGGCTTTGGCGCGGTATAAGTTTAAATAACATAAGATAACACAACATAACAGAAGCATTATGGTGACAAGACAGCCCTGGAAAGCCGTTGATGCCTGTAGCATTATTAAAGGCCACGCTTGAGCAGCTGCATTACCCTATGCATGTAACTAGGGAGAGTCTTGCTGCTAAGATTTCAGAAAATTGGTTAATTCCTAATTTGTTGGAGCACGTTGCACTATATATGGTAAACTGCATTGTGTGTCAAAGGTTTACTGCTGGGCATACATAGAGAGTGATCACAGGGGTAATACCTCGACCAAATGGTCAGTTTCAGCCTTTACATATCGATATGCTACAGGTCTGTAATATTGAGGTGGTGTGTCCCTTCTGCAGGTGGATCGAGGCAGGTCCTTGTGCACACCCTGACACCACTTGTACAGTGAAGTTTGTAGTGTGCAAAGTTTTCCCGAGGTGGGGTGTGTGTGAAGTGCTGATATCCGATAATGAACCCCATTTTGTTAATGAGTTATTCGACAAAGATAGGGCTTATTTTGAGTATAAAGCACAACTTTTCTTCCGCTTATCATCAGTAAGCGAACGTTATATGTGAGAGACTCAACAGCTTCCTGAAGGAAAGGCTTGCCAAGATTAAATTGACTTTGAAGAAAGGATGGCTATACTGCCTACCCCTAGCCTTGTAAGCCCTTCAGGATAAGCCAAGATCAGACCACCACTTCACCACGCATAAACTAGTGACAGGGCGTCAAATGAGAACACCTCTTACTCCTCCATCTACAAGTAAAAGTGATGCACAGAGCATAGCAAAAACATTAGGTGATGAGATGCACAACTATTTGACATGTATGACTAGTATTTCTTTCATTTCAGATCAAATCAAGCGCAAGAGGGGTTGGTCTCAGAACACAGAAGACAATTCACCAACAAACCCAATTGTACTATTATCGGCACCTGAGTTATATGTTGGAGACCTAGTTCTCATTAAGAATGTTACTAGAAAGTGGCACGTATCAAATTTCCATGGTCCCTTTTGCATTAAGAATGTATCTACTTCAGCTGTGAAAGTCTAAGGAAGACGAACTTGGCTTCACCTGAGTGACGTAAAGGACTCAAAAGGCGAGTTCCACCATCCCACCATTGCTGTTGCAGAAGCAAGAAAAAGAAGAAGAATTTCAGTGTGTGCAGACTCAATCAATGACTAAGAAGAAGAATGATAAAGCAACAAGCGGTTAATACAGATTTTGTATTGGACTGGAAGTCAGTGGACATTCCTTATAGATATTTTAGCAGAAAGTGCAAAGACTATCAGAGAATACCAGGAATTTTTAAATGAACTTTTAGAAATACATTGAAGCATTAGAGTTATGCCTAAACATCAGTTCTTGATTAAAAATTGGAAACAAGATCAATTTCCAGATTAATTTTGTGGAGTATACCTGTTCTAAGCAGTTAAACATATGATACTCACCAACAGTAATGTTCATCGGCTTGTGCCAGCTGTCTTTGTGTTTATACTTCAGGCTTATCCTGCTCTTGTGAGAAGAGATGTTGATATTTGCATTTTCTTACAGGATCCTAAAAATGGGCCAGTGATAAGAAGGCTCCTTATTGCTATAATTGAGCAGATTTTACAGTTAAAAGTATAAAGAAATGTGATGATTGTATTAAAATGATGGCACGGTTCTAGGAGAGGAGCAATTGCAACGAGTAGTAGGATGGCGCGAGAGATGGATGCCTATGTTCTTATGCATAATATATTCTTGCATATTTGTTCTCTTTGTCTTTCTGTTCCTCATCTTTCACAGTCTTTATCATGTTAGTAGTTCCAGTATGGAAGAAGTCCCTATGGTTCTTCCTACTATGGGAACTTCTTTTGATATACTTCATGAATGGTACATGGCCTCTAAAAAACACAACAGAGATGCAGAGGAAGATAGTGAGGGTATAAACACCTATCTAGATAACGCAGCACACTTGGGGAAGAACATGTGGTAACAGCACATGAAAAAAATGGGGGAAAGAACATCTAAGGAGAGTTGCTACGTCTACTCTCTCATCCCCTATGTCATGAATACAGTGTAAACTTTCATTGCCAGAGAAGTCCCAGAACATGATGCAAGGTGTCTCAGTCATCTTGCAGCACATATGACTAGAGGACAATTTCAGGGAGGTTGGGCCACTTTACGATGTAGATCGAAATGGTTGTTTCCAAGCCTGGATGACTATATCAAGACCAAACAGATGGAAATTGAACCTGGATGGAAGAGCAAGATGCTTGTGTATCCGGCAGCAGGACAGGGTGAGGTGGTCATTGAAGCGATGAAGAAAAAGAACTTCCTGATGTGACAGAAATAGCTGGATCACCTGGATGTTGGAAGCAAACTCTATTCCTAGTCTATGGACGAGTGAAGTCCATGAAGGGATGGGAAGAAGGAATGATGTCCTGTGGAGCTCATCCACTGAAACCAGAATATGTAAAAGAGGTACAAAGAGTGAACAATGGATGTTTGAAGTCATGGGCTAAACATGCCAAACTACTGACATAGGTAGAAGATTAATCAGGCCCAGTGGCTGTAATCCCATTGGCTAATGCGACATTGTGCTTTCGAAGACACAGAAAGAATTATGTGAGAGATAACAAGGAATGCGAACTACAAATGCCGTTTCTAGGATGGGATAAGGGACAGCCGTCCTCATGGATTGATATTTGGCTTGTGGGTCTAGGGCCTTCATGAAGTTGCCCAAGGACTGGGGTGGAGTATGCTTCTTGGTGCTCATCCATGTACCAGCATTAGTGATTCCTCAAAATGACATTCGAGAATTTCCAAAAGTAGATGCCCATTTGAGAAAAAGAAGATCACATGAACTTCTCAATCAAACCCGGAGAGGGAATTATTTCTCAGCCAAATCAATAACAGCATATGACTCCATTCCTAATGAACACATGCTGTTCAGCAAGACTGCCGCAATAGTTACGCGACTGTATTCATGCCTGGGATCCAAATGATGGCCAATGCCAAGTGGCTGCAGATTACGAGATGGGACCTTCTGAAGACAATCAATACCACCATCAAGGGATTCACTGCTATCAAGGAAGAGCTGAGGGCCATATGACTAATGACCTTTCAGAACAGATATGTCCTTGATATGATTACATTGATGGAAGGAGACGTTTGCGCCAAAATCAGCCCTACATGTTGCACGTTCTTACCTTCTCATGATGATGAGAATGGGACCATGACAGAGGCCATAACATTGTTAACAAACTTGCATAACAAGATGGAAGACAAGACAGAGGACATTGAGGATGACTGTTGGTTTGCTTCCATATTCTCATGGATTCCGCAGTGGTTGGCAAACATATTCAAGTTTCTTAGAGCAATATTGGTGATGGTGATGTTTGGATTTTGTGTGATCAGGATAACGATTGCCCTTTGCAAGAAAACAGCGAAGAAAGCGGTAGGAATGAAGATCATGATCGATTTCGAATCTGGTTTTGGACCCTAGGAATTGACTGATGAAGATGTTAGAAAATATGTAGAGGTCAGCATCATAGCCCCTGAAGAAACAAAGTTCCTGTATCCAAAGAATCATAAGAAGTACGTGGGATGATGGGTCAATTGTATTCCGAATGGAAAATGCAACTACATGACCTGGAGTGTAGATGAGCATGTCACATCAGCCGGCACCCTGAGTGGGGCGATGAAGATTTGGACTCCAAAGAAGCACTTATTCAAGAGAAAATTTTAAGATATTGAGCCAATTCCCCAGACCAGAGGGGGGAATGTGGAGGAGCAGTTAAATGCCTCTGCAGAAAATTCCACACCCCTACCTCCTTTATGTTGGAAGCCTGAGATCGTGGCATGTTTGCCACCAGCATTTGTGCCAATACAGCAGCGAATAATGAAAAAAGGTACCCACTGAGAAAACCTTATTGAATGTATTCCCAAAGAGACGACAATCTGAGGGAGGAACTCCCTGAAGGAATATGAAAAGGAACAAAAAGAGAAACTAGTGACATCACAAGAGACATGTGTGACACCCTGAAGAATACTGGCTGAAGAGAATGTATGGATCCTACAGAAACTGATGACGAAGTTAAGAATTGAGTAAATTCTCATATGCGACAAGGAGATTGCACGTGTGCGAAGTGCTGCAGAAATTCAGTTGTTCAATAATTGTTCAATAAGTCATCATAGACGCTGGCTATATGTAGTGGATAGACTGCAGGCAAAGCCACCATTGTATAGAAGATCAACATTGGTGTCATGAATTTAGTAAGCCAGGACCCATGGAAAGAAATGGCGAGAACTGTGTTGCAGCAAGAATACGCTGAGATCGTGTTCGCACATGGCATGGCTGTCTGGCCTGGTATCAAAACTGAAGTAGCAAAGGTCGGTTATCTATTCTTGAAAGCAGTGAAAATGCAAAGGATAAATCATCCCCAGTCAAGGTGCAAAGAAAGAACACCTAGAGTGCCAAGTATTATTAATTTAAGACATTAAAATGCTGCAAAATGGACCAAATTGTAGTCTCCTGTCAAGTGAGCCAAAGGTGGAAATAGAGTCCAAGAACAATGATAGTGAGTGCCTGAACTCCCATATATTCCCAGAGACAAGGACACTTTTTCAAGGCCAAGTTCAAAGACAATCTTCATGGCTGAAGGCATGGGTGATGAGAGATATTGGGCTAATTGGATGGGGAGGTAAAGTCAAGTCCACACCTGGCACCTGGGTCTGGGCTTATGTGCTGCTAAGTGAACCAAATGTTCCAGACATGGCACGAGTGTGCCAACCAATTGTAAAGGGCCGTATAACAAAGGGCCTTATAGTTTGAAGACCAATGATAAACTGTGTACTTAATAGTGTTGAAGATTACATGTTTTAGAGGTAGGCATAAGTTGTCCACCTGACAGTGGGCAGCCAATCACAATCCTAGTCCCTAAAGAAAGTATATTTAGATGTCTGCCTTAACCAATCCCAACCCTTAATAGGTTTTCTATTATTTGACACGTAGTATGATGTCACATCTGATGTATTTTTTGCATATAAGGATGTTTTTATGAGAAAGTCTTTGAGAGCCTAAGTGATTGTCGGTTGATGTCCCTGTTTCAGATCATTGCTAATAAAACAGTATCTTTGCAATCTTCCTGAGTTGGTTTGATTATTTGGAGTCAGAGTTATTCTGCAACCCCATCCATTGCATGCACGTTACTTAAGGGCCATAAACTCAACCTCATGTTCCTGCAGGAGACCCAATGGCAGATGGGGAGGGAGCCATCCTTAAAGCTAAGTCCATCGGTGGGGTCTTGCATGTCGCATGCTTGTCTATAAAAAAGGGGTTGCAGTGGCAGTAGCCAATAACCTTAACTTCACCCCAAAAGCGTAATTAGAAGATCCTGATAGCCACTTTGTAATGGTGAGTGGGGACATTAGAGGCCACGCATTAACTGTGATTTCCCTGTACTGCCCGAACGATGCCCAAGAGCAGTAGTAGGAATCAATTAAGGGTAAGATCCAAAATGTTGCTGAGTGTTCACAATAACAGGAGGCCATTTTAATATGGTCCTAGATCCCAAGCCCGACAGGAAAAGGGTGGACCCCGACGTAGCACCCCAATCACAGTTCAGGTAGGCCACTCTGCCTTCCAGAGGATCAATGCAGAGCTGGGAATTGGGATTCTCATACTGAGATACGTGGCCGAGACCCCCGTTCACATACTACTCAAGGGTACATGATACATTCTCGAGGATCGACTACATCCTTGTCGACACCCCGTTACAAAATAGGATACGAGAATCAACAACAGAAATCATCCGTGATCAGACCATGACCTGGTGAAGGTGAAAATGGGAGAACTACACGCATTGAAATGCGAATCTACATGGTCATGCAATGACCTCTTGCTGAGAGATAACAAGCTCGCTCTTGTGCTGCTGAAAGCAATTAGAGAATATTTTGAATTAAACGATAGTAGCGTTGCCGGTAGTCTGGCAGGCCTTCAAGGCCACAATTTAAGGAGTCTTGATAGGGATGCGAGCCAAGAGAAAGAGCAGCAGAGGAGGGAGCACTTATGGGGGAATTTGAAGCTCTTAAACCGGGAGGGAATCTGAAATCCCAGATGTTTCCAAGGGAATGGAACAAGCTCCATTATCATAGAGCAAAGTTGAAAGCCCTTTTGATCGGCCAACCGAGTGTAATTTAGCATTCCTAAAACAGAAATACATGGAAAAGGGGGAATGAGCCAATGAAAAACTAGCCTGGGAGTTGAGGGAACAGAGGATAGCCAGAAGGGTGGCTACCATACAGTCAATTAGAGGAGAAAAGCTTCTCGAAGACACCCAAATAGCCGAGGAGTTTGGGGTATTTTCTGAAACTCTGTGTAGAGCAGAGTACACAGGTGACAGTGACGATGTGGACCACTTCCTGAACTCCCTTCCGATCCCGAGTCTCCCCCCAGATAAGGCAGCTGCCCTGGAAGCTCCCATCACTAAGCAGGACTTGTTGATAGCATCAGTGGATTGAAGGGGGGGGCACTACCACGGGGGAGGATGGTTTCACTGTCTGCTTTTTAAAAGGTTCCACTCCACCTTAGCCCCTTTCTTGACTAAATTGTTTAACAACGCGATGGAAACAGGCACTCAGCTGAGCTACATGCTCTTGGCTATGATAATAGTCATCCCGAAAGACGGGAAAGACCTGTCCCATTGCTAATTCTATCTCATAATCTCCTTACTTAATATGGATGTCAAAATCATGGCAAAGTTAGTGGCCAATAGACTCCACCACCTTATGACTACCCTGGTACCCGGTGACCAAGTAGGGTCTATCTCGGGCCGCCAGGGCTCTGACAACCTAAGAAAAACTATAGATTTAATGCATGAAGCACAACACCTGGCAACAAGGGCATATGAAAAAGCCTTTGACCGAGTAGAGTGGGGCTGCATAGGAAAAGTCTTTAAAATGGGCCTTGGTAGCAACATCAGGCACCGGATTTCACCCCTATACAATAACCCCTCTGCAAAGGTGGCGGTGAACGGCATATTCTCATCCCCACTGCATTTGACCAGATGTACGATACAAGGCTGCCCCATCTCTTCCCTGTTGTACGCCCTTACTATGGAACCCCTGTCAATTGCAATTAGGGAAAACCCGGGGATCACAGGCATTAAATGTGGTGCAATCAACTTTAAACTGTCCCTATTTGCCGATGACATCCAATTTACCTGACAAACATCGAAAAGTCCCTTCCCAAACTCCTTGGCCAAATAAAGCGATTCAGTAGATTTTCAAGATTGAAAATAAACATTCCCAAGATGAATCTGATATCCATCGGGGTCAATGATCCTGCAACTAGAGGTAGAAACTCCATATGTAGGATGAGAATCAAGAACTAGGCCAACCATACCTGAGTGTTAACCTACCCAGTGACCTCTCGAGGTTGGTAGAGCTTAACTTTCTCCCACTACTTAAAATTAGTTTGGGCCTCTCTCAGTGGGCACCCCTTACTTTTTCTTGGTTTGGGCACATGGTGTCTGTAAAGATGAATATCCTCCCCCGACTCCCATACCTGCTCACAGAACTTCCCACAAACCTCCTGGAATCCTTAGTCGCCAAATTATAATGCATGGTATCTAAATTTAGATGGAAAGGAAAAGAAGCCCAGAATTAAATACCATACCCTATCTCCTCCCAGGGACTTTGGAAGCTTTGATCTCCCGGACTTCGAGCAATGCAACAGAGCGGCACAGTTGTGAGTCATGTTGGAACATCTCTGAGACAATCTGGGCACTTACTGGACCTATATCGAAGATCTGCTTACCCAACCAAAAAAAGTCATAGATCTGCTGTGGTCTCCAGGAAAAGCGATCCCTAGCCTCATCAAAAACCACCCTAGCCTGGCAGCACTGTGGAGTTTATGAATAGAGGGCAAAGCTAATTCTGCTCTCTCCTCCCAGCCATCGCCACTGAGCTCGATATGGGGCGACCCACCAGACATGGGGAAGAGGGGCTTCCGTTACACACAAACTTGGTCAGACAGGGGGCTAGAGAAAGCCAGCCAACGGTTCCCAAAAGGTCACTTTATCGATTGCAAGGCCTTATCTGAGAAAGATATCCATTCCTGTTTTTTTTTTTTTGTAATGCTCGGAGTTGTTTCTTTTTTTCCCCTGTTTTAAATGTAGGATTGCATGTGTACTCCGAGACCCCCGGCCGGCCCATAGAGCCCAGAAGTACTTTAAGACGAGATAGGTTCACCCTTGAGATGGATGGGGATGCAGATGTACTACTCCAACACCAATCAATAAGGACAACTCAATGGTTTGGCAAAGGGAGTCAGTTTAATGACAAGTACAGAAAACGCAGAGTCATGGATATCAGCACTGATGCGATTGTCCTTCTCGCTTCAACTCCAACGAACTTCATACAAGTTGTAACATTTATACTCAAAACTCATCATCAATGACGTATAACACTCAAAAGTTAACATGCAATTCTATTGGTTAGGAAAAGGTGACTTTACTATAGGTACTATATCTGTATATGGTAACGGAGTGAGGGGATTGGGTAAACACTGTCAGGTGGGCATCTAAGCCCTTCCTTCAAAAATGACTACTGTACATGTCACTAAAAGTACGAAGTCTCATTGGTTCTAATAATTATAGGACCCTAGATTATTTGGTCCTTTGTGATTGGGTTGGCACCAACCCCATGCATACTTTTCCACTTCGCTTAGCAGCATGCAGAATGTTCGGCCAGGTGTGGGGTTCCCCTTAGATACCCTGCCTTACTCTGATTATGGTTACAATCAATCATCACTTCAATAGCCATGTGACAATTAATTCACTGTGGTTGGCCTTGAGACTGCATCTTCTGTCTGGAAAAGTTCTGATATCTCTGCCTGGTCAGGTGCCAAGCGTAGGTGTGAACCCTCGCTTCTTCTTGCTCGGCTGGTCACGTGATTCCTACACCGTGAATGTGTCTCTTTTCTCTCAATTTGTGTATTTGATTCTCATTTAGCCCGTCACCGGCCTACGTCTTCTTATCTCGACCTTTCAGAGGCAGGATAGTCTGTTCTTAGCTTCAATTAGATGTTGCTACTGTTCGATTCTTCTATTGGTATGACCTTGGCTTTCCTGGCACGAGTTGCCTCTGCCGAGTTTCGATAAAACCGTCTCTTCTCGTTTTGCTAGAATATGAATCTTTTCTCATTTAGCCTTTAGTAACCTGGGTTGATTCTGCTTCTTGTGCAAAGTAGAAATACACTTATAATACTGTGCTTCATTTTACAGTAGATTATGTATAATGGCGCTTGCCGCACTATTCTTCTACTAAGCATTGCAAGCCGCACTGTTTTCTTAGCTTTCTTGTGGTTCCAAGCATATTTACAGGTGTAAACCGGTCGACAGTCTTCATCTTGCTTACAGCTTTAAACTTCTTTTCATTTCGACATCCTTTCACTTTAGGTTCACGATATCCTTATTCATGGCGTTTCGTCTCCGTGTGTCATTCTCTGGTCGTAAATTCTTCTATCTGTGAGTCTGTCTGGGTCCTCGTGACGTCACCATTCATCTTCCATTAAGACCTTTTTGGTTTCTTTCGGGACTGTAGTTAGGCAATCTTCATTTCGTTTCATTTGTTGGTAGGGTTTCCTTAATGGATACCTTACTGTCCACAGTTTTCTAGGTATCGGTACTTCAATAGGTGCTGCTCTTCTGATAGGCACTGGGCAGAGCCCTACTGCGGCTCTCTGCTGGTTTATTTGCTCATCATACGTCACATGTTTTGGTGTGAATGTTCCTGGTACTTCAAAATGAGCGACTGGAGGGCAGGTTTTATTTGGGACCTCGTCTACACTCCCCCCTCTGGGCGATTCATCGACCACTTTCACTTCCGTCTTTGGATTCATCTTACTCGGCTCTTCTATATTCATTTTCACTCCATCGCCTGGGTTCATTCCTTCTTCATCTTCTGGATCTATACATGATGGTTTGAAGAAGTGTCTCTTTGGAGTCCATATTTTTATTACCCCTTTCAGGCTTCCTGCGGTCCTTACATGTTCGTCTTTATTCCATGTCACTAATTGACATTGTCAATTTGGGATGCAATAAACCCATCTTCCCACATAATTTGAGTGTTTCCTGGGATAGAGAAACTTTGTTCCTTCTGGCGCGTGAATGCTGTCCTTCACAAAGTCTCTTATTTCTTCATCAGTCAGGTCTTTGGGCTTCCATCCTGGCTTGACATCAATCATGATCTTTATCCCGGAGGCTTTTTTCGCAGTTTTCTGGCATTGAGAGATTATTATCTTGATAACACAAATGCCTAGTAATATCATCACTAGCCGGGCTCCCAGGAACTTGAATGCATCTGCCATCCATTGTGGAACCCATGAGAATAGTGATCCAAACTAGCTGTCATCATCAACTTCGTCAGTTTCATTGATCATATGGTTCTGTAGGTTTGTCAGCATACCTATGGCTTCTGTTACAGTTCCATTTTCTTCATCGTGAGAAGGTATACATGTGCAACATGATTCTCCGATTTTTGCACAAACTCCTCCATCCATAGCTGTGATCATGTCAAGCACTTATCTGTTCTGGAGAGTCATCAGTTGGATGGCTCTTAACTCTTCCTTGATTGCATTGAATCCTTTTATTGTCGTTTTTATGGGTTTCAGTAACTCCCATCTGGTTATCTGTAACCATTTAGTATTTGCTCCAACTTGGAATCTTGGCATGAAAATTGTTGTGAACACTGGTGAGGTGAGGCTGAACAGCCTGTGTTCATATGGGATTGCATGAAAGGCTTCTTCTGATTTGGCAGAGAAGTAATTTTCCCTTTTCAATCGAGTCATCAGTTCCACAGATCTCTTTTTCCTCAGGTAAGCATCTGCTTTTGGAAAACTGTCTATATTCAGGTCACTTTTCGGGATCACCAGTGCTGGAACGTGGGTATTCCTTATGGTGCATATACCTCACCAGTTTCTCGGCAGTCTGATGTATGCTTTGGATCCACATGCCCAATAGTGATCCATAATTACTGCAGTTCCGTGCACCATTTTTGGAGCATCAAAAACTCGTCCACATTTCTGATTTTCTCCCATTTTTCTTGTGCCATTATTCCTGAAGCAGAACTTTGGGCTCTCCAGTGGTACTATCTGTAATGGTCCACCTCTGTCTTCGACCCATGTCAGCAATTTTGCAAGCTTTGGCCACAATGGCTTGCATACATTCTGTACAATGTCGTTGGTGCCTTGGTAACAACCAGTGACCATCCAGGCTCTTCAAATTACTACTTCTTTCTCCCATCCGTCTGGTGAAAGCACTGTTCCCCAAATCTGCATTTGGCCTCTGTTCTTCCAACTTTGAGCCTCTTCTGGAGTTTTTCCTTGGACATTTAGCTTTGGGTTCACTTCCCATCTGATTTCTCCTCCTTTCATTCCAGGTTTCTCGTACCGGATCACATGGTTCCTAGCATGACCTCTGTTTCTTGTCTTAATGTCTTGAACATAATCATCTTCATCGGGATAGCCTGTTTCAGTTGCCCATATTAGGGAAGCGGCACTTCCCATAATCTGGCCTCTGGTTTTGCACATGGCTACGTGTGAAAGACAGTGTGCTGTCTGGGCATCAATTTCTACAGCTACAAAGATCTTAGACTTCCCCATGCTGTATTGTAGGAGTGCACAAACAAAGCATTCCCCTTCTGAATTTCGTCTTCCAACTTTTTTCATGTGCTGGTACCAAATGTTGTTTCCCAAATTTGCTGTGCTATCCAAGTAATCGTTTAGTTTGTTGTTGTCTCCAGGCATACTTCTCTTGATTCGTAAGGTTTTCATGTAGTTTGCTATAACTACATCCCTGAATGCATCTGTATGGCTCTTTCTTGCTGGAGGATTCTCAGGTATCCCGATAAATGGTGCAGGCCTCCTCATCTGTGCCATTTGAGTAGACAAAACTCTGGCAGCTCTTTTCTTGTCTTTGTATATCTTTTCCTGCTGGTTATAAATGCCCATCTCATCCGCCCTGACATCATTGCAGTATATGGATGTACTGGGGAACTTGTACATGTCCCTTTCACTGGAACATATATGTTTGTCAATGCTGTCTCTGTGGGTTTATTCTTCAGCTCCTCTAGTCTTTTCCTTTCTCTGGCTATTAATGGCCATACTGTGTCTACTATTAGTTGTGCTTGTGAGATTTTCTTTGAGTTTTTCTTTGTCTCCATCAGTGTCGTCTCAGGGGTGTTCATTATTGTCATTTCTGTTGGTTTCTTCTCCAATTCCTCTTGTCTCTTCAGGAGTTCAGCTTTTTCCGATTGTCTTTTCACCTCACTTGTAGTGGAACTTTTCATAGTAGGCAGTCTCTTAGTCACCCATGCTTCGGATTGTGGTTCTGTAGTCATTGACACTAGGCCAGTTGCGTGTGCATTCAGTGTATGCATGCGTGTGGTTGTCAGTAATCTTTCTTCATTCACTCTTTGCCGACCATGTCTCTGGCTTTTCATTTTGTTTGTTATCACAAGTGTGTGTGTGTCATTGCTAATCACATCCATTTCAAGTTAATTCATTCCACCATCTGATCTTCTAGGGACTGGAATGACTATGTAAGGTCTGGGTACTTTCGTAGGCTTCATGCGTGCATCATTAGGTGGGTACATTGGAATTGGGACGCTTTGTGCACCAATGAAAAATGCAGTTCTGATCGTTAATAACAGTAAAACAATTATGAATATAATACACAAATACATTATGCCCCTGTATGTCAGGCGACAGCTTTTACTTCCCGAGAAGCATGGACTTCTTTCCTCCTGCGGGAGGACAAGGTTGCTGCTCTGGATCCCCATCTCCATCATTCGCCAAATGTTAATTTTTGCTATACTCCTTTAAACAATATTGTCTTTCGGATTCTTTGTTGTGAGTTTCAGGTGTTACACAATTGTCTCCTCTCTTGTGGACTGGTGAATTATCTCTTATCATGGGACACAGTTCTTTTACTAAACTATGGGAAAAATCAAATCAAGCAACAATTCAGCAAGTTTCTTCACTGTGCATGATCAAAGTATGTCAGCTCCCAGTCCGTGCCCCTAATCTGCTTCAGTCCCGAAGACATGTTGTCTTTGTTAATGGAGAATAGGAAAGGAAATCTCTGGCAATGCTCTCTCGATCTGTCCCTCGGCGGAAAGCTTTTAGAATCTCCTCAGATAGTTCTGCTGATAGAGAGGTCCACTTGCAGTACTATTCCATGTAAGAGCATGCCTATTTGTGCCATATTAGCTGGATCTCTGATGAATGTGAGGACGTCAACATCGATCGGTCTCCCCACTAGCTCTGGAAAATCAGTGACTAAATGAAAGAGAACGTTGTGTGCCAATCTACTGTCTTCTGGTGACAGGGGCATCTGTCCCGTTTTGCTGACGTTCAGGACTGTATGCTTTCAATTCAATGTAAACAATGTCTGCACTGTCGGTTTGCGTGGAGTGCAACTGAGATCACAATGTTATTTAGGAGTGTGCTCAGACGTTCTGTGTTCGCTGGATCTAAAAGAAACGTGAGTGTGTCTGTCGTTCTTCCGACAAGATTTGGGCAGTCTTCGATTATGCGAAAGAACAATGTATTGACAAGTTCATTTACTTCCTTATTTGCTTGGGACATTTGGCTTTTCCTCGCTGTATTCAGGAAGTAAGAGAAATTGTTCGGCAATTACAGTAAGCAATCTTCATATTGTTTTTTTGTTTTCAGGATCTTGAAGAAAGTCAGTGACATTGGTAAGCCTTCCCACCAATAAAGGGTATGATCTTAGCACTAGATTAAAATATGTTACCACATCTTTGGTGATGTCACTACTGTGGGACACCATAAGTGATTCCGAATAGGATCTCGGTGTGGAATGAGTCAGGATACTGTATTTTCTTCCAATTTATGTGTCTTCGATCAAAATTTGGCATGTTATTTCCTCGTCACAGTTTTAATGTGTCTCGATCCAAAGTTCAAGTTCAACACACTAAGTTGTGGCTTATACGTGCAATTTCCTTCTTCACCATGCAACTAGGATGCAAAGAGTGTCCTTCGTTTATGTCCTTATCCCCTTTTTTGCTCAGAGGAAGTGTCCAATTTAAGCCACAATTTGCAAAAAGTTATTTGTCTTTGTCTGGCTGGTCATGCGTCCTTTTTCTTCATCATGGATCTCTTCTGCACGTGCTGTGGTTCTTCCCCATCGCTCATAGTCTCCTCACGTTGGGGTGCAGGCAGGGGGCCTTCTCTGATGTAGGGTTTGATATCGCCCAGAAAAATCCACGGCCTCCTGCCTTGTGGCTTTACTGCAGACGGAGTGCCGTCCTCAACTGTAAAGGGACCGTTAAATCTTGGCTCATCCCACCTTTTCCTCGTATGGTTCCTTACAAGGACGGTATCTCCAGGGAAAACGGATGGTGCACAAAGTCATTGAGCTGTGTCTGTAGTGGTATCTCCTTCTGTGTTCTGTGCTGCTCTGCACCCCTTTCATCGTCACTGCAGCTGGTCTGAAATTACAGTAAGGCAAGATGTCATGCAATTCAGGTAATTTTGCATTTCAGACCCTAAGATTTCTCCTGTTGACTGGGCATCACATCTAGCTCTATCTCTGGGTGTCAGGGGAGTATGCATTTTTCTTCCTGTGGCTATCTCGTGTGGCATAAAATGATGGTCGGAACCAGGTTGGTTCCGGAGTGCATAAAATGCCAAAGGAAGGCAGTGCAACCATCCCTTTCTTAGAGTAAGCTTCAACTTGGCTATCCTTTCCTTTAATAAGCCGTTGAGCTTCTCACAGAATCTGTCACCTTGTTCATGATATGCCAACGAAAACGTGTGCTTTATATCAAGCAGCAAGCTAATCTGTTTGAATTTCTCGTTTACAAAGTGAGCTCCATCATCTGATCTCATGACTTCACACACCCCCCACCTGGGGAATACTTATTTCATTAAAAATGTGGCCTCACAGGTAGAGTCTGGGTGTGTACATGGACCTGCCTCTATCCATCTAGAGAATGGACACACCAGACAATTAAGTATCTGTACCCGTTACATACATGAATCATGTAGACGTAATCAACATGCAAGTGCTGAAAAGGCCCGTTTGGCCTTGGGATGACCTTTCTCATTACTTTTAATGTGTGCTCAGCTGTGAATTGATGGCAGATTATACAGTTCACTATAAAAAATGCAACATGCTCAGTTAAGTTCGGTATGAACCAGTCTTCTGCGAGCGTTGCCGCTAGATTCTATTTTGTCATGTGTGCCGGATAATGCAACTGTTCCAGCGCTAGTTTTAACAGGGCTATAGGCATCACTGGTTTACCAGTGCTGTCTTGTCACCACAACTGTCAGAGGGGTTTAAAGAACACCCTCATCGTTTCTCTTCCTGTGGTGCCTCCCCTTGGGTTTCCATCAACTGTGTTTGCCCTAGACTGTTATAGCTTTCAGGTGTAGTTCGTTCAACCATCATTCTCTCATTGGTATGGGTGACTTCCACTTCCATGATCGGCTCATTCTTGGATGCTATACGTTTGGCTTCCGTGTCCGCTGCTTGGTTTCCGCGTGAGATAAAATCTGTCTCTTTCGTGTGGGTGGCACATTTCACGACCAATATGCCCACTGGGATGTGCAGTGCCTTAATCAGCCTGTTCAATAAGGCTGCGTGTTGCACTGGCGTGCCGTCTGCTCGGAGGTAGCCCTCCTTTTACAGTGTGCTAAGCCTGCGTGCACTGTTGACGTCACATAGGCAGAGTCACTGTACACCGTTACTTCCTGGTCTGCGTGATTCTCAATGGCGAGTATCAACGCCAATAATTCTGCAGCCTGTGCTGAATAGTGAGATGGTATTCGCGCACTAATAAGTACTCAAAATTCTCCATTTACTGTGTGCTTCATCACAGTGATGCCTGTATATCTTTGCCCATCATTTTGATCGATTCTCGAAGAACATTCACTAAAGACACTTTCTCCTTCTGCCAAAGCATTTTCTTTTACCCTGGGAATTTCATCATAGTATTCTTCATAGTTCGCACAGTCATGAATTGGCTCTCCTTCAGTGACTGGCTCTGCTATAAACATAGCTGGGTTCACTATCTTACATCGGACTACCTTAATAGATGAATTTGATATGATTACCTCATAGGCAGAAGCTCTTTGGGATGTCAACATACCCTTTGGTTTCTCTAGAATAGCAAATGGTGAGTGCTCGACGTACAACGTCATTGAGCAACCCATCACAATGGTTGTAGCCTTCTCCATGGCTAACGCTGCGGCAGCTAAACTTTTTTCGCACGGAAAATGGCCTCTCATTACTTGGTCCAAATTTCCACTATAGTATGCCAGGGGCTTGTACTCCAATGTGGTTCTCTGTGTTAGCACTGCCGTCATAACGCTGCCATTCGTGTGTGAAAACAGGTAAAATTCCTCTGCATAATTGGGAATCCCTAGAACTGGTGCTGTGCAAATAGCTTTTTTGAGTTCAGCAAATTCTTCCTCCATGGTCTCAGACCATTACATTTTTTCTTTCATCACTTGGGCCTTCTTTAGGGCCTGAAGTAAAGGCTTAGTGTAGAAGCTATAGTCGAAGACCCATGCCCTGACATAGTTGCACAGGCCTAAAAAGCTCTGCATCTGTTTTATCATGTGTGGCTTAGCCGTGTTCAGTATGGCTTCAGCCCTTTCTGGGGTCACTCTTTTTCCTTCATGTGATATCAGCTAGCCTATGTACATCACTTCTTGTTGACAATATTGTAGCTTTTCCTTGTCAACCTTATATCCTTTCTCAGCCAGTATAGTCAATAGCTGAACTTGTTCCTGCATTGCTCCTCTGTCGTGCTGCAAATTAAGATGTCATCCACGTATTGCAGGACAACGCTTTCCAATGCAATATTGCTTAGGTCCATCTGAAGGACTCTTTTAAAAATAGAAGGAGACTCACAGTACCCCTGGGGTAGCCTTGTGCTTTTCAGACGCTCTGTCTGAACGTAAATGACATCAGATATTGTGAGTCATGGTGCAACTGGATTAAGAAGAATGCATTTTTCAAGTCAGTCACCGGGAAATATTTTGCCTCAATGGGTATATTACATAGAATTGTAGATGGAACTCGGCCTCAACAATATCATTTATTGGGCATAAATCCTGAATTAGCCTCCAAGACCTTTCCCTTTGATTTCCTGATCGGATATACCACAGTATTGCATGACTACTTTGACGTCACTAAGATGCCTTGCTCCATCATAGCT
Source organism: Ambystoma mexicanum (assembly GCF_040938575.1). NCBI lineage: Eukaryota > Metazoa > Chordata > Amphibia > Caudata > Ambystomatidae > Ambystoma > Ambystoma mexicanum. The sequence continues at coordinate 1,078,085,277 of NC_090936.1, read as the reverse complement.
GAAATTGTCTTAAAAATCCCTTCATCTGCCTCTCTGGACATGGGATATTGTCGTGCTTTGGGCAAAATTGATCCTGGTTTCAGCTTAATTTTCACTTCTCCAACCCCTTTCAAAAGGCCTACGTCATAGGGTTCTGTGGTCCACACTGAGACAGGCAAGACTTTCTGGGGCCTGGGTCCAAAATACCTTCAGCTACCCCTCCGCAAATACCTCCCCTCTCGTGCTCTTCGCTCCTCTACCTCTAACTCCCTCAAGGTCAATCGTTTTTCAAAGAAACGAGCTAGGGGTAGATCTCTGTCTTCAGCTGAGGCCTCCCTCTGGAACAGCCTCCCTGCCACTCTAAAACCTGAGGATAACCATTTCTTGGCACCGTGCACCTGGCCACCCTCTGTCCTCCGGGCCCAGGTACCTGCTCACCCTGCCACCCTCCCGCACTGCCCCCTGGCGACATCTTGCACTAGGGTCTGTATCGGTACCCATACAGCCCCCCCTTTTCTTCCTGCACTTATCAGACCTACTCTGTCTGCTGCCTTAAACCTAGCACTTGCAAATTGCTGGCTGCACTACAACTGTTTGTTGCCTTTATTATTTATTTATTGTTATTTATCTGTTTCTCCTCTGCTTCGCACTTTCCACTTCTCCCCCCCTTCCATGCACTTTTCCCTTCCCCCTCTCCCATGCACTTACATGTTCTCATTTGCACTGGGCCTAGTAAGATCGCTGTTTTGTTCTCCCCTGTTCCCCTCCCATGCCTTGTCGTGCTCTGAAACACTTGTGTACGAGCGCGAAAGAAATAAAATATCAATATCAATATCAAAATATTCGGGACGGTTTCGTGCCAACATCATTCTCTGAGGCCCTTATCTTTTGATCATTCTCACCCAAAAGGTGAGACTCACTTCCACCATTGTCTCTCCCATGTCTGCTTGCTCTTCAAACAGATCGTCATCGGTGATGTCAGTCAATCAATATCCTTCTTCAATGGCGATTACTGCGCACCATTGTCGGCCTTAGTCATCATAACCATCAATCAAGGCCATTCTCCCTCGTACTGCATCTGTGTGTATCATCAAGGGAAATACTTGTCCCTTCTCCTCGTGCATAGGTATTCTTGGTCTAAATAGATACTCATCTGGGGTTCTCATGATTCTGTCTGCAAGGCCTGGCAGCCCTGCCATTAGCACACGTATTCCATACGCGAATATTTCTGGCTCTAATGGTATAGCCCTCATGGCTGTGTGTCCTGCGTATGCTCTAATCATTTCACATACGTTTGAATAGTGCATTCCTGGACGAGATTGTCATATTTAACTTTGTCATTAGATCTCAACCCAAAATGTTTACCTGGGTCTGTCGTGAATATAATAGAGGCACGTTCATTTCACATTCTCCTATAGAGACTGGGAGTGCATTTGTGAAGGGAACACGACTTGTAGCTTCTGTGAAACTCTGAGTATTTATGGCCTCGCCGGACAAGGAAAACTTGCCTTCACGTATACAAGAGCGTGTTGCACCCATGTCAACTATGAAGAAATATTCTTTATACCCTATAATGACATCCACCCTAGGTTCCCGGTGAGGGTCTGGTGTCACTGATAGGATAGAACACATCAGGGTTCCCAGAGAGCTGTCCTAGTCCATACATAGTTTGGGCCCACCGTGTGCTGGTGGATTTCTCCATTACCAGTGTTATTTCCCATTCCAGGGTTCAAACCCTTTCCTGTACTCACTGTCTGTGACAGCTGCATTGGTGCTTCTTGGGATTGTCCTTGTGGAAAACTCCCCATATTCTGAGGTTGCAACGCTTGTTGCGCTACTGGTGCTTGTTGTTGTTGCACCGTGTGATTCTGTGCAACTCCATATTGTGCGAAGATGGCTGGATTTGCCAACACCTGCTCCTATTCCTTGACCGTTGTGCGTCATGCCTTGATTTCTGCATGTGTGTGCTAAATGCCCTGTCATTCCACACAACTAACATATTGGCGGTTGTCGGATCATTTGCCCATTTGACATATCTTTATTACCATGTTGCATGTTTTGGAAACCTACTTGATTATTCTGGAAACCTCCCTGATTACTCTGCCATCCTCTTCCTCTAAATCCTCTTCCCCTTGGGTAAAACCATGTATTGCCCTGATTATTCTGTTGTGGATTATTGACCTGCTGCATGCTTGATTCAGCTGTGCTAGTTATCATGGCTCCCTCAAGAGCATATTTTATCAATTTCTTCTGTACCAATTTTGCTTCCTCACCCTTCCGTGCAGCTTCCTTTTTGCAATTCTTTTCTTGCAGTAGTCTGCAATAGTGTGTGATGGTCAGCTGTATTTCTGACCATGGGTTGGCCTCGATTCCTACCAATTTTTTGAGCTGTTTCTGTACCGGCTCTGGCAGCCCTTGGCACAATATATGGTAGAACACAGGTATAGATTTCCCCCAAGATTCATGAGTCTCGAGCACCCAAGCGTATTGGAAATTCTGTATATAAAGCAACAGATCCTCAGACTCTTACATTTTGCGTGTCATTATAGCTCCCATATCGGAGTTATCTGGGTAAAGCACTTGTAGTGCCTTCCATACCGTTGCTCTGTAATTGTTAAATGGAGCTGCGTCATGTGCAGTATTAATTGTGGTCACACCAGGGTAACCTGCCCGTGTCTACACATCGTCTGCTTTCTCACCAAGTATGGTGACTAGGAGACCCTTGATATCCCCTATAGCTAACATATTACCTACTGTCGTTTTTTCTCTCTTGTGTATCCACTTTACAGCTCCCGATGTCAGCATTGGAAGCTTGTTTTTCAAATTTTCTCGATCCATGTGTGGCCATGGAATATATTGTGGTCCCCCCCCCCCCTTTCTCGAGTGACGGAAATTGGGATGAATAGCTCTCTCTCTCTCTCTTCTCTCATTGTTCTCCTGTCTATTGCAGGGGTAATATTCCCACATTGCTGCCTGCCTGGCAATGACCTAAGCCTGTTCACATAGGGCGGTGGTGACACCCCCCTCTGACCGTGAGATACTTCTTTGTGTCGGTCTGACTGTGTGGCTGACTCTGATGCCCTTGGTGCAGACTCGCTAGTGTCTGACCACCTTATCCCTTTATCCCTTGGGAGTCGTCTTTCGCTCCTTCTCTCTTCCTCCTTTTCCTCGCGCTCCTCCCTGTCTGAGTCGGACATTGTATGTGCCCAACTCGTGCCACTTCTTGTGTCTTCTTTGTTCCTACTTATTTCTAGTCTATCCAGGGATAGTTCTCTATTCCAACTAATTCGGGGAAACATCCTCAGTGTCATAAAGCTAAGTGCTCTCCAGGCGCTCGTCTTCCCCGTCCCCTTGGGGTATTTGTTCTAACCCCATTTCATCATATATTCTATCGATCGTTTCTCCGATGCTTCTAGTGTCGAAGTCATCCTCCATTTTTGCCCTAGACGTGCCTGGTATTGAATCGTACGAAGGGAAGAATTCTTCTATATCTTCCCAATCTGCTACTGGCTCAGGTTTTTTAACCTCTCTCTCCAGATATTCAAGATCGCATGCTCTCTGTCTTCGCTTACCTTCTACATCGTCATCGAATTCTCTGAGCTTCCTCGCCTCTTCTCTGACCTTATCTTCTTCCTTTTTCTTTTCATTTCTGCATTCATCTGCCCTTTGGATTTCCTCATCCCTTTCTCTCTTTATTCTTTTCTCTCGTATTCTTAGTTCTTCCTCTGACCTTTTCTGCTCTGTCTGTCTTGATCATTGGCTGCTCTCTGTCTGCGAGCGAGCTGTCTTTTTTGCTCTTCGCGATATAGCTGTTCTCGCCTTTGTCTATCTTTCTTTCTTATTCTTTCATCTCTTACTTCTTTCTCTTTCTCTTTTCTCTGTACATCATCAAGCCTCTCTCTTTGCTTCACATTGTCAATGCCTTTGCCATCGAGTTTCAATAGAATTTGCCCTCCCATCCATTTGACTCTTGCGAATGCTATCTCATCAGTTCTATCTTCGTTTCCTTTCCATCTTTTGCCTTCTCTCTCCTTGTTGAGAGATGCACTTGTCTGTGTCTGGTCCCATCTTTCGTCTTCGCGTCTCTCCTTGTCCCTTGTGGAGGTGATATCCTTATCTTTTTCTTTACCTTGATTTTTGCCACTACTTTGCGTAGGTGACTCATATGCCGGGTTGCTATACCCCGTGGCTGCTTTAAGTTCTCTCAGCGGGTCTAACCCCTCGTCTTTATTTTCTTCAATCTTTGTTTCGGATGGGGCGGGTGGCACGGTAGGCGTCTCACCCCCCTCTGTGCATACATTAAATATCCAATCTATTGGCGGCTCCTCTCCCTTCTCTTGTTCATACATCTTCCAAAGTTCTAGAATAGCTAGGCGTTTGTCTAACTTTTTGCCCGTGTATGTGGCGTGCAAATATGTCGTCATGTGTTGTACTGTATTTTTTCAGCTGAGGTGCACGTTTCGGCAACTGTTTGCATAGGTGTGCTAGTGGAGTTATGTCCTCCATGTTTAAATCTGTTCTCTTTCTCCTTATATCAGACTTGTTAAGGCTTCACATGACTTTAAAAAATTCCCACAATATGAGCGAGCACCAATCACTGCAAGCTCCAATCCAGATTTTTTCACAACATTTTATATCTTCTTTATTACTCAAAAAACATAAATTTGTATACTATATTACCTCAGCTATTCAATAGCGTGAAATTTAAGTCCGTTTTATAAAGAAAAAGTTCAATTTATGACATCACAACAAACAACATGTAAGACAGACGTTTAACAGACTAGACGAACACCAGCTGGTCACATCTATCTCTGCCTCTAAAAATTACCCCAACATGGAGTTTAAACATATCCCTATTGCGGCGTCTTTAATCGCTGTGGTAGTCTATTTGTTCCCCTTTATTTGGGACTCTGGATACACGTTTCTTCTAGCCACTATATTAGCGTAGGAATAAGGCAAATCCTTTCACTTCTCGGGTGTCCTCCCCGGTAACCTCTCTCTTCTCGGGTGTCTGCCCCGGTATCTTTCCTCTATTTACTTTGTTATTCTCGAGTCATTATTCCCTTCCACTTAGATATATGCATTTTTCTCTACTTCTAGCTATATTTTGTTTTCCCACCTCCCTCCATTACCTTTTCCCTTTACTTGTTGTAAAGCATGCAACTTTGCCAAAACACTCAGTCTTTTTTCACTCACTGTTCGCATGTTTCCTCTCTGGACCCTCGGCATCACCTCCTTTGTTACCGCCTTCTTCGGCTTTTCTCCCGCTCAGCTGCCTGTAGGAATGGGAAGGGGTTACGTGGGGAAACACAGGTCCCTTCAGACCTTGCTCTGCAGAGTTTTTCTCTTCAAACTACCACTGTCTACGGGGAGCTTCATGGTCTACTCGGCCAAATGACAAAGGACTCGTGATATTGCTGAAGACCTAGAGTTACTTTATGTCGATGGTCAATGGGTGTCTTATTGTAATCGATAATCGACAACCATCCTCTGCTACCAAGTGTAGTCCGAGACCCCTGTCCGGCCCATAGAGCCGAGGTTTGCTCAGAAGTACTTTAAGACAAGATAGCTGCACCCTTGAGGTGGATGGGGGTGCAGATTCATTACTCCAACACCAATCAATAAGGACAACTCAATGGTTTGGCAAAGTGAGTCCGTTTAATGACAAGTACAGAAAACGGGGAGTCATGGATACCAGCAATGATGCGATCGTCCTTCTCGCTTCAACTCCAACGAACTTCATACAAGTTGTAACATTTATACTCAAAACTCGTCAACATTGACGTATAACACTCAAAAGTTAAGATGAAATTCTATTGGTTAGGAAAAGGTAACTTTACTATACATACTATATCTGTATATGGTAACGGAGTGAGGGGATTAGGTAAACACTGTGAGGTGGGCATCTAAGCCCTTCCTTCAAAAATGACTACTGTAGACGTCACTAAAAGTACAAGGTCTCATTGGTTCTAATAACTATAGGACCTAGATTATTTGGTCCATTGTGATTGGGTTGGCACCAACCCCATGCATACTTTTCCACTTCGCTTATCAGAACGCAGAATGGTCGGCTAGGTGTGGGGTGCCCCTTAGTTACCCTGCCTTCCTCCGATTATGGTTACAATCAATCGTCACTTTAATAGCCATGTGTCAATTAGTTCACTGTGGTTGGCCTGCATTTTCTGTCTGGAAAAGTTCTGATATCTCTGCCTAGTCAGGTGCCAAGCGTAGGTGTGAACCCTCGCTTCTTCTTGATCGGCTGGTTACGGGATTCCTACACTGTGAATTTCTCTCTTTTCTCTCAATTTGTGTATTTGATTCTCATTTAGCCTGCCACCTGCCTACGTCTTCTTATCTTGACCTTTCAGAGGTAGGATATTCTGTTGTTAACTTCAATTAGATGTTGCTACTGTTCGCTTCTTCTATTGGTATGACCTTGGTTTTCCTGGCACGAGTTGCCTCTGCCGAGTTTCGTTTCAGCTGTCTCTTCTCATTTTTCTAGAATATGAATCTTTTTTCATTTGGCCTTTAGTAACCTGGGTTGATTCTGCTTCTTGTGCAAAGTAGAAATACACTTATAATACTGTGTTTTGTTTTGAGGTAGATTATGTATAATGGCGCTTGCCGCACTATTCTTCTACTAAGCATAGCAAGCCGCACTGTTTTCTTAGCTTTCTTGCGATTTCAAGCATATTTACAGGTGTACACCGGACGACTATCTTCATCTTGCTTACAGCTTTAAACTTCTTTGCATTTTGACATTGTCCTTTCACTTTAAGTTCACGATATCCTTATTCATGGCATTTCGTCTGTGTGTGTCATTCTCTGGTCGTCATTTCTTCTATCTGTGAGTCTGTTCGGGTCCTCGTGACGTCACCATTCATCTTCCATTAAGAACTTTTTGGTTTCTTCCGGGACTGTAGTTAGGCAATCTTCATTTCGTTTCATTTGCTGGTAGGGTTTCCTTAATGGATACCTTACTGTCCACGGTTTTCTAGGTATCGGTACTTCAATAGGTGCTGCTCTTCTGATAGGCACTGGGCAGAGCCCTACTGCAGCTCTCTGCTGGTTATTTGCTCATCATAAGTCACATATTTCGGTGTGAACGTTCCTGGTACTTCAAAATGGGCGACTGGAGTGCAGGTTTTATTTGGGACCTCCTCTACACATGTCCTAGAATTCCAAGAAAATACTGTCCTGGATGTCATTCTTATCCATAGCATGGGGAATCTTCAGAGCTCTGAAAATCTGAAGTCAGAAACTGATACATGCTTAGCCCAGCATCGCAGGGGTACCACTAGGGAGCAATACTAGCGGTATCATTGACAAATCACAGAAAACACAATCCCACAAAAACAGCTTCCTTCATTTTAGGCTATGAGTTTGTCTATAACATCTGTCCACTACACATACACGCTACCCATTCAACATATAGGTAGACACACAAGGCCTTTAAAAATATAACAGATATTTTAATGTCTATCACAGTCATAAAAACTATAAAACACAAGTAATACATATAAAAGAACCCTAATGGTTCACACAAAAGTGCATCTGTTCACCAAGTATGCATCTAAACATCACCCATTAGGTTTGTGCAATCAAACGTAATCTGTGGACACACCGTAGTTGTACGTTCTTATTATAATATTCTCCTCTTCTTTGGGAGAAATTAATGTGCCAACACTGAACATGTGTTTCTAGAATCTATACTTTTCTCAAGAATACAATCAAATTAATTTCCTTTGTATTTCTTCATAGATTCTGTCTTCAGGACACTGTTTCTTTCTCACGTAGTCATGTTAAAAACGTGTTGCATACCGGGGGCACCTATGTGCTCCCAAACTTAGAATTCTAAATATGCTTGGGTATTGTGTGCAAGTGCTTCACTTTGTTTCTTTAGTGACCTCCTTCAAAAACTTCTACTGCACGACCATGTCTTGCTGACTTGTCGCGATCTGCCGCCAAAACGGGAAAGCCAAAAGTCACTTCCTCGTCTTTTTCAGCTAGTTCAAAGCAATAGATTCTAGAAACACATGTTCAGTGTTGGCACATTTATTTCTCCCAAAGAAGGGGAGAATATTATAATAAGAACATACAACTACGGTGTGTCCACAGATTATGTTTGATTGCACAAACCTAATGGGTGATGTTTAGATGCATACTTAAAGAATTGGTGAACAGATGCAATTTTGTGTGAACCATTAGGGTTCTTTTATATGTATTACTTGTGTTTTATAGTTTTTATGACTGTGATAGACATTAAAATATGTGTTATTTTTTTAAAGGCCTTGTGTGTCTACCTATATATTGAATGGGTAGCGTGTATATGTAGTGGACAGATGTTATAGACAAACTCATAGCCTAAGAGGAAGGAAGCCGTTTTTGTGGGATTGTGTTTTCTGTGATAGCCTTTAGTCCTCACCCACACGGCCCCTAAAAAGAGGACCATATAGCTCGGTTTAGCTAAAATCATTGACAAATCAGACATTGCTCAGGTGGAAAGATAGTTTAGTGAGTTTAGTACTCACTTCAGAAGTATGTAAACAACCTGAATGAACACGTTTGAATCACAGCCTGGGATCAAAAGAATTCTTGGACAACATGTTTAACAATATTTGCTCCATGCACAAGTGCCTTTGTGCTCTTTTAAATGTAGAGGAGACTTAACACACAATAAACAACTGCATCATAGAGCACACAAGTGACACTAGAACAGCTAACAATAAGATCTTGGTGGGAAGATGTTATAAAGATGCAGGTCATACTCGGCCATAATTCCAATTTCAGGCGCTTGACACCTTTGCTAAACATCAGGTAGAAGGTGATTCAGGATTTGACTGAAATGAAAAGTGTAATTTTGAATTTAGGAGGAGTCAGAGAGGTAGTTTTAAAAAAGATTTTCATTTTGCATGTTTGTATTTAAACACATAAAAGTCCTATTACATGGCCATTTTCGTGTATATTTGTGATTTGCTTTTCAAAAATTCAAACCAGTTTCAGAACAATCTCCCGTCTACGACTTCATGTTTACCCTTTGTATTAAATAAATACTTCTGTCTGCAAAATTTGGAACGAGATGCAGAAAGAGTTCAGTGGTAAAACAACATGGTGACTAGCCTGTCCTGGTAATGTATGGAAAATTGTTTCATGTGTAGTGTGAAAAACATTGTAATGTAGGGAAATTTAGGATACAAATGAAAATCCACATTTAACAATAAATATCTGAACTGCATCTATATAAGTGTTTGTTCACAGTAAATTACAACGCCCAACATAATTATTTTCAGTTCCATGGAAGTGTACAGCATTCTTAATTAAATGGAGAATTGTCAAGCTGGGATGAGAAAGCACAACATGTTATAAAAAAGTGAAAATCAAATTGAGGCAGCCATTATTTCTTTCTCCTTGAAACTTAAAGAGACTTTATCCACAGGAACCCTATTGCAAAAATGCTATAATGCCCCTGATTAAAGAACAACATAAAACACAGAGATGTTAAAAGACAATGGACCTCATTATGAACCTGCCGGACCGGAAACAACAGTGGCGGAAAACCCACCGCCACTGTTGTCTCCGGCCCTGCAGACTACGAGTTCAGCAGGTGGGTGGCCTTACTCCCGCCAGGTCTGACTTGGCGGGAGTAACGCCACCCGCCTGCTGATGGAAATGGAAACACCGGCACCGTTAATTAGGGTGCCAGTGTTTCCATGGTCCCCATTCCCTGGAGTCTTATGGGACTCCATGGGAATGGGGAGTAACGGAATGCCAGCTCCAGAATTAACCGATCACCAGGGCTGTAATGCCCCGGTAATTACGGGAAGTCCAGAGCCGGTAATTCATTCCAGGTCTGGCCGCAACCTGCCGGTTTTTCCAGCATGGTTACCACCAGACTTGGAATGAGGCCCAATGATTTTAAATGCTACATTTGTGACTGTTACAGCAACATTGGACTAGAAAGTAAACTTTCTTTTCTCTGTCCACAGCAAGGGCACTGAGGAAATGTTTTTCTATAGAAATGAAACCCACGCATTGAGGCTGGTCTATAAACATTACAACACTGACTGGATTCACCTATGGTCAAAATGTTCTCTTTGTTCCCAAAAATAGCCCTTGCGAGGAAAACAAATGCTGCTCATTAACAACCTCATTTTGCCACTGGGTCTATCCAGGCATTCCATAAACATTCTCAAACCTGGGCTCGTAGAGGACTTGCCCCAAATTATCAGTCACTTTCATCAAACAGGTCTTCCATTAAGGATGTCATTCTTGCTTAATTGGACTGAATATACCTAAGGTCCAAATGTTCTGTTTGTTCCCAAAAACAGGTCTTGTGAGGAAAACAAATGCTTCTCATTAAATTCCTTCATTTTTCACTGGGTCTATCCAATCATTCATTAAAAATATAAGGAATTTGTTTTTAAACCTGGACTCGTAGAGGACTTCCCCCAAATGTTCAGCCACTTTCATCAAACAGGTTTTCCATTAAGGATGCCATTCTTGCTAACTCAGATATGAGTGTTTATTTGTGACAGCAAGTTGTTATAATCTCTCAAGGGGCACATGACGGTGTCAACAAATGGCTCTGAGCAACTGAACTTCAAAGAACATTTTTCCTGACAATCAGACCTCTCCGAGGTAAACAATGGCCCAGCTCTGAGCCTCAAAGGGATTTACACCATATGACCAGTTGCCTGATCATGAACTGTAAATGCCAATACAAGTGTGTGAAACAATCACATGAGAAAGAAAATAATTGCAGTTTTATAGTTTCCATGCAGAATCACATGTTCTTGAATATCTTTTGACAGCAAAGTTGTAGCAACTTCCTTTTTTTAAATGATCAGAATAAAAATCATGTTCAGCTGAATGCAAAATTCTGTTTATTTGATGCTTGTTAATTATGCACGTTATAGGAATGTAGATATGTTTTAACAGAAATTGTTCAAAGTATCAGAGAAGTACACATCTGTCACACACACACACATTATATTTCGTGCTAAGTTGTGATTTTCATTATTTGATTCACCTAAGTGAAAACAATCTATCTACTACTTAGCAGACAGATTTTGATGAGACGACAGAGCTCTTCATTCTCGGCTCTTCCCAGAAACTATCCAAACTAGCCCCTGAGTTCAAATACTTAGGGATTTACCTCGACTCTACCTTATCCTTGGCCAGACAAACAAATGCACTATCCTCTGCAGCGGCATACACCTGTAAGCTCACTACAGCTAGCCCCCCTTTCCTATCACCAGCCAACTGTATCACACTTGCCAGGACTCTCGTGCTGTCAAAAATGGACTATTGTAATGCCCTCTACTTGGGCACCAACAGATGTAACTTAAACAAGTTAGAAATCATCCAAAACAATGCTATTAGAGCAGCCCTCAACATCCCCAGGAACCAACACATCTCAGAAACCAGACGTAACTTACGCTGGCTCTCCGTCCCTCAACGAATTACATTGAAACGAAAACACTTGCTCTCACTCATAAATGCTTATCCAACCAAGCACCCTCCTACCTAGCCAACAGATTCGCCCTCCACAACACAAACAGACCTTGCAGAACTGCTCAGACAAACTGCCTCTCTATACCACGCTTCAACCTTCAAATATCTGGCAGAGCCAGCTTCCCAGTAATGGCGGTGAAACTCTGGAAATCGCTCCCCATCTTGCTAAAATCTGACCCTTCCTTCAACAGATTCAAAAATATGGCCAAAGCTTGGCTAACCACCCAAGACTCATCACCTACTAGCCAACCACCCCCTTTGCACTAACCACCGCCTCACCACTTGTACATAAGCTATGACCTTCTGCTCACCCGTAACTGCATTAAGTATATATGTTTATAACTGCAACTGTAATTTTAAACTGTAATTTGAACTGTAATTGTATTGCTCCGTCTGCCTTATCATGTTGTAACTAAAATACCTGCCCAGATGCCCTCGGGCCTGGTGTGCTCTATAAATAAATAAAATACAAATATAATGTAAAATATCTGAAATTACATTACATCAAATGGGAGGGCTGCTGGGATAGAAGGTTTCTCCCACTGGACTGCCGACTTCATTAATATTTCCAATCAGCACAAAGGGGATTGTTTTGTGTGACATCACTTTTGGAACACTGTCCAATCACATTGCTTGATCAATACAAAAAGAGACATGATACACACCTCTAGGGAGTGGTTTCTAATCTATAAAAGTCCAATCCCAAGATTGAAGGAAACTCACCCACTGACTGGAAGATGGACTGACTGATTGACTGACTGCCTGACTCGGACAGACTGACTGGAAGAAGTATAGAAAGAAGAATGGACAATAGATTAGCCTGCTTTCTTTTGGACACATTTGTGATTGTTGGCAGACCATTGTGAGAGGCTTTATGGAATTCAAAACCAGGCCTTTCTTAATGGAAAAGGAAGAAGAATGGTCCAATACAGGAGAGTAACCAGATGGTGGATAAAAGCTGACACATCTTGCTGATGGATGCCCATCTGTCCTTGAGAAGGTTACCACCTGTCAGTAAGTCAGTCACAAGAAATTCCTATGTCAGTTTAACTCCAAAAGGAAATATAATTCTGAGGGGAGGTATACTCTAAAGGGGAATAGATTGTATCCCAGACGCTCTTATTTGTAAAAGTATTGAGGGGGGATATATCAACTGACTGAACAACCTGGAAATGAGTAAATAGTTCAGAGTGTATGTTGTACTGGAAATGTTAGATTTTATCAAATATACCACAATGGTGTGTATATTGGGAGTGTTGGAGAGGCCAGGAAGGGTCCCCATAATTACGAAGGGTTCCTGATGCGCGCACCATGTTGATGACTGGGGGTGGTGGCGAACTGGGTACTATGTTGCAATTTTATAGGTATCAAAGTGCTAGAAATTGATACATGTAAGCTTGCATGCGCACAGAAAAATAAAGTATTAAACCCACCAAATGTAAAACCATACATATACACTGAAATAAATACATGGGGAATTTATGAATATCAATATAGTTGCCTTTTCAAAATTAATCAAAACATGGTAGTTGGTGTTATTTAGCAAAATGCATTTTTTACTTTTTAAACTGACTTTGTCAGGTTTCCAGATGGCAGAGGACAGGTGAATGAGTATCTTTCCAAACGTTGTAGTCCGCAGCTGCAGAAATAGCCCTGAGTTTTTATGGTCTGATAAGTCTGGTAGATAGTAGATGTAATTTCCTGATGCGTTAGAGCGTGATAGAAGGAGTTTGTTATTTATTTTGGTCAGTGGTAAAACACACGGTAAGCTAGGGCTCAAAGCTATTTAGGAGTTTCAATTGAGTGATGAAGTGGGAGTTTTAGAAGATTGGAAAGTATCAATGAAACAGTGACCTGGGAAGTGGGATAGCATCACAAGCAAAGATAAATCATTCACCCAGCCTCCTCATGTCACATGGAATGTCCGTGCAAGCCATGGGCAAATCAAGAGTCATGGTTTAAATGGCTTAGGCTCGTTATTGTTAGTAACACATTAGGTTTTTAATACCAATGTTTAACCATGTGTTGACATCATGACCTGTTATGAATATATTCTGAAGATAATTATTTAGATGAAGCTGGGCACTAAAAAAAAACATAGGAAATGGGAAAAGATGGGATTTCTTTGAAGAGGGTTTTGTCCAATCATGTTTGAGGGGTCGACTGCAATAAAGTATTTTCAGGTGGTTTAACTGTTGCAAAACTGTGTGAACTGATGTGGTTTGTTGAGACTTGGATTAGTTTGTTTCCGCAATACCATCTAACTGCTCCCCGGAAAATTGTACTATAAACTTGCTTTATGTACAAACTTGTGCTCACTTCTTAAGTGGTGGGACTTTTTGAGTTAAGGTGATTAAAGGCCCATCTGCACACGAGATCCCTGACTCCTTTTCAAGTACAGATTGGGAGTCACATAATAATTTGCGTTGCACATGTCTAGGCAAATAATGTAATTTGAGTAAATATATATATATATATAGCCACCCTATAGTTAAGGTGAATCAGACTCCTATAGGAACCCCACAAAATGTTATTGTTAATAACGTTTGATTCAAGTAATGGTTTTGGCTGAAATTGCAGAAGCAATTATAAACCAGTGGGGCTTACATAACTTCATGAGCAGTGTTGTACTGTACTGAACTTTTAAGTTCTATTGTATTATAAAACCTGAAGTGAACTCCCCATCCCCCTTTTGGCTTTGGCTGACATCTAACCACTAATAACAGTTTTAGGGAAGGATTTTGATACACTGTGTCATTTGTTACGGTTATAGGTGGTCCTAATAAGGACACACACAACATTTTAAAAATGTATTCCAATTCAATAAAGAAAATGAAAACAGCTTACTTGAAGTGTTAGTTTGTTCAATGTTTAAATGTGTTCTATGTGCAGTGTGGAAGTTTTCAGAAAAGGTGTACAATGTATTGAGTCATGAAACCGAAGAAATGTTTCTTTTTCTATAGTAGGTTTTAGAAAATTGTCATTAGCTTCTTAGGTGTGTAGGTGGCCAAATAAACAATGCACACCAAATTATAAAATAAGTATTGTAATGTCAATTTAGATATCATTTTTATATTTTAGAATGAATGTTGATACAATAAAAAAGCATTTCACACTGCACACAACTATCTGCACCAATGGAAGTTTAGATAACAATTCCTAGTTTCACATTTTTTTTAAATATGATGGGTACATTTTGAAACATCATTATGAACTTTTCATTTTTGCAGGTGGCCAAACAAAGGACACACACAGAATTTACAAGAAGTATGGAAATTACATGTGTTAGGTTATTAGTGTCGTTTTTGCTAAGTGTTAATATGTTTGCACATACAAATATTTGTATTGTCTACCTATTATTTGAAATACTGGTATGACTATACTTTAAAAAGATGTATACTCAAAGTAATGTTACACTGCTGGCAAGTCTTCATTTACCTATTTGTAAAACTGAAGACATAGTTAGATTATATGTCTTGGTGTCCTGATTAAAGTTATATAAATTCATCTCTGGGTTTGTCATCATCTAATATTAAATAATGTTTGTACAGTATTTCAAAATATTTTCATAGTAGTCATAGTAGGCGCCCCGGTGTAGGAAGGAAGAAAAATCCTTTTTTTAGCAGCCCGGGTTCCCACATTGGGAACCTAGGGTGCTAATGGCCTTCATCCCCCATTACAGGGGCTGAAATGGGGGGATAATGGTCCGGAGACCTTGTTATCCACCCTCGCTTCGCTTGGGCTGATAATTTGGGTTGCCAGGCGGTATCCACCGTTCCATCCCTGGAACTGGAGATAAACGCCACGATATTGCCATTAGCATAACACAAAATGCAAATGGAAATGTTGGAAAATCTTAATGAGTCTATCTACTTTACTGAGAAATATAAAGTAGATGGAGTCTATACATTTATTTTTGTTCTATTTTTAACTGTGAAAGTTGGTTCCTAAAGGAACATTGATTTTATTGTTTTTGGATGCATTTTTTTTTTGGGCAGGAGAGCTTAGAACGAAAGGTGGGGAGGGAAATGAGGGAAGAGGCACCAAACACTAATATGGAGGGGCAGGTGGATAGGGTAAAATGTTGCACGTGTGTTATTTCTATGGTAGGGGACAGTGTTTCTTATGCTCCTTGATTACAGCAGTGGTGGTGTCTCTTGGGGAGGAGGGATGGCATTAGCTGATTCCATTTTAAGATAAATAGCAGTTTTGCTAAAAGTATGTACTGTGTACTAGATTGTTACTGGATGAGTAGGAATAGATGTTGGAGCTGTGCAAGGGGAATTTTGAAGTTGAAAGTTCCTAGATCAGTAGAAAATGCAGTTGGAACTGTACGCGAAGCACAGATCTTATCGTGAAGTGCGAAAGGGTTCTCGGACATGTCATCATGCTGTGTGCAGCATATGGTCATGTGGCACTGTCGGGAAGGTCCGCAATGAAGTCAGATGTTCGTAGACGTTATGGTTAAGTTGCACTAATAAAAACTTATGAAATTCCATGTAAAAACTTTGTTAAGGGGACGTTATGGTAAAGTTGCACTAATAAAAACCAATGAAATTCACTGAAAAAACTTTGTTAAGGGATGTTATGGTTAAGTTGGACTCATAAAAACCTATGAAATTCAATGAAAAAACCTTGTTAAGAGTACGTTATGGTTAAGTTGCACTAATAAAAACCTATGAAATTCAATGAAAAAACTTTGTTAAGGGGAAGTTATGGTTAAGTTGCACTAATAAAAACCTATGAAATTCAATGAAAAAACTTTGTCAAGGGGACGTTATGGTTAAGTTGCACTAATAAAAACCAATGAAATTCACTGAAAAAACTTTGCTAAAGGGACGATATTGTTAAGTTGGACTCATAAAAACCTATGAAATTCAATGGAAAAACTTTGTTAAGAGTACGTTATGGTTAAGTTGCACTAATAAAAACCTATGAAATTCAATGAAAAAACTTTGTTAAAGGGACATTATGGTTAAGTTGCGCTTCTAAAAACCTATGAAATTCAGTGCAATTCAGTGAAAATCTTTGTTAAAGGGACGTTATGGTTCCAAGTAAAACCGAAAACCCCCTGAAATTCACCAGTCATCGTAAGCTAAGCAACCATAATTCGCGTCACCACCGTGCACTGCTAAGACTAACACCCAGGACATCAAAGATGACATCACACATTTTTTTCCACTGAATATATATGTATGTGCAATGCACATATGTATAGACACAGATTTATATATATTTTTTAATATTATTATTTTCTGCCACGGCTAAAGGATCAGCCAACGAGTTGCAGGATTATGCTTCTGCGGCTAAGGACGAGCAACGACTGGAGTGGTTTTATCCGTGGCTAAATGACTCCCCTGATAATATTGTAACCGCGGTTACAAACATTTTTGGGGATTTTATGCACTCAAGTTGCATAAAATAAATTACTGTAGATATTATGATATATTTCTACAGTCTGTGTTCAATTTTATCTATTTTTGTAACTTACAAAAGGGCCATTTTAGGGGAAGGAAAGAGGGCTTGAACCAGGGGAGGAAACACATAAGGATGAAACATGTAACAACAGGAATTAAAATAAAAAGAAACATATATTTTTGGGGTATTTTCAGTCTTTTTCTTTTTACAAAAAAAGGGGCAAGTCCCACAGAAGACTCTCATCACTGAGAGATTGAGAGTCTGTAAAACGTAAGCAAGTGCAGTTGACACTAGTGCAGAAGCTGAGGCTTCATTCAGTGTCAGTGATGGCCCACTGCTGGATGCACGTGCTGCAGATGGTGCGGATGTCCGTGCACATAATGCATGAGGCTCATGCATTTTTATTTTGTGGTGCTTGTGTGATTTCCGATAGGCATCAGCCACATCATCCCAGTGGACTTGCACCCGGATCTTTATCATTATTAATGTTCCTATGGCTGTGTGATGGAACATTAGAAGGGCCCCGTTATATAGTTTTGTTGCACAATGTACGTAGCACGTACTCCGCCTCTTTTTTCGAACAGTGCTCTTTCTCCCGGGTGTTACGCCAACTGTCTGCAATGGTCTTCATTCCAGTTACTTTCTTTCTGAGTGGCGATGGATTGGGGACCCAAGCGACATCGTTTTCACTGCTGCTACCATCATGGTTGGACATGTTAGAATGTTCAACAGGGGAGGAATGTGAAAAACAATAAAAATGACAACACTAAAAAGACAATGCCTCAAAAAATGAAAAAGTAAAAAAAAAATTGACAAGCTGAATAAATCACAAGACAAGGGAATAGTGGATTAGGTGTACAGTGGGTAAAAAGGATTAAAGGGTTTTTAAAGTGCCAAAGTTACTTGGATAACCTTTCACTAGTAAGCACTGATAGCAATGATCAATATAAACTGTTTTTTGTGAGTGGGTTGATTATTCGTGCTACACAGCACTGAACACGCTGATTGGACACCTCTGCATGCGCAGATGCCATCATACAGTGTGGATGTAGCCGTGTCACTACATTGCAATGTTTGATTGGACGTTTTATTGTTCTACATACTGTTTTTGATGGTTTGTCTCATGTTTTGTAATTTTATGCTTCTATGTTATTCTTATGTATTACTGCTGTTGTAATGTAAAGCGCTTTGGCGTAAAGCGCTGTATAAACGTAATAAATACAAAATACAAATACAAAATATTGGCTAATGTCGCACTTGTGGGTTTCACCAAACGACATGGGAGTACCAGCATCAATACATTTCACCATGTGATTGGATCGTTCATTGACACAAATGAATGTCACGTGTAAGTGACTAGGCGCAGAGCCGCAGTACATGATACGATTGGCTGGTGCATCAAATGCAAAAATGCGTAGCCACGTTGAAGGAGGACGAAAGTCCTATTGGCTCATTTCGCTCACGTGGGTTTTGTCAAATGGCATGGGCGTAGCCGCTTCAATACATCGCAACTTGTCATTGGCTCATTCATTGATGCGGTTACACAGCCTATAATCCGATTAGCGTGAAAACAGGTGCAAAGCCACGTAGCCACATCAACGCAGCTTTCAAAGTGATTGGGCCTTTCATTGACGTGGCTACTGCCATATGCAGGCGCGACTCCTGATTGGGTGATGTGATTGGTCAATCATTTAGGTGCAAACACGTCACTGTGCTTGGGTGTACCTGCGCATATACGGAAAACACATTTTGGTTGGCTACATCGCGTAACCCCAGATACACCCCTCTCCCAAGCACCTTTTTATGTTTTATGTCATTTCTTTTTGTCTCTTGGTGGGTGAACTTCATTGTGAGCCTTCAGAAATTTTTAAAGGCAGTACCTTGATTTTTCCATTCCTTTTTTACCTTTCTTGTTCCTATACCTTTGTCGTTTGTCGTGTGCTTTGTAGTTTGTCAGTTTTAGTTATTTTAGCCTATCAATTTTTTTATTTTATGTTTTGATATCAAGTGGCAGAATAACTTTTGTGTTGTGGTTTTTTTACAGTTTTTAATTTTCCTCCACGGTTGTGTATTTCAATATGATTACGACCTGCAGTGATGGTGTGGGTGACTTCAGCTTTAATGCCGCGGAAGAAGCAATGTGCACAAAAAAACATAGCTGTCAGTTGGCAACATTTCAGCGTAAAGAACCAACACAGCAAAAAGGAGAGTCATGTGTACATTCTGCGGTAAAGTCTTACAGAGGGGAACTTCACACAAGCCGTCGCAAAGCTTGGGGACGTCCACATTAATTCAACATCTTGTCCGTGTTCATTGGGATGAAGTGGATGAATCCTATAGGAAGGCTCATGTGAACCATAAGGTCAATCTATATGTAGCAAGATCAGCACATCAGTATTTGTCATCTGTGCCACAGAATTCCAATTCGATTACCAATTATTTTCCACCAAGTTACACCCAGCCACACTCCATCCTGCCTGCACCCGATCTTTCTAATTTTATTGTGATGTGCAAAATCTGTTACAGTACGATCAAGGTTGGAGGTGGCACCCTAGATGTGTTGGGCATTAGTCTTATTCAGATTTATTTTAAGATATATTGAGTGTAGTCTTTGTGCACAGTTACTGTAACATTTTAATAACTTTCTATTTATCAACAGTACATATACATGTAAATACTTTAAAAAGTTAAGTACATATGCAAACAAAGTTTTTTAACAACAGGTTTATTTGCGGGGAATGTGGTTGTTCAATTTTAATTTTTATTTGCTTTCTACACATTATGTATTGTTGTCATTAGCCGGGTTGTCTATTTTATTAATGTCAAGTATGTTTGGCATAACAAAACCCTTGAAACCCAAGGAATAAACTTCAGTTGCAGGGATGTTAGGCTGAGTAATGCACTGTAAAATAAAAATTTAATTCAGGAGAAAAATGTAGTTGCAGGCACATTAAGATGAGAAATACCTTATTTAAAAAACCTTGAAATTCAAGGGAAAAACTTTAGTTGCAGGGACGTTAAGGTGACCGATACATTGTAACAAAACCTTTGAAATTCAAAGAAAAAACATTTGTTGCATTGACTTTAAGGTGAGAACTTAACGCAACAAAACCCCTGAAATTGAGCTGAATCCACCTTTACTTCTCGCCACCTGGTGCACAGCATATTGGACACAATGATGAGATCACAGATCACATCACTGATGACATCACTAATTACATTAGAACAGTAACTGGCATTAAGCGTGGCCTTCAGCCATGGTCAGTGTGCATGGCCAAATATATCTTAACACATGAATGTGTGCTAGTCATGGCCTGCAGTTATGGACAGTGGTCACAACCTTCACCCATGTGCACTGAATATTTTAAAACTCTTAAAGGCTACCAACCATAGATTTTGGCCTTTACCATTGGATACAGCTTTCAAATGTGTCCACTCTATATTATATACACTGATCAGACCCTCCAGCTTACAGCGATTTTGCGATCCCGCAAAATGCCGCGAAAACGGCCGTTTTGCGCAAAATGCCGCAAAAACTGCCGTTTTGTGCAAAAACAGCATCTTTAAAAAAAAACATTTTTTTTGACTTTTTTTTAAGTAATTTGCAAAAATTACTGTTTTAAGAAAAATTATACTCAGGGTGGCAGGTTCTCAACTTTTTTTTGTTTACACAAGAAATGAAATGCGCTAACGCATCTCATCACTTGCGCCCCAAAAAAGTGCAGCCCAATCCACAAGGGACACATGAATGGGCACATTTTATATGCGCGCCCTTTCAGATGGCCTTTTTCATCTCCTTGATCAAATAAAGTGGCGTTTCTGTCAATTTAAAAGCGCATCCCTCATTTCCAAGCAAGATGCACTTTTAAATGTGTAGAAATTGTAGGCAACCCTACGCGCACGGGATGTGGGGCTGCCACTGCATGACAGGATCTTTGCTGACCCTGTCATGCATTTCTTTTAAGGTATGAACCGCTACTGTGTCACTTGCATTTCTGTTCCTCAAACAGGATAAAAATGAATTTTTTGGGTCGCATTTTACAGCGGCAGGCACCTGGTGGGCCTGTCCCTGTGAAAGGCGCTGGGAGCTTGCAGAGCAATGTCAGGAGAGTGATTCTATTCAAAGTACTGCCCATTTTGATGACAAAAATCTATCGAATGTTCCAATTTGACCTATTTCGTCCAGTACTAGTCGATCGATTTTTATAAATACTGAACATGTGTTGCGGGGGTGTCAGCCGCTCCCCATGTTCAGTATTTTTGGTCTACGGTGGTTTCAGAAGTGTTTTCCCCTTTTTCTTCAAAATTGGAGGCGGGGACAGAAAAAAAGAAAATAACGAAAAAGGGACCCTGCGGAGTCGGATCCAACCCGCGTTAGAGGGACGGATCTGGAACCACAGGGTTGCAGGGGAAGCGGCAGCGACCAAGCAATTAAGTAGGGGAAGGCGTGGGGTGGTGGTGAAAGGTACATTTTGGCTTGTTTGGCAGAAGTGCAAATCAATTTGCAGCGAAATTGACTACGGTCAATTCCGCCGCAAATAATTACACTTCGGTCAAACAACCCAGATCATCATTCAAGGCAGCTAGCCAGCGCACAATTTGCGCTACAGCTCAAACCTGTGGAAATGCGACGGTCACCTTTGAGAATAAGGTGACCTTCTCATTTCCAAAAATGGGTTGTCTAAAAATAGCATATCCTCCGTTCTTTTTTTAAATGCCCCATTATTTGAGGAACTGGGTCAAAATGTACCATTCAAAAAAATAAAAAAAAATGGTTACACTGTGAGAGAGAGGGAGAGTGATGGGTGAGATGTGAAGTGATAGGCAAGAAAGCAGAGGAGAGCAGTGGGTCAGAGGAGGAAGCGCTGCACAAGAGAGCAGAGGAAGCAGTGATGCGGTGGGCCAGAAATCTGAGAGCGAGCAGAGGTACAGAAAGTAGAGGGAGCGTGTGGTCAGTGAGCCAGAAAGCAGGGAGGAAACGGTTGGTCAGAAAGAGGCAGTGAGCTGCAGATTGGGAAAAAGGTTGAGGGAAGAGTGCGATAGAATGGGAGAAAGGATGCAAGATGCAGAAGCAGCACAAAAGAATGAAGGACTGTATATTGCGGGAGGAATTGTAGAGTGTAAGGTGTGAGTTGGGAGTATGATTTGGAGTGTGGCAGGGGCTGGGCAGTGTAAATTGTGACTTGACAGTGTGACTTAGCACGTGAGTATTTGTATGACAGAGTGAGAGGTTAAGGAATGCAAGTTGTGATGTAGAGTTGGTGAGATGTGTGTTGGTGAGAGAGGTGTGTGGGTGTTTGGGGGATTGGAGAACATAGAAGGGGAATATTTTCAGCATTACAATTGATAATGATCAATTTAGTTAATACTATTAAATAGGCATGAACATTAAACCAGAAATGTAGCCAAATCAAACACTGTTCTGCCAAGCCAGAGACATCTGGGACTCTTCCTATTAAATTAATACAAAAGATACATAATAATGATACCCTGGCTCTCTTGTAGTCTTGCACTATGCCTATTTCCTGAAATGTGGCAATCTTACACCCTCCAGTTAATACAAAATGTCCCGCAAAAATGCCGCAATAAATAAAGGTTTGTGCCGCAAAATTTGCCATTTCATGCCGCAAAATTTGCCATTTCATGCCGCAAAATCCTGGAAGGTCTGGGCACTAGCCATGGACTTTAGCCCAAAACGGGCCAGTGGCTGCAAACTTTGACCGTGCCCACTATATATTCTAGCATATAAATGGGCCACTAGCCATAGTTTTTGACCTTGAGCAGTTGGTACATCTTTTGGCCATGTACAATGTATATTTTTTTTAAATACAATAAGCGATGGCCTTTGGCCGTGTCCACTGTATATTATATACACTAATCAGCCACTGGCCATGGTATTCAAGAAAATACTAGCCAGTGACTAAGGCCTTTGGCTGTGCTGACTGTATATTCTAACATATTAATGGCCACTAGCTATGGCTTTTGGCCATGGCCACTGACTTCAGCTTTCAACGTTGTCCACTGTATGTTTTAAAAGGATGTTCGTGAAAATACCGAAAGAGAAAAGTGTGCACTGAAGAAAATCGAAATTAATTTGTTCGTAAAGTACAATAATGTCGTATTGGCGATTTAATGTTAGTATTACATGTGGGGGCATAAACGCGATAAAATTATAAATTGTAAGTGAAGTTAGCGCACAGAATTCATGATAGAAAAGAAGAGGTATGTGACACAATCGTGTATGATGAACTCCCCTGTCTCCCTGTGATGCCAGTCCACTTCTCTTACATGGATGGGAACGGCACCGGAGGGTCCTTTTTTAAAAATGTCTTTATTTGTCTGCCCGCCCAAAAGTGGGGGACACCCCCGCAATCCCTGATCCTATTATAGCGAACAAGGGTGAGGGGACACCCCGCATCCCTGTTCCCCCTGTTCGCTATAATCTGAGCGTACAGTGTAATTGTTCGACATTTTTGGCTGCATGAAATTTCAGGGCAGCCGAAATTCGAACAATAATACCATTTGTTCTTTTTTTTCGACTTTTTCTACGGATACCTTTTAAAATAGTGATGGGCTACTAGGCATGACTTTTAATCATGCACATTGGTATTTTTGTACACTAACTGACCACTAGCTATGGCCTTTGGTGCTGGCCAGTGATCCCAGCCTTTGTCACGGCCAAGTCCACGGCCTAAATTGTTATTAAGGTAATCAAAATTTTCATGAGCTAATTTATGAATTATGTTATGTCTAATTCCATTATTGATGCAATCAGTTATATACAATGCTGTTTATCTGGCATGTCCCAGGGTCATAAAAATAACCTTGTTAAACAAATAAAAATTATGCGTGCCTGATGTTTGGTGGATGGAAAATTCCCCCAAACTAGATGTTGCCCCATTAAAAGATCCTAGAGAAATCAAATATGTTTTCATTCTAGAATTTTGATTAGTGAACACCTGAAGAAGGTTATGAACCTGCATTATAATCGCAGAAGCAAAGTTTGTAGAATACCCTATGTTATGTGACAAAGTCAGGGCTCCAATTCCATGCCATGGACGGCATTTAGCTCAGGAAAGCCAGTCTACCCGGGTCTTTGGGAAAGAGCTGAGTGCTGCCCAGAGGAGATTCAGGGTGGGAGTCCATCAGCTTTGGGTCTGGTGCAGCAGGCAGAAAATGACAATAGTGGTTGTCCTTGAACTATCGCTTTTATTACACTGCCCAGCTGTAGACAAGCCTGCTGGTTGTAATCCCATGACTAGGGGGACCCAACTCCCAGATCTGCCAAAGTCTAAAGCAAACATCTACAGAGAGAGGACCCAGTGTTACCTCTCACTATGTGGCTATTATGCCAGGTGGGACTCCCACAAACACCCAGTCTCTCTGAGCGGAATACCTCAGCAATTAACATTTAATTTCTACCCTGTCCTATAATCATAGTAGGCATCACCTATACTCTCTTTCTTCTGGGATTCACGATCAAGCCCCTGAATTAGGATTGAATCCTACCTAGCACATCACCAATCCGCTGTCTGCTAGAGCATCAACACCTCTCGACTCACTCCTCTAACATTTGGTGTTCCATAAGGCTCTATCTTGAGTCCTCTCCTCTTTACAATCTAAACCTTTGCTTGTGGGGCACTAATATCCTCCTTTGGGTTTGCATATGTACTCATTGCAGAGGACAACCTGATCCTTTTCTCTTTTCCTGAATGCTCCTCTGATCACTCTATCGACATTTCCAGCTGTCTCTCTGCCATTAAATAGTGGATGGCTTTACATTCTCTGATGATATACTCCACCAAAACAGAAGTGCTCTTATTCCCTGCCAAAACTCTCTGTCATCTCTCCTCCTGCGTATCAAGTTCCCACCTGAGACTCTCTACTACTCTTCTTCAGCTAGAAACCTTGGCATCACATATGACCCTTCTCACACCTTCCCTACTTTAAGCTCCAAAACTGCAACAGCGGCTCACCGCAACCTCCTAAATGTTAGTAAATTCAGGCATCTCCTTCCATTCAACACTGCTAAGCATCTCTTAAACATTCTTGTCTTTGCTAAACTGGACCACTGTGCCAGCATACTCTTTAGTCTCCCCAAATATGCTTCTGTATTCTTGGTAAGATCATTAACTTTGCTTCCAGCTCTCTCTTTGAACTCCCTCACTCCGCACCTACTTCCTCATACCGTCACTATACTGGATGGCTGACAATGCAAAACAAGGCCAGATTTCAATTTCTTCTTCTGGTTCACTAATCTATCCATGGTAAGGCACCACTACATCTATCTTCCTCTGTACAAATCTACAAGCCTTCTCTGATAATATCCGCTCTTTTTCCTCGACTACCCTTGTGGCACCTCGCCTTCCCTGTGCTTCCTCTCACTACCACTCTTACTCTCTTTTGTCTTCTTGATCCACTTTCATGGACTTCTCTTCCCCCGGACATCCGAGAAACAGTCCACAAGGATTTGTTCAAAACAAAAGGAAAAGCCTTCTGCCTTACCTCCAAATTACCCTCTTAACCTATATCTCATCTACCTTCTAACATTTTTAAATCATCTCTAACCTGCCTCTGTCCCTCACTTTCTCTTCCTCCTCTACAGCACTTCATCCGGCATGGTCACATCCCTAACACAGCTAACCGAACCACCTTCCAGCAGTTAAGAATGTCTAATGTTGGTTTTGCTTTATCTATGCATGTACACAGGTGTATTGTCCCCAGTGACGGTTCCTTTTACTCCTCTCCACAACAAGGACAGAATGTCCCTCAAACACACCACATTGTTAGAAGTTCATGGCTTCCTGACAGTTCTGATATCTTATCTGGTGTACGTTCTTCTGTGATGAAAGGAGCATTGTTCCTCTCTCTATATATAAGTAAATATCAATAAATACACTTGGGTGCCTAAGGCCAAGCAACAGTGGCATACTTTGCAGATACATGCAGGGAGATATGCTTCTGTAAAGGGAGAGCTTTACTGACTCAGCCTTGCTGCCAAGCCCCTGCCACAGAGCCCGGCTCTGGTGGGGTAGACCAGGGGATCCATCCCAAACTACCTCAGAGACCTGCACCACTTAGCTTGTGGAGGCACCCATCCCCCGTGAACACCCCCCCCCCCCCCCTTTGCCCTGAAAACCAGCAGGGGTAAAGGCCAACATCATTTATTTCCTGATAATATGCACGGTTCTCATTGTAGTTTATAAATCTAGATGATATTTTAATGATCCCATCCCATATGTTCAAGGAGTGCTTTGATTTTTATGAAAGTATGCTTTGCAGCTTGACCTATGAAATCAAAATGTATCCAGCTTCATATTCAGCCAAATACCTGTTAAACCGTTTGCTTTTCAGCCAAATGCTAAATACATTGGGCTTCATTGTACATTTGCCGGTACCCTGGCTATAGAGCTGCCAGGATACCGGAAAAAGTAGTTACCGTTTCCAACACCCAGTACGGCGACATTGCCATCGGATTACAGGTGCAGGGGTGACGTTGTAAATCTCCATTCATTCAGTCCCATAGGACTCCATGAGGAATTTGCTGTTATTGCCAGAACCGGCAATGTCGGTGCTGGTAATGAGGGTTTTTTTTGCCAGTAGGGCACCTTAGCTGGAGGTAACCCAGGTGCCTCACCGTCAAGCCCGTAACGGCCGGTGCAGGGTGCTGGTATCCATGAAAACAGGCGCTTTTTTTACTGCACCAGCTGACTTACAATGAGGCCCATTGTTCGGTACACCAATTTAGAATATATTGGATACCTCCTACTTCTAAGTGATGCAACTGTGGGTGTTATTATTGCCCAATTTATTGGTGCTCATTTTTCCCACCTGAAGGATGCAGGGATGAGTCAGCCCTGTTGCAGCATTCGAAATTGGAAAGTGGAGGCCGATCAAGTGTCTGAGGCGAGTGCTTAACTCACAAGCTATCCATTAGCAACAGCAATTATTTACAGTGCATGAAATGACAAAAACACTGGTAAAAGATGATGTAAAAATAGGATGTTATTATTTTTATTTTTTATTTGTGAGGTGGCTATAAGGAAAGTCACCACGTACACAATGCAATTAGACAATACTCACATCATGGTGCAAATGTATTTAATGTGCACACTAATATCCTAATAAATATATAAAATGTGAATGGTCAAGTGGCTGAGGCGTGTGCTTAACTCGCTAGCTATCCATTAGCAACACCAATTATTTACAGTGCATGAAATGACAACATCTCTGGTGAAGGATGATGTAAAAATAGGAAGTTATTATTTTTATATATTTTTCATTTGTGAAGTGGTTATAAAAAAAGTCAACCCTTACACAACGCAATAAGACACTACTCAAATCACCATACAAATTAATTTCATTTGCACATTAATATCCTGATAATATATATAAAATGGCAATACTTTTACATAATACGAATAACCTAACCAATTTGAAGACGTTCCTGAGAATAGACATAATCCATACATTATTTCTAAAAAAGAATCCATGGATATGTATGAATCCGAATAAAAAAATAAAATGAAAACAACATAACCTAGGGCACATATTGAGTGAAAATATCGGTTCTATGTCCTTCATCGATTTGTCTAACCAAAAGACCAATTTTTTTTTGGGCCGATTTTAGGCGACCTACAAAAATAGAAAAAAGGGACATTTCTCTGTCCCACAACCCCACCCACTCTTGACCCATTGCTAAAAATCAGGGGTTTCATCCCCAAATTCCCCTGCCTCAGCCCCCGCCGCACCCCCCCCCCCCCCAAACTCCCCCCCCCCCCATCATTACACACACAAAAACACAAACAGACACGTGCACCCAACAGACAAACAAACACACACGCACACATGAACGTACACGTTCTCCCTCCTGGCCGCTTCCGGGTCCTGGCGTGCCTGTCAGACACTGCGTGCACTCGTGTGCGTCCCAGGGGCTGGCAGTTGCATTTAGAAAGACCGCTCTATGTACCGCTCTGTGCAGTCACAGAGCGGTGTTTATACATCGTTTTTTTTATATTGCTTTTTTTTTTAAAGGGCATTTCAACTCATACCAACACATCAGCACACATTGTAATCTCCAGCCCTATAGTAGCTAACAGTAAGGGCAGTTGTCGCCCTATTGATATTTTATTTCTATCTCGCTCGTACACAAGTGATTCAGAGCGCGACAAGGCAAGGGAAGGGGAACAGGGGAGAACAAAAACAATGATCTGTCAGTATTCATACCCAAAAAGAGACCGGCCATGATAATCCAATCCTACAAAAGCTCTAAACTGCATTATCCTATTGATCCTACATTTGGGACACGACACGATGAAGGAGGTTATTATTACATGGCTAGTAGTCATTAGCCAATCAGCGCTCAGATATCCTACAGGTATTCAATACGATTCGCAGTTGCTTTAACAGAGGGACGTTTGCTTGGGTTGTCCTCACATTTGGGAGGGTATGCTGAGCTGCGGTAATGCACTTTTGCTTGCCTTGGCTATCAAGAAGAGGCGGGGACCAACAAACTCCTCCGCAAGGCACTCACTTGATCGCGGATGTCGGCTTGAAAAGAACGCGCGTAAAAACGTAGACAGCTAAAAAGCATCCATTACAATTACCGTCATTTCGGTAATGATATCGCAATCCGTCTCCAGAGACCCCAAAGCACTTTATGTACCGGCTGTACGCTCCCGCTCTTTGAATCCCCGCCATTAAACTCCCGTCTTCACCTCCCTGGCCCCTGTGAAAAACAGTAAATAGATATTTAATTTCCCCTTCAGGCAATTGCGCTGCAATGGCTGGTGCTTTTTACACCAATATATTGACTCGTCTGACATATTATTTTTTTTAAAAAAAACAAGTTGTGTTTCCTAAGCGATGCAACAGTCGCGGCTCGCGCCTGTGGCAGCCATGATTGGGGCTCGATTAGCATCCCGGGCTCACACGCCAGCGGCAGCACACAGGTGAGTGCGGCCCCAGGGACTAGTAATCAGAATGGAAATCGCATTCTCTGGGAATCGCTAATACCCAGATAATTGCGCATTGCGTTCCCATCTTGCGAGCTCGGTTCCAGCTCTTTTGCATTCATTTATATTCCAGAGAAATACATGCCTCGATTAGGCCCCAGTACCCCTCACCCTGCCGCCCCCTAAACTGCTTGCCGCTGTTGATTTCTTCTGCCATAGCACAGTTCAAAGGTCTCTTGTTTCTCCTTCTGGTCTGGAAGGTGCATTGTGGCAGTGTCCTTCTGGTCTCGGAGGTGTATTGTGGCGGTGTCCTTATGGTCTGGAAGGAGCATGTGGCAGTGTCCTTCTAGTCTAGAAGGTGCATTGTAGCAGTGTCCTTCTGGTCTGAAGGTACATTGTGGCAGTGTTCTTCTAGTCTGGAAGGTGCATTGTGGCAGTGTCCTTCTGGTCTGGAAGGTGCTTGTGGCAGTGTCCTTCTAGTCTGGAAGGTGCATTGTGACAGTGTTCTTCTGGTCTGGAAGGTGCATTTTGGCATTGTTCTTCTGGTCTGGAAGGTGAATGTGGCAGTGTCCTTCTGGTCTGAAAGGTGCATGTGGCAGTGTCCTTCTAGTCTGGAAGGTGCATTGTGGCAGTGTCCTTCTGGTCTGGAAGGTGCATTGTGGCATTGTTCTTCTGGTCTGGAAGGTGCTTTGTGGCATTGTCCTTCTGGTCTGGAAGGCGCATTGTGACAGTGTTCTTCTGGTCTGGAAGGTGCATTGTGACAGTGTTCTTCTGGTCTGGAAGGTGCATTGTGGCATTGTCCTTCTGGTCTGGAAGGTGCATGTGGCAGTGTCCTTCTGGTCTGGAAGGTGCATGTGGCAGTGGCCTTTTGGTCTGGAAGGTGCTTTGTAGCAGTGTCCTTCTGGTCTGCAAGGTGCATTGTGGCAGTGTTCTTCTAGTCTGGAAGGTGCATTGGGGCAGTGTCCTTCTGGTCTGGAAGGTGCTTGTGGCAGTGTCCTTCTAGTCTGGCAGGTGCATTTTGACAGTGTTCTTCTGGTCTGGAAGGTGCATTGTGGCATTGTCCTTCTGGTCTGGAAGGTGCATGTGGCAGTGTCCTTCTGGTCTGGACGGTGCATGTGGCAGTGTCCTTCTAGTCTGGAAGGTGCATTGTGGCAGTGTCCTTCTGGTCTGGAAGGTGCATTGTGGCATTGTTCTTCTGGTCTGGAAGGTGCATTGTGGCATTGTCCTTCTGGTCTGGAAGGTGCATTGTGACAGTGTTCTTCTGGTCTGGAAGGTGCATTGTGACAGTGTTCTTCTGGTCTGGAAGGTGCATTGTGGCATTGTCCTTCTGGTCTGGAAGGTGCATGTGGCAGTGTCCTTCTGGTCTGGAAGGTGCATTGTGACAGTGTTCTTCTGGTCTGGAAGGTGCATTGTGGCATTGTCCTTCTGGTCTGGAAGGTGCATTGTGACAGTGTTCTTCTGGTCTGGAAGGTGCATTGTAGCAGTGTCCTTCTGGTCTGAAGGTACATTGTGGCAGTGTTCTTCTAGTCTGGAAGGTGCATTGTGGCAGTGTCCTTCTGGTCTGGAAGGTGCTTGTGGCAGTGTCCTTCTAGTCTGGAAGGTGCATTGTGACAGTGTTCTTCTGGTCTGGAAGGTGCATTGTGGCATTGACCTTCTGGTCTGGAAGGTGAATGTGGCAGTGTCCTTCTAGTCTGGAAGGTGCATTGTGGCAGTGTCCTTCTGGTCTGGAAGGTGCCTTGTGGCATTGTTCTTCTGGTCTGGAAGGTGCATTGTGGCATTGTCCTTCTGGTCTGGAAGGCGCATTGTGACAGTGTCCTTCTGGTCTGGAAGGTGCATTGTGACAGTGTTCTTCTGGTCTGGAAGGTGCATTGTGGCATTGTCCTTCTGGTCTGGAAGGTGCATGTGGCAGTGTCCTTCTGGTCTGGAAGGTGCATGTGGCAGTGGCCTTCTAGTCTGGAAGGTGCATTGTAGCAGTGTCCTTCTGGTCTGCAAGGTGCATTGTGGCAGTGTTCTTCTAGTCTGGAAGGTGCATTGTGGCAGTGTCATTCTGGTCTGGAAGGTGCTTGTGGCAGTGTCCTTCTAGCCTGGCAGGTGCATTGTGACAGTGTTCTTCTGGTCTGGAAGGTGCATTGTGGCATTGTCCTTCTGGTCTGGAAGGTGCATGTGGCAGTGTCCTTCTGGTCTGGAAGGTGCATGTGGCAGTGTCCTTCTAGTCTGGAAGGTGCATTGTGGCAGTGTCCTTCTGGTCTGGAAGGTGCATTGTGGCATTGTTCTTCTGGTCTGGAAGGTGCATTGTGACAGTGTTCTTCTGGTCTGGAAGGTGCATTGTGACAGTGTTCTTCTGGTCTGGAAGGTGCATTGTGGCATTGTCCTTCTGGTCTGGAAGGTGCATGTGGCAGTGTCCTTCTGGTCTGGAAGGTGCATTGTGACAGTGTTCTTCTGGTCTGGAAGGTGCATTGTGGCATTGTCCTTCTGGTCTGGAAGGTGCATTGTGGCAGTGTTCTTCTGGTCTGGAAGGTGCATTGTGACAGTGTTCTTCTGGTCTTGAAGGTGCATTGTGGCATTGTCCTTCTGGTCTGGAAGGTGCATGTGGCAGTGTCCTTCTGGTCTGGAAGGTGCATGTGGCAGTGTCCTTCTAATCTGGAAGGTGCATTGTGACAGTGTTCTTCTGGTCTGGAAGGTGCATTGTGGCATTGTCCTGGTCTGGAAGGTGCATGTGGCATTGTTCTTCTGGTCTGGAAGGTGCATTGTGGCATTGTCCTTCTGGTCTGGAAGGTGCATTGTGACAGTGTTCTTCTGGTCTGGAAGGTGCATTGTGGCATTGTCCTTCTGGTCTGGAAGGTGCATGTGGCAGTGTCCTTCTGGTCTGGAAGGTGCATGTGGCATTGTCCTTCTAGTCTGGAAGGTGCATTGTGGCAGTGTCCTTCTGGTCTGGAAAGTGCACTGGCTTGGTGTTAGACAAATACAAATCCCTCTCTCCCTCCACCAACAGTACTGCACTACTGTATAAATGGCTGCCAAGCTAGGTTTGTCTAAAAGCAATAGACATTTTTTAAAAACTAAAATAGTGTCAGGTTTTACACCTGGTGTGGGTGGGTTAGTGTGTCTATTGCTGAGGGGGATGGGCTGTCGACATGTGTTCATGGCCCAACCTCACTGCCATTATCACTAATAGCACTGGATACAGTGCAATGTATTATCTATTAGATTCATCACATAGCCTTTCTACTTGTTTGGAAGTCTCCAAACAGCGGTGTCTGGACCTCTTACGTCTGACATTCCTCTCAGGTGTTCTGATCGTGCTCCTTGGAGTTCTTTCACTGAGGATGTAAACATCGACATTGCTGATTGAAAGCATGGAGATCCCTCACTTTCTGGTCCCTCACTGTCTGTAAGCTCAGAGAGGTCATCTTGACCATGGTCCTTTGTACCTTCAAGTCCTCCTACTGCAGGAGAAAGCTTACAGAGTCTCGCTCCCATTGTCCCATCAGGTTTACTGCCATTGCCTCCTTGACATCTTTCTCCTGCTGGATATTGGGCCAAACGCTCCAGATTCCAAGTTCTGCCATCATCAGTCACAACATGGCTTCATCCTCTCCCAATCTCGTGCAAAAGGTTTCATAAATCTCGGTCCAGTTGAAGTATTTTTGTGTTTAAGCCATACCTTGACCAAGTCACCTGTTCTGACACTGGAATCTTTGACAAACGTCCTTCTGACATGCCAGCCATTTTGTCTTTTCTTTGTTTTGGAGATGTGCCACAGCATGGATCGTGCATCAATCACTATGTCATCCCTTATACCTGGGAGCTATGGAGGAATGAGAGCACTCCCTTCTAACGCAAATAACTTGGAATGGGGATACACCTGTAATGACGTTTGGAAAGAGGCGATGTTGGGATATAGTCTAGTTTTGTTCTGTCTTGCTGGCCATGAATACATGCTGGTAGAATGTTGGTGATTGTTATGATAGACTGCTCAGGAGAATGTTGGGTGAGTGTTGAGTTTTCCATGCGTGTCAGTTGGGGTGGGGGGCTGAGCTGGTGATGTGAGGATGGCCGGTGGGTGTACTGCGTGATCTGTGTCCTGTATATACTTACAGGTGACTGGAACTGTACTTATGTATACATGTAAAATAAAGTCTCCTGGACCTATCTTTGAGACTCCACAGCTGATCTGTTTGTGGACATTGAGCTTCTCTACATTTATTTATAAGTAGCGATAAGCTGATTTTGCTTCCATAACAGTTTTGACTGGGTCTACATATGACGCAAGTGCAAATTGGAAGCTTCCTTTAATGAAAAAATTAACCCTCTCAACAAGGCCTTGTTCTGTTGGTAGTAAAATGCAGCTTGGCAGTGCTTGAGATTGTTCAACTTGAGGAACCTTTCCATCTCTTGCACTCCATTTTTTTCTGCTCCTCGTTTCATTGTGATGAACCAATTGCAGTGTTGCAGGACCACTCTGATACAAAAGTCCTGGTGCTGATGAGTCGATGGATATGGGGTGGGAGGTTGAGATAGGCATTTTCATTTTGGACTGTGTGAGAAGAGTTTGGAGCTTGCTGGAGACAGAAGGGTTGACCAATGAAATGAGTAGGGATTCTGCCCGATACCCTGACCAATAGCTAATGAAGGTGTGATAAATGCCATGCCTGTCCTCCACAGGCCCTAGACTCAATGAGCGGAAGTCCCAGTAGACGCTCAGCCTGCCAACACACATAGTAAGGAAGTTGAAATGGGTGTGTGTGGTCCTCAAATTTCAAGCAACCCTTCCTCTGAACCAAACATTCTTACATCCCATAACCTTTAGCAGGTAGTGTGAGTTTACAGAGCACCCCCTTTCCCTTATATGCCAACTTGCAGATACTGGTTTTGTTCCTCATAAGATACAACATATCTGAGACAGAACAAGATAGTGGGGTTGACGAGTGGCATTGTGAGCTAGAAAAATGGGACCTCTCTGCAAATGACCTGGGGTAAGTGTGCAGGATTGCAGGTTGTGTTTCCTTTTAAGGCCTATTCCCGTTCCCCACAGAGTAATAAACTCCTCTTTAAGATCTCCTATCACCTTTCACCTTACACTACACATAGAAACTGCCCACAGATAGCTGCCACAGACCTGGCAATTAGCACATCAACATTAACAGACTAGGACTAAGCTCTCCTCTTTAGCCCTACCACATTATTCCACATCAGCAGCAAACAAAACAGAAAGCTCTCTAGTTTTTCAGATCGTCGGATCATCCCTGTGGATAACATGCTTTCATGTTTCTCTGTCAGACCCATAGGAAGAAGTTTGGCACAAAGGAACAGGGCACTTCTGTCCTGCACCAATCAACACCACGTTTTGCCTTTGTTCTGCTCACTATCCCACATATGAACCACCAGCCCCATGTTATCTTACAGAACCACGCATAGCAAGACCACCAATTGTGGCAGAAGGGCTCTATACAAGACCACTTACATTTCATTAGATTACCAATATCTGCCACTAGTTGCAGAGGGACTCCTCTATGTTGCAAATATCCGCTTGAGTACATGTATGACTCTGTGTGTGGTAATATTGGGGAGGATGTGAAGTTCTGTTCACTTGGCCATATACTCTACCATCGCTTGGTTGAATCAACAGTCAGGTTCTAAGTGCTCTGAAGAGCCTATGAAATACAACCCTATGTTCATCCACAATATGGTGTTGCTGTTGATGGTGCTTAATGCACATGCAACCTCTTGACACTATGAAAACACACACACACGACACCCACGGCACTTGATCAGGGCTTGTTCAATCTCTTGGTCCATCTAGGGCCACCAGTAGCACCAACTTATTCATCTCTTGGCCAATGTGATTCCAACGTGTCATTGGTGTGTCTTCTCTGTGAGGGTGCAATGAAGTTTCTGTAGAGGAAGTGCTTTTTCTCCTCTGAACACACTGTCCCCCCCAACGTACGCCAGTTCTGAAGCTACTTTGCAATATGTCTGTATAGACTTAGGGAGCACTCCCTCATTGGGACATATGTCAATGCGTACTAAAGCTTCATCCGGTTCCATGGCTGATTGCTTCACCATCAGACGTTTCTTCCACTGACGCAATGAGGCATTCGCCAGTCATGATTGTACCATGTTCTCCTTTTTTGAGGGTAAGGCAGGAAATGCAGTCAGCTAGCCCATTTTTCAATCTCAGAATGTGTTAGATAATGAACGTGCATTCCTGTAGTCTAGCAGCTATGCTTAGAATCCTGGGGCGAGATGCTTTGGCCCACCTGGAATCAATAAGAGCACCTCAGGATTCCGGTCTCTGAGTATGGAAAATGTGGACCCCCCAATATGTAAATCCAGAAGTATTCTGTGGCCCACACACAGGCCCGTAGCACCCTTTTTTATGACTGAATAGTTTGATTCAGCTGGAGATAAAGTCTTGGATCCAGCACCACTATCCTTACTACATCATTGTGAATTTGAGTCAATGCTACACCCCGCCCGTAAGCACAGGATCCAAGGTGATATACATTTTCCACCCTCGGTGGAAGGGGTGTTGACATAGTGCCTGCATGGCACTTTGATGTCTGTGAGCTCAGCTATTTCTTCTTCCATCCATTGATATTAATTGCCTTTGTTAACCAGTTCAGGCTTGGATTTGTTATATTGTAATATAATTGGCCTAATGCTCCACCAGCCCCAACAATGGTGCAGTTCTTCATTGGCTTTTCATGGCATAAAAATCCCGGAGAGAACGCCGCTAGAACCTTCAATTTAAAGCCACTTGTTTTGTGATATATACTTTGCTTTATTTTTACATTTTAAACTGCTTTAGCATTGTGTCTGTGATTATATGCCTTGTACTTGGTGCACTTTACTGTGGCTAAACTAGCTTTGCTAGATTTCCTCTTGTCAGGTTCTGCTTCATACGGGTGAGTCCTCTTTCTCTGCCCCTCAAAAAGCGTTCTCATGCTTGTTACTTTCTCCCCCTCTGGCATAAATGTGCCTGCCTGTGCCCGTCCATGACCTGTACTTATTATATCGCAGGCCAAGCTTCTTACTCTTGGGGAGTGGGGAAACACGTGTTGAGGATCCCGAGGACCTCTAAAAAAATCAGAGGACCCCTCCACAATTCAGAGCCTTTAGTCTTCAACAAAACAACAACAACAATTTCAGAGTCTTGGTTTTCAACAAACTAAGGAGACCTAGCCTCCATCAATAGAAAGGATATTCAACTAAAAACCTAAGGATGTCTTTACAAATTAGGAGATCTGACCTCCACCAAAAATTTAGAAATTCCCAAAAATTAACTCAATTAACTACACTGTTCTATGTTTGTTCTTACTTGTTTTACGTCTTCTTTTTTCAAAATCTTTGCTTACATCAACAACCAAATCTCTCGTTGCTATACACTAAAGAATAAAAATCTAATGGATTTCAAAATACTCTGAATTTGAACTCGTCATTTACTTAACAGAGAAGTGCAACCTTGGGACTTAAAGTTTCAGACAAGCTTCTTACTCTGGCTGCTTAATTTTGATGGAATGTCTGCACCTGGGGATAAGTTGGCCAGTGGCCAGAATTCTATGAATAGCTTTTTGGTCAATGCACGCTCTTTAGCAGCGCATTCCCAGGATTGCAAGAATTTGGTGAAAGATCATCACCCGGACTTTGTTTTTATTTCTGAAACCTTGCTGGGTCCTCACTCAGGTCCTATTGTGATTCAAACTACCCCCCCATTATGAGCTACTGCACTGTGTCCCCAGCCCATCACGTGCTGGCGGTAGGGTTGCATTATTTTTAACTCTGACTTCAAGGTTCTCCCCATTCAATTTCATCATGTACTGAATATGCATGGGATTCTGATTTGTATCTCTCTTTCTGCCACTAAAACTTTATATGTGTTGCTGATATATCACCCTCCCGGCTATGATCACCACAAGTTTTGCGATGAGTTTCCCTGTCGCCATGCTATGCCAAACATATTTTAACCTGGCTTTTGTCAGTGATTTTAATCTCCCGACTAACAAATCCAATTGTCATTTAGCCAGCCGGTTTTTGGCTTCTGACTTAGGTCTCTCACAGTTGGTTACTTGTCCGACCCATCAGCTGCGGAGTGCCCTGGATCTTATCGTTGCTCCTCCTGATGTACTTTCTGTTTTTCCTACATTCCCTATTTTTTGGTCAGATCACATGGTGATCATTTTCTCTCTGGCTGTGGCCGTCTTGCTGGTATCAGGTAATATTATCCCCACCAAAAATATCACGGTACATATGGTCGTTGGGAACGGCCATAGGCGATATTTTTGGTGGGGATAATTTATGGGGTAAATGGATGGGGGCGTTGCGGGGGTGTCCCCGTCTCCCTTTTAAAATATATGGGGGTTGCAGGGGTGTCCCCCGCAGGTTCCATGGGGTAATATCGCCGCAAAAATATGGCAAAATATTTGTATGGCGATATGTTTGCGGCGATATTATCACATGGAACCGTCTTGCTTCCTTCTTGCTCTCGGCAGTTTTTCTCTAAGCGATGTTGGCATTCTGTTTCTTCTTTGAATCTCACTTCTTTGATACTTAAGGACTACAGCAGTGTTATACTTGTTATACTTGTACTACTTGCACACTTGACGCAACTTCTCAGAGGCTGTAGTCAGTGGCTGATACCCTGGCACCCTGTAAGCGTTGTCCTGTGAAGTCTCTTCGTTCTGAACCATGGTTCACAGGGAATCTTAGAACTATCAGACTCCTTCATAGGCAGGCTGAAAGAAAATGGAGGAT
This sequence comes from Ambystoma mexicanum, assembly GCF_040938575.1. Taxonomy (NCBI): domain Eukaryota; kingdom Metazoa; phylum Chordata; class Amphibia; order Caudata; family Ambystomatidae; genus Ambystoma; species Ambystoma mexicanum. The sequence continues at coordinate 1,078,047,658 of NC_090936.1, read as the reverse complement.
AGCTTATTTACCGTCTGACCAAGTCTTATATCTCCTGGCCACTTTAGAATACAATAAAGCTATTCAGGCAGCAAAACAAACATATTTCAGTTCCAACATTGAACAGGCTATTAATCAACTTAGAGCCTTGTTTGCACTTGTTCAATCTTTAACGGTGCAGGGTAAACCTCAGTCTGCTATCCCCCTTCTAACGAACTCTCTGATTCTCTGTCACCCTTTTTTGATGAGAAGATAGCTACCATTCGTAACGCTATCCACCTGAATTCTCCCCAGGAGGGGGGCTTGGGTCATCTCTTAGCCCTTCCTCCCCTATGGATACTGAAACTGGTTCCTGGTCCTCCTTCCTGGTGTTTTCCGATAAGGACATTCTGGCTGCCATTAACAGTTTGAAATCAGCCTCTCCCAATGATCCCATCCCGCTTTCAATACTGAAGAGCATTTCTGCTTACATCACCAAAGCAGTCAATGACTCTTCTTCCTCAGGCATGACCCCTGACAACCTTAAGCATGCCTTGGTAATTCCGCCGCTTGAGCAGCCTGGCTTGGACTATGTGTTCTGTCCAATTTTAGCCCTATCTCACTGCTCCCCTTTCTTATGAAACTGCTTGAGTCCTTGGTTTCTCCTCTTTTGCGCACTTTTTCGGAATCATCTGTTTCTTTTTTGATCCATTTCAATCTGGGTTTCGCACCGGTCGAGGTACGCAATCAGTGCTGGTCTCATCTCATGAATGACTTGGCCCGTATGGTGAACCAGAGTGGGATGGGGGCCCTGATTCTGCTCGATCTGTCAGCAACATTTGACAGCGTTGAGAACCCTACCCTGATTGCCCGGCTCTCTTCGGCAGGCCTATCCGTTCAAGTCCTTGCTTGGTTCCCTTCCTTTTTGGTGGAGACTTCCCAATCAGTGTCCCTTTCTCTGTTTTGTTCTTATTCAATTCCCTTGTTGTGTGGAGTTCCCCAGGGCTCTTCATTGTCCATACTTTATTCAACGTATACATTCAGCCACTTCTCGGTATAATCCACAAACATGGTTTTTTGTGTTATTCCTATGCTGATGCACACAAATTATTGTGCAGTTGGATTTAATTCACCATGAGACTGCTGGTCGGTTGATGAGTTGTTTAAATGCAGTGAGTGACTGGATGGCCGTGAATTGGCTTAAACTGAATGGTGAAAAAACAGAGGTGCTGGTGGTGGGTACAACCTCACCCTCGTTGTTCTGGACCCCTGACTTCTGGCCTGAGAGCCTTGGCCCCTTTCCCCTGCCTGTTTCTGTGGTGAAGGATCTGGGCGTAAATATCTCAGCCTCATTATCCATGGCCAAACAGGTCTCTCTTGTTTGTCAGAAGGCTTATTTTAAACTGTGGTCTCTTCAGAAAGTGCTCCCTTGCATATCCCGCAATTCCACACTCCAGTGGTGTCGTCATTGGTCATCAGCAACATTGACTACTGCAATGCCCTTTATTTAGCCATCGCTCGGCATTTGCTTCAGCGTCTCCAGCCTTTGCAGAATATGGCAGCTAGAGCTGTACTTCATCCTCCGGCCGGCGCCCATATGACACCGTCTTTGCGCCAACTTCACTGGCTCCCTGTTGAGCAGTGTGTTAAATTCAAGTCTTTAGGCCTCATCACGAGTCTGTCGGTAACCCTTAAATGCGGCGGTAGCGCTATTACCGCTGCATTTAAGGGTCCGCCAGATCATGGCCTTGGCGGATTTCCCCCCAGCTTTGAGCTGGGAGGAAATCCGCGGCAAAATTGCCGATTTTCAGCGCTATTACCGCTGGTGGGAAATCCGCTGGCGGTAATAGCGCATATTTTCCCCATTGGGCCGAATGGGGAATGAGGAATTCCCGAATGGGCCCAATGGGGAATGGGCAATAACCTGTGATCCGGCGCTAATAGCGCCGGGGGGTTTGGCAGTAGGGCTATTAGCGCTGGCGCTAATAGCGCCGGTGTAACCGACCAACTCGTGATGAGGCCCTTTGTCCACAAATCCTTTTACAAAATTGGAGCTGAATTATTTCAAGCAAATGTCTGCCTCTACACACCCAGCACGCTACTTCGCTCTCAAGTCTTGAATATCATTCAGCCTCCCAGGGCCAGACTTGCCCGGGCTGGTGGCCATACCTTCTCTGTGGCAGCAGCTAAGGCTTGGAACTTTCTTCCTCTCTCTCTGCGTATCATTGAGGATCATCTGCCCTTCCGTCGGGCTCTAAAAACCTTTCTTTTTCAGTTCCTTGGCTCCCTGGGTGGCATTATCTCTGCAGATTTAGCGCGATGTCACATTCGGTCCTACGCTGCGCTTTATAAGATAAGATTTTGGATACCTTGTTAATGGCTTTCAAAATATCTAAAATGCTTTCTATGACGGTGGCCGCAATTGAGCAACCCAGGTATTGATGTTGAATGTACATTTCTCTCTTGAGTTGACTCCAGCTTCCTGCAGTTTGTAAAGTTCTTCATTTATTGTGCTGTGCCATCTTCAAATGCATCCTTCCCTTATTTCAGTATTTCATCTTGAAAGTAAGGCGCATTTTATGTTTCTTTAATATTTTGTCATTGAGTCTTTGGGAAACAAAGGCTGCAGGCGAAAGCCCAAATGGCGTGCATGTCTACAGAAGGGGGGAAACTTGGGGGAACGCAAAGCGTTTCCCCCCGGGGTTATTTTTGGTGCTGCACAGGCCAGCGAGCTGCCCTGCGCATAGAGTGTCTCCCAGGGGGTATTTAAAGGGCAGGGAAGGTTCTGGAGCAGGCGACGGTTGGGAAGTGTGATTGACCAGTCCTTGTCGCCTGCTCCCGATCCTTCCCTGCGTAGCTGGGCCCACAGTGTTACAGGTTAGCGTAGGTGGGTTGGGTTTGTTGGTAGAACTGGGAGAGGTTAGGCATAGTGGGTATATTAATTTTACATTTTAATTAAACTTACATGATAGTCAGCGGTACCGTATATAAGGTACCCCAATTCACCGTGAGCCGACTTCGGCCTCAATTAGTGTCCGTGCATCGGGGGAGCAAGGTTTTTTCCTTTCACTGCTTGGCATGTTTTCTTCTTAGGGGGAGGTAGAAAGTTGTCCGGCTCATGCAGCTCTTTTTGTTGAGCAGTGCGTAGTATTTCGAGCATCCTGTGCCTGGGACATCTCGCCCCCAGTGCCGTGCTGTGTCCTTAGAGGAGGGCTGTATTTTTTGCACGTTAGCCGTGTGGTGCCAATCTTTGGTGGAGGGCAGTTTAGAACACGCATTAGTGTTTATCTGCTGGCTATGTCGCATCGGAGTGCGGTAGCTTGCATGGAACAGAGGGGGCAGTGCGGATCCCTTAAAGGGACCGCTTTGCTTTTCTGTGCCTGTCTGTGTTTGTCTGTCAGCATGCCGACAGGGAGCAGTGTGGTTTACGGCCATTTCTAGGCCCAGGCGAGCTTGTGTTTCTATTTTTGAGTTGTTGTTTGTTCAATTTAGGAGCCTTTAGGGGTCCTTAAGGGCAAGGGCAATTTTGGGGGGGGGTTATAAAAAAAAAAAATAATAATATAAATATTTATATTTGGGTAATTCTGCTAGCAAGGAATTATAGGAGCTTTAATTACTCTTTGTAAGAAGATCTTAATTTTAGATCTTTTTTCTCTTCTATGGCTTATCAGGCTAGTGTGCAGTGGTTCTCGGGTAGTTATCTTGGCTCGGGGGCGTAGTACAGCTAGGTGAACCATTTAGGGGTATATTGTTATGCACAACCATAATATTTGGCACACCATGGTGGGTCAAGAAGCTAGTAAGAGGGGATTGGTGGGGACCAGGGCGCTGAGGGAGGCCCTAGAGATTATTAGCAGGGCATCTAAGGCCCAGCTGGAAGGGGCGGTGGTGGAGGTTACGGGAGAAGGGGAGGTAGGTGGGGGCAGGCCGCAGTGGAGAGCAGCACCAGATGGGGCTCTCGCGGCAGTAGTGGCTTGCACCCCAGCGGCTGGTACAGAGGAGGTCTGGTAGTCCAGGGGCAGGAAGTTGAGGAGGGAGAATGACAGGAGGGCAGCCAGGGGGGAGGTGCAGCTGGGTGGGGGGTCAGCTAGGGATGTGGTGTATAATGATCAGAGGGAAGTAGGGGATGTTAGGAGTGTCCAAAAGGGGATAGGGTGGGGGGCCACGAAGGTGGAGGTGATGGGGCGCAGAGTGGGGTGGCAGGACAGAGGGGCAAGAGGGTAAATACCTACAGAAGACGGCAGGTGGGAGGAGGAGAGAGAGGTCCTCATCAATTAGTGAGGTTAGGGAGGGCGCGGAACGGTCCCCTTGGCTGGGAGGATTTCGTGCAGAGGGCACAGAACAGCCCCCGCTGTTCCAGAGGATGCATATGGAGAGGGTTTAAGAATGGCCCCTCCTCGGACGGCACAAGGACAGTCTAGAGGGTGCAGCACAGCCCCTAGCGAAGAAGACCACAGGGTGGAGGAGAGCACACCTCACCCGAAAGAAGAGGACCAGGAATGGGTTTCTGTGGCCCCGCTGAGAAGACACCAAAGGAGTGGCGGGCTCACATGAAGAGGATCTACTCAACCTGAGCATGAGCTCGCAGCAACAATGGTATTTCAGGGGAGATGAAGTTGGGATGGAGGACTATGTGGGGCAGTGGGAGGATGAAGATATAGGGTGGTAAGGAGGAGGGGAAGAGTGAGAAGAGGCCTTAGTTGGGATTGTGAAAGACAGGAGAAAGCGGGTTGGGGGCAAGAGGTTGGGGGAATAATTGGCTGGGTGAGACTGCTGACACATTTTGTTCCCGTAGCAGGAGCCCATTAAGGAAAGAAACGAGGAGCATCTGAGTGGAGGCCAGGCCACAGACAGGCGATGGCAGGGCGGAAAGAGGTGAGAGGGAAAGGGACTGGTCAACTGCATGGCAGAGGGGGGATGCGGGAACGGAGGCAAGAAATGAAGGGTATGGTTTGGAAGGGGTAAGGAGAGAGATTGGCATACAGGCTATTGGAGCCTTGCTAGGAGAAAAGGAACATTGCTAGGTGGAGGTACAAACGGACAAGGTGATGGAGCCATTGGCGCTCGAAGTACAGGTTCTAAAAGGAAAAGAGGTTGAAGTGAAGGGCAAGGAGAAAAAGCTACCGTACATGGGTATCACATATGGATGACAGCGACTAAGGATAAGATTCAGGCAGGGGAATTTGTGGATGTTTTTAAGCTGCTTCATAGGGAAGTGAGAGCTAAGGAGAGTTCTAAGGAAGAAGAGAGAGAACTGGCCTCGTGCCCAAGGGTCCCAGTGACAATTGAAAATTGGACGTCAGCATTTATTATCTACGCCAGTGTCTATTGCGAGACATTTCCAGAACGATGCGTAGCTCTGCTAAAATATATGGATGTGATTAGAAAGGCAGTTAGAAGTTTTGGGGGCTTCAGTCTATGGCTGCAGTCGATGGCCCCGATGAGGCCTGCCCCGACATTGCACACAGCAAGTGGTTTGCCTGTGCCTTTCTGGCCCTTTCTTCGTTGCCCCGTCCATGAGGGGGTGGAGGGGAGGAGGTAGAGGGCGGCCATCAGCGGCATGTTGGGCATTTAATAAAGATGGCTGCACAAGGAACTTATATAGATTCAGACATGAATGTAGCAAATGTGCAGGGAAGCACCCACTCTTGCAGTGTTTTCAACAAGGAGCTAGGGGCAGGGGGAAAGAGTCCGGCAGAGGGGTAGTGGGGAAAGGCTGTTAGGCCAATTAAATTGGATGTGTTGGAGAAGTGGCTGGAATTTTATCCGGACAGGGAAGGGGCTCAGATTTTGAGAGAAGGTTTTTGTCAGGGTTTCAGGCTGGGTTATCAGGGGCCAAGGGCGCATCGGTGGGTGGAAAATTTGAAGTCCGACAATGAAAATGTGGAGGTGGTAAGACAGAAATTGGGTAAGGAAATAGCGGCAGGGAGGATAGTAGGGCCATTTGATGATCTGCCGGGTGATTTAGTTGTATCCCCATTTGGTGTTGTGCCTAAGAAAGACCCTGGGGAATTCAGATTGATACACCATTTGTCATGGCCCGAGGGCATGTCTGTCAATGATTTCATTGACCCTGAGGAGTGTGGGGTTGTATACGTAAGTGAGGAACAGGTGGTGTATTTGGTGAGGAAAGCGTGGTGTGGGGCCTTCCTGGCCAAGTGTGACATTAAGGCGGCTTTCAGGTTGTTGCCGGTGCACCCGGAGGATTTTTGGCTGTTGGGATTGCAATTTGAGGACCGCATCTACATTGACAAAGCCTTGCCAATGGGGTGCTCAATTTCCTGCGCCTTGTTTGAGCGTTTCAGTTCCTTCTTACAGTGGGTTTTTTCAAACAGTTCCGGTTGGGAAGGTGTACTGCATTACCTAGATGATTTTCTGTTCATTAGCGGGGCAGACAGAGAGAGGAAGTGCGAGGAGATGCTAAAGTTGTTTCTGGAGTTGATGGGGGAGTTGGGCGTGCCTCTAGCAGAATACAAAACAGAAGGGCCGGCAGTACGGTGTTGACATTTCGAGTCAGTGGCCATGACCTCACGCTTGCTGGACGACAAGGTGAACAAACTGGTAGGATTGCTGGAGAAAGCAGTCGGGGCCAGGAGGATGATGCTAGGGGAAATGCAGAGATTGGTGTGGCATTTGAATTTTGCATGCAAGGTGGTGGCCCCAGGGTGGAATTTTTGTAGAAACATGGCGAGGTCTGTGGCGGTGTCATGCCCGTGCCGCTGGCACACGCATTGGCAACCATCATGGACTACTTGGTACTCATTTATCCTCCCAATACTCTTTGAACAACTCATATTCACGCCTTGGTCTTTAATTTCCATTTGCTCGACTTTGGTTCTTTCTTATTTTATTCAACTAACTACATTTCCCACAATGCACCTTGCTACTGTCCTCAATTCCTGGCTATTCTCATTCATCGTTATTGGGACCACAATCCCCAGAAGCGCTAGCGGCCAGTGCTGCTTCCACCTGCTCAGGACCAGAGAGGGAGGAGGCAGATTGTCTTCAGGTGTGCTGCTCCAGGTGCTGTCAATTAGCCTGCCTCAGAACAGGGCAGGGCTGTATAGAAGCAGCTGCCTGCAGGAGCAGTGTCTTGCATCTTGAGATCTCCCCGCTCCTGTTTGCCTTGACCCTCTACTTTGTTTGCTGTTCCTGTTGCTGCATTTCCCTGTTTTGGATCCAGTGCCCTGCCGGGCTCTCTACTTTGCAGCTGATCATGCTCTGCTGCCTTCCAGTCTCCGCCCTTGCCCTGCCGGGCTCTCTACATTGCAGCTGATCACGCTCTGCTGTTTTCCAGCCCCTGCCTGCCCTTCGGGGTTTCCTACCTTGCAGCCGATCACGCTCCGCTGCTTGCTACCTACCTTTTTCCGCTGGGTTCTCAGCCTGGCAGCCTACTACAGTCCTCTACAGCCCTCTACAGTCAGTGACCCTGCTCCTCTGGGCTCACTCCCTGCGGCCCTGCTCTTCAGGGCTCCCTGCCTTGCAGCCGATCACACTCCGCTGCCTTCTATCTACAGCCCTTGTCCTCTGGGCTTCCTGCCTTGCAGCCGATCATGCTCCGCTGCCTTCTACCTACAGCCCTTGTCTTCTGGGCTTCCTGCCTTGCAGCCTACTACAGTCCTCTGCAGCCCTCTACAGTCTGTGGCCCTGCTCCTCTGGGCTCACTCCCTGCTGCCCTGCTCTTCGGGGCTCCCTGCCTTAAAGCAGATCACGCTCTGCTGTCTTCTACCTATAGCCCTTGTCCTCTGGGCTTCCTGCCTTGCAGCCTACTACAGTCCTCTGCAGCCCTCTACAGTCAGCGGCCATGCTCCTCTGGGCTCACTCACTGCTGCCCTGCTCTTCTGGCTCCTTTCCTTGCAGCCTGCTCCCTCCACTGCCTACAGCCCTTGTCCTCTGGGCTCCCTGCTTTGAGGCTTGCTACACTCCTCTGCCTTACAGCCTGTTTTACACTTAGCTGCCTACAGCCCTGCTCCTCTGGGCTCCCTACCTCACGGCCCTATTCTTTTGGGCTCTCTGTCTGTCGCCTACTACTAATCTCTCTCTGTCCTGTTCTTCTGGACTCCCTGCCTTGCAACCTACTACAGTCCTCCGCAGTCCACTACAGTTTGCCTGCACCTAGTGCCACTCTTGACTGCAGACCTGCTTCCTACCTTGCAGCCCTTCTGTTTTCCTGACTGCTGCTCCCTTGTTCTCTTCCTTGAGTCCTCTGTACTCCACCTTAGGTTATCTACTTCTGTCTAACTGCCTTTCCTTCATTTCCTTCTGTTAGATTGCTCATTGACTTCCTTTTCACTGGATATTTCTGTTCTTGTCTTCTCATGTGTGTTATGAAATCCCTTTTGTACAGAGCTTGCCCGTTGGTTTCCGGCAGGCAACCTCTGCCCCTTCCCTTGTCACGTTTTCAGTGTTACAGACACCCACTGCTGTTGTTCCCAGCCATGAGCATACAGCGCGGACCTCTGTTATAGCAATCTGTGCAGAAGGCTGGAGTTTCCTAAGGTTCGTGGAACACTCTTTCCCATTTCAGCATACACCCCAAGAGGGAATCCAGTTTGTTTGTACCTTTGTATCTTTTGCCCCTTTTGGCTCCTAGCTACAGTTTCCTACTCTTCTTTCTTGTTGAACTTCCTGCTGTGTGTGCTTATCTGCTACCTTACTTCAGCACAGCCACCCAAACCCTACCGGGGTGCCCTTTGCCACTCTTGACAGAGTGCCATTCCTGACAGGCGGGAGCAAAGTGCCCACATCATCAGGTAAGGGTATCAGGTGCAGTTCGGGAAGATTGTAGGATTTGGCTGCGTTTTTTGGAAAGCTTTAACGGAGTGTCCATGTGGCTGCAGGGAGATCCGGTGTCATGGGAGGTGCAGATATTCTCAGATGCAGCGGGTGCGGGTGGTTTTGGTTTGTTTTGGGGAGGAAAGTGGTGCGTGGGGAAGTGGCCATCGCTTTGGTTGAAGAAGGAAGGAGCATAGCATTCCTTGAAATTTTTCCTTTGCTGGTTGCATTGGAGTTGTGGGGGAAGGAGTTGCAAAACAAGAAAGTGAATTTCAACATTGACAACGAATTCGTGGTTCATGTAGTGAACAGGCAGTCGGCAAGGGATCAGAGGGTGGCGAGGCTGATGAGAGAGTTTGTTCTGCGTTGCATGCAATGGAATGTGGTGTTTAAGGCAACACATGTGCCGGGGAAGGATAATGGCATCGCTGATGCATTATCTCGTTTTCAATGGCAGAGATTCTGTGGATTGGCTCCAGAAGCGGAACAGGAGGGACAGCAGATTCTGGAGGAGCTGTGGAAGATAGGAAGCTGGAACCGCTTGCATTGGTGGAGGGTTCGCTTGCTCCGGCATCTAGAGAGGCGTAAAGGAGAGCTTGGGAGGATTTCGTAGGAGGGGGTGCTTGTAGTTGGAAGGGTGGGGGGATGCAGAAGAACGGAAAAGGGATGATGTCACTGACTTCCTCTTGAAGTGCATGGATAGGGACTGGTCTAGGGCAACTATAACAGGGAAATTGGCAGGGATTGCTTTCTATGGGAAGTGGTTTTGGGGTTTTCAGCCGAGCGGGCGAAATGGCAAACAGGATGTTGGAAGGATGGGCAAGGGAAAGTAAGAGGGAAAGGATAAGAGGAGACCGGTATCGGTGGAATTGCTAACAAGGTTGTGTCACGCTGTGGGGGGGGGGTTGCTGGTTGGCCTTGGAAAGAGAGTTGTTTGCGACTTGTTTTACATGGCTATTTTTTGGGGCCTTTAGGGTTTTTGAGCTGGTGGGGACAAAAAATGGGGTAAGTGGACTGCGTTGGGAGGATGTTCATTTTACTGAGTTAGGTTTGGACATCAAGATTAAGAGGTCTAAGACAGATGAAAGAGGAAAGAGCTCTTGGGTTTTGCTGGCTAGGGGGAGCAAGGATTTGTGCCCGGTTCAGTCAGGTTTGGTGTGGAAGGAGCGTTGTGGGGGAGGACAGGTTTGGTTTTTCAGCATGAGGATGGGACGGCAGTATCAGCGATGCAAGTATTGGGGGTGCTACAAAAGGTTTTGGTAGCAGTAGGGGAAAAGGCGGAGGAGTTTGGAACTCATTCATTTAGGATGGGTGCAGCATCTGAAGGTAGTAGATTGGGCTTATAAGAGGATAAGGTGAAAAGTTTGGGGCGGTGGAAGTCCGGGAAATACAAAGGGTATGTCAGGGATTTGGGTAAAGGGGACATTTAAAGTAGGTTTTGAAGGATCTCAGGAGAGTATAATGTGGTACGATGGTTGTGATTTGTAAGTGATATTGTAATTTATTTTTCAGATGCTGTTCGGAGGCCGGGGGAGATGCTGCAGATATGGATTGTGGGCCATTCTATTGTTAAGTGGGCGGGGAAGGAGGCAGAAGAAAAGGGTTTTTGGCAGGCAATTGGGTTGCAGCTATAAAGTGGCATTGGTAAGATGGTCCGTGTAGGGGGCTTCGCTGGGATCAGCTGCTGCCTATGTTGACGGGGTTGAGGGAATGCTATGGGTCTCTGGAGGGGGTGATCATTCATGCAGGGGAAAATGACCTGGTGAGAGATACAGGTGTGGCTCTTCTTCGAAAAATGAAAAGGAATTTGGTATGAGTCAGGGAAATGTGGCCCCAAGCATGTGTAGTTTGGACTAAGTTGTTGCAGTGGAGAGTTTGGAGGGCAGCGAGAAGTAAGGGAGCAATAGAGCGAGCAAGGAAAGGAATGAATAGAGAGATGGTTAAATTTTGTGCCTCGGTGGCGGTAAACGATTTGGAACAAAAAGAAATAGTTTATGAAGGCTTCATGATATTCAGAGAGGAAGGTGTCCACTTGTCAGTTTTCGGGAAAAGTTATTAGCTAGCGGATTTGGCCTTGCAGGTGGAAGAGATAGTAAGGAGTTGGAAGTAGAAGGAAACGTTGGAGGTGGGGCAGAAAGAACACCTTGGTGGAGGGTTTTTCTGTTGCTGGGGGCATGGCCCTTTACATGGGGGGGAGGGAAGCACAATGGGGGAATGGCACGGGAAAGGATGGGGTGGTGCTGTTTGCAAAAACGGGCTACCCCGGGGGAACAGGTATTGAACCTGGAGGGGCATGGCCCTGGGGAGAAAGCGGGATCCCTTGAGAAGTGGTAAGGAGACGTTCGGGAACAAGGGATAGGTAGGGAGGAAGTGGAACTTTTAATTATTTATTTGTTGGGGAAATTGAAAGTGTTGAATTATTAATTGGTTGTTCAAAAACATTTTGTTAGTCTGTAAGGCCATGGGAGCCAGGTAAGCAGTTATTTAAGCTTTGGCCTGTCACATTAAAGCGACCTTTTCCACTATAAGCGAGTCTGGGGTTTTGTGCAGTATGCCAAAAATGTACTGGTGAGTGTTATGAAGGCTGTCTGGTGTCTTACGGATTTGTGAAGTCTTACCGGGTGGTATGCATGAAGCAGTTTTAACCTGGAAAGAGGTCTAGCAACCTGCAGCCTGAGGACTAAATAATTTCTGCTTGATAGCATACACGTATTGTTAACATTCCTTGATTGACATTGCGAATGTTGATGCTCACCCTCAAAATGTTGAAATTTGCTTTCTTAATTAGAACTGCTGGGGTCAGCCATTTTGACCACTAAGGGCTCACTAATGCATTATGCTGCACTTTGTCTAACTGTTCGTACAATGCAGGTCTGGCTCTAGCTGGGACAGGGTGCTGTGCCGAACAGGAATGCCCTTGGGCTTTGTCCTTATGCAATGTGTGTAACTCTTGATGCATTTGACGTTTTCTTTAAAAGTATGTTTTGTAGCTTTGGGCTACGCTGTCTTGGAATTTTTCTTCCTTTTTGATTGCCAGTTATTGCATCTCTTCTGCCAGATGTAGCTTGAATTTGAGGTTGGCTTGGCCCTGCCAGCCCAAGAGAGCTGGACCCTTCTCTGTGAAATACACTCTTGTATTTACTTGCCTCGCATTGAAATTTACCTCACGCCTCAACTATCCCAAAGTCTGAATTGTAACCTTCCATACAGCGTTGGCTTTAGATTTCTTTTCTTGACTATCACCTTTTCTTGGTTGACATACATCTGCACGTGTCGGTGGGAGCGGAGGGGGATGAAATCAGCCATGAGTTTGAAACCGACAGTATTTATTTCCGCCTTTTGCACCCCACACTATTTTCACCTCTCAATGTGGCTTGATCCTTTTCTGGTTCGTGCCGTTGAACATCAATAAGGTCAGGCATTCCTCTTCTGGGGCATTTCTTCGTATTTCGGCTAAAATACTTCAATACTTCTATTCCTTTGGTGGCAACCTCGGCAATGTGGCCTGGTATGCATTCCTGGATTCTGGCAGCAAATGATGTCTCGTTGGCTAGGTGAGAGTGGCTGTGGCACATGTGGTGCTTCATTATCTCCGGCGGTCACTGTTCAACTTTTCTGAATTCTCTGTCTCTGTATCGGCTCTCAGTTCTGTTCTTTAATTGAAGTGTGTTCACTTGAATTGCGTGTTGCATCCAAATGTGTTCCTTCCTGCGATGCGCGGTTTCTTCAGCGGCTCTCGCTATTTGTATGGCCTTGTCTAAGGATATCTCCTTCTCTTGTGTGTATTTGTCTGTTTTCTTGTTAAGAGCAAGCCTCTCACTGTGTCTTTGGCTGGACCACCGAATTCGGTCAATACTATTAGTTCATGAAGTCACATGACATAGTCTTCCACAGGTTCTGACATCTTGCATGAAAGTGAATGCAAAGAAGGGCACATGTTCCTTTTTGGTCAAATCTTGATGCCAATCTGTGCCTGGCTTTCAGCATACACACGGAAAAAGAGAGGGTTTCAGGCCTGCAAACATCCTTTGGCCTTCCAAGCCGAGTGTATTTAATAGTATAGCTGTTTTCTTGTGCTACTATAGGTTGTCCCTTCTTTTGGCTTCAATATCTGGTTCAATCCACTGGGTTCATTGAATTACAGGTTTGCCAAGTGTTAGTAAAAAGGTAGGCAGGTGGTGGAGGGGCTTGTTGCTTATTTTTACATTTTTTTATTTGTGCAAATGCTTTAGACAAAACCTTATAGAAGACAGAACTAAATGTCAACTACATAAATTGAAGAGGATACAACACAATAAAACCATCCGTCATCCAATACACTGCAGTGGTACTCATCATAAAACACATTCCGTTTCGTAATATCTAAGACATATACTTGCCATTAAACAATTGTACATTAAAACCCTCAATAAGGCCAAAACCTTTCATAAAGTGCAAAAGTGCAATAATTAGAGTTACCGAGGAAGTGTTAAAAAACCCTCCCAACAGCCCTCACTCATAAGAAAACTGATTGAGTGTACGAATCTCCCAAAATACCCAAATCCCATTGGATTGCATGTCAGTATCAAGCACATTAAAGTCTCTTTTTCCGTTGAAGGAACTTCTACAATTCACTGTGCCTTCAGGCACCTTCATCCCCAGGAGAGGATTCAGGTCAAAACGCATATATACAGGTCTAGCACCAGGGAAAGCGCAAAAGGTATAGAGGCAAAACTCACAATTGTTTGTGCACCTGCGACAAGCTACTTGTTTGTATTTAGAGAGAAGACCGATGGTCTCACACCAATCCTGGGTCAATATATAGATTTGTTTTCAATAGACGTAGGTCAGACAAAGGACCATCAGAAAAAGGATGGGGGAGGGGACAGAGAGGGGTGATAAACTTTACATAAAAGCAGCCTTTTCCATAAAACACTAATATTCTGAGAAACCAGGCCTAGTTCAAATCGAAGTGGCATGGTGGGCACACATTTCGGTAGGGACAATGCTGGTTTCTAAACCAAGCCTTCAATCAGGGTAAAAGCAAACTGACATAATGACTGATACGTTTCAATACCGTACAATAAAGCTGGCACCACTTTTGCAATATAAAATGCCCACAAATAGACATTAGTACATTTACCAAATTATTTAAGAAAGTGCCTCATTGGAATCCATATGCTCTCGCTTTAATCTTAATCATGTCCACAATGGTTTGATTATTGGGACGGGACAGATTGGCTCCATCCAAGATTTTTACTTTTATTTTTACCCGTAAAGGACAGAATCTTGTTTTGTTTTAATTAATTTCCAAATAAGTCTGACTTGCATATAGAGGAAACACATCTATAAGACTATGTAAACCAATTTTAGAGTGGTCAAATTTAATGATGTCACCTGCATAGGAAACCATTGGCACTTTAAGGTTAAATACCTGGGGAGAGATCAATGAGGCCTTTTGTAAATGAGCTCACATGTCAACCAGATACACATGTGTAATAATCAAAGATCCTTAGGACACATCAGGTAAGTTCCATTAGTCAGCTGTATTCCAGTTGCATTAAGTTCCTTTAAGATAGCCAGTATAAACCACTGGCTCCAATCACCCAGGCAGTAGCTCTCCAACTGATATACTGTGGAACCTTCACTACAGGCATTAATTACTACACTCACAACCAAACATTCTCTCAGGCACAGCAACATTCTCTCATGCATTCCCAATCACGGGCATTCACACCAGGCACGATAAAACAAAATGAAAGAGAAGGGGTACAAGGATGCAACCTCGCCACAAACCGCTCTCTGTATTAAAATCCAGGTTCTGGGTCATTCTGCTCACTCTGCGCAAATCGTTTTTTGTGAGTTTATTAATTCAACGCTATGGGCGTTAGCCGCCCCAGGTACCGATAAGGAATACCCAAAACCTTAATGTGGTAAGCATGAGTAGATTTGGGTAACTAGCTTGTGGCGCTAGTCCTTCGCAGGCAATGTTTGGCTTTTTGCCAGTCATTTTTTAAAAGACACAGCAAAGTTGAATGTCCAAACAGTGCCTTTATTAGCAATTGCGCTCTTTTGTTGACACATGTTTCGACATATTCCAAGTCTTTTTCAAAACTGGGCACTATAACTAAATACATCACAGAAATCAAAAATGCATTGTGAATAAACAGGTCAAAACTCGATTTCATCATTCATAACACAAATATTTTACAAACAATATCAAAAAGATATTGGCAAAAGGTTGCCAATGCATACATGTGTAAAATGTATAAGCAAACCCTAATAACCGTGAAAAAATTAAGTTGTGGGATTGCATGCGGTTGATGAAGGGGAGGATTGTGGGGAAAAGAAAACAGAGAGAAACAGAATCCATGAGTAATTGTGGTTACAAACAGTAATAGGAACACTGTTGTTGTTGGGTTATTGGTACACCAGTAATCAAAGAAATGTGTACGCAATTGGCATGCTCCTAAGGGCAGTAGTGCAAAATGTCAGTCCTTTTCATAGTGCACTAATATTAGACATTCATCCACTAGTTATAAGTACAGCATATGTATCAGATCATTGCACCGAAGGTGCACTCACTTCTGGGCAATGCCGCCGGGCCGCCGCAGGCGAGGCCAGGTAACTGCTGTCCCATGGCAGCAGGGTCAGGAGAGGAGCAGCAGCCCTCCCCGGGGTCAGCTCTCCTCTCCTCCCCACAGATAAGGGAGACAGCAGGGTATGGAACTTCAAAGTGCAGGAAGGGTGAGGTAATACAAATACCTCCCCCTTCCACAGAAATATATGGGTGCATTCCACCCAGGAGAACCAGGACACCCAGGCAGGGAAAGTACAACGGGATTACCCACCACGGGGGGCCAATTAGTCCTCTGCAGGCTGGCCTGGGGGCTGGGGCACAGCCCCCACACTTACTGCAAAAGCTGAGGGGCTTCCCTGGGTCCTATATAAAGAGCTGCTTGCGGCTCCAAAAAGCACAAACTGTTTGTGGACCCTGCACGGGGACCCAAACACTTGGGGAAAGTTCGGTTTGTACTCAGCGTTTTCCTGCTCTTTTTCCTTTCCACAAAAACCCTCTCACCATAGAAAAAGGGGAGAAGAACAACGGAAATCAACTCAGGACACTGTACTGTGGCCACAACAAGTCATGGGATAAGAAAGACGACACGGGCCTGAGGGGGTAACCTCAGGATCCGGTGCCCAAAAGTACTATATTATTACGATATGCGATTATTGTTTATTTTCCATAACCATATCTGTATCAATAAAAACCTACAGCCTTTTATTGCCAACACTTGACCAAATTGTTGTGGTGTAATATTTCATGGGGAAGGCAAGGGCCGTAAGACATGACGCACACACCCCACAACAACAAATGTAAGTCTGCTGCATATGGGTCCAACAGTTATATAGTTCTATCACTCAGGATGCATATGTGGGGTCGAATCTCTGAGTCCTTTAAAATAGAATGATGACCCCTGATATGTGCTTGACCAAGGATAAGAATGCCACATTTTAAATCAAACATCTGTGCATTAATGATTAATAAAAGAGTGGTCTGTGCATTGGTAATTGAGAAGAGAATGGTCCAGTCACACGCTGATTCGTGAAAGTGAATACACTGCTCTATGGGCGACGGCATTCTCTTTTTTTAGAAACCCTATACTATAATCAAATAATAGTCTTCTGTTAATGCTTAAAGAAGCGAAACTAAAAAATGTGCGGGCAGGCACTTAAGCATGTGTGCCTCCTACTACATGCACTAAGTGCCCCTTAATTACAAAACAAAGTGACAATAAGCGTGCTTGAGTTCTGCAGCCAACCTCCATATGCTGTGGGAATCTGTACTCATTTTACCAGTAACGGTAAATTTACATTAGTTCACCAAATGTCTCCTTTTAAACTGTAGCCATGAATAAATGTTGCCAGCAAGCAACAGTACACAGTCTTAAAATATTGTCTTTTTATATCTGATAGTCACGATTCCATGTTGTTACCAAGCAACAGTAAGCAATCTATGGGTATGCTAAATAGTTTACAGACATCAGCGTTTCTAAAGGGTTTACCGTGGTATTAGTTGAATGCAAATGCTGAGAGACATAACACCCTTACCCGAACAAAGTAGTGTGGTCCCCGTGTTATGGGCGGATCACAGAGCCAAATGGTGCGCCGCAATCTGGCTGCGCCGCCGCCATTCGGTTTGTCCATATTATAGGAAAGACAGCAGTGACGTCATGCACTACATGTAAACGTTACAAAAAGGCCATATTTGTAGGGGTAAAGCTGGCTACCCGTGGTTTGACCTACCTTGGTCTGCTTGCATTGTAAGGTGCATATGAAGGGCTAAAGATGTATTATTATAACGAGATGCTTCAAGTTAAAACAATAATATGCATTGATATAATTGCAAAGTGTGATTAAGCTAGGTGATTGTGGCCGCCAGTGCTAAATATATAAAATAACACAATGTATCAGAGCTGCAATTACAATTATCAAAGCTGCAATTTCATATATACGATTAGCTCAATGGCAATACACATCAACTTGCATCCTGACTTGGGCACAAATTAGTGCTTTTATGCATGAACCAAAACACAAAACAGTGTGAGAGGTGCATTGACAGCAAGGTGTGTGATATCTCAAAAGTGTAAGCTTGTATCAGACAATGTGTACAAAAACATAGGAATATTTTCAAAAAATGTGTATACGTATACTGTTGTATTAATGATGACCAGTTAAAAAGGTTGCAATCTGGTAATAGTTACCATCCACTTAAGAAAGGATATGTTTACAACCCAAAGTATGTTATATCAGAGTTGGTCCATCCTTAGATTTATAAGCATTTGTCAGTGTTAATACTCCTCTCGGTAAATCCGAGAGTAATCTGTCGAATGAATAGAGGTAACAGCGATAAAGAAACACACATGTACAAGGCATAAATTGGTTTTCAAATATTGATTAGCAGAGTTTGCTTATTAAAATATTATTGATTAGCAAACCAACCTATTTGATTAGCAATGTTATACTATTATTTTAAATGTCAGACATTGTTTGTTTCCAAAACATAAAATGAGTGTCAATATCACATTTTTGTATACCACTGAAGTAAGACATTACTGAGGTGAGTTATGCTTGGCAAATTCTTTAAGAATTCTGATACATCTACAATTCGAATAAATTAGTTTACCACCAGACCTAAGAGAAATACACCCGACCCATGGCAACAGATGACACAAAAAAATTAAATTAGCTTCCTGTAAAATGGTGCATGTCACCACAAACCCACTATGTTTGGCACACTACTGCTATCCAGAGGCTAGCCATTCACAGTGAAACCTTTATTTGACATTTTCTGCAACCAAAGTAAATGTTAAATAGAGGTTTTAAACATCCTCAGCAAATGGTACTGGCCCTTCATAAAATCTACTTGAGTGGGCAAGTAGCTTTTGCAAGCCCTGGTTGAATTTATGTAAAATGTAAAAAGGTTAGCTGCATTAATGGATACCAACAAATAGATGTGATGAAAAGGCTTTCAAAACAGACCCTCAGCATAACAGGGGCAACTATATGATGCAATCATTATCATAGAGCAAAGTGAGCTCTAAAGGCTAAATATAGTGTATGGTATTGCAGCAGATATGTAGATATACAATCTGGATGAAAATATTGATCACTGCATTGAGGAAACATCTAGTTTGCTTTGTGTATTCATTATGTAAGAGGAAATAAAGTAAGAGACTAAGCAGCGTTTCATACCAATTACGTCTAGGTAATCATTTGAAAAAGAAAGAAAAATAATCTTGCCTAGCACTCCCACAAAGGCGTTTGGCACTTAAGATTGGAATAGAGTGTTACTGCTGCATTCTCTCTCCATTAGCCCCCTTTGAACTTGCAGTGAACAGATAAAGAGGGAGGAGAGAGACCGGGGCAAGAGAGGAAATGCAGGCTGAGCTGTGCTTCTGTTGAACAGGGTAACTTAAATAGCTAGCTTTGCTACACAAGTGTCAATTTAATTAGCAAACCTACATAATTGCATAGCAAATTGCTAAGTGACACTGCTTATTTTATGCCTTGATATATATGATATTCAAACAACAGGGATGGGTCAGATTGTCATGAAAAGAAACCCATTTCATGATCTGTGTTAAGTCAAGATAGGGTTGTGTGCATTTGGCATATAATTCTGTACTCAGTCTGTCGACGTTTTCTCTGCTTGTCTCCTCCCTGTTTTCACATAGAGACTTTCTTGAGTTCAACAAATCTCAAATCTTTTTTGTTAGCTAATTGATGAGTAGTCTGCCAATGAATGGCAAGATGAAACGTAGGGTCTTGGCTCCCAATTGTGGACACATTTTCTTGGATACAGGTTCTTAGCTCCCATATTGTACTTCCAATTTATAATTGGTGAGAGATGGATACAATGGTGTAAATCATATATTTGGATCGGCAGTTAATATTTTCAGTGTTCCTGATGCTTTTACCTTAAGGGTCGATGAATTGGTGAGTGTCAGTGTGTACCTATCTGCACATGGTACACGTGCCACACTTGGAGAGCCCCTGCCTAGGCGGTTGAAACCAAGTGACCTTTTATCCAGTATGGGCACTTGGCAGAAAGGATGGACGAAGTCTGCTTCTTCAAGTATGTGCCCGTATAAATATAATCTTGGGGGTCTTGTAAAGATGACTACAAAGGTCCTTGTCTAACAACAATAAATGCCAGTGTTTCCAAAGATTCATATGAACCAAATGACTTGACTGTCTTTGGAAAATTGTCTCAAGAAACAAGTAGGGTTGATTGTTCTGTTGATGGTTGCTTGGCGATCAACTTGTTTTCTCTATCTGTCCTCGAGGCTATTCCTTGGACTTTTTCTATGCACAGGTTTGAGGAGCTCCTCTTCCTCTTCTGGTATCTGCTTTTGAAGAATCAACACTCCTTATTGAAAATGTCTTGGTCTGAACAATTACGACATGCACTGATAAATTCTCCCGTAGGAATGTTTTCAATAACAGATTCACGGTGGCAACTAATGGCAAAATGTGTGGAGTTGACTTGTATATACTTCCTGAAGGGGCGTGTTTTGAGTTTGGAGCCATCTAGGTAAATTGTTAAGTCCAAAAAGTCGATAAGGCTCTTGTGGCTGTTACAGGTGAAATTGATGCCATAATCATTGGTATTAAGATTTGCAACAAAGTTCAGAAGGTCTTCACTCGTGTCCTTCCATATTATAAAAATGTCATCTATACATCTACACCATGTGGTAACATAGGAAATATAACTGGGATCTTGATATGCATGTTGGTCCTCAAACATGCCCATGAATACATTTTCCAGGGTGGTGCACATTTAGCACCCATGGCTACTCCTTGGGTTTGACAATAATATGTATCATTAAAGGTAAACAGGTTATGACCTAGTGTTATCTGCTGTAACATCTCTTTGAACATCTCTACATGCCTGTAACATGAGGCAGAGCTGTCCTTAAATGTGTAGTCAATGGTTTTAATAGCCAAATCATGTTTGATTGATGTATAAAGAGACCTCTGACGTCCAAGTTGATGAGCACATTTTCTGGGACCCATTGTATTAGTTTCAATAGGTTCAGTACTTGGCTAGTTTCCTTGAGATAGGAAGATAGTTGGAGCATAAATGGGCTAAAAACTGTGCCAAGATATTCTGAAATGTTTTCGGTCACCCAGCCAATTCTACTGAGTATGGGTCTTGCTTCTGTGATCAGAAGTACTTTTTGTGAATTTTGGGCAAGAAGTACATTGTTGGGAGCGCAGGTTCTTTCACAGCCAGAAACAGGCTTTCAGAATTGGTCAATAACCTTTGCCTTTACCACTTGAGAATGTGTTCTTAGAGATCTAAAATATTATTCTTGTCTGGGTTCTGCCTTGAGGACCTGATAACATCCAAGTGCATTTGTGCCATCTGCAGATAATCAGCTCGATTCATAGTCACTGTATGGCAAAAGGGCTGTGTTTTGCACTGCTGCCGGGGCCTGGAGTCACTCACTGGTTCCTGTTGTTGGCCACGCCCCCTTGGATGCAAACTGACTGCTGCAGCCCCGCAGCGGTGAAGCCCGCACAGGGCACGAGCGAGGTGTTTTGCACTGCTCCCAGGGCCTGGAGACACTGGCTGGTTCCCGTTGTTGGCCATGCCCCCTTGGATACAAACTGACTGCCGTAGCCCTGCAGTGGTGGTGTGAGGCCAATTTGAGATAACATGGACAATCCTGAACTCCTCTGAATCCTGAGGAGAGAGGTGAGAGTCACGTGATGGGGAAATTACCTGGGACTGATGTGGAGATTGCTGCTGAAAATATCCTCATCCAGTCCATGGAGCTCATGGAGTCGTTGCTTATCTCCCCCTTCCGTCACTGCTTTTTTACCCTGCCCTACATGAAGCACATACCCATACTGTGCACAAATCCCAGCGCAAGTTTCTGGCCATGATGAGGCAGCATCAACAGGGTGGGCCACTTAAGGGGGCCAAAATAGACCCCTGCCTGTGGGAGGGTACTGGGGCGATTTGCAACTAAACTCATTGAATCTGAAAGAGAGGCTGACTTGCTGGTTGAAGAAGTCCGTCATTTTTTGGGGGTAGCCAAGATGTTTTGGGAGGAGCACTAGTAGCCCTGAATGGCTGCCACCCGGGGGTGCCGCTTGACATCCCGGGTGCACTGTCCAACATCCGCGCTGGAGTGGGTTCTATAGATGAAAATAAGGAAGACCTTTTCCCCCATGGGATTGCCTAGATTACTAGAAGGAATCCCCTAAATATGGATATTGTTGATGACAAAGGCAAAGGAACGGGAATGCCTCCCTCTTCAAAATTAGCTAGCATTTCCTGCCACCCTGATTCCCTCAATTTTCCTGGTGTGCCTACCCTGTATTCACCCATTGATTCCATATGACACAGTCAAGCAGAGTCGCTAGCATCAACAATGGGGAATTTTCCACTAGAAGCCCTTGTTAGCTGCACCCTGTTACTTGGTTGCACTCTAGGGACCTCCAGCCTGGCCACAATAACCACCCTATGTTTAACTCAAGCTCCAACCCCCATGGACCTAGCGGATATAGCGATCTGTGCCGCTGCTGTTGCTAAGCCTGCATTTAGCTCCTCTGGCACTTTCGGTTCATCTAGTAGTGCATGGAGTGAGTACCTCTGTTCTACAAGCCCTGGCGTAGCTCCTTTCTCTGATTAACTCCACTAAGAGTCCCCAACAGGCCATGTGGCGGACCATGGTTCTAACTTGAACATTAACCTGCCAGCTGAGAATGCATGCTCCACCATAAGGTGTAAGTGTAAACAAGTGCTCGTTGAGTTGACAGCTATTAGGAAATTGCTCCTGGTCCTAGTAGGGAATCAGGGAAGGGGAGGTGAAAGAGCACAGGGGGAGCCCCCCATTTCCCACCATATGGACAACAGACTTAGCAACTTACCCCCGAAGTGCCCCATGGTGAAGGATTGCGCAAAACCAGTAATACCTAAAGACCATGCTGCGTCTTAGAGTAGGGAAACTAGGAGACCACCCCCCATCAATACCCCTTGCAAATACGGAATTAAGCCCCAAGAGTGCAGTACAGTGTCTTATCTTAAGCCAACGACTTCCCCAGCAGTGGATCAGGCCTCAGGTTCTGAACAAGGTTCAAGCATGAACGACCCAGGAGCCTATAGCCCTTGTCACAGGGGGAGCATATCTGGGCACTATGATAAGGGTGGGTCTGGATCACCACAGTTTATCATGCACAGGGTACCAAAACTGGTAGAGAGAAAGTCATAACCAAGGGATGCACTATTGAACAAGTACTTGAACTGGTTGCAGACAGTGAGAGGATGTGTGTTTGTTTCTAGAGAATATATGGTGGGATGGTCCGGAGGATGAAATAAGGGCATGAATCACCATGATACAGTAAATTGTTTTTTTTTGGACTGGAGAGTGGCCAAAGGGGTATTGAGAAGAACTGGGTGGGATGGTTGGCTGGCCAAGGGTGGGATCTCAGCTAGCCAGGACCCCCAACAAGGACCCGATGGCCGATCTGGATTCATCCCATCCAACACTCCCCTAACTGGTGAGCACCTTATTCCCTTGGGACGATGATAACTGGGGACTACTGCGGTTGGACCTACTGAGCTGGTGTAATTCTGAACAGGGCTGTTTTTCTTCACTGTTGTTTCCCTCCATCTTACTTCTTCTATTTAAATCATGAAGTGGTGAAATATGACCTTGTTCATTGAGTGTATGTGCTAGGATGTACTTTGATGGCCT
This sequence comes from Ambystoma mexicanum, assembly GCF_040938575.1. Classification (NCBI taxonomy): domain Eukaryota; kingdom Metazoa; phylum Chordata; class Amphibia; order Caudata; family Ambystomatidae; genus Ambystoma; species Ambystoma mexicanum. Next base: position 1,078,024,673 of record NC_090936.1, on the reverse strand, counting down.
GGTGGCCGAATAAAGTTATACTGACTATATTGCTGCCTTTTATTGGCTTCCTCGATTACGATGGTAGTGTCAGATCTGAAGTTATTGATTGCTTTATATTCCACATTGGAGAGGTTACAGCCATAGTTAGTTCTTCTTTTGTATTTGTCAATGGCTTTTTGGATATCTTAAGTGAAGGCCTGGTGGAACGGATCAATCAGATTGGGCCTCATTACGAGGCCGGCGGTAAAGGGTTAATGGCACTGGTAAGGATGCCAGTGCCGTTAACCCCTTACAGCTGCATTCCGAGGTCCCTTAGAGGGTCCCACTAAGGCCGGCTGGTTTTACTAGCCGCCCTTAGTGTGAGCCGCTAAGGGACCAGGGAGCTAATAACGGGCCCCCTATTTGCAGGCCCGTTATTAGCTCCTTCCCCATTCCCATTGAGCCCTACGGGGAATCGAATGGGAATGGGGAATGGTTTTCAGAATGGGTTGGAATGACCCAGTAAGTCTCCATTCTGAGAACCCAGACACAACTTTGGAGGCAGCCATGGTGCTAATAGCACCGTGGTTCCCTCCAAAGTCGTAATGACCCCCATTGTCTGTTGCAATCAGTGGTATAAATGTAGACCTTGGCTTAAGTTCTTGCATTTCCAGGGTTCTAGATCTGATGTTAAGATCTAGTAGCGTTTGTCCAATGTCAACATCTGCCTGTTCATCTAATTTTGCTAATAAGTGGGTGTCCTCGATGTCGCAAATGTTAAGTTTACTAGGAGTTGCAACTTCTTGTTCCTGATGCACTTGGGTCGGTCTGGTAGCAAAGGACTTTTTGAGTTTCAGTTTTCAGGTGGACTTAAAGAGATCTACTTGTAGTTTGCTGAAGTCCATATGATACAATGTTGCAAATGGAATGCCATGGTTCAAGACTGAGATTTCATCAGATGTCTGCCTTCTATCCGAAAGGTTGATGACAAGATTATTTATCTCAATGTTCTCGTTAGTTCTCAGGTGCTCGCTCTCATCATTCATTTGGTGAGGTATTCTTGGGAGTTTGGGTCTATTCTGCCTACACCCCTCTTTCCTCTCCTCCTCTCCCCTGCATTGTGTTATTTGTGATTGGAGGTAACGGGAGCCCAACGTGTTTTTTTGTCACTTCTCTTTTGCCTTTACTGTATCTCTTGATTTTATATAAAAAACACTTCTTTGCCGGGGGTCCATATTCTCTCTATTGTTCCTACTTGCATTAGATGTATTAGGTTCTGACTCAATGTTGGAACTGCCTGGTGATGATGTTGGTGTGCTTTCCCTCGATTGCGTTTTTGATTTTCTTCATATTGTGGGATATATTTACCCACTGAGCAGTACTTCCCCGCATCACCAAGCTGCACCTCAGCAGTTAACCACAGAATGGCTGTGCCGGCTCCTTTGAGCACCAGGGCCTTGCATGAGAACTGTGTTTTGTAGCTACAAATTAATGGCTGCACTGTCTTGCCAAGCACCTATTGGGCAAGATGGGACAAGGAGCAAACTGATAAAGGCAGCCAGTGTGTTTCTTACATGCACCCAAGAAGAAAATGGAAAAGCAGCACTGCTTTGCTGCTAGCTCAACATTTTGCCTTGAAAAAGGAAATATTTGGCGTTTAAAATGTTGGCGCCCTGATGCTCTTTCTCATCTGTTCAACCTTCCACAGTTCTGATCCTGGGAGATCCTGCTATGACCATCACATTCAGATTGTGCCAGCAAAAGAAAGCATTATCCTTGAATGACAGGCTGTGTCAGGTCTGATCTGGGAGTCACCAGAAACTTCAGTTTCAGCTGTACGGAAAAGTGCTTGATTTTGTGCTACAAAGTGTCAAAGATAAACCCTGCAAAGGAAACCATAGCTCTGTGCATTTGTCAATTTCAAGGGACCTTTGGCCTCATACAGACTGTTGTGTAAAAGAAACTGACTGGGGCTCCAAACAGTGTTTGGAATCAAGATGGGAGAGAAAGCCGAATTTGACAGGGACATCCAGCAGAATTCACCATGTGTCAAAATGTGCTTTTGCAAATTAGGAAAATGCTTGTTTTTAAAAGGTCATGTTCAATAAAGCCCTTTCCTGGCCTAGAAATGTCAGGGGGTGGTGGGTATTGTTTGAAAACCTACATGGGATGTTTGCTTCAACAGACATGATTCTGATTAAAATAAATAAAATTAAAAAGTAAAGGCAGTGGCTGCAGTGTGGAACTAGCCAAACAGATTTTCTGCTGGGGGGTTGCTAACAACAGGAGTGGTTTTTCCCCCCAAAGGAGCCACAAAGGGATTCTGGGACACCTCCATGTTAATTATGCCCTTGGAATCTCTGAATAGAAAAAGAGAAATAAATATCACACGCTTGTCAGAAATAGATTCTGGGATGCCTACGTGTGAAAACTCAAGTAACACCTCCCCTCAACTTCTACTGGGGCGCTTCAAAGCCAACTCCAGAGCAGCCTTGAAAGCTATGCCTTTATTTGGTAGACAATGTTGATCATCTGCCTCAAAAGACTATTTTATTAATAAACATTTAAGACTTTTATCCCTGCAACAGGACTTCGCTGGAATGTCAAAAGTTAAAAGCTTAAATGTAATTTTTGTGGCTTTTAAACAAGACGTGGTAGCCTTTACTGGCATATTGTGGACAGAAATGGCAAAGAATTGGATATTATGAGGAAAGCGTATATGATTCCACTTTGAAAATAAATACTTATATGCCTTATGGTACTATATGCACATGTATAAAGTTATAGAATTTTAGGCAAAATAATTTCATTGAAAATGATGAAAAACTACTAGACAGATGAAAAAAAGTCCTATAAATGTGAGAACTAGCCTGCCATGCTCTGTGTGAAATATGTAACCTGCCTATGTAATTTGCCAAAAGGCCACGACTGTACAAATGTGTGATTTATGTTAAGATTGATTTTTGGTAAAATGGACTGTGGGATGGCTTTTCACCTCTGAATATGATAAACAGAGTCTCCTCCTTGAGGAGGCGATTAGCTTAGGCTGACCTATCTGGTTCTTGGGGGTAGGTCTAGCTTAGTTCTGCCCAACAATATACCCGGTGATGTCACCCGCTTTATAAAAGGGGAGCGAGCTCACAGGCACAGGACGCTCTCTCTTGAATTTCCAGCTACTGCGTATCCAGACATTCCAAATCCATCTTTGCAAGATTCCAGACTCTACTGCTAGGCCAAAGCATAGATGACCCTATCCCAGCAAGGCCATTGATCCAGAAACCCCACTAAAATCCCTATAGCAAGGGGGAAAAGCTGTGGTACCCTTTTGGCATTATCCCGTGACCAGACCAACTATTTGCCCACTACCTGCATGCCCGCTTTACCCTTGTCATCCAGTGACCTGACTTGCCCGGCTGTTTGCTGTGAGGGGCGCCCGCCATGTTGTGACCAGCGTTTTTGAGTGCAGAACCCGGTTGACTGTCCCAAATCCCAACTCAAGTGCAGATTGTATTTTCCTATCCCATAGCAACACATAGGCTATCCCATCTTGACCCCTTTTCTTTGTCCTACGCTCTAAGTAATTCTATCCATACCCTGGTGACTTGTTTAAAACTGTTAGAATTCTCTGTGCACCTTGTCCTTGATCTCCAAGCGCCACTTTTCTCTTCATTTCGGTCTTGCATAGATCATAAGTCCTTAGCCATATTTTGATTAAATAAATTAATTTTCCATTAAGAAAAGGGGTACACTGTGTGAAGGGTTACAACTGCAGCGTAACTTTTATATTCACAGGTGGCGTTCCCCTTTTCTAGCCATTAAGTCTAGTGTAAGTTTAATTTGTCTTTTCTTTAAAACCAATTTTCTCTCCTTAATTGCTTTATTTTACCAAAACCGAACCTCATTTCACCTTGCCAATTTCATCCATTTCACCAAGAAGAGAGCCCTTATCCAAGCCCGCATCTCTGAGGCATCTAACAACTCGGCCGAACTCTTTAAAATCTGCAAGGAGCTGGCCAACCCCGCTGCAGTCTCTACCTCTCCTGTCCCCTCCCAGGCCCTCTGCACTGCACTGGCCTCGCACTTCATCTCAAAAACTCAGGACATCCTGTCCTCGCTCTCCTCCTCTCTCCTCCCTCTCTTCCCGGCTCTTCCTCTTGCTCTCTTCCAGCCGCCCCTCCACCCTCCTTCTCTGCTTTTCCACCTTTTTCTGCTGATGAGGTTTCCAGACAAGTCCGATCTATGAAAGCCTCGTCTAAACAGGTTCACCCCTGTTCCTCCAAAACCATCAAGGACCACATCGACTCCCTGGCTCCTTCCCTGGCTGACTTTTGCAACCACTCATTCGCCTCTGGAGTCTTCCCATCCCCCCTCAAGCACTCCCTTGTGCACCCCCTCCTCAAGAAACCCTCTGCCAACCCCTCCTGCCCGGCCAATTATCGCCCAATCTCCATTACTCCCTTCCTGGGTAAGCTCCTGGAGAAACTGGCCATCTCCCAGCTTAACCTCCATGCTGAATCTGTTGGTAATCTTCATGACCATCAATCTGGCTTCAGAGCGGCCAGAAGCACGGAAACTGCTCTCCTGAACATCCGTGAGGACCTGCTCCTGAACCTCGATTCCAACACTCCCTGTGTTCTCATTCTGCTCGATCTCTCCTCTGCCTTTGACACTGTCAAACATGCCATCCTGCTCAACTGTCTCCGTGATAACCTGGGTATCACTGGTCAGGCTCTGGCCTGGCTGACTTCTTTCCTCTCCGGTCGACCCTCCCAGGTCCAAATGGGCTCCTTCCTCTCTGACATCTTTTTCTCCACCTGTGGTGTCCCCCAGGGATCCAACCTCTCTCCCTGGCTTTTCAACCAGTATCTGGCACTCCTTGCCCACCGCATCGCCGCTCTCTGCCCCTACTTCCAGTGCTATGCAGACGATACCCAGCTCATTTTCAGGCTACCCTCGGCCTCATCCTCTCCTTCCCTCATCTCCGACTGTCTGTCTGCTATCCAGGAATGGTGTGCCGCCAATGACCTCTGCCTCAATGCCAGTAAGACTGAGATTCTACTCATCGGCACACCCACTCCCTCCTTCCCTGCAGCTCTCTGGCCGGCCTCCCTTGGCCCCCTTCCTGCCCCTACCTGCAAGGCTAAAAACCTCGGGGTCATCTTCGACTCCACACTCTCCTTCTCTCCTCATATATCTGACGTCTCTAAGAAGTCACACTACCAGCTGCACCTCCTCAGAGGTATTCTTCCCTTCCTCTCCTTCCCCCAGAAGCTCACTGTCTCCCGAGCCCTGGTTCTCTCTAGGCTGGACTACTGTAACAGCCTCTATCTTAATCTGCCTGCCTCCACTCTCCGCCCTCTGCAACTTATCCAGAACAGAACTGCGAGAATTGTCCTTGGCCTCAAGCCCAGGGACCGTATCTCTCCAGGACTGAAATCTCTTCACTGGCTCCCAGTTGCTGCGAGGATTAAGTTCAAAACCCTCTGCATTGTCCACAAGGCCTTCTGGGGCCTGGGACCTAAATACCTTCAACTCTCTCTTCCTAAATATCTTCCTTCACGAGCCCTTCGCTCATCCGTCTCCAACTCCCTCATGGTCAGCCGCTTCTCGAAGCAACGAGCTGGGGGTAGATCTCTCTCCGCAGCAGGGGCCTCCCTCTGGAACAGCCTTCCTGCCTCCCTGAAACTTGAGGAGAACCATCTCCGGTTCTGGAAGCACCTCAAAACCTTCCTCTTCGCTTCTGCCTTCTCTCTCCCTCTCCCCTGCTAATCCTGCTTAACTCCCCACTGAATTCAGCACTAAACCTGCATCTGGGCCACTCTCAGCAACCTCGGTCCAGGGCCCAGCCACTCTCCACTTGCACTGCCTCCCTGGCTCCCCCTGCACTGTGGGACTGTCACTGTATCCCTACAGCCCCCTTCCCAGCACTTGCTCTGCACTTACCTCGCACTTGCCACCAGCTGGCCCTTTTTATTTATTATTTATTATTTATTATTTTTTTTTACGCTACTTACCTTGTACTGCACTTCCCCCCCACCTCCTCCCCCTGCACTTCCTCCTTTTCCCCTTACCTCTGCACTTGCGCGATCTGAATGACACCTGGCCTAGTAGGATCGTTTGTCTGTCTTCCCCTTGTTTCCCTCCCTCCCTGCCTCGTCGCGCCTTGAAACACTTGTGTATAGGCGCGTTACAAATACCATATCATATCATATCCACTTATCCAGCTATAGTCACTTTTCACTTCTATATTGTCCCTGAGATGTGCATCTATCACCCAGCCTACAAAACACATTCCGATTCTATGTATTTCACCCATTTATTTTAAAAACCGTTTTGACATTTAAAACTGCAAATATGTAAATTGCAACTTTTCAACGTGTGAATTTGGCTGCACTGTGTTTTCATTTCAAGTTGTTTTTTTTAACTGTATGCCTTTTGTGATACCTTACCTTATAGTTAATTTATTTTGCTTTTTTTTAGTTGCTAGTTATATAACATCCCTGACACTGTGATAAAACATATATACATCATTATTTAAATACACATATAATCAATCATTTGTCAAAATCCGAGTGTCATTTATGCCATTGCAAAGGGTTTTAAAATGTTATTTTGTGAGGGAAGGTCGGATTTTGATTCTGTTTGCTGCCTCATATCCCTGATTCCCTGCTGCTGCTGTTCTTTCTATCCACTCAGAATTCGATTAATTGGGGTTTGAGGGAACATTGCAGGGGCTATCTATCCTAATTGAAAAAGTGCTCCTATTCATTTGTGCTTTGGATATGTTCTTGTAGAAGGTTACCCAAGTGTAGTTCAGTAGTTTTCATTGTAATTATCACCCCATTGGTGATTAATGCCCAATATAAAAATTGTGTGATTTCCTTTGAAATTAAATTAAATAAATATTGTATTCCCACCAACCCGCCTGGTTCATGGTCCATTGTGACCCAGGGTATATGTAAAAGGGGGTGTGAGACAGGTTCTGTATCAGCACAATTTGAATTTGTAGAAAATAAAGAGAACATATTCTAATTGAGCACTACCTCCTAGGCTAAGGACAAGGGTCCGGGTCCGGTGTGTGGCACCCGGTTAGAATCTTTCAAAGTATTTGCCTTGAAAAGTGTAAACACAGTCTTCCCGACAGACCTTATTGTCTCTAAAAACAAATCTCGATTTCTTGAGTTTCACTTGTGTTCCTTAAGCATCTTGTGCATAGTGTGATAGTTCTACTGTTTTGTGGTTTCCAGGGCTTTCATTTCTGAGATTTCTTTCTTGACTATTTCAATTTGCTCTCGTACCCTAGAGTGTTCCCTTGTTGCATATTCCACCAGTAGCTCCATCATGACCTTTGAGCTGCTATTGAGAGTGTCCTCCCATTTTTCCGCCAAATCGCTATCTTCAGTGTTGCTGAAATCCAGAAAAATCTAAAGGCCTAGTCCTCTGGTGATCATCTCAGGTTGCCAGACATTTGGTCGAAAAAAATTGGTCGACCAGACAAATGGTCGAACCAATTTGGTCGAAAACCAAATGGTCGAAAAAAATTTTTTTTTTATTTTAACCCTTTTTTTTTTTTTTTGGGGGGTCCCCCCAACCCCCTTTTTTTTCTCTAAAAACCCCTTTTTTAACTAAACGAAAACCCGAAAAATAAATATATAAATAAAAAAAAAAATTTGACCATTTGGTTTTCGACCAAATTGCGTCGACCAAATTGCAGTCGACCAGTTTTTTTTCGACGAGTTGACTGGACACCATCATCTCATTCAGCTGGTAGTTTTGCATAGTCTCTTTTTCCCAGTATTTTCGTTGATTTCCTTTTTTTTAGTTTTTTTGACAGTCTTTCCAGTTTGATACGTTTCTGTCTATGGTCTTCGTAGTGTTTACATGCAGCGCATGATGTCAAGCGCATGCACGTGACGTCATAGCAGACTTTCCTAGAACATGAACAAACCTAATGGTTGCCACAATCTAACCAGATTGTGGCGCGCCGTTAGGCTCTGTGATCCCTCTGTAACACAGGGACCACACTCCTTTGTTCAGGTAAGGGTATAATGTCTCTCAGCGTTTGCATTCAACTAATACCACGGTAAAACCTGTAGAGGCCCTTTGGAAACGCTGATGTATGTAAACTAGCAGGCTTACCCACAGATTGCTTGCTGTTGCTTGGTAACAACATGGACTAATGTAAATGTACCGTTACTGGTCAAATGAGTACAGATGCCCGCAGCAAATGGAGGGTGGCCACACATCTCAAGCATGTTTATTGTCACTTTGTTTTGTAATTAAGGGACACTTAATGCATGTACTACTACTTATGTATACATACGTGCCTGCCCTCACATTTTTTAGGTGTGCTTCTTTAATCATTACCAGGAGACTATTATTTGATTATAGTACAGGGTTTCTAATGAAACAGGGAATAGTGTTGCCAAAAGAGCAGTGTATTCACTTTCACGAGCGAGTGTGTGAACTACACATCACATCGCTGCTTGGCACTTACTTATGCTGAGCGCATGTGGACCATTCTCTTCTCAATTACCAATGCACAGACGTGTTATTACATGACTCTAGGATTCGACCCCACATATGCATAAATGCTTTCAGCTCACACTCATCCTCAGTGATAGAACTATATAAGGTGATAGGTCTATATAAAGTGTGTGCACCTTCGGTGCAAAGATCTGATACATATGATGTACTTATAACTAGTGGATGAATGTCTAATATTAGTGCAATATGAAAAGGACTGCAAATTTGCACATAGGAGCATGCCAATTACATAGACATTTATTTTATTACCTGTATACCAATAACCCAACAACAACAGGGTCCCAATTACTATCTGTCACCACAATTACTCATGGATTCTGTTTCTCTATTTTTCTTTTCCCAACAATCCTCCCCTTCACCAGCCCCGTGCAATCCCACAACTTAATTATTTCATGCTTACCAGGATTTGCTTATACATTTTACACCTGAGTCCTCTCTCTCTATTCATTTGCTTCAATAAATCCTCCTGCAGATTCAGTCTGTTCAGTCTGACTCTCATTGTTGAGTTTTTGTGGAGGCCGATCAAAATACTCAACAGCGACGGGGGGGGGGATGTTCCATTGCTGCATCTTCCACCAGAGGCGCTCCCTGTTTACTGTGTCAATGGCAAGGGCAGGTCGATACTAGCAATATGTATCCCAACCTGGCCCCTCCTCGCTGCAAGGTGTTGAAACATGTCCATAAACGCACCAGGTAGAACTGTCCCCATTCCCCGTTTCCCCGTCTAAAGCCCACTTGGACAGGTTTTACCAGGTCATTATTTTCCGTCCACCGCGTAAGAGCTCTAAGCACCAGAGAGTCAAATTGTTTCTGATCAGAGTCCAATGAAGATATTGGACGGTAGTTACGGTGGTCTAACTTTTCCCCTTTATTATATATGGTAACTACATGCACAGAATCCCATGTGTTCAGAAATGTTTGTCCCCATAAGATGTATTTAAATAGCTTATATCAAATGTTCGCCCATTGCTCCGGTTCCATTTTGAACATTCTATTGGACAGGCTCATAATCAAACATCTTCCCGATAGAATTGCATAACCCACGGCACCTTAGTAAACGCCATATTATTCCACAAGGCCGTCAGCTAACAATTAATTTACAATGCAACACCCAAGTATCTTCTAAGATTGGGTTTGTTTATTTTGTTTGTTTGTTTGTTTGTTTATTTTGTTTATTTATTTGGTAAGGTGCACCTAACCCTTAGGTAACTGGTTGATCTGAGCTTCCAGTTCTGAATGTTCCTGATTACTAAGCAACTTCCAGTAGTATGCCCCTGCATTATTAATCACACTTGCCAACATTTTGCACCATGCTGTTGGTAGTGTGCACTTCTTTCTTGTTTTACCTTATTTTTATGTTGATGTTTAATCTGCCTAACACTCCTTTTTCCTCAGCTCAGGACCGCTAGACTTGCTTATGCGTCTAATTATAATTTGCTTTTCTCACTTCACATGCTGACAATGCGCCAGGGGGATTTACTCGTCGAGGGAAGGACAGAAGACCCAATGCCATTAGTCACAAAAGTGGGGGCCAAACACGGGAAAAAATAATCCTCCCTACGTTCCTCAGGAGCAATACTCAACCGAGTAATGATGCATTTGTTAAAATCTTTCATGGCGCAGGGATACCAAGACACCCAATTCTTTTGGTTCGACACCTTCACACTTGTGAGTTTCCTAGGTTCTTGGATATCGCTGGAACAATTCTAGCACATGATATCGTATGCTCACTGAGATCAGTAGTAATGACTTGAAAGTGGATACAGTGTCCGAACAAATCTTTGGCGGCAAACATTAAGTCAATCCTAGAATCACTGGCCTCGCTCACCCAAGTGTACTCCCCACCTTCATCCCACAGGTTTCCATTTAGACAAAGAAGGGTCCAATGGTTCATAATACCCACCCATGGTTCCCCCTCCGATCTACTGGAGTTGGTATTTTCCCACATGAAATTACAGTTAAAGTCTCCCAAAATAATCACGTTCGATGATCCAAATATTTCTTTCCACAAGAATAATACCTGCTCTAGCTTATCAAGAAAAGGTTCCAACTGTATCCTTGATTCATTCCAGTATAGATTCAACACTAGAAGGTCTGTTCCAATATTCTGATTACTAATGTGTACCGCCAAAAGGCCTTCAATTGTTTCCATAAAAATCTGAGCTTTAATAGTCCACAATGATTTTATCGTTGTTAGCAAGCCCCCTGACGGCCTACCAATGAGAGGTTTTTCAGCATTTTGGATTAAAGAACTCAAATTGTCAAACAACAAAGTTGAGGTAGCAAATGTTTCTTGGAGACAAATAATGCCTGCAGCAGCCAGTCTTATGCCTAGCTGTACACTAGGCAAAAGGTGCTTGTTCCTAGGGATGTACCAGGAAATTATCTTCCTTACTTGCCTAAGGCTAGAAGTCTGGGAGAGTGAAGACCTCCACTGAGAGACGTCCTTATAACCCAACCTCGGAGTCGGGCCCAGTCTGTTTATACATTATTAGGATCACATACAGTCACCTGATGAACTCTCAAATCCCTTGTAATCCTCATCTGGAAAGCCTAGTCTTTGTTACCTGTCAGGGAGTAGCTAGTTGTTTCATAACCGCCTGAACCACTCATGCGAAAGGGCTAAATATCGAAACCCTGTGCCCTGAACTCATCGGCTGCAACCAATATTGCATTACGCACAATTTCAGAGGGAATTACTAGTTCCACAATGTCAAGACGGTTCGGTTCTAAGAAACTGACAAGCTCAATGTCCTTAGAGGCTATTTGTTTTAACTTCCTCCTAGGAGAGTTAGCACAGTATGAATGTTCAGAATGATACTATCTTCAGACCAAAACATTGCTTCAACTACGAGACGTGATGAATCCCCTATTCCCTGATAGCTGGTTAATGCAGGTATTGAAGGGTGAGTGTTGCCCAAATTATCTGGTGTGGTAGATATGGATCCGGCCACTGACATCTCTAAAAAAGGAGGCCTAAATGACACAAAGCCAGAATTAAAGTTTAAGCCCAAAATGCCCACATCGTCTGTTGTGCTATGTGTAGTTTTTACGGGGGATGTTTGCATAACAAATTCCACTGTGACCGCTCCATTTATTACTTGCGAGTCACCAGCGTAAACTAGCCATACCACCTTCGTCTTTCCCTTTTTCTTCTTTCCAAACATATTTTGTACATCTATGTCTGACTTCTGCAGTGCCATGTCTGTTCTTTTGACCAGTGTATTTCTATTAAACATAGTATAGGTCGATGGTTGCTGTTCTGCAAAATTTCTAGCGTGTAGAGTTCACAAGAACTTTCACAAAGATCCTTTATTTTATTTATTAGACCACTTTTATTTGTCTTGATTCCCCTTGACTGGGCACAACAGCTCCCCAAAAGCTGGTACACCACCAGTGTCACTACTGCTCCCTCGCAGACTCTCTGCCCGCTCAATGTTTCCCGGTCCGTGATTTTTCTGTCTGTACCCTGCTGGATTAGGCACACAGGGATTGATGCAGATCACATAGGGCGAATCACTGGGATCTCCATACTCTACTTGATCCATTGCCCCAAGTCTAGCAAATTCTCTCGTAGTGGAGTCTGACAATGGGGAATCAGAGACAAAGACCGTCAGAGACAAAGACTGACAGAGACTATTTCAGATTGGAAAACACTTAAATGTTGAGGTTCTTTTAGAATTCCCACTTTTCGTAACAGAGTTACACACTCGTCCAGCTTCAATTGCACACCGACAAATTGTAGGCTGCATACTTTCACCTCTGCACATAAAAGTTCAAACACTTTCAAGGAATTGAGTACAAAATTTAGCGCAGTCAATGACGCTGTAATCAAATTCCGATTAGCCACACCCAGAAGGTGCTTACGTCTCTGCAAATACTCCATCGCAGATAGAAAAGAGGCCAAGGATTCTGCCCCAACAAATTATTTATAGGGTGGAATAACTCCGGAGAAGTGGATAAATGTAGCGATACATTTTGAAGATCATTCGACATAGACTTTGTCAGTACCATGGTTGCCTGAGACTGACTAGTACCCGGGATAAAACCTTTTGTCCTCTCAGAGGGGAGCATTCCCAAAGTAATGGACTGTTTGATCCCAGAAGATCACCCATATTCACACTTCACATCCTAAAAAAGTCAGTGATCTTTTGTTTTATAATGGTGGATGTAATAGTCTACTAATGCACTGTGTGAGAGGGAGTAGCCACCATCGAGGCCAAATGTCCGCCATCCGCCAGGGATAAGAAGGCAGGCGGTGTGTGAGAGGGGCAATCAGGATCCACTGTTGGCCAGTCTGCATCAGCCAAATCACCTTTGTTTGATTATTAAATTATAAATCCTTTGGTCAAATAACCTACTTGACAAACAGAGCCAAAACAGGAACTTGTCATGGTAGATGGTTGTCCGTCAGTCACCTGCTTCACTTAAAGACTCCACCAGAATCACCAGTGGACTCCAGCATACTTGACACTCTGATTGCAACATTCCACATTGCATCCACTGCTCTGGGAGCTTTTCTTGAAGCTTCCTGGTGTTCAAAGTCAGGGCTCCCTCTCACAACACCGACAGAGTAGAAAACATTCCAGCAGTACCTTCGACACTCCAGCAGACTCGACACTCTGCTTGCAACACTCCATGCCACTTCATTGCTTTTTTTCTTAACTAGGTGTGGGGGATTTGTGCATCTCATTCATTCTCACCAGTTGTGGTCATAAGAATGTAAAGAATGGAGAGGGGTATCTGTCATTCTGCCCTCTGTATGGTTGGGGTAGAGGCACAGAGAACCCCAACCAAGGCTCTCAATTGGTAATGTTGGATGAACAGCCAGGCTTAAGCTCTCAGGGGTTGTTGCAGGCTGGTCCTTAAGTACAGTGAATCCCCAAGCCCTCAGAAAGGAATGCCCACACACTATATGTGATAACAAATTATTTTACAACCATCAAGATTTTGATAACATAAGGTTCAGATAAATATATACACATAAATAATACACTTTGTACACAGGCAATACTATTCTAATAATGGCAATGATATATATTCTCTATGTGGTAACACAAAATACTTGGATATATTAATAAAGCATCAACTGCTCACAGTTATTAAGATGTAATAGCATGAATTAAGGAAGAAAGCCAGGTTAGTTTCAGAACATTGTCAGAATACTCTCTTTAGACTTAAATAGTGATCCTGTGTTTCCCACCAGGGCAAACTGTAAAGGAAAAGTCAAGGTGTACTTTTTCTTGTCTATTACAGCCCAGTCCAAAAAAGTTCAATAATGTTCTGCTTCTGTTTTTATAGGTTCCACTACCTCAAAGTACCTGAGATACCACATGAGAACAGGATCCAAGACATATCTGGGACCCCTGGATGATTCCTGAGGCTGGAAGATGCTCTTCCTCATCACCTTACCTTCGGTACCTTGGCAGGCAAAGTGGTGGCGTTTCTTGGCTTTTTCTCGACTGGTCCCCTTTAAGAGGGACCACTTTCCAAGAAGGAGTCAGTGGGATGTCGAGGCCAAAATACCGGGTTCTAGAAGATAAGACCTGTGGGGACCTTTGATGCCTTTTGTGATGACAGGTGCAGTGGTATAAGAAGGTATTGAGTTTCAGGATTTAATGATTTACTGACCTTCTGTTCTTTGGTGCTGCAGCCAAAACATGGACATCTGGATGGTTTCTGGCAACCTGGACTTAACCACCAGAATGGGCTACGGACCCTCACTAAGCCTGGACCCTTGGAACCTCTTCTTTGGTTTATGGTGGCAGGAGACCCTCTGGCAGTCCTTCCTCTGCACACAATGACCCAGGATCTACTCCAGTGGGAAACAAGGGGTCAGATGTTATGTCAGGGATGTCCCTTGAAGAATTCTTCACTCAAATGGAACTTTCAGAGCTCAGAGTGTCAAGCAGAATTATGCCAGGGTACCCCCTCTTCTGGGAGATACGTAGCAATCTGGCTTTTAGCAGTCACAAACATTCCTCCAGACCCTGGACAATACAGGTGGACTTCTTCAGGTGAAGATGTCCAATCACTCTGCTTCTAAACTCATGAAGACCCCTTCACCAGATGGCAGGCACACAGGACTGGCTCCCAGGGTATTTTGTAAAAAAAAGTAGTAGGTGCATGATGGTCCCTTGTAGCTTGGGAAGAGGTTGCCTATCCAGGTCCTCTCTTGGATCAGTCCTTCGAAGAACACGGCAGCTTTCAGATTACTTGAAGAAATGCAGCAGCAGACTTGTTCCTCCAGCTGGGCTCCAAGGACCAGCTTCTTCTTGCTTCAGCTTTGATGTCAGCCTCTGGGCAAATTGGTGATTGAGGGGTCGATAGTAATACACATTTGTTCCCCATTCACTCAGGCTGAGCCAGGCTCAGTTAGCCAGTCGTACATGAAAGCATTCAATCAGGCAGGTAGCCAATCAGGCTAACAGGCATTCAAGCCATTCACCAAAACCAGACACCCACAACACAAAATGTGAGAAGACTTCATACTCCATTCATACAGGTACCACCCTAATGGTGTACCCACAACACAGAGTTTCTGTGAAGGCTCCAGCCATTCTGACAGGAGGCAGCCCCAGAGCCATATATGGTTCTTTCACCCAACAGCCAGTCAGTGAGAAGGGAGAGAGTCAGGGCGCCCAAGGAATTTGGGAAACCAGATGTAAAGGCAATAGAAACCAAGAGGCTGCAGTGGCCATCTTGCTTTTTTCCAGGGATCCATTGATTCCTATGGCAGGGCCTGGGTGTCCCAAAAACAGAGGACACTCAGAGCCAGTGTCAAGTCAGTATGTAGCTGCCACCAGCCCATACCATGCTCTCTGGGCAAGAAACAGGTGCCCAAAAACATACACACGAGGTCCAAGGGTGTACCCCCACCCATGTGTGCCATAAGGGTATGCCATGGTGTTGTTCACAAAAAGGCAAAAAGAATAGCTTCACTGACAGAGCTACAGGCTGATACTCAGTGTCAGAAAACATACAGAAAACACACACACACACACAGAAGTGGTAGGACAAGGACTAAGAGAACCTGTCCCTCCAAAAGGCATTTCCAGCATCATAGAAACTCTCTTAAAAGAAAGTGCAAATCAGGTCTGCACATTGTGCCTATTTATTCTCTGCATTCATACAATAAAGATTTTAATATGTACAAGCTTCCTTTCTCAATCTCCATTAGAATGATGTGCTCCAGATTAATGGAGCTGAGAGGAACTTTGTTTCATGCATCACTTCCACATGCCCTAGTGCCTCGCCTGGGCACTGCCTGATCACGCTCTACTTGTTGGGAGGGCAGGGTCTCCAACGAGATCACAATACCACAGAAAGTATGCCAAGCAATTTTGGCTGCCAACGGAAGAAGCAAAGAGCCTGTAAGGATGAAGCTTTTTTCCCTTTCCATGATGGTCATTCACGGAGGCAGTCAGCAGCTGAAGCGCCTTCCTAGTGGTAAGTGGGTAGTTGTAGGCATTTAAAAGGATGCAATTAGAGGCAGGCAGTGGGGTGAGGCGAAGAAGTGGCGGGTACTGATGGGGTGGAGCTTCGTAGGGTGGCCCCCGTGGCACGCAGGCACTTTATCAGCAAATAATGTCAGCATTCAGATTGAGCCTTATGTATTTAGGGTGAATTAGGCAAGATTGTCGTGGATGTTGTCCCAGCTGTCCCCAGTGCCTCCAGGGTCAACGAAATATGGATGAAGGCAGCATGGCCTAAAGATCACAACTAAACTATAAAATAAGAGCATAGATGTTCAGAAGGTATGATGCAGAGTAGATAAACTAAACGTATATGTAGGAAGGGTGACACATAATGAGCATGCATGATTTCCAATCAAAAGAAGACTTCAAAGGAGCTTCTATGATGGTAAATCAAAGCACCAATCGAATAATGGCCAAAAGCAAACAGTCAAAAAGACTAATTGCAAAGCCATTGTCGTGTCCATACCGCCATACACACACACACACACACACACACACACACACCCCACCCCCCCCACCCCTAATATGATCTCATCCCTGACAATATTGTTCCCATATATATGCGGTGAGATGTGGTGAAACAAAAAAAAATAGGTATGTACAGTAAAAAAATATGCAGTGATCACCTAGATCTGTCAAGGGTATGCTACCATGCTGGCCCATTGACCTCTGATGTGTGATGGATGGGCTTGGACTTGACACCCATTGGTGATGGATGGTCTTAAATTGACACTCATGACAGTACCCCAACTGCTTCCATCTGGTTCCGTTGGATAACGTTGATGGTATCTATGTGTAACACTGGGTGTTCTGGCTCTGGCTCGGAGCCTGGTTGCATATTCATTTCCCCCCGGCCACAGATCCACCCCACTGGAACAACCCTCAACCCCCAGACCAGCCAGACGGGAGGAGGGGCATTAAACAGCCTGCATTTTGAAGATGTTAGATGAAACAGGAGATCAGCCACACGGTTGGGTTTCTAATGGAAAGGTAAGGCACACTACAGTGGCAATTGCATTAAACAACACAACGAGCCAACATAAAATATCATTCTTAATTCATGCCCACCCTTCAGACTTTCCCTCCCACTGGTTGTCCCATTCATTAATGAGGTTAAATGATAATCACCTCCAGGAAACCCCCTGACATTCTGGACCTTGATCAGGCCTCCCCTACCCTTGCTTCCTCGGGCTCCCATCCTTCTCAGCCTTATTCCCCTTTTATTTAAACCTATTCCATTTAAGAACCAGTGGGAGCTGCAGCCTCCCCTCATTAAGGTCAATGTCCTTTGTACATCGTTCACTTTCTATTGTCAATAGTCTTTGTCAACCTGGTGCTGCAGTGACATCTACACTCAAATGGCTACAAACCCCTTGTTCACCGTAGGTGGTCTCCATGGGTTCACTTCCTGTCACCCATGGACAGGGCCTTGTTTGGTTGGGTGCCCCATTTTTCTACATGGCAATTGTTTTATATTTCCTGGGCTACTTCAGCCTATGTTTCGTCTGTGGCGTTGACAAAAGAGTTTCCTCTGAGTCAGCATTCCTAATTTCCGCTGTGGCGGTGCAGGCCATTCAGATGGACCCACCCCCATGGTTGTACCAAAGGGAGCGTGTCTTCTGCTCTGCTCCGTCAAGGTCCCACCTACCTGGGCACGGGGCTACAAGGGTTACGGCACCCTTCTCTGTTGCTCAATGGCTGCACTCCCTGTCTTGTCCAGGGGATGATGAAGACGTCACAGGCCCCTTGTCAGTACAGGCAGCCCTGCACACGCTGGCTGGCTGGCGAAGTACATGCCTCTTCACCGTCCACACCAATTGGTCTCGAGGCAAGCGGTCTTCCCCACACAGGCCACCATTGTCAATCGGACGCCATGTGCAAACGGCCAAGGGTTTTTGTCTCTTCTATCCTGCCTGGGTGGGTCGTACGGGCCTCAGGCCATGCCCCGCCTTGGGCTACCCCAATAATGCTGCTCTAGATTGAGGTTCAATCTACACCGGCACGACCATCCCATTCAGCGCAGGGCTTACTTCTTTCATTGAGCCTGCCCTGACTGCCCCCCGGGTAGGCTGACGCTCCCCCCCGCGGACATGCAGGAGCCCGGGCTGCTGCTGACACATAGCACAGGGGTTGGAGGCTGCCGGGACCGGGCCGCTGACCTGGGGGGCGGTTTGCAGCCATGGCCCCTGCGGGAGTACTTCAGCTGGCTCTCCTTCCTCTTCCTTTACCCAGAACTGCTAGAAAACTCAAACATGGTCCAGCAAGGAAATGAAAATAGTTCCAAAAAATGCTTGCAGTCCCGGTTTCCATCCCATGGAGTAATCTTCCCCTAATGCTGGAAGAAGAATAAGACCTTCACAAATTCAGCAACAAACGGAATAAGAAAATCCTTGAAGACTGGCTATCCTAAAATCACACCCTACTCCACTGTAAAACAGAGCTTCGGTTTGATAAATAGAGTAAGAAAAGAGAGAGAGAGAGCAATGAAAATAAAGCCATTTAAAAAGTAAACATCAGGCAGAGAGAGAGAGAGAAAATAAATATGAGATCCTCGGAGAAAAACATAAGTAAAAGACCCAAAGGAAGAAACTGTGTGAAGGGTAACAGAGGAAAAGAAATTCTCAAACCATTTGAAAGGGAAATAGTGAATCACACATAAAAAGGGTAAAGAGAGGACATACCCCATTCTATTTTGCACAGAAGGTACCCTGGCTATCCCATATTAGGAACTGGCTTGGCAGTATACGCATGATGTCAACAAGGAAGCGATTTAAACAGTGAAGCAATCGCCTAAAATTGTCTTGGGCAACAACAGCTGTACTGGTCTTTGTGGTAAGAAATGCTTAACTTGAAGATCAACTACAGGTGTGAACAAACATGAAACAAGTGAGGGCAGTACAGGGGGTTGGGAGAAATTCGGTTTCATGATTGTATGGATTGTACAGTTTTATTATTGGTGATTGTGTGATTTCATCATTCCCTGAAACAGGCTTTGTTAATTAAATGACATGTGTTAATGGAATGTGTAATGACATGTAGTATTCTACTGTATTTGTGTATTGTTTGCAATGTCTATGCAGAAGGTCGGTGCTGTGCAAATATACATCTGATTTTGACATATGCTCCTATTAGGTTTTTGAGGTGGGGGTTCACGGCAGGGTAGTCCTGCTTTAGTCTTTGGGACAGTGGTGATGTTGGGTGCTTACTGCTAGTGATGGGTATTCTTAAAACTAGGGTGTGGACACAATAAATGTCAATAATGAAAGTCCCAGTTGGATTTACAAGTAATTTAAAAGGGGACCAGACATAAGAGCAAAACAATGGATAAAACAGAGATCACTGATCAAAAATGGCAAAGAGGTATGGGTTAGTAATCCAGGTAATAATACAACTTTAAGAGCTGCATAACACCACACCCCCCTAACCCCCCTGCACCCCAACCAAATAATTTCCATCAGTGCTTGGATGAAGATGTGAGACATTGGAGTTGTGCAGCTACTACAGCTTCCACTGTAAGGGCCTTTGTGGTTCTCCATTCAAACGAAGAGCTTGGCATAGAATGAGATTGCGCAACATTTGCTTGGCATAAAATGAGATTGCACAACATTAGTAGGGATGCATTTCTTTTGATCCCCACTTTTCGACCCCTCTACCAACAATTGACACACACTTTGGGCACCATGTCAAGCTCCACGACATGAGGGAGTAGCAAGAGAAATGTCAGATAATGCAACACCAAATGCTCGTCATGTGACTAGCTCCCATCATTGTGCTTAGTCCTCATTTCTCCTGAATTGGTCATAAGCCACGCAGGGGATCAATGCTTTTTCTTGTGTTTCACGACACATTATCCCTCCGAACAATCTTTCCGTTGTGTCTTTTTGGTGGACACCGTAACCTCCCATACTCTACTCCCCACATCTTCACCCGGACCCATAATTGTGCCCCATTCCTCCCCCTGCTCGACGTGCCAGCCCCCTGTTTGTGACCCATCTCTGCCATACCCATTGGCTTTGATTACTTTCCCGCCCCTCCGCCATTACAAGCAATGCCAGACACTCCCTGTCACTCACCCATTTGCTACAGCCTCAGCCAAATATTTGCTGATGGGGAGTGGGGAGCAGATCTTGTGTGGTGCTCTGAGTGGTGCCACCCAATGTGCCCAGAATGCAGGGCACATGTGGGGCAGGCCACAAAGAGGATATATTTGGTGCTGCTGTGATGAGGTAAGGGGTTGGATTTCTAGAACGCAAGACCACAGTGGAAGGGAGACCTGCCCATCACACAAATGATTACTGCAGAACCTTGAAGAACCTACTGAGTCTGAGGCTGGTGTGGGGACATAACAGGATCTAAGTCTCCCATTGGCTCCCTGTGGCAGATAGTCTGCTCTATGAATACAGTATGCCCCACAACTTATAAAGGGCTCAGCAACTGCCCCATATTCTTACAGGCCAAAGCAACACCTGTACCTCAACCAAGGAGTACCGAGCATTCGACGTCGGCTCAAAGAGACTATGTTCTGTGCTTCTGTGTCAAGGTGCGTTTTTGGAAGGAAGAGGAAAGTGACATGTCAACTTTGTTTTGATTTAGTGCCATGTCAATGACGCTGTTGTTGAACTAAAGGACCCTGCACTCATTTGAAGGATGGTCAGTGCTCAGGAAATAGCAGCCAAGAGACATTGAAGTGGGGATCTGGGGCACCAGGCACTACTCCAATGACATCTCTAAAGTATCACATATGCAATTATCAAGGCTCTCTTTTATGTGTTCCCTTTGGATTTTATAGTGACGTCATTTAGTCACTAACTGAAAAAAGGACCCATGTACATGTATCAGGCAAAGTCACACGTTTTCATTGACCTGTGGATCACAGGGAGCCCTCAAAACCATACTGGAATGCAAAGCACCAATAGGCAATTGCAATGCTCGTGTAGCCAAACTGGCCCGTCCAGTCATTAACACTGATTAGCGGCTCCACCTTCTGCAAAAAGGTCTGCAAGCACCAACAAAACACAGTATACAGATATTAACCATTGCAATACAAAAGTACTCGTGGCTAAATTGGGAGAGGTGGCTAAATCCGTTCCCAGTGAGTTTCTGTCACCTTCAAATCGCTTTCCCGAGCCTAGCTTGTGATTCCTGAAAAGAATAAAGCACAGCAAAGAGGCGCAATCCCAAAGCCAACAGGCAAGTCTGCCCAGCCTCGCCCCAGCCAACTGAGAAGATGGGTGAAATCACTAGAAGCTACATTCGGAAATGAGGCGCTGATTTCGGTTAATAAACACTCCATCAATTGCCATCTTTCGATTGCAGTCAATTAATGCCACATCCTTCGGCACTGGGAAATCTGGTTTGCCCCCAACTTGGTCACGCCGGATGTAGACATCCTTGACGATCTAAGATCCATCTTTACAGAAATAACATTTGGCAACAGGTGATATTGTAACCCCTTCTTATTTGAAAGCGTCCAACTGGCATTAAACCTACAAACCTTGGCCCATCAACTCCTTGCAATAGGATAGTTTATCTCATGGAGAACAAACGCGCATCAAAACTCATAATCGCCTTTGGCCTCATCCAGGTGGTGAGTGGTTTTGCACATTGGAACTCGTGTTCGTGCCCAATTGACATAGGAACCTTGCTAGAGCCCCTCCAATAATGGTGAGGCAAAGCACATCTCACTTCGAAGTTTCTCCCTCTATCTCTGTCTGATATGGAATATGAGCCTTCTGCCTCCAATAAGCCTAATTCTTCACGCATACATTCAGACGGATCAAAACAGTAAGTAGGTTTGTGGGCCACAAGACCTGCTGCACCATATGAATGCCATGTACAAAAAACATCAAATTCAATGGGTCAGTAGAAGACTTCACTTCAGCCAGCCTTGACTCACTTACGCCCTACAATCGAAATAATCAATACCACAGGGAAGATCCACCCAAAAACAGTGTAGAGCTAACCAACTCGAAAGATACAGGCCAGAATCTGGAAAACAAATGATGCTAATCCAAGGCTAATTTGGACATGTCTCAGTGCAGACTGCATAATAAAAGGCAAAAAAGCATACCGTTCAGGACTCATTTATAAGTAAATTAACACTATGGGTGCAAACCAGGAATGAGGTGAGCTTAAGCTATTGATGGCAGTTCCTACAATTTGCATGGGCGGAAAGCTGCCAATCTGGTGAGCCTAGGTATTGCCCTAACCTATTCCATAATAAACATTTTACAAATTGGTCCACCAGAATAATTGTGCTTGACAAATAATGTGTTGGTAAATAATTTAATCTGAATATTTACACAAAGTTCACATCAGAAAATGTCGTGAACACAAATGTGTTATGTATGCCTAACCCTAGCGGACAGGTGTTTCGACCATCTAGGTCTTTCTCAAGGCTAATACTTGGCATAAGCAAAGCACACCAACAAAAGGGGGAAGAGGGTTCACGTGAATAAAACCATAGAATAGATCAATGGAATGAACTGCTCACTATAAAGGAGCTAAATGTGGGGGTAGATCGGGTCAAGGAGCATAAAAAGTTGTTCAATCAATCTTTAATAAACACATATTCAATTACCATACACATGATAAAAACAGCATAAAAACATATAGTCAATGCTGAACATATCCGATTAAAGTGCATATTAGTTTAGTGGCCATCCTAAGATGTAAGAATGAGTACACTGTGCATAAAGTAGTTCAAAAGTACATAGCATCAGAGGACAGATTAGATAATTAGTTCTAAAATATAGACATGTAATTTCTCCACATATAAATGTTCAAAAGGCACTTATGAACAAGCAATACAAAAGTGTCTTGATATTATTCCATGTGTCCATTCTTCTTCAAATGGTTCTTCCTTAGTTCACAAGGATGATCAATATATTCCATCTTGTTAATGTTCAAAAACTTCAAAGGGAGAAGGAACTCCTCTTGAATATATCCGAGGGTAACAATCAAAGTAGAGAAAAATTCTCTTGATAGTGCAACCTTAGGATCTTATCGGGGTGCAAAAGATCCAAGCTGGGTGGGGAAAAATCCCATCACCTGATGATCTTGAGCGGACCGAATCCGCGTCAGCGTGTGCGGCGTGATCCTCGGCGGCCGTAGAACTGCCGCCGTTATGCAGCCAGGTTCCGCAGACTGCTGCCGGATCCGTGCGTAAAGCTACAGCCGTTGTGAAGCCAGATTCAACGAACTGCTGCCGGGTCCGTACGTGCCTCAGCGAACTCCACTAGTCAAGTCGGAAGTGGTTAATAAAACCTTTTTGAATATAGATTGGGCACCAATTTGGGATTTTAGCTGTCCTCTGATGCTATGTACTTTTGAACTACTTTATGCACAGTGTACTCATTCTTACATCTTAGGATGGCCACTAAACTAATATGCACTTTAATCGGATATGTTCAGCATTGACTATATGTTTTTATGCTGTTTTTATCATGTGATTGGTAATTGAATATGTGTTTATTAAAGATTGATTGAACAACTTTTTATGCTCCTTGACCTGATCTACCCCCACATTTAGCTCCTTTACAGTGAGCAGTTCATTCCATTGATCTATTCTATGGTTTTATTCACGTGAACCCTCTTCCCCCTTTTGTTGGTGTGCTTTGCTTTGGTTTTCCCCTGGGTTCATGTTGTTGGGGACGCCTATTCTGGATTACATAATACTTGGCATAAGACATTGGTCAATTAAATAATGTGTGTGATTTATTCACAAAACTCCTCATTGGTTTGTTCAATTCAGCTAACAATTGTCTTAATAAATCCTTGTTCTAATTAGTATAGAATAGCTGCTTCTATTGAAGCCTATCTGCTGACTTAAGTATCAATGATATGATATGATAGGTAATTTATAACGCGCTTAATACCCAGAGGTTTCTAAGTGCGGACCTGGGGATCGAACCTGTGTTGCTCTGTTTCATCTTGCTTCCAAGGTGTGCACTTTGCCCCTAAGCTATCCTCCCGAGACGTGATATATCAATGATTTAAGTAAATTCCCAGTTGATGATTATATTATGTTGCTTTAATGATATATTTGGAATATGATCTTTCATACAAGTTTAATAAAGGGTGTCCTGTAAAGAATCATCACTCTGGATTTGGCATCCCACGTGTATATACCATTTTAAGTAAGCTACCCTTGCATGGCTCAATCAGTATGATCAAGGACTTGTCACACTTCCTCTCTAAAATGGCAAAGATTGGGTAGACAAAAGCAAACAACCCTGAACCAAACCTATAAGAACTCCTCTGATTTAATAGCTCTTCAATTGTCGCTCTCAGCATTAACCGCAGACGAGGATGAGTTGGTGAGGCTTGAACTATATGGGGCTTCAGTTGCGTGCCGAACACTAGCCATTACGAAATAATTCACTGCTTTTACATGAGATCAAAGACATTTCTAATGATTGACTGGGGATTGAAGCATGCATGCATAGATACTATTACTCTATGGAAGAAATCAACTCCGGCCCCCAATTGGCTAGACCCAGCTCGAACGTCAGGCCCTCCAACAAAAGAAACATCAGTAACCATAAAACATAAGGGGTGTGTACAATGTAGTCCACCAGTGTCAATCGGACATGTGAGCGCGACAAAAAACAAAGAGGGCATCCTTGCCTCGCAGGAAAGAGGCCACCATGCAGCTTTTATTCTCATTGACCTCTTATTGCCACCGCAGCACCAGCCTTTGCGCTTCAAAGACTTTGAGTATCCATGAGTATGTCCTGATCTGTCTTGGAGGAGATGAAATCATTAGTTAAAGATGCTAACCAACAAATAATAAGAGGCGCAGCCAAATCCACCCAGCCTTGGGGATGCATGGTATCCCCTTTTTATCATTGCTACCTGAACTCTGTAGGAGACTAGCGATAGAGGTAACTGATCAGCACGTGCTGAAATACAAAATGTACACCAATGGCCCTTAGATGCAGCTCCATCTGGAAAAGATCAGGGAGAGAAGTGTAAAGTTAGACTGGAAAACCCCAGTCAATAGTGGAACAGACAGGCCGGGAATCCTGCACCCAATGACGGAAATAGTCAAGGTTAATAACCCACATAAAACAGGGACAGCATTCATGCAATAGGGGCGCAGCTCTCAAAAAGTCTCATATGAAACAACAGTTTATGAGTCCAAAATATGTCACAATTTTTGTCACATCGCAATCTTGGTTATAAAAAACCTACAGGGATTTGGGATTTGTTAGGGGAATGGTCTACAAATGACATATACTGGTATTAGTTACATCATTGGCTATAATCATCTGATGGACCCACCTCGGACCACCCCTAAATTGATAAAGGTAAAAAAAGATATCATCATAACAACTCATAATTGGCTACTGCAGTTGTTACAAACGGGCATCATTTTGAGAGTTGTGATTGGCCTCACCAACCATGGAAATTTGGCAGGTCATCAGCACATGAGCAAACACAATGGTAAGGGGGAGACAACAAGGAGCTGCTTCTTCCAAATAAATAAGACATTATCCCGGATTTTCTAGGCCACAAGCCAGGGCCTTTACTTCGAGCTTGGCCTTGTCTGGCATCTTTCTTCTGAGAACACGAGGGGAGCGAAGGCATGGGCCTATCTGTTGTCTGGAGTTGATGAATAGACACTGTTCTCTAATTATAAGTCACGTGTGAGGAGACTATGTATTCTCCTATATCTTTCCTTTCAGCGGATACATTGATTATGATATGTTTCTAGTGTCTATTGGTGCAGGTAGCATTCTTCATGTCTAAATGCACGTTTGACCTAATGTCTGTGTATCTTCATGGTGAGTGCATATCTGCTTCGTGTATAGTGCATCTACGTGTGTCGGTTTAGCAGTGATGTCACTTGCTCTTGTCCTCTTCAGTTACAGCATGTGCATATCTTCTTGAGTCCGCAGATTCATCTCTTTTTTGATTGATCCAGGATAAGGTTGGTAGGGTTGTCTCCGTGAATAGCATCTCTCACACTTGTGGTATAGCGGCAGGGAAGGGGCAGACGCCATAAATGGCATACATCTATCATACCTAAGAGGGGTCCTCGTCATGAATGAGCATTAATTTGCCTCTCAACATTAGACAACATTATAAAATGCTTGGGACATGCCGACTGCTGGATAAAGCAGAACTACCTCTGCCATAAAGGTGTCATAGCAGACATTTTGGCACAGGTCGATTACAAAAAAGTCCATCTCAATTGCCTGGTGGGTATTGGACCGGGGTAATATCTACAATGCCAAAAAAGGGAAACATTCAGTGACTCTGATCTAAACTTCTCCCTTCAAATAGACAGAGCAGAGCAGAGCAGAAAGTGACCTGTCCATGACAGACCCAAATTACTGCAGTGTGAACTGCAGAATTCTCCCTAGAAAGCTAACTGACAAGCTCCGATGAGCATAGGACCAGGTGGACAGATTAGGCCACAGCTTGAAGCAGAGTCACTGTAACACCTGCCTCAGAGCATGGCAGTGGTCTTCAGCGGGGTACAGGATTGACCTTACATTGCCTGCCATTCTAGGGTAAGGGTAGCCTGCTTAGGTTTCTGAAGGACCGACCATTTACCGGTCGTCAGACGTGCAAACAATTTGACAGCTAAAGTACAAGTAACTAAACCATGGAAGAACGCCCTTTAGAGGAAAGGCCCAAAGGTTACAGAAACACTGGCAACCAATATTTGAGCAATAATTATTGGATCCTAGGCTGTACCGAGCGGTAATCCAATGGGGACCACTTTAATAACTATGGTCCCAGGAATGATACCACCCAGTTCAGCCTCTGGTAGCAAGCAATGAATGTTATTTGCACCCCTGATTAAAGTCCCAGGCTGCTAATAGCAATTTATTTGATTGAAACAATGGGCTGTGAAAAGTGCATGCACCATTGTTTCAGACAAATATTTAACCATCATGGCTGGTAAGTGTGAGGTTGGGATGGAGGTGAAGCTGCAGCAGGCATGCTGGGGAGAGGAAGTAAAGATGACAGAAGTGACCTTGCTCAGAATGCAAACTTGTGTCATGAGATTCAGCCTGTGTTTTGAGCAATCTGATTGGCAGCCTCACCCCACCGCGGGTGCTAATTTCCAGTTATTTGCTGTATTTTTTTGTTTGAGGTACAATAGTGATTCAGGCATAAACAATGTGCAAGTGTAATCACAGTAGGTGGGGCAGTCCTGGTGATTGACAATAGTAAAGTATAGGAATGCAGATGACATGTCCACCATATGGAAGTTGGATAGGGGACAATACATACTTACACTAGAGCTATCTACAACATGCACATCATGGCACAGGCAGTTGAATGACATGCAGTGCAATAAAGTTACAAAGTAGAAGGAGAAACTTTGTGAGGGGCCATTGTTACCTGCTGTGGTGGTACCCAGTCAATTTACCGAACACATTACAGAGTGCTACATTTCAGCGAGGACCATAATACAGAGAAACACTGACAACTTTCAATTAAGGGTAATGGGGTAAGGGGTTAAAATGGGTTGGAATGGGGTTGGGTGGTGTTATAAGTTTAAAAAACGGGGGGTTTGGGAGAGGGGGACTCCCTCAAATACAAAAATAATTAAACAACTCTGTGTTTGTCGGTATTTTTTCCACGATTACATTTACCACTCTGTGATGTACGTCGGTATCATCACATATAACTTGCTGCTGTGTTGAGCGGAACAGAGCACAAACGGCTATAGAACAGAGGTTTTAAAGTTGGGTATTTTGTTAAGGGAAAGGGCCATTCTCACAAGGAGACTGGAATAGTAGTCGAGCAGGATTTTAGAAGAGTGAAAGATGAGGTTGGGGCATTTTTTGGGATCTTAAGTAGGTTTAGCTCATCTGCTGTACACTGCTAGAGTTTTAGGTCACTGTCAAAGAGGACTGCCAGGCTGTGAATCTTATGGGTTCGGGAGACGAGGACAATTCGAAAGCAAATCGGAGAGGGGCGATGGGGGAGGTGGTTGCCAGGGGCCAGAGGGCACCTGAAAACTGGGCAAATCCACTTTATCAGAAAATGCTTGAATATTGAAATCTTCAAACCAGCCTTAATCTAGCACCTGCACCGCGAGATGCAGCAAATTAGCTACCCTGAACACGGTACCCATTTCATAGTGTCAAGGAACTCGAATTGCCCTTGATCCATGGCGTGCCTTCTTAACCCCAAACAATCCCACCACTGCCCCCTTTAGGAAGCGAGGTCATATGCCCTATGAAAACGGAGTGGCCCATGGGATTCGGCTGGTGATGCCGGTCCCCATTAAAGGCCAACTTTTAAGGCCTAGGCCTCCTGTGGTAATTCCTGTCTGACCCTGTCAGGGCCTGGCTGCCGACCCTCCATCATCTTCATTTCTCTGCCATGGCCATCACCGTCATTTCCTCAATGCCATGTCCAGTATGGCCGTTCTTCTGGACTGCCCTTTTGGAATTGTCTTCCTCCGGTAAGTTCTGCATTGTGCACCATCCTCTGTAACCACAATACCTGCCCCTCCGTCCGATGTAGCCCCTTACCTATGGAGCGGCTTACCCGGACCGTGTTGATATCACCCTACCTTAATCACTCCTCTTACTATGCCTGTGCCTACCCACCTGCGCAATAGCACATGCCTGCCCTTATTTTGGAGGAGCTTATCTCATCACCCCCTGAATATACATGATGTGCATTTTACACTGTATCACGCCAAATTCATTTGTAACCCACCTGATCCGTGCTACTAGCCCTGCAATGTACTATGCCATTTGTCTATAACATACTGGTCTCTGCCGGTTCGGCAGCTGCGTTGGACACTGAATCAGCCTAGTTCTGAGTTGACCATTTTAATGCATCATATCTCACTCCCACCCTGACGCTTCCCCCTAGATGAAATGATGCGTCTGTCTCCTTTACCACCCGATGCCACCTTGTCCGAGCTGCCCCCACCCTGATGGGTAACCCCGGCACGGCCTTTCCATGGTATTTCTGATGTTTACTTTGCTTATCGCCTTCCGCAAGACCTTGTTTTCCACTACCGCCTAATTTTGCGTCCTTTGCGCTGCATCCTGCGATTTCTCATTACCGGACCAATATGATATCATGCTCTCTCCCGACCCAGTACAAATTAAATAACATCACAAACGTAACCATTGGACCCGCCGCCTGGCACCCATTCTATAACTTCTGTGCTTCCACACTTGCATCTTATGCAAACCTCAATTGTTTTGTAGCCCTGCGCTGCACATTTACCTTAATTTCCCCACTACTCTTCTGATTTGACCTACAGCCTCGTGCTGATCATATTACCTAGCCTGTAACACACCGACTTGTCCGACAGGCTCGCACTATACATGTTTTATTACATTGCCAGAACCTATAAATGCCAGCTCATGCATTAATTCCTGCCACTGCTGCCACTCTAATTTTGTCTCATGTATTTGTATATCTGATGTAGCCCCCCGCACCATGAGGCGTGGTGGCCCTGTCAGACTATGCTAGTAAGAACCACCTGTTGCCTCTTGCTTATGTTATTTTGTACCTTTAAGACAGAGTATCTATCTCCACTTACTGTAACTAGCGCCCTGATACCTGAGGGTTTGGTGTGCTGCTATAAATGCTAAAATAAAATAAATAAATAAATATGCAATTCAGTGCTACATCAACATCAGTCACACAGTGCTTTCTCCATCACTCAATATATGTACATTGCTGGGAAGCAATGGAGTACTGTACAAAGGGGACACACCCAGGGGGTTAAAGTAAGGCACATGGTATCAGAGGAACTTGCATGGGTAGGGGGTGAACAGGTGGAGGGAGCGTTGCATGATCCTTGAGATTTGGTAAGATGTGAATGCTACCCAGCAGCTGTGGGAGCTTCCCTGCATGGACTCACAAGCTCACTGTGCACAAGAAAATAAGAAACCATTCACAATGGCCACAAGATATTGTTGTTATTAATATGGTATTTATTCAGTGCGTACCTATCTTCGAGAAGCAAGTTATGTTATGTTATGTTATTTTGTTTGTATTGCGACAAAGCCCGTGGGCATCCAGGCGCAGAGAGACAGAGATGTGAGGTGGTTACAAGAAGTGCTTTACAGAGTTATACAATACAGATACATAACAGAGCGCTTTAAAGAGGTATATAACAGTACAGATACATGGTGTATGCTATATTTAAGCCATGAAAACAAACGAGTGGCAATATGCAGAAGCAGTAGATAAAGGGCGGGAAATATTTAGGTGAATATTTAGTGCCTGATTCATGGAATATTTGCCTGGTTCAAAGTGAAGTTGCACTGCTGAAAAGTGGCTTTGCACAGCCGACCCAAACCCTTATTCATGGAACCGTGCAAAGTGTATTTATGCAGTGCAAAGTCCACGCAAAGTCAGCGCATAGTCATTTTTGCAGTTTAAAATGACTTTCCACATACTTTGCACAGCAAAAATACACTTTGCACGGTGTCCCTGAACCAGCGGCAGCGCAAAGTCACTATTCGGGAGTGCAAATTTACTTTGAACCGGGCAGCTATTCCATGAATCGGACCCGTGGGGTTAGCATGACAAAGAGGATGGGCAGGGATATCAGATGCGAGGTGAGAGCCGGTGCCCCCGCATGGCATGTAGGAAGGCCTGGCAGGGTTCGGCTCTCAGATCGCTGTGGACTTTTTTGGAGCCTGAGGCATGGATTATTTCCAGAGTCCAGGCAGGACACCGGTAAATGAGCCGCATGAGTTGGAACCTGCTCTCTCCACAAGGGGAATTAGTAGAGTAATGATAGCAGTGTGGAAGCAAGGCAGGGGGCCAGCAGGCAGCCAGCAGGTGGCCAGCAGGCAGCGGTCGGCTATACCACCAAGCATGAGTCCATGACTAATAGCAGGCCTTGCAGTTATGAGAGTGTGCTGCCGCCTGCCCCCTCCCCCGGTGAAGGCCCTATGTCCTCTCCCCACCCTTTACGCATTGAACAGCCGGCCTCATTAGCCTATGAGCAATGCCAGATCACGCCGGGGGAGCGCGCAGGCTAATTGTTGCACAGCAGATGATCAGCTACACATGATAGATGGTATCTGCCAGCAGCTCTGCTGCCACCAATTTATGAATCAGGCTGTGCCTTTGTACCCCGCTTGGATATGGCGCCAGTGGCTTCCAAAGTTAAATCTTCATCGAAAAGCTTGGGCAGGTTTCCTTAAAGAGGGGTCGTTCGCCCCATAGTGTTTCTTTATTGCCTAAAATATGCAATACTGCATAAGGGATGACTGTGACTGATTCCAAGCCTTTCATTATTGCACCCCCCCCCTTTTGGCTTGGGCTTCCACTAAATTAAACTCTCGTATTGAACCTTGACAAGACCTGCACCGGGATAAATACACTGGGCCTCATAATACGTTTGCTGGTGCGTTAACAACGGTACCGGTAAGCTTACCCGTACCGTTGTTACCGGACCGGCAAACTACGAGTTCTCCTCGCAGGTGCCTTCCCGGTCTGACCTGGCGGGCGTACCTGGCACCCGCGAGCAGAGCATGTCGGATGGACCGGTACCATTCTGAATGGTGCTGGTGCATCCGACCTCCCGATACCCATTGAGCCCTACGTGGCTCAATGGGAATGGGGAGCATTTTTTTCTGGCGCCTCGAATGGGCAATTACCGGGTCCGGCAGGGCCGTAATGACCCGGTAATCGCCCACCGTGGGCGCCTGAAAACAATGATACTGGCAGCAGTCATGCCTTTTATACCGGCACGGCTACGGCCTGTATTGTAATGAGCCCCATTGTGTTGTCCCCCACTTTAAGATAGAGACCAGACGACACCTCAGGTTCTAATTGTGTGTTACTCTTCCTCGTTTTCCTTGCTTCATGTGTCTCCCTGTTAAGGGCACTATTCCGACACTCCTGTGTACAGGCCCAAGTCATTCCGCTTTCCCTCGCTCAGTAGCTCCATAAAGCAACCCAATGCATGTAGCGCTTTACAAAAAACTGACAAAATAGATAAATGCAATGGGGCTGATTCATCAAGTAATTAAAAGGAGTAAGCATAGCTTACCCTTCAGGGAAGGGCTGTTCAATTCTTGAGGAAGTTACTATGAGTTATATAGAGATCTATATTTTTAAATCACAAGTACGTCATAGTAACTCATCATAACATATTTGTAAATCAGCCGCACATGAAATTGTGAAGCCCATCGTTCCTCACTTTAAATTCGTGAGAGGGGCCCGAGATGTCTGTCGGGTGATGTGTGCCCGATAGCTCAGGGGCAACGTGCTCGCTTTGGAAACAGTACGACACGTAGCACCACAGGTTCGATCCCCGTGTCTGCCCTTAGAAACCTATTAAGCGCGTTATAAATAAACTATCATTTTAGGATGACTAAATACTCAATCTATCCTCTTAGAATGAAGGCATACCCACAGCAAGAAGATACATCAGCCTGCATGACCATTGGTTCTTATTTTTTATTTATTTTACTACTAGAAATGTATACAATACATTTTGAAAAATAAAACTTTATGCTCGCTATATGGCAATGCTCTTTACCCTAAAATCCTCCAAACATTCAGATGTGTATTTACAGCTGCATGTCTATCAAAAACTCAATTTCATCAATGCGATCACTCGCCATAACCACTATGACTAAGCCATTTGTTTTTATTCAAATTCCCATAATCTGTCTTTTTTGGCTTTAGTATATCAGTTATATTGTTTCTTAGAGTATCTTCATTACTACATTACACGTATACACCCAACATGTTTGTGTAGCTGAGCGTGGGAGAGCGGTCGCCGGTGGCCCCGAGGGAACTGCAGGCCTGGAAGCCCTGCCTCGGCATCCCTAGCGGGCATCCGTGAGTAGATTGTGTTTTTGTTTAAAAAAAAAATGAAAAGTTTCATCTGCGCTCGTAGCGCGTTGTTGTGCCTGCTCTTCTCCTCCCCTCCCACTTCCTGGTTGTCCTCTCCCTCCCGCCTCCCTGCCCGCCCACCCCCCTGTCTGATTGGCTTCTGCCTGCCTCCCTTCTGGGCTACTCGACGCCCGCTCCCCCTGCTCGCTTCTTTGTGTAGCTGAGCGTGGGAGAGCGGTCGCCGGTGGCCCCGAGGGAACTGCAGGCCTGGAAGCCCTGCCTCGGCATCCCTAGCGGGCATCCGTGAGTAGATTGTGTTTTTGTTTAAAAAAAAAAAGAAAAGTTTCATCTGCGCTCGTAGCGCGTTGTTGTGCCTGCTCTCCCCCTCCCCTCCCACTTCCTGGTTCTCCTCTCCCTCCCGCCTCCCTGCCTGCCCACCTTCCCCGTCTGATTGGCTTCTGCCTGCCTCCCTTCTGGGCTACTCGACGCCTGCTCCCCCTGCTCGCTTCTTTGTGTAGCTGAGCGTAGGAGAGCGGTCGCCGGTGGCCCCGAGGGAACTGCAGGCCTGGAAGCCCTGCCTCGGCATCCCTAGCGGGCATCCGTGAGTAGATAGTGTTTTTGTTTAAAAAAAAAACGAAAAGTTTCATCTGCGCTCGTAGCGCGTTGTTGTGCCTGCTCTCCCCCTCCCCTCCCACTTCCTGGTTCTCCTCTCCCTCCCGCCTCCCTGCCCGCCCACCCCCCCGTCTGATTGGCTTCTGCCTGCCTCCCTTCTGGGCTACTGGACGCCCGCTCCCCCTGCTCGCTTCTTTGTGTAGCTGAGCGTGGGAGAGCGGTCGCCGGTGGCCCCGAGGGAACTGCAGGCCTGGAAGCCCTGCCTCGGCATCTCTAGCGGGCATCCGTGAGTAGATTGTGTTTTTGTTTAAAAAAAAAACGAAAAGTTTCATCTGCGCTCGTAGCGCGTTGTTGTGCCTGCTCTCCCCCTCCCCTCCCACTTCCTGGTTCTCCTCTCCCTCCCGCCTCCCTGCTCGCCGACCCCACCGTCTGATTGGCTTCTGCCTGCTTCCCTTCTGGGCTACTCGACGCCCGCTCCCCCTGCTCGCTTCTTTGTGTAGCTGAGCGTGGGAGAGCAGTCGCCGGTGGCCCCGAGGGAACTGCAGGCCTGGAAGCCCTGCCTCGGCATCCCTAGCGGGCATCCGTGAGTAGATTGTGTTTTTGTCTAAAAAAAAAAAGAAAAGTTTCATCTGCGCTCGTAGCGCGTTGTTGTGCCTGCTCTCCCCCTCCCCTCCCACTTCCTGGTTCTCCTCTCCCTCCCGCCTCCCTGCCCGCCCACACCCCCCCTCCCCTTCCTCTCCTCCCTCTTCCTATAACTACACCCTTTGGGGCAGCCCTCTTCCCGGCAGCCCCCTGCGGCTAAGGGCCCCAAGGCCAAGGGCGACTCCTTCAGTTGCGGCTCCCTGTGTGTCTGCAGGTGTCCGCAGGGGACGCAAGGCGCCTGTACTTTGCCATTTCCACCTTGTGCGGCCCACCCCACCTACACCTGGTCACTTCCTTCGCATGGTGTCTTCACCTCACTGTGTTCCACAGTTGAGGTAAACTTGGGTTTTTTCTCCCCTCGCAGGATTCTCTAACTTAGGTGGCCTCTGTACCTAATACTCATTTACTGTTCTGAAATGTGGTAAACTTGGGTTTTTTCTCCCCTCGCAGGATTCTCTAACTTAGGTGGCCCCTGTACCTAATACTCATTTACTGTTCTGAAATGTGGTAAACTTGGGTTTTTTCTCCCCTCGCAGGATTCTCTAACTTAGGTGGCCTCTGTACCTAATACTCATTCACTGTTCTGAAATGTGGTAAACTTGGGCTTGCTGCTCACGTCCTGCCTGCGTGCTTCTCGTATCGTCTGTCTTCCCGCCCCCACACTCCCTCCTACTCCATGGTGCTCTCTATCTCACCTATCTTCTCTAACTGCTTCTCTATTGACTATCCTGCTCTCCTCACTAAATCTGGTAGGAAAAAGTTTAAAAAGGACATCCTGGTCTCCAACCCAGGCCTCCCTATCGCTGACACCTACACTAGTGCCTGCTCTAAGGAAACTCTCACTGACATCCTCTTTCTCGTGCCTTCACCTGACCTATAGACCCTTCATATGGTCTCTGTGCTCTCTCCTTTTTCCTCTTCTCCCATAATTGGTGGCACCCGTTGGGATGTCCTCTTGGCCCCCTTCCGCTCCTCTAAGGCCATCATTAATGTCTACGCTAATGGGACCGTCTTGGTCCAAGGCCCTCAGGCCAACCTTCACCTCTTTGATAGACGCTTCCCTCGCCTCATCAACTTCCTTTCCTCCCCTGCTGCTCCCCCCTGTCTTCGGCTACCTTGCCTCTACCCTCCCTCCCTGCCCCCTCTCGCACTCCCTCTTCACCTCCTTCTTCTACACCTCCGCAGGGCGTACCTCTGATCTGTACCCCTCCCCGGAAGTCCTTCAAGGATGGCAACCTTCTCCACTTTGCCACTCTTAACTCTCGCTCTGCCATGAAGCATTCCTCCGATATCTGTCACCTTCTTGAGGAACTGGACCTTGACGTCCTCGGTCTCACTGAGACATGGTTCACAGCCAGCTCTGTCACGAGCTTTGACACACTCCTACCTGAATGTTACAAGATCCTCTCTGTGCCCAGGCCCAACCGTGCAGGGGGGGGTGTTGCCCTTATCTTCCCTGAGTGGATTCCTGCCACTGTCACTCCTACGCAGACCTACTCCTCTTTTGAATGTCTTGTCTGCCGACTCTCTCTCTCTCCTAGCCATTCCCTTACCGTGGCTACTATCTATCGGCCACCTGGTAAAATTTCCTCCTTCCTCTCTGAGTGGGCTGACCTCTCCTCCTGACTCCTGTCCTCTACCACTCAACTCCTCTTTCTTGGTGACTTCAACATCCACCTAGATGCCTCCTGTCCCCCCACTGGACTCTTTCGTGACCTCTGCTACTCTCTCTCACTCTCTATTCTCCCGTCTGGGCCTACTCATTCTGCAGGGCACACTCTTGATGCTCTGATCTCTTCTGACCTTCCCCTCTCTGTCCCTCTCTCCACTTCTCTCTCCTGGAGTGATCACTTTCTCCTACCCTCCCACCTCACCCTCCCTACCCCACAGGCAAAGCCACCCTCATCATTGCCACCCACCTTCTCGGTCATCCGACCCATGAAGCGCGTGTCAGTTGCGGCTTTCGCTGCCACCTTCTCGCCCCCCCTCCCCCATCGGCTGACTCCCACCCTCACACAGCCCTCTTCTTGCTCCACTCTGCTATATCTGATACTTTTGATATCCTTGCCCCTGTCATGAAAATCCGCCTGAAGCCCAAAGCCAAATGTAACTCCTGGTATGATTCGGATCTCGTCACCCTAAAACGCAAGTGCAGGGTGGCAGAGAGGAAATGGCGTGCTTCATGTTCATCCTCTGACAAACTGGCCTGCCGCCTGCTCCAAAGGTAATACCGTCTCTCTGTTCTCACCAAGAAGAGAGCCCTTATCCAAGCCCGCATCTCTGCGGCATCTAACAACTCGGCTGAACTCTTTAAAATCTGCAAGGAGCTTGCCAACCCTGCTGCAGTCTCTACCTCTCCTGTCCCCTCCCAGGCCCTCTGCACTGCACTGGCCTCCCACTTCATCTCTAAAACTCAGGACATCCTGTCCTCACTCTCCTCCTATCACCTCCCCCCCTCTCTTCCCTGCTCTTCCTCTGGCCCTTCTGCAGCCACCCCTCCTCCCTCCTTCTCTGCCTTTCCCCTTTTTTCTGCTGACGAGGTTTCCAGACAAGTCCGATCTATGTAAGTCTCCTCTAAACAGATTCACCCCTGTTCCTCCAAAACTATCAAGGACCCCATCGACTCCCTGGTTCCTGCCCTGGCTGACTTTTGCAACCACTCCTTCGCCTCTGGAGTCTTCCCATCCCCCCTCAAGCACTCCCTTGTGCACCCTCTCCTTAAGAAACCCTCTGCCGACCCCTCCTGTCCGGCTAACCATCACCCAATCTCATCACTCCCTTCCTGGGCAAGCTCCTGGAGAAACTGGCCATCTCCCAGCTTAACCTCCATGCTGAAGCTGTTGATAGTCTCCATGACCATCAATCTGGCTTCAGAGCGGCCAGAAGCATTGAAACTGCTCTCCTGAACATCCGTGTGGACCTGCTCTCGAACCTCAACTCCAACACTCCGTGTGTTCTCATTCTGCTCGATCTCTCTTCTGCCTTTGACACTGTCAACCATGCCATCCTGCTCAACCGTCTCCGTGATAACCTGGGTATCACTGGTCAGGCTCTGGCGTGGCTGACCTCTTTCCTTTCCAATCGACCCTCCCAGGTCCAACTTGGGTCCTTCCTCTCTGACATCTTTTTCTCCACCTGTGGCGTTCCCCAGGGATCTAATCTCTCTCCCTGGCTGTTCAACCAGTATCTGGCACTCCTTGCCCACCGCATCGCCGCCCTCTGCCCCAACTTTCAGTGCTATGCGGACGATACCCAGCTCATTTTCAGGCTACCCTCGGCCTCCTCCTCTCCCTCCCTCATCTCTGACTGTCTGTCTGCTATCCAGGAATGGTCTGCTGCCAATGACCTCTGCCTTAATGCTAGTAAGACTGAGATCCTACTCATCGGCACACCCACTCCCTCCTTCCCTGCAGCTCTCTGGCCGGCCTCTCTTGGCCCTCTTCCTGCTCCTACCTGCAAGGCAAAAAACCTCGGGGTCATCTTCGACTCCACACTCTCCTTCTCTCCTCATATATCTGACGTCTGTAAGAAGTCACATTACCAGCTGCACCTCCTCAGAGGTATTCTTCCCTTCCTCTCCTTCCCCCAGAAGCTCACTGTCTCCCGAGCCCTGGTTCTCTCGAAGCTGGACTACTGTAACAGCCTCTATCTTAATCTGCCTGCCTCCACTCTCCGCCCTCTGCAACTCATCCAGAACAGAACTGCGAGACTTGTCCTTGGCCTCAAGCCCAGGGACCGTATCTCTCCAGGACTGAAATCTCTACACTGGCTCCCAGTGGCTGCGAGGATTAAGTTCAAAACCCTCTGCATTGTCCACAAGGCCTTCTGGGGCCTGGGGCCTAAATACCTTCAACTCTCTCTTCCTAAATATCTTCCTTCCCGAGCCCTACGCTCATCCGTCTCCAACTCCCTCAGGGTCAGCCGCTTCTCGAAGCAACGAGCTGGGGGTAGATCTCTCTCTGCGGCAGGGGCCTCCCTCTGGAACAGCCTTCCTGCCTCCCTGAAACTTGAGGAGAACCATCTCCGGTTCCGGAAGCACCTCAAAACCTTCCTCTTCACTTCTGCTTTCTCTCTCCCTCTCCCCTGCTAAATTCTTCACCAAAACTTAACTGATTCTGCAACTGGGCCACTCTCACCGACCTCGTTCCTGGGCCCAGTCACTCTTCACTTGCACTGCCTCCCTGGCAACCCCTGCACTGCGGGACTGTCTCTGTATCACTACAGCCCCCCCCCAGCACTTGTCTGCACTTACCTTGCACTTGACACCAGCTGGCCCTATTTATTTATTATTTTATTTCTATTCTACTTATTTGTACTGCACTCCCCCTTCCCCTTGCACTTTTTCCCTTCCCCCTACCCCTGCACTTGCACGGTCTGAATGACACCTGGCCTGGTAGGATCGTTTTCTGTCTTCCCCTTGTTCCCCCCTCCCTGCCTCGTCGCGCCTTGAAACACTTGTGTATAGGCGCGTTACAAATGCCATATCATATCATATCATGTTTCTGTCCTCTGCAATGTGACTTATCAGATGTTCCTCAGGGAAATACCTTCAAATCAACATATTGGGCCTCATCACGAGTTTGGCGGTAACCCTTAAATCCGGTGGTCGCGCTTTTACCACCGGATTTAAGGGTCCGCCAAATCAGGGCGTCGCCGGATTTCTCCCCAGCTCTGAGCTGGGGGAAATCCGCCGAAAATTCACGCTATTACCGCCGGCGGGAAATCCGCCGGCTTTAAGAGCGTGAAAATTCCCTATTGAGCCCAATGGGGAATGGGGCATTCCCGAATGGGCTCAGTGGGGAATGGGGAATTCCATTACTGCCAAACCCGTGATCCGGCGCTAATAGCGCCGGGGGGTTTGCCGGTAGGGCTAATACCACCGGCAATAATACCATCAGCATCACCGCTCAACTCGTGATGAGGCCCATTGTCTTCTATGCTTGACTGGGTGTTTCAACAAACTAATTTCCACACTTTGAACTCTGAAATGTTACTTTTACGGAACTATCTCAGCTGAAAGTGATATCTCACAATGGACAACCGCCTATGAATATCTTATATTCCTGTAGAGCACCATGATAGCTGGTAGGGATTTCTCATGGGACCTGAGTTAGATCAAGCTATTGGGTACTTTCTCATATCAACCCTTATACAATGATTTACCAATAACATAGGATGGAAAGGAATTTCACACTTGGGAGCTGCTTTTATCTCTTTAGTTCCTCTATGCTTTCTCATGACTACTATTCCATAAACTTTATCCGAGCTCGGCATCCTCATTCCTCCACAATCGCACTCCAAGTGCTCATTGTTTCAGGCATTTTTTTATTCATTTACTTCTGTTAACTACCATGCTTTACCCAATTTTGAAACGAGAAAATGCTTGCGTGTTTTAACAAAACTAAAAAGTGTGATAGAGTGAGGAATTCAACCACTCACACAGTGGGTCTGTGCCTACCTGGGCTTTTTTGAAATTTTATATGAAATACAATGATGGTAGATCAACGTCTGGAAAATGTGTGGGGCTAATCTGCACAAATTTTCCTATGCTCACCGCACAACATACACATAGACCTGTGTACTCTGGGTGGACACAGCCTACAGGTGCAGTCCTCCCTGTCACATTTAGTCGGAATGTGACACCCAGGAGCACATCAAGGCATCTCGAAAGGGGAGGAAGAAACCTTCCTCCTGCCATGGCCAGTCTAATTAAATAAAGAAGGCTCCATGGATCCGCCCCATCCTTTTTTTGGCCCTGCTGGTGGCAGTGATGAATACTGATGAGAGTTAATTTAAGCAGGCCCACAAGAGGCATGGTCGCAGGGCCAACAAAGACAGGAAACCCCAACACCTTTGATATGCATCTGTGTCAACCTGTAGCCAGCTCCCGTATCAATGACAGTGAGCTGTCATGTCTTGTACATGTGTTTACAGTAGGCACACCGCGCAGGGTGGACACCATCCAGAGGCTAGGAGTATGTGATTTGATGGAGACATAAAGTATGTTCTTGCCACAACATCAAGGAAGACCTGCCTTTAATCGGGAACCACAGGGAGCTCAATTAACCAGAGAGACCCTTTGATCCACAACAGACAGGAATTTGGGTGGGACTTACTTTTATATGTTTTCACCCCTTTATCTTTCCTGTTTCAATTCACTCTGTTATGACCTCATGCATAACAAAAGATTGTTGATGGGGACCCAGGATTGGTTCATTAAGGTAGGCTTAGCCTACACCAATCACTGTGACGTATTTGGCTTTAAAAGAGGGTTGAGCCCCTCTTTTGGCAGATCATCTGAAGCTTTCACAGGAGTAACAAGAATAACTCATTTGAACCCTGGCTGAAGGTGCAGTGTGCCTTACAGCTTCCACCAGTGACGGAAGGCCAGGATTTCCAAGAGGGAAGCAGGATCCTTTCCCTAAGCATCTCCCAGGGAACAGAGGGAGATACTGAATCCAGAGGACCCTCCTGCAGCTCCAGAACCTGTACCCAGGCAACACACAGTGTGCCCTGCTAAACTCTGCAGCAAGGTTCCTAGGGGGGAAGTGCCAGAGAGTCTCTGAACCAAAGCAAGGACTAGGCCGTTGCCTGCAACACTCTCTTCAGCTTTGGGTTCGTCCACCTTAAAGAACAAAAAGAGCCCAGCGAAAAAACCTAGGAGTGTACCGGCAAGCATCAATCTGCATCCACTTTAAGGGACATTTTCACAGGCAGTTGAGCCCCTCGAGCTGCAACCGACTGCACCACTGAATGTTGTCATGCCTCAGTCACTCACGCCCTCCGAGACGCCTCGACCAGTGTTCTGACCCGCCAACCAGCACTGAGTCATCGATTCCTGACCCTGAGCTAGCATGAAGGCCAGCATGCAGCCGTCCATCCAGCCTCGCTCTCTGAACTGTCTGCCGCATGATAACCACAGCTATCTCTCATCTTGAACTCTGTCACAGAAGTTGCAAAGCACCCTGAAACCAACTCGACACTGTCAAGAACCAAGAACATCTACAATCACAAGGTACATTGTGTTTCTGTCCCCGTGGTTCTTCTCCAAAGGGCTCTAGTGACATTCTATGACCAATTGCTCCCCTTGTGTTGAAACCAAGTATCCTTGAACTATTGTGATTAATTACCTTCCTGACTACATTCCTGTTATTATACATAGTGCATCCCCTTTTCCTTCTTGATTAATGTCTGTCCTCTGCATTCCTTTACAGGGTGGGTTGTATTTTGTAGTGTGCTAGAACTGTCTGTTGACATAATAAAAAGTAGATATGTTTATACAACCTTGACTGGGCTGTCCATGCTATCATTGGGTATTAATTGTATTATATTTGCTGTGTTACAACTAACCAACAAACCACGACCCTGTGGAGATAAACCTGCCATTTCAGTCCAACTTACAAAAATTGCACACAGAGGTTTGTAATTTGCTTGTGATTCCAATCTGTTCAGATTCCTTCTGGTGTACTAGAGGCGTGGGGCTGATTGATGGTTTAGAAACCAATATTCATCCCTGGGTCACTGCTGCCCCAGAAGTTGCTTTGTCACATTGGTGGCAGCAGTTGGATCAGTTGGAGCCTTGCACACAGTTTAGTCACACGAATGATAAAAGTACTGTTGCAGGCAACGTTTAGACACTGCTATGTATTTGCTGACCGGCATCCATGCTTGGGTAGAAGCTAGGGTCGTTCGAGAGAAGACCCAAGGGGACGGGCTGGGACCTGTGTACTTGAAAGGAAAAAACATTCCGGAGGAGGTAGTAGAAGATGCCGAGGAAGGCAGCATGGGCAATATTTCTCGCTAACCAACCCGCTGCGGTGCAAGCATAGTTTCTCACCACTCTAGAGTGTCAGGGGCTAGTGCAGCATCCTGCAGGTTCCAGGCCTCAGCACAGTCTCTAAATGGCCCAGTATTTCTTCCGGATGTTAACGAGGTAGCGGCTAGAAAGCTCCTGCTCCAGGAGAGCAGACTAGTGCTAGAGGAATAGAAGCATCGGGATAAGGTCACCATAGAGCTATACAAACAGGCACTTGAATAGAGGCAGGAGGCCAACAGACCCAGCTCTAGCGAAATCAGCAGTAGTGGCGGCCCTCCTAAGGAAGTTCTTTAAAACCCCAGAACAGTATCTCAAGAGCTTCAGAGAGCTCAGAAAGAAAAGTAGGCAGAGATTTGAAGCATTCACACACTTGTCGTTGAAATATCTGAGTGGGTGGGTAGGTTGGTAACAATGTTGACACCTTTAAAGGGATGTAGAATTTGATTGCGAGTGAAAATGTATTGAAGAATTGTAAGGTTGACCTACACCAGCATCTTGTGGCCAAGACTATCGCAGACCCTAGGGAGCTTGCAAAGGCAGCTGAGAAGTTTGTGAGTACTTGAGTCCAGAAAAAAGCTCAGGTGAGCACACCTAAGCCAGAAGAGAAATCTTCAGACAAAAAAGTAAACAAGGATGGGAAGGACAAAGGTCCAATCCACTCCTCTTCAAAGTCAAGTCCCTAAAAATATGAAAGGGAATCCCAAAATTTTAGTTCAGTTGTACACACCGAAAGGAAGAGCGCAGGAACCCCTAATGCTAGGACACCTGCATTCCCACCACCCAAAGGTTGTTTTGTGTGTACAGAGCTGGGCCACAGGAAAGGGGATCCTGC
Source organism: Ambystoma mexicanum (assembly GCF_040938575.1). Lineage (NCBI taxonomy): Eukaryota > Metazoa > Chordata > Amphibia > Caudata > Ambystomatidae > Ambystoma > Ambystoma mexicanum. The sequence continues at coordinate 1,077,981,988 of NC_090936.1, read as the reverse complement.
TTGCAAGGGCTTGCCGAAGCAAACCATAGTGTATGTTGGACTCATGGAAGAGGCCACCATTAGTGTGGGACTCCTAGAGGAGGACTTCCCACTATGCCAAGGTGTGGCCGAATGTGGATTGGTTACACTGAGTGGGAACAGTACCGGGTCTTCAGAACAGATCCCAGTTCCCAATAATACTGAACTCTATTTAAAACATGTGTATATAAATGGACAAAAAACTCCTCCGGTCCAAGACACCGTGGATAGCCTCACTGCTGTCACCAGACAGTGGGTACAGCCAGCCCAGTATATTGATGGGCCTGATTGTAGCATAGTGGATTTGACAGAAAGAGTAAGGGCCCCTTGGCGATAGAAGAGTTCAGCTGGTGAGGTGAAATGACCCAGCACCATGTAGCAGTGAAAGACTCCATCCCTGGCCCATGTCTGTTGAGTAATGATCTTCCTGGTCCCGAGATAGCCCCAGCAGCTAACCGATCGAGGGCCAGATGGAACACTCTCAGAACCTTAGGGCCTGGAGTGCTTCCAGAGGCCTTGTTGGAAGGTACAGCGTGGCCGGTATCCCTAGTCCAGTTCCACAGACTGCTGAGTCGCCTAGTCCTGTGGGAGAGGGGCCAGTAGCCACTGAGGATCCTACTTTGGCAGCAGGGGACTCAGTGACTTGAGAGTTGGCTGGCGCAGCAAAGGAACCTGAGGTGGAGGACCAGGTGAGTGCTGATCTGAAGGGCCTGCCCAAGCTGGATAAGTTTGCATCAGCTGGGGGAGAAGATCAGACTGACTTTTTCCCAGCCCAGAAAGAGTGTCCCCCTCTGGTTGGTCTGTGGAAGCAGGCCGAGGAGCAGTCTAAGGACGAGGCCCCTGGACTGTTCAAAGTGTACTGGAAGGATGGACTCCTGTTCAGTGAGCCAAAAGACTCTGAGCGTGATGGAACCAGAAGGTTTGTGATTTACCATGCCATGCCCGCATTATAAATGCCATATCATATCATATCATACCAAATGCCACAGAAAGTTCATTTTGGATTTGGATCACCAAATTCCTTTAGCTGGTCACATGGGAGTAATTAAGACATTGGACTGGTTGTCTGCACACTTTTACTGGCCGCAGTTCGGAGTAAAGGTTAAGGAATGTGTCTGGTCCTGCCCGCCTTGTCAAGCTTCTGGGAAATCAGATGGTGCCACAAGGCCCCCCTTCATTTCACTACCAATGGTTGGGCAGCCTTTTGAGAGAATAGGCATGGATATTGTGGGTCCTTTGGACCCTCAAACTAGCTCAGGGAACAGATACATCTTGGTGGTCGTAGACCACATCACAAGGTACCTTGAGGCTTCCCCTCTTAGGGGCAAAAATAAAGCCCCTGTAGTTGCGAGGGCGCTGATTTGGGACATTCTCCCGTGTTGGATTCCTCAAGGAAGTTGTTTCTGACAGGGGATCAAACTTCATATCAGAATACATGGAGGCTATGTGGGAAGAGTGTGGAGTCACCTACCGGTTCTCTACATCCTTCCATCCACAAACAAATGGGCTCGTTGAGCGGTTCAATAAGACCCTGAAAGGCATGATAGGTGGCTTGGAAGAGCACCTGAGGAGAACATTGTATATTTTCCTGCCATGCCTTCTGTCCACCTACAGGGAGGTGCCACAGGACGGAGTAGTGTTTAGGCCTTTTGAGCTTATGTTTGGACACCCTTTACGAGGTACCTTCAGTCTAGTGAAAGAGGGATGGGAGAGCAACACCTCATGCCCTACAGAAGATTTGGTGGACGATGCATTTGGCCTTCGGTCTATAATGGCATGGAACAGTCAACAAGAAACTTAAAGGCCAGTCAAGAGCTGATGAGGCACTGGCATGACCAGAAGGCCACAGCGACAGTCTATTCTACAGGCCAGAGGGTGTGGATTATGAAGCTTGTCAAACCAAGTGCCCTTCAGGACAAGTGGACAGGGCCTTACTGTGTGCTGGAAAAATCCAGTGAGGTGAATTACCTCATTGACGTGAAAGGACCTAAACAGATGTGCAGGTTCTTTTACGTCAATCCCGGCTAAAATCCCATTATAGCCGGGTTGACTTGGTCATGGCATTAGTGACTGATGGAGAGTCTGAGGAGACGATCCCCTCCCAGTCCTCCTGTACACTGAAGCCACAGAGGGGTCAGTTGAAGGTGTCAACCTTACAACCGACTTGTTAGATCAGCAACTGACAGACGGTCGCTGTTTACTGGCACAGTTTGCCGGTCTGTTTTCTCTGACTCCAGGTCGCACAGATTAGTACACCCATGATGTGGACACTAGAGACAGTAAGCCAGTGAAGAGTAGGATTCACCAGATGTCCGATAAGGTCAGGGACACCATCAAGGAGGACGTTTCCAAGATGCTGTTCCTAAGAGTGATAGAGCCATCCCACAGCCCCTGGGCAGACCAGTGTTAGTGGTCCCTAAAATAACCAGTGGTGGGAATACTGAAGTCTGTATGGACTATAGGGGGCTCAATTCTGTCCTGAAGACAGATGCTCACCCCATTCCTTGGGCAGATGAGCTCATTGACAAGCTTGGCGCTGCCAAGTAGATGAGTACCTTTGACCTCACGGCAGGGTACTGGCAGGTCAGCTTGACAGATGGAGCGAGAGAGTATATAACAAAATGGAGGTGTCCTAATAGAATCATTTTAAAATGCCCAGAAAAAATACCCCCCTATGTTTGAATCAGGTCATTTGTTTTGACCAATGTTACTGGCCCAGTCTATTTAATTCAGCATTTGACAGAAATGTCCCCAGAGATGGCCGTCCAGGCACTGCTTACTTTTTCGAACACAGTGGCAATGTCTTATTTGCAAATGCAGGACGGACCCTCTATTTTGTGGGAAGGCTAAGTTCTAGTTTTGAATCTTAGATGGAGCTATAAGCACTACCTGTAAAATGAAACTACTTGCATTGGAAGGGAAGATAGGAGAGAGAGAGAGAGAGAGAGAGAGAGAGAGAGAGAGAGAGAGAATGGAAGGGGAGACACACAACATGTGGGTGTTGTTTGACTTTTTACTAACTGCTAGTTCCTGTGGCTATTCCCACCCACTATCCGCCACCACCAAAAACACACCCCTGGAATCTCATTGAGCTACCTCTGTGCTTTTTTGGGGAAGTCAATGTTATTTCTAAGCCTTTCTTTGCGGGGTAGTGTGTTAATTATAGCGGTAAAGCTGGTGTAACAAAAGTGGCATAGCCAAGCGTGCCTGTAGTCACTGAACTTATAAGAAATATGTGTGCCCTTTCATTTGTTCCTTTCACTGAATACCTCTTAAAGCAAACTGTCGCAAAGCCAACATTTGTGGCGCTGATGTAGGCATTAGATAGACTTTTACCAGACAGTACCATAATATGCCCAGGTAATAACATAGTGTTTCTTCTGTTGCCATCTGGGTGCCTGGTGGTACCGATAGTGCCTGGATAATGCTATTCCATGCCTGCACAAAAGCCAACAGATGTTGGTCTGGCCGATGTTCTTAATGTCCTGCTGTGCCCGGCTACTCAAGTACACCATCTCTCTGCTGAAAAATAAATCTCTCTCTCCCTGTATGCCTGTCTTTATCATATTTGATGCATGTCATATATTTTTATTATACCTGCAAATACTGCAGAGTTCCCGCATTTATTCCCAGACCAATACACGTCCTGGACCTCATTTGGGCAGTGTCATAAAACCCCGTATAGCGCTCAAGACGGCGGCTGCACCGGGCCCTAATGGGCAGTAAAGCATTTTATGTCCAGTAACCCTCTGGGGCTGGGGGAAACTCCCACACACCGTCTCTCGAAGTCTCCTGTCCCGGATTTGACGAGGAGGAGGCAGGGCGTGGGCCTCGCTCACTTCCGCATTGACAGCCCTGGCAAAGCATTTTGAAGAGGTTCTCAATCATGGGGGAGTGGGGGGGGCAACTGCAGTGTGATTAATTGTGTCGTGTGATAATGGCTTTCTGTGTCAGGCCCACTCTGCTGTCAACTCCGGGAGAATTCTGTGTGCCTCTTGGACTGCAATGAAGTATGAGCTTCTGCTCTGGAACAAGCATTCCAGTGATGAATTTATTAGCCCGGGTGGGGAGGGGAGAGGGGGGGACTGCTCCAGACACCACAGCAAAGCAGTTACAATTTTCTCTCATCATGTTTTTCCAATTTTATGGGCAAAGATGTGTGTGCCCGTGTGTTTATATGAATGATGCCCTGCGTAGAGCACTGTTGTATACTGCACGCTACAGTATATCACTGTTTGAAAGGGGAACATCACAGGTCAATAGGCATCACTGCTGTTTCTTTACACCGAACGTCTACAGAATAGGCTCCCAATGATCAATCGATAACTCTGTGATTAGCACACTAGATGATGGAACGCCAGGCTCCACATTTCAACGCATGGTCGGCGAGCCACGCGCACATCCGTGGCCATCTCAGACCTATCCCAAGTTGGGAGCAGGTTAAAACATGAATTGCTCACCTGTTGATAACTCCCAGCTATCTGCCTCCGACAGAGGCTGGCGTGGGCCTTTGACCAGCTGCTCAATTGCTAGAAGCAAATTCCAATAGATTCCAGTTGCACCATAGAACTGTACTTGATTGTCTTCATGTGTCTAGCAAGCTTGACGTGCACAGTCTGGGTGACTGTCAAATGTTCCCCAGTCACTTTAGGGTCCCAAATGATGCTTTAACTTTGCAGTTGGTTCCGTGAGGGCATCCTCTCCTATGAGAGATAGCCAAAATATATTATGGAAGCTCAAGCCATCCGTGCAGAAAAGTATATATTACCGGGCCTGTGGTAGCAGCCCTGCATTTATGGTTAAGTTGCTGAACTCATAGAAAGAACACTTTTTGGGCAGCTTATAACTGTGAGCCCCGCCCCCCAGGACGAATCCTCACCAAACTTTGCAAAAAAAGTATATGGCCCCCCAGAATGATTTTGGAAGTTTGGTGCAGTTTCGTCCAGGGGGTGAACAAAGTTATTCAGGGGTCCTAAAATGTGTGGAAATCCTCATAGACACAATGCAAACAAAAATGTGCTTGCGCCTATAGCCCAAACCGCTGGATGGGTTTCACCAAATTTTTGCCATAAGCAACAGCTTGCTCCTGAAAGCATGCTTTTTTAAATTTGGTGTAAATTCGCAAAGTCATTTTTTTTTAAAAATTGGAAAAAAGTAGGTAAAGAAAATAGTGATATCTGGGTCCGGTTCGCGGACTCACTTCCTGATTCACGGTCCTTGGACGCTTTTGGACCAAACAGAGAGCAGTGTGATGTTCACGGACATCGTACGTGCCCACTGATTGGTTGGTTAAAAATGAGAGGTGTGTCATAACATTTGAAACGAACGCCATGTTGGGTTTGCGAACAGCGCCGGTAGTGTGCGGGCATCCCTGTAAAAACATATTAAAAAACACAACATTGCACTTGTCAAACAAATGAAACTATGTCTGGGGAGGTGAGGGGTGATGAGCATGGGATGGGATATGGCCATAAACATCGCAGATGTCCGCGAACATCTCAGATTTTCTTGGATATCTAGGCATATTTCTGCATTACAGAGTCAGTGAAAAGCAGTTTTTGGATGGTTTATAACTGTGGCACCGTTCAATGAAACTGCATGTAATTGTGCACTATCATTTTCGACCTGGCCATGAATGGCACTGCACGGTTTGGTGCTGTATTTCAAAGAAGTGGTAAAATGAAAGGCTTATACATGTGGTGCTGTTTGACGGATCTGCAGAAATGTTGGCAAAAGATTTTAGACCCAGATTTGAACGTTTTTGCAAAATTTGGTGGGATTTTGTCAAGGGGGAGCAACATTAGAGGCAGTGTCTGAACATTATTAGATGGCTTATAACTTTGCTGCTGTTTGACAAATCTGCACAAAAGATTATAGACACAACCTTAAATATTTGTGCAAAGTCTGAATGGATTTTGTCAAGTGGGGGCTAAGTTATATGACTATTTTGTACTTACATTTTGACACTTTTCAAAAAATAAAACATTGAAGGATTTGCAACACACACGTGCAAGGGGCATTGGCAAGGACCCGAAACCATGGTTTTGCAAATGTGTCTGGGTTTTATTTTTTGAAAAGTGTCATAATGTAGGTACAAAAATAGTGATATATCTTTGGTGAATGAGGTATAGCCAGTGGCCATGGGCAGTGGCCAGATTACCCGGGCCACGGCCAAAGACCATGACCCGGACAATCTGGCTACTGGCCATGACCACGGGGGACCAGCAATCGGGTTAAAGTGGGCATGGCCACCAGGGATAAGCTATGTGGTAAAGTTTTTCAAAATCGGGATAAGGTTTGAATGAAAAAATGTTTGCTTGTGCCTACAGCCCGGAGTGCTGGAAAGGATTGCAGCGATGTTTGCGAGGAGCATCAGCAAGGACCTCAAAGCATGGTTTTGCAAATCTGCCCTGTGTGTTATTTTGTATAAAGTACAAAAATGTTGATACAGCTTTGGTGCCTCGGAAATGACCCTGGCCCTGAACAAGGAGAAATGTGTACTCTGATTTGCTTATTGTGGCATGCAACATGGTTGAAGCCCTAGGTTTGTATGGGAAAAAATATTCTGCTACAGCATGAAGTGCTGGACTGGATTACAACAAACCTGCACGAAGAGCATCCGCAAGGATCTGAACGCATTCTTTTGCAAATCTGTCTTGGGTTTTATTTTTACAAAGTGTCAAAAAGTAAGTACAAGAAATAGTAATATAACTTTGGTGTATGTGCAGTGGGCCTGGCCCTCCGCAAGGGCAAGTGTCTTCTCTGATTTGCCTATTGGGGAATGCGGCATGACCGAAACCCATGCCCCATGGATTGTGGCGTCTGGCCATGGCTGCACGTGATGAGCTCTGGCCATTGGTCACATTATGAGGGTATAGGAGACACAGAATTAGGATGCAGGGTAGGTGTAATGGATAACATGTGTGGTTTGGTGGGGCTGGGGTCATGGTAGACCCTCATGCCTTAGGCAATTCAACAATGACTTGCATCCCCAGCATGCACTGCTGATAACGACACACATCAGTATGCGTTGCAAAAAATGTGATTGTTAAAGGAGTTTTATAGTTCTTTCATATGTTAAAAGAGGAATTATTAATAACTTATATACAGCAATGTAACATCATGAAACATTTTCACTCATAGAAACCTATGTAATTCAGTGAAAAAACGTTGTTAAAGGAACGTTATGGTTACAAGTAAAACCGAAAACCCCCAGAAATGTGCCAGTTATGGTAAGCTAAGCAACCATAACTCGTGCCACTGCTGTGCACTTCTAAGACTAACACCCAGGACATCAAGGATGACATCACAAATGGCATTGGTGACATCACTGATGACATCACATATGCAATTAATTTTGACAAAAAGTCCCTACATGGGTTTGTGTTTATAATGTTGGTAACAAGATATCACGGGTGTTCGGGAGACCTATCATGAACTACTTAATGCATTAAGGAATGTACTCAACTAAACAAAACATTATATTGGAGTGTTGTTCTTAATACAGGAACCTAATCATACATACACATAGGCAATGGCTGTATCATGCACCAAAGAAGTACAATATGTTTAATCTGGTAATGTTGGATGGTAAAACAATGAATGCTACCTTATCAAAGTTTTGAGTAATGTTAAACATGTAATAAATAGCTAACAAATCAAGACTTACTACACACTTGTGTTAGTACAAACAATACATATGAAGACCCACAATGCATACAAATCAGAAGCACATTCAGGGAAACTAAAGTAAGGAAGAAAGAAACAGCATCAACAGAAAATGTCAATAACATTAAAGTTCATCTTCATGTACAAATGAATTGTGTGTTTGAGGCGTGCTTATTGCCACTTGCGTGTGCACCTTGAGCTGAGACCAAACCCAAAGGAAAGTACTTTAAGGACATATGACAAGGTTAACATCTAGATTTATAGCAACTTTTCAATATTCATATTCTGATTGTCAGTGAACAAAAACACGTGGCTTAGATATGTCAGTAAACAAAAACAAGTGGCCCAGATATGTGATGTCATCCGTGATGTCATCAATGACATGTGTGATGTCATTGTTGATGTCCTGGGTTTCAGTCTTAGCAGCGCATGGTGGTGCTGCAAGTTATGGTTGCTTAGTTTACCATAACTGGTGAATTTGTGGGGGGGTTCGGTTTTACTTGTAACCATAACATCCCGTTAACAATGTTTTTATCAGTGCAACTTATCCACAACGTCCCTTTAACAGGGTTTTTTTTCTGTGAATATATATATATATATATATATTCATTTCTATGATGGCGAGGCCCAAAATAGAATTAGTACCACAGCACCATTATTTTTCGTCTCCCAACACCGGCGATTCGGCGAAATGCAGACGTTACCAGCCTGAAAATTCAATTCCTGATGTTGTTCCAAGCTTTGCATCCCTCTATGTTCCTTCCCTTTCCGCGACTGGCCACCATGGAAAGGGAGAAGGGACTTCGTATAGTCCTTTATCGTCATTCCAGCACAGCCAGCATTATTTTTTCCTCTTCTTTTTTTCAGTTGTTAAATGCCAAAGCTTTCTCTCAACTTAAAAGAAAACACTTTTATTACCCTGGTCTTACGGTTAGGATACTAATAGTAATAAACCCCTCGCTGGTGGGGGGGGCATTACTGCTTCTGATAATGCCTCAGGGCCTGCGTAAATACCCTTGCTTCACTTGGGCCTGTAACTCTGGCTCTGGGCTTATTGCTTAATAAATACTATTTCTCTGCTCATGCTACCGCTACACCAGAACTATCTGCTCAAAAGACATTGGAATTGCTCTGTCCATCAACGCATCTTGAGAAAAGCAGTTCCCATGCCCAGCCTCAATGGTCAATGAATCGCTAACCTGTGCAGCGTGTCTTTCACCTCGCGCATGATCTCAATGACAGAAAGAAGCAATTATCTCCCTGCTCCTTAAGAAACCTAAACTAGATCCTGCAGATTCTCTGAACTACAGACCCATCTCTAATATTGCAGGCATGGCCAAAATATTGTAAAGGCTTCTGCTAGAACACTAAATACAGTGATGATTATAACCTCTTCCATGCCAGTCAGACCACTTTTGAAGTTGAGGAAGTCCTGTAACCGCTCACCTGTTCATGAGAGAACACATTCGAACCAGACAACAATATGCCTGTCATGCTCATCCTACTAGACCTATCTGTAGCTCATGATAGGGCTGACTACAACAAGCTGCTAAACGTCCTATATGCCATCATGGGCATCAAAGGAACAGGCCTCAATTGGCAGTCCTCCTTCATTAATGGTTGATGAGCAAAAGTTGGGGTCAGCACCATTGTCTCCACTAATGTTCTTATGGAGAGAGGAGTTCCTCAAGGGTACGCCCTCTCACCTTTTCACCTTTGCTTTTAATGCATACTTGAAATCACTCTCAGACCTGCTAAATACTTTCACCATTATCATCCAGATGTATGCAGACGATGTCCAAATTTCATACCATTTAGATCCTACGCAAACGCATCATCCCTTAATTACTCACTGTTCCAGTGTATTTCAGCAGTGGATGGTTAATAGGAATCTTTTCCTGGATGCAGGCAAAACCAAATTATTTTCCCGGCATCCCTGCACCATTAAATTTCCACATCAAGTCACCCACCACCATGGGTGGGTAAACATAACCCAAATCCCACTTTCAGCTGCCCATGTTCAGAAAAATCACCCCCCTGCTCAAGATGAACCACAACATTGCGTTGACAAGAGCGCTCGTGCATTAACACAGTGGACATCCAACAGCATTGGCACATTCTAAATCTATAGGCAATCTGAAGGAATGGCTCTCAAAATCAGCCTCATTCCCGACTTACCAATGCCACCTTGCTGAACCCTCGCCCCACCCCATCTTACAACCCAGATCCCAGTGCCCCGTAACTTACTTTCAACACTCAGGTCGTGACTACTGCTAGACCATATGTAATCACTTAATTTGTATCTATGAATTTTAATTACTTATCTTATTTTAGGAATGTACTATGATTGCTATAATGGACTAACACGACTGGTTTCCCCCCAAACCTCTAGACTCCCTACCCTCCTAATGGTTCCTTTTTTAAATAAGCTTCACAGTATTATGTATACAATTTGTAGATAAAAATACAATAAAAGAATACATAAATAGCATTAATAAGGCAGAGGGTGTACCTACTAGAAGTAGTATTTATTGTATTTCTATCATGAGGCCTATTCACATTGTACATTTAAAAAAAATACTTCTGTGTGAGTACAGAGTGGACAAATTCATTAAAAAGAACATTTTGAGAGGTGTGGGATGTTTTTACCCATGCATACAAGCCCTACCATAAATCTGTGCAGTACTGGCATGGAAAACATCATGATGGCCAGAACTCCCCAGAGAGTGCACAGGGAAAACATGAAGAGTAGGCTGCCACCCATTTTTGCTTATGTTGTGAGCACAGGAGGGCACTGCCTAAAACCACCATTGGGCTACACACACAGTAGCCTGAAACCATTGGGAATGGCAATGCTGATTGCCAAAAAAGCAACACAGAACTGGGGGAATTCATTTTCTTAATCCCAAAAATGTTTGCATTACCAGTACTCACCACTATCAGAAAGCCGGCGTTTTAAAACCACCAGACTTTTGTGTAAAACTGAACAAAGGAAACAAAACCAGACCAAGGAAAGACTTGCTAAGAGGTGGATACAATGTAAAACTATATTCTGAAATGACTTGAAGGAAGTAATTATTTAATGTATATGTAAAAATTGTAAGTGATTTAAACTGGGAACAAAAAGTGACATTTAGCTGAAACCTGGCTTAATGAAACTGGATTCTGCCTGACAACTACCCCCGACAGGAGTTGAAACCTGCTCAGCCACTCTTCCCCTTGCCAAAAGGAGTTGTCACCTCTCTGATTAGATTAGGGGTGGATCAGCTGGGGACTACAGGGAGTTGAACAAAGACCTGTCCTGGACTCAGGCAAATGTTATATTGGGGGCATCGTAAAATAGCTTCCTCTTGGGAGAAATTGGGGGGCAGCTGTGCCTCTGTGAACAAGCTGGCTTGGTGGAAGTGGATAAACCAGTTATTCCACCCTGTGATGGGGGAAGCCACACCCCTTTTTGACCAGGGCATAATTTTAAAAAGATAGATAACTCATAGTGCTGACTTGTCAGAATTATATAAGTAATATCATTATTTTTGTGATTTTTCTGTGAACATTTTGAGAGGCGTTAGGACCCTGTGGTGTATTCTGGGGGGTTGCTAGCAGAAAATAGGGTCTCACTCCAAATGTATGCATGTTAAAAATCTGACACTTTATCATCTGTAACCCATATCCCTGGTGCACATTTGTGTAAAATCTGAAAAGGTTTAGAGGTCGTTATCTGGATGAAAAGGGGAGAATTCTGTCATCAGTGCACACGACATCGTACAAAGACAGGGATCGGATGGTTTGGTGCTACAGAAAATATGTTAACTGGACCTATAATATTAGAAAAATGGTACATATATAAATATGTATTTGGGTCAGAAATAGATTTGTGTGCAATCTGACAAGGGGAGGTTCCTCTGACCATAAAACCTACAGCATCACGCTGACTCACATTTCCTTCCCCCAATCAAGGGAGAGAGGAGGAATTGGCCAATGATAAGTGAGAGGGGCAGGTTTAGTTATGACCAACGCACACACCCACTTTCCAAAACACATAAAAAGAGACTGCTGGGACAGGTCGAGACATTCAATTCCATTTGCTGCAGAGCATGCTGACCGACGACTTCACATCCAGAGATCCAGACTTCAAATCCATCAATCTCCAGAACCTGTAGCAGAAATTATCTCCAGAATTTGTAGCAGAGAGGCCTGAATCCACCAGCTGAATCCTCTTCAGCAGGCCTCAAAACTGACCAAACTATTCAACAGCCAGGCGAGCTGTTTGAAGTTTTGCCGAGAATTTTTGCAAGAACCTGTAGCAGTACCCAGAAAGCAGTGTTACATCCAGAATCCGGAGAGGCTAGACCAGCAGAGCAGAGCTGACCCAGATCGCTGTGAGCAGAACCGGTGCCTGATTGACCCACCGAGCAGACAGAACCGCAGCCGGACGTGTTGACCAGATCCGTGATGAGGCCTAGTTCAAATTATATTGTGAGTACCTAGCAGAACTGTGCAGAACCAATCTCTTAGTTAAAATAATCTAATCCAAACTATTTTAACCTAAGTAGAACTGCCTCCTAGAAATCGTGTCATCTGTCATTTTTAAAGCTGCACAACTGTCACCTGTCAATTCTGCAGCTGCAAGCTGTCACCTGTCATTTTGAGTGTACTTTAAATCTGAAAAACTACCTTTATTTAATTGTCCGTATCTCTGGAACCCTTTGGGCTAGGAACGAGATTTAACTTTCCTCTGAAAGCTTAGAATCTAAGCTTTCCAAAAAGCCTTATACTTTTTCCGCAATCACGATTTACACACTCGCGAAATTTACCGCGATATGCGGTTTTGGCTCAATTTCTCCACTTGTCAAAATAGCAGCTCCATTCTTTCTTTTGTTAAAATCCGTTGCAACTTGGTAATAACTCATAGAGCATTGCTAAAGTGAGCCTGAACTAATACCAACACGCATCTCCCACTCACCCTGAATCTCTAGAGGGAATTCAAATCAGTTGGCACATTTTCCCATCCATTGCCATCACATTTAAAAAGCATTTTGGGCCTGTGTTTCAAACTCCTACCTGTTTGCTTTAAGCTTGCTGGGGGGGAACTGAATTTCTCTATCGGGGCTCAAATGGGAATGGGGAATGGTTTGCTAAATGGGGACTTACCGGTCCCTCTAAGGTCGGAATCGACCGGTAAGTCCCCATCTCACCAAACCGGAGTCGGTACCGCTATGGGAGGCAGTCATGGCACAAATAGCGCCATGCCTACCTCCATACTCGGAATGAGGCCCAATTAGTAGTTACTTGTGCCTTCACACACATGTACAGTGATTCAATGAATATCTACAAACCCTGTTGTAAGCCAACATTTTCAAACGTTCTCTCAAGATGAGCCAATTACATGTATCAACTGCTTTCTAAATGTCAAGGAACATGGACCACAACAAACACACTAACCGTTCCACACATTCGGCCTGATCACGACTTTGGCTGTAACGCCGGCGGTATTACCCCTGGCGGTATTAGCCCTACCGCCGAACTCCCCGGCGCTAATAGCGCCGGATCACGAGTTCAGCGGTAATGTAATTCCCCATTCCCCATTGAGCCCATTCGGGAATGCCCCATTCCCCATTGGGCTCAATGGGGAAAATTTGCGCTCTTACCACCGGCGGATTTTCCGCCAGCGGTAATAGCGCGAATTTTCAGCGGATTTCCCCCCAGCTCAGAGCTAGGGCGAAATCCGTCGAAGTCCTGATCTGGCAGACCCTTAAATCCGGCGGTAATAGCGCGACCGCCGGATTTAAGGGTTACCGCAAAGGTCGTGATGAGGCCCATTATTTTATTTGCTCCATGTGTAACCCCAATTCCATTCCAAGGAAGCCCAGGGCAGAGCAGGAAAGGAGCAGGGAAGTGGAGAAGAAGCAATGGGGGATGGGGAGTGACAGGTGACCAAAACGACCAAGTAAGCATGAGGCTTGGTCATGGAGGGAGGGAAGTGGGATGCAGGGTGACAGGAGGAAGGCAGGATGCAGTGTCAGCATGAAACTATTGGTGGCGCCTAGGGCTTGCGAGGGCCCTCCTACTTTGAGGCAGCAGGCATCACTCTGCTGTGATGCCCAGGCTCAAATATACAAGAACCTGTCACGTTTCTCACCTTGGAGAGAGGTGTATTTACTTACTTTTGAACTTTAAAAGTAAGCAAGTACACAACTGTCCGAGGCGAGAAAGCAGTCATTAACGTGACTGCAGTCCAGCAGAAAACGTAGATTCAGAGGACAAAAGTCTATCCACGTGATATCAGCAAAACGACCTATGTTGAAGCTAAAGGCTCAACTTTTGGGCTCAGCTTTACATGGCCAAATGCCGCCAAATCAGAGCTGGATTTCGCTCTCAGATGACAGACAAAAGGCGGCCAGGCCCTGCCATTTCCTGGTGCGACACCTTCCCATCTCATCACACCAGCCACAACACACAGGCCTCCTCCCTCTTTGCTGGCAGTCAGGCACATAGCAATAACAAAGACCAGCTTTAACGCTCACTCACAGGGCCTGGCTAAACTATGTCAGGGCCCCTGGGGGCCGTTTCAATATGATTGCCCCCCCATGTCTACAGTTAGGAGGGGTGGGCACAGTGTGTGACACCCTTGGGTTGCCTTAAATAAGAATGAATACAAAGGAATGCTCTTTAATATCATGGGCAGGCAACCAGAGGGGAAATGAACCCCTAAACTGAACTGAAAAGTTAGTAATTGCTCTCCGCAAGGTGCTAACGCAGATGAAACCAAAGTAAAAGGCAGAGGTGTAAACACTGCTGGATGCTATCTAAGGCAATCTGTAACCTGCTTCCAAGCACACATTTAAAGTCGTCTTCAGTGAAGGCAGTGGTCTTCAAACTAGGGGCTCCAAAGGCTGTCCGGGGGGGGGGGGGTAGACTCTTTAAAATATGGTTAGGATGAATGTTTTTCATATAAAAAAGGATCAAGGTGGCTGTTTTTAATAGTAAAAATAAGCAGTAGATCGTCTGCATATATTTTAAAGAGCCAGGCAACCCCTGGACATCCTTTGGGCTCCCTAGGTGGACCAACACCTAGGTAGGGGGTCTCAGAAACCTTTGTTTTACCAGAGGGGGATCGGTATGAAAAGGTTTGACTAACACTGAGTTAAGGAGTTAAGGTGACAGCAGCCAGAAAAAGGCAGTCTGTAACATGCATACGAAGCAAAGTGCACATTTAACAGCATGAAAGAAATATGTTGCTGTGTAGTACGACAGCCAAAATAGGGACAGATGGGTGCCCCCCACCCTCCTTGAGGCTCTTAAAAACATACACAACACAACAAATTCACAACACTGTGTGTCTGTAAGGCATACAAGGCCTCAATATGTTCTAATTTGTCTTCTGGACATGTGCAGCAAAAGATATGCAGACCGCTAAATGGCATAATATGGCATTATGTATGTATTTATGTGCATTGGCAGGTGCACTGGCCGCAGGAGTATGAAGGGAGGATAAGGGGAGCTATGAGAGAGAATGTTAGAGGTGGGGGCCAGAGGAGTAAAGGACCTTATATGCCAGTTGGACCCAGAACAGGACAGAGCCGCATCAGGGGAGAATACACAAGCCGAGTGCATCAACTCAGGATAGAGACGCAAACTAACCAATCCTACTAACAATTTCCCTTTCTGCATACACCTCTCAAACTCCAAACCAAACACAACCAAAACCTACAGCACAACAAACCGCACAAACTTCACTACATCACAACAACAAAACAATAACACACATAGTCTTGCACAACAGTACACGACGACTACCGGCCGCAAACACCCCAGGCCCTGCCAAGGGACCCACCGGGCTGAGGCCGCCAACAGCACATCACTGCTCTCTTGCACTTTTCCTGCTGCCTCCCAATAACTCAACCTCCCCTCCTCTTTCAGAGCTGCCAGAGCACCAGGGGACCACTCCAGTGGTGATAGTGCGTGGTACAAATGTCCTTTAACATATTTATTTATTTATTTATTTATATATTTATATATTTATTTATTTATTTATTTACACATTTATAGCAGCTCACATAGCCTGGGGGCATTTAGGCGCTAGTTGCAGGTTCAAGACAAAGGACAATAGTACAGTGGAAATCAGTTGAAAGGGTGGCTTTTCAGTTTCTTTCTGAAAGCCTTGTAGGAGGGTTCAGTCTGCAAGTGGGGTGGGAGTTTGTTCCAGATGGTGGCTGCCCGGAGTGTGAACAAGCTCCTCCTGCTCTTTTGCAGTTATATATCTGGGGTCTCCAGGCAATGTTTGTAGGCAAAGCGCTGTGGTCATGTGGAGGCTTGACCTTTGATATTTTGGGAGAGGTATGTTGGCGCGAGGCTGGCTTAGCATTGATGAATGATAGACAGAGCTCTAAATATTATTATTTCCCTAACTGGGAGCCAGGGGATGGATCTCCTTTTTTCAGATACATTGTTGTGTTTGTACAAATCAGTGGCTGCTCTGATGGCATTATTTTGGACCACTTGCAGTGTATTCAAGTTTCTTTCGGAAGTTCCACCGAGTAGGGACTTACAATAGTCCAAATTAGATGCAATGAGAGTTTGAGCAATGGTTGTGCAGGTATCAGTGGGAAGGAACTGTTTGATGGCATTGGTCGGCTTAGTGGCGCAGGCGGAAGTGGATGCAATGTGATTCACTTGCTGCAACATGGTGAGGGAAGCATCAGGTAGACCCCAAGAGGTTTTTGGCATGATCAGTAAATAACATTACAAGCAGTGACATCATTCTTAAATACTCCAGGATACTTTTGGTAAATACATTGAAAGTGGTTTTCACGTGTAAGCCAAGGGAATAATATTTGGTGCGATATATAAATATTCACTATTATAAATATACTACAACTCAATAATTTAGTAAGTCATGAGGGTTTTTCTTCATAGCACAAATTGCAAACTAAATCACTTCTAGCAACACCCAATGTCAGCAGAACAGGCACAGTGAAATTACATGATTTGCCCAGGGTCACACATTTCGTTTAAGTGGTAAAATCAGTGTGTGGACCCAGGCTGTAATTTAGGTTTGATTTTCCAAAATAATTCATTTTTCTCTCAATGCCTTAAAAAAGTAAACAATTCACATAAGAAGCCAACCTGACATTACATACATTGTTATCGAAATAGGTCAGGCAAAAAGACTTGTATAGCTTTATTTTCACCACCTTGAATGCTCATTTGCAGCAGCAGCCTGCAAAGGAATGTGTACATAAAAACAATACAAACCACACCAACCAGGGGGAAACAATAGCCATTTGGTTTTAAAAAAGGTATTCACAGTGAAAGATAATTCAATATAAGATAATATGCTTGAACCATTATTTTACATATCATGCAGCATTATACTCCCCTCCCATTTATTATCACCCACCAAGTGCACCTTCTAAGGGACAACAGTCCTTACCCAGGCACCCCTGAGTCTGGGCCATCAACCTCTTATCGCTTTATTAAAATGAGATTGACACAAAGCTGAAACGGGGGGGTTCTGGTGGAGCATACAATCTTATCCAAGTGGCTGCATTTTAATTGTGTACCTTTCATGTATCTATTGCAGCTGTGACTGCGGATAGGTGGACAGCTAGGGCCAGCACCCTCACAAATATCCTCCCCTTTTACTAATTTCTATCCTGCTTTCCTTTTCTCCCAGTCAGCAATCTGTTTGCCCTCATTTTTTCCTTACTAGCAATTATCTCTCTAGTATCCCACTCTTTCCTGCTCTTTTTGAACACTATATCATCCTCTGTTCTTGCCTCATTCCCTTAATCCTCCTCTCACTTTTTCTTTCTCCATCATTTGGGTCAAAGATTCTTTGTTATAAAGATATGGCTCTCTTCCTTATTTTGGTGCTATTCGCATACTCACCTGTCTTCCTTCACTCAATGTGTCCCTCCCTCATTTACCCACGTCACACCAGTTGCCTTACATTGCTGCCCCTCCACTGCCCATTCCTCGCTCGCTTGCCTCCCTTCTCCCCCTTTATCCTGCCCTCCCTCACTCTTCCTTTTTCCTTGACTCTTTAGACCTCCATTATTCCGCATTCACCTTACACTCCTGAACCCCCTGATCTCTTTTTCCCTGCCCTTTAATCCTCTTCACTCTGCATTTCCCCTCACTCTCGTGTCTTATTAACTATTGCCCCGTTCTCCTACCCCGGTTCATTTTCTGTACCTATTCATCTTTGTACCATCACCTGTCTGCGTTCAATCACTTGATCGCCTGCCTTACTTCACTCTCTATCTCTCCTTCATGCTTCTGCCCTCCTTCATTCTCCACTTTCCTGTCCTATCAGTGTTCATGTTATGTGCCCCTTCTCTGCTATTCTCCCTGACCATCCTGCCCTTATTCCCTCTCCATTTCCATTCACTGCCCTGCTCGAGGAGATATGGAGGTGGTGGGTTGGGGTTAAGGGGTCTTTCAAGTGCCACAGGTAGCACACGCAAAAAAGGGGACCCCAGGAAGTTTTTGAGATTAAAAGGTGAACTTCTTTAAGTTTGTGATGTTCAATGACATAACAAGCGTGTGGAGTAAGAACACCGGGGACATGCAAATAATTGCTCTAGGTGCTGTAGGAATTATCCTGTGATATCACCCCCTGTAATGTCCCCTCCCATTGACCATTGCCCTGAACCCTATAATTTCCATCATTTTCTTCAGGATTGTTCTTTCAATATTACCACCATTGACAGCAAAACCTGGCCATAGGGCCCAGCTGTCTCTAGAGTCAGGCCTCCCAACACACAAAATTGTAAAAAACACAACTTAAAAAAGTAGCATTTGTCATCATTGTTCAACCCTGCCTATTCTATTCTAACCTCCATGATCCGCCCACTTGGGGCCCACTGTCATTTTTTCCCCACTGGCCTTAAATCTGCCACTGCTGCCATTAATCAGCAATAACTAAAAAAAGGGGTGTTTTTGTTTGTGTATATGCATGGATTGCATGCATGTATGAATGTATGCATGCATGCGAGGGAGTGTGTAAGTGGGTGCATCTTTGTATGCAAGGGAGTGTCTGTATGTGAAGGAGTGTCTGTAAGTCATGCATATGAATTAATGCAATGTGAATGTGTACATGAGTGCGACTGCGCAGGTGAATGAGAGTCCAGTGTAAATTATCTGGATGCTTGTGTGAAATTGCTGTATGGGGGCATGACTGGTGGGTGAATATGTGTGAGTGTCTGCATATGTATCTGTGTGTGTATATGTGTATTTGCGTGTATGCAGGCTAAGGGCCCGGGGACGGACATTGGCGCATGACAATTTTTTGACAGGCACATGGCATGTTTAACTGCCCTTTTGGGGCAGTTGTTACATGGGGTGCATGTTCCCTTACTGTTGCTTGGCATTTTTGTTTACTGGTGTAACGGTTAAAGGCAACATAAGTGTCCTTACAGGAGGGTATGGGGGGCATTTGGTTAGCCCACAAGGGAATTATTTCCTATTGTAGCATGACATTTTTTACTGGCTTTGCAGGGCAAATACAACATGAGTACAAAATAAGTCTTCTTATCTGTGTAATGATAATGATATGTTATTTATATAGTGCTTTCTCCAAAGCCACCTTACAGAGAACATATTTACATACAATTATCACCCAGGCAACGTTTTTTCTCATTTATCGACCCTGGATGGATGAAAGACTGAGTTGGACTTGTGGGGATTTGAATTTACAAATCATACTCAGATCGCAACAGCGAGCTCTCAACCCACTGAGCTACTGTGGCATTGCATTTTTTACTAGTGTTAAGGCCAAAGGCAACCTAAGTGTGCATGATTTGGGTTTAGGGCATTCGTGCAGCTTACAAGGCAATGTTTTATTACTGTGGCCTGACATTTTTTACTACGGTTAGGAACAAAATACTGTATGATGAGGGTTCTTATATATGGAACAGGGAATTTATGCCAGCAAGGATATGTTTTTCTTATAGTGGCATGGCTTTATTTTTTTACTGACATTAAGGCAAAGCCAACAGGAGTCTGTTCTTACATGGGCATACTGGCATATATTGGCAGAGCCAGCATAAACATGTTGTGTTATATTATGTTTACTGGCATTATAGACAAAGCAAACATGAGTATTTTCTTATGTAGGAATAGTGGCAGATATAGGTGCACCAGAATTGACATGTGTGAGCACAATCAATATGAACAGGTTTTACACTTGCAGAGCACTGGCATATAGTGGGCAAAGACATTGTGAGAATGCATTGGAAAATGCTCCTGTGCACTGTTGGTGACTTCTCATCTGTCTTATCCTTCAACACTGATTGTAAACTGTGTGTCATTTTACCTAATTTATCACAGAAAGTGAACTGTGAAACGCACCATTTTAAACCATGATCTGAAAGAAATTCGCAGCGGGTGACACCAACAAGTCCTCCCCTTCATTGGGTGTCCCCCAAACACCAACACGCCCTGTGAAATCTGCACATTCGGTCGGAGCAAACAAGCCCACTTCCTTCTGTGGGCTTTGCTTAGTGTGGGCCCAACATTAGCTCCAGGTACCACTTGTTACACAATTCTGGCTATGCCTCTGGTGAGTTGGGGGTAAAAGATGCATCTAATAGGCCAAACGAAGGTGTGATACCTACTCAGTATCCTGGGCGTGGCAAAGGGGATAGGGGTAGGCCAGGCGGAAGAGGTCAATAGCTCAGTAGGTTTAATGTCCCAACCTACTAAATATTTGCAAAATTGCCATCCAGCCTCCCCCAAATGAGGCTGGCTCTGCCCCTGCATGACAGGCCTTACAAGCAGACCTTTGCTTCCTCCGAACCTGGGTTTTAACCACGAGCGATGCCTGGTTCTGGGCTTCGGGACTAGCTGTCACACTTGCCGAGGGTGCTAGCATAGCCTTCCTTAGACAGGCTCCGCCCTCCAACCCAAGGCAGTTGAACCAAGTGCAAGGTAAAGATCCCAAGTGCCTTTTTACAACAAGCCGCATAAGCCTATTTTTCGCTTTGTTGTGCTCACCTCTCCACTGCATGGAGCCATGAAGCACACTTGAAAACCACGTTTGGAGGTCAATACGTCTCTGAGGTTCGAATCTTGGCTTTAGGGAATTGAAGGTCGAACAATGATGGTCTATGCCTTTGCTATTAGCATTAAATCCTAACTGAGTTCCATACCCTGGGCTTTACCCTAAGTGATTTGGAGAACCCAGCTCTGGATGCCATATCTTAAAATGTAGCAATGACGAAGAAACCACGCTGCAGCCAGAAAGCACAGCTGCATTCTCTTTGTCAGATCAGGTCCAGGTAATTGTGTGGATTAACATCAGATTACACATCAACAATGTCTGGTCAGGTGTAGTGGTGCTTTAAGTGGGATACAACACCACGTGGGGTGCTACCGAATCTAGAACAGTATTTGGGGATTGTACTAATACGTGTCTTGAGTGGCCTTAGAGCCACGCGTAGCTAAAACACATTTAAAAGATGTTTGGTTATGTGATTGAAGGAGTGGGCAAACGTTGTTGAGTTTTTTTTTTTACCTGGAATGTAAGTGAGAAAAAGCTATTTTTTAAAAGTATGTTAAACATAATATAATAATCAAATGTAAAAAAGTAGATTAAAACAAAAATATTCAAATATAAAATCAAAATCAGTTTTAAAAAAGGTCAATGTTAGTTCCAAACCATTTAAAAGTGATCCAAGATTATTATAAATTAATAACACTTTTATTAAATTATCCTAATGCACCACTTCAATATATTATGTTGCAATAATCAACCGTGCATTCTCTATATTTTCCTTTCAGAGTATCTCAAACCAAATAATCTAAATACAAATGTCTGAACAGATGATGTGGTTCTAAGCATGGGTTATAGTGACATCTGCTGTTGAACCGCAGTATTGCTGCTCTTCACCTTTTCATTGACTTTTAGCATGGGGGAACCTAGTTATGGAGCTATGGGAGAGCCCCTGCTCAAGAAAACCTTTTGGACCATGACAGTGAACAAACCAATCAGTACTGCACTCGAGAGCAACATTGGAAGAAGTTGCCTTTTTTCTCCCCTGAAACTACCAATTGACTGACATATATCTCCACTATGTTGGCTCCAAAATCTCAATGCGATGCAGTTGATTCAGCTACGATAGGCTCAGTCTATTGTTTCGCCAGTAGGTGTTTCTGAGACATTCAAAGGAACTGCTTGTAATTGTAATTGATTATTTATAACGTGCTTAATACCCAGAGGTTTCTAAGCGCGGGCCCAGGGATCAAGCCTGTGGTGCTCTGCATGTTGCCCCTGAGCTATCCTCCTGAGATGCACATCTGCATATAAATACTCTGCCACAATGCAAGTAAGCATCTTGCTTGGAAACTGGATAGATATGTTATGTTATGTTATATGTTACTTGGCAATTATATAGTGCTCTATATATCATTGGTAGGACCTCAAAGCGCTGGTAGGTTGAACGCCCTCGGGAACCCTAGTTCTGGTCAGTAGAGAAAGATAGTGTCGTAGGGTGCGTGGGTGCACCAGATATGTGTGCAGCTGATGTAATTGCCGTGTGGTAGCTGCATCCTAGTGTTAGGTGTGGTGCTTGAGATATCAGTTGGATGTGTGCAGTCTGTTGGGCGGACACCCAGACTTGCCTCTGGCTGCGTTAGGCCTGAGCAACTAGGCCGGAATGTGCTCGGCTAGCTGCATTTTATTAGGGTCATGAGGTGTTCATGGGGTAGTATTCGTATGTGAAGAGCTAGCCGAATTAATCAGTGGTATAGCTGTGTTCTAGTTGAATGATGGTGTATAGTAGAGAGTAGGCGTAGTGATGTGTTATGATGGTTATCTTTAAAGTGCCCAAGACCAGGCACGTGAACAGGATGGCAGGGAACAGAGCGACACACGGACACATAGAGACAGGGGGTTGGGCTTACAGCGACAGGGAGGGGGGATACGGATATATATTTCAACAGCATGGGGAACAGGAAGGCAGGGTACACAGTGATACACATGTGGGGCCTGTTAACATTTACATTCGTATTTCTATCCAGATGCGATTCCGGCTAATGTTCACAGCTCTACCCAAGTGTGGGCCATGCCAACATTTGCATTTCTATCTAGAAGCGACTCAGGCTGACTTTCACAGTCCTGTCAGGGTCTGGCGTAGGCTAATGTTCACAGTTCTGAGTACTCCATTAATTGCATCCATTTCCATCCATTTCATCCACTCAATCCTTTTATTTCATTCCATCCATTCCACCCACTTCATCCATTCCATCCATTTCACCCATTCCACCCATTGCATCTATTCCATCCATTCCATCCACTCCTCCCATTCCATCGATTCCATCCACTCTGTCCATTCCGTCCCTCCATACCATTGATCGATTCCATCCATCCAATCCATCCATTACATCCATTTCTTCAATTTCTTCCATTCTATCCATTCTATCCACCCCATCCACTCCATCCACTCCATCGATTCCATCCATTTAATCGATTCATCCATTCCATCTGCCCCATTCATTCTGTATAGTCCGTCCATTCCATCCAATTCATCCACTCTATCTATTCCATCGACTCTATCCATTTTATCTATTCCATCCATTTTATCCATTACATCAATTCCATCAATTCCATCTATCTCATCCATTCCATCATTCCATCCATTCCATCCACTCTATCTATTCCATCCACTCTATCCATTTCATTCCTTCCATCTATTCCATCCACTCTATCTATTCCATCTACTCTATCCATCTATTCCATCCATCCATTCCATCCATTCCATCCATTCCATCTATTCCAACCATTTCATCCATTACACCAATTCCATCCATTCCACCCACCTCATCCACTCAATCCACTCCATCCATTCAATTCACTCCCTCTATCCGCTCGATCCGCTCCATCTGCTCCATCTGCTCCATCCGCTCCATCCACCCCGTCCACTCCATCCATTTGATCCACTCCATCTCTTTCGTCCACTCCATCCATTCAATCCACTCCATCCATTCCATCCACTTCAAGCACTACATCCATTCCGTCCACTTCAACCACTCCATCCATTCAACCCACTCTATCGACTCCATCCACTCCATCCACCCATCCACTCCATCCATCAGTTCAATTGATTTTGTCTATTCGCTCTAGTTCATCCATTCTATCCACTCTATATACATATCCTCCATTCATTCCACATGCATCGGTGCCACACATTCAATCCCTCCATTTCACATGCGTCTATCTGTTCCATTCATTCTGTCCTCTCCATCCACTCCATCCGTTCGTTCCATCCGTCACTCCATAGATGCATCCACACCATCCATTCCATCCACCCATTTCATCAATCCATTCCCTTCATCCACTCCATCCATCCATCCATCCTATCCTGTGGGTAGGATCAAAGGTCATTGAACACCTGGTAGAGAGTCTCATTATGTATTTAGTCATTGGGTTGTTGGGAGTTCAGACATATCTTTAGGGTTGTTGGTGTTATGGAAAGAGCCATGTTTTTAGTAATTTGCAGAATGTCACATAGTCTTGGGTGTGTCGGATGTGAGGTGGAAGCGAGTTCCACAGAGTTGGGGCCAATGCTGAGAAAGATGATCCTCTGATCCTGACAGAGTTGGTGTTTGGGATCACTAAAAGGAGGGCAGAGCTTGATTTTAGGGCGCGGGGTGGGAGGTAAGGTTTTAGCTTATCTTGCAGGTATAGAGGGCACAGTGTTGTGCACTGCACGTTGAGTGATGCACAGGGTCTTGAAAGTGGCCCTTCGTCCAACTGGGAATCAGTGGAGGGTTCTGAGAGCTGGAGAGGTGTGGTCTCTTGGACCAAAGGCTAGTAGCATTTTAGCAGCAGCGTTTTGCGCTCATTGGAGTTTATTAAAGTGATATGCCAGGACTCCTAGGCAAAGGGAGTTGGCATAGTCCAGTCTTGATATTACAATGGAGAAAACAGCAGCAGTCTGTTCGGGAAGGAGAGGTAGGGAAAAATGCACCTGAGAATTTTGAGATGGTAGTGACAAGATTTAGATACATTGTTGATCTGTCGGGAGAGGGTTAGGCCAGAGTCCATGGTGCATCCAAGGTTTTTTACTGTGACGGAGTCGGTGGGCGGTTGGCCCATGGAAGGGTGCCAGGGGAGTGGACGAGGGAGAAGCTCAGTGTTGCCACATATCATGCTTTCAGTTTTAGTGGGGTTTAGGAGGAGGTGGTTTGTAGTCATCCAACGGTCGATATCTAGGAGGCAGGCTGCGAGGTCAGGATGAGAGTTGGAGTATGAGTTGTGGAGTTTAAAGATGATTTGGGTATCATTGGTGTAGTTGTAGAACAGGATATTGTGCAGGCGGATGATTCCAGGGAAGGGTGGACATATAGAGCTTGAATAGGAGAGCTGATAGACATGTGCTTTTTCGGTACAACAGTATTAAATGGGTGAGCAGCCGAGACAAAAAGCCAAGACAAAAGGGGAGAGGAGGGTTATTTGTTTCCTGTTGTTGAGGAAGGAGGCGATCCATTTGAGAGCAGTTCCACGGATACCTAGGGAGTGGAGGCAGTCAAAGTGGATTGAATGGTTAATTGTTTCGAAGGTTGCAGACAGGTCGAGGAGAATTAGTGCAGCGCATTCTGCAGAGTCTGCAGTGATCTTAATATCATCCCAGATTGAGGCCACAGTGGTTTCGGTTCCATGTCGTGGTCTGAAGTCTGATTGGGCGGGGTCAAGGAGGTTGTTGGATTCGACAAAGGTATTTAGTTGGGAGTATGCAGTTCGGTCAATGACTTTTGCAAGGAATCTGGTGTTCGAGATGGGACAGTAACTTTTGGGGCCAAAGGGGTGGAGGGATGGTTTTTTAAGAAGAGGCTTGACATGTGCAATTTTGAAGGCATCAGGAAAGATTGCAGGGCTGAAGGAGTCATTTAGGATGGTTCTTGCATTCACTGCTGCGCAGGTGGACGAGAATATTTCTTTGAGGACTGAGGTGGGACAGGGGTCTAGGGGGAAACCAGAGGATTTGCGAGCAGATAGTAGGTCAAGAAATTCTTCTCTGGAGATTGGTTTGAAGGAGTCAAAGGTGGGTAAGGTGGGGGTTGTGGTGGCGGGGGGGTGGTTGTTGGATTGGACGGTATTTGGGGTGGGGAGAGGAGGGACAAGGGAAGTCTTTCTGTCGAGCGCAGTGGTGTTGAAGTGGAGGGAGAGAGAGTCCCAGTGCGATTGTGATGCAGTAGATTGGGCCGAGGTACAAGTGGGTTTGACAAATTCAGATAAGATTCTGTGGAGTTCTTTGCTGCGGTTTCCACAGTTGAGAATCTAATTGTTGTAGTGGGCTTGTTTGGCTTTTCAGATTTCTGCTTTGTAGTTGCGATGGTGCAAGGCGAAGGTGGATCTACTGAGACTGTTTTTTTCTGCTCGTCATTTGCGTTCCAAGGATTTATTTAGTTTTTTGGCATTCCTCAGTTCAGGAGTAAACCATTTGGGAAATGGTCCAAGGCATGAGGAAGAGGGGCATGAGGGGGTGAGCGTAATTAGTGAGTCATTGAGCCATGAGTCGAAGGAGTCGATGGTTAAAGATCCATCAGGGGGGAGTTTTGTGCAGGATCTGAGAAGCAGGGCTTCAGCTAGGTCAGGGAAGATCTTTAGTTTGTTCCAGCATTTGCGGTGAACGGGGTGGTGGGTTGGGGGTGGTGGCAGGGACAGGGGTGAGGATGGAGAAAGGGACGACAAAGTGGTTGGACCAGATCAGTGGTAAGGGAGGGCTAGATGTATCAGGTCATGGGAGCTGAAGATAGCATCTAGGGTGTGCCCTTTAGAATGAGTTGGACCGTTCATGTGGAGGGAGAGGTTGAGCGCATCAGGATGTTGACCCGTGAGTTCCGTGTGACGAGAGGAGGAGGCAAGTCTGTGGCGGTTGGGAAGAATAGGCGGGCAGAGGAGGATATATGTGGGTAGTTGGTAGAGTTCAGGAGCGCAGGCGAAAGGACGGAGAGTCATTGGGTGAGGGGACATTTGGTGCAGAGAGCCTCGGGTGAATCTCGAAGGATTGGGGGCTCTGGTGTGCAGGGCGAGAAGTCAAGAGAGAAGGGGTGGAAGCAGGGCGAGGGCAGGGGTGAGTGTAGCTGGGGTGGGGAGGGAGAGATTGGGACGTTGGGTAGAAGTGGTGAGGAGTAAACAGTCATGGAGGCGGACCAGGGTCGTTTTCTACTTTTCAAGGGTTTCTGTGCAGTAGGGTTGTGAGAGAGGGTGGGGGGTCGGAGGGTGAAGGAAATGCAGCTACTGTTCTTGCAAGGGCGAGATGTGCTGCTTTTAGAGAGGGGAAGGGATGTGATGAGGGGTTGTTATTGGCAGGTGTCGAGGAGAGGTTAACGGGGATGGCAGTGGTGGGTGGAGTGGGTTGTGGGCAGGGGGCTGGTCATTTCTGTGATGGGATATGGGATAGTGAATCTGAGGTATGGGGGGCGAAAGGAGGGAAGGGGTGATTGCTGTTTAGTGGGAGGTAGGGGTTGAAGAGGGTGAGGTTTTGGGGTGTTTGGAGCGCCAGCGGGCTCCTCTGGCTTGGCAGTTTGATAGGGGGCGGGGTGTCATGGCGAGCGGTATTAACGCGTTCCCAATAGCAGTCAGAGGGAGTGTGGGGAATGATGAGTTTGGGTGGGATTGGAGGGGCTGATTGGCACACCAGAGTGTGGTTCTGATTTTTGAGTTTGATGGGGGGCGGGGTGTTGTGTTGTGGTGTAGTGGAGAGTTCTCAGAAGCGGTCTGAGGGAGGGTTGAGAGTAATGAGTTTGGATAGGAAGGGGTCGGGGCTCGGAGTGGGCTTCCGAGGAGGGAGATGGTTGGTGTGCCAGAGAGCGGCTCTGATTTTAGAGTTGGATGAGGGGTGGTGGTAGGAGATTGGGCGAGTGGCGTTATGCTGAAGTGAGGTGGGTGGGGTGACTTCTACGGGCGTGCTCAGGGAAGGAATGGTGGGGGGGCTAGAGAAGGTGGGAGCTAGTGTGCGGGTTGCAAGCTGTGGGAACTGAGTGAGGACGGGAGGGAGGGAACGCAGGGTTCAAGGAATCAGGACCGGTGTGAGTGGTGGATATTTGTGAGACGATGACACCATCCAGATGTGATCTGTCTTACTAGGTAGAATTCAACACAGTAAACTTTCAGTGCGCTATCTAGATTTGAGGGGCGGGATGCAACACAATGGGGGTCATTCCGAGTAGGGCGGTAAGGGTTAACGGTCACCGTTAACGAGACCGGTGCCGTTAAACCCTTACCGCCCTATTCCGAGTTCCCTTTGCGGGTTGGTACTTAACGCCTGCTTTTTACAGGCGTTAAAAAACCAACCCGCAAAGGGACCTAGGAGCTAATTACGGCACCGTAATTTACGGTGCCGTAATTAGCGCCTTCCCCATTCCCATTGAGCCCTATGGGGCAAAAATGGGAATGGGGAAGGGCCCTTGGTGAATGGGGAATTACCAACCCCGCCAACCTTGGAATGGGGCGGTAATTCTGCCATTCACCATGGCAGAGTCGGAAAAATAACGGCGTCAACCAAGGCGCTAATAGCGCCTTGGTTAACGCCGGGGTCGGAATGAGGCCCAATATCTCTTGGGCACAATATCTAGATGTGACACATTCACAGTAGAATGCTACTCATTAAACTTTCTAGTAATCTTTGGGCGCACTGTCTAGATGTGACACAGTGTTAAGAGGCAGAGTACAACACAGTAATCTTTGAGCGCACTATCTAGGTGTGACACAGTGTTAAGAGGCAGAGTACAACACAGTAATCTTTCAGTTTACTAATTAGATGTGACACAACCTTGGGAGGTAGAATACAACACATAAAACTTTCAGCGCTCTATCTGGATGTGACACCGTTTTAGGAGATAGAATACAACACAGTGAGCTTTCAGCACACTATATGGATGTGACACAGTGTTGAAAGGCAGAGTACAACACAGTAATCTTTCAGCACACTATCTAGATGTGACACAGTCTTAAGAGGCAGAGTCCACACAGTAATCTTTAAGCACAGTTTCTGGATGTGACACAGTCTTAAAAGGTGGAGTACAACACAGTAATCTTTGAGTGCTCTATCTGGATGTGGCACAGTCTTAGGAGGTAGAATACAGCACAGTAATCTTTTAGCACTTTATTTGGATGTGACACGGTCTTAAGAGGCAGAATACTACACAGTAATCTTTCAGCGCACTATCTAGATGTGACACAGTGTTAGGAGGCTGAGTACAACACAGTTATCTTTCAGTGCTCTATTTGGATGTGACACAGTCTTAAGAGGCAGAGTACAACACAGTGGGCCTCATTACGACCCAGGCGCTAATGGGTTAACGGCGCCGTAAAAGGCTGCCGCGCCGTTAACCTATTGGCGCCTAATTATGAGGTCCCTTTGCAGGACCCGACCTTAACGGCTGGTTTTACCAGCCGTTAAAGTAGGGACCCGCAAAGGGACCTTGGTGCTAAGTACGGTGCCGCAATTTGTGGCACCGTACTTACCGCCTTCCCCATTCCCATTGAGCCCTATGGGCAAAAATGGGAATGGGGAAGGGCCATGGCGGCATGGGGAATTACCGCCCGCCAACCTCGGAATGGGGTGGTAATTCCCCATTCCGCCATGGCGGACACCGGCATGGACCATGGTGCTAATAGCACCATGGTCCTCCGCCTGGGTCGTAATGAGGCCCAGTATCTTTCAGCACACTATCTAGATGTGACACAGTGTTAGGAGGCTGAGTACAACAACGTAATCTTTCAGAGCTCTATTTGGATGTGACACAGTCTTAAGAGGCAGAGTACAACACAGAAATCTTTCAGCGCACTTTCTGGATGTGACACAGGGCCTCATTCCGAGTATGGCGGTAAGGGATAGCGGCCACCGCTAACGAGAGCGGTGGCGGTAATCCCTTACCGCCATACTCCGAGTTCCCTTAGCGCCATGGTGCTTTTAACACCTGCTTTTAGCAGGCGTTAAATACCATGGCGCTAAGGGACCTTGATGTTAATTACGCCACCGTAATTTACGGTGGCGTAATTGACGCCTTCCCCACTCCCATTATGCCCTATGGGGCAAGAATGGGAATGGGGAAGGGTAAATGGGGATTGGGGAATTACCGCCCCGCCAACCTTGGAATGGGGCGGTAATTCCGCCAACCACCAAGGCGCTGCCGGTCCGGGTACGGCGTCAACCAAGGCGTTAATAGCGCCATTGGTTAGCGCCGTACTCGGAATGAGGCCCACAGTCTTAAAAGGTGGAGTACAACACAGTAATCTTTCAGCGCTCCATCTCAATGTGACACAGTCTTAGGAGGTAGAATAGAGCACAGTAATCTTTCAGCACTCTATTTGGATGTGACACGGTCTTAAGAGGCAGAGTACAACACAGAAGTACTTCAGTGCTGTATCTGGATGTGACACAATCTTAGGAGGTAGAATACAACACAGTAACCTTTCAGTGCACTATCTATATGTGACACAATCTTAGGAGGTAGAATACAACACAGTAATCTTTCAGCACTTTATTTGGATGTGACAAAGTCTTAAGAGGCAGAGTACAACACAGTAATCTTTCAGCACTCTATTTGGATGTGACACAGTCTTAAGAGGCAGAGTACTATACAGTAATCTTTCAGTGCACTATCTACATGTGACACAGTGTTAGGAGGATGAGTACAACACAGTTTTCTTTCAGTGCTCTATTTGGATGTGACACAGTCTTAAGAGGAGAGAATAACACAGTAATCTGTCAGCGCACTATCTGGATGTGACACAGTCTTAAGAGGCAGAGTACAACAAAGTAATCTTTCAGCGCTCTATCTGGATGTGACAGGGTCTTAAGAGACAGAGTACAACACAGTCTTAAGAGGCAGAGTACAACACAGTCCTCTTTGAGTGCACTATCTAGATGTGACACAATGTTAGGAGGTAGAATACAAAACAGTAATCTTTCAGTGCTCTATTTGGATGTGAAACGGTCCTAAGAGGCAGCGTACAACAAAGTAGTATTTCAGCAATCTATCTGGATGTGATACAATTTTAGGAGGCAGAGTACTACACAGTAATCTTTCAGTGCACTATAAAGATGTGACACAGTGTTAGGAGGCTGAGTACAACACAGTTATCTTTCAGCGCTCTATTTGGATGTGACACGGTCTTAAGAGGCAGAGTAACACACAGTGGTATTTCAGTGCTCTATCTGGATGTGATACAATCTGAGGAGACAGAGTACTACACAGTAATCTTTCAGCGCACTATAAAGATGTGACACAGTGTTAGGAGGCTGAGTACAACACAGTTATCTTTCAGCGCTCTATTTGGATGTGACACAGTCTTAAGAGGAGAGTATAACACAGTAATCTGTCAGCGCACTATCTGGATGTGACAGGGTCTTAAGAGGCAGAGTACAACACAGTAGTATTTCAGCGCTCTATCTGGATGTGATACAATCTTAGGAGGTAGAATACAACACAGTAATCTTTCAGCGCTCTATTTGGATGTGACACAGTCTTAAGAGGCAGAGTATAACACAGTAATCTGTCAGCGCACTATCTTGATGTGACACTGTTTTAAGAGGCAGAGTACAACACAGTCATCTTTGAGTGCACTATCTAGATGTGACACAATTTTAGGAGGTAGAATACCAAACAGTAATCTTTCAGAGCTCTATTTGGATGTGACACGGTCTTAAGAGGCTGAGTACAACACAGTAGTACTTCAGCGCTCTATCTGGATGTGACACAATCTTAGGAGGTAGGAAACAACACAGTAATCTTTCAGCGCACTATCTAGATGTGACACAGTCTTAAGAGGCGGAGTACAACACAGTCATCTTTCAGCGCTCTATCTGGATGTGACAGGGTCTTAAGAGACAGAGTACAACACAGTCTTAAGAGGCAGAGTACAACACAGTCCTCTTTGAGTGGACTATCTAGATGTGACACAATGTTAGGAGGTAGAATACAAAACAGTAATCTTTCAGTGCTCTACCTGGATGTGAAACGGTCCTAAGAGGCAGCGTACAACAAAGTAGTATTTCAGCAATCTATCAGGATGTGATACAATTTTAGGAGGCAGAGTACTACACAGTAATCTTTCAGTGCACTATCTAGATGTGGCACAGTGTTAGGAGGCAGAGTACAACACAGTAAACTTTCAGCCCTCTATCTGGATGTGACAGGGTTTTAAGTGGCAGAGTACAACACAGTCTTAAGAGGCTGAGTACAACACAGTCATCTTTGAGTGCTCTATCTAGATGTGACACAATTTTAGGAGGTAGAATACAAAACAGTAATCTTTCAGTGCTCTATTTGAATGTGACACGGTCTTAAGAGGCAGAGTACAACACAGTAGTATTTCAGCGCTATATCTGGATGTGATACAATCTTAAGAGGTAGAGTACAACACAGTCATCTTTGAGTGCACTATCTAGATCTGACACAATTTTAGGAGGTAGAATACAAAACAGTAATCTTTCAGTGCTCTATTTGGATGTGACACGGTCTTAAGAGGCAGAGTAACACACAGTGGTATTTCAGTGCTCTATCTGGATGTGATACAATCTGAGGAGACAGAGTACTACACAGTAATCTTTCAGCGCACTATAAAGATGTGACACAGTGTTAGGAGGCTGAGTACAACACAGTTATCTTTCAGCGCTCTATTTGGATGTGACAGAGTCTTAAGAGGAGAGTATAACACAGTAATCTGTCAGCGCACTATCTGGATGTGACAGGGTCTTAAGAGGCAGAGTACAACACAGTAGTATTTCAGCGCTCTATCTGGATGTGATACAATCTTAGGAGGTAGAATACAACACAGTAATCTTTCAGCGCTCTATTTGGATGTGACACAGTCTTAAGAGGCAGAGTATAACACAGTAATCTGTCAGCGCACTATCTTGATGTGACACTGTTTTAAGAGGCAGAGTACAACACAGTCATCTTTGAGTGCACTATCTAGATCTGACACAATTTTAGGAGGTAGAATACAAAACAGTAATCTTTCAGTGCTCTATTTGGATGTGACACAGTCTTAAGAGGCAGAGTACAACACAGTCTTAAGAGGCAGAGTACAACACCATCATCTTCGAGTGCACTATCTAGATGTGATACAATTTTAGGAGGTAGAATACAAAACAGTAATCTTTTGGTGCTCTATTTGGATGTGACACAGTCTTAAGAGGCAGAATACAACACAGTAATCTTTCAGGGCTTTATCTAGATGTCACAAAGTGTTAAGAGGCAGAGTACTACACAGTCATCTTTCAGCAGACTATCTAGATGTGACGCAGTGTTAGGAGGCTGAGTACAACACAGTTGTCTTTCAGCGCTCTATTTGGATGTGACAGGGTCTTAAGATGCAGAGTACAATACAGTCTTAAGAGGCAGAGTACAACACAGTCATCTTTGAGTGCACTATCTAGATGTGACACAATGTTAGGAGGTAGAATACAAAACAGTAATCTTTCAGCGCTCTATTTGGATGTGACACGGTCTTAAGAGGCAGAGTACAACACAGTAGTACTTCAGCGCTCTATCTGGATGTGACACAATCTTAGGAGGTAGGAAACAACACAGTAATCTTTCAGCGCTCTATCTAGATGTGACACAATCTTAGGAGGTAGAATACAACACAGTAAACTTTCAGCGCTCTATTCGGATGTGACACAGTCTTAAGAGGCAGAGTCTTAAGAGGCAGAGTACAACACAGTAATCTTTCAGCGCACTATCTAGATGTGACAAAGTGTTAGGAGGCTGAGTACAACACAGTGTTAAGAGGCAGTTGTTATCATTGGCGAGTCGGTCCGGGTCCGATGCAGGCTGAACTTCACAACTCTATCTAAATGCGTCTTACATACATACTAATGTTCTTTACTACATCCAGGTGTGGTGCAAGCTAACATTTATAGGACTAAGTGTGGTATACACAAAAATTCACTGTTCAGAGGTAGGTTAATTAATGGATAGAGTAATTGCTCTACTCCCTACCTGTTTCACACTTACTTTAGTGGTTGGTGTTGGTTGACGGCTGGCTACTGGCTTCCGCTGTGGTCATCTGCAGACACGATCTGGAGCCGCCTCTGTAGGAGCCATCCTTTGCCTTGGGGCCCTTAGCCGCAGGGGCTGCTGGGCAGGGGGCTGCCCTGGGAGGGTTGATTAAGGCTGGAGGTCTGACCAATCAGGGATGTTGTGGATGGGGGGAGGCCAAAACGAAGGGAAACAGGAAATGGGAGCAGGGAGGTGGACAAGGGAGATGGGAGATTCAGAGACTCCAATCAGAGCAGGGGGGCGGGATGGGAGGCGGGAGGGCTGGGAAACCAGGAAGGGGTGCTCAGGAGGGATAAAGGCAAGCGGGGCCTGGGCACGGATATTTACTTGTTTTTTTACAAAATAAATGCAGATGGTAAACCAAGGAAAAAATGGGTCAGGAAGCCTTACCTTGGATGCAGCTGGAAAAGAGCCCAGAGGGCTCTTGCAGGCTGCTTTACACAACGTACACGGAGCGAGACTCCATTCAGAGCAGGGGGCGGGATGGGAGGCCGGAGCGCTGGGAAACCAGGAAGGGAAGCTCGGGAGGGATAGAGGCAAGCAGGGCCTGGACATGGATATTTACTTGTTTTTACAAAATAAATGCAGATGGTAAACCAAGGCACAAAAGGGTCAGGAAGCCTTACCTTGGATGCAGCTGGAAAAGAGCCCAGCGGGCTCTTGCAGACCGCTTTACACGACGTACACGGAGCGAGGCTCCAATCAGAGCAGGGGGGCGGGATGGGAGGCGAGAGGGCTGGGAAACCAGGAAGGGGAGCTCGGGAGGGATAGTGGCAAGCAGGGCCTGGGCACGGATATTTACTTGTTTTTACAAAATAAATGCAGATGGTAAACCAAGGCACAAAAGGGTCAGGAAGCCTTACCTTGGATGCAGCTGGAAAAGGGATATGGGTAGAGGCAGGTCCTTCTGCAGTCAATGCAATGGAAAGAGTCACACATGTCCAGGGTTGACAGAGCTGCATTTGCTCTTATCTACTTGCTATTTCTGAAGTGTGCGCTTGTCTTTCTTTGGCATGGGGAGAACTTTATTTCTGTCCTTTTAGTCTTCACATGAAAACCTTGCTCTTTTTGGGCTGCACTTGGCATATGGCAGTCAACGCATTTTAGCTTTCACAATGCTCCTCTAAAGTAGCATTCACATGTTACTCCTGCCAGAAAACAAGTACTTACTCAATTACAATCACTGCCATGATTAATGGGAAACCTAGAGAAGCCCACAATGTCAGATTTTTCTTGAGTAGCATGTTCTGTAGTCCATCTGGCACTAAGCTTACTGCATTTCACAATAACCTCCTCAATAGCTTTTATTTTAAGTATCTTCAGCATATCGAAGCATGTGCCGCCTCTGTATGTTCTGCCTTTATCTCATTAACAGAATTGAGTCATGCTGAGAAACACAACTCAGTGACCTCCCAAATGTGAATGACAGGTCTGTTTTGCCACCGTCTAGAACCCCTCTGGGACAAGTGAGGAAAAAGTTGTTTTCATTCTGTGTATTTCATTTAGTCCCAACACGTAATCCCACCTTTCAGTGTCTGACCTCATGTGAGGACGTGTTACTGCTTTATCGTCTCAGCATGTCCCTTTGAGCCATCAAAACTCAGACTGTGTATAACTGTGGCCGTCATGTTATGCCTGAACTCCATACATACTAAGGCAAACTAAGGAGACATGTTTGTCGCAGTGTGGCCCCTTTTAACTGATATCAGAAACAGCTAATGCTTACACACATGTGCTTCATTAATTCCGCAAGATGATCCAAAACCTTCATTTAGATCCATTTCCTTTAGCCATTGACTTGTAAAGGTGTGATCACTCTTGCCAATTTTGTGGCATGTGCACAAATGGTCCTCTTGTGAATGTCTGTCTGACTGCGGCAAAGGGTTCTGTTTCCCAAGGCTTTCCATCGCATTCATTTAAAGAACAGTCTGATGATTTTCGCTCTCCTGGGGTTCGCCGTTCTGGTGTGGCTCACAAAACGACTCCAAAAGGCACAATCATTAAGTGGCTCCGCTTTTGGGGTTCAGCACCTCCTTCCAGGCTCTCGCAGCCATATTGGTCCTGCAGCTCTTCTTGGCTGATGGCATCAAGCCCAACAGGAAATGATGAGACAGAAGGGAAGGGCCCTGAACCCAGGAGCATTAAAGGCAATGAGCAGCTGAGGATGGCATTCTCACATACTCAGTGTTTTGCCTGAGTTAGCATAGCCTTTTGTGTCTTGTCGGGCCAACACTAAGGGGCTCACCCCATTCTTTCCCCACTTGTTTTATCCTGGAATGACGTCATGCTGTCTCTAAAACTGGAGAGTTTACTAGTACATATGGTGGAGGCCTTCCATGCTTGATGCAGGATTCCTAACACTGGTCCATCTCACGACGAACCGAACCAGGCCATTGTCACATTCACTCTTTGTGGTTCAGGCCTCATTGCCTCGGGCTTTCGATAGGGAGAGGTGTCCACAGTTCCTTGAATACTGATGGGGCATTATCTCCTGTCTCCAGCTCTTGAATTCTGGTGACATTAAGCATATCTCTGGTGGTGTTGAGTTAATGCGCAATCCCTTATGGTTGAGTAACACAACACCGTTCTTTTTGTATGTTGCAGTGGGGTTCTCACACAAAGGGTTAAGGTGAACATTGTTCTGACTTCTGAGGGAGACAACGTCCTGCTTCAGCAACACCTGACGATGGTGACTTGACAATATTTTGTTGTATTTAAAGTCACTACATCTTGTGAAATGTGTAATGTTTCCAAAAGTGGAATCTCTTGGCCCATTCTCTTTCCATAGTCGGAAGTCTTGGAATGCATGACTTCCAGGAAACGACTCCTCATTTGTACAAAATAGTTGAAGCATGTTCCCTTGCCTAACACTAACTCCCCTATACAAGATGTGCAATGGATATCAGGCCACATTGTGTGCAAGCCACGAAGCCATTGCAACGTTGAGGGGTTTTGAGGTAACCTTCGACATTGCACCGATTAAACCTTGAAGAGGGGTTCGGATCCTGCCACCAACACCCCCTCCTACTAAATTCATGACAAGAAAGAAGGCCAGAAAACACAGCAATCATCAATTCTATTTGGGATGAATTCCTAATGGACCCATGATTGACAAGCATGTTGAGAGGTATCCTCTCAGCCAGCCATACAGACTAAGGGACATACATATCTATCCATACGTGGATGAAGAGTCACAGGCCATGATCAGAGATACCTGCATGGACAGCCTGGACTAAACACCAAGAAGCCATGTTGATGATGTTGTTAGAAACACCACAACATAGCAGCGTTAGACATGAAGCACACATGCCATCCGTAATTTGGGACACTAACACACACACTTAAATACATGAAGAACATGAGCGTGCAGTTGTATAGTTAGAGGACAGATATGTATACATATATATACATACTGTCATTGCTTTTATTATTTTTGCCATTAGCCAAATGCAGCAATGCAGATACCGCAAGAGACAAGAGATCCTGAGCAAAGCTTGCAGAAGCGTAAACATGAATTACCCTATGGAACTGTAGGAGCACCTATGGGACATGACAGAGCCAAGTGTGACTAACCTGTGGAAATGCAGTATATCATGGACACTGTAGAAACTGCATTATAAGGTGTAGGAAAAATACAGCAGGCCTCAAGGCACTGAGCATGAGATGAGCTGATCTGATTCAGGCTGGAAAGAGCACAAGATGTGTGAGACAGAATCCGCAGCCTAGGTCAAGAGATACGGATGACATTCCAATCCCCAGACGACAAGGGACCAGCTACAGAAAATAAGAATAAATCCTCATAATTCAGAGCTGCGGAGCTCAAATTTGTGGTCTCTCAACATGCGATGTGGCTGAAGCAGACAATGGACAGTGATCAATGGTAGGAAAGGAGAGCTGGTGCCAGGCAGCGAGGCATAGACTGCAACAGTATGCAACAAGTGATGCGCTGGACAGGAGAGCACTCTCATAAGGCAAAAGTGGTGCACACAAGTTACAACACAGACACATACTCGTTTGCAGCACCTTGAAAAGGTACACACTGAGCTGAGAACATTTTTGGGTCCCATGCCTGGGGATGTCAGCTCGAGCCAATCAGTTAGTACCCTAAGGGTGGGTGGTGTATGGGAGGACAGGTCCAGGAGACCCCCCTCCCCTGCATGTCCCACCTTTTGAGGTTCGTGGCTCGTCAGGGGCGCCCCTGTCACCAGGGCCCAGGTGACGGGGTGACTAGTGATTGACACACAGGACCGATCATGTTGTACTGTATCAGTCCATGGACACCATTTTGAAAAGTATCAGGACTCCATTTTAGATACTGATACCTGAATCCCAGTGAGACAGCCTGCCTGCGAATGCTGCAGAATGGCCCGCACTCACAGAGAGCCATGCCCTTACCCCGGCGCCTCTGCTCCATGGCAGATCTGCTGAAGGCCCGTTCTCACGAACAACCAGACACAAACAAGTATCAGAACAAACACTGTATCATTTACCTTCCGCTGTACATCACTGTCCCCGAAGTGACCCGACTCACGGTTTAAGTCTGGAAAATAACAGAAAACCATCCTAATAGAACAGGGCTCGACCCTGCATCTAACCCATAATATGTAAAATATATGATGGCAATACTCTCTTGTATGAACCCTTGTCGATGTCCAACTACACTCCAATGCCTGACGATTCACAAAGATTGTTATATTAAATATGAACATCTATGTTTAAGGAAGGAATACAAATACAAATTGATAAGTATTGGTAAAGCAAACACGACCTCAGCTCCTACGTGATACCATGTGCCTAGAAGACTTAATGAAAAGAAATTGATACTGACCACCTAGGGCTAACTAACAAATGCTGCTAAGTACAACGGAAGGCAAACAAAGCATTACTGTAAACATGTGTGTGTATAGAGGGATACATTTAAATGTACAAGCCAGATTGAAAATGTATTATCGTCTCTGGATTTATTGCTTCCATGCTCCTGGGTACACCATCAAACCTAATGCTACCTCATGTGTTATTCAGCTAATACCATGTGAAATTGCAAAAAATATAGTTGGCCGATGTTTAGTGATGTATGAGACAATGCCAAATTATTGTAGACGAATATAAAATAGTAGACGAAAGTATAGACAGTAGAAATGTGTGAACGTTTTAGTATTACCAACTTTATTAATTAATCTCCTTGTTTTTCATAAGTGTGCAGCCCAAGCACAGAGAATTGCTCACACACACACACACACACACACCCAAGGCCATCTCCCCTCCCCTCCCCTCCCAAGGCACGCCAGGACAAGCTGTTGTGCGAGCAGCACAGCCTCACCTCCCCCCACTCTACTGGACCTGCTTCAAGTATTCGCCTCCCCCCATGTCCCAGACCGCCATGGTCGGCCAACTGAATTATTTACAACCCGGTCATAAACCCCACCACCCCAAGGGGCCAGAGGTCCACCCTCGCTGATCTAGTGGAACTCCGGTTCACCCCAAGTTAATGGGCTTTGGAGAGCAGATATTCAACCCTGTACTAACACATCATAAAGTAATTCCTCACTACATCTAACGGGATCAGAATGACAGGGCAGCTCACCTCATGCCCTCAGACCAGACACCCAGGTTTATGACATCCGGTCAACAGGTCAGAAGTAACAGTGTCTTGATGTATTGGTAAAGCTTCACATTATATGTATTCCTCCTGTGTCTTATTAACCGTTAGAGTAACCTATTGCAGGATTTACAGGACAAATGGAATTATCTAAATTAATGAATGTTGTGTGTCTGGCCACAAGGGCAGAATGTCAGGGCGCCCGTTCATCAACGACACTGACCGCGCCTGGCCTGGCAGCCCCACCCCGATGAGCCCAGCTGACCTATCCACCCCATGTTGGCACCACGCTGATGTCCACCAACCATGGAATGGCTCGTCACAACTGCACCTATAGTTAGTCGACGCCACCCAATCCCTAAGATTATGTGCCCCCTATAGTGTGTAGATTTCTATGACGAAATTTTGTAATAAATAAAACTGTCTTTGCTATTGTCAGACAGAGCGCTCTCGGAGCTTGCAGAGTCCTTTGCATGCCCTATTTGATTTAGATAAAGAACCGTTTACTTTTACCCGCACTTGGTCTAACGTGTCCGTTACTGCCTCTCATTGCGGGGAGGGTAATGCCTTTTGGGGACGCTGGCCTTCAGTAGCAACGGGCAAGAACCAACAGTAAGTCCACAACACTGCAACACTGTTTTAGTTATTGAATTGGTGATGGATCAGGCCAGCCACCTTACATGCAAGGGCCAGTTGAGTAACATCTATAATGTCCTGTATGGGTTATAAAATACTGAATACCCTATAACTTGGCCCAATAGGTTTTCTGGAGAGGGGCCCAGGTTGTGACGAAGTGCTGACACCATTAGAGGGTAAAACTAGCCTGCAAGCCGAGGTAGAGTGAGGTGAGCATCAATTATCTCTGTTCCTGTGCTGATCCCTGTTGGTTTTGTCTGTAATAAACCACAGTTTGAACTTTCCGTTGACTCCATCTGTCCTGGGGGAGGGTGTTGGGCACTCCAAGTCTGCAAACTTCCAGTGTCCCTCTGGCATACCTGGGGATTGCTCCCAACAACCATGAGAACATATTTTGTAGTGTTACATTGTACAACAGCCAGTAAATCCTAGCAACTGTTTTGAAATCACTATATGGACCTACATTCCATAGAGGCGGTAAAACATTGTTAAACTCTATGTGCGGAAAAAGGAACATACACCATGCTTTTCAAGTGCGTGTTTTAAATCATTCATGTAAATATGTTTCTAAAAAACATTGGTTATTTTAGGAAAAGAGTTCATATGCCTAACTTTGAGAACATATTATATTGAATAGTTCGGCGTAAATAGCATTTGTTTTCTTAAAACACAACTTACATCTAGAAATGTGGACTGTTTTCATTGAAAACGGCTACGTATTCCCTGCTTAAAGCAGAATTAAGGTCCTTTCTATAAGGCAGACATCCCAGACCTGCATTCAATGCCTATTAGTACTTCAGACAATGAAGTTTAAACTGATAACACATTTTTAAGAAACATTTTTATTTTTATTGTGACATAGTCAAAATTTGACTTTTTTCCAGACAACGAACACATAATACAATACAATACAATAAACAAAATAACACGACAATGAATCAAAATCCTCAATTACATCCATAGAGATAAAAAATGACTTTTCTCATTCTATTAACATCTTCAAAACTTGAATAAAATGTGTTCCATTGAACCTTTACAATATCTTTTACATACATGCTGATCATAGCTCAAAATCAAGATTGCTTCCAAATACAATAGACCAATGAGCATTCCGATCTTATTCGGAGATTGAATCTCTTTTAAAAATCTCAGAAGCTCAAGTGACAGAAATGTCTCCTTCCCTTCCCAAAGCCGTGACCAGAATTTGTCAGATGACAACCAGAGGGAATTGTGGACAAAGCATGAGAAGTACTTAATTCTCTGATTAAGAGTACCTGAACAGACCATCAGCAGGTGTCTGGCGTTTTGTTTTAGCCCAAGATCACACTGATCACAAAAAACATTGCTTTCCAGAGCCTTATTTCTTATCCTAATGGTCTCTCTGGTTACCACAAAGTTCATTCGAAATCTCAAAAAGTCAGACCACCAGTGGTTATTTGGGAACCTTACCAAATACAATCGTAGATGACCCAACGGTCTATCAAAAGGTAACATAGCTTCAAAATTTTTCTCATCAACAAACAAAGATCTTGTAGCAACCCAATCATTCTCAGCCAGCATTTTCTTAACTTTTACGGGATTATCA
This sequence comes from Ambystoma mexicanum, assembly GCF_040938575.1. Taxonomy (NCBI): domain Eukaryota; kingdom Metazoa; phylum Chordata; class Amphibia; order Caudata; family Ambystomatidae; genus Ambystoma; species Ambystoma mexicanum. The sequence goes on along the minus strand of NC_090936.1, from coordinate 1,077,940,460 downwards.
ATTCGTTCCCTTTCTGATGAATTACAGATTGTGAGTTGTGTCAAGACATCATGTTTTAAATCATTTAAGATAGGATTGCCATTTGAATCCAAGAGGCTCTTTATGTCTTTGTATAGAGATCTTTTACTTGGGACTATGATAAGCCTATATAGAGGAATTATTTTCCATTCAGCTTGAGAGGCTAAGGATTGGATAACACATTTTATATTTTGTCTTTGAGAATGAACTGTCCAGTGGGTATTCCTTTGCCAACCTTTTCACTCTACACCATTTAATGCAGGCGTCTATGAATGATGCATTGTTCCATCTTTACATAATAAAAGGTATACAGACCTCCATTTGGTGTAATTTTAAAGCTCGACTTGCGCAGGCCAAAGTTTTATTTGCACTCCCGAACAAAATCAAATACCGGCATCCAGCCCCACTTTGCTTGTCGTGTTGAGAGTGCCCTCTCAATACCCCACCTCCCTCACCATCGCCGCCATCTTCCTTCCAGGGAGCAGGAGCCAAACGTTGGACTGCTAGCTGCCAAGACGAGAGGCACAGATCAGCAGGCCCGGTCAGTGCGGGAGCCACAGCTTGTATAAACTGCCAGAAGCTTGGCTCCCACAGTGACAGGGGAGATCTGGGTTGTCCGGCCTGCGTCCTCTCCATTTCTCAGGTCCCAGAGACACTGGGGAAACAGAGGACAATGCTATATCTGCTTGCCATGACAGAGAATGCTGAACAGCCTATTATTCTGCTGTGACGTCACCATGAGATGCCGCACTTTGAAAGAATCATTGTTGCCTATAGAAGGCAAGCACAACAAGAACTCCTTTCTGCTCCTCTTTGCAAAAGTCCAGCTGAAGATTCATATACCACTCAACCTGAGCTAATGCACCTGAAAAAACTATAAACACATCATCAAAAAAATAAACGGGCAGTCTCATGATCCCACTCGGCCCAGTGCACGGTATTAGTGGAGGTTTGGTACAATTGATTCCATTAAGGTTTGCATAATGCATGAGGTGAAGGTTGGGTGATGTGGCCAGAGGCTGGATACTTAACCAAAGTGAGTCTGACTGGAATGAGCTGCTGAAAATATTGGAAGTGGTTTTTTGTACCGCTTTGAGACGGCGTGCAGTCTCCTGAGTGCAGTCAAGTGCATTCAGGTATAGCTGGTACTGTTGGTGCTCCTGCACTTAATGAGGTGAAACACATTCTGGGAAATGTAGTCTTCTAACTATTCTTGACCGAATGAGGCACATGGCATCATGGAATTTCTAGCCCCCCAGAGCTACTGCACTGAGATATGAAGAATGTACAATGGGCATGTGTTAGGCAGAATCACATGCAGTACTCTTGGGGAACACTACTTGCAATTAAGACTAAAAGTGTCAGCACAATTTCACTTTTGGTACAAGCCTGTACTACACAGTAATATGGTAGCATTGGCTGAGCAGCTAGACATATCTCAAGAGTTGAGTGAGCAGTAGAACAAGTTACACAAAGGACCAACCAATACAGTGATTCAACCAAACACTTACTCAAGGTTTCTTGGTAAAAGAATATACATTTATTTACACAGTCAGTTTAAAAACATTACACTAGCAAGAGCAGCTTAATATCATATACTAATATACTACAAATACACAACCAATAAGTTACTGAACACGTTCAGCTCCCCTGAAGTGGGAGCAAAATGGCACTTCAGTTACTTTAAAAAGGGGTAAAAAGACAAGGTTATAAGAATCAACAGCACAAATACTTTCATAGGCAGGGCAAATGGTTTCAGTTAACTACAACCAGCAATTCAGTACATAGGCCTGGGCCAATGTCAATGGTTCAGAGTCTTTGTATAGGATAGCACAGTTCTGGTAGTAAACGGTTAAGTCTTGGCACACAGATCTTAGAAGAATTTGGTCAGATGAAAAGTTAGATGTTGGTTTAGGGAAGGACATGCCTTCTAAATCGGGGAAGTTTCACAAACTTTCACCGTGGCCGAAAAGATTTCCGGACCGCATTTGCACAGTACCTTTAAAGTGAAGAAGAGCTGTAGCTGAGGCAGCTGTTCCTGGCAGTTTGAGCAGATCTCACTGTTCCTGGGCTTCAGTCGTGGGGACAAGAAGGAAGACACCGGGAGGTTCCTGCACTGCCCAGGGAAGAGGCCAAAAGCTTGGCAAAATGTCAGTTTAATGTCAGTTTAAGGTGTGAGTGCCCTAAAGTCCACTAACTGGTTTCCTTCCCGCTGGCTATCCGGTTTTCAACAGCACTCTGAAGAAAATTCGACCAGAGCAGGGATGGTGTCCAGGTGGCTTGCGAGTTGGTTGTTCCCACCAAACTCAAGGGAAGAAGTTAACCTTGAAGGGTTTCTCTGACGATGGAGTTTCAGGCAATTCAGACCTGCAGCAGGGATTCACCGGTCGTCCAGGAGTTGCAGCAGTCGTCTTCCTTCAGTACCAGAGACCTGCTTTCCCCCATTCATTCCAGCCTGGCTGTTACTCACATAACAGGGTGGCTGTCCTTGCTGGACAGCCAGCTGGCCAATCACGCCAGAGTGCATTCAGGTCTCCTAGGAGACTAAGCACAGGGAGTTTCGGGCACCTCCCTCACATCCTGTCCACCCCAGACACTCAGGCGCCAGAGGAGGGCTTCAGCACTGACGCCCGCCAAATTCCAACGAACCAAGGGACCAAACCTGGTTTGGCGCTGTAGAGGAGGTCCCAAGTACAGCCAGCACTGCAACCGTCCATTTTGAAGTATTAGGAACGTTCACGCCCCAGTATGTGATGTATGATGAGCAAATAAACGAACAGAGAGCCGCAGCGGGTCTCTGTCTAGTATCTATAAGAAGAACAGCACCTATTGAAGTGCCTATACCTAAGAAACCATGGACAGTAAGGTGCCCATTGAAAAAACCATATCAACAAATGAAACGAAATGAAGATCGTCTAAGTACAGTCCCTGAAGAAGCCAAAAAGGTCTTAATGGAAGACGAATGGTGACGTCACAAAAACCCAGACTGACTCACATATAGACGATATGACAACCTGAGAATGACGTAAAGAGACGAAATGCCATGGACAAGAGACATTGTGAACCAAAAGTGAAAGGACGTTGTCAAATGTAAGAAGCTTAGGCTGTAAGCATGATGAAGATGTGCAGCGAGTTTACGCATGTACATATGCTTGGAACCACAAGAAAACTAAGGAAATTGTGCATCTTGCTATGCTTAAGTAGAAAGATAGAATGTGGCAAGCACCACCTGTACATATCTACCTCAAAAGAAGCATGCTATATAAGCATACTTCCACTTTGCACAAGAAGCAGAATTACCCAAAGGTTTCTAAAGGCCACACAAGGAGAGCTTCATATTTAACAAATTGAGAATAAAAGGATGACGGAAACTCAGCAGAGGCAAATTGTGCCAGAAAAACCAACGACATATCAGTTAAAATAGATGAACAGTAGCTACAATTAATGAAGCAAGGAACAGAATATCCTGCTCTGGAAGGTCGAGATAAGAAGCCAAATGCAGGTGGTGGGTAAAGTGAAAATCGAATACACTAATTACACGAACAAGAGGCAAATTCATGGTGTCTGAATCCTGTGACCAGCCGAGCGAGAAGAAGTGAGACTTTCACACCTACGCATGGCAGTGGGCCAGGCGAAGATATCAGAACTTTTCCAGACAGGAGATGCAGTCTTGAGGCCAACCACAGTGAAATAATTGACGCATGGCCACTAAAGTGATGAGTGATTATAACAATAATTGGAGGAAGGCCGGGGGAGCTGGTGGGCACCCTGCACCTGGCCGACCATTCTGCGTGCTGCTAAGCCAATTGGAAAAGTATGAGCGGGGTTGGTGCCAACCCAATCATAATGGACAAAGTAATCTAGGGTCCTATACTTAGTAGAACCAATGAGACGTTGTACTTTTAGTGACGTCCACAGTAGCCATTTTGAAGGAAGGGTTTAGAGGCCCCACCTGACAGTGTTTACCCAATCCCCTAACTCCGTTACCATATACAGATATAGGGCCTCATTACAAAGATGGCTGTAAGGGATTACCGGCACCGGTACGGGCACCGGTGCCGGTAATCCCTTAACACCCTACTATGAGGTCCCTCAGCGTGTCCCGTCCTTAACGTGTGGTCAGACCACACGTTAAGGACGGGACCCGCTGAGGGACTTCAGAGCAAATAACGGTAACGCTAATTGCAATACTGTTATTTGCTCGCTCCCCTTTCTCATTGAGCCCTATGAGGGCTCAAATGGGAATGGGGAAGGGCCATGGTGAATGGGGAATTACCAACCCCGCCAACGTTGGAATGGGGTGGTAATTCCGCCATTCACCATGCCGGACTCCGGCAGCAACCATGGCACTACTAGCGCCATGGTTACCGCCATCCTTGTAATGAGGCCCATAGTACCTATATTAAAGTTACCTTTCTAGAACCTTTAGAATTGCATGCCAACTTTAAGCATTACGTTTCAATGATGATGAGTTTACAGTATAAATTATGTGTTTTTTATGAAGTTCTTCAGAGTTGTAAAGTGAGAGAAAGATCACGCATCCGCTGATATTCATGAGAATCCCTGTTTTTTGTACTTGTCATTAAACGGACTCCCTTTGCCAAACGGTTGAGTTGTCATTATTGATCTGGTGTTTGAGTATTAATCTGAACCCCCATACATCTCACGGGTGCTGCTATCTTATCTTAAAGTGATATTGGGCAAATCCCAGCTCTATGGGCCGGTTGGGGGTCCTGGTGCACAGCGCGCAGAGTTAAACACAAGAAGGACCTTTCCAAAAAGAAATGGCGAGAAAAGTTGACCGGACTCTGTTTTTACAGATGGGTCTTTGGTGCCATATTGAAAAACATGGCTGGCCCGATTTTTAGCTACCGTTGTTCACGGTCAGGAATAATCATGGTAGTTTGATCTAAACCACTGCCACCACCCATTTAAAGTAGGAAAGGGTAACTTTTGACTGTTACATGAGTGTTTTGACTCAGGGGATGCTAGGCATCCCCTCCAGGACTCCATAGGAAGATAGCATGTGCTGGGTCTGTAAATTTAAAGAGACTAGTAAAGTCAATTTAACTTTACATGCTCTGGAAGACAGTAGTCAGTCCCAGAGAATGTATTTAAACCTTGGGAAGTCTGAAAGACATCCCTGTGCCACTGCACTGAAGGTGCTGTGTGACACACAGAAAAAGATGATGCCTATGGAGTTGTTTTAAAACTCCATAACCAAAGAACACAAAAGTAAAACACACATCAAAATACATGGAAGATTGAAAAGAAAAGGCTCCCACTCTTCCCAGGTAAAAAATCAAATCCTAGAAATCCAGCAAAGTTGCTGGGGGTCTGAAAAGGTAAGGGAAATGAGCACATTCTTGAGAATTCTCCCTAACAGCATGCACTTTTAAGGGGGCATCCATAATGAGTGAAGCAGAGTGCATTCAGGGAAATGTAGTCCTGTGTGGCATCTGTAGTGGGAGAAGGAGCATGCACTCTGATATTCCTTGGGAGATCTTTGTATTTGGCGACCCCTCCAACATTCAAAATTGTTTTAGGAGATACCGTCTCTCAAAAATTCTGCAATGCTCCAAACCTCCCCTTCCAGCCAAACCAAGGGTTCAAATTCACCCTTTTAGAAGTTGCGGATTTGCAATGCGGGGTAGGTCCTGTGGAACGCTCTTCCCCTCACCACCTCCCCCACTGATCCCCTGCCTCTTCAAAAAAACACTTACTGAGCATATTCTCTAATGCAATAGAAATATGCAAATCTTCTACTCCACCACATCTCCACCTCCTATTCATCCTTTCTGCATCTCATGCCTCCTTTTTGATTGTCCGGTCTTGGGTCATTATCTCCTCCGAAGTGACACGTTGCCCCATGTCATCTTTTTTGCAAATGGCCAATAAATAAGTAAATAAATGAACGCTGGGTTGCATATGGCAAATGTGCTTGTTTGTAGGGCATGATGGCTATACTTGTGCACGTGAACGTGGACCTTCATCAGGACCTATCTGAACACCCCTACAGACCTCTGTCTTCAGTGTTATATTATATCACTGTATATAATTATATGGAACTGACCCTGTGCTCTAAAGTCCTGGTACTTAAATACAATGTAGTGAACAGAGAGTGTGTCAGCGGAAACAAAATTCAAGTTAAAGTGGTGACCGGCAATGGGTTGGGGAGAGAGGGGGCCCCCGAAATTCGGAATCACAGATCAGACCATATAAACCAAACAATAATTGAAAAACATGAATATTTTATTTAAATTCCATTTGTTTAAAACATACATATTAAATTTAAAATTTTGTTACGAGCTCATCTCTAAATAGCAGCATATTGTTGTAGAATAAAGTGCATAGTGAAACAAAGTGCCAATATAAAACCAGACTGAAAATTCAGTCAGTATTAACTTCATGTTGCCAAGCTGTCTGAACCTCAAGTCGGCTGAAGAGGGTCACCCGGCTGGTGGTCAGAGGCTATGGCCGCATTTAACAATATAGAGAAAACCCCAAAAATATATGGACAAGGCAATAGTAGTTCCTAATTAGAAAAAGGGGTGCCATGCGTCGACTACTGTACTGTCATGACCTACTATATACACTAGGTCTGACATATACACAGGAAGTAGTTTCGATGGTGCCCTTCAGAGCACTGGATGTTTCCTTGACAACCCCTTCCGGAAGAAGGACCGACTTCATGTCACGTGAAATCCATCGCGACCCTTAAGCTGGATGCCAGGCCGCGTTAGCCTCCTTTGCCTGTGTGTGTGGTGTTTTGCTGGATTGTTCAGGTTCCTTGGCCGTGTCTGTTGCTGACATGACGGCTCCCGTGGTCGGGTCCACGGGAGGGGTCTACGCTCTCGTTTCTGTTCATCTCGCCAACATAGTCATGCTATCTGCGCACGAACCATAACGCGGTGAACAACACTAGACTCCAGTAGGACAGATCTTTTCAGATGCCTTATTGTGACTGGTCGACCGTGACATAATTGTGCGATTGAACTCCTATGCTTGTGATCCGTTCCCAATTTAGTTCTACTTGACTGAGAACTTGCCCTACAGGTCCATACACATTTCCCAGGATGTACATTCGGGAACAAGTGGCCAGTTTCAAAGTTGAGATATTGGTAAAATTATGGATTCATTTTGCATAATTCTGTATTCCTGTGTGTATTATTGCCTTATTGCTACATTAAAACCTTTAAGTGGCAAATATTCCAACGGGAGTGCGCCGTCCTGAAGAAGATGGGCATCAACCGTGAAACAGCCTAGATGCTCCGCACCATCGAAACTACTTCCTGTGTATATGTCAGACCTAGTGTATATAGTAGGTCATGACAGTACAGTAGTCGACGCATGGCACCCCTTTTTCTAATTAGGAACTACTATTGCCTTGTCCATATATTTTTGGGGTTTTCTCTATATTGTTAAATGCGGCCATAGCCTCTGACCACCAGCCGGGTGACCCTCTTCAGCCGACTTGAGGTTCAGACAGCTTGGCAACATGAAGTTAATACTGACTGAATTTTCAGTCTGGTTTTATATTGGCACTTTGTTTCACTATGCACTTTATTCTACAACAATATGCTGCTATTTAGAGATGAGCTCGTAACAAAATTTAAAATTTAATATGTATGTTTTAAACAAATGGAATTTAAATAAAATATTCATGTTTTTCAATTATTGTTTGGTTTATATGGTCTGATCTGTGATTCCGAATTTCGGGGGCCCCCTCTCTCCCCAACCCATTGCCGGTCACCACTTTAACTTGAATTTTGTTTCCGCTGACACACTCTCTGTTCACTACATTTGTTACTTCCTCTTTGTCAGCGAAGTAGAGGTTTACCCATCTTTTGTTTTACTTAAATACAATGTAGCATGACTGTGTGTGGTGAATTTACAGTGAGATATTTTTCCCAAAATGTAGACACTGACTTGGGCCTTTTTTTTAGATGCAGGTGGGCAGATGTGACTTTACCTACAATACACTGGCATATGGTGCCAGTACCTGCTCTATGGTGGAAATAGCAGTGGTCGTTCCTCTTCTGTAAAGGCACAGAAAGCTGAAAGACAGTGGTTTAGACATTTGCCCCAAGCAATGCCAGTGGTTAGGATTTATTTGAAATCTTCATTCCATCACTAGTCAGTTTTGCAGTGGTCTTCATAAGTGGGAGGGGGGTATCATCTGATATAGGTCATGCTGTGTATTGCCTGCTTAGGCAAGAAGGAATGTTGTGTTGTGATGTCATGTGGAGTGTTGATACCTGAATGTCAGAATGCATGGTTGAGGGTTCTAGTGCAGGCAGTTAGGAAGCCCCCTGCCTGGGTGATGGGTCGCCAGTGTCTGTCCTATCCATGTAACTTACTTTTAATCTATCTAACTGCTTGAAAAGGTATCCTGAGAAGCTGGCAATAAACCTTACAAATAAACCTAAGTGGGCTGGAGGTCACTTCTTTACAGGTCACAAGCTTGTTGTGCATAAAGACACAAGCCACACCTCACTCATGACACACAAGGAGGCCAACAAAGATGTGTCATTACTCATCGCAGAATGGTCAGACCTAGCATCTCAGGGTGGACTGGCCCTTTTGGTGGTGAGATCCAGCCTTATTTACATATGGTGTCTCCCCTTTTATAATGGCAGGTGGCAACATAAAGGTTTGCTCAGAGCAATGCCAGTGGTTAACATGCACTTGACAACTTCCATGTATCATGCTTCAGATTTGCACTATCTGTGTGCTGTGTATGTTGCGCAAAACATGTGTGGAAAATTGTCAATTTGCATGAAGTTATTTTGCAAATGAATTTTCAACAATTCGAAATGAATTCTGTGAATAATTAGCGTAGTCTTGATTTACATAACCTTATAAGTGATATGAAAGTTAAGTTCTATCCAGAAATACAATCACATTATATAATTGACAGAAACAAAGAACCAACCATTTTTTAGGGTGCTAGCGCTTGAAGGACAGTCGGTACAGATTATGTTCGTATGACTTTTTTTAATGGGTCATGCTGAAAGCTCAATTGATACATTATCGGATTGTTGTGATGTCCCGGGACAAAAAATGTCCTCTTTGAGCGGACTCATTTCCACTACATTATGAGATGACTACCTGTTGGCTCTGGGCAATGCTTGTTTCATGTTCATGTTATGTTTGCTTGTATTGCACGGACTGAAACTCAAAAACTGCTGAATGGAACCTGCCTGTGCTAAGGACATTCAAAATAGGCATCGTCGAAGCGTGCAAAGAGGTGTCATGAAAGGTGGGGCTGATAAGCAGCTTTGGTGGGAGAAATAAGAGGGAGCAGTCATGTGATCTCTCTGGCAGTCATCTGCGTCCACGACGGGCTGTCGTGTAGAGGTTTGAAGGTACCGAAAGGGTCGGAGTGCCTACAGGGGACGTCATTTCACCAAAATGCCAGGGTATGCCAGGGGTAGCAGAAGTGACCTCACATGACCCTTAACCGCTGATGACATCACAGGAAGTGATGTCATTTGACCCACCATAAAGTGATATCACAGAAAGCGATGAACACAACCTTTCACCCCTTGACAAAACAGGAAGTGCCATCACATAGCATTGCTCCTAAGTACACTACGAAAAATATGGTTACTATATCACCATAATGTCATATGCTTTTCATACAAGAACAGATCACCATATGTATCATTAAGATCAGTCTGTATAGGCCCATATTACCAAATTACTGTGAATGCAAGCAGACGTCCATGGCCAAAAGATAATGATGTGTTATTATATAGCACTTACTCTTAAGTGGTTTATATAGAACACATACACATACCATATCACCCAACCTGTGTTGGTTCTCATTTATCGACCTCAGAAGGATCAAAGGCTGAATTGAGGTGTTTAAGAACAGACTAAATCAGCGACTCACCCCTGACGTGTGCCTGAAATAAACCTTTAATGAGTCTAGCAATTATTGTATAGAATTCCAGAAAGATACATTATTTGGTATTCCTATTCTTTCTTATTTAGCGTCACTGCTGAAAGTTGTAGACTTGTGGAATGCTTGTTATTTATTTATTTATTTTAATTTGCCTGAACAAAAAGCCAGGCACTCCATAAGCAAAGAGCCACATTGCGCTGGCCACAGCCCAGAACCTTTCATTTTGAAAAAGAAGTAGCAAGCGAGACCTCAGGGGTCGTGGTTGCGACCCCTGGCGACTCCTAAATTATCTCCCTGAGTACCTCTTCCGATCCTACCAGCGTAAGACTTTTGCTTCTAGAAGGCTCTTGTCAGATTCCGTATTCATCATCTCACATTGACTTACCAAGGTGGAGGTCTGGAGGCTGGGCAAAAAAGTTGTGGTTTGTTCTGGTGCATTGAATATCTGTTGTCGGATATTTGCCTTGCAAGACAAATACAATTGGAAATATATAGTGGACGCGGCTGGACATACTGTATTAGGCTGCAAATGGCATGCAAGAAAGCCGCACCTGTTATTGTGTCGATGATGGTGTCATGTGACACAGTTCTCTTAACTTTAAATTGTCGCTGCTGTGAACTCGAACACCAAACACATTGCTAAACTTCAATATTATGTGGATCAGCCGCTTCCCACAAATCTATAAGCTTTAACACCCAGATATAATGTGGTTTAGCTGACAACACGTTTCCACGCTCCTCCCTGTAATCTGTTGAAAATAACATGTAACAAGAACATGCACGACCAGCCTCTGTGACAAAATAGTCGTGCAAGGTATTTTTACAAAGAGTGTCTTGTCAGCAGGCAGATCTGACCTAAAACCTCCCTTCGGTTTGAAATGTGCGACTTTTTACAGTTAGAAGCGATTTAACAACTTATTCATCTTGCATAAATATGCATATGGAGTGTGGAGTGCTTGCCTTCTGCTTGATTATATTCAGCTGCAGCTAATTATTGTAAAAGTGCCACAAATAGAGATTAATATGCCGTTGATTTCCAGAGATTAAAAGCGGGAGTTCTCTCCCTTTGAGCAAGGAAAGCATAAGTTGCTAATGTGAGTGATGCGTCTTCGGTGACAGAGCCGAGCGGGGACAGTTCTGCTTACTTGCCAATTCATCCCATTAAAAAAGCTTTCTACTGTTGCAACCTCGTTGCTCATTGTGCTCAAAGGGAAAAAAATAGCTGTAATGGATACATATTACACGGGCTTTCATTTAATTCACTTTTCTACTCTGGATCAAAGCTAAAACGTCGGCAAATTCTAGATTTAAATACTTCATTCATTTTTCGTGATTTTAATTGAAAATTTCAGTCTGGTTGATTATTTTTCCAGACTCCACACCGTATATATAATGTAGCCCCCAACTGGACAATATAATAACCTCAAAATTCCCATCAAGCGCATGTGGGTCTCGCGCACACGCCAACAGAGGCCGCGCACCTCCAGCGCACACCACAGTCCGCCCCAAGCCTGCAGCCAGACTCCTCCCATTATCAATGTCCAGGGACGCGTTAATGCCCATCACGCCATCCCAGTTGTCAAGGAAACTCTTAGTCACGAGATCCGCCCCAACATGGCGGCACACCAATACAACCATTGTTTATCCTAAGAGGCCCAGCAATGGCCGATCTCCACTCACGTTTGGCTGCCTCGCATCACGTAACCATGCTTCGTCCGCATTGCATTTATTAGGTCATGTCACTCATCCCGTTGGGTCAGCTGCCAAGTACAGCTTGGCCAAGGGAAACTCCTGTTTGCCTGACTTGCCCTAGGGCTGCTGCTTGCAAAATGGCTGCCATCTGACCTCTTAGAATCGGTACTTCCTTGCCCATGTCCTTTGACTCACCCGAGCCGTTCCTTCACTGGAAGTCCTGTATGAACCCTTGGTCTGATTTTACTTTGGGATCTGAGTGTTTTCCAAGATGTCCATCCCTACTTGCAGACCTAGTCATCACACATATCTTGTCTCTGACCGCAAGGTCATGTATGTCTTATAGTCCATGTGCATTTAAGAACGTGTAGATGACCCCCCCAAGCCTTGTATGTGTTATAGTTATTGATGTGCATTCACAATAATGCATGTGATCCCTAAGCCTCGGCATGAGTAATACTTGATGTGCATTTAAGAACTTGCAGCTGCCACCCATGGCAATGAATTTGTTTTAATTAACGTGCATTTAACTGTGCCAAAGTAGCCAGAACTTGATGTGACTCTAATAGCTGACCTCTTGACCTAAGACCACACAGCCCACAAGCATGCCAAGTAACCGGTCTGCTTAATGATCCCCTCTATCAGGAGATAGAGGAGGCCCTTATCCAGGCATCCCCCGCCTCCCACCTTGATGCAGGAAGTCTGCCCCTCGAAGGCATTCAGCGACTTCCGCCCCTCCATCCCTTTGCAGCTCCCCATCACTAACAATTTCTCTCTCATATATCTCCATGGGAACAATAACACTAAAAAGATTACAAAGAAAACAACCACTGCCTCAAAATCCTAAGACTACCTGCACAGATAGCTATAGGGCAGCTAATACAAAAGAATGAGTGACAGACATGCTTTGCTACCCTCATGATACAATCGAATGGATTCTTACACTTAAGACCTTCTTTTCACTCATGACCCACCGCTTTTAATGCTGTGTTCAGATGGGAGCCACATCTCCAATCGGACGACCAAACAATCCACAATCCATGTTTACAGTAATGGACATATTATTCTCTGGGCCAAACACTCCAGTTCGCTGGGGCTTGCCTTCTAGGGAGCCCAGAACTGCTTCAGATCCACCCGTGTGCAACAGGATCTGTAGTCCTGAATATTCCATTATTCCCATATTGAATAACCAGCACCTAAGAGGATATAGCAATGGGGACCCTACCCTGCATTAAAGGATCTGCAGCCCTGATCATTCAATTATCCTTCGGGAGGATATATCAATGCAGAATCTAACCTAGGTGTGAACATAGGAATTACCAATAGTCCCTCATAGCACACAGTACTGCTGTCAGCTCTGATGACTGTACATCGTACACCAGGCAAGAACCCGTTCTCAAATGGACTAAGGAGATGCGCAGGCCAGGGGTTTTTATACTAACACAGAGAAAAGGGGGGAAATATCTCGTAAGTAGTAAGGAGAGGGACTTAGAACTAGACTAAAACAAAAGGGTCCGTACTGCTATAAATTCAATTGATAGTTCAAGTAACAAGTTATTTGTCAGGGTGTACCACAGGGGTATCACTCAAATTTGTAGGCTGTAGCAGACTCCCAATCAGGGTAGTCTCATATTTGAAAAACAGTAAAAAAAAAAATTATTTATCAAAGAAATAGGTGTCTAAATGTAACAAACATATAAATGCATTTGTTTGATGGTTAGAAGGTTGAGAGTTGAAAAAATAGTTGAAAAAAACCCAAAAACCCAAATGTAAGTTTATCTTCAAACTTTTAAACAGATTAAACGAAAGAGAATTCTAAAAGAAACTGGACAACAAACTGCCTACTGTATGGTGACCTAGACCTAAGCCAATATTCTTATTTATGGCTTATATTTGGCCACTGCACCAGTTATTTTCGAAGAATTGGCAGAAATAAAATTGTTCTATGTCCTACGATTTGTTCTCAGGTCTGCATATTGAATTTATAGCAGTACGGACCCTTTTGTTTTAGACATAGGTGTTTATACATCTTCGAATTGTAATAATGGCCATCCGTTTTGACAAATTCGCCAATATTTCTAGCTCACCTAGGATGTGCAAAGCCAATTGCTCCATCAGAATAGGTACCCTCCATACTAGGTTAGCTTCGCAAAAAGCTGCCAATATCCAGCTTCTCATTGAAGACAATTATAAAGACGTCTTGGGCGCAACTGAGGCATGCATCAAGAGCAAATTCACCACCAACCTGGACTCACTTCCCCTTGACATGTCTATCTAACATTTTCACTAACAAAGGATGGGGAGAGCGTGTGATGTATATGTAGCCAGATTATTTCCAGGCATGACCGACCCTTGCGACCTTCCAACAGCCAACACTCGGAACCATAATCTGTAAATGTGTTATCCGTCAGAATACCATGGTTATGTTTAGTTGCATTCATCCCACCTGTTCCTAATTCAGCCTTCTTATTATAGCTGTGGTCTGCTCTCCTTAATAATACCTGGCTAATCAATACAGGCCACCATGGATAATCCTGATTACACATTGAGGTGTAATGTACATTCTCAATGATGGACATGAACTGAACAACATCATGTCCATAAATATCCTTGTGGAGATTGGATCCAACTTAGACATACCTTGGTTTGATTGTTAATATGTAATGAGCAATTGGAGTCACCACAAACAGCCCCAATCGCGTGTTAGCAACAAGATTACATGGTGCATTCCTTGTTTGAGGATGCAGGAGAATTGATGGTAACAGAATTGCCGCTACTTTTATTGCACTACCAAATTCCGAGTTTGGTGGTAATGTGAAGGGAAAACCTCAAGCCAAATGAAAAAATCAAGGCAGTCAGAACTACCAGCATAGGTAAATGCTCCATAACTCAATTGATTCCCATAGACTATGTGAATGTGAACTAACAATGTGTTATATCCTCTTGAAATTTGGTGGATTCACTTCCAAAATGAGTTCCGGTAACTGTAAATGAGTTTGACTTTATTTCCATCGGAAACACCTCCAAACAATCTAGCACTGGCAGCCCTGAACATACCCAAACCCATGCCACAAAAGAGCAAATACATGGCCTGGTGATGAACTAAACACTAGTGCCCTTTAAGAAAAATTCACTGACCCCACCCTATCACAGGAGCTAGTGGTCAAACTGCCCATCACTTTTACAGGCAAGATTGTAAAAATTTAGTGTCAGTGAAGAAAAAAAAAACGTACCTAATGTTTCATACAAGTTAACTCAAAATACCCCTTCCCTGCAAACATTTACACCCACCTCTCACAGTAGCATTGTCAAGCTAGTCAAGGGCATTAAGGCATCCAGGAAGCAGTCTGAGCTGAGGGCCCTTTAGGCACGTGCATGTAATGGATGGGATCACACAGAATAATTCTGAGTCCAAATAACCGTACCAACTCAGGTAGATTGCAAAGTACGTTTTATTAACAATTATCTAAAACAGGGAGCTACAAAGAACATCAATGGATGTACACTCGAATTCTCTCCACGATTATTTCTCAAAACAAAGGTTATGTATCCAAAATACGTCAGAGGTGAGGTCATACTATGTGGAAAATAATGAAAAACCTGCTGCGGATTGGGATAGGCTTAAGGGGAACATCTAAGTATATCATCCATAGGAACTATGATAGTAATTGGCTCCTCACTGTCAAGTGGACTACATATGCCTATCTCTAAAACAAGTCATCTTCAGAAACATTAGACACACAGTTTCTCATTGGTTCTCAAACTATAAGGTCCTTCGTAATATAGACCACTACAATTGGTTGGCATGCTTGTGCCTTGTCTGGAACATTCGGTTCACTTAGCAACACATAAACCCAGGCCCAGCTGCAAGGAGATGTGGCCTGACTCTATCTCCCCACCCAATTCTCCCAGCATCTCTCATCGCCCATGCCTTCTGCCTTGAGGATTGTCTTTGAACTTGGCCTTGCAGAGTATCCTTGTCTATTAGAATCCTTGGGAGTGACGGCACTTGCTATTGTTTTCTAGGACTCCAAGTTTGAACTCTATTTTCATCCTTGGCTGATGTGACAGGAGACCACAATTTGGTCCATTTAGCAGCTTTTAAATGACTTAAATTAATTAATTTTGACACCTTTGGTGTTCCTTCTTGGCACCTTAGCAAGGGATGATTTATCCTTTGCATGTTCGTTCTTTTCCAGAATAGATAGCGGACCTTGGCTGCTTCAGTCTTGACACCAGGCCAGACAACCTCGCCACACAGCTCCATGATTCAGCTTGTACTTGCTGCGACATAGTTTCCTCTTCCCTCTTCATGGATTGTGGCATACTAAAATTCATGATACCAATGTCCAGCTTCTATACAATGGTGGCTTTGCCTGCATTCTATTCACTACATATAGTCAGCTTCTATGATGACTTAGTCTACTTGCGTTTCAGCGTCTGAACAATTATTGAATGGTGATTCTCTGCAGCACTTTGTGCACGTGTAATCTACTTTTTCGTATTTAAAAGTTCACTTGATTCCTACTTCATCATTAGTCTCTTCAGAATTTGTACATCCATTTCAGCGAGTATCCTGAGACGTCGTTCCTACTTTTTTATGACATCACAGGCTTCTTTTCTCTGCTCATTCTCATATTCCTCAAATTGCCATCCCTTCATGGATACATTCGATAGGGTTGTCTCAATGGGTATCTTATTTTGTTTAACATATGTTGCTGTATTGGCACAACTGCTGGTGTCAAACACAGCACGATCTCAGGCTTCCAACAAAGGGGAGGTAGGGTAGTGGGGTTTCCTGCGGAGGCTTGCAGCTGATCCTCTACATTCAACCCTCTGGTCGAGACAATCTGGCTTCCGCCCGCTACACGGAACAGAAACAGCCTTTATTGACTTAAAGTCCCAAATAGACGAGCTGAGAGTCAAAGGGAAGCCATTACTTCTGCTCCTACTTGATCTCTCAGTTGCATTCGATCTGGTCAACCACAAAGTCCTCTGCCGACACCTTGACTCTGCTGCCCACTTCTCCCCGGAAGCTATCAAATGGATTAAATCCTTCTTGAGCGAGAGAACCATTAGAGTCTTCTCTCCCTCGGCCACCGCAGACCCAACCCCCATCCTGTGCGGTGTCACTCAAGGCTCCTGCATCTCACCAACTCTCTACAATATTTTCACCAAACCCTTGTTCGATGATCTGGACCATCTGGGTATTACCTACACTAATTACGCAGATGATACCCAGATTCTCCTCCCGCTATTTGGGGATCACAGCAAGGACACAGGGTTGGTGAACAAAGAGTATCTTATCATACAAGCATGGATGGCCACTCATGGCCTATGCTTGAATGATGATAAGACCGAGTTGATAATTCTGGGCTCACAGGCTAACATCAAAAACTAGGTCAGGAATTTTCCTCATTCAATAATGACGGGAATTCCATTAAAGTCTCCAAAGAGGTAAAAATTTTGACTCCACATTGTCTTTTGATAAACAGATCAAATCCCTGACATCCTCCACGGCTTACACATGCAAGCTACTCACAGCAGGCAAGCCATTCCTCTCTGACAACAGCTGCTTGATCCTGGCTAGAGCTTTAATATTCTCCAGAATTGATTACTGTAATGCTCTTTACAGTGGTGCTAATAAAACGACTATCCATAAGCTCCAAACTTTACAAAATAATGTTTTAAGAGCAGCCTTAGGCATAAACAAAAGAACCCACATTTCCCCCTTTAGACGCCATCATAAATGGTTATCCACTGCCAATAAAAAACAGTTGAGGATGTTATCATTGACTCATAAAGCTCTTAATAATGCTACTCCTAGCTACCTTACAGCCAAGCTTCAGAGAAGAATCGCTCACAGACTAACCAGAGCTGGCAATGCTAATTACCTGACCATACCTCAATACAAGCTCACCAATATTGGTGGCAATAGCTTTCCTGTTAAGGCTGCTAAATGCTGGAACCCTGTGCCTCAAGACCTGTGAGCTGACCAACCCTGCATACACTTCAGAAAAAATGTCATAAAACACATTATCGTTACAGACCCTTAGCCTCTGACCTTTTAGGTTATGCCCGTTATTCCAGCTTACCTGCGAGCCTTAGTGATACACAGAGGATATGACTATGCACTGTGTATTTCTGCACACTGCTCATGTTTTATTCTTTCAACTATGAAGGCCATCTTACTTCTGTATATATTTGCACATTCTGTATACTCTGTATTTATGTAATTTATGTACCTGGTGTATATTTGTAACTATGTAAAATTTGCATCTTCATACTGCTGCACCCTTTTACCTACTGGTCTGGTGCGCATAACAAATGAATAAACAAACAAACAAACAAATAAACAAACCTCGTCAATTGTTTCCATATCCAGGTATTTTCTCTCAAAGAAGTGTTTCTTTGGTGTCATCACCCCTCTCAGGGAGCCTGCTGATTTGACATGCTCATCTACACTCCATGTCATGTAGTTACATTTTCCATTCGGGTACAATAGACCCATCGTCGCACGTACTTCTTTTGATTCTTTGGATGCAGGAACTTCCTTCCTTCAGGTGCTACAATGCTGGCCTCTGTATTTCCTGACAGCGTCATCAACCAGCTCCTTGACGTATGGTTCAGGCTTGACATCAATCATGATCTTCATCACTACCACTTTCTTTACCATTTTCTTGCATTGAGCAATCTCCATCCTGACTATGCAGAATCCATACATCACCATCACCAATATTAATCCAAGAACCTTGAATATGTTCGCCAACCACTGAGGGATCCATGAAAAAAAGGAAGCAAACCAACTGTCATCTTCAATATCATCTGTCTCATCTTCCATCTTGTTATGCAGGTCCATCAACAACGTAATGGCCTTGGTCAAGGTTCAATTTTTTTCAGAAGGAATAATTGTGCAACATGATGAGCCGGTTTTGGTGCAAATTCCTTCTTCCATTGCTGTGATCATATAAAGGACATACCTGTTCTGGAGGGTCATCAGTCGTATGGCCCTCAGCTCTTCTTTAATGGTGTTGAATCCCTTTATTATAGCATTAATTGTCTGCAGAAGCTCCCATCTAGTGATCTGTAACCACTTAGCATTTGCTAAAGTTTAGATTCCAGACATAAATATACTCTGCAGTATCATAGCAGTCTTACTGAACAACTTGTCCTCCTGTTACGCTTACCTTGCATCCACAGGGACGCCCTTATGCCCTGGTTGCCGGATTCACCCTGGACCCTTCCTGATTCCGGATGGTGCCTTCTATGGAGGTCAGGCCTGAAAACACAGGAGGACTGGATTTGGGAACAGATTTTGTTTTCTTCCCCCCGCTCCCGGGATTCCATCTGATGGCCCTCTCCTCACCATGTTGTGATGTCTGGCGTGCCCTCCATCCTGCCTTCTGTGCAGGGGCACATAGGATTCTGTGGGTTTGAGCTGTTGGAATTGAAATGATATTATGCCTCCTATCGCAGTATTTGAATGTGTATTGGCCTAGGCCAAGTTTTCTAAAATATCATGAAAATAGACTCTGTGGCAAGGTTTTGATCTTAACGAAAAGTTATGTAAGTCGCCATCTTGGATTTAGCCGCCATTTTAAGTTCTCTCGTAAAGTGGAAGTCACTCTGAACATCAAAATGGAGGCCGAATGACATTCTGAGTGAGATTCTGGCCGTTGTGACCTCCGCACACATGAATAATTAATATGCCTGCAGGCCACTTGTCGGGGTCGCGAAATGAGACCTTGTCCTATCCCTGACCTACGTGTAAATGAACAACTGTATCAGCGGAACTGATCAAAATGCATACATTATAGGATTGACCTGGCAAGGAACCCTAGGCCTGGTCCCAAGAATGGTTATCCCGCGAGGGGGTTGGCCAAGGGCTGGATAAAGAATATAAAAGCCCAAGTATTCCAATGTACGGTCTCTCTACTAATGCATCGAACCCTCGTTGAAGTTTGTTATGTTACTCTGAGAGCCGAATAGCTATCCGTTTGTCAATTGACTTTTGGTAACTGTTGTAGCTTTTAAATAAAGCACTTGTATGTCCTTTGTAACCTGTGTTGGTGTGTTTCTTTTGGGATTCCCAGCCTCATATCAATTTTTATGTTTTCACAGAGCGACTGAGTTAACTTCACTGGTGCTAACCCATTCAAGTGTCTTTAAGGAGGTAAGTCTGGTTAAAGCAATCTTAAAATGTCTGTGTTTTCCTTTCTTGCTATTAATGTATTTTCCTTATGTATTCCCCCTTAGGTGCACAGAGGTTCGGTGGATACGCAGCTTGGATCAGTCTCCTACTCGGATGATGGACACAGGCGCGTGTGATGGATGGTTGGTTCAGCGCGAAGTGCGGCGCGGTAATGTCTTCTTTTTCTAACCTGTGTTCTTTATTCCTTTTCAGGTCGTGATGGTCTTTCTGGGCATGTGAAGATTTCCGGAGCGGAGCTGGCCAAGAAATTCCCAGCCAGGTGAGGTTCTCGTGATTACTGTCATAAATGCTGTGAGTATCCTGTTTTAACATTGTCCTTCTTTCTCTCTCCCTCCAGGTGTTTCGTTCTGGTGCGTGCGTGATGTCCCGGTGATGCTGCCAACTGGATGAAAGACCGCGAGCTGTAGGTAGGCAGAGACTGCTAATGATGTTCTTTTGTCTCCTCTGCAGGTCCGCTGTTCAAGGATTGCCGGACTCTGGTCTCTGGACACGATGAGCATCACGCTGCTGGCTGCAGAATAACGCAAAGCGCGTTCTGTAACTTGGGTGTGGTTTATATAGCCCTCTAGTAAAGTAGTCCAGGTAAAGTAGTCCAGGCTCCCACACCCAAAACACTGCACTGCACAGTCTGGTTCTTGGAACTAGGCTGTGTGGGTGCCTCCATGTTGGCTGCAGGCCTCCAATGAAAAGTAGTCCCTTCAAGACTGTGTACCAATCTGAAGATGAGCCTGGCGCCAAAGGCGCCAGGACTGACTCCAGGAGAGTCCATGAGGATAGTGCAAGGCCCTTGGGGCCCTAAATGAACCCTGAGTCTTAACCCTACTTGGCATGTGACCATGCCACCTAAGGGGGAATAAATAAGGAAAAGACCATGCCAGTGGGGTTTTGGGTCACGGGTCGTGACAGCTCCTCAGGAATGGTGTCATAGGAATGGTAAATATTAGCATATCCACACTTAGATAGAATTAATATTAGCATGTCCACACCTAGATAGAATTGTGAATATTAACCTGCGTTGCATCTAGATGGAATTGTGAATATTGGCATGTGCTCACTTAGACAGATTGGTAAATATTAGCACGTCCACACTTAGATAGAATTAATATTAGCATGTCCACACTTAGATAGAATTGTGAATATTAGCATGTCCACACTTAGCTAGAATTGTGGATACTAGTCTGCGTCGCATCTTGATGGAATTGTGAATATTGGCATGTCCGCACTTAGACAGATTGGTAAATATTAGCATGTCCACACTTAGATAGAATTAATATTAGCATGTCCACACTTAGATAGAATTGTGAATATTAGCATGTCCACACTTAGAGAGAATTGTGAATATCAGCATGTCCACACTTAGCTAGAATTGTGAACACCAGCCTGCGCCGCTCCTAGACAAGATTGTGAATGTTAGCATGCCCAGACCTAGATAGAACTCTGAACATTGGCCTGTGCCGCTTCTTGATAAGACTGTGAAGGCCAACAAGTGCCACACTCAGAGAAAACTGTGAATGCTAGCATGCTAAAGGTCATGTAACCCACTAACCAATATAACCTCAACCTCTGCATACTTATCTCACTGATAAACTCACACAACCATCTCTCGCACCACAAGCCGCACGCACTTCACAACACTGCAACAACACATAAGCTGGAGCAACAGCACACGCGGACTGACACCGATCCAATACCTGCACCAAAGCTCAGTATCTGGTGTATGCCGAGCTGAAGCTGCCAACAGAACACCACTCCCCTCACTTTCCTACTCCCTCTTCACCTTACTAACCCATCCCACCTTATCGTTTACAGATCCACCAGAGTGCCTGGGGACCAATTCCGTTGGTGACGGTGCGCAGCACACATACCTTTAACATTTAACATTTAACATATGCTGTTATCTATTTAGCTGAGAAATACTTTTCACTTTTTTTCTGTCGGAGAAGTTCAAGTGATCTTCTTTTTCTCAAGTGGGCATCCACTTTTGGAAATTCACCAATATTCATGACGCTCTGAGGAATCACTTATGCTGGAACATGAATGAGCACCAAGGAACATAGTCTGCCCCACTCCTTGGACAATCTCATATCAGCTCTAGATCCACAAGCCCAATATCGATCCTTAAGGACGGTTGTCCCTTCTCCCATCCTAGGAACATCAATTGTGGTTTTGCATTCTTTGTTATATCCCACATGGTTCATTCCATGTCTTCGGAAGCATAATGTCGCATTAACCAATGGGATTACAACAACTGGGGCTGATTCATCTTCAACCCATGTCAACAGTTTGGAGTGGTTGACCCATGACTTTAAGCATCCATCATTCACCTTTTGTACCTCTTGTACGTAATCTGTTTTCAGCAGATAAGCTGCACTGGACATCATTGCTTCTTCCCATCCCTTCTTGCAATTCCCTCGTCCATAGATCATTAATTGTGTTTGTTCCCAACATCCAGGTGATGCGGCTACTTCCGTCACATCAGGGCAATTCATCTTCTTCATTTCTTCAATGATCACCTCACCCTGTCCTGCAGCAGGATGCACAAGCATATTGCCTTTCCATCCAGGCTCCTTTTCCATTTGTAGAATATTGATGTAGTCATCCTGGTATGGAAACGGCCATTTTTGATCTCCATTGCAAAGTCGCCCAACTTCCTTGGAACTGTCCTCGAGCAGTACATGTTGCAAGATGGCTGAGGTACTTCACATCGTGCTCTGGAACCTCCTTTGCAATCAACGTCTTACTGTATTCATGGTATATGGGGATGAGAGAGCAGAAATAGCAACCCTCATTAGAAGCTTTTCACCCCACCCTTTTTATGTGTTGGTACCACATGTTATTCCCCAGGTGAGCTGTATTGATCCGATAGGTATTTATCCCTTAATTATTTTCCTCTGCATCTCTTTTGTGTCTCCCAATATACTTATAGAAATCAAATAGCCTGTCTTTGTTTATTTTCACAGTGGGGAGAACCATAGGAACTCTTTCTTCAGCAGAAGTACTAAGATGATAGAGACTGTGAAAAATAAGGAATAGAAAGACGACGATAACAATCCGCAAATATATATCATGCATAGAAATCTGGGCATCCATTTCTTGCGCCATCCTACTGCTTGCTGTACTTGTACACCTTCTTAGATCATGCCATCTTCTTGTTTAATCATTTTTAATACAATCATCAAATTCCTATATACTTGCAACTGTAAAATGTTTTCATTTATAGAAGTAAAATGTCTTCTTATCACTTGACCGTTTTTAGGGTCCTGCAAAAAGGTGTGAATATTAACATCTCTTCTAACAAGAGCAGAGTAAGATTGAAGTATGAACACAAAGATAGCAACCACAAGCCGATGAATGTCACTGTCAGCAGGAATCATATGTATTGATCACCTAAAACAAATATTCTCCATGAAATGAATCTGATACAGTTTTTTTGTTGCAATTCCTGGTCAAGAACTGATGTTTAGGTATGAATCTGATGCATTATTTGTAAAAGTTAATTTCAAAATTCCTGGAATTCTCTGCAACTCCATGCTAAAATAAATATAAGGAGTGTCTATTGAATTCCAGTCCAACTAAAGTACATGTGTTATCACTCGTTGCTTTATCATCCTTCTTTTCAGTCATTGATTTGAGTCTGCACACGCAGACATTCTTCTTCTTGTCTTGCTTCTGGATCAGCAATGGTGGGAGGGAAGGTGTTGCGTTTATAAATCTTCACATCGCTCAAGTGCAACCAAGCTCTTTTTCCTTGTATTTTAGCTGCAGAAGGAGACACTTCTTTGACAAAGAAAGGACCATGGAACCGTGGCTCATTCCACTGCCTGGTAAAAGTTTTATTTAACACTAGGTCCCCAGCATATAACTTAGGTGGTGGTAATAGTTCACTTAGATTGGTTGCCGAATTATCTTCTTTTGTGTTGTTAGACCGACCCCCCTGGCGCTTGAATTGATTTGAAATGAAAGAAATACCAGAAGTCATAAATGTCATATAATCATGCATCTCATCACCTAAAGTTTGTGCTAGGCTCTGGGTGTCACTCTTACTCCTAGACAGAGGTGTAAGGCGCATTCTAATTCAACGCAGTTTCACTAGCTCGTGCGGAGTGAGGTGGTGGACTCTTCCTGGTTGATTACGAAGGGCATATAAGGTCAGGTGTAGACAATACAGCCATCCCGTCTTCAGTCAATTTAATCTTGGCAATCCTTTGTTTGAGGAGGCCATTGAGTTTCGCACATATTCCGTTTGCTTGTGGGTGATAAGCAGAAGAGAACTTGTGTTTTATACTTCGTAAAAGTCCTATTTGTTGAAATAGCTCATTAAAAAAATGTGGCCCATTATCGGATCTTAGTACCTCACACACACCCCACCTCTGAAATACTGTGCATTAAACACTTTGCTGCACAAGTGGCATCATAGTGTGTACACAGACTTGCCTCGATCCATGTAGAAAAGGGACACACCTCCACAAATAGCCATTTCATGTCTGCAGCATATCGACATATTCGATATGTAGATGCTGAAAAGGACCATCTGGTCGAGGTATTACTCCTCTAATAATTCTCAGTGTATGCCCAGCAATTAACCTTTGACAGATGATACAATTCATCATAAACAGTGCAACGTGTTCCAATAAATCAGGAATCAACAAGTCTTCTGCAATACTAGCAGCAAGACTTTCTTTAGTTAAATGCGTTGGAAGATGTAGCTGTTCAAGCGCATCATTCAATAAAGTTACTGTCATCACTGCCTTTCCAGTGCTGTCCTTTTTCCATAAAGCTTCCATGGGGGATACAGAACAAAGAACACTCCCTTTGTTTCCACAGTTCTTGCTCTTCCTCTGGTGCACTTCCCTGAATCTCTTTTAATTGGGTTATTGACAACTTATGAAACCCTTCCTGTACCAACATGGTTGTAACTGAATTTTCTTCATTATATTCAGTATCAAAGCTCAAAATGGAGAATATACAACCCTTTTGTCTGTTTGCTTAGTATGCACTGTGCATTTAACGACCGGTATGGCTACTGAGAGTTGTAGTGCCTTAATGAGTCTCTCCAATAACGACACATGCTGCACTGAAGTGCCGTCTGTGTGGAAGTAGCCCCTACTTTTCAAACGTGCTAACTCTGCATGTACGGTTAACATCACATAGGCAGAGTCTCTATACACAATCACTTCCTGTGCTTTATGTTTCTTGAGTGCGACAATAAGCACTATTAATTCTGCTGCTTGCACTGAAAAGTGAGACGGTAGTCTTACACTTGCTACTTCTTCTCCATTTAATATTTGTCTCACTACTGCAGCACCTGAATGCCTTTTCCCACTGGTCAATTACATTTTTGAAGAACCATCAATAAAAAGAATCTCCCCTCCTGCTAAAGCATTCTCCTTTACACAGTGTATATCATCATAAAATGCAACATAATTGGCCCTGTCATGCACATGATCACATTCTTCTATGGGTTCAGCTATACATGTGGCTAGGTTCACTGTTTTACATCTTACGATTTTAATTGCTGGGTTAGAAATCATTACCTCATAAACTGAAGCTCTTTGGGTTGTCACTATACCCATAGGTTTTTTCTAGAATAGCAAATAGAGCATGATCCACGTAAAGGGTCAGAGAGCAGCCCATGACAATACTTGTGGACTTCTCAATTGCAAATGTGGCAGCTGCCAAAGATTATTTACAAGGGAAGTGTCCTCTCATAATTGGATCTAATATCCCAATGTAATATGCCAAAAGTTTGTACCCTAAAGTAATTCTTTGGGTAAGCACTGCTGTCATTACTGACCCATTTGTGCATGAAAATAAATAGAATTCCTCAGCATAATATGGAATTCCTAAAACTGGGGCTGAACAAATAGCTTTTTTTTTAATTCTTCAAATCATTCCTCCATTTCTTCAGGCCATTCTAGTTTTGTTTTACCAAACTGTGCTTTCTTTAACAATTTCATAAGTGGCCTTGTGTACATACTATAATCAAACACCCAGGCTCTAACATAATTACACAAATGCAGAAACTGTTGCATCCCTTTCACTGTGTTTGGCTTTGATGTTTCCATGATTGCCTCAGCTCTCTTGGGTGTCACTTTCTTTCCTTAATGCGAAATAAATTGACCTATGTATATGTATAACACGTCTTCTTGACAATACTATAACTTCTCCTTATCCACATTATATCCCTTGTCTGCTAGAATAGTCATTAATCGGATAGAATCCTGTATGCATTCATTCTCTGTTTTACTGTAAATCAATAGGTCGTCTACGTATTGTATCACTGCACTTCCAAGATCGATATTGCCTAGATCCATCTGTAGAACTCTGGTAAAAATTGATGGGGACTCACAGTACCCTTGAGGCTAATGAGTTTGTTTTAGTCTTTTTTGGCAAACCGTATATGAAGTCAAGTCTTGGGAGTCCTTATGCAATGGGATCGAGATAAACACATTTTTCAAATTGATCACGTGAAGTATCGAGCTTCCACTGGGATACTATATTGTCGTTGGATTAGGAACTAAAGGAAACTCAGCATCTGGTTAAGAGGTCTCAAATCCTGAATAAATATCCACAATCCTCTTTTAGATTTCTTAATCAGAGACACTGTGGTATTACACAATGACTCTGAAGGCACCAGAATCCCCTGATTCATCAGTAATGAAATAGTCTGAAATATACCTTCATCAGCTTCTCGAGACATGGGGTACTATTTTGCTCATGGTAAAATTGCTCCTGGCTTAAGCTTTATTTAACCTCCCCTATCTCTTTTAATAAACCTATGTCATAAGAGCCTGTGGTCCATAGGGCACTCAGCACCTTTTGAAGATCCTCCTGAAAGAATGATGGTCGCTGCCGCATTATCACCATTCGCTGTGGACATCCCTTTTTTCTATCCTTATCCAGTATGTAATGCGCATGAAGAACATCACTTCGTCATTGCTTCGGTCCTCTCCGAACATATCATCATCAGTTATGTCAGTCAATCTGCACCCTTCCACAAGAGCTATCACTGTTCTCCATGGTCTACCCTCATCGTCTACTCCTTCGAGCATTGCCATTTCTTTTTGCACTATAGCTGCTTTCAACTCTATAGGAATAGTTTGTCCACCCTCCTGATCCATAGGTATTTGTGGTATAAATGAAAATTCATCAGGTATTCCCACAATCTTTCCCACCAGGCCTGGTAGCCATGTCAGTATAATGCTCACCACATACAGAGCAATCTCTGGATCTACGGGACTACCTCGCAGAGCCACTTGCCCTGTGAATGCCAATATAAACTCTTCCATGTTTAAATAGTGTATCCCTGGAGCGGAGAACACTACTCCTTGATCAGTAAATGAAATATTCATGTTAAGTTCCATCATTTAAAGGCTGATTCATGGAAATATTTGCGCCAAAAAACGGGGATTTGTGCGCCATTCTGCCCACAAATCCCCATTTGTTAAACAGGGATTTGCAGGCAGAATGGCGCACAAATCCTCGTTATTCAGTGCAGATAATTCCATGAATCAGCCCCTTAATCTCTTCCTAAAATGTTAACCAGTGTCTGTCGTGAATATAACAGAGGAACGGACATGTCACTTTCTCCAATGGAAACTGAGAGTTTATTAGTAAAAGGAAATCGACTTGCAGCTCCAGAGAACCCTTTAGCATTCATGGCAATTCCTGACATTGGATATTTTCCCTCTTGTATATACAAACAAGTTGCTTAAGTGTCTACAAGAAAAGAAATGGATTTGCCTCCTATTGTCACATCGACACTTGGTTCCACTTGGGGATCTGGTGTCACTGATAGTACTGAACACATCAAGTCAGCCTGTGAGCTGTCCTATTGTGGATGCAAACTCATCCCCACCCCTGTGAAAGGATGTCCTCCTACCACGGTGACACCTCCTATTCTAGGGGTCAATACTTGTCCTGCATTTGCATACTCTTGTGTCTGCAAAGGGGCATGTTGTGACTGCCACTGTGGTGGATTCATTTTTACTTGTCCCTGTTGTTATACCTGTTGTACTTGTGGCGCTTGTGTCTGATAAGGTGCGCAATCTTAGATAAATCCCTCTCTGGTATGTGTGCTGTATGGTGGAGAATATGCTGAGTCCTCTCTGGAAAATTGGCCATTTTGTACATTCGCTTGACTCCCACCTACATGCACAATATGCCCTGCCATTCCACAATTCCAACATAAAGGAGGAACCCTCCTATTAATCCCTCCTTGGTTACATCCTCCATGAGCACTCTGATTCTCATTCTGTATATTTTTTGACCCACCTTGGTTATTGTGAAATCCGCCTCCTCTTCCTCTATAACCCAAACCTGTGCTTTGTGGCGTAAACCCATACCTACCTTAGTCCCTCAGGCGCAAATTATTTTCCTGCGATTTACCTATTGTTTTCTGCATTGCCATTCCTTCTCCGCTTGCCAGTACCGCCTCTTCTAAGGCATATTTTGACAACTGTTTCTCAACTAACTTGGCTTATTTGATCTTCCTATTCTCAGCTTTCTTCTTGTTTTTCTCTTGTAATAACCGACAATGGTGCACTATTGTCAGCTGTATCTCAGCCCATGGCTTTGCTTCCATCCCTACTTGTTGTTTTATCTGCCTCCGTACTGGCTCAGACAACCGCTGACATAAAATATGGTAAAATAATGGCACTGTCTTTTCTGACGGCACGTGAGTTTCAAGCTGCCATTTCCACTGAATATCCTGAATGTAAGCAATAAGATCTTCATCTTCCTTTATTATGCGTGTCATAATTGCACCCATATCTGATGTGCCCTCCAAACGTCTGCTCTAAAATTATTAAACAACGCTGCATCATGTGCTACATTTTGTGCCATCACACTTGAATATCCCGCTTTTCTCCATATGTCATCAGGACTCTCTCCAAGAATGGCTGCCAGGAGACCTTTTATGTCTCCTATGAGCAGCGTATTTCCTGCTGTTATTTTCTCTAATTCGCATATCCATTTCCCATCCCCGAAAGTCAAAATAGGGAGCTTACATTTTAAGTTATTCTTATCCATCTTTGGCCATGGAATGTATTACAGTCTTGATCCCCCTTTTTCTAACAAAGGGAACTGCGTAAACTCCATCCCATAATCGGATTGCACTATTAGTCTCTCCATGGCAGGAATAATCATCCCTTTCTGTCTCCTTGTCGGTAATGACTTTAACCTAATTACATATGGTGGAGACTCTCCCTTCTCACTATTTGATTGTTCTTGGGGACACGCAGGATATGCTATGGGATCTGGCATTCTTTCTATAGGCTGTTCCAGATCTGACCATCTCACTTCCTTATCCATTTGCAGACTTTCTTCAGGGGTGCACGCTCTCCCTCCTTCTGCCCCAAGACTGGACTCTCTTGCCTCATCTAACATGTTGAGGCCCAAACTCATGTGACTGTCATCCCCCTCACCCTAGTCTGAGTTCAGTCTGCTCAAGGATAATGCCTTGCGTTCATTACTAAACAAGTTTCCTTCCTCACTTTTTAATTGCGGTACTGGGCATTGAGCACCATTCCATCAAGTTCCAAACTCGTTATCTCGCCTTTACCGTTGGTAGGACTTATCAATCCTTTCCCCAATGCTTTCCACATTGAATCTTTTTTCTTCTAGCCCTACTCTTGATACTGTTGGATTCCTTTATTGGAACAATCTCTTCCACTCTCTCCCATCGTATTTCTGGGCTAAGCCTCATTTGTTCTTTTTGGATGAGACTGGCATCGAAACCTCGCTGTATCTTTTTTCGTTCTAAATCTTTATCAACTTCCCTTCGCTTTCTTGCGTCCCTTCTAATTCTTTGTTCCTGATGCCTTTATTCGTCTCCTCTCCTTAGTCATTCCCTCTTTCCTCCTTTTCTCTTCATATTTGTAATCTTTTGTCACTTAGTCATTGTGCTTCTTCCTCCACTCCTTTTCTTTCCTTTATGTCCTTTTTGTATGTCCCTCTTAGTCTATTGCTGTACTTTCTCTGTTCTTCTGCCTGTTGTTCAGTTTTCTCTTGTTCTTCCTGATATTTCTGTTCTCATCACTCCCTGCTTTTCTTTTTCTGCTCATCTTCTTTTAATCTCTTCTCTCCTTCCTTATCCTTTCTTCCTTGTTTATCCCTGTCTTCTCTTTATCTAACTTAATCAAAACTTTTCCCATCTATCTTGAGTAATAATCTGTCCTCCCATCCATTCGTTCAGTACGAGCGCTACCTCGTCAGCTTTATCATTTTCTCCTTTCCATCTCTTGATTTCCCTGTCTATTTCTGTTGGCAAATTTGACCACTTCTTCCTTACTTGTTTTGCATAATTTTAAAAATATCTTCCTTTATTTTATTCTCTTCCGGACTATCGTCACTACTGTAAGCAGGAAGTTCATATATCGGTTACTGTACCCCGTTGCTGCTCTTAGTTCCTTAAACGATACTCTCCTATCTCTTCAGTACCAACTTTTTTCACTTCAAGAAAGGTAATGGGAGCTGAGGGCTGAACACCTTCCTCCTTATGCTGATTAAGCATCCACTCCTCTGGTAGCGGGTCTTCTCTTTCCACTTGATACATCTTCTAGAACTCTAAAATCACTAACCTTTTCTCTAATTTCTCCCCTGTGTACGCACTGTATAAGTATGTGGTCATGTGTTGCAATACCGCACTTGACAATGATCCCCCTATTGGCCATGGCATGAACATTTTATCTGTGGTGTCCTTTACCCATTCTGCACTGTACTGTTTGAGCATGGGCATATGTTTTGGCAGTGTCTTGCATAGATGCATGAGAGAAGTATCCCCCATAATGACAAGTCTCACTTGACTGTCAATACTTACCAGATATTTAAATAAACCTGTTATCTTGGCTTAAATCACCACTTTTCAATGTTTTTAAAACAATGAATAGGAGCAAGCCCCATCAACTGCTGCTCATGCCTTTTGTTTCAATGTCCTATCTATTATTTTGATTAGGGCTAATCGTTCTTGCTACACTATCTTTTAATCACTGTTACCTTCTCAATTCTTCACAATTTTACTTAACAGACAACATTTAGACTAGTCACACATTTACACATTATAAAACACTGTGATCACTTCTTCACTCACCTTAACTTTTTTACCTTTTACAGGGCTAGAGACATTACCTTACGTAGTCCCGACTAACGCGTTTTCATATATCCCCCTCCTTCTGCCGGAGTTTGAAATGTCTCCTTCTAACTCTCTTGAATTAGGAATTCTAGGCAGTACCTTTTAGCTCTTAAATTATTTCCTGTTACCCAAAATTAATACAATCCCGTCCCCTTATTTGCCATTCCCCTTAGTGTGCTCACCAATATTAATCGACTCGAGGCCTTCGGTATCGACTCCTCCTTCAATCAAACCACTTCAATATCTGTCCGTAAAGTGCCAGTGGAAGCCAGTCAGGGGTTTCTTCAAAGGGGACCTGCTCACTGTCTCGGGTCTTCTTGCAAGTTTATTTCTATTCGGCTGCTCTCCGTAGGAAACTCAGCGATCTTCCCGCTAATAGCAGAGGAGGCCTGTTCATCCGAAAATCTGGAGCTGAACTGGTTTGGATCGTTTGAACCATCCGCACCACTACACATGAGTTTAGTGGCTTTTAGGAACCTGCGTGTAATGGATGGGATCACACAGACAAACTTGTAGTCCAAATAACCAAACCATCTCAGGAAGCTGGCAAAGTAATTATCTAAAACAGGGAGTTACAAGGAACATTAACGGATGTACGTTCGATTTCTCTCAGCGATCTTTTCTCAAAACAAAGGTTATATATCCAGAATACGTCAGCATTCTATTCACTACATATAGCCAGCTTCTATGATGTATTAGTCTACTTGCGTTTCAGTGTCGGTACAATTATTGAATGGTTGATTCTCTGCAGCACTTTGTGCACGTATAATATTCTTTTTGTATTTAAAAGTTCACTTGATTCTTTACTTTGTCATTAGTCTCTTCAGGACCTGTACATCCTTTTCAGCCAGTATCCTGAGACGTCGTTCATACTTTTTATGATGTCACAGGCTTCTACTCTCGGCTCCTTCTCGTATTCCTTCAGGGAGTTCCTCCCTCAAATTGTCATCCCTTTCGTGATACATTCTATTGGGTTGTCTTAATGGGTCTCTTCTTTCGAATATATGTTGCGGTATTGGCACACTGCTTGTGTCAAATACGGCACGATCTCAGGCTTCCAAGATATGGGATGTAGCGGAGTGGGGTTTCCTGCAGAGGCATGCAGCGGCTCCTCTACAAGTCCTTATTTTATCCGGTGCCCCTCAAATGGACAGCCACTGATTCCCTAACCTCGCTCATTGCCTATATTTGTAATGCATCGTTTGCAACAGGCAATCCTGCAATTCTTCAAGGATGCAACCATCAAAGCCCTGATGAACAAAACTACCCTAGACAGTGAGGAGCCCATCAACTACCACATGGTATCACAATATACCTTTTGCATCCAAAATAATGAAAAATGTGTTACTACCAAACTCACGGAATACAGTGAATCATTTGAGCTACTGCACAATAATCAGTCAGGGTTCCTACCCCATAGGAGCTCCAGAACTGCCCAATAATTTGTGAAGGAAGTGATCCTCAGAGCACTGGATATCAACGCCTCCTCCCAGGTGATTTCACTGGTGCTTAATACACCGGTGACCATGTTGTCTTAATAAAACAACTCAAGGCCATCTTGTGTATCAAAGGTTTTGGACTAGACTGGATCCCTTCTTTTCTCAACAACCAAAACACCCATATAAAGAAAGACAATTTCAAATGGAAACACAACATAAATCTCACCCTTCATGTTTACTGCTTACTTAAAACAACAAGCCCCATTTCTGAATCAGATTTCATCTTCACAATGATGATGCACAAATTGCCTTTAATATAGACAGAGTGACTCGTTCACCAATGACCTTTATAACTGCCTATGGCCAGTTCACAAGTGGCTGACCCTGAATAACCTCTTCTCACCACATCCATAACGGAAATGTTCATGCTTGTCAACCTAACCCCAAGGAAATACCCTTTTAATTGTCTGGATGCTCCAGACACCCCATCAACACTGGCCAAGGGCCTCGAAAACCCTGTCACCAGCCTTAATGCTCAAATGTCTTTTACCTCAACTATTGAAGAGATAACACATTACACATGCTCTGGAAGCTTACACCCTACTAGGAAATTACACAACATATAGACCTAACTGTGGTCCTAGATTTCCAGTCTCAGGAACTGTAACTCTTTGTACTCAGGACTTCCTATGCAACACATCAACCAACCAACACTTCTCTAAAAGTCTACAGCAAGACAGATTCTGGGCCTCAACATACACGACTCAATCAGTCTGTCTCTCAATGGCCTGCATTGATGCATTGGCTCCTTGTGGAGTCTAGAACATTTGGTTCAAAGTACTCTGCTTGACACATTGTGGCTTCTACATTAAGAGTCTGAAATTCCTTGATCTCTTATGTTGCATGAGGAATCTTACATCATCTGGCGATAATCTCTTGACCACCCAAAACTCCAAAGGAAATGGCACACAGGCAGAACCTTGGTTTATTTTTCTGTCTGCACTAGCCCTTCCTTCTGTTACTCTTGTACCTGGTACTTTAAAGCAATTCTTTTGAAAACGAATGTGTTGTAAAACACCAATAGGGCAAAATGTTTCAAAGGACATGGATACGATCAAAACAGGATTGTCCTAGAAGGATAGACTTCACTGCCCTCTTAAATGATCTGTGGTATTTCAGAAGTTTCAGTTCATCAGGTAAGTTGATCCAGAGAGTGGGTCCTGGAACAGCCAACATGGTCTTGCCATTCTGTCTATTAGCTTATCTTATATTCGTACAGTGCCTACTGCCATATGCTATGTGGGCGAAGTGCTGCAGGAAGCATGGCCCTTCAGCAGACCGTGGTCAGGAAAGATGAGGGAGTGGAGCATCAGAATTCATACAGTAGTAATGTATGCCCTGTAAGGAAAAGCTGAAGTGTCTAGTGCAGAAGCTTGACGCAGGTTTTGTGGGACTCAAATGTTTGCTATTGGGCACAGCACTATAGGAGGAATGTAGCAGGAATGAAAAGTGTATGATGCCATAGGGCAACTGTTTACAGTTGAGGGCTCCTTTATATTTTACATGCAGGGGTGGTAGTGACTATGTGACAGTTAGACCAAATATTTTGTGGGACTCAGATCTATGCTATGGAGCACAGTGCTACATGCACTGTTAATGCACAGTGCAGCCACATAAATCAGCTATATCTTGCACTTAGCCCATTTGCGTTAATTAGCTATATTTTACATTTAGCCTGCTTGTGTTAGTCAGCAATTGCTCGCATTTAATTGTGCAAGGTAGGCTCATCTTGCTTTTTCCATTTTGGTTTGTCAGCTATATCTCGCATTTAGCCTGTTTGTGTTAATCAGCGATGTCCAGCACTTAGCACAGTTGTGTTAGTCAGCTGTATCTCACATTTATTCCATTTGTATTAGTCAGCTATATCTCACATTTAGCCCATTGGTGTTAGCTATGTCTTGCATTTAGCCCACTGGTGTTAATCAGCTATATCTCCCATTTAGCCCATTGGTGTTAATCAGCTATATGTTGCACTTAGCCCATTTGTGTTAGTCAGCTATATTTTGCATTTTGCCTACTTGTGTTAGCCAGCTATATCTCGCATGTAGCCTAATTTTGCAAGGAAGCCTCACCTTGCTTTAGCCAATTGGTTTATCAGCATATCTTGCATTAATCACATTTGTGTTAGTGAGCTATATTTCACATTTAGCCTAATTGTGCAAGGTAGCCTACGAATAAATTAATGAAATCACCACCAAAGCTACAAAGGTACGTATAACGCACCACTCTGGTGGACACTAGCCGCAGGCATGGCTACCCACACGCATCAGAATACAGCAAGGACTATGACAAAGGACTATGGCAAAATTCAGTTGTGCTGGGCCATAGACTAAACTCCCCTTACTTACCTTTTTTCTGGCTGCCGTCGCATCACCTGTACCCCTGTGCATCCTCCGCTTCCATTGTCGAGGAAGCTGGGGACAAATCCTGCACCCCGAAACACATAATACCAAACATGGGGAGTGGGGGAGACCCCTGCAACCCCCGCTCCTCATGTTCATTATTTTCGGGCTTTGATTTTTTAGTACAGGCTGAATTTGGCCAAATGGTCCATACAACAATTCTCTTGCCAACGATTTGGGTGTTTCCTTTTTCACCTCTGGGCAAAGTTCTCGACTTCGCAGTACTCACATTTTTTCTTCTCAATGTTCTCAACTTCGCATGTTCTCGCTTTACCTCTACCTCCTCTGCCTGTCACCAGTTTGGCTGGCTATCTATGAAACAAAGAGCTAAGAATTTTCTCATCATATAGAAAACTCTCCATGGACTTTCCCCAACCTACCGATCTGCTCATCTCACTTCCTACTCTTCCCCTCGGTCCTTAAGATCATCCTTGGCTCACCTCCTTGCCACTACTCAAGCCCGCTGTGCTCCCTCTGAATTTCATCTCTCCTCCTTGCTCCCCTACTCTGGAAGGCTCTTCCTCTCCCTCTGCGTACTACTCCAACTCTACCACTATTTGAATCCAAACTCAAAGCTCTCCT
Organism: Ambystoma mexicanum; assembly: GCF_040938575.1. Classification (NCBI taxonomy): domain Eukaryota; kingdom Metazoa; phylum Chordata; class Amphibia; order Caudata; family Ambystomatidae; genus Ambystoma; species Ambystoma mexicanum. Next base: position 1,077,905,014 of record NC_090936.1, on the reverse strand, counting down.
CCTTTCTGAAGAACCTGTTCCCTAGCACACAACGTGCTCCATCACCCTGCTTCCCTCTCTCCCTACCGTCACAGACAACCCTACAGCACTTTTCTGTCACCCCACCATCCTTAAAATAGCACTTCCTCCACCATCCCGTTCCTATGTTATTCTGTCCCATCCTCGTCCCTGGTTTATGTTTCCACCTTCCCCTCCCTGCAACATCTGGTCTTCAAGTCACATTCTCCCACCCCATTGTCAAGGTCCCAGGTCCTCTAGTCTGTTATCGATGTTAACATTTGTAAAGGGTTTTGTGAAAAAATGCATTGCTTTCCTGTGATTTCTATAAACAAATACATATATAAATAATTAAATGCATACACACATAATTAGCATGTTGAGCCACCTAGTTTTTGCATCACCCCAGGCCAGCACAGAAATGCACTACTTCTTACTCTAGTAGATGGGGCAGCAGAGGAAGTATTTTGCTAGGGTCTCTCTGAGGGCATGGGTTTAATCTATCAGGTGGAGGAGAGCAAAGGTTTTAAAGGGATCTCTTCCATTCAAGAGAAGTCTTAGACCAAAGCAAAGCACCATCTCAAATTGGAATCTTCTGCTTGAACCTGGCGATAAACCTGTCTAAGCATCTGTGTAGTGAAGTGTTGGCCACATCAGTAGTCCTCGTAGCTCCCTATCTGGCTATCGGATTCAGCCCTGAGAGGCATGTTTTTATCTTTTTTCCTCGGGTATGGACTTCCCAGCCATTGTTTGAAACCTGCTGATGTCCTCATGCCAAATTGTCACAAATAGCCTCACTCGGCATCAGGCCGGCAGCCTCAGGTGTGGCCCTGAGGAATCTGATTCAGTAGGTTTATGCTCCGAGGGGCTGCCTTCTTTTTCGACGTAGGAGGAAGATGGAAGATATTGAAGCTGTGTGCAAGGCCACCACTGAGAAGAGATGCCAAGGCAGTCTTGCCTCACACTCCGTAAGAGTTCCCTTCTGAGCATTGAGGATTGCCTAAAGTCCCACCTGAGCAAACTTGATACAGCCCTTGCCCCTTAGATCAATTGCCTCTGTTACCATTGCTGGTAGTAGCAGCCTGACCAATCTTGCAAATTAGGGATGAGTGATCCTTAAATTGCTTGGCTCGGAAGCCAGTTTGAACATTTGAAAGAAATGCTAAAATCGGCTCAAGCCATTTAAACCTCCATGGAGGTGGCTCATGAGTCAAATCATACCGAGACAGTAAATTAATATATTTATTTATAGATAAACAGGGAGGAAGAATGCTCTTTTGATCACACAACATTCAATAGATAAAACATAAGATTTGATGGTAAGCAGTGAGCTTCTTACAATGGGGTGAGTTTGCCGGACATTCTGACCTGGTTGTTGAGGGTAGTACATGGAACAGTCACTGGGGACAATACATAAGTGGACATATATAGATTAATGACAACCAACATTGCACATTTTTAAGTGCAGGTAGGTGGTACGGCCATCTCTGCTTGGGAGGTGGCCATGATGGGTGAAGTGCTTGAAGGCAGAGAAAGTGAAGCACACAGGGCAGTTAGAGGTGAGGGAAAAATCTTAGCTATAATGCAGATGAGGGATAGCTTCAAAGTGTAACTCCGAGGCGAGAAGGTAGGCTTTATATTTGGTTTTGAACAAATCTGTGTGGACTGTTTCTCAGATGTCCAATGGAAGTAAATTCCCTGCAAGTGGAGCAAGAAGAGAGAAGGAGCTGATGCGAGAGAAAGCACTGGGAGGGCGAGGAACTACAAGGGTAGTTGAGGAGGCAGAGTGGAGATTACGAGAAGTCTTGTAGAGTTGGATTGCGGAGTATAGATACAGTGGGGTTTTACCATGGATAGATTTGTGCTTGATTTGGCTCACATTGGCTCGGCCCCTTACGAGCCATGGAGCTCTATGGCTCAAATTGGGTTACATTTCTGCCCAAAGTTTATGTGCGCTCTATTCCAAAAGTGCAGCTGAATGTGTGCATCGCAGAGGACCTTTTTAAACCTTTGAGAGTTTGCACAAATAAGTGGACTTTTCTGGCATTTCAATGTGCATCCAGAATCCACAGCAGAAATGCTCTTTCAAATGTAGTCATGTTCCCCAGTGCCTATTTGTATTAGAAACAAGGGGATGCACAATGCATTACAGAGCCTTTTCTTATGAATGGAATAGCAGCGGTATGAACCCTCTGCCACCCCACTTGCATTTCTCTCTCTCATACATGTAGAACATTGATTTTTTATTTTTACCATATCACAATGTGCAAAATGTGATCTAAGCACCCATGTGGGTGCTGGAAGCCTTCCATACATTAGTATTGGGTGTGCTCTCTCAAGACTAATGAATGCAATGGGGCTAGCAGATTCCCACTGCCCCACAGCCCCCTTAAATGTGCAGGTCATCTTTGAGGAAAAGTCATCTTTTTTTATCCCAAGTGGTGAGGTGTGCTTGCTCCTCTTATCACTTACACTAGCAAACCTTGCATCCTATTCTCAAAGGTCATCCAAATGTGTGCAATACACATTCAGACATATAGGTGCCCTTGCTCTCCCCAAATAAGGGGGAATTTGGCGCATTGTAAGTGGAACGCTCTTTGAAATGTGCAGAAAATAGTCACATTCCTCTCTTTCTATTTGGAATAGGGGCAAGGAGATGCAAAATGCTGTCCCACTTGGATTTCTATAAATCCAATTGCCAGTGCAAAATAGGCCCCCAGTACCTCTATGGGTCCTGGAATCCTTTTATACATTAGTGTGCGGACTGTGCACCTAAGGCTAATGGATTCAAGAGGGTTGGTCCACAGACCAATTCTGCTGCCACCCGTCCTTCTTTGAAATTCGCAGGCCACCTTTGTATATAAGGTCATTTTTGAATTTCTAAACAAAACGTAAACAAACAAAAGTGCATTTCACTGTCCTTTTTTTATTAACGCTTATTTTTAAGTCCTTATTGTATAAATTGTTTGGCCAGAAAAAATACTGAAAATGGTCGAGTATTCTAGAACTGTGCTGTATTTGAGCTGAGTGGAGCTATCAAATACTTGTATCTTTATTTGTGGCTCGAATTCTAGTTAGAAGGTTTAGAAGCATTTTGAGCCCCATTTCCAAATGGCTCGAATCTTGTGAGCCAAGACGAACCCCCTTTGCGTCGATTGGCTTTAATCTTTTATGCACTAGTTTGACCATCCCTATTGCAAAGACTTCGGTTCGGCCAACCATAGACTCACCAGATATGCCATCTGTCACTCTCTTCTTCCTACTCCAATCCCTGTTTGAGGCCCCAACATTCTGGTTCCAGTGAACCCAGTTTTGATCGCAAGAGCCTGGTGGGTCCACCAGCCTCTGGCTCTGCTTTCAGCCCATCTGCCCCGGTACCTCGTTTAGTCTCTCACTTGGCCTGTAAACTGGCACTTAGAGGGATGCACATGTCTAAGACTCTTGGCCAAGGTGGACTACCTCTCAGAGCTACTCCAAGCTCCCTAGCCAGATATTTTGATTGTGGGGTGAATTGACTTTTCTGTTCAAATCAAGATCTCGAGGAGAAGTGAAATCAATGGACACCCATATCAACAAGACCCTGCTCTGAATAAATCAAACCATGGGATGGAACTGGCAGATGAGGAGGGGCATTATCGCAATTCTATTCAATATTGCTTTATTTCGGCTATTTACCCTAAAAGCATATCACACATCCATAAAATATGACATTAAAAACACACAAAGCCGTTATAATATCATTGACAACACATATCAGCAAACTCATCATAAAACATATACAAGCACTTTCAAAACACTTACAAATAGCTGATGGTCAATAATGGCCCAGACGATCTCATAAGGGCTAACAGGGTTGTTACAAATAATGCTTTAAACAAAAGAGTCAATCGTTTCCCATTCATGCAAAGCAATTGGCGATCAATATTAATTCAGCACAAACAATGTAACCCTTTCATCATCAAAGTGCATGTTCATATTGACTAAAGTGCACATGCTTAGGGAATAAAGGCTTTTGGAAATCTTCATGTTCAATTAATTCACATTGATGCCCATGCTAAAGGGCTACAATCAGTGGTCATTCATCTCAGTCGCCAGGCTGCATGATCTAACAGGCACTGGGGCTTAATCTTGCATCTAATAACACAATGTCAAGGTCACAAAGCAAACCGAGCATTTATTTCATCTTGGCTAATCTCCTTCGCCATGGTCTATGGAGGTAATGAACTGGCCGGCTATCCTTAGATTGGTAACACAAAGTCATGTCCTGTGCACTGGTTCTGATGGCTCTAACCTGAAACAAAGGTTTCAAGTAATTGTTCCTCAGATGTACATGCTCGGGGCAAATCAGCATCAAATGAGCAATGCTTCCAGCATGCTTGTCGCAGAATGGGCACTCCATCATTATTGCTGTGGACTGGTTTACCTAAGCAGGGATGGGCACTACGGTATTTGCTGGAAACTCTTTCCTAGACACATTATGTTATTATTGGGGCAGCCCAGGAGGTGTCCATTGGGTTGGTATAGAAGACTGAATGTACCTGATGTACAAGCAATGAGCCCTTCATGTCCTCTTCCCTTTATTGCCCTTCTTACCTTGTGTCCAACATCAGCTCCCCTTACCTTGCGATCGATGCCTTGAGGCAGGTTTCAGTTCTAGGGAACTAAGACTCTCCTTACTTTGCGCTCGCTAACTTGAGGCCGGTATCAGTGCTATGAAACTGAGACTCTCCTTACCTTGCGCTGGCTACCTTGAGGCAGGTATCAGTGCTATGGAACTGAGATTCTCCTTACCTTGCGCTGGCTGCCTTGAGGCAGGTATCAGTGCTATAGAACTGAGACACTCCTTACCTTGCACTGGCTACCTTGAGGCAGGCATCAGTGCTATGGAACTAAGACTCTCCTTAAGTTGCACTTGATACCTTGAGGCAGGTGTCAGTGCTATGGAACTGAGACTCTCCTTATCTTGTGCTGGCTACCTTGAGGCAGGTATCAGTGCTATGGAACTTAGACTCTCCGCTGGCTACCTTGAGGCAGGTCTCAGTGATATGGAACTGGGACTATCCTTACCTTGCACTGGTTACCTTGAGGCAGGTATCAGTGCTATGAAACTGAGACTCTCCTTAAGTTGCGCTTGATGCCTTGAGGCAGGTATCAGTGCTATGGAACTGAGACTCTCCTTAGCTTGTGCTGGCTAACTTGAGGCAGGTATCAGTGCTATGGAACTGAGACTCTCCTTAGATTGCACTGGCTACCTTGAGGCAGGTCTCAGTGCTATGGAACTGAGACTCTCCTTACCTTGCACTGGCTACCTTGAGGCAGGTATCAGTGCTATGAAACTGAGACTCTCCTTACCTTGTGCTGGTTGCCTTGGAGCAGGTATTAGTGCTAAGGAACTGAGACCATGGCACACTCCGTGTCCTGTCTGTTTTAGTAGCCTGAGTCAGACAGGTCAGACAGATACTTGGCTTCCTGCCATTGCACCCTCTTCCCTCTCACTCAATGAATGAGCACCAATTGTGTGTGTCGGGCATTAGTGTTTCGTGTGTAGCAGAGGTTAAATAAAGTGTTCACATTAGAACAATACAGGGTTGGTAGCCACACGGATGTGATAAATACTGCCAAAATTAAATTAAGGAGATTGGACATGTCTTTCCGCCTGGAGGCCAGAGTAGTGGAAACAGTATCTAGAGTTTTCCACCCTGTACAGAAGAACCACGATACGCACCCCATCAGTGCTTATTCCAGTGGCTACCCTATGAGAGGGGTATTTTCCATAAATCAGCTCAAGCAATTCCAACCTATTGTCTGGCCAAAAAAGTAAGGCGGAGAATCCATCCCTATAGTACAGGGTACATTCCAGAAACCACCTTAATGGTATTGGATAATCAGGCTTCTATCACAAAGTTGGGTAAGGTCAACGAGCGATGGACTCAGAAATGAGAATAAACAAACCGGTGTATTAGGGACGGCAACATTAGTTTGGGAAATATTCAAGTGTCTCTTCAAAGAGTATGTCTCTCTCCAAAACACAAAACAATATTTTCTATAAACGTCCTCTTTCCAGGGATCGCCATGGAATTTTCAAACATTTAGAGTACTAGGTTGAAGTGCCTCCACACTTCCTTTCTTGTCTTGACTTTCTGATGTTCTGGTCATTTTCTCCTCCTCCTTGTACTTCTCTGGTGAGACCCTCTCCCCAGTTCTCGCTGCATCATTTCACGAGGCCTATGCAATAACTCTTATTGAGGTTGCGTGGATTCTGCACCCTACTACTCTATCATGTCATCGGAAGCCCAAGGACTTCTCTCTGGCCACCCACTCCTGTCTTCCGCCTTCATTCTCTGCAAGGGAGCTAAACTCCTACTCTCATCCTATCCTCTCCCTCCTGTCTACTCGCTTTACCATGTGCTCCTCTCATCTCCCCCTTCACTTCACACCCCTTTAGCACCGGGCAGGAGCTCTCCTCGGTCACCTAATGGAATCAGCTGTTTCCTTCAACCCCCCCTTGACTCTTCAATGACACCTCCTTCTTTTTTCTCTTCCCACCTCCTCTCTGATGTTCCAGTTTACAGTCAACAGCTCCACCAGATTCTCTTGCCGGTACTCCTTCTTCCTCCTGAGGCTGATTACATCCTCTTCCTTCTACCAATTTCGATTGGGTTATAATAGTAATGTAACTAAATATGTCCCATGTAAAGCACTTCAGATTAAAGTGCTATATACAAAACTTATTATTATTATTATTATTATTATTATTATTATTATTATTATTATTATTATTATTATTATTATTATTATCCTCACCAGATCCTCCACCTCTTGGTCATTGTTCACCACCACCCTGTGTTACCACTCTCCACCACATTCTTGTTACCACTCTTTTACTTCGCCCCCCCTTTTAATCATTGTTCATCTGTTAGTTATATCCACTGTTCCGTGTTACCTTCTAAGCTGTCTTAACCTTCGCCTTATCATGATGCCCTCCTCCTTATATCCACGTTGCACCTTCTCCTTCTCTCCTTCCTTCCTTCTTGCCATCCAGACGACCGGATTCCAGCTGCCACCCACCATCTCCTTCAATGGATTGATATCTCCGCCACAAGCTACCTTGCTTCTGCTCTGTCTTGGACCGACCACAATCTTCTCTGAACCCTATTTGCCAGCCCCACTTTCCAGGACTTCAACCCCTCGATACGTGTAGGCCTTTCAGGTATGGTGTGGAATTGACTTCTCGGCATCATTTGCTGATGTTCTTGCCACTCTTCCAGCCCCACACACTCTCCCTGCAGAGCCACACCCAAGAGAAGGGTCTGCATGTGTGAACCATGTTTCAATGATATCTCCAATCCATCTCAGACGTCCTGGTCGCCACGTGTGGGTTAAACTCTAGCAAAGCACAGAGATCAGTGTGTACTGCTTCTCTGCTCCAATGGGTGTTTCTCTGGTCATCTAAACCTTGCACTTGTCCGCCAACTTTTCAGTGATGCCGGGAAGCAGCCCTGTCTCCCATCAATGACAATGCAACTTCAGTAGAATCTTTGCGGGTCTCACCGAGGCCTGTTATGGATACTTGCAGGTTTTGGACTGATAATGTTCCTCTATGTGCATCCCTTAGAGGGACAGGATCCAATCCTGTCTGTATGTGACGAGCACCGCCTTCCTTACCATGACATGCTGAGGATATCCAGGGGTTCCTCCCGGCACACACCACGTGTTCAGCATCACACTGACAGTGTCAGCACCAAACCCCCTTGGTCACTCCAACATTCTCCTCAAGGATCAGGCAGTGGAATTCAATGTGAGTGCCTTACAAGGGCTTTATAGGGCCATCCTGCTAACGGGCATCCCATATTGAGCCGCCACAGAGGACACCGAGTTGGGAGACTCTTACCATGCCAAGGTTACGGGCAATACTTCTCAATCTGACCCTGGACAATGGACTGAATAGGGTGAATAGGTGGACCCTCTCGCACACGCGAGACATTGATTGATTGGTGGTATTTATTAGTGCACAAGTGTCCACTCCCTGGCACTGATTATGACTATAAAACACTATTTTGGACTCTTGGGACTATGGACCTTCTGGCGGTAAAATCTGTCTCATGGATGACTAAAGTTCACTGAGATGCAATGACACCTATGCCAGAGGTGCAACGATGCTGTGATTCAGGGCTACAGTGTGCAATGCAGCAGTCCAATTCTCCATTTTACTAGAAGTGCCCCTCAGGCAATATCCTAGAGCCACACCTGGATGTAACATAGACTGCACATCTTCATCTTACCTGCTCAGTGATATAAAAAAGATGGGTTCTGTAAATGCATCTATCATGATTCACACGAGATAACTTTGTAATGGAAAGCACCATGCCTTCATCTTCACAACTTTTGGTCTTTGACACTAAGCCATATTCACACGGCATGGCCATCTCCAGGAAACTGTGCAAGCTGCTGCTGCCACACTCACAGGTTATGCCAGCCAAACTGCAGAGGCAGAGGGTAGAAGCCACTGCAGATGAGGGATCAGCTGGCAGTGCAAAACCTCTGCGTGGTGATACTAGGACCTCAGCTGTTGCAGCACGTGGCACTAGAGGCAGAGGGCACTGGCCTGACGCCCTACTCACTCGCTGTGCCACTGACATCCGCATCCTCCTGTTAGATGTGGAGGTCCAACGTCCTCTTTTCAATCCTGGCAAACACACTGGAGGGCAACATGACAGAAGACGAGCAAATTGAGGAGATTCAGAAACAGTCCCAACCAGGGCACCATGGGGTTGGTTAGTTCCTTGCCATAAGACCATTTGATAAGTGGAGGGCCGCTACCAAACAAAAGGCAGGTTGTGAAATATGAGTAAGTGAGAAAACGATTGCCTGTGACAAAGACCCTGTGCATAGCATGTCTGTGAATATAACAATCAATCGGCCCAACAGTGAACCGCTATCTGCAACAAATCACCATCATGCCAGAGCCTGCAAAACCATGACCCATGTCTTTGAGAGGCAGCAGTGCAAGGATTCCTCTGTTTTGTGGAAGGGAGAGTAGCACATCCTCCACGCTCTCTTCTGCTAGGTGTCTAGACCCTATGTCTGTCACCAGCCTGCTGGGGCAGCTACCCTGCTCCTGTCACCTTTCGGGGCACATGGGAACCACAGGAAATGAGCATGCTGGCCGGATGTCGGCACAGGGCGATTTGGGGGCCTCTCCGGTATGATAGGGGTACACTATGCTCTTTTAGCTGAGGATGTGGGATTGTTGGCGTTGTGTGGGAGTAAAATGTGCCCTTGTGGGTGGAAATGTATGGACTGGTGGGGTTAGAGTGGAGATAGGATGTGTCAGCTTTGCAAGGGATGTGGCACTTTTAGGTTACGGTTGGGAACATGTTTGTCTTATTTCTGGTCACATGTATGTGCCTTACAAGATGTCTGGTCAGATGCTCACATCCACTGTATTAATTAGGCTGTCCATTTGGATGGATGTAGTCATCGATTTCCTCCGTCTCCATGTGCTCCTTCTGTCACATGATGACTCTGGCATCTTTTGGCATACTGCGATCTGGTACAAAACACAGTAGAGCTTCCCTGGTGTGTTATGTTATGCATTGCCATCGTCAGGGCTCCAGCTTCCAGGCTCAGGAGTGGCACGAACCAACCATCCCCTCCTGGGTCTTGGTGCCTGCAAGTTTAGACTTACACAAGCCTCCGTGACCCCGGCGGGGAAAGAGGGTTAGGGTCTCGTTGGTTGGATGGGTTCCGTAGCAAGGGTAACCGGTGAGAGGACTAGGAAAGGGGAGGTGGACAGGGAAGGGGACATAGGATAACACAATACAATATTCGCACATTCACTGCATGCACAATTCCCCCCCACACCCCACAACGAAGGCTAGAGCCAGAAAGAGACTTATCTCAATGGGTGAGTGCTGGCCTCCTGCCTGCGCACTCTCAGGTCCAGAATCTGGAGCAGTGTTATTGCTGAAAAGAGAGTGGGAATTACCGACTGCGTGTTACCTCACACACTGCACCTTACATTCACACACTCTCACACAAGTGGTTAATTGCACCCTAAACATGCTTTAGGTGTGTCATGCTCAGGTAGTTAGGCACATGCTTCTGCCCAGATTATCCCCTTCACGAGCGGGCTATTGCCACGCGTGGCTCTGCGTCTATTGGTGGCAAAAGTAATTGTTCTTCTAAGAGTGTTCCTGTGAAGCAAAAGCTTGTGTTGTGCTTCACACGAATCAAGTTCTAACTCTCCAGGAAGCCGCGCATTAATAAGAGCGTTCTCTTCCTGTAGGTTAACTCGCAGAGGCTAGTGGGTTAATACATGCACAGCTACGCGCTGCGTGACTCCTAAGACTGCGCGTAGTTCGGGTTGCAGAAACTACTGCACTGATAAGACGTTTTCACTTAGCTTTGCCAGAGCAGGGGGACATGAGAATCTTGGGCGGAGCCCCCTGCGTGCCCCCGACCGCAGCTGCTGATAAAATCTCTTGACTCTCTACGATGCGCTACAGCGCTGCGCGCCTTCCCCCAGGTCTGGTTGGTCTGCCCATGGCTTGCGGCACTTATCTGAATTAGATGAGGGGCCCGGGTGAAGGATGGCTGGGGCATGGCCCCTCGTTCGCTTGCCCTTGCTCAGAGCTCCAGAGAACGTGTCTTCACTCGTTGCCGTTCTGAGCACAAGCTCCGTGCTCTTGTTGATCTTGTGCGCATGCGCGCACGTGCCCCACCCGATGTGGGCGGTAATGAGTAGTTCTTGGCCCAGGGGTGCTTGGGAAATGTAGTTTATAGGCCGATTCTCCTGCTGAAAGCACAGAGAAGCCTTTTGTAAGGCAGGAGCATACTTACTGAAGCATGTTTCTTGGTGGTGCTGGCTACCAGTAGTCTCTGCCCCTTTCCCAGTGCTAAGCTACCATGATTGTTGCCTTGTCCCATGACAGTACTCCCCCCCGCACAGAAGGACCTGGGTTTAGGTTTAACTGGATAGTTACGATGGAATGTTTTAACCAGTCTTGGTGCATGGACATTCTGAGCAGGCTCCCAGGATTGTTCTTCTGGCCCGTACCCCACCCAATCTTTAAGATAGTAGAGCCCATCTTTACGAAGTTGTGAATTCAAAATAGCTCATACTTCATACTCAGGGTGTCCTTGCACTATTATAGGTGGTGATTTTTCAGTACGGATAGTGGGTAAAGCGGGTTTAAGCAAAGAAACGTAAAAAGTAGGCTGGATTTTTATTTGACTGGGCAAACTGAGTCTTACCGCCACCGGATTGATTACAGCAGATATGGTAAAGGGACCAATAAATCGGGGTTGTAATTTACGGGGCCCTGTTATCCGAATGTTACGTGTAGATAGCCAAACTCGATCTCCAGGTTTATACTGGGGGCTATCACGTCTCTTTTTATCAGCATAAGCTTTATAGGTTTGTTTGGCCATGTTTAAATTCTGTTGTATATGTGACCAAACCTGACATGCATGCGAATGCAACCCCAATAATGTAGGCAGGTTTACTTGGGATGGATTAGTAACGGTGGGTAGAACCCTGGGATGGTAACCATACACTCCATAATATGGTGTGTACCCAGTGGAGCAGTGTACCGTGTCATTGTAGGCGATTTCAGCCAACCACACATATTCCACCCAAGATGTCTCAGAGGTGGTGGAATAACAACGGAGGTACTGCTCTAGTCCTTGATTTACTTTCTCCGTTTGACCATCTGTTTCCAGGTGGTACCCAGAAGACAAACTCACTTCCATGCCAACCAATTGGCAGAAGGCGTGCCAGAAGCGTGAAGTGAATGCGGCCTGCAATCTGTAATGACTCGTACTGGTAACCCATGGAGTCGTACTATGTTTTGTAGGAATAATTCTGCTAGTTCTCCGGCAGTGGGTACACCCTTACAGGGGATGAAATGACCCATTTTGGTTAATGAATCAACCACTACTAAAATCGAAGTGTATTTTTGAATGGGTGGTAGTTCCACAATCAGATCCATCGTAACCGTATGCCAAGGAGTTGGCGGAGTGGGCAATGGTTGTAGGAAGCCGGCAGGTTTTTGATGACTGGCCTTTTGTCTACTACAAGTGCCACACTTGGTTACATAGATCCGTACGTCACGATGTAAGGTGGGGCACCAATAATGACGTGCCACATTTTGTTGAGTCTTGGCTATTCCAGGGTGCCCTGCTGTAGGGGCGTCATGGCACCATTGCATGACCTCTTCCCTAAGAGCCACCGTGGGTAGATACAAGGCGGTAGCATGATACGGGAGACCCTTAATTAAGGTGTGTTGTGACCCTCGAGAGCACCATTCTCACAATTCCTGGGTAGACATAGCGTGGAGCACATCCTCGAAGATGTTAGGTCGGCTGACAACTCCGATGATATGAGCTGTGGGTATTATGGTTTGTGTTTCCTTGACTTCTTTAGTCTCATTTTCAGGGTATCGAGACAATAGATCAGCTTTGCCATTATCTGACCCTGGACGGTAGGTTATTAGGAAGTCAAAATCGGCAAAATACAGCACCCAACGTAACGGCCTAGGGCTGAGAGTTTTTGCGGTCTTTATAAACTGCAGGTTTCTATGATCTGTGATTACCATTATATTATGGCGGGCACCCAGAAGGTAATGTCGCCATTCTTCGAAGGCCGCCTTTACCGCCAGTAATTCCCGGTCTTCTATAGTGTAATTGATTTCAGCTGGTAATAATTTTCGAGAATAATACGCAACTTGGTGTAGAAACCCTGATTGCACATCCCGTTGGGATAGGACCGCTCCCAGGGCATAACTAGAGGCGTCTGTCTCGATCACAAAAGGCAACGCCAAATCCGGGTGCCTTAAAACTGGGGCCAAGGTGAAGGCTTGTTTTAACTGTTGAAAACCTTGTTCTGCAGCCGCATCCCATTGATATGTCTTAACCTTCTTAAGCAAGGCAGTGATGGGGGTGACCAATTCAGAAAAGTTTTTTATAAACCGGCGATAAAAGTTCGTGAAGCCCAGGAAAGCCTGTACCTCCTTTACAGTGGTAGGAGCTGGCCAATCTAGAACCGCCTGTACTTTTCGTTGGTCCATTTGGACACCACAGGGTGTCAGAAAATACCCTAGGAATTCCACCATAGTACGATGGAATTCACATTTCTCAATTTTTGTGAATAACTGGTGCTCACGTAACCGCTGAAATACTGCCTTAACATGCTTCACATGTTCCTGCATGTTATTGGAATATATTAGGATATCATCTATATAGACCACCGCGAACACATCCAAGTACCCCCGTAACACCTCATTAAGAAAGTGCTGGAAAGCGGCGGGAGCATTGCACAAACCAAACGGCATCACCTGGTACTCGTAAAGGACAAATTTGGACCTGAATGCCGTCTTCCACTCGTCACCTGTCCTCACTCGCACCAGGTGATATGCCCCTCGGAGATCTAGCTTGGTATATACTGTAGCGTTGCGCACTTGATCCAGCAAAACAGGTATCGGGGGTAAAGGATATCGGTTTTTGATGGTGATGCGGTTCACTCCGCGATAGTCTATACAAGTTCTCAAGTCCCCGGTCTTTTTGGGTATGAAGAAGAGCGGGGACGAGACAGGTGAATTGGAGGGCCTAATAAATCCATTTTTTAAATTAGCTTCTATGTAATTTTTTAGATGGACGGTTTCTGCTTCTGTAAGGGCATAAACACAACTACACGGCAAGACTGCCCCTGGCTCCAAGTCAATTCGACAATCAAATGGCCTATGTGGCGGCAGAGTTTTAGCAGCTTTTTTGCTAAATACATCCCGGTATTCATGATACTCTGAAGGCAGGGTACTAAGATCTGTCTCCTCAATGGATGCAGTACAAATACTAGGCACAGGGTTCTGAATGGGCTCTATATCCCTTTCCGGAACGATACAATGCGCCAAGCAATACAAAGAGGTCAGGGAGACGTCCCCTCTTGACCAATGCGCCAGTGGATCATGTTTAACTAACCAGGGTAAACCTAGAATGATCCCAAACTGCGGTGCTGCAATTAGATCAAACTGAATATTCTCCACATGACGTTGTTGACAACATAATGACAACGTGTGAGTACACTGCGTAATTAGGCCAGAACTTAATGCTGTACCATCTACTGCCCGTACCACCTCTGGTGATGCTTTTCGACATAGAGGTACTCCCAATTTACGTGCATATGTAATATCAATAAAATTGCCCGTGGCCCCTGAGTCCAACAAAAGGGCCACTGGAATCTCTTGATCGAGAAAACTTAGGGTACCTGTCAAGGTAATATGTGGAGCAAAATTAGCAAATTTAACTGCTGGGGCAACCTCTGCCACTTGGCTCGACTGTATCACCCCTACTACTGTCGAGCCGAAGCGTTTCCCTGTGACTTGGGTTTTGTGGAACATTTCTTTACAAAATGCCCTGCAGAGCCGCAATACAAACAGAGCCCCTCTTTACGGTGACGCTCTTTTTCCTCCTTGGTAAGAGGACCTCTGGTCGAGCCTATTTGCATAGGTTCATCTCCGAGTGTTCTTTCTATCGAACCCGTAGGGCGTGGACTACGAAACTGATCTAATCATGCTATGGGCCTTGATTCCCCGTGTTTCTTGTCCCCCCAGCGTTCAGCCAGTCGGTGATCTAACCGCAAGGCCAAATCTATCATGGCCGGACAGTCGAGTGGCTGTGGATCCACCTGAGCGATGAGATCCTTAAGCTAATCTCTCAGCCCTTGATCAAAAAGGGACATTTGCTTTTCCGGAGGCCACTCCGCCTCTGCAACCAACCGGTTGAATTGGGTGACATATGTTACCAGTTCTTTATTTCCCTGGCGCAGGGTTAACAATTCCCGATCTTTGCACATTGCTGCCTCCCTACGATCAAATATTTTTCCAAACTCTGTTTGGAAGTCATCCCAGTCATAGAGAACTGCATCGTCCCTTTGTATTAATGGATTTGCCCAAGCCCCTGCATCCCCTGTTAAATATGATATAACAAAAGCTGTCCTTGCCTGAGTTGATCGGAATGCTGCAGGTTTGGTCAAGAAATGAAGTTTACATTGCGTGATAAATGTTTGACATTTTTGTGGGTCCCCCCCATACCTTTCCGGGGGAGCCAGTGGAACCATATGCTCTGGTGCTACATGGACTGGAGTAGGTGTTGCAGTTCCACCGGGAAGGGGGGAGGTTTGGGCGGAGAAACTGCGCACCTGGGTGGCCAATACCGCATAATCTTGCCTAATGGCAGCAAGCTCAGCCTGCAGGTTCTGCAGAACCTTAGTGAGTTCCTCCATGACTGATCGGGTCGTACCACTCGGGAGCCTGTGACACTTGGGCTTGTGCTTCTGTCAGGGTTCCAGGCTCAGGAGTGGCACGAACCAACCATCCCCTCCCGGGTCTTGGTGCCTGCAAGTTTAGACTTACACAAGCCTCCGTGACCCCGGCGGGGAAAGAGGGTTAGGATCTCGTTGGTTGGATAAGTTCCGTAGCAAGGGTAACCAGTGAGAGGACTAGGAAAGGGGAGGTGGACAGGGAAGGGGACATAGGATAACACAATACAATATTCGCACATTCACAGCATGCACAATTCCCCCTCCCACACCCCACAACGAAGGCTAGAGCCAGAAAGAGACTTATCTCAATGGGTGAGTGCTGGCCTCCTGCCTGCGCACTCTCAGGTCCAGAATCCGGAGCAGTGTTATTGCTGAAAAGAGAGTGGGAATTATCGACTGCGTGTTACCTCACACACTGCACCTTACATTCACACACTCTCACACAAGTGGTTAATTGCGCCCTAAACATGCTTTAGGTGCGTCATGCTCAGGTAGTTAGGCACATGCTTCTGCCCAGATTATCCCCTTCACGAGCGGGCTATTGCCACACGTGGCTCAGCGTCTATTGGTGGCCAAAGTAATTGTTCTACTAAGAGTGTTCCTGCGAAGCAAAAGCTTGTGTTGTGCTTCACACGAATTTAGTTCTAACTCTTCAGGAAGCCGCGTATTAATAAGAGCATTCTCTTCCTGTAGGTTAACTCGCAGCAGTTAGTGGGTTAATACATGCACAGCTACGCGCTGCGTGACTCCTAAAACTGTGCGTAGTTCGGGCTGCAGAAACTACTGCACTGATAATCAGGATGTTTTCACTTAGCTTTGCCAGAGCAGGGGGACATGAGAATCTTGGGCGGAGCCCCCTGCGCGTGCCCCCGACCGCAGCTGCTGATAAAATCTCTTGACTCTCTACGATGCGCTACAGCACTGCACGCCTTCCCCCAGGTCTGGTTGGTCTGCCCATGACTTGCGGCACTTATCTGAATTAGATGAGGGGCCCGGGTGAAGGATGGCTGGGGCGTGGCCCCTCGTTCGCTTGCCCTTGCTCGGAGCTCCAGAGAACGCGTCTTCACTCGTTGCCGTTCTGAGCACAAGCCCTGTGCTCTTGTTGATCTTGTGCGCATGCGCGCACGTGCCCCACCCAACGTGGGCGGTGATGAGTAGTTCTTGGCCCGGTGGTGCTTGGGAAATGTAGTTTGTAGGCCGATTCTCCTGCAGAAAGCACATAGGAGCCTTTTGTAAGGCAGGGGCCTACTTACTGAAGCATGTTTCTTGGTGGTGCTGGCTACCAGTAGTCTCTGCCCCTTTCCCAGTGCTAAGCTACCATGATTGTTGCCTTGTCCCATGACAGCCATGTTATGATACAAGGTTCTCAATGTGGCATCAAATCACCACTGTAATAGTCTCAGAGTGCCTAGATTTGGCCGAAGAGTCATTGCCACTGCTGGGGGCTTCCAAACCATACTCCGCGAATAATTGAAGGAGGGGAAGTGGTAGAGGCACAGAAAAACAGCAAACCAAGTCAAGGACGAATGGGGTAAGGCAAATTAATAAAGTGAAGAGGAGAGACATAGTGATTGTGGAAGCTTGTGTGCGTGATGCTGCAATAAGCATAGAACGGGAGCAAATAGTCTGGCAAATGCAAAGAAAATTCCAAGCTGACTGTAGATAAGTGGTGGGAGATGAAAACTTTAAGAATGTACATGGAAATGGGAATAATCCCACGAGGCTTAAGGATATGTATCTTCCCATCCTTCGAGGATGAAGACATAGAAGATTTGCAAGATTGGGAGACACTCCTCACAAAAACATCAAAAGATATGATGATTAGAATTATAAATCATTCAGCAATAGCACATGGGAAAGCATTAGAAGAAATAAAAATACTAAAAGAAAGAATTGAAAAATTAAATCTTCCTGAAATAACTTTTAAAAATGATCAGATATTGGATGATTGTTTAAACAAATTCACAGGGGAACTGAAATCCAAAAAACAAAAAGCATTTCTAAGGGATGAAATTGATTATAAGATTGGAAGAGTATATACATATCAGAGAAAATATGACATAAAAGGAAAAACCACACCGATTTCAAAAGCTTATCCAAAAATTAAGAAAAATGTTAATACACAATCATCAACTACTCAATCATCAGATACAGAAACGAACAGTGAAATGGAAAAAGAAACAGAAGAAGTACCAAGTACATTGAACAAAATACAACAATTCAATTTTTTAGAAGAATTCCACAGGCACAAGCCCATCACAAAAGCAAATTTTCAACAAGGGATGATGAATATAAGAGGCATGAGATCAGGTATAAGCGAAAGTACATGAACCAATTTACCAAAAACAAGAGAGGAAAAAGAGGAGGAACGCAAAAACAAAGGAGGAGGAGAAGTAGGAATGCAAACCAGATCACAAAACAAAAAGACCAAGTGAATATAGTAATGAACTTAACTGGAGAACAAGTGGACAAAACATTAAATACAGTGCTCAATAAAGGATTAAACTACAGTCCATCAAACAAAGCGGATTATTTTCATACACAAGTGGATTTGTTCAAATTCTGTAGAAAATTTAAATTGAAAAAATATTTTGCTGAAGTAATGAACAAAAAAGAAAAAAAGACAGAACAAGAAATGTCACCACTCACGGTTTAAATTGTTGAAGGAACATTGAATATCATGAACCTTACTGAGGAAAATTAGACTACAGAAATATTTTTGGAAGAACAGAATATTAATCCTTTTCAAACGGAAGAATCAAATTTGAAATTGAAATCAAAATTCATTCCTAAAATGGCAGAAAACAATGTGATAGATGTTTTTCAAAAAATGGTTAGTGAAGATCTGAGACAAAATTATCTCAAAAATAAACCAGCGAAATTCAAACATAATCTTTCACTTAAAGAATCAAAAACTATTGACCCTCTTGCTAAAAACAAACAATGGGTAACCAAATCCGCTGACAAAGGAGGTAACATCGTTCTCATGCAAAGAAATGACTACATAACTGAAGGAAATAGCCATTTGAGTGACAGGTATTGCTATTCCATACTCCAAAAAAATCCAATTAAAGAACTACAGACTCAATGGCATTGTATGATTAAAAACTGGGAAGAAATGGGCCTACTCTCAGAAGAAGAATACAACTACTTAGATAACACGTACCAATAATGCCCATAATATATTTTTTACCAAAAATTCACAAAACATTCGACCAATTTCCAGTATGTAGACCAATAATAAATGGCATAGGCTCACTAACAGAGAGAGTCTCACAATACATTGATCTTCAACTACAACCGTTAGCAACCAACCTAGCATCATACTTGAGAGAAAGTAAACATGTAATACAACAGTTGGAAGAAATACCTTGGGAGAAAAGCTTTATTTTTGTACCTTTAGACGTGGTTTCTTTATATACTACTATTGAACATCTTAAAGGTTTAGAAACAACTGAATTGTTTCTAAAAACAAGATCAATTTAATTTTTTCAACAAAACAAAATGATTCTAGAAATGTTGCATTTTGCTTTAACCAATAACATTTTCATGTTCAACAAAATAATATATAGACAAGAGCAGGGTACGGAGATGGGGGCCAAGATTGCACCACCATACGCAAACCTGTTCATGGGATATTTTGAGATCAATCACGCATGGCAACATCCAGCATTCACAGAAATATATATTGTTTACTGGGGACGCTATATTGACGACATATTAATGATATGGAATGGTGACACAAGGAAACTACATGAATACATCATTTATTTGAACACAAATGATTACAACATTAAATTCACAGACAAAATAAGCCCAGAGAGCATAGAATTCTTGGATTTACAAATCTACACGGATGGAGATAAGATTTTGACTGATCTATATATAAAACCTACAGCAGTAAACAAAGTGTTACATGCAGAAAGTAACCATGTGAAGCACATAATTAAAAATATACCTTATGGTGAAATTCTAAGAACAAAACGAAATTGCAGCTCAAAAGAAAAATATGAAGAACATGTCCTACTTCTCAAAGAAAGGTTTATAAAGAGAGGCTATAAAACTGAGGAAGTAGAAAGAGCCATGAGAAGAGCTGAAAAAATACCCAGAACTGAATTGCTGAAAGACAAACCAAAGTTGAAAAGTAAAGAAACGAAGGTAGACTTCATTACCACTTATAATAGTGAAGCATACATTCTAAAGAAAATTCTGAAAAAACATTGGAATATTCTACAAAGTGATGATACGGTCAAATATAATATAGAAGCTAAACCAAGGATAATTTATCAAAGAGCTCCAACATTGAAACAAAAAGTCAGCCCAAGTCATCTCAAAGAAGATAGAACTGAAATTCTCAGTCAATTTCTAAAAGTGCCGGCACCAACAGGAACTTACAGCTGTGGAAATTGTGTAACATGTAATCAAATGGAAAATGGCATTAAAGAAATAAGATTACCAAATGGAAGATATGAAAAGATAAAACAATATATTAATTGTAACACAAAATATGTGATCTATGCAATTACGTGTATTTGCAAAAAAAGATATGTGGGAAGTACTATCAGAACACTAAAGATCAGACTTCAAGAACACATAAGAGCTATTAAGAATAATGATATGAGATACCCTATGGCAGTGCATTACAATCAAGAACATCAAATAACTGAAATTAAAGAAATCAAATTTCTAGGCATTGAAAGAGTTGACACAATGGAAAGAGGAGGAAATAGAGAACTTCATTTAAGAAGAAGAGAAGCCAAATGGATATGTACCCTGGATACGTGTCACTCTGGCCTGAACTCTGAGCATGAGATGGCTTATTGGCTATAGAAAGCTTAATTTTGAAAATAGAGTGCTAGACCTTTCAAATATATAATTTATTTTCTTATTATTTCCATGCTTTATGCCGATAACTCTTGATTTTTAGCATAATTGCTTATTCCTTTGCTGTGTATCAATATTATGGAATGCATTAAGAAAAGTTTAGATTGTTGATTAGGTATGTTAAAAGGTTTTCTTTTTAATGGACTGATTTATCCATCTTTCGTTTTCTCACTTTCTTTTTGTTCCTTACCTTTTACCTGTAAAGCTGCATCTGTCTGGTCCCATACAAATCTTTGATCCATATATGAGAGGCCTCAAAGGAAGGATACACTAAAATAAGGAACATGCTAAAAGAACATACATTTATTATAGCTATATCAGAATTTTGTAATAAATAAAAATGGATGAATTAGTCTGGTATCACGGCAAAAACAGTCAATCAAAATGGCCGCTTGACGCTATGGCATGACACGTGATGCCATTGCGTAACGTGACGCGGTGACGTCATGCGTCACACGATCGCGGTCTTTATAAAGGACAGACAATTTAGTAGAAAGGCAGCGTGGATCCTGGCAGACTGGAGGCAATCGTACCGAGTTGAACTGAAGGTAATTTTCTTTTGAATAGGGAAAGCAAGTAATAGACTCTGTGCTGGAAAGATACCTTATATATTTTTGGTAATATTTAGCTTTGGGTACCCTGGAGAGATTTGTGGCAACCATGAATTCCACTACCTTAAAGAAGGTTTAAAATAAAGTCTGGGAAACTAAAATAGAGTTTGGGCTAAACCTATGATACCGTCTCTCATTATTTACAGAAAACTTACTAAACACTATCTTCTCAAATGGGAGAGAGAAAAATGAAAACGGAATAAATAAATTAGAGATATAAGTGCCTAATGAAGAATCTAGGTGAGTATACCTAATAAGCAATGTAATCATAATTGCTCACCACATTTCACAACCACTACTCATGGTTTAAATATACATAACACAACTAAAATGTACTTAATTTTTTTTCTTATTCTCTATCATATTCTCTTTCTGTTCAGTATCTCTCCAGATGAACCACGTGCACAAAACGTGGGGAAACACGTGTTGAGAGGAAATAAAATCAGTATGTGAATTAATGAATGAAAAAGGAAATTAGATGTAAAAAATAAAATATCACTAAAGAAGTAATCCTGTTGATGTGACGTATATTGTTTTTACCCGAAGCGCATTCCACATAAGTGTCTTCTAAAAAGGATGACTGTAGATAAGTAACTGGGCAAAATGACTAAGCATGAAAGCCAGAATGCTTGATTTGGGTGAATTTTGGCCATTCGAAAATTCCGAGTGGCCGAAAAGTTCAACCAAATCACACATTTGGTGCTGGAGGTTGTGGGGTGTTCCCTGCACCCTTTCTCACTATATTGTGCGCAGGGGTTGCGGCAGTGTCACCCGTAGTCATCCCAAAAAAAGACGAACAAAAAAGAAAAGGACCATGCAGCACCAGTTCCCGATCATGGAAGTGAAAGGAAACAGGCGTCGCAGGGACACAAGGTAAGCAAGGGTGTATGGTTGTGGTGGGGGTGTGGGTGGGGGCAGAAGCCAAGTTGTAAATGTTCGGGGGAGAAAAGAACGAAGATTATTTCGGAAAAATAATCTTCGGTCTTTTCTCCCTCGAACATTTGGATCGCGGGCTTTCAATTCCGATCCGTAGATAAAGGAGAGTTTACTTGAGGACAATTCAATGCAGTGTATTATAAATTGTAGTTCAATGACTGCATAATTATTTTGAGATGTGCATGGATGACCCTGTGAAGCGTGGAGTCTTATGTTGTCTGAGAAGGAATTTAATGATTCCGACAAAATAAATCCCAGCATAGTATTACTGTGCCTGCCAAGCCAGATGACCAAGATCAGCTTGGTTCGGGATGGGTTGTGTGGTAGGTGAAAAGGAACAGACACATGGGGGCAGGCAGGTGAAAGATGATCCGGCCTACCGGAAGCTGTGAAAACCTTCTCTCCCCAGTAGAATGGACTGTTTTATGGCATGGTATTGTCCAGGCCTTGTGAAGGATGCCTATACAATAAGTTAAGTTGAATAGAGAATTCTTAAAAGAGGTGCATGGTCGTAGTGGTCTAAGAGCAGCGAGGCTTGCAACACTAGTGGTACATTGTGTCCCACCCCTGGGTATTCAGACCTTGGGCTGCAAGAGAAGAGAAAAGGGCAACCGAGCAGGGGAAAGGATAAAGAGAAAGGTTAAATTCGCGTGACAGATTGTTGCAAGTGTGAAAGAGAATTAGAGATAGGGTTGGGGTTTGCAATAGTTTGCATGCCTGCAAAGTCATTGTAGAATGGTCAAAGCATATCGCTGACCTGAAAAGGGAAAATGTTTAATGCTCATGTGAATCAACACACACCATTGTGGGCAGCTTCTAATATTTAAATCAAAGTATTAACAAAAGTGGTTTTGTGATGGGCTTGAGATGTGGTCTAGCAAACCCTTGAAGCATGCAGGATTTAATTTCTCTTATGTGTTATGATAACTGACAGATCGCAGTGAGATAAATCCACGATTCTCAGATTTTGTGTGCTTAACACCTCCACCTGTTTGAAGAAGGCACTGCAGTGACCACTGCAGTCACTCTACCACATGCTCCACAGCACTGTTTGTTCTGCTCTACATTTCATTGCCTTCTCATGCTTGATCCTGGTGTCTGCAGGCCAGGTAGCATGGAGTAATCTCCCTCATCACAGGTAGCATGGAGTAATCTTCCTCATCACAGTAGTGATACCCAAAGAACCGAGAGTCAAGAGAAGCTTGGGAGTGATCTCCTACATCACAATAGTGATACCCGGAGAACCGAGAGTCACAAGAAGCTCGGGAGAAATCTCCCTCCTCATAGTAGTGATACCCAGAGAAACTAACAGTCAAGAAGAACTCTAGAGTAATCTTCCTCATCACAGTAGTGATACCCAGAGAACCAAGAGTCAGAGAAGCTTGGGAGTAATCACCCTCATTACGGTAGTAATAATAGGGAAACTAACAGCCAAGAGTCCATCAGGATTATCTTCCTCATCACAGTGATAATCCAAATAGGATTAAGGAGGAGATTAAACAACAAGAACTATCTGGATGCAATCTTCAGAGCATCGTAAGACTGGCAAGAATAACTGGAACTGTAAAGGAAGCTTTCAAAAGCCCTTGGGATGAAGTAAAGATACTTTTGAAGACTATTGCTAAATAACATCCCAAGACAGCCCTCACGGCTGTGAAAGGTGGGTCAGAGGGGAGTCATTCTCAAGACCACGCTTTCTTTGTTGAACCAGAAGCTAAAGCAGAGGATTGCCAGAAAAGAGATAAAGACTGAGCCATTTCTCCTGGTGTTATATACACCAGGAGAACTGGATGCATAACCCCTTTTGTAGATTAGTGGTAGGGTAAGAGTAGGTTTTGGACAGAGGACGGACATTTTTCATGTAAGTAAACATCCTAATGACAAGCACCATAGTAGTTGTTGGTTTAGGTGGGGGCAACCTTTTAGAGACAGGGAGAGGTAGGGTCTTTGGTTCAAACCTTAATAAAGCTTTTGTGAGAAACATGCCCCCCCCTTTGTCCGACTCCATACTCCACCTCACCACACACATCCAGAGTGAAAATGTATTTTTGCTGGCATATATTGTGGGGAAAGGCATAATGAAAGTGCATTGGGAGATGCTCCAGTGCACTGTTGGTGGCTTTTATCAATTGCAAACTGTCTGGCTTGTTACCCAATGTTTCACCTAACGTGTGCGGTAAAATGCAGCGGTAAAATGCAACATTTTAATGAATTTCTCAGGGTAGAATCCCCCCACCCCAGAACCTGCCTTGCTTGGTTGTGTCTACCCCGCTACTCTCAGTCACTCTTGCATATTTCTGGCAAATATTTACACCTCTTCATTTAAAAGATTCGCCACTGGTGGCTTGTACTTTTGATTGGCAGGGGATTGGCACTGCCCCCTTGTCTGTACACTAGATGAAAGATTTTGACTTTGATTGAAAATCATGCTTACATTTTACACCTAGTGCAGTGCGCAAGGGCCCCTGCAGCAGCATGATCACCAAGGGCATTGCGCATATGTGGTGGTCAGGGCCGGCCCAGAGTGTGGCGGGCCCCTGTTTTGTTGAGGAGCTTGGAGGAAGCCCTCAACATGGCTTGCAGGGGGATCTCCAAATTGTGTGCTATGCCACTGTCCGAAATGTGCCCATTCAGAGGGTCTTATTCACCAATCAGGGGCCATTGCTGCACATTTAAAGGCCCATGCCAAATTCACAAATGAATTGCACAATGAAATGTGCCAAAAAAGTAGACATTGCCCTGCCCCTGTTCCAAACAGGAGCAGGGGGGTGTGCCTTGCATGGACGGGCCTTTCCTGATCATGTCACACATTTTGTTTTAAGTGTAACCCCTGATGCCCCACTTGCATTTCTATCCCTAAAACAGGGGCAGAAAAAAGATGTTCTGTTCGCTTTTCACAGTCACAGGTCCTTAAACCTTGTAGTGTGTGACCCTCCCAAGTGGGTTGCCCCTTTAAGGGAATGTGTCCCTCTCCTGTCTATTGCCCTTTTAAAATGGCCCATGAATGTTTTATGGCCCAAGCTAATAAAAGGAGCCTCTGCAGACACGTGCACCAGAACGACTGCAGACTCCCAAAAGAGGAACGACTGAGTCTGTGTCTCATTCATGTAGGCCTGCAGGCCCACACTGTGTGAGCACGGGCCTGCAGGCCCACACTGTGTGAGCACGGGCCTGCAGGCCCACACTGTGTGAGCACGGGCCTGCAGGCCCACACTGTGTGAGCACGGGCCTGCAGGCCATGATACCGCGGGACCCTCGTGCCAGGACTGTGGCAGAGGTCTGCATGATCGAGGGCATGATTTGCCCTGCCCCCACTCTAGATGCTGCTGATGCCCCATAGCACCCTGGGGCCTGCTGGATGTCCATAGCAGGCCCCAAACTCCAGAGGCACTGGCCCTCACTGGTGCTGATGCCCATAGCACCACGGGGCCTGATGGATGCCCAGAGCAAGCCCCCACCACAAAGCTGCATCCAGTAACCATGTGGTTGCTGGGAGCCATTCACGCACCAGACACTAATGCATTCAAGGAGGCTGGTTAGCACATTTTTCTGCGAATGTGCAGCCCCCCTGAAATGGCTTTGGGAGTAAGGTAACTTGCACATTTCTGCAATGAACGAAAATGAAAAAAAAGCACATCCTCTGTGCATTTTCCACTTGCGCTCTTTTTGAAGAATCCGGCTCAATGTGGCCAAAGAGTGAAAATAATCTGGATATCAATTTGAAATTCCTGTCTTGCTAAGTAAGGTAAGGCACATCTTAGCCAACATATTAACAAGCAGTACAGCAGGGTCTTGTCTGTCATTTGTGCTAATTTGTGCTTGACCTATTTTGGGAAGTGCATCAGGTACTTCTGCCTGTACGGCCTTATCCTACAGATTTCCTAGAGAAATCGTCTGATAACAGTACCAAGGAGGATGTCACCCATGAAATCTTTTTCTTTAGGCCTGCAGTGCCAGATCTGGCAGAGTCTTAGAAGGCTGATCCACCTTCTAACGCAAATCCTGGTGCAGTGATCGCCACTGCACAAAGCCTGGACCTGTGTGGCCACCATGCCAGACATACAGGACCCTGAAATAACACATTTGGTAAATAATGGATGATTCCAACTTTAGATATTAGGTAAAATAACACTTGAAACTCCTCAAAAGTTTAACTACAGCAGCAAGGAGGAGGCGATGGCTATCAGGAGAGGAAAAGGAAGCACAGGTGCTTGCTATCTACCAAAAAAGGATGAAAAAGGGGCAACCACACATAACACACACACTAGCATGCAGGCGCTGGAACACTGTCACTATACCTACTGTTTTAGGGCAGGAGGAACAAAGCCATCAGGCAGCAGGGGGCCATACAAGGAAGGGGAGGAGTGTGCAGTCCACACCAGGGTCAGATTGTCCACATGAGGCCTACCTACCTCACTTACAGATATTTAGAACAGACCTGCAAAGCCACATAAGTATTCACACAGCAATACACCCTCTATTGATACCTGTGGTGGTCATTCATTTCCTAGCAAGAGGCGTATTACAATGCAGTTGGCAATGCATGCTCATTGTAGTGCATGCTCACCTTGTCCTACTATGCCATGCAGCAGCACAAATAACACCAGCCACAACCTCTGTCTCAACTGACGCCATCAATAGAATCTTCAGTGACCATGCGCAATTCTCTAATATTATAGGGGCCCTGAACTGCAGACATGTGTCCTTGGTGCCCCTCATGCAGCAGAGCAGGTGGACAGACATCGGAATCAACAGCATGCCCTGAATGTCCAGATGACTTGTGACGCCGACATACCCATCACTGACTGCTGTGCCAGGTTCCCCAGTTCCTCAAATGGTACTATGCAACAGTACTCTGGCAGCATTTATGCCCAGACAAAGGGATCAAGGGAAGTAGTTGTTAGGCAAGCTGAAACGAGGGAGTATCTGGTGGAGGGGGTGTGCGGTGCAGGGAAGGTCTGGTGATCGGAGTGAGCATTGGAGCACCTGGTTAGGTGTAGGGGTGGGCATGGAGTACCTGATGATGGTGGTGTGCACAGGGAGTTCCTGGTGGGGGTGAGGCACAGGGAGTGTATGGTGATGCTAAACACTGTGCCAGAGAAACACGACCACATCAGCCATGCATTCCATCCACACATACATACCTTACATACATAACATGTCAATACACGATGACTCTTAGAAACCTTCACACCTTGGCCATATCCATAAAGGTGATGATGGCAATCTGAACCTTCCATGGCTATTAACACCTTACAGAAACCCACAAAGGCCAGAGAAGAGGCAGTACAACGCAGTCCACATTCAAACATGCAACAGCACCGATTGGGCCTTTGGACCTATTCAAGCAAAGTGCTGTTGCCTTCAGACAACTGGTGGTGCCCTCATGTAGGCAGTTAGAAGGTTACCCACATCGTCATTGCATGTTCCATGGTTCATACTCTCTGCATACAGTTCAATTTGCTCATGTCCCGCAATAAGAACATCCCTAGTGACAATGCTGAGCAGGAGGATGTGGAGGAACAACTTGCAGGCTGTCCCAGTGGGATGTGGAGGATGAACTGATCGTTCTGTGGTTAGTGTGGGCAGTTTTCCGAGAGTCCTAGTGGAGTATCAACAATAATGCTTACCTTTCATTGTGAACGTATGGGCACCCCTCACACAGGTGTACAGCCAGTGGAATGTGTGTTCTGGGAGAAGGAATGTCAATCAGGTAATGGAGACATACCATCAATTCAGCTGATATTGGCACACATCGGTTCAGGGGCTAGATGCTGTGCACAGGAGTCAGAGGGCAGCCAATGCATGGCATGCTCATTACAGTTATCTAATGGGGACCATTTTACTACAACAAGGCTTCTCCCTGCTGACATCTGCTTTTATGTTGGTGGCACACATCTGTGTAATGCAAGCCATTGCAGGGTGATGTTATACATTTATTGCACAGGGCAGGATCCAAAGTACCTTAGCACCTGCCAGATCTCCTCCTGTAGTGGTCCGCTCACCTACAATCAGTAGGGCAATGGTCTGCAACCTGTGTTTCTCCAGATGTTTTGGACTGTGGCTCCTATGAACCCGCATCATTGGCTGGTTAGGGCTAATGGTTGTTGTAGTCCAAATCCTCTAGAAAGAAAAAAGTTTGCAAAACCATGCAGTAGGACATGGAGCATGCCATCATGAAAGGAGCACATTCATGCATGTGTACAATAGAACAGAACTCTCTACGACGACTGCACCATCAACATGAGAGTCTTGCCTGTTACAGCAAACAAAGTGGACACTGGTGCATGCATTCTTTGATGCATATGTCTGATTAACATGCCTCACTCTAAAAGAAATTCTCATGTGTGTTTTGTTTGCAACCCCTCCCCGAGACACACACCTCTACCTCAGAAGTCATCCACAACACACACCCGGCCCCTCTCCAGAAGTCAACCACAAAACACCCCCTCGTCCCCAAGATACTACCTAAACACACACTCAGCTAGTCTGTGAGAACACTATCATGCATAGGCACAGTTATTGATGTGGTTTCCTCCCCTTTCCATGTATGATGGGCTGAGGGATGGGTACGTTCTACAGAGCATCATGGAGGACTGCCAATAACATACAACGGTGGTGTTTTCCCTGGGACACATGCTGTCTGAACTTCTTGACATGCAGTGTCATCACCTTTCTGTTGTACAGCAGCATATTCAGGTGTTGCATCAATAGGTCCTTCTGCCATTGGAGCCATGTCTCCATCTCCCTCGGGTGCTTGATGATGGCTTGGTGTTCTGCCTCACTGGAGTCATCCAACCTAGCAGACTAACACATCCTGTGTGGCATATGGACTGACATGAGATGAGCTCAATGTTGTCCATAAGGGACATGCTGAAGGTCATCAGATAGGTACTCATCATCTGGGGACCACACAACTGTACTGCTTTGGTCTCCATCAGTGTCAACTATGCCTACACTTATTGGTGTTGTGCATGGGGTGGCTCTGTCCATATCCATGGTGTCTTCACATATGTACAGAGATATCAGTTGGGAGGGGAGATGAGGCGCAAAACATCCTATGTCACTTCCACAGCTGGCAGTTGCATCACTGGTGTCTGGGCAGGTTTGTCGGATAGCACTAGCTTGGCTAGCTGGCCTGAGCAGACAGGTTGATCTGGTTGGAATGGTGGCTCTACCCTGAATGGTAGTCTTCTTCTATCCTTTCGTTCCTTTGGCTGCAGCAGTGACAGATGATTTATGTAGGGACTTCTTCCCTGTTGTTACCGATAATACACGGATGGCTTTTGATTTGCTGATAGGTGGGACATGTGTTGCAGGTAGTAATGTGGCAGTTGTGTGGGTGTTGTATGGTCCCTCTTCATCACTAGAAGTGTTCTCTGTGGATACACATGGGCGAGATGCGGCATGTATTTTTTCACCCAATTAATTCACTGGGACATGTGGTCAGTAACACTGCATGTCCCTCTGCAGTCTGGTCCGACATGATTGGCCAGATCTGTGGTGTTCTGATGTCATATCCCTCTCTGTGTGTTTGGAATTATTTTGTGGATTGCTTGCTTGAGGGTGAAGGCATGGTGTGGGTTTGGTGCTGTGGCTCCTGGACTAGGGTCATTGGGATAAGCTGATGCCTGTGTCTTACTGGAGTTGCATACCGTTTTGTGTGCATCATTGCTGAGATGTGATCATATGGCGGACACCATTTTATTCCTATTGTCAATGTGCCACGTTGTGACATTCTTACCCTCTCACCATCGATTAGTTTCACGGGCTGATGAATATACCTTTAACGCTTTGCTGTTAGGAAGTATTTAGTCCCCCTTGCTTAGGGAATTTTGTAGTGATATTGTCACCCACTATCTGCTTGTCAAAATCCTGGGAGAACGCCTCTAACACTGTCCTCTCTCTGCATCTGGTTTTATTCCAATATCTGAGAAAAGCTATTTCTTTTTAGCTCTTATCTGATGTCTGCTGTGGACGTAGATATCTCCCCCAGCAAGTTCTTCATATTCTCTGTCTGTTTGTCAAATGAGGTCTCACCCATTGTGTGGGATATAGCCCTCAGTAGGCTTGCAACATTTCTCCAACTCTATTCTTGGTCTCTGGCAATGTCTTAGATGTTTGTCTTCGCCTCTGGCCTCTACTTTGACCCCTCTACCTCTGATCACTCAATTGTTCACTTTACTATCTCAGTTCCTCCATCCTATAATCCTCCTCTCCCCTCTTCAATAACAATGAGGAAATTCAAGCAGAACTCTCTTGCCCTTTGTCCTTATGATGTGAGGACCTCTGCTGTATCTTTTTCCTATTCAGGACTCTGCCATTGACAATGCTTTTTCTGACTTTCACTATGCACTTTTACCACCTTTAGATTAAACCTATCCTGCAAGCACCATCACCCTTCACACCCTATTCCTACCTTGTAAAAGACCAGAACTGTAATCATCAGATGCAGTGAATCGGAACTCGACACTACCCTTGGAAACAACTGCAATGGGTGCTTTGACGCTAATGAAAAAAGGACCAAAATGGTCTTCCGTCAATACTGTACATTACATGCTGGTGTGGGTAATTGCTCAATGCGGTAGCATGTCAAAGGCGCTATACTAAAAGCTGTTTTGGTAGTAGGGCTGCATGCTGTGTGAGTAGGCACACTATTTGTACCAGATATGAAAATGCAGCACATCAGTGCACCATTTAGGGAGAATGTAGGATGTGGAAAATTGTGCACAGTGTGTTGTGAGCAATAAATAATGTCCTTATACAGGAGGGTGGCATCTCCCTGGGGGAGAACGGTGTGTTGGAATCTCATTACATGTATATGTTCTTGCTTATATAACTCGTCATAGATTTAAGTAAGCCGACAGGATGGAGCAGGCAATACTCATCTTCTATTCAATACACTGGGTTACATGTGATTTTAACGAATCACAAAACAACAAATACATATGTAACGTACCCAAAATATCTAAAAAATAAAAAAAATGCTGTCTTTGTTTTTATGGGGGGTACACCCTAAACCCCATTTTTTTTGTTTTATTCATACTTTTAGCCCACCCCAAACTACTATTCCCATTCCCAACTACACATACACAGTTTCAAGAAAATAGTTATTTTTTCAGATGTTTTCGGTTCGTAAAAAATGGTAACTTTTTTAAATTTTTACACGTTGTGTTTCACTAGGGGAAATTTGCTTTTTAGTCTGCAGCTTTTGTGCCGTCTCTTCCTTGTTCCGATTTGGTATTTGAATTCTCAGCATTTTGTGAACAGAAGAGAGAAGATGGCGTTTATCGGACAGAAATGGGTTGGAGAGGGAGGAAGTCTGTATCCAGGACACATCTATTCAGAAGCCTCCAGATGACTGTGGGCATCTGGATTAATCATTGCTTGCTGCACATTGTTTTCCTATAAACAAAGGTAACTCATAGGAGAAGCCGCTTTACCTTGACAGCTGCAAAATGTCAGGATTTAATGTGGAGGGAGCAGAGAGGTGCCATATGTCAGCGTTCTTGGCTCGGCATCCAACTTAATCCTGACCATATTGCCTTCCTGCAAGAGGCAAGTGCATGGCAAGGTTGGCTTATGGTGTCATCTGATGTATCGCCCTATGCCACATGTTTCTATTGCACACCAGCTGTACCTCTCTCATGATGCATTTACTTTCCCTCCTTCTTCCCCCACTCTCTATTTCCTTCTTATCTTGTGTCTCTCCTTTGGCTCTCGCACTCTGATGCTCATCATTTAATTCAACTCGCTCTCATTTTACCTAGTCTCTCTTCAATTTCCCTCTTTTTCTGACCTCCTTTCCTCCAATCTCTGTGGCAAAGACTTTGAACTTGTTTATCCTATCCTTTCTGCAGGAATACCGTCTCCCACCCTATTATTTGCATTAGAACCTGCACCCTTTCCCTTTTGTTTTCACAACCCGCACAATAAGACTAGGCATTGAGCGCATATGTGCAAACTTCGAGATGCAGAGATACTTAATCTCGAAAAAGATCAGAGTGATGTGCGAGTTTGTTGGGCTGTTACCATTGGTGGCAGTATATGATTGATTTGCATATTGCTGGACCCCTTTTGCAATGGCGTAGACAGGCTAAAAAATGAAATGGTGGTGTGCAAGGTTGCCCAGAGCAATGCCTGTGGTTAAGATTCATTCAAAACCTTCCTCCCATTACTTTTGTGGTTATAGTTTGTCTCACTATGTGAGAGAGGGTATTCTCAGACGTGGGTCCCTTGCTCGCTGCATCACAGGGAATCAAGATGCACCTAACTGAGGAGGCCCATCAAAGTCAAAACATGTCTGGGGTTGCTTGTGTTTCCTTGCAGAGGGGACCTGGCCTAGCAGTTCGGGCTGAGCTGCTACCATTGGTGGCTGTATCTGACTGATTTGCATATGGATGGACCCCTTTTGCAATGGTTCAGATGGGCTAAACAACGGTGGTGTGGAAGGTTGCCCAGAGCAATGCCAGTGGTTCAGATTAATTCAAAACCTTGCACCCATCACTTTTGTGGTTATAGTTTGTCTCACTATGTGAGAGAGGGTATGCCCAGACGTGGGTCACTTGCTCGATGCACCACAGGCAGAAAGGATAGCATAATCAAGTTCGAAGTCTTTGCCACAGAGGTTGGAGGAAAGGAGGTCAGAAAAAGAGGGAAATGGAAGAGAGCGAGTTTAAATAAATAATGAGCATGAGAGGGCGAGAGCCAAAGGAGAGACAGAAGATATGAATAGGAAATGGAGGGGGGGAAGAGAGAGGAAGAAGGTGGGAAAGTAAATGCATCATGAGAGAGGTACAGCTGGTGAGCAATAGAAACATGATGATAAACTAATTTAACCTGTAATTGTATTGCTCCGTCTGCCTTATCATGTTGTAACTAAAATACGCGCCCGGATGCCCTCGGGCCTGGTGCGCTCTATAAATAAAATAAAATACAAAATACAAATACACAGGGAACCAAGATGCACCTCACTGAGGAGGCCCAACAAAGTCAAAACATCTCTGGGGTTGCTTGTGTTTCCTTGCAGAGGGGACCTGGCCTAGCGGTTTGGGCTGAGCTGCTATCATTGGTGGCTGTATCTGACTGATTTGCATATGGCTGGACCCCTTTTGCAATGGTTCATATGGGCTAAACCACAGTGGTATGGAAGGTTGCCCAGAGCAATGCCAGTGGTTCAGATTAATTCATAACCTTGCACCCATCACTTTTGTGGTTATAGTTTGTCTCACTATGTGAGAGAGGGTATACCCAGACATGGGTCTCTTGCATGCTGCACCATAGGGAACCAAGCTGCACCTCAATGAGGAGTCCCAACAAGGCTGAAACATGCCTGGGGTTGCTTGTGTTTCCGTGCAGAGGGCACCTGGCCTAGCAGTTTGGGCTGGGCTGCTATCATTGGTTGCAGTACCTGACTGATTTGCATATGGCTGGACCCCTTTTGCAATGGCGCAGACAGGCTACAATTACGGTGGTTTGGAAGGTTTCCAGAGCAATGCCAATGTTTCAGTTTAATTCAAAACCTTCCATCCATCACTTTAGTGGTTATGGTTTGTCTCACTATGTGAGAGAGTGTATGCCCAGACGTGGGTCCCTTGCTCTCTGCTCCATAGGGAACCAAGCAGCACCTCACAGGGGAGGCCAACAAGGCCAAAAAATGGCTGGGGATGCTTGTGTTTCCATGCAGAGGGAACCTGGCCTAGCGGTTTGGGCTGAGCTGCTACCATTGGGGGCTGTATCTGACTGATTTGCATATGGCTGGACCCCTTTTGCAATGGTTCATATGGGCTAAACCACAGTGGTGTGGAAGGTTGCCCAGAGCAATGCCAGTGGTTCAGATTAATTCAAAACCTTGCACCCATCACTTTTGTGGTTATAGTTTGTCTCACTATGTGAGAGAGGGTATACCCAGACATGGGTCTCTTGCACGCTGCACCATAGGGAACCAAGCTGCACCTCAATGAGGAGTCCCAACAAGGCTGAAACATGTCTGGGGTTGCTTGTGTTTCCGTGCAGAGGGCACCTGGTCTAGCAGTTTGGGCTGCACTGCTACCATTGGTGGCAGTACCTGACTGATTTTCATATGGCTAGGCCCCTTTTGCAATAGCGCAGAAAGGGCTAAAAAATAGTGGTGTGGAAGGTTGCACAGAGCAATGCCAGTGGATCTGATTCATTCAAAACCTTCCACCCATCACGTTTGTGGTTATGGGATGCATGAATAAACCAGGCACTGCCATCATGGTAATACCCTTTTTGCAAAACCTGATACCTGGCCATAAAATAGCAACAGTTGGATGATGGTGTAACTAAGCACACACTATCACTGCCTGGGATATCTTTCTACAACCTATACACAACATAAATTACTGGCTTTGACAATTCATTAACTTTAATTAATCTTTCTTTTACTATGCGCTTAATACAGGAGATCATTTTCTAATTACAGGACCGGGATTCGAATCTGTGTTGCGTCTCTTTGCTTCCATGACAAACGCTATTCCGCTGAGCTATCCTCACGGCCCTAGATCGTCAATGCTGGTATTAACATGACTTCAGCGCCACAATTTAAGGGACTGCTTCCACCCACATTTTGGACAAGCCAGACGCTGTGCCCCTTGTGTCTTCAAGGAATTTTATTTTAAAAAGTAACAATTTGCTGCATTGACTTGTGCGCAGTGCCGCGGGCAGGAATCAAACCCAGTTAGTGGGACTGGGAGGTGAGACACGAATAGCTAATGACATAACTGTACAAGGCCATACCTTGACATGTTGCTAAACACATGTTGTGTTACGGATTCTTAGATATAAAAGATGCACACCTTTCATGGTTAGCCAGCAATGTAATAAGAACATCTGATATCATGGCAGACACTTATTTGGTCTGTGCTCTGTCTTCAATTGTGACGACAAGCTGAATGAAATTTACATATTTCATTTCATGATCTGTTCACTTTCTGTGACGTCATTTCCCAATACATGGGTTAAAAACCCCTCACTTTCTTTTGGGGGACTCGAGCCCTGGTTTTGAGGACACACATATTGCTTATAAATCATGTTGCTGAGGCTCAGTTGTTTAAGACATTTTTGTGTTTATGTTTATGATTATTTACTGGATATAGCGCACCAAGGTACCCAAAGGCTTACGGGCGCTTACAGAATGAACAACATGAATACAAACTAAAAAGGTAAGAACAGAAATAATACATTCAGTATGAGAGATTCACAAACTCAAAAGGGTATAAAAGGTCCGTAACTTAAGTGGTGGGTAAGGAAAAACAGAAAAGTGTACCTTAAACGTTCATCAGAGGATTAGATTACAACTCGAGGGCCCTCTGGGTAAATATTTACAACAGCTGAGAAATGCAGGTAGGGTACTGTCCCCACAACCCACTAAGACACAATCACTGTTGAGAGCACCAGTCACTCTGGTCCATTCTGGCAAGGATTTTTATATCGGAGAGTCTAACCACACCAGGTCCAGTTCTCTGCCACAACCAGGCAAGAACCTTATTGCGCAAACCTTCTTTAGTCTCTTTTCCTTCTATTTTGCGAATGTTGGTTATAACGATATTTCTTTGGTCCATGATGAAATCGTGCATATTTATGTCCTTTATTTTTGGCATTTGTGACTTTTTTAGGCGAATGTTCCATATGGGTAGAGACTCGCAATTAGCGTTCATCGTTGAGGGAGGATTGGCCGTTTCTTGGTCAGATTTCTGGTCAGAGGGCACTCGGAGAAGCATTGTATTCTATGTATGGGGCAATGAGGAGAGCGCTATATCCTGTATTAGGCTCTTGGGGGGCAAATTGGGGGTTGTTATCTTCTTCCTGCTGTCTAAAATAAGCTTAATGGAATTAGGTGGCCTCTCGCTACAAACGTCAGTTTGTACGACTTGATCTCTAATCTCCTTACGAATACGGACTTGACAAGCATTGTTAACCTTTAATATCTGAGGGGAGGCTGGAAGACTAAACAGCTCAACTGTATGTGCCGCAGTACTCACTTTAGGTGGTCGCTTGTCCGCCACCCAGTCATTCAGGGCGTCAGCCAGAAGACCAAGGTCAAAAGGGTCCTTACATAGAAGTAGCTCTTTGGCTATACTGGCCATAAGAGCAGACCATTGCGAGGGGTCGATGTGCTCAAATTGAGCTAAAATAGGCCTGGCCTGACTTTGGGGTGTGTGGCCTTGGTTGTTACCAGTGTGATTCATACATTTTCCCAAGCATGTGGTTTTTACTGTGGTCAAAACTGCCTCCATGGTCTCAACACTGCTAGGTTTTTGTAGGCATTCTGGTGACACAAGTTCTAGGGGGCCAGTTTTAATGGTGGAAATACATGGTTCCTGACTGGGCATTTTTTTTGAGTAAGCAAGATTTTTATTGTCAGGCATTATAGTGGCAGGAGGTCTATCATGCAATCTTAGTCTCCTGCGAGTACTGAGTGCCAAGAACTCTGAAACACGGTCTCTGTTGGTCGGAGGGGAAGAGGCCACAAATCCCTGAGAGGCCCCTTCAGACTGCTCCTGCTGTCTACTCAGCATGCCATCAATATTGCTCTTCTTATTAGCGGACATGATGACCCCAAATTACACAGCCGGGGCTGGGCAAGTGAAATCAGCAAGAAATCAGCAAGATATGCAGCACCGGCAGATTAAACAATGCAAAAAGCAATGGGTGCACCAGCCAGACGCTACACCTCTAGCGTGGTGCGGAACTATCCAGAAATTATGTCTGAATCCTAGGCGCTTACCGCGAGGGCTGGCAAGGCTGCCAAGGCTGTCCAGGGTGGCAAAGAGTCTTCCACTCACCCTCGCCGCCGAGTAACAGTGTGGGTCGGCTTCTTCAGTCCACTGCAGTCCGGGACCGCTGGAACCGCGAAGCCGCAGAGCTGCGGAGCTGCCGAGGCCGCCGAGGCCACTGGAATCAATACGGCAACACGCCAGAGCAAGCGGGGAGCTTAGAGAAAGGGACCCATCGAACGTCCCAACTACGTCGGCATCAAGCCGCACGGCCACCTAGAGCTGCCGCCGCCTCCAATGCTGAGAAAACACCAGGAACTCGTTTACAGTAGCAATGAAATTCTACACTCTCAAAAGACTCCTTAAAAATAAAACTTGCAGGCTCTATATTAACAGATTTAGCTCTTGACCAGTTTTGGGCAGGGAAGTTCAGGTGCCGGGTGGGAATGGCTATTGGGATTAGAATGTGCGCATGCAATCAATGGATGGGTAAATAACTAAACAACACCTAAAAGCTGTGTGCCCCTCCTTACATGACATCTCCACCCATCTCTACTCCAATGCAATTGTTTCTGTTTATAGGTGGAACTAAAGGATTACCTAATAACTAGAACTAATGAGTAAATGTATCACACTTTCCATGTTTGTAGGTACGTTTGTATGCAATGTATGTTACGTTGTGTGATGTTTTATTAGGAGTTTTTTATACTGCACCTTTCATCACCCGAGTGTCCTAACAGCACCTAGGCATGCCCAGAGTAGAGTGTATTGTTCCTCTTCCAGGTGTAGCCAAACCTTTGTCAGCAAGTAAAAGAGGGGCAACATGCAAAAGGCAAAAGGGCTAAACGCACAGGAAAGATGTGCTCAGGTAGGGAATGAGGGAGAGGTTTGAGATTAGTGACAGTTTGTCTGGCTGTACGGTATTTGCAGAGCGAACGATTATAACACTGATCAGAAAAGCGCAAATGCTTAGTTGTCCTGCGAACAAGCACATGCCTGTGTGGGCAGTTTCTATTATTTAACGTGATGTACTGAAATGAGTCAGCAAATGGTGGAGTAATAGGCTTGAGATGTGCGCCAGCAAACCCTTGTAGCATTAAGGCTGGTTTTATCTATTAGCTGTTGCTGTACCCTGACAGACCCCAGAGGCAAGTGACCAATGAAGAGTAATCAGGTGTATTGGATATATGTAAAAGTGGCTACATACTGGGAGGCAGATGCATTGACAAGGAATAGTGCAATCTTTTGATAATAGATTGTAATATATCGTCAGAGAGTGCAGTCTCTGCACAGTTCTGGGTTGCTGTACAGGGGCTGCATTTGTTACATGTTTATGAATGCATAAGGCAAGACATGTATGTTTTTGTAAAAACGCTTTATGCCAACGTAAGGCCACAGAACTTGGGGTGATAACTGGGGAGTGGGTATTTGAGGCCACAAGTCATTAACGTGAGGACCAGTTCACCAAAAGGTGTAAACTGGAAGACCCCTTAAGCCCTGAATGGCTGATTCTATAGGAGGGATAAGTGTGGACCTTGAAAGCACTTTGTTGATAGGCAGATGACTAGGTCATCTGCAGCTTCTGCCCCTCCCCCACATCAATAAAGCAAAGGTGAGAGACTTTACTCACTGAGACAGCCATTCCGCCTTTATCCCCTACAGGTGCAGCAGGGTTTGGAACAATGTGAGCTGAAGATGGCAAAAGCATTCAAACTAATTTAACAGTTGAAAAACATGCATTGGGCAAAACATGGGCAATGCTGCAGTGCCTCACAAAGCGAGGCAGGGTAACTGCTGTTACCATCAGCAGGCCCAGAGAGGGGCAGCCCAACTTCTCCCCCTCTCTGTTCCCCTCCCCCCCAAGTCAAAGAGACACGCAGTCTGTACAACACAAACCTGAGGAAGGGTGAGGTGTGAGCAATCACCTCACCCTTCCTTCAGGCAACAAGGTGCTAAGCACCTAAGGAAACCAACAGGCAGGCAGGGATCAGGTTCAAAGACCTGCCCCCCACACCACCGTGGGGCCGGCAATTTATAAATATGCATGCATGTGGGTTCAGCAGTTATAAATGTGAACTCTGTTACATCCTGCATCCCTTCCCTGTATGTGTGAGTGGAGCAATGTCATATTGGAATGTCATGCAGGTGCTGAGAATGATACGGTTTGCCTATGATAGTTCCACCCAGAACAGTTGGAGACATTTATTCTGGGTGGTGGGAGCCAGTGGACTCTCCTGGAGATACCTAAAATCCTGTACCTTATCACTAATGCCTGACAGTTTAAATGTAACCTGATAACTATGCATCTTAATAAAGAGCATAAGGACTTACCATGCTGCCTCCCAAGATACTTCATTTCACTGGCGATGATGTAGTCTTGTTGCGGACGGCAGTAGAAGATCACGTACCTGTGAGGAGAGAAGGAGATGTGACTGCTACCGAGGGTGCAGAGTGCAGGGTCACGATACAGAGGAGAGGGAGACACTCTGACCCCCAAGGAGATGTGTTCCACCACCCAGAGGATGTTTATGCACCAAGGAGAAGGAGATGCTGCCTGGGAAAAGAGAAGGGAGGAGAAGGATGCCTCCCTGGAGCAAAGGAGGAAGAAGGAGGATGCCTCCCAGGAGGAACTGGGAAGGAAGGAGAGAAGAAAGACGAGAGAGGGAAAAACAAGATGTGAACAACTGCCATGTGAGGCAGAGAAGTGAAGGTGAAGAGGTCCTGGCGAGCCTGGCAGCAGGCTTTGACACCGTGGGTTGAAATAATTAATTTTGTGTGATTGGATGGAAGTTTATTAGCTGCTGCCATTAGAAGTAACGGTAGTGTGAAGTGTTAGATATATGGCTGGACATATCTGTATTAAGGGTGACTCTTGAAGAGAGAGTACAATACGGAATGCATGATTTAACTTGGGCACAATTACAGCTAAAATTGTTCTGGATTAGTTAACAATGTTTCGGATTTTCTGCCTTAAAGCTGCGGAGAAAGGAAGCAGCAAGGACTTTTAGGAGACACCCACAATATATTTCAATGTCAGTGTGTGCAATATAGCTTTGTTGTTCGTTGTGTATGGAGTAGGGGTGATGTGCAATGAGTATCGGAGTAACTAACCATTTCGAGTAATTTTAGGTTAAAGCTGGATGTGCTCATACAGCATGGACTTTTATCTATGCAATGTACCAATATGTATTGCTATCATCTGCGGTATCCGGTCATATTTTCGAAAACATATTTCGAATGACCAGTATGTCGAAAACATTTTACCGAAATTGTTTTTTTAGAATGTGTTTTTTTATGTTATATGTTTTTTTGGGGTTTTGTAGTTAAAAAAAAGTATAAATTAAAAAAAAACAGGTTTGGGGGGAACTCCCCATTTTAAAAATAAAATAAATAAAAAACCATTGGAAAAAATAAGTTCAGCAATTTTGATGTCGAGAAAATGGCATTCGAAAATATGGGTTTTGAAAATATCACTACAAACCATCACCTGCATTATGCAGTAATTTAAGTTGCATCATTTAATGGTGACATACAATGAATGGGCTGTATATTGGGAGGTGTGTAACTGCCCTTTAGAAAGCATGTGTATGGAGTGTGATACATGTGTGATTATATCTGAATAGGGAGTGAGGAACTTGGTTAATATGAGAAGTGTGTTATGGTTTAATACTGGCAGTGTCTGGTGACACTCTGGCAGTGGACATGTGAATGTAATACATGTCGTGAGGAGTTATTACTCTCGATGTCAGGAGGACACCCGGGCAGTGGACATGTGAATGTAATACATGTTGTGAGAAGTTATTACTGTCAGTGTTAGGAGGACATGCAGGCACTGGACATGTGAATGTAATACATGTTGTGAGAAGTTATTACTGTCGGTGTCAGGAGGACACTCAGGCAGTGGACATGTTAATGGAATACATGTCGTGGTGTCAGGAGGACACCCAGTCAGTGGACATGTGAATAAAATATGTGCCTTGAGGAGATATTACTGTCAGTGTAGACAGTGAACATATGGAATGTGTACCTTCAGTGAGGAAGCATACAGAGAATATGTGATGTGTGTGGAATTGCCAGTGTCAGGAGGACATACGGTAAGGCAACAAGAGCAATTGGAATGTTGTCTCTGTCGGGAGGACATCCAGACGATGTACATATGGTAAGGAATCTGAGGTTGTGTATGTGTTGTTGAGTCTGAGACGTATAGGCTATAGTCACCTTCTGTGGTCATGAAGGTGTTCATTGGGGTACCTAAGAAGTGATTATTTTGTACATGTTGTAGGTGTTCAGACGTATTGTCTACTGTTGAGTTCGATCTCAATGGAGGTATTCACTGACACCCTTGAGTTGATGGGGCTCGGATGTATAGTGCACGGCTGTGGCCAGGATGTGGGCTGAGTTTGCTGAGCCCCACCTGCAGTCATGATTTTTTAAATATTGTTTGATGTAGTTGATCACCTGCTCAATCTCCTGAGTGTCTTGCGGGTTGAGGGTCTTTGGGTTGGTCCGCCTGGTGACCCTTTCCATCTCACCAGCTGTAACCGCAGCAGTGTGTTGCTTCCATAGTTGATGGGTTCTGAATTGCCTGGCCAGCAGCTAAGTATACTTTAGTATTTGTTGGCAGTGAGGAGGATTTGGGTTGGCGCTTTCATCAAGGTGTGGTTGTGAATGTGGGTGAGGGATAGTCATCCGTGTTCCCACCCTGGATCTGTGTGCGTCCTCCCCTGTGTGTGTCTGTTCTTCTGTAGCATCAGCGCATAGGGGCATTGTTTGTCAAGGTGGAATGGCAGCTGGATCATCTTGGTGTTATTCTCCATTGGCATTGGCATGTATGAGATGCACTCCGTGGATGTGCATGCAGATTGGAGTTGTGTGGCTCTCAGTTTTCATTGCATTGTTGTAGGAAGGAAGGTGTGTTGTGTTTTCTTCTTCTGTGTGATTCCACGCATGCCAGTGTGTGGGTGTGTCTTTGTTACATGCCTAAGGAAAGAACGTGTGTTATATCCTGCTTCCCTTCCCTGTATGTCTCATGTGTGAGTGGAGCTATGTCATAATAGAATGTCCTGCAGGTGCAGAGAATTGTATGGTTTGCCTGTGAGAGTTCCAACCAGAGCAGTTGGAGACATGTAGCCTGGGTGGTGGGAGACAGTGGGCTCTGTGAAAAACCTACAGACCCTTCACTGAAACCCTGCATAAAGTCTCCTCCCAGGTTGCCAGATAAAGACAGATGCTTCTTGATCCCACCTTTGGGGGTGGTGTACTGCGAGAGGAATACTTGGGAGGAGCCAATGCCCAGGTTGGTGAGGAGATCCCATGGGATGAGACACAGTATTTGCACTCTGAAAGGAAGAACCTTTTTGGGATGCCAAAACAGGTAATGGCATATTATCATTATAACGTCCTCGACCTGCATATAAAATCTGTGAATCTGCATACAATTACTGTAGAATCTCAGCAAGCCTTACCAACAGGACCCTTCAAGGTATTTTACGATAAACACCATACTTACTCCCGAAGGTATAATGTAAAAGGATAAAAAAATATTGCCTTAAGTCAAATGTCTTCCCCTCTAATACCAAATTCGAAATATCTGCCTTCAAATGATTGCAATAGGAATACATCTACCCTTAAAATCAAGCCAATACCTAAAAGACCTAACTTTGATGATGGGGACTACAAGCCCCATGATCTTATGAGTACTGGGATGAGAAAGAGGACCAAAGAGGCATGCTGTAGCATCAATGAGGACATTTGGTATAATAGCCCGCACCTGAAGAAACACGGGAGGCTTAAAAGGCCCCTCAGGTACAGGCAATGAGAAGGAGCTGGTACTATGAATGGAGTGCGTGCAGCAGTAGTACAGGAAGAAAGAAGAAGGCACACTGCTAGAAAATCAAGCAGAAGTGGGAGAACCAGAGGGATGTCAGAATGCGGATGCAGCAGATTTCACCTGCTTGTTTGGAGAGGGTTCTGTTCCCCCAAAATCTAAAGTGCAGAGGCTGCAGAGCAGATGACATGCTGAGAGGCTGTCTTTCCCCATGTAAGCCTGATTGCTGTTACTGTTGTGTATGGAACTTGTTGGAGACTGAGGAAGAAGAGCCGTGGGTGAGCCGCAGGTCTCAGGAGCTAGAATGGCTCCTTATTCGAGTGGCTGGACCGGAGACACCTTGATATATATAGGGTGCGGGTCCCAAGTGAGCCAGAAGTAGTAGAAGTTGTGTAATACGCAGGAAGAGGATCACAGAAGCTGGTGAGTCAAACCTGGCATTCTGATTCCATGCGCGAGCACTGCCGGCAACATTATCCAGCTTGAATATTAACTTGCGTAGCAGTAAAAGTGGGTGGAAGTTGTTAGTTAAAGTCTATGACAAGTGGACAATGGAAAGTAGCAATCGTGTGTGTACAGAAGTATTTATTTTACTCATGTAGAAGCAAATGATGGCCATTGTTAAACCCTTATGCTATGAAGAAGTGGTTGTGTGTCTCTC
The DNA here is from genome assembly GCF_040938575.1 of Ambystoma mexicanum. Classification (NCBI taxonomy): domain Eukaryota; kingdom Metazoa; phylum Chordata; class Amphibia; order Caudata; family Ambystomatidae; genus Ambystoma; species Ambystoma mexicanum. The sequence goes on along the minus strand of NC_090936.1, from coordinate 1,077,862,041 downwards.
ATTAAACCAAACAAACATTGCAAAGGCCTTATTGAACACTTAAAACATATACAAACTTGACAAGAAGTGACCACGTGTGCCTAATTGGTTTTTCAAGTGAAGAATTCACTTTACTTCTTGGTTCTTATGAACAACCATTGTTTCTACAAGAAGTTAAGTGTTTAAACATTGTAACTGCAGTGGGAGAGAGTGCACGCATTGCCCAAGCCAATAGTATTACCTCATTGAGATTGAAAGCAGCCTTTCTCAAAGCTAGAAACCGGTCTAACAATTACTGTGAGCCAATTGCAGTTCAACCTTGCCCATGTTACAGGTATGCAAGCATTACCGGAAGCCAAGAGAGTGGTACCAAAGCTTGTGGGTAATTAATTGGCTAACAGATGGCAACAAGGTGAAGACCAAGCTGGGAAAGGGAAATTCTGTGGTTTACGAACATTGTTGGAAGTTGACACAATCTATATTGCCGGAGACTGGTGAGGAAGGAAGAAGTGGGTTGAAAAGGCAATCTTGGGTTGTTATTGTGGTGGCACACAGACAAGAGAGGCTTAGATGCTGCCCCTCTTGAAGAGAGATATTCAGAGGAAGAGTGCCTTGTCTGGTTAAAGGTGCTAAGTGCCTTACAGTGACTCTTGTCCAAATCTTGAAATACGGAGTACTGAAGCTGGGGTGGTATATCTGGTTGTCACTAGATGCAAGACATCAGTAGTTCAATTGAAATGGAATGATGTGAGTCAAATGAGAACATCCTCAGGGTAAAATTTAACAGAAGTGAAGTTGTTGAAGTAGAAGCAGCAACACTGTGAAGTCATCCTGACAAATATACCTAATATGAATCCTAATCTGAATAGACGAATAATCACTGTTAAACAAGACTTGTGTTGCACTACCATTATAGAAGTTGTTTTTCTTCCTTTTGTACAGTGACAAGTCTTCTGGGATAACTGGAAGTGGTAAAATATCATTGAGGAAGAGAATAACATTGATCCTTTTCTGATGAAGAGGAAAGTCTATATTTTACCAAGAAGAAGACCTTGTGTTGTTGTTGGAACTGTGGTTGAAAGATCCTTACCTTACCATTGAGACTACTGGGATTTTAAAAACTGAACTAAGAATGTGCAAAAACAAAGAGGTGATGGCTGGAAGGTTTAGACTGAATCTTAACCACTGGCATTGCTCGGGGCAACCCTCCAGACCATCGTTCTTCGCCTGCCAAGCCATTACAAAAGAGGAATGACCATATGCAAATCAGGCTTGGCCCCACCGCAAAAGGGGAAGGCAGCCCAAACTGCTAGGTCACATCCCTTCTGCACGAGACCACAAGCATCCCCAAACATGTTTCACCCTTGTTGGGGCTCATCAGTGAGGAGTAGCTTGGGTCTCTAGGCCCAGCAGGCACGGGACCCACGTCTGGGCATACCCGTCCCACTCGGGGTGACAAAGCAAAAACAAAGAGGTGATGGCTGGAAGGTTTAGACTGAATCTTAACCACTGGTATTGCTCGGGGCAACCCTCCAGACCATCGTTCTTCGCCTGCCAAGTCATTACAAAAGGGGAAAGACCATATGCAAATCAGGCTTGGCCCCACCCCAAAAGGGGAAGTCCAGCCCAAACTGCTAGGTCACATCCCTTCTGCACGAGACCACAAGCATCCCCAAAAATGTTTCAACCTTGTTGGGGCTCATCAGTGAGGAGTAGCTTGGGTCTCTAGGCCCAGCAGGCAGGGGACCCACGTTTGGGCATACCCGTCCCACTCGGGGTGACAAAGCAAAAACAAATAGGTGATGGCTGGAAGGTTTAGACTGAATCTTAACCACTGGCATTGCTCGGGGCAACCCTCCAGACCATTGTTCTTCACCTGCCAAGCCATTACAAAAGGGGAATCACCATATGCAAATCAGGCTTGGCCTCACCCCAAAAGGGGAAGTCCAGTCCAAACTGCTAGGTAACATCCCTTCTGCACGAGACCACAAGCATCCCCAAACATGTTTCACCCTTGTTGGGGCTCATCAGTGAGGAGTAGCTTGGGTCTCTAGGCCCAGCAGGCACGGGACCCACGTCTGGACATACCCGTCCCACTCGGGGTGACAAAGCAAAAACAAAGAGGTGATGGCTGGAAGGTTTAGACTGAATCTTAACCACTGGCATTGCTCGGGGCAACCCTCCAGACCATCATTCTTCGCCTGCCAAGTCATTACAAAAGGGGAAAGACCATATGCAAATCAGGCTTGGCCCCACCCCAAAAGGGGAAGTCCAGCCCAAACTGCTAGGTCACATCCCTTCTGCACAAGACCACAAGCATCCCCAAAAATGTTTCAACCTTGTTGGGGCTCATCAGTGAGGAGTAGCTTGGGTCTCTAGGCCCAGCAGGCAGGGGACCCACGTTTGGGCATACCCGTCCCACTCGGGGTGACAAAGCAAAAACAAAGAGGTGATGGCTGGAAGGTTTAGACTGAATCTTAACCACTGGCATTGCTCGGGGCAACCCTCCAGACCATCGTTCTTCACCTGCCAAGCCATTACAAAAGGGGAAAGACCATATGCAAATCAGGCTTGGCCTCACCCCAAAAGGGGAAGTCCAGTCCAAACTGCTAGGTCACATCCCTTCTGCACGAGACTACAAGCATCCCCAAACATGTTTCACCCTCTTTGGGGCTCATCAGTGAGGAGTAGCTTGGGTCTCTAGGCCCAGCAGGCACGGGACCCACGTCTGGGCATACCCGTCCCACTCGGGGTGACAAAGCAAAAACAAAGAGGTGATGGCTGGAAGGTTTAGACTGAATCTTAACCACTGGCATTGCTCAGGGCAACCCTCCAGACCATCGTTCTTCGCCTGCCAAGCCATTACAAAAGGGGAAAGACCATATGCAAATCAGGCTTGGCCCCACCCCAAAACCCCAATACCTATTTGGAAGTACTTATATTTTTTTGATGAGCATTGAAGCTGAGTGCACCTAGAACTCTGGGGAAGGGAGTTCACCCAGTTTGTTAAACGGTTATCACAACACTGTGAATGTATTGCTGATGTTAATTTGAAATGCCTTATATTTTATTTTGTATTTGATGTTTAGTGTGATGGCCAGACTTCTTGTGTTAGAGTGTTTTCCTTCAGTTTTGGTTAGTTAGGGAAATCCTGATCAATGTAGGGACAGTGAGGCATTTTGATATAATGTCTATTCAAATGAAATGGCACATTTTGAACAATCATCAAACAATTGTCTGCCTCGCACTGGTGACCCCACAGAGCCCTCCTGGAGACACTTAAGATCCTATACCTTATCTCTAATGCCTGGCAGCTTGAATGTAACCTGATAGATATGCATCTTAATAAAGAGCCTAAGGACTTCTATACCAAACACGGTCCTATCGTATGTGACCCATAATTGGAAAACACTAGCCATTCATTAGATGCAAACACAGGTAGGACACCTGCCATACTCCCTAAATGCACGCATAGACATGAGGCGACACACAAGGCCAAGTACACGGGATTGCCCGGTATCATGGCCTGAGAATGAGGGATGGTAACCTTTAATTGAAGGAAGAATGTTCCATGGGCCTCTCCTGCCCTACTCTATGTCTGGCTCATATCCTTATGACCTGCCAAGTGTCAAAGGTTTGTAAGCAATGTGCCAACCTATCTAAATCCTTAGAGACATGCTGCCCATCAAGTAATATGCCAACCAACTCCTTGCCATGAAGATGATGTAGTTTAATCTTTATCAATATAAGGGGGGTTCCAGGTGGAGCCATCAGATATGTGTAACCCAATTGAGTATTTAACCCATATGCACACTATATGTAGTCAAACCCACTAACCTTTAATTGATATTTATTATGTTGGTAGTGATGATGAGTTTGTAGTACTTAAGCAATCATTTTGGTCCCAGCTTTGTTTCAATGCAAATAAAATTGGTCTTTGCCGTGCACTTTGTCCACTCTGTCATTTAGTCTGGTTTGGATTGACTCTGTTTCATCTGGGCCTATCTGTGATTTTTGGGTCACCTTAACAGATGGTAGAAGTGGAGTGCCAGCTAAATGTCATTGGACGGTCAAGGCGTTCCGGCCATGTCCCGAGGACTGCGGAGGAGACCTGTGGAGAGTGTGATTACTCGCAACAGATGCCCCCTTTGAAGAAAAGTCCTGTCCGGTCCCCACCGGCCATCCCGTAGAGCATGAAGGGCAGTAGGCTGAGAGGGGAGACTCGATGCCAAACACCATCAGCAGAATCGTGGATATAAGCATGACATAGGCATGGCAAAACAGGAGAGTGAACAAGAGATATCTTCTGACAAGGGTTAGGAAAGATATGATATGATATGATATGGCATTTATAATGCGCCTATACACAAGTGTTTCAAGGCTTGACCATGTTTCACGTGGCATGCTTCACTACAGGGCAGTAATAAAAGACAGATACCCCCACAGAGAGTTCAGAAGACAGCTCTGTAATAATTGCTGGCACCAGCCATATATTGTGAGATAGCGTAGGATTTTATAAATGTTTTTTGTTGAAATTGTGGAGGATGTGACGTGGTGGTGTGAATCGAGGAGTGTGCTCCGGTGTGGGTGCAGCGAGGTGGGGCTGCACAGAGCATGAGTGGCATTTGTGGTGCCACTCATAAGGGTTGAGAGACACAGGAGGCATGGTCTCAAAGAAAGACAAAGGTTGTGTTCACTTTTGGGCAAATATTGTGGACTGGGGTGCATAAATGAGGAGAAAGGGTGAGCGAGAATTGAAGTAGAGTTTGGTGATCATTGATACATTGTGTCTTTGAGTTATTTTCATGATCTTATTAATGTAAGTAATTGCCCTGATATAAGGACAAAATAGTTAAGAATCATATGGAATGCTTTTAAGACACTGCAGGCAAAATGTTCATGCCCTGGCCACAAGAAGGCACTCAATCAAAGGTGGTATTGCAACACATATGCACCTATGTACATGTTGCTTATAAGGGAAAATATGTAAAGAACAGACCAGTTATACTTGTGTACATGGATAGGGAAAGAGGTAGCGTGGGCAGAGATAGAGGTACCGGCAATGAGGCCAGAACCCATTGAATGCCTATGATGCCAAATAGTACGCTAAACTAGTCTAGATGGACAAACACCCTTTGTGGATAGACTGAGAAATCTAACAAGATGGAAAATAGTTAGCATGACAGACATGGTGACAAAGACAAAGGGTGCAGCTGCGCTTGGACGTGGCACCAGGCTAACACAATTCCCCTTATTATTTAAAGGGGTAGGATTACCACTATATATCCTATGGCCATAAAAGGATAAAAATCATTTTTAAGCAACCATCCCTCATATCACGGAGCAGGCAAATGGATTTATGAGTTGGAAAGTATGATGTCTGGTATGACAGCAGTAGATGAAATGAAAAGCCTGTTTGCTGCCATATTGGGAGAGCAATCAGATGACATTTGGAGATGAGCAGGATATTCTGGGGTGATTGCACAAAATACCAAACATGACAGAGTGCCTTTTAATAAATGTCGAGCTGACGTAACGAGAGCGCTTAGGGTACCGTACCCAGACTCAACAGATAGGAGCGCACCTATGGCCCATAAAATGGGAGCAGATGAGGATCCAGCAGGACATTCAACAGAAATGGAGACTAGAGAATAGGGATCTGTGGACAAAAACATATCTTTTTTTATCACATTGTATGTCAGGGACTTCCTGAAGAAATGCAAAGACAGCTGAGAAAAATTGTGGGAATGGAAGCAAAACCATGGGCTGAAATACAATTGACTATTGTTCACCACTGTCGACTAAAACAAGAGAAGAACAGCAAGAAAGTTGTAGACAGAAAGATTGAGGAAGCAAATGTGGTTCCGAGAAAACTGTTGAAATTGACAGTGGAAGGAGCAGTATTGACAAGTGGGAGAGAAGGTTATAATACACAAGGAGTGCACCAAGCACAGCCAGGAATGAACAGAAATGTTGCAGGAAAAGGAGAGTATTATTATTATCCTGGGGACGAGGAATAGCTCTCAGAGGCATAGGGTTTGGAAGCCAAGCTCTGCAGGGTTTCTGAGAACCCCCACAACAGTGGGAAAATGGGGTACATTTCACGTGTATCTAGATGCAGGGGAGGAACGCAACAGAATCGGCAACCAGTAGACACAAGAGGGGTGCTGGCATACCTCCCCATATAGCACAGAACCACCAGAATATTATGCCCAGGATCACACACAGTGTCACAAATACATCAGATGCAACAGGCAATGCAACCTCAGACACTGCAAGCATTGGTGCAGGCACAGGCACCAGCATGACAGAACGCAGTGGCACAGTGGGAGGCAAAAACATTGCCACAGACACCTACACCTAGAATAGGGAGTGTGGCAGTAGTGGGAGGGCATCCTTTCACTGGTGTGTGACTGAATATGTATCCACAATCAGACGACCCACATTGAAACCTGATGTGTTCCATCCTAGCGAGTACACCAGGTCCAGAAGAGGAACCGAGGGTCGGGTGACTATAGGTGACAAGACATTCTCTTTCTTAGTAGATACAGGGGTGACTCGATCTTGTGTTAGAGAGGGAAAATTCCCAATGTTAGGCAGTTCCATGAAAGCGAAATGGTTTTCTGGGCTGAGTACTATAGTTCCTTTTACAGACAAACTACCTATTACTATAGGAGAACACAAGATGTCTATGTCATTGTTATATTCTCGCAACACACCAGTTAATATATTGGGGAGAGACTTGATGAATAAACTAAACTTGACAATCTTGTTTTCTGAAAAGGGGATAATATGTTCTACCTCAGGGATCTGTTATGTAAATGCACAAGAATTCAAACCAGCATTTTATGGTCAGAAAGCACAGAGAGGGGTGCCACTAAACCCGGTCATATTCCTTTATGTAATACATGTACTAATGGCATGGGTTCCACAAATACGAGCCAAAGTATTGGGGTTACCTGCAGAGTGTATTTTCAGACCAGAAGTACCCACGGACATGGTGGACAAATAATTACAATTGAGCTAGAAGCAGCCATAGTAAGAGAGGACATAGTGATTTTACATGGAATCGATGACGAGGTGAAGTTGAGCATCAGTCTCACATACAGTTGCAAATTGAGGACAGGGTGATGCCCCACTGAATGTCATTAGTGTGGAAAGTACCATCCTTTCTTCAAGAAGATTTGGCACACGTACCAAGCTCATTATGGACCAGCAGTCCGTTTGACATTGGTCTATTAAAAGGAGTGGGAGCAATCAATATTAAACTGAAGGAGCAAGCCATTTTACCATGGGTAAAACAGAATCCCATGTCAAAAGAAGCTGACTAGGGTATCTATAAAACCATCGCTTTCCTAGTGTGACAAGGGAGATTAGTGCCTTCAGAATCATCATACAACACATCAGTCTACCCGATTAAGAAGGCGACAGTGGGGTCATGGAAATATATACATGACCTACGCTCCATAATAATATTGTTGAGGCAGAATATCCATTAGTGCCAAATCCAGCCACAATATTATGTAACATCCTGTCTACAACTAAATATTTTACAGTGATTGATTTAAAGAATGCTTTCTTTTCAATTCCCTTGCATGAAGAGTCACAATATTTGACCGCATTCACTTATTGCGGAATCTGATTGCAACATTCCAGTTTACCCCAGGGGTACTGTGAATTACCCACAGTCTTCAAAAAGGTGCTTCAGATGGAACTAGGAAATGAACAACTTGATAGTGTGGTCATCCAATATGTGGATGACATCTCAGTCTACAGCATCACAGAGGAAGAGTGCAGGAGAGACTCAATGACACTGTTGACAGTACTGGCAGAAAAGGGGTGCAAAGTGGAAAAAAGAAACTACAATATTGTCAGGAAGAGATCCTATGTATAGGCCAGATAATATCAAAAGATGGGACAAAAGTAATAGATGAAAGAGCGGAAGATCATTATGATGATGCAGGCCGGAGACAGTGGAAGAATTACAGCAATTCCTGGCCTTTTGCAATTGTTGTAGACCATGAGGTTTTGACTACATAACATATGTCAGGCCACTCTTAAAAGGACAAAAAGCAGCACAAAAAGACTGAAGTGCAATAGCCTGGACAGGTGAGATGATAGATGCCTTTGATGAGTTGAAACTAGCAATTAGCAGAGCTCCAGTGATAGGGATGTTTACAAAGAAAGAAGATTTTTTTCTATTTTCTCATTCTTTTGGAGTAGTGATGACGACTGTCCTCCACAGAAAAGTTCTATGCGATACAAACCATTGTACAGCGGGATCTTGGATCCAGTAATGAGAGGCCATTACCCATGTGAGCAAGCATTGGCTGCAGCAGATTTTGCAAATGAGAAATAGGCCAGCATAACTATGGGCTGTTTAGTCACATCATATGTTGTACATGTTCTTTTCGCCATCCTTGAAAAGCCCTAAAGTACTTTGACGACACAGAGAGCCCCCAGCTAGGAAGTCATTATATCATATCCATTGATTAAAATAGTTGGGTGTTGAGTAGTGAACCCAGCCATATTCATAGCAGAAACAGTAAAGGGGGAGATTATGTGCATGATTGTACTACCTACACTGATTACTATGATGATGTACCTCATCTTAAAGAAAATGCCCTAGGAGGGGGCATAGTTCTCTTTGTTAATGGGTCATTGGCAATAGATCAGAGCTTTGGTGAAAGGCACAGTGGAACAGCAGTGTCAAAATTAGGAAAGAATGACATCTTTGAGATAATAACAAGTGCAAGATTTCCAGCTCATTTTTCGGCACAAGTACAAGAGTTGGTAGCTTGGATTTTGGTGCTTGAAGCACATAAGGATGAGGCAATAGTAGTGTATTCTGACCCCGCCTATGTGAAGTCTACAGTACATGCAGGACTGTCACATTAGAAAAGAGGGGGCTTCCTGCATGCAGACGGCACACCAGTACAGGATGCACCATTACTAGAAAGGCTCATGGACACACTTGAACTTCAATCAGCTATAACTGTGTTGATGTGCACAGCACACACTAGAGGTGCAGATCTGATTTCTCAATGCAATGAGGCTGCTGATTTAGAAGCAAAAAGGGTAGCATATTTTCCAGAGGTATCTGGCATTGCAACTGCACAAAAGAAATACACACATACATGCAACATGGTGGTGACAGAGGATTTTAATGCACTACCCAAAGAGCAAATTATTGAGCTGCAGAGAAGGGCACCACCAGAGGAACAGGAATTATGTTAATGGTGGTTGTGCTCATTGTCCCCCACAGAAGCAATGTGGCAGCAGGACAGAACCAGGAAGGCTGTTATGCCCCTAGGGCTGCTTACAGTATGTCTAGAACAGTAGCATTACCCAGCACACACAACAAGGAAATGTACTGATTTCTGAGGAGTGGTTTGTCCCTAACTTAAATTAACACATAGCAAACTTCATTATGCATCATCTTTTATGTCAAATGTTCACTGCTGGCCACACTTTGAGAATTGTGAGAGGAGAAAAACCCCATACTACTGGATCATTTCAGCATTTGTGTTTTGACTATGCGGATATTCTATATAGAGGTGAGTCCCCCTGTTCGTGAATACTGAGCCCAAAGATGAAGAAGACAAGCGAAGACCTGAGACAAGATCGCTGACAAGAGCCAATCAGCAACAAGAAAAATAAAGTCACATCAATTTTTCTTACATACAAGAACAGCTGTTTCAACATCCTTTAACAGTGCACATTTAAAAATAAAGCATGGCACTTCCAAAGTAAAAGAAAAATAACAAATGTTCCCCATAGGCATCCTATTTTTCCTGGTCCTGTCAATTTCTGTGAGCACGTATACCTTCCTAGGAGCCTGGAACATCTGCCTGACAGTATTGTTATTAAACCTCAAGATGTATATTTTTCTAGAAAGAAACTTTCTCTCACTTTTAACCAGGTTTTTCTTGCAAACACTGGCTCTAATAAACAAGATAAACATTTCCCCTGACAGAAAGATGCATCCATTTAATGAGATGAGCCATTTTCTGTTAGCGCCTAGAAGACTGTATACATATAGGTATCTGCAAAAGGTAGATACCCCTGCAGTCATGATAGGAGCAACATATTGAGGCCAAGGACAAGTCTTTCAGTCCTGTTTTGGATGAGTTGCAGAGGGCGGAGAGTAGAGGCAGGCAGGTTTAGAACAAGGCTGTTGCAGTAATCCAGCCTAGAGAGAACCAGATCTCTGGAGACAGTGAGCTTCTGGGGGAAGGAGAGGAAAGGAAGAAAACCTTGGAGGAGGTGCATCTGGTAGTTTGACTTCTTAGAGGCGTCAGAGATGTGAGGAGAGAAGGAGAGTGTGGAGTCGAAGATGACCCTGAAGTTTTTAGCCTCACAGGTAGGAGCAGGGCCAAGAAAGGCTTCCAGAGAGTGACAGGAAAGGAGGAGATTCTCAGTCTTACTGGCATCATTAAGGCAGAGATCATTGGCGGCACACCACTCCTGGATGGCGGACATACAGTCAGAGATGAAAGAAGGAGAAGAGGTGGCAGATGGAGCCTGAAAATGAGTTGAGTGTCATCCGCATACCAGTGAAAGTTGGGGCAGAGAGCAGCGATGCGGTGGGCAATGAGTGCCAGGTATTGGTTGAAAAGCCAGGGAGAGAGATTATACCCCTAGGGAACATCACAGGCAGAGATAGAGATAGAGGAGAGGAAGGACCCATGTTGGACCTTGTAGGGACTATCGGAGAGGAAGGAAGTCAGCCAAGCCAGGGCCTGATTGGTGATACCCAGATTATTACGTTGATGGTTGAGCAGGATGGCATGGTGGACCATGTCAAAGGCAGAAGAGAGCCCAAGTAAGATGAGGACACAATTATGTTGGAATCAAGGTTTGAGAGCAGGTCTTCACGGATGTTCAGGAGAGCTTCTGGCAGCTCTGAAGCCAGACTGATGGTCATGGAGACAACTAGAAATCCTAAGAAGAAAGGAACTTTATGTTTGTCATGTTGCATCAGGCCCTCTCAAATAAGAGACTTTGAATGGCAAAGAGACTTTGGCACATAAGGCAATGATGTTAAAATGTTGAACTGCTTCCTTGTGCTACAGTAGCCAGACTGTGCTAAGCTTGAGTGTGCCACCTTGTCCTGTGCTGAAAACATGGGGAAGGGACGCCAATGGCTTGAATATCCTGACATATCATTTATTGAACACTTTTCTTTTGCATAACATTGTTTCCCACACTATTTGTATTTAGAAATAAGTATTGGCAATAGGTTTATTAGTATAGGCCTTTTTATTTTAGCAAACTCGACTAGGATTGCATTATTATTATTTGACGGTTGTGGCCTGCTCCCATCTTTAGATTTACGATTAGAGAGGTATTTTTCAAACCCAACTGAAGTTAAATAAACTCCCTTGAGCTGTGATCACTTGTATCTGTCTTACTGTTTGATACCATGTCTTTCTTACAGTACCCAGTGGTAATAGAGAACATGACACACACATTAATATTTGCTGACATTTCAACAAATAAGACATGTATCTATTCCAAACATGGTCACATCACACTTGACTCATAATTGGAGAGCACTGGCCATTCATTGGAAGCAAACACAGATAGGACACCTGCCATACTCGCTAAATGCAGACATGAAGGGCCACACAAGGCCAAGCACAAAGAGATTGCCTGGTGTAATGCCTGAGAATGAGGGATGGTAATGTTTAAATGAAGGAGTAATGTTCTATGGGCCTCTCGTTGCCTACTGTATGCCTGGCTCATACCCTGATGGCCTGACAAATGTCCAAGGTTGATAAGCAAGGTGCCGACCTATCAAAATCCTTAGAATCATGCCACCCATAAAGCAGTATTCCTAGCCAACTTCTTGCTGTGAAGATGATGTAGTTTAACCTTTATCCATATAGGGGGGTTCCAGGTGGAGCCATTAGGTATTTGTAACCCAATGAACTGGTTAACCCATATGTAAAGTATATGTAGACAAACCCACTAACCTATCCCCATAGGTTTTGTAAACTGATATTATCTTATGATGTCAGTGATGATGAGTTTGTATTACTTAAGCAATTGTTTATAATAAGTATGTTGAGATGCTTGTATGCTGTCCAGGTTTATTTCAATGCAAATAAAGTTGGGTTTTGCCGTGCACTTTGTCTACTTCGTCCTTGAGTCTGGCTTGGATTGTTTCCTCTGGGCATATCTGGGATTTGTGGGCCACCTTAACAACTTCCATGTTGAAGTGTTGTTTCCTGCTGAGATTACAGTCCTGATGCTACTGCCTGAAAACCAGAAAACCTTTGAGGATTATTGGGATATTGCGGGGGAATCATACGAGAAGGGAAGGGGGGGACTGCAATGTCGAGGAGTCCCAAAAGCCACACGCTGAACTGTCACCTTTAGGAACCTAACTGATCCCTCAGAGTGGTTTCGTACTTTCCACTGGATAATTTTGAAGTGAATGCCCTATGTGTTGGTGAATTTCCAGGTAGCCAAGTAGCCTGGAAATGGTTGAGAATATGGAGAGTCCACAGGCTGAAAGTGGGGAGAATGGAATTGAAAAACACAATAATGTGCTCCGTACGGACTCACAGGTAAGAGGAGTGGGGATCTAGACAGCTGATACCCTTGGGCACACTTTAGAACCATATGTGGGATTGCATCAAACCTATCAAAGCACAAATGGGTTTTCTCTTCAGTCTCGGCACTTTGCCACCAGTAGGAGAAATGGAGATGGGAGGAGGAATGGATAGGCTTGTACATCCTTCACAAATCTATTTATATTTGTGGAAATACATCAACACTTATCAAAACGGAAATTAAGTTTTTCCAAACGCTTTGCCAGAAGCATGAGAAATTGGTGATTAGACAATAGACGTGCTTAGAAATCCTTCACAAACCCATAAGAATGACATACCAGATTACATTAACAGCAGTGGGAAAACAACATATTTTTTTTTTAGTAAAGCAGACTCACAGACTATGCAGTTTTACAGCAGCAGTAGAAATGTATTTTAGTTAATTCAAAGGTTTTCCAAATACGTTTTCAAACGTTCCTTAAAGGGGTGCCAGAGTACCTGGGGTAAAACAAATAATTCTAGGTATTTTTTGGATGGACAAAGCAGACTGAGGTTTGAATGCCCTGCCATTTGATTCCATCACATTCACAGAGGGAAACAGAGACACAAACTCACAGACACACTCAGGCCCATATTCTCATCTTGGCGCAGTGAAGGTGCTAACCAGCACGATTCATAGCACCAAAAGAGGACGCCCAGGCTCCACTGGGATTCTCAAGTGGGGCTGGGTGTCCTCGTAGAGCACGACAGTGATCTGTGAGGATTGCACCTGTTTTAAGCTGTTACGGGCGCAAGCCAATCTCAGCAGCATTTTTGTAAAATAATGACAGATTCGTTATTTTACGAAAATGCTGCCGAGAACACAGATTAACACGTTCCTATACACCAAAGTGAGCAGCTTCAACATTGCAGGATGTTGAAGCTGCTTACTGTGGTGTAAAGGAAAGTGTTCATATACACCTTTATGGTGTGTATGAACACTTTCATTTAAAGCGAGCAGCTTCAACGTTGAAGCTGCTAAGTTTGGTGTAAATGGAAGTGTTCAAATACACCCGTGTGTTGTATATGAACACTTTCATGTACACCAAAGCAAGGAGCTTCAATGTAACGTTGAAGCTGCTTGCTTTGGTGTACATGAAAGTGTCCATATACACCACACAGGTGTATATGAACACTTTCTTTTACACCAAACAATGCTTCTTGTGGCACTCCTCCAGTTTAACGGCACCAACAGGGTACCGTATTTGTGTGCATGTTTAGCACACATATTAAACTGGTGGAGTGGCACAAAAATAGGCTTCCAAAAAGGCAGTTTCCGAATGTGGCGGTTGCTAGGTTGGTTTCCAACCCATCCCAGCAACCGCCACATATATTCCAAAATTGGCGCATTCCTTCTGACTTTGGGGGAATGCGCCAACTTCAGAATAGGTCTTAAGTACCGAAAAGGTTCTTAAGCCTTTTAACATCCTTATCGGTACTTAACACCTAAATGAGAGTAGGGCCCTCAGACTCCAAAACACACACACACATGCACACACACTGTAAATTACCATCAAAAACAGCAGAGGCTAGCTTTTTATTTCAATGCGCTATGTCTAACCATCAAATTGCCCTGAGGCTGGCCATGTTTACATGCTGAAGGTAAAGGGAGAGAAGGGAGTGGAGGAGTAGGAAGGCATTCACCAAAATAATGGATGGAGGAACGTTGATTATTTGTGTAGCACCTACAGGTTTGCTATCTATCTCTATCTGAAAGCAGAACATGTGACTGGGATCATGAGTAAGGTAACACATGGTGGTCAGTTCAAATATGTTTTAAACTGATGCAGACATCCAATGTGGGGTTTTAGTCTTAGGTGGGGTTACTTTGATTAATCTTCAATAGCAGTACTGCAGGGTAAACACCGCAGGAACAGACAGCGCGCAATCCCCTGGCTGTGTTACCCCACCCTTTTATCTGCAACTTTTATAACATTTTAGTACATTGCCTTCACTACACAGAGGGAAGATTCTATGACTTCACTAGCAAGGATTTCACTACTTTCAATTAATACAATGGTTTTCTATGGGGAGACGGACATGCCTGGGCTTCCAAAGTCACTTCCGAGTCTTCCAGAAATAACCGGCAGAGATGTGCACCCTTAATACAATTTAGACTCCTTCTTCCTTATCATCATTAATTTGAAGCTGCTTATGTTAGTAATATATGACAATGCGTTGATGTAGGCATGGCTATGAATTATTGTGCCAAGGCAGCAAATCACAAGCATGCAAGTGAATATTGCATTATTGAGGCAAGTTACATTTCTCAACTGCACGCTGCTGTTTTGCCTATTGAGGCTGCGGGCTCGCACAGACCCGCTATATATGGTTTGCATGGACATTGATATAGATGCAGATGAGGACTTTTTAAGCTATGAGTATATAAACCATATGCTGATACAGATGAAAGGGATGACATGTTCATGTTCACGTTTGAAGCAGTGAAGCACTGTTAAACAGATTGTTTTTCAAGAAGTGTTTTTTGCTGCCCTGAAGATGGCCTTGTAGGTCGAAACATGTGTCAGTTGTTTTGGCTGATTGCACTACTTTTAAGATGAACCCCCAATTTCTTTTTCATACGATCTATTTATAAGCTTGACTAATATTAGTTTGAAGTTGAGATTTTATTGAAGTATGGAATACACATTTGCTTTGTTGAGATAACCTATATACATTGATCATCTTACTAGTTCGAGCGCAGCTAGAATGAGAACAAACCTTGTTTGTTTGTAATGTCGATGGGTGACCCTTGGGCCTGGGTCACCATTTGTTTTCCGGTCACTGCAGCTCTTACGTATATAGAGTGAATGATTAGCTAGCTCGTACCTAGACAAGGGTCCCTCTTTTTTTAAGTATCTTTTTATATTTCTGTATCCTGGCTGCAAAAGAATAATTCAAAATGGAGTTCTCTATGAGCCAATCCAGGCTGGGTGACAAATATAAAGGACTACTCATTCTGTAATCAGCATACTCGTTTCCATTAAATCCACTTACAATCCCATTTCCCATGGGATTGAAACACTTGTGTATAGGCGCGTTACAAATGCCATATCATATCATATCGACTTTCTTATGACAATCAGTTACATAGATATGTATTTTTCTTTCACAATACATTCTGTGCTGCTATGTTGCAGACTGCAGGTTGTTTATACTGCACTAGTCACCATCAAGGATGCCCTGGGGCCTGGTGCACTTTGTAAATAAATAAATAACATACAAATACATAGGCCCTCATTACAACCCCAGCGCTAAACCATGGCGCTATTAGCACCATGGTTGGTGCCGGTGTTGTAACGAGTCCACCATGGTGGAACGGGGAAATACCGCCCCATTCCAAGGTTGGCGGGGCGGTATTTCCCCATTTCACCATGGCCCTTCCCCATTCCCATTTTCGCCCCATAGGGCTCAATGGGACTGGGGAAGGCGCTAAGTTAAGTTGCGGTACCGTAATTAGCACGGAAGTCCCTTTGCGGCACCCAAAGGGACCTCGTAATCAGGCGTTAAGGGTTTAACGGTGCCGACACCTTTTACGGCACCGTTAAACCCTTAACGCCACGGTCGTAATGACCCCCAAAGTGTTCTAACAGTCCTGAGGCTTGATGAGAAATGTTCATATGATGCCCCTGCCCCAGGTATCCATAACTTAGCAAGCAAATAGTTAAAGGGCAGGAGAAGAGGGTTTAAAGGGAGAAAGGGGGTAAGATAAAATGCACATGAAAGATGTGTGAAGGAAGGCGAGGGAATGAGAGGAAGGGATGGCATGTGTGATAGTGTACATATCTGTAGGGTCAGTTTACAATGTTCAGAACAAATCGCCAATCAGAAAGGGGCCACATCCTAACGCTCCTGCGTAAACGCATATAACCACATGGACAGTTTCTATTACTTACTGGGAAGTACTGAAATTAGTAGGTGAGGGGCTGTGTGAGGGGAGTCAGATGTGCTCTTGCATACTCTCAAAGCGTGGAGGTTCGCTGGCCCCTTAGGTTTTGCAGTAATCTGACACCCCACAAAGTCAAATCTAGAATTCCCCAGCCGACTGGGGTGACAGAGCCCAGAGCAGACTGTGTGCACAGAGAATGAGGTGGACACGCACACATCACACTCAAGAAGACGCATCATGGGTTTGGGCCTTGCCCAGAGTGCCACACTTTAAAGGCCACATGCAGAGGAAAGGCTGCAGTGGGATAAAATAGTGTAATCTTCAGACAATATGAAAAAATGGCCTACAGTTGTAAATGGCTCTTCATTCCTTTTGTGACACTGTTTGAACAGTAACTAAGGGGAAGGTTTTTGATTAAGTGTGATGCAAATTGAGAATTTTTAAGAATATTTATTCAGCAACACTGGTCAAAACTACTAGCTGCAGAGCGAATTAACTTACCAAACCGGCCCAAATTGGCCAAAAAAGTGGCCCGCTTTAACCAAAAAAACTGGCCCACACCAGCATTTTGTGTTTTTGGTTCGGCCATGAACCTAATGCCCTATAGGCTAATCCGAACCTGGATATTTATATTGTCAGAGAGCGCTATCACTGCACTGCTCAGAGATGTCACTGCACTGCTCAGAGGTGTCACTGCACTGCTCCGGGTACCTATGCAGGAATTGTGTGGCACATGGTTGTCACCACATACAGCTGTGACTCACTTGATGCTAGTATAGTGATTTATGTGCACACGCAGTCCCGTACGGTAGTGACCCTCAGCACTGAGACAGCAACTTCTACTGTATAACGGATAAGTGGGCAAAACTGTGACACTTCCCTATTGTGGTAGTGTTCAATATACAAGTTCCCTGATGAGAATACAGTCCTCAGCCCACTGACTGACATCTATTTGGCCCTGCCAGCAAACCTATGAGGATTCCTGGGTTGATGTAAAGACTGGGCCCCCATTAGGTGGCCTCTCGGCTCCCCTAGGAAAAATCTGAATGCACACATCCCTTTTCAGTCTTTTCCAGGATTCAGCGTTGCAGAGTTAGGTGAACGGGTGGCAGTAGGGTGAACCCAGATAGCTTTGGGAAAACAGACCTTTTTTTCTGGACAACTTGCCTTTTGCACACCACTGAATTGGATCAACACGTTTATGAGAGGGGCGAGGGAGGAAAAGCAGAGGTGAAGAGGCCCACATTCCACATGCCAAACTTACTTGGCTACAGTCATAAAATAGTCTGATCACACACGCAATGGTTCTGGTATATTTCTCTGAATCAGTGGAAAGTGAACCATCTGTGTGTTGTGCTATCACCATGTGGGATAGATGCGGACAACAAAGCAGGACAGTCTTCAGGACCAAAGCAGAGACAATAATAGTGGCCACACATTCATTTGATATGAAACTCACCACCGGGCAAGAACCGTGCGGTTCTAGGGAGCTTTACACTTCAAACCCCTTTAAATTCACCAAGAAACATTGCATTGAAACCAGTCAAAACCCAAACAAATTTGCTTCAAACTGACCCCCAAATTAGCACATTGACATCAGCAGTTGAAATGCCGTCTTGGGCAGTATATGGACTTGGCAACACTTCAGACTATTTAATAATGTAATAATACCAGTAGGATCACATTAAAAGCTATGGAAACATAATTTTAATACAACACAAACCTAGCAATATAGTGCGAACCTTGCTAGGAATTCATGCAACACAGTACACAAGTAAACATGAGGATTACAAGAGCAATGACACAATGTGGCAGTGGCTCGGGATGACGAGGAGGCATATACAGGTTTAAGGCCCTTCCAGTGTGACAGGAATCCCATTAACAGTACAGTGTTCACATCTTCAACATGAACAGCTCCCTTTATCTCTTTCCCTCCCCTTCCTTCTACATTACCCCCTTCTTCCAGACAGCATTCACCTCCCCTTACAATCACAATCACAACGTAGCTGTTCATCTGTCCATTGTCACCATGGCTAAGTGCACATTTCTTCTTCTAGATATCTATGTATTTCTATATAATGCTTACCATGCATTTCAAAGGTTTATGGTCTATCCATCAAATTTTTTGCATCGAGTGACATTTCCATCACATTTTTTGTAACAAAAAAATGTGAATCGAATGCATTTCTTTTTGATGTGTTTTTTTTTTAATGGGGGTCCCCCAACCCCTTCTTTTTTACCCTTCAAAACCCACTCAAAAGAAATTAACACTTCACTCCTCAAAAATGTGCATTCGATGCATATTTTTCCTTGGCAAAACCCCTCGATGCAAATGCATTCGATGGATAAACTTTCGATGGATACACTAGATACCCATTTTAAAGACAAAACAAACCCCTGAACCAGAGACTACTAAAACACACAATAAGGAGCCTCTGCTCCACTGTTGTCCCCTCTGCAGTCCAAGCCCAGTATCCATAAATCACACATCACACTGTGGTGATAGGTCATTCTCAGTGCTAGCTCAATCCCGGTCCCACCATGAATGTGATCCAAGCTCATTTGATGTTACAATAGGCATGAGAACTTCAGTGCTCCCTTGTTAATGTCGATCTGATCTGCACCCAGGCGTATGTCTGGAGATATGTGTACTGAGAGGCCATCACAATGGCACCCTTTCTCATTCTACATGATCCATGCAGTGTGGGGGACTGCGTACCCTCATAAATTGGGCTGATTAAAAGGAGTACAATTATGAAGTCAGAGAATGATGTGCTTGTGTAGCTGACCAACGTGCAAGCAGATGCGTTGTTTGCATTGTGCCATGGACCTGACCCTCTTTGGTATTTTTATTAACAGCATGATCAAACCCCTGCTTCTCCTAAAAGCTGATTCTCCCAAACTGGGCACCGACTGTGTACCTATTTTACTGTTTTCGGATGACATAATCTTAAACTCCACAACCCCCTGTGGTCTAAAGAAGCAACTCACTGCCTTTAATGAGTGGTGGTGTGGTATGGATCTCGTAATTTATTTAACAAAGACTAGCCGGTGTACCCATCCTTCCTACAGCAATTCCTAGGGCTGAAGCCTGCAAGCTTGAAGTGCCACACCGGTACGACTACGGCTGAAGCATGTAAGGTGTGTACTGTCGAGGTGGCATGGATTCATCAACTTCCGTGAGAAATGAAGTTCCTGGATGTGGTACGATGTGACAGACAACATAATTGCAGACACTTGTGAAGAGACATGCACTGTTTCCTGTCCCCCATATTACTACAAGTGCACAATTTTGTGTCACCAGTATGACTTCAAAAGTGCTGCTAATGTCAGCTACAATGATGATCGTGTGGAAGATTTGGGGACAATGTACTGCTGACGTTTTCATGAACTGCTGAACTTTATGAACAATGAATGTAAAACTATGGCAGAACTACGGCGCAAATGACCATATGGCAGGAGTAAGCATTGCAGATCCCTATTTTTATTTATTTTTTAAAAAAATATAAAAATGTTAATTTTATACTTTTTCCCGTTGTCTACATCATGGAACCTACCCACATGCCATATTTCAGGTGTGCAGCATGTTGGGAAGTGTGCTGAACATTTTGAACAGACACACACACATATCCACAAATTTCCCTTAGATAGATAGATAGATAGATAGATAGATAGATAGATAGATAGATAGATAGATAGATAGATAGATAGATAGATAAACGCTGTGGTTTTTCACCCCAAGCATAAAAAGCCTCCCAAATGTAATGTGACCCTAGGTGACATTAGACTACATCAAGTGACCAATTATGATTACTTAGGCATTAAACGTACTGGAAAATGCAGCCAGAGGTGGAAAATATTGAAGTCAAGTCTAATGTGACACTTGAGCGAACCAGCTATGCAATATCCAGGTTTGCCCAATTACTTGGTAATGAAGCTCTGACCCCCAACACTAGACTTATAAAAAATGCAGGCGATATCAGCTGTACCAAATTGGGCGGAGCTGTGGGGATATTCAAAAACACCTGAACTGGCTGCCATTGAGAAGACATTTCTAAAGATTAAATTTCACCTCCCGAAGAGCACACCAAATGTACCACTACACATGGAGATCAACCTGAATTGTATTACGAATGGCTTAGCCCTAAAACTAGTACTTCACTGGATACACACTTGGGTTTCTCCAGACCTCCTGAAATATGGAGATGGAATACTTGCTATCCTATCACAGAGTGGAGGCTCATCACTTGCTTGGTTTCAACACGTGAAAACTATCCTAGCCTCGCTAGGTCTGTTACACCTGTGGCACTAGCCAGGGACGTCATTTCACCCAAATGCCAGGAGTAGCGGAAAAGTGACATCACATGACCCTTGACCTCTGATGACATCACACTAAGTGATGTCATTTGACCCCACTTCAAAGTGATATCATGTAAAGCGATGGAACACAACCTTTCACCCTCTGACAAAGCAGGAAGTGGCCTCACATAGCATTGCTCCTAAGTACACTACTAAAAATATGGTTATGATATCACTATAATGTGATATACATTTCATACAAGAATGGATCGCCGTATGTATCCTTAAGATCAGTGTGTATAGGCTCATATTACCAAATTACTGTGAATGCAAGCAGACGTCTGTGGCCACATGATAATGATGTTTTTATTTGTCTGGCCCGAATACGAACAGTTCAGGCAGAAGTACTTGAAAGCAGTACTTAGGCCGCGACAGAAGTAGTGCATTGGCTATACGTAAATTCACACCGTCCAGTTACAGGTGTGGGCAGTTGTAAAGTATTTACACAGGGCATGGCTGAGAAGAGAAACAGTCTAAACTTTGACCCTTCTATCTCAATGGAAGACTCACAATTAGAAACTTTTAACTTACTTAATATTGACCAAACATATTGATCCAACAGTTGCACTCAGCACTTTGACTAGAAATTATGCTCACTGCACTAAGTCTGCTTCCTTTTATCACAACATGAAAAACCATAAAATGCATTCTGGGGCAGTAATGGAATTTTTGATGAGAGGGTGTCTCGCTCTTGAAAGCAGAATGGCGTCCTATGCCACCACCTCACCACCACGGCCAAATTCTCCCCAGAGGCTACAGCATGGATCACCTCCTTCCTACAAGACAGAACCATGTATTCTCCGACTTAGCCGCCGCATCACCAACCACTATACTCTGTGGGGTGCCCCAAGGCTCCTGCCTCTCCCCCACGCTTTACAACATTTTTACACGCCCCCTCTTCCTCATCCTCGACGCCATGGGCATCTCATACACCAACTACGCCGACGACACACAAATCCTCATCACTCTCACAGGCAACTACAACACTGACTCCCTGGCCCTCAACAACCTTTACAATACCATCCAAGCCTGGATGGCAGACAACGGTATATGCCTCAACTCTGACAAGACGGAACTCCTACTGGTAGGCTCTCCCGACACCCTAAAGAATCTAGATGCCCAATTCAGTCACTTCACCATTGATTCCATTAAAATTCCAGTCTCCGAATCTGTCAAAACCCTGGGAGTTTATCTGGATTCTAGCCTATCCATGGACAGACAAATCAATGCAATTGCCTCTGCAGCGGCATATCATGCCAAACTTATCAATGCAGTCAGACCATTTCTCCCCAAAGAGAACTGCACTAACATAGCCAGAGCCATCACCGGCTCTAGGCTAGACTACTGTAACGTACTCTTTCTAGGAACCTCTAAAAAAAACCTAGAGACACTACAAGTAATACAGAACCACGCGCTCCGGGCAGCCCAAGGTATTGCAAAAAGAGAACACATCTCTGAGGCCAGAAAACTAGCCCACTGGCTCCCAATAAAAGAAAGGATATTATTCAAAGCCCTGACATTGACCCACAAGTGCATCCACCTCACTGCGCCTGCATACCTCTCACAAAGGATACACCCTGTCTCCTCCACCAGGCCAACCAGATCACCCTACACCAACATGCTCTCAGTGCCTCTAGTAAAAAAAGTAAAAGCGGGCGGATCCAGCTTCCCTTACCTTGCGCCCTCGCACTGGAATGCCCTACCACTCACTATCCGTGGAGAGGCCTCCCACACCACCTTCCGCAAAACGCTGAAGACTACCCTGTTCACATAAGGCTAGACATACTAGCACGATTACCCCATGTTTACTGTATCATATGATCAAAAGCAATATCTGTAACAATAGTACGTCATCCTGCAACATTTACAATGTGTCAACAACCGCTATCTTACCTGCACCATGTAACTAAGTCATTGCAAGTAACAGCGCCTCAATGCCCCTGGGCTGCTTGTGCGCTATATAAATGTAAATAAATAAATAAATAAGAATTCTGGCTCCCCGCTGCCCACGATTTATCTAATTGTAATGTATTCCATTCCGTATACTTTTAGAACATGTAAAATGTAGTTGTGGAAGGTTTTATTCAACTTTGATAGAATATGTTGATCTAATAGTTGCATTTAATATTTAATATTTTGATTATAAATGGTGCAATCATGCTAATCATCCCAAACTTGCACTTTAAAATTGAAGCAGTATTCTGCACCTGATTTTGCTTTGCTTCCCTTCAAAAAACATGAAATGTATACTGGGGGGAGTAGTCGAAATCTCGACGAGAAAGTGTGTTGTGCCTAGTAAACCTCTGCCCACGATGCTACTGAAATGTAACGTATCTATCTTACGTGAGCACTGTTTTGAATAGATTTTTCAGAAAACATCCAAAGAAGGTTTATGATTGGTTATTTATAACTCGCTTAGTACCCAGTTTTTAAGCGCAGACCCGGGGATTGAACCTGTGTTGCTCCGTGTCCTCTTGTTTTTTGAGGCGAGCACATTGCAGCTGAGCTATCCTCCAGAGAAGGAAACGTAACATTGATAGAGCACAGCAACCCAATAAGTAGCCCATACGACTTTGATTGCAAATTGGATAACCACGGTACTACTTGCACCTTAAAATCCAGGCGGTATTTTGCACCTGATTTAGTTTTGATTTTCTTAACTACAATTGGAAAAATCTTAAAAATGTGCTTTGGGCGGGTAGTCAAAATTATAACGAGAAATTATATTGGTCCTGACGGCAAACCTTTGGGTTATTTCTGCTCGCAATCTTATTGAATTGCAATGCATTCCATGTCAGCATTGTTTTGTTGAATTTAATTTTAGAATTGTTTTAAATATGTTTGTGGAAGGTTTTCAAAAACTTGATGAATTGCAATTTTTATATGACCAGTTCTTTTATCATATTTCCAAAGAGATTTTAGAACATTGTAACCAAATGACCAAATGTCGAATGAAGGTTTGAAACGTGAAGTTCTGTGATGGGGAGGGACCAGCAGGACTCTTGAGATTGTGGGTTCAGGTTAACAACTGTTTATCTCCTGTAAGCATGGCTTTGTCCAATGCATATGAGGGAAGGAGATGGTGACAACTTAACAGAATGACCTGTCTGGCTTTTCTTAACATGTGTGCCTAGTTTGAGAAAGAGATTAACATAACATCGGGGGTAAGATTTGCCTCTGTTAGTCCTTACACAATTCTTGACCCTCTCCCTACACAGTGGACCTTAACCTTCCCCCTCAGTGTCTCAAGGGTAGTTATTCTGAACTGTGATTGGATAGGTTGTACTCCAATAGGTTCTAGGATATTGTTTAACCTAAAAGAGACTGACCTTAAATGAAAATATTCCAGAATGGAGGATTAAGAAAATACTTACAATAAGGGTTTCTACACAAAACCCAATATCTATAATACAATTCACTATCGATCAAGTCCCAATGGTTCTAGTCACAGTAGGACCTGAGGTCAGATTCCCAAAGTGTCTCTTACAAAGAGCTTCCTGCTCTCCTTCATGGTTTCTTCATAATATTGACTGCTCACCTTCTAGGTTCTCAAATGTTGTTTGATAACATGCCTACCAGCAATAATGTATTATTGCCCCATACCTTTGGGAATACCCAAGACCATTATCAGCAGGAATGTCTCCCCTCCCCATGTCGTGGTGCTTGTGAGACTGAAGATATACTCACCCACCAGCATTGGGTCCTGCTCATCTTCTCTGGATCTCTTCTCTGGCTCCTGCCAGGGTCTGGAATATAGACCCCAGCTTGCTAGCAACAACCGCTCTCTCCTTCTGGCAGTCATAGGAATTTGCCAGATTCTTGGCAATACCCTCTAGGAGGCAGATATTAAGGTCCTTTCTAGACCAGGTCATTGTCTAGGCTGTAGCCCCCAACAGGCTCTCTGAAATACACTTCCCACGTTGCCGTGGTCAGCTCAGGCACTGAATTGCAGCACTCCTTAAGCTCTGCTTCCTTGCTTGCCCCACACCTCATTCACCCACTGTTGCACTATTCTGGACTTAAACCCCAACATCCCTCACTGTCTGCCTTCCCTCGAACCTTTTTGTACTATGTAGCCATTTTTAGTGGGCATTACCTTGTAATGTATTTGATTGGCTGAGCCGTTTTCTGTTCCCTGCAGGGACATATGATGGCCTGGATCTCTGTGTCCTACCTCCGGGCTATTTGTTTAGCCTTTACTTCTCATATCTTTCCGGTGTTTGGGAGTTTCCCTCCACCCTTTGTTCCATAATTACTTGTTTTTTTTAGGCTCCTGGGCCGAGCTTTTATGACACGGTACTCTGTGCTCATGTGTTCGCTGGTGCTCTCTGTGTGCTTGCTGACGTTCTGAGGCTGTTTTTGTAGCCACATTTGGAGAAGGTTCTAACACCCCCCACAGTGCCCCTGCTCTTGGAAGTGGGTCATAGTAACTTGCGTAGAGCAGGTAGACCCAGTTTAATACAAAGCGTGCTGCCCCACCTGGAGGGAATATGCAAGTTTAGCGCTTCGCTTGCGGGCAGCAATTCCAATTAACCAATCCACTAACAATTTCATCCCTCTGCATACACCTCTCAAACTCTAACCAAACACAACCACTACCCTATAACACAACAATCTGCACAAACTTCACTAAACTGCAACAACAAAACAAACCACACATAGACTAGCACAATAGCACACGACGGCTACCGACCGGAAAACACCCCAAGTCCAGAAAACAGTGCTAACTGGGTTGAGGCTGCAAACAACACATCACTGCTCTCTTGCACTTTTCCCGCTTACTCCCACTAACTCACCCCCCCTTCCCTTTTCAGGGCTGACATAGCCCCAGGGGACCACTCCGGTGGTGATAATGCACGGTACAAATATCCTTTAACATTAACATTAACATTCAAAGCTCACATTTCAGAGCAGGAAGCTCCCCTTGGTTGCTGGAGACTCCTGATCCTCCACTACCGGCTTTGTACATGGTACTTGGTCACAGGTATCAAAAAGGTGTGGATTATTCAGGGAAGGTCTATGAATTGGATCATCATTCATATGAACATTCGGATTAACCATTTCTTCCCCATGTGCATTTCGGTAAATCTAGGTTGGGGGCTGTTGTGATGTCATTTGCTATTATGTCACATTTAGAATACCCATGTCACCAGCTAAGGGAATGTAGAATGTAGAATGGGTTAGAACGTGGAGGCTTTTGGAAAAGTCAGTTATGAGATGGACATTAAAGTATGTTGGTGTGAACATCCATCCGCCTCGCATTTAATATGAAGAGATATGAGTACGTTCATAACAGGGGCGTCCAAGTTGCCACCCGAAATTAACAAAGGGGTTGCATGCTTGAATGTGTAGACATGCCACGCCATTCCTCTGCACCATTTAAGACCTGCAATTGTAAACTGTGCTGCCCCCACGTGGATGCAGAATGCCAATTAATGCATTAGTGACCTATGCATGACTGCCTCTCATGAATAAAAGCCATTCTGTTCAGCATTTGCATTGCCGCCCTGCCCTCCCTAAATTTGCAGGCCCCCCTTGTGAGTAATACTGAGTAGAGATCTCAAAGGACACTTTTTCTCTGGTGCTCATGTATGTGAGCCTCAGGTCCAAGGTGTGCCTGATGTTCCTAAGTGGCTCCGTAGAACACGTACAGTAGGCAAGTCTTCCTCTAGGTGTCCTGGGATCATGTTCTTCTACTCATACTAAACTAACCAGGAAGATAGCTCATCAAGTAAAGTGCTCTCCTCAGACATGAGTCAGCCTGCAGGTGTGCTTCCAGACCCCAGCACGGCCGGAGTAGCCATTCAAACTACCAAGCTTGATACAAGGGGTACAACGAGAACAGGGAGTAATCCGGTAGGAAGCGCTATGTAAAAAGTGACACTATTATTCCAATGAAGGTTTGCAAATAAAGGAGGGTTCTTTTCAAAACAAAACCATTATTCTTTGATAATTTGGTGCTAACTATGGCTTTTAAATCATAGTGGAACCCAGTGATTAATTTAATTCTTTTTAGCATGTACTGTACATGTGTTGTCAAAGGTGGCCAGACCAAAAAAGCAGATGGAAGAAGTATGTGGCATGGTGCCACGTAGGAGCAGGAGATGCTGAGGTTTGAACACAGGGGAGGAAGCCAGACCTTTAGGACAGGGAGTTTGCCACACCCTAGAAAAGCCACTGGCGAAAACTGGCCAGCTGCCCCAGTTTGTTTGAACTTGTCATACGAGAAAGCTCTGACCGTACAAAGGGCTGGTGGAGGAGGTCAAGCATACAATCCAGAAGCTGGAGCAAAAGAGGAGTCATATCCCACTGAAAGAGGATACCCAACCAAGGAGGAGATTGAGAAGGAGCTGGTGAAATATACGCTCAGTGTCAGAGGGGACCTCCATTTAACATTCACAAACATTTGAGAAACACGAGTGACTTGGTGCTAGAGTGTTCCTTTAACTGTGTAACCTCTAACGCAGGCTCTGAAACAACCTCCGAGGCTCCAGAATCTCCTCCATCAACACTAGACCCATCCTTGCTTCTACATTTCAGAAAGGAGCTCAGGATAATCCTCTTCAAGGAATGGATCCTCTTTAAAACCTAGGTTCACACACTCATCAATCCCCACCTAACCTGAGATTAGACAATCTGTTCTGCCCCTGTTTCCTCTCCTAGGTGCTTGTAGAGTCCTTGCTGACAATTGCCCTCCCTCCGCCTCCCCCGTTGTTAGTTCCCTGCTCCCTTGTATTCATCCCTTGTGAGTGGTGTCCCTCACTGTGTACTTCACCTTATGTCTTGCAAAGTGCTTCATTGCTTCGAGGCACCTACTACAGCTAATAATAATAATAATAATAATAATAATAATAATAATAATAATAATAATAATGTGTTGTTAAAAGACAGAACATTTTGACCTGCAGGTCTGTGTCTGCCCTTTTCTGCAATCTACTTGTCTATGTGATGGAGCCTAACAGTGGTAAAGTACTATTCGTAGCAGTAACTATTTGCCTTTTAACAGGCGATGTAAAATGCGTATGAGCCATGGTGAAAGAATAGAACCGCAGTGAGGATGGGTCTTGAGCTGTTAAATATCAGTTTTTAGAATTAATCCATTTCTGACCTTCTGCATAATGCACAATCATATAAATTATTATCTGCTCTCCAGTGGATAAACTGTTTTTTTAAGATATGTGTCAGTGTCATTAAACTGCCTTAAACATTCCTCCTTACAGTACTTGTGTTTATTACTATCAATGATCTGCTTTTATTAGATTGCTTAAATGTAATTGCTGCATCTTTTCCTTTGCAGATGGGGAGCAGGTGCAAGTGGATCTAGGGCACCTGGCCTAATCCTCGTTCACCTTCTTAGCCCTGCCTCTTCCTTCCTGCTCTTAACTCTTAGATCAAGGGCGTCTCTCGCCCGGGCATCTGAAGTGAAGGGCAATTTCTTTTGGACCGGTTCGGACCAGGAGGATCCAGAACTCAAATCCCTGCTCAGTCAGCAGGTAGGCATGCAACAACATGTCCCCACAGGGCATCTCCTCCACCCGTCTGCCCCCCCCACGATGTTCCCTTGTGCCCCCCTTCTCGCACACAGGTGTTGCCTGTTTTGCTTGATTCTTCTACCCTACTCCCCCTCCACACCCCCCACTCCAGACTACTTCTGCAGGAGTCTGTCCTGATACATTCTGGTTTCACCATTACCATCTTGTGGCCAATGCTGGATTTGACTTTTATGGACTTCATTGATTCACGCTGCATCACCCTTCTCATGGTGGCCATGAATCATGCTGTTCCCATCTTCATCTTGTATCCAGGCTTGCAACATGATGTGTTATTACTGACTTCTTCAATTGTATTCGCTCTCCCTCTTGCTTCGGCACTCTTTTTGAGTGCTTACTCTCTCTTCTCACCTCCTCTCCCTTTCTCCCTTTTCCTATCTCCTCACCTCCTCCCCTTACTTACTTAGGAAGAAAGGGAGAGGAGGAGAGAACAGAGAGTAAGCACTCAAAAAGAGTGGAGAAGCAAGAGGGGAGAGCGAATTATGCACTTACTCTATCAGATGATAGCAGCCTTGTCTGTCTCCTCCCCCATCCCCTTAGTTGCCCCCCCCCCAAAATGTCATCAGGCCTAGTACGATAGTCGCTTGTTTTGTTCCTTCCCTCCCTTTCTACACCCCTCTCCCTCACCTTTTGTTTTCTCCGACTCTACCAGAAATGTTGTCACGACCTTGTACAGTAGTCACCTGTTTGTTTCCATTTCCTTATCACTCTCCCCCTCCCTTCCGCATCTTTGTCTTAGCTCTTGCACTATCAGAAATGTTGTCAGGCCGAGTACGAAAGTTAATTTCACATCCTTACTGTTCATGGTTTGTAAGAATGTCATTGTATTTTCCCTTGTTCCCTCCCTTGCCTTGAAGCGTTTTGAAACACATTGTGTATAGGCGCTATATAAATAAACATAGCACATCATATCATATCCGTGTACAGTCCTTTAATGATATTACATTTAAGCAATAAGCCAAGAGCCGAGCTGGGCTTACCACGTCAGGTAAAGCCCCCGGCCCATAATAACAACCCAGAGCAAAGCTACCACCTTAACGAAGGCCCTTGGGCATTACCCGATGCCACAATGCCCCCTGCCCCGGTTAGGGCGTATTGCTATTTTTACCCCGGTCTGTTAGACCAGGGTAGTAATAGTGTGTTTATTTGATTGTGAGATGCTCTAGCATTTCACAACTGAAAAAGAAAATCCCTGCCATGGAATGGGAAACAAAGTCTTTTCTCCCTTTTTATGGTGACCATTTAAAACAGTAAAATAAAAGTAAACAAATAAGATAGCGGTCATGGAATGTGAGAAGGGGTAGTCCCTTTTCCCTTTCCATGGCGGTCATTAAAAAGATTGAAATAAAAGTAAACAAAAAAATGGTTGCCATAGAACAGGAGAAGGGACTGCACATAGTCCCTTTTCTCATTCCAGGGTCACGTGTCGCAGATCAGGAGCAGACGCACCGGAGACAGAAGTGTTTCATCGAATCCGCTAATGAAAAGAACCAGAAAGGAGAAGGTAAGTGGGTTGCGAGGGGAGGGAGAGAAATCAGTGGCAAAGGTGGGTGAGGGCTTCAGGGGGCCACTAATCTTGTTCCCCGGTGGGGGGAGATGGTGGCCTCCAGCCCTGAGGAGGCTCACAGTAAAAGGATTACCATGCCTCTGCTCCGAGCCTCCCCATTTCCTGGGAGGACAGAGCCACGCCCCCACCGGGAACTTATATATTTTACATGATTTTATATTATGTTTATGGGTTTTGTGGCATCTTGGCACCTATTGGACATCCAGAAAAAAGGGGACTGCTTTTAGTTAATGGGAAAAAGGAAAAATAAAGATATCTCCACCATTGTCATGATGAGTTCATTGTTGAAGTGCCTGGGTACTGTGTGAGGGAATGTTTCTATTTGGCTTGTGCCCATAGTTCAAGGATGGACATGTTTTAACGTGGTAGAAAAGTTGAGATTTAAAGTTCAGATGATTGATTACTGTTGGGTGGATCACTCAATTGCCAGGGGTGAGTGGTTTAGCTGGGATGTCTATTACACGTTGGAGTTCATTCGAGTGGAGAGTGGTCCTTGTGGACCCCAATGAGCATTTAGAGCATCTAACCCATGCCAACCTGCCAACAAGCTAGTGGTTGTGTGCCTCGGGCCATTGTGAATTAAGCCTGAA
This sequence comes from Ambystoma mexicanum, assembly GCF_040938575.1. NCBI lineage: Eukaryota > Metazoa > Chordata > Amphibia > Caudata > Ambystomatidae > Ambystoma > Ambystoma mexicanum. Next base: position 1,077,831,508 of record NC_090936.1, on the reverse strand, counting down.
TCGCCCTAGAGTAGACGGGCCGTCTTGAAAGCAGGCATTATGCAGTGTCTTTTCCTAGATCACAGTGGGGCAGCATGAGTAAGACAAGCAGAGGAGACAACAGTGGATATGAGGATCAGACAGCATATGTGCACAGCACCAGTGAGATGAGATAGCAAAGGGTGGAACCTCAGAGCCGCCTGCAGTGAGACAGTCTTAGTGGAGAATCAAGGGCAGTAATACATGAATTGACAAAAGGGGGGAAAATTGCTCCAGCAGATGCCTCTGCTCTGGTGATGAGGCATCTAGGGTAGAGGCACGATGATCATTGGAGGGTGGGAGAGATCATTGGAATGCCGACATGCCTCCGGGCTGGTGATGAAGGGTGCCCATGGTAGAGTCATGGTTGGTACATAGCATTGGGGAGATCCCGGGCAGGCCAATGGACATTTAGGAGCTGTTGAAATTAGAATGTTTTGCATCCCTTAACGTTTAGTTTCTTCATTAATGATTAAAGGGGCTCGTGAAAATAGTTCATAGTTACACATTTGGGTTTAAATTGAGTGAATTCACATTTTTAGGTTGGTACAGATGTTGCCTTCTGGAAGAATGCTTTAATTCGTTTCCTGGGAGTTTAAAGAAGTCTACCTTCTTTTTGACTAATGCTGACTTAAATGTAACAAGGAAAGTAAGACTGTTCCTATTGTTCAATAAAGAAGGTCTCAATCTTCTTGAAGACACATTACTTGAGCTGACAGCGACATTTGCACATACATTTTCTTTTGGGCAAATTGCCCACACCACTCACACACCTTGACAGTATTTTTGACCCATTTCTATTTGTATACATGCCGTGCATAGACTTTCAAGACTCCGTTTATCATTTCCTCACTAATTGGCTTCTTGCCATTTACCGGGCTGGAAGCCCCCACACTGTCATGCCCTGGCCCCTGCCACCGTTGTGTTGCAGGTGAGAGGAGAGTGTGAACTAGGTGTCCATTCAAGCACAAACATGTTCAGGTGCATATGGCACTATGTGGCAAAGGTGGGTGCGTGTTTGAACGTCTCCTTGATGCATCCATGACGAGGGACCAGGATCACTCAGCAATTGGGCAAGCACCTGATCGTCTGTGTAACCTCTGTCTGAATCAACCAGGTCCCAATATTTAATCTACCCCACCACTGATGTATTTAAGGCGCTAAGCAAATTGTACCTTTTTCACCTGTATCATTGATTTATTATTTGTTTTGTATTACTGTATCCCATGCTTTTACTTGTTTATTATTTATCATTTGTATTAATCACTTCATGTTTGTTTGCACACATTTTATTAGTGTGCTTGTTTTATATGAGTCCATGTTTTTATGTAATACAGACTCTAGAATATGCCGTTCTGTTTCTGCCATTGATATACTACACACAATAGTTCACATACTCCCAAACCTGTATTCACTTAACTTCCACAGCAGAGGCAAACGTTCACCTTTTACCATTATGTATGATCCATTATGTTTAAATGTGTACTAGATGTGTCCCAATTCTTCTTTAGTAACATTCTGAAATACTCAAAGTTCAATTTGCACTTGTATGTTTGTAAGGTAACAGATGGCCTGTGCAACCAAAGGTAAGGTAACAGATGGCCTGTGCAACCAAAGGTAAGGTAACAGATGGCCTGTGCAACCAAAGGTAAGGTAACAGATGGCCTGTGCAACCAAAGGTAAGGTAACAGATGGCCTGTGCAACCAAAGGTAAGGTAACAGATGGCCTGTGCAACCAAAGGTAGCTCCAAGGTGCACCTACTAGCAGTTTGTTTCAAGCTAACCAGGCTCCCTGGTCTAGAAGCAGGAGATGACTAGCTCCCCGTGATTTCGAACCATGCATCTATTTTCCCATTCTCCTTCAAGCATGCTTTAATTATCCCTCTAATTAAAAAAAACACCCTCTACCCCTTCTCTATTTCTGACTGATCTCTCTTTTCCTTTTCTTCTTTCTGTTCATTCACACATCTCATCCTACTTGATTCTGCACTCCTTTCTTCCTCCAAATGAATCTGGTTTCATTCCAGCACACTCTACGGAAACTGCTCTCCCTCATTTCACCAAATTCCCTTCTTACTGCCTTACACAATACTCATCTATTCATATACGTCTTGATCTATCCGCGGCCACTGTACTCTTTGCCCTCATTGCACTCTGTTTCACTATGTCAATCATCTACTGGTTTAACTCTTACCTTCCCAATCGCACCTACTCTGTGCCACATCTTCTACGATATGGGGTCCCCTAAGGTTCTGTACTAGGTCTGCTTTTTTTTCTCCATATAATACTATACCACTCATCTCATATTGAATCCTTCTAACATTCCTTTTCCTTTGCAGATGGGGAGCAGGAGCAAGTGGATCTCGTCACCTGGCCTAAGCCCCTCCCACCTGGTGCCTTCCTGGTTGCCGCTCTTTTCCCCAAGTAGCAAGCCCCGCCCACCTCGTGCCTTCCTGGTTGCTGCTCTTTCTCCCTACTTAAAGAGCCCTCCAGCCTATTTTCCTTTGCAGATGGGGAGCAGATGCAAGTGAATCTGGGTCACCTGGCCTAAGCTCTGCCCACCTGGTGCATTCCTGGTTGCCGCACTTTTTCCCACTTAGCAAGCCCCACCCACTTGGTGCATTCCTGGTTGCCATTCTTTTTGGGGGGCAGGTGCAAGTGGGTCTGGGTCACCTGGCAAAAGCCCTGCCCACCTTGTGCCTTCCTGGTTGCTGCTCTTTGCCTCACTTAGCAAGCCCCGTCCACCTGGTGCCTTCCTAGTTGCCACTCTTTTTCCCTACTTAAGGAGCCCTCCAGCCTCTTTTGCTTTGCAGATGGGAAGTAGGTGCAGGTGGATCTGGGTCACCTGGCCTAAGCCCTGCCCACCTGGTGACTTCCTGGTTGCTGCTCTTTTTCCATACTTAAGGAGCCCTCCAGCCTCTTTTCCTTTGCAGATGGCGAGCAGGTGCAAGTGGATCTGGGTCACCAGGCCTACGCCCCTCCCACCTGGTGCCTTCCTGGCTGCCACTCTTTTCCCCACTTAGCAAGCCCCACCCACCTGGTGCCTTCCTGGTTGTCACTCTTTTTCCCTACTGAAGGAGCCATCCAGCCTCTTTTCCTTTGCAGATGGGGAGCAGATGCAAGTGAATCTGGGTCACCTGGCCTAAGCTCTGCCCACCTGGTGCCTTCCTGGTTGCCACACTTTTTCCCACTTAGCAAGCCCTGTCCACCTGGTGCCTTCCTAGTTGCCACTCTTTTTCCCTACTTAAGGATCCCTCCAGCCACTTTTGCTTTGCAGATGGGGAGCAGGTGCAAGTGGATCTGGGTCACCTGGCCTAAGCCCTGCCCACCTGGTGACTTCCTGGTTGCCGCTCTTTTCCTCGCTTAGCAAGCCCTGCCCACCTTGTGCCTTCCTAGTTGCCTCTCTTTTTCCCTACTTAAGGAGCCCTCCGGTCTCTTTTCCTTTGCAGATGGGGAGCAGGTGCAAGTGGATCTGGGTCACATGGCCTATGCACCACCCACCTTCTTAGTCCTGCCTCTACATTCCTACACGTAACTCTTAGATCAAGGGAATCTCTCGCTCGGGCGTCCAAAGCGAACAGCAGACAAAGAAAAGGGCTATTCCTGTTTGGACCTGTGCAGACCAGGAGGACCCAGGGCCCGTAACCCTGCTCAGGCAGCAGGTAAGCATGCACCAACATGTGTTTACTCCCCACGGGCCATCCGCACCCTCTCTGGTCCCACTGTGATGTTCCCTTGTGCCCCCCTTCTCACACACAGGTGATGTGTGTTCTGCTTGATTCTTCTACCCTACTCCCCCTCCCCTCTCCTCCAGCCTACTTCTGCAGGAGTCTGTCCTGACACATTCTGGTTTCACCATCACTGTCTTGTGGCCAATGCTGTATTTGACTTTTATGGACTTCATTGATCCACAGTGCGTCGCCCTTTCTCAACGCTCATGCTGGACTTCATTTGCATCTTGTACTCATGGTGGCCCTGAATCTTGCTGTTCCCATCTTCATCTTGTATCCTGGCTTGCAACATTATGTGTTACTACTGACTTCTGCAATAGTATTCGCTCTCCCCTCTTGCTTCTCCACTCTTTTTGACTGCTTACTCTCTGTTCTCTCCTCCTCTCCCTTTCTCCCTTTTCCTATTTCCTCCCCTCCTCCCCTTACTTTTTTCTATGCACTTACTCTATTAGAATTGTCCCTGGACATAGTATGATAGTAACCTCGTCTGTCTCCTGCCCCCTTCCCTTACTTGCCCCCCCAGCACTATCTGAAATGTCGTCAGGCCTAGTATGATGGTCGCTTGTTTTCTTCCTCCCCTCCTTTTCTGCACCCCTCTCCCTCATCTTTTGTTTCTCTCCGGCTCTACCAGAAATGTCGTCAGGCCTAGTACGGTATACACCTGTCTGTTTCCTTTTCCTTCCCACTCTCCTCCTCCCATCGTTATCTATGTCTTAGCCCTTGCACTATCTGAAATGTCGTCAGGCCAAGTACGATAGTTAACTTCACATCCTTACTGTTCATTGCCTGTAAGAATGTCATTGTATTTTCCCTTGTTCCCTCCCCTGCCTTGAAGCACTTTGAAACAGATTGTGTATAGGCGCTATATAAATAAACTATCATATCATATCATATAATTCCTCAAACTTTTAAGCGGAAAACTTCCAGATGTTCTTCTCATTCACTTCCTTTTCTGACTCTCTTCATGCTTCCGTTTTATCCTGTCTCTCTGCTGTCCACGCCTGATGTCATCCTGCTTAATACTTCTAATGGATTGTGTCCTCCCACGGATTCCTCATCTCTGATATACCAATATCCTGCTTGCAGCTTTGGAAACTTTTTCACAGCAGAAGGGGCGGTGTAGTCGAAGTCACTCGGTGGCTTCCACCCCACATTGGATGTGATTTAGATGCTGGTTTAAACAGCATGCACCGTGCCTGTATCCTCAATTCAATTTTTCTGCATGCACAGCAGGCTTTGAACGGCTCAGCGACTTTTCCATTGCATAGTTAGGATCTTTGAGCATGTCTACTCCGAAGACGGGTTTCAAGAGGTGTGCGGACTGTGATTCGAGGATGTCAATCACAGATCCACACAGAATATTGCTCTGATGTCTAGTTGTGGAGCACAATGTCTATGATTGTGGGTCATATCAATCCATGACCAGCAAGGCCTTGAGGGAGAGGAAATCTAAACTCACCTTAGGTCGGTCGGAGTCAAAATCTCCAGCATCTACTTCTTCAAAGAGGACGTTGTCCGTAGAAAGTAGTTTGAAGGGCAGGTCTCCTCAGAGGTCAAAGAAGAACTCAAATCATTGTAAGCACTGCGGTCCAGTAGTGGCTCGCAGCACTCTTCATCATTGTCTTCTTGACAAAAATCCAAGAAGAAACGCCATCGCTCGTCATAATCTGACTTCTCGCACAACAGGAAGAAGGTATGTTTCCTGCATAAATCTCCTGCTAAAGCAGATTGGGATTGGGAAGAATTCTGTCTACAGATGATGGAATTGTTTTAGAAGGTGGCCCCTCGCAATCCCTTAAAACAGCCAGACAAGACTATTGACCCCATCGCGCCTCATAAGGCTGACAGGGAGTCATTGAAGGCTATGTCTCGCGTCCCGAATAACACGGGTCATAAACCGGAGAAGCTTTCTCAAGTGGTGTCGACAGTGCCGTCGACACGAGAAAAGTCAAAGCCACGGGCTTCCTCTTCTACTTTATCGAAGGACCTGAAATTGTGGACTTTGATGTCATCCTCCAACCCAACAATGGCTTTTAAGCCTTTATCTAAAAAAAAGACTTTTCGAGGGAAAAGGAAGAAAAAGAGGATAACCCTCCTTTTGGACTTCAATTTGTCATGCCAAACTTCTCAGAGGATCTAATTCCTCAGGACTCCAGACTCCAGGATTTGTCTGCGTGCTTGGATGAGGCACGTGGGCTAGACACTTCCCCAGATATGGACTTTGTCACTACAGACCCAGCTGCCCATCCTAGTGGAGCATACAAGTCTGCTATGAATAAAGTGACTGAGTGCATGTGTTGGGGTCATCCTGCCAAGGACAATGACATAGTAAAGGATGATGTAACAAGGAACCTTTGCTCTCTGCTTTAAAGAATGTAATTCTTGAAAACTGGCAGACACCAGATACGACTCCTGCCGTCAGCAAGGAGTTGGTTAGAAAATACAAAATATCCGTTTTTGACCCAGCATTCCTTTCTAGATACGCTACCCTGAAAGCTTGGTAGTGCAAGCAGCTCTTCTTCTAAAGTAGCTGCCTACTCTACAATCCCTCCTGACAGGGATGATAAAGGGTGTTTTACATCAGGAGTATGGTGCTGAAGACCATTAATGCTTGTTGTGCATTGGCTAAATACACCCACACTTTACCCAGGAGGCTGATAATATCCCCGAAGGAGAAATGAGAGAGATTTGTCTTAATGTTATTAGTATTACTATTATTACTATTATTATTATTATTATTATTATTATTATTATTATTATTATTATTATTATTATTATTATTATTATTATTATAATCTAGGTGCATCATTGAGCGTAGCCAAAATACTGTTTATGGGTGCATGTTGAGAACAGCCAAACTATTGAATCTAGGTGCATGTCAAACATAGCCAAGAGGCTGATTATGGTATGGTTGCCTTCGAATCTTGCCACTGTGCCAAAAGCTAGCCACATCCTGAGGTTTGCCACTTTACTAACCACCCCTGCTTATTCCTATCCTGCATAACTCCCAAGTACCACACACATGCCCAAAGGGCCAGCCACACCACACACAAAACACACAAACTGTATACCTCCCTAGTGTCACACACATACACAAAGGGCCAGCCACACCACACACAAAACATACAAACCATAGACCCACCACAACAAACAACAACAAACAACAAACATCAAACAACCCAGATGCTGGACCTTACCCCTCCGGTCACAACAGGCCAGTTCACACAGTCAAAGTACACTCAGAAAACTGACACGCACAGATGCCGATTTCTTCTAGTTCTACAAACATCAACAGAAGAGCACAACTTCTATCCTATCCCTCATCCCTCACTAACCCACTCCACCCTCTTTCTTACAGAGTCATGTGAGTGCCTGGAGACCATGCAAATGGTAACGGTGTGCGGTATAAGTCAACTTAACTTAACATAACATACTAAAGCCGGGGAAGCAAGGTTTCAAGTCATTATAGTATCTGGGGGCCATGATCTGACTTGAGCTTCAAATCCCATCAGCCTTCCCCAATGGATTGCCTGTGTAGAGCTGAAGGGATTGGTATTGCAAATCATTTGATGACTGTGAGATAAAACTGACATTTGGGGTCATGCTTTGTGGGGTTGTGGTTTGTTCTCCTGTAGTATGCTGCTCCTACATCACATTGAAACGATGTGTCTCATGCACCAGAGATGTTGTTTCGGGAGGCAGTTTATCCAGGACACCATGTGGGAGTACAATCCCCCGATCCCCAGCTGGTAATGCATTCAACACTGTTTTTGTGTGTAATCACCTATTTACAGTGCGGTTGAGAAGGTGGCACACACTTTTTGACACTTGTTATCTTGGCCGACTCCCTGCCGCACATGCACCCTTCATTTGAATTCTCTTGTTTTTTTTTCCTCTAGCTGTATTGCTGTTAATGCAGCTGCCAATGGATGGAAATCACTTCCTTTAATGGAAGTTGGTCCCGGGTGGTCAGGGTTAGAATTGTTGGTTAAAGGGGGTGACTGGAGCAGTAGGTAGCTCTGGTCAGATGAACATCGAATACATATGGTTGATCAGAAAGAGATCTCAGCAGATTTCTGGCGGCTGTCCCTTCTATATCTCTATGTATGTACAATACAACATTAAAATTTGATAATAAAGGAGTCAGTCATTATATCCACTGCTGCTTTCAGGCATACAGGGATCATTGCATCGATAGACAAGATGACCATGGTTGGGCCGATTGACAGATTGATGTCCGCTGCATAGCAGAACATGCCATCTTTCACGATTATCAAGCCACATGGCATAACCAAAACTATGAAAAGGTAACCTGACATTAGGGCCTTTCTTATTTTAATTTGAGGCAGAGTTACTCGCACGTTGTTACACTAACTCCTGAGACTATGGTGCGTGATCTATGAAAAGTGTTATAACAGCACACCCTGCTTAAAGAATGTGTAAAGCAGTGCATGGCTAATGTCCTGTGACCTACCATTGTGTGGGAACAGCAAAGGACTCTAAAAGACGTGGCTGCCTTTGCTCTTTTCTAGTCAAGTGTAGAATGTGGCAAAATAATATTCTTTCATTTAATATAAATATTTGCTGAAGATCGTGGGACAGACCCACAAGCCCATGGCAGATGCAAGTGTGTACCATGAAAGATACAGTATGCAATGCACCCCCTCACAACAAACAACAGGCAAGCAATAGACAGCCCCTAACGGTAGGCCCTCACCGCTTCTATTTTGGAGTCCAGGGTCAAAGACACTTGAAGGAATCCAAGACTGTTTGTTCCTGCACCCAAAAGTCACAACCTATATCATACGAAAGATACTGCATACACGCTCTAAAACAAATGCATGACAGGGATTTGAAGCTATAGTATGAGGAAAACACACATAGATTCAGGCCACAGATTAGCAAAATAAAATGACTGCAAGCCATTCTTTGATTCTATTCAATACCCACGCTGCTTCTATTCTCACCTGACCAATGTTAAAACATTAGTGACATTAGGGTACACATTCATTCTGCGGCCAGCAAAATAATTGTAGTTATTGGGTGACTGGTGCATGATAAAAGCTTAGTCACATAAGGTAACAAAATAATATGAGCATACAGCCAGTTCAAATTTTGTTTGTGGCCCCATTGTGCACTACCACCATGGCAGCACTTTCTTCATGTGTTTTATCATCCATTCACAAGTGACTGGGGAAAGGACCTGCCATCAAATCTTCAAAGAGTCCTGCAAGACTTCTGCCTTGTTGGTTGTGTGAGAAACCAGAATGTGTCTCACCCACTAGTGCCCAGGGATCTGTCATCCAGGTGGCCAGGACACAGCTGTCGCTTTCAGATCCAGGTCCTGGGGGTGGACCTGTGCAGGTGGATCACCTTGGTTAGGGGTCTTCGGGAGTGGGAGTGGGACACTTGATGGTGAGACGCAGTATCCCATTCTCTATTACACCTTTACCCCATCCTACCCTGTAGGATATTTAGGAATTCCACCCCTGCCCCCCTTTTACAACACAAACACGTTCTCACAGACAGCCAGCTATGAGAGAAACCAGACTAACGTCCGAGCAGTATACTTGATGTGTCCCAATACAATGGCCAGACGAGGTTAGGCAATTACTGACCATCACACACACTTGACTTCCATTACACTTCCCCACGCATACAAAAGGCGGAGCACAAGAGCACACTCTGAACAAGGCAAACAGCAATTTCGAGATGGCAGCTACGCAGGAGAGGAAAGACGACAAAACTGAAGGGGATCGCAAGGAGGGAAATTCCCTTGACCTTTTCAACACAGAACCGTTACTTTCCAGAGACCTCGAGAATAGAAAGCATAAGTCCAGGAAAGCAGGCTGAAGAATCCTGCATTGTAGGTCGGAGATACGAGTGACCCTCCCACGTCAATAATGAAGGTGGGGAGAATCACCACCTACCACAGTACCATCATTGGCTCCAAGAACAAAGCTGTTACAGTAAAGTTAACACAGCCGATGAGTTTGGGAGATTGATATAAGACTGATCTGTGCTGAAGCCAAGGTTGCAAGCAGCAACATTGTATGGCCAGCACTGGAACGAACATTGTTAAAACACGCGTGATAAGAGACACAAGTGAAGTTGAACTGCTAATGAGTGATTCAACTTTTAAGCAAGCTACAATACCATTGACAGAGTGATCTGGCACCGAGTGGGTGCTCCATCGAAGATCTCTATAAGGTATCCAGATATGAAGTGACAAAAGTAGATACATTTGGTCGGAGCCTGACAGCGGAGACTGATTGAAAGAGAACAAATGAATGTGAATCAAAGTGGTCCTGCGATGGGTCAAGCAAAATCCTGCCACAGTCAAAAGCCTTTCGATTTTGATGATGTAGAGAAAGTTTGATTAAGAAAAGTACATGAATTTGGTCTGTGCCCGGCAGAGGGAGACCAACTGAAGGTGTTGTGTTAAAATGGATCTGAGCCCGGTGGAGGGGCACCGAGCTGAACAATAAATCACCCCAGAAGGTGTATCAGTGACTTTAATGTTTTGTCATGTTTCATCAGGCCCTCTATAATAAGAGACTTTGAATGGCAGAGACTTTGGCGCAGATGGCCCTGATTTTGAAATTACTAACTGCATCCTCGTGCTAGAGAAGCCAGACAGTGTGCTGAGCTCGAGTGTGCCGCCTTGTCCCATGCATGAAATGTGGGTAAGGGATGCCAAGGTCTTTAGATATCCTGACATATCATTTCTTGAACACTTTTCAGATGCATAATGATGTTTCCACACTATTTGTATTTAGAAGTAAGGATTGGCAATATGTTTATTAGTATAGGCCCTTTTATTTTGACAGACTCGACTAGGACTGCATTATTATTATTTGATGGTCGTAGCTTGCTCCCATCTTTAGATTTAGGATTAGATTGGTATTTTTCAATCCCAACTGAAGTTCACTAAACACCCTTGAACTGTGATCACTTGTGTCTGTCTTGCTGTTTGATAGCATGCCTTCCTGACAGTGGGCTTGCGCGAGCACTTGAGATACCACTTGCAATGTTCCCAGATCAATTAATTAGGATGTATGGCAGGTGATTAGGCAGGAGTTTAGCCCTGAATGAGTCCCTGCTCCCGCATAAAGACAGCTGCAGATGTCTTTTGGAGTCTGTGTCCTAAATAATGTCTAATTTGCATATATCCTCAGGGTAATGCTGGCCCATCTTTGGCAACTGCCCCATAATAATCATGTGCTCTTTGAAGGAAGCTGTGGTCAATATGCCCTCAAAATAAATCCATGGTCCTAGGCTGGAGATGGCACCCAATAAGTGTTCTTTGTCTAGATGTATCAGGGTGGTCTTACTCGAAAGGTGTCCTTTTCCCAGTAATGTCATCCCATTGAAACATTCTAGAGGGATTGTAGTCTCATCCATGAACAGGAAATGCTTGAACTCCCCCCTCTCTCCTGCATCCATACCTGCAAGTGGGGCACCCGCTTTTCTTTATTGATGTTGTGGATCAGAGGGCATAGCCTGCAAAGACATGGTTACTACAAAATAAATTAGCAGTGTCCAGGACCTAGTGAAACAAGCTGGTCTCAGAAAAACATCCTCGCTGCACATATATTAAGAAAGAGTGTGGGGGTTTGCCATTTTACTTGTTATACACCCAATTTGGGATAATACATGCATGTAATGTGGTTGGTCTATATTTGCTGCCTATCCATATCAGGGAGGATTCAGGGCTTGTGTCACCCCTTTCTGAGACTTACGGCTGCCAGGGTTTTTAGCCTGTGTGCTGCCCCCTTCTAAGACTGTATAGCAACACTTTCTGAGCCTGTCTGCTTCCTCCCTTCCATACATGTGTGCTGCTCCCTTCCAGGCTTGTGTGCCACCCGTTTCTTTGTTTATGTACTACACCCTTGAGCATCTGTGTCCATGAGGAGTGGAGGGCATGTTGGTTTTGTAGCTTGTGTCATATATGACTATCTGGTTCTGAATATAGGCATGTACATACCATCTCACCAGATACAACCACTGAGGGATATTCAGAAACATCCAGTAACTGACCTTGCTGTCCCCCGCTTCCACCCCAGAGCCCAACCAACGCAGTAGATGACTCAATTGCTGATCTTGATTTCGTGGTCTCACAACAAGATTGACTTTAGCGGCCCCACGCTCCTCTAGGAACAGATCATGTATGATTCTGCACAGATGTTTAAAGTCAAGCACTGAAAAAAGGGACTGTTACTATAGCAACAGTGGTGAGTGAACCTGAAACTGCTAGGCTGGTACTGTGGATGTGATAAATTACAGTGTGTAATGGTTAAAATTGTCTCAAATGCATGTGCACTGCACTCCCTGAGGAAAAAAAAATCAGATGAAAATATTTGTGCAAAACAATAATACTTACCAGTCCTCAGGCTTAAATCTCCTCTTCTGTGTGTACGCTTTGACACTGTAGTGATAGTGGATGGAATGTAGGGGGGCAATTTCGAGAGTTGGAAACCATTGCTGGATTCCTGCAACACGATACCCAGCGCCACAAAGCTCCATCAACTTTGTGCTCATCTATGGACTTGTGATTGTAGGCTCTGCAAGTACAGAAGAAGATGCATCTCATAAGTTTAAGTGAGATGTGCTCGTCTTCCAAGGGGGGTCCTTTCAACGCGATAGGATGGGAGCATGAGGGCTGCACAAAGATTGAGTCTCAAAGCTTGGTGCTTTCATCAGGAACTATTGGCATTGTTGATTCTGAGCAGCCAGGACTCGTCCATGCAAAAATATGTGGACACCTTGCAAGAGACCAAATGCTTCATTGTGCTCTCTGCAGAAGGTTCACCTCTCTATATCAGTGGGACACCCACAAAGCGAGCCTTGGCATGGTAAGTGGCAATCACATTGCACCGTACTAGGAAAGCTTCATTGCAGATCTGAGCAGGACTGCCTCCAATTATACTGATTGCTGAATAGCATTTGACCCTGTGGCCTGCATTCATGGAATTATTTGCGTGTAGAACAGGGATTTGCGTGCCAGTCAGCCTGCAAATCCCCATTCGTCAAACAAGGATTTGTGGCAGAACGGCACGCAAATCCCCCTTTTACACACAAATAATTCCATGAATCAGAGCCCATATAGGCATTTGCCACAAAAGCAACAATATAAAGCTAAATAAAACAAAATCTAACAATTCAATAAAAGGACAAAGGAGGAGGTGAAGTTCAAACTCAGGTCCCATGGCTTCTTGTCCTTGGAGCAAACTCTCACACACCTTTAGCAACCAACACCCTGATCATTTTGCCCATAGAAACAAAGATGAACATTTTCAGACCTTCATACATCCTCATCCACTCAGCTTAGACACAAGTGTGCACCAAAATAGAAAATAAATAAATCAAGTGTCCCAAAACCTTGTGGAGAGGGATGGCCAATGCCATGGTTTTTGATTCTTCTTTTTACTAGTATTTGGTAAAAAAAAAAAAAAAAAAAAAAAAAAAAAAGTGACATTATTTCTACCTGGCCAGGCCAGCGTCCCAGAAGGACTACCTCTAGCTTGCAAGCAAGTGCACATAACCCTTGGCCATTCAAGCCGCAGAAATTATTGTTTCTACAAGGGTTCATAAGCTTCAACTACATATTGCCTGGATTATTTTCTCTATTTTTCAGTTTTGTATTGTTTTCGAACATAAAATCAAATGCAACAAAGTAAAATTTAAAAAAAAAGCAAATTCAAGAAGGAATTGAAGTCGAACACCGCTCCCCCCATGGCTTAAAACCATCGGGGAGAGTGCTCTCACCACTGTACTACTAAAGTCGTAAGCTTGAAGCACAGAGAAGCAGTGATGAACATTACCATCCACTCAGATCGGACACACATTTACGCATGCGCAGCTTGGCTTCTGCGTAAATTTGGAGAGGTGTTGCTAGCTAGTTTCTCTTTAGGGATATTGACAACGGAAAAGAAGAAATACATCAAACCAAGGTCACTCACAAAGACAGCAGATCTCCTTCGCAGCAAAGAGTGCAGCGAGTGTCAGGTGATATTACAAAGGTGAACAGCAGGTACTCTAAGTGCATCAATAAACCATTCTAATTTGTAACTGAGTTTAACACTTTAGATTTCTGTTTGAATCCCTGACCTTCTTGTTATTAGGTTGCTCACTAAAAAAGGTTGATTCCTCGTTGGCCATTTTGGAATTGTTTCCAGAACAAAGACCTCACCCTCATCTCGTAAAGTAGTGTCTGTTTCTGTGGTTCAGCTCAGTCGCAACAGTCACCGCATCCTGAGAGAATAATTTGATATTAGCACATGGAAATCGTTATTGACCTCAGCTCAGACAATCAGAATGTTAGGATAGCAGTAAATAACTACTGGTATTGACTGCACTCTGAACATACTGGGCCTCATTATAAGTTTGTCCGTCCGGAAACTAGGGTGCCGGTAAGCTCACTGGCACCTTTGTTCCTGATTGGCAAACTCAGAGTCTGCCTGCCAGAGCTGCTGTGTCCGACAGGTCTGAACCTGCCGGGCGCAGTGGCCATGGTAGGCAGACCAGTCACGGAAGCACCAGCACGATTAGCAACGGTGCCAGTGCTTCCGTTTCCCCACTCCAATAGAGTCCTATGGGACTCTATGGGAATGGTGACTTACATTTTACCGTCACCTGACTTCCCAGGCCGCCAGACTTGGAATCTCCCGGTGGCACCGTGAAGTCAGGGGCCATTAAAATGTTACGAGTCCGGCGGCAACACGCCGGTAGCACCGGCAGGGTTCCTGCTGGACTTGTAATGAGGCCCACTGACTTCAAATGCAGACACGGAAACGATAATGCAGTTTCCAGGCAAGATTGCTTCCGAGACACTTCATCGCTAAGGGAACCTATTTCTTTCAATTTAGCACACCAGCGTGAAAACTAAAACATGGGAAAATGCTTTCGCTTTCTTATCGAGAAACCATTTACTGCTAATCAATGCTCATGTTAAACCCGCTACAGTTTAACCAAGTTTGCAATTTAAATGCAGACCATGGGAAGACAACCCTGTCATTTAAATAATACAAAATAAAAGCACACTATCTCACGTTGTCCATTTACTTTCTCATTATTAAACTAACGTTTTTTATTTCAGCTCCAAAACATGTATTACAACCACCATTATGTGCTAACAGCCTTATAGACCACGGGAGGGGTCATTATCGCTGGGGTCAGGATATTAATGGTGTCACATGTGGTAACTGCACTGCCAAGGCAATAATATATGAAGATTACCGTTTATTTTTTATATCATACCCTGAGCACTCATTCCCTAGAACATTAAATGTCTTTTGAAAATGAAGGGAATGTTCAAATTGTCAAAAACTGAAATCCTCACAGTCACTAGGGTGTGTTTCAGAGGCTGTTTCCTAACCATAAATTTCATTGGTCCTAAAACAGGCTTAAGTATCTTGGAAACACTCTCACAAGAGTCAGTGGGCCTCATTACGAGGTTGGAGTTAGCCTTGCTGGTTATACGAGCATGGCTACCTCCAAACCCGCATCCAGGTCCGGGACCCGCGAAAGGGGAATCACTGGGTAATTCTGACCTCGGCGGACCCGGTAATTCCGCTTGCGCGGGTGCCGGGCCCGGATACGAATAGGGCACAATGGGAATGGGGAGGGTGGTAGCAACGGTACCGTTGCTATCATCAGGTTCTGCTCGCGGGTGCCAGTGCGGCCACCAGGTCAGCAAGGGCACCCACGAGCAGAACTCCTAGTATGGCAGTACTGTACCAACGGTGCCGGTAGCGATACCGGCACCGTTGTTGCCTTACCGCCATACTCGTAATGAGCCCCATTATATATCTACTACGGGTGCTTTGAAACACAATTCTCTTGATGTATAAGTGCCTAACAAATGCCCAAATGATATCAAAATAAAAATAAAATAAATACTGCAAAGTAATGCATGAATACACCTGGTATATTATCTTGGCTTACAAGAGATGGGCAAAGCTGTGCCTGAACCGCTGGGGAAAAATAGGAACCATCAACATGACCATTTTACACCAATTATTTTATGTGTTTAGTATGCTTGAATTTTAGTAGGGGAAATGGGGTCAGACCAAGACCCCTGCATCAATGTTTGCAAGTTCAGGAAAAGATGTTGGCTTTCCCTTCCTCAGCACTAAGAAATATCACAAAAATGTTCACTTTGCAGCCTGAATTACTGGATTAATACAAACATGGTGAAGACCGAAACCTGGGTGATTATCAAGAAAACATCTTTGGGCCCTCACCATTGACTGACTCAGGACCATGTAAAAAAGCGCTCAGGAAACCAAGCGCCAACCCCACCTGTCATGTCCTGACAGAATGTAAGAACACAAACATAGGCCACGAAGAGAAATATCTCATATCTAACGACTCAAGCTTATGGGGGAACCCTGCAACTTTACTTTGGCTTTCACCCCCACTGTGGTGGGCGGACGGGGCCTTTAAAAGGCCGCCAGCCTGAGCCCAGGTATGCCCAAGTGAAGCGAGGGCCACAGCAAGATCTGTGTACCGTTAAAGGCCACGTCTTTCTCCCCACAGCAGGGACGAAAGCCATTCACACCCTACGGTTTATCTGGGGTGCACATTCTATTTTTCCCCCATTTAGGAGATTGATGGCATTTGCAGAGCCAATCTCCATAGGGAGAAAAATGAAAAAATATGGCCACCGCAATAGGAAAAAAGGACTAAGTCCCTTTTCCACTTCTATGGCAGTAGCTGGGAGACGGGAGAAGTGCCTGGACAGGAGCACAAAGCTCGGGGTTAGGCGGCAACTGTTTCCTCCCCACATCAAAAACGGGAAGGGCCTTGGGTGGCTGGAAGCAGTGGGCAGTGAATGTGTATTCTCGGCCGCTGTTCCAGCCACCTGTTTAGCTAAGCAATAGACAATAAGCAGCTGAATTGGCAATCAGAGCAAAACGTGAGTATTTGGAAACCCAAACATGTTCTGGATCGAGAATCATTGCTTGACTTTGGTTTCCTGTTTTTCAAACACGAGTGGTACATTTAGAATTCCTTAGATATGACCTACTGTCTTTGCCATCCATCTTCTTACCATTCAACAAAAACATGCGTGAGGCTCTACAGTTCTATCGTCTCTCTCAGACCCACCCTCTCACAGCTTTAACAACTTATCACTGGCTATCATTGCATTGCGGGTCTCAAGTGGATGGACTGGGGAACGAAATGTGGGAAGATAGATGGGGCAGCCATTACAGAACTGCTTGTAATTTCACAAAAAAGAAAGTATGCCTGGATCTCCGGTTCCCCCAAGCAGCGAATCCCCCATCTTTTGTACTGGTCACCATCTGATGTATGCTGCGCTCCTGGTAAGAAACGATCGAGCACAACTGTAAATACGTTTTGGAATTGTATACACACTTTTGGGAACTTCTGCGGATTGATAAAATATGCTCTGCCTACTATATCTATTTCTACCAGACCTGCACCACTCTTATGAGATTTAAACTGGATTTACAGAGCACTGATAATAGCAGTGGAGACAGTAACCCAGGCACTGGATGCCTAAACATTAATCTGGGTTTCATTTAATTAGCTGGATGTGTGACATTGTGACTCCTTAACATATGGACTAAACACTAAGTTCTGGTGTATCTTGGCTCACCATGTAATGCCCACCCCCCTTTTCTACAGACGTGACTGAAGAAGACAACTTTGAGTCATGAGATAGTAGAATACGCCTTTTGAGCCTCGTTGTATCTGCACAGCGCCACCCAGTAGCCATTTTTGTATTTGTTTATTATTTCTATTGCGCAGCAAACCCTGAGGTAACTGGGTGCTGGAAAACGTAGGTTACATGGAGATAAAACATTACACGAGTGGTACAAGACAGGTGGTTACAGATAGGTCTACCATCAGGTGGCAATAGGAGAAAAGAGCAAACGAATTAGAGCAGTGGTTACAAATGAGTCTATAGTCATGAAGCAAGAACAGATAAGCACAGGAGAGTTGGGTAATCATCAAATGGTGGGCCATGCATCAAATGAGGGGCTTGTTGCTTAGCCAGTTTTTTACTCGAGCTTTGAAAATGGGTAAGGAAGGTTCTTGTCTAAGATGAAGAGAGATGGAGTTCCAAAGTTTGGCAGCTTGGACGGGGAAGCTGGCACCTTCCGCCGTTTTAGGTTAAACCTAGGTACTGTGAGACAGTGAGTTAGGGCAGATCTGGATATAGAAGCCGGTTGGTGCTTGCAGAATTTGTCTGCCAGGTATTTGGGGACTGTGTTTGTGAGGCATTTATGTGTGATTGCCAGGGTACTGAGAGTAATTCTATCATGGATTGACAGTCAGTTGGCTTCTTGTTTATGAGTGAAAATGTGACAAGATCTTGGCAGGTTGCGTGCTGCTCTTAGAGCGTTGGTTTGAAGGATCTGTAACCTGCTGAGGTTGAGTTTAGAGGATCCTAGGAATAGTGTCTTGCAGTTTTTGAGACAGCTAAGGCTCTGGCAAGTGTTAGGCAGCTGCTGGTGGATAGGTAGGGCTTGCAACTGTAAATTAGTTTATCAGTTTAGGCTGTGGCGGCCGCCACAGAGCTGTGGTGTCTCTTTAGAGAGAGTGTTGTGCCAAGGTAGACCCCCAAGGTTTTTATTTCCTTGGCAACTTTTATTACATTTCCGTCTATGTTGAATGATGTGTATCTTTTGTCAAGTTTATTCAGGCGTGCCTGAGTGCTGACAATCAGAAGCTCTGTCTTATCATCGTTAAGGCACAGACTGTTAGTGGCCATCCATGCCTGAATTTCTAGGTAAATGTTATTGAGAAGTTTCAAGTCCTCATCATCGCACCTGGAGAGTGGGATGAGGACTTGGGTATCGTCAGCATAGTTCGTATAGACGACACCCAAGTTGTCCAGATGGTCGAAGAGGAGCTTCGTGAATATGTTGTATAATGTGGGTGACGCAGGAGTCTTGAGGTACGCCACATAGTATCGGGATCGGGTTAGCTGAGGCTGGAAGTTCACCTCCAATACACAGCCATATAAGCAGCTCAATGTTGATATGCAAATTAGTCCACATGCAAGCCTTTCTCTCCAGAAAAGTGTTTTGTCGTATGGGTCAGTACTATTTTATACAAAGCCTCTTCAAACGAAGACAGACAGTTCTCAAGGCTGCAGGCATCTGCATTCCGGTATTCTCCCTAATAGACATAGGATAAAAAGCAGCAACTACCTGGGAAAAACTTTAGAAAAGTCAGAAATCTGTTTACGATATTGAGCTTCTGCATATGGATTTGTTTAACATTATAATCTGATCAAATCTGGAAGCGAATAATGTCGTTTTCTTAAAATGTCTTTTAAAAAAATAATTGGCGCTTTAAATCTCGGGATAGTTGCTTTGGTTCAAAGTTGCATTTCGTTATCTTATAGATGTATCCATCCATTTGAAGACATCATAATTTTGTATGAACCTAAATTAGATTAGCAAACCTCTTCTATAGTAATTCATGATGATAGCGATTTAGATCACTTCAAGTTGTGTTGCCAGGAGCAAGCCAAGAAAGAAAAAACTTTTTACTGTGCATTATATTACAGTTCACTACTATTATATATTCACTGTTTTAAAGAGTGCACTTTTATGTCTGAGGAATCATCAGACAATGCAAAGCCAAGGTTTTCATTTTGAGTAACTATTGTATTCAATGGAAAAGTCAGAGGATTGGATCCAACTGACACCGCTGAGTGGTATTATAGAACACCAACAAATAAAGAAGCAATCTTTAGGGCCAAGGTCTTCAGTCCTTAACTCTCTTTCCTGAAGAAACATGGATTCCCAGCTGCAGCGACTCACATTCTTTGGAGATGTAAGTGCCCCGCACTTCTTTTTCACAAGCTTTGGATACTAGTTCCTGTCTGGGTTTGTGCTGATTAGAATGTTCATGTCTTGGTCTGTGCTGATTAGGAAGTTATATTCTTTCTAATTGTAAGGAATTGCCATCTGGCAAGGGTGCAAAGGCCTGGCTTCTTTGATTTTTAGTTCTTAAATTGATGCAGGTGATTCCTTCTCCAAAGAGGCAATCTGCTAATTAAATCCCCTTCATCGCAATTTATTGTCAAAAGGAAAGTGCACCTGTGCCTGACCACATCAGTAGCATGATCCGCAGCCCCGGCTCTGCCTGTGACGCAGAGCGGGTTCAAAGGTCACAGGATGCCCACTCAACCAATGCATTGACAGAAAAAGACACTGCTGCATCGGCCGACATTTAAGATATAACCCAGATAACCAAACTACGATTTTCATGAGTAGCCCATGTGGGAGGTAGGGTAAACTCTACAAAATAAGCTATGCTTGAGTTTAGGCATAGTGCATGGTGATACATATGATCATGCCTCCCACATCCCAGTTAATATTGCACTATGAGTCAACAGGGATTGTATATCCGGTTCAGATGGGCTTATGCTGCCACATGGCAGGATAAAAAAAACCTGAGGATCCAGCCTTTCTTTGATTTTCTTTGTGAGGGCAGGTAACTTCCTCCCACAGAGAATGCTGCACAGCAGGCAGTTACCCTGGTTATCAAAGGAGCACACACGTTCAGGAGGAGTAGCCCACACAAGGGTGCTGCATATCCAAAGGTCTTTGTTGCCAGTAGGAGGAAAGGGGGACTAGGGTAGACTGGGGTGCTCTGGACACTGGAAGAAGCCTGCCACCATCTTGTTTCCCACTGTCTCTCGTTCCCTTTTCTGTCCCCTCCACTTCATCTGGGGCAAAGCATTTATGTGTGCAGGATCAAGAGGGCAAAGTCCACTCCAGCCCGTAGCAGGGATTGGTTCCCTATAGCAGGCTAGCTTTAGACCTATCACCAGAGGAGTTGTGCCCATGAAAGAAGGAGTCTGGCACTCACTCATCAGGATTCCCTCCAGTATCTCAAGGATCTTTTAAAGCAGAAGAGACATTCTGAGGACTCTCCCCTGTACTTCCTTTGGGTCAGTTGCACCACCCGAAGCCCTCCGCTGGAGGTGAAGAAGGAGAAATTCAGGACTGATGGAACATCTTTCCCCTAACCCTGCCCAGGGAACATTGGGAGTGACCAGTGCTGTGGACCAGGACCAACCAATCTGCAACAAATCTCTGTGCCAGAAGAGCAGACCTAAAGCGAAGCATACTGTCTTCCAGTCTTTTGCGAAGGCCTCGTAGCAACTCGGAGGGCCAGATCAGCCGCAGCTCCCTGTTCTCTCTCACCAAACTGGTTGCTCTGTGTTCCCCGCATCCTGAACAATATGAAGACGCTGCAATGGTGTCTACGCTCCACCAACCAGACAAACTATTGCACTGTATCGCATTCAGCTTGGCACTGCATTGGCTCCTGGTAGAGCCCATCACTTGCCAGGCCCGAAGTATCTTCTCAATGCCGGACCCAAACGGATCTCTGGAGGGCCACTCGCCAAATCTAACCGGGGGTTACATCCACTGCTTAGCCCAGCTAGCCCGAGAACTGCCGCCTTGTTGATAGCACCTCTACGGCCCCTCAATCACAAATTTGTTGATCCGCACCCACCAACTCAAACCCCTTAAGTGTAACCCGCCGGCCTCTTCCAGTGGCTAAAGCTCGACTCCGTCTGGCCAACTGAGAAGCATTCTTGGGACTGCCCTGACCTGTATCATTTGAACTGCCACTGTTCGACCGCACAGCGCATCCTCATTCGCCCCTGCTCGACACCTCCTTGTTGCCAGGGCCTCCATGATCCTACGTGCTCGACTGAGCCTGATCAGCTTGCATCCTTGTTCAACCTGGGTCTTGTGCATTAGCCCAGCAATTACTGAATCTAGGTACTATGACATTGAATTGCCCCCTTGGTCCACTTGAGCCCCAGAGACTGGTTAGGTCACGATCACTCCTGCAGTCAACCCATACCCTTGTTGGTTTTATTTTACCTACCACCCCTGGAATGATACTCAGAGTTCTACTTTTTCCATTCTTTTGCACCTTGTCTGCACTTTCCTTTGTGGTGTTTTTTTGTACAGTCATTTCTTGTTGTTCTACAAGCAGATGGTGTGTCTTTATAAAGTGTTTATATTTTTATAGAACCTTGATTGGACATTCCTTTTATTTTGGACTGTGATTCTGTGTTGTTTGGGTCACTACTGATTCATCTTCACATCTCTCTTGAGAGCATAGCCTTCCCTCGGACCCCTGTTACCACAAAAGGTGAAAGAGCTGGTATCTCTTGAATGCCCCTGTTTTACCGGTTCCATGTGATATTAACAAATCAACCAATAATGAAACCTTTTATAACAAATTTAAAATAAAAAAGAAATGTTGATGTTTTTTTCTTTTCCAATTTGAGGGTTTCCCTCCCAAGCTCCCCATTTCCCCAGCTTTATGACCCTACCCAAACACTCTCCCCACCTGTTTTAATCCCTTACCACACCCCTATATATACATTTATAAAAAAATACATTTTGTGTTATTTTATTTTCGTTGTTGTTAATTTCACTGTTTACCGTTTTACCTTTATGATTGTGTTGTGTTTTGGTTTGCAGAAGTGTGAGGGCTGAGTGGGCCATTTTACTCCTACTCATCCTTGTATTCCTGTGAGGCAGAATCCTATTGGTCAGACCCGTGGACCGACATAAAACCTGGCCTTACTACCCCTTTTGCCTTTGTTTTATTGAAGGGGGTCAGGTTTTAGAGATGTTGGGCTGCTGGAATGTCAGGCTTCATTTTTGTTGTTGTGTATGTGGCGCTGCCCAGGCTCATCTGGTCCTTCCAAGCACTAAGCCAACACCCTAGCTCCTTCCACCAATGAATAATTTGGCAATTGTTCAGATCTCTGGAGGGCTTTCCCTTCTTGCCCTGATCTCTATTCTCCTCCCCTAACTACTCTTCTTTTCCCTTTCTCCACCCTCTTACCTATTCCTTCACAAGGGCCTCCTCATTGCCCCAACATGCAGCTCATTCCTTCACTGCACCTCCCCTCTCTTCTTCTGCTTGCTATCTGTCACCGTTAACCTTCTCTATATTAGGTTTTTCCGTTTTGATGTATCCTTCTCTTTTTGTCTACCCCTCCACTTCTTCATTCAATATAATTCTTTCTCTCTCTGACCTTCCCAGCCCTCTGGCCCAAACCCCTCAGGGTCTCTGCAATTTGAAGACGCTGAATGACAGGGGAAGACTCCTCTGCTGGCATGTCTACGCTGCTTGCACAACAATAGAAGGCAGTGGGCCCAGTCTTCTGATGCTCCACAACCTCCCATTATTATGCGCTAGGTTTACTTGATACTTTGATACCTAGCAACCTCTGCCTACTACTGCATCATGCTCTTCTTTGGGGGTATTAAATATTCTGCAATGTTGTACACTGATTCCCAACTTTTTCACCACAGGAGGAACAGATACCTAGACCTGCAGCATATAGTTGCTTTATCAGTTTGTAGAGCTGGCACTTTCTGATGCAGGTATGTTATCTTGTTACACAGCAGGTGTTACTAAGGTTTAGGTCTAATTGATCGAAAACATTTGAACTTTTCTGATTTTACCTAATTTTTATAGGTCGATTTTTGGGTAGAAAATGCAGGGGGGACACCCCCCGCACCTTCAGCCCTCCCCCACTTACCCCACCTTAACCAATTCCCTTACCCCATCCCATATATTTATTTTATTTAATTTGATCGAAAAAATGATTTAAAAAATTCGGTCAAATTGAATACATCAAATGTTTTTCGATCAAGTGTGCTAATACCATTACTAACCCCAATGTTTACATATTCAGGTTTATAAAACTTTGATTGGAAAGGGTGGTATTGTGATCTGGCATGTGAGCACAGATCTCTGCAACAAGTTTAACACACTGTGCTATCTTCTTTGCCATCATGGCACTGGAACATATCAATATGCATTTCAATTTTGGTTATTGAACATGATCAAAAGATTCCCCAAAGGTTTGTGAAAATTATGTTGGCATTGTGCTATCGGGATGTCGAAATTAATTTCTACAGCAAACACAGAATGAATTACAGGATTAATTGATTGGATCTGGATTTAATCCTCAACAACAGCCAGACAGCAGGCACAGAGGTGAAGCAGAGCAGTATATAATATTATACAGTCAATGCTCATATTTTGTAAAACATGTGCACTGACTTTTTTGCATCAGGCACCCACTTGAGGGCCCAGGTTGGCACAAAATGCACATGCCCCTTTTTTGCTTCCATTTACATATCTGTGTTGTTCTGCATCTCCAGTGCCGATTGGTCGCCCTCCTTGTGACTGCACCATCCTGCCTGTCTCTGTACATAAATCTGCAGGCAGGCCCTACCAGCTTCCTTCATTTCCTATCCACTCGCTCTTCTTTTAGTCCCCGCCCAATATCCCCAATTTCTACTGTTCCTTGTGTTCTACAGTGGCAACCAGATTTTAATGTGGTGATGTTATGAAGCACTTAAAGAGGGAGTCAGGGTCCTAAGAACACCCCCTCATCCCACCAAGTTAATGCCAAGATGGAAGACCAGAAAAGCCTGCAAACACCGGTTCTATTTCAGATGAATCCCAAATACACCCATGATCGACAAGTACACAGAGAGGTACTCTCTCTGTAGTCATCCATGCAGACCGAGTGTGGTACAAATCTAACAATGTGTGGGAGAACAGCCTGAGACGGTGGTCAGAGACACCTATATGGACTGCCTGGACTAGGCACCAAGAAGCCATGTTACTGATGTCACTAGTGACACCATGACGTAGCAGCGTTAGACATGAAAAACACGTGCACTCCGCACTGCAACACACAAACACACACTTGAATACATGAAGAACATGAGTGCACAGTTCAATAGTTAGAGGACAGATACATATACATACTGTGATTGTTTTTATTATTTTATCATTAGCCAAATGCAGTAACGCAGAACCACAAGAACACAGGAGATCCTGAGCAAGCTTGCAGATGCTTAACGCAAATAACTCTATGGAACAGCAGGAGCACCTATAGAACCTGACAGAGCCAAGTGTGCCTAACCTATGAAGAACATAGCATAACATGCACAAGGTAAAAACGAGTATTATGAGGTTTAGCAAAATTACAGTAGGCCTCAAATCACTGGGCAGGAGACAAGCTGAGCCGATTAAGGTTGCACAGGGAGCAAGGCCCACAGCCAATGTCACAGATATGAATAGACATTCAAATCCCCAGACGACTAAGGGACCAGCTGCAGAGAAATGGAATAAATCCTCATAATTAGTAGCTGCAGAGCTCAAAGTTGTGGTCTCTAAAAATGTGATACAGCCAAAGAGAGCAATGGACAATCTCCCATGGTGGGAAAGGGGAGCCAATCCCAGGAAAAGCTGACACAGGCTGCTACATTTGTTACAACGTACGGAGCACATAGGCAAAAGGTGGTGTACACAAGTTACAATACAGACACATAATCATTCACATTAGCTTAAGGATGTGCACAGAGAACTCATTTGAGTCCCAGGCCTGGGGGCAGCAGTACTGACCAATCACAGTTTAGTATTCCAGTGGTGGATGGCAAGGGGCACAAACCAATGGTAGCCCACTACTCCACAACAATGTAGTAGATAACATCATGGAGATGGGACAGGCCAGCCACTTGCCATGTAAGAGCCAGTCGAATAACACGTATAGGGGATAATATAGGTTATTAGACTCCCGATGGCCAATCCCTCGCACAATAGGTTTTGGTGAAGGGCCCAAGTATTGACAGAATAATAACGTGGTTTTATAGTAAAACTGGCCTGCGAGCCAGGAGACATTGAGAAGTACTGGAATCCACTTGTGTTCTTGTATCGATTGCTGTTGGTTTTGTTTGTAATGAACCACAGTTTGAACTTGCCGTTGACTGAGTCATCCGTGTATACTGGGAGAGGGAGTTGGGCCCTCCAAGTCCGCGGATTTCCAGCATCACTCTGGCATACCTTGGAGTTCTCCCCAACACATTTTGTGACATTGTTTAAGAAAAATAATTTTAAAACTATAATAGAGATCAATTTAGTTTGCAAGTCAGTGGACAATAACATTTATTCCCTTCTCTATTTTACTGGATTGAAATATATTGATTCACGACAAAAGACGTCTTAAAAGATGATTTAAACATTGAGTTTCTTCAAAGTTTGTAGTCAGGATATTATCTATCCAAAATCCAACAATAGGCAGTGAAAAGTGCACATGCATTACTCACAACATACCCAAGGATATCCTCCATGTTTGTGCATGTGTTTACTTTCTAACTGTGATGGGAGGCATCACATATGCAATTCCAGAGTGGACCTCTTGTGTTGTGATGGTGTATTGCTTTTAGCGATTGATGAATGTAACCCACCCGTATTTGTCATGTTTTCCAGTAATTTCCGTAGTTCTGCCTCTTTTAGATTTGCTCCCCACATATTAATGTGCTGCTTGATGCTAAACGGCCAAGCTAATGGCGAATATTGTGGCATATACCGCCCAATAACATTACATACACAATTAAGGTGACACTCAATCTAGCAGTTTGAGACATTGATGAAGGTCTCAAACTGCTAGATTAAAGACCACATAACAGAGATTGCAAGACATGGGACCTCATTCCGAGTTTGGAGGTAATCATGGCGCCATTAGCGCCATGACTACCTCCAATACCGGTACCGTGTCCGCCCTCGTTCATTGGGGATTTATCGGTCTAGTCTGACCTTTGCGGGACCGGTACGTCCCCATTGAAAAAGCCATTCCCCATTCCCATTTCAGCCCCCATAGGGCTCAATGGGAAGGGGGAAGGCGCTAATAACGGTACCGCAAATTGTGGTACCGTTATTAGCTCTGAAGTCCCTTAAAGGGCCCCGTCCATAACGCCTGGTAAAACCAGGCATTAAGGACAGGACCCGCTAAGGGACCTCGGAATAGGGCGCAAAGGGATTACCGGCACCTGTGTCCTTAACGGTGCCCGGTATCCCTTACTGCCCTACTCGGAATGAGGCCCATGATGTAGTGGGGACCTGCCAAATGTAGTGGGTATGAGATGGACGTCTATGTATTCCACAATACATATGTTTTTTTCAGAGGAAACCGATCACTTCCTCTGCAGTTATTTATTTTTAATTTTATTGGTTTAAAGACAAATCCTTAAAATATCACAAGGAGACAGAGCTTACGAACATCCATCCCCACCCTTCTAACATTCTCTTTAACGATTTTCAGCGTCTCGCCAGGCTGTATATTAAAATTCCCTTCTCACTAAATTGAGTCCGATATTATAATGTGCTTGATACCCAGAGGTTTCTAGCCTGGGATCGAACCTGTGTTGCTCTGCTGCGAGCACGTTGCCCCTGAGCCATCCTCCCGAGACAGTTAACCAATCGAATTTATGGCTAGGACATCTCACGTCTGAGCTTTTTGAATATCTTCATATTTTCTCTTTACTCTCTGCCGTACACACTGAGCAGCGCACGTGTGTGCGTCTGTGTGGCCAGAGATTGCCCGCTTGGTGCTAGCTGTTAGCGATCCAGCTAAGTTATCACATAGTCAATTTTACAGCCCCCCTGTCCCGTGATGTGAATGTGACTCTTCTTAGAGAGTGTCAATTATTTCTGCTGTTCGCAATGTAAACTCAGAACCTGATCAATACATTCCTACTTAATATGCGACTGACACTTTCCCAGCCGTTTCTGATTTTTAATGAATAGGCAGAAAAGCTGGTTATGTTCTCGCCAACATGTTATGCATAGGTACGAGGTCAAGAAGGTCAAGACATTTCTGTTTCGCTAAATGACACATGAACTAAAGTCGGCCCTAATTTCTTTTTGAAACAAATATGTTACGTGTTGTCCTGTGGCCTGTAAGCTCCGAGTCTTTGTGTGTTCACGTCTTGCGCCCTGATGCCTGCGGTCTCCGGCGCGGTACAAGCAAATAAATAATTAAATAAGCAATGTATTCCGATCTAGCAGTGAAGCTTAGTTCCTTCTATGCCAGCGTTCACCTTGTAAAACAGGATTATTGCTCCCTGTGTGCATCGGTAGGATACAGAGGTATCCTGCAAGGTGTGATTTGATAATGTTCCGCTTGATCCATGTCTTTAAAGGCATTCATTTAATAGCTCTTTGTAGCGTGCCCAAGCCATGCGACCAGCTGCTTGCTTCAGAGTGTGAAAGGCAGGAAGCAAACAGATGGCGTCCAAGGCAATGGTGACGGTGTCCAGACATGTTATCAAAAGCGAAAATATGGCAAAAGAGGGGGCACAAGAGTGTGCCTTTACAAAGGAACAGGCGGAGTAGGTATCTTGGTAACGTATTTCTAAGGGTAGGATATTCAAAGGGATTACATATTCATTACAAGCAGTGATGGAGAGCAACAAGGAGTCAAGTGATTTTAGGAGTCATGATGGTAGGATTCTCTTGATGAGATTTCAAAGATAGGTGGGGACTTGGTCATAAATCAACGTTTTGGGTGAGGCAAAGGGTCTTGAATTTGACACAGGGATATGGGGGAAGATGGAAGGCCAATGGAGTCCTGACAGCACCGTGGTGTAAGGTGGATATGACCAAAAGTTGAAATCTAACTGTGAGTTGCTCAAACGTGAGACTGTTGAGGGTGGACCACCGCAAAAGTCAACGTGTTAAAAGGTTTTGAGGGGAACATTCAAGAAAATAATTATTAGTGTTATGGTAAGGATTTGTGATAAAATCAACAAGGCTGGAAATAGAGAGTACACTATAGAAGGGGAGGACTGGGGAGAGTGAACACGTTTCATGGGGGACCTACCATTTTAAAAATAAAATACATAAACACTGTTAGCAAAAATAGGGTTCAGTTTCAAAAGAGTTAGCTTTTGTCACCTTTTAGACTTTTCCAATAAAGACATTAAAAAGATGTCTTTTGAAATGACTTATACAGAGATGTCGACTGTTTGACATGGCAGCATTGTGATATGATATGATAGTTAATTTATATAGCGCCTATACACAAGGTGTTTCAAAGCTCTTAAAGGCAAGGTAGGAACAAGGTAAAATACAATGACTTTATTGCAGGCCATGAGTAGTAAGGATGTGAAATTAACTATCGTACTCGGCCTGACGACATTTCAGATAGTGCAAGAGCTAAGACATAGATAAGGAAGGGAGGGGGAGAGTGGGAAGGAAATGGAAACAGACATGCAACTACTGTACTAGGCCTGACGACATTTCTGGTAGAGCCGAAGAAAACAAAAGGTAACAGAGAGGGGTGCAGAAAGGGAAGGGAGGAACAAAAGAAGTGACTATCGTACTAGGCCTGACGACATTTCAGATAGTGCTGAGGGGGGGGCAAGTAAGGGGAGGGGTTAAAGACATACGAGGTTTCTAGCATACTAGGTCCAGGGACAATTCTGATCGAGTAAGTGCATAGAAGAGAAAGAAAGGGAGAGGAGGAGAGAACAGAGAGTAAGCAGTCAAAAAGAGTGGAGATGCAAGATGGGAGAGTGAATACAATTGCAGGAGTTAGTAGTAACACATTATGTTGCAAGCCTGAATACAAAATGAAGATGGGACCAGCATTATTCAGGGTCACCATGAGAAAGGGTGACCCATCGCGAATCAATGAAGTCCACAAAAGTAAAATCCAACATTGGCCACAAGACGATGATAGTGAAACCAGCATGTATCAGGACAGACTCCATCAGAAGTAGGCTGGACGGGGGGGGGGGGCAGGGGGAGCAGGGTAGAAGAATCAAGCAAAACAGGCAACATGTGTGAAAGATGGGGGGCCACAAGGGAACATCACAGGGGGACCAGAGGGGTGGGGATGGCCTATGGGGAGTAAACACATGTTGGTGCTTGCTTACATGCTTTCTGAAAAAGGGTTCGGATCCTGGATCCTCCTGATCCGAACAGGTCCAAACAGAAATTGCCCTTTTTTCGACTGCCCTTCACTTCGGATGCCCAGGCGAGAGACGCCCTTGATCTAGAATTAAGAGCGGGAAGAAAGTGGAAGGGCCAAGAAGGTGGGCAGTGCTTAGGCTAGGTGACCAAGATCCACTTACACCTGCTCCAGATCTGCAAAGGAAAAGGTGCCAACCTTGAAACTGCATTTCTGTGAGGTTCCAAGACATCTGAAATTCAAAACTTCAATGTACAGCCAGTGGGTCTGCATCACTAGTCTCACCTGAGGCTGTTTTTGCTGGTATGGGAATTGTGGAAGAAGTGCCTGCCTTTGTATCCCTTGAATGGCCCTCAAGGCACCAAACCATGAAGTAGCTCATTTATTTACTGCTCTTTTCTGAGGATGTACAATGACAATTTTGAAAGCAGAGAGGTGATTTTCTGTCATGGAGTTATTGCAGCAATTGCTCACCTAACATGGAAGCACTTACTAACCAAAGAAAAATAGAAAGAACTCCTGTTAGGTGAACACCTGATTCTCAAATGCAATCCATCCCTAAATATTATAAAATATTATTTTAAAAAATGGTGTGGTTCAACATGACCTTTGCTTAATTTTGCAAAATGGGGTGTGTTTCGCAGTGGAAGACTGACGAAGGCTGATGTAGCGGGAAGACGGCATAATCGAGCATTGAGAAAAGGTCTGAGACCCGATTCAATATACTTTGTGACAAGACTCCTCCTTACACTCTGGCTATTAACAGCTGCATGAATTCCCCATACCAGCAAGGCATGCATGGTTGCTTTATTTACCTATGCGCGTACAATGGCCTAACAATGCAGTTGTTATTACATTTTCCCCAAAGTATTGAGCATTAGACTTTTCCCCAAAAAGAAAGAAAATTGAGTCTTTGGATATTCTAGCTTGTTATCCTAAAAGAGATCATTGTATTATTTTCATCAATAAAACACACACACAATTGGATCAAATACAATGAAAAAACAATTTCTTAGCCAAAACATTGAAATGTGAGTATTCATTGTTTTCAAATAATAATTGAACCACTGTTAACACCATGCGTGTCAATTTCATCTGAAAAATAGATTAATTACATATCAGGCTTAGTCTGTGGCTTAGATGTATGAATATATTTGCATGCATAATCATTCCCTTCGGGCAATCAATTGCTGCCTTTTCTTTCTCTCTCACTATCCCTCTGTCTCGTATTCTCTCATCATCTTTTCTTTTCCCTTTCCATCACCTTCCATCTTTCTCCCATTTTGTTCTTGCGCACAAGTTCCTTATCTGTCATTGTCCCTCTCCTCGTCATTGCTCTTCTTTTCACCTTTGCCGGTCAGATATCTATGTTTTCATCAATCGCTTCTGGGGTCTCCGTACAGAGGTCCAATTCACCCTGTCATTGTTTCCGTAGTTGATACATGGTGTACCATTGAATTGTTTAATAGAAACATATAATTTATAGCATTGCTTTTAACAAAAGGTGCATGTATATATTTTGGATCCCCAGTATACTGCTGAGTGTGGCTCTGCTCTGTGTCAGAGGGCGAAGGCCCACTCTGCAGTAAGCCTGTAGTCATCAAGTCTATGAATCCACGCTATGCTCGATATGGGACCTGCTAAAAACAACCATGACACCAGCTCAACCAGTGCACTAATACTGTGGGACATTATTAGCCATAATATCCTAATAAAAAGACTTGAGGAGAAAAGGCAATGAATCTACACTGGATCAACTAATTCCTGACCGAGAGATCCGAAACAGCACACATGGTCCCTTTCAGCTCACATCCCTGCAAGATGACAATATAGAGTGCCCCGAGGATCAAATATCTTGCCTCTACTCTTCAACATCTGCATGACCCCAAAGTGGATCTTAATAACAGCACTGGCTAAACATGCTTCAACTATGCAGATATCATGCAAGTTACACTTGGAAAAAAAGAACCAGACCATAGCACATTCTTTACACACCAGGACTCATGGATGACTGCAGTCTTAAACTCAACCAAACCAGAGGAGAGCCTATGATCATCAACAAAGCCTATCATCAATCCCCTGGCTGTATGAAATAGGATCTTGCTCCATGCCCACATCAACTGCAAATGCAATGCAATGCAATGCAAATGTATATTTAATTGCTGCCTAACTGTATACATGTCATATTCTGTAATTAGGCACTAACTGTATAAATGTAACATTTTTTGTAATTTGTGTAATCAACCTGTACCATTCCCTGTAACTAAGTGCCCTGCAAGTAAGAGCGCCATGATGCCCCATGGCTGTTTGTGCACTATACAAATGTAAAAAATAAATAAATAAAACTGTCAAGAACCCTGGAATTGTGATGGACACACGCTTGCACTGGATCCACAGGTTAAAGCTTCCAGACAATCTGAGGCATCAGGCTCTACCTGCCCTTCACACACAGGAATATGACAGTTATCATACGTGTACTTCCAAGAATAGACTATGCCAGTAGCTTCTACCTAGGATTCCTGGAATATCTACTCAACAGGCTACACAGTGTCCACAATGTGCCAGCTAGACTACCCCTGGGACTGAAAAGAGACAAACACATCTCCCCATCCCCTGTGCACTCCTCTGGCTGCTGATCAAACAAAGGATTCACTTCAAAACTCTATGCATTTCTCACTGCTCCATCTATGGAAGAGGCAATGCATCCATCACATGGAAATGCCTGAGAGCAGTTTCCCCCAGCTGCAATGACTTTGAAACAGTACCAAGCTTCAAATTAAATTTGCACAGAGAATCTTCCTTCTCCTTAATGTCAACCAAACTCTGGAACTCTGTGCCCAAACACCTTTGCTCATAAGAAGAACACCTTCCCTTGAGTAAACCACTAGCAGCGTGTCTAATCAACAAGTTCTAGTATGAGACCAGCACTGAAACCTCAACCAACATGCACCTAAATTGACAACTTCGACCCAAGCAAAGCCTCTATATTTTGGACATAAAAAACACCCTCACACGACTCACTGTTAAAACACTATTGGGGAACTCTTTCAGGTTGGACTCAAAGGAACCTACATTGAATCAAAAGGATACTATGACAAACACCCAACACACCGCTCCAATCATTTCTCATGGTGGTGCACAATTATACAGCTCTCAAAAAGCACCCAATGCACTCTGTCTCCCCACTACATGAAACCCTTGTTTACTTAGTCCTCAACTCTCCCTAACTGACTGACACCCTCTAAAATCCCCTAACGCCTTACGGAACGCTCACAAACCCACCACCCCCCTGACATGGCACCCTCGGGCCTATCAGTTAGAACATCCACATTAAGTGAGCTATGGCAAAGCTCACCCCTTCAGCCTCTTCCACATCAGTTGTGAACTGTGACGCAGAGCACTGTAATTTACCAGATCATGTGCTCTTCCCTCTGGATAGACACTTTCCCAAGAGTCACCGTCAAAACATAAAATCAGAGTGGCACAGTCCTCTCTTTGGTACGTCCGCCTGCATGCATCTACACCACAGGTTTTGCATATGCCTCTTTGCTATCTTACTAACAACCACACGCCCACTATTTTTATTTTACAGGGACATGCGAAAAAAGGCCATGAAAATGGCAGAGGGTGTTATACAAGATCACTCTCTATTGCATCACATGTCCCTCGGATCACATGCGTGAAAAAACCTGTTTTTCAATGACAATGATATGTTATTTATATAGAGCTGTTGCCATAGCAGTGTGCAGAGAACATACATACATGTGTTTATACTCCATACCTAAGGTGGCACTCATTTATCGACCTCAAAAGTCTGAGTTGGCATTGCCCGCATTCGAACCTGTAAATCACAGAGGCAGCAGAGAGTGCTCTACCCCCTGAGCTGTCTTACCAACTATCAAATATCAGTTGAATTTGTTGTCAATGGCTTTCACGAAATGTCTTTGTACACAACATCTAAACTTAGCTCTGCTCTGTTGTGACATCCCTGCAGGAAAAGCCAAACCGATTGTTCATTGCTGTGATGTCTCAGTAGCATGTTGCCAGAGCTGGTGAGGATTCCTACAGAAACATTGCTTTGCCAGGTTCTTCTTCACTGCTCAGTTCCTTCAGTGCAGTCTGATCTGTGCACACCTCTTCATCAGTGACAACAGCTTGTCTCTGAAAGAGGTGCCTGTGGCCGGTTCAGCAAAACCACCACCATGCATGACCTTAAATTGTAGGTTGTGTTCAAAGTGACTTCATGCACAGCTAATGAATTGCACTCTTTGTTTATGATGTTACTCCTAAGTGCACTCTGGAAAATGCCACTGTTGTAGATAAATCCCATTGATTATAGTCATGCACTATACTTGTAGTGTCGGGGTGCATCGTGTCATGGAGCCTATGAGGCAGTGCAAGAACTGTGGCAAGGAGTGGAGCCTGAGGTTGTGTAGGAATCCATTGGTGGCTGGAGAGCTGGGCTCCCGTGGACTCAGTGCAGAGCCTGCCTTAAATTAAATAAAAGAAGTATAATCAACTTACCGGCTCCCTGTCCCTCACTTCAATACTCAATTCAGCACGTCATACTTCTTTGCACCTGTGTCATAGCAGAGGATTTGGAAAGCCATTTTCCTATGTAATAATCCCAGACACACACCCTTCATATTCTGGTAACATGCTCCTCTGTACCCGTGCCTTACCAGAATGTGAAACTCAACCACTCCAACACTCATGCAACCCTAGCAAATCCATCTCCACAAACATAAATGGCGCAAGTCTCCGGTCACTGTTTTCAGTGGATTCTGGACTCAGACCTTTACAAAAATGCAGAAATGTCACTATTAGTACCGCGAACAAGACGCAATCCTGGGTCAGAACAAGATCAATACAAACTTGCGTGGCTTCCCTCTACATTTTTGTCCTTCCGGCATTGCATAGAGGCCACCAACATTACCAAGGTAGACAACTCTTCAAAACATCAAGAAACGACCCATTTGAAGAAAGGACCTTCATTTTCACCTGGTTCACTGTTATCCCAGGCAATGTCCCTGGCACTTCCCCTAGGGTACAACATATTCAGACAGGACCGCCCATACTCGAAGGGAGGGGGTGTGGCCCTCATAGCAAAAGATGTGCTATCCATCAGGAAGATTGATAGGACTATCGAGAACAACAGCGACTACCTTCTGCTTAAACCTAACCTATCCCCTAATTACACCATCTCCGTTCACCTGTCCCCCTGGCCAACTTTCAAGCAGCCCTGACACACCCCCTGTCAGACAACCGAAAGAAATTGAAAAAGGCCATCCTCTTAGGTGACCTCAACATTGGCCTCAACGACCCCAAAGACTCATCTGCCAAGTCTCTGGACAACGTGCTGGAGACACTAGGGTTTAAAAACACAATTTCTGCCACCACCCAGACTCAAGGCCTCACCCTAGACTGGCTAGCCCATCACAATTGCCCACTCTCTATTAAAGCCAACTCACCCACCCCATGGACCGACCACCACGTCATCCTTTTTGACATATTTACCCCCAAGAAAGTGCACCAGCCGGCAATACCGCTGCTGCCCGCCATCACCAGAAGGTTGTGTCTGCTCACATCCAATAGGCTCCAACATCACCTACTAGGGCCAGCCTTCAGGCTCCCTTTCTCAAAAGATCCTGAGGTGCTCGGCCACTCATACAACACCATTATTAAATTAGCTGTGGCTGCCATTGCCCCTCTCACATTTCGTAAAGGTAAACCCACCAGACAATCCAACGCCTGGTTCACCTCTGACATACTAGAACCAAGTGCCAAAAATGCACTACACTATCCCTCTGGCAATCTAACCATTTGAAATCAGCCAAACTACAATTCCAAAAGATTTCTAAAGACTACAAGAAAGCTATTATCTGAAAAAAGAAACCTCATTCAATACCAGGATTGCCAGTGCCAAATCAGATACCAAAGATATCTTCTCTATTTTCAGGGAATTAGAGTAACCTACCACAACTACCCCCACCCCAATCTATCACCAAAGATGAGGCTTGGTGCAATGGGATTCAAAGAGCCATGCTCAACAAATTAGACACCCTGCACACCAAAATTAAAACCACCCAACGACCTCTGACCCACTCTGCACCTCCTGAACCGCTCCATAAAACCAGCAGACCAACCATCCTTTTCCCCTTTAAAAAACGTCCATGACCATGATATCATTACCATCATGAACTCTATCAAACCCTCAAACTGTAAAGGAGACATCTACCCAGTGGCCATCATCAAAGAATGTGCCACACTCTCACTCCCTTACTTACCACATTAATTAATGCTTCTTTCACGACCGGACTGGTCCCAGCATGCCTCAAAGAAGAATGGGTTTTCCCCCTCCTGTCGAAACCTGCACTGGACCCCACCTCCCCCAGCAACTATAGGCCTATTACCACCATCACATTCCTGCTGAAAATACTTGACAAAGCAGCATACATACAAGTGCAGCAGTTAATGGAGGCCAACAGCCTTCTTGGTCTCTGTCAGTCTGGGTTTCGCCCTAGGCACGGAACTGAAATGTCCCTACTTGATTCAAAAAACCAAATGGAAGACGTTCAGGGCTCTGGTAAACCTGCCTTACTTCTACTTCTGGACCTATCTGCAGCGTTTGACCTTGTGGATCACAGCGTCCTCTGCCACCTCTTGACATCTACAGCCCACTTCTCACCCAAAGCGACCTTCTGGATCACCTCATTCTTGCAAGGCAGGACCATGCAAGTCTTCTCTGACCAAGCCTCTGCCTCCCCCATCATCATCCAATGCGGAGTCCCGCAAGGCTCCTGTATTTCCCTAACACAATACAATATCTTCACCAGAACACTCTTCCACATCCTGGATTCACTAGGTATCACTTATACCAACTTAGCGGACGACACACAAGTCCTCCTCCACTAACTGGTGACTATGAGTCCGACACAAAGCCCCTCAACGCCCCACACCTAACATCCAAGCCTGGATGGGCGTGAACGGGCTGTGCCTCAATAGTGACAAGATGGAACTTCTCCTGATTGGTTCCACTGAAACCTTAAATAAACTAGGCAACCAATTCCTCCATTTCACAATCGACAACATCCAAATCACAGTCTCCGAAACAGTAAAAACCCTTGCAGTCTACTTAGACTGAAACCTTTCAATTTCCAGGCAAGTCAACGCCATTGCATCTGCTGCAGCATACAACGCAAAGTTGCTTAAAACAGCCATACCATTCATGTCCAGGGATAACTGCCTCACTATTGCCAGAGCTATAACCGGGTCCAGACTCAACTACTGCAATGCCCTCTTTGCGGGCATGTCAGTAAAAAACATGGAGAAGCTCCAAACGATCCAAAACAGTGCACTCCATGCAGCCATTGGCATTCCAAGAAAGGACCATATATCTGCTGCCAGGAAACATGCATATTGGCTACTCATCAAAGAGCGCATCCTCTTTAAAACGCTGGCTCTAACCCACAAATGCGTCAATCATACAGCCCCTCTATAACTTACCCAAAGAATACACAGATCTGCATCCTCCAGACCAACCAGAACACCCTATGCCAACAAGCTCACAGTACCCAAAATCAAACAAGCCAGAGCTAGCTTCCCATTCATAGCAGCCCTACAATGGAATGCCCTTCCACCGTCCCTAAGAGCAGAAACCTTCCACTTAGCCTTCAGCAAAGCCATCAATACACTACTATTCGCCTAATCCTGAAATATATGTATACAATGATTTTACTATGTTTCCCGGGACTATATGTATGCAATGTTTTTACAATATCTGACACATGCTTCATTTATCTAAGTTCATTACCTGTAACAGCGCCTCAATGCCTCTGAGATGTTTGCGCTTTATACATTTAAAAAATAAAATAAAAAATAAAATACAATGAATGTACTCAGAAGACACAGTTGATTAATGGAATCCATATCTATCTATGTATATATATTCAATGAAAAAACTTTGCTAAAGGGATGATATGGTTTAGTTGCACTAATAAAAACCTATGAAATTCAATGAAACAACTTTGTTAAAGGACGTTATGGTTAAGTTGCACTAATAAAAATCTATGAAATTCACTGAAAATCTTTGTTAAGGGGACGTTATGGTTAAGTTGGACTAATAAAAACATATGAAATTCAATGAAATAACTTTGTTAAAGGGACATTATGGTTAAGTTGCACTAATAAAAACCTATGAAATTCAGTAAAAAAACATTGTTAAAAGGACGTTATGGTTACAAGTAAAATCGAAAAAACCCTGAAATTTGCCAGTTATGGTAAGCTAAGCAGCCATAACTCGCGGCACCACTGTGCACTGCTAAGTCTAACACCCTGGACATCAAAGATTACATCACAAATATCATTGATGACATCACTGATGATATCACATGTCTAGCCCCTTCTTTTTGTTCACTGCCATATCTAGGCCAGGTGGTTTTATTTACTGACAGTCAGAAACCTAACTTTCAAAAGGTATTACATTTATAGATATTGCTATTCTCACATGTTCCTACACTACTTTCCTTAGAATTTAATCGCATCTTATGATGTACATATAATGGGGAAGAAGCAGGCCTGAAACATAGCAATCATTTTGGTGCATGAATACAATCATGTAGATTAAAAACAGTTGCTAATGATACTGCCCCTTGTTTGCTTACATTACTCTACATATATAAGCCCCATATTTGTATGCATTGTGGTCTATTTATGTTTTGTGTGTGTTAGTAGAAATATGTAGTAAGTGATGCAATATTAGCTACTTAGTACATGTTTCACAGTACGGAAATGTCTGATACAGAAGCATTTACCGTTTTATTATATAACCTTGGAAAATTACAAATATTGCACCTCTGTGGTGTATGCTGCAGCCAATATCACATTTCTGTATGAGTAGGTTCCTGTAGTAGACAGAACACTGCAATGGAATGTTCTTTAGAAGACTACATTGCATAATGAAGTATTTAGTTTATTACACATCTCCCGATAATCCATGATACATTTTTTCCAACATTACATTCACAACCCCTTGTATGAAAAGTAAATGCACATGTGATGTCATCAGTGATGTCATCAATTATATTTGTGATGTCATCTTTGATGTCCTAGGTGTTAGTCTTAGCAGTGCACGGTGGTGGCGCGAGTTGTGGTTGCTTAGCTTACCATAACAGACGAATTGCAGGGCGTTTTTTACTTGTAACCATAACGTCATTTTAACAACGTTTTTTTATTGAATTTCACAGGTTTTTATTAGTGCAACTTAACCATAACATCCTTTTAAAAAAGTTTTTTCATTGAATTTCATATGTTTTTATTAGTCCAACTTAACCATAACGTCCCTTTAACAAAGTTTTTTCTGTGCATTTCATAGGTTTTTATTAGTGCAACTTAACCATAACCCTTTAACTAAGTTTTTTCATTGAATTTCATAGGTTTTTATTAGTCCGACTTAACCATAACATCCCTTTAACAAAGTTTTTTTCTGTGAATTTCATGGGGTTTTACCAGCGCATGCTATTTTCCTACAATTTACTAATATCATACTTACCAAATATAACAATATTTGTGTCCAATTTACAAATTGTCACCTTAAAACTCTGCCACTTCCCACCTTCTAGAATTATTTTTAACACTTCTATACACTTTTGGCAACTATTTCAACTAGTTTTGCATCCGTAGACGTCTACAAACATCTGACTTCATTGCGGATATTCCGGACAGTGCCACATGACCATACGCTGGCGTGTGGCATGATGACGTGTCCGAGAACCCGTCCGCACTTCACGATAAGATCCATGCTTCGCAGACAGCTCGGAACTGCATTTTCTACTGACCTAGGAACTTTCAACTTCAGAATTTCCCTTTTCACAGCTCCAACACCTACTCCTACTCATTATCCATTAACAAACTAGTACACAGTGCATACTTTTAGCAAAACAGCTATTTATCTTAAAATGGCATCAGCTATTGCCAACCCTCCTCCCCAAGAGCCACCACCACTGCTGTAATCAATGAGCATAAGAAACACTGCCCTCTACCTTAGAAATAACACACGAGCAACATTTTCCGCTGTCCATCTCCCCCTCCATATTAGTGTTTGGTGCCTCTCCCCTCATTTCCCTCCCCAACTTTCGTTCTTAGCTCTCCTTCCAAAAAAAAAAAATACATCAAAAAACAACAAAAGAAATGTTCCGTTAGGAACCACCGTTCACAGTTAAAAAATAGAACTAAAAAAAAGTATATACTCCATCTACATTTCTCAGTAAAGTACATTAACTCAATGAAATTTTCCAACATTTCCATTAGCATTTTTTGTTATGCTAATGGGAATATTGTAGCGTACATCCCTTGATCCAGGGACTGGAATGGTGGATACCAGCCCAGCAGCCCAAGTTATCAGCCCAAGCGAAGCGAGGGTGGATAACGAGGTCTCCGGACCATCATCCCCCCATTCCAGCCCCTGTAATGAGGGATGAAGGCAATTTGCACTCTAGGTTCCCAAAGCAGGAACTCGGGATGCCAAATAAGGATTTTCCAAGATGGCCACCATGGAAAGGGAAGGTAGGGTTCCATACAGGGCCCCTCTTTGCTTTCCATGGCAGCCTGCAGAAGGCGATGAGAAAACCCTATGACCATATTACTACGAGCACATTTTTCTTCCCTTTCAAACCTATCCCAATTTCGAACAACTTAACGACAAAGCCGGTCCCAGGTGGACATGGCCACTTTAACCCCATGTGTTGTCCCTCGTGGTCATGGCCAGTAGCCAGATTGTCCGGATCATGACCTTATTTCATGACCCGGACAATCTGGCCACTGCCCATGGCTACCGATACCTCAGTCACCAAAAAGGTATATCACTATTTTTTGTACCTCCATTATGACACTTGTTCAAAAATAAAACACAGGCACATTTGCAAAACCATGCTTTCAGGTCCTTGCCAATGCTCCTTACACAAGTTTGCAGGAAATCCACACGTTTTATAATTTCAAAAATTTCAAATGTATGCACATAAAATAGTCATATAACCTAGCCCCCATTTGACAAAATCCATATAGACTTTATGAAAGCATTTATATCTAGATCTAAAACGTTTTGCAAACTTTTGTGTAGATTCGTCAAATTGCACCACATGTATAAGCCTTTACAATATTTTGGGACCCCACTCTAATTTTGCCCCCTCCTGACAACATCCCACCAAACATTGCAAAAACATGTATATCTAGATATATAATGTTTTAGCACACCTTTGTGTAGATTCATTAAATGGTACCCCATTTATAAGCCTTTAAAATAATTTGGGACCCCCCTCTAATTTTGCCCCCTCTTGACAGAATCCCACCAAATGTTGCAAAAAGATTTAAATCTAGATCTATCATCTACTTACAAGCCTTTGTGTAGATTTGTCAAATGGCACATTTATAAGCCTTTAAAATAATGTGTGACCCGCTCTAATTTTGTCCCCTCTTTACAATATTCCACCAAACTTTAAAAAAGCATTTATACCAAGATCTATTATCAGTTCCGCAACTTAAGTTTAGATTTGTCAAATGGCACCTCATTTATAAGCCTTTATAATATCTTGGGACCCCCGCTCTAATTTCGCCCCCTCTTGACAGAATCCCACCAAACTTTCAGACTCAATCGGAATCAGGTCAAGAATATAAGTGCAAACTTTCATGCATTTTAATAAAGTTGCACCAAAGTTATAAGCCATCCAAGAACTGCTTTTCACCAACCCTGTAATGCAGAGGTGTCTGCGAACCTCACAGGACTGTTCGCGAACATCCAAACTGTTCGCGGACGTTCGTGGTAAAAAACGCCAATTTTTTTGCCTCTTGCAGCCATATCCCATCCCATCCTCATCACCCCTCACCTCACCAGAGATTATTTGATAAGTTTGACAAGTGAAAAGTTGTGTTTTTTTATATGTTTTTACTGTGATGTCCACAGACAGCTGCCACTGTCTGTGAATCCAAGATGGCGGACGCATCGAGAAAATGTGACGCACCTCACGCTTCATTCCAACCAATCAACAAGCATGTTGCATGCCTATGGACATGACGTAAGCCAATTGGCCAATCGGTGACCTGTCTGCGGAGCAAACAGGGAAGTGTGTCCGCAGAGAGGACATAGATATCACACATTTTTTTTAGACCTACTTTTTGATCGTTTTTTAAAAAAAACTACTGGACGGATTTTCACCAAATTTACAAAAGCACGCTTTCGGGACCAAGCCGCTGATCCTACCACACATTTGGTGAAAATCGGTCCAGCGGTTTGGGCTGTAGGCACGACAGAAATTTTTTCTCCATTCAGTCTATGGGAAAAAAGAAATTTTGGGGCTCCCCCTATAACTTTGCCCCCCCCGGACCAAACCTCACCAAACTTTCAGAGTGGGCCATATACTTTTTTTTGCAAAGTTTGGTGAGGATTCATCCAGGGGGAGTGAAGTTATAAACCACTCACAAAAGTGCTCTTCCTATGGGTTTAGTAACTTAACCATAACTACATGGCCGCTACCGCAGGCCATGTAATGAGTCAAAATGTGTTTATGGCGGGATGTGTGGTGAGGAGTTGTTCCTTAGACAATTTCACACTGTTTCACCAATCTGCACCAAATGTTGCATAGTTGCCTGTTAGGACCACCCCGACATTACTGGCTACATGACATTTAGACACCCCACTCCCCAGGTTTCAGCACAAGTCAAAATGTGTTTGTGGGTTTGTGTCTTGAGAAGCGTTGTTCCTTATACAATTCCACACTGTTACACCAATCTGCACCAACGTTTGCATAGTTACCTGTTAGTACACTGTGGACATTACTGGCTACATGACATTTGGACACCCAGCCTAATTCCCTGGATTTCAGCACAAGTAAAAATTTGTGTGTGGGTCTGTAGCTTTGTGGCTTGGCTCACTTTTTTACAAAAACACTGAAATGTCACTATTTGTACCGTCAACAAGACGCAATCCTGGATCAGAACAAGATGAATAAATAGTTGCGTGGCTTACCTCTATATGTTGCCTCCTTCCGGCATGGCATAAAGGCCACCTACATTACCAGGGTAGGCCACTCTTCAAAATATCAAGAAATAATCCATTTGAAAAGAAAGGACCTTCATTTTCATCTGTTTCACTGTCGTCCCACACAATGTACTGAGAAGCTGCAGTTCATTAAAGGAATCCATATCTATCTATATATATAAAAGTCAAAATGTGTTTGTGGCGGGATTTGTGGCAAAGCATTGTTCCTTATACAATTCCACACGGTTTCACCAATCTGCACAAAATTTTGCATGGTTGCCTGTTAGGACCATCCAGACATTACTGGCTACATGATATTTGGACACTCCAACCCATTCCCTGGATTTCAGCACAAGACAAAATGTGTTTGTGGTTTTGTGGCTTGAGAAGTGTTATCCTTAATACAATTCCACACTGTTTCACCATTCTGCACCAGATTTTGCAAAGTTACCTGTTAGGACCCTCTGGAACTTACTGGCTACATAACATTTGGAAAACCCAATCCATCCTTCGGATTTCCACACATGTCAAAATGTGTGGGTTTGTGGCTTGGCGAAGCGTTGTTCCTTAAACAATTCCACACTGTTTCACCAATCTGCACCAAATGTTGCATAGTTACCGGTTAGGGCCCTGGTACAGTACTAGCTACATGACATTTGGACACCCCATCCCTTTTTCCTGGATTTCAGCACCTTCACACATGAGATGGTTGGCTGAAATCGGCAACATTTCAAAGTGGTCATAGAAGGACCAGTCCCGACACGAAAAACAAAACTGAGTTCCAGGCCCTAGAATGCACGTTTTCCAAGATATTTGCACCAGAATGCACCACAACAAACTGCACCACGCAATGGTGAGGCAACAGGTGGGGAGAGAGCACAGAATGTCCCAGTATGCAGCAACACACCAACTCCCGCCTCCCCCCAATGTCTGCTCCAGGGTATGTCAGCCAGCCACATGCACCCATCCTCAGTGCAGTTTACTTCAGGGTGCAAAGCACATCAAGCAATATGCAAATTGGAACAGAGACCTAAAGGATCAATGTTATCATGTCTGTCAACAGAACCCGTTTGGAGAATGGGTACTTCTGCTAGTACAAAATAAAAGTAAAAATGGAAGACTCTCAACTACTGGGAAAAATTCCATCTCTGAGTTCTGAGTCACATCATAGACAACTCAAGTCAATTTGATGCAGAGCTCATGTTTTGACTGTCTACTGTGTTTTATGGGGGCATAGTTCCTTGGATGCCAATTGCCTGCATTTGGTGATTTGCAGGTGTATGCTTAGTTTGCATGAGTGCTCAGAACTGGTTCCGAGAACTTAGCTGCAGCAAGAATTATGATGCAGTAGAATATGGTGAGTAGAGCATGATGTGACCAGTACAGTGCGGGTTACGGCTTGGACCTGTGTTTCTCAAATCACCCATCTGATGGTGTGCTATATACATAGTTAAGTCTAG
Source organism: Ambystoma mexicanum (assembly GCF_040938575.1). Taxonomy (NCBI): domain Eukaryota; kingdom Metazoa; phylum Chordata; class Amphibia; order Caudata; family Ambystomatidae; genus Ambystoma; species Ambystoma mexicanum. The sequence goes on along the minus strand of NC_090936.1, from coordinate 1,077,787,468 downwards.
CTTGTGTGTAGTTACCTTGAAGTATGTATAACTGTGGTTAAGGTGTAATGGTTGATACTGCAGATGTTCATAGCACATGACGCTGCATAGTAGTCATATGCAAATGTGCCACATGTGAAAGCCTGTGATGTCTTTGTGTGTGTGTGTGTGCTATGTGTGTGTCTTTGCAAACGTGCGCACAGATGCAAGTATGTTGTAGGACTATTACTACATAATGTGCACAGGGAAGTTTCATTGATTTATTTTTTCATATTTTTTCAGTGGTACATGTTACCTTGTGCCCACTTTAAAATATGTTTATACCTTGCTTATGGGGTCATTGTTGAAGTCAAGCCTCATGTTCCTTGACAACCATCAATGCTTGATTGGCATATGTGTTATCTCTGATATTGGCTAAACTGTTATGTTTTAATTTCTTTAGATCAGGAAACCAAAAATTGCAGAAGTCCACTAACCTGAACAGACGGCAGTGGCTTGGAGAGTGTTTAGATGGTAGCAAGGATTCCCCTGAAAATTCTACCGCCCTCTGTCTGGAAGATATCAGGAGGAGAGGGGACAGTACTCCCAGGGAAACCCTCTGGGGTAAAAAACCCTGAGCTGGAAACGTGGGAGGAAATTCTGCTGCTCTGAGAACTTCGGAGGCTGGAGGAACACTTTAAAACGATGTCAGGAATCTGTGGTCCGGATGATTTGGTGAACTGTCAATGGGAGCGTTCCACAAGCTGAATTCCACTGAGAAAGAGAGAGGGACAGGTAAGAAGAAGTCTGATTTAGGGAAGAATCAATAGAGTTCACAGAGGCACCACCCACCTAGAATTCGTTGAAGGATCTCAGAAACTGTATAAAGGAAGAACAGGTAAGTGAAGAAATGAAAAGCCCTAAAGAGAGAGAGAGAGAGAATGCCGGATCTAACACCTACGTGAACTGCTCCACGTTGGCGGCATAGGACGCCGAGGAAGCTGAGAGACAGTCAGCTGTATACCCGGAAGAGCAGCGGGGCTAGAAGTCGTGAAGACCCTGTAAACAAGAAAGACTGATTAGTACGAGAGAGTATCTAGGAGCTGCTGGAGGACCGGGAAGATGTTCCCTACCTTTGATGTATAAGGTAAGCGGGCTCGGAAAACTGCAATTCAGGGACCGTAAGGAGGTTTGGTGTAAACACAAAAAGGGTAACTTGGGTGAGAAAAGTTGAATAGCTTGGTGTGGGTCCCAGGAGGAATCTGCGGGAATGCCTCTGACGGATTCCAGACAAACCGTGGAGCGTATCTGGGTATCACGGATCTAAACACATAGGAAAGAAAATTAGTATGCAGAGTTTGGAAAAGGAGGTTCTGAAACCCTAGTAAGCGAAAATTTACAGAGCGTCTTTGTCAAGAGTAGCGACGCGTTGGACCGCTGCAAACCGACCACTATATGCGGTCACATGATCAGCTGCCGGCATCAGAATCGTACCTGCCGGAACTGCACAACCTGTCAAAGTGAAACAAGCAAATCCATCGGCCTTCTTAGGGGAAACCACGAACAAAGAATGACAGTACCGTCCACGGTGCCAGAGCGACCAGCGCTGGTAACAGGGTGTAACAATATGAGTTATTGCATTTGGAGTTTGGAAGAAAACCTACAGCAGCGTGTTCTTCTATTGGTGGGGACAGAATGCTCAGCAGAGGGTGGGGTGCCCTTGCTCTTGTCTGCTATCAGGCAAGCTGTATCGGTGTGTAATTAAAACAGTGATTCTGAATGAAGAAGAGTCAGATCTACTTTAAAGGTTCTGTTAAATATAATAAGGTACCCTAAAAAAACGACTGAAGTAAATGCACGCACATATAAAATTGAAAGCAAAAGAAAGGCGGTCAATACACGTTTCAGTCCCACAGTTATTTTGAAGGAATTCCATGATTCCTATCTATTCAATACATCATGTTAATATCATGTCTTCAATATAATATGTTGTAGAAGTCAAAGCATGTACGTTATCTGTGTTATATGTTCCATTCCTCTCAGTGTTAGAAAACAAATATTCAAATTTAAAATGTCTAAGTGATGATGTGAATCTAAGCATGTCTGGTACTGGCATCTACCTGCCAAAAGTGATATTGCCACTGATTACCTTTTCCTTATTTTCTTTTTTGCTACTAAGAAATCAAGTTGGGGCCAACATTTAGTTACTAAGGAAACAAATTACTTGTTTTGAAGACTGGTGATGAGAAAAAATAATATGTGCAAAGAAAGGCCAAATAATTGTTTGAATGCAGAAGATCAAATTAATGGCTGTAACATCGTTTGGTGGAGTGATAAAACAATTAAAAAGTTATTTATTGAGATAATGTGAGACAATTAGCATAGGATTTACCTGATTTAGAGATATAACTTGCTTTGGTGTTAGGTAAAGCACTGAAATGTGATTGAATAGAATATAAATTACACGGATGACTTAATATATTCAATGTAAAATTCAAAAAATCGTCTAATTGCAATTTGAACTTATTTCTGCAGAAATAGGTTAAATGGCATTTAGACTAATTTCAACTGTCAGTGGAACTGTCACAGAATGGTTTAAGTAATGAAAGCAGTAACCTGATTGGTTGAAGATTTACTCTTTTTTTAATTGACATTTTTCACATAAATGTATATCGTTACCAGACTCAAATTGACAATTCAATAATACAGCCAAGAATAGCAGGAGGAATTTGAAGAATAGAGAGAGCTGAATATTTGCAGCTTGAATATAACTAGACAAAGAAATCCCAGAATACTCTCAAAATTAAAACGTATGTTCTAAGTATCATTTCATTTTATAGGCCAATAAGTTCTGCAGTCAATTCTCTTTTCCCTTGTGGTTTAGTCAAGACAAGACAAGACAAGTTGATGAAATAGGGGAATGGGAGTGGGACTGTATCATAAGCCAATAAGAACTAATCCTATGATATAATTGTATCAGGTGGTAAAAGGTACTGGCCTTGCCAACAAGACCCATCAACGAATTATGTTAGGTAACAGGTTCCTACTACCACATTCCTTTTCCCAGCTCTCAGATCCACACACAGTCTAATCTAGCCAGTAAATCAACACATTCAACAGACTTGCAGCTTTTGATTTAAACATTCCCCACTTCTTTGTTTGCACACTGTAGTTTGATCCACAGAGACGATTGCATTGTATGGATCCCCTCTTCATATGTTGTGATCCTGGTGAGAGAAGCACCACCAAAGTCCCATCAATCTTATTATTGATTGTACTCTTCATGTTAACCTTAATCTTAATATAATGAAACCTCTAAATCACAATCGTCTTCTCCTTCATCATACTCCCACATCCATGCACACATAAACATACACACTTTCTTCTTCCAAAATAATACCTAAAAAAGGCTGTACGCAGAAATAAAATGAGTGCCAAACTTGTCCAAAATCTAGGAAACAAATAAAAAATAATGTACAAATCGTCTTCTCTTACGGCTCTCTCCCCGAGCCTAGATCTCCTCCTCACTTCTGTCTGCCACCATCCTACCATTCGAATCTCGCCCCCTGTTTCATTTCCTTTCCATTGTCTTCCAATGTCTGCATGGTTGAACTCCACCCTATCTTTCATCATTAGTTTCCTTCTACTTCCCCACTCACTGATTTCATTCTCAATCTACCTTCTACCTTGTTGTTCCCGAACCCCCCTGTGCTTCCTCTCACTCTAGCTCTTTACTTGCCCCGCTTCACTGGAATTCTCTCCCCCTTACTACTTGCTCTTCCTCTATATATCACATTGTCCACACCCGCTTGAAGGCAGATCTTCTGCCTCCTCCTTAAACATCTGATTTGTACTGCCAATTTTGCAATTGTTATCGCTACCATTATCATTAATATCAAACACATTGGCGAAAGCCCTATCTAAATTCAAATTAACACAAATACAAAGAGCATGCGTTCATGGGGCGTTGAGCAAACTCAGTTTCTCAAGAGCAGATAAAGCCCCATGCAAATCGCCCTCCACTTTCAGAAGAAGCAGAGTGAGCAATTACCCATACAGCTTTGCTTCATCGACTGGAGCATCATAGGGCAGAACACATCCTTGCTCTTTGTGCAGATGTTTTGGCAGCAGATCACATGACATGCATGCACGACTCATATTTTCTCTGGCTCTGTTTCTTGATTGTCACATGACAGTCATGCAGGTGACTGCCACCTTTGCTGTTGCTCGAGCGTGTTGGTTGCCCGAGATGCACTGCTCCCGCCCGCTCCATCTGCATCTTGTCAGCATTGTCCATCCTCTTGGTCAAACATGCCGGCAGTCTGTGCTTCCTCGTTTGCTGACACCATCACAAAATGAATACCACACATGGAGCCTTGCCTGCTAACCCCTTGCACAGAGATCCCGGTTAATGTCACAAACACTGGTCACCTCTCAGGTCATGGCTCCTTCAGCAGAATGCTCCACTCGCAGCTGGCGCATTTGCACTCCACAGTCCACTTACGGGACCATGCACAGGGAACCAATGGTACATTGCACATCTTTTTCTCTACCTGTGGTGTCCCCCAGGGATCTAACCTCTCTCCCTGGCTTTTCGACCAGTACCTGGCACTTCTTGCCCACTGCATCACCGCCCTCTGCCCCAACTTTGAGTGCTATGCGGATGATACCCAGCTCATTTTCAGGCTACCTTCGGCCTCCTCTTCTCCTTCCCTCATCTCTGACTGTCTTTCCGTTATCCAGGAATGGTGTGCCGCCAATGACCTCTGCCTTAATGCCAGTAAGACTGAGATTCTACTCATCGGCGCACCCACTCCCTCCTTCCCTGCAGCTCTCTGGCCGGCCTCTCTTGGCCCTCTTCCTGCTCCTACCTGCAAGGCAAAAAACCTCAGGGTCATCTTCGACTCCACACTCTCCTTCTCTCCTCACATATCTGACGTCTCTAAGAAGTCACACTACCAGCTACACCTCCTCAGAGGTATCCTTCCTTTCCTCTCCTTCGCCCAGAAGCTCGCTGTCTCTAGAGCCCTGGTTCTCTCGAAGCTGGATTACTGTAACAGCCTGTACCTAAATCTGCCTGCCTCTACTCTCCGCCCTTTGCAACTCATCCAGAACAGGACTGGGAGACTTATCCTTGGCCTCAAGCCCTGGGACCGTATCTCTCCAGGACTGAAATTGCTACACTGGCTCCCAGTGGCTGTGAGGATTAAGTTCAAAACCCTCTGCATTGTCCACAAGGCCTTCTGGGGCCTTGGGCCAAAATACCTTCAACTCTCTCTTCCTAAATACCTTCCTTCTCGAGCTCTTCGCTCATCCGCCTCCAACTCCCTCAGGGTCAGCTGCTTCGCAAAGCAACGAGTTGGGGGTAGATCTCTCTCCGCAGCAGGGGCCTCCCTCTGGAATAGCCTTCCTGCCTCCCTGAAACTTGAAGAGAACCATCTCCGGTTCCGGAAGCACCTCAAAACCTTCCTCTTTGCCTCCGCTTTCTCTCCCACTCTCCCCTGCTAACATTGCTGAAACTGCACTGAATCTGCAACTGGGCCACTCACCGAACTCGGTCCTTGGCCCAGCCACTCTCCCCTGCTCTGCCTCCCTGGCAACCCCTTCACTGTGGGACTGTCTCTGTATCCCTACAGCCCCCCTTCCCAGCACTTGTCTGCACTTACCTTGCACTTGCCACCAGTTGGCCCTTATTACTTATTTTATTATTCTACTAACCCTGTACTGCACTTTCCCTCTCCCTTTCCCCCTTGCACTTTTCCCTCCCCCCTACCCTTGCACTTGCGCGATCTGAATGACATCTGGCCTAGTAGGATCGTTGTCTGGCTCCCCTTGTCTCCCCACCCCCGCCTCGCCGCGCTTTGAAACACTTGTGTATAGGCGCGTTATAAATGCCATATCATATCATATCATGTCATTAACAAGCTTAAGCACAAAAAATGGCAAAGAGCTATCCTGTAAATGAACAGTACACTGCGATGTCAGAAAGACCCAAGCACATGGCTGTTTCTAGGAGCAAGTAGAAGCAGCATTCATTCCTTTTACATGGAATAAAAGTCAGATAGGGGCTGGCCTTCCAATCCCCTGGAGCTGTCAAATTGGTCGCAAATGTTTCCCAACTGGCTTTACACCTATTTTGGTGCGTCAGGAAAAGTGTCCGTTTTGAGCAGGCGGAGCTGGAGCAATACAACTGCCCCTACCACTCCTCCTGCGAAAATGGAATGCATTAATACCAGCATCTGCTTCCAACTCCCCCAGCAACTGTCATTCTTCTCCCAAACTGGCAAGTAAAGAAGCAAGTCACGCTTCTCCCAGAACCCTGATGTGAGCTGGTGACGAGCCCTGAGATGGAACACACCACCGTGTTTGGAGAAATGTACACCACTCCTCGACACCGCCATTCCATTGGGCCGCATGTGCAGGGGCAGACCAATTGAGGTGTTTTAGTTTGTTTTCCGCTTTTTGTTTTTCAAGTCTCTGATACGTTTTCCCACTTTTCACATCATGTTCTTTAAGAAGGGGGAGCATTGTGGTATGTCTTGTAAGTGGATCAACAAAAGGGTGGGAACCTCACAAAATCTCTGACACTTTGAGGCAGAGCAATACAGAAGAACATATGGTGGTGTCAGGATGAAGAGAGCAACTGATAGAAAAGGGCAGAAGGGCATGGGTCAATTCATAATTTTATTTTGTTTAAATTTGAATAAAAACTATTCATGAACATTTTTAATTAATTCATTTTTTTATAATAAAAAACACATCCTAAATATCAAACATTCATACATTCATTCAGCTAATAATATCTATTTTGTCTGGAGTGAACAACTATTATCAAAATAATGGAATTGAATTTACATTTTCTTAAATTTTGTAAAATAACTTGAACTGAATGTTTTAGGACCTTTATTAGCTGAATGAATGTATGAATGTTTGATATTTAGGATGTGTTTTTTATTATAAAAAAATGAATTAATTAAAAATGTTCATGAATAATTTTTATTAAATTTAAACAAAATAAAATTATGAATTGATCCATTACCTTCTGCCTTTTTCTATCAGTTGCTATCTTCATTCTGACACCACCATTTGTTCTTCTATGTCTTGTAAGTGGAACAGGGACATTGTTGGAGTGATGAGTGAATTATATCATGCCTGCTAGCGTGCTGAGGGTGTGATTGGGGACTGTGGAACATTTGCAGGGGAGCTGTGAGGGATAGATCATGAGGGTGGGCCTTCATGAAACAATGCAAAATAAGTCAATTTCTTTTTCTACTGGTTGGATGCTGTGTTTTCTGTGGAAACACAGGAACCTACTTCTATTCTTTAGTAGAAATGAAATATACCTAAATCAGTGTTTTTATGGTGGCACTGGCAAGCTAAAAGTATAACTTACAACTACATGCACGTGCCTGCCCACCTGGCATGACACAGGCAGAAGGAGACCCACTGGCCTAAAGGTTTTTTCGATCTCTTACCCAACAAATGCACTCAGTCTATGGTGGTCATTCCGAGTTTAGAGGCAGCCATGGTGCTATTAGCACCATGGCTGCCTCCAAACCCGGGTCTGGTGTCTCTGAACGGGGACTTACCGGGTCATTCCAACCTTGGAGGACCCGGTAAATCCCCATTCAGAAAACCATTCCCATTCCCATTTGAGTCCCCATAGGGCTCAATGGGAATGGGGAAGGAGCTAATAACGGGCCTGCAAATTGCGGGCCAGTTATTAGCTCCAAGGTCCCTTAACGGGTCCCTCTAAGAACGGCTGGTCAGACCAGCTGTTCCTGGTGGGACCCGGTAAGGGACCTCGGAATGTAGCAGTAGGGGGTTAACGACACTGGCCTACTTACCGGTGCCATTAACCCCCAACCGCCAAACTCGGAATGAGACCTATATGTCTTGTTGACCCATTTGCCGATCTAAGTAGGGTGCACACAATGTAGACCATCTGTGGATTAACCACGGATACACACAATAGCGTCCCTCTGGTGGATTGCAGAAGGTCCCCATGGTGTGAGGTGTTGATGATGAGGCATCACCAGTACTTTTTTGTGTGTGTCAAGTATGCCTGCAGGCATGCACACACAAAGCGTGTGTTATTTTCAGTGCCTTAATGATGATTTAAATCAGAGAAATAAATAAAGCAGGCAAAATGTTTTATGGCCTTGTGACTTGGCATGAAGTGCCACCCCTCACATCCCCCCAAGTTGGACAACAGGTCTGCCCCCTAAGGATGGGGGCCCGGGGCACGTGCCCCGTTTGCCCACCTATTTATGTATTTATTTATTTTGTGATTTGTAAAGCATTCCTAACCCTAAGGCATCTGGGCCCTGAAAACATCTCTAAATACAGATCTTTTTTTTTTCTTGCAGGCTGACTGATTTTCTACTGAAAGTCAATATAGGGTAATAGCCACCCCCCTGCTTTAATTAAGTAAGGGCCCCCTCTGAGACTTAACGTCACATCCTGACACTATGAAATGAAGCTGTGTATGTTTTCACCATTTGATAATTGTTTTACCAATTTGATCCCACAAATCTAGACTTAAAGAATGCTCTGAAAGGAACCCATAGAGGTTAAATGTGGGGGTCCCCACCAATTCAGTACAGATGTACTGGTTAGCATATGAATGGTTGCAAATATGTTAAATGTGTTCGTGGGGTCTAGGTTCCATTTCCAGTTACCAGGATTGTTAAGATATCAAATCTTCACCTTGAAGAACCTGGGACTGACCACCCCGAACAAATGCCAAGCTGGAGACCAGATAGAGAAAGCCCAGCCTAAACCTGCAACCTGGCAAGAGCGATCTAATAGCTAGGCTCCCCTCCAGTGCCATCTGCCCTAGTTATAATGTTTCCAGGGTGATACCAAGTGTAGTTCTGTCATTAATCACTCCCATTGCTCTCCTTCCTATCACTACAAGTGCATGCATTCAGGCCATCTCATATTAAAGATTGCTTCCATACCTTGTAGAACATGCCTCGAGTGGTTGAAAATGCTAGGCTTTCGTGCAAGTATCATCTTAGGACCCTGACAGGTTTTGGAACTGTAGCATTCAGTTTCCTTGATGTTCAGAAACATTTTCCCAGGATACCTTGTAAACAGCTTTGTCTCCACCCTTGCAGGCCGGGGATGACTAGAGAAAGAAGAACACTTGTGACATTGATCCCATCCGAGACACTCATGTTGTAAGTCCTCTTTGAAAGCTTCACTTTGCTGTAGTCCAGCATTGATGCAGTGTTCTTTGTGGGAGTCACCCTCTTGCTCGTAGTGTTCTTTGCCCCTGATCTTCCTGAATTCTATGGAATCTGAATGTGTTTTGCTTTTCAGATTTTTCCAGATTCAGGGGCTTACATGGTTTACCAAAGCGCTGGCTTCCTATAGGCTAGCATGGTTGATCCTACTAGACAGGGTAACGACCAGGGGATACCCCTCATCCAAAGTTGAGTAGATCTAACTTCATTCACTGCAGATACATGCTCAATTACATTTTAAGAGACATGAAGGAAATTTAGCATATACATCTGTGAGGACTTTCCTTGATTCACAGTAAGACTCTCGACCACAGCTATTCTTGGTAAGCTAAAGTAGCTAAAGGAGATCCTGTTTGACTACATTTGGGAAGGGATCATCTGATCATGCGCCTACGGCAGAGAACTTATTTGTAACAGCCTGCTGTAGTAGACAATGGGCCTGATTTACATAGCTTTTTTGCAAAAGCAAATGTGTTTGTTTCACAAACATGCACAGAGTGTAAACTTGTACATTTCAGGTCATTCACAAAGTGACGATAGGAAGCAAATTCTCACACATTATGCTTTCACTGCATGAGCAAACACTGTGATGCATTTGAACAATCAGCAAACATGTTCATGCAATTGGATACGTGGAAATGGATATACCTTCCAATTACCCACAATGTGCACCCTTCCCCTTCCTGCTGATGTTTTCCTTTTGTTTTCTTCACCTCCCTCCTCCAGCCCTCTGTGCATCTCCACCCCACTAGCTCCCTGTTATTTGGCTGTTTTCCCTGTTTTATGTCCCCACCACCTGCAGCCCTTGGTGCATCTCCATCCCTCCTCCTTCCTGTTTGTTGTTTTCCTCTCGGTTTTCTGCCTTGGCCCCCATCCAGCACTCTCTGCATCCCCATCTTCCATGATGGACATCACTGCCTCCTAGTACTGCTTTGTCTCCTTGCAACTTTCAAGAAAAAGTATCATCAACTCTTTATTGACATACTGCACAACTGCATGGGAATTGTTGAGACCGTCCTCCAGTGGTTCACCTCATAGCAAGACCACTATATGTTCATCCAAATGGGTACCTGAAGATCACCCCCATTATTCCCCCCAAAAAGCAAACTTAACATTAATAGAAACATAACATTAACATTAACATAACATGTGGCGTAATGATCCATCGTCTCACCATTTGTCATCAGCCTCGACATGGGGCTCCCAAGATCCCACCCTGAGAGCCACGGCATCCATATCCACCAATATGCAGATGATATCAACTGTACCTCAAAATCTCTTCCATCAAAGTCATCCACCAGCTCAAGGACTGCCTCATACTTATACAAACCTGATGTCCAGCAAACACCCCAAAGTCAACCCCACTAAAACCAGTGCCCTCCCACTGTATATACCAGCCTAAGCGAAGAAGGAAAAGGATTCCAAATTTGCAACACTATCTTTTGCAATTTGGCATCAATCTTATTGATGGCAACATGCCAAAGTCCTCAACAGTGTCCAAAGTGTTGGGCACTAAGGGAGAAGATATTCCGATCAAAGGTGTTGAGTTGAAGACTCTTCAGAGGAATCTACTCACATTAGCATCTGCACCTAAAGCAATGTGTTAATTTAGGGCACAATTTCAAAATATTTTAGACCCTAAAATCCTTCACAGAAGCTGCTCTCTCCCTCCCCGTTCGAATAGAAGAATACATTTCATCTTAGAAATAAAGACATAGCCTTTCCATGATGTGTCATTGTGGACCTTCATTGTACTGGGTATCAGTATGCTTTGTGAACAAGAAAAGCAGAATCAGGGGGATTCTGGATTAAGGGAAATCAGTACACAGGTCTTTCTAATAAGCAATCCCCTATTCAAAGCACACGTGAATAGTGGAGTTTTGCAGAACAATCACTCCTGCCCGTCAAGATCAACATTATCTAAAACTGTGCAGTTCCAAGTGCATAGGTGTGGCCAGGTAGTTTACAACATATGATTGGCAATGCAGTAAGAATTAATGGGAATATACGGTCTTTTCAACAAAGCAAAGTGTGAACCTGGAATGCCACTTGCAATATTTGATAAAATGATAACCAAACGGTGAAGCGGTTCAGGTAACCCTCTGAACTAAAACTATGCTTGGTTTGTGAATAGGATTAATTGTAAACCCGGCGATTCTATGAGAAAGACCTACCCATTGCAGGAGTACAATGATTCACGTCCATGCCTGCAATAGCCATTTTGCCACATAGAAGAAAAGGAATCCAACTGGAACACTCCATGGAGCAGTAGGGTGTAGAGGTCCCACATCTTTTTTTTTGTATGCCCCACTTGATGATCTGAAATGATGTCACAATGCTAGAGTACACGTGTTTCACACTATAAGGCTGACCATATTTCCAATAATAAGATGCTTCTTCAGGGATCAGCTGATGGTTCATAAGCCATCTGTATTAATCATCTAAGAGAAAGAGATATTACTCTACTTTGACAACTTAAATTGGATATCTCGTGCTTCCAGACATAATAATGGGACCGGTATATACAGACCAGAGCAGCCTCATTATCATGCCAATTTTACCACGATAATAAGTGCAGCATCACATTGATGAATCAATATGAAGGAATGCATGAAGGAATATCTGGTTCACTTAGAAGATTATTACAGGAGGCACATGATCAATCAGTTTATGCCCTGAAGGAGCAATGCATTACAGAGAAAGTGCGAAACACGTGTACTCCAGCAGCATTCAGAATTCCGCGTTGCATGAAATCCAGTGATCTACACATGCCATTGAATATATCAGCAGAGAATTCATTCATCATTAAATTCGTTTTTTTCACAGAACGATAAGCCATGAGATTTCATTGACGTTTGAGTGCATTGAATATACCAATGTTTTTTAGTTTTTGTGTGTGTTTGACTTATCACGTGCACTCCCTACTGGGTGTCAATAGCTGGCAAAATAATCAACTTGATGCACACATTTTGAAGGAGTGTGCAGCTCTTAAGACCTGTGTTTCGATGATCTGAAAAGGAAACTTCAAAGGCAAAATCAATGAAAATGTGTCAGTTTCTGCATGGGAGTGAGTGTCCTGCAAACATTGGTCAATAACAAACAGAGCCGCAAAATGTTTGTGAGAAACTGAAGCCACCGAGAGTTTGGTTTAAAATAATTGCACTATTTGTTCAAATATAATTTTTCTTTCGGGGAAAAATCACATGCTGAAGGCTATTTCGCTTATTTTCATAAGGAATGTTCAAGAGTATAAAGGACCATGAACAGATGGACATGCCAGCTAGATACACTATATGCACAGACGGAAGGCATGATCGGGTCATGCTAGCTTGGATCGCAGGACGGCTGTGAAGAGCTGCCTTGCCTGGCATCTGGCTTGTCACGTGGACGGACCAGCCACCCACCATTCCTCTGATGTCAGCCCGCTTCAGGCGGGAAAGATGGGCGCCAAGGGCCATTTAATTGGGTTCAGGCAAGATTCACAGGCGTCAATCATGCAGGGAGGTGTGATCACACCACTGGGAAATATAAGAAGAGAAATCAAAGGCAAAAAAGCATTCAGATAAACATTTTAAGCAGGTCTTAAAACCCTTGGAGGTGACATGTTGAAGGAATACTGTGAGGCAGCTGAAGAGTTAACTAGGAAACATTGCCAGTTTCCTGAACATATGAATGGCATCATTTAACTCTTTAACTGCCAGGCTATTATGCAAGTCTATGCAAAAAGGACCAGCATACTCGTCCTTGGCACTTTTATATCCGCAGCCATTATAAAGAAAGCAGATTAATACTGAGGACAATCTGGCGATATGAGAATTTGATAAAATGCAGCACCGTTTTTACCTTTCACACAGACAATATCAGTCGGACCAATGAATTCCTTTTATTTGCAACAGTTCAAAATAGATGGAAAAGTAAAGTCATATATGTATACTATGAAACAAATGAAAATATCATATTTTCTAAGCATTCATCTTTATTTTTGGTTAAAGTTTTCAAGGCCTGGATGGCCTTTTGGTTCTGTGGACTACAGTTGAAGATTGGTGGCACGGTGGGAATGTTTGGGGGCATAGTGTTGACCCTGAAAACTCTGTGTTCTAGCATTGAGGATTGGCGTGGTAACTAAAATAAGGAGCCATGGCCCTCTGCTAGTGAGACGACAGTCTACAATGATGTAAAGTATGTTTTCATTACATTTGGTTTAGTATTGCTATTAAAAAAAACGTACATTGGCAGTTCTCCATCTCATCTATCCCTACCCAGCCGCACTGTGCCCTGCACTCCTCACCACCAAAACACAGAGAAGGCAGCCACTTTCTTTTGTTGAAAAAAATAAATAAATAAAGCCAAACAGTGTTGTATGTCGCATATCAACTTATTTTCCAGACAAAAAAACTAATTAGTACCCAAAACATTTTGCCACAGTGGTAACGGCGATAAACACCACGGGACAGAGTCATCACAGGTCTTAGTGGCATGGATGCCCTCCACAATGGCTCTCACTTCACTTGGGGGTTATAATAGTCTGGTAGGATGTTACCAGCTAGTATGGTCCTTTCACCAGTTCTCTGTAGCTAAACTCTATGATGTGCCGGCATATACAAGCAAGACCCAAACAATCTCTGGGTCGCTCCGTAGGGAAACCCACAACTACACAACACATCATTGAATGTCTACACAAATACTGGTGTTGGAAATACTTACGCAACACAACCTCCTATTAGTCACCCACCAAAGAGAAACCCATACCCAGCAGATGACGAGCTGCTTCCCGAAAGAGCTGTCCATATCAAAAAGTATGTGACACATTTCGATGATAAGTAAATCTTCATTGCAGATGTGTGTTTGTGATCACTAAGTTATTGATCAACTTATAATTGGTCAATATCTGAATGTTGGCTGAAATTCAAAACCTTGGCAAGAATAAACAACCATGTGACAATTATTGTATGACAAACAATGGCCAGAGTTACGTAGTTTGAATTTTAACTTACAAAAATTATGGGTTTTAGGAACTGAATGTTAAGTTCACTTAACCACGGTCACAGTTATAAGCATACAGTTGAAGTATAATAAATCATAAAATGAAAGGGTTTTAACTTTCCATGGTACCACAATAGAGGGGGGGGGCTGTATGACATCCAACCAGATGGCTAAATTTCAGAGGAGTCAGTTTATAAAGATTAAGTACTGTGCTCGTTCTCAGTCCTAATTTTAGTGATGCTATTTTAGGATTTGGAGGGGTCTTCTTTAGGGTTTGCTATAATAAACAGAAAGTTGACCAGGAGGTTATCATTCAATTTTTCAAATGAATTCTTGGGTGGATAGCTCGAGGCAACGTGCTCACCTTGGAAGCAAGACGACACAGAGCACCACAGGTTCGATCCCCTGGTCCGCACTTAGAATCCTCTGGTTATTAAGCGCGTTATAAATAACCTATCATATTATATCATTCTCTTCTCTCCCCTCTATAGGCTTTGTGGAAGCTGCACTCATGCAAAATGTGCCACAAATGCAAAATAGTACCTTGGCTATATGGCTAGAACTGGAAAATTAACAGCAAATCGTATCACGCTGGAATAGCAAAAACATTGTTTATGCATCAACAATGTGGTGAAACAGAAAATCAAGATGAATTGCCCTAAACATTACAGTGCAGAACCTGAAACGACATTTGTCGATATGGATTTTATCAGCCAGCTCATCCACAGACCTCAATGCGGGTTTGGCCCCAATGGGTCTTTGATGTTGGAGTTTCAAGATACTGCTCATCATTGCATCACTAGTGGACTTCTTGCTAATCAACTGGGGTAGAAGCAGCAACCCCTGCATGTGCTGCCCCTGGCTAGAAGCATCCTGCAAGTGAGAGGACAGTGTGAAGTAGCCCCTCTTGCAAACACATAACGGTCGGATGCCCATCACTCACTGTAGCAGCAACGGCTTCCGGGTTAAATGCCTATGTCGTGCACCCTGGATTGGGGACCATGGTTTGAACCTGGTGTGAGATTCAACAACTGGTTCGCCACGTCATAGACTGGGTGACTCCTAAATCATCTACTACCGAGATTCGATGTGACCCACTCTTTTACCTTGAATATGTTTAGCAAATCATATATTCGACAGCTGTTGCATTTATTAGTTTGATCTATAAAATTGCGTTTCACTGATCTACTGCTTGAGTTTCATATGCTCACATGTTGTGGGTGTGCGAAATGAGCACCAAAAATAAGTGTCTGAGAATTTGCGCAATTTCACTTGTTTATTTTGATTTTTTATTGGACATGCTCTATTTTAAATGAATTACACACAAACAAACAGAAACAAACTGCAGTGCAGTTCTCAATGAATGCTCGCTCCACCATTGTACTACGCACAAGAGAAACAGAAACAATCTGCAGTACAGTCCACAATGAATGCTCGCTCCACCATTGTACTACGCACAAGAGAAACAGAAACAATCTGCAGTACAGTCCTCAATGAATGCTCGCTCCACCATTGTATTACACAAAAGAGAAACAGAAACAAACTGCAGTACAATTATTAATGAACCCCCACGCCACCGTTGTACTACACACAAGAGAAACAGTAACAATCTGCAGTACAGTTCTCAATGAACCCCCACGCAGCCATTGTACTACACACAAAGAAACAGAAAGAAACCGCACTGCAGTTCTCAATGTACCCCCACGCCGCCATTGTACTACACACAAGAGAAACACAAAGAAACAGCAGTAAAGTTCTCAATGAACCCCCACGTCGCCATTGTACTACACACAAGAGAAACAGAAAGAAACCGCAGTACACTTCTCAATGAACCCCCACGCCACCATTGTACTACACACAAGAGAAACAGAAACAAACTGCAGTGCACTTCTCAATGAACCCCCACACCACCATTGTACTACACACAAGAGAAACAGAGAGAAACCGCAGTACACTTCGCAATGAACCCCCATGCACCATTGTACTACACACAAGAGAAACAGAAACAAACTGCAGTGCACTTCTCAATGAATCCCCACGCCACCATTGTTCTACACACAAGAGAAACAGTAACAATCTGCAGTACAGTTCTCAATGAACCTCCACACCACCATTGTAGAACACACAAGAGAAACAGAAACAAATTGCAGTACACTTATCAATGAACGCCCACACCACCATTGTAATACACACAAGAGAATAGACACAATCTGCAGTACACTTATCAATGATCCCCACACCAGCATTGTACTACAGACAGGAGAAACAAAAACCAACTGCAGTACACAACTCAATGGCCCCCCCACACCACCATTGTACTACACACAAGAGAAATAGAAACAAACTGCAGTACAGTTCTCAATGAACGCCCACACCACCATTGTACTACACACAAGAGAAAGAAAAACAAACTGCAGTACACTTCTCAATTAACCCCCACACCACCATTGTACTACACACAGGAGAAACAATTTGCAGTATAATTCTCAATCAACCCCCACACCACCATTGTAGTACATTGTAGTACACACAAGAGAAACAGAAACAAACTGCAGTACACTTATCAATGAACGCCCACACCACCATTGTAATACACACAAGAGAAATAGACACAATCTGCAGTGCACTTATCAATGAACTGCCATGCCACCATTGCACTACAGACAAGTGAAACCAAAACAAACTGCAGTACACTTCTCAATGAGCCCCCATACCACCATTGAATTACACACAAGAGAAAAAGTAGCAATCTTTAGTACAGTTCACAATGAGCCCCCACACCACCATTGTACTAAACACAAGAGAAATAGAAACAAACTGCAGTACTATTCTCAATGAATCCCCACACCACCATTGTACTACACACAGAAGAAACAGAAACAAACTGCAGTACACAACTCAATGACCCCCCACATCACCATTGTACTACAAACAAGAGAAACAAAAACAAACTGCAGTACACTTCTCAATGAACCCCCACACCACCATTGTACGACACACAAGAGAAACAGTAACAATCTGCAGTACGGTTCTCAATGAACCCCCACGCCACCATTGTACTACACACAAGAGAAACAGAAACAAACTGCAGTGCACTTTTCAATGAACCCCCACACCACCATTGTACTACCCACAAGAGAAACAGAGAGAAACCGCAGTACACTTCTCAATGAACCCCCACACCAGCATTGTACTACACACAAGAGAAACAGAAACAAACTGCAGTGCACTTCTCAATGAAGCCCCACACCACCATTGTACTACACACAAGAGAAACAGTAACAATCTGCAGTACAGTTCTCAATGAACCTCCACACCACCATTGCTCTATACACAAGAGAAACAAAAACAAACTGCAGTACACTTCTCAATGAACCCCCACACCACCATTGTACGACACACAAGAGAAACAGTAACAATCTGCAGTACGGTTCTCAATGAACCCCCACGCCACCATTGTACTACACACAAGAGAAACAGAAACAAACTGCAGTGCACTTTTCAATGAACCCCCACACCACCATTGTACTAACCACAAGAGAAACAGAGAGAAACCGCAGTAAACTTCTCAATGAACCCCCACACCAGCATTGTACAACACACAAGAGAAACAGAAACAATCTGCAGTACACTTATCAATGATCCCCACACCACCATTGCTCTATACACAAGAGAAACAGAAACAAACTGCAGTACACTTCTCAATGAACCCCCACACCACCATTGCTCTATACACAAGAGAAACAGAAACAAACTGCAGTACACTTCTCAATGAATCCTCACACCACCATTGTACGACACACAAGAGAAACAGTAACAATCTGCAGTACGGTTCTCAATGAACCCCTACACCACCATTGTACTACACACAAGAGAAACAGAAACAAACTGCAGTACACTTCTCAATGAACCTCCATACCACCATTGCTCTATACACAAGAGAAACAGAAACAAACTGCAGTACACTTCTCAATGAATCCTCACTCTACCAACTTGTTCACAAGCGATGATCAACGCCAGCTCAAGCTCAACCTGCCTTCCACTCGCTCATTTCACTTCCCCAGCAATTGGCACTTGACAGCAACAGTATACCAAGTAAAAAGGTGAAGATTGCGGACACCTTGCAAGAGGCCAAAAGCATTATCAAGCAATCTTCAGGAGGTTAGCATCTCTGTATGAGTGGAGAATGACACTCCACTATACATCAGTAAACAAGTCTCATTGATACTCTCAGTGTGTCCGTGTCTGTTTCCGTGTAGACTTGTACTGTTACAATTATTGGCAGAGTTACTTTTGGCATTTATATAGGCACTTGCTAGGCATTCACCATATGCAAGTTATCGCCATCATTTGCTGTTTTATTCACATTGTATGAAAAGTATTCCTTTCACATAGCAGCTATCACCATAAAAACACTAGCTATTTACATCATTGCCAGTTCTAGGCAAATATCCGGGTACTCACACAATTTTCTTGGATTGCCCAAAATGTGCAGGTACTCAAATAATCAATTATAAAAATGTCCAACATTTAGGCACCAAGGGACCACAAGCCAGATGCCAGTCACTGTTCTTGTGTGTTGTTACTCTCAGCATCGGTTAGGACGTGATACACACTTTTTGCCTCATGTCTATTGTCATTAAACCCCAAGCCACACTCTGCTTCCCATGCACCCTTCTGTACACTTGAATGCTCTCTCCACATGTCTCTGACTTCTCTTACAGCAATATTCTGCATGCACACCTGACCTACTTTTATCCACTACCTTTAGTCAATAAGACTATAAGAGTGGTTACAATGTAAGACATAAATGCCTATGGACATTTGGTGGCTGATTTCAGCTAGCACCTGTGGTTAGACTTAGAGTTTGGCATAAGGGGGTGGCCAAGACTAAATCTACTCACGTGTTATTAATTATGGACCTCAGTACAGTTCGTTTTTTTTCTGAGTGACTGCAGTACTTTATTCGGTTCCATGTGTTAATATCCCTGCAAAAATATCGCCATACAAGAATATCACCAATTTTTGTGGCAATATTAACCCATGGAACCTGCGGTGGACACGCCCGCAACCCCCATACTTTTTTAAAGGGAGCGGGGGACACCCCCGCAATGCCCAGTCCCATGTACCCCATAAATGATCCCCACTAATAATATTGCCTGTGGCCTTACACCACGACCATATATATGGCGATATTATTGGTGGGGATAATATTACCTGATACCCACAGGTTGGTGAGATATGGAATGTGTTATATTGGGGAGGTACAAAGGCAGATCATGATAGAGTCCTCCCAATTTTCATCCCCAATGAAAAATTGAACAAAAATAGGATACCAGAAGAAAAGGCTTGATGCAGCGAGGGAATTTAAAGGAATTTATTATATATTTGCTGAATTTACATTGGGCTACATCTGACATGCTGTTTTAAACTCTATTGCCTCCTGTATCAAAGAATGCTGTTTGTTTTACAGATATTCGCCCTAAAATCAGGGACAAGTCATGCACGTGTCCTGCCTCAAAGCCCTGCCCTAGACTCTGCCACCCTCATAAGGTTTTAGGTTATAGATTCTATTCAGGCACCCCAGCCTCGGCGCTGCACCTGGATGGATTCTTGGGTGGCACTAGTGCTGCATCTTCGTGTTATACATTATGCAAATACAAGTGTCCTGCCTACAAATCAACAACAATACCAATATTCAGCAATGGACATCACCTGGTGATTTCCAGTTTAGGAAATAGTTTAATGTTCAGTGTTAGCAAGAAGAACACAGGATCTTCCAGTGATGATGTCTGTGAGCAGCTCAACACGTGATCATTCCACATTGAGGTACAATTGATCCTCCACTCCTCTACTCACTCCTCGATTGTCCCATTCCCATTCCCTGCACAAACAAACAGGGAGCAAAGGGAGCATTGCCGCAGAGTCCTGCCTACTGCTTGCAAGTTTCTTAAAAGTCTGAGATGGCTTCAGCCACCACAAACCGTGGCGGGTGCCACCCCTGCTGAAATAACCAAAACATAGGCAAGCATAAGGTAATTTTTTGTCCATTTTCAAAAAAAAACATACATTTTTTTAGGGGGGGTTAGTAAATTATATATATGGGGTGTGGGTGTTTGGGAATAAATACAAATGAAAGAAAATGGGGAGGTTAGGTGAGGGAAACCCCCCAAAAATAATGTAAAAAAAAAGGATGGGTTTTTAAGTAAAAAAAAATCGCGGTAAAAAACCCCACGAAAAAACATCCCGCGATGAAATGACATGGAACCAATCTAGCATACCAACACATTGTGACACTCAGAAATCTGCAACTTTTACCCCTCCAGTTGTTATGCACTACACCTCCAAACAGCCCCAGCCATTATTGTCAAGAGTGAGGGATCCTGGAGTTATAGACCAAAATACTGGGAGAGGTGAAGGCTGCAGAACCCTGCACAAAAGCCCAAACTGGTTTTGTCACTGCTTGTGTTTGTTGGATTTTTAACAGTGTAAATGGCACCAGAAACATACATGCGCGGAACGGCAATGACAATTGCATGCACGAGTACACTATCAGCAATTGTACTGTGCAGCGGAGTGCATTGTAATATTTGGGGATGGGCTTCTGTTCATCTATGCTTCTTCAGGCTTCATCTTCATGACATCTGGTGACAAGAGGCAGGTTGGGCTGGTTCAACTTGCACCCCATCAGCACTTTCTTCATTTGTGAGTTTTTAAATTGTATGTTGGTGCTTTTGTTTTAATGGTTTCAAGCCATTAAAATACAAAAATCAGCAAAAGGGAATAGAAATATGTGTTGCAGATTACAGTACTGTGTTTATGCTTATGCATACATCGATCCGTTTTTAGCAAAGGGTTTTGACTCTGACTGATAGTCTCACCATGTATTGAGACGCCCAGATATGGTTGAAATATCCCTTCAGCTGTCAAATTGCACGGGTTCGGAACTGCTTGGCAACCAATGTTTATTTTGGGCTTTTGGGTGAAACAATAATCAGAATCCTCAATCAAGCATCTCCCTGGTATCCTGAGTTTATGGCCCTTTAGGAACGTGCATGCAATGGATGGGTTCACAGAAAAACTCTGAGTCCAAATAACCGAACCATCTCAGGAAGATTGCAAAGTATTGTTTTATTAACAATTATATAAAACAGGGAGTTACAATGAATATTAAACGTACAGACGCTCGATTTCTCTCAACAACTTTTTCACTCAAAGACTTTATACTAAAAACACATCAGAAGTGATGTCATTCTACGTGGCAAATAATGAAAAACCTACTAGGGATCGGGATAGGCTTAAGGGGAACCTGTAAGTACACATTATATAGGAACTAGGATTGTGATTGGCTGCCCGCTGTCAGGTGGGCAATGTATGCCTACCTCTAGAATATGTCATCTTCAAAACCATTAGATACATGATTTCTCATTGGTCTTTAAACTATAAGGTCTTTAATTATATGGGCCACTACAATTGGTTGGTACGCTTGTGCCATGTCTGGAACATTCGGTTCATTTAGCAGCACATAAGCTCAGACACAGGCGCAAGGAGATGGGCCTGACTCTTCCTGCCCACCCGATTAGAACAGCATCTCTCATCACCCAAGCCTTCTGCCACGAAGATTATCTTTGAACTCGGCCTTGCAAAGTATCCTTGTCTCTGAAAATACATGGGAGCGCGGGCATTCACTATCCTGTTCTCGGACGTCAAGTTTGCACTCTATTTTCATCCTTGGCTCACGTAACAAGAGACTACGATTTGGTCCATTTTGCACGGTTTGAATGCTCTAAATGAATGAAACTTGGCACTCTTGGTGTTCTTTCATTGCACCTTAACAGGAGGTGATTCATCTTTTGCACGTTCACTCCTTTCCAGAATAGATAGCCGACCTTGGCCATTCCAAACTTGACTTCAGGCAAGACAGCCTCTCCATGCACCTCCACAATTTCAGATTATTCTTGCTGCGACACAATTCTCCCTTTCCCCTTCATGTGTCCTGGCTTACTAAATTCATGATACCAATGTCTAGCTCCTATACAATGGCGGCTCCGCCTGCATTCTATTCACTATGAAGAGGAAGTGTTGAGTATTGCCCCCACTCCAGTTGCACCCCTCCCATTGCCTATTGAGTTCACACCAAAGTATGTGACGTATGAAGAACAGTTCAATCAGCAGAGAGCAGCACATGGGCTCTGCCCAGTACCTATCAGTGTAACAGCACCTATTAATATACCGACACGTTAGAAAACATGGACAGTAATGTATCCATTGAGAAAGCCATATCTACATCCTAGACAATATGATGGTTGTTTGAATGAAATACCTGAAGAAGCAAAGAAGATAATGAAGGAAGATGAATGGTGACGTCAAAAGAAATCAGACTGACGCATCTATGGAAGATACAATGACCTAAGGATACTTAAAAGAGACAAAATATAAAGGAGATACCATGGATAAGTGACAGAATGAAGAAACTTATGCCACATACATGATGAAGATATTTAGATAGTTTAAACATGTATAGATGCAAGTAACTGCAAGAGGCAAAGAAATTGTGAAGCTAGCTTATGCTTAAGTCAATAAATTGCAGCAAGCGCCAACGTTTATAAGTATATACCTGAAGAAGCACTTTATGTACGAATGCAAGTCCACTAAGCATATGAGCAGAATAAGGTTACAAAAGGCCTCAAATGGAGTGTGTCGCAGCAAAAAAATCGAGAATCAAGATAGAGCAAAAATCAGCTAAGGATGACCATGCCAAGAAGCCAAGGTCTTATCTTGCTGGAATGGGCTGACATTGGATACAATTAAGGAGAAAAGAGAAAAGAAGATCCTGTTCAGAAAGGTCAAGAGAAGCCACAGCCATCAGAGAACTTGTAGAATTAAATCAAATATATGAAAAGACAAAGAGAAAAGCCGATTTCACGGTGTCCAGTCACGTGACACAGACAGGCTGGAAGAGTGAGACTTTCACACCTAAGCATCGATCCCCGCCATGACGATACTCCTTAAAAGTTCTCAGAGCACAGAGCAGACTCAAGGCCAAACTACAAAGAAGTAATTGACAAATGACTACTGAGGTGATGATTGATTGTAGCATAATTGGTGGGAAGCTTGGGTGCAGACAAGTTTCTCTGCACCTGTATGTTCTTTCTGAATGCTGCTAGACATAGATGGAAAAGTATGAGTGGGGTTGATGCCAACCCAATCATAGTGGACCATGTAATCTGGGGTACGATAGTGAGTAGAGTCAATGGGACATCATACTTTTAGTGACGTTCATAGTGGCCATTTTGAAGGGAGGGCTTAGTTGCCCCACCTGACATTGATTATCCAATCCCCTCTCCCCATTACCATATACAGATATAGTACCTATATTAAGTTACCTTCCTATAACCAATCATGTTGCATGTTAGGTTTTTAAGGTTGCCACGTAGAATGACGTTAGTACGTGCGCAGGTTGTACGTCAGCAATGATGAGTTTTTGCTATACAGATTGTGTTTTTTCTGAAAGTAAAGATAGCGAGAAGATTGAGAGATTGCTGATGTTCGTTGTACTCCCCGTTTTATGAACTTGTCATTAAACGGGCTCACTTTGCCAAACTATTGAGTTGTCTTCATTATTTAATTTTAAGTATGAATCTGCATCCCCATCTATCTCGAGGGTACTGCTACTCATCTTAAAGGGCTGTTTGGAAATCATCCAGTTAACTTGGTAGCAGAGGATGGTTAGATTAGAAAAAGATACCCATCGAATGTCGACATAAGTAACTTTGGGTCCACTGCAATATGACACCTCCTTTGCCATCTGGCTGATAGAAATTGAAGCTCCCTGTTATGATGTATGTGTAAGTTAAAACAAGTTCATAAAAATGTATTACCAGATCCTAGTTAAACATTGAGCTGCACTATGAGCTCATTAAGTTCTAAGAATGTTATTCTAAGAATGTGGATGAGAGACAGTAGAGACTGCAGGGAGAGAGCCATGTTGGCACTCGGCTCTCATAGGCCGCTGTCGCTGTAATGAAATAAATTACTGTTTCTTCATCACTGCTGCCTGGAGCCCTTATTTCCTCATTGGCGACAAGGATGGCTCTCAGCAGTGTCTCCCTACTCCTTTGAAGTCTCGTCATAGCGCGGCCTGCATTATTCCACACTCCCGTGCGACAGCGGACGCTGCAGGAAGGTCAGGAGGAGCGGAACAACAGGTCAGCAGGCGCGTCCCCTGGGGGGTAATCTTGCCCTCCCCATTACTGTATTGACTCTGTCTCAAAGCAACAGTGTTTACTTTCAAGGATCCCTAGCATTGACATTATCGTTGCTGAGCAACCTGCCCATGCAGTTCTGGCAAGTTTCAGGAGCCAGCCATTATGACATGTATCCATTCTGTGGATGAGCAGCCATCATGTTCCAATTCAGACTGATGTAAGGAGGATTGTGACATCATACACAAGGGAGTGTACTCATACAAGACTGATCCCTTTGTCTGCATAGCACAGCACTGTCACTGCTCAGTCTGTGCATCCACTGGGCATACTTGAACTGATCCAGAGTCTATTGGTTGCATCCAGCAAGCCCACTCTTTACCACCTTTTTACCGCTTAAGACATGGCAGCTTCAATACCTCCGCCAATGTCATTTTTGAATGAACCTGGACGCCCCCAAGTTAGGTGGGACAGGTGGAAAGACATGTTTGAAAACTACCTGGTGGCAATGGGAGGTGAGAGATTCAGCTCAACTCGCAAAAAGGCATTATTACTTCACAATCTTGGTGTGGAAGGCCGTGCAGTGTTTGATGGGTTAGGCAGTGCACAAGCTGGTGAAGCGGAGGACACAGATGAATATGCCCTTGCGATTAAACAACTCAAGGATCATTTTGAGCCTAAGAAAAATGTTACATTCGAGAGTCACAAGTTCTTTCAGCGTACGCAGGAGTCCTCAGAATCCGTGGAATCGTACATAGCCTCATTAAGAACATTAAGCCACTCCTGTGAATTCG
The DNA here is from genome assembly GCF_040938575.1 of Ambystoma mexicanum. Lineage (NCBI taxonomy): Eukaryota > Metazoa > Chordata > Amphibia > Caudata > Ambystomatidae > Ambystoma > Ambystoma mexicanum. The sequence continues at coordinate 1,077,762,277 of NC_090936.1, read as the reverse complement.
AACATCTATCTGACTCGTTAATTAGAGATCAGTTAGTGAGGTGCACAAATAATATTAGGATACAGGAGAAATTGTTGGTAAAAGACATGAAGTTGGATGAAGCAGTGGACCTAGCCAGAAGCATAGAACAAACCTCACAATATGTCAAAGAACTGAAGTCTGACAAACAGAGTACCCAAGCTGTGTGCGCAGTTGATCACAGGAAGAGACTTAATGTCAATACAAGCAGGAAAGGAACATGGGGTGCGAAGTGTACCAGATGTGGCAGTGTCACGCATGGTCCGAATTACCCTTCGTGCCCAGCAAGGAATGCTGAATGTTTCAAGTGTAGGACCAGAGGACATTTCGCTAATGTATGCAAGAGGTCATCAATAAATCTCTTAGAAACCAGAGACAACCAAGAAGAAGGTGCTCACTCAGCTTACAACATACAGGAGGTGTACTCCTCGCAAGACAACCCCAGACATGTCTTCGAGATTTCGACCATTGGAGGAGGAGACAGCAAAGGTCCAACAGATGTTTTTGTAATTGATGGTCAAGAAATACTCATGAAAGTTGACACATGTTCCCCATGGACCATCATTTCTAAAGATGTTCTAAAAAAAGATGAATCAATGCTGGATCCACCAAGAATTCGGCCCTGCGGCTATGCGGAATCTCCTATTGAGATGCTGGGACAGTTTACTGCAAGTGTGCAATACAGAGGTGGAGAATGCATAGCTGACATTTTGGTTGCAAGAAAGGGAGCCTCCCTTTTAGGTTGGGAGGAACAAAGGAAGTTGAGAGTCAGGGTGCAAGCTAGCGCCACTGAGCCTGTCACCATTGCCGAGATTGATGATATGTGGTCAAGAGAGTTCCCAGAGGTCTTCACCGAAGGTCTGGGCAGACTCAAGAACTTCGAACACCATATTAGACTAAAGAAAGAATCTCACCCTGTTGTTCATAAAGTGAGACATGTGCCGTTAAACATGAGAGCGCAGCTACGCAGTGAACTCAATAACTTAGTAGATAAGGGTGTCATTGAACCTGTTGAGGCCACAGAGTGGTTGTCCCCCATTGTTTTAGTGGCCAAAAATAATGGTAAATTAAGAGTGTGTGTAGATTTGCGCAGTCTTAATCACAATATTCTGCTGGAGAGACATCCCCTACCCAACATTTCTGAGACACTCTCCACTCTTGGCGAACCCAAATTGTTCTCTGTCATTGATCTCTCTGCTGCCTATCACCAAGTTCCCCTTTCCCGAGAATCGCAACATCTCACTGCCTTTATCACACCTGAAGGCACTTATAAATACAATCGCATGCCATTTGGGTTGGCCTCGGCCGCATCTGTGTTCCAAAAGGTGATGGAGGAAGTGTTAAAAGGGTTGGAAAATGTTAAGGTGTTTCAAGATGACATTCTAATTTTTGCAAGTAATGAGCATGAGCATGACAGAGTACTTAGGGCAGTACTATGCAGCCTGAAAGAGGCTGGGTTAACGGTCCAAAGAAGCAAATGTAAAATAAGTGTTGAGGAAGTGGAGTATCTGGGAAACAAAGTTTCGAAAGAAGGTATTTCTCCCAAAACGTCACTCATAGAAAGCATTAGTAATACTCCTCAGCCCCAAGACAAGGACCAACTACGTTCTTTCATGGGACTAGCGGAATAATACCATAAATTTGTGAATGGCTTTGCATCCATCTCATCTCCACTGAGGGAGTTACTAAAAAAGAACGTGAAGTACACATGGTCCAAAGAGTGTCAGGAAGCATTCTTGCAAATCAAAGATTGTATAGTCAAGGCCCCATCCTTAAGTGGATTCATGTTTGGCAGGAAAACGTTGCTTTCAGTTGATGCTAGTACCCTTGGCTTAGGAGCAGTTTTGACTCAGTTTGACTCAGGTAAAACTGAATACACAATTGCATTTGCATCCAGGCCACTTAGAGGAGCAGTAAAAAATTACTCGGTCATTGAAAGAGAGGCACTAGCAGTATTTTGGGCAGTCACGCACTTCAAGTTCTTTCTATGGGGTCGACCTTTTATTGTCAGATCAGATCACAAGCCTTTGGTTCAATTGATGAACGGTTCTGAGTGGGCCAAAGGGTCTCCAAGAGTTTCGAGGTGGATGGTAGAACTCTTGGGTTATAATTTCAAGGTGTGTTACATTCCCGGGAGGGAGAATGTGGTACCAGATTGTTTATCCAGATTACCTGTGTATGATGGTGAATTGGAGGGAGCACCTGAATTTCAAGATCTGAGCATTGCAGAAATTGAGCATGATGCCATTGATAAAGAGATGTGGATAAGAGCTGGTGAGGAGGATTTAATATTAAATCAAGTTATGATTTGGACCAGAGAAGGATGGCCTCACAAGAATATTGTGGGAAAAGAGTTTGACAGATATTTTGGTGTGAAGGAGGAGTTAAGTATGTCTGAGGACGGATGTAAACTTAGAAAAGGAAATAGGATAATACCCCCCAGTGGAGTCAGATCTCATTTAGTGAATATAGCACATCAAGGTCACCTGGGCATGGGAGGGACAAAGATATATTTGTGGCAATATTTCTGGTGGCCCGGGATTGACAGCGATGCAGAGAAGTGTGTTAGGGGTTGTAGAGAGTGTGGTAAGAGTGACAAGACCAAGATGGTTAGAGATGTACCAATAAATCCTGTCAAAGTACCGAGTGAACCATGGCAATAAGTTGCAGTTGATTTGATGGGACCATTACAAAACCAATGGGTATAAATACATTGTTGTGTTAGTAGACTACCATTCCAAATGGATTGAATGGAAGGCTTTGCGTGAGACAACCACTGCAGAGATGGTGTTATTCTTCGAGGAAGTGTTTTACAGGGAGGGTTTCCCGACAGAATTAATCACTGATAACAGAGTACAATTCTGTTCTGAAAGGATGTTAACTTTCTTGAAGAAATTTTGCATCAAACACACTAGAACTGCTTTATATCATCCAAGGGCCAACGGCCTCGTTGAGAGAGCCAATAGGTTCATAAAGGGTGGTTTGCAATTGGCCATGGCTTCTAATCTAAGATGGGTTGGTGTAGTAAGAGAAATGATATGGAACTACTGTACCACACCACACTCAGTTACAAATGTATCTCCGTTCATGTCATTGAAAGGGAGACAACCTGGAACAAAACTATGTCCAGGGTGGATGGACTTAGCCAAGAGTTCCAACATTGATCGCGAGAGAATTATGACTCTCATCAAAGAAGCACAGGATGTGTACAAAGAAAGATTTGATGAGGACAAGAGTGTCAAAAGTAATACCTGGAAAGTGGGAGATTGTATTCTCATAAAGAACCCTAGATTCACTCCCAAATGTGTAGAAAGCAAATACATTGGTCCCAAGAAAATATCTGCGGTAAGAAACAATGTAGTAATTGTAGAAGGGGGGGAGTGTTGGTCAATGTCCAGAATTGTGAAATGTCCAGAATGCATGAAGGACAATGCACATGATAAACATGACAATGGTGAACATGACAATGGTGAATTTGCTTATAACAGTATCAGAGACTCTAGTGTCATAGATAAGTGCTCCAAGGATGACAACAATTCAAGGTCTGCAGCAGAGACACATTCAAATAGAGTCAAGAACAAACCCGGCTGGTTTAAGGATTATTATGTGGAGTAAACAGCTGTATGCACATAAGGGATGAGATGTGTTATGATGTAAGTGTAAGTTAAAACAAGTTCATAAAAATGTATTACCAGATCCTAGTTAAACATTGAGCTGCACTATGAGCTCATTAAGTTCTAAGAATGTTATTCTAAGAATGTGGATGAGAGACAGTAGAGACTGCAGGGAGAGAGCCATGTTGGCACTCGGCTCTCATAGGCCGCTGTCGCTGTAATGAAATAAATTACTGTTTCTTCATCACTGCTGCCTGGAGCCCTTATTTCCTCATTCCCCGTAGATAGTGGATAGATTAATTGAAAAACCCTGCAGGTTAGGTTTGACGGGTCCCTTGCTTTCTCCCGAAATCCCCTCCCACATCTACGAGTAGCAGATCGGACGAGCGGCACGGAGAGGCGGTAACGAAGGCGGTGATCCTGAGCGTCTGTAGATGAAAAACACGCAAACGGTGAGTAAAAAAGACTGAATATTTTGACAAAGCATGCATGCTAAGTAAGAGAAGGTAACGGAGGGAGGCGGGATAAAACACAATGGCAGAATAAGAATGTAATGTTTATATAAGGGGAAAGATATTGACTCGAGTGTGGCCAAGCAATATAAAGAGTTATCGTGATTGTGGTCACGGTAAGAGTATACGCCCAGTTCCTAGATTTTAAAGAATGCTAGCAGAAGCCCTTATCTAAAGTCCTGTAAGGATGATGTAGGAGACCAGATTGATTAAAGACAATCCGAAAGAGATAGGCTTAAGTTTCATGTCGGAACAGACATTAGGGGTAAGATGCATCTGAGAGAGCAGGTGGCATAGGATTTATGTGGCCGGCCAGAGTTTGTCTGTTTGTTTTATATGTTTGAGTAAAATTGTGACATCATAGTTGAAAACAGTTATTATATGAAAAAAGGTCTGACAATTGTACGATTTTAGAAGGAAAATATTGCATGACATGGATTGATGGTTGTTTTTTAGCAAGATTAAAGTAAAAAATATTGTTGAAAAAACGGGATTGGAGCTTGCAACCATTGGTTCTCGCTCATATTGTTGATTTTTGAGACGCAATTTTAATAAAGTGTGAAGTGTAAAAATAAGCAAGTGTTATATGAATAAGGGGTAAATGAGTCAAGCATGGAAGACATCACTCCGTTAATACAACTGTACAAACAGTTGCCGAAACACTCACTTAAGCTTAAACAGTACAGTGTGGAATGGGTTAAAGGAACCGCAGACAATATGTTTATGCCGTGGCCCCAAGGCAGATCACTATCCAAAATGATCCTGCATCACATTACGACATATTTACATGCCACGTAGACTGGCAAAAAGTTAGACAAGCACCTGGCTAGTTTAGAACTTTGGAAGATGTACCAGGGATAAAGGGAGGAGGAGCCACCGTTAAATTGGATATTGAATATATGCAAAGAGGGGGGTGAAGATCCTTCTGCGCCACCCGCCCCGTCTGAACTAAATAACGAAGCTAGTAAAGACGAAGGATTATACCCACTCAGGGAACTTAAAGCAGCAACGGTATATAGCAACCCATCATATGAGTCACCTACACAAAGTAGTGATGAAAGCCCAGAGAAGGACAGGGAAAGAAATATTGAAATATTTCCTCCAAAGTCCCGAGGGACAAGGAGAGACACGAAAAGGAAAACGGGGATCAAGCGCAAACAAGTACATCTCTAGGTACAGGAAGACAGGTAAAGAGATGGAAAGGAGATGAGGATAGAATTTATAAGATTGCACTCACACACAACGAATGGATGGGAGGTCAGATTTTATTGAAACTGGATGCTAAAGGGATTGAGGACATGAGACAAAGGGGAGAACGAGACGAATCAGAAAGAAGAGATAAGGAAAAAGAAGGACGATTAAGAGAGGAAGGGGTAAGAAAAAAGGATAGGCAGAAACGAGAGCAGTTATATCATGATGAACAGGTCAGAAAACAGTAAAAGGTGTAAGAACAAAGAAAACATGTCAATAAGTAGAGAACAGCTGATGATCAGGAAAGAATAGAACAAAGGAGAATAGAAGAAGAAGAGCAAAAGATACAAGAGAAGAGAATACAAAGATGGAGAGATGAGGAAATACGAAGGGCAAATGAACAAAGAGATATGAGAAAAAAGAGGAAGACAAGTTTAGAGAGAAGCTAGGAAGTGTAGAGAATTTTATGTAGGCATAGAACGCAGGCGAAGACAGAGAACGCGTGATCTCGAGTATATGGAAAGGGAGGTTAGAAAACCTGATCCAGTGGTAGAATGGGAAGATATAGAAGAATTCTTTCCGGATTACGATTCAGTACCAGGCACGTCTAGAGTAAATCTAGAAGATGACTTCGACACCTGAAGCACGAGAGAGACATTCGATAGAATATATGATGATATGGGACTAGAAAAGGTAACCCAAGGAAAGGACACTTCATGCAGCAGCAGACATAGTGAGCTGTCGTTAGATAGGTTTGGCACTAAATAGAAATGAAGAAGATGAGAGAAGCTGCATGAATTGAGCACAGGCAATATCAGACGAAGAAAGGGAAGAATGTGAAAGAGAAGAAAGAGACACAGAGCGAGGTTGCGAGAGACGTCTCTCTATGGGTAAGGGAATAAGATGGTCGGATTTAACCATGTCTGCATCTAAAGTACCAGAGTCAGTGACACAGTCAGATCAGCATGAAGGACTGCCACACGGTCAGAGGGGGGTGTCTCCCCCGCCATATGTAAGCAGGTTAAGGACATTGCCAGGCAGGCAGCGATGTGGGAATATTACCCCTGCCGGAAGACAGACAAATGATGAAAGAAGACAAGGAGTTTAGTGTGTCACAGTTTCCCTTATTAGAGAAGGGAGTAACAAGGCCACAGTATATACCATGGTCACAGATGGATAGAGAGAATCTAAAAAACAATCTCCCAATGTTGACATCTGGAGCTGGGAAATGGATACACGAGTTAGAAAAAATGACGGGAGGTAATACATTGCCTACATGGGATATCAAGGGTCTTTTGATTGCCATACTTGGTGTTAGAGCTGACGATGTCTGGACACGTGCAGGTTACCCTGGTGCAACTACAGTCAACACTGCGCATGACGGAGCGCTGTTTAATAATTGCAGAACCGCTGTATGGAAAGCGCTTCAAGTGCTATACCCGGACACTTCTGACATGGGAGCTCTAATGATGCATATGATGAAAGAGGGAGATGATGCATTGCTTTACATTCAGACGTTTCAAGACGCATGGGTACTGGAAACTCGTGAATCTTGGGGGAAATCTATACCCATGTTTTATCATATATTATGTCAAGGGCTGCCAGAACAGGTGCAAAAGCAGCTGAAGAAGTTGGTAATAATCAAAGCTAAGCCATGGTCAGAAATAGACTGACCATTGCGCATTATTGCAGGCTGCTGCAAGAGAAAAATCGCAAGAAGAATGATGCAAGGAAAGGCAAAGAGGCCAAATTAGTGCAGAAATAATTGTCAAAATATGCCATTGAAGGGGCAATGTTAACTAGCACAGATGGATCCAATGCGCAGCAGGTCAGTAACCAAAAGCAGTTTGATCAAAGCAATAATGGGTTTAGCCCAATAGGAAGAGGCTCCTGAGGAAGGGGATGGCACAATAATCAGGGAGGCTTTCAGAATATGCAAGGTGGAAATCAGAATGTGCAAAATGGGCAAATGATCAGACCGCTGTCATGAACCATTGAACTCGCCCCTTCTGGGCCTCCTGGTCTCTGACACGTCAGGCCTTACACTCCATAATACTACCAACATGGCGGCAAGCACAGAACGCTGCTCACAGATTTCACGTTCTACGCAGCGTACTCTATAAAGAAACCACACCCCCGTTGCCCCACGCGTCTCAATGCTGCTGCTAGCTATGATCGGACGTGTGCTCTGTACTTTCCCTTGTGCTACTTGCTATTCCCTGGCCCCTGGATTCCCTTCTTCCGACTTTCTTCCTTCTTATCCAGTCTTCCCGGAATCCCTGCGCCGCTTCCGCATGCCTCTCTACTCCTTCCTGAAAATTCCCGGAGTTTTCCCTTGATCCTGGACATCGAAGCTGAATGTAATCTGGAAGCCGAGGACGGCCGAGCGGGCTTATTTAAGTCCCGAACCATACGAAAGAAGACTCCGCCTAAAGAGGACATCAGGCAACACAGACAGGTGAGAAGGGGGGAAACCTGTGACAAACGCCGCCAACGTGTTGGACGTGTGGGATGACAGGGCATCTAGCGTGTATGTGCAGGAGTCAAGGGATGGTGCAAAATGACCAATTTACAAGCAGGGGGATGATGAATCCACCTGCATTTTCGCAGCAGGTTGGAGAGGGTTTTGTGCAGAATCAAACTGTACAGCAGCAAGTGCCAAGAGTGCAGCAAAGCTTATAGCCACATCAGACTGTGACCAATTTCCCACAAGGGCAGCCTCATCAGTTCCTGACGAAACTTCAACAGACTACAGGCACAGGACAGGTATTGAACTCTAGAGCAGGAAATGGTGTTAGTGATACAGAGAAACCATTCACTAACTGTGGGACAAGATTATATATGGACTAGGACAGCTCACTGGGAGACTTGATGTGTTTCATTCTATCAGTGACACCAAACCCTCATGAGGAACCAAGGGTAGATGTTACTATAGGGGGCAAGGAATATTTGTTATTAGTTGACTCGGGTGGGACGCGTTCGTGTATATGTGAAGGCAAGTTTTCCTTGTCCGGCGACACCATGAATACTCAAGATTTTACTGGAACTACAAGTCGTGTTCCTTTTACAAAAGAACTTACAGTTTCTATAGGAGAATGTGACATGAAGGTGCCACTGCTGTATTCGAGACAGACGCCTGTCAATATATTGGGACGAGATTTGATGACAAAGTTAAATATGACAATCTCGTTCACTGAGGAAGGAATAGTGTGTTCAACTCCAGGAATGCACTATTTAAACATATGCGAAATGATCAGAGCATACACAGGATGAATAACTATGAGAGCTATTCCATTAGAGCCTGAGATATTCGCATATCGAGTGTGCATATTAATGTTGTGGCTACCAGGCCAGGCAGACAGAAAAATGAGAACCCCAGATGAGTTTCTGTTCAAACCAAGAATACCTATGCATGAGGAAAAGGGACAAGTGTTTCCCTTAGCAATACAAGCAGCCATAGTGCAAGAAGAGATGGCTTTGCTTGATGGTTGTGATGATGAAGGCAGACAATGGTGCGCAATAATCGCTATTGGGGAAGGTTACAGATTGACTGACGTCACTAATGACGATCTGTTTAAAGAACGACTAGGTGAGGATGAGATGACATTTGAGGTAAACCTCATTTGTTGGGTAAAAATGATTAAAAGAGAGGTGCCCCAGAAAATGATACTGGCACAAAAACATCCTGAATATTTTGATGACGACATGGCAAGGGTGCCTCTCTCAGTATGGACTACAGCCCCTTATGATGTGGGCTTGCTGAAAGGAGTCGGAGAAGTGAAGATTAAATTAAAACCAGGAGCAATTTTACTGAGAACACGACAATATCCCATGTCTAAGGAGGCAGATGAAGGGATTTTTAAGACAATTTCTGCCATGATGGAATAGGGCATCTTAGTTATGTCAGAGTCACCATTTAATACGTCAGTGTACCCTGTGAAAAAAGTAAGGGGGGTCTTGGAGGCTAATATAAGATTTGAGGCCGATAAACCAGATACCAGAGGCTGAGTTCCCTCTAGTCACTAACCCGTCTACAATTCTGTGTAACATACCTGTTGATCCATGTTATTGTCCGGTGATTGATTTGTATAATGCATTTTATCAATCCCATAGCACAAATACTGGCAGGACTTGACATTTTTTACGTTCAGACAAGTTAGTCTGAAAAGCACAAGGCTGCCTGAAGGATATTGTGAGTCCCCTTCGATTTTCAATAGAGTCCTGCAGATGGAATTGAACAACGTTGCATTAGAGAGTGCGGTTTTGCAATATGTGGATGACATTCTAGTTTGCAGCACAACAGAGGAAGAGTGCAGACGCAATTCCATTAAGTTATTGACTATACTTGCTGAGAAAGGATATAAAGTTGACAAAGAGAAGTTACAGCATAGTCAACAGCGGTGTTGTACATAAGCCAACTGATTTCACATGAAGGAAAGAAGGTTACCCCTGAAAGAGCTGAAGCTATTTTGAAAACAGCTAAGCCTCACACGATAAAAAAGATGCAGAGTTTTCTAGGATTCTGCTATTATGTCAGGGGATGGGTCTTTGACTACAGCTCTTACACCAGGCCCTTATTACAAGCCTTAAAGAAAGCACATGCAACACAGGAAAATATTGTGTGGAATAAGGCCATGGAGGAAGGGTTTGATGAACTAAAAAAGGCCATTTGCACGGCACCAGTTTTAGGGATTCCCAATTATGCAGAGGAATTCTACTTGTTTTCACTCACGGATGGTACTGTTATGACAGCAGTCCTTACACAGAAAACCATGTTGGGATACAAGCCCCTGGAATACTACAGTGGGATTTTAGACCCAGTGATGAGAGGTTATTTCCCGTGCGAACAAAGTTTGGCTGCCGCCGCGTTCACCATAGAGAAAGCTGCAACTATTTTAATGGGGTGCCCAACTACGTTATTCGTTGAGCACGCATTATTTGCGATTTTAGAGAAACTGAAAGGTACACTGACATCACAAAGAGCTTCTGCTTTTGAAGTGGTCATATCAAATACAGCGATTAAAATAGTTTGATGCAGAATAGTGAACCCAGCTATGTTTATAGCAGAGCCAGTTACTGAAGGAGAGCCAATACATGATTGCGCAAACTATGAAGAATTCTATGATGAGATCCCTGGAGTAAAATAAAATTCATTGGCAGAAGGAGAAATAGTCTTCATTGATGGTTCTTCCAGGATCAATCAAAATGATGGACAGAGATATACAGGTGCCGCTGTGGTGAAGCACACAGTAAATGGGGAATTTCGAGTACTTATTAGTGCACGTTGACCCTCTCATTATTCAGCACAGGCTGCATAATTATTGGCATTGTAACTCACACTCGAGCAACATGCAGACCAAGAAGTAATGGTGTACAGAGACTCTGCCTATGTGACATCGACTGTGCATGCAGGCTTTGGCCCTGGAAAAGGAGGGGCTACCTCCGAGCAGACGGCATGCCAGTACAACACGCCGCCTATTGGACAGCCAACACGAAAGGGACAGATTTTATCTCGCATGGAAATCAAGCAGCAGACACTGACGCCAAGCGTGTGGCAACTGAAGATGAAATAATGATGGATGTGGAAATGTCTGATGTGCCTGAAAAAATGATTGCTGTGAGGAATGAACCGGAAAGCTACAGTAATATGTAATATACCCAGTTAATGGAGCTCCAAGGTGAACTAATGCAGGAAGAAAAGAACAAATGAAAATGAAGCCGGTGTTCTTTAAACCCCTCTGAGGCTTTGTGGGAACAAGACAGCACTGGTAAACCAGTAATGCCTATAGCCCTACTGAATATAGCACTGGAGCAGTTACACTATCCAGTGCATGTAACAAGAGAGGATCTAGCAGCAACCATTGCCGAAGATTGGTTTGTACCAAACTGTTAAGTTCACCCCCTGGAAATTGTGGCAAAGGTGGAAGCTTTAGGAATGGGACAGTGGAATCATAATTCACGGTCCAGTCCTCACCTTAGATGGCCACCAAGACTACATCTACGCTCCATTCTGTTTGGATGGTGCGTTGTATCAGTCTTCCCTCTTGGACTACGCTGCTGTGTTTCGTTGCAGTTCTCTATTGGACTCCAGCTCTATCGCTTGTTGTCAAACTTTCTTGCTATCTGATTCTGTGTTTCTTCTTACCTCTGTCCTTATAGCTATTCTATCCGCACTTGTCTCGGGTTGTTTTTTCTGCGTACTTGTACGCAGCTTTCGTTTGCCTCGATACACTTTCGTACCAAGCAAGAGGTGATGGCTGGAAGGTTTAGACTGAATCTTAACCACTGGCGTTGCTCTGGGCAACCTTCCAGACCATCGTTCTTCACCTGCCAAGCCATTACAGAAGGGGAAACACCATATGCAAATCAGGCTTGGTCCCATCCCAAAAGGGGCAGTCCAGCCCGAACTGCTAGGTCACATCCCTTCTGCACGAGACCACAAGCATCCCCAAACATGTTTCGGCCTTGTTGGGCCTCATCAGTGAGGAGTAGCTTGGGTCTCTAGGCCCAGCAGGCACGGGACCCACATCTGGGCATACCCGTCCCACTCGGGGTGACAAAGCAAAAACAAAGAGGTGATGGCTGGAAGGTTTAGACTGAATCTTAACCACTGGCGTTGCTCTGGGCAACCTTCCAGACCATCTTTCTTCACCTGCAAAGCCATTACAGAAGGGGAAAAACCATATGCAAATCAGGCTTGGTCCCACACCAAAAGGGGCAGTCCAGCTAGAACTGCTAGTTCACATCCATTCTGCTCGAGACCACAAGCATCCCCAAACATGTTTCGGCCTTGTTGGGCGTCACTTTAGTACCAAGGCAGCTCTCTCTCTCTCTCTCTCTCTCTTTCTCTCTGCCTCTCTCTCTCTCTCTCGCTCTTTCTATCTTTCATCTCATACATCCGTACCTTTGTCCTGCCTTCGGCCTTTTACCGAATCTTTTCTACTGTTCTGGGTACTTACTATCATCTGTTTTCTGCAATCTCGCGTTCACTCCGCCTCCCCTGACTTGTGCTGTCTCTGCCTGTCTCCGTTCACGGTGGAGTGTCTTCTAGCTTCAGCTGCCATAGATTCTTTTGGGTTGAACTTTTGGTGCCCTGGGTTGGCGGTTTGCACCCGTTGTCCATTGGCACCTCCGTCCTTATTCTGTTTCTCTGTTCCTTTCTAATTTCGGAGATCCTCCTGAGCTATCAGGACTTCTATTGGCTCCTTGGATGTCCTTAAGGAGTCATTGGGTTTCAGCTCTACACATCCTGCTGTGCCAACCTCATTGATATTTTCTACTCAAGTTCCTACACTACCAATCCTGTTGACCATTCTACATCTATACAAGCCTTGGAACTTTATCCTCTCATTCAGCTTGGACGTTTACTTGCCCAAACTCTACAATTTCAAGTCATCTATTAGAGACTCTTCCAGGGTTTTTTGGTGCCTTAAGGCTTTTTCCCTGGTTTGGGGTTTGGCTCCTTGGAATTCTCTGCGATTTGGTATTTTACCGGTCAAGGTGGCCTCTGAGGGAGCTAGACCCTATTTACACAAAAGAAAGAACAAGAAATCCAAGGAGAAGGGTTAATCTGATGCCAGGAAGACTAGAAAGAAGAAGCTGACGGATTCCAGAGACAGTTCTTTTGAAGATCAAGGTGAGGAGGATATAAGGGAGGGGTCTCTGTTGTTTGACAGTATATAATGCCTATAAAAGTTCACCAGACCTAAAAACCTCTGCACGACTTTGATGTTCTGTGGTTCCCTCCACTGCAATACAGCCTTCACCTTCGCTGGGTCCATGCGTATGCCATTCTTAGACAGGATATATCCCAAGTAGGATACCGACTGCCCTCAAATTGCCATTTTTCTGATTTCACTAGGAATTGGTTCACCTGTAAGCAATAGAGCACTTCTCTCACATGGTCTTGGTGCTCTGAAAATGTTGTCTAAATATACGACGACTGACAGATATAGCAGGTCCGCAAAGATATTATCGATGAACCGTTGAAAGATCGCAGGGGCATTGACTAGCCCAAACAGCATTACTCTGTATTCAAACAAACCCAAAAGGGTTCTGAAAGCCATTTTCCATTTGTCATCTGTCTTAATCTGCAAGAGGTGGTAAGCCCCCCTGAGGTCTAATTTGGTAAAAACGTTTGCCCTTTGTACAGCCTCCAGTATATCTCAGATAAGGGGCATTGTGTATCAATCACAAATGATTACTCCATTTAGACCGCGGTAATCTATACACAGTCGAAGGTCCGTTGTGTCCTTCTTGGGGATAAAGAAGAGGGATGCGCCTGCCGATGATCTTGATTCCTGTATGAGCCCGTTTTGCATGTTAAAGTCTAGGTATTCTTTTAAAGCTTTTCGTTCTGGCAGAGAGAGAGGGTACATCCGGCTGAAAGGAGCACAAGCATCAGGGAAGAGATCTATGGCGCAATACTCAGCCCTATGTGGGTGCAATGACCTCAGAATCTCGTCCTCGAATACTTCTGAATACTTCTGATACTGTAAAGGAATGGAAGAGAGTGTCTTCTTTGGCTGGGGATCGGACTCCTCATGTGTCACTTCCATCTCAAGTGTGTCCATGCAGTTCTGATAGCAAAACAGGGAACTGAAGCACAACTTGTTGGAAGCCCAATCTATGTTGGGATTATGTTTGTGTAACCAAGGAATTCTGAGAATGATCGGAAAATGAGCCGCCTAAATGACATTTAACACTATGAGTTCTTGATGTTTATCCAACGAGACCAGAAGAGGAATGATTTCACTAATAATAGGGCCCGAAGAAAGTGGGTTTCCATTGACCCCCTCCACAGGTATTGGTTTCTGCTTGACCTGCAGAGGCAATTGCTCTTCCTTGGCCCAGTCAGTGTCAACAAAATGTCCTGCTGCCTGCCTACGTTATTCGTTGAGCACGCATTATTTGCGATTTTAGAGAAACTGAAAGGTACACTGACATCACAAAGAGCTTCTGCTTTTGAAGTGGTCATATCAAATACAGCGATTAAAATAGTTTGATGCAGAATAGTGAACCCAGCTATGTTTATAGCAGAGCCAGTTACTGAAGGAGAGCCAATACATGATTGCGCAAACTATGAAGAATTCTATGATGAGATCCCTGGAGTAAAATAAAATTCATTGGCAGAAGGAGAAATAGTCTTCATTGATGGTTCTTCCAGGATCAATCAAAATGATGGACAGAGATATACAGGTGCCGCTGTGGTGAAGCACACAGTAAATGGGGAATTTCGAGTACTTATTAGTGCACGTTGACCCTCTCATTATTCAGCACAGGCTGCATAATTATTGGCATTGTAACTCACACTCGAGCAACATGCAGACCAAGAAGTAATGGTGTACAGAGACTCTGCCTATGTGACATCGACTGTGCATGCAGGCTTTGGCCCTGGAAAAGGAGGGGCTACCTCCGAGCAGACGGCATGCCAGTACAACACGCCGCCTATTGGACAGCCAACACGAAAGGGACAGATTTTATCTCGCATGGAAATCAAGCAGCAGACACTGACGCCAAGCGTGTGGCAACTGAAGATGAAATAATGATGGATGTGGAAATGTCTGATGTGCCTGAAAAAATGATTGCTGTGAGGAATGAACCGGAAAGCTACAGTAATATGTAATATACCCAGTTAATGGAGCTCCAAGGTGAACTAATGCAGGAAGAAAAGAACAAATGAAAATGAAGCCGGTGTTCTTTAAACCCCTCTGAGGCTTTGTGGGAACAAGACAGCACTGGTAAACCAGTAATGCCTATAGCCCTACTGAATATAGCACTGGAGCAGTTACACTATCCAGTGCATGTAACAAGAGAGGATCTAGCAGCAACCATTGCCGAAGATTGGTTTGTACCAAACTGTTAAGTTCACCCCCTGGAAATTGTGGCAAAGGTGGAAGCTTTAGGAATGGGACAGTGGAATCATAATTCACGGTCCAGTCCTCACCTTAGATGGCCACCAAGACTACATCTACGCTCCATTCTGTTTGGATGGTGCGTTGTATCAGTCTTCCCTCTTGGACTACGCTGCTGTGTTTCGTTGCAGTTCTCTATTGGACTCCAGCTCTATCGCTTGTTGTCAAACTTTCTTGCTATCTGATTCTGTGTTTCTTCTTACCTCTGTCCTTATAGCTATTCTATCCGCACTTGTCTCGGGTTGTTTTTTCTGCGTACTTGTACGCAGCTTTCGTTTGCCTCGATACACTTTCGTACCAAGCAAGAGGTGATGGCTGGAAGGTTTAGACTGAATCTTAACCACTGGCGTTGCTCTGGGCAACCTTCCAGACCATCGTTCTTCACCTGCCAAGCCATTACAGAAGGGGAAACACCATATGCAAATCAGGCTTGGTCCCATCCCAAAAGGGGCAGTCCAGCCCGAACTGCTAGGTCACATCCCTTCTGCACGAGACCACAAGCATCCCCAAACATGTTTCGGCCTTGTTGGGCCTCATCAGTGAGGAGTAGCTTGGGTCTCTAGGCCCAGCAGGCACGGGACCCACATCTGGGCATACCCGTCCCACTCGGGGTGACAAAGCAAAAACAAAGAGGTGATGGCTGGAAGGTTTAGACTGAATCTTAACCACTGGCGTTGCTCTGGGCAACCTTCCAGACCATCTTTCTTCACCTGCAAAGCCATTACAGAAGGGGAAAAACCATATGCAAATCAGGCTTGGTCCCACACCAAAAGGGGCAGTCCAGCTAGAACTGCTAGTTCACATCCATTCTGCTCGAGACCACAAGCATCCCCAAACATGTTTCGGCCTTGTTGGGCGTCACTTTAGTACCAAGGCAGCTCTCTCTCTCTCTCTCTCTCTCTTTCTCTCTGCCTCTCTCTCTCTCTCTCGCTCTTTCTATCTTTCATCTCATACATCCGTACCTTTGTCCTGCCTTCGGCCTTTTACCGAATCTTTTCTACTGTTCTGGGTACTTACTATCATCTGTTTTCTGCAATCTCGCGTTCACTCCGCCTCCCCTGACTTGTGCTGTCTCTGCCTGTCTCCGTTCACGGTGGAGTGTCTTCTAGCTTCAGCTGCCATAGATTCTTTTGGGTTGAACTTTTGGTGCCCTGGGTTGGCGGTTTGCACCCGTTGTCCATTGGCACCTCCGTCCTTATTCTGTTTCTCTGTTCCTTTCTAATTTCGGAGATCCTCCTGAGCTATCAGGACTTCTATTGGCTCCTTGGATGTCCTTAAGGAGTCATTGGGTTTCAGCTCTACACATCCTGCTGTGCCAACCTCATTGATATTTTCTACTCAAGTTCCTACACTACCAATCCTGTTGACCATTCTACATCTATACAAGCCTTGGAACTTTATCCTCTCATTCAGCTTGGACGTTTACTTGCCCAAACTCTACAATTTCAAGTCATCTATTAGAGACTCTTCCAGGGTTTTTTGGTGCCTTAAGGCTTTTTCCCTGGTTTGGGGTTTGGCTCCTTGGAATTCTCTGCGATTTGGTATTTTACCGGTCAAGGTGGCCTCTGAGGGAGCTAGACCCTATTTACACAAAAGAAAGAACAAGAAATCCAAGGAGAAGGGTTAATCTGATGCCAGGAAGACTAGAAAGAAGAAGCTGACGGATTCCAGAGACAGTTCTTTTGAAGATCAAGGTGAGGAGGATATAAGGGAGGGGTCTCTGTTGTTTGACAGTATATAATGCCTATAAAAGTTCACCAGACCTAAAAACCTCTGCACGACTTTGATGTTCTGTGGTTCCCTCCACTGCAATACAGCCTTCACCTTCGCTGGGTCCATGCGTATGCCATTCTTAGACAGGATATATCCCAAGTAGGATACCGACTGCCCTCAAATTGCCATTTTTCTGATTTCACTAGGAATTGGTTCACCTGTAAGCAATAGAGCACTTCTCTCACATGGTCTTGGTGCTCTGAAAATGTTGTCTAAATATACGACGACTGACAGATATAGCAGGTCCGCAAAGATATTATCGATGAACCGTTGAAAGATCGCAGGGGCATTGACTAGCCCAAACAGCATTACTCTGTATTCAAACAAACCCAAAAGGGTTCTGAAAGCCATTTTCCATTTGTCATCTGTCTTAATCTGCAAGAGGTGGTAAGCCCCCCTGAGGTCTAATTTGGTAAAAACGTTTGCCCTTTGTACAGCCTCCAGTATATCTCAGATAAGGGGCATTGTGTATCAATCACAAATGATTACTCCATTTAGACCGCGGTAATCTATACACAGTCGAAGGTCCGTTGTGTCCTTCTTGGGGATAAAGAAGAGGGATGCGCCTGCCGATGATCTTGATTCCTGTATGAGCCCGTTTTGCATGTTAAAGTCTAGGTATTCTTTTAAAGCTTTTCGTTCTGGCAGAGAGAGAGGGTACATCCGGCTGAAAGGAGCACAAGCATCAGGGAAGAGATCTATGGCGCAATACTCAGCCCTATGTGGGTGCAATGACCTCAGAATCTCGTCCTCGAATACTTCTGAATACTTCTGATACTGTAAAGGAATGGAAGAGAGTGTCTTCTTTGGCTGGGGATCGGACTCCTCATGTGTCACTTCCATCTCAAGTGTGTCCATGCAGTTCTGATAGCAAAACAGGGAACTGAAGCACAACTTGTTGGAAGCCCAATCTATGTTGGGATTATGTTTGTGTAACCAAGGAATTCTGAGAATGATCGGAAAATGAGCCGCCTAAATGACATTTAACACTATGAGTTCTTGATGTTTATCCAACGAGACCAGAAGAGGAATGATTTCACTAATAATAGGGCCCGAAGAAAGTGGGTTTCCATTGACCCCCTCCACAGGTATTGGTTTCTGCTTGACCTGCAGAGGCAATTGCTCTTCCTTGGCCCAGTCAGTGTCAACAAAATGTCCTGCTGCCTCGCAGTCCAACATTGCTAAGGTCTCTATAAACTCGGACTTGGCGAACTTCAGGTGGATCTTGAAAACTATCAGACTACAATCTTCTGTCTTCTCTACTGGTCGGGTTTGGTTGCAAGGATGTTAGCATTTCCCCCCGAGATCTCCCTTGCATAATATCGGGGGTTGGCATTTCCCTTACACCTGGGTGGTACCTCCGGGTAATTCCTAAGCAGGCGTTTTGAGGACCCACAATACATGCAAAGACCTGCATCCCTGCGTCGCTTGGGCTCCTCTGGGGTTAAGGCACCCCAAGTCATTCCTATCTGCATAGGTTCTTCAGCAGGTAGGCTTTCCTTGGTGGGAGGTAAAGACAGGTGAGGAGGGGGGGTAGGACCGAATCTTTCTTCTTTCCTGACGTCGCTCACTCATGTGGTACTCAATTTGTAAAGTCATTGTCACAAGCTCTGCAAAGGTGGCTGGTCTGGCTATTCTGGCTAACTCATCCTTGAGGTCTTCATTCAGACCACATCTGAAGATCGTCTGCTGGGCTGAGTCTGGACATCCTGCATTTGCCGGCAGTTTCTGAAAGCGCGATACATATGTTTGTACATCTGTGGATCCTTTGACGTACATCCAACATTGCTTCGAAGGAAGAATATAACACTTTAGGTTGGTTGAACCGATCCTTGAGAAGACCGCTGAAAAGGCCATAGTCGGTAAGAGCTGGGTCATTGGAAGTAACCAAAGGTGCATCCTATGCCTTGGCATTTCCAGCATACCAGGGCATATCCGGTTAAGTTAGATACCATAAACTCCACGCGTGCCCCTGCAGTTTCAAAGGCACAAGGCCGGAAGGTGAAGTAGATCTGGCATGCTTCGAGAAATTCTTTGAGTTGGCGGGGATTCCCATCATACTTTCCAAATGACAAAGCGATGGGAGGAAGGACTCCACGGTTCTCATCCTGGGGCACCACCTGCTGGCGGAGAGCTATGTTTTCTGACCGCAGAGCTTGGACCTCAGCTGTCAACCCCTGCAATGCCACCACCAGTTATTGGTACTGCTCCAAGGAGGCCATAGTAGATGCTGGGCGTTGTATGCTATCAAACAACGAAGACCCCTCCCTTATCTCCTCCTCACCTTTATCTTCAAAAGAACTGTCTCTGTGATCAATCAGCTTCTTCTTTCTAGTCTTTCTGGCATCAGGATCCCCCTTCTCCTTAGATTTCTTGTTCTTTCTTTCATGTAAATAGGGTCTAGCCCCCTCAGAGGCCACCTTGACTGGTAAAAATCCAAATCGCAGAGAACTCCAAGGAGCCAAACCCCAAACCAGGGAAACATCCTCCAGGCACCAAAAAACCCTGGAATAGATGACTTGAAGTTGTAGAGTTTGGGCAGGTAAACGTCCATGCTGAATGAGAGGATAAAAGTTCCAAGGCTTGTACAGCTGTAGAATGGCTCAACAGGATTGGTAGTGGAGGAACTTGAGAAGAAAAATATCAATGAGGGTGGCACAGCAGGATGGGTAGCGCTGGAACCCAATGACTCCTTAAGGACATCCAATGAGCCAACAGAAGTCCTGATAGCCCAGGAGGATCCCCGAAATTAGAAAGGAACAGAGAAACAGAATAAGGAAGGAGGTGCCGATGGACAATGAGTCCAAACTGCCAACCCAGGGCACCAAAGGTTCAACCCGAAAGAATCTACGGCAGCAGAAGCCAGAAGAAACTCCATCGTGAACGGAGAAAGGCAGAGACAGCACAAGTCAGGGGAGCAAGAGTGAATGCAATATTGCAGAAAACAGCTGATAGTAAGTAAAGACCCAGAACAGTAGAAAAGCTTCAGTAAAAGGCCGAGGGCAGAACAAAGGTACAAATGTATGATATGAAAGATAGAAAGAGTGAGAGAGAGAGAGAGAGAGAGAGAGAGAGAGAGAGAGAGAGAGAGAGAGAGAGAGAGAGAGGAAGAGAGAGAGAGAGAGAGCTGCCTTGGTACGAAAGTGTATTGAGGCAAACGAAAGCTGCGTACAAGTACGTGGAAAAAACAGCCCGAAACAAGGGTGGACAGAATAGCTATAAGAAGGTAAGAAGAAACACAGAAGCAGATAGCAAGAAAGTCTGACAACAAGCAATAAAGCTGGAGTCCAATAGGAGAACTGTGACGAAATGCAACAGCGTTGTCCAAGAGGGAAGACGGATACAACGCACCGTTCAAACAGAAGGGAGCATAGATGTAGTCTCGGTGGCCATCTTAGGTGAGGACTACACTGTGAATTATGATTCCATGGTCCCATTCCTAATGCTTCCACCTTTGCCACAATTTCCAGGGTGAACTTAACACAAACCTAGCAGAGCATGTTGCATTGTTTATGATAGATTGCATAGTCTGTCAGAAATGTACGGCTGGGCATACACTACGTGTGATCAGAGGAGTCATCCCAAGGCCTATTGGTCCTTTTCAGCACTTGCATGTCGACTATGTCAATATGATTCAAGTATGTAACGGATACAGGTATCTAATTGTGGTGTATCCATTCTCTGGATGGATAGAAGCATCTCCATGTACACACCCATACTCTACCTGTACGGCCAAATTCTTGGTGAGGGAAGTGTTTCCCAGATGGGGAGTTTGTGAAGTGATGAGGTCAGACAACGGTCCTCGTTTTATTAACACAGTATTTTAACAGATGAGCTTGTTGCTAGGTATAAAGCACAAGTTTTCATCTGTTTATCATCCGCAAGGAAATGACATATGCGAGAAGCTCAACGGCTTGCTAAATCAAAGGATAGCCACATTGAAGCTTAAGCTGATTAAAGGATGGTTTCACTGCCTTCCACTGGCATTGTATGGACTCAGAAACCAGCCTGGTTCAGACCATCATCTTACGCCATACGAAATTGTGACTGGCAGAAGAATGTGGATGCCTTTAATGCCTTGAACTAGAGCTAGATGTGATGCTCAGCCAACAGGAGAAGTGTTAGGATTGGAAATTCAAAACTACTTGAACTGCATGACATCTAGTTTTTCTGTCATTTCAGGACAGCTCAAGTGACAAGGAGGGTGTAGGGCAGTCCAGAACACAGAAGGAGATACTACAGCAGACAAGGTTCCGGAGTTACATGTACCTCAACTATACCCTGGGGATACCGTCTTAGTCCGGAATCACACAAGAAAAAGGTGGAAAGAGCCAAGGTTCTACGGCCATTTTATTGTGGAGGACATAACGCCATCTGCAGTTAAGTTACAAGGAAGAAGAGCTTGGATCTTATTGGTGACATCAAGCCATATACCAGAGAGAACCCTCTGCCCGCATCCCAACCCGAAGAGACTTCAGACAATGGGGAAGAACCACAGCAGGTGCAGACGAGATTTATGACGAGGAAGAAGGACGCATGACTAGTCAAGTGAAAAAGCAAGGAACTTTTGTGTTAGGTTGTGGCTCAGTTTTAGACATTCCCCTTGAGCAAAATAAGGAAAGAAAGGACAAAATATGAACACTGTGCATCCTAGTTGCAGGGTAAAAGAAGCAAATTGCATTCATTGGGTCACAAGTAGCTTGTTGACTTTGGACTAAGGCGCACTAAAGCCTTGATGCGAAAATCTATGCCGAATTTTGATAGAGGATATATAAACTGGAAGAGAATACAGTATCCCGAGTCACTCAATACAGAGTCTTTGTTTGGACTTACTTATGGTGTCACACAATAGTGACCTCACCAGGAACATACTGACCTATTTTGAATTGGTATTGAGGTCCTACCCGTCATTGGTGGGGAGACTTACAAGCATAACAGAGTTTATGCAAGATCCTGATAACGAAAAGACAATATCAATCTTGCTCACAGTTATCACAGAGCAGTTCTTATTATTGCCACAGTACAGCGAGGACAAGACAAATATCCCAATCAGAAGAAGCAGCGAATAGGCTTGTCAGCATCCTATTATTTAGTTTAATTGAATACTGTCCAGATCTTGTTTGGAGACATTGGGCCTGATCACGACCTCGGTGGTAACGCTAACGCTATTAGCGTGGGGGCTATTAGCGCGACCGCCATAGCCCCCGGCGCTAATAGCGCAGGATCACGAGTTGGCCGGACTTGGAAGTCCCCATTCCCCATTGAGCTCATTCGGGAATGCATCATTCCCCATTGGGCTCAATGGGGAAAATTTGCGCTCTTACAGCCGGTGGATTTCCCGCCGGCGGTAATAGCGCGAATTTTCGGCGGATTTCCCCCCAGCCAAGAGCTGGGGCGAAATCCGCCGAAGCCCTGATTTGGCGGACCCTTAAATCCGGCGGTAATAGCGCTACCGCCAGATTTAAGGGTTACCGCCGAGGTCGTGATCAGGCCCATAGTGATGTCCTGACTTTCTTCGAGATCCAGCGAACACAGAACGTTTGAGCGTGATCTTGAACAATATCATTATTCAGGATGCACTTCAAGCTCATCAAAATCACAGAAGCGTGTAGAGACTTTCATTCAAGGGACAGATCATGGAAGTATGTACAAGAAATGCACTTTTTATGCTGACAGGGTGTCGGAATAGAAATAATATTATGCCTCCTATTGTAATAGTTATATGTATATTGGCCTACGCCAAGTTGACTAAACATCATGCGCGAACAAACTCCATGGCAAGGTCTTGACCTCAGAGAAATCAATGTAAGCCGCCATCTTGAATCAAGCCACCATTTTAGGTTCTCTTGTTATGTAGAAGTCACCCTGAACATCAAAATGGAGGCCAAATGACATTTCAAATAGATTCTGGACGTTGTGACCTCCGTACAGCTGAATGATTAATATGCCTGCAGGCTACTTGTCGGGGTCATGAACTGAGACCTTGTCCTACTGTTGACCTATATGTAAATGTACTACTTATATCAGCGAAACTAATCAAAAATGCATATATTAAAGGTTGACCTGGCAAGGATCCCTAGACCAGTATTGTATTTTGCAGAATGGTTAACCCGCAAGAGGGTTGGCCAAGGGCTGGACAAATTGTATAAATGGCTCGGGTATTCCAATGTGCGGTCTCTCACTGAACACATCGAACCCTTGTTGAAGTTCGTTATGTTATACTGAGAGCCGAATAGCTATCCGTTTGTCAGTTGACTTGGTAACTGTTGTAGCTTGAAAATAAAGTACTTGTATGTTTCTTTGTAACCTGTGTTGGTGTGTTTCCTTTTTGGCTTCCCGGCCTCATATTATTTTTCTGTTTTCACAGTTGGCGCCCGAATAGGGACCCTCAAGATTGATGCCGGATCATTGAAGGTTGACGCAGGCTATCGAACCGGGATCGGACAGTGTGATACTGCGGGCCCGACCGAACGAGACGCGATATCTCGGCAGCGCTGCACGATCCGATCCTTGGACGATAGTCGTGTGGTCTGAAACGGCATCTTCACGAGGGTCCATTTTTGAGGCGGGCAGATTTGTCGAAACCACCAAACACAAGGTAAAATTCGTTAGGTAAGTTCTTTGGTAAACCGTACGGTCCTCCTTAGGTTTGGTCAGGTGTAGTCGTGACCCGACTCATAATTTAACCCTGACAATTTGAATTTGGCGTTTTGTATCTGCAGACACAATTATTGACCAGGTAACACCAATTTTTTGTGAAATGCCTGGGAAATTGTCTAGCTGCTTTAGGGCACTGTTCCGCAGCGATCGACAATCTTTGGTATTTAGCCGCCCGGCACCACAGGAGGGGTCGCCGGCGTGTACTATGTACTGTAAGCATGGCATTGGAAGCATAGTATTTAATGATATTTGGCACAGACAAACCAGACATGCCTCCGAATTTCAGTGGCCAATCAATGGTAGTTTCGAGATCCCCCATATTGAATACCTAGAATCGGTCTTGTTAAAGAAGAAAGCCAGACTTGCAGCATTTGATGTTTTGCCGAATTGGAAAAAAGAAGCGTTGCAGCAGCTTAAAAGTATGGATAAACATGCACGCCGTCATAAAACGAATGCTGAAAAGGCGTTGTTGTATGATAAGGAAAAACATTCAGAGTCAGTCAAGAATATGGATAGGGCTTTCTCACTCGGTATCCAGAAAATCTATCCCTCTAAAGATTTTCATGTTTCCGAAGAATTTATTGACAAATTGTTAAACGAACGAAGGCCTGGTGCCTCTGCGCCACCTCCGTATGATCCTCTCCCTGGTGCTCTGCCTATTCCTGCTGTTATTCCTGCTGTTATTCCTGTTCCCCCTGTACAACCTATTGTTCCTATTCCTCCAGTTGTTGTTCCTCCACCTACTCTTCCACCTCTTCCCCTTGCGCCGATAGTCACACCTCCATTGAATTTGCCCGCACCTCCGCTCCCGAGTGGTTCTGTACCGACTGTAGTTGATCAGGGTGCAGGGTCAAAGATTCTCGAAATACTGTCTCTGCAGAAAAGAAACGGGAATTGTTTTCATGGGCTAAGCATTGTATGGAGAGAGATGATCGAGCTAATGTTTTTTCCACATTATCAAATATGGATAATTTTCCCGAGAAAAAATGTTTTTATTGAAGGTTTGGGGACTCATTTATGTGTAATGTGGGGTAGATTTACAGAATGCAGATCTCCCACAAGGGTTGAGGGATCTGAATACTCTAGCGCTTTCAAGGGACACTGAGGAGAAAGTACATGGTCATGTCGAGAGGTTATTTGAGTATAGGAGGGACTTAGAAAAATTGCGGGATGAGGATGATGAAGACGACAGTATGTATGTGCAGAAACGATTCCTTCCGTGTCGTAAATCGGCATCTGAGGAAGTACGAATCTGTACAAAAGATGCGATTCGATGGATCTTGGATTCAACGATACCGCCAGATGAAGTGTATGACACGTATAGTCAGTATACAGAAGAAATGCAGAGGAAGGTGATTCATGTAATGGTGCAGTACCTGCAGGATGAATGTGTAAGGAAGAAGGTTAGTTGTCCTACAGAGTTATTGGGTATTTGTAAGAGGGCTTTTTCGCCCGACACTTATTCGACTGCCTTAGCGCTCGACCTGGCTCTGTTGCTTAGTAAGCGATCGGAATTACCTACATCTCAGTTGCCTATGAGAGAGGTTCCTCTGACATTTGTCCCAAAGGTTGAAATTGCGGCTGATCCTGCCAATAATATAGTTGCTGTGAACATTCCTGCACATTATGTATCACAGTTTGTTCACGTCCCGTTTTCGCGACAGGAAGTGAACACTATGAGACAATCAATTCCTGATATTAGGAAAAATCCGACAGGATTCTACAAAGAGATAGAGTCCGTGTTGCAGTCCTCTGTGTTCACCCTAAGTGATATTGACTTGTTCTCCCTGTACTCCTGCCCGTAGATTTATGGAAGCAGGTTCAAACAATAGACGATGTGCATGGGTTGGGAGATACCTGGGCTAACATAACTAGGCTTGATGGGGAAAGACCAGCTGGTGAGAAACCACCTCAGGTAATACTCACTTTGCCTGATAGAATTGTTGCAAAATTGAAAACCATAATTCCTGAGAAAAGAATTATTTGGGACAAGCTTACGGCCTGTGTTCAAGGAAAATCTGAGGGTGCCACCGAATTCTTTAATCGATTCGAACAGGTATTCTCTGACTTCAGTGGACAGGACTTGGGCACAGAGTCTGGGAAAAGGTTGTTTGTGGACAAATTTGTGCGTGGATTGCTGCCTGACATCCAGTCACAGATTATGTCCTCTGAGAGCGCTTGGCAGGCGAAATCCCAATCCAAGGTTTTGCACATGGCTCAGTATTACGAGAACCGTGTCAATAATGAAAAAGATAGAGTCGAGAATAGTAAAGGAGATTTGAAGACTAAAGTATTGTTACAGCAAATTTTTAGAAATCCCAGAGGAGGTAATTCACAGACCAGAGGTCAGTATGTTCCGCAAGGGAACGTCCCCTTGGGTCCTGTGAATATTAATCAATGTGCCTATTGTCGCCAGGAAGGTCATTGGCGTGCACAGTGCCCCGTCCTTCGACATAGATCAAACAACACATTTGGGAGTATGGGTAGACGACCTAGAGGTCGCCTTGGAGTGGGGGGCCCTGATAGAGGTCAGTCTCACAAGATCCTCAGCAACCTTTTTCACGGGATAATCAGACTTTGAGTGTGGACACAAAAAACATATTTGATCACCCTTCTGCTGCCTACCTTTCTGAAGAGCTTCCTTTCGACAACATTTTGTTTCGTTAGGATTGCCCGAAGCAGGATTTGGAACCTTCATCTATTCCTGTTAGTCAAAAAGGTCCCTACGTTGAACTACTAGTGGGGAATAGGAAACATCAGTTTTTGATAGACACTGGAGCACAGAAGTGCTCCATCCATTGATCATTCTCGGGTTCCAAACATTCCACTATCAGGGCAAACTAATGTTTCTGTAGGGTTTTCTGGCACACCAGTTGTTTGTCCGGTTTCTTCGCCGGTGCCTGTTTCTTTGGGTCCCTTTACGAACCACTAGCCATTCCTCTTGACTTCAAACTGTGGAGAGAATTTGCTGGGGTTAAATCTGTTAAAGGAATTAAATGCAGTGATTCATTGTTCCTCTGATGGAGTGCGACTGACGATTTCACCACAGCAACTTCCCAGTTCTCAGTTTCTGACTCGACCATTGCCTCCTGAATTTAGCGTTGTCCCGGAATGTTTGTGGGCAGTTGACTATAATGATGTCAGGGTTTTACAGATTGAACCCGTTAAAATAGTTTCGAAACATGGAGTTAAACTACCACGCATTCCGCAATATGAAATCTCAGTTGAGGGCGAGTGTGCTTTGAAGTGCATTGTTTCCGATTTTGTGCATCGAGGGGTGATTGAAGAGATTGCAGGTAGTTTATGTAACAGTCCAATTTTACCTGTGTACAAGAAAGGCGACAATGCAATCCCATTCTGTTTCATAATTGATCTACGCGCTATTAATAAAATTGTCGCTCCACAATTTCCAATTATGCCTGATGTGACAACGATATTAACCATGATCCCTGCTACAGCTACTCACTTTAGTGTTGTGGATCTGAAGAATGCTTTCTTTAGCATTCCTATACACAAGGATAGTAGATATTTGTTTGCGTTCACCTTGGGGGGACGCTCGTTCACATTTACTCGTGCACCTCAAGGTTATACTGAAAGTCCGAGCATTTATAGTAGGGCTTTGAAAGAACAGCTTGACACCCTTGAATTGCCATCTACTTGTACACTGCTTCAGTATGTCGATGACTTGCTTTTAGCTGCAGATTCTGAAAGTGCTTGTAAAAAAGGCACTGTATTGTTGCTTATTCATTTGGCTGAACATGGTCATAAAGCTTCGCTTAAGAAATTTCAATATTGTCAATCCTGTCAAAGGAGGGGAGAAGATTGACACCTGAAAGAATAAAACACATTTCTGACATGTCTGTCCAAAATACACAGAAGGAAGTCAGAGCCTTAATAGGTATGGCTTCTTACTGTAGGCTGTGGATCCCGAACTTTTCACTAGTGATAAAACCGATGTTGGCCTTGACGAAGAAGGGCATTTCTTCGCCGCTGCCATGGAAGTCGGAACATCAACGATCATTTGAGCTTCTCAAAACCGTGTTATGCTCTGCACCGGTTCTGGGTACTCCAAATTACAATAAGGCCTTTGTGTTGTTTGTACATGAGTGTGATGGATGTGCTTTGGCTGTATTAACACAGGAACACGGAGGGAAGAATAGACCGTGCGGCTACTACTCTTCCGCCCTTGATCCTGTCGCATGCGCTTTGCCAAGATGTTTGCGAGCCGTCGCTGCTGCTGCAGTGTCTGTAAAACAGAGTGAGGGAATGGTCCTAGGCCATGATTTAACCCTAATGGTACCTCACTCTGTAGATGTCCTATTGAATAAAACCCAGACACAGCACCTCACCTCTGCACGGCTGACGAGGTATGGATTGACTTTGTTTGCCCCTCACATTCAAATTAAGAGGTGTTGTGTTCTTAATCCGGCTGAACTCCTACCTTTCCAGCAAAATACTGTTTGCGGTGACGAAGAATCACATGACTGCCTGTATACTACTGAACAGGAAACAAAGGGCAGGATAGACCTTATAGATACTCCTTTGGATAATGCGGAAGGGGAGCTGTTTTGTGATGGCTCCTGCTTCAAACTTCCGGATGGTACATCTACAGCTGCTGATGCAGTCACTACACTGAGTACGGTTGTTGAAACTAAGAGAATTCCGCAGAACTCCGCGCAGGCTGCAGAGATTATAGCATTGACCCGAGCTTGTGAACACTCCGAAGGGCGTACAGTAAATATATATACTGATAGCCAGTATGACTTTGGGGTGGCTCACAACTTTGGGAGGCTCTGGTCGGAAAGAGGGTTCCTAACCTCACATGGGACCAAGATTCAGCATGGCCCCCTGATAGTGCAATTGCTCTCAGCACTCGCGCTCCCTAGTCAGTTAGCGATCATGAAATGCGCATTGTAAGATCATAGATGATGTGGGGAAAGGGAACGCTTTTGCTGACCAGATAGCCAGGCAAACGGCCACAGACCTTACGACAGACATGTATGCTCTAAGAGAAACAAGAGATGTCTATGTAATGGATGAGGGTATTGGGTCTGTACGAGATATCCAAGTTGATGGCACAATAGAAGAGTCTAAAAAATGGGCCGAAGGGATGGGGAAACTAGATGAAGATGGGTGTTGGGTGGACACATCTGAAGGAAAATGGTTGCTCCCTAATTCATATGTGCTGATGATGGTTACGATGGCGCACGGTCCTACGCATGTGTGTGCTCAGCAGATCACGAAAATGTTAGAAAAAGTCTGGGTAAATGATAAAATTTTGAAAATCGCTCAGCATTATGTCCAAAATTGCATGATTTGCTTGCAGCACAATGTGGGGAAGGGGACAGTAACTCCAAGGGGTAGTTTTGGGCCTCCTTCTGTCCCCTTCGAGGTCATCCACTTTGATTTTATTGAGATGGAACGGTGTAACAATCTAAAATACGTCCTTGTGATCATTTGTGCCTTTAGTAAATGGGTTGAGGCTTTCCCCGTTAAGGATGCTACTGCCATGACCACTGCGAAGACTATGGTAAAGGAGTTCTTCCCACGATTTGGGTTGCCAAGAGTCATTTGGTCGGACAACGGTCCACATTTTGTTGCAGCAGTAATCTTGCAGATATGCACAGCATTACACATCGAAAAACGATTTCATTTGGCTAGACATCCTCAAAGCGCTGGGTTGGTAGAGAGACATGACGGTATCCTAAAGAATAAGCTTGCTAAAACATGCGCCGGCACCAAACTGAAATGGCAGGACGCCTTACCTATTGTGTTGTTAGCCATGCGTACCACACCTAAAACTAAGACTGGTCTCTCTCCATTCGAGAAGGTGATGGGGAGGCCTGCTAATATTTGGGGTCTTCCAAAGCCTAAAGCGCTGAGAGATGTTGAAAATGTATTGCTTGCAGACTATTGTAACCAGTTGACTAAAAACCTGTATTTCATTCATCATCAGGTTCGATCAGCTTTACCTGTACGGTTTACGGGCCCAGGACACAATATTCAGCCTGGAAGTTGGGTCCTGGTGAAGGCCTACGAAAGGTCTTCCTGCCTCGCGCCTCGCTGGAGGGGACCCTACCAGGTGCTGTTGGTCACCCAGACAGCAGTGCAGGTGGCTGGAAAGAAGCATTGGATGCACACGAAGCATGTCAAGAAACTTCCTCACCCGACGCCACACGTTACAGAAGAAGCAGAACCCCTTGCTGATGCTACAATCTCTGATCCTGGGGTAGCAAATAGCGCTGTGAGTGTGTCGGAGAATCTCTCTGAGCCCGTGGAGCTTGGGGAACCGTCCATTTTGTCTCTGCACTCTTCGGAAAAGTCACTTCCGGAAAACATTGTTTCAAGTTCTGCGACTTCTGTCGCCTCTGATACGTTGCTTCCCTCAGGAAGTGACGTTACCTTATTTCCGGATCAAGTAGTACCGGGAACCACCAGGTATGACCTTCGACGAAGAAAATAGAACTACGGCACAGGTTTTGCCTGTGCATCTGGAAAAGAAAAGAGTCATTGAGAGTTTTTGTTCTTACAAAGGAAAATTTTGGAGAAAAAAAGGGGATTCTGCTGGCTAGGGTTGGGGAAGGACTAAGAAGTCGCGGGACCGTAGTGTTGCCAGCAACGAACATTGGGGTCGTCGATTGAAAAACTACGATGTCTGCCACCTCCACCGCTACTGCTCGTATTGGACTTGTAAATAAGGGGGTGACCAACTCGGACAATGAACAATGTGCCTGGGCCCCGAAAACGTATTGCTGTGTTGTGATGATAATAATTGGGATTTGTATAGTCACTGTCGTGGGACTCTGGTACTTTGAAGAAATGTATCCTCTAGAGCCTCTGTTACCAATTGAAATTGTACCTACTGCTCTGACTCCCTCTGTACACCTTCATACTCTGTCACCTAGGGACTCTCAGCATAGACGAAAGTATCACAATAACACTTTAATGATAATAATGAATTCGACGCATGCCATTTTTAATAAGAGCAACTGCTGGATCTGCACCCATTTACCGCAACATGGGAACAAGGGGTTAGGATGGTATATTCACCCTTTACCTTTAACGACTGCTTGCTATGCCTCTCTTATAGCACTATTCTTTGGCCGTTGGAATGATAGCATCTCAGGGAACTTTGATGGAACTAATTTAAATGATTTTGAGAAACGTGTATTGACTCCCCTGGGATGCTCGCTTTTTGCAAATAGAAGCAAGCCTAATGTTGCTTCTATTAGGCCATCTGATAAACTGTCTCTTCCTTTCCAAACTCTAATTTCCTTTAAAATGGCTTCGATAGGCAATAAGAATGCCGTGCCTCCTTCCTACTCTATTAACCATAGCCCCGATTCAGTTCCCTTCTGTGTACAAAGGAATGGCACCCGGTCAATGGGAGATTTTGAAGGTTGCGCGAATGTTGTAAATTTGACCGGGGAGAACAGGCCTTTGTATGTAGGGGGGCCTGTCTATTTCGTTTGCGGTAGTACAGCATTTCCCTGGCTGCCCAAGGATTGGCAGGGAACCTGTTATTTAGGGATCCTGTTACCTGGGGTATTTATAGCTAGTACATCGGAAGTTTCTAAGGCTCGTCCACGGCGGGACGAGAATGGAGATACCCCTGGGCAAATCTTGGGAGATATAGCAAACTCAGTTGTGCCATTGTGGGGACAAATAGCAAATTCCGAAAATATTAGGGGGCTAGCAAGAGTACTGGAGAGAACCATCAACCGGACCATGGATATACTCTATAATATGACACTGGAACAGAAAGCAATAAGATTGGTAGCGCTCCAAAACCGGATGGCGTTGGATGTCATTCTGGCAGAGCGTGGTGGAGTATGCAAATTAGTGGGGTCCGCTTGTTGTGTTTTCGTACCAGATTCCTCACCGACAATTTTCAAGGCAATACAGAACTTGCACGTCCTTAGTTCAGAAGTGCATGTTCCTGTGGGAGATTGGAGTCTTAGTACTTGGTTCTGGGACTCCTTACGATCCTGGGGTTGGAAGGTGCTTTCTGTCATACTGGTTATTTTGGGGATTCTGCTATTCCTTTGTTGCTGTATCCAATGTCTACCTAGTATATGTGCAATGCTAGGGGGATGTTGCGCTCAGTCGGTGAGCACGATAGGACATAAAGTGTATGCCCCAGATACAGCATCTAAAGAGTATGTGTTGCAAGAGGTTCTGGTGAACGACCTAATGGCTATAGATATTACAGATAACGATTCAGGATGTATAGACGACAATGCATGGAGTTATTTGCAAAGACATCAGAAATAGTCCTAGCACTTGGCATAGGCCAAAAGGAGGGTTTGTCGGAATAGAAATAATATTATGCCTCCTATTGTAATAGTTATATGTATATTGGCCTACGCCAAGTTGACTAAACATCATGCGCGAACAAACTCCACGGCAAGGTCTTGACCTCAGAGAAATCAATGTAAGCCGCCATCTTGAATGAAGCCGCCATTTTAGGTTCTCTTGTTATGTAGAAGTCACCCTGAACATCAAAATGGAGGCCAAATGACATTTCAAATAGATTCTGGCCGTTGTGAGCTCCGTACAGCTTAATGATTAATATGCCTGCAGGCTACTTGTCGGGGTCGTGAACTGAGACCTTGCCCTACTGTTGACCTATATGTAAATGTACTACTTATATCAGCGAAACTAATCAAAAATGCATATATTAAAGGTTGACCTGGCAAGGAGCCCTAGACCAGCATTGTATTTCGCAGAATGGTTAACCCGCAAGAGGGTTGGCCAAGGGCTGGGCAAATTGTATAAATGGCCCGGGTATTCCAATGTGCAGTCTCTCACTGAACACATCGAACCCTTGTTGAAGTTCGTTATGTTATACTGAGAGCCGAATAGCTATCCGTTTGTCAGTTGACTTGGTAATTGTTGTAGCTTGAAATAAAGTACTTGTATGTTTCTTTGTAACCTGTGGTGGTGTGTTTCCTTTTTGGCTTCCCGGCCTCATATTGTTTTTCTGTTTTCACAAGGGAGCAACATGTCATCTGGAGTGAAGCAGATTTGAGGTATAGAATGGGAACTAGTGTATATGGAACACATATCATAGACTCACCGAGGTCAATGTTCATTTTTGGAACATTATATTGCAAAACAGAATTATTGACCCATGAAGCAGAGACAGCAGAACCCAGAAGGAAGAGATAATAATGAACATGTATTAAAGAAATGTCACAGTTCATGCCCCCAAATATCAGGTGCAGACCGACCTGCCTAGGGAATCGGCATCCATGGGGGCCTTTAAGGCCCCAAAGGATCCCTTGGGGGCTTCCTGGACTCAGTCCTGGCTGCTGTCATCTCCAATATTGAACCACGTGTAGACCAGTCTGAGGCAGGCTGAAGGGACTACTTGTTTGGGGAACTATTTTCTAGGGTGTGGTTGCTAGGACTACTTTACCTGGGGACTACTTTCTGAAGGCTATATAAACCACGCCCTCAGTACAGAACATGCTGCGTAACGCTCATCGTGTCTGTTACCTTCAGGCCAGTCTTCAGCTACGGCCGTCCAGTTTTTCTTGAGCTACCTGCAAAGGAAGGAAGAGAAAGGTAACGAAACAGAACTAGTCTCTTACCTGAACCTCCGTGTCTTCATCTGCTGAGCTGAAAAGGAAAAGACATCAGGTTAGCCGCGCAGACCAAGAAATCCACACCGCTATCCTGCGCACTGTTAATATTTACCTGAGAGCTACTCATTCCGGCGATCCAGCGAAGTACCATCAATCGACCGCCTCCATCATTCGGCCGTTGCTCCGGAGTCACCACACCTGTTGAACATAAGAAAAACACCAGGTTAGCTGCACATTGGGAAAAGCCTGCATTGGACATTTAGCTCTTACGCAGCGCCATTACTCACCTGAAGGCTGCTTTTCCTAGCGGTCCCACAAGGCTTCACCACGCAATCCATCCCAGAGATACAGCGCCTGCAAAATACAAAGAACAGCAGGTCAGTCGCGCAGAAGGACAATAGCGCATATAGATACTTATCACAGAACGCTGGTGTGAACTTACCTTGGAAAACAACTCTCGTTCTTCATATTTTCGCACCAAAGGGAAACCTTTTGGAAAAAGGTACAGAAGTGAACTTGGGCAATTTGAACCCTACAGCGAACCATATTATTGGTATAAGACTTACCCATTTGAGTCAATGTTGTCTGGAACTCTACAGGATCAGTGAAGTAACTAGATCCTTGAACTCTACTCACCCCTGCATACTGTTGCAGAATGGAGAGCCTGCCATTCATAAAACTAAGGTGAGGCATAGCAGCGGGGTGATTAGAAGGCCCTGGGAGGTGGGAGTAGGCCTTCCACCTTACAGTTGGGTAACATTTCATTTAACCTTTTAGGCGCACCTTGGTGATGGAAGCGGAATTCAGAGGGGGCACGTGAAACCACTTAAGATCGGACCAGCCAGTCCTGTTTGGCGCCCTTGTGGAGACCAGGTGAGCGTAATAAGAACCCATTTTTGCTTCCTTAGATGATCGAGATGGGCAGCCAAAGCATTATCATTGTTCTCCCTCAGGAGGAGAGACATCCATATTGCCCAAGAAACAAATGCTGTAAAATGACATATAGATGTATTATCTATGCATGCATTATATTCATAATCATATTGCTGTCATTAACAATTAGAACCACATTTTTTATAGGTGCACAAAGTGGTATTCCCATGCACCCACCTGAGGATATACGCCTGATACCTAGAAGGACACCCAGACCTTATATAGTTATTCCTGTTCTGGGAAAGAATGAAAGAGTGACTGAGCTTGAAATGGACATGGTAAGCAATGACACACACACAACACTTGTTTTAGTAAATGAGTTGAAACGCCGGAGACAGGGTCGACAAAGTAAACCCGATAAGGGATTGATAAAAGTTACACCTACACAGATAATGAGTACAAATACATCTTCCAGAGAATGGGGGGAGGTTGGAAAAATAACGATGAGAAGTTTTACGCCAACAGAAGTTGAGAGACAAATGGAGAAAGTTGAACTGTTAACGAGACAAAAAACTAGAGAATAAACAAACAGAGGCGACACCTGCAAGCACACCTGATCCTGCGAGATCTGATATCAGGGCAGTCCCTGAAAGTAAGACACATACAGAAATTGTGAGAGACATTTTCATACCTAGTTGGTATGTTGAAAGAATGAAGCTTATTGCACTTTCTCCTACTCGAACAGTACAAATGGAAATGCCCGGATCATCGATGGAGATGCCTGAGAATCCTCCAGGAATAAGGAGCTATACAGAGGTACTGCGTGACATGCTTGTGGAAGCTCATATCAAAATAATAAGAGCCAGAAGAAGCACACAAGAAGACAATAATGAATTGAATGATTACCTGGATAGCACAGCACATATGGTATCAACATATGAAGGAAGTTGGAAGGCAAACTTTCAGATGAAGAATGCTTTGTATGTGCACTCCTGCCCTACAGCATGGGAAAGTCAAAAATCTTTGTAGCTATCGGGATAGATGTTCAGACAGCACACTGTCTGACACACATAGAAATGTGCAAGACCAGAGGTCAGTTCATGGGAAGTGATGCTTCTCTCAAATGGGCAACTGAAGAAACAGATCCGAATGAAGATGACTATGTTCAAGACATAAAGACAAGGAACAATGCGAAAACGAAGAATATTGTGATCAGATACGAGAAACCTGGAGTAAAAGGAGCAGAGATCAGAAGAGAAGTGAACAAGAAAGTGGAGACTGCAGGAAAAACTTCTGAAGAATCTCGCAGATGGAAGAACAGAGGTCATGTACAAATCTGGGGAACATTGCTTTCACCAGACGGATGGGAGAAAAGAGTAGTGATCTGGAGAGCATGGGTCGTCATTGGATGTTACCAGGCTACCATTGACATAGTGCAGAATTGATGCAAGCCATTATGGCTGAAGCTTGCTAAACTACTGACATGGGTCGAGGACAGAGGAGGACCCTTGCAGATAGTACCATTGGAGAGCCCTAAATTCTGTTTCAGAAATAATGGCACATGAAAAATGGGAGAGAATCGCAATTGTGGCAGAATGTTTGATGCTCCAGGAATGAAGCATGGTACTGCAGTAATCATGGATCACTATTGGGCGTGTGGATCCCAGGCATACATGAGATTGCCGAATAATTGGGGAGGTATATGTACATTGGTGAATGTCCATGTTCCAGCATTGGTGATTCCAAAAAGTGATGTGAACATTGACAGTTTCCCGAAAGCAGATGCTCACCTGAGGAAGAAGAAATCTTTGGAGCTTATGAAAATAACGAAGAGGGAACATTATTTCTCTGCATAATCCCTAGAAGGGTTCGATGCTATCCCATATGAACACAGACTGTTCAGTCAGACTTCTTCTGTATTCACCTTGATCCTAATGCCAAGAATTCAGGTTGGAACAAATACTAAATGGTTGCTGATAACCAGATGGGAGTTACTGCAGACTATCAACACGACCATATCATACCAATCAGAGAAGAGTTGAGAGCAATCAGACTGATGACACTCCAGAACAGATATGTCTTGGACATGATCACAGCTATAGGTGGAGGTGTTTGTGCAAAAATCGGAGAATCATTTTGCACATTTTTATACCTTCACACGACAACGAGAATGGGAACTTAACAGAGGCCATAGATATGCTGAAAAAACTACAGAATTGGATGATAGATGAATTTGACGAAGTTGATGATGACAGTTGGTTTGGAGCACTGTCTTCATGGGTTCCGCAATGGATGGCAGATGCATTCAAGTTACTAGGAGCCCTGTTGGTGATGATATTACTTGGATTCAGTGTGATCAAATTAATAATCTCGCAATGCCAGAAGATGCAAAGAAAGCCATAGGGATGAAGATCATGATTGATGGCGAGTCAGGATGGAAGCCCAAAGACCTGACTGATGAAGAAATAAGAGACTTTGGGAAGGCCAGCATTTATGCACCAGAGGGAACAAAGTTCCTGTATCCAAGGGATCACGGGAAATATGTGGGAAGATGATTCTATTGCAGTCCAAGTGGAGAATGCCAACTGATGACATGGAACAAGGATGAACACGTGAGAACAGCAGGATTCTTGAAGGTAGTCATAAACATATGGACGCCAAGAAAGCATTTCTTCAGACCAGAATGTCTGGATCCAGAGGACGAAATAAAAGTGAAGGATAAAGAAAAAGTGGATGCAAAGAAAGAAGTGAGAGTGGTCAATGAATCGCCAGAGGGGGGAGTGAAGAGGAAATGTTGAGTATCGCCCCCACTCCAGTTGCCCCCCTCCCATTGCCTATTGAGTTCACACCAAAGTATGTGATGTATGAAAAACAGTTAAATCAGAAGAGAGCAGCACATGGGCTCTAACCAGTACCTATCAGTGTAACAGCACCTATTAATATACAGACACCTAAGAAAACCTGGAGAGTAAGGTATCCATTGAGAAAGCCATATCTACATCCTAGACAATGGACCTCATTACGAGGTTGGAGGCAGCCATGGAGCTATTAGCTCCATGGCTGCCTCCAAAACCCTTCCGACTCCGCCCTGGTGAATGGAGCAATTACCGGTCCATTCCGAGGTCGGAGGGACCGGTAATTCCCCATTCACCAGGGCCATTCCCCATTCCCATTTGAGCCACCAAAGGACTCAATGGGAATGGGGAAGGTGCTAATAACGGTACCGCAAATTGCAGTACCTTTATTAGCTCTAGAGTCCCTTTGGCGGTCCCGTCCTTAACGCCTGCATAAAACCAGGCATTAAGGAAGGACCCGCAAAGGGAACTCGTAGTAGGGAGGTAAGCGATTACCGGCACTGGTGCCCTTACCGGTGCCGGTAATCCCTTACCTCCCACCTCATAATGAGGCCCAATATGATGGTTGTTGGAATGAAATACCCGGAGAAGCAAAGAAGATAATGAAGGAAGATGAATGGTGACATCATAAGGAATCGGACTGGCACACATATAGAAGATATAATGACCTAGGAATACTGAAAAGAGACAAAATATAAAGGCGATACCACGGATAAGTGACAGCTTGGGCTCAAGATGAAGAAACATATGCCACATACATGATGAAGATATTTAGATAGTTTAAACGTGTACAGATGCAAGTAACTGCAAGAGGCGAAGAAATCATGATGCTAGCTTATGCTTAATAGTCAATAAATTGTGGCAAGCATCAACGTTTACAAGTATATACCTCAAGAAGCACTTTATGCAAGAATGCAAGTCCACTACGCTTATAAGCAGAATTGAACAAAGGTAACAAAAGGCCTCAAATGGAGTGTGTCGCAGCAAGAAAATAGACAATCGAGACAGAGCAAAACTCAGCTAAGGATGACCCTGCCAAGAAGCCAAGGTCTTATCTGGCTGGAATGGGCTGATATTGAATACAATTAAGGAGAAAAGAGAACAGAGGATCCTCTTCAGAAAGGTCAAGATAAGCCACATACGTCAGAGAACTGGTAGAATGAAATCAAATATATGTCCAGTGTCCAGTCACATGAAAACGACAGGCTGGAAGAGTGAGACTTTCACACCCTCGCATGGATCCCCGCCATGCCTATACTCCTTAAATGTTCTCAGAGCACAGAGCAGACTCAAGGCCAAACTACAAAGAAGTAATTGACACATGACTACTGAGGTGATGATTGATTGTAGCATAATTGGTGGGAAACTGGGGTGCAGACGAGTTTCTCTGCACCTGGATGTTCTTTCTGCGTGCTGCTGGACGTTTGTGGAAAAGTATGAGTGGCGTTGATGCCAACCCAATCATAGTGGACCATGTAATCTAGGGTCCTATAGTGAGTAGAGCCAATGGAACGTTGTACTTTTAGTGACGTTCATAGTGGCCATTTTGAAGGGAGGGCTTAGTTGCCCCACCTGACATTGATTATCCAATCCCCTCTCCCCGTTAAAATATACAGATATAATACCTATGTTCAGTTACCTTCCTATAACCAATCACGTTGCATGTTAGGTTTTTAAGGTTGCCACATAGAATGACGTAAGTATGTGTGCAGGTTGTACGTCACCAATGACAAGTTTTTGCTTTAATTATTGTGTTTTTTCTGAAAGTAATGAGAGCAACAAGATCGAGCGATTGCTGATGTTCGTTCTACTCCCCATTTAATTAACTTGTCATTAAACTGACTCACTTTGCCAAACTATTGAGTTGTCTTGATTATTTGATGCATGAGTATGAATCTGCATCCCCATCTATCTCGAGGGTACTGCTACTAATCTTACAGGACAGTTTGGAGATCATCCAGTTCAACTACCTATAGCCAGCTTCTATGATGACTTAATCTACCTTGCATTTCAGCGTCTGTACAATTATTGAACGGTTGATTCTCGACAACACTTTGTGCACGTGTAATCTTCTTTTTCATATTTAAAAGTTCTCTGGACTTGTACTTCATCATTAGTTTCTGTAGGATCCATACATTTTGTTGAGACGTTGGTCATACTCTTATGACGTCACAGGCTTCTTTCTTTGTTCACATTCCTTCAGGGAGTTCCTCCCTCAGATTGTTGTCCCTTCGGGATGCATTCAGCAGGGTTGTCTCAATGGGTACCTTCTTTTGAATATACACTGCTGTATTGACACAACTGCTGGTGTCAAGCATGGCACAATCTCAGGCTTTCAACATATAGGAGATAGGGGGGCGGGATTTCCTTCAGAGGCAAGCAGCTGCTCCTCTACAATACAATTTCATTTGCAAATGTCAGGTACAAGTGGACATTCCCATCTGGCCTGGTATTCAGATGGGTTTTTATAATCATTTAGTTTTTCAAAGAATGTTTGTTTTCAAAGAGAATGCATAAATGAATGTTAATAAGAACTTATTATTATTATTATTATTATTATTATGGTATTTATTGAACGCGGACCTAGCTTCGAAAAGCAGCAGAGTGCTTTACAGAAGTATACAACAATACAAATACATAAAGGAGCACTTTACAGAGCTTCAAGAAGCAGCGAGCGCTTTACAGAAGTATACAACAATACAAATACATAAAGGAGCACTTTACAGAGCTTCAAGAAGCAGCGAGCGCTTTACAGAAGTATACAACAATACAGATACATAAAGGAGCACTTTACAGAGCTTCAAGAAGCAGCGGAGCGCTTTACAGAAGTATACAACAATACAGATACATAAAGGAGCACTTTACAGAGGTATACAACTGTACAGATGCATAACGCAGCGCTTTTCAGAGGTAACAACAGAACAGATAACAGTGGGGGTGGGATACAAACGGGCACAGAGGGTGGGTACAGCTGTATCGGGTGGCGGGGAGCAGAGGGGCTGTGTTGACAGATAAAATATCTGTAATATATACTGGCAGAAGATACATAAGGATGGCTAGTTTGGAGGAGGAGTGCAGAGTTTTCCCATCAGGTGGTTCTCTGAGAAGATTTGAAGGATTCGAATTGTGACTTCCTACACTAGCCTGGTCTTTCCTATATGGTAAACCCAGAGCCCATACCTACTCACTCTGGCAGGGACTTTGAGGATTGGTTATAAGGTGGCTGTCAATATTTCTCACACATTTTTAAGGAGGGGAGAATACGATCATTTCCCAAAAGCTGAGAGGTTTTAGGTTTGGGAGAAAATAATGTTTCCCATTAAAGAAAGAAGGACATTAAGTTACATGCTACTAGACAGATGATGGATTTGGAAAGGGTGTCTTTCTGTGCTCCAACCTGAAATCTCTGATCTCAATTATATATTCGCTGCCCATTGAGGAGGATGCTATTTTATGAAGGTCACATGGG
Source organism: Ambystoma mexicanum (assembly GCF_040938575.1). Taxonomy (NCBI): domain Eukaryota; kingdom Metazoa; phylum Chordata; class Amphibia; order Caudata; family Ambystomatidae; genus Ambystoma; species Ambystoma mexicanum. The sequence continues at coordinate 1,077,721,808 of NC_090936.1, read as the reverse complement.
GGGACAAGACAGAAGTTATTAATCCTGATAAATTCGGGTTATGCAAGTGTACAGACAGACGTGCCAGGGATGGGAGGTTGAAAAAGAAGAACAACACGTAGGAGTCAAAAATGAAAGAAATGTAAAAATGTCGACCCTGATGGTAGTTTGGTTATTAAAGGGTCTGATGAATAGAGGTGAATACGCAGTGTTGATCGTGATAGAGCTTAACACAGACCTCCACTGCATTGCTCATTAGAACATTATTGTACGGAGAAAAGCATCGTTATAGATCTCATAAAAATAAAAAGAAAAAGCCAATAAGCAATAAGCAAGGCCACTGGAGACATTCATAGTGGACTGGATGTGGTACTGCTAACAAATAAAAATAATAACATCACTGTTGGGTGGCACAGGGTTTTAAACGGGATGATTATTGTGAAGTGGGACTTGCTAGCCCTCACTTGGCATTTCCCAGGAGCCATCCCAAGTCCCCAGGTTAGTTTCATGCTGCATTGCCTATGACAACAGTCTGCTTATTGTAATTCTGCAGCTGTGTAAGAAATACCATTGAAAGAAAATGCAAGTCCAATTCCAAAAAGGCATTGCAGGGGTGGTAGTTGAACACAATTTCTCTGCATTGAGAGGGCCGTGTTGCATCCACTTGCCAATGGCTGTGCGACTGAAGGCCGGCCGCGCATCCCCATACAAAAGCATCCACTCTGCTCAGGCAGAGCCTTGCACATGACCAGTGCAGTTTCGGTTCAATGTCACACCATGGAGAGAGGTAAAGCAGCTTTGGGAAAATAAAATACATCATGTAGAGGTGACTCGGAGTCAACACGTCTCACATCCGGACAGTACCGTAGCCCGTGGTCAAAGTTTACGAAAAGAAGTAGTGTATCCATGTTCCCTGCTAGTCCGTACCCACTCCCCACAAACCCCAAACCCCACACCGCCTCCCACACACAATACAAACCCCCAAACACATGCACCTGCTGTTTAAGGGAACGTCCAGTGCAGTGCACTGAAATTGCAAGTTACAACTTCTTTGTACACCGTTATTTTAAAATGAAACAGTGCACAACGGGAGACCAGAGGTCGGTTTCAGGCAAAGAACAGGACACAGGTTATTCCATGTGTTTCCTTGTGGGCAGGAGGGCCACTGTTGTGTGTTGGTCTAGTGGTCAACTTTACGTGAGCGTCATGACTTTGTCATGACGCTCTTCTAATAAAAGGGGATCTGCTGGCACGCGAACAGCAGTGCAGCAGAGCCCCAGGAAGCGGCAACTCGTGTCTGTGTATTTGTGGGGGGAGGGCCTTGCCACGTGTCTGTGGCCTAGGCAGCCGTTTGGCCTGGGTGCCCCCACGCCACGGCGGCCCCCTTTGCTGGGTGCCCCTGCTGTTGCTACTGGAGCCGGTGAGCCGGCGCAAACAGGTTGATCCCTGCCAGCATACGCTGCGAGCTTGCAGCGCCCTGATCTGGGGTCGGGTGGGCCCTGACCCCTTTTTGTGGCCCGCCCGGTGGTCCGAGGCGGGCCCACCACATTGGCGACAAGGGACTTTCGCCCCCTCACATGCAGAGTGCAGCGCCTGAGGGATCCGCGCTTTTCCTCTGTTGGACTAGAAGAAAATAAAAGGGGGCAGAGCCAAGAAGCCACGTGTGTAGTGGCGGCCCGTGACCAGGCCCCTTTTGGAGGAAGCACGTCGGACATCGGGCACCGGTAGTATTTGGACTGCTGGCAGGACCACGTGACACGACCTGCACAAAACCAAGGAAGGGGGCGGAGCCTTGAGGGCCCGCAAGGTGTGGCCGCGGGTGCCTGGAGCGGCGGCTGCCGCAGTAGACTTTCCATCGGGTCTGCCCAGCTGTAGCAGAGGTGATAGCGGCCCATGAACACCTGGGCTGCCGGGTGAAGAACACATTACCAGGGGGAACGCTGGGTCTCGCCCGTGGTGCGGCTGGCAGGGGGTGTGCCCTCCACTCCATCAGCCTGCCAACAAAGAGAAGGGGCATGTCCTGTTCACCCGGACCGCAGCAGTGAGTTTGCTGGCTCACGGTCCTCTGCTGGAAGAATAGCAACACGCCAGCTGAAAGGGGATCCACCTTTGAGAAGGGGGATGGTAGTAAACCCCCCTGTGTTTCTTGCTCCGTGTGGGGGAAAAAGTGGTAGCGGCTCCACCTGGAGTTCTCGTGCACCCCAGAGGAAGCAGATGCTGGACAGCACTGCTAAGGCCACTCAATAGGGGTGTGGCTGCCAGGGGATGAGCTTGAGTCCCCGACCAGTGAACACTTCCACAGGGATACCCCATGCTGACACCCCTGCCCCAGCCACAAGCCTGAGAGGCAGCGATTGCCCCAGGAGTGTTTGGGCGCCGTCAGAGGACCCCACGAGGAGTAAGGACACCAGCGGCGCTGTGACTGAACAATCCGCAACAGCCAGCCGCCATCGCCATAACAGTCATCTGGCCCAGCAGGCACCATGATGCAGGAAGATAATGAGTCAAGGGCAGCTTGCGCCACTGCCCCACTTTGATGTGATGGGCTCGCCCGCCAGTTTGGTACCCCGGTGGACAGCTTGGGTGGAAAACTTAGAGCTGTACTTTGAGGCGATGGAGATCAAAGATGCAGCAAAACGCCTGAAACTCGTGTACCCGGCTGGGCTGGCCGTCCAGAGGCTATTCAAGACATTAAGTCCCAGAAATCAATCATACGGTGCAGCCATCACAGCCATGAACGAGCATTTTCGTCCCATGGTCAACAGGGACTACGAACGATTCTGGATGAGGTGTGCGAAGCAGGAGGAAGGGGAGAGCCTTGATGCGTTCCATGGGAAGCTGCGTGGCATTGCACTGTCCTGCGACCTGGGAAACTTCGAGGGGGATGAGACCAAAGCGCAGATCATTTATGGCTGCAGCTCCTCGAAGCTATGCAAAGAAGTCCTGAGGGACCCGACCCTTACCCTTGATCGGATACTTGACCCCGGCCGGGCCCGGGAACTGGCGGAGGTGCGGGCCTCAGTGATGGACTCCTCCAGAAACCACCTCAAGTTGGAGGCCGCCATGAAGTGAATGAAGGTCGAGGAGGTGGCAGCTGTCGGCAAGTGGCAAGGAGGAAAGCTGATAAGGAGGGGAGACTGGCCAAGGAGGGACCCCAATGCCACGATATGTCATCAATGCGGGTGGGATCTTCCACACCCGCAGGACTGCCGGGCTAAAGGACACATCTGTGGAAGGTGCGGGAAGGCAGATCACTTCGCACCGGTGTGTCTTGCCCCAACTCCAGCCAGCATGGCGGTGACATCGGGAGGGAGTGAGCTGAAGGGGAGAAAGACCCCCAGAGTGGCAGCGGTCCAGGTGGCTGAAGGTCCCAGGGGAATATGCTACGATGCCGGAGAGGAGGAAGATGAAGAAAATGTATTCTTCCTGTCCTGCAGCAGCGCCAGTGGCCAGTTTGATCCTGGAATCTTCTGAACTCCGGCAGCTCGTCGTCGGGCACTGTGGTGTGCGGTCTAGAACACACCTGTTTGTTTGCAGTGCTAAACGGTTACATTTTTAGTAGCCAGTAAGAGGTGCTCAGACTAGAATGCACCCAATGTTTGCTGTGAGGATGTAGGGGCACGGTGGGTGCCCAGACTAGAATGCACCACGTGCAACCCAGTAGAGAGTTCCAGTTTGCAGTGGGGTTTGGTTTTGTTTGTTTATAATAAAGGAGAGATGTTTTGTGTTGGTCTAGTGGTCAACTTTACATGATCTAATAAAAGGGGCTCTGCTGGCATGTGAATGGCAGTGCAGCAGAGCCCCAAGAAGCGGCAACTCATGTCTGTGTATTTGTGGGGGGGGGCCTTGCCACGTGTCCGTGGCCTAGGCAGCCGTTTGGCCTGGGTGCCCCCACACCACGTCTGCCCCCTTTGCTGGGTGCCCCCAGCTGTTGCTACTGGAGCCGGTCAGCCGGCACAAACAGGGTTATCCCTGCCAGCATACGCTGCGAGCTTGCAGCGCCTGATCCGGGGTCGGGTGGGCCCTGACCCCCTTTTGTGGCCCGCCCGGTGGTCTGAGGCGGGCCCACCACAGCCACAATCTCGACTTCAAAGTCCTTTTGCCAAGGAGTCCTCCATTTGCTATTAGATAGCTAATTTTGCCAAATGAGCTCAGACCTCAAGTGCAGCCCTGACTTACTTTATTGCTGCTTTGCAGTCAGTGACTCCAGACCAGTCCGAGAGCTGGTTCTAGCACTCCAGTGTAGCCGTTCAGAAGATGGAGATTCTGTGCGAATGAAGACGAAAATGAACATTTGTTTATTTGACAGGCTGCAACGGTAAGAGTGAGGGTGTTGCAGGGTGATGCTTGGTTGATTGGATGTTTTGAAACCTAACCTGTTTATCTCCTGCTCCTGTCCGTACCACTGAGTACAAATACAGAAAACATTATTTTAGTCGGACTCCTAGCGGTCCAGCACACCCCAAAATGCTCCTAGTTGCCTAAGACAGAGCCTGACACCCTCCCACAGAGCCTGGGCAGGCCCGGTGCCACCATCGTCTATGAAATTAGGTGCACTGTGCCCACAGGGATTTGTGGTATATGTGTGTTGACACCTACAATTGGCCTGCATTTGCATTACATTCAATACATTCTGACTCAAAATTAGCAAGCCATTCAGTGATTTCATGTGTGCCCTCGTGTGTAGGGCAGAATGAGATATAGAGAGGGGTAAAAGCAAAATTGTATACTCAGGGAGAAGTCCAGGGATAGACAAATGGACGGAGATGTCGTGTGGGAGAGAAAATCTAGAAAAGTCGGCCAGTGCAAGAAAGAGGGGGGGCAGCAGGTGATGGAGGGAAGAGCGCGGGAGATAGTAACAGAGTAAATAGAGGGCAATAAATATGGGACGAAAGTGTAGCAGAGACAGGAGGTGAAAACTATGGGAGGGATATGGAGAATAGAAGGATGAGAGAAAGCTAGGGGGAGAAACCGAGAAAAAAAGTATAAAGGAAGCATGAGGATAAGGAGAGATGGTAATGTTTTAGGCCTCTCTAGCTGGGCCACGTAGGAGGCATTGGATGAGCAGGGCCCTGGGACACAGCGGAGTCCTAGGCCCAGAAACACACTGGAGACATATAGCATTAGGACCTTCCTTTATTCCCTCTACAGGATTTGGACACAGGCTCTAGTAGCCCCTCCTCACCCCCCCGTTCCCTGTGCGGCGTCATACCTCCTGACCCTTAAGGTGGTTCTTTGTTTAAGGTGGTATGATCACTGTAAACTTACAACACCTCCCCCTCGCTTATCATCTTTGTAAGGTTAGGTCGATATTTCTCCTTGTATCTTCTGGTGGTTGTCATGGTATTCATCTTGGTCTTCTTTCTGCCGGCTTTCTGATCTCATGTATCCACTCACCATGCTTTGACTTTCTCTCGACAGTGATAGTAATTTCCTCCTGGGATATTCCCACTGCTATCCTTCTCTGCTGTTTCTTTGGAAACTCTACCTCATCCTCTGGTTTGTTCATTTGTGTAAATGCCACAATATGCCCCTCTATCACCATCTTTTAGTTCTCTTCTGCTTCTTGTGTCCTCCTCTTCCTCTGTACCAGTGCCTCTTAGTACCCCTTGTAAACTCCTCTATTCTTGATGAGATGGTTGCGTTTGGTTTGCCCCGTTTTCTATCAGTGTTCTCGCACAGCCACCTTTACCATAAATGCTCCTTGGCTTGATCTTCAATGCTTTTGCAGGTGCAGTTTGCTCCTGCACCTTACTGTGCATGTGTACTGTCCTCTCAGCTTCTTTTGTGTGTGCTCATGTGGGGTACATTTACCAGCCCAACAGAAATCTCTGCCACACAAAACTGCATTTTACCAGTTACAGAAATAATGGCTGTGCTTTGACGGCTGAGAACATATTCCTTTGCATCAAAACTGCGTTTTTAGCAGTAACAGAAATCAGGGCTGTGCTGTGTCTGCTGGGCACATATGGGGGAGATGGAGCACAGACACCCCGAGAATGGCTGCACTTATTTTCTTCAAGGGAATCCAAAAAGAGGAATTCAAAGGCAGCCTGGCTCAGTACTGCAGTGCTGTGATTTGCAAAAACGTCAAACTGCCTAAGAAAATGTGCTATGTATTGCACTGGTGCAATTTTCATTTTTTAACATCACCCAGCTAGGGTTTTAGTGAAACACAGCCATGTTCATCCATAGTCAGGTTGTACACCAGCAAATGGGGGCATTCCTCACTGAATGGCATGTTGTGTCAAACAAAATCTGTGAAGAGCAGAGAAATCCATTTCAGGCCATACGACCCGTGTTCACTCTTGCAACAAAGTAACCCATGCAGAGGACTTCAAAGAGAAAGCTTTTTCTCCCTCGCTATGTGTCAATTATAAAAGAAAACTATTCCCAGCATCTTTCCACGCACTGAAACTGATCTGATCTGTCAAGGCTTTTCTGAAAATGTGCGTTAAATAAACTGCATCTTGTGCGTTCCCCATGTAAAATTATCATGTGTAAACTTGTGTTGCAAAGGCAGTGAAATAACACTTTTTAAAGCTGAAAATGTGAAATCATCCCAGATACTTGCACAAACCAGTATGTTATGGGTGGAACTGGGCTGGTTTAAGTGTATATTATATTTATTTACTACAGACTTGGTTTCTGTGAAAGAAAGTAAGAAAAAAAAATGTGTGTTTGAAAACCACAGAACAAAGGGGCCTGGGCAGGAAATTTAAAGGCATTAAACCTTCCTGGGAAAGGAATCTCCTCCACAAACTATGAAAGGGCCAAGGTGTGCGAATTTGTGACCTCGTCAGACTGACTAGCATTTTCCAAGGAAGGGATAAGGGACCAAGGGGAATCAGCACTTCACAGAAAAGTGTGAATTCCTTGTGACACTTCTCCTCAGCTGCATCTGCCAGAATCAAAGTGTGCTTTGGTAACCCTGCTGCCCAGAACTGACACAGAGGGGGCAGGATGGCTCGGGAAAGTTTAAAGACCACCCCCCATGGACAGATGCCATCCATTTGATTTTAAATACTTTTTGTAATAAAGGATTTATTTCAGTAACCTAAAGAAGCAGTAATGTGAAATTATGACAGTTTTAATGTAATTTGTGTACCATTAAACTGTGACTATGTGGGTGATCCTAGCATGTAGCGGACGTTAATGGCATAAAAGGGGCATTTCTGAAGAAAGCGTACATGAGACAGTCATGAAAGTTGATGAAAATATGCCCGACATTAATAGGCTTCTGTGCATCCATTTGCAGATTTTTAGGGGAAATGTTTTCCATAGAAATGGTGAAAGATTGCAGAAGGACAAAACAGCATTGCACAAACTTGAGAGATGTAATGGCATATTCATTGTAAAATATGGGGTCGGCCCATCTGATTTTCAGGAGGCTAACGATTGTAAATATACATTTTGTTTCATAACTGATTTTGGTAAAAGTAACTGTGGTAGAACAAAGCACATAATAAAAACACCCACACTAAAACTGATGTCACTTCCCTGGGTCCAATCTGCTTACAGGGAGGCGGCGACATCCACGGGCTGACCTATCCCATCTTAGAGGTATGTCCAGCTTATTTCGGCCCATATAGTAAAAATCGCCTGATGTCATCTGGGTTATAAAAGGAGGAAGCTTTGAGAGAGACAGGACTTTTCAAGAAACAGACATTCAAGAATCAGGACATTCAACAATCAACATCCAGAGATCCAGGCATTCCACATTCACCCAGCAAGACTCCAGTACAAGGCCAGGGGTAGCTGTTCCATACCCAGAACCTCCTTTCCAGGCAGAACCATTTATCCAGAATTAAACCCTACAAAAATCCCTATAATTCAGGGCGAAAGGAGGAAATGCTGCATACCCCTTGGGGAGAATCCTGTGACCAGACCTGTCTTTGCCCAGCTGACGCACCCGCTATCCACTGAGACCAGACCCCGGTTGCCTCGCTGTGATCCCTAGAGGAGAGCCTAGCAGCTGATCAGTGACCAGACCCTTGTACCGCTGTCCAGAGACCCGGTTAGCTGACCAAACTACCCAATTCAAGTGATTCTTGTAAGTATCACCCCTCCCCAATATCAAAATGCTGCATACACCATTCTGTTACCTTGTGATTTGTCCAACCCTACAAGAAACCCTATAAGAAATCCTGTCCTTTAGTCTCCATGTGTTTGCAAAATTCTTTCCATATAATTTCAGTCCATTGTGTAAGTCCTTAATACTATTTTAAATAAATTAATTAATTTCCCATAGAGATGAACGCGGCGTGGATATGTTAACCTTGCAAATTAACATCCTCACATACCGTGTCTTTCTTAAAACATACCTCCTAGCCACTAAAATATAGTTGCAGTAGAACCAATCATTTTGCTAACAAAACCAAGTTGCCCTGTGAAAGTGTTTCCTTTTAAAAATCAGATTTTTCCTTCCCACTAAGAATCCCACACTGTCACCCATCCAGAGTCACCCTTTCACTTTAGTAGCATACCTGTTAGGTGTCTTTGTACCTCATCAACAAAACCGATTTCCGATTCTATCTGTTTAGCTCATTTCTGAAGTTGTTTGCCTATTTATTTTAAAACCATGAAAACTAAGAAATTGCAATTTTGCCATGTGTGATTCTTGCTGCACGGTTTTTCCATCCCAAAGTCGATTTTCAAAACTGTATGCCTGTTGTTTAGTACTGTGCCTTGTAGCTTGTAAGTTTTCTGGCTTCTTTAGTACAGTCACAAACATTCTTGTCTTATTCATTCAACCGCAAATGTGAAATAGATATTCAGTAATTCTTTTATTGGTTCTCAATCCGATTTTGGCCTCCCATTCAGGGGTGGTAGGTTGGATTTTCATTCTGATTTTTCCCTAGTATACAAAACTTGGTTAACAGGGGTTTGAGGGCGTATTGCAGAGGGAATACCTAACTGTGGTACTTTTTGAAAATACTACCCAAAAAGTAATCTTGCTTTCATTCATTTGTGCATTGTGTATCTGATGTTAGAAGGTTAAACTAGCTGTATTTAAACTAGCTGTATCCTACCATTTTACTGTGTAATTATCACCACACTGGTGATTGCTGCCCTATATTGAATGTGTTTGATTTTATTCAAATTTAAAAATAAATAAATATTTCATTATTTTTCATCATGGCCCACATAAGTGTGAGTGAGCTGCTGCTCCTGCCCCTCCATACCACCATTTTCTTGGGGCAGTGTGCCCCTCGCTGCCTTCTACCGATACGGCTGCTTCCCCCTTGTTTGTCCCGCCTCCCGTGACCTCTCCCTGGCCCCTATTGGTTAAACCCAACAGAATACCGGCGAGGGCCTAACCCAGGCATTTCGCTTCCTGGGCTATTTCCATGGTGGCCCAGGTAAGCGTGGGTGAGTTGCCGCTCCTGCCCCTCCATACCACACATTTTTTTGGGGCTGCATGCCCCTCGCCGCCTTCTACCGTTGCGGCAGCTTCCCCTTTATTTGCCCCACCTCCCACGACCTACCCTGGTCCCCTATTGGTTAAACCCAACAGAATACCGGCGAGGGCCTTACCCAGACATTTCCCTTCCTGGGCCATTTCCATCGTGGCCCAGGCAATCGTGGGTGAGCTGCTGCTCCTGCCCCCTCCATACCAACATTTTTTTTGGGCTGCGTGCCCCTCGCCACCTTCTACATGTGTGGCTGCTTCCCTCTTGTTTGTCCCGCCTCCTGCGACCTCCCCTCCGCCCCTGTTGGTCAATCTCCTCCTCATCCTGGACCAGACCCAGGCAGCCCTCTGCCCAGCAGCCCCTGCGGCTAAGATATGTCTGCAGGTGTCCGCAGGGGAAGCCAGTGAAGCCAACAGTTAACAGACACCAACAAAAACTGTAAATGTGGCATGGGTGGGGTGTAGAGCAATTACTCTACACCAGAAAGCCCCCGCCACTCTACCTTACCTTCCCATAACATTGACTGCCATAGACTTAGCCCAGGCATACTTAGAAAGATTTGTGACCACCAGCTTGATTTTATCCAAGACAGTATTTGAAATGTTGCCTTGCACTGCATCCTAACATACTAGTCAATGTTAACAAGTGTCACATCTGGAGGGAAATGTGGATGCTAGCCTGTGTCATATCTAGATAGGTTTGTGAATGTCAGCATCTGACTCACTTAGATGGAATTAGGAAGTTTAGCATACACCACACTTGATAGAACTCTGATAGAAATGATAGAAATGTGAATGTTGGCATGCACCACACTTAGTTAGAATTCTTAGCTTTGGCCTGCCTCGCATCTAGATAGGATCAAGAATGTTAGCATGTGCCATACTTAGATGAAACTGTAAATGTTAGCATGTGCCACACTTAGACAGAATTCCTAACTGTGGCCTGCGTCTGTTAGGGAGAATTCTCAAGAATGTGCTAATTTCCCTTACCTTTTGAGACCCCCAGCAACTTTGCTGGATTTCTAGAATTTTAATTTTTACCTGGAAAGAGTGTGAGCCTTTCTTTCTCACTCTTTTATGTATTTTGATGTGTTTTACTTTTGTGTTCTTTGGCTATGGAGTTTTAAAACAACTCCATAGGCATCATCTTTTTCTTATATGTCACACAGCACCTTCAGTGCAGTGGCACAGGGGTGTCTTTCAGACTCCCCAAGGTTTAAATACCTTCTCTGGGACTGACTACTGCCTCATAGAGCATGTAAAGTTAAATTGACTTTACTAGTCTTTTTAAATTTACAGACCCAGCAAACACTATCTTCCTATAGAGTGCTGGAGGGGTTGCCTAGCATCCCCTGAGTCTAAACACTCACGTAACAGTCAAATGTTACACTTTTCTATTCAAAATGGCTAGTGGCAGTGGTTTTAACAAACTACCATGTTTTTCCTGACCACGAACACCAATAGCTAAAAATCAGGTCAGCCATGTTTTCCAATATGGCGCCCAAGACCAATCTGTAAAAACAGACTCAGGTCGACTTTTTTCGCCGTTTCTTTTAGAAAAGGTCCTTCTTGTGTTTAACACTGCGCGCCAAACTAGGTTTGGTGCCTTTGTTCATTGGCCTTTGGTAGGCGTCAGTGCTGAAGCCCTACTCTGGCGCCTGAGTGTCTGGGGTGGACAGGATGTGAGGGAGGTGCCCGAAACTCCCTGTGCTTAGTCTCCTAGGAGACCTGAATGCATTGGCCAGCTGGCTGTCTAGCAAGCACAGACACCCCGCTGTGTGAGTGACAGCCAGGCTGGAATGAATGGGAGAAAACTGTTTAAAACCAGGCCTCTGGGACTTGGAAAGCAGAGTCGACCACTGGAACGAATGAACCGAAGATGAGCTGAAGGAAGACGACTGCTGCAACTCCTGGTCCACCGTTGAAGCCCTGCAGCAGGTCCGAATTACCTGAAACTCCATCAACAGAGAAGCCCTTCAAGGTTAACTTCTTCCCTTGAGTTTGGTGGGAACAACCAACACGCAAGTCACCTGGACACCGTCCCCATACTGGTCGACTGGTCGAATTTTCTTCAGAGTGCTGTAGAAAACCGGATAGCCAGTGGAAAGGATACCCGTTTGTGGTCTTTAAGGAACTCACACCTTGAACCGACATTTTGCCAAGCTTGTGGCCTCTTCCCTGGGCAGTGCAAGAACCTCCCGATGTCCTCCTTCTTGTTCCCACGACTGAAGCTCAGCGACAGAGAGATCTGCAGGAACTGCCAGGAACAACTGCCTCAGCTACAGATCTTCTTCATTTTAAAGGTACTGTGCAAGTGCGGTTATGAACTCTGTTCGGCCGCAGTGAAAGTTTGTGAAACTTTCACAATTTTGAAGGCTTGTCCTTCCCTAAACCAACATCTAACTTTTCGTCTGACCAACTACTTCTAAAAACTGTGGCAAAGATTTAACTGTTTACTACCAGAACTGTGCTATCCTATCCAAGACTCTGAACCATTGGCTTTGGGCCAGGCCTATTGAATTGATTTGCTGGTTGTAGTGAACTGAAACTATTTTCCCTACGTCTGAAAGTATTTGTGCTGTTGATTCTTAAAACCTTGTCTTTTTACGCCTTTCTAAAGTAACTGGAGTGCCATTTTGCTCCCATTCAGGGGAGTTGAACTTGTTCAGAAACTGATTGGATGTGTATTGTAGTATATTAGATTGTGATATTGAGCTGCTCTTGCTAGTGGAATGTTTTCCAACTGACTTAGTTAATAAATGTTAATTCTTTTACCAAGAAACCTTCAGTAAGTGTTTACTTGATTCACTCTGATTGCTAGTTCTTTGTGTAACATTTTGTACTGCTCACCTTATTCTTGAGATAGGTCTGGCTGTTCAGCCACTGCTACCACATTACTGTATAGTACAGGCTTGTACCAAAGGTGAAATTGTACTGACACTTGTCGTCTTAATTGTGTGTAGTGTTCCCAAAGTGTACTGCATGTGATTCTGCCTTACATTGGTGTACAGTGGTTAGGATAAAATATAGTTGTTACACTGAGAGTGCTGCTCTTACCTTTGTTCAAATAACCTTCCCAAGGCTAAGCACCACTAGAGAAGCAATTGTTTTATCATGTCTGATATGGATATCTACAGACAGGAGACCATAGTCACTTAAACAGTTGATCAATTGAGAGAAATGTGTAAAGCTAGGAATCTCACTCTAAAAGGCAAAAAGGTTGAATTGATAGAAAAATTGTTGGAATACCAAAGTCTGAGGAGTGGGTCTGGATCCCCCACACCTGCAGCAAATGCTGAAAATGATGATGTGGATGATAATGTTTCAGAGTCTAACCCAAATGTTATGGATGAGTTAGATGAGGCAGAAGAGTCTCAACATGTAGGCCCTGTTTTACCTCTAACTGCTCATGGTCCTCAACCTTTGACTACAGGGACCCCATCAGGTCCAACAGTAAGTCCTGAATTTGTCTCTCTTGAAAGAATAAGACTTGAGTTAGAATTTAAAAGAATCCAAGCCCAAACTGAAAGTAAGCATCAAAAACTTAAACTCAGAGAAATCGAGTTGAATCGTGCACTTGAAATGAAACAGTTGAATCTTGACAATGGTTCTCTCCCAGAGTCTTCCAGGTCTTCCAGTCCTAAGAGGCCTTGCATGCCAAAAGATGCAGTAAGTATGTATGAGGTTAAGCTTGATATTTTGGATTAGCTGGCAACTTTTGAATATAACCATGGTATTCAGAACATTACAGTGAATCAGTTGATTCCTTGGCTCTTTTCTAGGCTACCCCCTGTTGCACCTGATGTTGTAATGGAAATGGGAGAAGTTGATAGAATGGAGTATGAAAGTGTGAAACTAGCTTTAATCGCTAGGTTTGGGAAGACCCCTTCCCAGTATCTTAAGAGGTTTAGAACCCTCAAAAAGCATGATGGTACCCCTTGGGCTACCTGGGTGTGTGACTGTTTGAAATACTTAGATTGGTGGGTTAAGGGTTACAAAGGGAACACTTATGAAGGTATGAGAAATCTGTTTATGTTGGAGTCTATTTCCGATGCCTGCTCTCCTGAGCTGAGACAGCACTTGGCTGACTCTAAGGAAATTGATCCAAAGAAGTTAGCAAGGGCTGCAACTCAGAAGAAGGATGAGAGAAAGCAGCACAAGAAAGACAGAATTCTAATACCTCCACTCCAAAAGAGGGATCCAAACATAACAAGGGTAAGCCACAAGGGAAACCAAATCAGGCTAGTGTACCTCCTGGTGCTAAACCAGAAGGAGGTCAGATCAAACCCCCATTCATAAAGAAATTTGGAAAATGTTATGCTTGTAGGCCAACTGACCATGTGGAAGGGGATCCTTAGCCTTCTCCCCAGAGGATGAAGTACCAATGGCAAGTGGAAACTTTCACTTACTGGCTGAGGAACCCATGCAAGTCTTAGCCAGTGTTTCTTTAGTGTCCCTGGGTCTGTGGGAACAGCAGAACTTAGATGTCTACAATTCCATTCGAGACAATACTAGATAGTATTACAAAGACAGTGTTCTTGTGAAAGGTCCGGAGACCCCTTCATCAGAGACACTGGGGCCAGCATTACTGTAGTTGATGAATCTTTTTTTAAGGTAGAGGATGTTGCTAAGGCACCCAAATAGCTCACTAAGCTTGCTGGAGGCCCTGTCCAAATGCTTCCACAGTTACCAGCTCTCATCCAGTGCAATGACATAACTGTCAAGATGCATGTAAGTGTACAGAGTGAAGTACCTGGGAGAGTCCTGTTGGGGAATGACTTAAAAACTCTTGGAGTTGTATCAAGCACCCCCAAGCCTCCCAGCAAAAGGAAACAGGAGCAGACTAGGAAGGCCAGAGAGAATACCTTAGAGGGCTCTCAAGGGGAGATTATAGAGGAAACTATAACCCCCAGTACACAGGACTTACTGACTGCAATCTCTAAGAGAAAGGAGGACAAGGGGAAACCTAAAACCTCCAGGAAGAAAACAGCCAGCACTCCTGTGCTACCAACAAGGACATCCCAGAGAGGACTGTCCAAAATCACACCTGTGACTCCTCCACCAGCTGAGGCTGAGTGTGAGGAACAACCTAGTGTGGGTGAATCAGTTGCTGAGTAATCAGAGCTGGAAGAGGACCTTGCTCCTGTTGGAGATCTGGATCCTGCAGACCATCCTGAGCTGCAGTCTTTACTGGCAGAAGGTGGACGCTGTAGGGCAGACTTCAGCAAAGGTCAAAGAGAGTGTACTATCCTTGAAGGTCTTCGCCAACAGGCAGATTCCCAGCTGGATGGGCAAGAGCCAGGGAAGCGTATGTTGTACTGGGAAGATGGCCTCTTCTACAGTGAACTGACTGAGTCTATCCCAGGGGACTACAGAAGACTTGTAGTGCCTCTAGAAAGCAGACTCCAGTTCCTCCAGTTAGCCCATGAGATACCTTTGGCTGGTCATTTGAGTTTCAAGAAGACCAAGGAAAGCTCTCTTTATATTTCTACTGGCCTAAGTTGGGGTCTGATGTAGATTAGTTCTGTCGGAGCTGTCACACTTGCCAAACCTCTGGCAAGAGTGGAGCCAAGAATGTGGCACCCTTGGTGCCTCTCCCAGTGGTGGGAGTCCCTTTTGAGAGGGTAGGAATTGACATTGTTGCTCCCTTATATCCTCCAACCTCTTCAGGAAACAGGTTTATCCTGGTTATAGTAGACCATGCTACTTGGTATCCTGAAGCAATACATATGAGGACGGATACAGCTCAGGCTGTTGCTAAGGCCCTACTTGGTATTTTTACCAGGGCAGGTTTTCGTAAGGAAGTTATCTCTGACAGGGGATCCAATTGTATGTCCCGCTACATGAAGGCCATGTGGAAAAACTGTGGAGTAACTTACACGTTCTCAACTGCCTACCATCCACAGACAAATGGATTGGTAGAGAGGTTTAACCGTACAATGAAGGGCATGATAGGTGCTTTAGAGGAGCCCTTTAGATGAAAATGGGACCTTCTACTGCCATGCCTCCTATTTGCTTATAGACAAGTCCCTCAGGAGGGAGTTAGATTTAGTCCCTTTGAGCTTCCCTATGGCCATCCAGTTATAGGCCCCATAGCCCTGATTAAGGAGGGGTTGGAGAGTGCTCCTTCCCCCAAGCCAGTAAGAGTCACTGACTATGTGATAGGTCTCCGGAGGAGAATGTCACACATGATGGCATAAGCATCGGATAACTTGAAAGCAGGTCCGGCTCTGGTGAAGCATTGGCATGACCAGAAGGCCGACATGGTTGAGTTTACTCAAGACCAGCAAGTTCTAGTTATTGTACCTACAAGGCAGAGGGCCTTACAGGACAAATGGATAGGACCCTTCAAGGTTGCAGGAACACTTGAAGTGGTCAACTATCTGGTGGACTTACACAATCCTAAAGAGGCTCCCAGAGTCTTTCACACCAACCGTTTAAAAGCATATGGCTCGAGACCAGAAGTAGGAGCTTTGCTTCTATCTTCAGCTCAAGAGGAGGAAGAGAGTGAACCTTTACCTGACCTACTCAGAGGACAATCATTAGATGAGTAGATAGAAGGAGTCAATCTCTCTTCTAATTTAACACCTGAACAACAGGAGGAGTGCAAGTTTCTGTTAAATCAGTTTGCCTCCCTGTTTTCACTATCACCAGGCTTGACCTCTTGGGGCCAGCATGATATTCTCACTGGTGACTGTTTACCTGTTAAAAGCAGAGGTTACAGGATGTCAGATCATGTAAGAACCCACATAAAGGAGGAGGTCAACAAGATGCTTGTTCTCGGGATAATAGAGCCCTCTACCAGTCCATGGTCTAGTCCAGTTGCATTAATGCCAAAGGCAGGATCCAAGGAGTTGAGATTCTGTGTGGACTATAGAGCTCTTAATGCAGTCACAAAGACTGACATCCACCCTTGACCCAGGACAGATGAACTGGTGGACAAACTTGGTTCAGCCAAGTACCTCAGTACATTTGATCTCACTTCAGGCTATTGGCAAATAGCACTGAAAGACCATGCCAAGGAGAAAACTGCATTCTCAACCGCTGCAGGCCTCTACCAGTTTAAGGTAATTCCTTTTGGACTAAAGAATGCACCTGCAACATTCCAAAGGATGGTTAACCAGGTTCTGAATGGGATGGAGGACTTCTGCATGGCATACTTGGATGACATTTCAGTGTTCAGCCCTACTTGGAAAGAACATGTTGACCACTTAGAATATGTTTTGCAGGCTCTTGAGCAGGCCCATCTGACCATAAAGGCAAATAAGTGTCAAATTGGTCAGAGAACAGTGGTCTACCTTGGACATGTGGTAGGAGGAGATGAAATCAGGCCATTACCTAGCAAAGTACAAGCTGTACAAAACTGGGCTACCCCTACTACTCAAACCCAGGTGAGAGCCTTCCTAGGCCTCTCTGGTTACTATTGGAACTTCATAGAGAACTATGGAACCATAGCTTCTCCCTTGAATGTGGTCTACTCACCCAAAGTTCCTAAAAAGGTCAGGTGAAATGAGAAGTGCAATCAAGCATTTGAAGTCCTAAAGAGAGTCTGTTGTCAAGCTCCAGTCCTAAGAGCTCCTGACTATAACCAAACCTTCATTGTGCAGACAGATGCTTTAAATACAGGTATAGGTGCAGTTCTGAGTCAGCTGGATGAGAAAGGTAGGGAGCACCCCATTGCCTTCATCAGCAGAAAGCTGAAGGAACCTGAGACAAGGTGGGCAACCATTGAACTAGCTTAGTCTCCTAGGAGACCTGAATGCACTATGGCGTGATTGGCCGGCTGGCTGTCCAGCAAGGACAGCCACCCTGCTGTGTGAATGACAGCCAGACTGGAATGAATGGGGCAAAACTGTTTAAAACGTGGCCTCTGGGACTTGGATAGCAGAGTCGACCACTATTGTGTGGTCACTGAAGAAGTTTAGGCCATACTTGTATGGGTCTGCTTTTGTGATTCAGACTGACCACCAACCCTTGAGATGGTTGATGCAAATGAAAGGGGAAAACCTTAAACTACTAAGATGGTCAATCAGCCTGCAAGGTGTGGATTTTACCATTGAACACAGGTCTGGGTGTCAGCACCAAAATGCTGATGGTCTCTCCAGGATGTTTGACCAACTAGAGTAAGGAGATTCATCCAGGAGTGGATTAAATTCTCCTGTCCCTTAGTCGGGGGGGGGGCGAGTGTTTATTCTCAAGAATGTGCTGATTTCCCTTATCTTTTGAGACCCCCAGCAACTTTGCAAGATTTCTAGGGTTTTCATTTTTACCTGGAAAGAGTGTGAGCCTTTTTTTTCCCACTCTTTCATGTATTTTGAGGTGTGTTTTACTTTTGTGTTCTCTGGATATGGAGTTTTAAAACAACTCCATAGGCATCATCTTTTTCTTATGTGTCACACAGCACCTTCAGTGCAGTGGCACAGGGGTGTCTTTCAGACTCCCCAAGGTTTAAATACCATCTCTGGGACTGACTACTGTCTCCCAGAGCATGTAAAGTTAAATTGATTTTACTAGTCTTTTTAAATTTACAGACCCAGCACACATTGTCTTCCTATAGAGTGCTGGAGGGGTTGCCTAGCACCCCCTGAGTCTAAACACTCATGTAACAGTCAAATGTTACCCTTTTCTACTTGAAATGGCTGGTGGCAGTGGTTTTGAACAAACTACCATGATTTTTCCCGACCGCGAACACCGGTAGCTAAAAATCAGATCAGCCATGTTTTCCAATATGGCGCCCAAGACCTATCTGTAAAAAGAGACTACGGTCGACTTTTTTTTGTTTTTTGTTTTAGAAAAGGTCCTTCTTGTGTTTAACTCTGTGCGCCAAACCAGGTTTGGTCCCTTTGTTCATTGGCCTTTGGCGGGCTTCAGTGCTGAAGCTCTCCTCTGGCGCCTGAGTGTCTGGGGTGGACAGGATGTGAGGGAGGTGCCCGAAATTCCCTGTGCTTAGTCTCCTAGGAGACCTGAATGCACTCTGGCGTGATTGGCCGGCTGGCTGTCCAGCAAGGACAGCCACCCTGCTGTGTGAATGACAGCCAGACTGGAATGAATGGGGCAAAACTGTTTAAAACCTGGCCTCTGGGACTTGGATAGCAGAGTCGACCACTGGAACGAAAGAATCGAAGACGAGCTGAAGGAAGACGACTGCTGCAACTCCTGGTCCACCGATGTAGCCCTGCAGCAGTTGTTTGCCTCTGCCAGAGATCCCGCCCCCTACCTCCCAGAAACATGCAATTGTGCCGTGCCTACCACCATCCATAATACCAATACTGCAGCGAGTGTTTGAAAGAAGATACCCATTTAGGCAACCCTACCAAATGTATCCTCGGCGTGATGATAACTTGCAGGAGGAAAAACCTGAAGGAGTGTGAAAAGAAGCTAACCAATGAATTAATGATGTCAGAGGAAGTGTGCACAACGTCTCGAGATACTGGCTAAAGATTATGTATAGGTCCTGAAGAAACTAATGGCGAAGTAAAGAATCGAGTGAGTTTCACAATAAAGAAAAGGAAGATTACATGTGCACGAAGTGCTGCAGAGAAACAACTGTTCAATAAATGTATAGTTGCTGAAACGCAAGATAGATTAAGTCATCATAGAAGCCAGCTATAAGTAGTGAATAGAATGCAGGCAAAGCCACCATTGTATACAAAATGGACATTGGTATCATCAATTTAGTAGGACAGAACCCATGAAGATGAAATAGAAAACTGTGTTGCAGCAAGAAAAATAGCCTTGTGGAGCTGAAGAGCAAGGCTGCCTGGCCTGGAGTCGAGATTCAAGAAGCAAGGTCAGCTATCTGTTCTGAAGAAGAACTAGTATGCAGAGGATGAACCTCCTCGCATTAAGGTGCAAGATAGAACTCAAGGGATGCCAAACTTCAATTCATGGTCTCTGGTCAAGTAAGAACTTAGAGCTTGAACTTGAAGTACCAGACACTATAGTGAGTGCCCTCACTCTAGTGCATACCTAAAGTCAAGGATATTCTGCAAGGCCAAGTGCAAAGACAATTTCAGGGCAGGAGGCCTGGGAGATGAGAGATGTAGGGCTAATTGGGTGGTGAGGTAGCTTCATGCCCTACCTCCCTGCACCTGGGTCTTGGCTTACGTGCTACTAAATGAACCTAATGTTCTAGACGTGGCACAGGCGTGCCAACCAATTATATTAGTCCATATAATGAAGGACCTTATAGTTTGAAGACCAATCAGAAACTGTGTATCTAATGTTTCTGAAATGACATGTTTTTTAGAGGTAGGCATAAGATGTCCACCTGATTAAAGACAACCAATATCAATCCTAGCTCTTATAGAAAAGTATACTTAGTTGTCTCCCTTAACCAATCCCGACCCTGATAGGTTTTTTCACTATTGCCACGTAATATGATGTCACTCTGATGTATTTTTCATATAAAACCCGTATTTTTTGAAGAGATCATTGAGAGACTGAGCGGACATCCGTTGATATTCGTTGTAACCTCCCTGTTTTAGATAATCTATATAAATAAAAATGTAAATGTTAATTTGTTAAAAATCCTAAATCTCCAAAAGTTCTTCACTGAATGCTTTGAAATTTGGACTCAACTTTGCATTTGAATAGGCGCGTGTTTTATATACCTACTATACATAGATGTCACACCTGCGACAGGTAAAAACATACTTTTTCTGAAAAACAGTGCCATTTGTTGGACATAAAAACAACACACGCTATACTAAACATTTTACTGCAAAACAGCACCATCTGCTTGACGTAAAGCAACACACGCTATACTAAATATGTAATGATTCCATTTCAATGTTTCTGTGTCTCAAATACGTGCGGAGGAAGCAGCAGAGCGACGTGCGGCCCGACTTCAGGATGTACAGTTGCGAGCACATCAATCGCTTTCTGCAGCTTCAGATCTGCTTCGTTCTCACAGAATGAACGCGACAGGCTAAGAGTGGCTGAAAGATGTCAACAAGAAACAACACATCAGCGTCACACACGACTCCGTTCTCAGCAATCACGCAATTACAATCACCTTGCATTCCGGTACAACCAAGCTGATGATTATAGTTTGAGCCGGCATGTTCTCATCGGCACCATGACTGAAGTGTGTCCTTATTGCAAGGCTCTGAAATTTAACAGAGAAACAAAAGGAATGGTTTGTGCCGCCGGGAAAATTAAACTGCCTCAACTTGGAGAGACGCCAGAGCCATTGTGAAATGAAACATATTAGAAACTTTTCTTTTTTTTCCATTTAACCAGACTAAGCCACAGCAACGTGTGGCCGGGGAAAGCTAGTTAATAAAACAGTACTTTGCCATCTTCCTGAGTTGGTTTTGATATTTGGATTCAGATTTATTCTGGTGTGATCCCATCCATTACATATGCACATTCCTAAAGGGCCATATGCGCATGTGGTAGCAGTGTGGATAGTTTAAAGATCCAAACTAGTTTTGCTCCAGTATTTCAGACGATCGGTCATCCTCCACCATTATGTGGAAGATTGCAGAGGTTCCCGTGGAGAGCAGCCGATAGAAATAAACTTGGAGGAAAAATCATGACGGTGGGCATATCCCCCTTTGAAGAAATGCCAGCTCGGTTTCCATGGGCACTCTGCGGATGGAAGGCGAAGTGGTTGGATTGAAGGAGGAGGCAATACCGAAGGCCTCGAGTTGATTAACGAACGTAAGTAGACTAAGGGAAATGGCAATATAAAGAGGTGGAATTGTGATATTTTGAGTAACAGGAAAAATTATGTAGACAAAGATAGGGCATAGAGATCCTAGTTCAAGGGAATTGGAAGAAGACATTTCAAACTCCAACAGGAGTAGGTGACAATAAGAGAAAACACACTATCAGGACCGTAAAAGGTGATGTCTTAAACCCTGTGCACGGTAAAATAATTAAAGGTGGGAGAAGCTTAGCCCTTATTATAGATGATTAATAATAAGGGAAGGTGATCAAAGGGATTATTAATGTGTAGTGTGTGATTAGTCTAAATATTGTTTATTGTGTCAAGTGTCAAGGAGTAGTAGAACTGTGAAATATTGAAAAATAACAGTTATTGGAGTTAAGGTGAAGTAAGCGGTTGGCGCCAATCAAAAGATAGATAAGTTAGTGAGGCAAAGGAGGATGGAGCAGCGATTGATGGTGCATGCTCATATTTGTTGTTTTAAAACATTAGAAGGTGTCGATTTGAGTTAAAATAAAAGGTTTATTTAATCATCTGTTAAGTATCGACAGTCAATTGAGACTTGTCATTATGGAGGACACTCCTCTCATGCATCTATGCAAAACACTGCCAAACATGCGCCCAAGGTCATCACTACAGTGCAGAATGTGTAAAGGGCACAGCAGATAAAAAGTTCATGCCATGGCCGCAAGGGGAATCAAGAAAAATAGCCTTGTGGAGCTGAAGAGCAAGGCTGCCTGGCCTGGAGTCGAGATTCAAGAAGCAAGGTCAGCTATCTGTTCTGAAGAAGAACTAGTATGCAGAGGATGAACCTCCTCGCATTAAGGTGCAAGATAGAACTCAAGGGATGCCAAACTTCAATTCATGGTCTCTGGTCAAGTAAGAACTTAGAGCTTGAACTTGAAGTACCAGACACTATAGTGAGTGCCCTCACTCTAGTGCATACCTAAAGACAAGGATATTCTGCAAGGCCAAGTGCAAAGACAATTTCAGGGCAGGAGGCCTGGGAGATGAGAGATGTAGGGCTAATTGGGTGGTGAGGTAGCTTCATGCCCTACCTCCCTGCACCTGGGTCTTGGCTTACGTGCTACTAAATGAACCTAATGTTCTAGACGTGGCACAGGCGTGCCAACCAATTATATTAGTCCATATAATGAAGGACCTTATAGTTTGAAGACCAATCAGAAACTGTGTATCTAATGTTTCTGAAATGACATGTTTTTTAGAGGTAGGCATAAGATGTCCACCTGATTAAAGACAACCAATATCAATCCTAGCTCTTATAGAAAAGTATACTTAGTTGTCTCCCTTAACCAATCCCGACCCTGATAGGTTTTTTCACTATTGCCACGTAATATGATGTCACTCTGATGTATTTTTCATATAAAACCCGTATTTTTTGAAGAGATCATTGAGAGACTGAGCGGACATCCGTTGATATTCGTTGTAACCTCCCTGTTTTAGATAATCTATATAAATAAAAATGTAAATGTTAATTTGTTAAAAATCCTAAATCTCCAAAAGTTCTTCACTGAATGCTTTGAAATTTGGACTCAACTTTGCATTTGAATAGGCGCGTGTTTTATATACCTACTATACATAGATGTCACACCTGCGACAGGTAAAAACATACTTTTTCTGAAAAACAGTGCCATTTGTTGGACATAAAAACAACACACGCTATACTAAACATTTTACTGCAAAACAGCACCATCTGCTTGACGTAAAGCAACACACGCTATACTAAATATGTAATGATTCCATTTCAATGTTTCTGTGTCTCAAATACGTGCGGAGGAAGCAGCAGAGCGACGTGCGGCCCGACTTCAGGATGTACAGTTGCGAGCACATCAATCGCTTTCTGCAGCTTCAGATCTGCTTCGTTCTCACAGAATGAACGCGACAGGCTAAGAGTGGCTGAAAGATGTCAACAAGAAACAGCACATCAGCGTCACACACGACTCCGTTCTCAGCAATCACGCAATTACAATCACCTTGCATTCCGGTACAACCAAGCTGATGATTATAGTTTGAGCCGGCATGTTCTCATCGGCACCATGACTGAAGTGTGTCCTTATTGCAAGGCTCTGAAATTTAACAGAGAAACAAAAGGAATGGTTTGTGCCGCCGGGAAAATTAAACTGCCTCAACTTGGAGAAACGCCAGAGCCATTGTGAAATGAAACATATTAGAAACTTTTCTTTTTTTTCCATTTAACCAGACTAAGCCACAGCAACGTGTGGCCGGGGAAAGCTAGTTAATAAAACAGTACTTTGCCATCTTCCTGAGTTGGTTTTGATATTTGGATTCAGATTTATTCTGGTGTGATCCCATCCATTACATATGCACATTCCTAAAGGGCCATATGCGCATGTGGTAGCAGTGTGGATAGTTTAAAGATCCAAACTAGTTTTGCTCCAGTATTTCAGACGATCGGTCATCCTCCACCATTATGTGGAAGATTGCAGAGGTTCCCGTGGAGAGCAGCCGATAGAAATAAACTTGGAGGAAAAATCATGACGGTGGGCATATCCCCCTTTGAAGAAATGCCAGCTCGGTTTCCATGGGCACTCTGCGGATGGAAGGCGAAGTGGTTGGATTGAAGGAGGAGGCAATACCGAAGGCCTCGAGTTGATTAACGAACGTAAGTAGACTAAGGGAAATGGCAATATAAAGAGGTGGAATTGTGATATTTTGAGTAACAGGAAAAATTATGTAGACAAAGATAGGGCATAGAGATCCTAGTTCAAGGGAATTGGAAGAAGACATTTCAAACTCCAACAGGAGTAGGTGACAATAAGAGAAAACACACTATCAGGACCGTAAAAGGTGATGTCTTAAACCCTGTGCACGGTAAAATAATTAAAGGTGGGAGAAGCTTAGCCCTTATTATAGATGATTAATAATAAGGGAAGGTGATCAAAGGGATTATTAATGTGTAGTGTGTGATTAGTCTAAATATTGTTTATTGTGTCAAGTGTCAAGGAGTAGTAGAACTGTGAAATATTGAAAAATAACAGTTATTGGAGTTAAGGTGAAGTAAGCGGTTGGCGCCAATCAAAAGATAGATAAGTTAGTGAGGCAAAGGAGGATGGAGCAGCGATTGATGGTGCATGCTCATATTTGTTGTTTTAAAACATTAGAAGGTGTCGATTTGAGTTAAAATAAAAGGTTTATTTAATCATCTGTTAAGTATCGACAGTCAATTGAGACTTGTCATTATGGAGGACACTCCTCTCATGCATCTATGCAAAACACTGCCAAACATGCGCCCAAGGTCATCACTACAGTGCAGAATGTGTAAAGGGCACAGCAGATAAAAAGTTCATGCCATGGCCGCAAGGGGAATCATTGTCAATATCGGTATTGCAAAAACATGACCACCCATGTGCACGCGGGGTACACAGGAAAGAAATTAGAGAAAGAATGGCAATTTTAGAACTTTGGACGATGTATCAAGAGGAAAAAGAGGACCCGCCACCAGAGGAGTGGATGCTTAATCAGCATAAGGGAGAGGGCTTTGAGCCCTCAGCTCCTCTTACCTTGACTGAAAGCAAAAGTGCATATTTGGAAGAGATAGGAGTTTATCCTTTGAAGGTGTTTAAGACGGTGGCGGGGTAAAGTGATCCGAAATTTGAACCCCCCGCGTACAGTAGTGACAGCAGTCCAGAAGAGAGTAAAAGAAAGGAAGACGCATTTAAGTTTATATAAGATAAGGAAGAAAGAGGTGACGGGTCAAACTTATCGACAACTATAGATCGAGAAATGAAGCAATGGAACGGAGAAAAAGACAGGGCTGACGAGGTAACACTGGTACAGAATGAATGGATGGGAGGTCAGAAACTACTCAAGTTAGATGGTAAAAGCATTGAGGGAGTTAGGAAGAGAGAGGCTAAGGACGAGCAAGAAAGAAAGGACAGAGAACAAGAAAAGAGATTGAGAGAAGATGAACAAGGAAGGAAGAGCAGGGAGCGACAGGAACAGATACAGGGAGGAACAAGAGAAAGATGAAAAACGGGCCAGCGGAACAAAGGAAGTATGACAATAGACAAAGGGAAATAGAAGAAAGGGACAGGAAGAAAAGAAATAGAGAGGAGGAAGAAGCACAAAGATTAAGGGAACACATGTTACAGAGAAGAAGAGGGACAAAGAGAAGGAGTAAGGAGGGAAGAATGAAGGCAGGAGGAACACAAGGTTAGAAGGGATGTGAGAAAGCGAAGAGAAGTAGATGAAGAAATAGAACAGAATTGGAGACAGCAAGGTTTGGATGCCAGTCTCAGCCTAAAATAACAAATGAGGCTGAGCGAAAAAATATGATGGGGTAGAGTGGGAGAGATTCTCCCAATAAAGGAAGTAATACCAGCACTACCTACAGTAGTGCTAGAAGAACAAAGATATGATGCGGAAGGCATTGGAGAAAGGATCGATAAGGCCTATCAACAATTATGACGAGATAGCAAGTACAGAACTCAAAGGGAGTGGTAATCAAACCCAGATACCACAACCACGAATTGAAGAAGAAAATATGCTCATTAGTGAACAATGAACATTGTCCTTAAGTAGAATAGATTTAGACCGAGAAGAGGATGATAGTCACACTAGCTGGGGTTTAGAAATGTCAGACAAGGACAGAGAGTCTGGTCGCGAGGGATAAAGAAAGGGTGCTTGCAAACCCTTGGGAAGCCAACAGATGGCTAAGGAAGTAAGATGGTCAGATCTAGAACATGCTAAAGAAAGAACACTAGATCCCATAGCATATCCTGAGTATCCACGAGGACGATCATATAGTTAAAATGGAGAGTCTCCACCATAGGTAAGCAGTTTAAGGTCGCTAGCAGCAAGAAGGCAAAGAGGGACGATTACCCCCACATAGAGAGCCGCAATAAACTATGGGATGGGGTTCACAAAGTTCCCTTTGCTAGAGAAGGTGGGAGCAAGGCCACAATACATTCCATGGCCACAGATGGATAAGGATAATTTAAAATGTAAACTCCCTAGTTTGATTTCGGGGGGTGAGAAATGGATATTTGAGTTAGAGAAAATGATAGGAGGAAATACGCTGACCATAGGAGACAGTATGGAGAAGAGACATATGGAGAAGAGTGGGGTATTCAAGTGTGGTATGATATGACATGGCATTTATAATGCACCTATACACAAGTGTTTCAAGGTGCGATGAGGCAAGGGAGGGGAGACCTAGGGAGGAGAAAAACAATGATCTTACTAGGACTAGGGACATTGAGATTGTGCAAGTGCAGGAGAGAGGGGAGGGGAAAAGTGCTGGGGGGAAGTGGAGGAAGAGCAAGTGGTGCAGGGCATGGGATCAACAGCAACAGGTGGCAAGTGCGAATGATAAAGTGCAGACAGAAAGTGTCTAATAAGTGCAAGAAGCAGACTTTAGGGTTACAGATACAGACCACAAGTGCAAGGGATGCCAGGAGGTAGTTCAGGTGTGCAAATGGATGGGCAGGGACCTGGGCCCGATTTCAGAGGGAGTCCAGGTGACCAGTACAGTATCAGACAGGAGATCAGCAGGGGACAGGAAAAGAGAAGGCAGAAGCAAAAAGGAATGCCTTGAGGTGCTTCCGGAACCCGAGATGGTTCTGCTTAAGTTTCAGAGAGGAAGGGAGGTTGTTCCAGAGGGAGGAGCAAGCCGAAGAAAGAGATATGTCCCCAACTCGTTGCTTGGAGAAGTGACTGATGCTCAAGGAGTTGGAGGTGGAGCAAAAAGCTTGAGTAGGAAGATATTTACAAAGAGAGAGTTGGAGGTATTTCGGTCCCAGGCCCTAGAATGCTTGTGGACAATGCAGAGGGTCTTGAACTTGATCCTTGTTGCCACTAGGAGCCAATTGAGAGATTTCCAGGCGGGAGAGATACAATCCCTGGGGTTGAGGCCAAGGACAAGTCTTGCAGTCCTTTTCTGGATGAGTTGTAGAGGAGGGAGAGTAGAGGCAGGCAGATTAAGAAAGAGGTTGTTGTAGTAGTCCAGTCTAGAGAGAACCAGAGCTCTGGAGACAGTGAATTTCTGGGGGAAGGTGAGGAAAGAAAGAATACCTCTGAAGAGGTGCAGCTGGTAGTTTGACTTCTTTGAACATTTCAGAGATGTGAGGAGAGAAATGGTTCTTAGCCTCACAGGTGGGAGCAGGAAGAGGACCCAACGTGGGCGGCCAGAGAGAGACAGGAAAGGAAGGTGCAGGTGTGCCGATGAGGAGGATCTATATCTTACTGGTATTAAGGCAGAGATCATTGGCGGCACACCACTCCTTGATTGCAGACAGATAATCCGGTATGAGAGAGGGAGAAGAGGTAGCTGAGGGGAGCCTGAAAGCGAGCTGAGTTTTATCTGCATAGCTCTGAAAATTGGAGATGAGAGCAGCAATGCAGTGTGCGGGAGGTGCCAGGTATTGGTTGAACAAATAGGGATAAACGTTAGACCTCTGGGGAACACCACATGTAGAGAGTGAGATAGAGGAGAGGAAGGACCTAAGTTGGACCTGGGAGGGTCAGTCAGAGATGAAAGAGGTCAGCCAGACCAGGGCCTGATCAGTGATACCCAGGTTATCACAGAGCCGGCTGAGCAGGATAGGATGGTTAACCGTGTCACAAGGAGAAGAGAGACAAGTAGGATGAGGACAGAGGGGTGTTTGGCATCAAGGTTAGAGAGCAGGTCTCCACGGATATTCAGGAGAGCAGTTTCCGTGCTTCTGGCTGATCTGAAGCCAGACTAATTGTCATGCAGACAGCCAACAGATTCAGTGTGAAGATTAAGCTGGGAGATGGCCAGCTTTTCCAAGAGTTTGCCCAGGAGAGGAGTAATGCAGATCAGGTTATAGTTAGCCGGCCAGGAGGGGTCGGCTGAGGGTTTCTCCAGAATGGGGTGGACAAGAGAGTTCTTCAGGGGGGAAGGGAAGGTTCCAGTGGTTAAAGAGTGCTTGAAAAAGTCGGCCAAGGCTGGAGCGAGGGTGTCAATGTGGTTCCTTATGGTTTTGGATAAACAGGGAAGAACTTGTTTTGACGAGACTTTAATAGATCGGACTTGTATATGTTTTGACGAGACTTTAATAGATCGGACTTGTCTAGAAACCTTGTCAGGGATGAAAAGAGGAAAGGCATAGAAGGGATGAGCAGAGGTGGCCGCAGGGAGGCCAGAGGTAGAGGAGAAAGTAGCGGGAGAAGGAGGAGAGGACGAGAGGGTGGATAGGATGTCCTGGGTTTTAGAGATGACATGAGAAGCAAAGGACATGCATAGGGCCTGGGAGGGGACAAGACAGGTGGAGACTGCAACAGGATTGCCAGCTCTTTGCAGATTTTAAAGAGTTTGGCTGAGTTGTTAGATGCCGCAGAGCCACAGGCTTAGATGTGGGCTCTCTTCTTAGCGCGGACAGAGGATCGGTATTGCCTGTTGAGCAGATAGCAGGCAAGTTTGTCAGAGGATGCCAGCCATTTCCTCTCAGCCACCCTACACTTGTGTTTAAGGGTGACAAGGTCTGAGTCGTACCAAGAGTTGCACTTGGCTTTGGGCTTCAAGTGGATCTTCATGAAAGGGGCAAGTACAGCAAGAGTGTCAGAGATAGAAGAACAGAGGTTAGAAAGGGCTGTGTCAGGATGTGAGTCAGCTAGGGGTGCAGGAGGGGGAGAGAAAGTGGCAGTAAAAACCTCAACTGACACATGCTTCATGTGTTGGGTGACCGACAAGGTAGGTGGCAGTGTACGGGTTGGCTCAGCCTGAGGGGTAGAGAGAGAGAGATGTGAGGAGAGGAGAAAGTTGTCACTCCAGAAGAGAGGGGTGGTGAGAGGGTTAGAGAGGGGAGGTCTGATGAGATCAGAACATCCAAGGTGTGCCCTGCAGAGTGAGTCAGGCCAGAAGGGAGAATAGAGAGAGAAAGTGAGTCGCAGAGGTCGCGAAAGAGTCCAGGAGAGAGAAAGGAAACATCGATGTGGCTGTTGAGGTCTCTGAGGAAGAGGAATTGAATGGTTGAGGCCAGGAGGGAGGAGAGGTCCGCCCACTTGGACAGGAACGAGTTTACATGACCAAGTGGCTGGTAGATAGTAGCCACAGAGAGAGAGCGGCCAGGAGAGAGAGCCTGCAGACCAGGCATTCAAAGGAGTAGGACTGCATAGGAATGATAGAGGCACGTATCCCCTCAGGGAAGATGCAGGCTATACCACCACTGGGACGGTTGGGTCTGGGTGCAGATGAGATCTTGTAGCTATCAGGTGGTGCAAAACTGGTTGTGTCAAAACTGGTGACGGAACTGGCCTTGAATCATGTCTCAGTGAAACCGAGAACATCAAGGTCGAGTTCTTCCAGGAGACGTCAGATGTCAGAAGAGTGTTTGACAGCTGAGCGAGAGTTAAGAGTGGCAAAGTGGAGAAGGTTTCCACCCTTGAAAGACTTCCGGGGAGGGGTACAGGTCAGAGGTACCCTCTGCGGAAGTGTAGATGGAGCCCGAGGGAGGGTGGTAGAGGAAGAAGGAGAGGGCAAGGTAGACAAGGAGGAGGTTGAAGGTGCCATAGAGGAGGCAGAGGAAGGCGGCAAGGAAGCAGGTGAAGTGAGAGAAGAGACAGCATGTGAGGAAAGGAAGTTGATAAGGCACAGGAAGCATCTATCAAAGAGGATGAGGTTAGCCTGAGGGCCTTGGACCGAGACAGTTCCATTTAAGTAAACATTAATGATGACCTTAGAGGAGTGGAAAGGGGCTAGGAGGGCCTCCCAATCGGTGCCACCATTAATGGGGAGAGTAGGAAAAAGGAGAGAGCACAGAGACCATACGTCGAGTCCATAGGTTTGGCGAAGGAATGACAAAGAGGATATTGGTGAGGGTCTGTCTGGAGGAAGCGCTGGTATAAGTATCAGCAATAGAGATGCCTGGGTTGGAGAACAAGATATCCTTTTTGAACTTCTGCGTACCAAACTTAGTGAGAAGGACAGGATAGTCAATAGAGAAGCAATTAGAGATGATAGAAGGAATAGAAAACCATAGAAGAAGCAGAGGGGGCAAGCAGAGAAAGGAGGATGGGGGTTGAGAGGTGGGGGAACAAGGTAGGTGGGGGGAGACAAGTAGGGCTGGCACAAGAGGAGAGGTGCAAGCAGACGGGACACAGACGAGACAAGAACAAGTTAGTCGAATAAACAATGAGCCAAGGTACAAGAAGATGAGTAGTCAAGTAAAGTGAAACAAATAGTTTCAGTGTAGGAACGAGGGAACATGAAAGAAAAAGGGCACAGCAAACACAAGAATGAAAGAACCTGAAAGAAAAGAGAACAGCAGGAACCATCAAGGCATAAAGACTAGATACATTAACAGTGAGCAAGAGGAACCTGCAGAGAAGAGGGTGGAAACAAATGGAGGATGGTTGTACAAATAACAGAAGTCAAGGAAAACAGAATTCAAGAATAAGAGAAACAGTGAAGAGATCAAGGATTGCGCAGGTGAGAGTGAAGCCAAGGTTGGAAGGGGTGCAGGGCACACGCAATCAAGGATTGCGAGGAACAACACAGGCTGGGGACGTGCAAGTGAAAGAAAAGCCAAGGGTCGAAGGGGCACAGGGCACACGCAATCAAGGGCTTGCAAAGGAACACACAGGCAGCGGATGCGCAGGCGCGAGTGTAGCCAAGGATGAATGGGGCATGGAACCACGTGCAATCAAAGATTGTGATGGACCAGGCAGGCTAAGGACACGCAGGCCTGAGTCTAGCCAAGGATGGAAGGGACGCGGAGGCATGCACGATCGGAGAATGCGAGGGTCCACACAGGCTGAGGATCTACAGGCGCAAGTGCAGCCATAAATGGAGGGTGCACTGAAGCACGTGCAATCAAAGAATTCGAAGGAACCATGCAGGCTGAGGATGCCCATGCCTGAGGGCAGCCAGATATGGAGGGGCTTGGAAGCACGTGCGATCAAGATGGCGAGGGGCCAAACGGGCTAAGGGCACGCCGGCATGAACAGGCAAGGGTGGTAGTGACGTGGAGCGCACATGATCAGGTAATGCGGGGGAACATGCAGGGATAGAACCCTGGGGGGGGCAGGGATGGAAGGGGTGAGAGGTGAATTCAATGAGAAGAGGGAGAGGACTGCACAGGCAGAACACAATGATGGGGTACACCAGGCCAGGGGCAGGGCAGAGGAAGGAAGCATGGGTGGGGGGGACACAGTCAGGGGAGAGTGCCCAGTCAGAAGGGCTAAGAAGTGCAAAGCAAGTGTCTCCCTGCAACTTCTTACCTGGCGGCGCAGACCGGAGGGTGATTCGTCCACACTCATTGTCTGAGCTGCAGACCCCTTTGCCATCAAACACCTGCGTTGTTCAACACAGCAGCCTTGTCCTGCGAGGGCTGTGCCACAGAGGGTCCGAACCTTGAATTTTATAGGCTCGGAACCGTGGACATAGCAAACGTGCTAGGTCTCGTTGGGCAGTGTCTCCTGTGAACCTGTGTGGTTCAACACTGTGGCCTTGTACTGCAAGTACTTCGCCGTAGAGGGTCCAAACCTCGGATATTTTAGGCTCGGAAGCGTGGACGTAGCAAACGTGATACGTGTCATCAGGCAGCATCTCTTGTGTACCTGCATGGTTCAACACTGCAGCCTTAACTTTCAATGGCTTTGCCGCAGAGGGTATGAACCTCGGATTTTATAGGCTCTGAAGCGTGGATGTATCAAACATGCTACGTGTCATCGGGCAGCGTCTCCTGCAAACCTGCATCGTTCAACACCACAGCCTTGTCCTGTGAGGGCTTTGCTGCAGAGGGTCCGAACCTCGGATTTTATAGGCACGGAAGCGCAGACTTAGAAAACAAGCTACGTGTCGTCAGGCAGCATCTCCTTTGAACCTGAATCGTTCTACACCCCAGTCTAGTCCTACGAGGGCTTTACCGCTGAGGGTCCGAACCTTGGATTTTATAGGCTTGGCAGCATGGAGGTAGCAAATGTGCTATGTGTCATCAGATAGTGTACTCCTGCGAACCTGCGTTGTTCAACACTATGTCCTTGTCTAGTGAGGGCTTTGCTGCAGAGGGTCCGAACCTCAAATTTTATAGGCTCAGAAGGGTAGATGTAGAAAACTTTCTACGTGTCGTCTGGCAGCGTCTCCTGCGAACCTGCGTCACTCAACACATGGCTTCACAAAACACAGCGCAGGACGGAGCACCATTTAATAACTGTAGGGCAGATGTTTGGAGGGTTCTCAGGGTACAGCATCCTGACACATCAAATATGGTTGCAATTATGACATGCAAAATGAAGGAAGATGAAGATCCCCTTTGCTTACATTCAGGATATTCAGGACCAATGGCATCTTGAAACACGCGAGCCATGGGAAAAGACAGTGGCAATATTTCAACATATTTTATGTTAGGGGTTACCAGAACCAGTACAAAGACAAATGAAAAAACAAGTGGGGATGGAAGCAGAGACATGGACTGAGATACAGTAGACAATAGTACATCACTGTCAGTTATTACAAGAGAAGAATATAAAGAAGGATGAAAATAGAAAAATTGAGGAAAATAAATTAGTTCAGAAAAAAATTTCAAAATATGCCTTGGAAGGGGCTGTGTTGACAAGTGGAGAAGGATTGGGAATGCAGGAAGCAATAGGAACATTGCAGGTGAATAATTCAAGCCTGATGGAGAAAGGTGGGTATGTGTTTGCGCCGCAGTGCAGAGGTATGGGTTTTAGTGGAAGAGGAGGTGGATTTCAGAATAATTGACATGGATTTCAAAACACTCAGAATGAGAACCAAGGTGCTCAGGGAGGATATAACGAAGGAGGGTTTTCCAGAGGGCCACCCCAGTGTGTTGGGCTTGCAGAATAACAAGGCATATTGCGCGCAAGTGCATAGGCTGAGTGAGCGTACAAAATGGGCAGTTCTCAAGAGGGGGGACAACTTATCCACCACCATATAGCACTAAACGAGAGAGGGCTTTGCCCAGGGTCACACATCCTATCGGACACAGGTGCTGAAAATACAGCAAGTACAGCAGCAGGAACAAGTGAAAATGCACCCGCCGCAAGGGCAAACGCAACAAGCACCTATGCAGACACAACAATATGCAAACGCAGGACAAGTATTGACGCCTAGAATAGGAGGCATCACTGAGGTAGGAGGAAATCCTTTCACACGGACTGCGATGGGCTTGTACCCTCAATAGGGCAGCTCACAGGGTGACTTGGTTTGTTCAGTACTATCTGTGCCACCAAACCCCCAAGAGGAACCAAGTGTCGATGTGACGATAGGGGACATATTCTTGTCTTTTCTTGTAGACAATCGGGCAACTCGCTCATGTATACGGGTGGGAAAATACCCAATGTCAGGTATTGCAATGAATGCTCAAGGGTTCTCTGAAGCTGCAAATATAGTTCCTTTTACTGACAAATTACTGGTCTCTATAGGGGAATGTGACATGTCCATTCCTTTGTTATATTCACGACAGACACCAGGTAACAATTTAGGAAGAGATTTGATGACAAAACTTAATATGACGATTTCAAATACTGATCAAGTCTACCTGGTCTGGTAGGGAAGATTGTGAGGATACCTGATGAATTTTTATTTAGACCACAAATACCTATGGATGAGGAAGCTGGACAGACTATCCCTATAGAGTTGGAAGCAATTATAATTTGATGCAAGATAGCAATGCTTAAAGGGGTAGATGACGAAGGTAGGTCATGGAGAACAGTGATAGCCCTTTAAGATAGGTATAGATTGACTGACATAACAGATGAAGATATGTTCAGAGACAAACATATCGATGACAAAGTGATGTTCTATATGTGCATTACATACTGGATAAGGATCGAGAACAGAGATATCCCACTGCGAATAACGATAGTTCGGCAACAAAGAGCATTTTTTCAGGAATATCTAGAAAAGGTACTGACCAGAGGGCCCTATGGCTTAGGTTTATTGAAGGGAATAGGGGAAGCTAAAATAAAACTTAAACCAGGACCAATTTTACCCAGAGCAAAGCAGTACCCCATATCCCGAGAAGCTGATGAAGGTAGATTCCAAACTATTTTGGCTCTGATGAATCAGGGGATCCTGGTACCATCAGAGTCATCGTGCAACACCGCGGTTTACCCAATGAAAAAATGTAAAGGGGGCTTGTTGTGATTTATGCAATATTTATGACCTCTTAACCAGATTGTCGAGGCAGACTTTTCTGTAGTTCCTAATCCTGTGACAATATTGTGCAGCATCCCAGTTGAGGCTCATTATTTCACAGTGATCGATTTGAAAAATGTGCTTCTCTCGATCCCGCTGCATAAGGACTCACAAGACCTGACTTCCTTTACGTTTAGACAAAAGAGACTAAAACATACTAGTTTGCCCCGAGGCTATTGAGAGTCCCCATCAAACTTTAACAGGGTCCTAAGTGATGCGATATAGTACGTAGATGACATATTGATTTGCAGTACAACAGAGGATGAGTGTCCAACTCATGGCTATTTTAGCAGGCAAATGGTATAAGGTGGACAAGGAGAAATTATAGTATTAACAGGAAGAGTTATTGGTCAGTTAATTTCACATGAAGGGAAAAAAGTGACACCTGAAAGAGCTGAGGCAATTATGAAAACACTGAAACCAAACACAGTGAGACATATACAGAAGTTTCTGGGCTTGTGCAATTTCTGCAGAGCCTGGATGTTTGATTACAGCACATATACCAAACCACTTTTGCAAGCATTAAAGAAAACACATGTTGGTAAGAAAAAGATCAAATGGACTGAAGAAATGGAGGAAGAATTTGAGGAGTTCAAAAGAGCAATTTGTACAGCTCCAGTTGATGGATTCCCAATTATGCTGAGGAATTGTATCTATTTTCGCACATAAAAGGGGCAGTCATAACAGCAGTGCTTACACATAGTACAACATTGGGGTACAAACCTTTGGCATATTACAGCGGGATATTAGACCCAGTTATGAGAGGATATTTCCCTTGCAAACAATCTTTTGCGGCTGCTGCATTTGCAATTGAAGAGTCCACATGTATTGCTATGGGCTATTCTATGACTCTTTACATGGAGCTTGCCTTATTTGCCATTTTAGAGAAACCCAAGGGTGCAATAACATCCCAAAAAGCTTCTGCTTATGAAGTAATGATTTCCAATCCAGCAATTAAAATTGTAAGATGAAAGATAGTGAATCCAGCTACTTTGTGGCAGAACCTATAGAAGAAGGTGATCATGTGCATAACTGTGCAAATTATGTTGAATTTGATGATGATATACCCCGGGTGAAGGAAAATGCTTTGGTGGAGGGCGATCCTTTTTATTGACGGTTCTTCAAAAATTGACCAAACTAGTGGGGAAAGGGATTCAGGCTCCGCAGTAGTAAGACACAGATTAAATGGTGAATTAGAAGTTGTGGTGAGTGCCAGATGACCGTCTCACTTTTCAGCACAAATAGCTTTATCAGTAGCACTTATTGTCACGCTCGAGAAACATGAAGGACAGGAAGTGACAGTGCACAGTGACTTCGCCTGCGGGATGTCAATCGCACATCCCGGGCTGTCACATTGGAAAAGGAGGAGCTGTCTCTGGGAAGACTGCTCTCCAGTACAACATGCATCCTTATTGGACAGACTCATCAAGGCACTACAACTCCCACTGGCCATAGCATTCGTAAAATGTGCAGCCCATAATAAACAATCAGACTTTATCTCTTGTGGAAACAATGCCATGGACATAGAAGCCACAAGAGTTGCATATTCCCGCGATGTTTCAAGTTTTGAAACTGAAGATATTAAGGAAGTTTTAACTAGAACCATGTTAGTATGAGAAGGGTTTAATATGCAGTCAATTACACAACCAATAGAGATTCAGGGAAGAGCCCCACAGGAATATCAAGAGCTATGGAAATTAAGGGGGTGTTCCTTTATCCCCCACAGAAGCATTATGTTGACAGGAAAGCACAGGAAAACCAGTAATGCCGACAGCATTATTGAAAGTCGCACTTGAGCAACTAGATTACCCCGTGCATATAACCAGAGAAAGTCTTGCTGCCACAACTGCAGAAGACTGGTCTGTTCCCTGTTTGTTGGAACACGTTGTACAGTTCATGGTTAATTGCATCTTGTGTCAAAGGTTTACGGCTGGGCATACACTAAGAACAATTAGAGAAGTATTACCATGACCAAATGGACCGTTCCACCATTTACATATCGACTATGTTGATATTCACAGACTTGTAATGGCTATAGGTATCTATTAATGGTGGTGTGTCCCTTTTACAGGTGGATCTAAGCTGGTCCATGTGCACACCATGATGCCACTTTCACAGCAAAGTTTTTAGTGCACAGCTTTCCCATGATAGGGTGTGTGTGAAGTACTAAGATCCGATATTGGGCTGCATTTTGTCAATGAGTTATTTGAACAGATAGCGCTTCTATTAAGCATAAAACACAGGTTTTCTTCTGATTATCACCCGCAAGTAAATGGAATATGTGACAGACTCAACGGCCTCCTCAAGGAAAGGATTGCCAAGATAAAATTGACTTTGAAGGAGGGATGGCTATATTGCCTACCCCTGGCCTTATTTGCCCTTCAGAATCAGTGAGGTTCTGACCACCACCTCACCTCACACAAACTAGTGAAGTGGTGTCATATGAGAACACCTCTTGCACCTTCATTTAGGATTAGGAGTGATGCCCAGGGTGTAGGGAGGACTCAAGTTGATGAAATGCACAATTCATTGACATGTATGACTACCAGTATTTCTTTCATTTTAGGTCAAGCATCGAGAGGAGAGGTCTAAGAACATGGAAGAGGATGAGCTAGTGACCAATCCAATTGACTATTGCCACCACTAAAGTTATATGTTGGAGACTTAATTTTAATAAGGAACTTTACTCGACGGTGGCACAAACATAGGTTCAACAGCACCTTCATGGTTGAGAAAGTTTCCCCTTCGGCAGTTAATGTATCGGGAAGATGAGCCTGGCTGCATCTGAGTGACATAAAGGTGTATAAAGGTTGAGACCCCCTCCAATGGTTGCTCAACCAGAAGCAAGACAAGAAGAAGAATTTCCGCCTGTGCAGACTCAATCGATGACCATAAAGAAGGACGATAAACCAGCAAGTGATTAGCACATGTTTTTTTATTGGACTGGAGTTCAATGGACACTCCTTATATATTTTAGCAGGGAGTGCAAAGACTGGTGGAAAAATTCCAGAGGTTCAAATCAATTTTTATAAATACATTGAGGAAACTAATAATACCGTCCCGGGAGGATAGCTCAGCGGCAACGTGTTCGCCTTGGGAAGCAAGATGACACAAAGCAACACAGGTTCGATCCCCGGGTCCACGCTTAGAAACCTCTGGATATTTAAGCGCATTATAAATACGCAACCAAGACAACAAAAAACTATTCCTGTAACAGTGCCTCGATGCCCGTGGGCTGTGTGAGCGCTTTAAAAAAAATGCAAATAAATAAAAAACCTCAATATTATGCCTAAACGTCTGTTTTTGATTAGACATTGGAAAAGAGCTCAATATCCAGATTCATTTCGTGGAGGATATCTGTTTTAATTAATAAGATACATGATACCTATTGGCACTAATACAAACAGGTGTAAAAAAAGACCCAGAGTGGAGACTACGCCCAAGATTTCAAAGTGATTTATTATATACAAAGAGGTGCCCTTCTTGATGACATGTGTTTCTTCCCTTCTTTGGGAAAAAGAAAACGCGCGATCAAACGCGATAATACAGCGGACAGTGATTTAACCCAGACAATGTGATCGGATACACTTTATAAACCTTTAGGGGCACACAAGACAATAAGTCTACATATTGATACCTTAGTATAGCAGCCCTGAATTGAAAAAGGCCTTAAGAAGGTCCAAAACACATGTCATCAAGAAGGGCACTTCTTTTCATATAATAAATCACTTTGAAATCTTGGGTGCAGTCTCCACTCTGGATCTTACTTTACACTTACTTGATTTGTGGTCTGTTTTGGCTGAACCACAACCAAGGGAGACGCAACCTATCACACCAAACTAATCTGAAAAAAGAATATAGACAGCATTGGATTAAATATGTCGCCATGTTAGAACAGACCTCTAAAGCCAATAACTTTTGAAGCACTAATACAAACAGTCTCGTGGTTGTTGTTTTTGTGTTCTTACTTCAGTCCTACCCTGCCCTTGTTAGGAGAGATGTTGATATTCACACCATTTTACATGATCCCAAGAATGATCCAGTGATAAGGAGAATATTGACAGTGATTATTGAGCACATTGTACAATTGTAAATGTGAAATTGAATACTTACAGTAAAAATTATTCCGGAAGAGGGCAATGGGGTTATAGAGAGAGTATTAGCTCAGCATGCATTAGGATGGCACAACAAATGGTTCTCCAGACTTTTATGCGTAATGTACATATGCATGAGTATTCTCTTTATCTTTCTGTATCTCACATTTCTGAAAATCTATTTTCCTACTGATAAAATTGAAAAAAGATTGACTGATTATTTCCAATGCAGGTAGAAATGATGATAATTTTGTTAATCTCTATGAGCATGTTAAATGACATAAGAGAGATGCAGAAGAAGATAATGAGGGGATAAATACTACCTTGATAACACAGCTCACCTGGGAAATAATAGGTGGTATCAGCACATGAAAAAGGTGGAGGAAAGAGCATCTGATGAGAATTGTTATGTCTGCTCTCTCATCCCCTATGCCATGAATACTGTCAAAACGTTCATTTCAAAAGAAATTCCAGCACAAGATGCAAAATGCCTCACACATCTACCAGCATGTACTACTAGAGGTCAATTCCAAGGGAACTGGGTGACATTCTGAAGGGATCAAGACAATCCTTTCCATAGCAGGATGATTATATCAAAACAACACAAATGGAGAAGGAACCGGGATGGACAGACAGAATGCTTGTGTACCCTGCTGCAGTCCAGGATAAGGTGATTGTTGAAGAAATTAAGAGAATTAACTGTTCTGAGATGACAGAGAAGACTGGAATGCCTGGATGCTGGGAACGGTCACAGTTGTTGATCTATGGGCGAGTACGCACCAGTTAAGGATGGGAAGATGGAATGATGTCCTTTGCAGCTCATCTACTAAGAAAAGAAGCGGTGAAAGGAGTGCAGAAGGTGACCAATGAGTGTTTGAAGTCATGGTCTAAATACTCTAACTGCTGACATGGGTGAAGGATGAAGCAGGGCCAGTATCCATAGTGCCATAAATAAATGTGACAATGTGCTTTCAAAGCAAAGGAAAGAATTATGTCAGTCATAATAAAAGGTGTAAATACACCATGGACGTTCCAGGAATGAGGAGAGGGATGGCTGTCCTAATGGATCGATATTGAGCCTGCGGATCTATAGCACATATGAAGTTACCCAATAGTTGGGGTGGAGTGTGCTCTATTTTTTACATCCATGTTCGAGCGTTGGTGATCCCACAAAGTGATCTGAAGATTGAAGAGTTCCCAAAAGTAGATTATCACCTGAGAAAAAGATCAATAGTACTCTGGCGAAGAAAGAGATCAAATTACTTCTCATCAAAATCAAAAAAATCCTTTTGATGATATTCCCGATGAGCACAAATTATTCAGTAATACAGCAGTGCTGTTCACATCTATGGTCATGCCTGTGGTTCAGACTGCTGTAATCGCCAGGTGGTTACAAATCACCAGAGAGGAGCTGCTCCAGACGATCAATGCAACCAAAAAGGGATTTAACATGATAAAAGAAGAATTGAGGGCCATAAGGCTGATGACCCTCCAGAATAGGTACATCCTCGACATGATCACAGCTATGAAAGGAGATGTATGCACCAAGATCAGGCCATCATGTTGCACATCTACACCATCTCATGATAAGAAACGGGATACTGACAGAGGCCATATCGATGCTGACAGATTTGCACATAAAAATGGTGGACGAGACATCAGCCATTGAAGATGACAGTTGGTTCGCATTCCTGTTCTCATGGATTCCTAATTGGATGACAAACTTGTTCAAGTTCCTTTGAGCAATATTGGTGATAATCATATTTGGATTTTGTTTGATATGGATAATAATTGTGCAATGTAAGAAAACTGCCAAGTAGGCAGTAGGAATGAAGATCATGACTGATGCCAAAGATGAACCATAAGCGAAGGAGCTGACTGATGACACCATCAGAGATTATATAAAGGCCAGCATTGTAGCACCTGAGGGAACAAAGTACTAGTATCCAAAGGATCATAAGAAATACGTGGGACGATGGGTCTACTGTACCCTAAATGGAAAATGTAACTGAATGACCTGGATTGTGGACAAATGCATCACAACAGGAGGCACCATGAGGGGGGTGATGAAGATATGGCCCCAAAGAGAAATTTCTTAAAAAGAAAATACAAGGACACTGAGAGAATTGAGGAGATGGTCAAGGACTCAAACAGAGGGGGGAATGTAGAGGAGCAGTTGTGTGTCTACTTCTACAGGAGATATAACTCTCCAAGATCATTGTAGATCCCTCCCACCCTTTTAAAAGAGTCTGAGGTTATCCTGCTTTTAAAAGTTCTCTTCATGTGTGCTCTCACTTGCAGGGAGACACAATCCCGAGGCCGAAGAAGGCACCACCTTTGGGAGCCGAAACATCCAAGGACTTGGTTCTACAGTAGCTTGTCTACATTAAGTTTAGGGAATCGAACTAGGATTGGTAATTTTTTTACTGCAGCCAGACCCACACTAGTTGGGGTCTTTTTGAGGACACACGTCTCTACTTTCATCACAAAAGATATTGCTGTTAATTTGTATTTTCACCATTATGTCTACTTTATATGTGCATATGTGTACTATGGTACCCAATTATGTTATGTACCTGCCTCTGCTTGAATTAATGTTTTGTGTAAATGTGAAGTCTTAAATTGTTGTACTTCCAGAAATATTGTTCACCATTAGCATGAGACTTATGCTTTATACCACATGTTTAAATATATGAACTGGTATTTATCTTCTCCAATGTCTTATATACAGTTTTGAAAAAGATGAGAAAAACATGAAATAAACTTCTTATTATAGCCAATGAAAAAAGGCTAGCTTGAAGTTTGCAATTGTTACAGACTGCTTGATTTCTTTACTGTAACTTTACTTTGCTACTTTCATCTCAGACCATGGGTGACAGTCTTTGGCAATTATTTCAATGCCATTACAGTTTTTATGAATACGAAATCATGCACAACCAGCAGTATGATCAAATCAACACTGGCGGCTTCCCTTGTTGTGTTATACATCTTGATCCAGCCCTATGTTCCACCAGTCAGGGCTGTCCCTCTCGTTATACCAGGGAGAGAGGATGTGGCAGAGAGGGATATATTGAGGGATATTACTTCTCCTGATCGGATGGCTTGATTGGTTGTTTCTCTCAGACAGCGGTTAATTTTGGTGATGACTGCAACTCCGCCTCCTTTGGAAGTCATTATGTCTTTCCTAAAGATGGAGTACCCAACTGGAATGGCCTTCCAGAGTTGGGTTGGGTGCAGCCAGGTTTCAGTGATAGCAATATAGTCTAGATTATTGGTGGTGATGAGGTCAGCAATGTCCAGGGTGTGTGATGGGAGGGATCTGGCATTGATCAGAGCTCCCTTTGCCGGGGTGATCTCACGGCCATTCCTACTAATAAACAGCCAACTATCAATTTTAGTCCATCTGACAGCCATGAGGGCATCCATGACCATAGAAAGGAGAACCAGCTGTCATCTTTCTGTATTCCTTTACTTTCTTCAACCATTTTCGAGTGCATCAGGGCAAGTTGTGATACTGCTTCAGTAAGTGTTCCATTGTCTGCGTCATTAGCAGGGGTAAATGTGCAACATGATTGTCCAATTTTTGCACACACTCCTCCTTCCATTGCCTTGAGGAGGTCCAGCACATATCTGTTTTGTAGGGCTACCATACGTACCGCCCTCAGTTCTTCTTTTATTGCATTAAATCCATTGACGGTGGAATTAATTGTCATCATTAGCTCCCATCGGGTTATCTGGAGCCATTTTGCATTTGCATATGCCTGCAGTCCTGGGTGTATTATTGATGAAAAGAACATTGCTGCTCTGCTAAATAGTCTGTGTTCTGGTGGAATGGCAGTAAGAGCTGTTTCCGATCTTCCCCACAGGTAGTTTCCTGTCAGTGGATGTTTGTGTCGTCGTTCTCATCACCTCCTTTAAACGGCACAGATCTTTTCCCCTTTTTGTATCCTTCGTCCGTCTTGGGGAAGTTGGCCATGTTCATATGTTGCTGAGGTACAACCAGAGATGGTACGTTGATGTGTACCATAGTGCATATGCCATTCCATGATGGAGGTAATGCGTGGTATGCTTTATCGATGCAGGCCCATTAGTGGTCCATTAGAACTGCTGTGCCAGCACCCGCCTCTGCTATCAATACTGTACTTTTACAGTTGTTGTTATTTCCAACATCAACATCACCGTTGTGTTGATAGCATAGTGTGGGTGCAGTTAGCGGTAGTATAGTTATTGGGTTTTCGTCTTTCTCCAGACATGTTAACAGTGGAACACTTTTTACCCACTCCATCCAACACTTGTGGTTTGTTTTGTTTATTGAGTTCGCATTTTCGTTTGTTACCATATTGCTCCCCACCACTCCATCTGTCCATCGTTCATTCGTGTATATCTTCCCATATATTACAATGAGAGCTCTTTCCCAGCAACCTTGTTCACCAGAAATTTCACTTGCATACCAATCGCACGGCAGGTATTGCAACGTCACTTTCTTTGTCTCTCCTTTATCAGGGTCATCCGTTATGTATCTGAACCCTTGAGTGGGTAGGCGGTAGCTGTTGTACATCTTAAGTGTTTTGATGAAGTTATTTTCATATGGGTTTGAGTCTCTTGTCTTCCATTGCAATGATACCACTGTCCCTTTAAATCGTCCTTTTGTTTGGAACAGTGCCATATATATCAGGCATTCAACTGTCCTTGCCGGTACTTCAGTAGCTACAAACGTCCTTGACACGCTCATGGCATATGGAATCAACGAGCACACATAGAAGTTGTCCTTAGTTGTCTGCTTACCAATTTTGGACATGTGCTGATACGACATGTTGTTCGTGACGTGTGCTGAATCTGTGAGATATGTGTCCATCCCATTATTATCTCCATATATGCTACGTTTAACCCTATTCCCATTACCTTTTGTGTTACTTGTACCACCTGACACCGTACCTGTTGCACCTGTGGGAGAGGGTAGATTAGTTTTAGGTGCAGCCATAATACAAGAAGCATAGTATGTCTGCCAGACAGAGGCAGCAAGTAGACCAGTGATGACCAACACACCTACAATATTTATTACAATAGCTAATATCACCGGCATTTTGCACTTACCTTTTCTGCAGTCCTGCAGCAAATTCTTTGCGATGTTAAAGGTGGCCACCTGAAAATTTCTAAAAAATATGCGTTAAGGTGTTATTTATCAAGCTCTCCCTATCAGGTGGTCATTTAATGCCCAGGCGAAAAGCTGTTCCCACGCTAATCTCAGCGACCTATCTCTCAGAGCTGGTAAGTGCTCATGGAGATATGGGAATGATTGTTCTATGGCCAAAATGAACGTGTTGTAATATACATATATCCTTCTCTTCCTTAGATATTTTGGTCTTTTTATAGCGTATACAAATTGGTGTGACAAAGCTTCAGGGGTGTTATCGTCTGTGGGTAGCAATTACCCCTGGGCAAAACGCAATGTTCGTTTCTTCACTTTTCTTATACAGAAACACGTATGCGCAGTACCTGCATGTGTGAGACAAAAAGAGAGAGAGAGCTACAAATTGTTACGTTGCACAACACTTGTAGACACGTGCATACGTGTCTACAAGTGTTGTGCAACGTAACAATTTGTTAGGCAATGTCCTTTATTTGGGTAGTGGCAGGGACGGGCTGGCTGGGGCAGTGTTTTGTTTGACCTGGGATCTCGTGACCATTGGGTGGGCTTTGGGCAAATGTCCAAAGTTTTTATAGTCTGTGGTTGGGGAGGGGTCAGGGGCAGTGTCGCAATTATCTTTCGTTGCAGCTACTGCTGTGTTGTCCTTTGTTGTTGTTGTTGCTGTGTTGGCCCTGTCGTCAACGCAAGGGCAGTTCTGGTCTTTGTAGGGCTTGACGTCATGTAAATGGTTCCACACTTTCTTATCACAGAACTTTAGAGCTCAAGGAG
Organism: Ambystoma mexicanum; assembly: GCF_040938575.1. NCBI lineage: Eukaryota > Metazoa > Chordata > Amphibia > Caudata > Ambystomatidae > Ambystoma > Ambystoma mexicanum. The sequence goes on along the minus strand of NC_090936.1, from coordinate 1,077,677,567 downwards.
CTACTTCTTCCACCTGGTGGGGCCCAGTAAATCTGGGGCTGTTCCACCTGCGGTTGAAGTTGCGGAAGAGAACGTGGTCTCCTTCCGCAATAGTCCAGTTAGCTTGTTGTCCTTGCTTTGTTTCTTCTTGTCTAGTGGTTTTCGACCCGCACCGCGTGCGCTCGAGCTGTTGAGAGATAAAGGCGACACTGGTAATCAAGGAAGACACATATTGATACATTTCACCACCAAAAACATTTGCAGAGTTGTCATAGTCAGTCAAGGCTCTTGATGGTGGCGTTAGTGGAAGGCGCATCTGACGTCCAGTCACCACCTCGTGGGGTGTGAGGTGGTGATCTGACCCTGGCCTATTCCTTAACTCAAACAGAGCCAAGGGGAGGCAGAACAACAATCTTTTCTTAGTTGTCTGTTGGATTTTTGCAATCTCTTCTTTCAGGAGGCTGTTTAGGCGTTCACAAAAACGGTTAGCCTGTGGGTGATATGCGCATGCAAACGTGTGTTTGATGCCAAGTAGTGCAGTTATGTGTTCGAACATTTCATTTGCAAAGTGCGGGCCATTGTCTGACCGCAGCACTTCGTAAACTCCCCACCTCGGGAAAACTTCCCTCACTAGAATTCTTGCTGCTCTGAAGGCGTCTGCATGAGAGCAGGGCCCGCCTCTATCCACTTCGAAAATGGGCATACTACTACAATCATGTATCTGTGTCCTTGACATACATTGATCATGTCAATGTAGTCAATGCGTAGGTGCAGGAACGGTCCTTCTGGCTGGGATATAGTACCTTTTATCACTTGCAGCGTGTGACCGGCTGTGAACTGTTGACATGTTAGTCATTTGCTGATGAAGTTTGCAACATGTGAATTTAACTCGGGACAGAACCAGTCCTCCTTTATTCGTGCTGCAATCACTTCCTTTCCTGTGTGTGCTGGATGATGTAGCTGAGCCAAGGCTGTTTTCAATAGGGCTAGGGGCATCACTACCTTGCCTGTATTATTCTGATTCCATAATGCATCTGTGGGGGACATTGTGCATCCTCTTTTGACCCATAGCTCCTTTTCCGCCATGGGTGCTGCTGCCTGTAATTCCATTATCTATGTTTCAGGGATGTGAGTGTATCCCTCCTTTAGTAGCATCTGTTTTGCTCCCACCCTCCCCTTATGTTCTTGTTTTTCTGGGAGGGTCCACATCTCACCAAAGTATGCAGCATGTTTGGCATGTGCATCTGCTGTTTCATTGCCTTTTGAGCTAGGGTCATCCCCATTAGTGTGTGCTTGACACTTCACCAGGGCTATTCCCCTAGGGTCATTAATTACCTCAATCAGTTCAGCTAGTAGTAGAGCATGTTGTACTGGGCTACCGTCAGCTCTTCTGAACACCCTTCATTGCCATTTTATTAATCCTGAGTGCACCGTTGATGTGACATATGCACTGTCTCAATATATTGTTACTCTTTTATCATAGCTCTCTTTTAGTGCCAGGATCAGGGCCACTAGTTCTGCCGCTTGGGCCGAGTAATGTTGTGGCAGCTGTACACATTTTACTGGGACATACATCCAATCCTCTGTCAGCCTAACCAATGCTGCTCCTGTCCTTCCAACCCCATCACTCTGGTCAATTGTTGAGGACCCATCAATGTACATTATCTCCCCCCCCCCTCTAGGGCATTTTCCTCGGCCTTTCTTGTGCTGGAATAAATTTCGATGGCCTCTGTGCAATCATGTGCGTAGTCACCATCTTCAACTACCCCCACTATAAACCTGGCTGGGTTTACATTGATGCACCTTACAATTGTTAATTCTGGTCTAGATAAAAGTATTTCATAGCCTGATGCTCTCTGTGTGGTCAATGTTGATTTGGGCTTGTTCAATATTGCAAAGAGGACGTGTTCCACAAATAGTGTGGTGGGGCACCCCATCATTATGGATGATGATTTTTCCAAGGCAAAGGCTGCGGCGGCCAAACTCTGTTCGCAAGGGAAGTGACCTAACATTACAGGATCCAGGTGTCCGCTGTAAAATGCTACAGGCTTATGTCCCATGCTTGTCTTTTGTGTCAGTACTGCTTTCATTACTGCTGAGTCACAATGTGAGAAGATAAAAAATTGATGGTCATAGTTTGGAGTGGCTAGTACTGGTGCAGTTGAGATGGCGTGTTTTAATTCGTCAAATGCTTCTTTCATTTCTCTTGTCCACCCCAACCTTTTGTCCCCCTTCTGTGCTTCTCTGAGGGCCTCGAGCAGAGGTCCTATGTAGGAGCTGTAGTCAAAAACCCATGCCCTGCAGTAGTTGCATAGGCCCAGAAACTGCTGCAGTTCTCTCACTGTCTGTGGTTGTGGCGTGTTCGTTATTGCTTGGTAGTATTCTTGGCAGTACTGTAGCTTTTCCTTGTCTACCTTGTACCCCTTCTCAGCCAACGCTGTGAGCATCTTAATGGAGTCCTTCCTACACCTTTCTTCTGTGGTGCTGCAAATGATGATGTCATCTACGTATTGTAGCACCATGCTTTCCACCTCAATGTTTCCCAAATCCATTTGTATCACTCTGTTGAAGATGGATGGGGACTCACAGTACCCTTGGGGCAACCTCGTGTGTTTCCATTTTGTGTTGCGGTATGTGAAGCTTGTCAGATCCTGTGAGTCTGGGTGCAGCGGTATCGAGAAAAAAGCATTTTTGAGGTCAATCACAGTAAACCGTGATGCCTCTGCTGGGATCCCACATAGTATGGTAGCCGGGTTAGCTGCTATGGGGTACTTTGCCTCTACAATGTGGTTCAAGGGCCTTAGGTCCTGGATAAAAGGCCAAGACCCTCCTTTCGCTTTGCGTAGAGGGTACACATCAGTGTTGCAAGGTGTTTCTGATGGTACTAGTATACCATTGTTTATTAGGGTGGTTGTTGTTTCATATATGCCCTCATCTGCCTCTTTTGATAGTGGATATTGTTTCACTCTTGGTAGCATTGCTCCATTTTTCAATTTTATTTTTACGCCACCAATGTTCTTGATGCAGCCAACGTCATATGGACTAGTGGTCCACAGTGATGTTGTTACAGCTCCCATGTCTTCCTCGTAAAATGGCACTGGTGTAGGGGCAGGTGCCTCCAGTGCCATTGCCATTTTCTGTGCTACCTGCTTGTATATTACCTTCAACCAGATGTTAATACTCATCCCAAACACCATCTCTCCCTCTCCATTGTCGTCTGAGAAGAGCTCCTCATCAGACACCTCTGTGAGCCTGCATCCCTCTGCCAATGCTATTACAGCTCTCCAAGCTCTCCCCTCCCTGTCTTGGGTGTGTACTGCGATGTAGTCAGCAGTTGCCATAATGCTCTCGATGCTCACTGAAATCATTTTCCCCTCAATTTCACTTGCTGGTGTCTCTGGTCTGAATAGGTATGCTGCTGGCCTCCTCCAAATTTTGCCCTCAATTCCATGCAACCATGCAATTGCCATGTCTGTCCCATATTGGAAGATCTCTGCATCTACAGGCTCTGCCCGGGCCACTGTTTGGCCACAGTAAGCCTGCAGTATTTGTCGTGCTGTGAGCATGTTAATTCCTGGTGTAGAACAAATTATGCCCATCTCCTTGAAGGAGATTGTCATATTCAACCTGCTCATTATGTCTCTCCCAAGTATGTTTACTGGTGACTCCTTCGAGTACAGAAGTGGGAGAGACATGTTGTGATCTCCTATAGATAAAGAGATGTTATCAGTAAAGGGAACCAACCCTCGAGCCCCAGAGAATCCTTGAGTGTGCATGGCTTCGCCTGACAGTTCAAATTTACCCTCCCTTATGCAGGACCTAGTGGCCCCAGTGTCAACCAGGAAGGAACATTTTTTGTCACCTATCGCTACCTGTATGCGTGGTTCCTCCGCAGTATTAGGTGTCATTGATAGGATGGGACACATCAAAGACATCTGTGTGCTGTCCTATTGTGGATATAGTGACTGACCGCTTCCTGTGTAAGGGTTGTGGCCCAATATTGTCACCTTCCCCAGCTGTGTCTGCTGTAGTGGTTCAGCAGTTGTTGATATTGAATTGTCCTGTATTGTCCTGTATTTGTGTAAACTGCTGTGCTGATTGTACTTGATGTTGTCGCCTGTTGCTGTGGTGGTGTGTATGTTTGTACCTGCTGCTGCGGTTGTTGCAGTGGTGCCTGTTGTCGTGGTAGGCGTTGTTGTACTCCTTGTTGTTGTTGGTAAGCTTGTTGTTCCCCCATAGGCCCTTGCTGCCCTTGTTCCCCCCAGGCTGTTTGGGTGGGCTTCATCCTGCAAGTGCGTGACATGTGTCCCACCATCCACAGATCCAACATATCGGCGGTTCCCTAGCTTGCCAAGGGAAACTCCCTGTGTTGTCCTGGTACCCTTGCTGTCCGTTTGGGTAGTAGCCCTGGAACCCTCCCCCTTGCTGTTGTGCAGGTTGGCCATAGCCCCTCCATCTTATCATGCTGCCCCTCCCCCTGTAGTTGTTATAGTATCCATTCCCCATTGTCATATATCCCCCTCCTGCATTTGCCGGGTATGGTGGGGGTGGGGGCATCTGCTGTGTTATAATTTGGGCTTGCTGCTGTAATTGTGCTGCCTGTTGTGTTGTGTCTCGTGCAACCGTTACTTGTGTGGGGGTTGGTGTTACTACCACGGGCGTTGTTATTAGTGCTCCTTCCATTGCATATTTAGATAGCTTTTTCTGCACCAATTTTGCATCCTCTGCCTTTCTATCTTCCTCCTTTTTTTTCATCTTTTCCTGCCACATCCTGCAGTGGTGTACTATGGTTAGTTGTATTTCCGGCCAGGCCTTAGCTTCCATCCCCACTATTTTCTTCAGCTGTCTTTGCACTTGCTCCGGGAGCCCTTGTACTAATATATGGTAGAAAATTGCTAGTGTTTTATCCCACGGCTCCTGAGTTTCCAGGCGCCACTTCTCCTGAATCTCCTGGATGTAATCGACAGGATCTTCATTTTCACGCATCTTGCGTGACGTTATAGCTCCTATGTCTGACTTGTCTGGGTACTGGACCCTTAGAGCCTGCCACAGCGCATGTCTGCAGTTGGCAAATGGCGCTCCATCATGTGATGTGTCAGTTACAGTAACCCCTGGGAAGCCCGCCCTTTTCCAAATGTCATCTGCAGCATCCCCCAATATTGATATTAGGAGTCCCTTCACGTCCCCTACTGCTAATTTCTGCCCTGCAGTGTGTTTTTCCATCTCATATATCCACTTCCCTGCTCCTCCACTTAGTGATGGGAGTCTGCATTTAATATTCTCTTTATCGGCATGCTTCCAGAGGACATATTGGGTTGCCAGACATTTGGTCGAATCAATTTGGTCGAAAAAATGGTCACATTTTTTTTTTTTTTTGGGGGGGGGTCCCTTCCCCAAACCCCATTTTTGGTGTTAAAACAACTTTTTTTTACCTATTTTTACCTATACTAGAGCAAAAAAAAATATATACTTTTAAAAATAAATTCGACTTTTTTTTTTTTCGACTAAATTGATTCGACCGATTTGTCATTCGACCAAATGTTTTCGACCATTTGACTGGACACCGACATATTGTGGTCTGGCCCCTCCCCTTTCCAGAAGTGGCATTAAATTCTACCCCCTCATTTCCCCCCAAGCCCGTGGGGTTATGTCTGTGTATTCATCCTCTTCCTCTGTGTCGGGTAAGTCATCAACCACATCAATATTATAGTTAATTGCCCTATCATCCTCTTCATCCTTCCTCCCTCCCCTTTTACCCCCTTTCCTCACTGTGGGCGTGCTTACCCGTTCTTCCTGTCTGTGTCCTGGGAGGTCCCTAAGCCTGTCGACATATGGGGTGTGCGCAGGGGTCGGTGTCAGTGGGCGTGGCGTTTGTACTGGTGTTGGTGTTAATGGTTGTGACGCTCTCCTTGCTACCACTTTTACCTTCTCTTCACCTTTCGTATCCTCTTCCCTCCTTTCGCACGACCATGGTGACTCATGGATTGGGCGTACAATGTACAGTTTGTCTAAACTTTCTCCATTGCCATGTCCTCCACTTTTCCCTAAACACTCCTCCTCCTCGCTGAAAAATCCATCAGGAAAAGACAATCCCCACTCTGTGCGCTTTCCACCCACTGTCACCGTCCTTAGATCTATTAAGTCTGCTTCCTTGTGCTCTCCTCCTTTAACAGCTGCCCCTTGTGTTGACGTTGTAGCCACCTCCAAATCCTGACTTGTGTATGTTCTTACACCATGCCCCACCCTCCTATCTCCACACTCCTCATCCTTTTTCCCTATTATTTCACCACCTATTTCCGCTCTCTTCCTTTTTAGTTCTTCCAACACCTCCGCACTTACCTTCGCTAGTATCCTCTCTTCCTCTTCCTTCCTTTCCCGTTTCTCCCTTTCTCTTTTTAATATGCTCTTTATTACTTTACCTTCTTCATATTTCCAGGCGCTTTCAGATAGTATTTTCTTTTTCCACAGTCTTTCTTTCTCTTCCTCTCTCTGTTTCATTTCTCGTTGCTCCGCTCGTGAGACCCTCTCTGCTATTGCCTTCATCCGCTCTGCTTCTTTCTTCCTTTCTTCCAATCGTTCCTTCATCCTCTCCTGCTCGTCCTATTCTCCTTTCTCTCCTTCCTTCTTCCTCGTGTTTCTTGCTCGAACTGTCTGATCAGTGCACTTCGTGCGTCTCTTAATTCAGCCAACCTTTCCTCCAACATTTCTTCCTCTACCTGTGACAGTTGACCTTCTCTTGTCTTACTCACCTCGGTCCCTGTCTGTGTGATACCCATTTCATCCTTTGCCATTCTCCTCACTACGTCCTCTTCGTCCCCCGTTAATGTCCCTCTGAGCTTTAGGAGCACCTGTGCTGCTACCCATTCGTCTGGTCCTATGGTTGCGATGTGTTCCCCACTTTCCTTCCATCCTTTCGTGCCTGCCTGTGTGGAGTTTAAGTTCATCGTGCGCGTCACCTCCTCCCCCATCTGGTAGCTATCTGTAGGGGCATATGGTGGACGGCTGTATGCGGGGTCGAAGTACCCCTCAGCGGCTGTCAGTTGTTGTCTGGCGGCCTCTCTTAATTCTGTTACTCGGTACAACCCTCCTTCTTCCTTCTTCACTACCTTCGCCAGAGGCATATCTTCTGTCCCTTCCTTCTTCACCTTCTCTTCTGATACTGTACCCGATCCTTATCTCTCCTTCTTGCTCTCTTCTGCGCATTGTGCATCGCTGCTCGCCGTGCCCATGCCCCCTCCGTTCTCCTCCTCCTTTTTGCTTCCCTTCGTTTCTTTGCTCCCTTTCTCCTCTGCTGCCCCATCCATAGTAAACTTCCCCATTGCCCCTGGCCTGGCTCCCTGAAACATCTTCCATAAATTAAACATCTCTATATGATGAGCTAATTTCTTTCCCTTGTATGTGTTGTGTATGTATGTCAATAGCGAGTTTTGTGTGTATGAGTCAAAGCTGCCGTCAGGCGGCCATGGTGTCAGTATTTTGTTGTCTGTTCCTTGTGTCCAGTCGATACTGTACTTGATAATTTTCTCCTTGTATGGTGATAGTGACGTGCAAATGTGCTAGGGGGGTGTAGTTAAAGCGTTTTCCCTCACCCCAGACCCTGACCCGTAGTATGTGGCCATGTTACAGGTTTTGTTTTTCTCAATATCAACCACCTTTATCTGGCCCCATAAACTGGGGACCTCCAATCGTCCGCTGAAAAGTAATACAATTGCAAAATATACACTCTTTTCCTTTATTATTTGTTCCCCTTAATGTCACCAGTATGGCCCCCTACGGCTGTGGCGCACGAAGCCCCCTGCGGCTGCGTGCCCTCTGTGGCGTACTTTTACAGCCACCCCACTTTTGCTTCTTCTTCAAACCTCTCCCTCCCCTTTTCCTAACCCCCTTGCTGAGCATGACCGGCGTTCTCCGTGCGCGGCCACCTCTCCCCTTTTTGCCCCTCCCTTATCGAGAGTTGCTGGCGTTCTCCGTGTGCGGCCATCTTACCTCTTCTATCCCGCCCTTTCCCATTTCCTATCGCCCGGCCACTCCTTGATCAACCCTTGGTCGCAGTGTCCTATACAAGCCCTGCGGGTGACATCACCACCTTCTGCAACTATTACCGGAAAGAAACCTTTATAACATGAAAAAAGAGCACGCAATATGTTTTAACCCTTTTGTCCCCTGTAAACCTCTCAGCTGTCCTCTCGCTTCAACTGGAGCAAGGTAACTCACAATAAACTCTTATAATCGGACTGCGCATGCTGAGTCGCCTCGCGTGTGATACGCCCCTCACCAGGGGAGCTTAACCAGCCAAATATCTTCCGCACTTGGAACCAAACTAGCTACCTCCTGCGGGGAAACTTCATCTACCTAATGAGCTTCAACACTCAATTAGTAGGGATCCTCATCTACTCATTGATCTATAACGTCAATTCATAGGAAAGCCACACCCCTTCCCTACAGGTGCCCGCGATCTGAACAAATCAGTGCCTTCTAACAACCACATGTGGTGCCTTTCGGCTCCACCCGATTCGCTCTGTGACGCGGTAGAAGACGGCCCTCGTGCCTGTCCAGCCACCGCTCACTCGTCTATCGTCACTTATTTATCAAATCTTTTGTGGCACTCTGTAAACACCTCACTCCTCCCTTTTCACAATTCCTCCCCCCTCCCACACATCATTACGTTGATTGTTGGGTGTGTCATACTCACCAAGTCCTCTTGAGGCGGAGCCGCCCGACCGCGTGCACCCCTCCAAAGTGGCTCGCCACCTCCCCTCGTCTGGACCATGCCTGGACACTTGCCAACCGCGGGCGGGATACTTCTCAAGTCAGCTCCCGAGGGCCAATATCTGGTTTGCGCTGTCCGGTCTTCTCGCAGTTCCACGATGGTCCTGTAGTCCTCAAAAGGGGGCAACGGCAGAGGGGGCCGCACTGCCGGGTCTCCTCGCTGCAAGGGGCCTTGGAGTGGTGCTCTCAGGGTGATAGACCTCAAACAGATCTCAGCAGTGGCTCCAACTTGTCAGGGTAATCTCCCGGGGGCCGGCACATCCGGGGCTGGGGAGGCCCCAACTCCTCCTGCGTCCCAAAAGGAGTATGAGACACACACAAGGAGCAAGGCAACTACTGCTGTGTATTAGAATAACGGCAGGGATATGCTCAGTCCATATGCATCCAGAGAGGCTCTCGTCCTTAGTGGGGCTCGCAGGCCTTTTTTACAGCAGTATGACGCGCTACTTGCGTCACCTGGGAAAATTATCACAAAACCTATCGCCACTTCGGGTTGGTTCTCCCCTATGGGGGGAAATGTTAGTGGATGAGGACGGGTCAGGTGGTACGCTTGGATTGTCCCTAACAGTTGTTACATTGGAATTGTCACAAGGGGACCTTTGGTGATTGGCAAAGAGTAATAGCGTCAGTGATGACCCCCCCTGTATTCTGATTGGTTCTCCCGCGAGCCCCCAAGCCTGGGACCATCGTCGTTCCCAGCTTGCGGTGCACCTGACATTAGCAACAATGTGCAACTATGTGTTTGTGCGGACAATGGACAGGTCTGGTTGCGGGCTGGTGAGCAGGTCTTTCCCATCGCTGTAGGTGTCCAACTTGCCGCTTCGTTGTTGCAGATTGTGTCCCAGACGTGGGACCCTGGCGGTTCTCTGTCTCGTAGGCTTGGCACCTTGTCAGTTCGGCTTAGTCACGTATGGGGAGACCATAGCTGGAGTAGAATTATGAGAATTAGATTTTGTATTTTGTCTCTGAGGGCTTGGCACCTGTTGGTATAACCTTGCTGCTGGGCGTGCGGCATGCAGGTTGCAACATCGTGGCCTTGGCTGCTGGCTCTCGTTGGGGCTCATTCTGCATGGTCAGCACTTGTATTTCGTTCTGAGAGGATTTTCGTTTGCGAGGTTCCTGCCTGGGGACTCTTGATTGCGGCCTACTTGGGCCTAGTTCATGGGTGGCGGTACATAATCCATACCGTGGGTGTTGCAGGGTGTCAGCATGTCATAAGCAGCAATAGATGTACATGGTGGTATCCTCATAGTGATAGGTAGCAAGAAAGCATCGGCAAGCATATACACGAGCTCTTCAGGCGTCTTGCGTTTCTGCGGTGCTGTAGAAGGCCTATGTGAAAAATAACAATGATGCACGTCCGTGGGTATGTCAGTCCACTATGTCATAGCACTGAGTATATTCTTCGTGTTGGTTGGTGTGTGAGTGACCAGAGTGAATGGTGGCATGCGTGTTATTGTCTGTTGGCTATGTCGTCATGGCATCTCTAACGATGTGAATACATGTGGCTGTTGCTCTAGTCGAGCTGATCCATGTTGCAGGCGTCGGCTTGACCAGGGCGTACTAGTGAGCATATTCATCGTATATGCATGTTTTTGAAGCAGGGTATTTTGTCATCTGGTAAATAAACAAACTCCTCTCGTGGGGGGTGCCTGGGCTGTGATCCCCTAGGCCATGGTCTGGATGAGATCAGGGGGAGGGTGTTATCCCATTCTCCCACTTCACCTTGATGTGAGTTAAGGTATCCCTTTCCCTGTTGCTCACAGTGGTAATTTTACAGGGGTTTGGTTTTAGTGGTTTTCTCTTTACAGCTTTAGGTTTAGTATTAGGCATTGAGTTGGGTTTAATATCTTCACGTGGGTGGCTATTGTTGGTTGCACTAGGAGTGACCCAGATAGTGGGCAAACTAATCTGCATAGGCTGGCGTTGCTTACTGGTGGATGATGCGGTTTTCGTCCTGTCATTAAGTCTTTCATTTCTCCAGGAGATGGGTAGGGTGGTCGTTTGTGGGTAATGATGGGATGCAGAATGGCGGGAGCTTGGTTATTTGTGTCTGTGTTCAAAGGAGCAAGGTTTTTTTAGTGAGTAGGATACTTTTATATTCTGTTGTGGACTCAGTGGGATGGAGGATATCTCGTGGGTGGAGTAGTGGGGAGCTCACACTTCCTGCTAGATCCCAGATTCCACAGGTTCAAGATTGTTAGGATACAGGGTGGTTGTGAGGGAGGGGCCTGGGGATGTAGTGGGTAGATGGAAAGGGTGCATCTGGGGGAGGAAGTGGGAGGGTGGGATGGTAGGTGGGTTGAGGAGCACCTGTGCCATTTGCAGTGTGTGTGGGTTTTTGGTCTGGGGGAGGTGGTTGATGAGGCCTTCTGTATGGGTTGATGTCTTTATGGTTTGGTAGGGCCTGTTAGGAGTCTGGCTATTAAGAGGCATCATCCCTAGATTTGTGGGTGTTTGTAGGGATTTATATGGGTGTCGTGAGTGAGCAGGGGCCATACATAAATGGCTTAGCTAGGTACAGTAGTTAGGCGAAGGCCTCTAGCATACGCCGACTGCATGGCTAAATACAGTGGCTAGATACAGTAGGTAGGCATGGGCCTGCAACACTTTATAAAGCACTGTATAGGCACGTTATAAATGCCATATCATATCAAAACAGCAGTAAGCAGTGAGGCTAAGAACGGTGATCAGCATGGCCTAATACAATGGCTAAATACAGTAGGCAGGTGATGGCCTGTAGCAACAGTAACCAGCGAGGCTAAATACGGTGGCTAGATACAGTAGGTATGTGGGGGTTTCCCATAAGAGTCCTGTAAAAAAGATTTCTAAAACAACTATAAAACTCTAGGACTCGTTTAAAACGAATTGCATATAAATATCCAGTAGTAGATATCAAAGAGTTGAGGGGTTTATAACCTCCGTTTGAATTGTTTAGGTTCTTCCACAATTTGAATATATGAAACTGCTACTATGAAATTGTTTTATTTATCTCTTTTCTTCTTTTTCTAACTAGAGGATGTTTTCCCCTTTTCTTTTCCCCTTTTTTTAAGCACTGGGTTTTGGCTTATTCACGCTTTCACTTATCATTATTCTCTCTTTTTCTGTCCTTTCATATTGGTCATGTTAAACCATATGATTGATGAATGATGCAAAAAAATGTTTTACTTTCCTTTATACATGTTTACGATTTAGTTCATACTTTTTGGTTCAATTTTGCTACTGAACACACTGTAATCTTTGTTTGCATTTGTTATAGCATTAAAATAGTAATTATTTATACACTGTAAATGTTGTGGTATATGTGGTTATCTTTTACATCAACCATGCACTAATATGGTTTCGATTAGGGGTGGGATTTGACACAAGAGAACCCCAGTTACTACAAGGTACTCCACTAATTTAGCACACTAGGCTAGGTGTTGAGTACATTTTCCCTTTTTGCAGCATTACCTTGTTGTGTCATTTAGATACAGTAGGTAGGCAAAGGCCTGTAACACCAGTAACCAGTGAGGCTAAATAAGGTGGTCAGAGTGGCTAAATACAGTGGCTAGATACAGTAGTTAGGCACGTGCCTCTAGCAGCAGTAGCCAACGGACCTAAATACACTGGTAGGCTCGGCTTCCAACAACAGTAGGCGGCGGAGCTACATACATTGGGTAGGCAGTAGTCAGGGAGTTGAGCGTAGATGAAGCGCTCGCTGGGATGTGGTGAGAGGCATGTAGGCTTTGGAGTCATGATAGAGTATACCTCGTTGTGAGGAGGCTCAATGGCATGAAAAGTCAAACGGATTTAGCCTGAGTTGGTGAGGAGTGGTTTCACGGTAGGGGGGGGTCGCAGGTTGGGTGGGCTTCAATCTGCAGCCACGTGTTTAAGCAACCAGTGCCTTGCGACATGCTGGTAGACAAGCACGGTGCATTGAGGGAGGTACCTCTTAATGGGAGGCATGCTTTATGAATCAAGATCGGGGCTCAGAGAAAACAAGGTGTGTGCCATTGCGCTAGAAGTAGGTGTGGATGGGGGAAGCCATAACAGTTTTGAAGTGGCTGTAAGTGGGAATAGGGTGCGAGAGTGTCACCTACAGGTGGATGTTACAGGGTAGACTCACTTGTGATGTTGGCGGTGCTCAGGCCTTTGGAAGGATTAGCCAGTTGTTGCAGTTAGTGGCAGGTAGGCGGTGTCGTAGCGCTCTGTCACACTCTGATAGGCTCGGACAGGAGCCTTACAAGTGGGGCCTTAATGGGAGTGCCGGCTTCTGCCTGCTGGTGGTGTGATTGGCTCTAAGTAGATTTCGAGAGCCAATCACTGCGGAGCCTGTAGGGTGTAAAAAGTATCTCGTTGACGATGCAGTGCGGCGGCCATCTTATCAGGTGCTTCTGCTAGTGAGTAACAACACTGTATTAGGCGGGTTGCTAGGCAGCCAAAGGCCGTTAGTTCAGTATCCAGGCACCGGAAAGGCATGCAAATGCAAAATGTGGAGTGCAGTGTACACTTTCAAATTAAACTAGCGTTTCAGTCAAATTTTCTTTTGTAGATCGAAGTGATGAATAAGCCCACGGGCTTACCTTGTTTGTCGGCTGTCACGCTTAACTGCTCCTGCAACATGTGAGTGCAGGGGAGGAGCTCATGCTCGGTCCTGGGTGTTCCACTCTAGGGAGGTCGGTGGTGTTTCAGAATCAGGCTCGGAAAGGAGCCTTATTCTGTGGAAATCGATATAATATTGTGACCCCAATCGCATTGTTTAAATGTATGTTGGCCTACGCCAAGCTGTCTAAAGAATACTATGTACATAGGTTCCGCGGCAAGGTCTTGACCTTAATGTATCGTGTAAGCTGCCATCTTGGATTTAGCCGCCATTTTAGGTACTCTTGCAGTGTGGAAGTCACCCTGAATCACAAAATGGAGGCCGAATGACATTTCGAGTAAGACTTCGGCGATGGTGACCTCCGCACACGTGAATGAATAAAATGTCCGTAGGCTACTTGTTAGGGTCATGAACTAAGACCCTGTCCTCTCTTTAACCTATGTGTAAATATGTAACCGTATCAGCGGAACTGATCTAATATATGGAAATTGTGTGTTCGACCTGGCTACGAACCCTATCCATGGTTCCAGAAATGGTTAACTTGTAAGAGGGCTGGCCAATGCAGTACGAAATGTATAAAAACCCAAGCATCCCGATGATCGGTCTCTCCCACTTTCAGTGCGAACCTAACGTTGAAGGTTCGCGTGTTAGTCAGAGGGCCGAATAGCTATTCGCGTGTCAATTGACTTTGGTAACTTTGTAACTTTGAAATAAAGCGCTTTGTATGTCCTTTGTAACCTGTGTTGGTGTGTTTCCTTTTGGGCTTCCCGGCCTCATATCAATTTCTCTGTTTCCACAGTTGGCGCCCGAATAGGGACCCTCAAGATTGATGCCGGATCATCGAAGGTTGACGCAGACTATCGAATTGGGATCGGACGGTGTGATTCTGCGGGCCCGACCGATCGAGACGCGATACCTCGGCAGCGCTGCACGATCCGATCCTTGGGCGATAGTCGTGCGGTCTGACACGGCATCTTGACGAGGGTCCAATTCCGAGGCGGGCAGATTTGCCGAAACCACCGAACGCAGGTAAAATTCGTTAGTTGAAGTCCTTTGTAAACCGTACGGTCCTCCTTAGGTTTGGTCAGGTGTAGTCGTGACCCGGCTCTTAATTTAACCCTGACAATTTGAATTTGGCGTATTGTATCTGCAGACACAATTATTGGACCAGGTAACACCAATTCTTTGAGAAATGCCTGGGAAATTGTCTAGCTGCTTTAGGGTTCTGTTCCGCAGCGATCGACAATCTTTGGAATTTAGCCGTCCGGCACCACAGGAGGGGTCGCCGGCGTGTACTATGTACTGTAAGTATGGCATTGGTAGTATTGTATTTAATGACATTTGGCACAGACAGACCAGAAATGCCTCTGAATTTCAGTGGCCAATCAATGGTAGCTTTGAGATCCCCCGTATTGAATACTTAGAGTCGATTTTGCTCAAGAAGAAGGCTAGGCCAGCAGCCTTTGATGTGTTACAAAATTGGAAAAAGGAAGCATTACAGCAGCTTAAAAGTAGGGATAAATATGCACGACGTCATAAAACGAATGCCGAGAAGGCATTGTTGTATGACAAGGAAAAACGATTAGAAGAAACCCAGAAAATGGATAGAGCCTTTTCGCTCGGGGTCCAGAAAATTTACCCCTCTAAAGATTTCCATGTTTCCGAGGAGTTTATTGAGAAAATATTAAACGAACGGAGGACTGATTCTTCAGCGCCACCTCCGTATGCTCCTGTTGTGGCCACTTTGCCCATTCCTGCTATTGCTCCTATTGCTATTCCTACTCCTCCTGCGCAGCCTACTGCCCCTAGTTCTTTGGTTGTCGCTCCTCTGTCTACATTACCTCTTTCCCCTGCACCCTTGCTAGGTTCACTTACACCTCCGATTCCGGGGAGTCCCGTGTTCATTAAATCAGATCCCGGTGCAGGGTCGAAAATTGTGACTCGTAGTACTGTTCCTGCGGGCAGGAAACAGGAACTATTTGCTTGGGCTAAACATTGCATGGAAAAAGGTGATCGAACTGATGTACTTTCGACATTATCTAATTTGCACGATTTTCCCGAGAAAAACGTTTTTATTGAAGGACTGGGGATTCATTTAGGTGTAATGTGGGGTAGATTGCAGACTTCGGATCTCCCACAAGGGGTGAGAGATCTGAACGCTTTGGCACTGTCGAGGGATACAGAGCAGAAGGTATATGGACATGTTGATAGGTTGTTTGAGTTTAGAAGGGACTTTGAAAGGTCACAAAACGAGGATGATGAAGACGATAGGATATATGTGCAGAAACGGTTCCTTTCGTGCCGAAGATCAGCACCTGAGGAAGTACGGATTTGTACCAGAGATGCGATTCGGTGGATCTCGGATTCATCGATATCGCCAGATGAGGTATATGACACATATAGTCAATACACGGTAGAGATGCAAAGGAAGGTAATCCAAGTGATGGTACAGTATTTACAGGAGGAATGTATAAGGAAGAAGGTTGGTTGCCCCACAGAGTTATTAGGTATTTGTAAAAGAGCTTTTTCGCCCGACACTTCTACAGCTGCTTTAGCGCTCGATTTGGCCTTATTACTTAGTAAGCGGTCGGAGGTCCCTATATCTCAGTTGCCTATGAGAGAGGTCCCTCCGACCCTTGTCCCAAAAGTAGAAATCCCCGCCAACGCGGCGGCTGGTACTGCCGCGGTGGATATCCCTGCACATTACGTATCACAGTTTGTTCACGTCCCGTTTTCTCGACAGGAAGTGAACACGATTAGACAATCAGTTCCTGATATCAGGAAGAACCCGACAGGATTTTATAAAGAAATAGAATCCATTTTGCAATCTTCTGTGTTCACCTTAAGTGACATGGATTTATTGTTTCCAGTACTTTTGCCTGTTGATGTATGGAAACAGGTATGAACAATAGATGATGTGCCGGGGTTAGGGGATACATGGGTAAATCTGGTTAGAATAGATGGGGAACGACCTGCTGGTGAGAAACCACCCCAGGTAATACTCACTTTACCCGATAGAATAGTCACCAAATTAAAAACTATAGTTCCAGAAAAAAGGATTATTTGGGACAAGCTTACGGCCTGCGTCCAAGGGAAAACTGAAGGTACTACTGAATTCTTTAATAGATTCGAACAGGTGTTCTCCGACTTCAGTGGACAGGATTTAGGTACAGAGTCGGGGAAGAGGTTGTTTGTGGACAAATTTGTGCGTGGATTGTTGCCCGACATCCAGTCACAAATTATGTCCTCAGAGAGCGCTTGGCAGGCAAAATCTCAGTCAGAGGTCTTGCATATGGCTCAGTATTACGAGAATCGGGTTAATAATGAAAAAGAGAAAATCGAAAAAAGAAGGGGTGACCTAAAGACTAAGGTATTGTTGCAGCAAATTGTCAGAAACCCCAGAGGAGGTACGACACAAACTAGAGGTCAGTACATTCCAAGAGGAAATACTCCTCCAAATTCTATAAATATTAATCAGTGTGCTTATTGCCGCCAGGAAGGTCACTGGCGAGCACAGTGCCCTGCCCTCCGTCAGAGGTCAGGAGGCACATTCGGAGGAATGGGTAGGCGACCACGGGGCCGCCCTGGAGCAGGGGGCCCTGATAGGGGTCAGCTTCTACAAGATCCCCAGCAACCTTTTTCACGGGAAAATCAGACTCCGAGTATGGACTCAAGAAATATATTTGATCACCCTTCCGCCGCTTATCTTTCTGAGGAACTTCCCTTTGATGAAGTCTTGCCTTATTAGGATTGCCCGAAGCAGTGTTTGGAACCTTTACCTATTCCCGTTATTCAGAAGGGCCCCTATGTTGAATTATTGGTGGGGAATAGGAAACATCAGTTCTTGATCGACACTGGAGCACAAAAATGCTCCATCGACCATTCGAGGGTTCCAAACATCCCACTGTCAGGGCAAACAAACGTCTCTATAGGGTTCTCTGGTATACCAACTGTTTGTCCGGTTTCTGCGCCGGTATCCGTTTCTTTGGGTCCTTTTACAGACCAGTGCCCTTTTCTTCTTACTTCAAATTGTGGAGAAAATTTGCTGGGGTTGAATTTATTGAAGAAACTGAATGCGGTGATTCATTGTTCCCCTGACGGAATAAGATTAACAGTTTCATCACAGCAACCCTTTAACTCCCAATACTTGACCCGACCTCTACCTCCTGAATTTGACCTTGTCCCAGAATCTTTGTGGGCAATGGACGACAATGATGTCGGGATATTGCGCATCGACCCTGTTAAGATAATATTGAAACATGGGGTTAAGCTACCGCGCATTCCCCAATATAAAATCTCTATTGAAGGTGAGCGCGCTCTGAAATGCATTGTCTCCGATTTTGTACATCGTGGAGTGATCGAAGAGATTACAGGTAGCTTATGTAATAGTCCGATCTTGCCGGTATATAAGAAAGGCGACAATGCAATTCCGTACCGGTTTATAATAGATCTTCGTGCTATTAACCGGGTGGTAGCCCCACAATTTCCAATCGTGCCTGATGTAACAACGATCTTAACAATGATCCCTGCTACGGCTACACACTTTAGTGTCGTAGATCTGAAAAACGCCTTCTTTAGTGTTCCGATACATGAGGAGAGCAGGTATTTGTTTGCATTTACCTTGGGGGGACGCTCGTTTACATTCACGAGGGCACCTCAAGGGTATACTGAAAGTCCTAGTATTTATAGTAGAGCCTTAAAAGAGCAGCTCGACACCCTTGAATTGCCACCTACTTGCACGCTGCTTCAATATGTAGACGATCTGCTCCTGGCTGCAGACTCTGAGAAAGCTTGTAAAGAAGGCACTATATTGTTGCTTGTTCATTTAGCTGAAAATGGTCACAAAGCTTCACTTAAGAAATTTCAATATTGTTGCCAGGAGGTTGCCTATTTAGGCTACCTCCTGTCAAAGGAGGGGAGAAGATTGACACCTGAACGAATAAAACACATTTCTGGCATGTCTGTCCCAAAAACACAGAAGGAAGTCAGAGCCCTGATAGGGATGGCGTCCTACTGTAGACTGTGGATCCCGAACTTTGCCCTAGTGGTAAAACCGATGTTGGCTTTGACGAAGAAGGGCATTTCTCTGCTACTGCCATGGGAATCGGAACATCAACGATCATTTGAGCTTCTCAAAGCCGCGCTGTGTTCAGCACCGGTTCTGGGTACACCAAATTACGATAAGGCCTTTGTGTTGTTTGTGCATGAATGTAATGGATGTGCTTTGTCTGTTTTAGCGCAGGAACATGGAGGGAAGAATAGGCCGTGCGGCTATTATTCCTCCGCCCTCGATCCTGTTGCATGCGCTTTGCCGCGATGTCTGCGCGCTGTTGCTGCTGCCGCTGCGTCTGTAAAACAGAGTGAGGGGATGGTCCTAGGCCACGATTTAATTTTGATGGTGCCTCACTCTGTCGATATTCTATTGAATAAAACTCAAACACAACACCTTACTTCTGCCCGGTTGACCAGGTACGAATTAGTTCTATTTGCTCCTCATATCCAAATTAAAAGGTGTTGTGTTCTCAATCCGGCTGAACTTTTGCCTCTCTCGCAAACTACTGCTTGCGGCGATGATGGATCACATGACTGTTTGTATGCCACCGAACAAGAAACAAAGGGCAGAATAGATCTCTCAGATGCTCCTTTGGAGAACGCGGAAGGGGAGCTGTTTTGTGATGGCTCCTGTTTTAAACTTCCGAATGGCACATCTACAGCTGCTTATGCAGTTACTACTTTGAACAAGATCGTAGAAACTAAAAGGATTCCGCATAACTCCGCGCAGGCCGCAGA
Organism: Ambystoma mexicanum; assembly: GCF_040938575.1. Taxonomy (NCBI): domain Eukaryota; kingdom Metazoa; phylum Chordata; class Amphibia; order Caudata; family Ambystomatidae; genus Ambystoma; species Ambystoma mexicanum. The sequence continues at coordinate 1,077,658,444 of NC_090936.1, read as the reverse complement.
GATTATAGCGTTGACCCGCGCTTGTGAGCTCTCCCAAGGGCATAGAGTTAACATTTATACGGATAGTCAGTACGCCTTTGGGGTGGCTCACAACTTCGGAAAACTGTGGTCGGAAAGAGGGTTTCTGAGCTCACACGGGACCAAGATTCAGCATGGCCCCTTAATAGTACAACTACTTTTAGCGCTCTCACTCCCTGAACAACTAGCGATCATGAAATGTGCAGCACATCGCAAGGTCATAGACGATGTGGGCAGAGGAAATGCCTTTGCAGATTCGATAGCTAGACAAACAGCCACAGACCTTAGCACAGACATGTATACCTCGAGGGAAGTGAGAGATGTTGTATAATAGATGAAGGCATTGGGTCTGTGCGAGATATTCAGACTGATGCCTCTGTTGAAGAATCTAGGAAATGGGCTGAAGGCATGGGGAAATTGGACGACGAAGGGTGTTGGGTGGACGCATCTGACGGGAAATGGTTGCTTCCTGATTCTTATGTATTAGCAATGGTCACGATGGCACACGGTCCAACACATGTGTGTGCCCAGCAAATTGCGAAGATATTACAGCAGGTTTGGGTGAATGATAAAATTTTGGAAACTGCAAAAAGACATATTCAGAATTGTATGATTTGCCTACAGCACAATGTGGGTAAAGGGACAGTGACTCCAAGGGGAAGTTTCGGGCCCCCCTCTGTCCCCTTTGAAACCATTCACCTTGATTTTATTGAAATGGAGCGATGTAATAACTTGAAATATGTTCTTGTCATCATTTGTGCTTTTAGCAAATGGGTCGAGGCTTTCCCCGTCAAAGATGCTACCGCCATGACCACCGCAAAGATCTTGGTAAAAGACTATTTTCCTCGATTTGGGCTCCCGAGGATAATTTGGTCGGACAATGGCCCCCACTTCATCGCAGCCGTAATGTTGCAGATATGTGTTGCCTTAGGGATAGAGAAACGTTTTCATTCAGCTAGGCACCCTCAAAGTGCGGGGTTGGTAGAAAGACACAACGGTATTTTGAAAAACAAACTTGCAAAAACATGTGCCGACACTAAATTAAAATGGCCAGATGCTTTACCTATTGTGTTGTTAGCTATGCGCACCACACCCCAGACTAGGACTGGGCTCTCTCCATTCGAGGTAGTAATGGGAAGGCCTGCTAATATTTGGGGTCTCCCTAAACCTAAAGCCCTGAGGGATGTGGAGAATGTATTGCTCATAGATTATTGTAATCAATTGACTAAAAATCTGTATTTCATTTACCACCAGGTGAATGCCGCCTTACCTGTACGGTTTACGGGCCCAGGACACGATATATTGCCCGGCAGCTGGGTCCTGGTGAAGGCCTACGAAAGGTCTTCCTGTCTCGCGCCTCGCTGGCGGGGACCCTACCAGGTTTTATTGTTCACCAGGACGGCAGTACGGGTGGCCGGAAAGAAGAACTGGGTACATGCAACGCATGTGAAGGAGATCCCTCACCCGACGCCACACGTTACAGAAGAAACAGAACCCCTCGCTGATGCTACGATCTCTGATCTCGGAGTAGCAGGCAGCGCTGTGAGTGCGTCGGAGAAGTTCTCCGAGCCTGAGGAGCTCGGGGAGCCGTCCATTTTGTCTCCGCACTCCCTTGATCAATCACTTCCGGAAAATCTTGTTTCGAGCTCTGCGACTTCCGTCGCCACTGATACGACGCTCCCCTCAGGGAGCGACGATACTTTGCTTTTGGATTCAACAAACTTGGGTACCATCCGGTACAACCTTCGACCACGCAAATAAAATCGCCGCACGAGTATCGTGCATCTGGAAGAAAAAGGAGTGATTGAAATACTATCGTCTTCCCTTTTTTTTGGAACAAGAAAAAGGAGGGTTCTGTTGGCCTGGGTTGGGAAGGACTAAGAAGTCGCGCGGCCGAAGTGCCGCCAGCAACGAACATTGGGGCCATCGATCGGGATAACCATGATGCCTGCCGCCTTCACCGCTGCTCCTCGTATTGAACTATTAGATAAGGAGGTGACCAATTCGAACAATGGACAATGTGCCTGGGCCCTGAAAACGTACTGTTGTGTTCTTGTTTTGATTATTGTTAGTTTTGCAACTGCTGCCGTGGGACTTTGGTATTTTGAAGAAATTTATCCTTTGAAGCCTCTGTTACCGACCAAAATCGTACCAACTGTTTTGACTCCCTCTGTACACCTTCACACTCTGTCCCCTAGGGACTCTCGGCATAGACAGAAATACTATAATAACACTCTGATGATAGTGATGAATGCTACGCATGCTATTTTTAATAGGAGTAATTGTTGGATCTGCACTCACTTACCACAACATGGGAACAAGGGACTGGGATGGTATATACATCCCTTACCTCTAACAACTTCCTGCTATGCCTCTCTTAGAGCACTCTTTTTTGGCCGATGGAATGATAGCATCTCAGGGAACTTCGATGGGACTAATTTGAATGAATTTGAAAAACGTGAATTGACTCCCCTGGGATGCTCGCTTTTCGCAAATAGGAGTAGACCTAATATCGCTTCTATTAGGCCGTCTGATAAACTTTCTTTTCCTTTTCAAAATCTAGTTTCTTTCAAGATGGCTCCGATAGGCAATAAGGATGCCATGCCTCCTTCTTATTCTGTAAATCATAGTCCTGATTCTGTCCCTTTCTGTGTACAAAGAAACGGCACTAGGCCAATGGGAGATTTCGAGCCTTGTATAAATATTGTAAATTTGACTGGGGAAAATAGGCCTTTGTATGTAGGGGGACCCGTTTATTTTGTGTGTGGTAGTTTAGCTTTTCCCTGGTTGCCCAAGGATTGGCAGGGGACCTGCTATTTAGGGATATTGTTACCAGGTGTATTTATAGCCAGTACCTTAGAGGTATCTAAGGCTCGCCCGCGACGGGATAATGATGGAGATACCCCTGGACAAGTGTTCGGGGATATAGCCAAATCAGTAGTTCCCTTCTGGGGACAAATAGCAAATTCAGAAAACATTAGGGGATTAGCGAGGGTGTTGGAGAAAACAATCAACCGGACCACGGACATACTTTACAATATGACCTTAGAGCAAAAGGCGATAAGATTGGCAGCACTTCAAAATCGAATGGCATTAGATGTCATTTTAGCTGAACGAGGTGGAGTATGTAAATTAGTGGGGTCCGCTTGCTGTGTTTTCGTACCAGATTCTTCACCAACAATATTCAAAGCAATTCAGAATTTACACACTCTTAGTTCTGAAGTCCATATCCCTGTAGGAGACTGGAGCCTTAGTACTTGGTTTTGGGATTCTCTACGATCTTGGGGGTGGAAGGTGCTTTCTGTTATTTTAGGTATTTTAGGGACTCTGTTATTCCTTTGCTGCTGTTTTCAATGCCTCCCGAGTATATGCGGAATGATAGGGGGATGTTGTGCCCAAGTTATGAGCGCAATAGGGCGTAGAATATATACCCCGAAGACAGCATCTAAAGAATTCATGTTGCAAGAAGTTCTTATGAACAACTTTATGGCTATTGACATTTCAGACAATGATGCGGAACCTATGGATGCTAATGCCTTCAAGTATTTTCAAAAGTATTAGGAAATAATGTTTTAGCACTTGGCATAGGCCAAAAGGAGGGTCTGTGGAAATCGATATAATATTGTGACCCCAATCGCATTGTTTAAATGTATGTTGGCCTACGCCAAGCTGTCTAAAGAATACTATGTACATAGGTTCCGCGGCAAGGTCTTGACCTTAATGTATCGTGTAAGCTGCCATCTTGGATTTAGCCGCCATTTTAGGTACTCTTGCAGTGTGGAAGTCACCCTGAATCACAAAATGGAGGCCGAATGACATTTCGAGTAAGACTTCGGCGATGGTGACCTCCGCACACGTGAATGAATAAAATGTCCGTAGGCTACTTGTTAGGGTCATGAACTAAGACCCTGTCCTCTCTTTAACCTATGTGTAAATATGTAACCGTATCAGCGGAACTGATCTAATATATGGAAATTGTGTGTTCGACCTGGCTACGAACCCTAGCCATGGTTCCAGAAATGGTTAACTTGTAAGAGGGCTGGCCAATGCAGTACGAAATGTATAAAAACCCAAGCATCCCGATGATCGGTCTCTCCCACTTTCAGTGCGAACCTAACGTTGAAGGTTCGCGTGTTAGTCAGAGGGCCGAATAGCTATTCGCGTGTCAATTGACTTTGGTAACTTTGTAACTTTGAAATAAAGCGATTTGTATGTCCTTTGTAACCTGTGTTGGTGTGTTTCCTTTTGGGCTTCCCGGCCTCATATCAATTTCTCTGTTTCCACAATAAGAGGGGCATAGTGGGAGGGCCAGCTTCGGCCTGCCGGTGGTGTGATAGGCTCTAAGTAGATTTAGAGAGCCAATCACTGCGGAGCCAGTTGGGTATAGGGAGTATCTCATTGATGATGCAGTGCGGCAGTCATCTTATCACGTGCCTCTGCTAGTAACAACACCATATTAAGCGGGTTGCTAGGCAGCCAAAGGCCGTTAGATCAGTATCCAGGCATCCGCAAATGCAAAAGGTGCTCACTTTCAAATTGAATTAGCGTTTCAATCACATTTTCTTTTTGTAGATCGAAATGATGAATAAGTCCACCGGCTTACCTTATTTGTCTGCTCCCGCATTAAGCTGCTCCTGCAGCACGCAAGTGCAGGGGAGGAGCTCCTGCTCGGTCCTGGGTGTTCTGCTCCAAGGAGGTTGGTGCTGTATAAGACATACAGAAATTTGGTCTCCAACATCTAAAACCTCAGCTCCTCTCTCACTGTTAAATCAATCATGACCATTAAAGGGTTTCCTTTTGATTAATGCCAATCAGTTAGGCAGTCCTTCTCAGATGCTTACCAACAGCCTAGAGGTTCTTTTATGATGTATTATTTGTACACAGAAGCCATTTTGTCAGTCAACTCTCGCAGAACGGAGGGTTGATCAGTAGCAACCATAGTGTGGTAGCTCAGTGGGACAGCTAGTACCAAAGCAATATTAGACAGCGACCAGTGTGCACGTTGGCTGGACAACTTAGGGTTTCAGTCTGTGCAGGAGGGAGGAGCGACCTCTGACGGGCCCATGGGATCAGAGCTCACCCTCAAGTACCTTAAAACAAGATAGCTGCACCTTGAGGAGGATGGGGTGCAGGATTCTCTTACTCCAACACCAATCAATAAGGACAAGTCAATGGTTTGGCAAAGGGAAGTCCGTTTAATGACAAGTACAATAAACGGGGAAACAAATGGAAATTAACAGTGATGCGATCGCCCGTCTCGCTTCAACTTCCAAATTCTTCATTCAGACAGTAATATTTATAGCAGATTTTCATCATCTTTGACGTGTTACACTCATAAGTTTGTCATGCAATTCTATTGGTCAGAAAAAGTAACTTAAGTATAGGTGCTATATCTGTATATGGTAACAGAGTGTGGGGATTGGATAACTCTTATCGGGTGGGTGTCTACGCCCATCCCCCTACATCACTCGTGATAGACGTCACTAAAAGTACGACGTCTCATTGGTTCTACTAGCTATAGGACCCTAGATTATTTGGTCCATTGTGATTGGGTGGGTTACACCCCTAGGCATAAACCTCCACTTTAATTAGCAGCATGCATAATGGACACCCAGATGCGCTGTGCCCCAAGATTCACCCTGCCTCCCTTCCATCAATCAGCACTTTAGGGCTATGTGTCAATTAGTTGGCAGAGGATGGCCTCGAAACTGTAGCTTCTTATCAGGAGAAGTTATGGCATCCTCTGGGTTTGGATGACATCAGACGTGGGTAGCTCTTTGTGCTTGGCTGGTCACGTGTCAGTTCACCATGATTCTGCTTCATTCTCCCTCTATCTGTGTATTTGATTCTTCCTTTAGCCTTGCCACCTGGCTGGGCCTCCTTATCTCGACCTTCACTGGCTGGCTGCTATTCTCTTAAGTTTCGTTTCTTCTGAGTTTCTGCTCTCCTCCCTTCCTGGAGTTGACCTCGAATTCCCAGGCATGAGCTGCTTCTCCCTGAGTTTCGATTCCGCTCTTTCGTCTGGATTTGTGCTGGTATATGAATCCCGGCCTGTTTGTCCTCTGCCATCCTGGGCTTAATTCTGCTTATGTAAAATGGAGTCACACTAGTATAGTGTGCTTCTTGAGGTAGATATATATAGTTGGCGCTTGCCGCTCTATTCTTCTACTAAGCTTAGCAATCTGTACCGTTTTCTTGGCTTCTTGTGTTCCAAGCCTATTTACAGGCGTTTAGCTAGTTGCATATTTTCGTCCTTCTTTCATGGTTACGTTCTTTGTGTTGCAACATTGTTTCAATATCGTCTCTTCTTCTATGTCCATTACATCCTTATTCATATCATTTCATCGTTATGTGTCATCTTTTGGATTGTCATTTCGCTCATCTGAACGTCTGCCTGAGCCATTGTGTCGTCACCATTCACCTTCAATTAGGGCCCTTTCGGTCTCTTCAGGGAAAGTTTTTAAGTAATCTTCATTTCACGTCAGCTGCTGGTACGGTTGTCTCAATGGATACTTTACTGCCCATGGTTGTCTGGTTATTGGCACTTAAATAGGTATTGCTCTTCGGATGGGTACTGGACAGAGCCCCACTGTGGCTCTCGGTTGGTTTATTTGCTCCTTATACGTCACATATCTTGGCGAGTATGCTCCTGGTATCTCAAAATGGGGGGCTGAAGTGCAGGCCGTATCTGCGACAACCTCTACAAGTCTTCTATGCGATCGGCCAAAGTCAGTTCGACTTTGTCCATTAATAACCCTAATGTGTCGTCTTCATTCACTGAAATGGAGAGGTTTGATGGGGTTACTGGTGCTGTCATTACCACCGCTCACATACACAAGTATAATAAATCTGATCCATTGTTACTCAGCGATGGCACCCTGGAAAACCATCTTGAACACTCCCTATAGCAGTTAAATTCCTATTCGCTAAGAGAATTGGATGACTTCAACTATTCTAATGTGACAACAAATTCAAATAATGTTGGATTTCCATTTCGCAGATCGCTCACACTGAATTTGGTAATTGTAGACAAGGATCAGATTGACGATATCTCCATGATGAACCCAGCCGTTATGGCTGAACTCGAAAAAAGAATCAGATTATCACTTGGTCCTAGCACTCCCATTGCCCTCCAATCTAAAAATGTCGATGAGATCAGTTTATACTCCAACAAAGAAAACCCTTACATTAAACCCCCCAAACTCACCTTTTCATCTGACCTGTTCAAGAATGGGGCCTGCAATAAATGTTCTTCTATTTCTCCTATGTCTGTCCCATCTGTTCTGTGGTTGAATCTCATCATAATGACTTTTATCTTGACAGTGCAGGAAAGATAGACGTGGAGAAAGCGATTCAAACTAATTTCATCCCTCTTGACAATTCAGAATTACCAGACTCACATATGTTTCCAGTAATGTCCCGTATCTTAATTTCTTGATAAGGGGACACAAACTCACTCACTTAGAAATTAGAAATATGCAAACTTCACTATCTGATGTTATGACTAAAATCAATAGGCTCGAGGGGTTTGTAATAGTCAGAGAGACCTGTAGATCATCTTTTCCTCTGCCTACCCAATCTGTAAATACCATTAAGAGCGTCTTTACACAGACTAACTGGCCGCCTTTCAAGCACTTTTCTTGTCAAGCTGAGATTAGAACTCCTGAATCCTCTCTACAGATTGTTGTTGCCGTAGCAATTCCACCTAAAGATGCAGTGATAGCTATTGATGAATCTTTACATGATGCAGCAACATTGTGGCAAAGCATAAACTTTCTGAGGAAATCAGAGCATATCTGCAACTCAAAGATGATTCTAAGCATGGCATGAAGCATGCAAGTAAACCTAATTTGAGTAAAACTAGCCATAATTATCTCAAGGAGAAGAAGAAGTCTAATCAAACAACTCCCAAAATTAAGAATTCACTTGTACATTTGTCTATTAATGACATTCACATTTCATCTAACAATGTAGAGGAGCTTGGTGCTAGGATAGGGGCTCATCTGTAGAAATTCTATCCGATTGTTGGGAGAATTAAGACCTCGTGTCACACATCAATTAGACATATTGCATCCTCGATTCCCTCATTGGCTATGCCTAGTCAAAATTCCTTTAATCAAAGTGATCTCCGTTCCTCCTATGCGGATGTGGTTTGATGTCCGTCTAATTACACCCCATAGCCAATTCCATTTCTTTACCCTGTGAGACTAAATCACTTTGGTTGGTCATACAGGATCTTCTGCCTGTCCTTCCAATGCAATTCCATCTTACAATTCTTTAGTATTTAATTCTGGTCTAAAGTCAAATACAGATGTTCTTCTGACAAGTTCTTCTTCTGGTTCGGCTTTGGTGGTTTCTGACTTGTCTACCCTACAATCACAGGGATTGTCTGTTGCTTCTTCTAATTTAGCTATCTCGAAAACTCAGTTACAACCGAACGTCTGAAACCAACCCACTGATGATAACTCCAAACTACAATCACTTTATGGACCCACAATTACTCCTCTAGAGCTCCCAACAGAGACTTCTTCAGATATTCAATCCATTTCTCCTAATCTTCCTATTGCTTGTCTTATTTCACATTTAAGGACAAATATACAATCCACCACTGAAGCTTCTGTGGTGATCTCTAATCTGTGCTCGACCTCGCCAGACGAAGAAGTAACCATGGGCGACTCCATTGATCATGCAACACATTTCATTGGTTGGGAAAGTGACCCGAACAACTTGGGTAATGCCTGCATTAATCGCTCATCCCTATTAAACATCATTAATCCAATTCCCTCACTAACAATACTCAAATCTGATGATATTGAGTGGATCACCTTGACATTGCATAATAATCATAGAATGAGCTGCAAAACTCAATCCATGATAGTAACTAATCTAATCTGAGATTATCACCTCGAGTTGAGCTATTTAGGGCTGAATATTCAATTGTTTAAAACTCAAGATGAAGCCAAGAAGTTTCTGAACTTTCAAATTGATCAGTTGGCTCCTGTGGTAAGCCAGTCCACTGTCAGTGACTCTGTGCAAAACCTAAACACAGATATCATTGCACAGTTCTTATCTCTAGCTGGTTCAATCAAAGATTGTACTTGGATAGAACCTCTTGTCAAAACCATTTGTACTATAAAACCAACAGTTACCTCAGTGTAGCCAGCATGCAACACAGAATCTTAAATTGCTTTCATGGAATCCTTGTGGCTTTAATAATTTTCAAAGATGGTTTTACCTTCTTCTCAACGAAAACAAACCTAATATTATTTTTCTACAAGAGACCATGAAGACTGGTCAATTTTTAATTGATGTCTACACTGTTTATGATTCACCTGCTAGCCATGCTCTTATGGGAAGCATAATGGACTCAATTTAGCTTCCAAACTTATATTTCGCTCTAAATAACTCTTGGCTGTCGAAATGCATGTGAAACATTTGGTGGAAAAGTGGCTCCTCTTGGTGTGCTTATACTGGAATCCAGTTAAAATCGCTCAGGAGGACTTCTTCAACCAAATAGACTCAATTCTTGAAAATGACTTCATCTGCAATTCAAACTATGAATTCATAGTAGCAGGTGACTTTAACTTGCATTGTGACGAGAATCTACCCCCTACTTATTCTAAGGTTCAAGTGCTTGACAGCTTTACATCAAAATCTAGAGGGAAAAATGGGTTGAATAGTTTGGTGAATGGGATTTGTATTTCATTAGTTTTGCTGAATCTGCCACCCTACATACTTGGAGACGTGGGGACGTCAGCTCGTTAATTGATAAATGTTGTGTTTCAAGATCTCTTCACAGTTTCTGTGAACCTGTATTAGTGTATGATGTAAATTTAAGCGATCATTTCGCTATCCATTTAGAGATGGCTTTCTCCATTCTAACATATAACATGAATCCAGGGCTTATTATAATTGAAGTAGAATATGCTTTGATCTCTCTTCGCTGGAAGACCCGTCGTTGTCAGTGAATCACCAATTTAACTATGATAGAGACTCAAAAGATAGAGACTCTTCTTTAAGTCTAACATGAATCTAGAGTTAATTGAAGAACAAATCAATAATATTGTGTCGGATTTAAAAAACGTATCAACCAACCAACTAGTTGACAACAGTAAACACAACGTAAAGGCAATCTTGATGATAGTGTACATTCAGCTATCTCGGCTGAAAATTGGATGAGCTACATCTCTAAAGTCTTTTCATTTCCTTCCCGCGTTTCTAGTCTTCACGAAATAAGGTGGCAATCTACCTCTATGGGCAGCTACGATTGGAATCTTTTTGATATCGAATGGGCAATTGCTAAGCTTAATCCCTCAAATGCTACTGGCCCGGATGGTATACCTTCATGTGTCTACAAAGCCAATCCTATTTATTGGGCCCAGATCCTTAGGGTTGAATTCAAAAACATCTTTATAACACAGACTTTTCCCAAGTCTTGGCTTTCATCATTAACTGTTCCCATGTTGAAAAAAGGAGATCCTATCCTTCCATCTAATTATAGACTTATTGCCGTAACTGATGCCTCTGCCAAGATTTTCTCTATTCTTATCCTACACAAACTATAGAATTTTATCTCGACACATAACATCCTATCGAAATGTCAAATTGGTTTTTCGCAAATATATGGGAACAGCTTTAAATGTGACCCATGTTCTTGCAGAAACTAAATAAAAAGGGTCACAACTGATTTATATTGCACCCTTAGACATGTCAGCTGATTTGACAGTGTTATTCACAAACTATTGTGGGATAAGATGATAAAGATGGGAATCCCTCCTTCAACCATCCACCTTATCTCTATGTTACATGAGAAAACTACATATACTGTAAGGATAAACCGCGGGGCATCTCTAACTGAAAATACTTCCACTTATGTTGGAGTTAAACAAAATTAAAGTGATATATTCTAAATAGTGTACATTATTGTTACTTCATTTCATTGATTTTTATTCTCTAAAAATAGAGCCTGTCATACTGTACAAACTAGATTTCTGTTTGACTGATGTCAGTGTGTTTTTAAATATCCAACAAAGGCGAATTTGTAAGATGACGCTCCATTTAGCTTCATCGGTTCCTAATTCTATAATATGTCACGAATTAGGATTGACTTTGCTAGCTATAAAATATGAATGGCGAATGCTGAATAATTTTGCAAACCTTTTAAAACCTCCTGTCAATTCACTTTATCAAGACCTACATGTTATGATGGGTTCCAATGAACCGAGTACTTTTATGTCATATTGCCTGAGAAAACAAGCCTTGTTGACTGAAGTAGATGTCTCTGTTGAGGGTCTAATAATCCGTCCAGCATATGTCAAGAACATTTTATTTGACATGGATTGGAGTCTCACCATTTAAACATTAAAGAAATACCAACTGTATTCTGAGTATGCAACATTTTTTAGGAAAAGAAACTTGCGCAGTCCTTATCTAATCTCATTCCCTTGCCCTAAAGCTCGAATACTCTATCTGTGTTTTAAATTAAATCAATTTCACACTAGAGAAAGAACTTTGTCCTGGACATTGGACAGTGTTAGTCCTCTGTTGCTAGAGTGTCACTTTCAACTGTGTAACTGTCCTAAAGTGGCGTTAAAACATTTAATCCTGGAGTATTTTAGAAATAATAGATTGTCTATTCTGTCCAAATTTATCACTAATGAATCTCAACTTTCTATGATTGTTTTATGAACCAGAATGATGTGCAGGGATAGTCAATCTTTAACTATTGCACTTACTTGGCTTTTGATCAAAATTGATGAGGAATTATCTAAAAAAAGATCTAAGCTTGCCAAGGGATTTGGAGTATTATGACCCAATAAATGTATCTTTTTGCTATTTGTTTTTAAATCATGTCTATCGATGATTCTTGAAGACTGAAACGTATATTATAGTGTATTCATGTTTTTTAAGGTCTTCCCTCTACTGTCGTCTTTTTAACTGGAACTTTTTTAATATTGCCTTTGTAATGTGGAAAGAATGTTGTGTATTTTTAGCCTTACATTTGTTTACTTGTAATCCCTACATTTTAGTTAATTCTCAGATTTTATAATTGTGGCTATGGTGATTGTTGTTTTGCACAATTCGATTTGCACTTTGCCCATTTTTGCTTTTTTGCACATTCATCTTTAGCACTTTATGCAATCTGTATTGTAAAAATTAATTAGCAATTAATTTCTGCAAAACAGTTGTTTCTATATATAAGTTCTAGTAGGTATATCAAACATAATTTTGTGTGTTGCAAGACATGAATAACTGATGAATTTCAAGTTTAAATTGTAAAGGTTGTACAAACCAAATACAATAAAGAAAAAAAAACAGTTCTAGGAGATGGTATTACATAAGGGTGTGCTCACTCCAAAACGTCTGCATCCCATCATGCAGAGAGCATTCTATTTTGGATTTATGAGCATGGGAGTTTGTAGAGAACCCCAGTCCCCTTTGTTGGGAAGCTCGTGCAGCATCATCAAAGCTAGTCTGATGTGGTTAATCTATTTTTGAGCAAGGATGCAGGGAGCAACAAAATTATGAACTATTTTCTGGTTGCACATCATCATAACTGAAAACCACCATAGCTACCTTGGTGACAGGTGAATAGGACCAATCAGGGCCCTCTAGTGATACTTTGGGATCCTCTTACATTTGTGGGATTCTAGGCCAAAATTGTAAAGGATAAAAGGCAATGTTCATAAGAGTGTTCAATACTAGGACAATTGATAATGTGGCCTGGGCACATACAGGTGGAAATAGGCTGTGATTGCTCTCCCCCAGCAATATTTGGCCATGAAATTATAACAGTCGAGTATAACATCTGCTTGGCTAGAAGAAACCTAGGATTGCCTCTGAAGACCTGAGGCTGCCCTGGCGGAGCATTTGGCTGTGTTTGAGAAACCTTTAATCCTGCAGCTGCCCTGTTGACCAGTGACTGATGCAGAGCCTAGGACCCAGGAATATTCCAGGCATCAAAGATGAATCTCTGGATTTTAAGTTTAAGGATATTTGCTTGCATGGGGACTATTGATAGTTGCTACTTGTGTGGGAGTAAGATAATGTTGTCAGATTGGAGCCGTAGGACCTCAGTCTTAGAGGCATTATGGCAGGGCAGGTTTGCACATAATTGAGGGAATCCATGATTTGATGGCAATCTCTGGGCTTTTAAATTTTATAAAGACATCTGTGTGTTAGCATGCATTTTATATCCTTACCTGTGGCTAATTCTAGCAAGTGGTGCCATGTACACATGGAGCCCTAGCAGTCACCTCTGCACCTGAACACAATGTGCTGCATGATTTTTATAATGTTTTGATCCAGTCCTCTGTAATAGTAATTAAAAAGTCACCAAACTCCAAATACTATTCATATGAAATGCAATGCCAGACTACAGTCTTCTGAAGGACCTTCATCTACCAAAGTGCTTCAAAGCTATAACAATGGCAGTAGTCGCTATACAAATATCAAATATTGTCTCTACACTGGCAGAGTAGATAATAGGAGCTCTTACAGGCAGCATTCTCCAAGCCCAGACCATGTTTATAGATTAGCTCAGGCATTTACACCTTGGCTGCTGCTATCCACACAAATGTCACTTTTCAGGGAGCTGAAAGGTTTTTCTTTCTATTTCATATCCCCTGTTTACATTTCCCAGCTGGTTTAGCATGTGGAAGGGGGAGGGCAATGTGTCATTGTTTTTTCTGATCCCGGAGGGCACATACAGCAGCTGCCCAGTTTAGGAGTGAGTGTGGGGTACTCTCTGCTGCCTTCTCTGACATTTCCCTAGGACATCTAACCAATGTATGTAGAAGTTGGAATTGTAAGAGCACACTTTCTGCCAACACCCCATTTACTTCAGAGAGACAGCCTGTCTCCTCCTTTCCTCTGTTAATGGGCGAGGCAGTACCTTCCCTGGCTCCAGGAGGCTCCCTGTGTGTAACAGCACACACCTTGTGCACATGCTAATCCCTGACAGCTCACTCTCACCTTGAAAGGATAGCCCTTGAAATCTGGAGGAATAAAGCATGGCTGTTTTGGACCTGTTCCTGTCATTTAAGCTGTGGCCAAAGTAAGGAACCCCACTTCCCTGAGACCCTCAGATGTCAACCTTTGTAGGAAAACAAATAACTGCAGGACTTTGAGCCAGAAATCTGACATCCTGAACAGGCATCTAGTTGAGCAAGCCATGTAGAGAACCTAAAGGTTCCAGGACAGAGAACCAGAACCTGAGGGTTCACCCGCAAGAGTAAAGTATATCAGACTCAGATAACTCCAGGCCATGGAGCCAGCAATCTCACATCCCGAAAAGCCATCTAGTTGAGCAAGCTATGTAGAGAACCTAAAGGTTTCAGAACAGAGAGCCAGAACCAGAACCTGAGGGTTCACCAACAGGAGCAACATATATCGGACTCAGATAACTCCAGGGCATGGAGCCAACAATCTCACATCCTGAACAGTCATCTAGTTGAGCAAGCTATGTAGAGAACCTAAAGTTTCCAGGACACAGAACCAGAGAGAACCTACAGTTTCCAGGACAGAGAGCCAGAACCAGAACTTGAGGGTTCACCCACATGAGTAACGTATGTTCGGACTCAGATAACTCCAGGGCATGGAATCTGCAATCTCACTTCCTGTACAGTCAACTAGTTGAGCAAGCTATGTAGAGAAACCTAAAGTTTCCAGGACAGAGAACCAGAACCTGAGGGTTCACCAACATGAGTAACGTATGTTCGGACTCAGATAACTCCACGGTATGGAGCCACCAATCTCACATCCTGTACAGTCATCTAGTTGAGCAAGCTATGTAGAGAACCTAAAGTTTCCAGGACAGAGACCCAGAACACGAACCTGAGGGTTCACCAACATGAGTAACGTATGCCGGACTCAGATAACTCCAGGGCATGCAATCAGCAATCTCACTTCCTGTACAGTCAACTAGTTGCGCAAGCTATGTAGAGAACCTAAAGGTTTCAGGACAGAGAGCCAGAAATTGAGGGTTCACCCACATGAGTAACGTATGTTCGGACTCAGATAACTCCAGGGCATGGAGCCATTAATCTCACATCCCAAGCAGTCATCTAGTTGAGCAAGCTATGTAGAGAACCTAAAGTTTCCAGGACAGAGAACAGAACTAGAACCTGAGGGTTCACCCACATGAGTAACGTTTGTCGGACTCAGATAACTCCAGGCCATGGAGCCAGCAATCTCACATCCTGAACAGTCATCTAGTTGAGCAAGCTATGTAGAGAACCTAAAGGTTCCAGGACAGAGAACCAGAGAGAACCTACAGTTTCCAGGACAGAGACCCAGAACCAGAACCTGAGGGTTCACCCACATGAATAACGTATGCCGGACTCAGATAACTCCATGGCATGGAGCCAGAAATCTCACATCCTGAGCAGGCATCTAGTTGAGCAAGCTATGTAGAGAACCTAAAGGTTGCAGGACAGAGAACCAGAGAGAACCTACAGTTTCCAGGACAGAGACCCAGAACCAGAACCTGAGGGTTCAGCCACATCAGTAACATATTTTCGGACTCTGATAACTCCAGGGCATGGAGCCATTAATCTCACATCCCAAGCAGTCATCTAGTTGAGCAAGCTATGTAGAGAACCTAAAGTTTCCAGGACAGAGAACAGAACTAGAACCTGAGGGTTCACCCACATGAGTAACGTTTGTCGGACTCAGATAACTCCAGGCCATGGAACCAGCAATCTCACATCCTGAACAGTCATCTAGTTGAGCAAGCTATGTAGAGAACCTAAAGGTTCCAGGACAGAGAACCAGAGAGAACCTACAGTTTCCAGGACAGAGACCTAGAACCAGAACCTGAGGGTTCACCCACATGAATAATGTATGCCGGACTCAGATACCTCCAGGGCATGGAATCAGCAATCTCACTTCCTGTACAGTAAACTAGTTGCGCAAGATATGTAGAGAACCTAAAGGTTCCAGGACAGAGAACCAGAGAGAACCTACAGTTTCCAGGACAGAGACACAGAACCAGAACCTGAGGGTTCAGCCACATGAGTAACATATTTTCGGACTTCGATAACTCCAGGGCATGGAGCCAGAAATCTCACATCCTGAGCAGACATCTAGTTGAGCAAGCTATGTAGAGAACCTAAAGGTTGCAGGACAGAGAACCTGAGGGTTCACCCACATGAGTAATGTATGTTCGGACTCAGATAACTCCAGGGCATGGAGTCAGAAATCTCACAATCTGAGGAGACACCCAACTGAGTAAACCATATTAGCACCCAGATGACTCCAGGACAATGGAACACCACTTTTCCAATCCTGAACTTCCTTTGTAAAAATGCAATGCATTCTGCAACTGCCAGCTTTGTTTACAATTGGCCCGTAATGAAAGCATGTCAAATAAATAGCGCCTGGGTAAACATGGATTGTAGGTCATGTGAACTCACATGACCACCCTAAACTAAATACCTGAAGTCCTAATCAGCAGGGCAAACACAATCTGTAAAAAGATTTAGAACATTTTAAAAAGTGACTGTACCAAGCCATCTTTTGACCAGTCCTGTCCGTGTGCAGCATCCTGTGTTTGCTGTTAACCTAAGTTTGTAGGGCAGCATTTCCAGGTAACCTTAGGAGAACTCGAACGTGGCAGACTACACACTATACTATAGAAATATATTATAGATAGGATGACCAGGTCAATGCATGTCAATGGGACTCACGCCTTCCAGCCTGACTTTTATTTATTTAATACATTTGCATTGCGGTTTGTGTCACCTTGGTTGTCTTCACTTCAACCAATTACATCTGATATCAATGAACGGATAGAGCAGGACTAACATAAACGAGGAGTCCATGTGACCTGCAACTACCCGCTCACCCTGGCCATGATACTAACATGTACTGTTTATACAGGCTAGACAATCCGAATTGCCGTTTGCTACTGATAATAGCTGTTATTATTACCCGAATAAATTAAACTCACTTTATTGATCTTGTAAGAATGGGGGTTGAGTCAAGCTTGAGGTTTTCAAATGTGTACACGCAGGTATGTCAGAAGCTGGCATTTAACTCGCTGAGCTATCATAACTGCAAAACATAGAAAAGTAAATTCGTTTCAAAATATGGACGGGTCATCGTTTCAGTTGCTTCCAAAAGGAGTCCCGAAAATGTCCACAACGCCAATCAACACCAAAGTTTACTTTTTAAATACTTGATATTGTTAGAACAAACTTTGAACAAGCACCGGCAACAGGTGCACTTGTGTAGAATTCATAGCTGGACGCCATATTCACACTAGGCAAATATCCCGATGCAACGCCATGTTTTACATCTTCAGTACGGACTTTTCAGCTAACAGTAGTTTGTGTTTCGGGACTTGTAAATGTGCTTTTCCCATCATGAGTATTGATTGGTCTGCAAGCCACAGCGTGCAGAGCACTGCTAAATAAAAAGCCAGGACTGGCTCAAGGTGTCCCGCGTTACATGGAGCCTCTTGGCATTGAGGACCTACCACCACGACCTGCAAGGGTTCTGCACCCTGTAAGATGGCATTTCAGGTCTCCCGATCAGTGACCCACACACCTTGTCCTACCTTAAAAATGATAAGTAAGTGGTATTAGCATCTGAGCCTGTGCACCAAATTGGATATAAGTGAGGAAACAGTCTCAGGTCATTACCCCCTGGCCACGTGCCATTAGACTCCGCTCCGAGTGCTTCGAGAGTGATTGATGCCGCCCGGCCTCCGAGCTTACCCTGAGCTCATTTCTGGCTCCGGCTTGCAATCACTGATGGGAACTATGCATTATTCATGCGCCATCAAGGGGGGACCCTCCTGTGATTTATGCACTTTGCATGGCGGAAAGTTAATTATGGAGCCTAATGCATCTCATTAGCCATGTTGCATGTTGAACTCGGTTCAAGAAAGGAGGAAGAGAAATCAGTTGGCAGAGAGGGATCCTCATCGGAGGTCATATAGTGCCCTGGCAAAGGAAGGGAGGGCTCACAAATAGAGGCGCGTTGAGCGGAGTGACTGACACGTGTCGCTGTTTGGCCCGAATAAGTCCCACCATTACATGTAAATCGGGCCGCCGAATTACCTAAACGGCACTAAGTTGCACAGACTATTTATTTATTTATTTAGATTTATATAGCGCGCAGACAGCCCTTGGGCATCGAGAATGCTGTGCTAGGCTGTGTGTTTATTATTTTGCGTGATTGGTTCTGAATTGGACATTGCCATATTTCTTTTGGTGACGGTAAATAGCGCTGGTTGGGATGTTCCACAGATCTTCTGTGTTATTGTTTCTTAAATGTGAGTGCGGTGAATTGCCTTCTGGCAAGGGTGTAGAAGCCCTAGCTTTTTTGATTTTTTATTAAATAATAAAATGATGCCGGTAATTCCATCTCTGAAAGAAAATCTGCTAATCAGATTCCTCTTTAATAACCCCCATACCATAAGCGTTGTGTGCACTTGTGCCCTGCTGCATTGGCATCCCGATTCACAACACCTGCTTTGCCAGTGGCACAGAGCAGGTTCAGAGGCCATGGGTGCCCTTTTTACAGCTGCAGTGACTCCCAAGGCTCTGCAGCACAGGGGCTGTATTTAAACTATGCTCCCCGGTTCCAAAAACTGCACAACTCTGAACATGTTGTGCTGGTGGCACATACAACCGTAAATATAAGCCATACCTGAGTTAGGAAATGGTGGCCCGCATCTCTCAGAGTCATCCTAGCCACAGTAAAATGATATTGCACATGTGCCAGCACTGTGGGCACAGTTCAGCTGTGGAAGGGTTATGTGTATTCCCCCAGACAGGCTGGATCCTGCCCTACTGGCAGGAAGGTAGCCTGGTGGGGTGCCTCGATTTGTTCCTTTGTAAAAGCAAGTAGCACCTTTCTCCCTTGGGCAGCCACTCTACAGTACGCTGGCCAGGGAGCAGAAACCAAGAGGCATACCCATTAACAAAAGCCTCACAACTACAAAGTACTGCTGCGCTGCCTTGCTCGAATCACCATCCGAAACAACAGCTTCTTCACTGCCGCTCTTGTGTGTTAACCAAACTGACCCCAGTATTCCCAGAACTGTGACTTCCGAGCCTTTGCATTGGATGGACTGGCCTGCGCACCTCGGTACCAGCTTGACCGCCATCGATCGTCAACGGCAGTCAGGAGACGCTTCAAGACCGCAGCTCAACCCTGCCTCGACACCATCTTGCTGCCGAACCATCACGACTGCTGCATCTGGGACCCAATCCGACACCGTGGTCAATGCAGAGAAGCCTGGTTCGACGCTGTTGAACCGACCTGACATTTGCAGAAGGTATTTGCCTCACATCTGCCCCCCTGCTCCATCTTTGGGCCCTAGCAACAGTTAAGTCATTTCCTTTTGGCAATTCATCACAGTGACAGTGAGCACTTCCCAACTACACATGAGATAAAAAGGAGAAACATACATGACAGGTGAAACATATCAGCTGTCATACAATGCGCTCAAACACCATCCACGTGATATCTTGCCCTGTTCTTCATGTGAACAAATGTGCACAGAAGTGCAATCCAGCACTAAAATCTTAATTTGCATCCCCAACTGCAGTTTGTGTAGCTTGACCCTGACATTCCTTTGTTTCTTCATCGATCATTTCCTGCGGCATATAACTATGAGGATACTTGTTTGGTGAATATTTACACATGGTAGCATCCAACTACAATATATCGAAAACCAAAGTAAGCAACTGTAAGTTATGTAATGTCGTATTTGTATAGCACCTAACTGCCATTGCCATGGCCTCAAAGCGCTTTAGGTTATCTGGAAGTTTGCCTGTATATACATTAAACAGTATATTGCATTACATTATAATTACAGGCCATTACATGATACTGCTCGATTACTATTTCATAAAGATGTCAATTTTTGCCAGGGATTGCCAATATCTTATTCAGTGGGTCCAGAGTGCTGCATGATTTGCTTTATCTGTGAAGATGTTGTTGTTGGCATGGAATACATTTGAAGTGGTACTTAGGCAACTAATAGGGGGGTATTTCACTAAAATCTGGAAAGAGCCCCAGAGTCATTTACCGCAGACGAGGCCTCTGTGAAACTTTCCATGCACACTTCATGCACATTTGGTAGATGTTACACTCACCTTACATAACCTTGTGGTCACTATTGCCAATGAAGCAGTATGGTAGCTTAACATATATAATAAACAGTACATCGGGTATCAGGAGAAGGACATTACATAAAACCGCGCCATTGCTTGTGCACGCAAATGACGCTTCTTGGCAGAGAAGACCTGCACTGCACAATGTAACTAGCAATGATATGTATTGGGTGCCAAGAACTGTGTGACTTGCAATGTAAGTGAATAAGAACTTGCTGCAAAGGACAGAATCGAGGGTATGGGATGCTGCACCAAAAGACGGAGGAACAATGTGCTTGCACATTGATACCCAACTTCACAGCAACTGATTGCAGTTGAGGGCTCTGCAATACTGCACATGAACACTACATGCTCATTTGGAAAATATTACAAGAACATTTGGTCAACATTACATGTTTGAACAGTACTTAACTTTCATGAATACTTGGAAGACCAAAGCTTAGCTGTACATTTATAGGAAACTGTACTTTTTTTACTCAAAAGGCATGTCAACCTGTGCCATTCAGTTGTATTCATACCTGGCAGACCATGTTCGAATGGCACTCTGCTTTGCAAGAGAAGGGCGCCCCCCGCCCCAGAAGTAGCAGTACCTCCACCCTTACCTAACAAAGAGCTCATGAAATGATCTTCTTGCCTCTACTATTGCTTACCTTGCCCCTTACCATAACATATGTTGTTTGCAACTATCTGTAAAAAAAGAATGACTGCTGTAGACAGCCATGTTAGCTCCTATTGAGTGTACACATGTTTTTCCTTGGGGGGGGGGCTGTCTGCCCTCTAACCCCATCACAGTACCTTATGAGTGCATCTCAGGCCCTTGGTGCCAGCAAGCATGAACCCTGTGCTAAATTGTGTGCCTTGTCACTGCTGCAGGCCCAGGCTCAAATTCTCATTCTGGTGACCTGTGCCCCCAGTGGTGCAACATCATCACCACTGTTGGCACAGGGTAGAGTTGTCTTTACTGTGCCCTCTACCCCAAGGGCAAACTCACATTCGCTGGCCCATATAATCTGTTTTTTGTGCTGCCTTTGCCCCTGCAACCTGAGCCATTTTGCCATGTGGTGGGCCTGCCACTGCCTGTCTTGCTGTGGGGTGCAAGGGATGAAGACCCAACTGCACTTTGCTCAGCAGATGGCCCAGCCTGTGTAGGGGGCACCAGAGGGACAGCTGGCACAGTGGGCCGCCTCTCTGCCCTCCTACGTTCAGCTCGCCTCCCCTATCCACGTTCAGCTCGCCTCCCCTATCCTTCGGGAGGCAGAAGGGGCGTGCCGGCTCTTAAACATGGGTTTCTACACCTGGGGCACGAATTGCATGTTTTCCTATGAATGCATCAAATATGGGGAGGGCACCCAGCAACAGCGTGTCGTAAGTCCCAATGGTCTAAGGGATGTAGAGGCCAACACACAGAGGTGCAATAGGGCACTGTTGGAAAAGGGCCCATCACTGGTCAACAGGACTAAGCTACACTTGTTAATAAATGACTACCCCAAGGTACAGGAGTCCAAACTATTGTATCAAGGTTTCAGGGACGGCTTCTGCATTCCTTATGAAGGGCCCTTGACGGAGAGGACTGCACGGACATGCCATCAACAGACAGACTACCATGTATTGACACTGAGAAGATCAGGAAGGAAAGAGCGCTTGGTAGGGTTAGGAGCCCATTTACTGCACCCCCACTTGCACATTGTATTGTGTCCACGCGGGAGTGGTGCCTAAGAAGGAACAAGGAAAGTAAAGGCTCAGACACCATTTATCTTCTCCAAAGGGGGACTTTCACTGACTGGCTAGACCTGGAGTTCTGCTCGGTGGTGAATGCCTCGTTTGACCAAGCTAGGGAATTGGTAGCAGATGCAGGGAATGGAGCACTGTTGGCAAAGGTGGACACAGAATCAGCGTTCAGACTTTCACCGGTTCACCCAGAATGCTTGCACTTGTTGGGTTTTCAGTGGCTGGGCCACTTCTATTCTGACAGGTGCTTGCCCATGGGCTGCGGAGTCTCCTGTGCATTCTTTGAGCAATTTAGCTAGTTCCTTGCACGGGCTGTGTGCACGAAGGAGCAGAGAGGGGGCATTGTGCATTACCTGGACGATTTCCTCACTCTGGCGAGACGAGGATCAGAGGAGTGCAATGGCGCACTTTCAGAGCTTGATGGGGGAGTTAAACATACCACTGGCAGAGGGAGAGACACAGGGTCCATGTGAGGTGATCATATTCCTGGGTATTGAGATAGACATTGTGAAAGGTGCTTGCAGGTTACCCACAGATAAGGTCCGGGACTGGAGGTTGAGATTGACAACAACCTTGCGAAAGAGCTGGCGAAAGACAGGACCGCCCTTCAGAAGGTGCAGCAATTGCTTGGCAGACTGGGTTTTGCAGGGTGTTTAATAGGAGGTTGGCAAGGGCAACAGCAGTCGTCACCCAGAATCATCATCATATTAGGTTAAGCGCACCCATCAAGGAATATCTGCCCATGTGGAGTAAGTTTCTCCAAGAGTTTAATGGTATAAGGTTGTGGATGGCCCGTGGGTGACCAGTAGGACACCGCAGATGTTTTAAGATGGGTCAGTTAGGGACAGTTTTAGGGTCATCCTGGGGCAGGAATGGTGCGCGCAGAGGTGGCCTAACCAATGGCGAAAGAAAGGGAGGATGGGTAACATCATGGTTCTCAAACTCTTCCCAATTATCATAGCCCTCCTGTTGTGACCAAGGGAGTGGAGCAACAGGAAGGTGCGTTTTTGGTCACACAATAGGGTGGTAGTGTAGGCCATTAATGTCCATTAATTTACAATCAGCATCATGCCAGGTGGTCCTTTTTGCTGAGAAAACTAGTGGAGATTTGCTTTTGCCAAAACATTTAGTTTAGGGCGTGCCATGTCAATGGTATCGCTAACATTGCAGCTGACCCTCTCTCTTGTTTTCAGTGGGAAAAGCCCTGGAAGGCCCATCCAGAAGCACGGCAGCAGGGGAAAAGAGTTCATAACGGAATAGTGGCAGCTGGTGTCATTGACCCGATAATCTGGGACGACAGGCAATGTTCGCTCACACCAGGAGTGAGGTCCAGGCTATGATAAGTTTGTTACCATGACTCACAAACTGAGGTGCGCAAAAGGGTGGTTGAAGGAGCAGGTTGTAATATTTATGATCTGGGCAAACAAAGGAGGTAGAACCAGGAGCTGCTGGCAGGGCGCCTTGCAGCAATAGCCTTTTACAGAAAGCTGAGCAGGAAGGACGACCCGCCAAGGGTTTCACGGTTTGGGCTGCCCTTAAAGGATGGGGGAAGAAGGAAGGTTTGAAGAAGAATGGGTGCAGGCCTATTGACTTTGGGATAATGGTCAAACTCCTGGGGGTGCTGCGGGAGAATGTTGTAACTTGTACAAAGTGGCGCTTTTCAGGGCTGCCTTTGCTTTGGCTTTTGTAAGGGCGTTCTGAGTTGGCCAAGTTGTCGCGACCAGCAAGGATGATAAGTCCCGGAGGGCAATTAGAATGGGGCATGAGACATTTACCAAGGTGGGGCTAAGGATCAGAAAAAGTAGGTCCAAAACGGATCAGGAAGGACAAGGGAAATGGATTAAGTTGTACTGTTCACCGGGCAAGGAGAGTTGCACGACGGGCAGCAACATTCCCGCGCCTCTGTAAGTGGGTCGTAAGTTGACATAGGGGATGGACATGCAGACCTCAGAAGGGCATGGCATGAATTGGATGTACATTTCAGTTTTAAATGTGTATGATGTTTTTAAAATAAAAAAATAAGAAAGAAATGGAAAAAGGTTATCATTTTGTGTGTTAAGGTAACGCTTGTAATTTGCACCAGCAGGTGAAACAGCATGGTTTATTGGCTATTCCATCGTGACAAGAGCACAGATCAGAGCGCAGCACTGGCCACAAAGAGGCAGTAACGTGGGGCTGAGTGGCAGCGAGGTGGTCTGGCTGGGAGCACTGCACATGCGATGGCATGCATTGCTGCCCATGGTG
Organism: Ambystoma mexicanum; assembly: GCF_040938575.1. Classification (NCBI taxonomy): domain Eukaryota; kingdom Metazoa; phylum Chordata; class Amphibia; order Caudata; family Ambystomatidae; genus Ambystoma; species Ambystoma mexicanum. The sequence continues at coordinate 1,077,634,325 of NC_090936.1, read as the reverse complement.
CACAGGCAGTTCGTAAGGATGGCAGCACCAAGGGTAATGCTAGTACATCTCGCGGATAACGACTTCAACGACCTGGGCAGAGGACGGTTATTAAGGCAAATGCAGAAAGTGACCAAGATCTTGGGCAGACGCTGCCAAACACTTCAATTTTCTGGTCGGAGGTAGTACCAGAAAGTGTGTGGTGAGGTGCAGGGTCCAATGGGACTATGGAAAAATCCAGAAAGAGGGTCAACAAAAGTATGGAAAGAGCTATGCAATTGGAAGCACTGTGTTTCATCAGGCACAGGATGTTGTGGGAGAAAGATTAGGTAAATTTCTCTAGCAACAGGGTACACCTGTCAGACGAATGGCACAGTTTTTCTCTTAAATGTGTATGCAGATGTGTGTAAGTAGCCATTGTGAGTATATGTACATGAGTATATGGTCTGAAATAGGTGGGGGGCATAGTGGGTCGCAGGGGGGCTGGCCCCACAGCATGGCAGAGTAACAGAGGTCGTCCTAGCCGAGAAGGAGTCACGCTGCGGATGCAGCCTCAAGCATTACCCACTGGCTGCAAGAGCTAAAATGGGGTACGACGGGCACTGGCACCCTTAGGGACCGTTGGTACTCATCAACAACTGACGGCAGTGCCCCGGGGTTATACGCTCCATACAAGGATATGGGAGTCTACGCGCCTGGCAGTAGGAAAACCAGAGGCGAGTGTATTTGCTAGTGCAGAGACCAGAAGTGACCGTGTCACCCCGAACGATGCAAAAACCGAAGTGAAGGTTCACTGGTTTATGGAACACTGGGAATGGCACAGGGCTACCCGGGGAGGTGTTTGTAGGCCAGGTACACTTTTTTCCTGAGTAACGCAAGGACCATCTATTAGGTTGACCCCAATAAAATGATATTTCTTCCAATGTAAGAATTGTGTCTGTGCAAATTATTTGGGTGGTAAAGCATGTGGTGAATATTGAGGGTTTTGGGAGGTCTCAGTTAGCTCCGTTAAGTGGATGGCCAGTCGATGCAGGGGGTGCTAGAGGGACTGCCAGCATAGCGGGCCACCCCTCTGGCCCCTAAGTCTGGCTCACCTCCCCTCTCCTGAGGGAGGCTGAAGGGGCATGCCCACAAGGTCTAGCTGGAAGCAACTGGCACTGGGAAGGCACTTACATATCCCGGGCTGCAAGAGGTCACCCTCTTTGCAGCACAGAAGTGACAGCCACCCTCCTACCCTGCAGAGTATTTAGGGCAAGGGTGCTTGGCCGGTTGATGAGGTTGCACGGTTTGTAGTGCCTAGAAGTACTGTAGGTGTCGAATTTGTACAGGTCAATATTGTTAAGAAGTAGTGTTGCATGAGCTAAGAACATGTTATTTTAAATAGGTAATGTTTGCTGTGTTTCTAATATTTTTCTTTATGTCACAGGTGGCGTTACAGGGGCGGTCCTAGGAGAGAAGGAGTCGCTCTGCGGATGCTGCCGCAAGCATTACCCGCGAGCTGCCGCAAGCATTACCCGCTAGCTGCACAAGCCAGGTTGGGGTTCCACGGTCACTGACACCCTCAGGGACAGTTGGGACACCTCAACAACTGACTGCAGTGGCCCGGGGGGTTTATCTGTTCCATAAAAGGATATAGGAATCTACTGGCCTGGCAGTAGGATAACCAGAGGTGGGCGCACCGGCTAGAACTGAGACTGGAAGTGACTGGGTCACCCAGAACGATGCAGAAACCGAAGTGAAGACCCCGGGAATGACGAAGGCTTACCCGGGGTGGTCTTAGTAGGCCATTACACTTGTGGCCTGAGTAAGGCTAGGACCGCCCATTAGGTTGACTCCAATAAAGTGATCATGTTTCTTCCAATGTACGAATTGTATCTGTGCAAATTATTTGGGTGATAAAGCATGTGATGAATACTGAGGGTTTTGGGGGGGGGGTCAGTCAGGTTTAGCCCTGCTATGTGACTGTACCCCATTCCCCAGACCGTGCATCAGTTGGTCTCTTCACATGCATATGCAGCATGGGACTTCAGCAGCCACAGCCCGCCCGTCCGGCCCCGTTGTGGGCTATCCCTGCGCCACCAGGCCATCACTGTCTCCCTGGCATAGAACATGCCAGGGAGGTCTTCATTGGGGTTGCACTGCTGGCGCAGTCTGGGGATTTAGAACCTTCTGGGCCCACACCTATTGGCCCTGGGGCAGGCCAGCTCACCTCTGATGCAACTGTTGCTCTCCAGCCACACCCCACATGCAGCACAGTTCTTAACCCTTAAAAAGGCTGCACTGTTGATTCTGCTTGTGACTTGCTGCAGTGCTCAGCATCTGCTCTCCAGGACACCTACGTCTTCCTCCTGGGCTGCACTGCTGATGGAGACCATGACTTAGCTTGCTGGGTCTCTGCCATCCCTCCCGGGGCCGAGCTTACCTGGGCGGGGGCCACCCCCACTTGACTCCAGGGTGGATAAATGTCCATTCCAGACTGCCACATTTGTCCGGGCTGCATCTGACAGATTTAGCCCAGTGCATTCATTGTCTTGCATACTCGAGAGTGAGAGGGTCCCTTCCAAATGGCCATCATTTGGTGGTCGCTACATTTTTCAGCTCCCACTCCTAACAGGTCCTGCTTTTCCAACAGCTGCAAGCACAATAAGCACTCTGCTCCCATCCATGCCTCCTTCTGATTTAAAAGATGCACTCCCTCCCTGCACTGTGCCAGCTTGTGCAGCTTTGAGGTGTTGCATGATTCTTCTGAACGCCATTGGTGACCCTTCAAGAAACTTGTGGAATGGCTATAAACATTTGCTTCACTAGGGGACTAATTTAATTAACTGCCTTTACATGTAAGTGTTTCCTTTTAGACTGTGCCTGCTGCTGGCGCAAAATAAGGGATGGGAGTTGTAAGGCTCCCACCCAGGGTCACGACACAGATGGTAATGAACAGGTAATGAGAGCAGCAGCTGGCTGGTTTTGCAAATCATGGAAGGGACACAGTGCACATAAAAGAAATCTTGAAAACATTTTGGGGGGAATTCTGTAGTGACTGGAGTGCAACATGAAAGTGTAAAAGGGCCTTTGCACTTCGATGTTGTGCACCATCTACTTTGTGTGCCATTCCAAGGAATAGGAGGGCAGCAAAACAGAGTTGGCATTTCTGCTTTTCTTTCCTCCTCCCTCTTGAAAGGTTTTACACCAGCATGAGATTTTTATGCAGGCATAAAACCAAGGGATTCCAATGGAAACGCCTTTCATTTACACCTGTGCAGGGCAGAGAGATTCCCTAGCAATCTGTTACAAAACGGCACCTGCAAAGCGGAATCGGCAGGTGGTGTTTTAACTCTCACAAAGCAGAGAGAAAAGGTGAAGGGGATTTAGCCTTCATTTAGTCTTCACAGTTGCTCTCCGCTTTATGAGTGTTGAACATTGCATGCAGGGGACCAGCAACAAGTAAGTGCAAGGGTCTGTGGTCACCTTCTTGCAATGAGCATATCTTTTACAATAGCCCACATAGATCGTTTCTTTTGGACTCCCGTCCCTGCAGGCTGTCTTTTGCATTTTACTAGTGGATTCCACGTTTCACATCTTTGTTCACAAAACCAGGCCCAACAATACTTAATGTAAAATATGATTAAGAAAATGTTAGTTTAAACTGGAAGGGACAATGTAACATCAATGATAGTTCAGTGGGCCAATGTACCTGTAACAAACAATTGTATACTAATCTCTGGTTCACAGGTCCTATTCATCCCTTTTCACACGTTGTTCCTTACTATGCAGTCATCTGATTTGGGTAGTAATATCCCATACTGTCCACAGTTTCAGAGAGTAAGCATAGTAAAAGCAAAGCATGCAGGTTGTCCCCTTTCAGGTGCTATTAACCAACATACCCTGGACTTAGTGTTAGCATTTTGGTACTTTCTATGATAAATGCAATACTGCAAGTCCCAGAATTAATAGAAAGGACCATAGCGCATGAGCCACTCCTCATTTGATATGATATGGCATTTATAACGCGCCTATGCACAAGTGTTTCAAAACAGGGCGAGGCAAGGGAGGGGGAACAGAGGAAAGACAGAGACAATGATCTTACTAGACCAGGTGACATTGAGATAGCGCAAGTGCAGGGGAGGGAGGGAAAGGGGAAAGTGTGGGGGGAGTGGTATGGGGCAGTGCAATACATAGGATCAACAGTAAAAAATAAATACAATAAATAAAAACAGTAGGTTAAAGTGCAGCCAGCTTGTTGCAAATGCGGGGATAAGTGCATACATCAAGTGTCGAGAGCAGGTGGGGACTGTAGGGATACAGAAATAGCCACCAAGTGCAAAGGTTGCCCGGGAGGCAGTGCAAGTGTGCAGCTGGCGGTGGAGGGGACCTGGGCCCGAGATCAGCGGGTAGCCATGTGACCAGTGCAGTTTCAGTAAGGAGTTCAGCAGGGCGAATCAAGATGAATAACACCATTCAGTACAGTTGGATAAAGGGAAGGCTGGCTGGCCTTTGCAGGATTCCTACCTGCACCCCTGTGAGTCCAGAAACACACCTGTCAACCGACAGACTTTCTAATGAGAATGACAGCCTGATCACGTAAGCTGAAGGCTAACCATTTTTGTAAAGGTGATGGTTTGATGAATGGGTGATTGCATAGAAGTACATGGAGGCATATAGCTTGCTGCAATGTAGAGGATGCTTCTCAACAATGACACTCTACATCAGGAGAGTTTAGAGGTATTCACGGGGGGTGCAGAAGGGCAATCATACCAAATTCCCCATGTGCGCTCCTTTCAGATTCTGATGTGCCGACTCGCAAAGTAGTTGATCAGTGCCCAATGAGAAGCCCTTCACCCCCTCTGGTACCAAAACCTGACTTCACAATTGAAGTGAAGGAGCAGGAAGATAAGTGTGGGCAGTGGGTGGTGTAAGTGCAAGTGACACACATTTCATCTGGCAATCCATTTTAATTATGTTACATAATAATAAGATTGTTACAAAGGCATTTGAGGTTGCACTTACCTTGGCATATCATAGCAACATGTGGTCATAATGATGTACATCACATACATGCAATTCATATGATTTATTAATAGTTTTTTTCTGGGGCATTATAGGCTGTGCTTGGCATATGCTGGGAGCACACAGACATATGGGCTGCACATCACCTTTGCTACTGACATCGACATTGTCATGATTGCAGGCTTTAACCTTCCCAAGCCCTCTGAAGCCACCTTTATTGAACTTAACTCTCTCATATCTGTCCACTCCCTCTAATCCCTACATGACCAGCCTAACCACTTTGGTGGAAACACTCCTTCTCTCCTATTCACGCTCCTCCTCTGATCTCTCCATTGATCCCTCTCCCTCATATCACTCACTTGCTCACTTTAACATCTTGGTCCCTCAACCCTCTACTCCTTCTTTCCCCTCTTCAATGACTAACAGGAAATTCAGGCAGGACTCTGTTCCCCCTTACCTTCATGATATGAAGACCTCTCTTCTCTCTCTCTATACCCAAATCATGCCTCTTTCATTGACCAGGATTTTTCTGACTTTCACTAGACGATTATGACGCAATTTGACCAAAGCTATCATGGCCACACATTCACACCTTCCTGTCCCCATGCTCAGCCCTGAATGACCTCTGGAATTCAGTACTGTAAAAAAGAAAAACAAATTATACCCTACACTCTACCTAGCCTTCAAACAGAATCTTGCTCCCTTCACCTCTGCACTGGACTCGGTCAAATTATCCTACTTCACAAAGTGAATCTCCTTCCTTAACAATCAGCTCCACAGGAGCACTACTCTCTCTCCCTCCTCAACCCTCCACCTGTCCACCACCACACCCCCTACCTCTTCTACTCTCGACTACTTCTCCACCACCTCTGCCTTTAAAATTAGCACCCATCCTTTGCAGCATCAACCATCCTACTCTCCCTTCTAACCTTCTGTTTCCCAAATAGTCAAAACTTAGTCTCAATCACCTGCCATTATATCTATGAGTTATTTAACCTCCTGCTCTGCTGGATCTCTTTCCTGCCTCCTTCAAACCTGTGACTGTCTTACCCCTATTGAAGAAACCCTCTGCTACATGTCCTACCCAACTATCACCCAGTTTCTGCCCTTCCCTATTTTTCAACAGTGCTTAAGCAGGTGGTCTTCAACCAAAACACTAAGGGCCTCATCACGAGTTGGGCAGTAACGCCAGCACTATTACCGCTGGCGCTATTAGCCCTACCGCCAAACCCCCGGCGCTATTAGTGCCCATTCCCCATTGGGCCCATTCGGGAATTCCTCATTCCCCATTGGGCCCAATGGGGAAAATTCACACTATTACCGCCGGCGTATTTCCCCCCGGCGGTAATAGCTCTGAAAATTGGCAAATTTGCCGCAGATTTCCCCCCAGCTCACAGTTGGGGGGAAATCCGCCAAGGCCATGCTCTGGCGGACCCTTAAATGCGGTGGTAATAGCGCTACCGCCACATTTAAGGGGTACCGCCAGAGTCATGATGAGGCCCTAAGTGCTTTGAGGATAGTTGCCTTAGAAATCCACTTCAATCTGTCTTCTGTAGTAAACACTCCATTGGACTGCCTGCATGCATTTTATCCAACTTTCTCTCTCATGCTCACCACTCTAAATTATCTTCTATACTCATCCTTTTGGACCTCATTGCTGCTTCCAACACTGTTGACCACTCCTCTCACTTGTTCACTCTCTGGGACCAGCTCACTCTTCGTGGTAGATTGTGATCTAGGACTCTTGCCAGTATCGCCTCCTACCTGAAAGGTTGATCTTTAAAATATCATGGAACTCGCAAACCTCTGACCCCACTACTCTCACTGTCAGTGTCCACGAAGGATTTGTCCTGGGATCTATGCTCTTCACCCTATATACCTCTGTAGCGAGGCAGATGTACATGTCATGCTTAGTGTCCGCCGCCTCACATCCGTCATATTGGAGGAACAGCAAGAAAGCACAGTGCATGACACCAGGTATTATCCCAATACTGCATCGAAGATACAAGAGATGTTATGCACTCAGACAACAATTTGGAATGTACCCTCACACTGACTTGGTGGAAGGATGTCTGCATACTCCATTGGAGACATAGAATAGCTTTAAGTGAAATCGGACCAGAGTAAAGTGACATCAAAGAGAGAAGACACAAGGACTCACTGAAACAATATGTGAATGCTTAAAGAATGAAGATGGAACTGAAGTAGTAAATTAAACATTTATTGCGAAAATGAAGAAAACCATGTACACTTAGAAGATAAATGAGAAGAGATGCAGTAGATGTACATGTACAGAAACGCAAGGAAGATAAGAAAATAGAAGCTTGTTGCAGTAGAAATTATCATGCGGGTAAAGAGGCCATGATGAAAAGATGATGTCGGTTTTGTATAATATTAAGCTAAGAGCCCTAAAGGAGAGAGACGATGGCTGCAGAGCTGACAAGCACTGGAATACAACTTTATTTCGCTTGGGATCAAGGATGGCACATCAAGAACTAACTGCAAGGCACAAGGGGAGTTAAAGAGGATAAGATACATACGCACAACATATTTCTCTTAGATTTAAGTAAAGGAGAGTAAATGTGCAAGTGCCAAGGACTGAACAATGAAAGATGCAGAAAGTATATGCAAGACGGAGCAACCAAGTCTCCAGAGGCCAAGGGGAGTAATAGCACCCAGCATAATTGAATTAAATGGCACTAAATAAAAGTTCTAAATGTACAAAATTGTGGTCTCCTGACACGTGATTCAGGACTGAAAAACAAGGCCTATTCATTAAGCTCCAATTGAAGATAGTGATGTACCTACACTCACTTAAAAAAATCCCAAGGAAGAGAACAGTTAGCAAGGTCAACTACAGAGAAGAAGCCTTGGCTTAGGGCCTAACTGATGAGAGATGGTAGGCTAATTGGCCAAGTGGGCAGTGGTCCGATGTTATTCTCCGCACCTGGGTTTCATTTTGCTTACGTGCTGCTAACAAGCCAAATGTCCAAGGGTGGCAGAGAATGCCAACCAATCATGAGGGCCTATGTAGCAATGAACCATACATTGTTGCAGAGGCCAATCCACTGCTGTTATTTTGCTATTAATATGTATTATTCATAGTTAGAGGTGGTTCAAGTCATGCCTACAAGATAGAGGGCATCCAATTGTGTTACTAATACCTAAATGAATTATAGGTATATATTTTCCCTTAACCAATCCCTCATGTTGATAAGTTTTTACTGTTTGCCACGTAGAAAGATGTCATAGCTGATGTGCATCGAGGCATAACGTCTTTGCATAATTGAAATGTTGATGAGAGTGAATTAGCTGCAATGTGTTTGTTCACCAGGTTTCCTTACTTGATTTGAGCTGATAATAAAGTAGTATTTTTCTGTATTCTTTGAGTCTGTCCAGCTATTTGGGTCTGAGATAGTTTGTTGGTAATTCCATCTGGCACTTGGAATGCTCCAGGCGCTACTGCACATTTTGGTAGTGGTGCAGGTGGTTCTGATCCAGTCTCCCTGGCCCAGATACAGACTCCCAGATTTTTGACGTCATCCACCATTAGCCAGAAGATTGCAGTGTCACCTGTGTAAAACGGGGAAAAGACACACGAGTGAAAAAGAGACAGTCAGCAGGCGCCCCTTTGATGAAATTCCTGTCCGGTCGCCACAGGCGCCCCGCGGACAGAAGACGAAGTGGTCGATTGGGGAAGAGTCGATGCCGGGGGACTTGCACTGAGCAACGGATGTAAGTACAGCATTGAAAGTGGCAAATAAAGGGGAGGGATTGTATTGTAAGTGTATATATATATATATATATATATATATATATATATATATATATATATATATATATATATATATAAAACAAGAGTTGGGTTAAGAAAGTGAGAGATAGATACCTCGATTCCTGGTTCCAAGGGGACGGAAGGACACACATTAAACTTCAAGTGGAGTATTTTCAGAGATTCCTGCTGCAAGTTTCAGATGAAGAATGTGTGCTAAACTCCAAAATGGGGCAATCTTGAGATGGATACATTTACTAGAGAAAGTAAAGGAAGGCGATTGCACAAAATAATTTGTTTTGGGTTATAAATATGTTAGTGTAAAACTAACATAGAGAAGGAGGATTTAATGGAGGAAAGCCGCAGAAATGCTGGAATTGTGGGAGTATAGGACATATGGCCCACAAATGTAGAAGTAGAGGGGGCATACAGCAGAACTGTCAAGCTCCAAGAGGGGAGATAGGCTATTCTCCACAGTATAATACAGAACTGCAAGAATATTATGCCCAAGATCACATGCAGAATCAGACATGTGTGCCGCAAATACAGCAAGTGCAGCAAGCCCCATTGCAAGCATTGTCGCCACAGCAAGAGCCTATGCACACACAAAAAGTAAAGACCCAGCAGGTGCAGACACAACAAGCAATAGTGCCACAATGGAATGTGAATACAGGAGTCCCACAAGCAGCCACATCCAGGATAGGGAATGTGACTGTGGTAGGAGGAAATCGTTTCTCTGGTACAGGGATGGATTTATATCCACAATAGGAAAGCCCACAGAGCGATCTGATGTGTTCAGCACTAGCAGTGACATCATACCCCGAAGAGGAACCAAGGGTCAGGGTAATGATAGGAGGCAAGATATTTTTGTTTCTTGTAGACACTGGAGTGACTCATTCCTTTTTTTTAGAAGGAAAGTACCCAGTGCCTGTTATTGCCATGAATGCATAGGGATTCTCTGGAGCTATGAGTTTAGTTCCTTTTACTGATGAACTACCAATTTCTATAGGTGAACCTGATGTGTCTATGCAACAATTGTATTCTCGGCAGACACCAGTTAACATTTTAGGATGTGATTTGATGACAAAACTTAGCATCACAATGGCCCTCATTACAACTCTGGTGGTAGCCGTGCCGTTAAAAATGGCACGGCTGCTGACGGAGTTGCATTTTTTCCGGCACCCATGAATGGGCAAGAACCGGGTCATGACGAGTTTGGCGGACCCGGTAATTGCCCATTTTCGGGTGCTGGAAGCAAGGGCCTCCCCATAGGGCTGAATGGGGATGGGGACGTCGGATGCACCGGCACATTCAGAGTTGTGCCAGTGCATCCAATGTGCTCTGCTTGTGGGTGCCATTACACCTGCCAGGAAAAACCTGGTGGGTGAAACGGTTCCCGTGAGCAGAGTCCGTAGTATGGTGGTCCGGGAAGTACGGTACCGGCATGCTTACCAGTACTGTACTTCCCAGACCTCCATGCTCATAAGGAGGGCCAATATCTTTGAATGACAAAAGGATAATGGGCCTTATTACAAGGTTGGAGGTAGCCATGCCCCTAACAAGGGCATGGCTTCCCCCAAACTCGGGTCCGGCTCCGGGTCCCACAAAAGGGGAATTACCGTGCCATTCCGACCTTGGAGGGCGCAGTAATTTCTCTTTTGTGGGACCCGGGGCTGCTACATCCCCATTCCCATTTGAGCCTCCATTGGGCTCAATGGGAATGGGGAGGATGATAGCAGTGGTACCATTCATAATGTTACTGTTGAAACCATCCTGTTCTGCTCACGTGTGCCACTCTACCCGCCTGGTCTGACCACGTGTGCAGAGCGGCATCCGCAAGCAGAACTCGTAATGTGGCGGCATGGTTATAGCCTTACCGCCACAGACGTAATGAGGCCCAATGTGTTCCACTCCAGGGTTACATTATATAAATGTAACAGAGTGTATATTATCATTTGCAGGCCAAAAAGCATTATGAGCAGTCTCTTTAGACACAGGAGTATTTTTGTATGGAATAAATATTTTGTTGACATGGTTCCTAGACTGGTAGGTAAAGTGTTGAGAATACCTGACACATTTTTGTTTAGGCCAAAAATACCTATGGATGATGAAGAAGCACAGGTTATCCCTTTAGAGTGTGAAGCAGCAGTAGTCAGAGAAGAAGGGGTGGTTGTCCATGGGAAAGATGATGAGGGAAGAGGATGGAGAGCAGTAAGAGCTCTTGGTGAAAGATATAGACTAATAGACCTGACAGACAAAGAAGTACTTAGAGATAATTATTCAGATCATGAATTAGTAATTTTCATAAATCTCACTTATTGGATTAAAGTAGAACATAGATAAATACCACACAGAATGGCATTGGTAAAAAAAGAAACTATAATTGTTCCAGGAAGATTTAGAAAAGGTGTCAAGCAGCTTATGGACCAGTAGTCCATATGAGATGGGCCTATTGAGTGGAGCAAGAGAAGTTAACATTAAGCTCAAGCCACAAGCAACTTTGCCTCGGGCAAAGCAGTACCCGGTGTCCAGAGAAGCAGATGAAGATATATTTGAATCAATTTTTTGCTTTATTGCAATAGGGAATATTAGTGCCATCAGAATCCCCATGTAAAACAGCTGTATACCCAGTGAAGAAATCAACAGGTGCAGATTTTTTCAGGATCTCCGTCCCCTAAGCAATATAGTTGAAGCAGAGTTTCCTCTTCTTCCAAATCCAGTGACAATATTATGCAATATTCCATCTACAGCCAAGTATTTTATGTAACAGATTTAATGAACAACTTTTTCTCATTTCCCTTCATAGGACACACAAGATTTGATCTATTTTTCATGTAGAAACCAGTGCTGAAAACACACGAGATTTCCTCAGGAGTACTGTGAGTCCCACTCAATCTTTAATTGTGTCCTCCAGATGGACCTGGTTAATGTACACCGTGAGAGCATTATAATTAAGTACGTAGATGATATATTAGTGTGTAGCGAGACAGAAGAAAAGTGCAGAAAAGACTCAGGTCAACTGATGAATATATTAGCAGAGAAAGGATATAAAGTAGACACAGAGAAATTACAATATTTCCAGCAAGAGGTCCAAAGGACAGCTAATCTCTCAAGAAGGGAGAAAAGTGACACCTGAGAGAGCAGGAGTAATCATGAAAACACCAGCACCAGAGACAGTGAGGGAAATGCAACACTGTTTAGGCGTATGTAATTATTGCAGGACCTAGGTTTTTTATTACGGCACATGTATTCAACCACTTTTAAAAGGATTTAAGGAAGCACAGGTAGGCAAGAGCAAGGTAACATGGACATATGAGATAATTGAAGGAGTTGACAAATTCAAAAGGGCGATTTGTATAGCCCCTGTTTTAGGTTTTAGGTATTCCAGACTATAATGAAGAGTGCTACTTATTCTCACACACAAATGGAGAAGTGATGACAGCAGTACTCATGCAGAATACAACATTAGGACATGGAGATAAGTCATTAGCCTACTATAGTGGGATTGTAGACCCTGTAATGAAAGGACACTATCCTTGCGAACAAACGTTAGCTGCTGCTGCTTTCGCGATTGAAAAGGCTGCAAGTTTTACCATGCGGTGCTGAATGACATTATTTGTTTAGCATTCCTTATTTCCATTTTAGCGAAACCCAAAGGTACATTGACTATACAAAGAGCATCAGGATATGAGGTTATTTTTTCGAAAGCAGCAATCAAAATTGTTAGATGTAAAGTAGTGAATGCACCAACATTTATAGCAGAACCAGTGGGGAAAGAGAACTATGAACATGACTGCTCAATGTATAATGAATTCTATGATGGTATTCCCCATGTTAGAGAAAATTGTATTGGAGAGGGGGAACTTCTATTAATTAACATTTTTTCAAAACTTGACAAAACAACGGGGGAAAGGCATATGGGAACAGCAGTAGTGAAGCTAAACAGAAGTGGTGAATTTGAAGTAGTGATGAGTGGAAGACTGCCTTCAAATTCTTCTGCAAAGTCTGCAGAATTATTGGCACTTATCACTGCACTTCAGGATGAGGAAGTGACAGTGTACTCTGACACTGTCTATGCAACATCAACTGTACATGCAGAATTTGCATGCTGGAAAAGGAGGTGCTTCTTCCACACAGACGGCACACCAGTGCAACATGTGTCTCTATTGGATACATTAATTAAGGCAGTCGCACTGCCAATGGCTATCGCCATGGTAAAATGCACAGCTGATACGAAGAGGGCAAACATGATTTCTCATGGTAACAAAGCCACAGATGTTGAAGCCAAAAGGGCAGCATACTTTCCAAACACTACTGATTCTGAAGTAGAAAGTGTTAAGCAAATGTCAGGGCAATGCATGATGGTAAAGAAGGGTTTTCATATGTTATCCATTGTACAGTTAATTGAGTTACAAGGACAAGCACCTCAAGAAGAGCAGGATTTATGGAAGAGACAGAGGTGTTCTTTATACCCTGCTGAGACTTTATGTGGACAAGATAGTTTTGGAAAGCCAGTTATGTCTCTAATATTATCGAAGGTGGCACTGGAGCAGCTTCTCTACCCCACGCAAACAACTAGAGAGAGTCTTGCTGCCATGATCACAGAAGCCTTGTTCTCACCAAATGTATTAGAACATGTGGCACAGTTTATTGGGAACTGCACTGTGCGCCAGAAGTTCACAGCAGGGCATACTTTTTAGAACAGTGAGATGAGTAATACCCAGACCTAATGGTCCTTTTCAGCATCTACAGATAGATTATGTGAATATGTTACAAATATGCAATGGTTGTAGATATATGTTAGTAGTAGTATGTGCCTTTTCCAGATGGGGATTGAGTCAGGGCCATGTATGGACCCAGATGCCATATGTGCTGCCAAGTTTCTTGTGGTTGAGATTTTTCCTAGAGAGTGCAAAATCAGGCAGTCTGAAAATGGGCCACATTTTGTAAATGAATGGTTTGAACAGATTACTCTTTTATTGGCTATAAAGCACAGGTTCTCACCTGCCTATCACCCACAGGTGAATGGTATTTGTGAGAGGTTACATGGGCAACTTAAAGAAAGGGCAGCTATGATTGAAGATAACTGTGAAGAAGGGGTGGCTGAAGGCCTACCCCTTGCATTATTTGCACTTATGAATCAGGTTGGCTCAGATCACCACTTGACTCCTTATGAGTTGGTGACAGGATCCTGCATGAGAGTACCTCTTGCTCCTCCCACTGGAATAGAAACTGATGCCTACAGTGTAGCCAAAACATTAGGTGATGAGATGCTTGATTATTTTACAAATATGACCCCTAGTGTTTCTTTAATTTCTCAACAGATCAAAAATCGGAAGGAAGGGTCGAAGAAGATTGAAGAAGACAGTTGATCCCAGTGACTTGCTAAAACAGCCTAGTTTGTACCCAGCGGACCAAGTTTTTGTAAGGAGTTTTATACACACTCAGAATTAGCCCCGCAATGAAGGACCATACCTAGTAGAGGGGGTCACTCCCACTGCAGTGAAACTTGAAGGAAGAAGAGCCTGACTGCATCTGCATGATGTAAGGCCATGTAAAGGAGAGACTCTGACCCCTCCTGCACCCGCTGACAGTGAAGCAAGAGAAGAAGTTCCACGGATGATGACAAGATCGGCTACCAAGAGACAAGACAAGACTTATCGAAATAAAGACACTTTGAATGTTTAATGAATTCCCCAGTCTAAGTGGAAAGAACAAATAATTTTTGCAGCAGTTCCAGAAGTATTCTAGACAGGCATAAGTGTTGGTGATTAAATACAAAGAAGAACATCATACAACAATTTATGTTACCTATAACAAAAACGTTGCACACATTCTTGTATGCTGGTTACAATTACATACTGCAGTCCAACCCAGCTTTAGTAAGACGACATGTTGATGTTCCATTTTTTGGAAATACTGAAAACCTACCTAATATTTTTGGGATCATCATTGTGATCATTTTACAATGTCTGATATAAAAATGTGTGGTTTATAAAAGTGCTAAAAATTACACGTTGAATTAAAAATAACGTGGGAATGTTCCAAGTTATAAGAGATACACTACCAGTAAGAAGATCAATATGCTTTTTTGGAATACTTCTTGTAACCTCATTCTGTACAATGATTTGTCTTTTATTCTTTATTATCATGGCGTTTCATCAATTAATGATCAATAATGCAGATGAAGTATTAAGTAATAAAACATCTATATTTTTATCGCTAACAAAAGCACAATCAATATTTTCCGATATTTCTAAACAAATTGTCCAATTTAAGAGAGATGCTGAAGAAGATCATGAGGCTATAAATGCATTTCTTGAAAATTCATCCCATTTAACGAATAGCATGTGCTATTAGCACATGAAGGAGGTATGGAGGAGAACATCATATGAGAGCTGCTATGTGTGTTCTCTCATCCTTTATGGCATGAGCACAGCCAGAACATTAATTGCAAGAGAAATACCTGTACATGATGTGAGGTGTCTCAGTCATCTAGCAGCATGCACAACAGGAGGACAATTTGAAGGAAAATGGGCAACCCTACGATGGAAGTCGTGGAAGACATTTCTATATGTAGATGAATACATCAAAATGCAGCAGATGGAGAAAAAAACAGCCTGGATTATTAGAATACCCATGTATTCCCTCAGTGGTGTGACTGGAGACGAGATAAGGATTGGAAGACGGAATGCTAGCCTGTAGTGCACATGTTTTGATGACAGCACCTGTGCAGATAGTGCAAATAGTGAATGATGAATGTCTGAAGGCATGGCTCAAGTATTTGAAATTATTAGCATGGGTCAAAAAAGAAGCAGGGCCTGTATCCATACTGCCGAAGAAGAATGCCACATTCTGCTTCAGGAACAAAGGTTTGACTAAAGTTGGAGAATACAAGGAATGTAAGCAGACAATTGATGTATCAGGAATGAATGGGGGAACTGTCATTCTAATGGACCACTAATGGGCCTGTGGATCCAGAACATATATGCAGCTGCCTAAACATTGGGGAGCAATATGCTCTTTGGTGATCATACATGTTCCTGCATTAGTGATTCCCCAAAGTGATCGCCATATCGAGGACTTTCCCTAAATGGATGTACACCATGTACACCAAAGAAAGAAGAAGCCAATTAACCTCCTTGGGCTGAAATGAGATACCTATATTTCAGCAAAATCATCAATAGAAGTCTATCATGACATTGCAGCTGTACATAAGCTGTTCAGTAGAACAACAGTGATATTTACAGCTATATACATGCCAGGAATTCAGACTGCAGTGAATGCAAAGTGGTTACAAACAACCAGTTGGGAGCTGTTACAGACAATAAACATGACAATAAAAGGATTTAATATGACTTGATTACAGCATTGGAGGCAGCGTGTGCACAGAGATCGGGCCTTCCTGTTGCCCATACCGACCTGCCCATGATGAGGAAAATAGAACCCTGATTGAGGCAATAATTATGCTGTCAACCCTGCATACGAAGATGGAAGAAGAAGTAGACGTGACCGAAGATGATGACTTGTTCTCTTCCCTTTTCTCGTGGGTTCCAACCTGGCTGGCATATGCTTTCACGTTGCTTGTAGCAATACTAGTGTTGGTATTGCTAGGATTCTGTCTTGTAAGAATAATCAAAGGGCAGTGTAAGAAGACAGCAAAGAAAGCTATTGAAATGAAGATAATCATAAATGTAAATGCTGAGACCACCCGTGAGCACCAGAAAGGAAGTCTCCTGGCACCCCACAAACAAAGTTATATTACCCAAAGGATCATAAGAACTATATAGGACCTTGGGTATTCTGTCAACTAACTGGGGGGTGTTGCCATATGATCTGGAGTGTGGATGAGCACTTAAGGAACTCAGGTGACCTGAGGTGGATGACGAAGATATGGATTCTGAGGAAACAACAATGTGGAGAAAAGGTGAAGAATATTGAGGAGATGATCGAGGACTAGACAGAGCAGGAACATAGAGAGGAAGATGCACATGTCATCTACAGTGCCCCCCCTCACCTTGGTCATATTAGAAGAACAGCAAGAAAGCATTGTGCATGACACCAGGTATTATCCCAATACTGCATCGAAGATACGAGAGACGTTATGCACTCAGACAACTGTATCGAATGTACCCTCGCACTGACATGGTGGACAGATGTCTGCATAATCCATTGGAGACATAGAAGAGCTGTAGGTGAAATTGGACCAGAGTAAAGTAACGTCATAGAGACAAGACACAAGGACGCACTGAAACAAAATGTGAATGTTTAAAGAATGAAGATGGAACTGAAGTAATAAAGTAAACATTTATGTGAAAACGAAGAAAATCATGTACACTAAGAAGGTAAGTGAAAAGAGATGCAGTAGATGTACATATGCAAAAATGCAAGGTAGATAAGAAATATAGAAGCTTGCTGCAGTAGAACATATAACGCGGGTAAAGCAGCCATGATGTAAAGATGGCTGCCGGTTTCATGTAATAGTAAGCTAAGAAGCCTGAAGGAGAGAGACCATGGCTGCAGAGCTGTTAGGTACTGGAAACCAGCTTTGTGCGAAGAACAAAGCATATCTGTTTGGCTTGGGATTAAGGATACCACATCCCGAGGCAACTCCAAGGCACAAGGGGAGTTAAAGAGGATAAGCTACATACGCACAACATATTTGTCTTAGATTAAGTAAAGAAGAGAACATTTGAAAGTACCAAGTATTGAACAGAGATACAGACAGTATATGCAAGACAGAGCACCAAGTCTCCAGAGGCCAAGAGAAGTAATAGCACCCAGCATAATTGAATTAATTAGCACTAAACAAAAGGTACAAATGGACAAAATCATGGTCTCCTCACAAGTGATTCAGGACTGAAAAACAAGGCCTTTTTATTAAGCTCCAATTGAAGATAATGATGTATCTACACTCCCTTAAACGTCCTAACGAAGAGAACAGTTAGCAAGGTCAACTACAAAGAAGAAGCCTTGCCTTAGGGCCTAACTGATGAGAGATGGTAGGATAATTGGCCAAGTGGGCAGTGGTTTGACATTATTCCCCCCACCTGGGTTTCATTTTGCATACCTGATGCTAACGAGCCAAATGTCCAAGGGTGGCAGAGAATGCCAACCAATCATGAGGGCCTATGTAGCGATGAACCATACATTGTTGCAGGTGCCAATCCACTGCTGTTATGTTGGTATTAATATGTATTATACGTAGTTGGAGGTAGTTCAAGGCATGCCTACACGATAGAGGGCAGCCAATTGTATTACTAACAGTTTATGATAGGTTATTTATAACGCACTTAATACCCAGAGGTTTCTAAGTGCGGACCTGGGGATCGAACCCCTGTTGCTCCGTGTCATCTTGCTTCCAAGGTGAGCACATTATGGCTTTCAATGAAATCCCTCATGTGGCCTCTCCTATCTCCTTCCTGCCTGAATGTCCTGATCCCTCTCCTAAGGCTCGCAACCTTGGGGCTCTCTTTGATAGAGACCTCGAACTGCAAGAATTCATCCCTAGCACTGTCTCTGCTGCTCGTATTAACCTTCTCAACAGTCACAAAATGTGTACTTTTCTTACTAAGAATTCTATGAAAAATCTAACCTCCACCCTCATGCTGAGTAAATTTGACTACTGCTCTAACCTATTCGTTGGCCTTCCTATCTACTCTATCCTCTAGACAAAGTCCTGAACTTTGCTGCCTACATTCTGTGCAAATTCTCCAGACCCTCCCCCACCTCTACATGATGTCAGCATAATGACAGCATGCTGGTTGACTCTCCATACACAACCCCTCTCTTTTCAATTGACTTCTCCTAGCCTACAGAGCTATTAATTGTTTTGCTCCTCAGTACCTGTCTGATTGTATCTCTCTTTACTCACCATCCTGTTCCCTCTGATTCACCTTGTATCTCAACCTGACTGTCCCATCGCCCCCTACACTCCCCTCACTTCACCTATTCTGTTTTACTTTCACACATCAGCTATTGGTTTGCATTTTTTTATTGTTACAGTTGTAGAAACAACTTTTCAATAAATCATTTAGAAATAACATAAATCACATATAATAGCACAATGAGACAATGATGATCTTATAGGGAAGAAAAAGGAAAAAGAAAGAATGACTAAGCCAGATATTTGTTAAAACTAAAAGCATATGGGAAGAACAAGGCTAAAGGCATGAGAATAAAACAACATATAAGAGATCATAAAATTCCAGGATAGGAAGCCAAAACCAAACATGTAACTTTTAAGAACTACATATACAAAAAAAGAACAGACTGAAAAATAAAATATCCAAACGTAAGAGATTGATATTAAATGCTTCTTCCCATTAATTTCAGTATAATCACAATCACACATCAGCTATTCTGTCACAAGAGTTGCTCTCAGCAGACAAGAAAGGTCAGTGTGTTTCTTTCTTTCCTTGGTTACTGTGAATTCTTTCTCTACAGATGTCAACAGCTAATGTAACCCCATGTCAGGTCACCCCATTTTAGCCAGGGGTTAGATTAGTGCCTGTGAAAGGAGCTGAATGTCCGAGCATTCGGAGATCGAAGTCCGTACTAACACAACAGCGTCCGTTTTCCTGACCCACGACCACAAGAACCCATAATCCCTTTTGAGGTGTGGATGGGTAGGGCTGGTAGTACAATCATTTTTTGGCCTCTCTGCTGTGGCTACCAACAAGGCAAGCAGTCACTGCTGCCATTGATGGCAGTTGTGTTATGGCAAAGGGGGGCACACATCCATATTAGAGGTGGCAAGGGTTGGGGCAGTTGTCTTAAATTGTATGTTGAATGACCTTGATTTACCCGGTGCTAGGCCAGCCAACCTTCCATTATGCGGGCTAATGTTGCACCCAGTGTACGAGGGGCTGCTGTTGACAAAATTTTAAACTAATATCCAGGTAGCATTTGTTCAGCCTCTAGCCTGCTATAATTTTAAAAATTCTCTTGTTCCTCTAGCCTCTGCCGTCTACATTAACATGCATCCTTCTAATAAAGTTATGGAGTCATGAGAGTACAAGGACATGTTATGTTATGTTGCTGGTCCTGTAAGTAAAACGGTGAGGTTATGAGTGGGAGCAGAGGAGAGGTTACTATTAATTCAGCGGTGCAATGGACGCCTGCCATTTCTGGTGCTTGTGCGTGGCTGTGCGTGGGCGTTTTGATGTGTCCTAGGGATTGTGTTCATGGGTGGAGTTCAGCCTGATCACGACTTTGGCGGTAACGCCGGCGGTATTACCGCCGGTGGTATTAACCGTACCGCCAAACTCCCCGGCACTCATAGCGCCGGATCACGAGTTCGGCGGTAATGTAATTCCCCATTCCCCATGGAGCCCATTTGGGAATGCCCCATTCCCCATCGGGCTCAATGGGGAAAATTTTGCTCTTACCGCCGGCGGATTTCCCTGGAGCTGGGGCGAAATCCGCCGAAGTCCTGATTTGGCAGACCCTTAAATCCGGCGGTAATAGCACGACCGCTGGATTTAAGGGTTACTGCCAAAGTCGTGATGAGGCCCCCTGGTGCTCTGTTTAAACTGTACACGTTGCCACCACTTAATTGGGTGAATCGGTATCAGGTTGGAACCCTAATGGTCCACCATCACCATACCACACTGCAGTACCATGGCCAGTTTAGGAGCTGGGTGGCAGGGAAGAAGATGCCAAGGTGGAGGTTGTTACTCCTACCAGCTGAAGGCTGTGGTCACGTACACCTTCATGGCATGCATGAAGTGTGTAGAGAATCTATCACACTTTGGCCCGCCACCACATTAAGGAATGTTTAGTGGTTCTGGCCATCAGTGTGTAATGAATGGCCCTGCCAGAACGGTTCCAATCCAGCTACTGGCTTATTGAATGGTCAGACAAGGGCATGTGGGATGGCTACCTAGTAAACTGACAATGATATGATGCCCACAGACTGGCAATAACGTGAGTATGTATGGAACTTGTGTACAGGATACCTGCCTAGCAAGCCATGGGGTGCTGTACAAAAACGTGGGAGCATACAGAGGGATGAGGACGGGAAGAGGCAGGGAGATTTGGTGGAGGTGCAATCAGCGGGCAACAAGGAGTTACTTGAGTAGCAGGTTCTTCTAAATGTCCTTTGTGCAGTGCAGGAGAGGGGGGGGGGATCCAGTGTGCATCGATAAGTTGTCCCGGTCCTGGTGTGTAGCTGAAGGACTATTTTCTGTTTTTTTTTTCTTTTTCTTGCATCTCTTAGAATCAAATAAAGTAACGTGGTCTTGTATATTCGTTCCAGCTTCATTTCGGTATGTTTTACCATAAAAGCCAACATATTAAAAATCATCACATGTAAAACAAGGTGTCATCTCAGGATATCAAAACATGGGAACGCATCATATAAAAGATCCAACCAAGATTGATCGCGAGGATTTTCAAGAACGCAATCATAGCTAAACATCATGCATCTTGCCCCTTCAAATGCCCCTTCAAATAATTATTAAGCAGCAATTGAATTAAAAAAAAAGTGCAGATGTGCTTATAGTGTATGATTGTTCAACAAGCACAAGGTAATAACAGCATTTTCCATACCCCTTCAGGCAGATGTTAGGCAGCAAATAATTATTAAGCAGCAAATGGATTAAAAAAAGTGCAGATCTGCTTATAGAGCATGATTGTTCAGCAAGCACAAGGAGGTAATAACAGCATTTTCCATGCCCCTTCAGGCAGATGTTAGACAGTAAATGATTATTAAGCAGCAACTGGATTTTAAAAAAAAATAAAAAAGTGGAGATGTTCTTATAGTGCATGATTGTTCAACAGGCACATAACAGCATTTTCCATGCCCCTTCAGGCAGATGTTAGACAGCAAATAATGGTTAAGCAGCGGTTCAGTTCATAACGTGCAGATGCGCCTAGAGTGGGTAATAATTCAACAGGTACAAGATGGTGGAAACATTTTCCAAACCACTTCGGGTAGATATTAACAGCAATAATAAGTCATAACGTGCCAATATGCCTAACGGTACGTGATCATTCAGAAAACCACATATAAGGTGGCATAGATCCCAGAGGTTCCCTACGGCTGCAGCATGCTCGAAGGTAGGGCCATAGATTAATTCCATACATTTAGGATGTGTATACAGATGTGGCTTTGGTGCTGTGGAGACCCCCAGTGATGGCGAGTATTGCAGGCAGGTAGGCTGGAACAGTGTTTGTCCTTGCCTTGTTTGTAATGCGTGCCGTGTTGAAGGTGATGCAGGCTTGGAGAGGTAAGCAATGTAGCGCTCTGAGGGCTGGGGTGATGTGACTGTAGGTCGGCAGTCTGGTGATGGGATGTGCTGTGGCTTGCTGGACACATTTCAGTGGTCTTTAAGGAGGAGGTCGATTTCTCCAGATTAAGAACTCAAGCCCTTGGTGATAAATGCTGGCAAAGGAAATTCCAGCCCAGTTATCCACTCTGATTCAGAGGGGCTGTGTTGCCAAGGCGACATCGAATGCAATCTGCATAGGGCATCAACATTCAGATATGCTGTAAATATCTTGCAATTTTGCGATTAACCATTGACTAAATACAGGATCTAAGCAGTGCTGGAAATGGAAGTACTTGTATTTTAATCATGGTTTTTACAAGAGCTTCAGCTACTCTTTCTCATAAATGTTATTAAGGCTCACTTTACAAATCACAAACATTTTTTACAAACATGTCATCTGAAAAGTTGGGAATTCCTAATCTCATAGACAAATGAGTACACAAAGGTTTACAAACTAAATGAGTAGGATTTTATAGCAAGCAGTGTTTGCCACAAAAAAAGGACAGAGGTATCCAATGCTATCCTTCCCCAGAACAGGAGAGCCATTTGAAATGGGGGTAGCAAGCCTGTCAACAACCAGCCCCATATAGGTACCACTCAATACATATGTCAACATACATTTGAAAAAAACACATCTCCATTTCACTCATGGGAGCTCTAAATGTTAAGCTACGGCATCTTTTAACCGTGTATTGGGCTGAGGCCCAGGGCAATACAATGGAAACTGGGTATCGGGGAATAGACCAGCAGTTTCCTGCCCATGGACTGACAACAGATTGTACAAACAGATGTCTTATTCTTTCTCTGAGTGAACCCTTTCACCCGAGGTAGGATGTTCATCTCCCTAGCCACCCATCCCCACTGTCCATCAGGCGGACCTCTCATTATTCGGTGACTGTCCTAGCTCGCCAGTGATAGTCGATGTGATCTTGGGTGGTTGAACCTCTTCTTCCTAGTGTGTGGATTCAAAACGCTCAGTAATATGAAGATGTGTTGGAATGTTTTGGAGGAACTAAGGTATTGTAAAGCATGTGACTGTCAAAGACTGATTTTTAGAAATGTGACCTGCATTACCTTGGGTGGGTGCTTGACAAGATATTTCCGTAACATGGACCTCCAGTTTTCTCTAAGTATCCAGGTCGAGGAAGTGAGATTATTTAGTTGATCAAGGTCCATTTCAAGGTTGCTTTCTCTTTTGCTGACTTTAATGAAGTGTTTCAATTTCGCTCAGCTTTCTGACAGATTTCAAATGCAGATGAAACTCCAATACTGAGACTCTTGTATACAAGATAGATAGAGACCTCTGTTTATTTGCTTGGGTCAATCCTTGAGAAGACCGAGCTGATCATGTAATTGATATGGATTTCCAACAGACATCTGCATTCACTCACTATATACACTAGTCTCATGTCAACACAGATGCGGATTGGGACTTCTTCTTGAGGGCAACCTCTATGTGCAGAACCCATGCCACTGCCACCTCTCCTGCTTCACTCTTCTGCTATGAGAGCATTATATGACAATCCTTTTGCAGTTCCATGGATAGTGGTATACTAGCTCCACCTCCCCCCTCCAATGTTAACCTTAGCATAGCCACTCAGCACTCACTGCACCATCCACAGCATCTTAAGATTTATCACAAAACCCCCACCCAGCAGTTCATCCAGTGTGCTGGCACTGTTATTTAATTAAACTGTGCTCTAGCACCTTGAAGCGACTTTGTGCTAGGGGGAATTACCAATAAAATGTCTTCGAGGAAATAACCAGACAGACTCAAAGAAGCTGGTAAAATACTGCTTTTATCCCAATGAAGAAAAGCAGGATGGATCATCATTCATCAAATTGATTCATTCAGGATCACTGTGTCTTTTTTGATTATGCTTAGTTTATATAATGCTAGATGCATCATCTATGACGTCATCCTATGTGGCATATTACAAACACCTATTGAGAGGTGGGATTGGATTAGGGGAACATGTCTACATACAGAATGCATTAATTTATATCTACCATTGGCGGTCCCTTGTCTGTAGGACACACCGTGAGCTACTTCTACACATGTAGCACC
Organism: Ambystoma mexicanum; assembly: GCF_040938575.1. Taxonomy (NCBI): domain Eukaryota; kingdom Metazoa; phylum Chordata; class Amphibia; order Caudata; family Ambystomatidae; genus Ambystoma; species Ambystoma mexicanum. The sequence goes on along the minus strand of NC_090936.1, from coordinate 1,077,610,228 downwards.
CTGATTACAACAAAGATTATGGCAGCAGAATAATACTTGCAACATTGTATGTAAAAGTGCATGTCAGGCTTTTCTGATTGGTTGACAACCCAAATCCAACCTTGGACATTTGGCTTGCTAGCAGTAAATACACAGAAATGAAACCCAGGTGCTTGGAGATACATCAACTCTCCCCTTGCTTTCCCAATTAGACAACCCTCTCTCATCGGTAGGCCTCATGTCAATGTCCTCTGTTTGAAGATTGACCTTGCCAATCTGCACTCTTGGAACATTCAAGAGAGTGTAGGCACAGCGTTATCTTAGCTTCAAGCCTAATGAATAGACCTTGTTTGCGAGTTCTTTGTCACGTGTTACAAGACCATGAATTTTTACATTTCGACAGTGCATTCAACATAATTTGATTCAATTATATTTGGTGCAGTTGCTCCTCTTGGCCTTTAGAAGCTTGCTCACCCAGTCCCATATAAACGTTGTGCACTTCTAGTTTTCCGATACTCGTCATCTGTAAATGTTCTTGTTCCTCCTAATGTTGGGAAATATGCCCCTTGCACACAGTCCGCTCATTGGACTCCCTTCGTACTTTGCCTGCATCTCTTGAAATAGCATCCTTGGTCCTAAGTCATTGTACTCATTTATTTTGCAAGGAAAAACAACTTCTTGATTGAGTTGATTGACATAAGCTGTCGATCATCTTCTTCTATTGGTCGTCCTAAACGTTGAATATATACCTCACATAAGCAAGCATCTAGCTTTCTACCTTGCGTTTCATCAAATTTACAGTTATTCACCATTGAGTTACTTAATTCTTCTTTGTGTTTGTGATTACTGTATCGTGGGGTAAATGTTTCTCTCAGCGCTTCAGTTATGTCTTCCTTAGGTATTTTCATATTGTTTCACTATAGGTTCTTAGATCTTCTTCATGACATTCTTCCGCTGTCAGACTTTGTTTTAACGTACATCCCTTCTGTTCATGGCTGCATTTTCGCCAGCTCGGCAATTAGCGTCCTTCTTGGTAACTTTCCTCCATTATGTCAGCTTGTGGGTACAATCTAAATGGTTGCCTGAGTGCATATCGTCTCTCATATACTCAACATGGTACAGGAATATTGCAAGGATTCATGCATGGGTTCCCAATTATGGCTCTTCCACTGTATCCAATAGGACAGTGCAAAGGGGGCGGAGCCCATGGAGAAGGTGTCCATCTGCTCCTCTACAAAGCATTGGGATGGATTGGCCAGTATTGGCCTGGGCCCAAGTTATAGGCCTAAGTGGAGCGAGAGCCTTACTTTCAGGCCCCATGCACCCAGTGGCATTAATAGACGATTCAGCCCTCCACTTCAGACTTTCTTGCTATTATCTTTTTCTGGACTTTGTCCCAGGGTGCTAATAGCAAGTAATTTAATAACAATGTGACCCACATTGTGATTGCAGATTGCAGTGGAACCCGTCATTGAAAATAAAGATGGCTCTGCACAGTGCCCGACAGAGTTTGTCTTCCATTTCTATGATGGGGAATGCAGCTGAGTCCAAGGAGGTCTTGAAGTGGGGGGAGCAGAGAAGGTAGGTGTAGGGTGGTGACGGTATTCAGGAGGAAGCATGTTGTGCTGGATGCTGCCTGAGCACAGCGGCATGGGAGAGTAACAGGGGCACAAGGAGGAAGGTTCCAGTCACAGATTGGAATGCAGGCTTCAGCGTGAGATTAAGCCTCAGATTCGGATTGGCTGGCACCTTCTCCCCGGGTGCTCAAAGATCTTCAGTGTTGTGCTCTGGATAAAACATCATCACTAAGTATGGGTTTGGCAGTTCAAGTAAAACACAAACTCCGAACATGTCCACATGTTCACCCAGGTTTTTCACTGAGGCTCATTCTACCGGTTTCAAACTCACATTCATGTAAAGGCAGTGACCTCAGTGAAATGGGCTTCAATTCTTTTAAATCGCGTGTCGCTTTTTTTTAATTGCGCTTTCAAGACCATAATTACGCTTTGTTTTTGTTTTGTTCAAAGATTGATTCCTGATTCCAAGCTGCTGCAGTGAGAAAAGGCAAATGTGTTGAAGGATCGGCCAATAAAAATGTGTTTATGAAGGAGGACCTGGACAATCCCGGCCAGCATCAGATGCTTAGGTGTAGCCCACAGCGCATTTGTTGTGGCTACCTTTTGAAGGGCATTTGGGCGTGTATTTTTCTCTGCACTGATAGAAACTAGTAATCAAAACTAGATTGGACACTCAGCCGCTGGCATTAGAAGAGACATGAGTAATAGTCTGGATTTCTGCCTCTGGATAGTTAGGGAAGGGAATGTGTAGTTAAGGCCTGGGGGTAGTTGAGATTATTTGTAGTGTTGGTTAGAGTAGTATTAAATCAAAAAGATGGCCCAGGTAGAGTTAGAGAATTAGATTTGAATGTTGGGGAAGATTAGGGACACATTATTTATGAGAGCAGCACAAGTGAATTTTTTTAGGCTGAGGAGTATAGCAATATTAGACAGATGTACCTTTTGTATGTGCTGCTGTACACAAATGCATTGAATTTTGAAGGTGCAGTGGTATGCCAAAGCAGTTTTAGGCGCATGTGAATTTTTGGAGGTGAGGAGTATGTGAAAGCAGTATAAGGCACGCATGAATTTCAGAGGAGGGACAGTGGTGGAGAAAATGGGGGTTGGGAGGGCGGTCACACACCCGGCTCCTCCTTGTTGCCTTGTTAGCCCCCAATCCTCCCTTAGGGCTGGCACACTGGGTGCTAACCCGGATGTTTTTGAAAAAAATGTCAAAAAGATTGTGGAGCCCACATGCTGACATGTGCGGCACAGAACAGTGCTTATAATTGGTTGTTTAGCAAACTCGTTGCTCATTGCTGTGGTGCCAGCACACCTCTGGTGTCCAACTCCTGTTAACGTGCCTGGATTTGTCCCACCTGGTGCTCGGTGCTGTGACTGTGCTCAGAAGAGAAGAAGACCTAAGGTAAGAACCGTATTTTTTCTGTGATGTGTTTTGTGAGGGGGGGCACCCCAATCCAACAGGGTGTGCACACCAACCCAACACGGTGCCTGAGTGCAGGCAGGCCGCCTTTCCACCCTTGCTTAGCTGCAGTGATGGCAACCTCCAGGCTATAGCTCGAGTGGGGAAGCCTCCTCAGGCAGAAGAGGACACTGGTGGTGGGGCCAGGCAGAGAACCGCCTCATCCAGGAAGACGCCAAAGATTGTGGCGGCATCCCTGGCAAGGGGAGTCAGATAATACCAGCCACAGGACATAGCAAGGGGCCCCAATAGCCCACCAGGGATTATTTTGATATTTCCCCCACTATGCCAACAGGGAGTACTATTAATTTGAAAGGCCCTTCAGACCTTGAGCAGTAGAATGTCCATGGACCCGAACAGGGTTCATGTGGAAAGGGGCTGGGCTTACCAACCCTTGGTATCTCAGAGCTTGCACTGGACTGGCTTACCTCCTTCTTAACCAATCTCTCTTCCAAAGTCATTTTTAGGCAAAATTGCATGTAGTAACCCTGTGGGAGACTACGCCATCCTTGTCGTCTTGGCAATAGGTAACATAGCCTTTGGTATGGGCCTGTACTACACAAGTTGGTAGAGTGGCTGAGCAGCCAGGCCTATCTCAAGAGGGGTCAATGAGAGCTGTAGGGTTGTAACATAGAGTTTCACAGTGACATGTATTCAAATAACACTTATACTCAAGGTTTCCTGATAAAATAATGATTTATTAATTTAACAGTCATTTTTAAAATAAGCCTTCTTTAGAGGGGAGCAATGTGCAACACTTAAATATACTTCAAACCTACACACTCTCAGTTTCAGTAAATTAGTACACAGACTCTTCCTACACCGAGGGGTGACTCAGGGACGTCATTTGGGGGTCGCCAGTGGTGTCCCTTGCGACCTCTGTGGTGTCCCTTGCGACCTCTACTAAAAAAAAAATTTTTTTTTTTTTTTTTTTTTTTTTTTTTAAAGTTATGCAAGCTCCTGGGCTGTGGCTCTTTACTTCTGGGGTGGCTGGCTTTCTTGTTCAGGCCCCTTAAAAAAAAAAGACTTGAGGCACTTGTTCTTATTTTTCTTCTAACACTTTCAGCACTGACCCTAAATAAGAAAGAATAGGAATACCAAATAATGTGTCTTTCTGGAATTCTATACAGTAATTGCTGGCCTCATTAAATGTTTATTTCAGGCACACTTCAGGGGGTGAGTCACTGATTTAGTCTGTTCTTAAACGCCTCACTAAGCCTAAGCCGTTCATCCTTCTGAGGTCGATAAATGAGTACCAACACAGGTTGGGTGATTTTGGGTGTATATTTTTTCTATATAAAGCGCTTAATGATGTGTTATTATATAGCACTTACGCTTATCATTTGGTCATGGACGTCTGCTTGCATACACAGTCATTTGGTAATACGGGCCAATAAACACTGAACTTAATGATACATATGGCATCCATTCTTTTATGAATGTACATCATATAGTGATATCATAACTATATTTTTCATAGTGTACAATGCTATGTGATGCCACTTTCCTGTTTTGTCAACGGGTGAAATGTCGTGTTCCATCGCTACCCGCTATATCACTTTGGGGCGGGGTCTAATGACATCACTTGCTGTGATGTCATCAGAGGGTCAAGGGTCGGGTGATGTCACTTCCGCTACCCCTGGCATTTTGGTGAAATGACGTCCCTGGGGTGACTCCAGTAGTTAGGACATTGTGGACATTCATATATCACTTGTACATTTAAAGTAATACTGAGATGTGTGTCAAAAAGGAGAAAGAGGTTAGGGGAGGAAACTATGGTGAACACATTTCTCAAAAAGGTAAGCACGTTTAGAATCCCCCAATGCAAGCAGATTAACCCTTTCCCAGTTATACAAGTAAGGTATGTATGACACGATTGCGTATGCAAATGTGACTGCGTCATCACGTAATAAAGCCAAATAAGCAGCCAGAGCACAGTTTAGTTTATGCCTTCACCGCGGCATGAACCATTGAATCAGCTAGGACAATCGAATCCTGCAAGAACAATTCAAGCACTGGTAAGACTCTTTGGACTTAACTATGAGCCTTGTCCCTGCATCCATTACTTTCTTGTTAAACAGTAACATTAACAAGGCGCGCCCTTTAACTTTTAATCAAAAGACTTCTAGCTTTTTTTTAAACAAGGTGAACCTTTAATTCAAAGGACCCCTTTGAGTTAGAAACAAGGGTGACAAGACTACGGAACACCCTTTCCTGACATCAATTGTTACTTTCCAGTCAGTGTATATATATATATAAACAAACGCAATTAGCCTTCTGGTGCACAGCATGCACGTAGCTAGTGCTTAAAGAACTGAAAGCTGACTTGCTTTCTAAACATCCAATACAAAAAAAGAGCGTATACAATATTACTTGATAGCACAACAGTTTACTTAAATGAGTGAGTGTTTAATCACAATGTGGATATGTAAAAAGCCTGATGAAGCCCGAGAAGAGGGCGGAACGCGTGGCGCAAGTCCACTCAGGAGGGTGAGCCACATATCTGTACTTGGTCTGTCATGTGAGTAAGAGCATATTGTATACGCTCTTTTTTCTGTGTTTGCACGTGAAGGTTAAAATAAAGATTTTGGAGTTTTAACCCATTGGTAGCAGGGTCTTATGTGCTTGGATATTTTGGTGTATTACTTTTTGTGTGTTTTTTTGGCAGTATTACAACCACTAAAAATAATGCACATGTTTGGGATATATATATATATATATATATATATATCAGTGAAAAAAACTTTGTTAAAGGGACGTTATGGTTAAGTTGCGCTACTAAAAACCTATGAAATTCAGTGAAAAAACTTTGTTAAACGGACGTTATGGTTCCAAGTAAAACCGAAAAACCCCTGAAATTCGCCAGTTATGGTAAGCTAAGCAGGCATAACTCGCCCCACCGCCGTGCACTGCTAAGACTAACACCCAGGACATCAAAGATGACATCACAAATGTCATTGATGACATCACTGATGACATCACATGTCTGGCTCCCTCTTTTTTCCTTTACTGACATATCTAGGCCACATGGTTTTCTTCAGTAACAGTCAGGAACTAAAAATTGTACACGTACTATATTTGTAGACTTATCCTTCAAGTATGTTCTTACAGTAATTCCCTTAGGGTCCAGTCATATCATATGAAACATATACATAGGGGAAGACACAAGCTTGAAAGACAGCAATCCTTTCTGTGCATGAAGATAATCAGTAGAGTTATTAGCTCTTTCTGATAGATCTATTGTTTTTTTATTACTGTACTTTCCCTGTTTATGCTCATATTTGTATTCATTGTACTCACACTACTTTCCTTAGGGTCCAGTCACATCATGTGATACATATACATAGGGTAAATAGCAGCTTTGAAACAGAGCAACCATTTATTTGCATAACGATAATCAGTTAGGTTATGAATTGTTTCTGCTACTACCTCTGCTTTTTTGCTTACTTCACTTTCCCTGTATATACCCATATTTGTATGTGTTCTTGTCTCTTTGTGTTTTGTCTGTAATAATGCAATTATGTAATACGTGGGTTTTATTAGCTACTTATTACATATTTCACAGTACGCAAAACTCGAATAAGAAAGCAGTTATCATTTCATTATTCAACATATCAACATTATGAATATTGTATCTTCATCATGTATGCTGCACACAATGCCTATGTGTCTGCATGAGTAGCTTAGTATACTGGATAGAACTTCATAATAGAATGCTATTTATATCAATGCATTGCTTATTGCACTAATTAGCTCATGATATTTATTCCAATGATCCTTGACACTTTTTCTCAACATTATAATAAGAATCCCTTGTACAGACATTTCATGAAAAGTGAATGCACATGTGATGTCATCAGTGATGTCATCAATGACATTTGTGATGTCATCTTTGATGTCCTGGGTGTTAGTCTTAGCAGTGCACGGTGGTGGCGCGAGTTATGGTTGCTTAGCTTACCATAACTGGCTAATTTAAGGGGTTTTTCGGTTTTACTTGGATCCATAACGTCCCTTTAACAAAGTGTTTTCACTGAATACATATATATATATATATATATATATATATATATATATATATATATATATATATATATATATTCAGTAAAACAACTTTGTTAAAGGGACATTATGGTTAAGTTGCGCTACTAAAAACCTATGAAATTCAGTGAAAAAACGTTGTTAAAGGGACGTTATGGTTCAAAGTAAAACCGAAAAACCCCTGAAATTAGGCAGTTATGGTAAGATAAGCAACCATAACTCGCGCCGCCACCGTGCACTGCTAACACTAACACCCAGGACATCAAAGATGACATCACAAATGTCATTGATGACATCACTGATGACATCACATGTCTAACTCTCCCTTTTTTCCTTTCCTGACATATCTAGGCCACATGATTTTCTTCAGTAACAGTCAGAAACTAAAAATTGTAAATTACTATATTCGTAGACTTATCCTTCAAGTATGTTCTTAGAATAATTCCCTTATGGTCCAGTCATATCATATGAAACATATACATAGGAGAAGTCATAACCTTGAAAGACAGCAATCCTTTTTGTGCATTACAATTATCAGTAGATTTATCAGCACTTTCTGATACTTTTGATGTTTTTTATTACTGTACTTTCCCTGTATATGCTCATATTTTTATATGTTGTACTCACACTATTTTCCTTAGGGTCCAGACACATCATGTGATATATATAGATAGGGTAAGTATCATCTTTGAAACAGAGCAATCATTTCTCTGCATAAAGGTAATCAGTTAGGTTATGAACACTTTCTGCTACTATTGCTGTTTCTTTTTCCTACTTCAATTCCCTTGTATATATTCATATGTGTATGTGGTGTTGTCTCTGTGATTTGTGTATAATAATGCAATTATGTAGTAAGTGGGTTTTATTACCTACTTATCACAAGTTTCACTGTACGCAAAACTCTAATATGAAAACAGTTATCATTTCAATATTCAACATGGCAAGCTTATGAATATTGCACCTCCATCATGTATGCTGCACACAATGCCTATGTTTCTACATGAGTACCTTAGTATACTGGATTGAAGTTAATAATAGAATGCTATTTATATCAATGCATAGCTTAATGCACTGATTAGCACTTGATATTTATTCCAATAATCTTTGACACTTTTTTTTTATTAACATTACACTAAGAATCCCTTGTACAGACTTTTCATGAAAGGTAAATGCACATGTGATGTCATCAGTGATGTCATCAATGACATTTGTGATGTCATCATTGATGTCCTGGGTGTTAGCAGTGCACGGTGGCGGCACGAGTTATGGTTGCTTATCTTACCATAACTGCCGAATTTCAGGGGTTTTTCGGTTTTACTTTGAACCATAACGTCCCTTTAACAACGTTTTTTCACTGAATTTCATAGGTTTTTAGTAGCGCAACTTAACCATAACGTCCCTTTAACAAAGTTTTTTTACTGAATTTCATAGGTTTTTAGTAGCGCAACTTAACCATAACGTCCCTTTAACAACGTTTTTTTACTGAATTTCATAGTTTTTTAGTAGCACAACTTAACAATAATAACTTTGACTTTATGTACATATAATATGGAACATACTGAACCCTTTCGACTGAATTTGACGGTCCGCAGACATGTTTGGACAACAGTACCACCACCTAAAAACTCTGGGGGGGTATGTGTAATAGTTATATCATAACATAGGAACATTTAACAAATTCACAAAGCAGCACACATACAAAGTATATGTAGTAATACTTAAAAATTTTTACCCATATATGTAACACACTAACCATTCATGTAAATACAATGGGCCTCATTACGACCCAGGCGGATTTCGCGGTGCTAAATGCACCGCGAAGCACGGCGGAAAGCCGTCGATAGCGCCATGGGGGTTGGCGGATTTACCGCCCCATTCCGACCTTGGCGGAGCGGTAAATCCCCAATCCCCATTCTGCCCTTCCCCATTCCCATTCTTGCCCCATAGGGTATAATGGGAGTGGGGAAGGAGTTAATTACGCCACCGTAGAATACGGTGGCGTAATTAACGACAAGGTCCCTTACCGCCATGGATTTTTCCGCCTGCAAAAAGCAGGCGGAAAAATCTCCATGGCGGTAAGGGACCTTGTAATCTGGCGGAGAGGTACGCCATGCATTACGCTGGCGTAATACCCTCTCCGCCAGGGTCGTAATGAGGCCCAATATGTTTTAAAATGGAATATACCAAAAGAAGATAAAGTGGCTTCCACCATAATTACCTCACAGACGCTCCACAACCAACAGCAAGATCAGACGTATACACTACTGATTACATATCTCACCAGACATAGTAAGTGCACTTCTTTTTACTCATATATTTATAAACTTTCTATATTAGAAAAAAAAAACATATTACTTTTTTGTTTTCTCACAGAAATGTGTAGTACTCTCGACTGGCTAGAGGAGCATTTCCCACGAGAGGAAAGGTTAGAAAATAGTCCACCTAATGGTACACACTTTACTATATAAACCAATTAATAAATATTATTTTGTATACATTTAACATATACATTTTTTTTATTACAGACCATACAGAAATTCCAAGCATCTCACAACAACAATCAGAGGATATCACTCTACAGCAGACTAATCAAAAAATGGACGACCTTATGCAAAATTTTATGGATTTGAAAAACTTTGTGGAAAATTATGTGAAACCCCCAACAGCACACCATAGTCCAACCTGCACTTGTCCCCCCTCACCCTATCCCACGCAGTTAACCCCAAACCCTGTCTATGGACCAAAGCGTTTCGATGAGATTTCCTTCCCTTCTTCACCTGATCCCAGTTATCTAGAAATCCCTAATTCTCCTGTTTTTGTTTCCGTTTCTGCCCCACCTTCCAAGTCATAATTGTATATATATATATATATATATATGAAATAAAGTTACTTTTCTTATATTGTGTTGTAATTACTTTCAGTTCCTTGTGATAAAACCAATTTAGGTGTCCACGGACACTGCGGTTGTTCGGAAATGTTCGTAAAGAAACGAAAATGTAAATGTCCTGAGGACACTACATCTGTCTGTAATGTTCTCATGCAAGTTGAAAATGTTCTACGAACACTCGTAGTGTCCTGAAATGTTCGTAAATAAATGAAAATGGAGGTGTCCTTAAGAACAGTATTCCTATTCGTAGTGTTCGATAGCAAGCAGAAACTGTTCTAAGAACACTCGTGGTGTCCTGAATTGTTCGTAAATAAACGTAAATGGAGGTGTGCTTGAAACGCTATGTCTGTCCGTATTGTTAGCAAATAAATTAAACTGTGCTAAGAACAAACGGCTGTCCGTAACTGTTCGTTTTACATGTGACGCACTTTTAATTAGTTCAGGACCCGAACACTGTCCGCAGAACATCAACACGCATGCGCAAAACAATGTCCGTACATTGGGTGTCCTGCGGACGACCGCTACCTTAGCGAACATGCTCACAAAACAATCATATGACCGCGCCCACGCTCATCTCGTGCTCTAAATGCGGACACTGTTTGTGTCCCCGACCAGTAAATGTACATTTCCAAGTAATCCACAATATTTCTCATTAAAAAATCACCATACCACAAATCCCACATACTAATCCTAACTTTCCACATAGTTTTTGTGACTTTTTGAATCTTTTTTGATGTTCGATCTGTCTTGCGGACGGCGCGCATGACCGCGACCGATAAGACCACGCCCTAAAGCGCATTCTCATTGTGTTTCTGACTATTCCACAGAGCACACTGCATTTTGCTGCATACTTTGCAGATTTTGAGATTTCCATCTCCAAGCCTATGACATCCATGGCTCGACTATTACCACATGGTGCTACATCTGCCTCAGCACCACCCCCACGCCCTCCACCACCACCATTTCCCCAAGGGCCTGAAGAGGGGAACAGGAGTGAGGATACAGAGGAGGAAGAAGAGGATGACGAGAATGAGGTAGAGGAAATCCCTATTACCCGCCCTCGGCGTGAATCTTGGGTGTGGCGGTTGTTTACCGTTCATGGAAACGGTCCTAAGTCTCATGCGAACCGTGTCACCATGGTACTCAGTTGCGGGAAGCATGGTTCGTATAGCTTTGGGACCACTACCATGAAGCGACACCTGCGCTCATTCCACACTGGGGCCATTCGCAAGGTTGTACCTTGCGAGAAGCGTAGTAGGTTGATTGCCTCTACTTCATCCTCCGTTCCTGATCCTGTCACCACAAGGAACACCTCTGTGGGACAGCGTCTTCCTCAAGCTGCCTCACAGGCCATACAGAATTCTGATGACCCTTACCTTTCGAGGGTCACAGTTGTATGTGTGTACTGTGACACAGGGGGGACGACTTCGGAGTGCTTTTGAGACGATCATCTCAGAGCACCAGAAGACCTGCTCACTACCCAAATAAAACCCACTCTACATCTTCCTCTCTCAGCTCACCCTTTCTTATCCCTGTGGTTGGTGTCCCCCTCCCTTTACCCTCCTTTCCCTCCTCTCCTAGTGTGTTGTGTATAAAAAAGAACAAAAAAAATACAAAATAACAAAAATCAAAAAAAAATAAGGCTCTTTTCAGAGCCCCCTTTCACAGTTAAAAAATAGAAGTGAAGATACATAAAACATAGCCATTTCCATTTCGTGAAAGTCCGCGGACGGTCCGCGAACAGAAAAACAATTGCATTGCTACCCTATTGAAACCAATGCATTTTTCTCTAACAGGAAGTGGTGGAATGTAAAACATTTTAACTGCGTAAGACGTACTTCAAAACAAATGCTGTATTTCTAAAAAAGGTTGCAATGCATTTTGTACATTTCTCAGAAAAATCTGATTGCCAGCATAAGATGGACTCCATCTTTACGAAAAATGTATGTACTACGAAACAAAATATTTTCATTGTTAAAAGAGGACATGCCAAAATCTCTTAGGAAGGCACAAACAGCCTTATTAACATTACTTCTTGCTTTCTCCATTTGTGGACCACATGAGAAAGAACGAAGCCACACTTGACTCTGCGCAATCTGTGAAAAAATTATTTTAGAGTTTGGAAACATGTCCATTGTCTTCTAAAGTCCTTCTCTCATTGCAAATTGCAAAGAAATTCCAGACACATGTCCTAAACTGTTCCCTCCACAATGAATTACAATTATGTCTGGATGTTCCTCTATCTTCAAAGTTGCACAGAGAGGTAGCAAGTCCAACCACTTCATTCCACGCACTCCATGCCAGTGCACTTCCACATGTGGGAATCCAAGATCTGTAGATACTCCACAGCTTTCTGCATGCACCTTCAACCAATGAATCCATGAGTCTCCCAAAATCCATACAATCTGTGTTTTGAAACACTCATCCATAGCTATCTGTTCTTCTCTCTGCAAAAACAATATCTGAGAAAACCTCTCCTAGCACAACACACTCACTAAACTTTACTGACCAATCCCTTGCTTCATCCAATCTCATTTCCATACCTCCCCTCCCCAAATTCCCCGGATGTAATACGCGGTGTCCTAGAACTACCGCCATGTCCACGAACGTATCGTAACATGTACAGCCCTTCTACCTTTTCGATTTCACTCTCTGTGCCATTCCCTCATTGGATGTAGCTAAGCAATCACATGACCATCCACCAATCAAATACAATGACTCTACATGTAACTGCATCATCATAGAGCAGCACTACAAATGTACGGTGTATCTCTCGGAGTACAAGTCTCATACCATTGACAACCACGATCTACGAGAAATACTATACAGATCTCCAATATTTCTACTTGCAGCTTGGTCCATATCCATATACATGAACAGAAAGTACAGGTATGCATATTTTCTACACAGTACATGAACACATTTTCTAACCGACTTTTACCTTCTATAATCTGAAAAATGAATGTACGATCATTGTTTCATTGTCCTAAAATGACCTGTCACTTACAAACCTTTATATCGTTTAATTTCTTCATATACACACACACATGCAAATACTATAAAACTAACATTTTTGAAATAAAATATATACACGACATATAATCACACAAAATAACATACACACTCTATGAGCAAATCTCAAACAATAATATTTGTACAAACACATAATTGGTTTTATTTTTTTTCGTTTATATAAGTACTTACATACATTTATATAGGACAAGCAGACTATGATATTCACTCACTGTTACGTGCAAAAGCAGGCTATGACACATAGCTCTCAACTCACATGCTTTTGGCGGGTGTCACCCAACTTGTAAAGGACTGACTCACCCGCCAAGCCTCCTGCACGCCCATTCATTCCAATGGGCGTCTCACCCGCCAAAAACAAAATCAGGTGATTTCACCCGCCTTTGCGACACACATGGTTGAGAGCTATGATGACAATGACTCACTATTACGTGGAAAAGCTTAGTTACAAGAATAGTGGTATACGTTGGTAGATTATGAATTCCACAAACCATAGTAAAGATATTTTCTTTCCTACTCTTAGTAATAATATAGTTTTAATGGTTTTCAGGAAGGCGCTGAGCATTTCAATTTTAAAAAAATCTATGTCTAAAATGAAAACAGATTTAACAAGGGGGGTCCTGGGAGTCTCTCTGCCAGACATTAGTCCTGGTTACGAGAGACTTACCCAGAGTCTTTAGCTCACTATCTTTTCACAGAGAAGAAATATCCCAAACATATCAGTCTTTGTCCTGCCCTGGGGCAGTCCAGCACCGAAATGCGAGGCAATTCTCCTCTGAACAAGAGTACCAACAGAAACCCCAGACACGTGTTTCGGTCTGGTTGGACCTCATCAGTAGGGTGGATCTGTGCCTCTCTAAGAATAGTGAGCAAGGGGTCCACGTCTGGATTCCCCTAGTAACTTAGGGTGAAACCCAAAGTTACTTAAATATGCAGATTTAACAAGGGGGGTCCTGGGAGTCTCTCTGCCAGACATTAGTCCTGGTTACGAGAGACTTACCCAGCGTCTTTAGCTCACTATCTTTTCACAGAGAAGAAATATCCCAAACATATCAGTCTTTGTCCTGCCCTGGGGCAGTCCAGCACCGAAATGCGAGGCAATTCTCCTCTGAACAAGAGTACCAACAGAAACCCCAGACACGTGTTTCGGTCTGGTTGGACCTCATCAGTAGGGTGGATCTGTGCCTCTCTAAGAATAGTGAGCAAGGGGTCCACGTCTGGATTCCCCTAGTAACTTAGGGTGAAACCCAAAGTTACTTAAATATGCAGATTTAACAAGGGGGGTCCTGGGAGTCTCTCTGCCAGACATTAGTCCTGGTTACGAGAGACTTACCCAGAGTCTTTAGCTCACTATCTTTTCACAGAGAAGAAATATCCCAAACATATCAGTCTTTGTCCTGCCCTGGGGCAGTCCAGCACCGAAATGCGAGGCAATTCTCCTCTGAACAAGAGTACCAACAGAAACCCCAGACACGTGTTTCGGTCTGGTTGGACCTCATCAGTAGGGTGGATCTGTGCCTCTCTAAGAATAGTGAGCAAGGGGTCCACGTCTGGATTCCCCTAGTAACTTAGGGTGAAACCCAAAGTTACTTAAATATGCAGATTTAACAAGGGGGGTCCTGGGAGTCTCTCTGCCAGACATTAATGAAAACAGTGCTATATAGCAACCAAATTACTAATTTCTTTCTTTTACAATTGCAGTGAAGCCCATTCTACTGAATAGAAGCAGCCGATTTTGATTTACAAAGAACAACTAAGAAGCAAACTACTCATTTTTGAAAAAAAAGTAAGTAGATTGTTACCATAATATTTGATTTATAACTCACACGCACTGTACGGTGCATTCATGGTATTTCTGTGCCTAAAAATAGAGATTCTGCACCATTCTGACCAAAAATCCCCCCCGTCTTAAACAGTGATCTCCTGTCAGAATGGCCCTCAAATTCATATTTTTCGGCACACAAATTACCCAACTCAGCCGCTAGAATGTAGATGTTGTAGAACAAACAACTGTTTTAATTGTATAGCTTTACCTATATTATTTATTCTTCTCCACACCACCGGCTTACTTTTTTCTGTTATCTAAACCCCAGTTTAGTAACACATTCATTGAAGAATACCCATCCCTGGTAGTTCAACTTCCCAATTCACAATCACACACCATTACATACATCTTTATCATCTTACTCAAACAATCATGCACACAACACACATGCATTGCAGAAAACCCCAACACATACCTTCTGTATTTTTTTTAACAGACGCTACAGAATGCCCACCAAAAAGCAACTCCGTAGAAAGGGACGCAGAAGTAGAGCAAATGAAAAGAAAAGTCTCCAACATAAACACCCATCTATAGCAGAATTTGTAAAAAACAGTGAAACACAACAGCTAATACAGTCATGTTGTGAAACAGAAGAAGTTTCTAGTGCAAAAACTTTGCCTCCTCTATCACAAAGTAAAACGACCCAAAAAACTATTAACAGAAAATCAACTATCACTACAAATAAAACGTCTTCTATAAATCTTGATATAGTACAAAGTAAGCATACCAAGAAAAGTATATTAGCCAAAATGTTCCGTCACAAAGTCCTTCAAAATCTGATAAAAACAGGAGAGAAACCAGGTTCAACACTTCAAACCTATCGTAGGAAAGTAATCTTAGAAGCGTTGATAGACAGTGCAATTCTTCTCAAAAGAAACGTATTTATTGTTGTGTTAAACAGAATTAAACCACTAACAAAACTAATAACTAAACTTCAAAAAAGACTTCTCAATAAACGAAATGTGAACAGAAATAACTTCTTAAATATCTGTGGAGGTGAATGGAGTCACACTACAAGCACAGAACCATACTTTAATGAAGAAGCGTACAAACAAAAGCAAACAAATACAATTGCCATACATAGCAGTGGTCGAGGTTATGAAAAAGTTAATAATACCATAATGGAACAAGAAGTACTCCGTACAAAAATATGCCCTGAAAACTTAGATTTACCCCTCCATTCGACCGAATCAGAACATCTAATTTACACATGGCAATGCACGTCAATGTGTAACATTCCCAAAAAAATGTTCAAATCTTTACGCCTATTCCTCAATCAATATGTGAAAAGCAAAGACAAAATCAAAATTAAAATACTGCAAAGTATCGATGCTTGTCCAGTACGCAAGCACACAGGACTGCAAGGACATTCGTTGGCCTGCATATCAGGAGCTACTTGCAAAACAACCTTCCATGATATCAAAAGGATATCGACACATCATGCAAGTATAAGAAATCTAGTTTATAAACTGTATTATGCAAAAAGTCCTGCTTTAACACTAGCCAATTTAAATAACATTCTTCTACATGGTACACCAAAAGACCTACTAGAAGAAATCGAGTATATACAGAAAAAATATTTTGGAAATGAAACCCACTTACAAGATGAAATAGCTGTCAACCAACTTCGTAACAAATTTGCACATGGCAACCTTTCACTACACACATACAAAAAAGAAATACTAACATTTCAAAGCACTTCAGCTGAAGTACCAAACCACGTGTGTGTATGTTGCCGCAGAATGTGTTATAAAAGTAACACAAAAACTATAGACCTTTCATACAAAATAGAAGACAATGAAGATTCTAAATGGTGTGAATTAGCTCTCTACCTTATAGCAGAAAACAAATACGAAATAACTGACCCCATAATACTTTGCAGTTACTGCACTACCAAACTTGACAACAACCAAACTCCTTAACGTGCTATCTCAAATAACTTGGAATTACATCCGCTACCAAAACTCCTTCAACAACTTAATTTACACGAGAGCATCATAATTCAAACAGTTCATCCATTTCAAGCAATAATACGCCTTCAACCAAAAACTGCAAAATTACCTCCCTCTGAATTAGTGAAAGGTATTCGTGGAAAAGTAGTGTATTTACCATTAGATCTAAAAGAAAATGTGCACATTCTAGGAGTGCAACGTCCAATGCAACAATCTTTAATTATCTTGGTAAATAGAGTACCAACAAAAGACAAAATAATTTGGCACCAACTGGTAGATTTACATAAAGTTAGAGAAGCCCTGCAATATCTCAAAGAGAATAATGATTATTACAAAGAAATTAATATCAAAGAAAACTTGAAAAATACAACTGAAATAATTCAAGAGACACAAGAAACTGGTCAATTTAAGCTCCTAGATCCTGCTACAATAGCAAACACTTTAGACCATTATACAATTCACCAATTGCACTCTAATGACACCATAGAAGATGCACTGGAAACGTACCAAATGCGTCAAACAAAAGGATCACCAATCAGCATATGGGTAAAAAGTATAGAAGCACATGCTTTTCCTCTACTCTTTCCTACTGGCAAAGGAGGAAGATACGATGATAGACCTGTTCAAATATCAGCATCAGAATATTGCTCATTACGAATGTATTCTGAAGATCCCAGATTTCGACAAAATGTGGAATACATATTCCACCTACTCTTTGAAAGTGAACTAGCAACTTTATGTTACGGAGTTGCACACATATTAAAATCAGGATCACACTTTCAAAATATGACAGCCACACAATTATTACAAAAAGTTCAACAAAAAGATGAGGTTTTACAGACAAATCTTACAAATCTATTAGCAAATATGCGAGGTACTAAAGAGTACTGGTTTCGACACCATGGAGATGTACGTTGTATGATCAGAAGCCTTGGCCCACCCACTTGGTGTGTTACATTAAGTTGCGCAGAATATGCATGGGAAGATTTACATGCTTTCCTAAGCATATCAAATGAAAACAAAACAAACACAGATATACTAACACCTGGAGAACTTTGTTCTCAGGATCCTGTTAATGTTTCTAGATATTTTCACCATCGCTTCATTGCTATGCTACATTTTATTTGTAATAAAACTGTTCCTCCTCTTGGAGAAGTGCAACACTTCTTTTGGAGAAAAGAATACCAAGCCAGAGGAGCGCCACATGTCCACATGCTTTTATGGATTAAAGATGCTCCTAAATTTGGTCAAGACAGTGATGCCACTGTTTTACAGTTTATTGAAAAATATGTCACTTGTGAAATTCCGTCAGAATCCACAAATAGTTATCTTCATGCAAAAATCTTACAATTCCAAAGACACAAATGTGGCAAATATTGTCGTCGCAAATACAAAAACCAAGGGAAATACTACACCAAATGCCGATTTGGTTTCCCTAGACCAATTACAAATACAGGTCAAGTGAACAGCCTCATGTCCTCAGTTAGACATAGTGTTAAAGGTAAGTCACCTAAAAATACATATTGCATAAAAAGAAAAGAAGAAGAAAAATATATCAATGATTACAATGCAATCATTGCCCACTTGTGGAATGCAAACATAGATGTGCAGTACATTGCAGACAATTCTACTGCAGTTGCACAATATGTCACAGCATACTTAACCAAATCAGAAAAGACAGAGCTTCAAGACCTCTGGAATGACCTGTCATCAGATAAAACAGTGTCTCAGAAATTATACAGCTTGGGCATAAAAATGCTGTCCCATAGAGAATGTGGATCCTATGAAGCAGCTGATCGATTAACTGGTACTGCATTGTATGGTAAATCTGCAAATATAGTATGGCTAAGTCTTGGTCCAGCTAAATCTAGAAAAAGAGTTCTAAAATCATACGAAGATATAGAAACAATAGCCAAACATGATCCCAACAGCCAAGACATTTTAAAAAACAATTTATTGGACACATACTACCCAAACAGGAGTACCACTTTGGAAACCATGTGTCTTTACCACATAGCCCAAAACTACACATACAAAAATAATATAAAACCTGATGAGCAAAACCGTAAATACAAAGTGACAAACTGTGATGGCAGCTTAGTAAAAACTCACCAAACCAAATTTAATTAATCATATCAAATTGTCATTAAAGACTCCTCAACATAAAGAAATATATTACATGTCCCTGCTACAACTCTTCAAACCATGGAGAAAAGAAGAAGAAATACTAGATACCTATGACTCATATGAAGACGCTTTCAAAGCCAATGAAAGCAGTATAACTGATGTAAACTTTGCGCAGTACAAAACAATGTTGCACAATGAACAGCAACACGAAGAGGAACTCCAGGCCCAACTAGATAAGGACACTCCTGACAGTAGTGAACCTTCTGTCACAGGAAGCCAAGAACCACTGGGAGACCACTAATAACAAATGAGGCAGAATTAGCTATGATAGAAGTAGAAAACACCATGTGTCACTATGAAGATAAAGAAGACTTAACTACACTACAATCAAAACTAAACAAAGAGCAACGTAGCATTTTTCAAGATATAACAAAAGAAATTGCACATGGTGTGCAACATGAAAACACAGAATGCACCTGCCAAAATTACAAACCTATACTATTGTATGTCCGTGGTGAAGCTGGTTCTGGCAAAACATTCCTAATCAAAATCATCAGTAAGTTCCTTCAACAATTGACAAACAACAAACTGTCAGCTGTTGTCACTGCCCCTACAGGTTTAGCTGCCTACAACATAGGTGGTGTCACTTTACATTGATTACTACTCCTGCTAGTAGAACACCAAAACAAGTTAGATTATTACAAACTTTCTGCAGAAGCTGCAATGGAAGTACGCAGAGTATTGAAACAAATGAAAATGCTACTAATAGATGAAGTGAGCATGTTGTCCAACCTAATGTTTACTTTGATTCGCCTCAGATTACAAGAAGTACTCAAAACAAACTATGAAGAGCTATTTTCAGGGAAACACATCGTTGTTTTCGGAGATCTTCTTCAATTGACACCTGTAAAGGGTGAGCCTATTTTTAAAACATTAGGACACAAACTCTGCCGTAAAACTGTTGGCAGCATTGGAAATGTGAACCTTTGGCAACATTTCCAATACAGAGAATTAACAGAAAACATGCGCCAATCTGCAGATCTTACTTATGCCAACATCTTAAAAAGTATCAGAGTTGGTATACTTTCTAGAGAAGCAGAAGCAATATTGAAAACCCGGCACATTCATGCACTTTATGGTGATAATGCATGTGCTACAGATGTTATGGAACAATTAGCCCACAAAAATGTCAATTTTATGGCCTTAATGCCAACTCTTGCAAGCTGTTTCAAATTCAATGAAATAATGTTAAGCAAAGAAATGCAACCAATTATGGAAATTAGCGCCACAGACAAACTAGATGTACATGGAATGACACTACCCATGTGTGATCAAGCCACAGCAAGACTAAATAGTTTAGAAAAATCAATCTCAAACACAGCAGGCTTGGAAAAGATATTAAAATTATCCTTAAATTGCAGAGTAATGCTTAAACGTAACCTTGACGTGGACCAAGGACTAGTTAATGGAGCACTGGGCACAGTTGTTGGCTTTCAAACATACCCACGTGACAACAAAATTCAGTTTGTCAATATTCTCTTTGACGAACTTACAGAAGTAAAAAGAATAGGATGCTCAACAGCTCGATTCCTTCTCTTCAAAGACATGTATGTACGCAGAGAACAATTTTCTCTAACTCTTGCATACGCAGTCACCATTCATAAATCACAAGGTCTTACTCTAGACAAAGCAATGATAGACATTGGTAACACAGTCTTTAAAGAAGGCATGAGCTATGTAGCACTGTCACGCCTACGTACAATTGACGGTCTATTTCTAATAAACTTTGATGCAAGTAAAGTAAACGCTGATATTCCTTGCATTTTAGAATACAATAGACTTCGTTCACTATACACCCCCATCTACAAACATATCCTGTTGCACAAAAAGGAAAATTTTCTAAAAGAAAACTAAATCAAACAGAAATGCAACAGGATGTCACTGCAAGTCCTCCAAATAGACTAAAAGAAACTAAAACTTCATCAAGTACCACAAGCAAAAAAAAAAATCAATTAGGGAAAGTAAACTAGGTACTTCTTTAAAGAAGGAAGACAAACTCCAAAAAAAGCAGTTAGATACAGAACTACCTGGACCATTTAAATTCTCAAATATAGTTGGTCTAAGTTGCTACCCAAATGTAGCAATGAATATTCTATTTCAATTACCACCAATTGTTGACAACATTTACTTACACAGTACAGACCCATTGTGTTTGCAAATGTTAGTACTTCACAGAAATGCAGCAAACAATCCTGACAACACGTATAGTGTTTTTGGTATAAGACGACAATTGGCCTACTGTGCTGGAATAGTGAAATTCACTATAAACTCACAGGAAGATCCACAAGAATTTCTAATGTACTTACTATTAGTACTGGAAAACAAAAACATACCTATAAATGAAATCTTGCAGATTTCATACATGTGGAAACATACATGCACTCTCTGCAACAATGTGACACAAGAACAAATCCCCAATGAGCGCTTTGTCTATATATCAATACCTAATTGTGAATCCGTTCCATTTCAGCAACTTGCACAAAATGCAAACCACGGTAGATTATGTTCTACCTGCAATTCGGATAATCGCTCCACGTTACTAATACAAACACATAGTAAAAACGTAATACTAATGCTTCTACGTTACAATGCAGATGGTTTGAAAAACAACTGCAAGCTGACTGGATTCACACATGGTCAAATTTCACTTGGTAGGAAAACCTTCACAACAAAAGGTATAATCTACCACGCAGGAGCCACAACCAATTCAGGGCACTACACTACATATATAAAAAAAAATGTGGATGGTTTGAATGTAATGACAGTACCGTTACTCTAAAGCAGAGATTACCAGCTAATCTTACAAACGCGTATTTAATGTTCTTAAAACCAAAATTTGATAACTGAACTGTACTTCAACCTTAAGTACACTTGTATTAAAAAAATATAAACTGTCACAATATTTCAAAACCTATCTAACTGCCCGAAGATTCTACAACAACTAATCAATAAAATTAATACCACTCAAATAGAGCAAAAAATAGACAGTTAGAATACGCCAATTGGTTTCTAACTGTCCCAAAATTTACAAATATGCAAACAGATAAATCAATACCACGAAATTATATCAAAACATAAACAGTTAGAATACGCCTACTGGTATCTAACTGGGACAATATCCAAACAAATACCTAATATCTTACTGCTCACAAAAACTGGAACAATCCAGTGCATAAAGCATTAGGCAGAAAGAACAAGTAAATGCGGAAAACAAACAAATAAATAAACTGTAGCATAACAGAAAAAGGTTCTTTTTTAATCCAACATGGTTTTTTTTCTCCCACAGAGCCAATGATTTTAGCAACAAACACAGAAACTTTGCACATTGCACAGTACTCTGGTTTGTAATCTACTAAATATGAGGGTCAATAAAAAGAAGAAAATGTTGATTGTACAATGTAATAAGTCATTATAAAATACTAATACTAACATGCTATTTTCTTTTATTACAGAAATGAACAAGAAAAACATGGACTCCCGTTACTAAACCAAATTGTACGTATAACAAGATAAATACAACCATCGCAGCATATCACACCCATACAAGTTTATAACATTGTTCCTTATAAATTAGTTTTTGACCCAAAGTTAAAAGCCACTATGGGTGTGATATGCTGCAGTGGTTGTGGCCAGGGCATACACTCTTGGGTGCATGGCCAAATGGCCATGCACCCAACATTCTATACCCTGGCCACAACCACCGCAGCATATCACACCCATAGATGCAAACATTGCAACCATTGTTATGTCTGCTGACAGGGGGAAGGTCCTAGGACACATTCAACTTGCCAGAGGACAATACAAACAGCTTCCTCAGGACAACCCCATTTTCTTTATGAACGAACATTTCTGGACACCGCGATTGTTCTTAAAACATTTTCACCTTGCCAACGAACAATACAGACAACGTCTCCAGGACACCCCCTGCAAACATTCCAAGACCCCACGAGTGTTCTTAGAACACTTTCAAGTTGACACCGAATCCATTCTGTTTATTTACGAACATTCCAGAACAGCCGTGTTGTCCGCAGACAAATCGAACACAACAAAAGCGTCTAGCACATAAATAAAATACAACTTTGAACCTATCTCATACTCCCTCATCCTCCCCAAAGACTTCTACACACCAACACACTCTACTAAATACACATTTTGAGCAAACTTTCACCGCGCTGTCCGCGGACGTCCGCAAATGCAAGATGGCGGGCGCGACAGAAAATCTGACGCGCATCACGCACCATGCCGCCCAATCAGCGAACACGTCGCATGTCCGCGGTCATGACGCAAGCCGCTGGGCCAATCGGGGTGCTGTCCGCGGAGCGAAAGGGAAGTCCGTCCGCGAAGCGAACACAGATATCACTAATTTTTGTTGCCTTACATTTTGGTCATTTTTAAAAAAACTACTGGACGGATTTACACCAAATTTGCAAAAGCACGCTTTCGGGACCAGGCCGCCACTCCTGCCGCAAATTTTGGTGTAAATCCGTCCAGAGGTTCGGGCTGTAGCCGTGCGCAAAGTTTTTTCCCATTCAGTCTATGGGAAAAAAAAAAGGTTTGGGACCCCCCCTATAAGTCCCCCCCCTTGGTGAGGATTCGTCCAGGGGGAGCGAAGTTATAAGCCGCCCAAAAAGTGCTCTTCCTATGGAAGCACAAACTTAACCATAAATACATGGCCGCTACCGCGGCCCCTTCATGATTGTATACTCGCTAACAGTAAGTTACATTTTTTTTCTTTTTCTACAAGAGCACAACAGTTTGATAATTGTTACAAAATGTGTTGTAACAATTATCAAACTTTTTACTTTCACCTTTTTTACTTTCACCTTTTAGATCTGAATCGATTTCAAGGTATGACCTACTCCCCTGATGAGCCACTAAGTGTCTAGTTGGGAAACACGTGTTGAGAATTTTCAAAACTCTAAGACACAATTTGAATCAATGTCCATCTAATAAACAAATACAACATTTACAAAAAAAAATAACCCTTTCATTGGAAAATGTATTGAGTTAGCGCAAAGTATGGATTCCACTTTCTTTCTCAACTCTTCTCGGCATGTTTGACCAACCCAATGGATTCCCCCTGGTTTATCAAGGGATCAAACTTCGCCTTGGTTCTTATGTATTTATGTATTTATTTATTTATTGTTCACTTATTAGCAAAACTGTTTCAAAGCGTCCATAGGGCAAACAGGGTGGGGACCGGGAAGGTAATACTGCAAGAATACATAATTGCATTAATAATACAACAAATGAGAATAAAGGGAAGGGGAGTCAAACCTACTATGCCTTGTGAGTGTTCAGAACGTGCAAGTGCAGGAGGGGGAGGGGTGAGGGATAAGGTGCTTAAAAGCTCATGGCAAAGTGCTATGGGTAAGTGCTAAGAGGAGAAGAACGTAAGTGCATAACGTAAGTGTAACCATCCATGGGTAGGGTGTGCCAAGTAAGTGCAGCGGAAGACAGCGGCTGGGATTAGCGATGTGGGAGGTCAAGGCCCCGAGGACAAATAAGGGCCCGGCACATCAGTCACCCTGCTGTGAAGGGGGGGTTCAAGTCCTGCCACATAATAGGGATGGGAGCTCAGCCAGGAACAAGGGATCCTTTGCCCTTCCAAACAGGATGTGTTTCCACCATTGCTGTACCTTTTGACTGCCACCAGCAGGGCTGGCCCACGGAGAACTTTGACTTTGTAGACCATAACCCAGGAGTCTCCATGTAGCAGTGGTGGGCATGGAACAGCAATATTAGATATGGATAAATGCTGTACACCTGTGTTAAGGCTGCTATAATGTACTGGGTCAATGAAACATGCCAACACAACCTATGATAATAGTTGGTACTTTAAACCTCTCAATTATTTGGTGGTCCACCCCACTACTCTCTCTGGCTCAGAGTATTTCTTTGCAAGCTGTCTCTGAATATGTACCACTGTAAGAGAGTCACTGTGTCTCTTCTGCCATCACACCACTATTTTTGCCTATAGATTGGTGGCACCACTGTTACATGTGCAGGCATATTTCTGTAACTTTCGTAAGAATTTCCCCAGTCTCTGCTACATATGCCGCATCCCAACACTTATGCCTCCTGTGCCCCCTGCTGCACTTATGCCCTGACCTCTGTCTCCTACTGCCCTCATGTTCTGAGCGATGACACAGAATGTAAGTAGAAGTGCCTTCTGCCACTGAATGCTCTCGGTAGGTATGCGTGGGCAGGCAGATGTTGCACTATGGTGAGTGGCATCACTTTGGGTTGGAGTGCTCATGTATTATATGCCATAAAGCAAGTTATCTGGTTGCTTTGCTGGCCAGCTGACCTTACCCTGACTGTCAGATGTACTTCTCCCTTGGTGACCCCAGTACACGTATGCTACCGACCAGGGGTTCAGCAAAACCTAAATTTCATGAGAGTCGGGGGGCTAACACTTCAAATATTGAGAGAGACGCTAACTTCACAGACGGTGGGGAGGGCCAAACTTATTTGTTCTCTCTCCCTTTTTCATACCGGGGAGTGTGGCACCGGTCACTGTGGGAATGGTGCAAGAAAAAGCGAAGAAAGGGTTAAGGCGGCATTGCTCGTTTGGAAAGTCGTTGGATGCTAAGAGCATAATACGTGATGTGATCTACCAGAATTCAGCTTTGCTACGATGAATCCATCACTGTTCAAGTCCAGTGAGACCTAGAGGGGGAGGTCTCTGAACGTATCCCTACAAATAGAGGGCTGAGGCAGGGGCGCGTGTTGGCCCCATGCTTATGTAATCTTACATATCTGATACAGTAGAGGCTATTGAGAACCACGCTCTGGGGTCTCCGGGTCAGAGGAACTCTAAGACGAAGTAGCTAAAATACTCGGACGACCTTCTGATCCTGGATCGTGATCCACTTGGCCTGCAAGAAATGTTAGCAGCGCTGCGCGCCTACGCAGACGGCAATTTGCCAATGATCTTGTGATCAACAAGTCAAAAACAAAACTCATGAGATTCTCGGTCACTAGGAATAAAAAGATGGATTGTAAGTGGGTTTGGGAAATACTCCTATGAGGATACCAAGCATTTTATGTATTTAGGCACCTTGATATTTAATAAATGGTGGAATAAAGACATTAAAAACTCAGTACAAATAAAGATACATATAGGCATCCCTAAAATGAAAAAAAATCAATGATATTTATTGAGGTATTTCTTGCAACCAGTAATTCAATATTACAAGATTAAAGTGATCCCCAAAGTGACTTTTAGTCTAGAGGCAATGTTAACCCTTAGGAAAGAATCAATTAACTTTTTCGAGGGGAGACTGTGGTGGAAAGTCTTAGGACTGCCGAATTGGGTTCCCCCAATGGCTATCCGATATGAGTTACCAGTACTTTCTCTGAAATGTCGTGTAATTTGGGATTTTGCTTCTTTTATTTAAAAAAGTTCTTGTACCACCACAGGAGTCTTTATTTTCTGACCTGAACATTTTCTTAATGGGTAATCTGTGTAAGAAACTCTCGAAATGCGCCTCCAATTGTAATGATATCCTGAAGGAAGTAGGTTGTACTTTGCAGAAACTTGATGCAAATCCAGAACTGGTAGAAAAACGCTTGTGGAACTGGGACCTGTTCTTCCTTGGGAAACTACACGTTGTATAAGGACTTGTCGGGGAATAATAGGAAATCGGGCCAATTGCAGGTTTATTTAGCAAAATGCCCGAAATGGCAGGTTGAGGACATTGTTCATGAGATTTTTATTCAATCTGTTGCTAACTAAGGAAATCCCAAACCTGCATAATTCTGATGATTGCCTCTCTCCTCTCTGCAGGTGTTGTAAAACTGATACCGAATTTGAGTCACTCAGACATATAGTGGTGGGTTGCCCGCTGACCTCGGAGAGCAGGACTCTGTTCAAGGGCCAATATCTAAGTTGTGGTTATCCTATAGAAGCAGAACTGTTCTGATATATGGGCCTCGTTACGAGACAGCCGGTAACCCGCCAGTGGGTTGCCGGCAGTCTCACCTCACTGATACCGGCGCCCGATATTCTGGTGTTACCATGATATTACGGGCAACGGCGGTAAATTCCCATTCCATGGAGTCCCATAGGAATCCATGGAATGGGAACCACTCAAGCACCGGCACCATTGTTAGCGGTGTCAGTGCATCAGTGATTTGTCCCTGTAGGGGCCTGAAATACCAGCAGGTCAGGCCTGCAGTTGTTCACTGCCTCTGACTAAACCAGTCTGGAAAAAATGCTGGATCTGGTAGTTTCGGCCGTTTTACCGGCATGTAGTCCGGTCTGGGTTCCTCGTTAAGAGGCCCTATATAGATGCTATTCTGTTAGATGTATCTGGCAGCTGGGACTTTTGTAACACTAATTAGATGTTATGTGAGGATAAATGCATTATATTGCTTTATAATTACTTTAACTAGTGTACCTCTTGATAACCATGTAACATACCTATGGAACGATGCCTATGTTTCCTGTTTTTTTTTTTTTTTTGCATCCCACTGTGTAACAGGTTTTCCTTTTATTCGGACAGATTTTGTTGTTGATATTGTACTGATGATGTGTTGTTTTCATTGTTTTTGTATTTTTTGTGAAAGGTTTACTTTTTAAACCAAAACCCAATTTAAAAAATAAATTAAAAAAGAAGCAATCACCCGCTAAACCTGAAAACGAATGTGCATTTAATAGTTCTACATTTCATAAATTGCGGCTTTGCTTGGTTGGAGGATGTTCGGTATGGATGGAAGCCATGCAACATAAGCTATTGAATTAGGCATGCAATGCGCAGACCATGACTTGTAGTGCAGCTGCTTCTGTTGTCCTGCAGGTAAATCGTAAGGCATGAATGCTGTTCAAATATTTATCCACCAGAAATGGGCATATGGCCTTCACGCTTTTGGATCTTCCTTGCATCATTTGTAACTAACATTTTGGCATTAAAACTGATGCCCTCTGTTCATGGGTATTACTGATAAACCGATACTGGGTCTCGTGCAGTCCTGTACTCTCATCTTGCTGCAGACAATATTTTGTAAGCAGTACAAGTGCTTGTACCAATGATCTCATACATTTATCTCGGGAGGATAGCTTAGGGGCAACGTGCTCGCCTTGGAAGCAAGACAAACCCCGGGTCCAATTATAAATATTCAATCATATCATATCTGGATGCTGTTCAGAGTGGTGTGGTCCTATGTTTTAATCCTGTAAACATGGATTATTAGGAGTTACTCTGCTCTCTCAGACATTGTTTAAGACCCTGTGCAACTGTGCTTTAAAGTTATGCTTCCACTTTATCTAAGAGGCCAAGACGGTCCGCATAGAGATCAAAAGGATTTTATGGGCATCGTAACAGTCTGTAAAAGCTACAGGATTCGTGCTTCAGCAGCCAATGTAAAATGTTGGAAGTATTTAATCAGCCAGCATTGCTAAAACGTCAATGTGGCTGAATTATCACCTTGGATCGTCTTTGAATTGGGCCAATTCTTTGTGGGACTGGCACAAATGCATGCTTATAAATGTAAATTTGCAAGGATCAACTGCAAAATACAAACCTTTGGCTTTGCCAGTGCTTGATATTTATTCATTTCATTTATCATAAAGAGATGTATATTTCCCAGAGATGGTACCAATAACAAGAGGAGCCTTTTACTTAGCTCATAACAGTGTGTTACATTCCAAGATGTTGTTGTCACTGCTGCATGCTGACATGTTTGCGTAGAGCCGGAGGTAGCGGATACAATTGTCCACATATCTTGGCATAGTGGTTACATGAGGTTAGCTCTAAGCAGGTGAAGTAGTAGAGTGTGATCTTGTGTGTTTTCAGTTCTTTCCTAATTATCTGCAGAGAAAAACATTCTCATATAAAGTAGAGCAGAGTATTCACACTTTGTGAGTGTTGCCTAAGATAGCCGGTTTGCTGGTCTTTGCTAGTTTCATATTTGTAGACCTTCAGAAGCAATGTGTTGGAGTCGGGGGTGGTGTGCGTTCCTCCAGTGCTGAAGATGTGACAAGTTTATTTATTTATTTTTTTTATTTTTTTTTTATTGATTTGTATTTCAGGCAAGCCTGTAATTTTATCAAAAGATGTCTTGAGTTTTCTTTTGAAAAGTCTTTCTTTCCGGGTTCTTCTAAAAAGGCTTTCCACAGATCAAACTAGGTGAGTGATGCGGGATACGTCGGCCACAAAGAGGTCGTCGCGCGTTTTGTCCACTAGGCTTGCTGCGTGAAAGCTGCCTCAGTAAGGGGTGGTCTCGTTGATCTGTGTGAAAGCCAGTTCGACTAGGATCGCCATGGCCACAGTCCACCGTGTGGATTCTCCGGAGATTAGTCTGTTCCACATATCGTCTTCCTGGGCCATCAAGGGGTTCGTAATCAGCGGTAACAGCTGAGTGGTTCTGTTTTGTTTGGTGCAGGGACAAGTTAGCACCAGGTGCCTGAGCGTTTCCACGCTCTCCGTGTGTTTACATAGCCAGCAAATTTGATTTTCCACCATGCCTCGAATGGTGAGTATTTCTTTTATCTGCAGTATGTTCAGTCTCGCTTTCATGAACAGCAGTCTTTTTTTCTTTTCTGGAAATTTGCTGACATACTTGATTGGCACTTTTGGTTTGTTAAACGTGGGCGGAAGATGTCGTAATAGTTTGTTTTCAGCTTATTTGAATTGGATGCAGGCCTGGGGAGTAAGCCTGTGGCTGTCAGTAGGTCCCTATGTTTGGCATTAGAGGATGGGTCATGTTTGCACTGACCTAGGATAAGGTGCACTGCTAGATGTAAACCAGTTTTGAGGCAGCCATTGGTTGAGCTGATGAGTCCTGAGAGGAGTGTGTTGCACTAGCATTGTGGGATTGTACTATAGCTTGCACTTTAATATGTCGCTGGAAGAAGGATTGTTGTTCCAGAGGGGATTTTTAGTTAGCACATAGACATCTGATTTTCTTGCTGATGTGACCATCAAACAAAAGATCTGGATCTGTGAAAAAGACCAGTGCATTGGCACTAGTGAAGAGGGCCTGAGGACACAGCCTCCAAGGTTCCTTTTTGTGACATAGTCTCGACCAAATGGTAGAGAACTGACTCCATTGATGTGGATACAATATGTGTTTGTGGAGTTGACTTTGAAAAACAGCTTCCAACAACCAGCAATGGAGGGTATCATGACAGGATCAGAGACATTATAATTATAAATCATATTTGGTTATTTATAACACACTTAATATCAAAGAGGTTTCGGAGCACGCACCGGGGATTCAAAAATGTGTTGCTCTGCAACCTCTTGCTTCCAAGACAAGCTTATTGCCACTCAGCTTTACTACCCATGTTGTTCAATGGGCCTAGATGATGGTACTCTGGAGTCAAACTGTGCTTCTTGGATGTACTGATATAGTGTAGTATATTGCTTGGCATAAAACACCACAGATATTACCTATTGAGGTTGAACATCTTTTGGGATAGGATGGAGGCAACTAGGATACTGCAGTTAACTTAGGGTGGCGTGTGTGTGTGTGTGTGCTTGTGTGCGTGTGTGTGTGTGTGCGTGCGTGTGTGTGTGTGTGTGTGTGTGTGTGTGTGTGTGTGTGTGTGTGTGTGTGTGTGTGTGTGTGAGAGAAAAACATTCAGGGAGAAGACACATTTCACTGAGCAAGGTGAAAAATTGATGATATGCACATGTGGGTTGACAACTGCAGGTGTGAGCAACTTGATGATGGTGGAGACACATGAACAATCCAAGACTTGTTGATAAAAATCCTTTTCATGTCAAATTGATTTTAGACATTCATTACAATAATTACCCCAGACTCATCTAGTAGGGCTGTATCAATTGGAAGCAAATTCACAGTCTCCTTGATAAACATAACTAGAATGATTCCTACTTAGGGCTGTGCAAAGTAATCTAAGAAAGATGTGTACAATGGCACTTAGGCAAGTATATGTCAATTCAAGCAGCATTGTGGATGCTAAGGATGTCCCCCTTATCAATATACCAGATTTTATGTTTGTTTTTGGCTGGGAACTGCCATTGACGCTTAAGCATGCTAGTGTGTGCGCCACTGGACGGGGTTTGCATGGGGACTGTTCAATTTATAACAACTGCTGGTTTTTCATATCAGACACTCTATTCTCATGAAGAAAACAGATTACATGCCAATATCAAGCCAATGGAGAATTGACATCCTGCCTGACCCCTTTTGAAAGAGAATTTAGAACTCTCTAAGAGAACTGTCCATGACTATTGCTATGATTTCCAATAACCTGGGAGAATATACATTGTCTAATGGATTACAATTAAGATCATGATTACTGTGCTGGGTGATTAGATGTAACCATTGAAGACACGCATGTTCCTCGATATAGATGATATATTCGAAACCTTCAGAGTTGACTTCTGAATTTGTAGTCAATCCTTCTTCCTTAGTGAATCAATTAAAATATTTCATTCATGAGAATGAATGACTACCTGTTTTTTCCTGACTCCCTCGCTCTCTTTTGTCATTGCAGGGGTAATTGATCACTGCATAATCCCTCTGGGACATTGACATCAATCTGCTTAAGTGGTGTAGCAGAGTTAACCTCTTTCCCAATGCTTCTGACTGCATCTCAAATTCTAACTGATTAAAGGAATCAATCAATAGAACGATGACACAATGGTTAAATGATACTTTGAGTCCAGGCTGCCCACGTTCACATGTGTCTTCCATCCTAGACAGTGGGTATCTGCCCCATGGTGGTATCAATAAGGAAATGCAATGAATTCCGCATATGCGATACCACACTATCAATGAACTCGCAAGGAAGCTCAATTCTAATAGTTTACGGAGCCAGAAAGGGTGGTTTAATGTAGAATGAAGATGCAAAAATTCAAGTTAGAAAAACAACAAGAACTGCTCTGCAATTTCCAGATTCAAAATACAAAATAGGTGGTACGACCCCATTTTTTAACAAGGAAATATAGTGGCAATAATTAACCTTGGGTTATGCTTGCAATGGAGCAACAAACAAAAATCACACCCATTTGCAAAAATGGTGTCATTGGCAATCCTTTATATTATTGACCAATTTAATTGATTGATATGTCGGCAACCTGCTCAAAAGAGCCACCAAAAATAGACCGGAATATGTGCTTACATGATGTAATCGCAAAACACATCACCCTGAGAAAAGGTACAATGTATGTGGCTTTTTTAGATTGAGCACTATAATGTCAACGATTCTTGATGCTCTACCCTGAAAGGAGAACAAAATGAGGCGATTTGTGTATTTAATGATGTCCATCAATGTGCCAATATTATATAACAACTGAATGAATGTTCTTGCCCAAGACAACAAGAAATATGCTTGCCAATGTAGCATTCAGTAGCAACCACAGGGTACCATTACTGATGCATGCCAATGACGCCGTCCTCCAGTGACCGGAAAGCATCTTTCAGCTTTACTGAATACCTTCAAAATGCTCTGTACAAAGATGGGCTTAATAATGAACACTGCAAAGTGAACTATCCTAGCATTGGGTATAACCAGTGGGTTTCCTTGTACTTATGTTTTGAATAACAATGTGAAAACACGTGACTGTGTGGGCCTCCTATACAATTCCAACAACATCGAGAAGGACTGGACAATCATTGAATCGAAGTGGCACCTGTTTAATCTGACTTTCTGATGCTGTGTATTAACGGCCTCCATTGATTTATATGAGGCTAAAAGTAGAGTGTCCAACTTATATGGGGTAGTATTTGGTGGATATGTCACACATGCTGTTCTTGAAGTAACAGAGAATAGATGTTTAAGGCTGTTGTTGGCCCTGCCTCATTCTACCCCCAACAACAGCCTGGAGACAGGAGTTGTGAGTGTGTTATATCATGAACTTAGTCACATTACGGTTTCTATCATTTTGGGTAAGTCTATGTTCAAATCCACATAGAACTGTATATAGAGTTAAAATATTGATATATTAAGAGCAAGTGATCTGGTCCCTTAGCTAGAACATGTAAGAAGATTTTTGAATGCCACAAATATGAGCTCTTCCTGGCTTTTTCCAGAATAAACTAATCTGATCCAAGCACTGTGATGAAATACCACGCCTGAACCTGTAGTGTGCCATGAGAGTAAGAAAGTGGGCCGTGTGTTGTGCCAAGCCAGTTGATGTTGGGTCTGTGGGCAGAATGGAGAGGATTGCCAGGTTTCCCTCCCATGAACCTTTAACAGGGCCAGTCACCCAAACGCCACTAGCTCTGATTCACAACTCAGGGCCCCAAGACCCCTCGCATACTCTGAGAACCTCCAGAGAGTTCATTTTGCAAGTTGCAGGAGGTTAGTGGAACTGTCTTGGTCTGTGGACCTGTCTGTGTGGTCCACGGACCTGCTGATTCAGTTTTCAAGCCTGCAAACATGCCAAGCCACCTCAAACACTATGTAATGTAATGTAACAGAATGTATAAAGTGTGAAAAAGACCTGAAGGCATCAAGGCGCTAGGGAGAAGAAAGAATTACACCAGACAGGAGAGGAGGGCAACACACGCTAAAACAGAAACGTTTTTAGCAGCTAGCGAAAGATAGATAGAACATGATTGCTCCTGATGTGAAAAGGAAGAGCATTCCACAAAGACGGGTCAGGTCCAGGAAAGATCTGCCTCCTGCACGAGTGTGTCGAAAGTGAGGGACAGCCAGCAAAAACTGGTTGCACAAGCGGAGGAGTCTCTTAGGCTGATAAAGGGCGAGCTTCACCTGCAAACTCAACACCAGCAGAATGAATAGCACAACGAACCATGCATAAGACCTTGAATTTCACCCGGTTTCTTACGGGCAGTCATTGGAGATGCTGGAAGAGGTCTTGAGAATGGGACCATCTAGGGGCGCTAGGAGAAAGCCTGGCTGCCACATTCTGGAGGATCTGGAGGCGTGGGAGTAATGCCTCTGGATGGCCAAGATAAATGCTGTTGAAATAATCAATTGCACCCATAATAGAGGTAGTAACGACTTTGCTCCTAGCCTCATTAGGAAGAAAGGGAAGCACCTTCTTCAAAACCTTCAATTTAGCAAAACCACTCTGGCAAACCGCTGAGATTTGCGCCTCTCTGGTGCCCAAAGACATAACCTTAATACTGAGGCTCTTCACTACAGTAGAAGGTTTTTGGCATGGTCCCAGGGAAGCAGGCCAATAATCAGGGGTCCAATTAGTGCGAGTCTGGCCAATTACCAATACCTTGATCTTCTCCCCATTTAACTTGAGCCAGATTTCGGTCATCCACTGACACACAGCTGAGAGGCAGTCTCTCAGGAGTTCAGAAAGGCTTTCCGTAGGGGCATAAAGGAATAAGGAAACATAGATGAAAACACCCTAACCCTCCCAAACTGTAATTACCTACCCAACAACCCTGCATAGGCTTTTCCCTCCCACAGACAGCCCGGCAAGCACACTCATGAAATCTAAAATGGCCACCAGGCTGATTTAGCTTTATTCCAGCACCCTTAGACGTAATTGGACCCAGGTGAAACTGGAAGTATCAGCAAATTCCAGGCCCAAAGTGTTTGGGAATCACAGGTCCAGATCCTCACAGATTCCAACCCGCGGGGGAGTGAGGCACGCCAGATATATGCTAAGCAGCCCATTAGGCCTTTATTTAAGATATGTGACACAATCTGACCGACACAGGTAAGTGTATTTATCTTCCTTTATTGGCGAGACCCCACAGCCACAAGCTACGGCTCCCCTCGCTCAACGGCCACTGTGGAATGTTGATTGCTGAACGTACATCAACATTCCACCAGTGTGCCAATGCACGAGCCCGTGCATATTACAACATATCCTCTTCCCTTGGATAAAAATGTTGGCACCCACAAACAATTATTATTTTTTTTTTTT
This sequence comes from Ambystoma mexicanum, assembly GCF_040938575.1. Classification (NCBI taxonomy): domain Eukaryota; kingdom Metazoa; phylum Chordata; class Amphibia; order Caudata; family Ambystomatidae; genus Ambystoma; species Ambystoma mexicanum. The sequence goes on along the minus strand of NC_090936.1, from coordinate 1,077,575,458 downwards.
TCTAGAACAATGGAAAACGAAACCAACATCACATGACATGTCATATTTCAATTTACTTTAACAGCTGTATCCATACAAGTAGCATGGGTAATATTAAATGTGCTTCACTCTTAACAAACATAATCCCTGAATCTTATGGGCCGTCCACAGCTCCTACCCACACGACCCCTTTGTTGTTGAACTGCATCAGGTTGCTGATCCATAGCATACTGAGATTCCGCATTGACCTGTGGATCAACAGGACCTGGAAGTGGTACCCCCTCTTGCTGTTCACCCCCGATGGGTTGCGAAACCACAGGATTATAATCCAGCACATTTTCCTGTGATTCCTCCTCATATTCCACACCATCCCTGACCACACGTCTGCATCCATCCACCACCACTCGCCTCTTACTCCACACAGAACCATCCTCCAAGTGCACATACCCTTTTCCAACTTTAACAACCTTCCTTAAGGGCATAAAAGTGCTGTATCCTTTATGAACTATTCTAGGATTCTTTATGTACACCTGATCCCCAGGCTTTACGTTCAACTCCTTCCTGCTCATTTGTGAGGACCCCGTGGTCTGTTGGCGCTCTAAAATGCTGCGATGAATTGCTCGCAAATCCATATCGCATGGACCACCACCCCCCATAGCCAGGGTTCTCAACATTGTGCCTGCCTTCCTGCCCCTCATTAATTCAAATGGAGATCTTCCCGTAAGCATGGCAGGTGTTCTCCGATATGCAGCCAGGTATTGTGACACAACTTCTTGCCAGTTCAAACCATTGGCCAAAGCCAATTGTATGGCTGACTTAATAGTGCCATTGGCCCTTTCAACCAGACCATTTGCCGAAGGATTATACAGAGCTGTCCTATAGTGAGAAATGGCATGCTTTTCCAAGAATTCTCTCATGGCTCTAGAAGTGAACTGCACACCATTATCCGTAACTAAACTTGCCGGTAAACCCTCACGGTCAAATACTTTCCTCAGAAAATCAATTACGGTATTGGTCGTAACATCTGAACACGCCGCCACCTCAATCCACCTGGACGTGTAATCCACCAACACCAACATATATCTGGACTCAGGCTCTAAACAGTCAAACGGACCCATAATATCCAAAGCCAATTTCGACCATACCTGCTCTGGAACCTCAACAGGATGCACCGGTTGTGGATGCAGTACCTTGCTCTTATCACTGACAGAACACGCTTGACACTCTTTCACCACTTGTTCCACATCCTTGTCCATTGACGGCCACCAATACTCCTCTCTCAATCTCCTTTTGGTCAAAGATCGGCCCAAATGACCTTCATGTGCCAATTCCACCATTCTTCCCCTCAAACTTATCGGGGGTATCAATCTGCTGCCCCTAGACACACCCCAGGGACCTTCTGCTAATTCCTGGAGAACCTGGGCATATCCTTTCCCTTCCGGCCTTTCCTTCACTGTGTCCCACCCCTTCACCAGACCTTCCCTAATCCACTTTAACTCAATATCATCCTCAGACTCCTGATCCCACACCGACTTCTCCACAGCAGACGTGACCAATGCAACCTGACACTCCTGCAAATCATCCTCCTTAACTACTCCCCCCTTACTGTCCTCCTCTGCCCCTGGCAAGCGGGACAAACAATCCGTGACAACATTAAACTTCCCCGGAAAATAATGCAAGGAAAAATTGTAATCTTGTAATTGTACTGACCACCTCGCAATCCTCGGGGATACTGCCATGACTCCCTTGGAAGAAAATACCTGTACCAACGGTTTATGGTCCGTTCTCACTACATAGGGTATGCCCCACACAAATGTCCTAAAATGTTTTGAAGCCCACAGCACTGCCAAAGTCTCTTTCTCAATTACAGAGTACCTGCTTTCCACATCTCTCAATGTCCTTGACGCAAAAGCCACCGGGACCCATTCACCATTAATGTATTGTTCTAGGACTGCCCCTAGGCCCACCTCACTTGCATCCACCGTCAACGCAGTTCTATTTTTTGGGTCAAATGATTTCAGACAGGGAGCCTTCTCCACCTCCCTCTTAACCAACTCAAATTCTGCCGCACACTCCGCAGACCATACAAATCTTACACACTTCCTCAAGAGAGCTCTCATGGCCACTGTCTTTTCAGCGTAATTTGAAACAAATTTAACATAATACTCTGCAAGACCCAGAAAAGCCCTTAGCTGATCCTTATTAACCGGAGCTGGCGTATCCCTCAACACTTGTACCAACTCCCTTTTTGGACTTACACCTTGTGAACTCAACGTGTGTCCCAAATATGTGACCTCCTCCACCCCCACTTGACACTTTGTTAATTTTACAGTAAGACCTCTCTCTTTAAGAATCTGCATGACCTTCCTCACCCTTGCATCATGCTGCTCCCTGCTGCTGCCCCAAACCAAAATGTCATCTTGAAAGTAGCTGACACCCACCACCCCTTCAAACAACTGATGCATCAGCCTCTGAAATACTGCCGAAGCCGAAGCCAAACCAAAAGGCATGCGACAAAATCTGAACGCCCCAAACGGAGTCACAAATGACGTGAGAGGTCTAGATTCAACATGCAGGTCAATTTGGTGATACGCCGTTGACAAATCAAAAGTTGAAAAATATTTAGCTTCACCCAACGTCAATAGCAACTCATTAATATTAGGCAAAGGATGCCGATCCACCCATATGCTGGCATTCAATTCCCGGAGATCCACACACATTCTGATGCTGCCATCACTCTTCTTCACTAAAACCACAGGAAACAACCATTCCGAAGCCTCAATGGGTTCTATTATTCCTGCCGACTGCAACTTAGACAATTCCGCCTTAAATGCCTCCCTCACTGAAACTGGCACCCCCCTCACCTTGTGAACTTTAGGCACTGCACCCTTCTTCAACACAATGCGATGCGTAAAGCCCCTAAGCTTACCCAGGATGTCAGAAAATACTTCAGGAAACTCACTCATAAGCACTGTAGGGGTAACTCTTACATCCTTCTCTTCCATTCCCTCCCTGACACTGAGAACCGGTTCTTTTTCACCTGGATGAATTTGTATCTTTAGTGCAGCCTGCTCATCCCAACCCAACACACTTGTCCCTTTTTGAGCCACATACAATTTACCTAAGGTCTGCCTTCCTTTGAATGAAAAATTTGACCAATCATAACCAAGTAGATCAATGGAACTTTGCCCGTATGCATACGGTCTAATGTCTGGTGCCAACAGCGTAGAGATCGGCTTACCCAAAACCTGTTGATACACTTCCGGAGACACCAGGGTATAAGGTGACCCAGAATCCACCAGCATATCCACAGGGTGCTGGTCCACCAACACCGACACCCATGGACCCTTTCGCACACCACCCTCCACATGTAATATGACACTCTGTTTGGGACCCCCCCTGCTCCCTCCAGCCCCGTGGTAAACTCTTCTGCAGTTACATTTGCGACCACCTGCCCTTTACACATTCGTGCAAAATGGCCCACCCGTTTACATTTCCTGCACTCTACATTGGTAGCAGGACATGACTTCGAATCCACTGTGTGACTTGACCACCCACAATTTTTGCACACCTCTTTACCTTTAGGTGCTCTGTTCCCTTGTACAACCCCTTTGTCCAAACCCTTCTTGCTCCTTGACATCACCGCATGCACTGTTTCCCTATTTCCATCCCTTTCAGTAACAATTTGTACACTCGCCTTGGAGGCTTCAATTGCTCTAGCAATCTCCAAAACCTTATCAAGAGAAGGATCGCTCTCAATCCACAATCTCTCTCTAATTTTTTGATTAGACGTTTTCATCATAATCTGATCCCTTATATGTTCCTCTCCGTTTCCCGGGAACCCACATGTAGCCATGAGCGCACGTAAGGCAGTAACGTATGAATCTATACTTTCCGCGGAACCTTGTGCCCTAGAGAAAAACTTATACCGCTCTAAAACCACATTAACTCTTTTTCCAAAACGTACTTGCAGTTTCTTCAACGCCGTCTCATAGGCACTTACAACCATTTCCCCTTCGCCTCCCCCTTGAACCATTACATTCTCTCCAGGCAGGTGACGAAAAACTCTCAACCCTTCAGTACCAATACAATTAAGCAAAGCAGCCTCCTTTTCATCATCGTTGAACTTTGCCCCACCCGCAGCCCGCAAATATACCTTAAAGGCATCTACCCACTGCTCCCAAGGCGCAACCGGCTCTCCTGGGTTAGGCAAAAATGCTGGTGGAGGCCTAGCAGCTGTATGCAACATGGCCAAAATTTACTGCCCAAGACCTGCCCACCAATTAACCTACACAAAACTGTTCTTTTGCGTGCCCCCTTATAATCCAAGAATTTTCCTCTCTGTCACTTAAAGTCAGTGGTCACCACACCAACCAAGGTGACCGCACATCAATAACTTCCCTTGTACCCTTGTGAGCGTGCACCCCCACGCATATGCAGTACAACAGGTCCTGGAACAGGGTGAGTCACAACCAATGATGTATTTTTTCCAGCACAGGGTAATCACAACACCAGCCAGAATGACCGCACACGTATATCTTCCCCTGTAGCCTTGTGAGCGTGCACCCCCACGCATATGCAGTACAGCCAGGTCCTGGCACAGGGTGAGTCACAACCAATGATGTACCCAATGATGTGTACAATCCCAGCCCCAGACAAGCTGCAACTTTAACTTCTCTGGACCATATGGGATAAGGTGTTCCAACCTTACCAGCAACACCCCTTCACATCCACCTTAATTCTGACCTGTAGCTCTTCAACTTGCCACGTATTAATGTATTTAACGGTGTTTGTTCTCCACCTGTCTTCACTCATCCGGCAGCCGCCGCCGTAGATGCTGTGAAAGCACCCTTCGCGCTGCCCCCCGCAGCCCCTCCTGCTTCCCTGGAGTGACTGCAGGCAGCGCAGAGCGGCGCAGGCGTCCCACGGCCCCTCCTCGTTGGACTCAGCCCACGCTAGGCCGGATAGCGTAAACACGCTGTCGGGGGCGGAGCCAACTGCCGCGCACAGGCCTCCGATCCTCCTGGAGCAGGACCCCGACTGGGACACACGCAGGCTCCGCCGCGACCAGGGGAACAGAAAGCTGTCACGGCTGCAGCGTATTACCTCGTCCTCCGCTCCTCCGCAGGAGAATCACCCGCTGGGCCTGTTTTGGGTCAGACCTGCAGCGACAGCCCCCGCCGAATCCAGGCAAACCGGTGGCCTCCGCTCCTCCACAGAACAGCGAGTCGGCAGCAGCCAGCAGCTCCTCGCCTTCCGCTCCTGCACAGAGCAGCCACCTGCCCGGCCCTGCACCGGTTCAGACCCGCAGGATCCGCTGCAACAGATCCAGCGCCGGTCGGCCCCCGTCCACGCCGACTGCGCCCGGGACGATGGGGAGCCACACAGCCGATCCGCACACACGTGGGACAGGGTCTCGTCAAGATCCCGATCCTCGTCGCCAATGACACAATCTGACCGACACAGGTAAGTGTATTTATCTTCCTTTATTGGCGAGACCCCACAGCCACAAGCTACGGCTCCCCTCGCTCAACGGCCACTGTGGAATGTTGATTGCTGAACGTACATCAACATTCCACCAGTGTGCCAATGCACGAGGCCGTGCATATTACAACAATATGCCCTCTCAGCCTCAAATGGGCTTAGTTGAATTTGGAAGCATCATCTACCCCAGTCCTCCAGCAATTGGGAATCACAGGTGCATACTCTTACTCAGTGTCCCACTCAGGCACTAAGCAGTACAGTCTGCTAGCGTGGACTGGAGGTGTGACAAGCTTGCATTTGGAGAAGGCTGCAGACTGGAGAGTGGAGACAGGAAGGTTAAGGCCAGTTCAGAAAGGTGAGGAAAAAAGAATCAAGGGAAAGACCGGGAATACCTAGGGACCCCTCTGGTGGTTATGACAACAGATCTTCTCAAAGAACATTTGTGCAAGGAAGCTGGTGTAAAGCCATCTGTGTGGTATGTTACTCATAATATCCACCATTAGCATGAGTAGAATAAAAAGATTTGGGTCACCCTTAAGCCTGCAACACCAGAGATGGAGCAGTGTGGTAAGACCCTGTGACCTGTACAGACTGGAACTGTTACCACAGATGCCCAAAGGCATAACTACTGCAAGGAAAGCATGGTATCAAACAGTGAAGACAGACACAAGTGATCACAGTTCAAGGGTGTTTATTGAGCTTCAATGGGTTGGTTGAACGCCTATCTAAACCTAAATCTAAGGATGGGAGCAAGCTAAGACCATCAAATAATATGAATGCAGTCCTAGTCAAGACTCTATCAAAATAAAAGGGCCTATACTAATAAACCTATTGCCTATCCTTACTTCTAAATACAAAAGGGTGTTGGACAATTGTGTATGCAAAATGAAAAGTGTTCAAAAAAACAATATTTCAGGCTGGTAGAACAGTTGGCTTCCTTTCCCCACGTTTTCAGCACGGGCAAGGTGGCACACTCTAGCTTCGCACACACTCTGGCTTCTCTGCCATGGGATATAGTTCGAAGCAGAGGTTTCAGGGCCTTTTTAGAAAGCTTCCTTTCCAATAAGAGTCTCTTATTGCAGAGGGCATGTTGCAACAAATAAGCACCAAAGTTCTTTCCTATCAGAGCTTTCACATGTACAAGTCCTCATTTTCAATATTCATCATGGGTCTCTCGCCTTCAGGTTTGCACCCCTTTTTACCAAAATGTTCACAACTGGTATCCCTTGGTTGGGTCTTGGACCATGGATCTCCCTCATTCGGGCTCATATTCTTTTAGCACAATATTCACATTTGGTCTCCCTCATTTGGACTCGGACCATGCAATCTCACTTTCTATATTTTCCTCTGGATATCAAAAATCGTAGACTTTGAAATGTGTAATGGGTTTTGCTTAACCGTCTCAGGACCACTTCTTGGCTGTATACCTCTACAGAGACCTTTGATTGAGCACCCTCGTGACACTGGACCACTCTGTCACTGGTATCGTATCTTTCCTTCTCAAAGTTCAAACATTCATCTGCAATTCAGCTTGACTCGTGTCTTTCAACACACGCATTTAACAATGTTCGTTCCTGCGCTTGTTATACAATGTTGCTGCTTGCAAACGTGACTTCAACACAGACCAGTCTTGCATCGGCTTCCCCAACTCACTGGCTGTGTTGATCTCTCAGGCGCTACTTTGTTCTTGGAGCCAAGGATGATACCACAGTGGCTGGTGCTCCTCCCTGACTTGGTCAGCTATGCCGGACGGCCTTTGGTATCTCCGACACACAATGCAAGATTCTTAAGCCCGGTTTTCTGGCCTCAGGTTTTCTGATCTACACGGTTTTTGAAAGTAACGGTTTCCTGTTGGAAAGGTCAAGCGTACTTCCTTCCTTGCACACCTTTCTCAATTTGCCGTCTTTCTCCCCTCGCTCAGCTGCCTTCTCAAAACTGCTACTCCTTTATGTGCTTTGCCTCGCTTAGAGCGTGCTCTCATGCTCCGCCTTTAGAAGTTCAATTGAAGTCAGGTGTGCGTGTTTGTCAGTAATTGCCTGACTTTGTCTGACCATAGTAGCGGGACATGTCAGGTACACTGCTCGGTGTGAGTCTGTTTTCTCCCAGAGCGGGCTGTCCATGTGGAAGTGTTTTTGAAGGGAAAGGAGGAGGGTAAAGTTCCCATGTATGCTACCTCGTAGGATGGGGTAAAGGTGTTAGGGATGCCACGTCTCGCCATCCAGTGTCCCTCTCGCACTCCCCAAAGAGCCACTGGTCCACCCACAGGGTCTGGATCCAAAGGCAATGGGCGTGCCTTGTCCACCTAAGAGCGAGATCCCCGGGGACTAGCGGGTACGACACCTTCTGGTCTCTCACACTACCCACATCCAGAGAGTGATAGGAGACAGAGAAACAGAGAGCGAGAGAGAGATAATGAGAGAGAATGAGAAGGAGATTTGAGAAAAGACCATCTCATTTTGTATTTCTTTTGGGAAGATCCCAGTGTTACATTTATGTTTATCATTACTTGCACATCAAATAACATATTATAACTAAACTAATTTGTCTTGGCATCCTTCTTGTCACCAGCTGTCCTATCTGACAGCATAATCAAAGCAGCACATAGGAATTGATATAGGGCAAAAGATCAGGAGTCAGTTTGTCATAGTGTTATGATGATTCTGAATGTTGATTCTAAAGATCATTAGGAACAGAATTAGTATTTAAAAGGTGCCACTCAGTTAAACTCAGGAATATGCATGCATTATCTGGGCTGGGAGTATGGGCTGGGAGTATTGCCAGGACAAGCAAGTGAAAATCAATATATTCGGACCTTTGCATCTCTGATAAGGTGATGGAATCTTTGAGCAATTTACTGTTTGAATTTATTTTATAAGCATGGATAAGGAAAATGTGGTTGAGACCCATGGTTAAATACTTAACTATTAGGACGGTCAGGGATGTTTTCCACTGACATAGAACATAAATCCCTGCTGTATAGTTTGAGGTTGCAAACAATAATATCAATGTCTGCTGGTCATGCTTTAGGGATTCTCTGTGATAGCTTCACAATCTGCTCCTTCAGTATCCCTATATCTGAGAAATTGTATTAATTGCAAATATACGGGGAGGATTTAGACTGTGTAAGAAATGATAAGCTGTCCAATAAATTCTGTATTTATGGGTAAAATCTATGATTAGGCATAAACATTATTTTTATTTTTGTAATTTTTAGAAAAAGTTATTTTAGTTAACAATGTAAACTTTTTCAACAGAAAGGAAAATAAAATACATAAAGAATTGTTCGCATTGAGCAATAGACAAACATTGATATAACAGTACATAGTCAGGCAATATAATGAGTGATCATCATTAGAATCCAGTGAGTATACAGTATTTTTGTTCAAAAGTGTCACTTGCATACATTTGTAGTCCAATCTATAGAAGTAATATGTTTCTTTTACATGTAGCATAGTCATGGGCAACACTAATGATCACAGCGACAATCAATAGATTAGAGCACTTTCCTGTAGGAATCATACAAGTTTAGTCATGGGGATTTGAAGCATTATAGATCTACTAATTCCATCATTAGTGCAGCCACACTTGGGCAGGGTGAGTCTCAGTCTCATTGTTAGGATATAATCATACATTCTCAAATCTATAGGACATAAAAACATTATAGATCTACTAGTCCAATCATTGGTATAGTGTATAAACATACTAATGCACAGTATACTAAATAGATTTATGTAGACGATATATGTATGTTACAAGGACATACTGTATGCAGTGTAGTAGGTGGATTTGAATAGAGACATCAAGGCACAATGTCCAAGTCTAGTCTGGTGTCAAAACTCTTCCTTCATTCCTTTCTTTTTTAGTCTTGAACTATTATCCAGTATTATGGCGATTAGGTTATCAGAGTCAGAGTTGTTGGAGATAAGAGGTGGAATTATTAATAGGCTTGTGACAGGAGTCAAGGTCCTGATTTAGGTTCAAAGACAGAAGGAATTAGATTTCTGCAATGTTAAGAGAGACATTGGTGGCATTAAAAATATGTGTATTTCGTCTTTTGTCAACATAGTGTACTCTTCAAAGTGTTTATAGAGGAATCTCGTCCTTAGTTTATGTAAATTCGGGAAGTCAATAAAGAGATGTTTTAGGGTTTCGTCAGATAGAACTTTCTTTCAGAATCTACATGAGGCATCTTTCTGGCCTAATTGCTTGAACGTTGCTCTTCTCGCATTGGTTGGCCAGAGGTTAAGTCTTAGGTGAAAGATAGCCAAAGCATACGCTGAGTTAGTAAATTTGACAAGATAAGATGGTAGTTTGAGTCTAGGCTTGTGCAAAAAAAGTCTGACTATTGAGTAGGGTTGACATAAGTCCCACGTGTTGGACCAGTCCCAGCGCCATAATCTTTCTTTTGCTTTATCAGGATCTTCAAGGAGAAGGTCTAATGAGATGTCAGCTTTTTCTAGGATTTGATAGCAATGAGTTTTCCAGCTGGCAGGGGCCTTGGGTGGAACTTAGTAAAGTTGTTTTTAGGACAGGCAGTACATTTGAGGCAGAATTTTCAGAGATTAAGCATTTCCGAAAGGCCGCCAGATATTGCCAAGAGACTATGGTGGATAGGGCAGTCAGCCCAAGTTCAAAACATACTACCGCTATGCGAGTGCTAGACGGTAAATTTAACATAGACTTCCAGTATAGGGCTTCAAGTATATCCCATTTTGGGGCAGTGTCTGGATCTTGCGACTGGGCACCATAAGTGATTATATGAGTCACTTTAAGACTAAATAACATGATAGAGGGCTGAAAAGAAAATTTACCAAATTTCCTCTGAAGGGCTTTCCCTTGGATGGCTAATAGGGTCATTCTTTTTCTTAGTTCAGACTTATAAGGTTGGTCCAATCGCTGGGAGTTTAAATTAATACCAAGGTACTTATAGGTTGATACTTGTATTAGAGAGGTTTTGGCTAAGGGCCAATTAAATGTAAAGCCCTTTAACGGAAGATGATGATGAAAGATGATTATGTTGAATTTTGATAGACAAGTGGTTGATTTGGGCATAGGTCTCAAGCGCTAGTAGCGTTCTCTGATGGCCTATTGGCGTCTTGTCTAAAATCACCAAATCATCCGCATAAAGTTCCACACAATTTATTCTAGTCCTAGTAGTGGGGGAAAGTGTCTCACTAATTTAAAAGCTTCTTCTATCTCATTAATGTAAACATTGAATAAAATTGATGCAAATATGCATCCCTGCTTCAGGCCTTTATTTGTTAAATTAGGTATAGATAAAACACTGTCGGTGGTAAGTTTTACTTGGATGGTTGTCTCAGAGTAAAACTGAGGAATGAAATAAATAATATAAGTAGGACAGTTTGCATTCTCTAATTTGGCCCATAAATGTTCTCGAGAAACAGTGTTGAAGACCTGTCTAAAATATTTCAATGCTAAAAACACTGGTTGTTTAGTTCTAACTGCTTGCTTCTTAATTGCAGATAAAAAAAATTAAGTTTAAAACAGTGCACACCCATTTTATGAAACCAGATTGACGCCTGTCTAAATAGTTTGTGAAATTCAACCAGTTTAAAGGTTTTTTGAGGATGAGCCTGGCAAATATTTTACCTGGTGCATCAAGACACACTATTGGATGGTAGTTAACTGGTTTGCTTGTGTCCCCTTTAAAAAAATGGGGATTATGATAGCTTGCCGCCATGATTCCGGAATGGGCCCAGATGAAATAACTTGATGAAATAAGATGTTCAGTATATGAGCCTATACTGATAGGTGAGCCTTCAGAGTGTAATTCGAAAGCAAGTTGGGCCCAGGAGCTGTGGAGGTACTGAGACTTTTTATGATGATGATTAAACCATCTTTGTCATAATCAATAGACTCTTGCATGTTTTCTGGTTTGTTCATGGTGTTAGAGAAGGGTATTGAGAAATCATATAAAAGGAGCGTATAGTGAGCATACCATGTCTGCTCATCAATAATGTTTAACAATAGCGATCGGGAAGCACAGTTTTTGGTGTCATTAATGAGTTTCCAAATTTCGGAGGTTGATTTCCACATTAAGGTAGTTAGCATCTGTTCTGATTGTTCCTATTTAATTCTATCAGTAATTTGCTTTATTTTGTTTTTGTATTTTGTCGTCAAATTCATTTTTTGCGCTTTGTTGTTAAAAGCGGAGAGTGCTCGTAGTGATTGCCGCAGGTTTTCTTTAAGCGCTTGAACCTCAGAGATAAAGTTATATTTGTTTGTGAATGCTGGTCGTTGAGGGTGTCTTGAAGACGTTTGTTTTGAAATTGTTATAAAAATTGGATAGTCGTGTAGAGTTTCAAGTTGGTTATCTTCAGGCATACAACTTAGGTGTTGGAATAAGTTTGATATGTCATGAGGGTTGCATGTGAGACGATTGCGACCTTGGTTCGCGCTGACCCTTTGGGAATACATTTGTGAGTTCCAAGCGAGGTATGGAAGCCATTCTACCCATAGTACGTTGTGGTCACTTGCTGTATTTGTTAGTATTTGAAAGGATGCAACTCTCATGTTTGCAGAAGTTGATATGTGCACATAATCTATTATAGACAAATGTGTTGCTCTCAACTATGTTGATTTTGGCGACGAGTCTTTGCTAAATTAGCCATTTAACATAGTTAGGTGTCTAGTTTGCATTAGGGTGGACCAACGTGCTAATCTGGAATTATGATTTTTGGGAGTTAATGTGACACAATTCATATTCAGATCACTGGCCACCAGAGTGGCTTGGATCTTAGGGTCCAATAAGATGGTATCCAGAATTGATTAAAACAGATGTAAGAATTAAGAATAGGTTATAGATAGGGGGTTCCAGTAAATATTTACTAGTGCTATTTTAGGAAAGAAAGGATGTTCAGATTCGGTAGTTGACAAGATCACTAGCTGAATACATGGACAGGTAGAAAAAGACTGGTCGATGTGTACTTTGGATTTTAAAGAGATGGCAGTTATTAAGCCTGCAGCCGGTCTCCCTCGTGCTGCTTTTGTTGCCGGAACCCATGCTATGTCGTGGATAGGCCATATTAGCTCTGATGTGATCCACGTTTCTTGTAACATTATTATATCAAATTGTGTGAGGACGTTTGCTTCTTTAGATAATAAATGCGAGAAGCCTCTTGTATTCCAGACTCCTAAAGACACTTGATGGGGATTACGAGTAGTCTCATGTTATCTGGAGTTCGGATTTGATACGTTTCTATCTAAATTGTGTAGCCGTGTCCATCTAGACATCAGGTGGGGCAGAGGGAATGGAGCTGATTGCTGCTATTGTGCTTTTGACATTCCATTGCATCAGCAGCACAGGTTTTGGGTGTGTAGATTATCATTTTTTTGGTTTTTAGGATCGCTGATGATGGAAGCAGATTGATAGACACGAGGATTTTGTCCCGAGGTGGGTTCAGATCTCACTTCTATCATCAGGCCACACTCCAGTAACTCATCTTGCATTTTGCCAGATTAGATTATTTATGATGTGGTATGGAATATAGATGTCTACTCTGTCAGGGTTGGAAGGATCTAAATAGGTTACTCACTCAATGTCTTCTGATCTAATGTCTTTGAAACTACTGGTAGATTAAAAGATGATCAGTAAGGTGGATCTATGAGGGAAAGGATTAGTGTTTAACATAGTTAAAACCAGGATGTCTTTGTCTGAGATAGTGTGTGTTCCTTTTGTAGCAGTCGGTTGAAGCAAGACTTTGTCAGTTGAAAACAGTGCATGGAGATGTTGCACAAGCGGGGAGCCATTGTTAGGGTTTGAAGATGATATTGGGGGTCATTCCGAGTAGGGCAGTAAGGGTTAACGGTCACCGGTAACGAGACCGGTGCCGTTAAACCCTTACCGCCCTATTCCGAGTTTCCTTTGCGGGTTGGTACTTAATGCCTGCTTTTTGCAGGCGTTAAAAAACCAACCCGCAAAGGGACCTAGGAGCTAATTACGGCACCATAATTTACGGTGCCGTAATTAGCACCTTCCCCATTCCCATTGAGCCCTATGGGCCAAAAATGGGAATGGGGAAGGGCCCATGGTGAATGGGGAATTACCGCCCCCGCCAACCTTGGAATGGGGCGGTAATTACGCCATTCACCATGGCGGAGTCGGAAAGATAACGGCGTCAACCAAGGTGCTAATAGCGCCTTGGTTAGCGCCAGGGTCGGAATGAGGCCCATTGTGGCCTTAAGGTCACACAGTCCCTTCGAGATTTCACTCTAGACAATGGGCCTCATTACACGGTAGGCGGTAAGGGTTTACCGGTACCGGTAAGGACACCAGTACCGGTAAACCCTTACCGCCTTACTACGAGTTCCCTTTGCGGGACCCGACCTTAACGGCTGGTTTTACCAGCCGTTAAAGTAGGGTGCCGCAAAGGGACCTCGGTGCTAATTACGGTACCGCAATTTGCGGTACTGTAATTACCACCTTCCCCATTCCCATTATGCCCTTTGGGGGCAAAAATGGGAATGGGGAAGAGCCTTGGTGAATGGGGAATTACCGGCCCCGCTCACCTTGGAGTAGGCCGGTAATTCTGCCATCCACCAAGGCGGACACGTTAAAATACCGGTGGCAACCATGGCACTAATAGCGCCATGGTTACCGCACAACGTGTAATGAGGCCCAAAGTCACGTTTCTGTGCTAAGGTTTTGAAAAATGCTGGTTCAACATTTAAGTTTACACAAAAAGTCTGTTTTGGATTTTGGGATGGAATTGGTAGAGAGTGTAGACTTCTGTGAACTATTTGCACTATTGGGAGTGAGGAAGCACTATAAACTGACAGGTTTATCAAGTCGTCGTCAATGGCTTCATCCCCTATTGCTATGTTGTTCCTAGGAATAATAAGAGCATCGTCTGGGTGAATCACCACATCAGCATTAGTTATCGCATCTGAAACGGCTTGTGATGGCGGAGGGTGAACAGCACTAGCTGGCTCGGATTGTTGAAGGCCATTTGGTAAGGATGGATTGGATGCCTCCTCTATAGTAACAGGTGAGGCGTTGTGTAAAGATGATAGGTTCGTTAAAAATGTTATTGTCTTTTGTTTCGGATTAGTTTTAGTAGGCATTGGTAAATTCTTAGTTATTTGTGTGACTGTGTTATCCACAGTAGATTTGTTGGGATTTTTTCTCACATTTTTATTTTTATTTTTTTTCCTTTTGCTGCCTTGTTGCCTAGGATGGAAAATGACGAATAAGGGGACTTCAAGGCTCATAGTGTTAACGATTTCAAGATTGTCAGTGTGGGGGGTGAGGTGCTAGGGTTCGAGGGAACGTGAATGACTGGGCCTCATTACGACCCAGGCGGTAAGTTACCGCCTGGGTCGTACCTTTACCACCATGGCGTAAACTATGTTTACGCCATGGTGGTTGGCGGATTTACCGCCCCATTCCAAGGTGAGTGGGGCGGTAAATCCCCATTTCCCATTTACCCTTCCCCATTCCCATTTTTGCCCTATAGGGCATAATGGGAGTGGGGAAGGAGATAATTACGCCACCGTAAATTACGGTGCCGTAATTATCTCCAAGGTCCCTTAGCGCCATGGATTTTAACGCCTGCAAAAAGCAGCCGTTAAAATCACCATGGCGCTAAGGGACCTTGTAACCAGGCGTTAAGGGTCGGCGCCGTTTACGGCGCCGTTAACCCCTTAACGCCTGACTCGTAATGAGGCCCATATCTCCTCCAGAGTGGGTAAGGTGCTAATCCCACAACCGCCATCACCGCCGTCAGACACAGACACAACAAGTAAGGGTTCAGTTTGTTTTTGGCTTGCAATACATTCATAGATTTTTATCAACATGGTGTGCTATCCAGTCAGTCTTGCTTGTTGGATTTGCAGTAGCGTGGTTTGTTGGGCTACTTTCAGATCCAGGTGCTCATAGAGTTTGGTTAAAGTGTAGATACTAGTGTTCACGCCAGTGAGAGCAGTGCCGACTGAGGTGTTAGGCGGAAAACCAAATGATGGGTGAGCCGTCAGTCTGGTAAACGATGGAACTAAGGATGTATCCGAGTCCATCTGGGATTTGCTTCCAGCAAGGTCTTCATTGGGAAACATTCCGGGCGATAACGAAAGACTACAAGGCTGGTGTTCCTGTGGAGGGATTTGCATAATGCTCGGTGGAAGTTGAGTAGATGAATTTAGCGGTTGAATGTTGGAGGGGGGATCATCCTGATTGAATGGTTAAAACGAGGTAAGAGGGGGGATAAAGGGCATGTGGTTGAATGTTTTGATGCTATTGCTTGAGAGTATAACAATGGGATAGAGGAAGAATCGAGTGCGTGTATATTTACTAGTGTGTTTTGTACTGGTGTTTGGAGGCTGGTCAATTTGTCCATTCAGTGAGTGAAATTCCACTGTATTGAGCTACCCATTACTAGAATTGGGAGTGGCACAAAGATTCATAGTGACATCAGTGGTTGAGGTAGTGGGTCGTGATAGCCTTTCATTTCATCCAAAAAATTAATAGTGGCGACTGTACCTTCGCTGGAGGATTTCGCCAGAGCAGCTGTTGCCTGATTCTCAGAGCGATGGGAAAGCTTTCTAACTGTTCCGCTAGAGAGCGGAGAATGTTGTGGCAAGTTATAGCGCTGCATGTCTGATCCATTACAGCTGCTTAGTGAAGAAAGCAGGGGTGCATCTTAATCGGGCGGGTCTATGGGAGGCATGCCAGAAGTTAGGCGAAAGGTTGCCATTAGATTTAACAATGTTTTCTCGTATTTGCTGAAACAGGGAGTTTCATGGAATGTAACACACCTGGGAATAGAGGTAGGTTGGTAGGCAGTCGGGCGCGGCACTCGGCACGTGGTACTGTGGTCTGCAGTCTGCACTAACCAAGCACTCGGCAGTACATGCACATGGGTGCACGCGACCACCTTCTTTTATAGAGGATCACGTGGGAGTGGGTGGGGCTATATGAGAAACCGAAAAGTATATGTTAAATTAGTGGAATTAGAGGAATATAACAGTGTAAGATGTGGGTAAGCATGAATACAGTACCCAAGTCGACAAGTGTTCAATAGTAAAAGTCCAGTTAAAGTAGGGTTGAAGACAGTTTTGGTAGGCTCTCGAACATTGAGAGCAGCAGAAGGACAGCATGTCGTGCAGGATGCAATCTGCACTCAACAGACACTCTGCATTGCACGCACGTGGGTGCGTGTGGCTGTCTTCTTTTATGTAGGATCTCGTGGGAGTGGGCGGCGCCAAGTCCACAAGTGTCCAATAGTAAAAGTCCAGTTGAAGTAGGGTTGAAGACAAATTTGGTAGGCGGTCGAACGTTGAGAGCAGCAGATGGACAGCGTGTCGTGCAGGATGCAGTCTGCACTCAACAGGCACTCGGCAGTGCGTGCCAATAAACATTTGGAATCACACTGTTGTAGTGATGAATTACATGTTTTCTCCTTTGTTTCTGTCCAACGATTCACTATTATCCAGTGTGAGAAACCAAATGGTGTCTCACCCGCTAGTCCTATGGGACTTTTCATCCAGGAGGCCAGGACACGGCCATCACTTTTGGATCCAGTTCCTGGGGTTGGACCAGTGCGGGAGGATCACAAAGAAGGACTCCTCAAAAGAGTGGGCCAGAGCAGTAATTATTATCGACAGAAGTTAAGATCCATCAGAATAAACCCTGGTGATACCCCCCTAGAAGTAGAAGAATTAATTAAAATACTGTCTCTCTTTGGGTCGGCAATAAAATGTAGGAGGAGATACTAGAAATGATCACCTTGGAACAGGTTACCAACTTTCTGCCTCCTTTCTTACAAAAAGCAGTATTGCAATTAAGTCAACCCACCCTTAGCATTGCTATTGAGACCACACAAAATCACTCAGATGCTGTAAAACATTTCCACTCTATACATAAAAATGAATACAGCATGATCAAAAATCAACCTACAGCTCGGAACCCCAGACATTAGAACAAGGAGGAGGATCTTCTAAACTCGAGAGTGGACTCTGAAAGAGAGGGTAAAAATAAAAAAAACCTGGCCTTAGGGGAAAAGAAGAGCTAAGGAGAGAAGAGCCTAGAGGAATATACCATCGCCACCTTTCTGCTTCTCTTGTAGAGAGACAGGTCATTTGGCCTGGCATTGTCCCAAAAATCAAAGGGAGGAGCCTATGGAAATAGGAAGCCTAAAAGGAGAGGTATGGGAAGAACAAGAGGAAGACTTAGAAACCTTTAGCATATGCTTATGCCGATCCTCAGCTGATTTCACCTAAGAGGGAGCTCTGGTCAATGGGAAGGTGGTGAAGGCATTAATTGACTCTGACAGTAACCAAATAGCCATAAGAGCTGATTTGGTCACTCCAGCAGATCTAAAGAGAGCGACTTTAGTTAGAGTTACCTGTGTACACAGAGATAACGAGATAGATCCCAGGGTACACATATACGTCAATATTAGAGGGGAGTCACAGCTGGTGTCCTCTGTTTTTATCCCTGGACATCCGGAAGAAGGCATTATAAGAAGGGACTACCCAGAATTATCCACCTTTCTTCAAGAACTCCCAACTCCACCTAGGGAGTTTGTACCTGGAGGATAGCTCAGGGGCAATGCGCTCATCTTGGAAACATGACGATGCTGTGCAACACAGGTTCGATCCCCGGGTCCGCGCTTAGAAAACTCTGGGTATTAAACGCATTGTAAATAGCCCATTACAATTACAATTACAATCTGACCCCTATTCCCAGACCTCTCCAGAATGGGGATGGATGGAAACAGACTCTCATAAACATGTAATTTGTATAAAAGCCCCTCAATCCCAGTTCATGGTCTATTTACAAGGGACCAGCATCAACCTTCAGCCCCTACCACCATGGCCGAAATTAAACCCATAAATATGTGAGATCCCCTTGATAAAATGTTCCCTTGTTCTCCCCAAGGCCCTAAAAGTTAAGGACCTCAGAGAAGAACAAACCTATCCACCTTGCATAGGAGAAGGGTATGTGAGAAAACAAAGGGTGTCTCACCCGCTAGTCCCCGGGGGTTTGTCATCCAGGTGGCCAGGACACGGCCATCGCTTTTCGATCCAGTTCCTGAGGGTGGACCGGTGTGGGAGGATCACCTGGGTGAGGAATCTTCGGGGAGTGATTGCGAGACATGGTAATCCCCCTTTCCCATACCCATGACCCCTCCTATTTCATAGGATTCTCCGATGTCCCAACCCCCCCTTAACACACAAACACTGGGCAGAGGAGTGGGTGACTGCGAGTAACAAGGCTAACCTTTACACATCCCATTGGACATGTCCCGCTAATCGGGTCAGGCAAAGTCAGGCACTTAACTTTAATCACATACATCTGATAACCATTAGCTCTCCCCACACGGATAAAAGGTGGAGCATAGAATTACACTCAGGGAACACGAAAAGCAGCAGAACCTACTGGAGCGGAGCGATGGATTGTGGGAAGTAAACCAAGGGTAAAGGAACCCCGGAGTTCCCTGCAGGAGATCATTGCCGCCAAATAATCCTAAAAGATACGTGGAGAAGGCCAAATTCCAGACAAGAAGACTGCATTGTATTTCAAAGGTGCCTGCGACCCTCTCGGGTAAACAACAGAGTTGGGAAGGAGGGGCCAAGCCTGTGGTATCAACATTGATTCATTAATTAAAGACAAAAGACAAGAAAGGAATGAACACAGTCAGTGAGTTGGCAAGCAACATCAAATACCGGTGTGTGTTAAAGGAAGATTGAAGTTGCAAAAGTATATCGCACAATTGAAGGCTGCACGCGTGCGGATGAGACGCGAAGAGAGTCAGACCTGTGGTGAACTTTAAAATAACAGATAACTGTGAAGCCAGTGATACAGAGTAATGGAGTGGTCCAGCAAAAGGAAATAGCCCACTCGAAAGTCTTAGTGAAATGTGAAATGTTTTATTATAAAGCTCCGAAGTGAAAGAACTTTAAAGAGCGTGATGATCAAGATTGACCCAGGCAAAAGTGAAGTAAAGAGTGAATATTCAACTCTTGTGCTCATGACATTGAACTACATAGACCAGGAAACACTGGGGCAAACAACACAAGGGTGCGAGTTGAAGGGAAACTCAAAGTGGTCCTGCAGAGGTCTATAGTAAATATGTCGCATATTCAAAAGTCTTCAACATCCAAAAAAAAGGTCAGAGCCCAACTGAGGGAGACCGGAAGTGAAGTGTGATAAATTAGGTGAAGGGAACCCCTAACAAAGGTGAATAAAGCTTGGGGAAGGAAACCCCTAAAAGTGATGTGAGTGAGAGGCCTAAGCCCAACCGAGGGAAGCCTACATGAATGTTTTACTTTGAGAGGTCTGACCCTGAGTGAGGGAGGCCTACGTGAACATTTGTTGAACTGTGAACCTTTTGTTGAACTGTGAAAAGAACTTTTGGAACATTGGAAAAGTGACTTTAACGTGGAAGGCCAGGTGGGCCTCGATCCACGTTTTGTACCGCTTTGTTTTGGGAACCTGAGCCAGGGTGTGTCATCCTGTCTATGGGGAACCCATTACTCCGTGCTGTCCAACTTGGGAAAGAGAGCTGACTCAGCCACTTTGATTCTTTATATTCGAATACTGATTTTCTTTTGCATACATATACCCCATTACACACGTTTAGAGATACGACAGGCATTAGGTTGTGTTAGTATAGGCCATTTTGGTTTGACAGAGACTGACTACGATTGCGTTTTCTTTATTAATTGATGGTAGAGACTACTCCAAGCTTAGCTATAGGGCAAAATAGGAGTTTTTCCAAACCCCAAGAATTGAATAAATGTTTTACAAATTGTACCTTTTGTGTCAGTGTCATAGTTGTGAAACCATGCCTCCCTTGCATCAGGTGATTAGATGTTTGTGATTATTACAAGGAGGGGAATATCAATTGTGATAATTATCAGTTCATCTGTTGATTGAGTAATTGTGTTGTTTTAAAAGTCAGCTTTTAGTTTTTTAATTCAGAACTTGCAGGCAATGTAGGAGGAGTTGACAGAAGCCAGATATGTATGGGTCTGTATAAGTGCCAGAAGTTTAACAATTTTCTGATTTCCTATTTGTTAATGTGGAGGTCTCAGATTATTGAAGAATGTGGGTACATATGTGTCTGTGAAGGAGTGCAGTGTAATGGTGGGATTGTCAGGCAGGGAGTAAGTGGTGTTAGTCTGAGCACTGGTGAGAATAGTGTTTCTTGCAGTGAGACTAAATGGTTGTTTTGAATGATTTTGAAGAGGCATCCTTTAATTTGTGGATCCTTCTTCACCCATTCCGCCAGGGGTTCTATATCCAACAGTAATAAAAGTGGCAATAGGGGGCATCCCTGTCTAGTCCCCCTTTGTAATGAAAATAGCTTTGAAAGATGACCATTGACCTTTACCCCTGCTGTCCGGTTAGCATACAATAATTTCACCCATGCTAGATATTTTGGGCCCAGCCCGTCTTCTCCATTACTGCTCAATATTCCAAACAGACCTGGACAAAGGCTTTCTCTGAATCGAGGGCCATGAGCGTGTGCGGACCTTTCAGTGGTGGGATCAATCGCAGTACATTGCGCACTCTTCAAGTTTCATTCTGGTGACCCTCCAGGGCAAGTACGTGCACTGGTCTCGATGCATCAGTTGGTCCGACATCCCCAGAATCCTATTGGCAAGCACCTTTACCAAGACATTTGCTTTACCATTTAACAAAGAAATGGTTTGGAAGGCCTTGCTCTGTTCAGAGGGTTTCCCCTTTTTGTGTATAACCACTATTGTTGCTTGCCTCAGATCCTCAGGCAATGCACCCTTTTGCAATCTTTCTGAAAACACTTCTTCCATTGCTCCAGACACCTTTTCCCCCTGTTTTCTCCCAGAACTCGATCGAGATCCCGTTGGGTTCTGGGCTTTTCCCTGATTGTAATTGCCCTATTGCCATATATATTTCTTCTCCTATACCCGCTCTTCTCCCTCTAGTTTCTCCAGTTGTGAGTGCCTTTCTTTTCTGTGGTGTCCTATGGAGGAATTCTCCATTCCCCTTAGTACTGTTTTATATGCTTCCCACAACATAATTTGGCTCTCCACCTAGCATTTGTTCGATTGAAAGTATTCTTCAGTACTCCTTTTAATCTGATCAAAGATTATGGGTTTAATGTTTGCACTTTATTCTCATGATTAGGGGGTTGTGATCCAAGATGCCTCTCTGTAGGTATTCACTGCCTCGACTCCCCCTGCGATAACCCCTTGGAGGAGAAAGTAGTCAATCCTCGAAAAGGATTTGTGAGCATTGAGTAAAAGGAGAAACCCTGTTCTGACAGGTGTAAGTCTTGCCGTACACCCCTCATTCCTGTGGACTCTATACATGTTTAGAGCTTAGTGTGGGGTTGATCATGCCTTCAAAATTGTTGTTGCTAGTTGAAGTCGCCCCCTATTAACGTTATGTCCGTCTCGTGTTTGGATAGTAAGGATTGTATCATGCGAAGCATGTTTTTTTGGATGGTCGGTGGGGCATACACTCTAACTATGCATATTGTGTCCCCCTACAGGGTCCCTGTAAATTGCACGTATCTTCTGTCCTTGTCCCGTTCCACTAGTGTGACGTGTAGCAGAAGGGAACTCCTAACCAGAATCGCCACCCCTCTTGACCCTTGGCTATATCCTGCATCTTCTTCCGCAGTGTATTTCACACTGCCCATGAAAGTGCACACCGATCACACCATTCGAGTTTCTTGCAATAGTATAATATCTGCTTTGTGCCTATTAAGGAAGTTATTTACAAGTCCCCTTTTCATTTTATCAAGGAGTCCATTGAAGTTTCATGTGAAGCAGCGCAGAATTCTCACTCTATCACTGTTTGTTGCCATTGCGGTTCCTCCTGCATAGTGTGTTTGTTACCACAAGTGAGGCTTATCCGGTCACCGCTGTTGCAGTGTTCTTGCTGTCTAGGTTGCATACCACATTAACCTGAAGCCAAAACATTCCCAACAATAATCCCCCTCCCTACGCTTCCCCCCAACATGAAGCATCTGTCACCCAAAAATTTGAATAACAACTAAAAACATTCTATATAACCCATTGGTGTCCATTCAGAAGGTGTGTTTTTCGCTGATGATCAGTTGCTCTGCTCCGACCAGTTGCTTCTCTCCATTCCGATGGATGGTACCGCTACTGTGGATGGATTGCCAACTTCTAGTCTTCAGCCATCAGGTTTCTTTCTGTCCTTACACATTATTTATTTGTTTCGGCCCGGTACCCCCTCCTGTGAGAGACCCTCCCCACCCTGTGACCTTCACCATCCATCCAGTCCCAAATCTCCGCTGCGTCGGCCAAAAACTTCACTCCCTGGTGTCTCACCGCATGGAGAGTGGCCCGAAATAGCACAGCCTCTTTATACTGTCAAACCCTCAGCTGCTTCTTCGCTGCTTCAAATGACTGGCAGGCTCTTTGCACTGTTCTGATGAAGTCTGGATACAAATCCACTTTTGCTCTGTTCACTTTTCGCGTGCCTTTCTTCCTCGTGGTTTGCAGGATCATATCTCGGTCCCTATATAGTTTGATAATTTAGCAACAACTGGTCTGGCTGACTCCCCAGCGGCATGCCTCTGCTTGGGCTCCTGTGGGCCCTTTCCACCAAGAAAAGGTTTGACAGTCCCTGAGGGCCCATCCATTCCTTAAGCCAGCCCTCTAGGTAGAGATCCATTGATGGCCCTTCATTTTTTTCTGGGAGGCCTAACATTCTCAGGTTATTGTGTTGAGCTCAGCCTTCAGCTTTTTGCGCTCCTTCCTCAAGGTCCTTCATTCGGTTCTTGAGTTCCGCTATGTCTTTCTTCCAAGGGAGTAATTAATGGATCTTCTACCTCTGAGATTGTCAGTTCTGCTGCCCCTTACTCTTGTCGAGATCTTATGCAAGTTTTGCCGTGTGCACTGCTAACATTTATTTTCCTTTCCAACGAGGTTTTGGCATCTTGGATTGCGTGTAGTATTTCCTGTGTGAATGGTGTAGGCGGCCCCTCTTCTTAGCTCAGGTGTTTCCCTCTCTCCACTCCATCTTTTGCCACATGGAGGAGGGGTGGTCATATAGGAGTCCATCTCGACCTGAAAGTGTGCCTTTTTGCTTGTATCCTTCTCCATTCCAAATTATCCTGCCACGCTCTCTCTGTTCTCACTTCTCGCAGCCTGCAACTGAGGTCTGAAATAGCACGTCGTTTCTGGGTGACTATTCGCCCATGGCTGGGGTGGGTGGTTCTTGTCTGCTCTTGTCTGATCTTTTCATTATCAACACTGGATACCAAGAAAAGCACACTATGCTCATATCTTTATACATGCTGCCACTTAAAATGCTCTGCTGCTCCAGAACATCAAATAAATAGGCACTCGTTCCATGCACTTTCAAAATGTATTTAATGAAAGGCATAATATTTAATTGACCAACTAATAAATGTCATTATTGATCAACCAGGCCACTTAGGTTGCCAAGTAAACCCGAAAATATTGTATAACACAAATGGCTATCTGTTAAAGTACCTTTCCAATGCTATTTGTCTGGTTAACATCTTGGCATTGTTGCCAGAGCTATCACTGGATCCAAATTGCATTATGCCAATTCAAACGTCAAGGGAGCTCCGAAATATCTACTTCAACAGTTACAAACTGTACAACATTTCTAGCATGCATTACTACTTATGCCCCCCCCCCACCGTTCCCCCCTCAGGAACCGTATCTCCCCTGTCCTTTATAATGTGCACTGGCTTCCCACTCAAGGCCACATCAAATTTCAACTTGCCACCCTACTGTATACATGCCTTCAAAATCTGGTCCCGCAGTATCTAACATCTGTAATACACGTCTGCAAACCTCTACACATGCTACACTCTTGTTGCCTTGCTCTCGCCATCCCTCCTAGTTTTAACTTTGAGGCAGCCACGGAAAAACAGTCGTGCTATGCAGGGTGCTTCTGTTTGGAACTCCTTACCCCAATCTCTTCATGTAAGCAATTTGCTCCTATAGTTTGCGAAATCCCTTAAGACATTTATTTCAAACTTCTTTCTGTCTGTAATGTTATCTGAATTATAGTCAACATTCACATTTATTTATTTATTGCATTTTATTACACGCCCAAACCCTCAAGTATCACATAAGAGTAATGCTTGCACAAGCGCACCATAAGCACCCAATAACATAACATAACATGACATAACATCATATTTTTATGAATAAAACATGCTCTATATGATGTGTTCCATTTACCTTCTAACCCAGAAGATCAGGCTAAAAGGTAGAATCCCTAATACTATCAGAAACGGAAATCATAGAGTTTGGAAAGCAGGCATTAACTGGCATTATTGGCCCTCATTATGGAACTCTCTGAGCGGCTGTGAAAAGCTATTGTGTAGGTACTGGTAAACTTTAATGAGGCAATAATGTTACCTTGTGAGGGCCATTACCAGGTAAATCGATGTGATTTGCCTCACTGGAGCTGAAGGAATGATTTGATGCCATGAACCTCTGCGTGCACTATGATTTTATTTTTCCTGAAGTCATAGAATAAAAGATTAAGCCTTGATTCGACATAAGCAGAAAGAATTAGTTGTTCGATAAGATGCTGCTGGAACCAAGCTACTGACACTCGTTATTAGAAAGGGACAGACATCCCTGATGGCCCTCACTATTTTTATGTGCAAATTACTAGTTACTGTGACAATATGAAAATTGCTCATTGCCTGTAAATATTGAATATCTGCATATTAAATTGGGGATGTTTATATATGCCAACTTTGATGAAATGGCGAATGGAAGGGTCTCAGACTTTGGGTCTTTTGAAAGAAAATACATTTTAAAGCAGATATTACCAAAACAGGGTTTAAAGAATAAAGCAAAGTGTTCAAACCTAAGTGACTTAAATTTCCATACATGAATAAATAACGTGGACATAAAAGGAACTTCAACTATGAAGTAAGAAGGTGCCCAAAGTGATAAAACCCCTGGAGTAAACTGGCCTGTCACAACTAATCCTTGGACTTAAAATGTTCCCAAGAAAGTGAGTTGTCAGATGATCAAATCAAATGGTGCCTTAAGGAAAATAACTGTTGTGTAACGCCTCACTGAGTGTGATTTGCAATGTAAGGGGAGGAGATGTGTTGTGTATGGCTTGGCTTTGCAGAAGGAATGTTGTGATGTCATGTGGAGTGTTTATGCCTGAGTGTTGGAATGCATGGGTGAATGTTCTAACCTGGCCTGTTGGTCAGCAGAGACCTGGGTGATGGGCTGCCAGTGTTTTTCTGTCCTATTAATGTAACTTAAATGACTGCTTGTAAAGATACTTATGAAGCTGTTAATAAACCTGGCAAGTCAACCCAAGAAGGCTGTGAGCTCCTTCATAACAATAACTTAAAGTCCTTTGCTTTTGTGAAAAGTGTTGAGGGAAAAATCTCTAACTGAAAGTCCTTCATAGAATAAAGTCCATCAATTCAAGGAGGTCTTCTCTTAAGGTTCTAATCGAGAAGACAGCCAACAGGGCCCATTATGCAAATACCTAAACTGAGACCTGTAGCTACCTTCCACATGCAGTACTCTATAACAATGATGGACCGCCAGTACATCAAGGTAAGTTCTCGGGTTCTTTATTGTCCATGTCCTGAACTCCTCCACAAGACACAGGGTTGGTAGGGGGCACAAGATGACACGGGAAACACCGGGCTCACCCCCACACCCATCTTCTCAGCTCACTGCTTCACTCTCCTCTCCAACCGTCACCAGCAGAACACCTCCACACAAAGATTCCACTGGCTTTGTGTTTCTAAGGGGAGGAGAAGTGTAGTAATCTGGCCTACAGATTAGCTGTGAGGTCATCTCCAGTGGAATGTTTGTGTGGAATGTTTGTGTGGAGGTGTTCTGCTGGTGACGGTTGGAGAGGAGAGTGAAGCAGTGAGCTGAGAAGATGGGTGTGGGGGTGAGCCCGGTGTTTCCCGTGTCATCTTGTGTCCCCTACCATCCCTGTGTCTTGTCGAGGAGTTCAAGACATGGACAATAAAGAACCCGAGAACTTACCTTGATGTACTGGCGGTCCATCATTGTTACATGCTCCTTAGGCGAGGGATCCGCTGGTTCCTGCGATTTGGTTTTTTATCTCAGTCCTTTGGTTGATTAATCTCTCTGTCCCTCTCTCTCTCTCTCTCTCTCTCTCTCTCTCTCTCTCTCTTTTTCTCTCTCTCTCTCTCTCTCTCTCTCTCTATTTTGGTTGTTGAGTATGCTGCCCCAACCTCCTGTTGGTCTTCTGAGTGTTTTCTGCCCCTTCTTCTTCTTTCACAATCTTTAGCTTCTGCCTCTCTTCTGCTTCAGGGGTCTTTTGTGCCCAAACTCCTGTTGGGGTCCGTTCTCCTTCTTTCTCTGTTTCACCTTACCCTTGTCTTCGTTTCAGTGGTTTTGACCTTCCTCTGTCACCCTTCATTCATGTCAGTCTCTCTGGCTTCTGTCTCTTACCCCCTCTGTGGAGTAGTCACACTTCTTACTTGGGGGGGCCATTTTCTCTTTCTCTTTGCTTTGTCCCTATCCTCTTCGGGGGAATAAGCATGGCTCCTCTTTACTTCATAAGTCTATCTTCTGTACCCACGTTCTCTCTCTCTTTGCCCCTCACATCTTCAGGGGACCTGGCTGTATGTCCCTCTTCTCTTCTCTTTTCTAAGTTTAAACATGACATAATTTTTCTGTTGCTGAAGAAATCTAGGCCAGATCCAAACAAATAACAAAACTATCGCCTGGTAGCATGACTCCTTTGGTCTGGAAAAATACTGGAAAAGGTGGTCACTGACCAGCCCCAAGAACATGTAGAAAAATATTCTCTCGTAGACTGCGTTTTGAAACTGAGGTGTCTTTGTTAGCTGTCTGGGATGAGCTCCAGATTCAGGTAAGATGTTATTAATAGTGAAGTGGAATAAATTCAGTGCCTTTGACATTGGAATGGTTGAGGACAGGTTGGGGAAGGCTCTGTACATGCCATCAAATGGTTTAATTATTTGACTGACTGTTGGCAACAGGTGAGGATTGGGGGGGGGGTGCATGTCAGACGTCTTGCCACCGAAATGTGGCACCCTGCAGTGTTTGTCTGTCTCGTCCTTACTGTTTATTTTGTACATTCAACTGCTAATGGGTATCTTGAAGAAATATGATGTCAGATTTCAGTCTTATGCCAATGACACCCAGGCTTTTGTAAAGCTGGGCAGCATCGAGGACTCCTTTCACAGGGTAGCACAATGTTTGAAAGAAGTAGGCACTTGGATGTTCCAGAATTGGCTACAACTTAATTCTAGTAAGACTGAAGTGGCATTGTTCGGGCGGAAACACCTCTTAAATCAGGACTTAACCCGCCTCCCAATGCCTTCCTTCATGGGCACTAATTTAAATGTTGCCCCTAATATCAAGAACGTGGGATGCCTATGGCAAGTCTGCCGAGTATGCGAAAGCCAGGTAGGAGAAAATCTACGATCGGTTTTCTATTCCCAGTACATGCTTTGAATAGCTCTTCCATATGTCCCTAGGGAACATCATGCCTCCATGGTAGGGCATTAGTTAACTCTCAGTGGGACCATGGAAACAGTATGCTAGCTGGCATTCCAAGGAATCCCGTGAACAGATTACAGAAAGCACAGATTGCAGCAGTAAGACTTATCCTCAAAGTCTCCATATCTACAGCAATTTCAGCTATGCAGCACTCTCTCCACTGGCTTGCAGTGACCGACATAATTGACTATAAGATTCTTTGACTGATTTATAAATGTCTGAATGCCAGGCAGTCCAGGGTGAGTCTCTTGTGGGGATTGCGGCACAGCGATTAAATATATCACTGTGATGTAATTGTATAAGCAGGTGGTAGGAAAAAGAGTCACATTACGGGCAAGGGAGGTACTTTTGTAGGAAAGATGTGCATTAAAATGAATAGGGATGATCACACGTATCATGATTACATTGTCACTAACCCTGTGATATTCTGAGGCAGCAGATACCGGGAGGTCAGGTCCTCTAGGGTGGCAGTGTGTGCTGGTCAACAAGGAAAAGGTGACTTATGGACATTAATGACTGGCTGTTTGCCCTATTCTCCTGCATTGCTCAGCAGTGAAGGGCTCACCCCTAAAGGCATGCCTAACACAGGAACAGAGCATGAAAACAGAACTACTGTAGCTTCTGCAGTCACATGCAATTTGTTGAATTTTACAGCAATTGTGGTAATCATACGACTTTGTGTTCTTTTGGCAAATGGCAAAATAGAAATATGATGGATGGTATGATTAAATATCCCACCTAATCAGGGTAAAATGTACTCATAGTAACACTGAAAGTCAAAGGATACATATTAAAATGTTGGGACAGATGACTTATGCCAGCCATTATTGCCTGTTGCTATTGCATTGTCTGCAATAGAATTGACATTATTACAGTGCGCTAATTAATCTTTATAGACCTGGTCAGAAGATCACACGTGGCATTATCGGCGCAAAGATTGAGTTGAAAGCCTGAGTGCAGCAAGAGCATTTCATGAGGCCATTATACCAAGTATAGAGTGGTGATATGTTCAATAAAGTGTTTGCAACCCATGCATTTCTTTCATAATAAAGAATAAAAGAGTCAAAGGGGTACAAATGGGGAATGCAATAATGGCTTCATATGCCTATTGAAAAGGCAGATTAGCATATTTTATTTCCTCAGGGCAATGCCCTCTTTCATGTTGATTTTTACATTAGACTGGCAGGATGGGCCGTTGATAATATTGAAATCTACCTGGGTAGTCTTGTGGATTTGGCTGTGGGTACTGTGATCAATCCTGTGCGGCCATCAAAGAATCCCAGCCTAAAGTCTCCTTCCATATGGCCAGGAAAAGACAGATGCTAGCTGATCCTAACCCTGGGGATGGTGTCAGTGAGAACAGTTACATAGGAGGAGAAGACTATCAAGGGAATGTGTTGACTGCGTCAGGGGAGACGCAGTATTTATCCTCTTCTGAGGATGAGAATTTCTTAATAACTGAGTAGTAGATGACATGTTACCACAGTAGGGCCTCCCCGCCTGGGGTTATTCAAGATACTAAGTATGAGATCCTTTTTTGTAACCCTAAAAATTGTAGATAGAAAGGACAAAGAATGAATACAACAAAGTATTAATACAACTACCATTAGTAGTTGTAATTCTGGATTCTTTATTTGATTATAAATCCCAGAGAAAACCATCTCTTCCCCTAAAATCCTCTCTTAAAAGTACATCATATGAAGTGAAAAAACAAAGTGGAATAAATTAGGGTAAAGTGACTAAGAACATTATGGACTTCAAGTCTCATAGTGCTCTAAGTACTGAGACAAGTAAGTGGGATCCATAGTTTCAAAACTCTAGGGTACGGTCTAGTAGTTTTTATGACCCACACCTGAGTGGGACCTTTAACGATGTAAAGGCCATTCAGGTGTGGGCCATAGGAGAGAAGCAGAAGCCGGAGGAAGAAGAAGCTGGAGCCACTGCATTGCCATTAGCAGGACACCATGCAGAGAATGTGGCGGAGGTCCAGGCAGATGCAGAGGATTTGCAGTGTGGAGGCCGGTTTTCCCAAGGAAAGAGAACCTCACTATCTTGCTACTGTGTGAAGTTTACACCAGAGCACATGGCAAGCAGTTAGTGTTCCACTGACATCCAACACGAGCCAGGGAAAGCTACCTGGAGCTCTCAAATATTGGCGAGGACCCACCATGTAAAGAAGCAGAGGCAACACACCCACAGGAGATGCCAGGACATACCAGTGAGTAGGCCTATCAGAGGTAACCCTGAGGCGCTCCAAAGTGGACCCTTGTGCTCAAATGCATATTCTGAATACAATCTTCCAAAAGAAAGAACTTGAATGCCTTTTGAATACCGAACCTTTAATTTGAAACAAAGTGAATATAATCTTCCACAATACAGACGTTGAATGCTTTTTGAATACTGAACCTTTAATTTGAAGTAAAATGAATTTAATCTTCCAGAAGGAGGTACCAAGTAGGAGAACATGACAACCCACACTGCCCAATCCAAACAGGGGAAATATTCCTGCAAAAAAGAGAAATCTTGTGAAACTATATGGTGAGCAATCAATAAATTGTATAGAAAGAACTCGAAATTGCAGGAGAAAAGCATTGTTCAAGAGGGAGAGAACTGTAACCTGCATTGCTAGTGGCAAATAGATCAATGCAAGAAAGATTATTCTTTTGTGCATTATGTTGTGGAAGAAGGTATAAACTAACTGTGTTGCAAGTTAAAAAGGCTCCCTTAGTAAGAAGTGGTTGGTTCAACTTTCCCCAGCGTGTAATTAATTGTGGAATGTTTTGAACAAACCTCACAACACTTTATAGTGTTAGGAGTTGTTATCCTGGCAGGCGAGTATACCAGGAAAGGGTCAAGTAGTGGTTGGGCCTGGCAGGTGAGTTGATTAGGAAGAAGATGATTGAAAGTACTGTGATTATGGTAGATGCTTGAGAAGGTTTTGATGGAAAAAAATTGTGTTTAATGAACTGTTATATAACCATCCTGACTAAAATACATGTTTGAATGAGCTGTTGCTTGTAAATAAGAAATACAAAGTGATAGAAGGTGTTTGGCCTTTTGAGAGAAGAATTCTATACATGACTTTTCAACTTGATATATGACGAGAGCATCTTGTGTGGTTTATCGAGCAGAAGAGTGTGAAAGTCTTAACAATTGTCTTAAGTGGGAGAAACCTTATTTTGCCCAGTATAGGGCATCTTGGATGAAAAAAACTGTGTATCCTATTTGAATTAGAACTTGGCTAGAGAAAATCACTTTTCTGAAAGTGAACATTGGTGTGAAACATCCTGAATTGATCCAGCGGAAGGGAGTCCAACCCTGGCCACATGGATTCTTGTTTCTAAGTGTATGTTAGAAAGTTATTCTGTGAAGTTTGAACTGCCATGTAATTCCTGTATGATTTTGTTGTATGTATAAGTGTGAGGGTCAAATATCTTTGGTTTCCTTTATTATTAGTTTACTAAGTAGGGAGGGAAATCCTTGTTAGGATATGGAAAGAAAGGTGCTATTCTCACCTTTATGATTTAATAAAATGACTACTTGTGAGAAAACTCAACCTATTTGTCTGCCTCGCATTTCTGATCCCTCAAAGTCCATATTCAGTTTTGTTGGAAATTAGCCTACCTGGTTACAGATAGACAACTGTGGGTGGGTACCACAGTGTTGTTAAGCTTACAATTTGGCATTCAGCATAATCAGTAGGTCCTACCAGTCCATAGAACCTGCAGACTGATCAAATGACAGTCCTTTATGAACCTATCCGCCCAACCGGAGGTCTGTGTCTTAGGGATCAACCAAAACGCTATAAAAGGCTCTGATTAGATGATTAATAATGTTAATCAAAAGTCAGTGTTAGTGATAGGGCTTCATGAAATAGACAGGTCTTTGCGGTAGGCTAATGCTACCTGCCAAAGTTTCTTAATTTGAAAAGTGAAAGTTCACCAGTGGCAGGGATAGTCTTGATTTGGTCAGCACCAAAAGGGCTGCCGTCAAACAGGGCAACACAGGGCCCACTTGAGATGGTACCGTACCAGAGAATTGTGTTGCAGTTTGTGTAGGATGCAACTGTTCTGTTTATAAGCATCATAGTTCTGTTACTGGACAGACACAGTTGGTGCATTTCAGATGACAAGTAGACTCCTTCAATTTCCAATGTAATTTGTAGAGCTCTTTTCAGTGTGCTGGTCATTGCTCCCGGTGTTCCTCCCGGTGGTCCTGCCTCTTTGTGACTGATTCACACTGGTATAAGAAGCTTCTCTGCTAAATGGGTCTTATTAAGTTGCAGCAAGGAGGCTTTCTGACAATGAAATTCTGTCTGTCATTCTTCTACTACTGCAGCACTCACATAGGGTAAGACACAGTAATGGAGCGAGCAGCCATGTCTGCACGAATATTGGGAGCTGTATGCACACTCCACATTTGTGCATCCATTCAACATTTGATGGTCATCCACTGATAGTCACCACACTCAAACCCACCCACTCTGCTTCCTAGGCAAATGATCAGATCTGGATTCCACTCAGTTAACCCAGACCTCATCCAATTATCCATGAGGATCTGGTCTTGGCTTCTCCTGCTTTCATCCTTCTGAGATAGGCAGAATCCATGACCATATGCTGGTTCAAGAATTTCCATTCATACTAAAGGAACAAGGTTCAGCTTTGAAATTCATACAGAATTTCCAACAGAGGGGCACTGGCCAGGGCATCCAAAAGGTCAATTTTGCCACCAATCAAAATGAATGAAACACGCAGTGTGAAGATGCGCTAATAAGAACAGAATGTCTTTGGAACACCTCAGTCCTCATAGGCCAAGTGTCCCTCTTGGGTATGTCACATGGTCACGCCCCCATTGAGGCATTGGAGAAAGGATGAACACTATTCTCCCAATTCTTAAGAAACCATATCTTGACTCTTTCCTTCCTTCTAATGTTCAAAGTGTCTTGCTTCTCCTTTGGCTTTCAAAACCTCTGAAATGTGCTGTCTTTGCACAGCTTTCACATTATCTTGATTCAACTCTTTCATCCCTTCTGCTAAGTATTTGATTTTGTGCTGGTCACTCAACAGAGACTGCTGCTCTTCATGTCACTAACTTCCTAGCTTCAGATCTCCACTCTAAATGTTTCACTTCTCTCATGTTTTTTTACTCCCTTGCTGGGTCTGATACAGTCCACCACTCTCTCCTTTGTGCTTCTATTTTATCGCATGACATTTATGGTACTTTACATCATTTTTGTTCCTCCAAACTTCCAGTGTAGCAACAATTCATCTTAGCCAGATATTTATGCTTCCACTCCCTCATTTTTTTTCAGTGACTGCCAATGCTCTGCCCTTGGTGCTTTTCCATTCTCTCTCTATACCACCTGTCTGGCCTCTGTTATCTCAGGCTTTAATGTGGGATGTCACTTCTATACTGATGCTCACCGATGTTTCTCTCTTGTACGTATTACTTCTTTCTTTGACCATATTCACTCTTCTGGCACCACCTGTCTCACTGCTAGCCAAAGGTGGATACTATCTCAATCACTTAACCTTAATCTTTCTAAAAATGGAAAATACTTTATTCCAAGCCCCCTCTCCACTTTTGGATCCCTCGCATCCTTTCATTTAGTTTCAAAGTCTTCTCTACCTCTTTCCTTTTCTGCTCACTACTTTGGTGTAACATTCGATTCGTCCCTTTGCACCCTACCACAGACCTTTCATTTCCAACTCTTTAGTAGTTATAAGATTGTCCTGCATTCGTCTTTCAAGCCATCAAAACTCACATTCTCAACGTAGTTCACTCTCATCATCTTGACTACTCTTTATCCCTTCTCTGTGGTCTCCCTGCCTGTGTATATGCTCCTGTACAATCTATGTTTAACTCTGCTATTTATATGTTGTTTCAGTTACCCCTACATTATCATTGTCTCATTCTACAGAGACTGCTCTCCTCCATGTTTCAAATTTTCTCCTCATAGCATGCCCGTCCAAACTTTCTTCTATTCTTATTGTCCTCGGTCTGTCTGCAGCATTCAACACTGTGGGTCACTGTCTTCTTATTTCCTCTCTTTCCTCCTTCGGTATCTCTGGGTCTGCTCTGAAATGGTTCCGCTCTTGCTTTTCACAATGGACCTATTGCGTTACCAGTGCTGGACATTGTTCTACCTCTTCTTTATGGTGTCCCTAAAGCCTCTTCTTTTCTGCCTTTACACTGCTCCCTTTCTAATCACGTGTTGTTTTATCGTCCTTCTTCTTGGTCATCGATCAGGTCTACACACGTGGAAATTCTTCTTCTTGTCTTGCTTCTGAATCGGTAACCGTGGGTGGGAAGGTCTTGCCTTTATACATCTTCATATCGTCCAGGTGCACACAAGCTCGTCTTCCTTTTATTTTGGCAGCAGAAGGGGACACTTATGCCATAATAAAAGGGCCATGAAAACGTGGCTCATGCCCCTTCCTGGACAAAATTTTAATCAACACTAGGTCCCCAACATATAGCTTAGGTGGTGGTAATAGTTCACTTTGATTGGTTGCAGGATGATCTTCATTCCTGTTCTTAGACCGACACCCTGATGCTTGACTTGATCTGAAATGAAAGAAGTAATAGAGGTCATACATGTCAAATAATCATACATCTCATCACCTTAATTTTTTGCTACACTATGGGCATCCCTTTTACTCCTAGACGGAGGTGTAAGGGGCGTTCTCATTCGACGCCCTGTCACTAGCTTGTGCGGGGTGAGGTGGTGGTCTGATCCTGGATGATTCCAAAGAGCATATAAGGGGAGGAGTAGACAATACAGCCATCTCTTATTCAATGTCAATTTAATATTGGAAATCCTTTCCTTGAGGAGTCCGTTGAGTCTCTTACATATCCCGTTTAACTTGCAGGTCATAAGCAGAAGAAAACTTGTATTTTACGCTTAATAGAAGCCCTATCTGTTCAAATAACTCATTGACAAAATGCAGCCCATTATCAGATCTTAGCACCTCACACACAAGTGGCATCAGGGTGTGTACATGGACCTGCCTTGAACCACCTGGAGAAAGGAAACACCACCACTAATAGATACCTATATCCATTACATGTCTGCAGCATATCAATATGTAAATGCTGAAACAGACCAGTCGGTCGAGGTCTTACTCCTCTGATCATTCTCAGTGTCTGCCCAGCAGTAAACCTTTGATGCACAATGCAATTCACCATAGACAATGCAACATGTTCCAACGTGTTCTGACAAATTAGGGATGAGCCAGTCTTCTGCAATCGTAGCAATCGTAGCAGCAAGACCTTCTCTAGTTACATGTGTGGGGTAATGCAGCTGTGCAGCTTTTAAATCGCAACCTTTAATAAAGTTACTGGCATTACTGGATTTCCAGTGCTATCCTGTTGTCATAATGCTTCGTGGGGAATAAAGAACACTGCCTTCATTTCCACAGTTCTTGCTCTTCCTGTGGTGCGCTTCCTTGAATCTCTATCAATTAGGTTAATGAAAACTTAATCAACCCATCCTGTACCAACATGGTTGTAGCAAATTTCCTTTCATATCTTCGGTATCAAAACTCAACATTTCTGGAGAATTTGCAATGCTTTTGACTTCTGCGTCTGCGGCTTCATTCCTCCGAGATAAAATCAGTTTGTTTAATATGTGCTACACATTTAGCAACAGCTATGTGTACTGGGAGTTGTAGTGCCTCCATGAATCTCTCCAATAAGGACGCATGTTGCACCGGAGAGCCGTCTGTGCAGAGGTAGCCACTCCTTTTTCAACATGCCAACCTTGCTTGTACGGTTGTTGTCACATATGTGGAGTCTCTCTACACTGTCACTTCCTGCCCTTCATGTTTCTCAATCATGACAATAAGCCTTACTAATTCTTCTACTTGCTCTGAAAGATGAGACGTAGTCTTGCACTTGCTATTACTTCGAACTCTCCATTTAATCTGTGTCTTACTATTGCTGCACCTGCTGCGCACTTTAATCTGTGTCTTACTATTGCTGCGCCTTTCCCCACTAGTCTGATAAAATTATGAAGAACCATCAATAAAAATAATCTCCTCTCCTGCTAAAGCATTCTCTTTCACATGGGGTATATCATCATAACATTCAACATAATTGGCACAGTCATCTACATGATAACCTTCTTCTACTGGCCCAGGTATAAATGAGGCTGGGTTCACTATTTTACATCTTACAATTTTAATCGCTGTGTTGGAAATCCTTACACCATAAGCTAGAGCTCTTTGGGATGTCAACATGCCCTTGGGTTTCTCTAGAATAGCAAATAGAGCAAGCTACACGTGCAGGGTCATAGAGCAGCCCATGACAATATTTGTGGACCTCTCAATTGCGAACGTGGCAGCTGCCAAAGATTGTTCGCAAAGGTAGTGTCCTCTCATAAGTGGGTTCACAATCCCACTGTAATGTGCCAAAGGTCTGTACCCTAATGTGCTTCTTTGTGTAAGCACTGCTGTCATTACTGACCCATTTGTGTGTGAAAAGATATACATTTCCTCAGCATAATTGCGAATCCATGAAACTGGGGCTGTACAATTGCTTTTTTCAATTCTTCAAATCCTTCCTTCATTTCTTCAGTCCATTCTAGCTTTATTATACCAACTTGTGCTTTCTTTAATGCTTGCAGAAATGGTTTTGTGCACATGCTGTAATCAAACAACCAGGCTCTAACATAATTACACAAACCCAGAAACTGTTGCATTTGCCTCACTGTGTTTGGTTTTGATGTTTTCATGATTGCCTCAGCTCTCTCAGGTGTCACTTTATTTTGTTCATGTGAAATCAACTGACCTATAACACCTCTTCTTCACAGTACTGTCACTTCTCTCTGTCCACGTTATACCCTTTGTCTGTTAGAATGGTCATTAGTTGGACAGAATCTTGTCTGCACTCATTCTCTGAGGTGCAACAAATCATTATGTCTTCTAAGTACTGTATCACCAGGCTTTTGAGATCGATATTGCCTAGATCCACCTGTAGAAAAAAAAATGATGGTGTTTTACAGTACTTCTTGAGGCAACCTAGTATGTTTTAGTCTCTTTTGGTGAAACATAAATGAAGTCAAGTCTTGAGAGTCTTAGTGCAATGGGATCGAGAAAAAGACATTTTTCAAATCGATCACCGTGAAGTATCAAGCTTCAACTGGGATAATACACAATATTGTCGCTGGATTGGGAAATAAAGGAAACTCAGCATCTACAATATTGTTAAGAGGCCTTATATCCTGGATAAATCTCCACAACCCCCTTTAGATTTCTTAATCG
Source organism: Ambystoma mexicanum (assembly GCF_040938575.1). Classification (NCBI taxonomy): domain Eukaryota; kingdom Metazoa; phylum Chordata; class Amphibia; order Caudata; family Ambystomatidae; genus Ambystoma; species Ambystoma mexicanum. The sequence goes on along the minus strand of NC_090936.1, from coordinate 1,077,538,226 downwards.
GATACACTGTGGTATTACACGATGACTCTGATGGCACCAGAATCCCTTGATCCATCAGTGCTGAAATTGTCTGAAATATACCCTCATCAGCTTCTCAAGACATGGGGAACTGCTTTGCTCAGGGTAAAATTGCTCCTAGCATCAGCTTTATTTTAACCTCTCTATCCCCTTCAGTAAACCTATGTCATAAGGGCCTGTAGTCCATTAAGCACTTGGCACCTTTTCAAGATCCTCCTTAAAGAATGCTGGTTGCTGCCGCATTATCACCATTTGCTGTGGGACTTCCCTTTTTTCTATCCTTATCCAGTACGTAATGCTCATGAAGAACACCACTTCATCAGCACTTTGGTCCTCCCTGAACATATCATCATCAGATATGTCAGTCAATCTGTAACCCTCCTCAAGAGTTATCCTTGTTCTCTGTGGTCTATCCTCATTGTCTTTCCCTTCGAGCATTGCCATTTCTTTTTGCACTATAGCTGCTTCCAACTCAATAAGAATAGTTTGTCCACCCTCATCATCCATAGGTATTTGTGGTCTAATTAGAAACTCATCAGGTATTCTCACAATCTTTCCTACCAGGCCAGTTAGACACATTAGTAAAATGCTTACTCATATACAAATATCTCTGTTTCTATTGGAACGTCTTGTAGAGCCACTTTCCCTGTGAACGCCAATAGAAACTCTCACATGTTTAAATAGTGTATTCCTGGAGTGGAGCACACTATTCCTTGATCAGTAAATAAAATCATCAAGTTACGTTTTGTCATTAAATCTCTTCCTAAAATATTAACCGGTGTCTGTCGTGAATATAACAATGGAACAGACATGTCACATTCTCCTATGGAGACTGGTAATTCATCAGTTAAAGGAACTCGACTCATAGCTCCAGAGAACCCTTGAGCATTCATGGCAATACCTGACATTTGATTTTGTCACTCTCATATACACTAACAAGTTGCTCACGTGTCTATAAGAAAAGAAAAGGATTTGCCTCCTATTGTCTCATCGACCCCTGGTTCCTCTTGGGGGTCGGGTGTCACAGATAGTACTGAACACATCACGTCACCCTGTGAGCTATCCTATTGTGGATACAAGCTCAACCCCGTCCCTGTGAAAGGATTTCCTCCTACCACAGTGACACCTCCTATTCTAGGGTCAATAAGTGTCCTGTGTTTGCATACTGCTGTGTCTGCACAGGGGGTTGTTGTGACTGCCCTTGTGGCAGATTCATTTGTACCTACCCCTGTTGTTGTACCTGCTATACTTGTGGTGCTTGTGTCTGATAAGATGTGTGATCTTGGGCAAAGCCCTCTCTAGTCTGTGTGCTGTATTGTAGAGGATAAGCTGTCCCACTTATGGAAAATTGGACATTTTGAACATTCCGTTGGCCCCTACATGTGCGTGCAATATGTCCTGTCATTTCACAATTATGACATACTGGGGGACCTCTTCTGTAGGTCCCTCCTTGATTATATCCTCCCTGAGTACTCTGGTTTTCATTCTGTTTATTTTGAAACCCACCTTGGTTATTCTGAAATCTGCAACCTCTTCCTTTATAACCCATACAAATGCCTCGTGGCGTAAACCCATATCCACCTTGGTCCATCGGGCGGAATTATTTGCCTCTCATGCACCCATTGCTTCCTGCACTCCCAATCCTTCTCGACTTGTCAGTACTGTCCATTCTATGGCAAATTTTGACAACATTTATTTAACTAACTTGGCTTCCTCGATCTTCCTATTCTCTTCTTTCTTCTTGTTTTTCTCTTGTAATATTCGGCAATGATGTACTATTGTCAACTCTATCTCAGCCCATGGCTTCACTTCTATCCTCACTTTTTATTTCATCTGCCTCTATACTGAATCAGGCACCCCTGACATAGAATATGGTAAAATAATGCCACTGTCTTTTCCCACTACTCGCGTGTTTCAAGTTGCCATTTCTCCTGAATATCCTGAATAAAAACAATAGGGTCAACATCTTCCTTCATCTTATGAGTCATAATTGGACCCATATCTGATGTGTCAGGACACAGTACCCTGAGAGTCCCCCAAACGTCTGCCCTGCAATTATTAAAGGACGCTCCATTGTGCGCTGTGTTCGGGGCTGTCACACTTGAATTTGCTCCTCACCTTGATATGTCATCAGTCCACCCTCCAAGAATCGCTGCTAAGAGAAATTGTATGTCCCCCTATGGCCAGTGTGTTAAGTATTTCAATCAGGCGATACACCCTGGTCTGAGCCTAGTATGCAGCGTGCAGCTGAAATGCTTATTTTATTATGTCTATAGGTTCAATATTCTGAGTGATATACCACTCATATCACACCCCTTCTCAAAATACCCCAGGTCACAATGGACCAGGAATCAGGCTGGTTGGTAAAGGTAATATTTATGTATTTATATAAAATTCTAATTAAACATATACTTTTGAATATGGAGCAGTAATCCTCAATGTGGTGACAATAACAAATAAAAAGGTTTGTAAGGCAGTTAAATTCACTCTTTAGCAACACAAATATGAAACATCAGAGAAAAGAACACTTTTGGATTGTTTGGAAGGATAGCAATGACATAAGGATTTCCCCCGGAAATATTCCTCAACCCACAAATAAGCAATTCTAAACAGATGTAAGGAGGCAGCATGTATTCAGGAATAAAGAACGGCAAACAGAATTTAAATACCACCTTCCTTCACCAAACAAGAGAGAAAAACGGGGTTGAAATAGTACACGACATTCAAAAATGACTGTGTAAAACAATGAATATGTGCAAAAGTTCTTACATCAATAAGAATTTCTATGGGAGCAACCTTGAAAAGATGCTAACAATCATGAACTACAGTTTGAGCAAAAGGAAACACTTTAAATTCAAATGGAAGTTTGGAAATAATTTAAAACAAAAATCACATGTGTAAAACTTTGCAGAAATGCGGATTCCCGCCTAAAATTAACCAAACTTTTTGTTAAGAAAAACTTGTGAGATACACTGATTCTGAGTGATTTTAGGTTGGTGTCTAGCTATAGGTCTTAGGTATACTCCAGAGTTGAAATTAAGTCTCTAGCTATTTTTTTATTTTTTTTATTTGCATGAATCAAAATAAAATTGATTTTTATTTTTACAAAACTTTCAAAGTTACAGTTGCATGAAAACGTTCTTTTAAATATTCGAAGTGCAAACACATTTTTTTTAAATCTAATTTAGCTGATTTTTTCAGCCCTATTATGGCCCTTTTGAACTACTCAACTTTGTGAGGAAGGGTCACTCGGAACTGCGAAGAACAAATATATATCCTTGGATCTCCAGTGGTGTAGATGACCGAAGAACTTTTGACTTTCTAAGGATTCATCCACTTAAGGCAAGGTATCCAACACGGACATGATTTGTTGCAGGATTTTGGAAGTGGCCATTAGCCAAGTTGGTTTGTCCCCACTGATCATTCTTGACCACCAACAGGAGTCACTGTCCAGCGAAAGGTCGGACGAAAAATGTTGCATCTGATTGATTTCGCTTCTGAACATCCAATTAGAAGATGTCAAACTGTCTCTGTTTCTTTTATGTTTTGACAGAGTCTGCAGTGAGTCTGTTCATACATGGCCTAGGGACCCCTGATGGGATGTGAGGCAACCTCTTCTGGACCCCTTTGTTCAGGATTCTCAGTCGATATATCTCTCTCTATATTTACACAATATTTCCCATTACTCCCGTTACTTTTAAAATGACCACAACCCTGTTCCCTTAGTTTTCCATTCACCTCAGTATACTCATCATTCATCCATTTTACTCAAGGCCTTCGGTACCGTCTTCTGTTTCAACTGACCACTTTTGCCTTCCGTCTGCAAAGCGATTGTGGAAACCAGATAGGGATGATGTCAAAAAGGGACCCTTCCCACAGTCTAAATTCGTCTTGCAAGATTTCTATTCAGCCGCTCTATAAAGGAAACCCTGTGATCTTACAGCTAGAGGATGCAGGATGTCCGATCGTCCGAAATACTGTAGCTAACTTAATCGATGGGTCTAACCATCCTACCACTGCTACCAAGTGAACACATGGCCCTTAAATAGGTAGCATATCATAAAGTAGATGGGATGCAGAGTAACTCTTACAACAAATAATCAAAGCAACTCAGGAAGAAGGAAACTTTGTTTTACTGTTTTAATATCAATTGTCTAAAAGGGAAGTTACAACGGACATCAACAGACGTCGCACAGCATAATCTCCCTCAAAGCATTTAATCAAAAATTACAATTATGTATAGTACAAATGTGTCATACGTGGCATCACACTACATGGCAAACAAGAAAAACCTATGCAGAGTTGTGGTTTGATCAAAGGGAACATCTAAGTATACTTTCTTATGGGAACGGGTTGTGATTGGGTCTCTACAGTCAGGTGGACAACTTATGCCAACCCCTAGTGTGAGTCATCTTCAATAGTTATTTGACACACCGCTCATCATTGGCTATCAAACTACAAGGCTCTTCATAACATGGTTTTCTACAATTGGCTAGCATGCTTGTACCCTTCTGGAACAATCGGCTCTCTAGCAGCATGTAAACTGGTACCCCAGGTGTCAGTGGGTGGACTTTGACCGTGTCTCCCCACCCAATTAGCCCAAATCTCTCATTGTGCATGCCTCCTGCCATCGAGATTGCCTTTGAATTTGGCCTTGCAATGTATTCTCGCTCCTGGGAATATATGGGAGTGTGAGCACACGCTATCTGAAGTCTAGAGCTGCATGCCCACCTTCTATTCCCATCCATGGCCCACGTGACAGGAGACCGCAATCTGGCTCATTTTCTAGCTTTAATTGTATTAAAAGAATAAACGTGGCACTCGTGTTCTTTCTTGCACCTTAACAAGGGATGACTCAGCTTCTCACGTTCACTGTTCTTCAAGGATAGATAACCAGTTCTTGGCTTCTCCAGTATTTGACACCAGGCCAGACAGCCTTTATCGGTCCTTCCTCGATTCCAGCTGCTTTCTTGGTACGACACAACTTTCAGCCACCTTCTCCATGGGTTTAAGCTTAATAAAATTGTGACACTGAAGGCCAGATGCTATATAATGGTGGCACTGCCTGTAGTCTATGCACTACATATAGCCAGCTTCTAAGATTACTTTATCTACTTGCGTTGCTGAATCTGTACAATTATAAAATGGTTTGCGTTTTCTGCAGTGCTCTTCACACATGCAATCTTCACTTTGCATCAAGTTTACTCGATTCTTTACTTCGTCATCAGCTTCCATAAAGTCTTATCCCTGTCCCTGCCACCTCCGCACACACACAGAGCTTATCACTGTCCCTGCCACCGTCCCACAAACACAGAGCATATGCCTGTCCCTGCCACCATCCCACACACAAAGCATATCCCTGTCCCTGCCACCTCCCCACACACAGAGCTTATCCCTGTCACCTCCCCACACACACAGAGTGTATACCTGTCCTTGTCACCTCCTCACACACAGAGAGCATATCCCTGTCCCTGCCACCTCCCCACACACACAAAGTGTATCCCTGTGCCTGCCACCTCCCCACAGACACATAGCGTATCCCTGTCCCTGCCACCTTCCCACACACACAGAGTTTATCCCTGTCCATGCCACCTTCCCACACACAGAGCTTATCCCTGTCCCTGCCACCTCCCCACACACAGAGAGCGTACCCCTGTCCCTGCCACCTTCCCACACACACACACAGTGTATCCCTTTCCCTGCCACCTGCCCACACACACAGAGCTTATCCCTGTCCCTGTCACCTCCCCACACACAGTGTGTGTCCCTGTCCCTGTCACCTCCCACACACACACAGAGCATGTCCCTGCCCCTGTCAGCTCCCCACAAACACAGAGCGTATCCCTGTTCCTGTCACCTCCCCACACACAGAGCGTGTCCCTGTCACCTCCCCACACACACAGAGCTTATCCCTCTGCCTGTCCCCTCACCACACACACTGAGCTTGTCCCTGCCATCTCCCCACACACACACAGCATATCCCTAACCCTGCCACCTCCCCACACACACAGAGCTTATCCCTCTGCCTGTCCCCTCCCCACGCACACTGAGCTTGTCCCTGTCACCTCCCCACACACACACCGTATCCCTGCCCCTGCCACCTCCCCACACACACAGAGCTTATCCCTGTCCCAGCCACCTCCCCGACACAGAGCGTATCCCTGTCCCTGCCACCTCTCCACACACACAGAGCTTATCCCTGCCCCTGCCACCTCCCCCCACACAGAGCTTATCCCTGCCCCTGCCACCTCCCCCACACACAACGTATCTCAGTCCCTGTCTCCTCCCCACACAAACTGAGTGTATCCCTGTCACCTCCCCACACAGACAGAGCGTATCCGTGTGCCTGCCAACTCCCCACACATACAGAGCTTATCCCTGTCCCTGTCACCTTCCCACACACACAAAGCGTATCCCTGTCCCTGTCACCACCCCACACACACACAGCATGTCCCTGTTCCTGTCACCTCCCCACACATAAAGAGCTTATCCCTGTCCCTGCCACCTCCCCACACACACAGAGCATATCCCTGTCCCTGTCACCTCCCCACACACAGAGCGTATCCCTGTCACCTCCCCACACACATCAAGCGTGTCCATGTCACCTCCCCACACACAGAGAGCCTATCACTGTCCCTGTCACCTCCCCACACACCCAGTGTATCGCTGTCACTGTCACCTTCCCACGCAGAGCTTATCCCTGTCCCTGCCACCTCCCCACACACACAGAGCATATCCCTGCGCCTGCCACCTCCCCACACATAGGCAATGTGGTGTGTGTGATGGTGACATTCCTGAGGGCGCAATACATGAAACATTGCGTTCATGTGCACTGTTTAATCTCCTTTGTTCTGTGCTTTGGAAGAAGACGCTACAAATCAAATACAATTACATGAAACAAACCAGTAAAAAAGCAAAACGTAGGGAGCCTCTCCCTCGAGGTACAGTCTTACACGTTCAGCCTCACTACATGTAATCGAATGCCACACTATGATCTGCTGATCACCCGTAACATACAGCAGCATGGCACCTCCCGAAAGGCCTCAGCACTTTGAGACCCGGCCAGTAACAGATAATGAAATGCGGAGTTACTCCTTCGCTGAGGACATACTGTGATTTGCAAGCGGCTCACAGATCTCTGCCGCATGTGCATTAACCACTAAAATACCTTACTCGTGACCCTAAACTGCTGCATTGTCTTGGAAACATTTGAATCCATGTGTAAAAGCATTATCCTTGTCTTTTGCAGGCGTGCTCACGACTTTTCGAGCTCACTCCACATCCATTCACTCAGTGTGTCCTGCATATCTTCCCTCTTGTGAAGGTTTGTATTGAACTAGTTATTTTGTAGCCCTTCCTTCCAGAAGCCCTTATTTTCTATGAACTGTCAGTTTCACAGTTTTGATGAGGGGTCGTTTTCCTCGCCTCGTTCAGGAGCAATGATTTGAGAATCACATGATTTTCAGGCAGGTAATCATAATCTCCCAGTCCCATCAACCGTAAGAGAGGCGACCATGCCCACCTGTACCTGTATTAACTATACAAGGGAAAAGCAATATTGTGGAAACTGCGGGCACCAGACTGCCAAGAAAACACCGGACTGGATGAACTACTCACACATGGCAAGGGAACCTTTGGAATCTCTGGAGCACAATAGGACTATGTAAGTAGGCAGTTAGAGATCTTGTTCAGCACAACAAATCACATCTGCCAAGACATCAAAGCACTGGAAAGAGATCTCAGTTACAGGCCGGCAGTAAAAATAAAACTCTAGGGAACAGCCAGGTCTTCAAGTGTCTTCTGAAAATGTAGTGGTCAGACTCATCCCAAATTGTACAGGGCAAAGAGTTCCAGCGAGTCGAAGCCTGGACAGCAAAGGTATGGCCACCCCCACAATGTCTCTTGAATTTAGGAATGGTCCAGAGGTTCAAGACTAATGGGGCTGTGTTAATAGATCCACAGCATATTGTTCATGAGCTGTCCTGGGCTTGTCCCAAGATTTGTCCCATCACAGCCACTGAAGTGGGCACTAAGATTGTTAATGTTAATGTTAAAGGACATGTGTAGCGCGCACTATCACCACCGGAGTGGTCCCCTGGCACACTGGCTGCTCCCAAAGAGGAAGGGAGGGTGAGTTAGTGGGAGAAAGCAGGAAAAGTGCAAGAGAGCAGGTATGTGCTATTGGCGGTCTCAGCTCGGTGGGTCCGTTGGCTGGGCCTAGGGTGTTTGCGGCAGGTAGTCGTCGTGTACTGTTGTGGAAGTCTATGTGTGTTTTTGTTGTGTTGTTGCAATGTAGTGAAGTTTGTGCGGTTTGTTGTGCTGTAGGTTTGTGGTTGTGTTTGTTTGGAGTTTGAGAGGTGTGTGCAGAGGAGGGAAATTGTTAATGGAAATGGTTAGTTGGCATCTCTATCCTGAATTGAAGCGCTGGGCTTGTGTAGTCTCTCCTGATGCGCCACTGATCTGATTTGGGCCCATCTTGCATTCAATGTCCCAACTAAGAAGAAGAATGCGATCAAGTGAACCAGTACCGGACCATAGTAGGGAACACGTGATACACACAAAAAGTAATGCTGCGTCAAGTATTTGCACACTCATGCAGCACTGTAGCAGGTCAGTGCATTTATGAGGGGTGGTTGATCCAATGCAATACCAAATCCTGATGAAGGAGGATGCAGCTTACACAGTGCCGTGCAGATCCTGTGCATCTGTGGATGCGGGAGAGAGCCATAATAGAAATGGGAGAGGGAAAAGGGAAAAGGACAATAAAGGAGTAAGGGAAAAGAAAGATCCTGGAGTTACATACAGAGAGGAAGGAACATGGGGAGAAAATCTGGGGAATATAAAAGAGGCATAAGTTGGACTTTGAGGAGAGACAAAAAAACGGACAGCCAGAGAGGCAAGGCATTGCCTGAGTTTAGGGATGGAAGGAAGGGGACAGAGAAAGGGATTTTTCGCAACTGTAAATCAGGCAGAGAGGGGAATGTGCAGGGGAGGCAAAAAGGGTCAATTGAGGAGTTTCAGAAGCAGAGGACTGGGAGATGTGAAACATATTTGGTAAAGACGAAAAGAAAAAAGCGGTATGTGTGGCAAGAACTCAAAGGAAAATGGACATTGTAGGGGCTACATATGGTGATAAGAATACATTTAGGGAGTGGTGGCAGGTGCATAGAAAGACTTTGAGGAGGCGAAAACGAGAACGAGTTGGACTAAAGAGGATGTGCAAAGGACATTTTTGGTTGGAGAGGGAAGGACAGAAGGGGGCATAACGTGCTGCATGGAGGGAGAAGGTGGTAGATTCAGAGTAATTAATAGAGAAAGCAAAAACATTTGCAGAAATATAAGGAGGGAGGGGAGGAGTGAGGAAGCATAGAGACATGGAAGGGGCACGGAGATGGTTTAGGGAGAGGTGGGAGTGGCATTGAACGAGATAGCAAAGAGGTTTAAAGAGTTTGGGGGGGAGACTAAATGGCACAGAAACAAGTTTGAGGGAGATCAGAAGTAATTCGTAGGACTTTGAGTTTGAGTTCATAAAAGGGAGATGGGGGAGAGTGAAGGCACATGGAAAGTTTTCTGGGGGTGGTTAGACCGTTGGTGCATAGGAAGTAATTTGGAAACCAAGTTTTAAGGAGAAAGGATTGACTGAGGAGGGCAGAAAAGGGCCTGGAATTTGTTTACAGAGAGATCAATCTGACACAGAGCGAAATCTAAGTGGGTGAGGGCGGGAAGTGATAGGGAAAGGAGATACACTGGTTCAGGGGAGGTGGAGAAAAAGAGTAGACCTTGTGGGGGTGAGGGTGATGAGAGAAAAGCCAAAAAGACCCCTCTGGCAGAAGTGCAAAATACCCCTTGACATATTTACAGCATGCTCTACATCAATCTTCATTCAATGCTCTATTTTTGGAACCCCGGGGTGACCTTCCAGTCATTATGCAGCGATTGTCGGAAGGAGGAGCACTAAATTGCTTTTAATTATTGCACATGGGGATGAGTCCATTTTCTAGTTTCTTGCAATACTTTGCAATTTTATGACCCACTGCAGTAGTTAATAACGAGGGCATCAGGAACCGATGATTCAGCAACCATGTGAATTTCCGCATACGTTTCTGATTGCAGAATAACTGGAGAATTGCATACTGGTCGCATAGAAAATAGGAGGGAGGCAGAGGGGGCAGTGCCCAATGTGGGGGGCCAGCGCAGTACACTGCCCAGCTGCAAATGACCAGTAGTATCGACAGGCGGACCATGCTCTTCAAAGCAGTATTGATCACCTATGTAATGAAAACAATTCGAATATTTGTGGCTTAAAGCATGTAAAAGGTATGTTGCAAATACCTTTCTTGACACCTATAGGAAACAACATTTTGTTGAGTGAGTCACTAAGGTGACCTTTTGTAAAATGTCTTAACTTGAAAAAGTCTCTCCGGAGGGCTTTCAATGTGTTAGATATTGGTTAAATCCACCCTGTCCATTACTTTGTTTCTATCCACTCACTGCTTGTGATTTCTCTGAGAAGCCTATTGGAAGAACACATTTGAAGAAGGATGGGTAAATTCACCGCTTCTTTCCCTCCTATAAGGTATATGACACGAAGAAAGCCAGGAGATACCGGGACCACCCATACTATTTTGGACCAATTCCTAGTGCTCCAATGATTGATAAGTATTCAGAGAGGTACCACCCCAGGCCAACCTTACAGACCAGGGGTGGTACAAGTCTACTCCATGGTGGACAAGGAGCCACAGGCTGCAACTAAATAGCGCTCAATTGACGGTATTGATTAAAGCACCAAAAATGCCACGTTACTGACGTTGTTAGAGACACCACGACAGCGTAAGAACACCTGCCTTTCGCACATCGGGACACAAACACACACTCGATTACGTGAAGAACACACGCATACAGTTCTGTAGATAGAGGACAGATACATATACATACTGTTATTGCTTTTATTATTTTATCATTAGCTGAACGCAGCAAGGCAGAAACCACATGAAGCAAGACATCCTGAGTAAAGCTTGCAGATGCTTATATGCAAATAACCTTATGGAACTGCAAGAGCACCTATGGGATCTGAAAGAGTCAAGTTTGACTAACATATGAAGAATATAGCATAACATGGAACTGTAGGAACCGCATAATGGTTTAGGAGAATTACAGCAGGCCACAAGCCTCTCAGCAAGAGCAGAGCAGAGTTGAATGCAGGCAAGACAAGAACAAACATGTGAGACAGGACTCGCTGCCAAGGCCACCAGATGTCAATTACATTCCATTACCTGAACGACAGTAACACCAGCTGCCATAAATGAGAATTATTCTTCCTAATTCAGAGCTGCAGAGCTTTAAATCATGGTCTCCGAACACGTGACCCGGCCGACTTTGAAAATGGACAGCAACCAGCGCTGGGAAAGGGTGCCGATCTCACGCCGCCAGACTAAAGCTTGCAACAAAGATGTTACAATGTGAGACAAGTGTTGCACGAGATGAACAAACACTCTCATAGACTAAGGTGGTACACACAAGTTACAGTGCAGACACATAGTTGTTCTTATTACCTTGATAAGGTACACCAAGAGCTGATAACCTTTGCCGATCCCAGGCCTGGGGACGTCAGCTTTAGCCAACCACAGTTCAGTATCCTAAGGGTGGGTAGCAAATGGCAAGACCAATGGTAAGAACCTCTCACTGCAACATTGTTAGAGACAGTAATTTGAGGATGAACCAGGCTAGCCACGAGACATGCAAGAGCCAGTAGATTAACATGTGTAGTGTCCACTGTAGGTGCATTACTCAGTACCCAATCTAGTCGTTCAATACATTTTCTGGAGAGGGGCCAAGGTTGTGACTGTCTTTGTACTGATCCCTATTGGTTTTGCTGTCATAAACCACAGTTAGAACTTGCGGTTTGGCGGAGTCTATGTTACTTTTGGGGGAAGGTGTTGGGCCTTCCAGGAGTCTGTGAACTTCTAGCGGCCCTCTGATTTACCTGGGAGTTTGTCCCAACACATTCTTCAAATGTCATCAGTGGACAAAACAACGTCTAAGCAATGACTTTCTGTGACGCCATCAAAAGAGAAAGTTACATTGGAACAATCACTGATTGTGATGTCATCAGCAGAGAACGTCACATTGGAACAAATCACTGCTGCTAATATCATCAACAGAGAAAGATACATTAGAGCGATAGCTGACTGTGATGTCATCCACAGAGGAAGTTACACTGGAATATCTGATGCTTGTGATGTCATCAACAGAGAAAGTTACATTGGAATAAGCACTGCTTGTGATGTCATCAACAAAAAAAGTTACATTGGAACAATGTCTGATTGGGATGTCACTCATACACAAAGGGTCAGCCCCCCTTTTGTGCTCTTGTTGGGCCTATTGCTATGATGGGTATGTATAACCTGGTATGCCAACCGAAAAGGAAACAGGGTACCCCTCCCTCCTGAATACACGTGTATCTGTGTTCAAAAGTCTGCAAGAGCAATATTCACAAATTACTGCATTATATCTTCACCTTTCGATTAAAAGCACTTTATTATACAAACATTAAACATTGAAAAACAAATGATCATTACATTTCCATCTTTATGATTTGTGCAAACCAGCAGGTGCAAAACAACAATTTCCACTTCAAAATGCTAATGGGGTTAGTAAAAAGTGCCAAAAGTGCATTCATAGATCCCTTGTATTATCTGGCAGTGTCAATGTACGTCAATGTACGTTTTGTGGGCAACATCATGCTGCAGCTTTTGATCTACTGTTTTCAATATAACCAACCTTATTGCACCACGATTAACATTCCTTATATTTACTTTAAAGAAATACATTGGATGTATATAACAATGAAAGGATTGGGGGGTGTCGCTTGGCAGCCATGCAGTAGGAGTTGAGGCTTGAGAGCTCCTGACCAACATCCGATCAAACTGTCGTAATTTGCCATGAAATACTGCTAATACACATGTGCAGGCGTCGTAACATCTGGGGAACAGCTGGGGAGCTTGCTGGGAATATTCGCAGGAGGTATCGAATAGGAGAATGATGACAAATACTCCCTGCGCCGAATGCAAATGGCAGGCGCAAGCTGTGTGGTTTTCTGAGAAGGGCGTCATACACAAGGACCAGATGGCGGCCACCAGGAAGTAGGGATATACAGCGATAGAACAGCAACAGCAGCCGGGCAGCGGGCACGCTCCTGAGACACGTCGGGAGCATTGAGTGCCCAGCTGTTCCCGAAGTCCGGAGGACTTGAGTTGATGTGAGCAGCGGCATGTTCACTGGGGGCGGGACTGAGCACGGCCATTGAAGCGCCAGGATTGTGGGAGGCGGTGCAGAGACGCAGCCCAGCAGCGACTCCTGGCTCTGGTGCAGGGTGTCTCACACTCCAGAGTGGATCCGGCTGGGGCGGCCGAGCTGAGCAGCTGGAACACCCAATTTGTGACTTGAAGAGCCACGGATACCCCACACCCCGGGGGGAGGCTGACACCAGCCGAGGTAGACCCGTGGGCGGAGAGTGACGAAGGCCCCTTCCTGGGAGGAGAGAGAGATCACCACCCGGTCACGGGCACAAGACATCGTGGCACCTGGGCGCGTGGCCCACACCACATGCACAACCCAGGCACTGGCTAACACACACCAGGGGAAGCATCCTCCGGCCCGCATCACGAAGGAAGAGTAATCTGCGCCAACAGCGCAAAGGGGATCCTGGCCCTGCTTTGAAGGGCAAAGCAGAGCCGGAGAGGTGCAGCGAGAGAAGGAGCCGAGGACATCTTCAAGCAACCCAGAACTGAGAGGTGAGGGCAGCACATAACGGTAGTGCATGTGGAGGTTGCATGAACCCGGGCCCTTCACTTGAGTAACACCGGGAACCCCTCAGGAATACCCAGCGATAGAGTAGGGGTAACTACTTGCACTTGGAAGGAACAGACAACGTCTGTAAGGAATCACAGCAGGTAGATACGTGGGGGAATGCAACCCATGGGGTTCCATAAGGACCAATGAACTGCACCTGCAAGACCGCGTTGAGCAACCTCAATATGCATGCATCTAATAAGTAAGCACTTCATGTGAGCAGGCAGACACTAGCTGCAGGGTGTGAAAAGGGAGGAGCCATCATACCCGATACATCTACAGCGAATAGCCACCCTGGAGAGCTCATTAAGAGCAGCAATGAAAGGCAAAGACTAGCTGATGTGGAAGAGCACAACCCACTCGCTGAACAACATGGCAGAAAACAGACAGCACGGATACCGTGCTGATTATCTTGAGGCGTAGAGGTCAAGGCAGAGTAAAGAGAGGGCCTCCCCCACGGAGTGGAGAAGAGAGAGAGAGCGCCATGGGGAGCTACAAAGAGCAAAGACACGGATAGGGAAGACTGCTAGACGTGGGGCAAACCAACCCACTTGAGGAGCAATATTATGAGAGGCAGGAGAGTGGATCCGGGGACTGCGCCTCACCAAACCAAGCCGCAATGCAGATCGAGAGAGTCTGAGGTAAGCTGTGACCTCTACACACAGGGGGGCCCAGTTCCTGGGGTCACCAGTACATACACTGGGGCGGATTGTGCTGCATAGCCCAACGGATTATGCTACTCATCACTTGGCAGACTTTTGCCTCCCAAGCAGGCCTACAAACAAGGCCAACAGAGGGGATGACAAAATCCACCCACTGCTGTGGTGTATTGTTGCTGAAGGGGGACAGGCACAAAGAGGAGGGCCCACACCTCTCCCGAACAAAAACTGTGTATACAGGGAGAGACACCGGAGCAGAAGCACATAGGAGGGCCAACACATCTCAGTGGGAAGAGAGGATGCAAAGTAAATCAAAAGGAGGAGGAAGCAAACAAACCAGTAATGGCTCTCTTACCAAAAAGTCAGACAAAAGGCAAGCCGCACCACCAGCCGCAAATACGGCTTCCACAAGTTCTGCACTGCAGGTGGTGGAGGAAAGCGAGGGCACAATACTAGAAGCTATAGCGGCCCTGAAGTCATCCCTTGAAAACAAGCTGGCTGACCGAGTGAGTATGGCAGAACACCACTGATGTCACCACCACTCGGACCCAAATGTCAGATGTATTACAACAAGTGAGAATTCTGGAGCATAGAGTGGAAGATGCAGAAGGGAGTGCCAGAAGAAACAACATCCGGAATGTGGGACTGCCAGAGGGAGAAGAAGGCACAGACCCCACGAATTATGTTGAATCTTTGCTGCTACAGGAGATTGGGGCTGGAGCACTGTCCCAGGGCTTCACGGTGGGGAGAGCCCACAGAGCCCCGACCAGGAAACCGCAACTGGGAGCCCCCCCACGATCAATGATCTCTAGCATCAGGAACTTCAAAGACCGGGAGAAAATGCTGTCATTTTCAAGACAAGGGGGTGATAACCGTGAACTCCTCCAGAATAACCATATACCCGGATTATACTGTAATGGTTCAGAGACAAAGGGCATGCTTTGGCTCCACCAAGGAACACCTTAAAGCAACGGGCATACAGTACATGCTGTTATATCCTGCTAAATAGAAGGTGCTACAGGAAGGCAGATTGTCTTTCTTTGAAATGATGTAGGAGGCCCATGCATGGATGGACCAACTGGGCATCCCTCAGCAGAGACACAGGAACGTCAATAACGCTGAAAACTAGCCCCGGCGAAGACCAGGCATAAACCCAACAAGGGGGGAATGATTTTGACACCACAGATATTAAGCAAGTCAGATGAGGCACAAAATGGAGTGACGAGCTTTGGTTCTACCGCAGAAGACGACTGGACATGAAACCCCAAGAACTTAATTCAGTTTTAAGGCATCACGATGCGTTGAGCCAGTCCCACCTGGGTGGGCAGTGCAAGAGAAGCAGCGAGGCCCATGCAAGGAGAGGGGTGCTAGTCATTTGTGTAATACTTGTAGTTAGCAGTCAGTTGTTTGGTGGAAGGCACGAATAGTGGATGAAGCAGCATACAAAATACAAGGCAAGACGCGAATGACGATGGAATTGACAAGAAGCAAACAAAGATAGCTCAGGAAAATGTCACTGGCCTGTGGCCCCTGGTGATATAGATAGAGAAGGATATTAAAGAAGGGAAGAAGATTACACGCCTGAAGGGGGATGGTACTGCACGGCCTGGGGCCACAGTAATAAGAATCAAGCAGGCAGGCTTGCAGAAGGACATGGGAGTAGGAGGGTCACAAGGCACACTACAAAAATGTGTATGGATGAGATAACCATCGCAACCTGGAACGTCAGAGGTCTCAACGGCTCTGTCAAGAGACTAAGAGTATATGCCTGGCTGAACAGGATGAAGATCAAAAAGATCAAAATGGCACTGTTACAAGAAACTCACTTAACGCTTGAAAAGCAAACCAA
Source organism: Ambystoma mexicanum (assembly GCF_040938575.1). Classification (NCBI taxonomy): domain Eukaryota; kingdom Metazoa; phylum Chordata; class Amphibia; order Caudata; family Ambystomatidae; genus Ambystoma; species Ambystoma mexicanum. Next base: position 1,077,521,849 of record NC_090936.1, on the reverse strand, counting down.
AGTGGACAAGAAATGGTGGGGGGGCAAATGTACAGCTCAACATACTCCAATTATACCAGGGGAGTGCTGAAATGGGTCGCCCTGAGGGTCCCATTCCAATTGATAAAGCAGGAAAGCGACCAGGAAGGCAGACTTGTGTACACGCAATGGTGGAGAATAAGGACATATGCTTGATAAACACATATGCGCCGAATCACGATGCAAAAGAGTTCTTCAGGAAAATCGCACCTAAGTTGGCCCAAAACAAAGAGGCAACGTTTATCTGGGCAGGAGACTTTAATTGCACCCTGGATTCACTTATGGACAGATCGGATCATAAATACAGGAAGCCAGCATCACCAGCAAAGGCTCTACAAACGATCCTGAACCATCTGCATCTGGAGGACGCCTGGAGAAAGGTACATGGACAAGGGAGGGGGCATACACGCCATAGCGTGCCCCATAAGATATTCACACGCATAGATTACTTATTCACAGGCCCCAACACTTTGGGGGAATTCACGGGGATAAACATTAAGGCACGCACACTATCAGACCATGCACCTCTGCTAGCAACATGGGCACATACTTACAGGAAGGCCCCTATAACAATGTGGCGGCTGAGGGTGGAGGCAATGAAAGAGGGTGAATTCCAGGAATACATGCAAGCCATGATAGAAGACTACTTCGAACATAACGTGGGAAGCGTAGAGAGCAACCGTATATTCTGGGATGCCTTTAAAGTGCTGATAAGGGGGCAGCAATAGGAAAAATTGCGGGACTAAGGCGGAGCACCCGGGCGGATCTTGGGGAGGTGGAAAGCGAGATAGAAGTAGCCGAACAGCACGCAGGTGTGGCTGGCGAGGAGCCTGCAGAACTCACGGGGTTGAGACTGAAATTTGTCGCAATCTGGGAGAGACTGGATTATGGGAAGTACATACAGAGGCTGCATGTGGAGGGGGACAAGCCCAGCAGGCTCATGGCCTGGCTCACCAAGCAAGAGGAAAGGAGAGACCCTATCAATTCAATCAGAGACGAAGCAGAAGAGGAGGTTAGAACTTAAGAGGGTATCAACAAAAGATTTTCACAATTTTATGAGAAATTGTATGCTCCCAACCAGGCAGTAGAAACGGTGATATAGCTGATGCCCTGGCAGAGATTAGACTACCAAAGCTGGCAGAAGAGCAGGCCCAAATACTTGAAGCTCCCCCTCACGGTCGAAGAGCTTGAAACAGTAATCACTGAGCTCCCATCTGGCAAATCCCAGGGACCCGGCAGGTTCCCCGGCACTTTTTATAAGGAATATAAGGGCACCTTGGCATCGAGACTCTTGGAAATGTATCAAGAGGCGTTTGAGAAAGGGCATTTGCCAGACAGCATGTCGGAATCGGTCATTATATCAATCCTGAAACCAGGGCAGTCACCACTGGATTGTGCCTCCTATAGGCCGATCTCCCTGATCAACCAAGACTCCAAAATCCTAACGGCAGTCCTTGCCAACCGACTTAAACAGGTGATAACCACACTAATCCACTCAAACCAAACAGGCTATGTCCCGGGTAGGAACATGACGTGGAATCTGAGAAGGCTCCACCATGTGGTAGACCAGACGAACCAGAGATGGGGTGAATGCGCCATAGCGTCACTAGGCACTGTCAAAGCTTTCGACTCTGTGAATTGGTAGTGGCTGTTGAGTGTCCTTGCCCACTTTGGAATGGGGGAGGGGTTCCTCTGTTGGATCAGGCTGCTATATAAAAATCCCAGAGCAAGGGTGAAAACTGAGAGGCATACCTCAGAGGTTGGGTGGATCTATATGGGCACAAAGCAGGGATGTCCACTTTCACCGATGTTGTATATACTGGCCCTCTTACTGCTGGCGGTCTTCCTGAGGGCCAAATACGGGGACACAGGGATAGATATAGATGGGTCATGCACCAAACTTTGTTATACAAAGATGACATACTCCTCTTCGTGGGGAACCCGCGGGTGCACCTGTCATGCCTTCTGGAAGCAATAGACAGATATACCAGGCTTTCAGGAATAGCCATCAATAAAGACAAGTCTTCACTATTCCAAATGGATGATCTAAAATGGGTCCCCCTGAACCAACTGCCAGACCTGGGACTCACATGGGCATCTCATTCTTTCCGCTATCTGGGGATAGAAGTGCACCACAATACCTATAACACACACACATTCAATACAAAGGTAGCCCTCAATAAAACACAGAAGGCCATGACCTTCTGGAAGACACTTCCGCAGGGGATGATAGGGAGGGCGGCCCTGCTGAAGATGACTGTATTACCCTGAATGCTATATTACTTCAGCAATATCCCACACGTTATAACCAAGGCTTTTTTCACACAACTGAACACAATGGCATGAGAATTCCTGTGGGGTGGAGGGAGGAACAGGATTGCGCTGAACACCCTGCAGAGAGACTATGAAGTAGGGGGCATCAGATTGCCGGACTTTGAATGATATTACCTTGCTGGTCAACTGCAATTCATGTTAGATGGCTAGGGGATGAGACATCAATAGACTCACTACTCTTCAGCCAGCGCTGAAGCAATATTACCTTAGGGAAGTGTTATTGATTGGCAAGCCCCTGACCGTGACCCTACCCAGGATGGTCAAGCTGCGCCTGACCCTGTGGAGCAAAGCATGGAAACTCCAGGGGGAGCAGAACCCCTACTCAGTGCAGATCCCCCTTGCAGGATTCATAGGGGCGGACACAGGGACCCTCGCAATATTCAGATCCCAGTGTGACACCAAGGGCGTAGACCAGATAGGGGTTATGAGGAAGTTAGAACAATGGGTGGTATTCCAAGAGCTGATGGAGGAGCACAACATACACAGTGGTCAGTTTATACTACACAACAGCATAGTTCAGAAAATCAAGAAAAGATGGCTGGAACTGCCAGATGAGGAGGACCCGAGGGGGATGCTGGATGCATGGTACGATGTATCTGAAGGAACATTGGGAAAGGGAGCTCCAGAGGCCCCTCAATGATCAGGAACGCTCTAGAGCCCTGATACACCCGAAGAAAGTATCTAGAAATGCAAGATTGAAACAAGCACAGCTATATCTCATGCACAGAGCATACCTTACACCCAGAGAATGACTCCAATGAGGATTGGGGAACCCCAGAGCTGCCCACATTGCGTGGCAGAGGAGGCTGTAATGCTGCACATGTTTTGCACCTTCCCAGTGTTAGATATTTTTTGGGAGGGAATCAAAGGAAGGGTGGAGGGAGGTGGAATCCACATGCAAGCATGGCCCTAGAGTCTTATCTGCTGGGCCTCTTTCCTAGAGGGGACAGGCAAAGAACCCATCTGGCCAAAATGAAGGGTCTAGTGTGCATTTTGGCAAAGCGCCGCATAACAATGGCATGGAACACCAGCTCCGGACCGAGTGTAGACTCATGGTGGGCAGATCTCAAGAAATGGTTGGTGGCGAAGAGGGCAGTGTGGACAAGAGTGGTGAAGAGGGGAAAGGGGGAGAGTGGACATAAGATACTGGCATGGAACTCCCTGATACAGGATCTATTCGGACAAAGCAAACAGAGCAATACAGACGACCCGGGAGGAGTGGAAGAGCATTAACAGGAGGACTGGCAAATGAGTAGAGTACTCAAACAAGGAAGCATAAGGGAGGAAGACGTGAGACTGGACTGGACAGGACGAATGGCTACTAACAAGGGAGCACGGTCACAGACTCGCGCCATGACGAATGATGATGCAGGGTGGAATCCACGAAGAAGTGCCCAAGTGATTGTTATGTTTTGTTTGTTGTGGTTTTGGTTGATGATGTAAAATAATAAAATGTTTAAAACAAAAAAAACAATGAAAGAATTGTATGGAGAATAAGTCCACAAAAGTCGTTGTAGGGATATATCTCCCTATGCAAGTACATCTATTAGGATGTCATGGTCGAACATAGGTGGACACTCCGTGTTTCAGCCCACTTCTTAAGATCTGCCCATCTTACAGCGTTCTTCTTTGATTTCCATATGGGCCTTTATAAGGACAAAACACTCATTGTACATGGCATGTTGAATCGCAGTACTACCCATGTCCTTGTGTTGTAGAAGGCTAAAATGAAAAACACATATTCCTGTCAGGTGCAAGGTATAAAGACTAGTTCACCAGTGATTAACAGTCTTGACCACCAATAAACTTAATAATCTGTTTGTTGTGCTAGGAACATGACTACATCACAAAGTCATTACTTTTGCCACTCTTTTATTATTATTTATTATTTATTCAAATTTGTAGAGTGCTCAACAGCCCAGGGACATCGTGGCGCTTGTTACAAAGAGTGGTCAGAGCTTAGTTACATATACAAAACATACGGGCATAATTAATTTACAATTTGCATAGAACAGATTGAAAAGCATAAAGATTGGATGTAGTGGGGAGGAGAGATGGCAGAGAGCAGTTAGTTAAAGAGAGCAGCTTTGAGGTGTTTACGAAAGGCAGGGAGAGATGTTTCTGCTCTGAGTGCAGTGGGGAGCGCATTCCAAAGCTTTGGAGCTAGATATGGGAAGCCTATCCCTCCTGCTTTTGCCCTGTTAATGCGCCGAACAATGAGTTGGTTGGCATAGCAGGTTCTGGTGGGCCTGGTTGAGGTGGATATGAATAGCGTGTCTGAGAGATAGGGCGGTGCTGTGAGGTTAATGCATTTGTGAGTAGTCGTGAGAATTCTGAATGTGATGCAGTCTTTGACTAGGAGCCAGTGAGCAGACTTTCTTGCTTGTGAGATGTGGTCTCTTTTTGAAATGCTTAAGGGTACTCTTAGTGATTTATTTTAGGTGATTTGGAGTCCAGATCTTCAAGAGAATTTCTTCTATTACTAATCTCTCAATGTGCATCAAACACATGGCTTTTTAAATTGTATATTCTCCACACAATTGCATCATTTTGAACACTCGATCTACTGTGTATTGCAATTGAATAGCTACTAACCTATTTCTCAGCTGCAAAGTTGTTTTTATAATGATATGGTGTTTCTCACATTTTTCCACTTTCGCTCGAGGCTATGTCTGCAATTATTCTCCTCTTCAATTTGCTCCACATCTTGCTACAAAAGCCATTAATGTTTATGCAACATGGTATCATATTAGTGTCTACGATATGCAGGAAAAGTTAATTCCACATGGGCTGCCGTTCATGCTTAATTGAACACCCAAAGTTGTGCGAAATGACACCCTGAAATGCTTTATTTACGAACACACTTAGTAACTTTTGCGTTTCATTTATTCCAAATGGATTACGCTAAATTACCTTCTCCTTATATGACTTTTGGCAAGAATTTAGTTGAATGATTATGAACGGAAGGTATTCTCGGCATACATGTTTGGTAGTTAGTGCTACTTGTGATGTTTGTGTGGGTCACCTACATTGCAAGGGGTCACACTCACCAGGGCGATGACCGGCTGCAGGGGAGTTGCTAGGTCTGGAAAAGACCCGGGGCTACGCTGATGTCAGAACTGTTGGGACTGGGGGCTAGCTAGTCTTTTGGCTGTAGCTCCTGAGATTCTATCCGGGGCTACAACCAAAAGATCAGGGGCTGTAGCCCCCTCAGCCCCCCCCTAGCAACGCCCCTGACTGGCTGTCTCTCCTCATTAGGACCGGTCCCTGTTCTCCCCTCGGAAGAGAGGCACCAGATGTGGCAGTGTACTCATCCAGAAGCGGTGCACGATTGTAGGATTTGCCTCACATGCAGAGGTTGTACTCGTTGGGCAGCCGATGGCAGCAGACAGCAGGGGAACAGCGTTGTCGGTGGGGGTTTGCTGTGATATCCTCGTCACCAGTGTAAAGACGGAGGCACACACTCTTACAGGTATGCTAATTGTCAGCAATACACGCCCCACCCATCAGCCTGCATCTGTATCTCCAACTGCCTCTTCACTCCAACGCAACACAGTCCCTGCAAATTTCACAACCCTCCTCAGCATTCCAGGTGGAGACACATCATAACACATTAGATCACCACAGGGTGATTGCGGCCACAGAAATTAATTCAAACCAATATGTCCATTAATTTCTCAATTGCAAGGGCATGTGCGCTCAGAAGACATATTTTTACCTTACAGGAACAGAGCCCATTTAATACTGGTATTGAGGCCACGTCTTACAATGTCCAGTTTACAGATTAATTTTCGCACCACCTTTCATAGTTTCATATCTCTATCACCCCCTTTTTATGTTAAACTGTTATGTTAATCTAATTCATAAACCGTGCATACACCTGTAGGCAACATGGTGTTAAAAAGAGGATTGATGAGAAATCGGCCAACAAGGGGGCGCACGGATGATGTCCTCTTCCGTGTGAGCTCTGTCCCCGTAGGTCTGCGAAGTGACCTGAGCCCCCACCTCGTGAACCCCCACGATGAAAAGAGCAGAGCATCGTGTGTTGGAATACTCCTGCACCTCCCTGGAGAAAACCCGATCGAAATCGGACCCGGGAAGCCCGATTAAACTTCGAGTGAAGTTCTTCGCTGGTGACGGCGCGAAATCGAAAGCAGACGGGCCGGGTCAGCGAATGGGCCCATCGGGAGAGTGACGCGCGTCTGTGCGGCGCTGGCCAACGCGCCCCCCCTCCGACCCACAGAGCAGTTCCCTTGCAGTGCCCCCCACTCGACCCACGGCGTGGACCCTCCAGCCGTGCCCTCAGGCCAGCAGACTATTGGAACACGGCGGAGGTCCTGCCAAGAGGTAAACTGCGCCTCCAACCCTGCGCAGCCCACGCTGTCTCACGCGACCGCGGTGCATCAGAGCGCCACGGCCTGTATGCAGGGCCCCGGCTCTCAGAGGAACTAGCTGGTCTCACGTAGTGGTGGGCCTCCACGATGAACATTCTGCGCATCGTGGATCCGGGCCCTGGCACGCACGAAAGACGCGTGGGATCAACTGGGACCCCCACGAATTGAGGAACCCCCGCCTTGGGAGCCCCGCACACCGCATATCATCTGCCCCTCCCAGTGCACATGGCACGGATCCTTCGAACTGAAGGTAGGGCCCCCGAAACAGGGGCGTGTGCCTCCTCAGGTTCCCGGTACCGATCGGAGTTGACACCAGGGAGACATCTTCCGGCCTCGCTCCTGCACCGGGGATCCAGCAAATTCTGAAGATTACCTGCTGGAGGGTGTCACCAACTTGTCCCCCCTACTGGGCGAGTGCATTCCCACTGGCGGACGACTGCGAATTGCGCGAGGCTACAGAGCAGTCTGAGGGTGAGGCCCACACGTCCTTTCCATGCCTGCCCAAACCCGGGACATCGAGGTGAAGCTTCTACGTATATGCAGGCCAAAATAAAGCTAGCCAGTTACGCTTACGCTCCTTCTGCCCACACACTCATCACCCCCACGATGGCAACGGAATCCATGGCACATGGAGAGACAGCGGCCACAAAAGGTGACATAGCAGCCCTCCTGATGGAGATAAAGAATATGGGGGCCAACATAGGTGGCAAGATTGATAAAATCACCCAACGTATGGATAAGATTGAGGACAGGTTGGAGGGGGTAGAAAACAACCAAACCTCCATAGATACTATGGAAATACAACTCAAACACAGAATCACAGATCTAGAACAGTGGGAAGAGGAATACAGGCTAAAGATGGATGATTTGGAAAACTGGGAGAGGTGGAACAATTTATGTTTTTTTGGGATCCTGGAGCAGGATGGGGAGACTGAGGAGAGCCTTAAGGCAACACTTCATGATATTATCAAAATCTTGGCAGCAGATGATGAGATTGACGAACCGAGAACCGAACGGATCCACAGAGCAGGTGGCCCACCCGGAGGCCCGAGATCTGTCCTCGCTCGCTTCCATAGATACCAGGACAAAGCAAATATTCTCGAGAAGGCAAGGCGCGGAGGCGTGATCACTCTCAATGGTGCCCAGGTCACCATATATCAAGACCTTTCTGCCATGACATTGGCGCTGAGAAGGATGTGTGGCCCCCTGGCGAAATGGTTGAAGGAACGAGGTACCAGATACTGGTGGGGATACCCCTTCTCGCTCTCTTTTGAACACGAAGGCACGAGAATCAGACTACGGTCGGAGAGGGAAATAAAGGCCTGCATAGCTGAACTTGTTGATCTTTGTGAACGAGGGGAAGAAGGAAATAACCCGAGAAACGAAGGGAGAGAATGGGAACTCCAAGGACCCAAGAGGCAGAGAGTTATAGGGTCGAGAACATTTCAGAGAGGTAACAGCTCCCCGGAGGGGGACAAGTGAACTGGACTACCGGCGACTACCTTGACACTATGAGTATGTTCGAGACACGGGCCGTTTTCGGACCAACACAAAAGTTATATTCGATAGTTGTAAGTTGTGATTGATGGCGGGTTCCGGGGGGGTTCAGACCTATGTGGTGTTCATTGATAATTAAAGGACCGCACAGCGATGGTCCCTACTGCTGGTTCAGGGCTAGTTCAGTGAATCTAACTGGACTTGCTCGGACGCCGACACATGGGGGGAAGGGGGTGTGTGGGAAGGAGATGGAGGGATATGCAAGACAAGGGGGAAGGTGGAACTGTTATAGAACTTTTACTCGCTGCTGAGATGGGACAAACACTAATATTGGTTGATAGCTCTAAACACAAGGTTTGGCAATGCATTGTTGTGAATATTGTACTGTTATATACTGATGGCCACCTCTGATGGTAACACACGAGGCCCCTTGAAAGTCGGGACTCTTTATGTCAAAGGCCTTAACTCACCAACTAAAAGGTTGTTAGTGCTACGGGAATTTCGAAGGGCTCATATTGATATCCTACTCTTACAGGAAACAAAATATATGAAGGGGGAGGAGAGGTCCATTCTGGGGAAACGTTTCGGCATAGAGTTTTGGGGCTCGGGGGCACTGCGTAAAGGGGGAGTGGGAATCCTTATCGGAAAGGGACTTGATTTTCTTGTCTCCAAGACCTGGTCAGATGCAAAAGGGCGGGCCTTGCTAGTTGTGGGGACTATTGGAAAGGTGGAAGTAACGATTGCCACAATCTACTCCCCCAATGTAGGACAGCTCTGATTCCTCTCTAAAACTGTCCCCAAAATAAGGTTGGAGGCCACCGGCCAACTTATACTAGGCAGAGACTTCAACTTGTGGGCGGATCACGACCTGGACCGGAAAGCAGGGCGCCCGGGAGTTGAAGCTCCTGTGAGAGGGGAACGTATTGACTTTTTAAACATGATGCAGGTATATGCACTGGTAGACACATGGAGGGAGATGCATCCTGATGAAAGAGGGTATACATTTTATTCACCTCCACACAATACTTTTACCCGAATAGACTACATCGACCTTTCGCGAGAGCTGAACGACACCGCCACACATCCAGGGATTACTCCAATAACATGGTCCGACCATGACATGGTCACAGTTGATATACAATGGGAACATCTGCCAATTAAGGGCGGGAAGTGGAGATGTAACCAGGCCCTGTGGAGAGACCCTGTTTTCAAAGAAGAATTTGAAACAGAGATCAAAGAATACTTCAAAGCCAACGATACTGGGGAGGTCTCTAAGCAGAGTGTGTGGGAGGCGGCCAAGGCAACCTGGAGGGGGATCCTGATACGGGAAGTGGCTCGGAAGAAAAGGGAGAGAGCCCTAATCGAGAATAAGCTCCGGAGTGAAATATGTCAACTTGATAGAGAAGCTACGGTGGGGGACACCATAGACCCCGAAAAGATCCAAGAGGCTAGGAAAAAACGGGAAGAACTCTGCCACCTAGAACATGGCCAGATAGCACGTAAACTACATTTATTGAAGCAGAAATTCTATGAGAAGGGAGATAAGGCAGATGCACTGCTAGCAGCAAGACTCAGGATCCAACGGGCAGAACGTAGGGTGAAAGAGATCATGGATCCAACCCCTGACCAAGCGCAACACACATCCCCCATCCCAGAACTGTTTGCAAACCTCTATGAGTCCCTATACACTTCAGAAGTAGATCCACACTCACAGGAGATAGACGATGACTTCACCAGCATTGCCCTCCCAAAAGTTGCAAGCGCTGACTCGGCCCATCTAGAATCCCCCATAACTAAGGATGAAATACACAAGGCGATCAAACGACTTACACTGGGCAAGTCCCCTGGTTAAGATAGTTTCACTGTCGGCTTCTACAAAACATTTTGTGCCCTCCTAACTCCATTCCTGACCACCCTATTTAATGATATCCTTGACACGGGTACTGTCCCGGACTCCTTCGACCGAGCACGCATATCGCTCATTCCCAAGGAAGGCAGAGACCCCACGTGTTGTGGATCATACCACCCCATATCCTTGCTCAATCTTGATGCCAAGATTTACACACGAGTCCTGGCAGCCAGGTTAGAGGTCCACATGCCCCATCTTGTCCACCCCGACCAGGTAGGGTTCATAATTGGACGACAAGGCGCAGACACCATGAGAAAGACTCTCCATTTGATCGAGGCCTCCCAAACCATGGTCAATGATCCCGCTTTACTCTCAGTCGACGATGAAAAAGCCTTCGACAGAGTGGAATGGGCTTTCCTTGCCACAGTCCTCCGTGCCGTGGGAATAGGACCGAAATTTAGAAGGGGGATAAAAGCAGTTTTCACCGCTCCAAAAGCCTCAGTGTCTGTTAACGGGGAGTACTAGAGATGGTTCAAGCTGAAACGCGCACCCGGCAGGGATGCCCCCGTTCGGCCATCCTCTTTGCCCTCTCCGTGGAGCCCTTGACCCAAAAATTACGACAGGATACTGAAGTAGCAGGCATGCGTCTGGGGGAAGAGGAATTTAAAGTAGCGCTGTTTGCCGATGACCTATATTTTTATGTGACGAACCCCACCACATCCATTCCCAGAGCATTGTACCTCCTGGACGAATACAGCCAAGTATCCGGGTTCAAGGTCAACAAATCTAAGTCCACACTTTTCCCCCTACAGGGCTCATCGGAAGCAAACACTGAAAAATACCAGACCCTGGGCCTTATGATTGAACATGAAATAATGAAGTACTTAGGAATACAGGTCACAAGGTCACTAAAATATTTATATGAAGCCAATTTCCCAGTGCTTCTCCAAAAATTTCACGCAGACCTCGCCATTTGGGACAACCTAACCATATCCTGGTTGGTGCGTTTAAACGCGATAAAAATTACCTGTCTCCCGAGATTCTTATACCCCTTTCAAATGCTCCCCATTCAGATGCCACGCCAATTCTTTACCGACGTCAAGAAGGCAATTCTGAAAATTCTATAGCAAGGGAAAAAGCCCAGGATTGCTTACTCCAACTTGACATTACCGACAAACAAGGGTGGAGTGGGCCTCCCAGACATCCAAAAATATTACGAGGTGGCTCAATTACGAATCCTTATTCCCCATCTCCGTAATCAAAAATGGCCCCAGTGGATCTCTATGGACAATCATTATCTGTCCCCAGCAACAATCTCTGAATGGCTGTGGTCCCCTAGATGGAGAGTACTGAGGAAATCTAAGGCATACCCGATGTTCGCAACCATATGGGACATATGGCGGGAGGGTGGAGATATGGGGAGAATTACCACATGGCCATCACCATTAAGTCACCTCTAGTCAACGGGCATTAACAACAAGATCCCTAATGAGGGGAGGTTTCAAGCTTGGTATGAGGCAGGCCTGGAGAGGATGGGACAGCTCCTAAGGAAGGACTCCTTCATCACGCTTCCTGAGCTAGAAGAGGCACTCGGAATAGGTACACTGTCAGCATTCCACTTTCTGCAGATTAAGGGAGTTCTGACAAAACCAGAATGGAAGGATAAGCTGAGCAGGGAACTTACCCCGTTTGAAATCATACTCGACTCCAGGACTGAAACAAAAGGGTTGATATCTGTTTTGTATAAAACACTAATGGAAGCTGGAAAGGGCTCAACAGAACCGCTTAGGCTAAAATGGGAAAGGGACATGGGCGAGGATATCGATCCGGAGACATGGGATAAGATATGTAGGATTGCGCCCAAAGCTTCGATCTCATGCCAGTATAAGTTGCACTCGATTAAACTGCTGAATAGGTGGGAATATGACCGTGCAGGCTCTCTAAGATGTATCAGTCGTCTAGTCCAATGTGTTGGTGGGGATGTGGGTCCACAGCGGATTACTGGCACATGTGGTGGGGTATTCCTCAGATCAAAATTTACTGGAACGAGGTGCTAGGTTGGATTAGGGATCTAGATGGGATCCAGTGAAGAGCAGACCCCTACCTGATCTTATTTGGTCTCGAGAAAATCGAGGATGAATTGAGAAGGGTCACAGACATAGCTGCACCACTCTTACTAGCTGCAAGGGCTCTATTGACCACAAAATGGAAATCCCCAGTTACCCCCACAGAAAAAGAATGGGTTAACATGGCCTCCAATATGTGTATTATGGAAAAAAATCACAGCATCCATACATGGGAAAGCCACGCAATGTGATATCTTATGGGTTGAGTTTGTCAATAAATACACCCTCGGAATAGCTCACTAACGCCTAACGGACGATCAGTGCCATGGGTAATGAAACATCATAATGTCCTCCCGAACAAGGTAGAACTCAAGGCCTGACCGACTTATCAACCAATCTCCCAATTGCTAGACAATACATCCCTTGGCGGCAGAGTTTAAAGTCTTGTGGAGTAGAGGGAGGGGGGAGGGAGGGGAAAAATGGAATAAGATTAGTCAATGTTTGTTGACGCTGTAAAGAGGAGCTACTTATTGATAGGACAGAATACAAGAATTTTGCTGCAATGTAACACTGAATCTTAAACATGTTCTCTATTTTACTGTAATACCTGCTTCTATGTTATGATGGTTAATTTTGGATGTATATGTTGTAATCTGTTTGATATAAACTCCAATAAAACTAAGTTAAAAAAAAAGAGGATTGATTTTATCTGGGAGAAGCAAAGAGACTCAACAGCAGGAATTAGTTGAACAGAAAAGTTTTGAGTTGGTGCCGAAAAGCCAAATGGTTGGTAAATTTTCGAATATCAAGCAGGAGTTTATTCCAAAGGTGAGTCGGAGAGACAGAAAAGACTTGCCACCAAGTCTTGATCCTTGAACTCTGGGAAATAGAATCAGAAAGTCTGATGAGAATTGGAGCTGCCGGGTGGGGACGTGCCAACATAACTTTTCCTGTAAATAGTCAACCCCTAGCTTATTAAAAGCACGATGGACTAAGTATATTGCTTTAAAATCCACTCGGCTGGAGACCGGTAGCCAATGAAGGCTACGAAGTGAAGATGAGATGTGATTGCGAGAGAATAATACAAAAACATCACGGGCTGTAATGTTTTGCAATACTTGAAGGTGATGTAATAGGTAAGCCGTCTGTGAGAGATACAGCGCATTACAGTAGTCTAAAGCGCTAACAATTAGGGATGCGACCACTGGGGCACATAGAGGGAATGGAAGAAACAGAAGTACTTTTTTTACACAAAGTCTTGAACTTTAAATGACATTGCTGGCAGACTGAGCTTACCTGGGCTTCCATAGAAAGAGAAGCTGCCATTTTGATGCCTAGATTCTGTGAACTGGAACAGGTTGTGGAAATGTACCCAGGGCGGTAGGCCAAAAATCAGGCATCCAGAGAGAGACAGAAGCTAACGAGCCGATAGTCAAGACCTCTATTTTGTTGCTGTTGAGTTTGTACCAGTTTTGGCCCATCCACTCCCCAACAGCCTTTAAGCAGTTGTTAAGATTAGAAGCACCAGCAGGCGTGTTGAAAAGAGGGGGACAATGATCTGTGTGTCATCGGCATACATTTAAAAAAGCAGATTGAAGTATTGGATAAGGAGAGCAAGAGATTGGACATAAACATTAACGAGAATAGGCGAACGAATAGTATTGAAAGAGCAGCATTGGTTGCCACACACACATTGACATAGCCAGAGCATGCAAGGATCTATGAATGCCCTAATGGCACTTTTTACTGACCCCATTTGCACTTTGAAGTGGAAATTGTTGTTTTGCACCTGCTGTTTGGCACCAATCATAGTGAAATGTAATGACTGTAATTTTTTTACAATTTTTAATATCTGTAGAAGAAAGTGGTTTTAATCGAACAGAGGAGGTATAATGCAGTAATTTGTGAATACTATGCTCGCAGTCTTTTGCCCACAGATAAAAGTGTATGCTGGAGTAAGAGCTATCCTGTTTACTTTTTGGTTCACATACTGATAGTGATGTCATCAACAGAGAAAGCTTTGTTGGAATAATAATTGATTGTGTTAACAAGTGAAAATAGCTACATTGAGATCAGGAGCTCTGATGTTTTCTTTTTTGCAATATTATTTTTATTGGGTAGTACCTTTATAAAAAGTTGGGTATGGAAACATGAGATAGCAAATTAAGTCTACAGTTAGAATGAACTCATTATCCACAGTAGAATATATTCATCAGAGTCATGCAAAGGAACATGGGTATAAGTGGAGCATGAGAGTTACACAACTTTTCACAATTTGTTAAGGAGCAGGACATACCTGGAGTGCATAAGGATGCCAATTAGACTCTTGTAGAGGAGGTCCCAAATATGGCCTGCACTCCAGCCACCCATTTCAAGATACCAGAAGCATAATCGCCAAGATACGTGACGTATAAGGAGCAAATTAACCAACAGAGAGCCACAGTGGGGCTCTGTCCAGTACCCATCAGAAGGACTTGTATACCTATTGAAGCGCCAATAACCAGACAACCATGGACTGCAAGGTACCCATTAAGACAACCATACCAGCAGCTGAAGCAAAATGAACACCACTTACAAACTGTCCCTGAAGAGACCCAAAGGGCTGTTATTGGAGGCGAATGGTGACGACACAATGGCCTGGACAGACGGTCAGATGAAAGAAATGACAACCAAAAAGGAGATAAAACAAAGACGAAATGTTGCGAACCATGATGTAATGGACATAGAAGAAAAAACAATGCTGAACTTTAAAGAAATGTAACCATTGAGAGCAGGATGGAAATGTGTAACTGGCCAAATGCTTGTAAATAGGCTTGGAACGCAAGAAGCGAAGGAAACGGTACTGCTTGCAATGTTTAGTAGGAGGATAGAACGGCAAGCGCCAACTGTATGTCTACCTCAAGAAGCACATTATACAAGTGGGACTCCATTTTACGAAAGCAGAATTAAGCCCAGGATGGTAGGGGCCTAACAGGCCAGGATTCATGTACCAGCACAAAGTCGGACGAAAGAACGGAATTGAAACTTAGCAAGAAGCAGCTCATGGCTAGGAATTCGAGGTCAACCCAAGGAAGGGAGGAGAGCAGCAACTCCGAAGAATTGAAACCTAAGAGCATAGAAGCCTGCCCCGTGAAGGTCGAGATAAGGAGATAAAGAATCAAATACGCAAATAGATGGAAAATGAAGCAGCTTCGCAGTGTACTGATACGTGACCAGCCCAGCGTGAAGAGGTACCAACGTCTTGTCACCCAAAATCGGAGGATGCCATAACTTTCCCCGATAAGAAGCTACAGTTTCGAGGCCATCCTCAGCCAACTAATTGACACATGGGCCTGAGGGTATTGATTGATGAAAGGTAGGCAGGGTGAATCTTGGGCCATCCCACACCTGAGCGACCATTCTGCATGCTGCTAATTAAAGTGAAGATTTATGCCTAGGGGTGTAACCCACCCAATCACAATGGACAAAATAATCTATGGTCCTATAGCTAGTAGAACCAATGAGACGTCATACTTTTAGTGACATCTATCATGCGTGATGTAGAGGGATGGGCATAGACGCCCACCCGATAAGAGTTATCCAATCCCCACACTCTGTTACCATATACAGATATAGTACCTATACTTAAGTTACCTTTTCCAACCAATAGAATTGCATGTCAAACTTATGAGTTTTACACGTCAATGATGACGAGGATTTTCTATAAAATTTACTGTTTGCATGAAGAATTTGGAAGTTGAAGCGAGACAGGTGATCGCAGCTCTGATGATTTCCATTTGTTTCCCCGTTTTTTGTACTTGTCATTAAACGGACATCCCTTTGCCAAACCATTGACTTGTCCTTATTGAGTGGTGTTGGAGTAAGAGAATCCTGCACCCCATCCTCCTCAAGGTGCAGCTATCTCGACTTAAGGTGCCGGAGGGCGAGCTCTGAATCTCATGGGCCCGTTCAGAGGTTGCTCCGCCCTCCAGTACACTCTCTTATTCATACAAGTTTGGGTATTTGGGCTCTTGACACAAAGCTATATGGAACACTGAAGCTAAACAACTAACTCCCATGATGGGCAAGGCACAGTATGGCGTCAAGCAAGTTCTCATTTTGTTTTTCTTTTAAACTGCATATGCACTTTTTTCACTTGCAGGTGTCAATGCAGTTTGTTCCTTACTGGCTAACAACATGGTTCGGATTGTAAAGGACAGATGTGAGGGCCTAAAGGCCCAAGCTACTCCTCACTGATGAGGCCCAACAAGGCCGAGACATGTCTGGGGATGCTTGTGGTCTCGTGCAGAAGGGCTGTGACCTAGCAGTTCAGGCTGGACTGCCCCTTTTGGGGTGGCACCAAGCCTGATTTGCTTATGGTTTTTCCCCTTCTGTAATGGTTTGGCAGACGAAGAACGATGGTCTGGAGGCTTGCTCAGAGCAATGTCAGAGCTTAAAATTTAGTCTAAACCTTCCAGCCATCACCGTTTTGTTTTTGGGATGCTACCCTCAGCCTGCTCAGAGTATGAGCACTACCTTTCACCAGTTAATAATCCCTTCATCATCCTGATTAGATGCCACAGTCAGAGCAAGTGAAATAAAAGTGTAACCTCTAAATCATTTCTGTCACAATCAGGTGTACACTTATTTCCTGTCCCATCAGGAAAAATTACTTGTCACTCTCGGGCAGTCATTCATTTTGGCTTTCTTCACAAAAATCTTGTATGTAATTACCAACTTGTTGAGATTCCTAATTCTCTCAACTAGCCAATCACTAATTTCCTGTCCTCTCAGGAAACCAGCATTGGCAATGCCAATAGTTTAGGAGTTTACTGCCGTTCTTTGCATTACGCATTTATAGGCACCAGGGTGCAAAGAGGAGAGTGAAAAGTGTAAAAGGAGGATGCAATAAGGGGTGCAGGTGTGCAAGAGAATGAGAAGGGGAATAAGGAGGAAGCAATTGATAAAAGGTGCCATCGATGGTGAGCAAGAGGAAATATGAGCGGGACCGGTGGAAAGGAGAGGGTAAGAAATAAAGCGAGAGTGTCAGAGGAAGGATGAGAGGGGGTAGAGAAAGGAGGTAAGGTAGGTGGGTGGGGGAATAGAGGGTATAGGTTGAGTAGGGTTATAGAGCTAGATGGGGTAGGTGGGTATGGGTGGGGTAGAGTAGAGAGAGGGGTAGGATGATTGGCCATTAGAAAGAGGGGGTAAGGTGGATGGCATGTGGAGAGAGGAGATGGCATAGAGAGAGTGATGGTAGGGTCGTTTGGTGTATGTAGAGAGAGTGGTGGTAGTGTGGGTGGAGGTAGGGTTGGTGGGGGTAGAGTTTGAACCTTTGATGGTAGCATTGCAGGTAAGTAAAAAAAAAAAAAGACTGTGACGATTGCGGGAGTGTCCCCGCTACACCCCGCTCACTATACTGTGTGGTATAGTGAGTGGGGTGTTGCAGGGGACACCCCTTCAGCACACCAACAAAAAAATGAAAATAAAAAAATAAAAGAACGGGGGCTGCGGGGGTGTCCCCCGCAACACCACGATCACTATACTTGACAGTATAGTGAGCGGGGGTTGTGGGGGAAACCCCTGCACCCCCCGTAAAAGAAAAAGAAAAGCACCCTGCAGCACTGGTGAAAGGGAACTGGCGCAGCAGGGACTCAGCGTGAAGAAAAAGGTAAGTGGGTTTGTTTATGTTGGGGGTGTGGGTGGGGGTCTGTTGAGGGTGTGGGTGGGGGGTATGTCATGGGTGTGTTGTGGGTGTGGGTGTGGGTGGGGGTGTGGGCATGTACGTGTGTTCGCATGAGAAAGGCACAGACTTTTGGTGGTTCGCACCTTTCTCATGCAAACTTTATGGCCGCGGGCAAATCAGCCTTGGTCGGATCAGTAGATCCGTGGTACCCACTGGCCACAGATATGGTAGCAGCTGCAAAATGGTGCGGGTATCTGGTCTTATAATTGCAGTGTCTGGCAAATGCCTAATACTTGTATACATGCTGAATCTGTTAGCTTTGCCTATGCTCATTTTAACAGAACTTCGGTGAATGATCAGGAGTAAACCTCAATGACCCCTTCCCCAACTCCAAGCAGCAGGGGATTGACTTGGGCACTTCCCAAAACGAAACCCCCCACCCAGGAGTCTCACTGTGTGCCGCTGTACGCACCTGAAGTGCGCTCCCTTAGGTACATTGAAAGGCATCATCTCTGCAGGGGACCACTGTGGAACTGGATTCTACCCTCCCCCTCAGCTTACCTTAGCAGGAATCCAGCTGGGTTCTGCACCAAACTCTAATCCTCTAACCAGTGCCGGCCTTAGTGGCAGCAGCGCCCCGGGCAGAAAAATAACAATGTACCTCCCCACCACCCCATGCCCCATGTCAATTGCGGGGGTTGGATGCGCCAAATGTTTCTTTTCGGTGGTGGGAGAAGACCGCACGTGCATTTAACAACAATAGGGTGCAGCGGCACCCTATTGAGATGATTATCTCCCCACTCCTGCTCAGGAGCAGGGAGTTATTCACTGGAATAGGGCGCTGATACAGGCATCAGCGCCCTATTCTAATGAAAACTGAACTGCTCCCGCATTGCAGTGGGTAGGTAATTATCTCAATAGCGCGCCAGCACACTATTCTTGTCAAATGCACCTGCTACCACGAGCGCATTTAATTTCAAAATGACACTTCTCCCACCACGCCAGCTCGGGGTAGCCTTTGAAAGGCTCCCCGAGCTAGCACTCTGGGGGGCTAATGGTGCCCCCAGGGTGTCGCCCGTCCCGCCCTGCCCTAAGGTCGGCCCTGCCTCTAACACCTGGGAGTTACCGGCTCCCTTACGTGCCAATGCAGTGCGATCTTTGCCGAGTATGTGCAAAGGCATAATTTCTGTGACAACAGGGTAATAATGGTCTAGAGACCAAGTCACCCCCTCTCCCCAGATCTCCAGAGAAGGCGGGGAACGAGGTAGGTAGAAAATAGGGGGAAGGTGTTCTGAATCTGTGCCAGCAGGTCAGACCGATGAAGCGGCTCTTAAATATTCGAGCAATATTTTAAAGGAGTACCACCCATAAGCTGCAGATCAAACCCTGTGCATAACGCGTCAGGATCCCACCAGGGTTAGGTATCAGGGATTAGCAACACATGCATATACCTGCAGCTCCATACTTAGCAGGTATTGTAAATAAATTCAGACTTCCCGCTGATGCCTTGTCCACAAGTCTAATAAAATGCACGGCTAATCGGGGCCAGTGAAACATGAACCATCATAGTGGAGATCCACCAAATGGGACCAGAGAAGTAAGAGTAGACTGATGCCTGGCCCAGACCTTCTCTGCGTGAGAGTCCCCGCGGAGAGAGGCAGGGGTAGGAACAGGGTTTGCATTGACGGGGATGCCTCCTGGCTCTAAAGGCCAGAGCCTGCCCTGTGCAAGTGTAGCTGAACGGGAGACGAGGCGGAGGTGGGGGTGCGGGGGGTTGCATTAAGGATGAAAAATTACTTTTTGGCCAAATCCTTGCGGGGAGTCACTGAACACTGTCCCGTTACATATCACCACAATGCTACGCAAACAAGTGCACAGCTAGTGGTTTATAATGGCCTTAACCCCCTACAGCCCACTCCCTTTGATGACTAAAGATAAGCCTGCAACTGCTTGGCACAAACCACGGATTTAGCCAGCCAGGACTCTCAAGAGCAGTGCCCCGGGCAGAAAAAGAACAATTTGGCAGTCCCCTCCCACCCGCTGCACCCCATGTCAATTGAGGGGGGGGGGGTTTGAGGCGCCAAATATTTATTTTCCGTGGTGGGAGAAGGCATCCTTTTGAAATTAAATGCGCTAGTGGGAGCGCGCACATTTACCAACAATAGGGTACTGTGGCACCCTATTAAGATGATTATCTCCCCACACCCATGCGGGAGCAGGGAGCTAATCACTGGAATAGGGCGCTGATGCAAGCATCAATGCCCTATTCTAATGAAGACCGCCCCGTTCCTGCTTCGCAGCAGGGAGGTAATTATCTCAATAGGGTGCCAGCACCCTATTGTTAAATGTGCCTGCTCCCCCGAGCGCATTTAATTTCAAAAGGACACTTCTCCCACCACGCCATCTAGGAGTAGCCCTTGAATGGTGTTGGGAAAAAACTCCCAGGTATGCTAGAGGGCCACGAGGAGTTTGCAGACTATTAGAAGCCCCAACACCTTTCACAGGACAAAAGGATTAATCAGTCAAATGGCAAGTTCAAACTGCAGTTTATTACAGCAAGAACCAACAGGGATCAGTATAGGGACAGAAGAAATCCGTGGACGTCTCAACTTCTCCTGGCTCGCAGGCCGGTTTTGACTTGAAATTATGTCAGAGTGACGTCACAACCTGGGTCCTTCTCCAGAAAACCTATTGGACTACTGGATTGCCGTCAGGAGCCTAATAACCTATGTGATCACATATATGTGTTATTCTACTGGCTCTCGCATGTCAGGTGGCTGGCCTGGTCCATCCCCAAATCACTATTTATAACAATGTTGCAGTGTCAGGGTCTTACCATTGGTTCTTGCCCGTTTCTACCCACCCCTAGGATACTAAACTGTGATTGGCTAGAGCTGACGTCCCCAGGAATAGGATCCGCAAAGATTCTCAGCTCTTGGTGTACCTTCTCAAGGCAACACAAATGACTATGTGTCTGCATTGTAACTTGTGTGTACCACCTTAGTCTTTAAGAGTGCTCTTTTGCTCAGTGCAGCACTTCTTTCAGATTGTAACATCTTTGATGCAAGCTTCTGTCTGGCTGCATGAGATCGGCTCCCCTTCCCAGCGCTGGTTGCTGTCCTTTGTCTGAGTCGCCCTAGTCAGGTGTTCGGAGACCATGGTTTGGAACTCAGCAGCTCTGAATTAGGAAATATTGTTTGCATTTATTGCAGCTGGTCTTACTGTCGTTCAGGGAATGGAATGTCATCTGTATCTTGTGGCCTTGGCAGCGGGTCCTGTCTCACACGTTTTCTCTCTGTTCAGTCTGAATTCCTCAGCTCTTGCTGCGAGGTATGTGGCCTGCTGTATTGTTCCATAACCATTATGCGGTTCCTACAGTGTTCATACTATTCTATATTCTCCATATGTTGGTCACACTTGGCTCTGTCAGGGCCCATAGGTGCTCCTGCGGTTCCATAAGGTTATTCGCATGTAAGCATCTGCACAATCTACTGCTTCTTGTGGTTTCTGCGTTGCTGCTTTAATCTAATGGCAAAATAATAAAGCTATGACAGTATGTATATGTATCTGTACGCTCTCTATAGAACTGTACGTGTGTGTTCTTCATGTATTCAAGTCCTGGTGTCTCTAACGATGTCAGCAACTTGGCTTCTTGGCGCTTTAGTCGATACTGTCAATTGAGGTTTCTTTGGTTGCAGCTGGAGGCTCCTTATCCACTCTGGGGTAGACTTGTTCTGCACCTGGCCTGTAGGGCTGGCTGAGGGGGTACATCTCGACATACTTATCAACCATTGGAGCACTGGTAATTGGTCCGAAATAGTATGGACATTTGCAGTGTCTATTGGCATTCTTACGCGTCATATATCTTATTGGAGGGGGAGGAGGGGGCAAACTTCCCCATCCCTCTTCAAAGGCTCCCCCAAGCTGGCGTTCTGGGGGGCTAATGGTGCCCCGGGCAGTCACCCGGCCTGCCCTGCCCTAAGGCCGGCCCTGCTCAAGCGCCCTTCCTACCTGCAGCAATAAGACCTGCGCTCTATCTGAAGGCCTCCTGAATCTATGAGCGCGGCATGCTGGCAGATTCAGAGACCAGGTACATGTCTCACGGGTGAGCAGAGGACCCGATTTCATAGGGTGCAGGAGAGAACACACGTGCCATGGCTATTCCTTATCTTCCAACAAACCAGAGCTGTAAAAACAGAAACAAGCGCTGTATTGGCAATTTGGCATGGCAACTGCCCAACTCCGGGATGAAATGGCCAAAGCACATTCTTCATAGAAGCAAATCAAGGCCCGGCTGGTGCTTTGGCCATGTCATCCACTAAGCGTCGGACAGTTGAAATACCAACGCAAGACTCTGCTCCCGAAGTCCTCTTTCTCTAGAGGTAACATTTCCAATATTTTGGCATTAGGTGGCGCTAGCACCATCAAATACGCCAAAACCAAAACTCATGTGTCTCGGCCAGCCAGTAATTTCCTGTTGGCTCATAAGAACATTTTATGGGAGCCTTCTTTTATCTCAAGCAGCTAATCACTCTCCCCAGTTACGGATTTTCTCTCCCCTCCAGAAAGTGTCCGACTCTGAAACCAGTCAGTGTGATGTTCTGCTCCCTCAGGAAAAGTCACACATTTCACTCTGAAACCAATATGATGTTCCATGGTGGCGTCAACTTCGACATCTCAATGCACCATTGTGCGAGTGGCACTCAGTTGCGCATCTAAAGCATCACTCTCAAGCAGTCACTGAATATCTGCCCCCAAATTAAAAACATCCACGTCATTCTAGGCCAGTCACTTATTTCCTGACTCCTCTGGAATAAGCACTCGCTGAGAGTCACTGATTTTCAGTTGTCTTGCTGCTCATGATCTTCTGTGCTATTAGTCGTTGTCACTGGGCCCCATTTTCTCTCAACCAAGTGATTACGGGTTTCACATCCCCTCAGAAATCCCTTGGGCCACGCTCAGCCAGATCACTGATTCTCAGTAGCACCCAGAAAATAAAAAATGCTATCCTTCTTCCTCAGGAAAATCATGTGTGTATTTCTTAAACCAATTAGTGTTATGTTCTGCTCCCTCTGGAGGAATATCACACGTTATGTTTTCTCTTTATAAAACACATCCAGTCTGGAATCTATATCATACCACCCATGTAAGCCCCCAGGAAACGAACGCACACACACAAGTCACTCCGTTACTGTGATTTTCTGTGTCCACAGGAACAATACCTACATATCAGCAAGCACGACCCCAGCACCTAGAAGCCATGCGCACTTTGATTGATGAAATAAGCATCACGTATATGAAATGAAAAGAGGCAAAGCCATCATGAAATTAACAACAGGCCATAGACGATGTGCTAACATGACAAACTTGCACCACAGAAATGTAGCAATGCCAATGGAAAGGGGGACGGCAGCCCAACTGGCACAGTGTCTGGTCCTTGGATCACCCCAGGGTCAATGTTCCCTGTAAGGTGCGCGGCTGTGCGGCCGCGCACCTTTGATTCTGGAGCCGCGCATATCCTTTTCTTTACCGCGCAGTGTGCTTCCCAGCCCTCCCTCCCTTCATTATTCATTATTCTTCATAATTTTTAGGCCATCCCTAGCAAGATGAGTGTGTGGCCACCTCCTACTCCATAGCCCACCGGCTAGAAATGGTCTGAGTGCCCTCAAAAGAACGTACTGTGCGCCCGTAGTGCGGTTTCCCCCCTTGTCCTTCCCGCTTCCTTGTGTGCCTGACCCCGCCTCTCTGACATCCCCCGCTCCTGATTGGAGCAGAGATTCCACCAGCAACATAGGCCTAAAGACCTGCTGCATGCGCGGCCTCTGAGCCATTTTCGCACAATCCCTGCCAAGATGAGTGTGTGGCCACCTCCTACTCAATAGCCCACCGGCTAGAAATGGTCTGAGTGCCCTCAAAAGAACGTACTGTGCGCCCGTAGCACGGTTTCCCCCCTTGTCCTTCCGGCTTCCTTGTGTGCCTGACCCCGGCTCTCTGACATCCCCCGCTCCTGATTGGAGCAGAGATTCCACCAGCAACATAGGCCTAAAGACCTGCTGCATGCGCGGCCTCTGAGCCATTTTCCCGCAATCCCTGCCAAGATGAGTGTGTGGCCTCCTCCTACTCAATAGCCCACTGGCTAGAAATGGTCCGAGTGCTCTCAAAAGAACGTACTGTGCGCCCGTAGTGCGGTTTCCCCCCTTGTCCTTCCCGCTTCCTTGTGTGCCTGACCCCGCCTCTCTGACATCCCCCGCTCCTGATTGGAGCAGAGATTCCACCAGCAACATAGGCCTAAAGACCTGCTGCATGCGCGGCCTCTGAGCCATTTTCGCACAATCCCTGCCAAGATGAGTGTGTGGCCACCTCCTACTCAATAGCCCACCGGCTAGAAATGGTCTGAGTGCCCTCAAAAGAACGTACTGTGCGCCCGTAGCACGGTTTCCCCCCTTGTCCTTCCGGCTTCCTTGTGTGCCTGACCCCGGCTCTCTGACATCCCCCGCTCCTGATTGGAGCAGAGATTCCACCAGCAACATAGGCCTAAAGACCTGCTGCATGCGCGGCCTCTGAGCCATTTTCCCGCAATCCCTGCCAAGATGAGTGTGTGGCCTCCTCCTACTCAATAGCCCACTGGCTAGAAATGGTCCGAGTGCTCTCAAAAGAACGTACTGTGCGCCCGTAGCACGGTTTCCCCCCTTGTCCTTCCTGCTTCCCTGTATTAACTTTAGAGACTGGCTTTGTGTAAGGTCAGATTGAATCAGGGTCGTTGCTAGGGGGGGGGCTAGAGGGGCTATAGCCCCGGATCCTTTGCTTGTAGCCCCGGATGAAGATCGCGGGGCTACAAACAAAGGCTAGCCCCGAACATTATTTGCCTGGAATAATTTCCTTTCCAATGGAAAGGAAATGATTACGCTGACGAGTGACGGCACGGGTAGATGCAGGCCCAGCAGGAGGCAGCACGTTCGTGACTGATTAGATTGACAATCCAAGTCAAAGACACGAACATTGCTGCCTCCTGGGGCTGGCAGGCCTGCATCTACTCGTGCTGCTGCTGTGCTGATGGCTCATGTCCGTGGCTGCGCAGTGAAGTCTGCAGCATTTGCGCATAGGGAGCCGAGCCACTGCCCAGCCCCGGGCCCAAATGCACGTGCCCTGAGTTCATCCCGCATGCGCACTTGTGCAGTAGTGGTGTGAGAGACGCCCCGTTCCTGCACAGTGGGGCTGGCACGTGCTGCTGACTGCGAGGACTAGCTCCGAGCTCGAGCTGCTACCACCTTCCTGACCCGGCCCCCCGGCCCCCTGTGAAGAATTTAAGAGCTGCCGCCCGGCTCGGGCCCCATGCCATGCAGCGCAGTGTGCACCTAGCCTAGGTAGGTAGTACTATGGTATGATGGATGCATAGAAGAGACCTTGCTTACCGACAGAACGAGAAACCATATGTATTGTGCACCAGTGCTTAGTGAGTGCTTTGGCACCTGCTCCCTCTGAAGTTCCAGTGCCCAATGTTGCTATAACCTGTGAGTGGGTACTAGTACAGTGGAACCACTATCCCCATGTATGCCATGGAGTGGTTGTATTCTGAAATAAATGGTGCACAAGTTGGTTGGTTGTGGAGGTAGTCCCCGCGTGTTTCTTTTGGCAAGAGGGTGCATTTTGTGGCTCCAGGGATATTCGGTTTTTGCTCTGAAACCGTGGTCGTATTACGACGACACAGTGCAAGCATTCTGCAACATTGGATACATGCAATGATTGTACCTACCCCCCATCCCCCATTCAATATAGGCATGTGACAGTGAAAGTGTGTGGTGTGCCTCTGAAAAGCTTGTCAGTCTCGGCCAGAGTCAGTCTCGGCGGGTCGGCGACAGGAGCGCCGAATAATCGTCTGATTTCCCTGTAATCCACGTTTGCTTACGCCGCCAAAGGAGAATCTCAGATCTAAAGGAGACTCACGTTGCCATCCTAGTGACAGAGGCCCCGGGCTAAGTGTGTGTTCACGGAGAATGGTATGTGTGACATATTCAGTGCGTGCGTGGGTCTGGGACTTGCTGACAGCTCTTGGGAATGGGATGTTGTCTCTCCTCCTAGCATCACATTAGAGCTGTGGGAATTGTGCAGTGCTTTGCTGAGACTCTTGCCCTCACCTGACCTCCGTAAATACTTCCTCTTTTCGAAGATGGCCCAGAAAATAAACGTGGCCGTGGGCCCTAGTTTGTAGATACCTGTACCCGAACTGGAATTATATACATCAGAATTGCCGACCTGCCTGTTAAGTTTTGATAGGGAGAGACGCATATGTTTTGTGTAGAACTGCCACTGTGGTCCAAGACTGCTCTAGCACGCCTCAATACTTTGTAAAATTACAGAATTATAAAAATCAGCCGTTAAACTCGGAAAATACAGTGCTGTAGCAAACAAAGGGGCCTGATTATCCTTTAAATATATAGGTCTACAACGTTATCTGGACTATTTCATGCTTGAACTATATTTATGTTGTTAATGCCTTGGGCTAGGTTGCAGATGTTTCTATCGGATGTGAACATTCTACAACGCCCTATGCTTTCATTTATGAATGTGTTTGGCATGTTAAATCAAGAATACATCTCCCAGAATGCACTACCTGTAACAATCTCAGTCTCACCCAATTCTTTTTACACCATCTGCGTAATATGAATGCATTCCCCTTCACAATGTATATGCAAACATTGGATTAACAGGGGGTCAGGGGGCAGACATGCGTTGCAATACCCGTCTGAGGAGTTGACATTAGATTGCGTGCGACCACCGAACTGTGCAGCACCCGAAATGCTGACCCATAATCACTTTCACAAATCTGCTAAACACAAATATTATGCGCTATGCAGGTTAATGAGAAAAGGATCGCAGATTATCTCGTGGTACTGGTGCGAATAATTGCCGGCTGTAGCTAAAATCAACTCTCGCGTCATGCATGGGAGGGGGAGACCATGACAAGAATGGGTATTCGTCATGATGAATTGTGTTCAATTTTGTATTGCAGCGAAATGCAATGCACAACACTGTGATCTCATTTAGGTGTATTGAGTATGAATTTATGCATTTGATCTCCCATGAATTATTCATGGGGTAGGGTATGACGGTGCTCTCATGGGGATATGAAAGGTTGCGGGAGGGTGAAAGATTGTGTTTCAAATTCAAATGCTCATGTCACACATAGCATCCATGTCCAAATTTGCCTCGTTGACTCCATGAAGGTTGGCAGGCGGGTGTTGCACACAATAACGTGGTCATGCACAGATATAGAGAAGATGGCATGCACATTCACATCTGAAGCAGAGGGTTTATAACATTAACATACAACATACTCGTCACGATCGAAGCATGGCACACGTGTGTACTGAAGGACTGTAGAAGCACAGAGGTCAGACCGGCTGTGCACATTGTTGGCACATGCTCTGTACCGTCCAGGGGCTTCATCTGTGTACACTGTAAGCGGGGGCTCTTCGTGTATGCATAATGTGTTTGGGCCTGGGGAGGACACTGTGTGTCATGTGCATACTGTCATCTGAGCAGCACGGCATCCTGTGTACAGTGGCAAGGACACAGTGTATACCAGTTGTCACTGGCCAATAGTGCACGCGCTGCTCAGGTAATGCTGAGTGTTTTCAAGGATCTCGTCCAAGACTCCCTGCTCATCTCCCAGGGTTATCGCTCATTGGATGCCTGTAACCCCCTTTCATACTGTAAGGTCAGAGTGTCAAGATGCAGCGGAAGGGTTTACACCTGTGAACCTTTGTTGGTCTGTATCCACACTTAGTAGCCAGTTCCCTGCTCTGCGGCTTTGCTTCTGCTTGTGGTTGTGTGCAGTTCCTCTGTACAACTATTTTTGTGTTGCTTTGTGTGTCATACCCCACCTTCTATTAAGTCGTCTTTGTCATTAATCATGTTCATGTACTGTTTATTTCATTAAACCAATAGAAAGCATTTCCTTTATATTCCATACATTTAGTGAATGGAGAAGCTAATGCTGTGCTAATATTAATTTGTGAGGCAGAATCTGTGTTCCACTACAAGAACCCCTCTGTTCTTGACTTGTACCAACCCATCATAAAATGAAAGATCTTGCTAATGTTTAGAGATGTAAAAGGACACAATTTGAGATGAGCTAAAGTCTTGGGAGGAGAATAGAGCACCCAAATGTCCCTTGAAGTAGAGCTTGTTGTGCCGCAAATTCACATTCCTCGCTTGCACACTGTGGAATCTGATCACTAAGCATTGCTCACTGATGGGGCGCCGCGCCGGCGCCGACCACCCCCGGTCTGGCAGCGCATCACTCAGTTGCGCACATGACTGAAAAACAGCCCGCACACAACTTTTCTTTTGCGCACACAGCCCAAAGAAATTAGAGGGAACATTGCCCAGGGTACTGTACCAAGTACTAGAGCATCTTCACAACCAAGATGCAGTGACGTAAAAGGGGCCGCCGTTGCTTCCACAGGTGTGTGTTTGCCTACTACCTCGGAAGAATTTTACATCCAGAACTAGACATCCAGGAAGCAAAGAGGCACTCGGTCTGATTTTGCCTCCTTGATAGATGACCAATGAATGGCAGCTGAGGTCAATAGTGCAAACCCATTGATGTGCATTGGGCAGTCCTCAACACATTTGACTACTATTTTTTTCTGGACACTGTCCAATCAGTAAGTTGTTTCAAAGACTCTGCCCTGCTCTGGTTTAGATCTGTCATCAAAGAGAGAACCTGTTATTGCTCTAAATGACAACTCCTCAGCAGAGACCATGCTATGATTATGAAAGGGACCCAGATTCACCAGACCCCCTGCAAAGAAATATTCTCCACCACCATTTCTCAGCGTCATCTCAGACATCCGGGTCTCCCTATCAGACAACAGTTCTCTGCAGCAGTCAGAGCACCTAACTAGAAGTTTTCCCATTCGTCCCTGCTGGACACCACCAGCAGGCTAACAGTCATCAGGACCCTTTAACATGTAACACCGACATTCCAGAATATTGTTTCCACCTGTGCAGCATTCCAGTGTCTTGTTTTCCACAAGCAAGGGCTACCGTTTTTCTTGATGCACGAACATCTGCAGGTGCTCTAACACATCTCCACCCCCTTAATGTTGGCACAGAGGGTGGATCCACCAGGCACTTTGCAAGCCCGTCTCAACAGGTCCATGCTTGGCACCAAGCACCCACGCTCAGTGTGCTGCAGGTGAGCCACTAACGATTAATGTAGACCCCAGGTTGGCTGCACTGGTTAGCATATTAAGGCTTTCTTGGGCCACACCCATGCAGGTAAGCAACTCCCTACTTCCCACTCACTGCTTTTCCAACAGCCTTTGTCACGACTCCTCCTCTTGAATGCAAACCTCCTCTGCAGGATCTTTGGGAAACACATACTCCCCACTGTAATCCTGATCCAGCCTTTCATCCTTCATCACTCTGTCTTAGGGTGCAGGCTCTCTGGCCAAATCCTCGCTCTTTGTCATGCCCCGCATAGAGCGCCAACTGTCCAACCAAAGAGTGGGACCAAGCGTCTCTTCTAGCTGCCTCCAAAGTGCAGCATAGCTCACCTGAGGTTGATTACTGGTTTGGGGATGGTGGGTGTCTCCCTCTTATCGCTGCGTCCTTGTAACGGCAGACCTGGGTCCCTTTTGTGAATGTATAATCAGTCTTCCATCTGGTTATATTATGTAATGTTGGGGAATGGAGAGTGAATGTCCAGCTCAGTTTAATGTTGAATGCACGAGGTGAATGAGTGCTCCGTGAATGGCAGATCAGCCTGAGTTGGGATTGCCTGAGGACGGCCTCTTGGTGTTTCTGTGTGTAACATAAACCTAAGAGTAATTGAAACTGAAACTTACATAAATAAAGCAATGAAGCTGTTGTGCCTGAGGCTCCAGCATAAGCTGTGCGGAAGATGTAAAACCAGTAAAGCTCTCGAGGGAGTTTTCAGCATAGATGCTCCCTTAGCTTGGAATATCCTGCCCCTGGATATAAGAGAAGAAAATTCTACATTAGTATTTAAAAAGAAATGGAAAACACGCCTATTCTATTAATTATTAGAAGTAGCCCGAAGGGACCACCCACCTAACATGGAATGACCCTAGTTCTAGCACACTCTTTGTTGTTGGTCTTGCGTCTCGTTCTGTGTGCGCCCGTAAGCCTTTGGGTACCTGGAGCACATTATAAAGTAAAGTAAAGTAAAGACCCATCATTTCAAGGTGCAACAGAACCCAAAGTGCCAATATTTGACCCTTCTTCTCTGACCCATTCATTATACCATAAGGTATGGCATTGTTCATGATTTTGCCTTATTCCCTCCGTCTTCAACCTCTACCCTCATCCCTTTGCAAACATCACCCACACGCAACTTCTACATGCACTGCAATGACACAAAGATCCTGCTCTGACATGACAAAGAAACACTGCTTCCAGAATGAGCTAGATTGACAAAAATGGAGGGAAGAACGCTGGCCTCCAATCCTTGGCAGTTGCCTGACTGAAGCCAATTTTACAAAGCCCTGGGCTTTATCATTGATGAGCTGTCTTCCCCACTACCCAAAGCAGCTCTGTCATCAGATCTTTACTTATGCAACTTAAACTGCTCCACCATGTATTCCCATTTTGCACCTGAACATTGCAATCGTCTCGTTTTCCATCTCCAATCTGAACAAATGTAATGCCTACAGTGGGTCCTAAATTACGTGGCCACATCTGCGTAACATGAGTCAGAGCAGGAACTTTTTACCAGCCCTTTGTGCCTTCCATTTCCTACCTATACCAATTCAAGATGGCATGACACAAGATGTCCTCAATGGGCTCGGTCAGGCAACCTCATCTCTAAATTGAACTTCAAACTCCTTCCATGAATGTACTGATGCTCGACTTACACATTCAAAACATGAAGACTTATGAAGGAGGCAGTACTCTGCCAGTCTGGTCAGTTTCAGGAAGGACCTCATGTCCTTGGCTCCTACTCTTTGTGGGATGTTTTTACCCATGCATCCAAGCCCTACCATAAAACTGTGCATTACTGGCATTGAAAACATCATGATGGCCAGAACTCCCCAGAGAGTGCACAGGGAAAACATGAAGAATAGGCTGCCACCCATGTTTGCCAGGAGGGCACTGCCTAAAACCACCATTGGGCTACACACACAGTAGCCTGAAACCATTGGGAATGGCAATGCTGATTGCCAAAAGCAACCCAGAACTGTGGGGAATTAATTTTCTTAATGTCAAAAATGGATGCAATACTGGTGCTCACCACTATCAGAAAGCCGGCGTTTTAAAACCACCAGACTTTTGTGTAAAACTGAACAAATGAACCCAAACCAGGCCAAGGAAAGACTTGCTAAGAGGTGGATACAATGTAAAACTATATTCCGAAATGACTTGAAGGAAGTCATTATTTAATGTATATGTAAAAAATAGCTGGGGATGTCAGCAGCTTAAGTGAATTTGGGTTTAAAGCCACTAAAATTGAAATGTTTAGAATAAATGAGTGACCTACTTGTGAGTGTCACATAGGTTGCAATTGTTTAAATGTCATAGTTTTGAACTTAGAATCAGCATTCTAGCTGCATGTGCAAAAAATGTGAGTTGGATTTGAATGTAGAAAACTGGGAACTAAAGTGACATTTAGCTGAATTCTGCCTGACAACTACCCCCGACAGGAGTTGAACTGGCTCAACAACTCTTCCCAGGCCTGGCTGCATTCTGCTGCCCCTGCCAAAGGGAGATGACACCTCTCTGATTGGTTTAGGGGAGGAGCACCTGGGGACTACAGGAAACTAAACAACAAACTAAACAAAGCACTGTTCCTGGCTCAGGCAAATGTTATATTGGGGGGGGGTCGTAAAATGGCTTCCTCTTGGGAGAAACTGGGAGGGGCAGTGCCTGTGAGAACAAACCTCTGTAAGTCAGGAAGGAACTCAAATTCCAGACATCAAAATAGCCAGAGAGCACTTCTTACATAAGCTATTTGTGAGAGGTGAATGGACTGAGCAGGGCCAGGATGCGTGGTTGCAGGCAATCACACAACAGGTCGCTGCAACGGGGTTAGATACCTGGAGAGATCAGGGTCCCTTACATGTGGCCCTGAGCGAACTATACATGGCTACTAAAGCTAACGATGAACACGACAAGCTGGTTAGGATAGCAGCATATTTGTATCTATATATGGGAGCCATGCGGGACAAATGTGCTGAAGGCCAAGATCTGGCAAGTAGGCAACTGTTGGCATTAGAGAAGGCCCAATCTGACCTGGTCTCTTCTGAGCAGAGGCTGCAGAGGAGCCAGGAGTGATAGTAGGCAGTATATCATTAACATAAAAGAGGACATGGATATACTGCAACAGGAAAAGACAGACCAGGATACCAGAATTCTGGCTTTGCAGAAGGAGCACCAAGACAGTTTGGACTCCTTACTGCAGAGCCAGAAAAAGCTGTAGCAACAGATCAATTTCAACAGGGCATGCACAGAGCAGGTAGCCACCCTGCAAATCCAACTAGACAGAGAAAAAGAGGAAAGCAATACATTGATTTTGAAAGACCTGGATACCCAGGCAGAGTTTGATGAAGAACGCCAGAAAGCTTTCAAAGGCAGAGGGATGACCTGGCGTCACAAAGGCAGGCTCTTGATCAGGAAAGGGATACCTTAGAACAGGAAGTCTGCCATTTAAAAAGAAAAATTGAAGAAAATCACTTAGCCCTCCAGGGGCTGGGTGACCTCCAAAAAGAGCATCAGGGCTTGCTAGATCACACCAGGAGGGTGGGGGAGGCTCTGGCAAGAAAGGAGCAGGCCAGTAGGGATGGGACTCAGGAGGTAAACCTCCTGCAGCAGAGACTGGCACAGTACTCCAGGACCAATCAGGAGGCACAGAGCGAAAATGAGGCTCTCTGTCAGCACAATGATAGGCTCCAGCAACAGGTAGCCATGCAGGAGAGACTGATAGAGTCTAGTAAGGCCTTAACTGAGGAACTGAAAGTGCAGGCTCTTGCATTGCAACAGGGAGCAGGGGCTGACAGAGATGAAGTTCGCTGGGAAAGGGAAACACCTGCGCATAACCTCAGAAGCCCTAGTACCAGAGACCTTCATCTCTCTCAGTCCCTGGACTCTGCCACCCCCATGTCCCCTGGCGCGCATGAGCACAGGGCCACAGGAATGGCAGATTTCTATCCAGGCAAAAGTATGGGGCTCATAGGCCAGTACCACCCAGGAATGGATGGGCGGGCACCTGGGTATGGGCACCTAAGTACTGTGCAATTTAGTGGGGAACCCCAGGAAATTAGGCCCCCTAAGGGCATCCTAAAAACCTCTGCCCAGTTAGGTCACTGGGGGGGTACCCATCAAATACTGGTAGCAAGGAGGGATCTGAAGACTCCTCTGAGCATCACAGGACACAGGAGACGAGGTCCCCACATTCTGCCAGCTATTCCCAGGCTCGCAGAATCCGGGAAAACCTGGAAGATCAGACGGGCACCTCTGGGAGCAGTGCTTCTGAATCAGAGGATGAATGGACCAGGGTTACCCGAACCAAAAAGGCCAATAAGGTGAAAAGGGCCTTGCTTAAGGACCCCTTAAAACAGATTAAGGCAATCAGGAGTGTCATCACGCCTTATCATAAGAACGCCAAGTATTCTGTTTGGGAACACTTGGAGCTCTATGAGCAAATGATCAAGACTTTCCATTTGAAGGACAGCAGTAGCTGCATCCAGTACGTCAAATGGACATTCTCCCCTGAATACTCCAGTTTCTTTGCGGGGCTGGAGGACCAAAACCATTCAAGATGGTCCACATATAGGGCGGCCATCTTGAAACATTTTTCTGTACATAGAAATCCCCAAGAGGCTCGCAAGGCAGCCTACAATTTGCAATGTGGGGAGGATCAGGCCCCACAAGAATTCGTGCAAGAATTGAAGCGTGCCTTTGCACAGACCACCAGAAGGGTGCGCACGGACAGCAGAGAATTCATCAACACATTTTTCCATGCTCTTCCCAAGTACATAATGACACAGCTCATGAGAGATTTTCATGAGAAAAGATCTTTAGACTGGGTCATTGAGCAAGCCACCCGGATCTATGAGGTGCAGAAGCCCATAGAAAATAAATGTAATGCGCAGAAAAACCCCAAAACCAACAGCACCCCTGCTGCTGCCAAGGTGGTGGAGGTAAAGGTTGCCCCCGTTTTAGATTTGGAGATGGGGGGGCCTAAAAACCTGCCTGCGCCAAATAATTCACAGCCCAGAAGGTCCTCGGGTCAGTCACAGACAGGGAGTCGAGGAGGTAGTCCCACAAATATGGTCCCTCGCTCCCCTGATTATGTAAGTCCCTGCTACAAGGGAAACCGACCCATCCTGGGTTATGTGTGGACTCCTCCTGCCCAAGGGGTGGAATCCAGCCAAGTGCCCAACCCAGGGAACTTCCCTCCAAACTTCCCCCAGGAGGGCAGAAATTCACCAAATCCTGGGCAGAACTTTTTCCCCATGTATCCACCCAATTTCCAACCCAAAACTATCCATCCTTCTTTCCCCAATTCCCTGAGCCCAGACCACCTAATCCGAGAGAGGGGAGGCCAAGTGGAGGGGTACCCAAATCTTCCCAATCCGGGGTATTACCAGAGAAGGGATAGCTACCCTTCCCGGATCAGCCCAGGGGAGAAAATAGAGCCCCGTATCAGCCTGAGCGGGTTTCACAATTAGAGCGCCAGGTTCAGAACATGGCACGGGATCTGGGTCACATACTGAGGGCTCAACAGAACCCTCAGATGGGCATGCCACTGCAGAATGCCCCAAACTCTGGGCCTGGTGCTCCAGAACAATGATGGGGGCATCACCCCGATAACCCACCGGTTCCCAGGGAGGAGGCACAAGGGGAAGGGGGGTGTAAAGCCTTGGAGGAAGCTTCCTTCCCAACTTGTAAACAGCCCCTGGAAAACCAGGAACCGGAAACAAAATCTCTTGCCCCTGAAAGCCTGCCTCCCAAGGAGCAGAGGGGGGGTAGGAGAAACAAAGGACCCAAACAGACCCACTTTGTGGAGGAGGTACAGGTCTTCCAATTTGAGGGAGAGGGATCCTCAGAGGATCCTGGGAAAAGGATCTTCTCCTTCAGAGATGGGGGAACTCCTCCCAAGGAAAAATGGGTCCCATGAGATTCCAATCCAGACTGGGTCGATGTGGGGATTGAGCTGTCGCCGCCCATCATCCTATCCCAGAACCAACAAAACCAAACTTCCCTGGTTCAAACTCATCCTGGTGACTGCCTCCAAAAAGGCAGGGGCGGCCCAGAACCGGAACCAGGGGAACCTAAAACCGAAACAACAGACTGGGTAGATGTGGGGATTGAGCTGTCATCGGCCATCATTCTTTCCCATGGCCAACAATACCAAAATCCCATGGGTCAAACCCATCCTGATGACTGCCTCCAAAAAGGGGGGGGGCGGCCCGGAACCCGAAACCATTTCCAGTTGCCAACTTTTTCTTTCAGATTCCCCAGGCTTTTCACAGAATTCTGCCCAAATCTCTTTGCTAGCAATGTCCAAAACCAGAAAATTAGCCCACCAGTTGTCCAAAAATGTGCATTATCTGTGCCCCCTTGAGGAGAAGGAGGGAAGATACTATGCCCCGGTACAAGTACAGGGGCAGGGTACAATCTTGGCACTGGTGGACACTGGATCCCAAGCTACCCTTCTGTCCAAAAGGGCCTTTGGTGAACTAAATGCAGGAAGGGGGGAGAATTACCGAATTCCTCTCACCTCTCTTCCTGGACAACTGCAGAACTTTGACGGGAAGGAAATTCCCGTCGAGGGGACTGCAGACTTGGACATTAAAATTGGGCGACACAAGGTGAAACACCCGGTCATAGTAGTAACTCCAGAGGGCACCCCTTGTTTACTAGGGAATGACCCCCTGAGGAGGTTGTCACCCCTAATAGATTGTGTAAAGAAGGTCCACTGGACACAGACTAGCCGACCAATAAAATTAAAACAGAGTGTCTACCATGTTAGTTTAAACGGCACCTGCCACATGGTTGAACAAAAATCTGACCAAGTAGAATTTCACTTCCAGAACAACCAAATTCCAGACGTGACAGTAATAGCAGTAGGACAACAGACTGGTGATGGGGGGTCCTCTCTATTTCTGAAAATCAACCTTCCTTCCAGTTTAAGGTGGTATTCCACACTGTAAGGAAATACTCTGAAATTCTTTACCAATCCACAATCAGACACTCCCACTCCTATAGTCCAGAAAGATGTGAAACAGCTCAGAGCCTGGCTGATATTCAGCAAATTGGAGA
The DNA here is from genome assembly GCF_040938575.1 of Ambystoma mexicanum. Taxonomy (NCBI): domain Eukaryota; kingdom Metazoa; phylum Chordata; class Amphibia; order Caudata; family Ambystomatidae; genus Ambystoma; species Ambystoma mexicanum. The sequence continues at coordinate 1,077,485,735 of NC_090936.1, read as the reverse complement.
GCAGTTGTTCATCCCTGTTCAGTTAAATGATGGAAAGGACTCTGTTCTCGCTTGAGTGTGTGTGAACAACGGTAAGAGCTTCATCAGCGAAGCCATGCTCCGCCAACTCCCAAAAGATCCAGCCATTCCCACATTCAAACTGATAGACGAATGGGAGATGGATCTGGAAACACTCAATTCCAAACATTCTCCTACCAAGCAGGTGTATGCTCAAAATCTCCATTGGCAACAAGAGCATAGTCCATAATTGTTGTGTCGTGCGAGACGTCACTGCCGCCTTTTACTTAGGCAGTGACATTCTCAATCGCTTCGCCATTAGTTTGGACCTAATAAACTTCAAAGCTTGGTCCCGATTAGCAGATAATCCCATGGGCTTTGATGATCAAGAAAAAGCATGTAGGTCAGCTCAATTTCTACCTTATGCAGTTGAAATTCAGCTTAAAGAGGAAGTCACCATCCCAGAAAGGACCCGCCAATTCTCCCTGGAAGTGAAAGTTAAAAGAGGAAAAAAATTGAAAAACCCTGATGCTTATATTCATCTAAATGCTTCTCTCCAACAGCAAGGGTTAGGGGTAAACCCAACACCATTAGTCAACATAGAACATGACACCATTCCAACAGAGGTGGATAACAGCGACTTACAGAGTATTACTCTAGCCGCAGGCACCAATATTGGAATGGCGGTTGATGACCGACATTTCTCCATTGATTTAGGAAATGAACTGTTAGGACCAATCCCCAAGGACAGTTTTGACAGTGACAGTGATGACAATACAACACCAGACAGGATCTTTACCCGGCATGGGGGGAACTTCCTGGTGTACACTTCTTGCCCTTATGGTAAGGAAGACGTGACTTGTGACTTTAGAAGGGATGAGGTGATTTTCCAGGTCCATGAGGGCTGCCTTTCCCACCTGAAGCCTCCAGTCCAAATCAGCACTCTGACCAGGGACTTCTCCACCCAGCTGGAGGAGGCCGCTGAGATAGCCAAACCAGAAGTCTTTCCAGGCTTCAGGCAGATGGTGGAAGAGAGAGTCAAACTAGCTGATGCCTGTGTGACACTGGAACAGAAGCAAAAGTTGAAACAAGTTTTCTTGGATTTCCAAGATCTCTTTGCGGTAGACTCATATGACTGTGGTCGCACCGACATCCACACAACAACAATTCCCACGGACCCTGGCATGACTCCAGTGTTTGTGAAACAATATTGTTTGCCTCTCGCATCCATGGAGTCCCTTACTAAAATAATTAAGAACCTTGAGTCCCGGGGAATAATCCGTCCAGTCCACAGCACCTTCAATAATCCGGTGCTGGGAATACTGAAGCCAAACGTCCAGTGGAGACTCTGTGCTGACCTTAGGGAGCTCAACAAACGGGTCCATCATTCCCAATGGCCTCTGCCCTACATTGACCAAGGGCTGGCCCAGATTCAGGGGTCACAGCTATTCACAGCAATAGACCTGACCAATGGATACTGGACCGTGCCTGTCAGTTGGGAGGACCAATACAAACTGGCTTTTACCTTTGGGGGCCAGCAGTACACATGGACCCAAACTCCTTTCGGATACCTCAACTCCGGCAATGAATTCGACATTTTCCTACATAAGGCCATGCCTGACCTGGGTGCGATGGGTAACCTGGCTTATGTAGACGATGTCCTCATCAAAAGTTCATCTGTGGAGGAACACATAGCGGAGATCCGTTATGTTCTGACGCAGTTGAGGGAAGCCGGAGCAAAACTTTCCTTTCAGAAGGCACAGTGGTGTAGAACCTGTGTTAATTTCTTGGGGCATGAGATTACTCCTCAGGGTCTCTGTCCCCAAGAAAAGAAAGTGGAAGCACTCCAGAAACTGAAGGATCCCACAACTCTGCGGGAACTAAGGAGCCTCCTTGGACTGACTAATTACGGCAGAAAGTTCATTGAGGGCTACGCAGAGATCACCAGACCCCTGATTCATCTTCTGAAGGGGGTGTCAAGTGGGAATGGGGTCCAGAACAATCCGAGGCAGTACGACAACTCAAGAGAAGCCTCTCACAAGCGCCTTGCCTAGCTTACCCTGTCAGAAACAAGGAGTTCTTCCTGGAGACTGGGTTCTCTAATACGTGCTTGACGGCAGTATTATACTCAAAGTATGACAAGGTCAATAAAGTAATCTCCTATGTGAGCAAAACTTTATCCTCTGTGGAGGAAAAATTCAACGATTGTGAGAAGGCACTCCTGGCAACGGTGTGGGCATTGAAGAATTACTGCCCGTTTATCCAGGGGGAACACATCATAGTGGAGACTCCACACCAGCCTCTGCAATATCTCCAAAGTGACAGAATCCGGGCCAAAAATGTGAGTAATTCCCGAATTATTTCCTGGATTCTGTCAATGCAAAGCTTTCCTGTGGAGGTCAGATATGGCCAAAACAAGAACAGTCCCCTCGCGCAAGGTCTGGCTGACTTGCATGATTGTGCCAGAGAAAACTGTCTCGAGGACGAAAGTCTAAAAATCAAGGACAACATGGAGGCATACCTTAATTACCCCCACAAAGTCTTTGAAGAAGACAAGTGTGAGGGAATGCCCACTGTCTATGTGGATGGATGCTCTTACCATGTTGAGAACAACGGGGAAAAAGAACTGGGAACGCATGGGTGAATGAGTCCCCAGAACCCTCCGCTGGATACAAAATTGCTCCCCAAAGTAGTCAGGTGGCAGAATTGATGGCTGTGCATCAAGCCATCCTCACTGCTGTCCAACATCAACTCCACGAACTGGTCATAATCACAGATTCGGATTATGTACGGAACGGTTTCGTGGAGCATCTGGTTAATTGGAAAACCAGAGGCATGGTATGTGCTAATAACAAACCTCTGAAACATGGGAAGTTAATCCAAAATATTGATGACCTGGTCACCTCGAATGGGATGACCATCTACTGGAAAAAGATCAAGGGTCATTCCAAAGTAGAGGGACCAGACAAAACTGAAAATGACTTAGCTGATCAGTTGGCCAGAACCGGGGCAATCCAAGGGGATCTAATAGAAATAGAGTCCCTGTTGGGGGAAATCCAGGTCACTGCTATCACTAGGTCCCAGAAAAATGCTCACAATGATCTTTCAACTGCACAATGGAGTAAGGAGATCCCTGATGCTGATTTGATTACAGCTAAGAAGGGGGATCCAATAATTGGTAAGTTTTACCAACACATTGAGGACCCTGAGAACTTTCCCCTGACGGATACCGATTACATTGGGAAAGAGGACTTAAGAGTGTTGATGAAATGTCCAAAAAGGTTCCGAATCCAAGACGGTTTGTTGGTAAGGAAATCCCAAGCTGGCCATGATCAGTGGGTGGTTCCTACCTCATTCCGAAGCCTGATGTTAAGTCACACCCATGATGCGGCCACCGCCGCTCATAGGGGGTTTCACACAACAATTGAGATCTTAAGAGAGGTTGCATACTGGCCACACATGGGGCAGGATCGCGACCAATACTTGAAGGGGTGTCTAGTGTGTGCACAATTTCAGCCAACATCCCTCACACACCGGGCGCCTCTCCAAAAGAGGGGGATGACACTGCCATGGTCAATTTGCAAATCGACTTCGTAGGCCCTGTGATTCGCTCGTCTAGAGGAAACAAGTACATGTTGACCGTCACATGCTTGTTTACCAAGTGGGTGGAATGTCTCCCGGCCCCAAACTGCAAGGCAGAAACAGCAGCTACCCTGATGATTAACCACATCTTTTCCCGTTTTGGTCTACCTCAAAGGATTGAGTCAGACAGAGGTAGCCATTTCACCAGCGAGGTAATGACAAAGATGTGGGAGATACTGGGGGTCAAAAGGAGGCTACATATTGCTTACCGGCCAGCTTCTTCTGGAGCAGTAGGGAGATACAACCAAACCATTGTGAGCATATTAAAAACGTTTGTGGCAGATTCTTGGCCAAGTTGGGATATCCAATTACCTCTGGTCCTAATGGCCATCAGATCTACCGCTTCATCTGCAACTAAAATCTCTCCATTTGAGTTGATTCCCGGACGCAAGATGGTGCTTCCCCAGCATTTGCTCTACAGGACCCAAGAGCAGACGTTGATAAATGCCTCCACAGCTCATGAGTATGTGGAGAATTTGAGGAAACACCTTCAACATACTTTTGCCTCTGCTCAGCGGAATCTAGAAAGATCAGCTGATAGCATGAAAACCCACTACGACCTGAAGACCACCAGGAAGGAATATACTGTGGGAGACCGGGTCTATCTATACAATTTCCAAAGGAACCAGGCCAAACAGCGAAAATTTTTGCCTACATGGAAGGGACCGTTTGAAATGAGAGACAAGGTCTCCCCAGTAGCGTATAAGATCCGCATCCCCAAAGGTAGTCTGGCGTAAGGGGAAGACAAGTGGGTACATATAAATCAGCTAAAGTGTTGCCATCCCAGGCGCACACTGCAGCAACTGGAGGAGTCCTTTGCAACACCAGAGGGGACCGCTCCAGATTAATTCAGTTCCCATCCTAAAATATCCCACATATAGTCTCTAAAATATTATGATTTGAAAAAAAATGTCTCATGTTATATCTTGTGTTAAAATAAGACTACAAAATGTATCCTGATGTATAAAATGTATATGCCGCCCCACTATATCAATAGTGGTGGAAAAATGTCTAGGAATGTGTATTGCCGCTTTGCTTTGTTGTCCTAGGAGAAAGAAAACCCGGAGACTGACCACGGAAGGCGACCTGGGGACCGGGAGCGAAGATCCGAGGGGCCCGGGGTGCTGCCCAATCCTCCCATCAGGACCAGCAAGGAGAACTGATTGATCGACTGGAGGGAGGAAAAGATGCTGAACTGTGCCATCTACGGAATTGGAAGAAGATGAGACGAACATCCCAGATTTTGCGAGTTCCATCAGTAAAAGATCAGAATGGCCATCGCAAGAGGGGGGGCTTGTGGGATGTTTTTACCCATGCATCCAAGCCCTACCATAAAACTGTGCATTACTGGCATTGAACACATCATGATGGCCAGAACTCCCCAGAGAGTGCACAGGGAAAACATGAAGAATAGGCTGCCACCCATTGTTGCCTATGTTGTGAGCACAGGAGGGCACTGCCTAAAACCACCATTGGGCTACACACACAGTAGCCTGAAACCATTGGGAATGGCAATGCTGATTGCCAAAAGCAACCCAGAACTGTGGGGAATTCATTTTCTTAATGTCAAAAATGGATGCAATACTGATGCTCATCACTATCAGAAAGCCGGCGTTTTAAAACCACCAGATTTTTGTGTAAAACTGAACAAATGAACAAAAACCAGGCCAAGGAAAGACTTGCTTAGAGGTGGATACAATGTAAAACTATATTCCAAAATGACTTGAAGGAAGTCATTATTTAATGTATATATAAAAAATAGCTGGGGATGTCAGCAGCTTAAGTGAATTTGGGTTTGAAGCCACTAAAATCGAAATGTTTAGAATAAATGAGTGACCTACTTGTGAGTGTCACATAGGTTGCAATTGTTTTAATGTCATAGTTTTGAACTTAGAATCAGCATTCTAGCTGCATGTGCAAAAATTGTAAGTTGGATTTGAATGTAGAAAACTGGGAACTAAAGTGACATTTAGCTGAATTCTGCCTGACAACTACCACCGACAGGAGTTGAACTGGCTCAACAACTATTCCCAGGCCTGGCTGCATTCTGCTGCCCCTGCCAAAAGGAGATGACACCTCTCTGATTGGGTTAGGGGAGGAGCACCTGGGGACTATAGGAAACTAAACAAAGCACTGTTTCTGGCTCAGGCAAATGTTATATTGGGGGGGGTCGTAAAATGGTTTCCTCTTGGGGGAAACTGGGAGGGGCAGTGCCTGTGAGAGCAAGCTGAGCTTGGGTGAAGTGGATAAACCAGAAATTCCACCATGTGCTTTGGAAAACCACACCCTTTGGGGCCAGAGCATGATTTTAAATAGATGGATAATTCACAGTGCGGACTTGTCAAAATTATATAAATAACATCATCATTCTTGTGATTTTTCTGTGCACATTTTAAGAGGTGTTAGGACCCTGTGGTATGTTCTTGGGGATAGTAGCGGGAAAAAAGGTTGTTACTCCAAATGTATGCATGTTAAAAATCTAACACTTTATCATCTGAAACCCATATCCCTGGTGCACATATGTGTAAAATCTGGAAAGTTTTAGAGGTCATTATCTGGAGGAAAAGGGGAGAATTCTGTCATAAGTGGACACAACATCGTACAAAGACAGGGATCGGATGGTCTGTTGCTACAGAAAATATGTTAACTGGACCTATAATATTAGAAAAATGGTACATAGATAAATATGTATTTGGGTCAGAAATAGATTTGTGTGCAATTTGACAAGGGGAGGTTCCTCTGACCATAAAACCTACTTCTTGGCTCAGTGGGGTCAGGGGGATTCTAAGAGAGGGGTGTTATATAAGGGTTGTCATCCAGAGTAAACAAACTAGACATAAAAAGACATCAATAAGGGCTTCCATCAGCATCCCAGACTAGGCATTGACTTAGCTGTATTGTTGAATTGAAGTCGCTTACATCTTCTTGAACACGCTGGCATGTTAGGCTTGGAATCTGAGGCCACAAGTGGCATGTAGCGCGTAAAGAAGTGGAGCCTAGGTAAATAAATACATGTTCCGTGCAATACATTTGTTCTGGTGTTTCAGCAAGACTTCCTTGATCAGGGACATCTGATCTGCGGTCCATACTGCACTGGGTGGGCGTTTGCTAGATTTCCAGACCCTCAAAATCACCTTGTCGGCAGCCATGGTCACCCTACAAAACAACACGTTTGTGGGTGTGACATGACCCCCAAAAAGGCATCATACCCAGGATCAAGATTTCAAAGTCCTAACTCAAGTCTACACGCAACACCCACATTTATCGGATTTGTCACCTCTCTCTAAAGTGCAGTTACTCTGTTACATTCCCAAATCCTACGCTCAAAGGTGCCTTCTCTATGTGTGCCTCCCCAACTCTCGCGTCACACATTCCCATCCTGTGCATTCTCTCTGCGGTCTAATCAACCCAGTTCAATATTTTACTCTGTTTAGCCCTCTCACTCCAGTTCAAGGAATCTGCATTATATTCTGGTATCTAGCTTCCCCTCTCATCTTCTTCATACCCATCAACAAGTTCTGAGTGCATGTTCATCAGAACTATGTTCCCTTTTCTAGCGTTCAATCCAAAATTGTATATTGCAGAGGCCAGAGGCCCCTACCGCTCTTGCTCTAGTACAGTCTTTCCGAAAACTTCTCCTTCAATAGGCCTCTTTTTGTCCACCGTGGCCTTAAGTGTACAATATTTGGTGCACAAGCTGTGTTCTAACGCATAATCTCCCTTTAGCTTCCCAAACATAATCAGTATCCTCCTTCTACTACATCGCCCAACCCTTTCAACCCTCCCAAATACCAATTTGGCCAAAATATCATCTTCTGTTTAACTAGCACCCTAGGATTCAACCAAACGGATGACTTTGTAGATTAAAGAGGGTTGTGACCCAGTATTATGGGCATGTTTCTTTATGTCTAGCTATCAACACTGGCATTGGTTCCAGCGGGCCTATCATATTCACATCTGGCATGGTCCAATCATCAGGGATTGCTTTTAGAAGAGGCATTATTACGGGCATTATGTCCTGCTTTAAAATCAAGGTGGTAGGCCGTAGAGTTAGGTATGTTCATCCCTCCTTTATCACATGGCAGCTGAGGCTTCCAGAGTTTTATCCTGGGTGATCCATGATCCCATAGGAATAGGTGGTTACGTCTGTCCAATTCAGCTATCAAACCTCTGTCAGGGGGGAGATGTCGATACTTAGAACATACTTTATTCTCGGGGCTGCTGCCATCTTCTGTGCATTTACCTTGCCCCATCAGGATAACTTCAACTTTGCCCAGCTTTCCGCATCTGATTTTTGTCCTGTTGGTCATGTTGTTTGGGTATTTATGTTCACTTTCCTTATTTGGTACACGTCACTCCAGAGACAAATCCCAAGATATAAAATGTTCCTTTGGCACCAGTGAAATCCATGTTGCATGAGTTCTGCTTTCCTGAAGTTCCGTGAGACTGGTATGGCCTCTGATTCTAGACAGTTAACTCTATATCCTGTGGCTTTCCCAAAGAGGTCAATTCCCTGTATCAGTGTAGGAAGTGACTCCACTACATTGTATATCACTAATAACAAGTCATCTGCATATCGAAAAAGTTTTTGTCCGACTCTGCCAAACTTGAACCCTTCAATTTGTTCATCCTCCCTAGTGGAGATTGTCAATGGTTCAATTGCCAACACAAATATCAGTGGGGAAAGAGGACTCCCTTGCCCCATCCCTCATTTTAGATATAAATCTCTAGAGCAAGACCCCTTTGTCAGAATTGCAGCAGTTGGTTTTGACTATACTAGTTTAACCGAAGTTATGAAGCCCTCTCTGAAGCCCATCACCTCGAGCATTCAAAAGAGAAATTTCCAATCCATCTGATTGACTGTGTCCCGTTTATGACTTTCATTAAGTGGAAGAACTAATATTGTCACATTTATCATTGAGTGTCTTCCCTTTACAAAGTCTGCCTGGTTTTAGTTCAGCATTCTCTGGAAGAATTGTGTTAAGCATTTTGGCATCACCTTTGCTAATATCTTACAATTAGTATTAATAAGTCTAATGTTTCTATAGCTATTAAGTAAAGAGGCAATCTTGTCTTTTTCAGTATGACTGTGATGGAAGCATGACGAACTGATGTTGGTATGGTACCCTCTTTGTGTGATTTTCTAAGTATATCTGTCATGAGATTATATACTTTGTCAGGCATCATTCTGTAGAACTCTGCAGGAAGGTCATCTGGCTCTTGTCATTTCCTGTCGTTCAAGGTGTAAGCAGTTTTATCTTAATTGTTCTGCTGAAATATCCTCAACTAGTGACTGTTGCATCTAAAGTTAACCATGGCAAAGTCGATGTGCACAACACATCTATTGTGTCCCTATCATTGAGCTGGTTGTCTACTTCTGACATTTTCTGATAATATGTGCTGAATTATAGGACTATGTCAATCCCCCACTGCTTTTCAGAATTGCACACATTGCCTTTTCAATTTACATTATCCATGATCGGTGAACTAGCAACCAACTACATGTCTCTCCTACTCCATAATATGCAGATCAGGTTCTAAACCATGGGGACTCTGCTTTCTCCAACCACAGTTTATTCATATTGTACTTCTTTCTAATAAGTTCCCTGCCTTTTTCTTCATTAGGGTATCTTGTATAATCTCTCTGAAGATCCTTCATCTCTAACTCAAGTAACTGTGTTTTGTGCTGATTAACCTTCGGTCTTTTACTGGAGAGGCTTATTAGCAGACCATGCATGCAGAATTTGAAGGCCTCAAATACACCATCAAGTTGTTCACTTCCTCATTCATGTTTATTTCAATAAACAATTCAGCCTCCTTCACTATACAGTCCACTACACCATCATGTATTAGACTTCCCAAAACAGTGATCCAGGGCTATTTGAGTCATGACCAGTGCCTGGCACACATGTGTATAGTGTCTGTTTCACTTCTGACAAAGTTCCAGGTTACCCACCCAGCTACCAGCATTTAACCTAGTTTACGACATCTCTCATGTGCTCTTGAGTAAAAACTGTAATCCCCGTCCGTTCTAATCGCCACAAATCCAGAAGGTAAATTCATCCATCAAAGCCTTTCGTGCCTCCCTGCTCTTATCCCCTTGGGAAGGCCATTTACTAGTATCTAGCATCGGATCGAGTATTTTATTGAAATCACCAACTAGCAGGATGTCGTTTATTGAGTGGTTATGTAAATATTGAGCCAACATAGACAAAAATGACCTGTCTCCCATTGAAGGTGCGCTCAAAATGTTAATATTAAAGGATATTTGTACCGCGCACTATCACCACCGGAGTGGTCCCCTGGCACTCTGGTGGCTGTGAAAAAGTGAAGGGGGGTGAGTTACTGGAAAAGTGCAAGAGCACAGTCATGTGCTGTTGGCAGCCTCAACCCGGTGGGTCCGTTGACTGGGCTTGGGGTGTTTTACGGTCGGTAGTCGTTGTGTGCTGTTGTGCAGGTCTATGTGTGGTTTGATTTGTTGTTGCAGTGTAGTGATGTTTATGCGGATTGTTGTGTTGTAGGCTTGTGGTTGTGTTTGGTTAGAGTTTGGGAGGTGTATGCAGAGGGGTGAAATTGTTAGTGGATCGGTTAATTAGCATTGCTGTCCTTGCAGTTATGTCTAGGTGTGATGCTTGCTATCATTCACTATTCCATCTGAGTGTGGCACTTGCTAATCTTCGAGAAAAAAAACATCTAGATGTGAGGCAGGCTAAAGATAAGCATTCCATCTATTGCAATCTAAGTGTGGCACATGCTAACATTCACAATCCCATCCAGATGTGACGCAGGCTAAAGTTAAGAATTCCATCTAGGCGTGGCACATTCTAACATTCACAATCCTATCTAGATGTGATGCAGGCCAAAGTTCAGAACTCCATCCAAGTGTGGCCCATATTAACATTCACAATCCCATCCAGATGTCACACAGGTTAAAGTTAAGAATTCCATTTAAGTATGGCATATGCTAACATTCACAATCCTGTCTAGATGTGACGCAGGCTAAAGTTCAGAATTCCATCTAAGTGTGGCACATGCTAACATTCACAATCCTATCTAGATGTGATGCAGGCTAGAGATAAGCATTCCATCTAATTACATCTAAGTGTTTCACATGCTAACATTCACAATCCTATCTAGATGTGACCCAGACTAAAGTTAAGAATTCCATCTAATTGTGGAACATGCTAACATTCACAATCCTATAGAGATGTGACGCAGACTAAAGTTCAGAATTCCATCTAAGTGTGGCACATGCTAACATTCACAATCCTATCTAGATGTGACGCAGACTAAAGTTAAGAATTCCATCTAATTGTGGAACATGCTAACATTCACAATCCTATCTAGATGTGATGCAGGCTAGAGATAAGCATTCCATCTAATTACATCTAAGTGTGGCACATGGTAACATTTACAATCCTGTCTAGATGTGACGCAGGCTAAAGTTCAGAATTCCATCTAAGTGTGGCACATGCTAACATTCACAATCCTATCTAGATGTGACCCAGACTAAAGTTAAGAATTCCATCTAATTGTGGCACATGCTAACATTCACACTCCTATAGAGATGTGATGCAGGCTAGAGATAAGCATTCCATCTAATAACATCTAAGTGTGGCACATGGTAACATTTACAATCCTATCTAGATGTGACGTAGGCTAAAGTTAAGAATTCCATCTAATTACATCTAAGTGTGGCACATGCTAACATTCAAAATCCTATCTAGATGTGACGCAGGCTAAAGTTCAGAATTCCATCTAAGTGTGGCACAGCTAACATTCACAATCCTATCTAGATGTGATGCAGGCTAGAGATAATCATTTCATCTAAGTGTGGCACATGCTAACATTCACAGTCCTATCCAGACGTGACGCAGGCTAAAGTTCAGAATTCCATCTAAGTGTGGCACATGCTAACATTCAAAATCCTGTCTAGATGTGAATCAGGTTAGAGATAATCATTCCATCTAAGTTTGGCACATGCTAATATTCACAATCCCATCTAGATATGATGTAGGGCAATCTTCCCAGTTTTCTCAAGGTGTGGCACTAATTAACATTGGCAAGTAAGTTAGTGTGTAATGCAATACAACATTTACAGTTCAGCCATGAACAGATGTATGTTGTTGGTCACAAATATATCTAAGTATGCATGGTGTAAGTCTATGACAGTCTACATTATGGAGGTTAAGGTAGAGTGGCAGGGGCTTTCTGGAGTAGAGTAATTGCTCTACACCCACCCATGACACACTTACAGTTTTTGTAGGTATCTGTTGGCTGCTGGCTTCACTGGCTTCCCCTGCGGACACCTGTTGACATGTCTTGGAGCCGCCATTGTTGGAGCCACCCTTTGCCTCGGGGCCCTCAGCTGCAGGGGCTGCAGGGGCTGCCGGGCAGAGGGCTGCCCTGGGAGGTCGGTTAAGACCAGGATAAACAACCAACAGATGCAGTGGGCGGGGTGGGAGGCGGGGAAACTAGGGAGGGGATGCTGCGAGGTATGTAGGCACACAGAGCCTGGAACACTTTAACGTAATCAAACACTACGATATTCACCAGGCATGCAGGCGGGAAGTGGGGGAAGTGCCTGCAGCGGGGGTCAGTCGGCCCAGCTGTGTTAAGGAGAGCGCCAATCAGGGCCGGTGTTGTGGGCATGGTGGGCCAATCAGTGATGGTGGGAGGCGGGCGATGGGAGAATCAAGGAAGTCTGGGGTGGGGTGGGGGAGAGAGGCCGTGGAGGAGCACGGGGGGGCCTGGGGCACCAAGATGGCCAAATTCAGGCCATAGTTACAGGCCCAGAGGGTCTGAAAAGGAATGTTACTCACCAGGCATGCAGGCGGGAAGTGGGGGAAGCGCCAGCAGCAGGGGTCAGTCGGCTCAGCTGTGTTAAGGAGAGCGCCAATTAGGGCCGGTGTTGTGGGCATGGTGGGCCAATCATGGATGTGGGAGGCGGGAGATGAGAGAATCAAGGAAGTCACTCACCAGGCATGCAGGCGGGAAGTGGGGGAAGCTCCAGCAGCGGGGGTCAGTCGGCCCAGCTGTTTTAAGGAGAGCGCCAATCAGGGCCTGTGTTGTGAGCATGGTGGGCCAATCAGGGATGCTGGGAGGCGGGCAATGGGAAAATCAAGGATGTCGGGGGTGGGGGTAAGGGAGAGAGGCTGTGGAGAAGCACAGAGGGGACTGGGGCACCAAGATGGCCAAATTGAGGCTGTAGTTACAGGCCCAGAGGGTCTGAAAAGGAATGATACTCACCAGGCATACAGGCGGGAAGTGGGGGAAGCGCCAGCAGCGCGGGTCAGTAGGCCCAGCTGTGTTAAGAAGAGCACCAATCAGGGCCGGTGTTGTGGGCATGGTGGGACAATCAGGGATGCTGGGGGCCTGGCAATGGGCGAATCAAGCATGTCGGGTTAGGGGAGAGAGGCTGTGGAGGAGCACGGAGGGGACTTGGGCACCAAGATTGTCAAATTCAGGCCGTAGTTACAGGCCCAGAGGGTCTGAAAAGGAATGGTACTCACCAGGCATGCAGGCGGGAAGTGGGGGAAGGTCCAGCAGCGCGGGTCAGTAGGCCCAGCTGTGTTAAGAAGAGCGCCAATCAGGGCCGGTGTTGTGGGCATGGTGGGCCAATCAGGGGTGGTGGGAGGCAGGCGATGGGAGAATCAAGGAAGTCTGGGGTGGGGTGGGGGAGAGAGGCCGTGGAGGAGCACAGAGGGGACTGGGGCACCAAGATGGCCAAATTCAGGCCATAGTTACAGGCCCAGAGGGTCTGAAAAGGAATGGTACTCAACAGGCATGCAGGCGGGAAGTGGGGGAAGCGCCAGCAGCGGGGGTCAGTCGGCCCAGCTGTGTTAAGGAGAGTGCCAATTAGGGCCGGTGTTGTGGGCATGGTGGGCCAATCAGGGATGTGGGAGGCGGGAGATGGGAGAATCAAGGAAGTCACTCACCAGGCATGCAGGCGGGAAGTGGGGGAAGCGCCAGCAGCGCGGGTCAGTAGGCCCAGCTGTGTTAAGGAGAGCGCCAATCAGGGCCGGTGTTGTGGGCACGGTGGGCCAATAAGGGATGGTGGGAGGCGGGCGATGGGAGAATCAAGGAAGTCTGGGGTGGGGTAGGGGAGAGAGGCCGTGGAGGAGCACAAAGGGGACTGGGGCACCAAGATGGCCAAATTCAGGCTATAGTTACAGGCCCAGAGGGTCTGAAAAGGAATGGTACTCACCAGGCATGCAGGCGGGAAGTGGGGGAAGCTCCAGCAGCGGGGGTCAGTCGGCCCAGCTGTGTTAAGGAGAGCGCCAATCAGGGCCGGTGTTGTGAGCATGGTGGGCCAATCAGGGATGCTGGGAGGCGGGCAATGGGAGAATCATGGATGTCGGGGGTGGGGGTAAGGGAGAGAGGCTGTGGAGAAGCACGGAGGGGACTGGGGCACCAAGATGGCCAAATTGAGGCTGTAGTTACAGGCCCAGAGGGTCTGAAAAGGAATGATACTCACATGGCATACAGGCGGGAAGTGGGGGAAGAGCCAGCAGCGCGGGTCAGTAGGCCCAGCTGTGTTAAGGAGAGCACCAATCAGGGCCGGTGTTGTGGGCATGGTGAGACAATCAGGGATGCTGGGGGCCGGGCAATGGGCGAATCAAGGATGTCGGGTTAGGGGAGAGAGGCTGTGGAGGAGCACGGAGGGGACTGGGGCACCAAGATGGCCAAATTCTGGCCATAGTTACAGGCCCAGAGGGTCTGAAAAGGAATGGTACTCACCACGCATGCAGGCGGGAAGTGGGGGAAGCGCCAGCAGCGGGGGTCAGTCGGCCCAGCTGTGTTAAGGAGAGTGCCAATCAGGGCCGGTGTTGTGGGCATGGTGGGCCAATCAGGGATGTGGGAGGCGGGCAATGGGAGAATCAAGGATGTCGGGGGTGGGGGTAGGGGAGAGAGGCTGTGGAGGAGCACGGAGGGGACGGGGGCACCAAGATGGCCACATTCAGGCCGTAGTTACAGGCCCAGAGGGTCTGAAAAGGAATGGTACTCACCAGGCATGCAGGCGGGAAGTGGGGGAAGCTCCAGCAGTGCGGGTCAGTAGGCCCAGCTGTGTAAAGGAGTGTGCCAATCAGGGCCGGTGTTGTGTGCATGGTGGGCCAATCAGGGATGGTGGGAGGCGGGCGATGGGAGAATCAAGGAAGTCGGGGTAGGGGAGAGAGGCCGTGGAGGAGCACGTAAGGGACTGGGGCACCAAGATGGCCAAATTCAGGCTGTAGTTACAGGCGCAGAGGGTCTGAAAAGGAATGATACTCACCAGGCATACAGGCGGGAAGTGGGGGAAGCGCCAGCAGCGTGGGTCAGTAGGCCCAGCTGTGTTAAGGAGAGCACCAATCAGGGCCGGTGTTGTGGGCATGGTGGGACAATCAGGGATGCTGGGGGCCGGGCAATGGGCGAATCAAGGATGTCGGGTTAGGGGAGAGAGGCTGTGGAGGAGCACGGAGGGGACTGGGGCACCAAGATTGTCAAATCCAGGCCGTAGTTACAGGCCCAGAGGGTCTGAAAAGGAATGGTACTCACCAGGCATGCCGGCGGGAAGTGGGGGAAGCTCCAGCAGCGCGGGTCAGTAGGCCCAGCTGTGTTAAGAAGAGCGCCAATCAGGGCCGGTGTTGTGGGCATGGTGGGCCAATCAGGGATGGTGGTAGGCAGGCGATGGGAGAATCAAGGAAGTCTGGGGTGGGGTGGGGGAGAGATGCTGTGGAGGAGCACGGAGGGGACTAGGGCACCAAGATGGCCAAATTCAGGCCATAGTTACAGGCCCAGAGGGTCTGAAAAGGAATGGTACTCACCAGGCATGCAGGCGGGAAGTGGGGGAAGCGCCAGCAGCGCGGGTCAGTAGGCCCAGCTGTGTTAAGGAGAGCACCAATCAGGGCCGGTGTTGTGGGCATGGTGGGCCAATCAGGGATGGTGGGAGGCGGGCGAATGGAGAATCAAGGAAGTCTGGGGTGGGGTAGGGAAGAGAGGCTGTGGAGGAGCACGGAGGGGACTGGGGCACCAAGATGGCCAAATTCAGGCCATAGTTACAGGCCCAGAGGGTCTGAAAAGGAATGGTACTCACCAGGCATGCAGGCGGGAAGTGGGGGAAGTGCCAGCAGCGGGGGCCAGTCGGCCCAGCTGTGTTAAGGAGAGTGCCAATCAGGGCCGGTGTTGTGGGCATGGTGGGCCAATCAGGGATGTGGGAGGCGGGAGATGGGAGAATCAAGGAAGTCACTCACCAGGCATGCAGGCGGGAAGTGGGGGAAGCGCCAGCAGCGCGGGTCAGTAGGCCCAGCTGTGTTAAGGAGAGCGCCAATCAGGGCCGGTGTTGTGGGCATGGTGGGCCAATATTGGATGGTGGGAGGCGGGCGATGGGAGAATCAAGGAAGTCTGGGGTGGGGTAGGGGAGAGAGGCCGTGGAGGAGCACAAAGGGGACTGGGGCACCAAGATGGCCTAATTCAGGCTATAGTTACAGGCCCAGAGGGTCTGAAAAGGAATGGTACTCACCAGGCATGCAGGCGGGAAGTGGGGGAAGCTCCAGAAGTGGGGGAAGCTCCAGCAGCGGGGGTCAGTCGGCCCAGCTGTGTTAAGGAGAGCGCCAATCAGGGCCGGTGTTGTGAGCATGGTGGGCCAATCAGGGATGCTGGGAGGCGGGCAATGGGAGAATCAAGGATGTCGGGGTGGGGGTAAGGGAGAGAGGCTGTGGAGAAGCACGGAGGGGACTGGGGCACCAAGATGGCCATATTTAGGCCGTAGTTACAGGCCCAGAGGGTCTGAAAAGGAATGGTACTCACCAGGCATGCAGGCGGGAAGTGGGGGAAGCGCCAGCAGCGGGGGTCAGTCGGCCCAGCTGTGTTAAGGAGAGCGCCAATCAGGGCCAGTGTTGTGAGCATGGTGGGCCAATCAGGGATGGTGGGAGGCGGGCAATGGGAGAATCAAGGAAGTCGGGGTAGGGGAGAGAGGCCGTGGAGGAGCACGTAAGGGACTGGGGCACCAAGATGGCCAAATTCAGGCCATAGTTACAGGCACAGAGGGTCTGAAAAGGAATGGTACTCACCAGGCATGCAGGCGGGAAGTAGGGGAAGCGCCAGCAGCGCGGGTCAGTAGGCCCAGCTGTGTTAAGGAGAGCGCCAATCAGGGCCGGTGTTGTGGGCATGGTGGGACAATCAGGGATGCTGGGAGGCGGGCAATGGGAGAATCAAGGATGTCGGGGTGGGGGTAGGGGAGAGAGGCTGTGGAGGAGCACGGAGGGGACTGGGGCACCAAGACGGCCAAATTCAGGCCGTAGTTACAGGCCCAGAGGGTCTGAAAAGGAATGGTACTCACCAGACATGCAGGCGGGAAGTGGGGGAAGCTCCAGCAGCGCGGGTCAGTAGGCCCAGCTGTGTTAAGGAGAGCGCCAATCAGGGCAGGTGTTGTGGGCATGGTGGGCCAATCAGGGATGGTGGGAGGCGGGCAATGGGAGAATCAAGGAAGTCTGGGGTGGGTGGGGGAGAGAGGCCGTGGAGGAGCACGGATGGGACTGGGGCACCAAGATGGCCAAATTCAGGCCATAGTTACAGGCCCAGAGGGTCTGAAAAGGAATGGTACTCACCAGGCATGCAGCGAGAAGTGGGGGAAGCGCCAGCAGCGGGAGTCAGTCGGCCCAGCTGTGTTAAGGAGAGCGCCAATCAGGGCCGGTGTTGTGGGCATGGTGGGCCAATCAGGGATGGTGGGAGGCGGGAGATGGGAGAATTAAGGAAGTCACTCACCAGGCATGCAGGTGGGAAGTGGGGGAAGCGCCAGCAGCGCGGGTCAGTAGGCCCAGCTGTGTTAAGGAGAGCGCCAATCAGGGCCGGTGTTGTGGGCATGGTGGGCCAATCAGGGATGGTGGGAGGCGGGCGATGGGAGAATCAAGGAAGTCTGAGGTGGGGTAGGGGAGAGAGGCCGTGGAGGAGCACGGAGGGGACTGGGGTATCAAGATGGCCAAATTCAGGCTATAGTTACAGGCCCAGAGGGTCTGAAAAGGAATGGTACTCACCAGGCATGCAGGCGGGAAGTGGGGGAAGCGCCAGCAGCGGGGATCATTCGGCCCAGCTGTGTTAAGGAGAGCGCCAATCAGGGCCGGTGTTGTGAGCATGGTGGGCCAATCATGGATGCTGGGAGGCCGGCAATGGGAGAATCAAGGATGTCGGGGGTGGGGGTAGGGGAGAGAGGCTGTGGAGGAGCACGGAGGGGACTGGGGCACCAAGATGGCCAAATTCAGGCCGTAGTTACAGGCCCAGAGGGTCTGAAAAGGAATGGTACTCACCAGGCATGCAGGCGGGAAGTGGGGGAAGCGCCAGCAGCGGGGGTCAGTAGGCCCAGCTGTGTTAAGGAGGGCGCCAATCAGGGCCGGTTTTGTGGGCATGGTAGGCCAATCAGGGATGGATTGGAGGCGGGCGATGGGAGAATCAAGGAAGTCGGGGTAGGGGAGAGAGGCCGTGGAGGAGCACGGAAGGGACTGGGGCACCAAGATGGCCA
The DNA here is from genome assembly GCF_040938575.1 of Ambystoma mexicanum. Lineage (NCBI taxonomy): Eukaryota > Metazoa > Chordata > Amphibia > Caudata > Ambystomatidae > Ambystoma > Ambystoma mexicanum. The sequence goes on along the minus strand of NC_090936.1, from coordinate 1,077,467,602 downwards.
AATTCAGGCCATAGTTACAGGCCTAGAGGGTCTGAAAAGGAATGGTACTCACCAGGCATGCAGCGGGAAGTGGGGGAAGTGCCAGCAGCGGGGGTCAGTCGGCCCAGCTGTGTTAAGGAGAGCGCCAATCAGGGCCGGTGTTGTGGGCATGGTGGGCCAACCAGGGATGGTGGGAGGCGGGCAATGGGGGAATCAAGGAAGTCTGGGGTGGGGTAGGGGAGAGAGGCCGTGGAGGAGCACGGAGGGGACTGGGGCATCAAGATGGCCAAATTCAGGCTATAGTTACAGGCCCAGAGGGTCTGAAAAGGAATGGTACTCACCAGGCATGCAGGTGGGAAGTGGGGGAAGCGCCAGCAGCGGGGGTCATTCGGCCCAGCTGTGTTAAGGAGAGCGCCAATCAGGGCCCGTGTTGTGAGCATGGTGGGCCAATCAGGGATGCTGGGAGACGGGCAATGGGAGAATCAAGGATGTTGGTGGTGGGGGTAGGGGAGAGAGGCTGTGGAGGAGCACGGAGGGGACTGGGGCACCAAGATGGCCACATTCAGGCCATAGTTACAGGCCCAGAGGGTCTGAAAAGGAATGGTACTCACCAGGCATGCAGGCGGGAAGTGGGGGAAGCCCCAGGAGTGCGGATCAGTAGGCCCAGCTGTGTTAAGGAGAGCGCCAATCAGGGCCGGTGTTGTGGGCATGGTGGGCCAATCACGGATGATGGGAGGCGGGCGATGGGAGAATCAAGGAAGTCTGTGCTGGGGTGGGGGAGAGAGGCCGTGGAGGTGTTACACCCCGCCTTGCACATCACTCCAGAAGACGGGCTTGTTCTTTAAAAGGTATGCACAAACATGTTTTCCTTCCTTATGGTATGCGGCGCTTCATTCCCCCGTTCCTTTCACAATGGAGATTGCGGCAGGGATTGAACAAACTACGAGTACCATGATGCTTCACTGCACTATCATGTGCCCTGCGCCTCCAATCACCATGCTCTGACGTTTTGCTTTCTCTTTCGGATAAATGCAGTCTTTTCATTCAGCTCGCTGCTTCTGATTGAAGTTGCTGACGCCTTTGAAGTTTCGTCTTCGTCCTTTCTTGAAAATCGGGAATTCTTGACCTTTGCCTGCCTAACGGACCGTCTTGTCTGCTGCTTTGTACTTTACTGCCAGGTTAGTGTACCAGGACCTATTTCTTGTTTTCACGGACTGCCTTGCCAAATCGATTTTGTACTTCTGCTGCCCGCACGTTAACAGGACCCTTTCAAGTCTTGCTCCTAGCCCCGAACAGCACATCTAACAGGATTACCGTCTGGGATTCATTGACATTTCTATCAAGTCTGATCTATTGGACATTGGGAATTGTGTTTACCTTTCTTCAACAAGTGCACTGGGGGACGCTGCGCAGAGTGTGCACCAACCCGGAACTAGTGCGCTCCTCGTGCCGTTCGGGTTAGAACCCTCACTAACATTCCCATTTATTATTTTATACTGCCGTTTGTTTCACCTTGGATTGATCCCAACACTACTAGTGGTAAGGAGTGTTTCTTTCCTATTCCAACCCATTGTCATAGTTCCTTGAATAGTCTTGACAGGGATATGTCTTGAGGTAGAAATAATCCATCCCCGGTCTGCAATTATAGAACTCATCTCTTCTTTATTTTTACAGCTGGTAAACCGTGGCGGTGTGTTCTCCCCGCTCTTTTGGGTGATCGGGCTCTTGTACTGTTTTAATCAGTAGGGGGTCATATCATTTTAAAGATCTATTCCCTCACAGAGAGGAGGCTCGGTTGGAGGCCCCATCCGAGCTCTTCAAACAAACCCTGCGAATACCGGTCCTGGTCACCTCCTTATCCTCATCTTGGTTGGTGAGTAACAGGAGGAGCACGGAGGGGACTGGGGCACCAAGATGGCCAAATTCAGGCTATAGTTACAGGCCCAGAGGGTCTGAAAAGGAATGGTACTCACCAGGCATGCAGTCGGGAAGTGGAGGAAGCGCAAGCAGCGGGGGTCATTCGTCCCAGCTGTGTTAAGGAGAGCGCCAATCAGGGCCGGTGTTGTGAGCATGGTGGGCCAATCAGGGATGCTGGGAGGCGGGCAATGGGAGAATCAAGGATGTCGGGGTGGGGGTAGGGGAGAGAGGCTGTCGAGGAGCACGGAGGGGACTGGGGCACCAAGATGGCCAAATTCAGGCCGTAGTTACAGGCCCAGAGGGTCTGAAAAGGAATGGTACTCACCAGGCATGCAGGCGGGAAGTGGGGGAAGCTCCAGCAGTGCGGGTCAGTAGGCCCAGCTGTGTTAAGGAGAGCGCCAATCAGGGCCGGTGTTGGGGGCATGGTGGGCCAATCAGGGATGGTGGGATGCGGGCGATGGGAGAATCAAGGATGTCGGGGTAGGGGAGAGAGGCCGTGGAGGAGCACGGAAGGGACTGGGGCACCAAGATGGGCAAATTCAGGCCATAGTTACAGGCACAGAGGGTCTGAAAAGGAATGGTACTCACCAGGCATGCAGGCGGGAAGTGGGGGAAGCGCCAGCAGCGCGGGTCAGTAGGCCCAGCTGTGTTAAGGAGAGCGCCAATCAGGGCCAGTGTTGTGGCCATGGTGGGACAATCAGGGATGCTGAGAGGCGGGCAATGGGAGAATCAAGGATGTCGGGGGTGGGGGTAGGGGAGAGATGCTGTGGAGGAGCACGGAGGGGACTGGGGCACCAAGATGGCCAAATTCAGGCCGTAGTTACAGGCCCAGAGGGTCTGAAAAGGAATGGTACTCACCAGGCATGCAGGTGGGAAGTGGGGGAAGCTCCAGCAGTGTGGGTCAGTAGGCCCACCTGTGTTAAGGAGAGCGCCAATCAGGGCCGGTGTTGTGGGCATGGTGGGCCAATCAGGGATGATGGGAGGCGGGCGATGGGAGAATCAAGGAAGTCTGGGGTGGGGTGGGGGAGAGATGCCGTGGAGGAGCACGGAGGGGACCAGGGCACCAAGATGGCCAAATTCAGGCCATAGTTACAGGCCCAGAGGGTCTGAAAAGGAATGGTACTCACCAGGCATGCAGGCGGGAAGTGGGGGAAGCGCCAGCAGCGCGGGTCAGTAGGCCCAGCTGTGTTAAGGAGAGCACCAATCAGGGCCGGTGTTGTGGGCATGGTGGGCCAATCAGGGATGGTGGGAGGCGGGCGAATGGAGAATCAAGGAAGTCTGGGGTGGGGTAGGGAAGAGAGGCTGTGGAGGAGCACGGAGGGGACTGGGGCACCAAGATTGCCAAATTCAGGCTATAGTTACAGGCCCAGAGGGTCTGAAAAGGAATGTTACTCACCAGGCATGCAGGCTGGAAGTGGGGGAAGCGCCAGCAGCGGGGGTCAGTCAGCCCAGCTGTGTTAAGGAGAGCGCCAATCAGGGCCGGTTTTGTGGGCATGGTGGGCTTATCAGGTATGGTGGGAGGTGGGAGGCGGGCGATGGGAGAATCAAGGAAGTCAGGCAGTGGGGTTATGGGAGAGATATTGTGGAGGAGCACGGAGGGGACTGGGGCACCAAGATGGCCAAATTCAGGCCCTAGTTACAGCCCCAGAGGGTCTGAAAAGGAATGGTACTCACCAGGCATGCAGGCGGGAAGTGGGGGAAATGCCAGCAGCGCGGGTCAGTAGGCCCAGCTGTGTTAAGGAGAGCGCCAATCATGTGCACTAAAGTTTTTCAAAAATATGCAGGGACAGGGAATTCAAATGATGTTCTGCAATTTATATAATTTTTATTAACATTTTATCAGTTTCATTTCTATTATTATGACATTGAAAATGAGAAGATACATATACCACTGGTCAGACCCAACGAACCCCTGCCCCTCTGCATGCACCTACTTACAAATCAATTTCCCAAAAGCTACCCCATATTCTTTCATAGAGTCTACATTTGTTCTGGTGTTTCAGCAAGACTTCCTTGATCAGGGACATCTGATCTGCGGTCCATACTGCACTGGGTGGGCGTTTGCTAGATTTCCAGACCCTCAAAATCACCTTGTCGGCAGCCATGGTCACCCTACAAAACAACACGTTTGTGGGTGTGACATGACCCCCAAAAAGGCATCATACCCAGGATCAAGATTTCAAAGTCCTAACTCAAATCTACACGCAACACCCACATTTATCGGATTTGTCACCTCTCTCTAAAGTGCAGTTACTCTGTTACATTCCCAAATCATACGCTCAAAGGTGCCTTCTCTATGTGTGCCTCCCCAACTCTCACGTCACACATCCCCATCCTGTGCATTCTCTCTGCGGTCTAATCAACCCAGTTCAGTATTTTACTCTGTTTAGCCCTCTCACTCCAGTTCAAGGAATCTGCATTATATTATGGTATCTAGCTTCCCCTCTCATCTTCTTCATACCCATCAACAAGTTCTGAGTGCATGTTCAATCAGAACTATGTTCCCATTTCTAGCGTTCAATCCAAAATTGTATATTGCAGAGGCCAGAGGCCCCTACCGCTCTTGCTCTAGTACAGTCTTTCCCAAATCTTCTCCTTCAATAGGCCTCTTTTTGTCCACCGTGGCCTTAAGTGTACAATATTTGGTGCACAAGCTGTGTTCTAACGCATAATCTCCCTTTAGCTTCCCAAACATAATCAGTATCCTCCTTCCACTACATCGCCCAACCCTTTCAACCCTCCCAAATACCAATTTGGCCAAAATATCATCTTCTGTTTAACTAGCACCCTAGGATTCAACCAAACGGATGACTTTGTAGATTAAAGAGGGTTGTGACCCAGTATTATGGGCATGTTTCTTTATGTCTAGCTATCAACACTGGCATTGGTTCCAGCGGGCCTATCATATTCACATCTGGCATGGTCCAATCATCAGGGATTGCTTCTAGAAGAGGCATTATTACAGGCAGTATGTCCTGCTTTAAAATCAAGGTGGTAGGCCGTAGAGTTAGGTATGTTCATCCCTCCTTTATCACATGGCAGCTGAGGCTTCCAGAGTTTCATCCTGGGTGATCCGTGATCCCATAGGAATAGGTGGTTACGTCTGTCCAATTCAGCTATCAAACCTCTGTCAGGGGGGAGATGTACGATACTTAGAACATACTTTATTCTCGGGGCTGCTGCCATCTTCTGTGCATTTACCTTGCCCCATCAGGATAACTTCAACTTTGCCCAGCTTTCCGCATCTGATTTTTGTCCTGTTGGTCATGTTGTTTGGGTATTTATGTTCACTTTCCTTATTTGGTACACGTCACTCCAGAGACAAATCCCAAGATATAAAATTTTCCTTTGGCACCAGTGAAATCCATGTTGCATGAGTTCTGCTTTCCTGAAGTTCCGTGAGACTGGTATGGCCTCTGATTCTAGACAGTTAACTCTATATCCTGTGGCTTTCCCAAAGAGGTCAATTCCCTCTATCAGTGTAGGAAGTGACTCCACTACATTGTATATCACTAATAACAAGTCATCTGCATATCGAAAAAGTTTTTGTACGACTCTGCCAAACTTGAACGCTTCAATTTGTTCATCCTCCCTAGTGGAGATTGTCAATGGTTCAATTGCCAACACAAATATCAGTGGGGAAAGAGGACTCCCTTGCCCCATCCCTCATTTTAGATATAAATCTCTAGAGCAAGACCCCTTTGTCAGAATTGCAGCAGTTGGTTTTGACTATACTAGTTTGACCGAAGTTATGAAGCCCTCTCTGAAGCCCATCACCTCGAGCATTCAAAAGAGAAATTTCCAATCCATCTGATTGACTGTGTCCCGTTTATGACTTTCATTAAGTGGAAGAACTAATATTGTCACATTTATCATTGAGTGTCTTCCCTTTACAAAGTCTGCCTGGTTTTAGTTCAGCATTCTCTGGAAGAATTGTGTTAAGCATTTTGGCATCACCTTTGCTAATATCTTACAATTAGTATTAATAAGTCTAATGTTTCTATAGCTATTAAGTAAAGAGGCAATCTTGTCTTTTTCAGTATGACTGTGATGGAAGCATGACGAACTGATGTTGGTATGGTACCCTCTTTGTGTGATTTTCTAAGCATATCTGTCATGAGATTATATACTTTGTCAGGCATCATTCTGTAGAACTCTGCGGGAAGGTCATCTGGCTCTTGGCATTTCCTGTAGTTCAAGGTGTAAGCAGTTTTATCTTAATTGTTCTGCTGAAATATCCTCAACTAGTGACTGTTGCATCTAAAGTTAACCATGGCAAAGTCGATGTGCACACCACATCTATTATGTCCCTATCATTGAGCTGGTTGTCTACTTCTGACATTTTCTGATAATATGTGCTGAATTATAGGACTATGTCAATCCCCACTGCTTTTCAGAATTGCACACATTGCCTTTACAATTTACATTATCCATGATCGGTGAACTAGCAACCAACTACATGTCTCTCCTACTCCATAATATGCAGATCAGGTTCTAAACCATGGGGACTCTGCTTTCTCCAACCACAGTTTATTCATATTGTACTTCTTTCTAATAAGTTCCCTGCCTTTTTCTTCATTAGGGTATCTTGTATAATCTCTCTGAAGATCCTTCATCTCTATCTCAAGTAACTGTGTTTTGTGCTGATTAACCTTCGGTCTTTTACTGGAGAGGCTTATTAGAAGACCATGCATGCAGCATTTGAAGGCCTCAAATACACCATCAAGTTGTTCACCTCCTCATTCATGTTTATTTCAATAAACAATTCAGCCTCCTTCACTATACAGTCCACTACACCATCCTGTATTAGACTTCCCAAAACAGTGATCCAGGGCTATTTGAGTCATGACCAGTGCCTGGCACACATGTGTATAGTGCCTGTTTCACTTCTGACAAAGTTCCAGGTTACCCACACAGCTACCAGCATATAACCTAGTTTAGGAAATCTCTCATGTGCTCTTGAGTAAAAACTGTAATCCCCGTCCGCTGGATGTTCTAATCGCCACACATCCAGAAGGTAAATTCATCCATCAAAGCCTTTCGTGCCTCCCTGCTCTTATCCCCTTGGGAAGGCCTTTTACTAGTATCTAGCATCGGATCGAGTATTTTATTGAAATCACCAACTAGCAGGATGTCGTTTATTGAGTGGTTATGTAAATATTGAGCCAACCATAGACAAAAATGACCTGTCTCCCATTGAAGGTGCGCTCAAAATGTTAATATTAAAGGATATTTGTACCGCACACTATCACCACCGGAGTGGTCCCCTGGCACTCTGGTGGCTGTGAAAAAGTGAAGGGGGGTGAGTTACTGGAAAAGTGCAAGAGCACAGTCATGTGCTGTTGGCAGCCTCAACCCGGTGGGTCCGTTGACTGGGCTTGGGGTGTTTTACAGTCGGTAGTCGTTGTGTGCTGTTGTGCAGGTCTATGTGTGGTTTGATTTGTTGTTGCAGTGTAGTGATGTTTATGCGGATTGTTGTGTTGTAAGCTTGTGGTTGTGTTTGGTTAGAGTTTGGGAGGTGTATGCAGAGGGGTGAAATTGTTAGTGGATCGGTTAATTAGCATTGCTGTCCTTGCAGTTATGTCTAGGTGTGATGCTTGCTATCATTCACTATTCCATCTGAGTGTGGCACTTGCTAATCTTCGAGAAAAAAAACATCTAGATGTGAGGCAGGCTAAAGATAAGCATTCCATCTATTGCAATCTAAGTGTGGCACATGCTAACATTCACAATCCCACCCAGATGTGACGCAGGCTAAAGTTAAGAATTCCATCTAGGCGTGGCACATTCTAACATTCACAATCCTATCTAGATGTGATGCAGGCCAAAGTTCAGAACTCCATCCAAGTGTGGCCCATACTAACATTCACAATCCAATCCAGATGTGACACAGGTTAAAGTTAAGAATTCCATTTAAGTATGGCATATGCTAACATTCACAATCCTGTCTAGATGTGACGCCGGCTAAAGTTCAGAATTCCATCTAAGTGTGGCACATGCTAACATTCACAATCCTATCTAGATGTGACGCAGACTAAAGTTAAGAATTCCATCTAATTGTGGCACATGCTAACATTCACAATCCTATAGAGATGTGATGCAGGCTAGAGATAAGCATTCCATCTAATAACATCTAAGTGTGGCACATGGTAACATTTACAATCCTATCTAGATGTGACGTAGGCTAAAGTTAAGAATTCCATCTAATTACATCTAAGTGTGGCACATGCTAACATTCAAAATCCTATCTAGATGTGACGCAGGCTAAAGTTCAGAATTCCATCTAAGTGTGGCACAGCTAACATTCACAATCCTATCTAGATGTGATGCAGGCTAGAGATAATCATTTCATCTAAGTGTGGCACATGCTAACATTCACAATCCTATCTAGATGTGACGCAGACTAAAGTTAAGAATTCCATCTAATTGTGGCACATGCTAACATTCACAATCCTATAGAGATGTGATGCAGGCTAGAGATAAGCATTCCATCTAATAACATCTAAGTGTGGCACATGGTAACATTTACAATCCTATCTAGATGTGACGTAGGCTAAAGTTAAGAATTCCATCTAATTACATCTAAGTGTGGCACATGCTAACATTCAAAATCCTATCTAGATGTGACGCAGGCTAAAGTTCAGAATTCCATCTAAGTGTGGCACAGCTAACATTCACAATCCTATAGAGATGTGATGCAGGCTAGAGATAAGAATTCCATCTAATTACATCTAAGTGTGGCACATGCTAACATTCAAAATCCTATCTAGATGTGACGCAGGCTAAAGTTCAGAATTCCATCTAAGTGTGGCACAGCTAACATTCACAATCCTATCTAGATGTGATGCAGGCTAGAGATAATCATTTCATCTAAGTGTGGCACATGCTAACATTCACAGTCCTATCCAGACGTGACGCAGGCTAAAGTTCAGAATTCCATCTAAGTGTGGCACATGCTAACATTCAAAATCCTGTCTAGATGTGAATCAGGTTAGAGATAATCATTCCATCTAAGTGTGGCACATGCTAATATTCACAATCCCATCTAGATATGATGTAGGGCAATCTTCCCAGTTTTCTCAAGGTGTGGCACTAATTAACATTGGCAAGTAAGTTAGTGTGTAATGCAATACAACATTTACAGTTCAGCCATGAACAGATGTATGTTGTTGCTCACAAATATATCTAAGTATGCATGGTGTAAGTCTATGACAGTCTACATTATGGAGGTTAAGGTAGAGTGGCAGGGGCTTTCTGGAGTAGAGTAATTGCTCTACACCCACCCATGACACACTTACAGTTTTTGTAGGTATCTGTTGGCTGCTGGCTTCACTGGCTTCCCCTGCGGACACCTGTTGACATGTCTTGGAGCCGCCATTGTTGGAGCCACCCTTTGCCTCGGGGCCCTTAGCTGCAGGGGCTGCAGGGGCTGCCGGGCAGAGGGCTGCCCTGGGAGGTCGGTTAAGACCAGGATAAACAACCAACAGATGCAGTGGGCGGGGTGGGAGGCGGGGAAACTAGGGAGGGGATGCTGCGAGGTATGTAGGCACACAGAGCCTGGAACACTTTAACGTAATCAAACACTACGATATTCACCAGGCATGCAGGCGGGAAGTGGGGGAAGTGCCTGCAGCGGGGGTCAGTCGGCCCAGCTCTGTTAAGGAGAGCGCCAATCAGGGCCGGTGTTGTGGGCATGGTGGGCCAATCAGTGATGGTGGGAGGCGGGCGATGGGAGAATCAAGGAAGTCTGGGGTGGGGTGGGGGAGAGAGGCTGTGGAGGAGCACGGAGGGGACTGGGGCACCAAGATGGCCAAATTCAGGCCATAGTTACAGGCCCAGAGGGTCTGAAAAGGAATGTTACTCACCAGGCATGCAGGCGGGAAGTGGGGGAAGCGCCAGCAGCGGGGGTCAGTCGGCTCAGCTGTGTTAAGGAGAGCGCCAATTAGGGCCGGTGTTGTGGGCATGGTGGGCCAATCATGGATGTGGGAGGCGGGAGATGAGAGAATCAAGGAAGTCACTCACCAGGCATGCAGGCGGGAAGTGGGGGAAGCTCCAGCAGCGGGGGGCAGTCGGCCCAGCTGTTTTAAGGAGAGCGCCAATCAGGGCCTGTGTTGTGAGCATGGTGGGCCAATCAGGGATGCTGGGAGGCGGGCAATGGGAAAATCAAGGATGTCGGGGGTGGGGGTAAGGGAGAGAGGCTGTGGAGAAGCACAGAGGGGACTGGGGCACCAAGATGGCCAAATTGAGGCTGTAGTTACAGGCCCAGAGGGTCTGAAAAGGAATGATACTCACCAGGCATACAGGCGGGAAGTGGGGGAAGCGCCAGCAGCGCGGGTCAGTAGGCCCAGCTGTGTTAAGAAGAGCACCAATCAGGGCCGGTGTTGTGGGCATGGTGGGACAATCAGGGATGCTGGGGGCCTGGCAATGGGCGAATCAAGCATGTCGGGTTAGGGGAGAGAGGCTGTGGAGGAGCACGGAGGGGACTTGGGCACCAAGATTGTCAAATTCAGGCCGTAGTTACAGGCCCAGAGGGTCTGAAAAGGAATGGTACTCACCAGGCATGCAGGCGGGAAGTGGGGGAAGGTCCAGCAGGGCGGGTCAGTAGGCCCAGCTGTGTTAAGAAGAGCGCCAATCAGGGCCGGTGTTGTGGGCATGGTGGGCCAATCAGGGGTGGTGGGAGGCAGGCGATGGGAGAATCAAGGAAGTCTGGGGTGGGGTGGGGGAGAGAGGCCGTGGAGGAGCACAGAGGGGACTGGGGCACCAAGATGGCCAAATTCAGGCCATAGTTACAGGCCCAGAGGGTCTGAAAAGGAATGGTACTCAACAGGCATGCAGGCGGGAAGTGGGGGAAGCGCCAGCAGCGGGGGTCAGTCGGCCCAGCTGTGTTAAGGAGAGTGCCAATTAGGGCCGGTGTTGTGGGCATGGTGGGCCAATCAGGGATGTGGGAGGCGGGAGATGGGAGAATCAAGGAAGTCACTCACCAGGCATGCAGGCGGGAAGTGGGGGAAGCGCCAGCAGCGCGGGTCAGTAGGCCCAGCTGTGTTAAGGAGAGCGCCAATCAGGGCCGGTGTTGTGGGCATGGTGGGCCAATAAGGGATGGTGGGAGGCGGGCGATGGGAGAATCAAGGAAGTCTGGGGTGGGGTAGGGGAGAGAGGCCGTGGAGGAGTACAAAGGGGACTGGGGCACCAAGATGGCCAAATTCAGGCTATAGTTACAGGCCCAGAGGGTCTGAAAGGAATGGTACTCACCAGGCATGCAGGCGGGAAGTGGGGGAAGCTCCAGCAGCGGGGTTCAGTCGGCCCAGCTGTGTTAAGGAGAGCGCCAATCAGGGCCGGTGTTGTGAGCATGGTGGGCCAATCAGGGATGCTGGGAGGCGGGCAATGGGAGAATCATGGATGTCGGGGGTGGGGGTAAGGGAGAGAGGCTGTGGAGAAGCACGGAGGGGACTGGGGCACCAAGATGGCCAAATTGAGGCTGTAGTTACAGGCCCAGAGGGTCTGAAAAGGAATGATACTCACATGGCATACAGGCGGGAAGTGGGGGAAGCGCCAGCAGCGCGGGTCAGTAGGCCCAGCTGTGTTAAGGAGAGCACCAATCAGGGCCGGTGTTGTGGGCATGGTGAGACAATCAGGGATGCTGGGGGCCGGGCAATGGGCGAATCAAGGATGTCGGGTTAGGGGAGAGAGGCTGTGGAGGAGCACGGAGGGGACTGGGGCACCAAGATGGCCAAATTCTGGCCATAGTTACAGGCCCAGAGGGTCTGAAAAGGAAGGGTACTCACCACGCATGCAGGCGGGAAGTGGGGGAAGCGCCAGCAGCGGGGGTCAGTCGGCCCAGCTGTGTTAAGGAGAGTGCCAATCAGGGCCGGTGTTGTGGGCATGGTGGGCCAATCAGGGATGTGGGAGGCGGGCAATGGGAGAATCAAGGATGTCGGGGGTGGGGGTAGGGGAGAGAGGCTGTGGAGGAGCACGGAGGGGACGGGGGCACCAAGATGGCCACATTCAGGCCGTAGTTACAGGCCCAGAGGGTCTGAAAAGGAATGGTACTCACCAGGCATGCAGGCGGGAAGTGGGGGAAGCTCCAGCAGTGCGGGTCAGTAGGCCCAGCTGTGTAAAGGAGTGTGCCAATCAGGGCCGGTGTTGTGTGCATGGTGGGCCAATCAGGGATGGTGGGAGGCGGGCGATGGGAGAATCAAGGAAGTCGGGGTAGGGGAGAGAGGCCGTGGAGGAGCACGTAAGGGACTGGGGCACCAAGATGGCCAAATTCAGGCTGTAGTTACAGGCGCAGAGGGTCTGAAAAGGAATGATACTCACCAGGCATACAGGCGGGAAGTGGGGGAAGCGCCAGCAGCGTGGGTCAGTAGGCCCAGCTGTGTTAAGGAGAGCACCAATCAGGGCCGGTGTTGTGGGCATGGTGGGACAATCAGGGATGCTGGGGGCCGGGCAATGGGCGAATCAAGGATGTCGGGTTAGGGGAGAGAGGCTGTGGAGGAGCACGGAGGGGACTGGGGCACCAAGATTGTCAAATCCAGGCCGTAGTTACAGGCCCAGAGGGTCTGAAAAGGAATGGTACTCACCAGGCATGCCGGCGGGAAGTGGGGGAAGCTCCAGCAGCGCGGGTCAGTAGGCCCAGCTGTGTTAAGAAGAGCGCCAATCAGGGCCGGTGTTGTGGGCATGGTGGGCCAATCAGGGATGGTGGTAGGCAGGCGATGGGAGAATCAAGGAAGTCTGGGGTGGGGTGGGGGAGAGATGCTGTGGAGGAGCACGGAGGGGACTAGGGCACCAAGATGGCCAAATTCAGGCCATAGTTACAGGCCCAGAGGGTCTGAAAAGGAATGGTACTCACCAGGCATGCAGGCGGGAAGTGGGGGAAGCGCCAGCAGCGCGGGTCAGTAGGCCCAGCTGTGTTAAGGAGAGCACCAATCAGGGCCGGTGTTGTGGGCATGGTGGGCCAATCAGGGATGGTGGGAGGCGGGCGAATGGAGAATCAAGGAAGTCTGGGGTGGGGTAGGGAAGAGAGGCTGTGGAGGAGCACGGAGGGGACTGGGGCACCAAGATGGCCAAATTCAGGCCATAGTTACAGGCCCAGAGGGTCTGAAAAGGAATGGTACTCACCAGGCATGCAGGCGGGAAGTGGGGGAAGTGCCAGCAGCGGGGGCCAGTCGGCCCAGCTGTGTTAAGGAGAGTGCCAATCAGGGCCGGTGTTGTGGGCATGGTGGGCCAATCAGGGATGTGGGAGGCGGGAGATGGGAGAATCAAGGAAGTCACTCACCAGGCATGCAGGCGGGAAGTGGGGGAAGCGCCAGCAGCGCGGGTCAGTAGGCCCAGCTGTGTTAAGGAGAGCGCCAATCAGGGCCGGTGTTGTGGGCATGGTGGGCCAATATTGGATGGTGGGAGGCGGGCGATGGGAGAATCAAGGAAGTCTGGGGTGGGGTAGGGGAGAGAGGCCGTGGAGGAGCACAAAGGGGACTGGGGCACCAAGATGGCCTAATTCAGGCTATAGTTACAGGCCCAGAGGGTCTGAAAAGGAATGGTACTCACCAGGCATGCAGGCGGGAAGTGGGGGAAGATCCAGAAGTGGGGGAAGCTCCAGCAGCGGGGGTCAGTCGGCCCAGCTGTGTTAAGGAGAGCGCCAATCAGGGCCGGTGTTGTGAGCATGGTGGGCCAATCAGGGATGCTGGGAGGCGGGCAATGGGAGAATCAAGGATGTCGGGGTGGGGGTAAGGGAGAGAGGCTGTGGAGAAGCACGGAGGGGACTGGGGCACCAAGATGGCCATATTTAGGCCGTAGTTACAGGCCCAGAGGGTCTGAAAAGGAATGGTACTCACCAGGCATGCAGGCGGGAAGTGGGGGAAGCGCCAGCAGCGGGGGTCAGTCGGCCCAGCTGTGTTAAGGAGAGCGCCAATCAGGGCCAGTGTTGTGAGCATGGTGGGCCAATCAGGGATGGTGGGAGGCGGGCAATGGGAGAATCAAGGAAGTCGGGGTAGGGGAGAGAGGCCGTGGAGGAGCACGTAAGGGACTGGGGCACCAAGATGGCCAAATTCAGGCCATAGTTACAGGCACAGAGGGTCTGAAAAGGAATGGTACTCACCAGGCATGCAGGCGGGAAGTAGGGGAAGCGCCAGCAGCGCGGGTCAGTAGGCCCAGCTGTGTTAAGGAGAGCGCCAATCAGGGCCGGTGTTGTGGGCATGGTGGGACAATCAGGGATGCTGGGAGGCGGGCAATGGGAGAATCAAGGATGTCGGGGTGGGGGTAGGGGAGAGAGGCTGTGGAGGAGCACGGAGGGGACTGGGGCACCAAGACGGCCAAATTCAGGCCGTAGTTACAGGCCCAGAGGGTCTGAAAAGGAATGGTACTCACCAGACATGCAGGCGGGAAGTGGGGGAAGCTCCAGCAGCGCGGGTCAGTAGGCCCAGCTGCGTTAAGGAGAGCGCCAATCAGGGCAGGTGTTGTGGGCATGGTGGGCCAATCAGGGATGGTGGGAGGCGGGCAATGGGAGAATCAAGGAAGTCTGGGGTGGGTGGGGGAGAGAGGCCGTGGAGGAGCACGGATGGGACTGGGGCACCAAGATGGCCAAATTCAGGCCATAGTTACAGGCCCAGAGGGTCTGAAAAGGAATGGTACTCACCAGGCATGCAGCGAGAAGTGGGGGAAGCGCCAGCAGCGGGAGTCAGTCGGCCCAGCTGTGTTAAGGAGAGCGCCAATCAGGGCCGGTGTTGTGGGCATGGTGGGCCAATCAGGGATGGTGGGAGGCGGGAGATGGGAGAATTAAGGAAGTCACTCACCAGGCATGCAGGTGGGAAGTGGGGGAAGCGCCAGCAGCGCGGGTCAGTAGGCCCAGCTGTGTTAAGGAGAGCGCCAATCAGGGCCGGTGTTGTGGGCATGGTGGGCCAATCAGGGATGGTGGGAGGCGGGCGATGGGAGAATCAAGGAAGTCTGAGGTGGGGTAGGGGAGAGAGGCCGTGGAGGAGCACGGAGGGGACTGGGGTATCAAGATGGCCAAATTCAGGCTATAGTTACAGGCCCAGAGGGTCTGAAAAGGAATGGTACTCACCAGGCATGCAGGCGGGAAGTGGGGGAAGCGCCAGCAGCGGGGAACATTCGGCCCAGCTGTGTTAAGGAGAGCGCCAATCAGGGCCGGTGTTGTGAGCATGGTGGGCCAATCATGGATGCTGGGAGGCCGGCAATGGGAGAATCAAGGATGTCGGGGGTGGGGGTAGGGGAGAGAGGCTGTGGAGGAGCACGGAGGGGACTGGGGCACCAAGATGGCCAAATTCAGGCCGTAGTTACAGGCCCAGAGGGTCTGAAAAGGAATGGTACTCACCAGGCATGCAGGCGGGAAGTGGGGGAAGCGCCAGCAGCGGGGGTCAGTAGGCCCAGCTGTGTTAAGGAGGGCGCCAATCAGGGCCGGTTTTGTGGGCATGGTAGGCCAATCAGGGATGGATTGGAGGCGGGCGATGGGAGAATCAAGGAAGTCGGGGTAGGGGAGAGAGGCCGTGGAGGAGCAGGGAAGGGACTGGGGCACCAAGATGGCCAAATTCAGGCCATAGTTACAGGCCTAGAGGGTCTGAAAAGGAATGGTACTCACCAGGCATGCAGCGGGAAGTGGGGGAAGCGCCAGCAGCGGGGGTCAGTCGGCCCAGCTGTGTTAAGGAGAGCGCCAATCAGGGCCGGTGTTGTGGGCATGGTGGGCCAACCAGGGATGGTGGGAGGCGGGCAATGGGGGAATCAAGGAAGTCTGGGGTGGGTAGGGGAGAGAGGCCGTGGAGGAGCACGGAGGGGACTGGGGCATCAAGATGGCCAAATTCAGGCTATAGTTACAGGCCCAGAGGGTCTGAAAAGGAATGGTACTCACCAGGCATGCAGGTGGGAAGTGGGGGAAGCGCCAGCAGCGGGGGTCATTCGGCCCAGCTGTGTTAAGGAGAGCGCCAATCAGGGCCCGTGTTGTGAGCATGGTGGGCCAATCAGGGATGCTGGGAGACGGGCAATGGGAGAATCAAGGATGTTGGTGGTGGGGGGTAGGGGAGAGAGGCTGTGGAGGAGCACGGAGGGGACTGGGGCACCAAGATGGCCACATTCAGGCCATAGTTACAGGCCCAGAGGGTCTGAAAAGGAATGGTACTCACCAGGCATGCAGGCGGGAAGTGGGGGAAGCCCCAGGAGTGCGGATCAGTAGGCCCAGCTGTGTTAAGGAGAGCGCCAATCAGGGCCGGTGTTGTGGGCATGGTGGGCCAATCACGGATGATGGGAGGCGGGCGATGGGAGAATCAAGGAAGTCTGTGCTGGGGTGGGGGAGAGAGGCCGTGGAGGTGTTACACCCCGCCGTGCACATCACTCCAGAAGACGGGCTTGTTCTTTAAAAGGTATGCACAAACATGTTTTCCTTCCTTATGGTATGCGGCGCTTCATTCCCCCGTTCCTTTCACAATGGAGATTGCGGCAGGGATTGAACAAACTACGAGTACCTTGATGCTTCACTGCACTATCATGTGCCCTGCGCCTCCAATCACCATGCTCTGACGTTTTGCTTTCTCTTTCGGATAAATGCAGTCTTTTCATTCAGCTCGCTGCTTCTGATTGAAGTTGCTGACGCCTTTGAAGTTTCGTCTTCGTCCTTTCTTGAAAATCGGGAATTCTTGACCTTTGCCTGCCTAACGGACCGTCTTGTCTGCTGCTTTGTACTTTACTGCCAGGTTAGTGTACCAGGACCTATTTCTTGTTTTCACGGACTGCCTTGCCAAATCGATTTTGTACTTCTGCTGCCCGCACGTTAACAGGACCCTTTCAAGTCTTGCTCCTAGCCCCGAACAGCACATCTAACAGGATTACCGTCTGGGATTCATTGACATTTCTATCAAGTCTGATCTATTGGACATTGGGAATTGTGTTTACCTTTCTTCAACAAGTGCACTGGGGGACGCTGCGCAGAGTGTGCACCAACCCGGAACTAGTGCGCTCCTCGTGCCGTTCGGGTTAGAACCCTCACTAACATTCCCATTTATTATTTTATACTGCCGTTTGTTTCACCTTGGATTGATCCCAACACTACTAGTGGTAAGGAGTGTTTCTTTCCTATTCCAACCCATTGTCATAGTTCCTTGAATAGTCTTGACAGGGATATGTCTTGAGGTAGAAATAATCCATCCCCGGTCTGCAATTATAGAACTCATCTCTTCTTTATTTTTACAGCTGGTAAACCGTGGCGGTGTGTTCTCCCCGCTCTTTTGGGTGATCGGGCTCTTGTACTGTTTTAATCAGTAGGGGGTCATATCATTTTAAAGATCTATTCCCTCACAGAGAGGAGGCTCGGTTGGAGGCCCCATCCGAGCTCTTCAAACAAACCCTGCGAATACCGGTCCTGGTCACCTCCTTATCCTCATCCTGGTTGGTGAGTAACAGGAGGAGCACGGAGGGGACTGGGGCACCAAGATGGCCAAATTCAGGCTATAGTTACAGGCCCAGAGGGTCTGAAAAGGAATGGTACTCACCAGGCATGCAGTCGGGAAGTGGGGGAAGCGCAAGCAGCGGGGGTCATTCGTCCCAGCTGTGTTAAGGAGAGCGCCAATCAGGGCCGGTGTTGTGAGCATGATGGGCCAATCAGGGATGCTGGGAGGCGGGCAATGGGAGAATCAAGGATGTCGGGGTGGGGGTAGGGGAGAGAGGCTGTCGAGGAGCACGGAGGGGACTGGGGCACCAAGATGGCCAAATTCAGGCCGTAGTTACAGGCCCAGAGGGTCTGAAAAGGAATGGTACTCACCAGGCATGCAGGCGGGAAGTGGGGGAAGCTCCAGCAGTGCGGGTCAGTAGGCCCAGCTGTGTTAAGGAGAGCGCCAATCAGGGCCGGTGTTGGGGGCATGGTGGGCCAATCAGGGATGGTGGGATGCGGGCGATGGGAGAATCAAGGATGTCGGGGTAGGGGAGAGAGGCCGTGGAGGAGCACGGAAGGGACTGGGGCACCAAGATGGGCAAATTCAGGCCATAGTTACAGGCACAGAGGGTCTGAAAAGGAATGGTACTCACCAGGCATGCAGGCGGGAAGTGGGGGAAGCGCCAGCAGCGCGGGTCAGTAGGCCCAGCTGTGTTAAGGAGAGCGCCAATCAGGGCCAGTGTTGTGGCCATGGTGGGACAATCAGGGATGCTGAGAGGCGGGCAATGGGAGAATCAAGGATGTCGGGGGTGGGGGTAGGGGAGAGATGCTGCGGAGGAGCACGGAGGGGACTGGGGCACCAAGATGGCCAAATTCAGGCCGTAGTTACAGGCCCAGAGGGTCTGAAAAGGAATGGTACTCACCAGGCATGCAGGTGGGAAGTGGGGGAAGCTCCAGCAGTGTAGGTCAGTAGGCCCACCTGTGTTAAGGAGAGCGCCAATCAGGGCCGGTGTTGTGGGCATGGTGGGCCAATCAGGGATGATGGGAGGCGGGCGATGGGAGAATCAAGGAAGTCTGGGGTGGGGTGGGGGAGAGATGCCGTGGAGGAGCACGGAGGGGACTAGGGCACCAAGATGGCCAAATTCAGGCCATAGTTACAGGCCCAGAGGGTCTGAAAAGGAATGGTACTCACCAGGCATGCAGGCGGGAAGTGGGGGAAGCGCCAGCAGCGCGGGTCAGTAGGCCCAGCTGTGTTAAGGAGAGCACCAATCAGGGCCGGTGTTGTGGGCATGGTGGGCCAATCAGGGATGGTGGGAGGCGGGCGAATGGAGAATCAAGGAAGTCTGGGGTGGGGTAGGGAAGAGAGGCTGTAGAGGAGCACGGAGGGGACTGGGGCACCAAGATTGCCAAATTCAGGCTATAGTTACAGGCCCAGAGGGTCTGAAAAGGAATGTTACTCACCAGGCATGCAGGCTGGAAGTGGGGGAAGCGCCAGCAGCGGGGGTCAGTCAGCCCAGCTGTGTTAAGGAGAGCGCCAATCAGGGCCTGTTTTGTGGGCATGGTGGGCTTATCAGGTATGGTGGGAGGTGGGAGGCGGGCGATGGGAGAATCAAGGAAGTCAGGCAGTGGGGTTATGGGAGAGATATTGTGGAGGAGCACGGAGGGGACTGGGGCACCAAGATGGCCAAATTCAGGCCCTAGTTACAGCCCCAGAGGGTCTGAAAAGGAATGGTACTCACCAGGCATGCAGGCGGGAAGTGGGGGAAATGCCAGCAGCGCGGGTCAGTAGGCCCAGCTGTGTTAAGGAGAGCGCCAATCATGTGCACTAAAGTTTTTCAAAAATATGCAGGGACAGGGAATTCAAATGATGTTCTGCAATTTATATAATTTTTATTAACATTTTATCAGTTTCATTTCTATTATTATGACATTGAAAATGAGAAGATACATATACCACTGGTCAGACCCAACGAACCCCTGCCCCTCTGCATGCACCTACTTACAAATCAATTTCCCAAAAGCTACCCCATATTCTTTCATAGAGTCTACATTTGTTCTGGTGTTTCAGCAAGACTTCCTTGATCAGGGACATCTGATCTGCGGTCCATACTGCACTGGGTGGGCGTTTGCTAGATTTCCAGACCCTCAAAATCACCTTGTCGGCAGCCATGGTCACCCTACAAAACAACACGTTTGTGGGTGTGACATGACCCCCAAAAAGGCATCATACCCAGGATCAAGATTTCAAAGTCCTAACTCAAATCTACACGCAACACCCACATTTATCGGATTTGTCACCTCTCTCTAAAGTGCAGTTACTCTGTTACATTCCCAAATCATACGCTCAAAGGTGCCTTCTCTATGTGTGCCTCCCCAACTCTCGCGTCACACATCCCCATCCTGTGCATTCTCTCTGCGGTCTAATCAACCCAGTTCAGTATTTTACTCTGTTTAGCCCTCTCACTCCAGTTCAAGGAATCTGCATTATATTATGGTATCTAGCTTCCCCTCTCATCTTCTTCATACCCATCAACAAGTTCTGAGTGCATGTTCAATCAGAACTATGTTCCCATTTCTAGCGTTCAATCCAAAATTGTATATTGCAGAGGCCAGAGGCCCCTACCGCTCTTGCTCTAGTACAGTCTTTCCCAAATCTTCTCCTTCAATAGGCCTCTTTTTGTCCACCGTGGCCTTAAGTGTACAATATTTGGTGCACAAGCTGTGTTCTAACGCATAATCTCCCTTTAGCTTCCCAAACATAATCAGTATCCTCCTTCCACTACATCGCCCAACCCTTTCAACCCTCCCAAATACCAATTTGGCCAAAATATCATCTTCTGTTTAACTAGCACCCTAGGATTCAACCAAACGGATGACTTTGTAGATTAAAGAGGGTTGTGACCCAGTATTATGGGCATGTTTCTTTATGTCTAGCTATCAACACTGGCATTGGTTCCAGCGGGCCTATCATATTCACATCTGGCATGGTCCAATCATCAGGGATTGCTTCTAGAAGAGGCATTATTACAGGCAGTATGTCCTGCTTTAAAATCAAGGTGGTAGGCCGTAGAGTTAGGTATGTTCATCCCTCCTTTATCACATGGCAGCTGAGGCTTCCAGAGTTTCATCCTGGGTGATCCGTGATCCCATAGGAATAGGTGGTTACGTCTGTCCAATTCAGCTATCAAACCTCTGTCAGGGGGGAGATGTACGATACTTAGAACATACTTTATTCTCGGGGCTGCTGCCATCTTCTGTGCATTTACCTTGCCCCATCAGGATAACTTCAACTTTGCCCAGCTTTCCGCATCTGATTTTTGTCCTGTTGGTCATGTTGTTTGGGTATTTATGTTCACTTTCCTTATTTGGTACACGTCACTCCAGAGACAAATCCCAAGATATAAAATTTTCCTTTGGCACCAGTGAAATCCATGTTGCATGAGTTCTGCTTTCCTGAAGTTCCGTGAGACTGGTATGGCCTCTGATTCTAGACAGTTAACTCTATATCCTGTGGCTTTCCCAAAGAGGTCAATTCCCTCTATCAGTGTAGGAAGTGACTCCACTACATTGTATATCACTAATAACAAGTCATCTGCATATCGAAAAAGTTTTTGTACGACTCTGCCAAACTTGAACGCTTCAATTTGTTCATCCTCCCTAGTGGAGATTGTCAATGGTTCAATTGCCAACACAAATATCAGTGGGGAAAGAGGACTCCCTTGCCCCATCCCTCATTTTAGATATAAATCTCTAGAGCAAGACCCCTTTGTCAGAATTGCAGCAGTTGGTTTTGACTATACTAGTTTGACCGAAGTTATGAAGCCCTCTCTGAAGCCCATCACCTCGAGCATTCAAAAGAGAAATTTCCAATCCATCTGATTGACTGTGTCCCGTTTATGACTTTCATTAAGTGGAAGAACTAATATTGTCACATTTATCATTGAGTGTCTTCCCTTTACAAAGTCTGCCTGGTTTTAGTTCAGCATTCTCTGGAAGAATTGTGTTAAGCATTTTGGCATCACCTTTGCTAATATCTTACAATTAGTATTAATAAGTCTAATGTTTCTATAGCTATTAAGTAAAGAGGCAATCTTGTCTTTTTCAGTATGACTGTGATGGAAGCATGACGAACTGATGTTGGTATGGTACCCTCTTTGTGTGATTTTCTAAGCATATCTGTCATGAGATTATATACTTTGTCAGGCATCATTCTGTAGAACTCTGCGGGAAGGTCATCTGGCTCTTGGCATTTCCTGTAGTTCAAGGTGTAAGCAGTTTTATCTTAATTGTTCTGCTGAAATATCCTCAACTAGTGACTGTTGCATCTAAAGTTAACCATGGCAAAGTCGATGTGCACACCACATCTATTGTGTCCCTATCATTGAGCTGGTTGTCTACTTCTGACATTTTCTGATAATATGTGCTGAATTATAGGACTATGTCAATCCCCCACTGCTTTTCAGAATTGCACACATTGCCTTTACAATTTACATTATCCATGATCGGTGAACTAGCAACCAACTACATGTCTCTCCTACTCCATAATATGCAGATCAGGTTCTAAACCATGGGGACTCTGCTTTCTCCAACCACAGTTTATTCATATTGTACTTCTTTCTAATAAGTTCCCTGCCTTTTTCTTCATTAGGGTATCTTGTATAATCTCTCTGAAGATCCTTCATCTCTATCTCAAGTAACTGTGTTTTGTGCTGATTAACCTTCGGTCTTTTACTGGAGAGGCTTATTAGCAGACCATGCATGCAGCATTTGAAGGCCTCAAATACACCATCAAGTTGTTCACCTCCTCATTCATGTTTATTTCAATAAACAATTCAGCCTCCTTCACTATACAGTCCACTACACCATCCTGTATTAGACTTCCCAAAACAGTGATCCAGGGCTATTTGAGTCATGACCAGTGCCTGGCACACATGTGTATAGTGCCTGTTTCACTTCTGACAAAGTTCCAGGTTACCCACCCAGCTACCAGCATATAACCTAGTTTAGGAAATCTCTCATGTGCTCTTGAGTAAAAACTGTAATCCCCGTCCGCTGGATGTTCTAATCGCCACACATCCAGAAGGTAAATTCATCCATCAAAGCCTTTCGTGCCTCCCTGCTCTTATCCCCTTGGGAAGGCCTTTTACTAGTATCTAGCATCGGATCGAGTATTTTATTGAAATCACCAACTAGCAGGATGTCGTTTATTGAGTGGTTATGTAAATATTGAGCCAACATAGACAAAAATGACCTGTCTCCCATTGAAGGTGCGCTCAAAATGTTAATATTAAAGGATATTTGTACCGCACACTATCACCACCGGAGTGGTCCCCTGGCACTCTGGTGGCTGTGAAAAAGTGAAGGGGGGTGAGTTACTGGAAAAGTGCAAGAGCACAGTGATGTGCTGTTGGCAGCCTCAGCCCGGTGGGTCCGTTGACTGGGCTTGGGGTGTTTTACAGTCGGTAGTCGTTGTGTGCTGTTGTGCAGGTCTATGTGTGGTTTGATTTGTTGTTGCAGTGTAGTGATGTTTATGCGGATTGTTGTGTTGTAGGCTTGTGGTTGTGTTTGGTTAGAGTTTGGGAGGTGTATGCAGAGGGGTGAATTTGTTAGTGGATCGGTTAATTAGCATTGCTGTCCTTGCAGTTATGTCTAGGTGTGATGCTTGCTATCATTCACTATTCCATCTGAGTGTGGCACTTGCTAATCTTCGAGAAAAAAAACATCTAGATGTGAGGCAGGCTAAAGATAAGCATTCCATCTATTGCAATCTAAGTGTGGCACATGCTAACATTCACAATCCCACCCAGATGTGACGCAGGCTAAAGTTAAGAATTCCATCTAGGCGTGGCACATTCTAACATTCACAATCCTATCTAGATGTGATGCAGGCCAAAGTTCAGAACTCCATCCAAGTGTGGCCCATACTAACATTCACAATCCAATCCAGATGTGACACAGGTTAAAGTTAAGAATTCCATTTAAGTATGGCATATGCTAACATTCACAATCCTGTCTAGATGTGACGCCGGCTAAAGTTCAGAATTCCATCTAAGTGTGGCACATGCTAACATTCACAATCCTATCTAGATGTGACGCAGACTAAAGTTAAGAATTCCATCTAATTGTGGCACATGCTAACATTCACAATCCTATAGAGATGTGATGCAGGCTAGAGATAAGCATTCCATCTAATAACATCTAAGTGTGGCACATGGTAACATTTACAATCCTATCTAGATGTGACGTAGGCTAAAGTTAAGAATTCCATCTAATTACATCTAAGTGTGGCACATGCTAACATTCAAAATCCTATCTAGATGTGACGCAGGCTAAAGTTCAGAATTCCATCTAAGTGTGGCACAGCTAACATTCACAATCCTATCTAGATGTGATGCAGGCTAGAGATAATCATTTCATCTAAGTGTGGCACATGCTAACATTCACAATCCTATCTAGATGTGACGCAGACTAAAGTTAAGAATTCCATCTAATTGTGGCACATGCTAACATTCACAATCCTATAGAGATGTGATGCAGGCTAGAGATAAGCATTCCATCTAATAACATCTAAGTGTGGCACATGGTAACATTTACAATCCTATCTAGATGTGACGTAGGCTAAAGTTAAGAATTCCATCTAATTACATCTAAGTGTGGCACATGCTAACATTCAAAATCCTATCTAGATGTGACGCAGGCTAAAGTTCAGAATTCCATCTAAGTGTGGCACAGCTAACATTCACAATCCTATAGAGATGTGATGCAGGCTAGAGATAAGAATTCCATCTAATTACATCTAAGTGTGGCACATGCTAACATTCAAAATCCTATCTAGATGTGACGCAGGCTAAAGTTCAGAATTCCATCTAAGTGTGGCACAGCTAACATTCACAATCCTATCTAGATGTGATACAGGCTAGAGATAATCATTTCATCTAAGTGTGGCACATGCTAACATTCACAGTCCTATCCAGACGTGACGCAGGCTAAAGTTCAGAATTCCATCTAAGTGTGGCACATGCTAACATTCAAAATCCTGTCTAGATGTGAATCAGGTTAGAGATAATCATTCCATCTAAGTGTGGCACATGCTAATATTCACAATCCCATCTAGATATGATGTAGGGCAATCTTCCCAGTTTTCTCAAGGTGTGGCACTAATTAACATTGGCAAGTAAGTTAGTGTGTAATGCAATACAACATTTACAGTTCAGCCATGAACAGATGTATGTTGTTGCTCACAAATATATCTAAGTATGCATGGTGTAAGTCTATGACAGTCTACATTATGGAGGTTAAGGTAGAGTGGCAGGGGCTTTCTGGAGTAGAGTAATTGCTCTACACCCACCCATGACACACTTACAGTTTTTGTAGGTATCTGTTGGCTGCTGGCTTCACTGGCTTCCCCTGCGGACACCTGTTGACATGTCTTGGAGCCGCCATTGTTGGAGCCACCCTTTGCCTCGGGGCCCTTAGCTGCAGGGGCTGCAGGGGCTGCCGGGCAGAGGGCTGCCCTGGGAGGTCGGTTAAGACCAGGATAAACAACCAACAGATGCAGTGGGCGGGGTGGGAGGCGGGGAAACTAGGGAGGGGATGCTGCGAGGTATGTAGGCACACAGAGCCTGGAACACTTTAACGTAATCAAACACTACGATATTCACCAGGCATGCAGGCGGGAAGTGGGGGAAGTGCCTGCAGCGGGGGTCAGTCGGCCCAGCTGTGTTAAGGAGAGCGCCAATCAGGGCCGGTGTTGTGGGCATGGTGGGCCAATCAGTGATGGTGGGAGGCGGGCGATGGGAGAATCAAGGAAGTCTGGGGTGGGGTGGGGGAGAGAGGCTGTGGAGGAGCACGGAGGGGACTGGGGCACCAAGATGGCCAAATTCAGGCCATAGTTACAGGCCCAGAGGGTCTGAAAAGGAATGTTACTCACCAGGCATGCAGGCGGGAAGTGGGGGAAGCGCCAGCAGCGGGGGTCAGTCGGCTCAGCTGTGTTAAGGAGAGCGCCAATTAGGGCCGGTGTTGTGGGCATGGTGGGCCAATCATGGATGTGGGAGGCGGGAGATGAGAGAATCAAGGAAGTCACTCACCAGGCATGCAGGCGGGAAGTGGGGGAAGCTCCAGCAGCGGGGGGCAGTCGGCCCAGCTGTTTTAAGGAGAGCGCCAATCAGGGCCTGTGTTGTGAGCATGGTGGGCCAATCAGGGATGCTGGGAGGCGGGCAATGGGAAAATCAAGGATGTCGGGGGTGGGGGTAAGGGAGAGAGGCTGTGGAGAAGCACAGAGGGGACTGGGGCACCAAGATGGCCAAATTGAGGCTGTAGTTACAGGCCCAGAGGGTCTGAAAAGGAATGATACTCACCAGGCATACAGGCGGGAAGTGGGGGAAGCGCCAGCAGCGCGGGTCAGTAGGCCCAGCTGTGTTAAGAAGAGCACCAATCAGGGCCGGTGTTGTGGGCATGGTGGGACAATCAGGGATGCTGGGGGCCTGGCAATGGGCGAATCAAGCATGTCGGGTTAGGGGAGAGAGGCTGTGGAGGAGCACGGAGGGGACTTGGGCACCAAGATTGTCAAATTCAGGCCGTAGTTACAGGCCCAGAGGGTCTGAAAAGGAATGGTACTCACCAGGCATGCAGGCGGGAAGTGGGGGAAGGTCCAGCAGGGCGGGTCAGTAGGCCCAGCTGTGTTAAGAAGAGCGCCAATCAGGGCCGGTGTTGTGGGCATGGTGGGCCAATCAGGGGTGGTGGGAGGCAGGCGATGGGAGAATCAAGGAAGTCTGGGGTGGGGTGGGGGAGAGAGGCCGTGGAGGAGCACAGAGGGGACTGGGGCACCAAGATGGCCAAATTCAGGCCATAGTTACAGGCCCAGAGGGTCTGAAAAGGAATGGTACTCAACAGGCATGCAGGCGGGAAGTGGGGGAAGCGCCAGCAGCGGGGGTCAGTCGGCCCAGCTGTGTTAAGGAGAGTGCCAATTAGGGCCGGTGTTGTGGGCATGGTGGGCCAATCAGGGATGTGGGAGGCGGGAGATGGGAGAATCAAGGAAGTCACTCACCAGGCATGCAGGCGGGAAGTGGGGGAAGCGCCAGCAGCGCGGGTCAGTAGGCCCAGCTGTGTTAAGGAGAGCGCCAATCAGGGCCGGTGTTGTGGGCATGGTGGGCCAATAAGGGATGGTGGGAGGCGGGCGATGGGAGAATCAAGGAAGTCTGGGGTGGGGTAGGGGAGAGAGGCCGTGGAGGAGTACAAAGGGGACTGGGGCACCAAGATGGCCAAATTCAGGCTATAGTTACAGGCCCAGAGGGTCTGAAAGGAATGGTACTCACCAGGCATGCAGGCGGGAAGTGGGGGAAGCTCCAGCAGCGGGGTTCAGTCGGCCCAGCTGTGTTAAGGAGAGCGCCAATCAGGGCCGGTGTTGTGAGCATGGTGGGCCAATCAGGGATGCTGGGAGGCGGGCAATGGGAGAATCATGGATGTCGGGGGTGGGGGTAAGGGAGAGAGGCTGTGGAGAAGCACGGAGGGGACTGGGGCACCAAGATGGCCAAATTGAGGCTGTAGTTACAGGCCCAGAGGGTCTGAAAAGGAATGATACTCACATGGCATACAGGCGGGAAGTGGGGGAAGCGCCAGCAGCGCGGGTCAGTAGGCCCAGCTGTGTTAAGGAGAGCACCAATCAGGGCCGGTGTTGTGGGCATGGTGAGACAATCAGGGATGCTGGGGGCCGGGCAATGGGCGAATCAAGGATGTCGGGTTAGGGGAGAGAGGCTGTGGAGGAGCACGGAGGGGACTGGGGCACCAAGATGGCCAAATTCTGGCCATAGTTACAGGCCCAGAGGGTCTGAAAAGGAAGGGTACTCACCACGCATGCAGGCGGGAAGTGGGGGAAGCGCCAGCAGCGGGGGTCAGTCGGCCCAGCTGTGTTAAGGAGAGTGCCAATCAGGGCCGGTGTTGTGGGCATGGTGGGCCAATCAGGGATGTGGGAGGCGGGCAATGGGAGAATCAAGGATGTCGGGGGTGGGGGTAGGGGAGAGAGGCTGTGGAGGAGCACGGAGGGGACGGGGGCACCAAGATGGCCACATTCAGGCCGTAGTTACAGGCCCAGAGGGTCTGAAAAGGAATGGTACTCACCAGGCATGCAGGCGGGAAGTGGGGGAAGCTCCAGCAGTGCGGGTCAGTAGGCCCAGCTGTGTAAAGGAGTGTGCCAATCAGGGCCGGTGTTGTGTGCATGGTGGGCCAATCAGGGATGGTGGGAGGCGGGCGATGGGAGAATCAAGGAAGTCGGGGTAGGGGAGAGAGGCCGTGGAGGAGCACGTAAGGGACTGGGGCACCAAGATGGCCAAATTCAGGCTGTAGTTACAGGCGCAGAGGGTCTGAAAAGGAATGATACTCACCAGGCATACAGGCGGGAAGTGGGGGAAGCGCCAGCAGCGTGGGTCAGTAGGCCCAGCTGTGTTAAGGAGAGCACCAATCAGGGCCGGTGTTGTGGGCATGGTGGGACAATCAGGGATGCTGGGGGCCGGGCAATGGGCGAATCAAGGATGTCGGGTTAGGGGAGAGAGGCTGTGGAGGAGCACGGAGGGGACTGGGGCACCAAGATTGTCAAATCCAGGCCGTAGTTACAGGCCCAGAGGGTCTGAAAAGGAATGGTACTCACCAGGCATGCCGGCGGGAAGTGGGGGAAGCTCCAGCAGCGCGGGTCAGTAGGCCCAGCTGTGTTAAGAAGAGCGCCAATCAGGGCCGGTGTTGTGGGCATGGTGGGCCAATCAGGGATGGTGGTAGGCAGGCGATGGGAGAATCAAGGAAGTCTGGGGTGGGGTGGGGGAGAGATGCTGTGGAGGAGCACGGAGGGGACTAGGGCACCAAGATGGCCAAATTCAGGCCATAGTTACAGGCCCAGAGGGTCTGAAAAGGAATGGTACTCACCAGGCATGCAGGCGGGAAGTGGGGGAAGCGCCAGCAGCGCGGGTCAGTAGGCCCAGCTGTGTTAAGGAGAGCACCAATCAGGGCCGGTGTTGTGGGCATGGTGGGCCAATCAGGGATGGTGGGAGGCGGGCGAATGGAGAATCAAGGAAGTCTGGGGTGGGGTAGGGAAGAGAGGCTGTGGAGGAGCACGGAGGGGACTGGGGCACCAAGATGGCCAAATTCAGGCCATAGTTACAGGCCCAGAGGGTCTGAAAAGGAATGGTACTCACCAGGCATGCAGGCGGGAAGTGGGGGAAGTGCCAGCAGCGGGGGCCAGTCGGCCCAGCTGTGTTAAGGAGAGTGCCAATCAGGGCCGGTGTTGTGGGCATGGTGGGCCAATCAGGGATGTGGGAGGCGGGAGATGGGAGAATCAAGGAAGTCACTCACCAGGCATGCAGGCGGGAAGTGGGGGAAGCGCCAGCAGCGCGGGTCAGTAGGCCCAGCTGTGTTAAGGAGAGCGCCAATCAGGGCCGGTGTTGTGGGCATGGTGGGCCAATATTGGATGGTGGGAGGCGGGCGATGGGAGAATCAAGGAAGTCTGGGGTGGGGTAGGGGAGAGAGGCCGTGGAGGAGCACAAAGGGGACTGGGGCACCAAGATGGCCTAATTCAGGCTATAGTTACAGGCCCAGAGGGTCTGAAAAGGAATGGTACTCACCAGGCATGCAGGCGGGAAGTGGGGGAAGCTCCAGAAGTGGGGGAAGCTCCAGCAGCGGGGGTCAGTCGGCCCAGCTGTGTTAAGGAGAGCGCCAATCAGGGCCGGTGTTGTGAGCATGGTGGGCCAATCAGGGATGCTGGGAGGCGGGCAATGGGAGAATCAAGGATGTCGGGGTGGGGGTAAGGGAGAGAGGCTGTGGAGAAGCACGGAGGGGACTGGGGCACCAAGATGGCCATATTTAGGCCGTAGTTACAGGCCCAGAGGGTCTGAAAAGGAATGGTACTCACCAGGCATGCAGGCGGGAAGTGGGGGAAGCGCCAGCAGCGGGGGTCAGTCGGCCCAGCTGTGTTAAGGAGAGCGCCAATCAGGGCCAGTGTTGTGAGCATGGTGGGCCAATCAGGGATGGTGGGAGGCGGGCAATGGGAGAATCAAGGAAGTCGGGGTAGGGGAGAGAGGCCGTGGAGGAGCACGTAAGGGACTGGGGCACCAAGATGGCCAAATTCAGGCCATAGTTACAGGCACAGAGGGTCTGAAAAGGAATGGTACTCACCAGGCATGCAGGCGGGAAGTAGGGGAAGCGCCAGCAGCGCGGGTCAGTAGGCCCAGCTGTGTTAAGGAGAGCGCCAATCAGGGCCGGTGTTGTGGGCATGGTGGGACAATCAGGGATGCTGGGAGGCGGGCAATGGGAGAATCAAGGATGTCGGGGTGGGGGTAGGGGAGAGAGGCTGTGGAGGAGCACGGAGGGGACTGGGGCACCAAGACGGCCAAATTCAGGCCGTAGTTACAGGCCCAGAGGGTCTGAAAAGGAATGGTACTCACCAGACATGCAGGCGGGAAGTGGGGGAAGCTCCAGCAGCGCGGGTCAGTAGGCCCAGCTGCGTTAAGGAGAGCGCCAATCAGGGCAGGTGTTGTGGGCATGGTGGGCCAATCAGGGATGGTGGGAGGCGGGCAATGGGAGAATCAAGGAAGTCTGGGGTGGGTGGGGGAGAGAGGCCGTGGAGGAGCACGGATGGGACTGGGGCACCAAGATGGCCAAATTCAGGCCATAGTTACAGGCCCAGAGGGTCTGAAAAGGAATGGTACTCACCAGGCATGCAGCGAGAAGTGGGGGAAGCGCCAGCAGCGGGAGTCAGTCGGCCCAGCTGTGTTAAGGAGAGCGCCAATCAGGGCCGGTGTTGTGGGCATGGTGGGCCAATCAGGGATGGTGGGAGGCGGGAGATGGGAGAATTAAGGAAGTCACTCACCAGGCATGCAGGTGGGAAGTGGGGGAAGCGCCAGCAGCGCGGGTCAGTAGGCCCAGCTGTGTTAAGGAGAGCGCCAATCAGGGCCGGTGTTGTGGGCATGGTGGGCCAATCAGGGATGGTGGGAGGCGGGCGATGGGAGAATCAAGGAAGTCTGAGGTGGGGTAGGGGAGAGAGGCCGTGGAGGAGCACGGAGGGGACTGGGGTATCAAGATGGCCAAATTCAGGCTATAGTTACAGGCCCAGAGGGTCTGAAAAGGAATGGTACTCACCAGGCATGCAGGCGGGAAGTGGGGGAAGCGCCAGCAGCGGGGAACATTCGGCCCAGCTGTGTTAAGGAGAGCGCCAATCAGGGCCGGTGTTGTGAGCATGGTGGGCCAATCATGGATGCTGGGAGGCCGGCAATGGGAGAATCAAGGATGTCGGGGGTGGGGGTAGGGGAGAGAGGCTGTGGAGGAGCACGGAGGGGACTGGGGCACCAAGATGGCCAAATTCAGGCCGTAGTTACAGGCCCAGAGGGTCTGAAAAGGAATGGTACTCACCAGGCATGCAGGCGGGAAGTGGGGGAAGCGCCAGCAGCGGGGGTCAGTAGGCCCAGCTGTGTTAAGGAGGGCGCCAATCAGGGCCGGTTTTGTGGGCATGGTAGGCCAATCAGGGATGGATTGGAGGCGGGCGATGGGAGAATCAAGGAAGTCGGGGTAGGGGAGAGAGGCCGTGGAGGAGCAGGGAAGGGACTGGGGCACCAAGATGGCCAAATTCAGGCCATAGTTACAGGCCTAGAGGGTCTGAAAAGGAATGGTACTCACCAGGCATGCAGCGGGAAGTGGGGGAAGCGCCAGCAGCGGGGGTCAGTCGGCCCAGCTGTGTTAAGGAGAGCGCCAATCAGGGCCGGTGTTGTGGGCATGGTGGGCCAACCAGGGATGGTGGGAGGCGGGCAATGGGGGAATCAAGGAAGTCTGGGGTGGGGTAGGGGAGAGAGGCCGTGGAGGAGCACGGAGGGGACTGGGGCATCAAGATGGCCAAATTCAGGCTATAGTTACAGGCCCAGAGGGTCTGAAAAGGAATGGTACTCACCAGGCATGCAGGTGGGAAGTGGGGGAAGCGCCAGCAGCGGGGGTCATTCGGCCCAGCTGTGTTAAGGAGAGCGCCAATCAGGGCCCGTGTTGTGAGCATGGTGGGCCAATCAGGGATGCTGGGAGACGGGCAATGGGAGAATCAAGGATGTTGGTGGTGGGGGTAGGGGAGAGAGGCTGTGGAGGAGCACGGAGGGGACTGGGGCACCAAGATGGCCACATTCAGGCCATAGTTACAGGCCCAGAGGGTCTGAAAAGGAATGGTACTCACCAGGCATGCAGGCGGGAAGTGGGGGAAGCCCCAGGAGTGCGGATCAGTAGGCCCAGCTGTGTTAAGGAGAGCGCCAATCAGGGCCGGTGTTGTGGGCATGGTGGGCCAATCACGGATGATGGGAGGCGGGCGATGGGAGAATCAAGGAAGTCTGTGCTGGGGTGGGGGAGAGAGGCCGTGGAGGTGTTACACCCCGCCGTGCACATCACTCCAGAAGACGGGCTTGTTCTTTAAAAGGTATGCACAAACATGTTTTCCTTCCTTATGGTATGCGGCGCTTCATTCCCCCGTTCCTTTCACAATGGAGATTGCGGCAGGGATTGAACAAACTACGAGTACCTTGATGCTTCACTGCACTATCATGTGCCCTGCGCCTCCAATCACCATGCTCTGACGTTTTGCTTTCTCTTTCGGATAAATGCAGTCTTTTCATTCAGCTCGCTGCTTCTGATTGAAGTTGCTGACGCCTTTGAAGTTTCGTCTTCGTCCTTTCTTGAAAATCGGGAATTCTTGACCTTTGCCTGCCTAACGGACCGTCTTGTCTGCTGCTTTGTACTTTACTGCCAGGTTAGTGTACCAGGACCTATTTCTTGTTTTCACGGACTGCCTTGCCAAATCGATTTTGTACTTCTGCTGCCCGCACGTTAACAGGACCCTTTCAAGTCTTGCTCCTAGCCCCGAACAGCACATCTAACAGGATTACCGTCTGGGATTCATTGACATTTCTATCAAGTCTGATCTATTGGACATTGGGAATTGTGTTTACCTTTCTTCAACAAGTGCACTGGGGGACGCTGCGCAGAGTGTGCACCAACCCGGAACTAGTGCGCTCCTCGTGCCGTTCGGGTTAGAACCCTCACTAACATTCCCATTTATTATTTTATACTGCCGTTTGTTTCACCTTGGATTGATCCCAACACTACTAGTGGTAAGGAGTGTTTCTTTCCTATTCCAACCCATTGTCATAGTTCCTTGAATAGTCTTGACAGGGATATGTCTTGAGGTAGAAATAATCCATCCCCGGTCTGCAATTATAGAACTCATCTCTTCTTTATTTTTACAGCTGGTAAACCGTGGCGGTGTGTTCTCCCCGCTCTTTTGGGTGATCGGGCTCTTGTACTGTTTTAATCAGTAGGGGGTCATATCATTTTAAAGATCTATTCCCTCACAGAGAGGAGGCTCGGTTGGAGGCCCCATCCGAGCTCTTCAAACAAACCCTGCGAATACCGGTCCTGGTCACCTCCTTATCCTCATCCTGGTTGGTGAGTAACAGGAGGAGCACGGAGGGGACTGGGGCACCAAGATGGCCAAATTCAGGCTATAGTTACAGGCCCAGAGGGTCTGAAAAGGAATGGTACTCACCAGGCATGCAGTCGGGAAGTGGGGGAAGCGCAAGCAGCGGGGGTCATTCGTCCCAGCTGTGTTAAGGAGAGCGCCAATCAGGGCCGGTGTTGTGAGCATGATGGGCCAATCAGGGATGCTGGGAGGCGGGCAATGGGAGAATCAAGGATGTCGGGGTGGGGGTAGGGGAGAGAGGCTGTCGAGGAGCACGGAGGGGACTGGGGCACCAAGATGGCCAAATTCAGGCCGTAGTTACAGGCCCAGAGGGTCTGAAAAGGAATGGTACTCACCAGGCATGCAGGCGGGAAGTGGGGGAAGCTCCAGCAGTGCGGGTCAGTAGGCCCAGCTGTGTTAAGGAGAGCGCCAATCAGGGCCGGTGTTGGGGGCATGGTGGGCCAATCAGGGATGGTGGGATGCGGGCGATGGGAGAATCAAGGATGTCGGGGTAGGGGAGAGAGGCCGTGGAGGAGCACGGAAGGGACTGGGGCACCAAGATGGGCAAATTCAGGCCATAGTTACAGGCACAGAGGGTCTGAAAAGGAATGGTACTCACCAGGCATGCAGGCGGGAAGTGGGGGAAGCGCCAGCAGCGCGGGTCAGTAGGCCCAGCTGTGTTAAGGAGAGCGCCAATCAGGGCCAGTGTTGTGGCCATGGTGGGACAATCAGGGATGCTGAGAGGCGGGCAATGGGAGAATCAAGGATGTCGGGGGTGGGGGTAGGGGAGAGATGCTGCGGAGGAGCACGGAGGGGACTGGGGCACCAAGATGGCCAAATTCAGGCCGTAGTTACAGGCCCAGAGGGTCTGAAAAGGAATGGTACTCACCAGGCATGCAGGTGGGAAGTGGGGGAAGCTCCAGCAGTGTAGGTCAGTAGGCCCACCTGTGTTAAGGAGAGCGCCAATCAGGGCCGGTGTTGTGGGCATGGTGGGCCAATCAGGGATGATGGGAGGCGGGCGATGGGAGAATCAAGGAAGTCTGGGGTGGGGTGGGGGAGAGATGCCGTGGAGGAGCACGGAGGGGACTAGGGCACCAAGATGGCCAAATTCAGGCCATAGTTACAGGCCCAGAGGGTCTGAAAAGGAATGGTACTCACCAGGCATGCAGGCGGGAAGTGGGGGAAGCGCCAGCAGCGCGGGTCAGTAGGCCCAGCTGTGTTAAGGAGAGCACCAATCAGGGCCGGTGTTGTGGGCATGGTGGGCCAATCAGGGATGGTGGGAGGCGGGCGAATGGAGAATCAAGGAAGTCTGGGGTGGGGTAGGGAAGAGAGGCTGTAGAGGAGCACGGAGGGGACTGGGGCACCAAGATTGCCAAATTCAGGCTATAGTTACAGGCCCAGAGGGTCTGAAAAGGAATGTTACTCACCAGGCATGCAGGCTGGAAGTGGGGGAAGCGCCAGCAGCGGGGGTCAGTCAGCCCAGCTGTGTTAAGGAGAGCGCCAATCAGGGCCTGTTTTGTGGGCATGGTGGGCTTATCAGGTATGGTGGGAGGTGGGAGGCGGGCGATGGGAGAATCAAGGAAGTCAGGCAGTGGGGTTATGGGAGAGATATTGTGGAGGAGCACGGAGGGGACTGGGGCACCAAGATGGCCAAATTCAGGCCCTAGTTACAGCCCCAGAGGGTCTGAAAAGGAATGGTACTCACCAGGCATGCAGGCGGGAAGTGGGGGAAATGCCAGCAGCGCGGGTCAGTAGGCCCAGCTGTGTTAAGGAGAGCGCCAATCATGTGCACTAAAGTTTTTCAAAAATATGCAGGGACAGGGAATTCAAATGATGTTCTGCAATTTATATAATTTTTATTAACATTTTATCAGTTTCATTTCTATTATTATGACATTGAAAATGAGAAGATACATATACCACTGGTCAGACCCAACGAACCCCTGCCCCTCTGCATGCACCTACTTACAAATCAATTTCCCAAAAGCTACCCCATATTCTTTCATAGAGTCTACATTTGTTCTGGTGTTTCAGCAAGACTTCCTTGATCAGGGACATCTGATCTGCGGTCCATACTGCACTGGGTGGGCGTTTGCTAGATTTCCAGACCCTCAAAATCACCTTGTCGGCAGCCATGGTCACCCTACAAAACAACACGTTTGTGGGTGTGACATGACCCCCAAAAAGGCATCATACCCAGGATCAAGATTTCAAAGTCCTAACTCAAATCTACACGCAACACCCACATTTATCGGATTTGTCACCTCTCTCTAAAGTGCAGTTACTCTGTTACATTCCCAAATCATACGCTCAAAGGTGCCTTCTCTATGTGTGCCTCCCCAACTCTCGCGTCACACATCCCCATCCTGTGCATTCTCTCTGCGGTCTAATCAACCCAGTTCAGTATTTTACTCTGTTTAGCCCTCTCACTCCAGTTCAAGGAATCTGCATTATATTATGGTATCTAGCTTCCCCTCTCATCTTCTTCATACCCATCAACAAGTTCTGAGTGCATGTTCAATCAGAACTATGTTCCCATTTCTAGCGTTCAATCCAAAATTGTATATTGCAGAGGCCAGAGGCCCCTACCGCTCTTGCTCTAGTACAGTCTTTCCCAAATCTTCTCCTTCAATAGGCCTCTTTTTGTCCACCGTGGCCTTAAGTGTACAATATTTGGTGCACAAGCTGTGTTCTAACGCATAATCTCCCTTTAGCTTCCCAAACATAATCAGTATCCTCCTTCCACTACATCGCCCAACCCTTTCAACCCTCCCAAATACCAATTTGGCCAAAATATCATCTTCTGTTTAACTAGCACCCTAGGATTCAACCAAACGGATGACTTTGTAGATTAAAGAGGGTTGTGACCCAGTATTATGGGCATGTTTCTTTATGTCTAGCTATCAACACTGGCATTGGTTCCAGCGGGCCTATCATATTCACATCTGGCATGGTCCAATCATCAGGGATTGCTTCTAGAAGAGGCATTATTACAGGCAGTATGTCCTGCTTTAAAATCAAGGTGGTAGGCCGTAGAGTTAGGTATGTTCATCCCTCCTTTATCACATGGCAGCTGAGGCTTCCAGAGTTTCATCCTGGGTGATCCGTGATCCCATAGGAATAGGTGGTTACGTCTGTCCAATTCAGCTATCAAACCTCTGTCAGGGGGGAGATGTACGATACTTAGAACATACTTTATTCTCGGGGCTGCTGCCATCTTCTGTGCATTTACCTTGCCCCATCAGGATAACTTCAACTTTGCCCAGCTTTCCGCATCTGATTTTTGTCCTGTTGGTCATGTTGTTTGGGTATTTATGTTCACTTTCCTTATTTGGTACACGTCACTCCAGAGACAAATCCCAAGATATAAAATTTTCCTTTGGCACCAGTGAAATCCATGTTGCATGAGTTCTGCTTTCCTGAAGTTCCGTGAGACTGGTATGGCCTCTGATTCTAGACAGTTAACTCTATATCCTGTGGCTTTCCCAAAGAGGTCAATTCCCTCTATCAGTGTAGGAAGTGACTCCACTACATTGTATATCACTAATAACAAGTCATCTGCATATCGAAAAAGTTTTTGTACGACTCTGCCAAACTTGAACGCTTCAATTTGTTCATCCTCCCTAGTGGAGATTGTCAATGGTTCAATTGCCAACACAAATATCAGTGGGGAAAGAGGACTCCCTTGCCCCATCCCTCATTTTAGATATAAATCTCTAGAGCAAGACCCCTTTGTCAGAATTGCAGCAGTTGGTTTTGACTATACTAGTTTGACCGAAGTTATGAAGCCCTCTCTGAAGCCCATCACCTCGAGCATTCAAAAGAGAAATTTCCAATCCATCTGATTGACTGTGTCCCGTTTATGACTTTCATTAAGTGGAAGAACTAATATTGTCACATTTATCATTGAGTGTCTTCCCTTTACAAAGTCTGCCTGGTTTTAGTTCAGCATTCTCTGGAAGAATTGTGTTAAGCATTTTGGCATCACCTTTGCTAATATCTTACAATTAGTATTAATAAGTCTAATGTTTCTATAGCTATTAAGTAAAGAGGCAATCTTGTCTTTTTCAGTATGACTGTGATGGAAGCATGACGAACTGATGTTGGTATGGTACCCTCTTTGTGTGATTTTCTAAGCATATCTGTCATGAGATTATATACTTTGTCAGGCATCATTCTGTAGAACTCTGCGGGAAGGTCATCTGGCTCTTGGCATTTCCTGTAGTTCAAGGTGTAAGCAGTTTTATCTTAATTGTTCTGCTGAAATATCCTCAACTAGTGACTGTTGCATCTAAAGTTAACCATGGCAAAGTCGATGTGCACACCACATCTATTGTGTCCCTATCATTGAGCTGGTTGTCTACTTCTGACATTTTCTGATAATATGTGCTGAATTATAGGACTATGTCAATCCCCCACTGCTTTTCAGAATTGCACACATTGCCTTTACAATTTACATTATCCATGATCGGTGAACTAGCAACCAACTACATGTCTCTCCTACTCCATAATATGCAGATCAGGTTCTAAACCATGGGGACTCTGCTTTCTCCAACCACAGTTTATTCATATTGTACTTCTTTCTAATAAGTTCCCTGCCTTTTTCTTCATTAGGGTATCTTGTATAATCTCTCTGAAGATCCTTCATCTCTATCTCAAGTAACTGTGTTTTGTGCTGATTAACCTTCGGTCTTTTACTGGAGAGGCTTATTAGCAGACCATGCATGCAGCATTTGAAGGCCTCAAATACACCATCAAGTTGTTCACCTCCTCATTCATGTTTATTTCAATAAACAATTCAGCCTCCTTCACTATACAGTCCACTACACCATCCTGTATTAGACTTCCCAAAACAGTGATCCAGGGCTATTTGAGTCATGACCAGTGCCTGGCACACATGTGTATAGTGCCTGTTTCACTTCTGACAAAGTTCCAGGTTACCCACCCAGCTACCAGCATATAACCTAGTTTAGGAAATCTCTCATGTGCTCTTGAGTAAAAACTGTAATCCCCGTCCGCTGGATGTTCTAATCGCCACACATCCAGAAGGTAAATTCATCCATCAAAGCCTTTCGTGCCTCCCTGCTCTTATCCCCTTGGGAAGGCCTTTTACTAGTATCTAGCATCGGATCGAGTATTTTATTGAAATCACCAACTAGCAGGATGTCGTTTATTGAGTGGTTATGTAAATATTGAGCCAACATAGACAAAAATGACCTGTCTCCCATTGAAGGTGCGCTCAAAATGTTAATATTAAAGGATATTTGTACCGCACACTATCACCACCGGAGTGGTCCCCTGGCACTCTGGTGGCTGTGAAAAAGTGAAGGGGGGTGAGTTACTGGAAAAGTGCAAGAGCACAGTGATGTGCTGTTGGCAGCCTCAGCCCGGTGGGTCCGTTGACTGGGCTTGGGGTGTTTTACAGTCGGTAGTCGTTGTGTGCTGTTGTGCAGGTCTATGTGTGGTTTGATTTGTTGTTGCAGTGTAGTGATGTTTATGCGGATTGTTGTGTTGTAGGCTTGTGGTTGTGTTTGGTTAGAGTTTGGGAGGTGTATGCAGAGGGGTGAAATTGTTAGTGGATCGGTTAATTAGCATTGCTGTCCTTGCAGTTATGTCTAGGTGTGATGCTTGCTATCATTCACTATTCCATCTGAGTGTGGCACTTGCTAATCTTCGAGAAAAAAAACATCTAGATGTGAGGCAGGCTAAAGATAAGCATTCCATCTATTGCAATCTAAGTGTGGCACATGCTAACATTCACAATCCCACCCAGATGTGACGCAGGCTAAAGTTAAGAATTCCATCTAGGCGTGGCACATTCTAACATTCACAATCCTATCTAGATGTGATGCAGGCCAAAGTTCAGAACTCCATCCAAGTGTGGCCCATACTAACATTCACAATCCAATCCAGATGTGACACAGGTTAAAGTTAAGAATTCCATTTAAGTATGGCATATGCTAACATTCACAATCCTGTCTAGATGTGACGCCGGCTAAAGTTCAGAATTCCATCTAAGTGTGGCACATGCTAACATTCACAATCCTATCTAGATGTGACGCAGACTAAAGTTAAGAATTCCATCTAATTGTGGCACATGCTAACATTCACAATCCTATAGAGATGTGATGCAGGCTAGAGATAAGCATTCCATCTAATAACATCTAAGTGTGGCACATGGTAACATTTACAATCCTATCTAGATGTGACGTAGGCTAAAGTTAAGAATTCCATCTAATTACATCTAAGTGTGGCACATGCTAACATTCAAAATCCTATCTAGATGTGACGCAGGCTAAAGTTCAGAATTCCATCTAAGTGTGGCACAGCTAACATTCACAATCCTATCTAGATGTGATGCAGGCTAGAGATAATCATTTCATCTAAGTGTGGCACATGCTAACATTCACAATCCTATCTAGATGTGACGCAGACTAAAGTTAAGAATTCCATCTAATTGTGGCACATGCTAACATTCACAATCCTATAGAGATGTGATGCAGGCTAGAGATAAGCATTCCATCTAATAACATCTAAGTGTGGCACATGGTAACATTTACAATCCTATCTAGATGTGACGTAGGCTAAAGTTAAGAATTCCATCTAATTACATCTAAGTGTGGCACATGCTAACATTCAAAATCCTATCTAGATGTGACGCAGGCTAAAGTTCAGAATTCCATCTAAGTGTGGCACAGCTAACATTCACAATCCTATAGAGATGTGATGCAGGCTAGAGATAAGAATTCCATCTAATTACATCTAAGTGTGGCACATGCTAACATTCAAAATCCTATCTAGATGTGACGCAGGCTAAAGTTCAGAATTCCATCTAAGTGTGGCACAGCTAACATTCACAATCCTATCTAGATGTGATGCAGGCTAGAGATAATCATTTCATCTAAGTGTGGCACATGCTAACATTCACAGTCCTATCCAGACGTGACGCAGGCTAAAGTTCAGAATTCCATCTAAGTGTGGCACATGCTAACATTCAAAATCCTGTCTAGATGTGAATCAGGTTAGAGATAATCATTCCATCTAAGTGTGGCACATGCTAATATTCACAATCCCATCTAGATATGATGTAGGGCAATCTTCCCAGTTTTCTCAAGGTGTGGCACTAATTAACATTGGCAAGTAAGTTAGTGTGTAATGCAATACAACATTTACAGTTCAGCCATGAACAGATGTATGTTGTTGCTCACAAATATATCTAAGTATGCATGGTGTAAGTCTATGACAGTCTACATTATGGAGGTTAAGGTAGAGTGGCAGGGGCTTTCTGGAGTAGAGTAATTGCTCTACACCCACCCATGACACACTTACAGTTTTTGTAGGTATCTGTTGGCTGCTGGCTTCACTGGCTTCCCCTGCGGACACCTGTTGACATGTCTTGGAGCCGCCATTGTTGGAGCCACCCTTTGCCTCGGGGCCCTTAGCTGCAGGGGCTGCAGGGGCTGCCGGGCAGAGGGCTGCCCTGGGAGGTCGGTTAAGACCAGGATAAACAACCAACAGATGCAGTGGGCGGGGTGGGAGGCGGGGAAACTAGGGAGGGGATGCTGCGAGGTATGTAGGCACACAGAGCCTGGAACACTTTAACGTAATCAAACACTACGATATTCACCAGGCATGCAGGCGGGAAGTGGGGGAAGTGCCTGCAGCGGGGGTCAGTCGGCCCAGCTGTGTTAAGGAGAGCGCCAATCAGGGCCGGTGTTGTGGGCATGGTGGGCCAATCAGTGATGGTGGGAGGCGGGCGATGGGAGAATCAAGGAAGTCTGGGGTGGGGTGGGGGAGAGAGGCTGTGGAGGAGCACGGAGGGGACTGGGGCACCAAGATGGCCAAATTCAGGCCATAGTTACAGGCCCAGAGGGTCTGAAAAGGAATGTTACTCACCAGGCATGCAGGCGGGAAGTGGGGGAAGCGCCAGCAGCGGGGGTCAGTCGGCTCAGCTGTGTTAAGGAGAGCGCCAATTAGGGCCGGTGTTGTGGGCATGGTGGGCCAATCATGGATGTGGGAGGCGGGAGATGAGAGAATCAAGGAAG
This sequence comes from Ambystoma mexicanum, assembly GCF_040938575.1. Lineage (NCBI taxonomy): Eukaryota > Metazoa > Chordata > Amphibia > Caudata > Ambystomatidae > Ambystoma > Ambystoma mexicanum. Next base: position 1,077,426,828 of record NC_090936.1, on the reverse strand, counting down.
TCACTCACCAGGCATGCAGGCGGGAAGTGGGGGAAGCTCCAGCAGCGGGGGGCAGTCGGCCCAGCTGTTTTAAGGAGAGCGCCAATCAGGGCCTGTGTTGTGAGCATGGTGGGCCAATCAGGGATGCTGGGAGGCGGGCAATGGGAAAATCAAGGATGTCGGGGGTGGGGGTAAGGGAGAGAGGCTGTGGAGAAGCACAGAGGGGACTGGGGCACCAAGATGGCCAAATTGAGGCTGTAGTTACAGGCCCAGAGGGTCTGAAAAGGAATGATACTCACCAGGCATACAGGCGGGAAGTGGGGGAAGCGCCAGCAGCGCGGGTCAGTAGGCCCAGCTGTGTTAAGAAGAGCACCAATCAGGGCCGGTGTTGTGGGCATGGTGGGACAATCAGGGATGCTGGGGGCCTGGCAATGGGCGAATCAAGCATGTCGGGTTAGGGGAGAGAGGCTGTGGAGGAGCACGGAGGGGACTTGGGCACCAAGATTGTCAAATTCAGGCCGTAGTTACAGGCCCAGAGGGTCTGAAAAGGAATGGTACTCACCAGGCATGCAGGCGGGAAGTGGGGGAAGGTCCAGCAGGGCGGGTCAGTAGGCCCAGCTGTGTTAAGAAGAGCGCCAATCAGGGCCGGTGTTGTGGGCATGGTGGGCCAATCAGGGGTGGTGGGAGGCAGGCGATGGGAGAATCAAGGAAGTCTGGGGTGGGGTGGGGGAGAGAGGCCGTGGAGGAGCACAGAGGGGACTGGGGCACCAAGATGGCCAAATTCAGGCCATAGTTACAGGCCCAGAGGGTCTGAAAAGGAATGGTACTCAACAGGCATGCAGGCGGGAAGTGGGGGAAGCGCCAGCAGCGGGGGTCAGTCGGCCCAGCTGTGTTAAGGAGAGTGCCAATTAGGGCCGGTGTTGTGGGCATGGTGGGCCAATCAGGGATGTGGGAGGCGGGAGATGGGAGAATCAAGGAAGTCACTCACCAGGCATGCAGGCGGGAAGTGGGGGAAGCGCCAGCAGCGCGGGTCAGTAGGCCCAGCTGTGTTAAGGAGAGCGCCAATCAGGGCCGGTGTTGTGGGCATGGTGGGCCAATAAGGGATGGTGGGAGGCGGGCGATGGGAGAATCAAGGAAGTCTGGGGTGGGGTAGGGGAGAGAGGCCGTGGAGGAGTACAAAGGGGACTGGGGCACCAAGATGGCCAAATTCAGGCTATAGTTACAGGCCCAGAGGGTCTGAAAGGAATGGTACTCACCAGGCATGCAGGCGGGAAGTGGGGGAAGCTCCAGCAGCGGGGTTCAGTCGGCCCAGCTGTGTTAAGGAGAGCGCCAATCAGGGCCGGTGTTGTGAGCATGGTGGGCCAATCAGGGATGCTGGGAGGCGGGCAATGGGAGAATCATGGATGTCGGGGGTGGGGGTAAGGGAGAGAGGCTGTGGAGAAGCACGGAGGGGACTGGGGCACCAAGATGGCCAAATTGAGGCTGTAGTTACAGGCCCAGAGGGTCTGAAAAGGAATGATACTCACATGGCATACAGGCGGGAAGTGGGGGAAGCGCCAGCAGCGCGGGTCAGTAGGCCCAGCTGTGTTAAGGAGAGCACCAATCAGGGCCGGTGTTGTGGGCATGGTGAGACAATCAGGGATGCTGGGGGCCGGGCAATGGGCGAATCAAGGATGTCGGGTTAGGGGAGAGAGGCTGTGGAGGAGCACGGAGGGGACTGGGGCACCAAGATGGCCAAATTCTGGCCATAGTTACAGGCCCAGAGGGTCTGAAAAGGAAGGGTACTCACCACGCATGCAGGCGGGAAGTGGGGGAAGCGCCAGCAGCGGGGGTCAGTCGGCCCAGCTGTGTTAAGGAGAGTGCCAATCAGGGCCGGTGTTGTGGGCATGGTGGGCCAATCAGGGATGTGGGAGGCGGGCAATGGGAGAATCAAGGATGTCGGGGGTGGGGGTAGGGGAGAGAGGCTGTGGAGGAGCACGGAGGGGACGGGGGCACCAAGATGGCCACATTCAGGCCGTAGTTACAGGCCCAGAGGGTCTGAAAAGGAATGGTACTCACCAGGCATGCAGGCGGGAAGTGGGGGAAGCTCCAGCAGTGCGGGTCAGTAGGCCCAGCTGTGTAAAGGAGTGTGCCAATCAGGGCCGGTGTTGTGTGCATGGTGGGCCAATCAGGGATGGTGGGAGGCGGGCGATGGGAGAATCAAGGAAGTCGGGGTAGGGGAGAGAGGCCGTGGAGGAGCACGTAAGGGACTGGGGCACCAAGATGGCCAAATTCAGGCTGTAGTTACAGGCGCAGAGGGTCTGAAAAGGAATGATACTCACCAGGCATACAGGCGGGAAGTGGGGGAAGCGCCAGCAGCGTGGGTCAGTAGGCCCAGCTGTGTTAAGGAGAGCACCAATCAGGGCCGGTGTTGTGGGCATGGTGGGACAATCAGGGATGCTGGGGGCCGGGCAATGGGCGAATCAAGGATGTCGGGTTAGGGGAGAGAGGCTGTGGAGGAGCACGGAGGGGACTGGGGCACCAAGATTGTCAAATCCAGGCCGTAGTTACAGGCCCAGAGGGTCTGAAAAGGAATGGTACTCACCAGGCATGCCGGCGGGAAGTGGGGGAAGCTCCAGCAGCGCGGGTCAGTAGGCCCAGCTGTGTTAAGAAGAGCGCCAATCAGGGCCGGTGTTGTGGGCATGGTGGGCCAATCAGGGATGGTGGTAGGCAGGCGATGGGAGAATCAAGGAAGTCTGGGGTGGGGTGGGGGAGAGATGCTGTGGAGGAGCACGGAGGGGACTAGGGCACCAAGATGGCCAAATTCAGGCCATAGTTACAGGCCCAGAGGGTCTGAAAAGGAATGGTACTCACCAGGCATGCAGGCGGGAAGTGGGGGAAGCGCCAGCAGCGCGGGTCAGTAGGCCCAGCTGTGTTAAGGAGAGCACCAATCAGGGCCGGTGTTGTGGGCATGGTGGGCCAATCAGGGATGGTGGGAGGCGGGCGAATGGAGAATCAAGGAAGTCTGGGGTGGGGTAGGGAAGAGAGGCTGTGGAGGAGCACGGAGGGGACTGGGGCACCAAGATGGCCAAATTCAGGCCATAGTTACAGGCCCAGAGGGTCTGAAAAGGAATGGTACTCACCAGGCATGCAGGCGGGAAGTGGGGGAAGTGCCAGCAGCGGGGGCCAGTCGGCCCAGCTGTGTTAAGGAGAGTGCCAATCAGGGCCGGTGTTGTGGGCATGGTGGGCCAATCAGGGATGTGGGAGGCGGGAGATGGGAGAATCAAGGAAGTCACTCACCAGGCATGCAGGCGGGAAGTGGGGGAAGCGCCAGCAGCGCGGGTCAGTAGGCCCAGCTGTGTTAAGGAGAGCGCCAATCAGGGCCGGTGTTGTGGGCATGGTGGGCCAATATTGGATGGTGGGAGGCGGGCGATGGGAGAATCAAGGAAGTCTGGGGTGGGGTAGGGGAGAGAGGCCGTGGAGGAGCACAAAGGGGACTGGGGCACCAAGATGGCCTAATTCAGGCTATAGTTACAGGCCCAGAGGGTCTGAAAAGGAATGGTACTCACCAGGCATGCAGGCGGGAAGTGGGGGAAGCTCCAGAAGTGGGGGAAGCTCCAGCAGCGGGGGTCAGTCGGCCCAGCTGTGTTAAGGAGAGCGCCAATCAGGGCCGGTGTTGTGAGCATGGTGGGCCAATCAGGGATGCTGGGAGGCGGGCAATGGGAGAATCAAGGATGTCGGGGTGGGGGTAAGGGAGAGAGGCTGTGGAGAAGCACGGAGGGGACTGGGGCACCAAGATGGCCATATTTAGGCCGTAGTTACAGGCCCAGAGGGTCTGAAAAGGAATGGTACTCACCAGGCATGCAGGCGGGAAGTGGGGGAAGCGCCAGCAGCGGGGGTCAGTCGGCCCAGCTGTGTTAAGGAGAGCGCCAATCAGGGCCAGTGTTGTGAGCATGGTGGGCCAATCAGGGATGGTGGGAGGCGGGCAATGGGAGAATCAAGGAAGTCGGGGTAGGGGAGAGAGGCCGTGGAGGAGCACGTAAGGGACTGGGGCACCAAGATGGCCAAATTCAGGCCATAGTTACAGGCACAGAGGGTCTGAAAAGGAATGGTACTCACCAGGCATGCAGGCGGGAAGTAGGGGAAGCGCCAGCAGCGCGGGTCAGTAGGCCCAGCTGTGTTAAGGAGAGCGCCAATCAGGGCCGGTGTTGTGGGCATGGTGGGACAATCAGGGATGCTGGGAGGCGGGCAATGGGAGAATCAAGGATGTCGGGGTGGGGGTAGGGGAGAGAGGCTGTGGAGGAGCACGGAGGGGACTGGGGCACCAAGACGGCCAAATTCAGGCCGTAGTTACAGGCCCAGAGGGTCTGAAAAGGAATGGTACTCACCAGACATGCAGGCGGGAAGTGGGGGAAGCTCCAGCAGCGCGGGTCAGTAGGCCCAGCTGCGTTAAGGAGAGCGCCAATCAGGGCAGGTGTTGTGGGCATGGTGGGCCAATCAGGGATGGTGGGAGGCGGGCAATGGGAGAATCAAGGAAGTCTGGGGTGGGTGGGGGAGAGAGGCCGTGGAGGAGCACGGATGGGACTGGGGCACCAAGATGGCCAAATTCAGGCCATAGTTACAGGCCCAGAGGGTCTGAAAAGGAATGGTACTCACCAGGCATGCAGCGAGAAGTGGGGGAAGCGCCAGCAGCGGGAGTCAGTCGGCCCAGCTGTGTTAAGGAGAGCGCCAATCAGGGCCGGTGTTGTGGGCATGGTGGGCCAATCAGGGATGGTGGGAGGCGGGAGATGGGAGAATTAAGGAAGTCACTCACCAGGCATGCAGGTGGGAAGTGGGGGAAGCGCCAGCAGCGCGGGTCAGTAGGCCCAGCTGTGTTAAGGAGAGCGCCAATCAGGGCCGGTGTTGTGGGCATGGTGGGCCAATCAGGGATGGTGGGAGGCGGGCGATGGGAGAATCAAGGAAGTCTGAGGTGGGGTAGGGGAGAGAGGCCGTGGAGGAGCACGGAGGGGACTGGGGTATCAAGATGGCCAAATTCAGGCTATAGTTACAGGCCCAGAGGGTCTGAAAAGGAATGGTACTCACCAGGCATGCAGGCGGGAAGTGGGGGAAGCGCCAGCAGCGGGGAACATTCGGCCCAGCTGTGTTAAGGAGAGCGCCAATCAGGGCCGGTGTTGTGAGCATGGTGGGCCAATCATGGATGCTGGGAGGCCGGCAATGGGAGAATCAAGGATGTCGGGGGTGGGGGTAGGGGAGAGAGGCTGTGGAGGAGCACGGAGGGGACTGGGGCACCAAGATGGCCAAATTCAGGCCGTAGTTACAGGCCCAGAGGGTCTGAAAAGGAATGGTACTCACCAGGCATGCAGGCGGGAAGTGGGGGAAGCGCCAGCAGCGGGGGTCAGTAGGCCCAGCTGTGTTAAGGAGGGCGCCAATCAGGGCCGGTTTTGTGGGCATGGTAGGCCAATCAGGGATGGATTGGAGGCGGGCGATGGGAGAATCAAGGAAGTCGGGGTAGGGGAGAGAGGCCGTGGAGGAGCAGGGAAGGGACTGGGGCACCAAGATGGCCAAATTCAGGCCATAGTTACAGGCCTAGAGGGTCTGAAAAGGAATGGTACTCACCAGGCATGCAGCGGGAAGTGGGGGAAGCGCCAGCAGCGGGGGTCAGTCGGCCCAGCTGTGTTAAGGAGAGCGCCAATCAGGGCCGGTGTTGTGGGCATGGTGGGCCAACCAGGGATGGTGGGAGGCGGGCAATGGGGGAATCAAGGAAGTCTGGGGTGGGGTAGGGGAGAGAGGCCGTGGAGGAGCACGGAGGGGACTGGGGCATCAAGATGGCCAAATTCAGGCTATAGTTACAGGCCCAGAGGGTCTGAAAAGGAATGGTACTCACCAGGCATGCAGGTGGGAAGTGGGGGAAGCGCCAGCAGCGGGGGTCATTCGGCCCAGCTGTGTTAAGGAGAGCGCCAATCAGGGCCCGTGTTGTGAGCATGGTGGGCCAATCAGGGATGCTGGGAGACGGGCAATGGGAGAATCAAGGATGTTGGTGGTGGGGGTAGGGGAGAGAGGCTGTGGAGGAGCACGGAGGGGACTGGGGCACCAAGATGGCCACATTCAGGCCATAGTTACAGGCCCAGAGGGTCTGAAAAGGAATGGTACTCACCAGGCATGCAGGCGGGAAGTGGGGGAAGCCCCAGGAGTGCGGATCAGTAGGCCCAGCTGTGTTAAGGAGAGCGCCAATCAGGGCCGGTGTTGTGGGCATGGTGGGCCAATCACGGATGATGGGAGGCGGGCGATGGGAGAATCAAGGAAGTCTGTGCTGGGGTGGGGGAGAGAGGCCGTGGAGGTGTTACACCCCGCCGTGCACATCACTCCAGAAGACGGGCTTGTTCTTTAAAAGGTATGCACAAACATGTTTTCCTTCCTTATGGTATGCGGCGCTTCATTCCCCCGTTCCTTTCACAATGGAGATTGCGGCAGGGATTGAACAAACTACGAGTACCTTGATGCTTCACTGCACTATCATGTGCCCTGCGCCTCCAATCACCATGCTCTGACGTTTTGCTTTCTCTTTCGGATAAATGCAGTCTTTTCATTCAGCTCGCTGCTTCTGATTGAAGTTGCTGACGCCTTTGAAGTTTCGTCTTCGTCCTTTCTTGAAAATCGGGAATTCTTGACCTTTGCCTGCCTAACGGACCGTCTTGTCTGCTGCTTTGTACTTTACTGCCAGGTTAGTGTACCAGGACCTATTTCTTGTTTTCACGGACTGCCTTGCCAAATCGATTTTGTACTTCTGCTGCCCGCACGTTAACAGGACCCTTTCAAGTCTTGCTCCTAGCCCCGAACAGCACATCTAACAGGATTACCGTCTGGGATTCATTGACATTTCTATCAAGTCTGATCTATTGGACATTGGGAATTGTGTTTACCTTTCTTCAACAAGTGCACTGGGGGACGCTGCGCAGAGTGTGCACCAACCCGGAACTAGTGCGCTCCTCGTGCCGTTCGGGTTAGAACCCTCACTAACATTCCCATTTATTATTTTATACTGCCGTTTGTTTCACCTTGGATTGATCCCAACACTACTAGTGGTAAGGAGTGTTTCTTTCCTATTCCAACCCATTGTCATAGTTCCTTGAATAGTCTTGACAGGGATATGTCTTGAGGTAGAAATAATCCATCCCCGGTCTGCAATTATAGAACTCATCTCTTCTTTATTTTTACAGCTGGTAAACCGTGGCGGTGTGTTCTCCCCGCTCTTTTGGGTGATCGGGCTCTTGTACTGTTTTAATCAGTAGGGGGTCATATCATTTTAAAGATCTATTCCCTCACAGAGAGGAGGCTCGGTTGGAGGCCCCATCCGAGCTCTTCAAACAAACCCTGCGAATACCGGTCCTGGTCACCTCCTTATCCTCATCCTGGTTGGTGAGTAACAGGAGGAGCACGGAGGGGACTGGGGCACCAAGATGGCCAAATTCAGGCTATAGTTACAGGCCCAGAGGGTCTGAAAAGGAATGGTACTCACCAGGCATGCAGTCGGGAAGTGGGGGAAGCGCAAGCAGCGGGGGTCATTCGTCCCAGCTGTGTTAAGGAGAGCGCCAATCAGGGCCGGTGTTGTGAGCATGATGGGCCAATCAGGGATGCTGGGAGGCGGGCAATGGGAGAATCAAGGATGTCGGGGTGGGGGTAGGGGAGAGAGGCTGTCGAGGAGCACGGAGGGGACTGGGGCACCAAGATGGCCAAATTCAGGCCGTAGTTACAGGCCCAGAGGGTCTGAAAAGGAATGGTACTCACCAGGCATGCAGGCGGGAAGTGGGGGAAGCTCCAGCAGTGCGGGTCAGTAGGCCCAGCTGTGTTAAGGAGAGCGCCAATCAGGGCCGGTGTTGGGGGCATGGTGGGCCAATCAGGGATGGTGGGATGCGGGCGATGGGAGAATCAAGGATGTCGGGGTAGGGGAGAGAGGCCGTGGAGGAGCACGGAAGGGACTGGGGCACCAAGATGGGCAAATTCAGGCCATAGTTACAGGCACAGAGGGTCTGAAAAGGAATGGTACTCACCAGGCATGCAGGCGGGAAGTGGGGGAAGCGCCAGCAGCGCGGGTCAGTAGGCCCAGCTGTGTTAAGGAGAGCGCCAATCAGGGCCAGTGTTGTGGCCATGGTGGGACAATCAGGGATGCTGAGAGGCGGGCAATGGGAGAATCAAGGATGTCGGGGGTGGGGGTAGGGGAGAGATGCTGCGGAGGAGCACGGAGGGGACTGGGGCACCAAGATGGCCAAATTCAGGCCGTAGTTACAGGCCCAGAGGGTCTGAAAAGGAATGGTACTCACCAGGCATGCAGGTGGGAAGTGGGGGAAGCTCCAGCAGTGTAGGTCAGTAGGCCCACCTGTGTTAAGGAGAGCGCCAATCAGGGCCGGTGTTGTGGGCATGGTGGGCCAATCAGGGATGATGGGAGGCGGGCGATGGGAGAATCAAGGAAGTCTGGGGTGGGGTGGGGGAGAGATGCCGTGGAGGAGCACGGAGGGGACTAGGGCACCAAGATGGCCAAATTCAGGCCATAGTTACAGGCCCAGAGGGTCTGAAAAGGAATGGTACTCACCAGGCATGCAGGCGGGAAGTGGGGGAAGCGCCAGCAGCGCGGGTCAGTAGGCCCAGCTGTGTTAAGGAGAGCACCAATCAGGGCCGGTGTTGTGGGCATGGTGGGCCAATCAGGGATGGTGGGAGGCGGGCGAATGGAGAATCAAGGAAGTCTGGGGTGGGGTAGGGAAGAGAGGCTGTAGAGGAGCACGGAGGGGACTGGGGCACCAAGATTGCCAAATTCAGGCTATAGTTACAGGCCCAGAGGGTCTGAAAAGGAATGTTACTCACCAGGCATGCAGGCTGGAAGTGGGGGAAGCGCCAGCAGCGGGGGTCAGTCAGCCCAGCTGTGTTAAGGAGAGCGCCAATCAGGGCCTGTTTTGTGGGCATGGTGGGCTTATCAGGTATGGTGGGAGGTGGGAGGCGGGCGATGGGAGAATCAAGGAAGTCAGGCAGTGGGGTTATGGGAGAGATATTGTGGAGGAGCACGGAGGGGACTGGGGCACCAAGATGGCCAAATTCAGGCCCTAGTTACAGCCCCAGAGGGTCTGAAAAGGAATGGTACTCACCAGGCATGCAGGCGGGAAGTGGGGGAAATGCCAGCAGCGCGGGTCAGTAGGCCCAGCTGTGTTAAGGAGAGCGCCAATCATGTGCACTAAAGTTTTTCAAAAATATGCAGGGACAGGGAATTCAAATGATGTTCTGCAATTTATATAATTTTTATTAACATTTTATCAGTTTCATTTCTATTATTATGACATTGAAAATGAGAAGATACATATACCACTGGTCAGACCCAACGAACCCCTGCCCCTCTGCATGCACCTACTTACAAATCAATTTCCCAAAAGCTACCCCATATTCTTTCATAGAGTCTACATTTGTTCTGGTGTTTCAGCAAGACTTCCTTGATCAGGGACATCTGATCTGCGGTCCATACTGCACTGGGTGGGCGTTTGCTAGATTTCCAGACCCTCAAAATCACCTTGTCGGCAGCCATGGTCACCCTACAAAACAACACGTTTGTGGGTGTGACATGACCCCCAAAAAGGCATCATACCCAGGATCAAGATTTCAAAGTCCTAACTCAAATCTACACGCAACACCCACATTTATCGGATTTGTCACCTCTCTCTAAAGTGCAGTTACTCTGTTACATTCCCAAATCATACGCTCAAAGGTGCCTTCTCTATGTGTGCCTCCCCAACTCTCGCGTCACACATCCCCATCCTGTGCATTCTCTCTGCGGTCTAATCAACCCAGTTCAGTATTTTACTCTGTTTAGCCCTCTCACTCCAGTTCAAGGAATCTGCATTATATTATGGTATCTAGCTTCCCCTCTCATCTTCTTCATACCCATCAACAAGTTCTGAGTGCATGTTCAATCAGAACTATGTTCCCATTTCTAGCGTTCAATCCAAAATTGTATATTGCAGAGGCCAGAGGCCCCTACCGCTCTTGCTCTAGTACAGTCTTTCCCAAATCTTCTCCTTCAATAGGCCTCTTTTTGTCCACCGTGGCCTTAAGTGTACAATATTTGGTGCACAAGCTGTGTTCTAACGCATAATCTCCCTTTAGCTTCCCAAACATAATCAGTATCCTCCTTCCACTACATCGCCCAACCCTTTCAACCCTCCCAAATACCAATTTGGCCAAAATATCATCTTCTGTTTAACTAGCACCCTAGGATTCAACCAAACGGATGACTTTGTAGATTAAAGAGGGTTGTGACCCAGTATTATGGGCATGTTTCTTTATGTCTAGCTATCAACACTGGCATTGGTTCCAGCGGGCCTATCATATTCACATCTGGCATGGTCCAATCATCAGGGATTGCTTCTAGAAGAGGCATTATTACAGGCAGTATGTCCTGCTTTAAAATCAAGGTGGTAGGCCGTAGAGTTAGGTATGTTCATCCCTCCTTTATCACATGGCAGCTGAGGCTTCCAGAGTTTCATCCTGGGTGATCCGTGATCCCATAGGAATAGGTGGTTACGTCTGTCCAATTCAGCTATCAAACCTCTGTCAGGGGGGAGATGTACGATACTTAGAACATACTTTATTCTCGGGGCTGCTGCCATCTTCTGTGCATTTACCTTGCCCCATCAGGATAACTTCAACTTTGCCCAGCTTTCCGCATCTGATTTTTGTCCTGTTGGTCATGTTGTTTGGGTATTTATGTTCACTTTCCTTATTTGGTACACGTCACTCCAGAGACAAATCCCAAGATATAAAATTTTCCTTTGGCACCAGTGAAATCCATGTTGCATGAGTTCTGCTTTCCTGAAGTTCCGTGAGACTGGTATGGCCTCTGATTCTAGACAGTTAACTCTATATCCTGTGGCTTTCCCAAAGAGGTCAATTCCCTCTATCAGTGTAGGAAGTGACTCCACTACATTGTATATCACTAATAACAAGTCATCTGCATATCGAAAAAGTTTTTGTACGACTCTGCCAAACTTGAACGCTTCAATTTGTTCATCCTCCCTAGTGGAGATTGTCAATGGTTCAATTGCCAACACAAATATCAGTGGGGAAAGAGGACTCCCTTGCCCCATCCCTCATTTTAGATATAAATCTCTAGAGCAAGACCCCTTTGTCAGAATTGCAGCAGTTGGTTTTGACTATACTAGTTTGACCGAAGTTATGAAGCCCTCTCTGAAGCCCATCACCTCGAGCATTCAAAAGAGAAATTTCCAATCCATCTGATTGACTGTGTCCCGTTTATGACTTTCATTAAGTGGAAGAACTAATATTGTCACATTTATCATTGAGTGTCTTCCCTTTACAAAGTCTGCCTGGTTTTAGTTCAGCATTCTCTGGAAGAATTGTGTTAAGCATTTTGGCATCACCTTTGCTAATATCTTACAATTAGTATTAATAAGTCTAATGTTTCTATAGCTATTAAGTAAAGAGGCAATCTTGTCTTTTTCAGTATGACTGTGATGGAAGCATGACGAACTGATGTTGGTATGGTACCCTCTTTGTGTGATTTTCTAAGCATATCTGTCATGAGATTATATACTTTGTCAGGCATCATTCTGTAGAACTCTGCGGGAAGGTCATCTGGCTCTTGGCATTTCCTGTAGTTCAAGGTGTAAGCAGTTTTATCTTAATTGTTCTGCTGAAATATCCTCAACTAGTGACTGTTGCATCTAAAGTTAACCATGGCAAAGTCGATGTGCACACCACATCTATTGTGTCCCTATCATTGAGCTGGTTGTCTACTTCTGACATTTTCTGATAATATGTGCTGAATTATAGGACTATGTCAATCCCCCACTGCTTTTCAGAATTGCACACATTGCCTTTACAATTTACATTATCCATGATCGGTGAACTAGCAACCAACTACATGTCTCTCCTACTCCATAATATGCAGATCAGGTTCTAAACCATGGGGACTCTGCTTTCTCCAACCACAGTTTATTCATATTGTACTTCTTTCTAATAAGTTCCCTGCCTTTTTCTTCATTAGGGTATCTTGTATAATCTCTCTGAAGATCCTTCATCTCTATCTCAAGTAACTGTGTTTTGTGCTGATTAACCTTCGGTCTTTTACTGGAGAGGCTTATTAGCAGACCATGCATGCAGCATTTGAAGGCCTCAAATACACCATCAAGTTGTTCACCTCCTCATTCATGTTTATTTCAATAAACAATTCAGCCTCCTTCACTATACAGTCCACTACACCATCCTGTATTAGACTTCCCAAAACAGTGATCCAGGGCTATTTGAGTCATGACCAGTGCCTGGCACACATGTGTATAGTGCCTGTTTCACTTCTGACAAAGTTCCAGGTTACCCACCCAGCTACCAGCATATAACCTAGTTTAGGAAATCTCTCATGTGCTCTTGAGTAAAAACTGTAATCCCCGTCCGCTGGATGTTCTAATCGCCACACATCCAGAAGGTAAATTCATCCATCAAAGCCTTTCGTGCCTCCCTGCTCTTATCCCCTTGGGAAGGCCTTTTACTAGTATCTAGCATCGGATCGAGTATTTTATTGAAATCACCAACTAGCAGGATGTCGTTTATTGAGTGGTTATGTAAATATTGAGCCAACATAGACAAAAATGACCTGTCTCCCATTGAAGGTGCGCTCAAAATGTTAATATTAAAGGATATTTGTACCGCACACTATCACCACCGGAGTGGTCCCCTGGCACTCTGGTGGCTGTGAAAAAGTGAAGGGGGGTGAGTTACTGGAAAAGTGCAAGAGCACAGTGATGTGCTGTTGGCAGCCTCAGCCCGGTGGGTCCGTTGACTGGGCTTGGGGTGTTTTACAGTCGGTAGTCGTTGTGTGCTGTTGTGCAGGTCTATGTGTGGTTTGATTTGTTGTTGCAGTGTAGTGATGTTTATGCGGATTGTTGTGTTGTAGGCTTGTGGTTGTGTTTGGTTAGAGTTTGGGAGGTGTATGCAGAGGGGTGAAATTGTTAGTGGATCGGTTAATTAGCATTGCTGTCCTTGCAGTTATGTCTAGGTGTGATGCTTGCTATCATTCACTATTCCATCTGAGTGTGGCACTTGCTAATCTTCGAGAAAAAAAACATCTAGATGTGAGGCAGGCTAAAGATAAGCATTCCATCTATTGCAATCTAAGTGTGGCACATGCTAACATTCACAATCCCACCCAGATGTGACGCAGGCTAAAGTTAAGAATTCCATCTAGGCGTGGCACATTCTAACATTCACAATCCTATCTAGATGTGATGCAGGCCAAAGTTCAGAACTCCATCCAAGTGTGGCCCATACTAACATTCACAATCCAATCCAGATGTGACACAGGTTAAAGTTAAGAATTCCATTTAAGTATGGCATATGCTAACATTCACAATCCTGTCTAGATGTGACGCCGGCTAAAGTTCAGAATTCCATCTAAGTGTGGCACATGCTAACATTCACAATCCTATCTAGATGTGACGCAGACTAAAGTTAAGAATTCCATCTAATTGTGGCACATGCTAACATTCACAATCCTATAGAGATGTGATGCAGGCTAGAGATAAGCATTCCATCTAATAACATCTAAGTGTGGCACATGGTAACATTTACAATCCTATCTAGATGTGACGTAGGCTAAAGTTAAGAATTCCATCTAATTACATCTAAGTGTGGCACATGCTAACATTCAAAATCCTATCTAGATGTGACGCAGGCTAAAGTTCAGAATTCCATCTAAGTGTGGCACAGCTAACATTCACAATCCTATCTAGATGTGATGCAGGCTAGAGATAATCATTTCATCTAAGTGTGGCACATGCTAACATTCACAATCCTATCTAGATGTGACGCAGACTAAAGTTAAGAATTCCATCTAATTGTGGCACATGCTAACATTCACAATCCTATAGAGATGTGATGCAGGCTAGAGATAAGCATTCCATCTAATAACATCTAAGTGTGGCACATGGTAACATTTACAATCCTATCTAGATGTGACGTAGGCTAAAGTTAAGAATTCCATCTAATTACATCTAAGTGTGGCACATGCTAACATTCAAAATCCTATCTAGATGTGACGCAGGCTAAAGTTCAGAATTCCATCTAAGTGTGGCACAGCTAACATTCACAATCCTATAGAGATGTGATGCAGGCTAGAGATAAGAATTCCATCTAATTACATCTAAGTGTGGCACATGCTAACATTCAAAATCCTATCTAGATGTGACGCAGGCTAAAGTTCAGAATTCCATCTAAGTGTGGCACAGCTAACATTCACAATCCTATCTAGATGTGATGCAGGCTAGAGATAATCATTTCATCTAAGTGTGGCACATGCTAACATTCACAGTCCTATCCAGACGTGACGCAGGCTAAAGTTCAGAATTCCATCTAAGTGTGGCACATGCTAACATTCAAAATCCTGTCTAGATGTGAATCAGGTTAGAGATAATCATTCCATCTAAGTGTGGCACATGCTAATATTCACAATCCCATCTAGATATGATGTAGGGCAATCTTCCCAGTTTTCTCAAGGTGTGGCACTAATTAACATTGGCAAGTAAGTTAGTGTGTAATGCAATACAACATTTACAGTTCAGCCATGAACAGATGTATGTTGTTGCTCACAAATATATCTAAGTATGCATGGTGTAAGTCTATGACAGTCTACATTATGGAGGTTAAGGTAGAGTGGCAGGGGCTTTCTGGAGTAGAGTAATTGCTCTACACCCACCCATGACACACTTACAGTTTTTGTAGGTATCTGTTGGCTGCTGGCTTCACTGGCTTCCCCTGCGGACACCTGTTGACATGTCTTGGAGCCGCCATTGTTGGAGCCACCCTTTGCCTCGGGGCCCTTAGCTGCAGGGGCTGCAGGGGCTGCCGGGCAGAGGGCTGCCCTGGGAGGTCGGTTAAGACCAGGATAAACAACCAACAGATGCAGTGGGCGGGGTGGGAGGCGGGGAAACTAGGGAGGGGATGCTGCGAGGTATGTAGGCACACAGAGCCTGGAACACTTTAACGTAATCAAACACTACGATATTCACCAGGCATGCAGGCGGGAAGTGGGGGAAGTGCCTGCAGCGGGGGTCAGTTGGCCCAGCTGTGTTAAGGAGAGCGCCAATCAGGGCCGGTGTTGTGGGCATGGTGGGCCAATCAGTGATGGTGGGAGGCGGGCGATGGGAGAATCAAGGAAGTCTGGGGTGGGGTGGGGGAGAGAGGCTGTGGAGGAGCACGGAGGGGACTGGGGCACCAAGATGGCCAAATTCAGGCCATAGTTACAGGCCCAGAGGGTCTGAAAAGGAATGTTACTCACCAGGCATGCAGGCGGGAAGTGGGGGAAGCGCCAGCAGCGGGGGTCAGTCGGCTCAGCTGTGTTAAGGAGAGCGCCAATTAGGGCCGGTGTTGTGGGCATGGTGGGCCAATCATGGATGTGGGAGGCGGGAGATGAGAGAATCAAGGAAGTCACTCACCAGGCATGCAGGCGGGAAGTGGGGGAAGCTCCAGCAGCGGGGGGCAGTCGGCCCAGCTGTTTTAAGGAGAGCGCCAATCAGGGCCTGTGTTGTGAGCATGGTGGGCCAATCAGGGATGCTGGGAGGCGGGCAATGGGAAAATCAAGGATGTCGGGGGTGGGGGTAAGGGAGAGAGGCTGTGGAGAAGCACAGAGGGGACTGGGGCACCAAGATGGCCAAATTGAGGCTGTAGTTACAGGCCCAGAGGGTCTGAAAAGGAATGATACTCACCAGGCATACAGGCGGGAAGTGGGGGAAGCGCCAGCAGCGCGGGTCAGTAGGCCCAGCTGTGTTAAGAAGAGCACCAATCAGGGCCGGTGTTGTGGGCATGGTGGGACAATCAGGGATGCTGGGGGCCTGGCAATGGGCGAATCAAGCATGTCGGGTTAGGGGAGAGAGGCTGTGGAGGAGCACGGAGGGGACTTGGGCACCAAGATTGTCAAATTCAGGCCGTAGTTACAGGCCCAGAGGGTCTGAAAAGGAATGGTACTCACCAGGCATGCAGGCGGGAAGTGGGGGAAGGTCCAGCAGGGCGGGTCAGTAGGCCCAGCTGTGTTAAGAAGAGCGCCAATCAGGGCCGGTGTTGTGGGCATGGTGGGCCAATCAGGGGTGGTGGGAGGCAGGCGATGGGAGAATCAAGGAAGTCTGGGGTGGGGTGGGGGAGAGAGGCCGTGGAGGAGCACAGAGGGGACTGGGGCACCAAGATGGCCAAATTCAGGCCATAGTTACAGGCCCAGAGGGTCTGAAAAGGAATGGTACTCAACAGGCATGCAGGCGGGAAGTGGGGGAAGCGCCAGCAGCGGGGGTCAGTCGGCCCAGCTGTGTTAAGGAGAGTGCCAATTAGGGCCGGTGTTGTGGGCATGGTGGGCCAATCAGGGATGTGGGAGGCGGGAGATGGGAGAATCAAGGAAGTCACTCACCAGGCATGCAGGCGGGAAGTGGGGGAAGCGCCAGCAGCGCGGGTCAGTAGGCCCAGCTGTGTTAAGGAGAGCGCCAATCAGGGCCGGTGTTGTGGGCATGGTGGGCCAATAAGGGATGGTGGGAGGCGGGCGATGGGAGAATCAAGGAAGTCTGGGGTGGGGTAGGGGAGAGAGGCCGTGGAGGAGTACAAAGGGGACTGGGGCACCAAGATGGCCGAATTCAGGCTATAGTTACAGGCCCAGAGGGTCTGAAAGGAATGGTACTCACCAGGCATGCAGGCGGGAAGTGGGGGAAGCTCCAGCAGCGGGGTTCAGTCGGCCCAGCTGTGTTAAGGAGAGCGCCAATCAGGGCCGGTGTTGTGAGCATGGTGGGCCAATCAGGGATGCTGGGAGGCGGGCAATGGGAGAATCATGGATGTCGGGGGTGGGGGTAAGGGAGAGAGGCTGTGGAGAAGCACGGAGGGGACTGGGGCACCAAGATGGCCAAATTGAGGCTGTAGTTACAGGCCCAGAGGGTCTGAAAAGGAATGATACTCACATGGCATACAGGCGGGAAGTGGGGGAAGCGCCAGCAGCGCGGGTCAGTAGGCCCAGCTGTGTTAAGGAGAGCACCAATCAGGGCCGGTGTTGTGGGCATGGTGAGACAATCAGGGATGCTGGGGGCCGGGCAATGGGCGAATCAAGGATGTCGGGTTAGGGGAGAGAGGCTGTGGAGGAGCACGGAGGGGACTGGGGCACCAAGATGGCCAAATTCTGGCCATAGTTACAGGCCCAGAGGGTCTGAAAAGGAAGGGTACTCACCACGCATGCAGGCGGGAAGTGGGGGAAGCGCCAGCAGCGGGGGTCAGTCGGCCCAGCTGTGTTAAGGAGAGTGCCAATCAGGGCCGGTGTTGTGGGCATGGTGGGCCAATCAGGGATGTGGGAGGCGGGCAATGGGAGAATCAAGGATGTCGGGGGTGGGGGTAGGGGAGAGAGGCTGTGGAGGAGCACGGAGGGGACGGGGGCACCAAGATGGCCACATTCAGGCCGTAGTTACAGGCCCAGAGGGTCTGAAAAGGAATGGTACTCACCAGGCATGCAGGCGGGAAATGGGGGAAGCTCCAGCAGTGCGGGTCAGTAGGCCCAGCTGTGTAAAGGAGTGTGCCAATCAGGGCCGGTGTTGTGTGCATGGTGGGCCAATCAGGGATGGTGGGAGGCGGGCGATGGGAGAATCAAGGAAGTCGGGGTAGGGGAGAGAGGCCGTGGAGGAGCACGTAAGGGACTGGGGCACCAAGATGGCCAAATTCAGGCTGTAGTTACAGGCGCAGAGGGTCTGAAAAGGAATGATACTCACCAGGCATACAGGCGGGAAGTGGGGGAAGCGCCAGCAGCGTGGGTCAGTAGGCCCAGCTGTGTTAAGGAGAGCACCAATCAGGGCCGGTGTTGTGGGCATGGTGGGACAATCAGGGATGCTGGGGGCCGGGCAATGGGCGAATCAAGGATGTCGGGTTAGGGGAGAGAGGCTGTGGAGGAGCACGGAGGGGACTGGGGCACCAAGATTGTCAAATCCAGGCCGTAGTTACAGGCCCAGAGGGTCTGAAAAGGAATGGTACTCACCAGGCATGCCGGCGGGAAGTGGGGGAAGCTCCAGCAGCGCGGGTCAGTAGGCCCAGCTGTGTTAAGAAGAGCGCCAATCAGGGCCGGTGTTGTGGGCATGGTGGGCCAATCAGGGATGGTGGTAGGCAGGCGATGGGAGAATCAAGGAAGTCTGGGGTGGGGTGGGGGAGAGATGCTGTGGAGGAGCACGGAGGGGACTAGGGCACCAAGATGGCCAAATTCAGGCCATAGTTACAGGCCCAGAGGGTCTGAAAAGGAATGGTACTCACCAGGCATGCAGGCGGGAAGTGGGGGAAGCGCCAGCAGCGCGGGTCAGTAGGCCCAGCTGTGTTAAGGAGAGCACCAATCAGGGCCGGTGTTGTGGGCATGGTGGGCCAATCAGGGATGGTGGGAGGCGGGCGAATGGAGAATCAAGGAAGTCTGGGGTGGGGTAGGGAAGAGAGGCTGTGGAGGAGCACGGAGGGGACTGGGGCACCAAGATGGCCAAATTCAGGCCATAGTTACAGGCCCAGAGGGTCTGAAAAGGAATGGTACTCACCAGGCATGCAGGCGGGAAGTGGGGGAAGTGCCAGCAGCGGGGGCCAGTCGGCCCAGCTGTGTTAAGGAGAGTGCCAATCAGGGCCGGTGTTGTGGGCATGGTGGGCCAATCAGGGATGTGGGAGGCGGGAGATGGGAGAATCAAGGAAGTCACTCACCAGGCATGCAGGCGGGAAGTGGGGGAAGCGCCAGCAGCGCGGGTCAGTAGGCCCAGCTGTGTTAAGGAGAGCGCCAATCAGGGCCGGTGTTGTGGGCATGGTGGGCCAATATTGGATGGTGGGAGGCGGGCGATGGGAGAATCAAGGAAGTCTGGGGTGGGGTAGGGGAGAGAGGCCGTGGAGGAGCACAAAGGGGACTGGGGCACCAAGATGGCCTAATTCAGGCTATAGTTACAGGCCCAGAGGGTCTGAAAAGGAATGGTACTCACCAGGCATGCAGGCGGGAAGTGGGGGAAGCTCCAGAAGTGGGGGAAGCTCCAGCAGCGGGGGTCAGTCGGCCCAGCTGTGTTAAGGAGAGCGCCAATCAGGGCCGGTGTTGTGAGCATGGTGGGCCAATCAGGGATGCTGGGAGGCGGGCAATGGGAGAATCAAGGATGTCGGGGTGGGGGTAAGGGAGAGAGGCTGTGGAGAAGCACGGAGGGGACTGGGGCACCAAGATGGCCATATTTAGGCCGTAGTTACAGGCCCAGAGGGTCTGAAAAGGAATGGTACTCACCAGGCATGCAGGCGGGAAGTGGGGGAAGCGCCAGCAGCGGGGGTCAGTCGGCCCAGCTGTGTTAAGGAGAGCGCCAATCAGGGCCAGTGTTGTGAGCATGGTGGGCCAATCAGGGATGGTGGGAGGCGGGCAATGGGAGAATCAAGGAAGTCGGGGTAGGGGAGAGAGGCCGTGGAGGAGCACGTAAGGGACTGGGGCACCAAGATGGCCAAATTCAGGCCATAGTTACAGGCACAGAGGGTCTGAAAAGGAATGGTACTCACCAGGCATGCAGGCGGGAAGTAGGGGAAGCGCCAGCAGCGCGGGTCAGTAGGCCCAGCTGTGTTAAGGAGAGCGCCAATCAGGGCCGGTGTTGTGGGCATGGTGGGACAATCAGGGATGCTGGGAGGCGGGCAATGGGAGAATCAAGGATGTCGGGGTGGGGGTAGGGGAGAGAGGCTGTGGAGGAGCACGGAGGGGACTGGGGCACCAAGACGGCCAAATTCAGGCCGTAGTTACAGGCCCAGAGGGTCTGAAAAGGAATGGTACTCACCAGACATGCAGGCGGGAAGTGGGGGAAGCTCCAGCAGCGCGGGTCAGTAGGCCCAGCTGCGTTAAGGAGAGCGCCAATCAGGGCAGGTGTTGTGGGCATGGTGGGCCAATCAGGGATGGTGGGAGGCGGGCAATGGGAGAATCAAGGAAGTCTGGGGTGGGTGGGGGAGAGAGGCCGTGGAGGAGCACGGATGGGACTGGGGCACCAAGATGGCCAAATTCAGGCCATAGTTACAGGCCCAGAGGGTCTGAAAAGGAATGGTACTCACCAGGCATGCAGCGAGAAGTGGGGGAAGCGCCAGCAGCGGGAGTCAGTCGGCCCAGCTGTGTTAAGGAGAGCGCCAATCAGGGCCGGTGTTGTGGGCATGGTGGGCCAATCAGGGATGGTGGGAGGCGGGAGATGGGAGAATTAAGGAAGTCACTCACCAGGCATGCAGGTGGGAAGTGGGGGAAGCGCCAGCAGCGCGGGTCAGTAGGCCCAGCTGTGTTAAGGAGAGCGCCAATCAGGGCCGGTGTTGTGGGCATGGTGGGCCAATCAGGGATGGTGGGAGGCGGGCGATGGGAGAATCAAGGAAGTCTGAGGTGGGGTAGGGGAGAGAGGCCGTGGAGGAGCACGGAGGGGACTGGGGTATCAAGATGGCCAAATTCAGGCTATAGTTACAGGCCCAGAGGGTCTGAAAAGGAATGGTACTCACCAGGCATGCAGGCGGGAAGTGGGGGAAGCGCCAGCAGCGGGGAACATTCGGCCCAGCTGTGTTAAGGAGAGCGCCAATCAGGGCCGGTGTTGTGAGCATGGTGGGCCAATCATGGATGCTGGGAGGCCGGCAATGGGAGAATCAAGGATGTCGGGGGTGGGGGTAGGGGAGAGAGGCTGTGGAGGAGCACGGAGGGGACTGGGGCACCAAGATGGCCAAATTCAGGCCGTAGTTACAGGCCCAGAGGGTCTGAAAAGGAATGGTACTCACCAGGCATGCAGGCGGGAAGTGGGGGAAGCGCCAGCAGCGGGGGTCAGTAGGCCCAGCTGTGTTAAGGAGGGCGCCAATCAGGGCCGGTTTTGTGGGCATGGTAGGCCAATCAGGGATGGATTGGAGGCGGGCGATGGGAGAATCAAGGAAGTCGGGGTAGGGGAGAGAGGCCGTGGAGGAGCAGGGAAGGGACTGGGGCACCAAGATGGCCAAATTCAGGCCATAGTTACAGGCCTAGAGGGTCTGAAAAGGAATGGTACTCACCAGGCATGCAGCGGGAAGTGGGGGAAGCGCCAGCAGCGGGGGTCAGTCGGCCCAGCTGTGTTAAGGAGAGCGCCAATCAGGGCCGGTGTTGTGGGCATGGTGGGCCAACCAGGGATGGTGGGAGGCGGGCAATGGGGGAATCAAGGAAGTCTGGGGTGGGGTAGGGGAGAGAGGCCGTGGAGGAGCACGGAGGGGACTGGGGCATCAAGATGGCCAAATTCAGGCTATAGTTACAGGCCCAGAGGGTCTGAAAAGGAATGGTACTCACCAGGCATGCAGGTGGGAAGTGGGGGAAGCGCCAGCAGCGGGGGTCATTCGGCCCAGCTGTGTTAAGGAGAGCGCCAATCAGGGCCCGTGTTGTGAGCATGGTGGGCCAATCAGGGATGCTGGGAGACGGGCAATGGGAGAATCAAGGATGTTGGTGGTGGGGGTAGGGGAGAGAGGCTGTGGAGGAGCACGGAGGGGACTGGGGCACCAAGATGGCCACATTCAGGCCATAGTTACAGGCCCAGAGGGTCTGAAAAGGAATGGTACTCACCAGGCATGCAGGCGGGAAGTGGGGGAAGCCCCAGGAGTGCGGATCAGTAGGCCCAGCTGTGTTAAGGAGAGCGCCAATCAGGGCCGGTGTTGTGGGCATGGTGGGCCAATCACGGATGATGGGAGGCGGGCGATGGGAGAATCAAGGAAGTCTGTGCTGGGGTGGGGGAGAGAGGCCGTGGAGGTGTTACACCCCGCCGTGCACATCACTCCAGAAGACGGGCTTGTTCTTTAAAAGGTATGCACAAACATGTTTTCCTTCCTTATGGTATGCGGCGCTTCATTCCCCCGTTCCTTTCACAATGGAGATTGCGGCAGGGATTGAACAAACTACGAGTACCTTGATGCTTCACTGCACTATCATGTGCCCTGCGCCTCCAATCACCATGCTCTGACGTTTTGCTTTCTCTTTCGGATAAATGCAGTCTTTTCATTCAGCTCGCTGCTTCTGATTGAAGTTGCTGACGCCTTTGAAGTTTCGTCTTCGTCCTTTCTTGAAAATCGGGAATTCTTGACCTTTGCCTGCCTAACGGACCGTCTTGTCTGCTGCTTTGTACTTTACTGCCAGGTTAGTGTACCAGGACCTATTTCTTGTTTTCACGGACTGCCTTGCCAAATCGATTTTGTACTTCTGCTGCCCGCACGTTAACAGGACCCTTTCAAGTCTTGCTCCTAGCCCCGAACAGCACATCTAACAGGATTACCGTCTGGGATTCATTGACATTTCTATCAAGTCTGATCTATTGGACATTGGGAATTGTGTTTACCTTTCTTCAACAAGTGCACTGGGGGACGCTGCGCAGAGTGTGCACCAACCCGGAACTAGTGCGCTCCTCGTGCCGTTCGGGTTAGAACCCTCACTAACATTCCCATTTATTATTTTATACTGCCGTTTGTTTCACCTTGGATTGATCCCAACACTACTAGTGGTAAGGAGTGTTTCTTTCCTATTCCAACCCATTGTCATAGTTCCTTGAATAGTCTTGACAGGGATATGTCTTGAGGTAGAAATAATCCATCCCCGGTCTGCAATTATAGAACTCATCTCTTCTTTATTTTTACAGCTGGTAAACCGTGGCGGTGTGTTCTCCCCGCTCTTTTGGGTGATCGGGCTCTTGTACTGTTTTAATCAGTAGGGGGTCATATCATTTTAAAGATCTATTCCCTCACAGAGAGGAGGCTCGGTTGGAGGCCCCATCCGAGCTCTTCAAACAAACCCTGCGAATACCGGTCCTGGTCACCTCCTTATCCTCATCCTGGTTGGTGAGTAACAGGAGGAGCACGGAGGGGACTGGGGCACCAAGATGGCCAAATTCAGGCTATAGTTACAGGCCCAGAGGGTCTGAAAAGGAATGGTACTCACCAGGCATGCAGTCGGGAAGTGGGGGAAGCGCAAGCAGCGGGGGTCATTCGTCCCAGCTGTGTTAAGGAGAGCGCCAATCAGGGCCGGTGTTGTGAGCATGATGGGCCAATCAGGGATGCTGGGAGGCGGGCAATGGGAGAATCAAGGATGTCGGGGTGGGGGTAGGGGAGAGAGGCTGTCGAGGAGCACGGAGGGG
This sequence comes from Ambystoma mexicanum, assembly GCF_040938575.1. Classification (NCBI taxonomy): domain Eukaryota; kingdom Metazoa; phylum Chordata; class Amphibia; order Caudata; family Ambystomatidae; genus Ambystoma; species Ambystoma mexicanum. The sequence continues at coordinate 1,077,403,726 of NC_090936.1, read as the reverse complement.
ACTGGGGCACCAAGATGGCCAAATTCAGGCCGTAGTTACAGGCCCAGAGGGTCTGAAAAGGAATGGTACTCACCAGGCATGCAGGCGGGAAGTGGGGGAAGCTCCAGCAGTGCGGGTCAGTAGGCCCAGCTGTGTTAAGGAGAGCGCCAATCAGGGCCGGTGTTGGGGGCATGGTGGGCCAATCAGGGATGGTGGGATGCGGGCGATGGGAGAATCAAGGATGTCGGGGTAGGGGAGAGAGGCCGTGGAGGAGCACGGAAGGGACTGGGGCACCAAGATGGGCAAATTCAGGCCATAGTTACAGGCACAGAGGGTCTGAAAAGGAATGGTACTCACCAGGCATGCAGGCGGGAAGTGGGGGAAGCGCCAGCAGCGCGGGTCAGTAGGCCCAGCTGTGTTAAGGAGAGCGCCAATCAGGGCCAGTGTTGTGGCCATGGTGGGACAATCAGGGATGCTGAGAGGCGGGCAATGGGAGAATCAAGGATGTCGGGGGTGGGGGTAGGGGAGAGATGCTGCGGAGGAGCACGGAGGGGACTGGGGCACCAAGATGGCCAAATTCAGGCCGTAGTTACAGGCCCAGAGGGTCTGAAAAGGAATGGTACTCACCAGGCATGCAGGTGGGAAGTGGGGGAAGCTCCAGCAGTGTAGGTCAGTAGGCCCACCTGTGTTAAGGAGAGCGCCAATCAGGGCCGGTGTTGTGGGCATGGTGGGCCAATCAGGGATGATGGGAGGCGGGCGATGGGAGAATCAAGGAAGTCTGGGGTGGGGTGGGGGAGAGATGCCGTGGAGGAGCACGGAGGGGACTAGGGCACCAAGATGGCCAAATTCAGGCCATAGTTACAGGCCCAGAGGGTCTGAAAAGGAATGGTACTCACCAGGCATGCAGGCGGGAAGTGGGGGAAGCGCCAGCAGCGCGGGTCCGTAGGCCCAGCTGTGTTAAGGAGAGCACCAATCAGGGCCGGTGTTGTGGGCATGGTGGGCCAATCAGGGATGGTGGGAGGCGGGCGAATGGAGAATCAAGGAAGTCTGGGGTGGGGTAGGGAAGAGAGGCTGTAGAGGAGCACGGAGGGGACTGGGGCACCAAGATTGCCAAATTCAGGCTATAGTTACAGGCCCAGAGGGTCTGAAAAGGAATGTTACTCACCAGGCATGCAGGCTGGAAGTGGGGGAAGCGCCAGCAGCGGGGGTCAGTCAGCCCAGCTGTGTTAAGGAGAGCGCCAATCAGGGCCTGTTTTGTGGGCATGGTGGGCTTATCAGGTATGGTGGGAGGTGGGAGGCGGGCGATGGGAGAATCAAGGAAGTCAGGCAGTGGGGTTATGGGAGAGATATTGTGGAGGAGCACGGAGGGGACTGGGGCACCAAGATGGCCAAATTCAGGCCCTAGTTACAGCCCCAGAGGGTCTGAAAAGGAATGGTACTCACCAGGCATGCAGGCGGGAAGTGGGGGAAATGCCAGCAGCGCGGGTCAGTAGGCCCAGCTGTGTTAAGGAGAGCGCCAATCATGTGCACTAAAGTTTTTCAAAAATATGCAGGGACAGGGAATTCAAATGATGTTCTGCAATTTATATAATTTTTATTAACATTTTATCAGTTTCATTTCTATTATTATGACATTGAAAATGAGAAGATACATATACCACTGGTCAGACCCAACGAACCCCTGCCCCTCTGCATGCACCTACTTACAAATCAATTTCCCAAAAGCTACCCCATATTCTTTCATAGAGTCTACATTTGTTCTGGTGTTTCAGCAAGACTTCCTTGATCAGGGACATCTGATCTGCGGTCCATACTGCACTGGGTGGGCGTTTGCTAGATTTCCAGACCCTCAAAATCACCTTGTCGGCAGCCATGGTCACCCTACAAAACAACACGTTTGTGGGTGTGACATGACCCCCAAAAAGGCATCATACCCAGGATCAAGATTTCAAAGTCCTAACTCAAATCTACACGCAACACCCACATTTATCGGATTTGTCACCTCTCTCTAAAGTGCAGTTACTCTGTTACATTCCCAAATCATACGCTCAAAGGTGCCTTCTCTATGTGTGCCTCCCCAACTCTCGCGTCACACATCCCCATCCTGTGCATTCTCTCTGCGGTCTAATCAACCCAGTTCAGTATTTTACTCTGTTTAGCCCTCTCACTCCAGTTCAAGGAATCTGCATTATATTATGGTATCTAGCTTCCCCTCTCATCTTCTTCATACCCATCAACAAGTTCTGAGTGCATGTTCAATCAGAACTATGTTCCCATTTCTAGCGTTCAATCCAAAATTGTATATTGCAGAGGCCAGAGGCCCCTACCGCTCTTGCTCTAGTACAGTCTTTCCCAAATCTTCTCCTTCAATAGGCCTCTTTTTGTCCACCGTGGCCTTAAGTGTACAATATTTGGTGCACAAGCTGTGTTCTAACGCATAATCTCCCTTTAGCTTCCCAAACATAATCAGTATCCTCCTTCCACTACATCGCCCAACCCTTTCAACCCTCCCAAATACCAATTTGGCCAAAATATCATCTTCTGTTTAACTAGCACCCTAGGATTCAACCAAACGGATGACTTTGTAGATTAAAGAGGGTTGTGACCCAGTATTATGGGCATGTTTCTTTATGTCTAGCTATCAACACTGGCATTGGTTCCAGCGGGCCTATCATATTCACATCTGGCATGGTCCAATCATCAGGGATTGCTTCTAGAAGAGGCATTATTACAGGCAGTATGTCCTGCTTTAAAATCAAGGTGGTAGGCCGTAGAGTTAGGTATGTTCATCCCTCCTTTATCACATGGCAGCTGAGGCTTCCAGAGTTTCATCCTGGGTGATCCGTGATCCCATAGGAATAGGTGGTTACGTCTGTCCAATTCAGCTATCAAACCTCTGTCAGGGGGGAGATGTACGATACTTAGAACATACTTTATTCTCGGGGCTGCTGCCATCTTCTGTGCATTTACCTTGCCCCATCAGGATAACTTCAACTTTGCCCAGCTTTCCGCATCTGATTTTTGTCCTGTTGGTCATGTTGTTTGGGTATTTATGTTCACTTTCCTTATTTGGTACACGTCACTCCAGAGACAAATCCCAAGATATAAAATTTTCCTTTGGCACCAGTGAAATCCATGTTGCATGAGTTCTGCTTTCCTGAAGTTCCGTGAGACTGGTATGGCCTCTGATTCTAGACAGTTAACTCTATATCCTGTGGCTTTCCCAAAGAGGTCAATTCCCTCTATCAGTGTAGGAAGTGACTCCACTACATTGTATATCACTAATAACAAGTCATCTGCATATCGAAAAAGTTTTTGTACGACTCTGCCAAACTTGAACGCTTCAATTTGTTCATCCTCCCTAGTGGAGATTGTCAATGGTTCAATTGCCAACACAAATATCAGTGGGGAAAGAGGACTCCCTTGCCCCATCCCTCATTTTAGATATAAATCTCTAGAGCAAGACCCCTTTGTCAGAATTGCAGCAGTTGGTTTTGACTATACTAGTTTGACCGAAGTTATGAAGCCCTCTCTGAAGCCCATCACCTCGAGCATTCAAAAGAGAAATTTCCAATCCATCTGATTGACTGTGTCCCGTTTATGACTTTCATTAAGTGGAAGAACTAATATTGTCACATTTATCATTGAGTGTCTTCCCTTTACAAAGTCTGCCTGGTTTTAGTTCAGCATTCTCTGGAAGAATTGTGTTAAGCATTTTGGCATCACCTTTGCTAATATCTTACAATTAGTATTAATAAGTCTAATGTTTCTATAGCTATTAAGTAAAGAGGCAATCTTGTCTTTTTCAGTATGACTGTGATGGAAGCATGACGAACTGATGTTGGTATGGTACCCTCTTTGTGTGATTTTCTAAGCATATCTGTCATGAGATTATATACTTTGTCAGGCATCATTCTGTAGAACTCTGCGGGAAGGTCATCTGGCTCTTGGCATTTCCTGTAGTTCAAGGTGTAAGCAGTTTTATCTTAATTGTTCTGCTGAAATATCCTCAACTAGTGACTGTTGCATCTAAAGTTAACCATGGCAAAGTCGATGTGCACACCACATCTATTGTGTCCCTATCATTGAGCTGGTTGTCTACTTCTGACATTTTCTGATAATATGTGCTGAATTATAGGACTATGTCAATCCCCCACTGCTTTTCAGAATTGCACACATTGCCTTTACAATTTACATTATCCATGATCGGTGAACTAGCAACCAACTACATGTCTCTCCTACTCCATAATATGCAGATCAGGTTCTAAACCATGGGGACTCTGCTTTCTCCAACCACAGTTTATTCATATTGTACTTCTTTCTAATAAGTTCCCTGCCTTTTTCTTCATTAGGGTATCTTGTATAATCTCTCTGAAGATCCTTCATCTCTATCTCAAGTAACTGTGTTTTGTGCTGATTAACCTTCGGTCTTTTACTGGAGAGGCTTATTAGCAGACCATGCATGCAGCATTTGAAGGCCTCAAATACACCATCAAGTTGTTCACCTCCTCATTCATGTTTATTTCAATAAACAATTCAGCCTCCTTCACTATACAGTCCACTACACCATCCTGTATTAGACTTCCCAAAACAGTGATCCAGGGCTATTTGAGTCATGACCAGTGCCTGGCACACATGTGTATAGTGCCTGTTTCACTTCTGACAAAGTTCCAGGTTACCCACCCAGCTACCAGCATATAACCTAGTTTAGGAAATCTCTCATGTGCTCTTGAGTAAAAACTGTAATCCCCGTCCGCTGGATGTTCTAATCGCCACACATCCAGAAGGTAAATTCATCCATCAAAGCCTTTCGTGCCTCCCTGCTCTTATCCCCTTGGGAAGGCCTTTTACTAGTATCTAGCATCGGATCGAGTATTTTATTGAAATCACCAACTAGCAGGATGTCGTTTATTGAGTGGTTATGTAAATATTGAGCCAACATAGACAAAAATGACCTGTCTCCCATTGAAGGTGCGCTCAAAATGTTAATATTAAAGGATATTTGTACCGCACACTATCACCACCGGAGTGGTCCCCTGGCACTCTGGTGGCTGTGAAAAAGTGAAGGGGGGTGAGTTACTGGAAAAGTGCAAGAGCACAGTCATGTGCTGTTGGCAGCCTCAACCCGGTGGGTCCGTTGACTGGGCTTGGGGTGTTTTACAGTCGGTAGTCGTTGTGTGCTGTTGTGCAGGTCTATGTGTGGTTTGATTTGTTGTTGCAGTGTAGTGATGTTTATGCGGATTGTTGTGTTGTAGGCTTGTGGTTGTGTTTGGTTAGAGTTTGGGAGGTGTATGCAGAGGGGTGAAATTGTTAGTGGATCGGTTAATTAGCATTGCTGTCCTTGCAGTTATGTCTAGGTGTGATGCTTGCTATCATTCACTATTCCATCTGAGTGTGGCACTTGCTAATCTTCGAGAAAAAAAACATCTAGATGTGAGGCAGGCTAAAGATAAGCATTCCATCTATTGCAATCTAAGTGTGGCACATGCTAACATTCACAATCCCACCCAGATGTGACGCAGGCTAAAGTTAAGAATTCCATCTAGGCGTGGCACATTCTAACATTCACAATCCTATCTAGATGTGATGCAGGCCAAAGTTCAGAACTCCATCCAAGTGTGGCCCATACTAACATTCACAATCCAATCCAGATGTGACACAGGTTAAAGTTAAGAATTCCATTTAAGTATGGCATATGCTAACATTCACAATCCTGTCTAGATGTGACGCCGGCTAAAGTTCAGAATTCCATCTAAGTGTGGCACATGCTAACATTCACAATCCTATCTAGATGTGACGCAGACTAAAGTTAAGAATTCCATCTAATTGTGGAACATGCTAACATTCACAATCCTATCTAGATGTGATGCAGGCTAGAGATAAGCATTCCATCTAATTACATCTAAGTGTGGCACATGGTAACATTTACAATCCTGTCTAGATGTGACGCAGGCTAAAGTTCAGAATTCCATCTAAGTGTGGCACATGCTAACATTCACAATCCTATCTAGATGTGACGCAGACTAAAGTTAAGAATTCCATCTAATTGTGGCACATGCTAACATTCACAATCCTATAGAGATGTGATGCAGGCTAGAGATAAGCATTCCATCTAATAACATCTAAGTGTGGCACATGGTAACATTTACAATCCTATCTAGATGTGACGTAGGCTAAAGTTAAGAATTCCATCTAATTACATCTAAGTGTGGCACATGCTAACATTCAAAATCCTATCTAGATGTGACGCAGGCTAAAGTTCAGAATTCCATCTAAGTGTGGCACAGCTAACATTTACAATCCTATCTAGATGTGATGCAGGCTAGAGATAATCATTTCATCTAAGTGTGGCACATGCTAACATTCACAATCCTATCTAGATGTGACGCAGACTAAAGTTAAGAATTCCATCTAATTGTGGCACATGCTAACATTCACAATCCTATAGAGATGTGATGCAGGCTAGAGATAAGCATTCCATCTAATAACATCTAAGTGTGGCACATGGTAACATTTACAATCCTATCTAGATGTGACGTAGGCTAAAGTTAAGAATTCCATCTAATTACATCTAAGTGTGGCACATGCTAACATTCAAAATCCTATCTAGATGTGACGCAGGCTAAAGTTCAGAATTCCATCTAAGTGTGGCACAGCTAACATTCACAATCCTATAGAGATGTGATGCAGGCTAGAGATAAGCATTCCATCTAATAACATCTAAGTGTGGCACATGGTAACATTTACAATCCTATCTAGATGTGACGTAGGCTAAAGTTAAGAATTCCATCTAATTACATCTAAGTGTGGCACATGCTAACATTCAAAATCCTATCTAGATGTGACGCAGGCTAAAGTTCAGAATTCCATCTAAGTGTGGCACAGCTAACATTCACAATCCTATCTAGATGTGATGCAGGCTAGAGATAATCATTTCATCTAAGTGTGGCACATGCTAACATTCACAGTCCTATCCAGACGTGACGCAGGCTAAAGTTCAGAATTCCATCTAAGTGTGGCACATGCTAACATTCAAAATCCTGTCTAGATGTGAATCAGGTTAGAGATAATCATTCCATCTAAGTGTGGCACATGCTAATATTCACAATCCCATCTAGATATGATGTAGGGCAATCTTCCCAGTTTTCTCAAGGTGTGGCACTAATTAACATTGGCAAGTAAGTTAGTGTGTAATGCAATACAACATTTACAGTTCAGCCATGAACAGATGTATGTTGTTGCTCACAAATATATCTAAGTATGCATGGTGTAAGTCTATGACAGTCTACATTATGGAGGTTAAGGTAGAGTGGCAGGGGCTTTCTGGAGTAGAGTAATTGCTCTACACCAACCCATGCCACACTTACAGTTTTTGTAGGTATCTGTTGGCTGCTGGCTTCACTGGCTTCCCCTGCGGACACCTGTAGACATGTCTTGGAGCCGCCATTGTTGGAGCCACCCTTTGCCTCGGGGCCCTCAGCTGCAGGGGCTGCAGGGGCTGCCGGGCAGAGGGCTGCCCTGGGAGGTCGGTTAAGACCAGGATAAACTACCAACAGATGCAGTGGGCGGGGTGGGAGGCGGGGAAACTAGGGAGGGGATGCTGCGAGGTATGTAGGCACACAGGGCCTGGAACACTTTAACGTAATCAAACACTACGATATTCACCAGGCATGCAGGCGGGAAGTGGGGGAAGCGCCAGCAGCGCGGGTCAGTAGGCCCAGCTGTGTTAAGGGGAGCGCAAATCAGGGCCGGTGTTGTGAGCATGGTGGGCCAATCAGGGATGGTGGGAGGCGGGTGATGGGAGAATCAAGGAAGTCGGGGTGGGGGTAGGGGAGAGAGGCCGTGGAGGAGCACGGATGGACTGGGGCACCAAGATGGCCAAATTCAGGCCATAGTTACAGGCCCAGAGGGTCTGAAAATGAATGGTACTCACCAGGCATGCAGGTGGGAAGTGGGGGAAGCGCCAGCAGCGCGGGTCAGCAGGCCCAGCTGTGTTAAGGAGAGTGCCATTCAGGGCCGGTGTTGTGGGCATGGTGGGCCAATCAGGGATGGTGGGAGGCAGGCGAAGGAGAATCAAGGAAGTCGGGGGTGGGGGTAGGGGAGAGAGGCCGTGGAGGAGCATGGAGGGGACTGGGGCACCAAGATGGCCAAATTCAGGCTATAGTTACAGGCCCAGAGGGTCTGAAAAGGAATGGTACTCATCAGGCATGCAGGCGGGAAGTGGGGGAAGCGCCAGCAGCGGGGGTCAGTCGGCCCAGCTGTGTTAAGGAGAACGCCAATCAGGGCCGGTGTTGTGGGCATGGTGGGCCAATCAGGGATGGTGGGAGGCGGGCGATGGGAGAATCAAGGAAGTCGGGTGGGGGTAGGGGAGAGAGGCCCTGGAGGAGCACGGAGGGGACTGGGGCACCAAGATGGGCAAATTCAGGCCATAGTTACAGGCTCAGAGAGTCTGAAACGGAATGGTACTCACTAGGCATGCAGGCGGGAATTGTCCCAGTTGATCACTGTAAATAAAATAAAATAGGCACACGCCTCCCCTCTGTATTGCTGACTTTCCTTAGAGGTCCCAAATTCATCTAAATTTCAGGATGGCCTCTACAGTAGTGGGAATGGGGAGCACTAAACACAAGAGGTATAGAATTAAATACGTTCCTACAACGTTGTTGACCCTTAAGCTTCCCGTCAAAATGAAAAAAAGGGTTACTTTTTTTAGAAAGAAAGAAGGTGTAACATAGCCTTATTGCAAGAAACTCATTTGACGGAAGAGAAAAATCAGAAAATGTGCAAGGGTTGGTTGACACTTCTGGGTCAAGAGGGGATATTGCATAAAGGTCAGGTCACACAATAAGGGCAATCACGTAAACGTTGTTTGTAATGCTGTACAGTATATGCAGGTTATTTTCTCTTGCCTTATCATAAGGTACTAAAGGTGTGTTGATTTTCTCATACATCCAACATGCACTTGTACTGAAAAACCCTTCCTGTTGGCCAAAATTCTATATTTTAGGAGGATCACGCTAGCCCTATCGTCTCTAATGTAATCTTGGGACAAAAGGTGTTCACTCCTATCTACTTTCTCTACCGGTGTACACCTTAGGCACGCAATATCCACACTCACCATCAAGGTATTGAGTGATATTAGGAGCCCAATAAAAATGGGTGTGTTACAAATCATACAATTGTCTCAATGTATCTACTGGGCCACTCCCAATGGGACACATTGATGAAAATACATTATGAAAGCATTACAATGTTTGTGAAGGAACACAGCCCTTTAGTAAAGTGTCAGGTTGCATCTACTCATATCTGTAGTTGACAAGCCACATGTTTCAGCCCCTTGTCTAATACGTGTGCCTGTGGCCTTCCACAGGGACAATCAATGGACTAGACAGAACGCAAATACCCACACATACTCAGCAGTAATGTTTAATTACTGCTTTAGGAAACATTTGATCTCTAATCTCTTCCCTAGCACCGGAAGTGAAGCCAAAGGCCATGGATTTTCAGACACTAGCACAATGGAGTGGCACCCTACATGGGTTACTAGTAGAAATAAAAACACTGGGATGGAAAAATTCATGGTTATCCCCAGACGACCCCTACAATTCAGAGACATATACCAAATATGGCCACGAGGTCAAACTTTTTGGGAAACTCGAAAATATCCCCAAAGTTAAACTTCAGTGGTTGATCCTTTATTTATTTATGTATTTATGTATCTATCTATCTATCTATCTATCTATCTATCTATCTATCTATCTATCTATCTATTTATTTATTTATTTATTTATTGATATTGTGCCGAAACCCACAGGCATCAGGGCGCATACATTTAGACAAGGAACAACATAATAAGCGAGACAGCTGGTGCTATTTGATCAAACTAGGCTGCTATAACTATCTAAAAATAGCTGTCTTCAAGGCTTTCCTAAAGGCTAAGTAGTTGCCCTATAGTCTGATGGCCTTTGGTAGTCGGTTCCATACTTGGGCGGCTTTTACTGGAAAGGATCTGGCAAGCCTGTTTGAGCGGTTAAATGATGAGCAGGTAATATGCCCCATGGATTCAGATCCCAACGAGCGGCCGAGTGTGTAGTGAGATATATGTTCCCTCAGGTAGGCAGGGGACTGACCATGGAGACATCGATGGACCGTGGTCATGGCCATGAACGTGATCCGTTCCTTAACTGTCAGCCAGTGCTGGGGTCTTCTATCTGAGGTAATATGCTCTCTTATGGTTTTTTCCTGACAATTCTCACTGTGCTATTCTGAATAATCTGATATCTTGCGATGCATCCTTTATTTGCTCCTAACATTAGTGCATTTCTGTTATCCAGCCTAGATATAATAGAGGCCCTAGCTATAGCAGTACTGTTCTTTTCATTCACAAATGGTCTGATATGATTAAGCATACTTAGATAGTTTCGGCAACTTCTATTCACATTGCTCATGTGAGATTCAGCATTTAGTGATGCCTCCTGAGTAATACCCAGGGTCTTCACCTTTTCTTGGACCAAGATGGAAGAGTTCCTGATCTGAAAGGTCTCATATTCCTTGCCTAATTGGGCACATGCCTGTCATAAACCAAAGATCAATAACTCTGTTTTATTCCCATTCAGGCACATCCAGTTGTCTATCATTTAAGCCTCTATGGTCCTATAAACTGTCTCAAGGTTGCGGGTATCTAACTCATAATCATCACTCAGCTCCATCACCAGCTGAGTATCATCTGCGTAATTCGTGAAGAATACTCCGGTGTTTTCAAGAAGTGTGCAAAGTAATCTGAGATGTAGATTGAAAAGTAAGGGGGACAAACTAGCCCCCTGTGGTACTCCGCACTTAATGGGTGCCAGAGATGAAAAGGCTTCCCCCCAGTGAATTTTTGATCTCCAATTGGCCAGAAAGGAGAGTACTCATCTGGTTTTCCTTGCTGAACAGCCACCCATGCGTTCCAGGGACCAGAGAAGTTGATCATGGTCTAGTAAAACAAAGGCCACAGGCAGGTCAAGCTGCACCAGCATACCTGACCTGCCTTTGTCCATAAGGCCGCCTATATGAGTTTGGAGATCGAGCATGGCTGTTTAGTGCTATGTACTGGCCTAAAGCCTGATTATTGCTTGTGCAGAATGTTGTTAGTTTCCACAAAGGCTTGCAATTGCAGCTTAGCCGCTTTGTCTAGGACCTTCAGTAGGAAATTACAGTTAGTGATTGGATGTAAATCCCAGATCCCTGGGGTCCAAACCTGGCTTTTTTACTAGCAGGGTTACTGTGACGATTTTAATAGCATCTGGTATATGGCTATCACAAAATGATGCATTTAGCAGACCTATGAGGAAAGGTAGAAAGATGTCTCTGTGTTCTAAGACAATCCTCGGGGGTAGGATATTCTCTGCACAGGACCTGGGTCTTATGGAGGCTAAAAGAGACCTCATGTCCTCCTTTGTAATGGTTAGGAAGTCACATTTCTCTGCCTTTCTTTGCTCCTGTAGGTCTATCAGGAGGTTTTGCCGGAGGGGCACAGAGACACGGGTGGTGCTAATTACTTCTCTAGCCTTCAAGATCTTAGCATTGAAAGCCTTGTGTACTTTTAGGCACTCCTCCTGAGAAGGTGGGCCAGGGGGAATAGTGCTTTAGGCTTTTCTAAGGATCTCAGAATCTGAAAGAACTTACTTGTAGAGTTTGACGCTGTATTATGTGCCCATTACAGACATTTTTCTTTGACTCAATGATGTTATGTTCATACCGTGATGCTGCTTCCTTCCATTTACTGTTATTCTCAGTGGTTGGCTGCTTTACCCATCTTGATTCCATTTTTCTCTTCTCTCTTTTTAGGCTGGCCAGTTCGGGAGTGAACCATTTCTGATGGTTTATGTTTGCCCTGACTAATTTCCACCTGACCGGCGGCTCCTGGTAGACAGGCTCTTGAGCTAACATGTTGTATGTCAAGACTAGGTTTTCACATGAGTTAGCTTCTGTTGGTTGTGCCATCATGTCACTTATGGCCTGCGCTTGCTCATCAGTGGGGATTTTGTTAAACATCCTATTCAAAATCCTTTTATGCTTGTTCCTAACTTTGGGTGCTGGCCCCTGGGGCATTATTGAGAAGTCCACCCTGTGATGGCCGGACCGTATATATGTTATGGTCCCTTCTATTTTGACTTCCAGGTTGCAAGACACCACCCAATCCAACAGATCGTCATTCAGTGTTGTTGGTTCACTATTGCATACCCTGGAGTCTATGCCATTAAGAGCTTTTTCTAGTTCCAGGGCCTCAATATCCTAAGGATCTCCCCTCCAGCGATTTAAGTCTCCTACGAATACGGTTGCAATGTTATTTCCATTGAGACTGCACAACAGTTGGATTATTTCTTCGTTAAAGTCCGCCATGGGCGGAAGTGGTCGATATATCACTATGAGGTTGATACAGCTGTTTGTTGTGGGTGTTAGTTGCAAACAGAGGATTTCACACCCCTGGCACCATCAGGGAGCCATGAACATGTTAAAATCATTTCTTGCTATGATCGTCACTCTGCCCGCCTGTCCTTGCTCTCTGTTCTTGCAGAAATTTAGTAACCCTCTGGGACTGCCATCTCAATCATGGGACCCCTAGAGTCACGTATCCAAGTCATCTTTATTGTCTTTAGAGGACCTGGTTACTGGGCAGTCGTGGAGCATGGCCACATTTGAGTGGTGCTTTCTACTTCTGGTTGTTCAGTTCTATCATGATCAGACACTTCTACTGCCTGATTGACTTCTAAATTGATTAGACCTGTCTCTAGTCTGTGAAAGACTCTGAGAGCCTCACCATCCTCCAGTTCTTGCTCTCCTAGATCAGAAATGGTTGTAGGTCGCTCTGTAGTGTGAGACGGTGTGTCAGGTGACTTGGGGCTAACTGCACCAAGTCTACCTTCCTCGAAGACGGCCTGTACATAACTGCACCAAGTCTACCTTCCTCGAAGATGGCCTGTACATGTTTCTGCATGATCACCATGTGCTGTGCGTGTTGCAAATCTAGTAGCAGTTTCATATATTACATGTACACCATGACTTACTTTGGAAGGATTTAGTTTAAGTTAATCTGCGGATTACTACAGCTCCAAGACTCCGGCGTCGATGACAGCGAGGACCTGCGGAGACCGGATTGTCTCTTTTGCTCATACTATCCACATTTAAATGACCTTTAAGCTCTACCCTGTTTTGAACAGTGTTACTAGGTTTGTGTCTATAAAAATATACTATTTACCAAAATAGATAAAAAAAAATTCCCTACGGGAGAACAATAAAATCCACTGTTGCTTTATATGCTCCACTCTTCACCAGTTTTACTGTTCAAACATGCTTAATTAAAATAAGTTATGTGCCACTAAATTCCTGAAAATGTCTTAAGGGAGAACGCAAACCCATACGTAATTTTTCTTAAGTGCTGCCATGATTTTGAAAGTTTTACAGGCATCATATGTCTAAAAATGTCCTGCTTACCACTTAATTTCTGTAACATTGGTTGTAAACAAAAACGTATGTTCAAATGGAATTAAAGGCTATTGTAAATTGCCTGATGCAGTATTCCACTTGTCTAGATTACTGTTAATTACTAAACATTAACATAACATCTTATGTGTTTATAAGTTATTTGTGTTGCAATCATTTTTCCACCAACAGTGCGCTGCTATGTGTAGAGAAGCCCCACAATGCTCATACCTGGAAAAAATGCAAGGCACTAGGGAAAGAGGCCCAGTACACCTCTTGCAAGGAGAAGCAGGTATATTTCCACAAAAATAAAGATGCACCAGCCAGGGCTCTGCTGCTACGGAACGTTCTGCCAGAATCAGCATGTGCAACAAGTTAAAAAGGCACTCAGCGTCCTCAATGACGTAAGTTAAATGGGTTGCAAATCTGACTGGCTGGTTGGGACGACTCTATGTATAGGCTATCTGCTCCATAAGGGATGCCAGGCCATTGGTCCCAATCCCTTCTGCCCATCTTCTTGCAGGTGAGTTCCTTCTTGAACGTCATCAGGCAAGAAACTACTGTTAATTGCTCATTTGATGCAGAAAAATAATGCATTCTCTATCTCTAGCCTAATGTACTCCTGCTACTACAGACAAGGGCTAAGAGGATACTTCGAGGTCACTGTAACTCACAAACCCCAACTCAATCACAGACAAATCAGCGCCCTTCCAAAGGTCCCCACCCTCGATTTAGGTCTGTTGTTCTACCCCTCCCGCCACCCCGCAGCACGAATCACGTGACCTGATGGTGAAGGCTGCCTGGTCCTGCTTTCAGATCTTTTCTGATTGATTTGGGGTGTAGCAGTTTTATGGCCGGTGGTCTAGGACTGGCTTGTAACTTGGAATGCTGGAGTCTTGGGACGGGGCATCTTGGCACTATTAATTAGAGCTGGGACTGGGGAAGGTCAGAGACTCGTGCCCTCCTTCTTGAGGGATCGCTTTTCGCAGGACACTCTTAGCCCCATGTGGCCTTGCAAGGGGCATTCCTCCTGGGATACGAATGCTGGCAACATGAGACAACGAAAGGTCTATGAATCTTTGAGGCTCTGGCCTTTCTCACTGGTGCCCGTGATACAACTTTTTCCGGCACGCGCATGCTTACTTCCATGTTCATCACCTGGGCCTGCTGCACTGGCTGCAGTGCAGTTAGGTCTTGATTTCAATATGGCTGCTACTTTCGAAGATGGTGTTTAATTCCCAATGTACTCTATACCCAAAGCATGTACTAACCTTCCCAAATTGTGTCACCTAGCAACACCCCAGGCCCATTTAACCTCCCCGAGACCCTACACCACACTTCCATGCCTTTGCCTTATTGGAAACCGCATGGGGGCCTGGGAATATCGTCCCCGCTTCCCAACATGTGTTACATCGAAGTAAGAATGTTGCTCCTGATCCTTTTGATACACACATTTCGCTCATGGTCTACAAAAGTTTGGGGACTCCTGTACTATGGGACGTGATTAACTGGCACAGAGTACCAGGAAATAGGATCTGGAGTAGCAAAAAAGACTGGTAAGGCAAAAAAGATACGGGTTTCCTTGCAAAGCGAGAGTCAAAAGGGAAATGACATAGGGAATCCAGCTGCAAGGAAGGCATGGTATCAAACAGTAAGACTGACCCAAGTGATAACGGTTCAAGGGTATTTATTGAACTTCAATGGGGTTTGAAAAATGCCTATCTAATGATAAATCTAAAGATGGGAGCAAGCTACGACCATCAAATAATAACGCAGTCGTAGTCGATTCTGTCAAAATTAAAGGGACTATACTAAAAAACCTATTGCCAATCCTAACTTCTAAATACAAATAGTGTGGGAAACAATGTTATGCAAAAGAAAAGTGTTCAAGAAGTGATATGTCAGGATATTCAAGCCGTTGGCTTCCATTCCCCATGTTTTCAGCACTGGACAAGGCATCACACATGAGCTTAGCACACTCTCGGGCTTCTCTAGCACGAGGATGCACTTCAAAACCTTAACATAAGGGCCTTCTGTGCCAAAGTATCTTTGCCATTCAAAGGGGTCATTACGAGTTTGGAGGCAGCCATGCCCTTAATAAGCCCACAATGCAACATTCTTCAGCTTGGTTTCCTGGTCTTTCTATTCTCTGCCTTTCAGGAAAGTAATGGTTCTTTGTCGAAAAGGTCAAAGGAACGTGCATACTTGCGATCCCATTCTGTTTTTCCATCTTCTCTCGATCAGCTGTCGTTTCAAAACTGCTGTTTACACGTGTGCTTTGCTTTGCTCAGAGTGTGCTCTCGTGCACTGCCTTTTACCTGTGTGGGGAAGCTTAATGGAAGTCATGTGTTAGTGATGGTCAGTAATTGCCTGACCTCGCCTGACCATTGTATCAGGACACATTGGGTATACTGCTCAGATGTTAGTCTGTTTTCTCCCACAGTGGCTTGTCTGCGTGAGTGTTTGTGTTGTAATGGGGTAGAGGCTAGAGTTCCTGAATATCCTACCTGGTAGGATGGGGTAAATATGTTATAGGGAAGGGGATACCGTGTCTAAACATCCAGTATCCCACTCTACTCCCTGAACACCCTTCAAACAGGTGATCCTCCCGCACTGTTCCACCCCAGGAACATGATCCAAAAGCGATGGCTGTGTCCTGGCACCTGGATAACAGATCCTCAGGCTCTAGTGGGTAAGTCACCTTCTGGTTTCTCACATTCGTTTCCCCTATGCGATGTAGCCACATCTGTTTCACAGAGAAACTGAGAAATTAAATCGACGTTCCCCTGGTCTTTACCTTTCCGGTGCTCCAGAGTGAAACAGTAGGGTTGCAGGTCATGGAACCATCGCATGACTCAAGGTTTGGAGTCCTTTCGTTGGGTTATCCACACTAATGGAGAATGATCTATGCAGAGTGTGATCTTCTTTCGTAGGAGATAGTGTCGTAGATAGGTGATAGCCCATTTGATGGCAAGGGCCTTTAATTCCAACATGGTGTAGTTTTTGTTCACGTGAAAAGTGTTTCCAACTAGTGAATAGGATAGGGTGTCATAATCCATTGTAGACTTGTGACAATACTGAACTTAACCCTGTAAGAGAGGTGTCAGTTTGTAACACTAACGTTTTTGAAAAATCTCCTACCTTTATGATTGGGTTCTGGCACAGGGTTTGTTTTAAGCTGTTGTAACATAGCTGTTCTGTCTGCGAAATTAGGGATAAACCTATGGTAATAACCGATTAATCCTAAGAATGCTCTGAGGTCTCTCTTGGTCTTAGGCGTACGGGTATTTAGGATGGCTTTGAATGTTTCTCATTGAGGCTGTGCACTGTCATTCCCTACAAAGAAGCTGAGGTATTTCACAGCTGATTGAGCCAGCTTACATTTAGATGGATTGGCAGCTAAGCCGGATTCTCTGAAGCCTCTCATAATAGTAAAGAGATGGAAAAGATGGTCTACCCAAGTCTTACTATACATGAGTATGTCGTCAATATAAGGCCCACAGAATTCAGTGTAGGGCTATAATATCCTGTTCATAAGCTGTTGGAAAGTGGCAGGGGCTATTTGTAGGCCAAAAGGGAGGACTTCGAACTGGAATAGTCCCATGGGCATCGAGAAAGCTGTCTTTTCCTGATCAGGTCCATGTACTTGGACCTGCCAGTACCCCTAGGTTAATTCTAGGGTGATAGGAGGGTGGCATTTCTGTCTGAGTTTATCAATCAATTCATCGTTGTGCGGCATAGGATTGGCATTGAAGTCAGAGTGTTGACCTGTCAGGCCTCTATGCAAAACCTCCAGGAATGATCAAGTTTTGTGACCAACACAATAGGGGAAGGAGGACCATGGGCTTGAAGAGGGTTCGATAATATTTGCCCTTAGAATTGGCTTACCTTCCCCACATTTTCAGCTTGGGACAAGGCGGCACACTCAAGCTTAACATCAGGGCCTTCTGTGCCAAAGTCTCTTTACCATTCAAAGTCTTTTATTTCAGAGGGTCTGATGCAAAATAACAAACATTAAAGTTCCTTTCTTCTTAGGATTTCAGACAATCATTAAAGTTCTTTTCTTCTTAGGATTTCACATATACAACTTCTCTGGTGATTTACTGCTCAACCTGGGTCACCCTCCACTGTGCTCAGACCCACTTTAATACAAAACCTTAAATTGATTTCCCTCCACCGGGCTCGGACCAAATGTATCCACTTTTCTAAATGTTCTCTGCTTCAGCAAAATTGAAGACTTTCGACTGTGTGCGGGATTCTTCTCCAACCCGTCGCATGACCACATCAATTCACAATTACTCATTCTCTTCTTGATATAACCTTTTTCTCACTTTCACCTTTGCTACTTGTTAGATGGATACCTTACAGAGACCTTCAATTGAGCACCCATGCGGTGCCGGAACACTCCGTCAAAGGTGTTGTATCTTGCTTTTAAAGTTCAATCACTCATCAGCAGTTCAACTTTATTTGCATCTCTTATCACATGTTTTAAAAATGTTCATTTCTTCGCTCGCCATACAATGTTATTGCTTGCAACCTTGTCTTCAACACAGACCAGTCTTGTATCATTTTCCCGAAAACTCACTGGCTTTGTTGATTTCACTGACATTGCATTGTTCTTTTTTTAAAGTTTTTATTTTTGGCGGCAGAGGTACAAAGGCACACACAAAGGACAACAAATGTATACAGCAGTTACATCGTAGAGCAGCACAACAATTACGATACAGCAATCACAGCATATACAACATGGCAATACCTGAGGAGGAGCAGCAGTGGGGCTTCATCCAGTGGGGTCAGAGCCCGGTGGGGCAGGGGACATACCGGACACGGGGGTGTCCTCGCTGAGGTTGTTAAGGTAGGTGTTAAATTCACCCCAAATATTTTTGGGGCGAGATTGGGCAGGGAGCGTAGTCAAATAATCTTCCTCACAATTTCGTGCCCAGGTGAGTAAGCGGAGCCACTTGTGATAGGTCGGGGGAGAAGGGCATTTCCAACTCTGGAGTATACACTTTTTGGCGATCATGCAACTTATATTCAGAAATTTGGCCAGTCGTCTGGAGCCATCGGTTTTCCAGGCCCCGAACAAAACCGCCAGGGGGTCAGGGTCAACCACGATGTTAGTTATTGCGGAAAATGTTTTCAATATGCTATCCCAAAACCCCAACAGCTCCCTGCAGGCCCAAAACATATGCAAATGGTCAGCTTCCTCCGCACCACACCGGGGGCACAAGGCAGCCGCGGTGCGGATGAACCTCGTGGTCCTACGTGGGGTGTAGTAAAGCCTGTTGAGGAGTTTGTACTGCATGGCGCGGAAGCGGAAGTTGAGGGAGACCTTTTTGGTGTGTAGACACATTTCACCCCAGGCAGCATTGGATATCTGTAGACCCAGTTCCCCCGCCCAATCGTCCCGCGCTCGGAGAACTGGGATAGAGGCATTCTCCTGTAGGATCTTGTATAGTGAGGAGACGACGCCGCAGGCGCCGCCAGAGTTGGCAATGTAAGCAATTGCCGGGTTATCTGGGGGCTCATCTGGGAATGAGGGCCATGTAGTGCGAAACGCTGCCCGTAGTCTATAGTATTGGAGAGTCTCTAAGGCGGATCTGGTGTGGCCATGTTTCCATGTTTGGGGGTCTATAAATCTGCCTTCGGGGTAAAAGTCGGACAGTGCCTGCTAACCCAGGACCCCCCAGTGTTGGGCTAATGCAGTGTCACGTGTGGGTTCTAGGCGGGGAAAATCCCACACCGGGAGCCATTTGTAGTAAGGGGAGGACTCGGAAGTTGGATCCAGCAGACGTTTCCAGGCCCTAATGGTCGTACCGACAGGGTCAATAGGAGAGTCAGGTGTGTAACGATGATGTAATATAAGGGACATCATGTTGGTGTCGATAGCCACAAGTTGCTCCAATTTGACATGCGGCCGTGTCGGGGAGCCGGGGTACCAGTGGGTGGCATGTTGGGCCTGGGCCGCGGTCCAGTAGAGAACCAGGTCTGGAGCCGTGAGACCCCCCTGCTTATATGGGAGCGCCATGTCCGTCCACTTCTTGCGCACTGCGCCGGAATGCCATAGGAACTGCACGCATAGTGTGTGTAGTTTGGTGAAGTATCCCTTCCCAGGCCATATAGGAACGTTACCGAAAGTGTAAAGGAGCTTGGGGAGCAAAATCATTTTGATGAGAGAGAGTCGACCCGCCATGGACAATGGGAGAGAGCGCCACCTCAACATTTTGGCCTCAGCCGACTGTGCTACGGTCCCATAATTGTCAGCCACTAGGGTAGGTTTAGTTAAGGATATCTGCACACCTAGATATCTGATGCCGTTCGGGGACGAGCGGAGGGGGTACTCATTAGATTTGGTAAGCGGGAAGATCTCAGACTTTGAATAATTGATCATGAAACCAGAGTATGTGCCGATGCGCGTGATATCCCTTAGTATGGGATCCATGTGGGTTGTGGGCTCTCTGATGTACAATAGCACATCATCCGCGTATAAGGAAATTATTTCGGGGTCATCTTTCAGCCTTCTTATTCCCTTGCGGGCGTGGCGTGCACGCACATAGTCCGCCATTGGCTCTATCGCGAGTGCAAAGAGAATCGGGGAGAAGGGGCAACCCTGTTGGGTGCCCCTAAAAAGCGTGAAAGGGTCAGATGTCAAAGAATTGGCCCTTACACGTGCTACAGGGGAGGCGTATAGCAATTTGATAAACCTGATCATGTTTGGGCCAACGCCCATTGTCTCCAGCACCAACCACATGTAGCTCCACGAGACCACGTCAAAGGCCTTCTGAGCATCCAGGGTGACCGCCACAGCCTGGGCATCCTGATCTATACGGGACAAAACATTGAACAGTCTCCTGATGTTATGGGAGGTGGACCTGCCGGGGACAAAGCCTGCCTGATCCTCATGGACTAAGTGTGGCATGATAGGCAGAAAACGGTTCGCTATGATCTTTGCAAAGATTTTGGTGTCGAGGTTCATAAGGGAAAGGGGTCGATAGGATCCGCACTCGTCTTGTGGTTTGCCAGACTTGAGCAGGACCGTGATAACAGCTTCACGCATGGAAGGAGGAAGGATGGAGACCCGGAGTGCTTCGTCCCAGACCTCGAGTAGTCTGGGGGCCAGTATGGCCACATGCTCTTGATAGAACTCGGCAGTGAGGCCGTCAGGCCCCGGCGCCTTGCCCTTGGGCAGATTGGAGATGGCCGTCACTATCTCGTCAAGTATGATCGGGGAATCCAACTGGTCGCGGGTGGCAGGGGATATTTCAGTAGTGGGAATCTGGGCAAGCAACTCTCGTATGTGTTGTTCAGTATATTCGGCCGGTTGGGAATACATGGACCTATAGAACTCGGTGAATACCTCCAAGATCTGTTGATCCGCCCATTGTACATTGTCGAAACGATCCTTGATGGAGGTGATCTGAGTTCGGCTGAATTCCCCCCTCACCAACGCTGCCAGTGTCTTCCCCGGCCTATCCCTCTCGCCATATTTCCTGGCGGCCAGTGGCCGGCTGAAGTACTGGATTTCACGGGTGGCGAGTGTGTTAAATGTTTGCAATTCGTCCCTGATATGGGACAGTATGGCGGGGTCAGCCCCTGTGGAGCATTGTTGCTCCAGTTGCTTCAATTTGGCTTTGGAGCGGCCGAGGGCCGGGCAAATTGTTTTCAGTAACCCAGCCTACCGTGAGATGGACATTCCCCTAATATACACCTTAAAGGCATCCCACCGGATCGCAGCCAAAGTGCCCTGAAGAGAGTTGCGCTCAAAGAAGGATTCGATGTCAGCCAGAATTTCGGCTCTGAACACAATGTCCCTGAGGGCCTCGGATTTGAATCGCCAGCTGCTAAGTGTTGGGATGGGCATGCTTAGCTTCACCGAGAGAGTAACTGGAGCGTGGTCCGATAGAGTACGGGGGAAGATCTGGGACCCCTCCACCCTGCCCATGGTTTCACTGGACACGAAGAACAGGTCTATTCTGGACGAGCGGTCGTGCACCGACGAATAATAAGTGTACTCCCGGCCCTGTGGGTGTAGTGTCCTCCAAACATCACGTATGTTAAGTGTCCGCATGTGGCCGTGAAGCACTGGATAGGGCGCGGGAGGCCGTGCTAGTTCTGTCCAGGACAGTGTCCAGAATGAGGTTCATGTCTCCCCCCCATATAGTCTGGATACCTACATAGCCCAGCAGTATATTGGTCACCACATCGAAGAACTCAGGAGAGTCGACATTGGGGAAATATGTATTGACAAGTAACTATTCTTTGTTCACCAGGGTGCAGTGAAGTATGACGTAGCGACCCTCAGGGTCTATGTAGCTCTTATGTAGTATAAATTTGATCGATTTATGTACCATCGTGAGGACACCCCTGGATTGGGAGGAATAAGAGGTGAAGAATCTAGCGGGGCCCCATGACGGGGCCATGGTGCCCGGGATATGGGCGTTGGAGTGTGTCCCCTGTAGGAGTAGTACCTTGCAGCCATGCCTGCTTGCAAAGGCCATGATCTTACGAGCCTTGGTGTGATTGCTCAATCCGCGGACGTTCCAAGACATTATGACGGCGGACATTTCAATAGCAGATATATAAACTCACAATGCACATGTCAGTGAACATCCCAGGTCCAGCAGTGGTGTGTGTTCCCAAGGTCGAAAACGGGAGTGCACACGTGGTTTACCTCCGTGCGTGCCGAGGGACCTCGATTGCCTTTTTTGTGTAACATCCCGTACCCACCCTCCACCCTCACCACCAACCCAAACTCAGCAGTGTAAACAAAACCCACCCTCGACAGTGCAGAGCTGGGCTGACCCCAACATGGCCCAGTCTACCAAGAAGCCCAACCGGGGCTGGCCCGCAACAAGGGCATAACCAAGAGCAGTGCAATCGCAGTGGGGTGCGCTATTGCCGTGTAGTAGCACGCTGGGAACCAGCTGGTTCCGTTACAAAGCAAACAGTGTTAGCGGTCATGTTGTAAATGTCCCTGTTTTGCTCAATCAAGTACGGGGGTCAACAGAAGAAACATAGTTGTTCAGCAGCCCGGCAACCAGGTGTGACCATAGAAAGGTTCAAAAGGCAGCCAGAGTGAATGCAATCAATTAAGCAGAGCGAAAAGCATTTGGTCCATGGCAGGAGTGTGAAGAAGGCAAAAAATTAAACATGCATAAAGGGGCGTTGTACCAGAGGGGATACAAAGCGCAACTGACCATGGATACGAGCAAACAGTGGTATGAAACAAACAGTATGTGGTCATAGCGGAGAAATAGCACAGATCAACATGGAGTTCAGTCATTGTTCATAGAGTCATCGACAGGAGGTTGCAGGGGAACATGTGCCTCAATGAATTTTACCGCTTCGGACGGCACAGTGAAGAAATATAACTTGTTGTTGAACGTGAACTTCAAGCGTGCCGGGAAAAGTATGGCATAGGGAACGTTTCTTTCTCTGAGGAGTTTCTTCACTCCAAGGAACTGGCGGCGCTCCTGCTGGACACCAGTTGAAAAGTCGGGGAAAATCCTGATCACTTGCGAGTCCATACGTAGCTCGCCCTTTTCCCGAGCGAGGCAGAGAATTAGGCCGCGGTCCTTGAAGCTCAAAACTTTCGCAATGATGGGCCTCGGGAAGTCACCAGGCTTGGGCCGCGGTGAGAGCGCCCGGTGTGTCCTTTCAATGGTGAAGAAGGGTGACATGTCTGGATTGCCCAGTAGTTCCTTCAAAAGATTTTTGACTGCCGGTTCCAGTCTGCCCCTCCTCATTCTCCGGGACACCAATGATGCGTATATTATTTCTGCACGATCTAGATTCGAGGTCATCACACTTGGCCCTGACCACCTTCATGTCCGCAACCAGGGTAGACAAGGTGCCCTGGAGCGTGGCTATGTTGTCTTCGTTGGTTCCAATTCTGTTCTCCGCCTCCATGATTCTCGACCCCTGCTGGTCCAATTTGGCTCTGAGCGATGCCACGTTGGCATTGATGTCATCGAGCTTTTCGTGGAACGCTGCGAAGTTTCTAGCCATGGATTACATGATTGAGGTGAGGTCTGTGGTGGGTGCCTCAGCAAGGAGCATATCGGACACCTGGTCGTCTGACGTGTGGGCCGAGTCGGACCTTGGGGTGGGCTTGGCGAATTTGTCCATGGCCCCAGCTTTATTGGTGTTCCTAGATCTGTTGGACATCATAGCAGATGATCTTAGGGCGTTGAGTGCTCAGA
Organism: Ambystoma mexicanum; assembly: GCF_040938575.1. Taxonomy (NCBI): domain Eukaryota; kingdom Metazoa; phylum Chordata; class Amphibia; order Caudata; family Ambystomatidae; genus Ambystoma; species Ambystoma mexicanum. Next base: position 1,077,380,081 of record NC_090936.1, on the reverse strand, counting down.
GTGGGGACCAGGGCTAGAGTGTTAAGGAGGCGCGCCGCAAGCCCCGCAGTCGGGGAAGCACGGATCAGTGAGGCAGAGCGCCAGACCACAATTGCACATATGGAACGTGGGTGGAGGCGGCAGGGTCCGCGGCTTCAGGAAGGTGCGGGGCAGCCGCAACGACACTCTGATGGAAGGCCAATATCTGGGCCGTCATCCGAGTAGGCGCAGCAAGAGGGACAGGTAGCGACTGCGTGGGCACTGACGCGCAGAGAAGTAGAGGCAATGTTCAGTGGAATTGCCGGGCCCAGCCAGGGCCGAACCAGAACAGTTATGAGTGGTAAGCAGGCGGTGTAGCGCAGGGAGAGGGCAGCCTCTATGTCCAATGTCCGAGCGTGGATCAAGGCCCTCTTGAGGAGGGGCACATGTAGTCTTCTGCAAACGGAGGCCGGCCGGGGTGCAGGGCAGCGGTGGCGGCTATGGGCGCTCCACAGGGGCGGCCCCGGGGTGAACAGCACGGAAAAAGGCTCCAGCCGGGGGTGGCAGATGGCGGTTGGGCGAGGGGATAATGTCGTATGCTGCGCGCAGCAGACAGAGCAGCGCCTCACCTGGAGCCCTGTCAGCGAAGGGATGAATCTGCAGTTCTCCGGCAGGCTCACAGTCGAGCGAGGCAGGTCCAAGTATGGTGCTGAGGGCCGCACCGGGCGCTCCCGCCGGAGGGACCGTGCGCGGCCCAGCGAGGCGGTCTCGGGTATGGCACAGGCAGGTCGGAGCAGAGCAGTGAAGGGCCCAACCCAGGCTGCAGCGCCAGGCCAGCGGGAGCGCCGCCCGACCCACGGCGCACTCGGTGCGGGTCGCGGGCAGTGAGAGGCGGACACCCCACAGGGTCCGAGAGCGCGAGCCCGAGCGGGTGGGTGGATGGGCAGCAGCAGTGAGACAGCCAGGCCAAGGAGAATGTCGTGGCGTGCGGCCGCGTGCCACCGCAGCCCCGATGGTGTCGCACACGCCGAACTCCGGCTCCAGGGGTCCGATCTGAGGCCAGATTGCAGTGGCACATAGCCCTAGTTGTGGAGGGTATAGGGGATCACGAATCCAGGCGCAGGGAAGGAGCAGACGGCAGATGTAGTCAGATATGCAGCGGCAACACACGGAGCTAGCAAGCTAGGCAGCCATCTTGACGGCTGCTCAACAGCGCCCCCTGACTCTGCTTTTTTCTTAGAGGCAAGGATGGTACTACAGCGGATATTACTTCTCCCTGCCTTCATTATTGACCCGGGAGGGCCCCAGGTATCTTCGACACACTATGCAGGAGTCTTCAGCTTGGTTTCCTGGTGTTACCCTTTTTATTCTCGAGGTTTCAGGAAAGTAACGCTTCCTTATCAAAAAGGTCAAGGGAACTTCTCTCCTTGCGACCCCTTTCTGTTTTGCTGCCTTTCTTCTCTCGTAGCTGACGTTGTCGAAACTGCTGTTTCCTCGTGTGCTTTGCCTCACTCAGAGTGTGCTCTTGTGCTCCACCTTTTATTAGTGTGGGACATCTTAAAAGAAGTCAGGTGTGTGTGATGGTCAGTAATTGCCTGACCTCACCTGACCATTCCATTTTAACACGTCATGTATACTGCTCGGGTGTTTCTCCCATAGCGGGCTCTCTGTGTGAAAGGATTCATGATGTAAAGTGGGGGGGTAGATATCCTAAATATCCTACCTGGTAGGATCAGGTAAAGGTGTTATAGGGAACGGGATACTATGTCTCACCATCCAGTGTCGCACTCCCTGAAGACCCCTCACCCAGGTGATCCCCCCACACTGGTCCACACCAGGAACTGGATTGCAAAAGCAATGGCTGTGTCCTGGCCACTTGGATGACAGATCTCTGGGGACTAGTGGGTGAGACACTTTCTGGTTTCTCACTCAACCTATGCAATATATTATTTGCCCTGAGAAACAGACACTTTATTGTGGACCAAGATGGGCACACAAGCATGAAAGACAGTTCACCTTTAAAATATATGTATTGGCACATTGGCAATAGCAAAGGTTTCCTCAAACCCCCAGGATGCAGGCTCTTCAACCATCACTAGCTTACAACTACTGATCTCATAACCATCTCACCATCTAGAATCTTCCCTCCCTCTGGGTTTCAAGATTCGGTAGGCTGATCAAACCACAGGAAGGCCTGCGTGAGGGACTGGGAGCTTGTGTGAAGCCAATAGACGCAACACACTTCTATTACACAAGATTTGGGATATGAACAAACATTTGGTCTTTCCAAAAGAAGAGCTAAGAAACAATGGAAAGAAATTATAAAATTCTGAATGCTGTTGATCACTCATTAAATGATCTTTTATGCAAACCATTTACCATGTGTTGACTGTTATAGTTTCTCTACAATTTCTGAGGTTCCTTATGAATTCCCAGGTCTGGAAAAAATGGCAGAAAAAAGGCTGGTAATTCTGGCACTGGCATTTTTTCCAGGCCGGGGAAACAAAAGTTTGCAGGTGTGGGCTGGCCTGCCAGTAGTTTAGGCTCCTACCAGTAAATTTATGCCGTAATCACTGGCACCAGTTCTACCAGTGCTGGTAATTCCAGCAATCCCATCCATAGAGTCTTTGCCATCTGTAATATCCTGGTAAAACTGGTATATCGGGCAGCGGAAATGGTAAAACTGTTTTGCCGGTATCCCGCCGGAATTACTGGCAGTATACCAGCAAAACTGTAATGAGGTCCTCTGACTTTCTATCAAATTATCTCATCTGAAAACCAAGTGTTGTTCTGTTATAGGCCATGGAAGATTTATGATAGAATTGTTTTTCTGAAGTTCTTTTTCATCTAACAATATTTTGAAGTTTTGTTTACTGATGTTAAAATGTGTTCTTGTTATTATCACATTTCTGTTTAAATTACTGTTCTGCATATGTGAGGCATATCCAGTGACAGAGAACTCACTGGGCAACAGGCACCTCACATGACTCAGCAAGCTTTGGAAAAGACCTTAGATTTTGGATTGCATGTATCAAGTGCCGCCTCAAACACCCCAATAATCCCATCAGATTCCTGGCATTCTCCCCATAATCAATGAATAACCCGACCAACCCAGTTGCTGCCATTATATGTTAGGTGCAACTTTAAATGCCCTAATAATGCTTTTGTGTGCTGGTATAACCTTGCAGATGTGGCCATCATGGCCAATCGATGCCTCAAATGCATTGATAATGCCATCATGAGCCTGGTCACCCTATGTAAGGTAGAGCCTGCCAAGTGTTGACATCACATGCCAAATGCAGATGGAAATGCCTCCATAAAGCTATCATACGCCTGGTATTGGCAAAAAATGTACGATATAGCCCCAGATGCCAGGTGTTACCAACTAATGACAATTGCCGTCCCAACTTGGCCAATAAGCATGGTAAAGTCGCCCCAGGTAAGATGCAATTTAAAATGAAGCGTTTATTATTGATTGTGTGTTTCTGGTGACAAATACAAGGCTTGGTGATAAAGTAATTCAAACAATAGCCACAAGCTCGGGAGGGTAGCTCAGGGGCAACGTGCCGGGTCTGCGCTAAGAAACCTCTGGGTATTAAGCGCGCTATAAATAACCTATCATATCATATCAAGCATCACAGTTAATTTCCAGTTTTCTGGTGCCATTAGCAGATCCTGCCCATTTACAAGTCATTACCGTAGCAGAAGGGCATTGTCAAGCTTGGCCAGCGCGGTTAATTTATTAGTGTACGGAGTAAAAATAACTCAGTAGAATATATCTGGCTTAATTACTTGACACAATGCATACTTAGATCTGACACAAGCATATCCCAGTCTTAAATACTTTCTGAGATCATATCTGGCGTGCAGCATGCACAGACAGATGTAAGTAATTAGGAGTGACCATGATTGCTTTAAATCTAAATCAAGCTGTACATCAAGCTCTTATAATAATATACCTTTTGCTCAGGTGAGTAGAGATACAGTGAAGGCTGGTTTTACCCTAGATCCCGTTCAGGAGGTTCCTTATATGTGGTTATGCCAATGCGTATATTGTTCCTGCTCCTCTCGCTCCTTGGACTGACCTTAAGGCTGGGAAACAGTCCAGACGCCTTCATATAACAGTGAACAGAGAGCATTCTTCTCAGCTATTCTACTTCAGGCCTGCCATCTGATTGGGGCAGGTGTGGAGCAATCTAATTGACAGAAGAGGGTTCAAAACACCACACATCAGACCATTCAGTATAGAATGTCCTGCATGAGCTGCTTCTGAAGGTTCCTTGATCAATGATGAATCTGATCTCCTGGGATGTGATTGTCAAACTTCTAGACCCTCCAGCCTTCAAGTGCTGAAAGTCTCTGCTAAAGAACAACAGCATCGATGGTTGTGCCATTCCACTAACCCTGGCTCAAAGTTACTAAACCATTGCAGAATTTAAGGCTTCTCAATTCTGGATCTCTTAGTCTATAGCTCTTAAATTCATGATGGGGGCCAACATCGTACCCATTCAAGCTCTTGGGAAAAAGTCCACCACGTTGATTCCTCTGGGGTCCTCTATCCTCAGGATCGCCTAGGTTTCACCAGTTGTCAAACACTACAGTCGATATAGATATGTATGCCATTAACTGTCAAGATGACTCTCTCTGGTCACATTGATTTACCTTAACTATAGTAACAAGTTAACAACCAATCATAAAGAAAGGAGCTCCATGGCCTGACCTTCAGCTAAAATGGTTGTGGTCTTTGCCCAGAGGGAAGCTTTGCCATCTGTGTTGTATCAGGAGCACAGATGAAATATCTTCTCTTCCTCAGGGAAGGCGAAGTCCACCCGGTCCCATGTAAATATTTGGAGAAGCTGTGTTCACTACATGTGCAGTTCATCCTTCATACCATAGTCAGTGAGTGCACACAGACAAAAACACACATACAAACACACACGCTGATTTCTCTTGATGAGGGAGTGTAAGATCTTACCATGGCGTTCTTGATTTCTCGCTTGATAAGTGAACTCCTAAACACCAACTCTGATTTTATTTAATTTTTTTAATTTTGTTTTTATTGTGCATTTGGTTAATACAAAAAGCTTAAGCAGAATTTAAGTAATCTAAAAACATTATCAACCACTATCAAAAGTCATAAAATTATCCTAAAATGTGATAAGATTATGAAACACATTACATACGATTCATAATTAGAGCAATATCATATAAAATCAATAAAACAATTTCCCAATGAATTTCCAATGAAATTCCACAACATTAAAAGAAATGTCCCCAATGTAAGCACCATATATGATGTAACCTAGTTCCCACCAAGCAGAGCTAGACTTTCCAGTTATGGAGGCACGCATTTACAATTTGTAGGGGAGAGGTTGTAGTGAACATCTGTGTCATCGCCACATATTCATTAAGAAATCTAACGATTTACATGCAGAGTTATCTGATCAATGAATTCACAATATCTGTGAAGAAACATAGACATTGACAGAACAAGATGACTGGAGGACCCATCAAGTCCCCCCACTTTCTGTGCGGCCCTTTTTCTTAGTTTGCACTACATATTTTAAAGCAACATGTGAATATCTCAAGCTTAATACCAAGTCAATATGAACACGAGTGAATAGTCCAGTAATGGGCACACATAAAGACAAGTGCTAATGATCACAGCCTTGATTCCAAACCCATGTAAAGAAAACATCTCCACACTTTAAGATCTAGATAAGCAGCCTCACTAGTGACATTAGCCTCCTTCAGTGTGTCTTGTCTGCCACACTTTGAGATTGTTACTTGGTCAACTGTGGCAGACCATCATTTTTCCGATCAAATTGGTACTTTTCAATGTTTTTGTATACTTTACGTTGATCGTTATTTTCCAATTCCTTTCTTGTCCAAACAGACAGTATCTTACCTCTCATCTTGCAATTACCTACAATCATTAAAGAAGGAAACAGGGATTTCTTAGGGTTCAGATCAAGACCGATGCAGAAAATACTCTTTGTCGACAGTCACCCCAAAGCTTGTTGACATTAGTACAGGTGATTACTATGTGTGTCTTTTTTTGGGGTTTTGGTGTTGTCTCCTGTCTACCTGGCGTGTTTCTTTTTCGACAATATTGTACAGATTCAGCATGTGGTCCACTTCCCCGAAACTGCACATCTGTCCCAAGGTGACAGCATTTCCTGCTTCTATATTTTATTTTGAAACTGTGTCCTTTTCTTTCCTTCCAGGCAGCTAAACCTCACATATCTTCTTTGGTTCTATCATGTCTGGACTATATTTCTCTCCCTTATTAATTGCTCTTCCCCACTATCATCTTGCACCCTTAAGATCAATCTTTAATGCTGCTGTGTGCACCATCTTTTGTCCTTCTTCACGCATGTCCATTTCTTCCGCACTCCAATCTATCTCCTGGCTTACCTTAGATTCACATATGCTTTTTCATTTCTTCCTCGATACCTATCCACTCTTATCTCCTTTAGTGTCCCTACCCATTCCTTACGTTCTGAAACAACGCATCTTGTATTTATTCTTAGCCTCTTTGTGCCTCTACACGCTTTCTTTCATTTTCATTATTAGCGCCCAAATACTGGAATTCTATACCTCTGTTTATTTGGTCCACAACCACGCTTTCTTCATTTTGTAATCCCATTAAATCGTATTCCTTGTCTTCAGATCCTTGCTCATTGTACATTTTCAGCATAATGTGTACAATTTTATTTTCTCTTAACCGCTTATACAAATTTTTAAACGCGTCTTCTCTGAAAAGAGCAGAAATAACTATGATGAATCTGATGGTGTCATCACTCCTTTCCAAGCAGTGACCTCTCCCCATGTGGACAGAGGACGGCAGCCGCTACCTGATCCTGACCCTTGAAGAAGCTATATGAGGGAGGATCACATGGGGGGAGGCAACCTTCAAGGGAGTGACATGACCTCTGATGAGACATGGTATCCCTCTTTTTCTTTTGAGGATTCCCCATACCTCCCCCATGTCTTAATGACATATTGTCATAACTCCCCTCACCCACCTAGGAAGGTTCCTGGAAACGCCTTACCATACTCTGCATACAAGTCATCAAGAACTGACTTGCCTTTCAAGATCACTGAGACTGTCCCAGACTTTGTATACAAGTTATACAGAACTGACTTCCATTTCGCTAAATACCACAATAATGTGGCGAAGAAGATGAGCCGTGTAATGAAGATCAATGGAGGCCAAGAACACAAGTTGCACTCTAGTTGCAGGAACATGTCTGATGCCGGGAGATTTAAACTGGTGAACCGGCTGACAGAGAGACTCTGGCTGAAGAACTCTAGTCCTCTCAGTGTTGACCAAAAGACTGCAGGGCTGGTGCGAGGTTCATGGTGCCAACTGGTTAACTGAAGAGGAAGGGGAGACCTGTGTGCAGGGTATGGTACACTGCAAGGATGCCCAAAGAAGGATAAAGGCTTCAGAGAATTTGCAGGTACCGAAAAACAGTCTCCACACCGCCCAATCCTGGAAAGACGCTGAAAAGGTGAGCGGGTACCACGAGAGACATAAAAGCTATGGTGCAGAGGCAGCGAGAGGGAGAGGAATGCTGAAAAGCCACCACAGACGTGCCGTGGTAGAGCCTATACAAACCATCAAGAGCCGGTGAGTCCACCCAAGGGAAGCAGGGAGACTGAGGCTAATTGGCAACCTTTTATGAAAGCAAATAACAGTGAATGCAGTATATGCGAAAGACCGAGCAAGTGAATATCACTTAAAGAGACAGAACGAGATAAATATGAGAGAATGTCAAGCTTGTAAGTGTATGCCGTATACCTATAACGAAAGCTCTGTCTGGATGGTATACCAGGCAGATTCAAGACAGAACAGAATAAATATAAGAGACCATTAAGTCTGTAAGTGTGCACAGTGCACATATAAGAAGGCCCTGGCGGGGGAGTATACCAGGCAGATTCAAGTCACAACAGTAAAGCCCGGGCAGGAGAGTATACCAGGCAGATACAAGTCAAAAGAGCATACATATGAGAAAGGCCCAGGCAGAACAGTATACCGGGCAGATGCAATTTACAGGTGTGTTCATATAGCAAAGCCCTGGCAGGAGAGTATACCAGGCAGATGCAAGCTGCAAGTGTATTCATATAAAAAAGCCTTGGAAGGAAGCATACCTGCCAAGGTCAAGTTGAACAGTGTGTAAAATACATCACATAAGGTAGTACTGACAAGGATACATCAGGACTAGCAGAAGGCTGTGTTAAAACCTATTGAAAAAGAGTGAAAACCTGCCAAGAGAGGACACCAGGCATTCTACTGTGCCAGGATGCAGCTAGCTACTTGGTTCCTATGGATATGCACAATATAAATCCCTAACCTAACCTACCAATCTACAGACTAACAGCCAAGCTATTTTGTGTACCATTTGTGTTGTTGATCAAGTGAAACTTAAGCAGGTAATATTCTTGAATGTACAGAACAGAGTGAAGAGAAATCCAGGGGAAGGGAACCACCTTCTGGACCAAGGAACCATATCCTTCTGGAACTTTTGTGTTGAAGTTACACATTTCCTTCTGAACATGTGTACACTACTTCAAGCCAAAGACATTCTTCCTTTTCAACTTAGAGTTGATTTTTAGAATGTGTGGGCCAGAATAGTACTTTGGGCGCAGGGCGTTTTGCCTTGGCCATTCCGACATTTGACAGACCCTTACTTTTGTTTTAGGTAGGGAAACACCACTTAGGGTAGGGACAGAGAGGCATTTCTAAACCCCCATTTTCTTTTGTCAATAAATGTTTTGGGGCACAACTATGAACCCCCTGTGTCAGTGTTTCATTCCTGGCTCCTCACATAACCTTTTCTCAGTCCAACGTGGAGACCATGGCACCAGAATAGTCAAACAGTAACAACTTAACATTATAAATCAGCCCAGAGCTAATCAGACATCCTCTTGTTTGCTGTTCGACCAGTTTAAACTAGGTCATGCTCTAGTTTCCTTGCTTAGTCATCAGGCATGTTTGTGTTGTGTCTGAGCTTTAGTGAGTAGCACTTGATGGTCTGACTTGCATTTAACCGTTTATCCTGTGAGTGGGCCAGGAGTGGGCCGCCTTCCACCCACCACCCCGCTCAAGGCTTTTGTTTTCCTAACTCAGATGTCATAAATAGCCACGTACGAGGAGGCTATTTTTAAATGCAGAAGGCAATCGGATAAAATCGATCATCTCTGGGGCCTGTTCGTGAACGCTTATGGTTAAATGATATGTTACTTAGAAGCTTCATGAAATATGCGCTATTGAAATGTCACCTGATCTGTATTGTCAACATGACGTGGTTGCATTGCTTTTTTACATTAGTGTCTGTTGTGTGGGTAGTTGGCGTAACACTGATACAACTTGCTTCGTTACATTTTTCCTCACTTCATGCATGCAAACGTGTTATGATACGAATTGCTCACCCATTAGGTTTGTATGGTTCTGTCATTTTTCTGCTTTGACTGTATTGCTTAAGTATGTAGTTTTGCTTTTTTCCTATTGGTGTTGAATAAAAATAAAATGTACAAGCTTTATAAATAGTCTCTGCGTGATCTAGTTAAGGTGAGTAATCCCATCTCTACCCATCCTCTCACACGTCTTTCCCTTTGCTTTGAAGGGATCTCGTGCACAGCATATTACCTCCTTCCCCCAGGGGTAATCTTAACTTTGCTATATTGCTAACAGAGGAGACACAGCCTCCTGGTGGAATATTCTGGGTCTGCGAAATCAGAAAACAGATTTTCTTTACTACATTTGGTCAGAGACCTGGAGCTGTTTTCTGTCTTCAATGGAAGGTGCCCCACATTACATATCATGCAAGAACCTCGTATAAAAATAATGAAATGCTAACCTATGGGGAAATCAGTCACTAGGTGAATCCTGTAAGGGTCTAGCTGTACTATACTAAAACAAGCTTCCTGCTGAAACCCAATAAATAAACCCAATAGTCCTGCTGGCACTCGAGAAAGGGACACACCAGGTGCCTACAAGCCAAATTGACAGTCCAACTATTGAGGAAAGCACATTTGTGGGCATGTTAAAGGAAGCAAACTTGCCACCCACAGTGGGTTACTCTCCTGGATTGAATGTCTGCAAGAACATTTTTTTTTTACAGTGCTGACATATGCTCATCTTGTTTTATTGCCTCTGAAAACGTAAGCATTATCCATAGCAAAGGGCTGGTTTAGCATTCAGGTGCCTGAGGAGAATAATACGATCAATTTTGATAATGATTCTTCCTGTTTCTAAGCTCTGAAGTAATAACTGTTATCATTGTCCATTTTAATAGTACTTAATGTATCGACCTCAACAGGATGATAGGATGCACTCACCCCACCTGGTGAATATGCATCTGCAGCAAACTGCCCCACCTAAATGCCCCTATGCAGGGCAGATAAGCACTCAAATTTACCATTTACAAGATTGTTCCAAGGGTCATGTCTCTTATTCTGGAGAGAGATCAGTCAGCCATCCATGGATTCCAAATACTGCATGTTTTACTATTCCACGAATTGAAATTCCCCCACACAAAATCATTATCCTATGCAATATACCACATGTGGTAAATGCAGCCTGCAGTACTATTGCAATACACATGGAGTTGAATGGTACTTTAACAAGGGGTATAAATGAAGGGTCTGCATCAATCGAAATCATGCCACCACCTCCAATTATGGTATGCTTTTCCTGAGGGAATGCTGCAAACACACCAGGAGGCCATTAGCACTATCACATGTATTTTCAGTTTTACTGTAAGGTGCGCCTGGGGAAACATATGAGGTAAAAGGGGGTTACAATATGTGGCCAGGCAGAGGCGTTGCTAGGGGATGGGCTAAGGGGGCTATAGCCCCAGGTCTTTTGGTTTTAGCCCGGATAGAATCTCAGGAGCTACAGCCAAAAGACTAGCTAGCCCCCAGTTCTGACAGTTCTGACATCAGCGTAGCCCCGGGTCTTTTCCAGACCTAGAAACACCCCTGTGGCCAGGTATGCTCCAGTCATGGGGGCGGGATGTGATGTGGGAGCACAAGGAGCCTAGGGGGCACCATACTGAGTATTCACTGAAACTTTATCTTGACAACATTGGCTTTGAGTGTTCCTGCATCATCAAGCTTTGGGATACATATTCCCTTTTACTATAGGCTTACAGTGCTTCTATACTACGAAGATGTGGGAAAATACATATCTATGTTCACCTGCACAGCTGGTATAATCCTGCATTGGTATGCCCAGGGCGGGAATGGGAAAATGTGCTTCAAAGTCGCTACACATTAACATATACTGGAGGCTTTGGAAACAAGTATTTACTTCATCCTATTCAAAAGAGGGGGATGGGGCAGAGACCCACTGTGCAATCTCCATAGTTCCCTGTATTATGCACCACCGGGCATGCACAATAGAAGGATCATTCCCACCCGAGGAATGGCGCTCAGCCAATCAGGTGTCTGGAACAGCGGGCGAGATTACACAATTACCGCCTGTTCTCCCAGCCACCCGATGCCCTTCCTCAGGTGGAGTTGTTCATTTTTTTTCATTGAGGGGAGGCAACAGGGAGCCTCTCCCTGTTGGCCCCCATGCCCCAAAATGTCCCGTATACCCTCCCCAACCCCTCCATTTACCTTGCGCTCCGGTCCCAAGCTCTTCCGTCTGGTCACCGCCATAAAAATGGGAAAGGGACTTAGTCCCTTTTCCATGTGGTGGCTGTGATGCTGGAAATGCTTTGGAGGGACAGGGCCTCCATGCCCTTGCCCTGTAGTCCTTTTATCATGTGAGTTCTGTGTTCTTTTTTGCACAGGAGTCCATGTGGGACCCCTGGCAGTGCAGCTTTTCCTCTTTTGGTGGTGGTGAACAGACCCTTGGGATTGCCTTTAGACACCCATGGGTGGGGGTACAGCACTGTACCCCTACTGTGTAGGTGTTTGGGAACCAGTGTGTGTGAACCGCAGAGAAGTGTATGGCTGGTGGCAGCTCCATGCTGAATTTGACAGGTGCACTGAGTATCCTCCATTTTGGGATACCCAGGCCCTGCCTTTGGAATCAGTTGATTCCTGATAGGAGACAAGATGGCCCCTGTGGCCTCTTGCTTTCTATTGCCTGTTACCTTGTTTTGTCAAAGTCCTGGGACGCCTTAACTCTGTCCCTTCACTTGACTGGCTGTTGGGTGGAAGTTTCATATATGGTATTGTGGGGAAGTCCAGGCCAGACTGGCTGGAGCCTTCCCAATGACTGTATGTTGTGGGTATGCCCGTGGGGTGGGACCTGTGTGAATGGAGTGTGTGACCAATATACACTTTGTGTTATGGGTGTCTGGTTTCAAGTATGTGACACAATGAATGAGAAAGCCCTGCCCAAAACTAGTATGAATGCAGTGTGGAGTGCTAAATGGCTAGGTGCTTGTCTCAATCCACATTCCTTGTTGTGAGTGTCTGGATGGAGAATAATGGCCTGAATGCACTGTGAGCTGATTGGCTGCCTGCCTGCCTGAATGCCCTTCTGAATGATTGGTTGCCTGAGTGTGACCCAGCAGAATGAATATTAGACCGAACAGTATTTCTGAGGACCTCTCACTGATGGAAATTGTTCAGAAGCTAAAGTCAAAACTCGATGCTTACTCTCGAGGCCGAGCCGGAAGAAGAAGAATTGCTGCTGCTTTCCTTCACCGCAATCTGAAACCTGTCGTGCCATCGAGAACTGATCCAACAGAGGACCTAGCCAGGAGACCTCTTCCCGAGCTATGAGGGAACATTGTGAACCAGCTACCTTCACCAAGGCTCCGTGGAAGTCAGTCATCGAAAGGCTGCCGGCCAGAGACCAGGACAACCGAGGAATCTGAAGCAAAGCGCACCGGACATTGAAGCTCACCGCCGTCGACGACCATCATCGCCGACCGGAGCTGCAACGTACCATTGCCTAAGACATTGAATCAGGGACTCCTTTGCTCATCACCGTCGACTGCTTTGTCCTGTCGGAGAAAGTCAAGGTCGCCGCCAACCGAGGATAATCCGCTGTTGGGTTGTCCGCCACCCAAAGTTCTCAAAGACACTGACGAAGTTCTGAAAGCCAGCCGTGGCCGAGACCCGATCGCCAACGCCAACCGCTGATGACCTGACATCCTTGCTGGGCCTCCATTCTTTATTGATCTGCTTTGCAGCAACAAACTACCATCGCCGAGGTGCACCACATGCCTCGTTTTCGCAGGATGTCCATAACCGATCATCGACGAGCACTGCAAGGACAGAAGCTGCTGCCTCGTCAACATTCTTCACCGTTTCTTCCAGGAATCTCGACGATCCATGGCTCCTGCTTTAAAGGGAGTTCATTCAAGAAGGATCCGTCGATGACCCTTTGTCGAACTCTGCTAAACCAGGTACATTGGGGTAGTTTAACATTTGTAGAAGGAAATAAGACTCTGCTAAAGAATATATGGATTGGGCTTGTCAGTATATTATGTTTACAGGTTGCCTAGGTGGGGGGATACTCACACAGAACTGTGCCTAATGGTAGGGGCCCAGTATTCTGCCAATTGTTTAACCAACTTGTTTTCTTCCCAAATCTATGGTTGATACCTGTTGCTATTGATGTGTATGTCATTTGAAACTGTCAGCAGTTGGTGCATTTTAAAGGAGTCAAAGAGCAATGGTGCTACCACATAGAAATTGTATATGTATCATTATAATATTGCCTGAGCACAAAGTGTGTTATTGTTTGTGTACATAACTTGAACCTTATTTAAATAAAACTGTGTTATCACTAACATAGTGTGTGGACATTCCTTTGCTTGGCAACTACACTGTACTTCAGAACCAGCCTGCATCACCTCCTGAGAGCTTAAGACTTGATTGCTTGTCCAAATTTACCAAATAGCGAATCTTGGCTGGGGTGCTCTGTGCTTCCAATCTGCCATATAGAGGGCAGGAGTACAGATACTCCCATCCAGTATTTACAGCGGCGGGCATTTTTTTTTCATTTTACATTGGGAGATCAGCTGCGTAAGCAGCACGGATGTCCCGATGCAAAATTGTGAAAGAAATTCACATCCCGGTTGAACCCCGGGGTGCAAATGGCTGTCATGCCCTGCCTGTCAGACGGACAGAGCCTTTAACGGCTCACAGCCTGAGCTAAGGCCCTAAATTTGCTTGGGTCTGCCTTCTCAGGATGTCAGGCCCTTAAAGGCCATGCCCACCCTTTAGGCAGGGCATGAAAGCTACAATATTAACCATTGCATAATGCTGAGCATGAAATGTGAATTGACTAAGCCAATGCAGTATATGCAGGCCTTCATGTTATTCATTCGTCCAGCATGGAACAAATGTAAAAGGGAACAGGAGAAGTATCTACATTTAAGAAATGAAGACTATCAGGAAATTAAGACTATGGGGCTCATTATAAGTTCCCCGGTATGCAACCGGTAATTCCATCAAGATACCGGGGAACTACCATACCGTCTCCACCACCTGATATCCCGGATTACCTGGATATTATGGGGAGCGGCGACACCAGTAAATCCCCAATTCCAGGAGTCCCATAAGACTCTATGGCATGGGGATGCCGCAATCACCAGGTGATTGCAACAATTGTCTGCTGGTAGGGGTCGGAGCCAGCGGCAGGTCTGGCCTGCCGGTAGATCACAGCCCCTACCGGCAGACTTGGAGTTTGCTGGCCCAGAAAGGTGCCAGCAGACGTTACTGGCACCTTATTTCCAGACCAGCAAACTCCTAATGAGCCCCATATTTGGGAAGCAAAACAGTTTTAAGTCCTTTCCGGAAGATGGAGCTAAACACAGGGAGGTAAGCAAAGCGTTCCAGAATCTGGGTAGAGCAACAGAGAATGCTTTATTGGAAGTTTGAGATCTGTGAGCTTTAGGGATGTTTAGGCACCAAATGTATCTGCAGCTTCTGAATGTAGTACCACCTGGTGCATGAAGTTAGAGGCATTGCTAGGTCTGGAAAGGATCTGGGTCTACGCTTATGTCATGACTGTCTGGACTTGGGGATAGCCAGCCATTTGGTTGTAGCCACTGAGTCTCTATCCCTGGCTAAAACCAAAAGACCTGGTGCTATAGCACCACCGACCCCTCCTAGCAATGCCTCTGCATGACATTTATTTGCTAGGTTGCGTGGATGACATATAATCGCCTCGTTTGCGACACAGCCCAACTTAAAAAGGATCTGAGCTTCCAGAGGAATCCAGTGAGTGTGGCCAAAATAGGAGTAACAAACATGTTTTCCTGACACAAAGTGCACAGCAGCATGACAGGAGGATTTGGGGGGATTAAGAACATACTTGGAAGGACCTACAAATATTGGTATGCCCACCTCAATATGATAAAGAACAACGGCATGCACCATCGCACTAAAAACCTCAGCTCGGACAAAGTGCCTGATTTTACTCACCAGAGAAAGTCAAAAGTTAGCAGTTTATGCTCATTTTTCAATGTGTGTTTTCAGCGTAAATTTGTCATCTAAAATCTCAAGAGACAGTTCTTCAGGAATCGAAGATGCCTTAATCCATCTTTCATCAGTTGTAGGAAGAGCATGCTTAGTTGCTCCTTACTAGGAGGGTCAAAGAATAATAATTATGTTTTAAGATTGTTGAATTTGCAATTAGCAGATGCAATCCAGCTCTATATCCCAGACAGACAGGCGGCTATATTTCTGAGGTCGGCAGCTGATGAAAATCAAAGCTAAAACTTATTGTCATCGGCCTATTGATGGATTTGGACTACGAACTTCTGAACAAGATCACCAATGGAATCCACATATAGACTACGCAGGAAAGGTAAACAAATAGAGACTGAGCACTTCAGGATCTAAAAGATGTGATTTGAACTGGTACTTGGCGTGAAGAAAGTTGAGGTAGACAAGTTGATACTGTAGCATCGAGCACAGAACATTTCTACTAAAGCAGTATGATTGACAGCGTCAAAAGCTTCCGACAAGTCAAGCAGCATCAGCAGACAGGCATCAACTGTGCCCTTAATAAAGAGAATGTCATCTGATATCTGAAGTGCAGCAGATTCCTGACTAAGGAATTTACGGAATCGTGATCGATAAGGATAGAGGAGCGGATAATAAAGCAATAAACCACGACGGGCGGGAGATATACCGGGCCAGGTAATGCCTGGGCCAGTTAGTTTTAACTTTAGCCCGGGCAATACCTGCCCTGGTAGCCCCCCACCCAGTCGGTTCCATGTGTTAATATCCCCACAAAAATGTCGCCATACAAGAATGGCACTGTTTTATTGTGGCCATATTAGCCCATGGAACCTGCAGGGGACACCCCTGCGTCCCCCATATTTTTTTAAAGGGAGTGGGGGACACCCTCGAAACCCCCGCTCCCATTTACCCATAAATTATCCCCATAAATAATGTTGCCTATGCCGTTTCCCAGCGACCATATATATGGGGAGATTATTTATAGGGATAATATTACCTGATACCACCCAGAAGTGTTTATTGCTATTAACATCCCGGCATGTTTCCTAGTGTGCTAATAGTATTTAAGTTGGGAAACAACACGGTTGCTGCTTTTTAACGTAACAAAAAAACAAAAAAAGATGGCCACCATGGATTATGCTGAAAGAAACTGCACGCAGTTCCGTCTCCCTTTCCAGGGTGGCCTTTGCCGTGAGGGAGATGCGTCAGGAACAAAGGATCGCAAGGGAAGTGGGACATGGGTGGGCATGTGTGAGGGATGTTGAAATTTAGGTCATGGGGTGGGAGGCAAGGAGGAGAAGGGGAGCACAGGGCCAGAGGTTCATCGACCTTTATTTCCAATGGCGAAGAAGGCGGCCTCCCACTTCCAAGAATGCTCAGGGTGTAGTCTTTCCCATGAGGTAAAGACGCAATTCCAAGCCTCCTGATTGGCTAACCCAAATACTGATCCCCCTACCCCCTTCCTGTCATGTGATAGTTATCAATATGGTTCACATATTAAAAAGATGCTGTCAGATTGGCACACAGGACAGATTACTCTTAATTCCGGTAAATAAAATGTTTTAATATTTTTAATGATTCAGATGTCGATTCAAAATTTATTTATGTTAAATTCACAACAAAATGAGTAAAATCAAAAGCCTCCAGGGAATAGACTATGGCCTCCTGTTACAAGAAACTATGTGTATTCCCAAATAGCTATCTGGCAATAATGCACACAGCACTCCATGGTCAAAGTAGTGTTGCCATTAAATACAGTCCTAAATGTGTCCTACACATGTTTCACACTACTCAATTAAACCATAGGTCCTTGAGTTGTGTGCTTCTTCAGGGCTAAATAGCATACACATAGCAAACATAAGAAATTAAATAAAGGTACACAGCAGCATATGTGGGTAAGTAGAAATATGTAGAAAGAGAAACAAGAAACCATTTAATTAGACCAAATGCAAGAAGCATAAATTGAGGCAGTGCTAGCGGTGATGCTAGCGGTGAACAAGAAAATGTTGATTTGCAATTCAAAAGGGCTGTTGGTATGTAACTGTACCTCATATCAAATAGCAATGGGTAATAAAGCCGAAACATGAACAGCTTTCTTAAAGGTTGATCTAGTAATCTACCAGCTGACATAAAACAATTGTCTATGGATAGATTTGAATTGAAGAGTTAACAATACATTTGTTTCGTTATGGAAACCCTCAGTAAAAAAGAGTATGCACATTACTTCAATTGGAATAAACAAAATGGTATGCATTGTGTCCAGGTGAAACAAAAGATGACTTATTAAATGCCTGGACCAAGTTTGTCCATCCGTTTATTGAAGTAGATATTAACATCAGGTCGAATCAGCATGTTCGTGAAGGGTATAGCATGTATTTGAAAGGGTTTTGCTCTGCTTTTGTAAATCGACATAGTGAGGCCATACACGATCAATATTCTTTAGGGCATCAGTGGACAGATAAGTTCCAAACTGCAAAACGTCAGGCAACTGTTAGAAGAAGGGAGACGAGGAGAGGGCTGGCAGTAAATCGGAAAGTCTTAGCCGGGAATGTTTGTCAAACACCACCAGGGTACGGTGGGCAAATGCCAGTCCATGTGCAGAATTCAATTCAAAAGTAAAAGAGCGATGCCTATGTCGGGGGGGGAAATTCTGCTGGGGTCAGCTGGCCGTCCGCGGACCCCCGGGCAGGGAGGCCCCAACTCCTCCCGCGTATCCCAAAAATGAGTATGAGGCACACGCAAGAAGCAAGGTGGTTCTGCTGTTTATTAAAAAACGGCAGGGATGGGTCAAGGATCGTAAGCGTCCGTCCTGACTCTCTCTCAAAATTCGTGGGGCTCGCAGGCCCTTTTTACCTCAGTATGACGCGCTACTCGCATCACCTGGGAAAGTTAGCAAAAAAACCTATCGCCACTCTGGATTGGTTCCTCGAGTGATAGGGTTAGTATAGCATACGTATAGAGAACGCTGTTAGTGGTTGAGGGTCAGTCAGGTGGTATACTTGGGTTGTCCCTTCTATTAGATACATGAAAATTGTTACATGTAGACCCCTGAGGATTGGCTAATGTTAATGGCGTTAGTGATAAGTACCCCATGTTCCGATTGGTCCACTCGCGAGCCCCCCAGCCTGGGACCATCGTTGTTCCCAGCTCGCGGTGCACCTGCTATTTGCAACAATGTGTAACTATGTGTTTGTGCAGACAATGCGTGGATTTGTTCATATGCTTGAAGGTAGACTACTCCCACGCCGCAGATGTCCATTGAGCCGCTTCATTGTTGCTGCCTGTGTCTCGAAACGTGGGACCCAGGCGCCTCCTCCCTCCTTGGTCTGGCACCCTGTCAGGTTCGGCTTGGTCACGTGAGGAGAGACCGTGGTTGAGGCAGAATTCTGCACATTTAATGTTGCATTTTCCACTGTGTGTCTGGCTTAGTTTGCAGGTGTGACCTTGGCTTCGGCTTGTGGCATGCAAGTTTGCAACATTGTGCCCTTGGCTGTCTGTTCTCGCCGGCTCATTCTGCAGGGTCAGCAATTGTACTCTGGCTCGTTCAATGTTCGTGGAGGCTCTTGCTTGCGGCCTACTTGGGCCTGGTGCATAGGTGGGGATGTTTGATGCACGGCGCTTTAGGTTATGGTATCATATTGCTTTATCCCCAGTATCATGTCTTCGTTATTTTTCTCATTGCAATGCATGGGTTAGGAGAAGCGTCAGCAAGCATTTTAGATGAGTTTGTTGTGTGTCTTCCGGTTCTGCATTTTGAAAAACCTATGTGAAAAATAATAAAGATGCACGTCAGTGGGTGTGTCCGTCACCTACGTCATAGCACTGAATATGTTCTTCGTGTGGATTGGTGTGGGAGTGTCCAGTGTGCATGTTTGCACGGGTGTTCTGACCGTTGGCTAGGTCGTCATGGCACCTCTAACGATGTGTTCATTTACTGTTGAATGGTTCAGTCGAGTTCATCTATGCCGCAGGAGTCAGCTTGGGCAGGGCAGGCTGGTGGGCAGGCTGGTGGGCAAATCTGTATGTTCCTGTAGCATGGTATTTGGTCGTCTGGTAGATAGGCAAACTCCTCTCGTGGCAGGTTTCTGGGCCGCGATCCTCTAGGCCAGGGGCGTGAGGGGATTGGTGGGAGTCTTTTGTTCCATTCTCCCACTTCAGTCCCCCCTCTGGTCGACTTGTCGACCACAAACATATCTTTTTCTTTATCTCCTCTTACTCTCCATATTTTAGTTACTCCTCGCAAGTGTCCATAATGGTTGACATGGTCTTCAAATGACCAATACATATATACACAGGTTCCTCCAGGTGTGCAGTATACCCATTTCCCTATGTAGCTCCTTGGGTTTCTTGGGTTTTCGAGCTTCACGGATGGTGGGTCCAGGTGGTTGATGATGATCTGTTTGCGCAGTTTTTCTCTTTATTTTATTATTGTGCCTGTGTGCTGGCCATCATCTGTCGGCATCAAGGGGTGCATACCAATCATTTCGATCATTTCGTCTGTAGTGCGTGCCTTCCGGGCCTTCCAAAATCTTATTATGGTCAGTGCAGCTCCAGCCAGTATTATGCATCCAACTATAATCTTTAGTCCGTATGACAGCCAAGATGGCATCCATGACCATAACATTGAAAACCAGCTGTCATCCTTCTTCACTCCTTTACTTTCTTCCATCATTTTGGAGTGCATCTAGGCCAGTTGTGATACTGCTTCTGTCAGTGTACCATTGTCAGCATCGTTAGCAGGAATGAATGTGCAGCATGATTGTCCTATCTTTGCGCAAACTCCTCCTTCCATTGCTGTAAGGAGATCTAATACATATCTGTTCTGTAGTGCTACCATCCTCACTGCTCGCAGTTCCTCTTTTATTGCGTTGAATCCATTTACTGTAGAATTAATTGTCATCATTAGCTCCCATCTAGTTATCTGGAGCCATTTTGCGTTTGCGTAAGCTTGTAGTCCCGAATGTATTATTGACGAGAAGAACATTGCTGCTCTGCTGAATAGTCTGTGTTCTGGTGGGATTGAAGTGAGTGCTGTTTCCGACCTTACCCATAGGTAATTTCCTGTCAGAGGTTCTCCTTGTCTCTTCTTTCTATTCAGGACATTGTTGATGTTGTTCTTTTCGTTCTCTGACCCCTTCTGAGGTTTTACAGATCTCTTCTTCCTCTTGTTTCCTTCATCCATTTTAGGGAAGTTCGCCACGTTCACATGTTTCTGGGGCACCACTAGTGATGTTACATTAATGTGTACCATTGTGCATATACCATTCCACAGAGGGGGCAGTGTGTGGTATGCCTTGTTTCCGCAGGCCCAGTAATGGTCCATTTATACTGCTGTTCCTGCTCCCCCCTCAGGTAACTCTATCACGCTTGCACTGTTGGTGTTGTATCCCACGTCCACTTCTCCTGATAGCATACCTTAGGTGCAGACAGCGGCAGTATGCTTATAGGGTCTTCATCCTTCTCCATCCACGTCAGCATGGGTACGTACTTGCCCCAAATCGTCCAACATCTGTTGTTGTGTTCATCAATAGTTGTAATATTTTCTCTTGTTACCATGTTGCTGCCAATCACTCCTATGTCCCATTTGTTGTCCATGTACACCTTCCCTGTTATTGTTACCAGTGGTCTTTCCCAACATCCTTGTTTACCAGGAACTTCAGTGGCGTACCAGTCACATGGTAGGTATTGTAGTGTTACTTTCTTTGTTTCTCCCTTTTCAGGACCAATTGTCATGTATCTGAATGCTTCAGCATGCAAACTGCTCTTGTGGTAACTCAAATAACTCTTGAGGAAGTTGTTTTCGTATGGATATGTGTCTCGCGTTTTCCACACCAGTTTCACCACCATCCCTTGAAATCTCCCTTTCGTTTGGAACAGTGCCAGGTATATTATACATCGTGCTGTCTTTTCATCTATTTCCGTGGCAACAAATGTTCGAGAAGCGCTCATGGCGTATGGGATCAATGAGCAGACGTAGCAGCTGTCTTCTGTTGTCTGCTTACCTATTTGGGTCATGTTTGGTACCACATGTTGTTCGAGACGTGTGCTGAATCTGTTATGTAATTATCAATACCTTTATTATCTGAGTATGTGCTACGTTTAACTCTTTTTCCCTTGTGTGGAGGCTTGCTAGTACCACCTGACGAAACACCTGTTGCAGCCGTGGTTGGGGGTACATTAGGTTTGGGTACAGCCAAAATATTGATAGCATAACTTTTCTGCCATACAGAGGCAGCCAGAAACCGAGTGATCATCAAAATCCCTATCATTTTTATTACAGAAGCTAGTCTCACCGGCATTTTGCTCTTACCTTGCTGCAGTCTGGCAGCTTATTCTTGCGACATTAGAGTTGCCCGCCTGAAAATTCTCAATATGCTTGTTATTAGTGTTAGTTGTTGTTTTCAAGCTCTCCCTATCAAGTAGTCGTTCAGTGCCCAGGCGAAGAGCTGTTCCCACGCCAATCTAAGCGATCTGTCTCTTAGGGCAGGCAAGTGTTGGTGAAGATGGGGTATTCATTGTTCTATGGCCAAGATAAATGCTGTGTAGTAGACACATACCCTCCTTCTTTTTCGGTACTTTGGCCTTTTTATGTGATAGACAAATTGGTGTGATAGGGCCTCAGGGTAGTTATCGTCTGAGGGTAGCATCTACTCCTGGGCAATGAACTTTGTTAGTTATCTGTTTTCTTAGCAATACAATAATACACGGTACCTGCATGTGCGAGAAAGAAAAAGAGAACATTCAAGTGTTTACATGTGTATATGTGCAAGACAATGTCCTTCAATTGGGTGGTTACTGTAGTGGGTAGGAGGTCGATGGGCAGAGGGTTTGGGGTTCAACTAACAGGAGTCTCTTAACTCTTTGATCGTGTGACCATGGGGTGGGCGGTATGGGAATTACCAGTTTCTATTTCAGTAGTTGTCTCTGGGGAATCTGGGGGGTGGCAGGGTATGGAGACACTTAGGTCGTCAGCTGTGGTAGAAGTCTCTTCCTCCGTGGGTGACGCTGTCGCTGTTCTTCCAATGGCCCTGTCGGTGACGCTAGGGCGGGTCTGGAGTTTGCAGATCTTTACGTCATGTAGGTGATTCCAAGCACGCTTATCCTGCAACTTTACTGCTCTCATAGATACCTCCTCTACAAGGTGGGGACCAGTGAAGCGTGGGCTGTTCCACTTTCTATTGAAATTGCGGAGTAGCACGTGGTCACCTTTAGCAATTTTGCACAGTTTTTCCTTTTCCGATCCTTGGTCCTCGTCTCCTTGCTGATAACTCTTAGACCCGCCCCGCGTGCGCTCGAGCTGTTGAGACACAAACACTACACTAGTAATCAAAGAAGACACATATTGGTACATTTCATCACCAAGAACAATTGCAGTGTTTTCATAGTCTGTGAATGCCCTTGATGTTGGCGTTAGAGGAAGGTGCATTTGACGTCCGGTCACCACCTCATGAGGAGTGAGGTGGTGGTCGGAGCCTGGTCTATTCCTCAGCTCAAATAGAGCTAGCGGAAGGCAATACAACCAACTCTTCTTTGTTGTTTGCTGTATCTTTGCAATTGCCTCCTTCAGTAGGCCATTCAGGCGTTCGCATATACCGTTGGCCTGTGGGTGATATGCACATGCAAATTTATGCTTGATGTTCAGTAAGGATGTGATGTGCTGGAACATTTCATTAGCGAAATGTGGGCCGTTATCCGACCGCAGTACCTCGCACACTCCCCACCTGGGGAAAACCTCCCTCACTAAAAGTTTTGCTGCTCTAAATGCATCTGGATGTGAGCAGGGTCCTGCCTCAATCCACCTGGAGAATGGACATACCACTACAATCATATACCTATTTCCTTGACATACGTTGATCATATCAACGTAGTCAATATGGATGTGCAGGAAGGGTCCCTCTGACCGGGGTATAGTACCTTTTATCACTTTCAGCGTGTGACCGGCCGTAAACTGTTGACATGTGAGACAATTGCTGATAAAATTTGTCACATGGGAATTTAACTCGGGACAGAACCAATCTTCCCTAATTCGTGCTGCAATAACTTCCTTGCCTGTGTGGGCTGGGTGGTGGAGTTGGCTCAGGGCGGTGTTCAATAGTGCCAATGGCATTACCATCTTTCCAGTGTTACCCTGGCGCCATAGTGCGTCAGTTGGCAACATTGTACATCCTCTTTTTACCCATATTTCTTTTTCTGCCATTGGTGCAGCCGCTTGTAACTCCATTATCTGTGTGGCTGGGAGATGAGTGTACCCTTCTCTCATCAGCATCTCTTTAGCTATCCCCCTCCCTCTCCCTCTCTCTGACTCTGGAGGGTTCCATATCTCACCAAAATATGCAGCATACTTCGCATGTGCGTCTGCTGCTGCATTTCCTTTTGAGATATGATCTTCTCCATTAGTGTGTGCAGTACATTTGACCAAAGCTAATTCTTGGGGGTCATTTATTACTTCAATTAATTCAGCTAATAAGAGAGCATGTTGCACTGGGGTGCCGTCAGCTCTCCTAAACCCTCTTCTCCTCCATTTGGACAATCCTGAGTGGACAGTAGACGTGACATATGCGCTGTCAGAATATATAGTTACTCTTTTGTCAAAGCTTTCCTTCAACGCCAAGATCAGTGCAACCAATTCTGCTGCTTGAGCAGAGTAATGTCGTGGTAATTGTACGCATTTCACTGCCACATACACCAATTCCTCTGTCATTTTTACCACTGCTGCCCCAGTTCTCCTTATCCCATCTCTTTGGTCTATTGTCGATGACCCATCAATGAACAAGAGCTGTCCTCCATTTAGCGCGTCCTCTTCAACTTTTCTAGTACATGAGTACATTTCGGTATTCTGCGTACAATCATGTGCATAGTCGCCTTCCTCAATCACTTCCACTATAAACCTTGCAGGATTAACTGTGCTGCATCTAACAATTGATAATTCTGGTCTAGATAAGATGATCTCATAACCTGACGCCCTCTGCGTGGTTAGTGTGGACTTAGGCTTGTTCAATATTGCAAATAGTGCATGTTCCACAAATAGTGTGGTTGGGCACCCCATTGTAATTGATGATGCTTTCTCTACCGCGAAGGCAGCCCCGGCAAGACCTTGTTCTCAAGGGAAATGTCCTAACATTACAGGATCCAAGTGACCGCTGTAAAATGCTACTGGTTTGTAACCCATGCTTGTTTTTTGAGCCAACACTGCTTTCATTACTGCTGACTCGCAATGTGAAAATATAAAGAATTGTCGTTCATAATCTGGGGTGGCCAGTACTGGAGCAGTTGATATTGCATCTTTCAGTTCATCAAAGGCCTCTTTCATTTCCATTGTCCACCCCAATTTTTTCTCCCCTTTGTTAGCTTCTTTTAATGCCTCAAGTAGGGGTCCTATGTATGAGCTGTAATCAAACACCCATGCTCTACAGTAGTTGTACAGTCCCAGGAACTGCTGCAGTTCCCTCACCATTTGTGGCAACAGTGTTTTTGATATGGCCTGTGCTCTTTGTGGTGCAATCTTTCTTCCGTATTGGGATATGAGCTGACCAATGTATAGTACCTGTTCCTGACAGTACTGTAACTTTTCTTTGTCTACCTTGTAACCCTTTTCAGCCAATATTGTCAGCATCTCCAATGAGTCCTCTCTGCATTTTTTTTCGCTTGTGCTGCAAATTATTATATCGTCAACATACTGCAACACTGTGCTTTCCAATTCAATGTTTCCCAAGTCCATCTGTATTACTCTGTTGAAAATTGAGGGTGACTCGCAGTACCCTTGTGGCAATCTGGTGTGTTTCCATTTTGTGTTTCTGTACGTGAAGCTTGTTATATCTTGTGAGTCTGGGTGCAGGGGTATTGAGAAAAAGGCATTTTTGAGGTCAATCACTGTAAATCGTGATGCCTCTGCTGGAATGCCACACAATATTGTGGCCGGGTTTGCTGCTATGCGGTATTCTGCTTCCACTATGTTGTTCAAGGGCCTGAGGTCCTGGATGAAACGCCAAGACCCTCCTTTAGCTTTGCGCACTGGATATACGGCTGTGTTACATGGTGATTCTGATGGTACCAATATGCC
The DNA here is from genome assembly GCF_040938575.1 of Ambystoma mexicanum. Lineage (NCBI taxonomy): Eukaryota > Metazoa > Chordata > Amphibia > Caudata > Ambystomatidae > Ambystoma > Ambystoma mexicanum. Next base: position 1,077,354,616 of record NC_090936.1, on the reverse strand, counting down.
ATTATTTATAAGGGCCGTTATTGTTTCATATATGCCCTCATCTGCCTCTTTTGATAGTGGGTATTGCTTCACTCTAGGTAGTATTGCACCTTTTTTCAATTTTATTCTTACTCCCCCTATACTCTTTATGCACCCCACGTCATAGGGACTAGTAGTCCATAATGATGTTGGGACTTTTGCCATATCTTCCTCAAAGAAGGGAACTGGGGTGGATGTGGGTGCTTCAAGTGCCATTGCAATTTTCTGTGCCACTTGTTTGTATGTAACTCTTAGCCATATTTCTACACTCATCATAAATACCATTTCACCTTCTTCCTTTTCTTCTGAAAATAGCTCCTCGTCTGACACCTGGGTGAGCCTGCATCCCTCAGCTAGGGCTATCACTGCCCTCCATGCTCTTCCTTCCCTGTCTTGGGCATGTACTGCGATATAATCAGCAGTTGCTATAATGCTCTCCATGCTCACTGAAATCACCTTTCCTTCTGGTTCATTGGCTGGTGTTTCTGGTCTAAACAAATAGGTTGTTGGCCTCCTCCAGATCTTTCCTTCTATTTCTGGCATCCATGCGAATGCCATGTCTGTTCCGTACTGGAACAGTTCGCCATCTACTGGCTCAGCCCTAATCACTGTCTGTCCACAATATGCTTGCATGATTTGTCGTGCAGTGAGCATGTTTATTCCAGGAGTGAAGCAAATTATGCCGTCCGCCGTAAAGGAGATCGTCATATTCAACCTTCTCATTATGTCTCTCCCGAGTATGTTTACTGGTGAGTCCCTAGAATATAGAAGCGGGACGGACATGTCATAATCTCCTATCGATAAGGGAATGCTATCAGTAAAGGGAACCAACCCCCTAGCCCCAGAGAATCCTTGGGTGTTCATGGCCCCACCTGACATCTTAAATTTACCTTCCCTTATGTAAGACCGGGTCGCCCCGGTGTCAACAAGGAATGATCATTTTTTGTCACCTATCGTTACCTCTATGCGTGGTTCCTCCGCAATATTAGGTGTTACCGACAGGATGGGACACATCAAGGCCGTCTGTGGGCTGTCCTATTGAGGGTATAATGATTGACCACTTCCTGTGTAAGGGTTGTGTCCCAGGACCGTCAACCTTCCCAGTTGTGTTTGCTGTAGTTGTGTATTGGTAGAGGTTATTTTACGGTCTTGAATTTGGGCAGGTTGCTGTACTTGCTGCACTTGATGTTGTTGTGTTATCGCTACCTGTTGTTGTGGTAGTGAATATGTCTGTGGCTGTTGTTGTGTTACGAGTTGTTGCTGCACATTTCCCGGTTGCAGTGCCTGCTGTTGTTGGGTGTCCTGCTGTTCCCTTGTAGGCCCTTGTTGTCCCTGTTCTCCCCATGATGGTGTGCCTGGTCTCATTCTACATGTGCGTGACATGTGCCCTAGTAATCCACAAATCCAACATACCAGTGGTTACCTGTTCTGCCATGGAAAGCTCCCTGAATTGTCCTGGTATACTGGTTGCCCGGTGGGGTAGAAATTTCTGAATCCTCCCCCTTGCTGTTGTGTGTTATAGCTGTATCCCCTCCCCCTCATCATTCCTCCCCTTCCCCTGTTATAATTATAATATCCAGCTCCTGGCGTTGAGTATCCTCCTCCCATGTTAGTCGTGTATGGTTGGGGTGGTGGCAGCTGTTGTGCTACAATCTGTGATGGTTGTATTTGGGAGGGATATTGTGCAGCCACTACTTGTGTGGGGTTTGGAGTCATTGTTGCAGGTGTAGTTATTAGTGCACCTTCCATCGTGTATTTAGTAAGTTTTTTCTGTACCAATTTAGCCTCTTCCGCTTTTCTATCCTCTTCCTTTTTTTTCATCTTTTCTTGCCATGTCCTACAATGATGTACTATCGTCAGCTGTATTTCTGGCCATGCTTTTGCTTCCATCCCCACTACCTTCTTCAGTTGTTTCTGAACTGCTTCCGGGAGCACTTGTATTAGTATATGATAGAATATTGCTGGTGTTTTGTCCCATTGTTCTCTAGTTTCCATGCGCCACTTCTCTTGAATTTCCTGGATATAATCAACAGGATCTTCGTTCTCACGCATCTTGCGTGATGTAATTGCTCCTATGTCTGATGTGTCCGGGTACTGTACCCTCAGCGCTTGCCATAATGCATGTCTGCAGTTTGCGAATGGTGCCCCATCGTGCGATGTGTTTGTTATTGTGACCCCCGGGGAGCCTGCTCTCTTCCAGATGTCATCTGCTGCATCCCCCAATATTGATATTAGAAGGCCCTTTACATCCCCCACTGCCAGTTTCTGTCCTGCGGTGTGTTTTTCCATTTCATATATCCATTTTCCCGCACCTCCACTTAATGATGGGAGCCTGCACTTTATATTTTCCTTGTCTGCATGCTTCCAAGGGACGTATTGTGGTCTAACCCCTCCCCTCTCCAGAAGTGGCATTAAGTTGTATCCTGTTTCACCCCCTGGGTTCCACAAAATCGAGTCCGTGTACCCCTCCTCTTCTTCCATGTCTTCTACATCGTCAATTGCGTCCATATTTCCCCTGCTCGTAACTGTTTCCCCTCCATCTCTTCCCCTTCTTTTATCATTTCCTTTATTTAATGTGGGTGTGTGTATTCGTTCTCCCTGCCTGCGTCCAGGGAGGTCTCTAAGCCTGCCTGCGTAGGGTGTCAGTTCGTGGGGGGCGTGTGTAGGCGGGCATGTTGCACGTAATGAATGTGGGGTGGTGGAGCATGTTGGACGGGATGATGAGGGTGTAGCTGCACGTGTCTTCCTTCCCGCCATTCCTTGCTCTTTCCCCTCACATCCCTCCAGGTCTTCCTTTCTCCTGCAGGCCTATGGTGATTCTCTATTTGTCCGGGTGATGTATAATTTATCTAGGCTTTCCCTTTCACTATTTCTTGCTTCCTTCTCCATTCCTTATTCTTCCTCACTACAAAAGCCATCCAGGAATGGCAACCCCCAATCTGTCCTTTTCCCCCTAATCGTTACTGTTTTTAAGTCTATTAGATCCGTTCCTCCCGTTTCTTCTTTACCAATTGCTCCCCTTTGTGCTGATGTTGTTGCTACTTCTGTGTCTCTGTGTACATACCTCCTTACTTCACTCTCCCCTCTCCTATCTTCTCTTTCCCCTTCATTTTTCTCTGCTATTTCTCTACCAATTTCCTCTCTTTTCTTTTTCAATTCCTCCATTACTTCACTACTCATCTTTTCCAATATCCTTTCTTCTTCTCTTTTCCTTTCCCATCTCGCTCTTTCCCGTTCTAATATACTCTCTATCATCCTCCCTTCTTCGTATTTCCTTGTCGTTTCTGATAGTAATCTCCTCTTCCATATTTCCATTTCTTTTTCTTTCCCTTCTTCCTCTCTTTTCCTGTCACGCAGTGCTGCTCTGGATACCCTTTCTGCGACTGCCTTTACCCTTTCGGCTTCTCTCTTTTGCTCCTCAGTTCGTTCCCTCATTTTTTCCAACTCATTCTTACTTTCTTTCCTTTCCCGTGCTCTTTCTCTTTCCTGTCTCTCGAGCTGCTTGATCAGTGCGTTCTGCTTATCCCTTAATTCTGCTAATCGTTCCTCCAAAATCTCTTCCTTTTGTCGTAACAGCTCTTCCTCCTTTCTTTTCCCCTCTTCCCCTTTCATTTCACTCTTTCTGGTATTATCCTCGTCCATTTTCCTTACTACCTCCTTCTCTTCTCCTGTTAATGAACCTCGTAATTTTAATAGTACCTGCGCAGCTACCCACTCATCATGTCCTATTTCCGCGATCTGCTCTTCGCCAGTCCTCCCCTCCCCTGCGGGCATCTTCCTATGAGCTGATCCCGTCGTACTAGTCCGCTCCCTTCCCGTGTGGCCACCTGTAGCTGTATATGGTGGCGGGCTGTATGGCGGGTTCGAGTACCCCTCAGCCGCCCTTAATTGTTCTCTTACTATTTCTCCTAGTTCTCTTAAAGGATATAACCCCCCTCCCTCCGTTTTCACTACCTTCGCTAGGGGCATATTGTCGCTCTGTTCCTTTTTTATTTCCTTTTCGTTTGAGTTGTTGCTCTTTTCTCCTCCCTCTTGTCCGTTCCCGTGTTCTGTGTGCCTTCACTCTCTTTTTCTCCATTCTCTCCTTCCTCCTTAATCTTCTTCGCTTCCGTTGTTTCCCCCATAGTGAACATTCCGTTTGGTCCTGGTCGGGACCCTTGGAACATCCTCCATAAGTTAAACACCTCCACATGGTGTGTCAACTTCTTCCCCTTGTATGTGTTATGCAGATGGGTTAATAGTGAATGTTGGGTATATGGATCGAAACTGCCATTAGGCGGCCATGGTGTCGTCATTTTGTTGTCCGTCCCCTGTGTCCATTCTATGCTGTATTTGATCAGTTTCTCCCTATGGGGTGACAGTGTTTTACATATATGCTGCAGCGGGGTAGTGAGGGTGTTTCCCCACCCTCCCGATCCTGTCCCGTGTGACATAGAAGCACTTCAATTGTTATCCTCCCTCTATATGGTAGTGGTTATCTTGCTAATAGTGTACGCTATACAATTTCAGATCTTTACCTGGCCGCGTAATTTTGGGGACTTGCGATTGTCCGCTAAAACAAAATAGTAAAATATAGCATTTGCATTTGTATATTCTTTTCTTTCTTTTCTTCCTTTACCAAACACCTTTACGGCCCCCTACGGCCGAGGCGCACATAGCCCCCTGCGGCTGTGTGCCCTGTATGACGTTCTTATACAGCCGTCCCACTTTGTTTTACCCCTCCTCCTCTTTCTTCACTTGTCGTGGCCGGCGTTCTCCGTGCGCGGCCACGCCCCCCTTTTCACCTTGCCCTGATCTACTCGTTACCGTTTATCTCCGTCTCCATTCCCTTACCATTATTCTCTTCCCCAGCACTCTCCGAAAAATGCCTCGCGTTCGAGATATCCTATGAAAGCCCTACTGGTGACGTCACCGACCTCTTCCAAAACTACTAGTAAGTTCTTTACATGTTTTTAAAAGTTCGAAATACGCTTGCAATCTACCCCAGTTAACCCCACAGCTGTCCTCTTGTCTCGCCTGGAACAAGGTAATCAACAATATAATCAGACTGCGCACACTGCGTCGCCTCATGTGTGATACGCCCCTCGACAGGAGGGCTTAACCAGTCAATTATCTTCCGTATTAGGCAACCAGTTAGCTACCGCCTACAGGGAAACGTCATCTATCTATCGAGTTTTCTGCTCGATCAATAGGGATCCTCATCTACTCATTGATCAATAATCACCAAATCGTAGGACACCGCACACACACACACCCTTACAGGTGGTCGCGACCTAGGCCAATCAGTGTCTATGAGCGGCCGCACTTGATGTTTTCGTGCTCCGCCCCCTCCTCTTCCGTAACGTAGCGGACTGCTCTCGCACTTGTCCAGCTACCATTCACTTCACCCTCAACACTAATTTATCAAACCTTCTCCGCGCACCTGTGTAACACCTCCCACCTCCCGTATTCTATTCCTCCCCCCTCCCTCACAATTTCACATTGCTTGTTGGGCGTGGCATACTCACCAAGTTCTCTTGACGCGGGGCTGCTCGACTGCGTGCACCCCTCCAAGCGGCTCGCCACCTCCCCTCGTCTGGACCACGTCTGGACACTCGCCAACCGCGGGCGGGATACTTCTCAACCGGCTCCCGAAGGCCAATATCCAGATTGCGCTGTCCGGTCTTCTCGCAGTTCCGCGATGGTCCTGTAGTCCTCAAAAGGGGGCAGCGGCAGAGGGGGCCGCGCCGCCGGGCCTCCTCGCAACAAGAGCACTCGGAAAAATAAAATAAAAGCAGATCTTAAACATATCTCAGCAGTGCCTACAACTTGTCGGGGGGAAATTCTTCCGGGGTCAGCTGGCCGTCCGCGGACCCCCGGGCAGGGAGGCCCCAACTCCTCCCGCGTATCCCAAAAATGAGTATGAGGCACATGCAAGAAGCAAGGTGGTTCTGCTGTTTATTAAAAAACGGCAGGGATGGGTCAAGGATCGCACGCGTCCGTCCTGACTCTCTCTCAAAATTCGTGGGACTCGCAGGCCCTTTTTACCTCAGTATGACGCGCTACTCGCGTCACCTGGGAAAGTTAGCAAAAAAATCTATCGCCACTCTGGATTGGTTCCTCGAGTGATAGGGTTAGTATAGCATAAGTATAGAGAACGCTGTTAGTGGTTGAGGGTCAGTCAGGTGGTATACTTGGGTTGTCCCTTCTATTAGATACATGAAAATTGTTACATGAAGACCCCTGAGGATTGGCTAATGTTAATGGCGTTAGTGATAAGTACCCCATGTTCCGATTGGTCCACTCGCGAGCCCCCCAGCCTGGGACCATCGTTGTTCCCAGCTCACGGTGCACCTGCTATTTGCAACAATGTGTAACTATGTGTTTGTGCAGACAATGCGTGGATTTGTTCATATGCTTGAAGACAGACTACTCCCACCGCCGCAGATGTCCATTGAGCCGCTTCATTGTTGCTGCCTGTGTCTTGAAACGTGGGACCCAGGCGCCTCCTCCCTCCTTGGTCTGGCACCCTGTCAGGTTCGGCTTGGTCACGTGAGGAGAGACCGTGGTTGAGGTAGAATTCTGCACATTTAATGTTGCATTTTCCACTGTGTGTCTGGCTTAGTTTGCAGGTGTGACCTTGGCTTCGGCTTGTGGCATGTGTGTTTGCAACATTGTGCCCTTGGCTGTCTGTTCTCGCCGGCTCATTCTGCAGGGTCAGCAATTGTACTCTGGCTCGTTCAATGTTCGTGGAGGCTCTTGCTTGCGGCCTACTTGGGCCTGGTGCATAGGTGGGGATGTTTGATGCACGGCGCTTTAGGTTATGGTATCATATTGCTTTATCCCCAGTATCATGTCTTCGTTATTTTTCTCATTGCAATGCATGGGTTAGGAGAAGCGTCAGCAAGCATTTTAGATGAGTTTGTTGTGCGTCTTGCGTTTCTGCATTTTGAAAAACCTATGTGAAAAATAATAAAGATGCACGTCAGTGGGTGTGTCCGTCACCTACGTCATAGCACTGAATATATTCTTTGTGTGGATTGGTGTGGGAGTGTCCAGTGTGCATGTTTGCACGGGTGTTCTGACCGTTGGCTAGGTCGTCATGGCACCTCTAACGAGGTGTTCATTTACTGTTGAATGGTTCAGTCGAGTTCATCCATGCCACAGGAGTCAGCTTGGGCAGGGCAGGCTGGTGGGCACATCTGTATGTTCCTGTACCAGGGTATTTGGTCGTCTGGTAGATAGGCAAACTCCTCTCGTGGCGGGTATCTGGGCCGCGATCCTCTAGGCCAGGGGCGTGAGGGGATTGGTGGGAGTCTTTTGTTCCATTCTCCCACTTCACCTAGTTCCAGGAAAGAAGCAGAGTAAAGAACCCTCCAACTCTTTGGACTGTACAGGCATGAATAGGCCTGGCCTCTCAGCCACTGTAAACACTCCAGAGCGTTCCAAAAACATCTGTGACTCTTGTTAGCATGATCTCAAGGAGTGATCACATCTCTGAAGCGAGAAGCTCACTTCACTGGCTGAGGGTGGAGAGGGGACCAGTTGTGTTGGCCCGTCTCACCTTCAAATGCCTCAACAACTTGACTTACTTGTGTCAATGGGATCATCATTACACTGCCCGTCTCCCACTGGCAGTAAGAGAAGGGCTGACTGCTATTGCACTTCCCACTGTCCAAACCCGTCTCGAAGGAGGCAGTGGTTCGAAGAGGCCTAGAATATGTGGGGATAGTGCAGGATAGTGGGAGAAAAAACATTGGGCCTCATCACGAGTTTGGCAGTCATTCTGGGGGAGATAGAAGCACATTTGTTCACTGTTGCTGCCATTTGGCACCATAAATTTACTGAGCAATTACGATTAGGGTAACAATGGTATTAGTCTCCATTTTTGGAGCCCAAAGAATTCCAGGGAGATTTCATTGGCTTTACTGTGAACGGTAATTCCACCAAAGTAAATGTGATGATTTGGGGAGGTAAAGTGGAGGATTTGCTAAAGTTGTGATAACACTGTTACTGCCCTTTTACCACAATTTTGTCATGCACTGCTGAATTTGTGATGAGGCCGATTGTTTCCTCAATTATATGTTACCCGAATATAATCACTGAATATCCTTCCATTGCAGGGCCATAAATTAGGAGAACAGCACCAAAAGATTGATTCTAATCAATCAATAAATCGATCAGGAATTATACATTTTTTAGGGTCGCCTGGGCTGCTGGTCAATGTTTGGGGATGTGTTTTGCACACTTATGTGTTCCTTGGTCTCTTTCTGGGTGATAGTCTGGGGGTGATTTCTATCACCACCAACTATCTTCTTATCCTGTGACGTTTAGTTCAGAAGTTATGGATGCCTTTGGAGGCTGCGACATGTACTCACACCTACACATGTTGGTACTGACGCCAAGGACAACGTATTTGACGTCTAATGATCCACTGTGGAGTTCAGATGAGAAGGGAAATCAAAAAGATTTTGAAAAGTATTGTGCATAGAATACGGACCCTCGTGTGTCTGGTCAGTGAAACTAGATGGCAGCTCACAGTCAGGGTTGTAACAAACACTGCAGCATTACTTGTGATGCAAGTGGGCCCTAATATTCATTGGCCATCCAATTGGCCAAAGGTGTGTGTGTATCTGACACTGGTGGGAATATCAGTAGCTCCTCACCATATTGTGAAGTGGGACCCCATCCTTTTGTGCTATGTTACTGTTAACTGAAGCCAATGGATCACCTGAACCCCAAGATATCCCTTCACTTAATGCTAATTTACTAATACAGTGTTGCGCGCCAGAAACACAGACGCTGAATTCACTAAAACATGTTCTCTCAGTAACAGGTTTGAGAAGAAGACAGGCCGGAAGGTTAGCTCAGGGGCAACCTGCTTTTCTTGGAAGCAATGGAAGCAAGACAGGGCTGAGCAGCGCGGGTTCGTAAACCAGTGCCAACTTTACAGGCAGTACACCTTCGTGAAGCGCAATATAAAAGGGATAATGCTCACCGAACTTGGGGTACTAAGCCCAATTTATCTGCTGGAAACCAGCCATGGTATCACCCAGAAACTAGACAATCAGTAAACCAAGAGAAAGAATATACCTACCCAGTTGACAACCTGATACATAATACTAAACTACAAGGATTATGGGACATACAGCCCACTAACCAAAACCTCAATTCTCTGCATACTTAATTCACAAAAAAACCCACACAACCACCTCTCTCACAGCAAACCGCGCGAACTTCACCACACCACAACAACAAACAATCAAAACATAGATCGCAACAACAGCATGCAAGGACTCGCTTCGATCCTATATGCACACCACCCAAGCTCAACACAGGGTGAAAACAGAACTGAAGCTGCCAACAGTACACCAACTCTCACTTTCCTGCGCCCTCTTCACCCACTAACCCACCACCACACCTTTTGTTTACAGATCCGTCTGAGTGCCTGGAGACCAACTCTGTTGATGATGGTGTGCTATATAAATACCTTTAACATTAACATTAACATGAACAAGCACTGGTATTATCATATAGGATAGGGAATTATTTTTAGTGCTTGTAATGAACAGCGCTTAGGGCTGGGGCGGATCACTAAAATAATTGAAGAGACGCCCTTGAGCCCGAGACTTCTCTGAAAATCCCAGAGAAGAACTCAGCCCTGCGAGGGGAAGATCCGATAGCAAAGTCCCTGAAAAGTCAACTACTGGGAGTCCATGTCTAGTTTATATAGTCTTCCATTGCAGACTGCAAGGAAGTCCACACAGGTAAAGCAACAATACTCTGTGGCAAACCTGCAAATGCAAGTCCCATACAAAGGTCTAACTCCAGAGCACAAGGGTAGTGTACACTGGTTTAGTAAATCTCACTGGGGCCGTCGGCGCATATATGCCGGATGCCATCTTAATCGGTTGCATCAATTTAAGAGTTTTATGCATTCAATTCAGCTTGTGTGGCCCCGAATATATCTGACGCCCTACAAAGCATTGCCCTACCACCCAGCCAATAAGATGTCTCTAGGCGTCACCGTTACACTCTTGATTATACCTTGTACAGGGCAGATCCAGGTAAAGCAACAATTCTCTCTGGCAAACCTGCAAATGCAATTACCAGACAAAGGTCTAACTCCAGAGCACAAGGATAGATTACACTGGTTTAGTCAATCTCACTGGGGCTCTCAGTGCATATATGCCAGGTGCCATCATAACCGGTTGCATCAACTTAACAGTTGTATGCATTCAATTCAGCTTGTGTGGCCCCTAATATATCTAACGCCCTACAAAGCATTGCCCTACCACCCAGCCAATAAGATGTCTCTGGGCGTCAACGTTACACTCTTGATTATACCTTGTACAGGGCAGATCCAGGTAAAGCAACAATACTCTCTGGCAAACCTGCAAATGCAATTACCAAACAAAGGTCTAACTCCAGAGCACAAGGATAGATTACACTGGTTTAGTCAATCTCACTGGGGCTCTCAGTGCATATATGCCAGGTGCCATCTTAACCGGTTGCATCAACTTAACATCAATTTTACAGTTGTATGCATTCAATTCAGCTTGTGTGGCCCCGAATATATCTGACGCCCTACAAAGCATTGCCCTACCACCCAGCCAATAAGATGTCTCTAGGCATCACCGTTACACTCTTGATTGTACCTTCTACAGGGCAGATCCAGAAAAAAATTAAGGGACAACTGGTCATTTCCTAGCACTCTACTTAACCTTTTGAGGGCAGGTAAAAAAGAGCTTTTTTTCCTCTGGGTCTCTGGGACTTGAGGGAGAAGAGGGCACAGATCTGACATTCCCCCACTCCCGAAATAAGACGTTTATGTTCAGACATTGTGGAAAAACAAGAACGCTATTTTAGGACATACATATTTGCATCTTTAGGACCTTCGCAAGGCTAACACTTTGTTACTTTTCCAAAAGTCTTTTCGTAAGATTACACAAATTCCTTCCTCTCCTCCTTCTTCTCTGTCACTGCTTTGTTGTTTTGTATCGCCAGCCAACTCTCAGGGCATCCTGATCCAGCCCCAAAGGGGAAATACACACATTACATTTAAAAAGAATGTCTGCTGGGAGAGTCAGAATTAATTTGAACACAGGCGACCCACACATTTCTCATGGTAACTCAGCAGGAGCTATAGAAATAGGTTAGGAGGACTCTTCTAACCTATTCCACTAATGCACGACCAAGCAGAATCTCGAGGAAACTTTGCCCTGAGAAAGATCATTCTGTTGAAACACGTGTTGGCTGTCCAAACAGAATAAATTCACAAATCCAATGTGCTGCTTATAGTTCAAAGACCTTTATTATGTATTAATATTGCAACAGACCATGTATCTTTGGGCAAAGCATGAAGTGCTGGCGGTACACTGATACTTGTTAGGTGGAATCATTGCCTTGCTCTGCCTTTCAATTAATACTTAAGGTAGCACGATCTGAAAGCCAGGCAGGCAGGAGCTGTACATGTTTGTAATATATAGTTCAGGAGATCATAAGTAGCCTATCCTTGCATTATATCCATGCCAACCAATGAAAAAAGCTTATGATGGATCAAATGTGTGCTGATAACACCCAGATATCGACCAACCCAAAATCTTGGATAGAATTAGCCATCGGTATGCATGTGCATTCCTGCGACTTAATCCTGGTGGTGGAGATCTACCCGATTTAATCAAGGTGGAATTAAAGTCTCTGCTGATAACACATTTTTGGGAAATAAAGCCATGGCTAATCCAGTAATGATGTTGCATCATCACAAACAGGGCAATAAAGTACTGTATCGTAAGCAATGCATTCTGATACTTTAATAAAGCCACGACCCAGCTACCCTGTCCACCATGCGCAACACTTACCACATGCGCACCAGATTGCTAACTTACCGATATTCCCATGCCTTGGGAGCAAGTTGAGCATACCAAAATAATTTCTGCTCTAACCCATCCATATTTCACAAAAGGTCTGCACGGCCACTGAGGAAATAGGTTTAATGGGGAGGTAAGGCTTTTCCAGGACAAATGGAAGTGTTTTGGGGGCAAGATTCGAAGCAAAGCAAGCATAGGCCTTGTCCTTGATACCTAGGAGCGATATGGGGTCATTATCAGTTTGACGATACCCCGCCGTTAATTCCGGCGGGATAACGGCAAATGGACCTACTGTTACTGGTACCTGATATCCTGATATTACCGGTATATTCCAGGTGCCGGTAACAGCAGTACTTTCCCATTGCATGGAGGGGATTGCCGGTATTACCAGTTCCGGTCATACCAAAGGTTTTTTGCCGGTCGAGGCCTGATTTACCTCCAGCTCTTAGCCAGAGGTAAATTGGGTAACCCCCACTGGCAAACTTGTAATTTGGCAGTGTGGGAAAAGTGTCACTAACTGAATAACCAACACGTTTACCGTCACTTTTTCCACACCGCCAAACATATAATGGCCCCCATAGTTTTGAGAGAACTTCAGAATGTTTGACGGTATCGAAGGCAGCCGAGAGGTCGAGAAGAATATGAATAGATGAACGGTAAGAGTGAAAAAAACTCTACATAGAAAGGATCCAGTAAGAAAAAAGTAATAGTGTTTAAGTATTTAGGGGATAAAGGTGCCAAAGTGTAATAAACAACAATGTGAAAAATATCACCAAAATGCCTAATGCTAGAGCCACACATTTACAAGCTAATTATCCTGGTTATATTCCCTGAACTGTTGGATAATCCTTCTTTGATTCAGGCATAATTCATTTGGGACTGATTCTCAAGGATTTGCACTGGAGCAAAACGGAAGCTACACATGAACATTATTTTAATTTGCACTTGCCCCTCAGCACATGAGTACCAAAGCCAAAAGAACTAAGGGATTCTGCACCTGACTTCGCCATCTTCTAGATTCTCATGTGCAAATGTGACTCACGAGAAGGTGCTCAAGGGCATCTCGGAGATGCTCCAGACATCGTCAGTTTTAGGTTTTAAGAATTAGGTTAATGTAGCGGGAACAAATCTGAGATGCTTGCTCCATGGTAATGTGCGAGAAAGGGTTTGGCGCTGTGTTAGTCCAGTTTTCAAATCAAACAAAATCCAAGTTGTGATACCTTTTACTGGAATATGAACATATTATGCTAAGATGGTAGTTCCATAAGCTTTCGCAATCCCGAGACCTCTTAATCATATGGTGACCACAAGACAAATCAGTAACAAAAGAAAACATACACAGAGATGGACATCACCTTCGCGTGCGACAAAAAAGGCAAGCGATTCTTCCACTTTAATCTCCATTGGCTGCTGGAAAAAAGTAGGCCACTTTATCTAAAGGGTCATATATTGAAACAAAACAGACATATGCGCAAACACTGGGTGGCCGTTTTTCTCACAGAGAAGTTACATTTCAAGCAATAGTTTTGCATGTGAGTAATTTGTCCAGATGTTTAAAAGCTGGGAGGACAGCTTAGGGGCAAGACAACACGGAGCAGCACAGGTTTGATCCGCAGTCGCGCTTATAAACCTCTGGGTATTAAGAACATTATAAATAACCTATCATATCATATCATATCATATCATATCATAGGGCCTCATTACGAGTATGGAGGTAGCCATGGTGCTATTAGCGCCATGGCTGCCTCTATACCGCGCTCCAAAACCGGGTTCCTTCAATGAGGAATAACCGGGTTCCTTCAATGAGGAATGACCGGGTCATTCCAACATTGGAGGACCCGGTAATTCCTTCTTGAAGGAACCATTCCCCATTCCCATTTGAGCCCCCATCGGGCTCAATGGGAATGGGGAGGGAGCTAATAACGGGCACATAAATAACGGCCTATTATAAGCTCCCTGTTGCCCTCGCGGGACCCAGAAAGGACGTCTGGTTTTAACAGATGTCTGTTCTGAGTCCCGCAAAGGGAACCTCGTAATAGGCGCTCCCGTAATTAAGGGTGCCGGTCCCGTACCAGCACCCTTCATTAGGGGAGCGCCAGGGTCGTAATGAGGCCCAGAGTGTCGAATGAGTGGAACCCACCTTATGCTGGATGGAATGATGATGACAGTTATATAAGAACAGTATTATTATATTAACTATTTTGTAATGATTTAGTTTATTGTATTTGTTCTTGTTTGTCTCTTCTTTTTTCTTTCTTGATATACTTGTATTGATTGTTGTAATTGTGAAAAGTCAAATTTTGACTAGAACACAATAAAAACATTAAAAACGAATGCTATTGTAGAGAAATTCCAAAATGTTAGATTCCAAGGCACACAGGTTAAAAAGGAAAAGATATTCTATTTCACAACTTGCCTGCGCGGTAAGGTTTTTGCATGTACACTGGCATGTATTTTCCATTGTTATAAGCATGCTCAATTTTTTTCCCAAATTACAATGTGTATAAGCATTATCCTAGCAATCGCAGCCAAATTATTGCTTGCCATGATTGTAATGCCCCACCTAACTAAGAAGAACATGTTAAATCCGAATGTGAGGACTAAAACATTGTCAGAGGTTGCAAAATGTTTCTGAAGCCTCCATGCTTTGCTAGTTTAGTGCAATACATGAACCTGAGTTACTTAGGTCTACTTGAATGGATATGGGGGAACTAATACAGAAATATTCCCTAAGCTTCCAAGGTGCTATGCCCGCATTTATCCTAGGTGTGCCTTGTGTTTGGCAGTGTCTTAATGACTCACATATACAGTGGCAAATACAAAAATACTTTACCACTGTTGCAATGGGGAAGTTGGCTGGGCATGCCTCTTCTTTAATGATGAGTACCAAACATTTCCGTAAATGCATCCAGAATTGTCATACATGATGTCTGTGTCCTTACCCATTCAGGTATCTAAACACTGTGTCTAAATGTTGTATGTGAGAGGTGGTAGCTGCAGGCCATATTCAGGTACTGTCGATGTGGTTGCTTTGAAGGCCTCAGGCTCAAAGTAGGACATAGTGGGCCTCATTACAAGTGAGGCGGAACGGGTTAATGGGACCCGCTAAAGGAGGCGGACCCGTTAAACCCGTTCCGCCTCATTACAAGCTCCCCTCGCGGGACCTGGTAAGTAACGCCTGGTCAAACCAGGCGTGCTTACCGGGTCCCGCGAGGGGAAGAGGGAGCAAACAACGGGCCGCTCGTAATTGGCTCGTTGTTTGCTCGTTGGTTCCTGGAGGGAGGAATTACTGGGCCCTCCAAACTCGGAATGGGCTGGTAATTCCCCATTCTGGGAACCCGGACCCAATTTTGGCGGCAGCCATGCCCCCAATAGCGGCATGGCTACCGCCAATATCGTAATGAGGCCCAGTGTATCATAAATCCTGTGTCTATGTTCAGACCAACATTTTTCAGGTGGACAATTTTTAAGTACTTGAGATCCTTTGTACTATGTTGCCCCTTGCAAAATGAGTATTTAATAATGGGCCTCATTACGAGTGGTGTGGTATTTTGGTGGTAAATCCACTGGAATACTGCCCAACGGAATCACCATTACCACCACTCGGTCCGGTGGATTTACCGCCAGATTACAAGTGGTGGTAGTTGTTTTAGTCCCCATTAACTTGGAATCCATAGACTCCATTGTGGATTTCAGCAGAATTACAGCCGCAGTAACTCTGCTGGCATTAATTCAGACGATTTTGCCAATTTTTTGCAGAAAGTGGGAGGATTTACCTCCGGCATGATGCTGTAGGTAAACCGCCCACTCCATGGCCAAACCAGTAGTATGGCAGAGAGGGAAAAGTGGCTGTAATTCTGCTACTGCCACTTTCTTCCCGCACTGCCATACTAGTAATGAGGACAATGTTATGAGATGCTCTGAGACACTCCTCTGCTTGTAAACATATCTGTATGAATTTTCCTTTTTGCTCTAGGCAGGCTTAGGGGATGGTCCCAAATTTGAAATGTCAATACATTCACCAAACATGGCCAGTGATTTCTTCTCTTTTTATCCCTAAATTAAGGGACACTATGGGCTCTCTGTATGTCTTTTGGAAGGTCTGTCTGATCTTGGTG
Source organism: Ambystoma mexicanum (assembly GCF_040938575.1). NCBI lineage: Eukaryota > Metazoa > Chordata > Amphibia > Caudata > Ambystomatidae > Ambystoma > Ambystoma mexicanum. The sequence goes on along the minus strand of NC_090936.1, from coordinate 1,077,338,631 downwards.
GGGAGGGGGGAGGCAGTGGGGATTTACCATTTAAGCCTCTGACAAATTCTCGCAGAGCTATAAGACCCCTTTCATACAACGCTGAGAACCCGATCAGTTTGAGGTTACTAGGCAGTGTTTTAGCCTATAACTGGGAGTGTACCATTTCTTTAGCCATCTCATTATATTCAAGGATTACATCAGCAGCCCCATTTTTAGCATGTTTAAGCAGCTTTCATGTGTTTTGAGGGTGTCCTGGAGGGTTTCCTGGATGTCAGTTAAACCTTTATTGAATCTTGGCAAAGCCTGGTGTGTGTTTCAAAGCTTATTCTCAGTAGGTGGCAGATTTTCTTGATTAATTAGATGTCTCCACCACGGGGGTTGCCAATGATAGCTCAGTCAGCATTGAAACGTGGCCTGTATGTTGCCTATCACCTCTCGTTCTGGTCAACCAAATTTGTTCTTGCAGGTTGTTCAAAGCTAGCTGGGGGACCCCGAGGAACTTGCGAGAACTTGCAACTGGTTGGAATGACGTATTAAACCTCAAGGATTTAGCAAAGCTTTGCCTCTCTGAGCCTGTTCCTCATAGACCCAACTAAAGTGACCAGTTAACAGCTGTGTGTAGTAGCACTTCTTTGTAAGGTACAGTCCATTGATAATAGAGGTCTTTCCTCTCTAGTGTCCTCACTCCTGGGGGATGTGTTCCTACCGATCCAGGCACTTCTGAGTTCGTGATGTTGATGCTGGAGTCGTTCCCACTCCTCCTAGCTTCATGACTGTAGTGCCTTTGTGTCATGCTTGCCTTTTTTCTTTATCTGTCGGCAAGGTGTCAGGTTTCTGCCCAGATCACATGGTGTAGTTTAGATTCCATTGGAGATTCAATTATCCCATCATTCAGTACCACCTCTGGGAAACCCTGCTCACTAGGCTTCAGGTTGATCTTCTAAACAGTTGTAACTCGCGCTGCTGGTTGACTATTGCTGCAAGATGTGCCTCTGTTATCAGTCAATCAGGTAGTTCTCGAGTCATACAAGCTGCTCTAACCACCAGTTGAATTGAAGTCTTACATATTTCGCTGGCTCTCCCTTTGCGCTTCTGTTTTATCCCACATAGTTCTCCGAAGCCATCATAACTGCTGCCTAGGAATCCTCAGATTGATGGTGATGTCGTCAGCATCTGTAAAAAGGATACGCAGCTGGAAGGAAAGAGGAACTTGAGGCCACCCACCAGGGGTATAAGAAGTAAAGATTAGCACAGTAATTGATACTGGGTACTCCTGGATAGGACTACATTCACCTGACCCAGGACCCTGTTGCATTGTTATTGAAGGACATGGGGTCTCAAGGGGTTTAGCAGCCGGAGGACCCATCTGCCAGTGAGCTTTAGAATATCCGTAATCCACGAGTTAGGGGATCCTCTGCTGAACCTCGGAAACCAAGGACTAAAGCTATTGATTATCATCCTGGCCTAATAAAATGTGTTATCCAAAAATCACTCATTTGCTTGTCTGGGGTTCTGCGTGATATGCAACAGAAGTGCTGAACTATGTCAGCAATTTGCTTGGATCCACTAAGCACTCTAGAATCTTTAGAAAGGGCTTCAAAAATCAAAGTCGAGTAGTGCACAAGTAAACCGAAATAAATGGGAGCAATTCATTAGATGTAGGCAGCCAACAGAAATGGTGGAAGCAGGTGGCACAAAGCAAAGCCAGGGGGTGCACAAGCAGACTGCACTAAACGTGGATCAATTCATTAGATGTCGACAACCAATAGAAATGGTGGAAGCAGGTGGAACAAAGCAAAGCCAGGGGGTGCATAAGTAGACAGCACTAAACGGGGATCAATTCATTAGATGTAGACAGCCAATAGAAATGGTGGAAGCAGAGGGCTCAAAGCAAAGTCAGGGGGTGCGCAAGTAGACAGCAGTAAACAGGAGCAATTCAGTAGATGTCAAAAACCAATAGGCAGGCAACTGTGTTCAGTCGGTACCACATGAGATTAGTCGACTTGCATTTCCACAATGCCAGTGTGATCCTGGGCAGCTCGATTTCTCTATTAAACCTCCAGGCGCTGTGTAAGACTTCTCATTCGTTGAATGATGAGATTTGTTATCAAGATGATTACAAGGTAGTGACAAAAGCCAATTTCTGCCCTGAATAAATTCACTTTGAGAAAACATCTGCTACTAACATGGCCGCTACCGCAAACACAGCCTAGCAAAGCATCAGGCCATTAGCTCCTCTTAGCATTCACCACTGCCTTCTTGGGTCTCCGCCCGCCTGGCCTCTTCCTGCCTCCTCTTGCTCAAGTCGAATGCATTTCCAGTGGGGTTTTTATGAGTGAACTAATGGGCCGCTGACTCGTCCCCCGCGCCTCCAACGACAGTGGCAATGCCGGCATCCTTATTGACAATCTGTCCCCCTGCTTTCTGCAACATTAATAATTAACAAAGAGGTACCTTTTGCAAATGTGCTTTCATCCTTGCTCGGCAAGTAATAGCTTTCTAATGAAGACATACTGTCATCCTAAATGGAGCCTATTCCTGGCTGGCGCACGCACTGTTTACATCTTAATAACAGGAGAGACCTGCCGACGTATCAGGCCTTGGCACCCAGTTCGCTTTCCGCGGCGTATAATAACCAGCCACTCGCTACCACTACGGCGGAGGTAATGAGCCAGGGTTTCTCATCAGGGCCCGCAGAGTTGGCACAACTTTTTAAAGAGCCGGTGAATAGAGCACACCTCGAGAATGCGCCACTGAAAGACAAATTGCAAAATTCTCATAATGTTAACAGCCGAATTTACATAACATTTCTTTCCTATGTAACAATTTGTTCAGGATTCCTTCAAGGTCATTAACAATATAGCCTTATAGACTGATGGAGAGATCACTATCGGGAGATAATGACCCACCAACAAGTTTTCCATCGGTCCATAATTTGAGGAAGGGTCATTATCCCTACCGATATGACCCCTCCGTCGGTCTATAAAACTATTAGCACAATGAGTTTAGGGATTTTCCGATGACATCTTTGCTCAGCCTTTAAGGCACAGGTGCAGAGGCCACTAGGGACGACTAAGAGCCTCATTACGAGTTTGGAGGCAGCCATGCCCTTAATGAGGGCATGGCTGCCTCCAAACTCGGGTCCGGGTTCCCTGAATGGGGAAATACTGGGCCATTCCGACCTTGGAGCGCCCGTTATTTCCCCATTCAGGGAACCCGGACCATCCCATTCTCATTTGAGCCTCCATATGGCTGAATGGGAATGGGGAGGGAGCTAACAACAGGCCCGTTAATAACGGGCCTGTTGTTAGCATGCTGGGCAGCTCGTGGGACCGCTAAGGACGTCTGGTGAAACCAGACGTCCAGAGCGGGTCCCGCGAGTGGACCTCTTAATAGGATGGTAAGGGGTTAACAGCTCTGGCACCTTTACCAGCACCGTTAACCCCTTACCGCCCACCTCATAATGAGGCCCAGTGTGGTAATAGCAATACGCAATGTGTAGATTTGGTGGGGAAGCAAACATTTTACTTTCATAGTGAGCTAAGTTAAAAGGCACAATAAGTCAATAAATGACATGTATTTTTATTTTGTAGTATTTACATAACTTAAATAAGTGTCTTCATAAGGTAAACCACTTAATTGCAAATCTGGTTAAACTGGAGTGGCTTTTAACGTGAGCATCCATTCTGTGTTACGTAAAACGAAATGATGTCTCTATAAGAAAGTGACAGTTCCATTGTTTTATCTTTCTCTTTGGTGTGTTATATAGGAAGTTGCGTGAAAGAAGGTCCCCCAAGAGAGGAAGTGTCTTGTTGAAAGAAATCTTGCATGGAAATGACATTGTTATTTCCATGTCTGCTTTTGAAGCGGCTCAGAATGCAGAAAATTCCAGTTTATTGACAGCAGTCTGAACATTCTGATTGGCAGAGAGGATGTCAATAACGATCTCCATGTGCTAAAATAGCGTTTTTTTACGCCATCGGAGGGATCATTATTTAGGGCAGGAACGGGAGGGGGTGGGGGTAATTGCTTTTGAAGAAAGAAGGTTCAGAATGTAGTCAATAACAGTAGTTATTTACTGCAGTTTGAACATTGTGATTGGCTTAGAGGTGGTCAATAACAATCTGAATGTGCTAATATATGTTATTAATAACTTTAATAATACTCAACTTTCAAAGTCCTTGGAAAGAGAAATTCTTAGTCGTCCCTATTGGCCTATTCACCTGTGCCTTAAAGGCTGAGAAAAAATGTCAGCGGAAATCCCTTAATTCATTGAGCTAGGAATATAGCCCCCAATATCCCACTTCAGAGTGTCCTGGAATTTTAGAAAGTTTGTACCAGAGCTATTGTGAGGTAATGGACAAAGATCAGAACCAGTAGGAAAAGAAGGGAATGCTGAGTCAGACCCACAAAGATGCAAACCTGGGGCCTGCAGGCCATATCCAGCTCTCTGTTATGGGAGCATTTACACCATACATTGCTCAATGCATATTATAGAGAAATATGCACAACTCCCAAAATAAACACCTCGCCAGGGGTGGGCTGGCCTATAGGGAACTCTGGATATTTCCCCGTAGGCCTCTTCACCTGGGCATCTTTTGTGTGATATTTTCCCATAGGAAAAGGGTTGGGCTTGCTGTAAATGTGTAATATGGGGCACTTTGAACATTTCTTCCAGGGCCTCTTTTGGGTCCCAGTCCACCCCTGTCCGTCACTCCCCACAAAACAGCACCTTAAAGTGGGGGACATCATGGGAAAATCGTCCATTATGTGCCCACGCGTTATGGTTGTCCATTATGTGCCCTTGTGTTATGGTTGTCCATTATGTGCCCACATGTTATGGTTGTCCATTATGTGCCCACGTCTTATGGTTGTCCATTATGTGCCCACGCCTTATGGCTGTCTAGCGCTATGTTGAATGTGAAAGGGAAGTATGCAACATTCCAATGTAATGTCCCCCGAAAGGTGTCCCTGTGCCAAAAGTGAAGTCATCACATACAATTAAGCTGACCACCAGGATGTAATGTATAATTAAATAAAAAACAAACAAAAAACACACAAAACCCATAATTGAAAAGGAGAAAAAAATGCCACCACCGTGTGCTTGCAATCTAAAAGTCATAATGCAGGGCAATAAATAATAAAGTTTAAACTGATGCATGCCAAGCACAAGGACCCATTAGATCTATTGCATGGCACTTGCCTGGTGTTATAACTCCCACCGAAACCACAGGTTCAACCCCACTACTGCAATGCGCCTAAGCAGGCTCAACTGGACGGAAATTACAGAAACCTGATTGGAAGAACAGAGGACAATATTCTGAAATTCTATAGACCCAACACTGAAGTTGCAACCAAAAAAAAAACATAGTTTTAAAAGAAACGTGAAAAACAAGATCTTCCATCCCTCTGGCCCCCTCATCCAGAGATCAGCCCCCCAAACACACAGTCCCTGTGGTTACAAGCAGCAGGCAAGACTAATACATCCGCCTCCCCGGGATGCGTCCAAGCTAGAGTTCACCAGGAAGACTCAGTCAGCCAACGCTCGATCCATTTGGTGGGTCTTGCCCTGCCACTCTCATGTAAGCCAACCCTTGAAGGCGCCATGATATGGCCACGAAGCGGCATGTCAGCGCCTGGCAACACACCTGCATACGTGTCATGCCGCTGAGGGGGTTCTGGTACTATGATAAACCGCGACAACAAAGAAAAGCCTTTTGCACATGTTGCTGAAAGCCCAATATGGCATTCTACTAGATGAGTACATTTATAACCTCGGGGAGGAAGGATAGCTCAGGGGCAACGCGTTTTTCTTGGAAGCAAGACAACCCCGAAACACATGTTAGGATTCCGATCCTGCGCTTAGAAACCACTCGCTGGCATTAAGCGCGTTATAAAAGAACAACAAAATATATAAATATATGTAATACAAGCTGTAGATGAGGAATACCGCACACTCTCACTTTGCTTTTAATGCCTGTTGCAAGCATTGAGATGTGCTGAAAGTCCTAGAAATAGCAACATGACTAGAACTCTCCATACACACTTCCGGTGTGACATCATTTCGTTGATGTATCAGATTTCAAACCATTGCCAGGTGTGAACCAAGCCATGCAAACTATCATTTTAAAATGTAGACGAAATGACTTCTCTAATGCTTTTGTTTAACAGGCTACCTGCTTTCAAGGATAATTGCCCAATTGAAGAGAATTGATCTGTTTTTCATGGTATGCTAAACAAAGCTAAACTGTGAGCAAAGGTATTGATTCTCGTGAGTTACAAGCGGCCAGTGCCAGCTCAGTGTTCTAGTAAAGTTACAATATGACATCCATCCAGGCCTTCCGTGCGTTATAGGCTTATAATTTACAGCAGTCCATCATGTATTATTAATGAATGCTACATGGCTTAGTTGTGGGCAGCACTAATTGTAATCGCCCTGAAATGGGTTGCATCCTTCCTGTCTAGCAGAAGCATGCACGTCAGAATTGCTCCCCCGATTCAAGCACACCTGTGCCGCCTCTCAGTGTTCTCCCAAGGTCTTCCATGCCCCCATCGTAATTCAACGAGTATATGTTGCTCCCGCAGTTCAGTCAATCGAGTCCAGTCATCGAGTTGCAGATGTATGCAGGTGGTACCCAGATCTACCCTAAGGTGTTGGATGGAGCAGGGGAGCAAGGGCTCAGCATCGCATGAAGTTGAGGTGCTTATTCCTTATAAGGAGACTAAGGAATGTTATTGACTGGCTCCAGCATCTTTGGTGCCAGTTCCTTTGGCGCTTCTCGCTTCCATATTGTCATGTCAGTGCTACTTGTGCATGCTGTGCTGAACTGTGGACTACCGGATACCTGATGTCGTGTCTGGCAGGGACACAGTTATTGAAGCCAGACTCCTGTCGTCACAGTCTCCAGCAACCAATAGAAGCCCGGGACTGTGCATCATGGGCAGAACTCTTTTCCTCGTGCTCGGCCAGTTGCAGCGAAGTGAAATCAAACGTTAGTCATACGTCACCCGACTCTGTGTACTTTTTTCCCTCAGGGCCTGTACATGTATATGCGTATTCCTAAAGACAAGACACTGGCGACAAAGGTGGGATTACACACACAATTTCGTCCTGCATCACGTTAGAAGAAACAACAAAAACACATTCCTGCAGGGGAGCGAGAATCATATACCCCACTTCACCTGCAAGATGTCAGAGCAGGACCAAGGACAAGGAGAGCGCCATGAAAACAACATGCCAGACGCAAGCACATTCAACAGTCTCTTGGACCACGGTGGGAGAGATGGTGGCAGCGATTTGAAAATTGCCTGGAGGCTCATGATGAAAATGCGCCTGATCGTTTTGCAAGAAGATTACTGGGAAACCTCGTGGGAGGCGATGTGGAAGACCTCATTCCCACTTTCCCGCCAAAGGACATCCAAACCGATGCTGGCCTGAAGGAGGCACCATGCGCCTTTTTTTATCCACAAGGCAACATTGACCATGCCAACTCACCGGCGAGACCATGGATGCGTTTGCGAACAGGCTGCGCACGCTGGTGGCGCACTGTGAGTTCCACAAGTTCTCAAATGAAGAAGCGATATACCTCAGGATCATTGGTGGTTGCCTATCTTCATCATTCAGAATAAAGCTACCGCGAGAGCCGTTTCCTCTGCACACCATATTACAGCTGCCCAGGACCGAAGTGGGCGCTGATACACAGGCAGTGCAGATGGAGAGCAACAAAGGATTTTCAGAGGAGCAGATATATCAGGTATCCCCAGGAGGATGTAACCGCTGCGCTGCAGGCAGCCTTATAAGAAATCACATCTCCACAGGCAGGTGCTATTGCTGCAGACTTCTGTTTCCACATGATCCGGGCATGAAGTGCCCAGCCTTCGATCAGAAGTGCACCATCAGTTGTGTGAAATGCCCCGCCAAGTAGACCCACTCGCAGTGCGATGTCGAGAAGAGACAAGTAGACCCGGCAAGATGCCAAGAGACATGTATGCCAAAGCACAGGACGGTCTCCTTCGCCCCCACCCTCGGAAGCAAGAGAACCATGCGACTACGCACACATGGTGAATGCAGTGACAACATCACCCGAGAGTGATAGGGGATCACCCGGCAAATCTTCGAGGTCGACACAGGTGCCACTCTCAACATCATATGTATCTCAGAATAAAGGAAGATGACAAATCCCCCACGTCTGGTTCCAGCAGAACTGAGGATATTCCACTGGGGATCAAAGGGCCCTGTTCACGACCACGGAAGGTTCTCCATGACTCTCTGGTATAAGGGAAAACATGACTTCACGGAGCTACATATATTGCAAAGTGAAGTCCCTGGAAGCAACCTGCTGGGTCACCCTACTGCTCTCAAAATGGAGATATCAGCCGCAATTTACACCATGTGACATGACAATTCCATTGTACAGACCGTCCCAGTGCTATTCACAACTCTAGGGTGTCTCAAAAGGGACGCCATAACGTTGCATATCAACAAGGCTGTCCCTCTCTTCGGTCAACACCTAAGGAGGATAACTATTAACCTTCAAACACAGGTGGAGAAAGAGATACAAGGACTGCTCGAACAAGACATCGTTGAACCAGCCAGCAGCCCTACCCCCTGGGCTTCTCACATAGTGACAGTTCAAAAAAAAGGCACACTTGGTGCAATAAGGATATGCATCAATATGAGACGGGCAAACAAGACAATTGGACGAGAGAGACATCCCGGAATGGACCTTGATTGCATGATCAGTCTACTTAATGGAGGCCAGATTTTCTCAAAGCTTGATCAAAACAAGAGATACCATCGGATAAGAATAGACAAGCAATAAAGTACATCACCACTACCACCATGCATGATGGGCTTTTTAAATTCAAAAGGCTAAGTTTTGTAATTTCTTTGTCAGCAGAGATATTTCAGGAGAGCATAAGAAAGGTCCTTTGTCACATCAAAAAGAGTTTCAACTGCAGTGACGACATCCTGGTGTTCGGCGCCACCCCAGAGGAGCATGATGAAGCACTCCAAAAGGTATGAACTTTGCTGGTGGAGGCAGGACTAATGCTGAATCATGAAACGTGCGTGTTTCACAAAGCGCGACTCCAGTTCTTTGGGTACATATTCTCGCAAATAAGGATGAGCCCCGACCGGAGCAAGGTTGCTGCCATAACGGGGATTTCGCCACCGGAAGATGTTAGTGATGTTAGATTGTTCCTGGGAATGGCGAGTTACTGCAGCAGGTACCTACATGACTTTGCCACAGTCAGTACCCCACTCACAAAACTCACCAAACAGGGGTTCATGTTTCAGTGGATTTGAGTGTGCCACAGAGCACTTATACAGATCAAACAGGACATAGTGTCAGTGGAACACATAGCATACTTTCGATCCAGAACGTTGCACAGAACTTACAATGAACGCTAGCTCAGTAGGACTATGAGCCATCTTGGTGCAGCACGTGTGATGAATCAAATTCCGGGGCACCGCTGGTCCAGGGATGAATATCGGTTTCTAAACCATAAATTAACCCCACACCTCTAGTCCACCAGGAATGATCCGAACAGATTAAAATACAAGTGAAATATAAAACTGTGAGTGAACCTTACTGTTATTTGTTTGCCAAAAGAGGAAGATGTCGTGTCTGGCACGGACACGGTTAAAGGAGCCAGGCTCCTGTCATCACGGTCTCCGGCATCCAATACGAGGCCGGGACTGTGGCGCATGTGCAGAGCTTGTTTCCTTGAGCTCGGGCAGTTGCCCTGAAGTGAAATAAATTGTCACACGTTACCTGGCTCTGTGTACTTATTTCCCTAAGGGCCTGTACATGTGTATGTGCATTCCCACAGACAAGACACCTACCTGTGCTCATCAGTGTGATTTTAGAAAGCACACCGCACTACGAGGCCTCCCACCTGTGCTGCTTTAGTGCTTTGCAAATCGCCTGTGGCATGACATGACTGTGACAAATCAACTCCCGGGGGACCAGTGGTCCAGGGATGAATATTGGTTTCTAAAGCATCAATCAGCCCCACACCTCTTGTACACCAGAAGGAATCCGAACAAATTGAAAACACAAGTCAATTATAAACCACCTTGTCCAATTTTCGTAACATGGACGGAACAGCAGGCTTATCTCCGCAAGGTCATAGATTGTTGTTTAGTTGCAATACAGTGAAAATACAATCATTACCCAATGATAAAAGGGACTGTCCAGTCAAGGCTGTTTATAAATATCTACTTTATTATTATTCAAAAGACAGTTCCAGCACACTACAAAATCCAACCCACCCTGTAAAGGAAAGCAGACAACAGACAGTTTCAAGAAGGTAAAGGGATACACTCTGGATGCTGACAGGAGGGTCGTTGGTAAAGTCATTAGTCTCAATAGTTCAAGGATACCTGGTTTCAGCATGAAGGGACCAATGGGTCATACAATTTCACTATGGGCCTTTGGAGAAGGACCAGGGGGACAGAACCACAATGTACCTTGTGCTTCTAGAAGTTCTTGGTGCTCTGCATCGTCGAGTAAGTTTCAGAACGATTTACAGATTCTGCGATAGAGTTGAAGATGGGAGACAGCTGCAGGTATCAGACAGCAGGCAGTTGGCTGAGCAAGGCTGGATGGACGGCTGCCGGCTGGCCTACACGGCAGCTCATGGTCAGGAATCATTGTCTCAGTGCTTGTTGGTGGGTCTAAAGCACTTGTTGAGGTGACTCAGATGGTCTGAGTGACGGCAGTGTGACAACAGTCAGTAGTGCAGTGGGTTGCAGCTCGAGGGGATTGACTGCCCCGAAAATGTCCTTAAAAGTGGATGCTGGTTGATGCTTGTCAGTGCACCCCTCCTAGCTTCCTCACTGGGCTTGTGTCGTCCTTTAAGGCAGATGGCGCAAAGCTGAGGAGAGTGTTGCAGGCAACGGCCTTGTCCTTGGTTTGGTTCAGAAACTCTCTGGCACTTCCCACCTAGGAAGCTTGCTTGCAGAGCCCGAGGCACGCTGTGTGCTGACTGGGTACCAGTTCTGGAGATGCAGGGGGGGGGTCCTCTGGATTCAGTATCTCCCTCTGTTCCCTGGAAGATGTTTAGGGGAGGGATCTTGCTTCCCTCTTAGATTTCCTGGCTTGCCTTCTCTGGTGGAAGTTGTAAGGCAGACTGTACCTTCAGCCAGAGTCCCAATGAGTTCTTCAGATGACCTGCTAAAAAGGGGGGTTCAACCCTCTTTTAAAGCCAAATGGGCCCCTGTGATTGGTGCAGGATAGGCCTACCTTAATGAACCAATCCTGGGTCCCCACCAACAAGGGCCCGAAGTGTAGGGCTGTGCACCAGGCTGCGCCCCTGCCCTGTCTCCAAACAATTAGCACTAAATGAGGGCTGTTTGGGTAAATGCATCACTTTGTGAGAGAACCAGGGAACAGAGTGTATGGCTTGTAGATACTGAGATGGATGAAGTAGGGAGATACATGTCTGTGCAAATGATTGTGTCCAGTGACTTGATGTTGAAAAGTTCCTGACTTTGAAGTTACATGAGGTTTCACGGATTTCAGCTTGGTGCTTCTTCCCACGTGCTAATAAGGTAAATGCATGTACCATTCATTTAGCAGATGACATTTCCAGCTAATCCTCTTTGCGAACGAAAATCATTGCAGGCATATATGTGCGTGGAGGTCTCTGCAACAATAGAGCTTGCGGAAGAAATGAGACGCATAAGCGCATTTACAGGATGCATTACCCGATCTAGTACATTTTTCAGAACCTAATAAACACGCGTAGCGACGTTGATGAACTTTGTTAGTGGCTAATTAATAGGATAAAAAGATGCATAGCTACAGGAAAACAAGATGCATGGCTTCAGGAAAAAAGATGCATGGCTGCATTAGTTGACGTTTTGGAAGGTTGTTCACAAATAGTGCACTTGATAAAAAGAAACTGGAAGTCCATGTATGTGTCAGATCAGCCTGGCCACACCTTCTTTTTCTTGGATACTGTTCCTGAGAGTTTTATATTTGTAGTTTCAGAGGTGGCAACTCTTAGCTGCACAAAATGCAGTGGGGTGGAGGTGGCCTGCCTCATGTGCTGCTTGCAGTTGCCTCTAGTTCTCACCTGGATGTTGGTGACCACCTACTCTCAATAATCTTTTTTACTGCCCCCCACTGCTTTCGTTATGCACGCCCTTGAGACCTTTGCCCTACTCCCCATAAACTTTTTTACTGCCCTCCCACTAGTTCACTATACACGCCTTTGAGACCTTTGCCCTACTCCCCGTAACCTTTTAACTGCCCTCCCACTAGTTCCCTATACACGCCCTTGAGACCTTTGCCATGGAACGCTTACACATGCATAAGCATAAATCAAGCTTTCCGCCTGCTTATGAAATCATCGCTTTTGTGTTGCGCGACAGACTGGTCAGACTTTGCCTTGCCTAATGGACTTGAAAGATTTACTGATGGAATTTCCCATCTTTAATCTAGGGATATTGGCAAGAGTAGTCTACTCTCAAGATGGCATGTGCCATTTGTGGCCTGCATTTGGAAAGAGGATAGTACACAAAGGCCCTCATTCCCATTGGGTTGCTTGATAACCATAACCACTAATCAGGTTTACTGCAGATTTACTCGTGGTAAAGCGGTGTTCATCTCAATATTAAGACTCGATGGAGATTTTGTCGGATTTGCCATAAATGCCACATTGGACGAGTTTGGGAGGTAAAGTGAAAGGTTTAGCTTCAACTATCTGCTGGAAGTCTACCCTCCACTTCACCTCCAAACTCGGAATTCTGCAGTGCGGCCAAGTTCTGGTGAAGTGCGGGCAAGTGCTGGTGAAGTGCTGGTGAAGTTTTGGTTAAGTGGTAGTAATTTTGCTACTGCCATTTCCCCTGCACCACCAAACTCGTAATGGGGCTCAAATATATCCAGGGTGTTACATAAAATATCTAAAGCATTTTGCACTCAGTACAAATGTAAGTTAATCGACTCGTCACCAACTTGCTAGTAAGGAATGTTGCTTCTCATAGGACTGCACTCAATTTTAGGGATTAGCCTTTGCTAAATTCAGTTTGCTCTTTTTTTTTTTTAATAGCAGACACCCTACGGTTCAATTTATTTTGGTTTTTCATTAATTTTTTGGAGGAAAACAAATTTCAAAATAGCTCAAGTTGAATACAATACATAATCAACATGCTTAATTGCATGCCTACAAGATGGAGTCAGTGTGCAGAAAAACTCAAAATGTACAGTGTACACATGCCAAATGGCTGCCTTATTGCTCACAATCAAATGATTAAAATGCCCCAGTAATTAAACAGGCAAACATAGCCTGGTCTACAAAAGATGGGAAAGTGTTTGACTGTGCGAAATTGTGTGTTGATAAAACGCTTGCCAGTTAAGAAGCAACCAAATGTACACCCAGTTCAGGACCAGTAAAAGGTTCCGTCTGTACTTGAGAACTCCAGGCCGACAGGCATCGTTTGTAGGTTTTCCCATTAGTTGTAGACTGTTTTTTTCCTTTTCCTCGGGCTGCTAATTTCTGTTATTTCTTCATAATGGGATTTCTATGATGCTCGGTTAGCCAAAGTGACATCTCCAGGCAATTTACATTTCAGAACAGAATGCCCTGCTCATTAGGTAACCCGCTCCACGATACCTCCCGGCAATTGGCACTAATTGCCACGCTGCATGCCAGTCCCAGCGCAGAGGTAACAAATGAATTGGCTGACTTCAGCAATGCTGGGTGCCAAAGCGCTGAAATGAGCATGGTAAATTGGCAATGATTTTGTCCCGGAGCGGTGTTTAGGCACATTGGTGAGTCATAGTGTGCGTTGCCCTTGGGCATCTCCTACCCTTGCGTGTTTTCATAGATCGGCTCCTGAGCGGTGACCCATATGCCAATGCCCACAACAATACTTGTGTGACTAAGAGACTGTTTGTCCATTGTTATTTCTCAAATCGACAACTGCTTTCTAATTATTGAATGAGACTTGGGTCTGGATGTTATGTCCTATCCTGGGGTGGCTGGCAAATTTTTAATTGGTGGTACATAAATGTTTCATACAAATATGCAGGTACAGCTGAGTACAGCGAGGGCGCGAGAACTAACTAGGAGGGATTCAGGGTGGTTCTCCCTCGAGAAAACGGTTAATGGGTTCAAGCGCTGCATTTTGCATCTCACTTTATCTGAAAAATTGGGGAAAAAGGCACATAGTTGGTTTTGTAGGGGAACACATGAAAAAAATCCAATAGATGCAAGTCGCCAACAGTGCACACGACCATTTCCGATGCTTCTGTCCACAATATATGCCAGTACAATAAAAATGTTCATGCTGGCTGTGCCAATACATTCCCTGCTAGCTGCAGCAATATAATACCAGTTTTCCATTTAAGAACATACTCATGTTTGTTTTTTTCCCATAATGCCACTAGTGTTACTATATGAAAGCATGTCTATGCTTGCTCTGCCAACATATGGCTGTAACCTCAGTTTAGAACTCTGCATTTCTTCTAAAACAATCCCGATATCGGTTTGCTTGTCCGGAAATATCCGATATTCCCCTATGGTGTGGTTTAGAGAAACAGACGGTCCATCCCTTTGACATTACTGACCTCATCTACACATTCAATCCTTGCTCCATGGCACTCTCTGATCCTATAAAAGCCTCCATCTCTGCCCTAAAGCCCTAAAAAATGTTCTCTTTCCACATACCAATACTCCTACACAATGCCTCTCCCCCTTGCTTTGGTATAATAAGGATATTAGGAATAATAACAGGGTTTTGAGTCGGAGATTTTGGTTGAATAAAGGCATCCGATTCATTCAACATTTTATTCATAGCCCTTCTATTCTTTCGTTTCAACAATTAAAACTCCAATTCCCCATTCCTATTGCGGACTACAATTATTACAACAATATTGTCATTCTTGCCTTGATGCTCTACAACCCTTTTCAATTGTCACTCTCTTACCAGATGCTTCTAGATTGCTACTGTTTGCCATGATCTCCGACGTCAGGGCCTCAAAATGTTATGCTATACTTGCTTCAGCCCCTGCTATCTGTTCGGTGCACCTCAAATGGGAGAATGATTTTGGGAGCACTATTGATGATCACACATGGTCTCGTCTATTTTCTAAGATTAAATATGTCTCGGAATCAGCTAATATTGCAGAACGCGCCTTCTTCTTTATCCACGGAGCGTTCATTACTCCTGTAAAGCTAGCTAAATCTAGCATTGATTGTAATGAAGAATGCTGGTCATGTGGTCATTCCCCTGCCTCTTATGCACATGAGATTCTTCATTGCCTTTTTATTTTCAGGTTTGGGATGGATGTATGGAAGTACCTTAAACATATATTTGATGTTGATATTCCACTCTCTTATCTGAATATCTTTTTAGGAAGTCTTGCTATTAATCCCAATCTTTCACTTGACTCTGCCAATCTGTATGATTTGCTTATTGTCATTGCCTTAAAACTCATTACAGCCAATTGGAAAGACTTCACCTCTCTCTCCGTTAGAGGTTGGTGGAACAACATCGGCCATATTCAAAGAATGGAACTATTCACGGCAAACAATCTGAATTCTATGTCTGAGTACAATGCTAAATGGTTTTCCTTCATTCACTAACTGGACTGCTTTAATGCAACTACACAAGGCACTTGCACATTCATCTGTATGTTCATGTATGTTAACTGTTCTACTCATTGGTTATGCCTGATACAGCAACTTCTGCATACATGAAACTATGATTGTAATATTGCCTTCATATACCTTCCCTCCCTCCTTTCCCTTTTGCTCACTTGTTTGTACTCTGTCTGTCTCCCTGTTTGTCTCCCATTTTTCCTCTGACTATATATGCAGAAATGTTCTGCTGCCATTTTTCCTTCAGTAATTTGGTTCCGTACCCTTCAATTTTAACCAAATTGCTTTTTGTACTTATGCTATTTATCTAGTTTTGATATGATGAACGGCCCGATGTTCTTTCTTTCATGTTCTTAGCCCTTATAGACTTCTGCATTGTGCTAACATGTATACTACTGTTATATTAAAATTCTAATTTAAAAAAAAAACTCCCAAACAACTGTAAGAAAACATGGGCAGACTCTGTGCACCAATGTGGGCTGTTACAACCACATAAGAACAGTCATCGAGCTCACTTTATCCTTAATGTCCATCACAAATGGCATGCCACAATAGGAAAATATGCAGAGACTGGCTCCATCAATGTAGGCCAGCATGGCAACATGCAAAAAGTAATCAGGTTGGCTTTAGCCTTAATGCCAGGGTGATGCTGGAAATGCCTTATGGAGGGAAAGTGCCCCCTGTCCTTGTCCTACCTCTTCTATGTGTGTGTTTTCCCTATGTTTTATGCCACAGAGGTCCAGCCTGTACCTCTGGCAGTGCAGCTCTTCATTCTTATCGTTTGGTGAACATCGTCCATGGGATAGCTGTATGGCACCCATGGGTGGGAGTACACTCTTGTACCCCTTATGTGTGTTTTGGGCACGTGTGTTACCCACAGAGCAGGATATGGTCTGGTGGCAGCAACATGCTGACTTGACAATGGCTCTGAATGGGCTCCATTTTTGGTAAACCCAGGCCCTGCCATAGGAAGTAAGATGGCCCTGTAGCCTCTTGGTTTCCATTGCCTTTTACTTTGTTTCCCAAAGTCATGGGAAGCCCTGACTTTGTACTATCGTCCTGAATGGCTGTTTGGTGATAGCACCATATATGTCTCTGTTGTTTCCTTTCCCCCTGACTGGCTGTTGAATGGAAATACCGTATATGGCTCTGGGGCTGCCTCCTGTTAGACTGACTGGAGCCTTCCCAGGTGTTGTGTGTTGTCGGTACACCCTAGGGATGGGACCTGTGTGAAAGGAGTCTGAAGTGAACTCACTTTCTCTGTTGTGGGTGTCTGGTTTCTGTGTGTGTGACACAATGAATACGACAGCTCTGCCTGAAACTGACATGAATGCAGTGTAGTGTGCTAAAAGGCTGGTTACTTTCCCCAATCTACATCTTTTTTTATGGGTGTCTGGGTCGAGTGAATGCCGGTGAGTCTGATTGGCTGCCTGCCTGCATGAATGCCCTACTGTGTGATTGGCTTACTGAGCCTGGGTCAGCCAGAGTGAATTAGGGACAGATGTGTATATCTGTGGACCTCTCATTCACCAATTTGCTCAGTAGCTGAAGTCAAAGCTTAGCAAGAAGAAGCTGCTTCTTGAAGCCCAGCTGGAAGACAAGTCTGCCGATGCATTTCTCAATAATCCAAAAGCTGTTGTGTCTCCCAAGAACTGATCCAGAGAGTACCTGCATAGGAGACCTCTACTTGAGCTATGGGATACCATTGTGCAAAACTGCTACTCTTTATCGAAGCATCCTGGAAGCCAGTCCTGTGTGCCTGCCGTCCGGAGAAAGGGTCTTCAAAGTCCAGAAGAGGTGTGCTGGACATCTCAAGCTAGAGAAGTCCATTGGTGTCGCCCAGGGTCTGGAGGTGCATTTCGTGACCCCTGGAAGCTGATGCTGTCTACCCCCCATTTTAAAGGACATCCTTGCAGACACCACAGACCACTTTTCCCATGAGAGAGAGCCCAGAGTTGATGGGTGCCATGGATGGTCCACCAGGGTGTTTCCCGCCACCATAAGCTATCAAATTCATCCCAGGGTCCAGACTTGACGAGGGTCCAAGGTCTACTACAGTGGTCGAGTCAGGTCACCAGAAGCCATCCAGAAGTCTGTGCTGCGGCTGCAGCACCAAAGAACCGAAAGTCGGGAAACCGCAATCCCGTTGCCACCAGAAGTCATTGAAGGGTCCCAGTATCTGCATCCACCAAGCCTTTAAGGAGACCACAGCAAGTTTCTTCTTCACAGGGCTTCTACAGTCAGAGGAATCGTCGACCAAAGGAGAGCACTGTGAAGAGCCAAAATGCTGCCATTCTGAAAGACTTTGGTTCCTTTTTATTCTTGGACTCAGCATCTCAGTGGCTCCTTCTTCCAAAGTGATTCACCCTCGGAGGGAATCATCGAGTAAATCCAAGAAACTCTGCCGCTTTGCCTGCCAAGACACCAAAGGAACTGTGATGAGAAAGAGTATCTGCTAACCTCAGAAGTCGTCCAAGGGTCCCAGATTCATCTTGGATCATGTTCTCCTGTGGCCTCACAGGTACTTTGGGGTGGTAGAACCTTTTAAAAAAAAACACAACATTATTGAACAATATTGGACTGGGCTGTAAAAGATAACATAAGTTACTACTATCTTTTCTATTACAGGTTGCCCAAGTGGGGGGGGATCCTCACTCAGAATTACTTGTCTAGTCTAAAGAAAGCATTCTGCCACTGGTCATAACTAACCTGCCTTTATTACCTATTCCATGCTGGTTACACCTTATTTAAGAATTCACCTGCCATTTAAAACTGTCTGCAGTTAGTGCAGTTCTTACTGAATTTAGGTAGTGTGTGGTACCAGAGTATATATATTTACCATTCTTTGAATAAGTCTTTCCAAGTGCAAAGTGTTATTATTTATATATGTATATATTACTGAACATCTGTTTGTGTCTTTACTCCATGTGCTGTAGGCGGGCATCCATGTCCCTGATGCTGGGGATGGGTGGTGGCAGTAGGCTGTGAATGCCGTTGGGGGCTGAATGTGGGACGGTAGTAGGGGTGTGCTCAGAGGTCCTGTTGGCTGTGTCCCCGGCCTCCTGCACGGCATCCTTGTCCCTGGATGCACCCATGTACCTGGGTGCCATGTGGGGAGGGGGGATGGCCGTCCTGTTTCCGCACCTCTTCAGACATCTGGAGTTGCTGTGGGAGCTGCTGTTGGTGCCACTGTGGGAGAAGCTGGAGTACTGGCTGCTGTTGGTGCCACTGTGGAAGCAGCTGGAATGGTGGCAGTGGCTGCTGTTGGCACCTCTGCAGCTATGTGGTGTTGCATCAGTCTCCTCCTCCGTGAGCCTGCCCTTGAGGTGTTAGGGCCACCTTGTTCACTGTCAGAGGATGTGCATGTAGGGGAGGGATCTGCATGCTGTTAGTCACCTCTGCGCCATCCTATGGCCTTGCCACATGCTGTACAGTCGGCATCTCATATGATGCTTGTGCATGCTGCAAACTGTTCAGGCATTCTCAAATGGTATGGCCTATATAAACAAGTGTCACCTGGCACCACCAGCAGGATGGTGGTGTGCATTGTTGGAGAAATTAGCAGATGCATCCGTACTGGGCCTTGTGTTATGGTTACCGTGCAAGTACAGGGCACAATGTCGTGCTGGAGAGGGAGGGCTGTGGGTACCAGAATGGGAAAGAGTGTAGTGCAGGGGGTGGTGGACACAAGGGGCTGAACACGTTTCGATCACAGCAACAGGGGCAAGTGCAAGGTGTGAAAGGAGGGGGGTAAAGCACGAGGGATGGTGTGATCCAGATAATGGCTAGTTCAGGGAAAGGTGTCCATGTACAAGTGCCTGTGAGGGGTGCTGGTTGTGACTGGCCGTGGATGTACCAGTGTGACTCGTGGGGGACTAGGCCACAGGCATTCTGGTGTATAAGGCCAAGGATCTCGATATTGGACGGTGCCATCACATGGAGCCAGTGCAGGGATCCCCTGCCTGGAGGGAAGTGGCCACAGGGCTTGGGGGCCAGGTTGATTCATGCAGAACTATTCTGGATGAGTATGAGGGGCAAATGTAGGTGAGAGGTGCAATGAGGGAGGGCTGTTGATGTCGTCAAGGCCAGTGAGAACCAGTGCTCCGGAGACATCAGGCATCTTTAGGTTGGTGGGGTAGAGAATTGTGCCTCTGAGCTGGTGGTGCTGTGCATCAGCCCTCTTGCCATGGTTTGTGATGTGCGGATGCGAGGTGTGGGATGAATCAAGGCTGGCAACTGGCTCTGTGGACTCTCAAGGGGGTGTGGGGAGGGGCACATGGAGTTTGGCCAGGGAGTGGGCGGGTAACATGATGAGGACTTCTCTGTCTTGCAGGGACTGAGGCAGCGATCATCAGCAGTGCATTTTACAAGATATGCAGTCAGGCACTCATGTTTGGAAGGGATGGAGTGGTAGTACAGGATGTGGGCCGGAGGGTGGGCAGTGTGTCATCAGCAGGACACTGGTAGTGAGGTGCAATGGTGGTGATCATGTTAGCCAGGGGTCAAGGTAGGTGTTGTGGGGCCATGGGGATTGGATGGTGCCCTGGGGACCTTAAAGGTGGGTAGTGAGGTGAGGGGTAGGGGCGTGAAGGGTACTATTTCACTTCTTGTTGCGGTCTGACAAGTAGATGGTGAACCATATCAATGGCAGGTGAGTCAGGGCACTTTATATGTGTGCATGCATGTGAGTGTGTCATGGGGGCATCTTGATTGTGGTGCATGCATGTTGGCTTGGATGGTGTGTGCCTTGTGCATGTGTTTCTCCTCATGTCTTCATTGTCTACAAATGACTAGCACTCATGTGGGCATTTGTGTGTTTCTGTGTTTGGGGGAGAAATGTGTGTGCACACCTGGCCGACGACTATTGTTGGTGGGGCACTGTATGGGTTGGATGTGGTCTGTTGTTGTGCAGTTGGGCATTTCTCTGTGTGGTGTGCGCTACATTGGCATGCCCTCAGTCATATTTCTGGTGTTGCATGTTGTACTCCGTGCCCTCTGCATGTGTCCCTGCACTGGTCTCTGTACTCCAACGCCCTTGATGTCTTCAAGATGCACCACAGTGCTGCATCTCTTCTCCCAGGACATCAAATTGATTGGGGAGGCTGTCCCATGCTCACATGATGCTTGACTTTGCACTGATACGGATTGCAGTTGTATTAGGTACGATGCCGGGTCCACTTACATCCAGATATCTTTGGTTTCATGTTGCTTCCACCATTATGTTATGTTGGTTAAGGTGGCAAGTTTATTGATGTAATTGTTTGCTTGTATCATCACTCAGATGCGAGAGGGCAAAGTGTTTGACACTGCGTGCTCAATTACAATAAAGGATATTTCTAGGTATGCTATAGTTATGGTTTGACCGTTATGGCTGGTGCATTTTAAACATGATCTCATTTTAACTCTGTCACTGTGCCCCTTAAAATTAGTTTTTCACTTCCTGTTGAGTGCTTCAATCTTGCCAACTCCGAATTTTCTTTTTAAGGGGATGGTTTTGTGAGTGCCCCTTTGAGTGTATTCACTTATGGATATGAAATGTAGTTTCCAGGGATAACATTATTAATGTTGTTTTACTTTGCCTTTTGCTTCACAGGCCAACATTCAATTATGGTCTGTTCATCGTGAGTATTTTTCAAAATAATTTTATATCCAATTAGACAGTGATATCTTTTGGTAATATGAATATTTATATATATGATCTTTTCCTGTTAATCATTTAGTTTGTATTCTCCCTGGTGAAGACATGCAAAATGTGCATATCTTGTCAAAACTGGTTGTTAATTACAATGGCTTGAAGATGAAAATATGTATAAAATGGCCATCTCATGTATTTTAGAGTCATTTCAAGTTTTCCTTGAGTCGACTGCTGAATTAATTTGTAGTGCTGTGTATTCTCACTATCATTTGTTTTTTCTCCTTGATTGCTTTATTCCCTTTGTTTTTTTGTTTGTGTTTTTAGCTTTGTTATTGATTTTTTATGACCTCGTTTATTCATGAATCGTATTTTCTTTTAATTTTTCTTGATTGTTCACACTATCTTTTTGTTTAAACATATTGCTGTTTGTCAGATGTGCACCTTACCTGTTTTGCTTGCCGTGTCTGTTCAGGAAATATGTAAGGTTGGTCCTTTCGGAAGCCACCATGACTACTGATAGCACAGGGGAGTAAGGGGGCTTAAAGACCAGACCCGGTCTTGGGGAAAACCCTTTAAAAGTAAAAAAACAGAATGTATCCAAAAGATGGTGCTGGTTGATCATAGCAGGGATCCAGTAGAGTAGGCAAGAAGTATGGAATCCAGGCTCATATAGAAAGATTACTCAAGCACTTGAGGAACATGCAAGGAAGGAGAAGACTGGAGTAGTGATCCAGGAAAACCAGACTAGATTGGACCAAGAGCGGACAAGAGGGAGGCAAGACAGGAATTACAGAACAACAAGGAAAGAAAATAAGCATTGTGGCAACAAGAGGAGAGGAAAATTGTAATGTGAGGACTCACTGGTAAATTATTCTTTTGTATAATGTTGGGAACAGAATGACCCTAACCCACCCCCTCAGGTGCTTTAGGGTGAGGTGAGTCCCTTTAGGCAACCTGTGATACTGCCAGGGGGAAGAGGGGCATCCTAAGGGGCACAGCACAATCATGATATTATGCGATATATAGCTGTTCAGACTTACTGTGCGTATATAATCAGACATCATTTTTCATAGCCAGAATTGAAGCATGGGCCTGCATGGCCATGCAGTATTATTTGGTGTGTTACACATAGGCCGTGGGTCTCAAGGGGAAACCTGAACAGGCCCAAGCACTGATGAGAAAGGCCCACACTGCTAACTTCCACAGAGATTCCCCTTTGTTCTGAAATTGTCGCAATATGTTTCTTCCAAGAAAGAATGTGCCCTGCAATGTCAATCTGCATTTCTTTATGGTTAGCATGAGCTACTCCATGTGTATGTATTAATGTAAAATCTGTTTAGCAATATAGTTTGCTCTGAGCTATCATGGATCAACATTTGCTGAGAGCCTTGCAGAAAGATATAATGCAGATATACTTTTGTATTTTATAAAACACACATTCTGTTATTCTAAGTGCTAAATGTGGTCTGGTTTTGTCGATTATAAATTTGGCTTTGCTGAGTATGAAAGGAAATGTGAAAAGGCTGAATGCAGCTCAACACAGTGTAGAGATATTATTATAACAACTTGTCTCTTGGCAGACTGTCAGCTATCCTTTAGCTGAGAGAACAGCCTTGGCACAAGATAGCAAGACAAATGTTTTCAGTTTCTGCAGAGTCCTTCTTTCTTGAACGAGAGAAGGAATATTGGCACGATATGTCTTACTTTCTTAGAATATGTCCAGTACAGTACATGACTATGTTGAAATGTGTGCACATAGTTAGAAGCATGCTGTTTCCATGGAATGCTTCTACGCATGTAATGTACATCAATTCCACTATGTATAAACAGTGGATTTCTGTTGTGAGGGAGCTCTCATTGCTAGAATGGGCAGATTGCTCATTTGCTAGGGCTATCATTGTTAGGGCTGTACTGAGTTCTCATGCTATTGCTAGTGTGACAGCTGAGTGCTGGGGGCTTGGATTTGTTAGTGAGCAGCTTACTTCTGCTGCCAAGCATAATAAACTGTTTTACATTCAAATATCTATCTCTGTGTCTCTGTGATCTTATTTTGTTTCCATTGTATAATTTTGGGACTTACAGCAAGGCCATGAAACAGTGTTAGGCGTTGTGATGCACATGTTATCAAAAACAGGTCCGAGCAGGCTTCCGACCCCCATCAAACCAACCATGAGTTGTAGCCCCTACAACTGTTCAAGTCCCAAGCCCCCTGAATTCAAAGATAGCAGTTGACCCCAGACCACCAAACATAAACCAGTTAGTCACAAAAGATCTAAGAGAATGGTCACCCTACCTTAATTACATAATGACATGATTTGGGATGAGTGAAATGTGTGTGGGTAAGAGTGATCTCGAGGATCCTCCTGTACTAGCCTATATCATGCCAGGTGCCCTGTATAATGATAAAGCAGTATTGTTAGAAAATGTTTCTAATTGGTTCCTTGACCTTGGTTCCCTGGAGACGATGAGGCCAGCTGACCCCACGTGATGGAAGGCGGACGGACTGATGGGGCTGGGACCAATGGCTGGCATCCTCTATGGCTTAGGCTGACCATGTATAGGGTTGCACCAACCAGCCACACAGTTGTTAACTGTATATGAATGAAGCTGTGTCTCCTTTTAAGCTTCTGCTTGAACCCTTTTTGCTCAGAATGTTCCTTGAGAGCAGAGTTCATTGCTGGCACATCTATGGCACATGAGAGGAAGTGGAGAACATCAAGCGCATCCTCTGACAAACTGGCCTGCCGACTGCTCCAAAGCCAAAATAGACTTTCTGTCACCTCTAAGAAGAGAGCCTACATCCAAGCCTGTATCTCGGCCGACCTCTAACAACTCGGCAGAATTTTTCAAAATCTGCAAGGAGCTGGCAAATCCTGCTGCATTCTCTACCTCTCCTGTTCCCTCCCCGGCCCTTTTAACAGCTTTGGCATCTCATTTCACCACAAAAACTGAAGACATCCCATCCTTTCTCTCTTCCTCTACCTCCTCGTTCTCCCCCTCTACCATTCCAGGCCCCTCTATGGTCATATCTCCTCTTCCTTTCTCCTCCTTCCCCCTGTTCACGCCTGACAATGTTACCAGACAAGTCCGATCTATGAAATTCCCATCAAAGCAGGTGCTTCCCTGCTCCTCCAAAACCATTAAGGACTACATTGACACCTTTGCTCCAGCCATTGGCGATTTTTGTAATCACTTTATTGCCACTGCAGGCTTCCACTACCCCCATTAGCACTCCCTTGTGTACCCCCTTCTTAAGAAACCCTGAGCCAATCCTTCCTCTCTGGGAAACTATCACCCGATCTCCATCACTCCTTTCCTTGGAAAACTCCTGGAAAAGCGGGCCATCTGCCAGCTTAATCTACATACTGAATCTGTTGGTTGTCTCCATGGCCACCAGTCTGGCTTCATAGAAGCCAGAAGTATGGAAACTGCTTTCCTGAACACCCGTGAAGACTTGTGCTCCTATCTTGAATCTAACATTCCTTATGTCCTCATTCTCCTTGATCTATCCTCTGCTTTGAACATAGTCAACTACAGCATCCTGCTCAATCATCTTTGTGACAACCTGGGTATCTCTGGTCAGGCCCTAGCCTGGTTCACCTCTTTTCTCACCGATCCACCCTCCCAGGTCCAACTTGGGTCTTTCCTCTCTTCTAACTCTCTCTCTACTTGTAGTGTTCCCCAGGGGTCTAATCTCACTGCCTGGCTCTTTAACCAATGTTTGGCACCTCTGGCTGACTGTATCTCTACCGTCTGCTCTAACTTTCAGTGGTATGCTGATGACACCCAGTTCTCCTTCAGAAGCCCCTCAACCTTGTCTGCTCCTTCTCTCATTCCATTGCAATTCAGGAATGGTGTGCCTCCAATGATCTCTAACTTAATGCCAGTAAGATTGAGATCCTCCTCATTGGGACACTTGCTCCTGCCTTCCCTCTCTCACTCTGGCCGTCCACACTGGGCCCTCTACTTTCTCCTTCCTGTGAGGCTAAGATCCTTGGTGTCATCTTCGACTCCACTATCTCCATCTCTCCTCACATCTCTGATGTCTCTAAGAAGTCACACTATCAGCTGCACCTCCTCAGAGGTATTCTTCCTTTTCTCACTTTCCCTCAGAGTCTCACAGTCTCCAGAGCCCTGGTCCCCTCTAGAATGGACTACTGCAACAGCCTCTTTCAAAATCTGCCTGCCTCTACTCTTAGCCCTTTGCAGCTAATCCAGAACAGGACTGCAAGACTTTTCCTTGGCCTTAAGCCCAGGGATTGTATCTCTACAGCGCTGTAATCTCTCCACTTGTTCCCTGTGACAGCAAGAATGAAGTTCAAGACCCTATGCATCATCCACAAAGCTTTCTGGGGCCGAGAACCACACTACCTCCCTGCCACTCTAAAACTTGAGGAGAACCATCTCCGGTTCCGGAAGCACCTCAAGACCTTCTTCTTTGCATCTGCCTTTGCTCCCCCTCTCCCTTGCTGATCTGCTCTCTCTTGGTGCTGTGCATCTGGCCACCCTCCGTCCCCTTGGCCCAGTTACCTGCTCACCCTGCCACCCTTCTGCACTGCCTCCCAGCCACCCCTTGCACTGGGGATTGTATCTGTACCCATACAGTCCCCTACACCCCCATGTTCTTCTTTTTATGCACATATCAGACTTACCCAGTTCTGCTGCCGTAAACACAGCACTTAACACTTGCTGGCTGCACTACCCCTGTTTATTGCTCCATTATATATTTTATTTGTATTTATTATTATTTATCTGTTTATCCTCTGTTCTGCACCTTCCACTCTCCCCCTTCCATACACCTTTTCCCCTTTCCCTTCCCCACGCACTTGCACAATCTTAATGTCACTGGACCTAGTAAGGTCGTTGTTCTGTTCTCCCCTGTTCCCCTCCCTTGCTTTGTCGCGCTCTCAAACACTTGTGTATGAGCGAGATACAAATAAAATATCATATCATATCATAATACATCCAACGTTCTCTTCCTAAGCATGTTTCTTCTTGAGCCCTATGCTCAACCACCTGTTACTCTCTGAGGGTCAGACGCTTCTCCAGACTGAGAGTGGGGGTTAGTTCTCTGTCCTTAGCTGGGGCCTCCCTCTGGAACAGCCTCCCTGCCTCTCTCAAACTTGAGCAGGACCATCTAAGGTTCTGGAAGCAACTCAAGACCTTCCTTTTCACTTCCTCTTTCTCTCCCACTCTTACTTGGTAATGTCCCTGTCTGCTGCACATACTGATTACCTGGCCGACCACTGAACTTACGGGACTGGGCTCCGGCACAATCAGTTTCCCTTGCACTGCCTCCGGTCCTCCAACCACTTAAGGGACTGTGTCTGCAACCGTACAGTCCCCTGACTGTCTGCACTTATGAGCGACCTCCTGGCAGCACTTACAAGTTACTTTGCACTCCCCCCGCACTTCTATTCCCCCTCACCGCATTTGCACGATCTGAATGACACAAGGCCTAATAAGATCATTGTTTTGTCCTCCTTTTGTCCTCTCTCCCTTCTCTTGTCACTCCTAGAAACACTTGCGTACAGGCGCGTTATAAATGATTTACCATATCATATATTTTTGTAGAAATAAAACTTTTTATCCTTGCAAGAGTTTCTTGCTCTTTTTCCTAGCAGATTGTATTTTTTCTGCTGTGAACATTTAGGTGCGTACCTTCAATACTTGAAGCCATGGTAGGACGCCATTGTGTATTAGCGCAGCATGTCTGTTGACGTAGGTGGGCGGGGGCCATCTTGGGGAGGTCACTCCAGAGCAATGTGGGCGCCATCTTGAACGGACACTGTTCACCTTCGTGCCCATATGGAACATCTAGGCTGCAATCTGACACTGTTTTTGTTCTAAAATGTATTTTCTACTTCAAGAATGACATTAGATGCTTGTATATTGATACCACCAGACTTCCCTTTTCTGTATATACCCTATTCTGAATACCCGACACAAGGGAAAATGCCCTAACCTCTTTTAAAGATTTGGGTAAATTAGCTCCCTCTGGCCGGGGAAACAATATGCCAATATCCGGACAAACCTCTGTGCCTTAGGACAACTGTGGAGGTGTAGGGTGAAATATAAACGCATGTTAACATAATATAGCATATGATGAAAATATAGGGTCCAAAATGCACCCTTGCTTCAACCCATTAGCTGTTTCGATTTATTCGGTTACATATCTATAACTGTATAACAGTAGATTCACCAAGCTATTGTTATGGGGTTCAATTATTCGTTTTTGGCATCCTACATTTCCCGAATTTCACCACAGATTGCCCATATCCAGAAGATCAAAGGATATGGAGAAGTCTACAGATGTACCATACAGTGGAGACTTTTGTAATGGGTATTTTTCCTTCAGCCTATGTGCGATTGTCTTTAGTTGATGAATTTTTTCTCAGGCCTGTCATTTCTAAGGGTATTAATTGAGGCTGAAATTAATCTTTCACATTAAATTAGCTGCTTTTCAGAAGGTGTTAATGCTTTGTCTTGAAAAGCAATCACTCAATAATGTGTTGGTAAAGTTTGAGAGCCCGTCTTGTTGCGGATCAATATTATTATGGTTAATTTCCATACATCCTACATCATTGTATTCAAACCGTAATGTTTTTATAGACTTTCCAACATAAAAGACCATATTTTAGTATTTTGTAAAAATCACGATGCCACTTGTCTCTTGTGCATATGGCGGGTTTGCTTTAGTTATCATTTTCTACATTTTGGAGATGGCAAGAGTACATCTATTTGTTACTGCAGGCCCTTGCACCTGCAGAAATATTCAACAGAAAGGATACAATAATCAGTGGTGGAGTGACAAGTTGGACTCACAAAATGAGAAGCGGAATGACAAGTTGGACTCACAAAATAAGTAGCGGAGTGACAAGGTGGATTCACAAACGTTTTCTTACCTAGAAAAGCACCCTTTGATCTGCCATTTATACATCTAAATGCATTCTGTTTGTAAGAAATAATATTGTTCCCACCCCTCTCACAGGCCTCTCTCTCTCCTCTCTCGCTCTAACTATTTTTCTGTACTATTTTTCTCTCCCTGTCTTACTATGTCCCGTGTTGTAACACAAAATGTGCCCCCCCCTGCGAGACCTCATTGCCCAGCAAAGATCAGCGATGAGTGCCACCCACTGGGCACCTTGGCGTGGGGGGCGCACCACGGGGGGCCCTGTCACGCCAGTGACTATGTCTCCCCTTCTCGATTTCTCTTTTTCTTGTCTCTGTCTCTCTCGCTCTCTCCCACTCCTCTTTCTCTATACTGCCTTTCTCTCTGTCTTTTTCTGTCTCTTCTCTCCCTCTCATTGTCTTGCCTCTATCTTTTTCACTCTGTCTCTCCCTCTCTTTGTTGGTAAAAGTTTGCTCTAAGTTGAATGTTGCTGACAGCATTGCGACCACAGAAAAAACAAAGATTTCTTGAAAGGGTTGAAGAAATGTGTTTTTATGCAATTATAAGTAGAAAAAATAGCAACAACGACATGGGTATCCGCAAATATGAGGACTGGCCTGGTATTTGGGGACACACATTGCTATTATGAGTGATATGATATGATACTTTATTTATAACGCGCTTAATACCCAGAGGCTTCTAAGTGCAGACCCGGGGATCGAACCCGTGTTGCTGTCGTCTTGTTTGCAAGGCGAGCACATTGCCCCTGAGCTATCCTCCTGAGCGTCCTGCAGTAATGTGGTCATCACACTGAGGTTGCACTGTCCACCTTTGAAAGCAATTGGGGGTCACCACCTTATTAATAGATCTCTCTTTGTTAGTTCTTGTATATAATTCAGCGTTGTACAATTTCCAGATCTGAATCGAAATTTCTGTATCAACCGATGGCCTTGAAGATACTTGTGTAATACCTGTCCATAATTCTTTAGCAGTTCTTCTCTTGTCATGTTCTATTTTGTTTGAATTATTAGTGTTTGTGCAATTGGTGTCCACCACAAAAAATGAAAGTTCACCTTGGTGCTCACAGAAAAATACACATAATTGATTTAATTTGAGCCTGCCCCTTTCTAGAGTGGGAAAAACCTCCAAGAGGCAAAATGTTGTTAATTTTCAACAAAAGAAATTATTGATGAATATATATTATTTAATTGTACTAATATTATAAACTGTCTGTTTTACAACCTTCATTTCTAATGGTTACTTCCAGCATATTTTGTAGTCTAATAACATCTTACAGAGCAAAGCACTTAATCAAAAACTGGAATAAACATAAACATTATTTTATAATAGTAGTTTAGCACTCCAAGGGGCCAGCCAGTGTGATACACTCACATTACACTCTTTTGAAATAACCATATGAGAAAGAGGAATGGGTCAAATAGCATTGGCGAGGATTCCTCGCTGCTTGCCATAAAATCAAATAGGATTCTGGGAACATAAGAATGATTACAGATATCATATTTGGCAAATATGTCAGTGACAAAAGTGCTGCGTTCATGAATCACTAAGTATTTTATTTGATGCACACTATGCATGACACCCATTGCATTTTTCATAACACTCACCCTAACACTTAAGTGTTGGTGACCATGCACCATATAAACCTCAGCATCTGAATGTGAGGGCAAAATAGCTGCAACATATGTTACTCCAGGAGGGGCTGAGGTGAGAAGCTTTGCAGTAAACTTGCCCAGTCTCAAAGCACAGACATCTTTAGACATTTGTATATTCCTCCCCAAAAGCCATCATCCTTTTCCATATTTGCTGGTGTTCCAGGACTGAAGCCTCCAGCATGACTATTTTATCCTTGGGGTGCATTGATCTCAACTGCTATAGAATATCTTACAGGTCTTGTAAGATTCAATCATTAATATTTCCAGGTAGAAAGTCGATATTGACCCATATCACATTAGTGCCTGCACAAATATTATTTTGCCTTTAATTACCCACTGTGATCTGAATGACACACGGCCTAGTAAGATCGTCTGTTTTGTCCTCCTTTTGCCTTCCCTCCCTTGTCTTGTCGCGCCTCTAAACGCTTGTCTACAGGCACGTTACAAATAACTTATCATATCATATCACTGGTCCTCGCTCTTGCATGTTTTTATTCATCGAGTTGTGATCTTTTTATAGAAAATATATTTATAGTGTTAATCAATACCACTAAACGTCCTCTAGGTCACAATGTCTTGCCTTTTTCTTCGTGAACTGCAAGCACTGGGAAATGGCAGCAGATTGGCTGTTCTAGCGGGCAAGTTTCTGGGAAGAAAATTGCATATGCATTTTTAACTAGATCATCGTTCATTGTCCAACTGGAGTGCCTTGCAGGTCCCACCGCTTTCCAGCCAATCAAGGTCAGATAGTCATTACTGTATCATCAAAAGCAGTGGGTTCATATTTAGCCAATTGAATCATAAGGATTAACCATGTCCAATTTACCTCAATGCTATTAATCACATCCTTAGCGATTCATTGTACTGAGGGAGCCCTCAGAGGTTCTAAAGGTGAACTCTTTTAGTGCTGCGCACAGACAGGTTAATTGGACAATAATTAGTTCTGATAGAAACCTACAGAAAATAAAAATCCTCAACACTTGAAAATTGTACTGGCACAATTGGGTTCTATTTCACAAAATAAGTCAGCGTCTGCCTCTCTCCATTTTTCATCCAAATGACTTTCCTGCCCCTTCCCAAAGCCCTACTTTCATCATTCTCAATAATGCACTCTCCACGTCTTCGATATACCCCTCCTCCTTGAAAGGCCAGTTGCTGGGTTTGTTGTTTTGCCTCCTGAAAATTTCGCCTCTCTTCCACATACCATGTGTTGGGGTTTCGTATTAGCTGTGGCTGCTGTGACAGTGCAGGATGGATGAGCACCAGAAGAGCGGGACCCGGTATCCCAGTGCCTCTGCGTGTGCCAGAACCAGTGTGCATGTTACTCTACTTGGAGCGCAAGGACAGAGTAGTTGGGTGCCTCAGTCTCATCTGATCTTTCTTTTTTGTGAATCCAAATATTTGTTTTTGCAAATCGTGTACATCTCCTTTCAGAATTGTGTTTATTTTCTTATTTTTTTATTTGTTTATTTGTAACGCGCCATAGCCCGCAGGCATCAGAGCAGTCATGTAGTGGCAGCACAATATTCAGTACATTATCAAATCACTTGTTGCAACATATTACTTCCAAGCATAAGCTATTTGGGGGATTTTCCATGGGAAAACTTTAGAAAAATGACACGTAGATGCCTTAGATCCTGAAAGGGGGCAAAAAAAGGGGTAATATGTCTCGGGAGGAAAGCTCAGGGGCAATGTGCTCGCTTGGAAACAAGAAAACATGGAGTAACACAGGTTTGATCCCCGGGTCCGCGCTTAGAAACCTCTGGGTATTAAGCGTGTTATAAATAACCAATCACATTATATACAAAAGTAGAGTAGACCTGATCAAAGTAGAACATATGTAGATGCCCCCTCGCTTTCTGGCTTCATGGAGCCAAACTCCAGAGAAAGTATTTTTCTACAAATCCCAGAAAAGGACCGGTCATCATTCTGAATAAAGCCACCAATCAATGGAGCTAATTAGAACTAAGATAGCCATTGGCCTCCACAACACTCTGCACCTCTGACATAGCTGAGAAAGGAGCAGGAAATAAACCTATTGCCCTCGTCTTCCACTTTCAACGAGCCAGAGTTTCCAAGTGTGGCCTGGATCCCCACTGCCATCAATCCTTCACATAGCGGAGGGGTTGCTTTCTAAAAAAGTCTCTAAAAGTTCAGGCCATAGAACACATTGCACGGCTTTATATGTACACCTTTCCCATAGGATCGCATCACTCATCTCAGCCATTTCCAAGACCATTATTGTACTGCCCATTGTCCTCTCATCTGAGGTGGTTACCATTGCAGATAATTGGTATAACACACATGCCACACTAGATGCTGCTGCACCTTTAGTCACCAAGATGTCTACCAGGTAAGCCTCCACTTCAGGCCATAGACTATTTCCTGTATCTTCTCCGGGTAGCCTCCCAAATCCCGAAAGGGGTTCCCCTCCTTCTGTTGTCTAGAGTTTCAGTGTAGCATCCAGCCTGAGAAAACTCTCAACTACATGTTTTAAACTCCTCATACGTGTACAAAGTTTTCTATGTAGCTGGTGCTTTTTTTTAACGACATGGAGCCTCAATTCTGCCCTTCCCAACCCTTTTTTATACTTTCGAAACTCTCTTTGGCCTCCAAATTGTGTTCAAAAGCCTGTTGCTCATGAGTGTTGCTCATGTATAACTTCACTACCTCATGGAAGGCATTCAGTCATTTAAATAGTGCTTGTTTACTTTTCATGCATTTCTCTTCTTCAAGAGCCCTCTGATGCGTGCTCTGCCTCTCTCCTCCTGGGGGATTATCCCCTGAGCCTGAAGCATTCTTCCCTGTTGTCTTCTCACCTCCAGCCTGCCACACTAAAAGACTTTCAACTAAAGCTCCCATATATTTTAAGTAACTCCCATATATTTTAAGTAATTGTATTTGTTTATTTATACACAGGTGGAGTACTTCAAAGCGCTTCAAGGAGGGTAGGAAGCAAGATAACAGTAATCATTCTTAATCCTTGAAGTTTCTGAATGATCTAACAGAAGAAATCAGCATACTAGGCCTGATGGCATTTTCCCTAGTGCAAGTGCATGAACTGTTACAGTTACAACCAAGCTAGGGGGGGATAAAAAGGAGAGGTGGGGGCAGGACAAACGAACCGTAGTGTGGATTCAGCGTAGCTCAGCAACCTTTGTCGAATGCTGTCTGAGCTTTGAGGTTGTGAGGATCACTCATAGTAGTCCTGCTGGAGCCGCCAAGACAGCATCAGTGCACCTCCTTCATCAACCAACACACCCACAATATGAGGAGGCTAGGAGTCGGATGCAGCTACCACAGAGAGAGGACTTCCTCTCCCAGCATCCACATTGCTAAATCCTAGTCACCAATCCATGATACAGGTTATACCACAGGTCTCTGGCGCACCAGCGCAGGTGCTCTCAGCCCGTATTCTTGTTCTGTTTTATCTCAATCAGGTAAGTTCACGATTTTTTGTTAATGGGGGATCAGTACTCACAGGGAACTGGAATAAACAAGGGAATATACAAAAGCGAGACTAGTAATAACCATAGTATTAAACGTAGTAATAACCTCTGGGTTCTTCTTTGTTTTTGTAATTATATGTCAAAGGTTTTTTGAAATTATTGGCTGATTAAGTATCTGCCTTGTTTCACCCCTTTATCTTGTGTTACCTCTTTCTTTTCATTTGTCGTGATCATTTTATGTTGTGTTTACTCCATATTTTATCCATGTTAATTATGTTAAAACAATACAGTCCAAACATGTGTCTGTGATTCATTTTTATCAATTTTGAGATAACTAATAAAACAATGTTCTCATACAAGTTACAGTTGCGCTTCATCACAATCCCTTTGTTTTGTAACATGGATGATTGAAACCATATGTGTTGAGTTTATAAGCATTGTCTCTCTAATTGCATGGTGACGTAAAGAGGGGTAATCAGTCTCGCTCTTGTATATTCATACGGGACATATACATGATTCTCATTGGTGGTCACCCCTGGAGTTTAAGGGCCTCATGGGCATGGTATCTCAGGTGCAAAAGCCATCATTCAGCTCCCTTCCATTTGCTTGAGATTGTTGCAGCTTTCACATCTTATGCCGGTCCGATAGCACCGCGAGTACAGCGCTCGCTTTGATATCTGTGCAGAGCCTGCTGACACAGGTTCCAATCCCAGCAGGGCCAAACTCAGCCTTTCATCCTTCCGAGGTCGATAAATGAGCACCACACACTGTAGGTAATAATAAGCAGCGCTCAGATACCGGAGGGTTTCGGAGCACTATATAAATGCTAAATTAATATTATCTTCCAAAAGTGCCAGGGCCATCAGGACAGCAGAAGAGTACAGGGGCCAGATTGATATGTAAATCCTGAACATATATACTTCTTCCCCTCTGTAAAAACAATCATCTAATGCTCCATGTCATAAAACTATGGCCCGGTGCAGATTCTGGAGGTTGGGAGATGGAGGAGGGCAGTGGATCAGAGTAACGACCTTCCCGGCGCTGCTGTACGCTACCTTGATATGGAGTGCATTCTCATTGCTGTATTCGCCTCTCTTTTGTTTGTGTGACTGCTTTGGATCCACAACATCATTGGAAATAAGCCAGTGGCCATGGAGAAGAAACAACCCATGCAGTGATCAGAATGACAAGACTAAGCAGTGCTGCTTTAAGTGAGGCTCTAGCAACCAATGAGCCGACGCCGCCAGACTTCCTGACCTGCCTGCCCCATCGTTGGAAGGTCACTGCTCTAGGCAGATGGATGTCTTCCTCTTTCTTCAACCATCTGGCTGGCTCGACTGCAAGCTCAGAGTAAGATATTGCACATTTGCAGGAAATTCTGTGTTGCCCATATACGGGTAAATAGTTTAAAATAAACCAGACATTAAAGAGATATCTAAAAGAGAAACTGGAGATATATAAACCAAGCAGAAGCATGCGCTCAACAGAGGCCTGTATTCTAAAGACTCATCGGTTTAAGAGGGTCATGGGGAATGGGTGTTCCTTTCCTATTCGGGTGGCACAGGCCTGGAACAAGCTCCCTGAGTCACTAACAAAGGAGAGAAACTATCCCACTTTCAGAAAAGTTCTGAAGACCAGATTACTTGTTTAGATAGCGTCTTGACCACCTGCTATTTGTAAGTTGTCTATGAAGCACCTGGATGCCTGAGGGCTTTGGCGCTCTATAAATAAATAGAAATAGAAATATTGAAATAGAGACTGTTTTAATAAGTGTGCCTAAACCCTTTGTTTCGACTTACCATTGTAAAACTACACCAAGATGGTAAACTATTAGCTACATGTCTAACTAACAGAGAGCGTCTCTCTAGTTGTTTTTAACCTATTTACCCATATATGAGCAACGCAGTTACCTGCAACATTTTAATGTCTATTATTTTTTGTATAATGATGAATTGAATAAGGTATGGAATTGTTATCAAGTATATTTGTGCGTGTGCGTATAAGTTACTTAAACTGGTACAAAACTATAGTTTTTGAATATGAATTAATAAATCCTTAGAGCTCGCCCTAAAAACTTGTTTCGAGTTACCATTGTAAAACTAGACCAAGATGCTTACCTACTAGCTACATGTCTAACTAACAGAGAGCTTCCCTCTAGTTTTTTTTTAACCTATTCATCCATTTAAGGGTAACTCTGTAATCTCTTCCTAGCTGCCTGAAACCGTATGAAAACGTGTATGTAACCTATGTACTTTATGTAGGCATTCTTCAGCCATTATATCCCAATGTTGTAACCAGTGGCTTGATGCATACGGGTTTAGCGTGCTTAATAAACTAATGAACGTATTAAATGAAAATACATGTAATGAATAAATAAATACATAAATAAGCTACCATAGCTGCCGGCAAATGTGTGTATTTGATTTTTGTTTTGTATAATGATAAATAGAATAAGGGATGAAATTGTTATCAAACATATCCGAGAGTGTGTGAATAAGTCACTATACCTGGTTACAAATTATAGTGTTTATTTATTTATTTATTTTTTGTAATATGGTCGCTTTAAATTAAAAAAAAAGTTATGGGTGATTAAACCATATCACTGATATTCAATGAAGATTAGACGATCATTTATTTGCCAATGTTTATTTTTTGAATATTTATAATCAGAGTCCAGCATGTAAATATAAACGAGATATACACATTTAGGAGTCACATACTGGGAGTTCCCATTGTGAGTGCAGTGTTGTTCACACAGCTCTTCTGTATGACATCGCTATATTTGATTGAATTGGTCTACAGCTGAACACCCTTCGCACCGATACTTAAAGAAACTTAATTCACATTTGCCCAGGATGGGCAACTGAGTGTACTGTTAGTTGGAGCTGTGGAAAGTGAATGGGATGCAGTGCGTTTGGATTGAATGTCAACTCAGCAAATGCTGCTGCATGTCTCATTTGCTGTTTGTAAGGCACTTGCATGTGTTCTATAGTGCGTTTGAATGTCTGTGTTGTCCTTCTGACCATCTCGAAGTGCAGGTGGAATGCTGGTGCATGTCTCACTTGCTGTTTGTAAGGCACGTGCATGTGTTCTATAGTGCGTTTGAATGTCTGTGTTGTCCTTCTGACCATCTCTAAGTGCAGGTGGAATGCTGGTGCATGTCTCACTTGCTGTTTGTAAGGCACGTGCATGTGTTCTATAGTGCGTTTGAATGTCTGTGTTGTCCTTCTGACCATTTCTAAGTGCAGGTGGAATGCTGGTGCATGTCTCATTTGCTGTTTGTAAGGCACGTGCATGTGTTCTATAGTGCGTTTGAATGTCTGTGTTGTCCTTCTGATCATCTCTAAGTGCAGGTGGAATGCTGGTGCATGTCTCATTTGCTGTTTGTAAGGCACGTGCATGTGTTCTATAGTGCGTTTGAATGTCTGTGTTGTCCTTCTGACCATCTTTAAGTGCAGGTGGAATGCTGGTGCATGTCTCATTTGCTGTTTGTAAGGCACGTGCATGTGTTCTACACGTGCATGTCTTCTATAGTGCGTTTGAATGTCTGTGTTGTCCTTCTGACCATCTTTAAGTGCAGGTGGAATGCTGGTGCATGTCTCATTTGCTGTTTGTAAGGCACGTGCATGTGTTCTATAGTGCGTTTGAATGTCTGTGTTGTCCTTCTGACCATCTTTAAGTGCAGGTGGAATGCTGGTGCATGTCTCATTTGCTGTTTGTAAGGCACGTGCATGTGTTCTTAGTGCGTTTGAATGTCTGTGTTGTCCTTCTGACCATCTCTAAGTGCAGGTGGAATGCTGGTGCATGTCTCATTTGCTGTTTGTAAGGAACGTGCATGTGTTCTATAGTGCGTTTGAATGTCTGTGCTGTCCTTCTGACCATCTCTAAGTGCAGGTGGAATGCTGGTGCATGTCTCATTTGCTGTTTGTAAGGCACGTGCATGTGTTCTATAGTGCGTTTGAATGTCTGTGTTGTCCTTCTGACCATCTCTAAGTGCAGGTGGAATGCTGGTGCATGTCTCATTTGCTGTTTGTAAGGCACGTGCATGTGTTCTATAGTGCGTTTGAATGTCTGTGTTGTCCTTCTGACCATCTTTAAGTGCAGGTGAAATGCTGGTGCATGTCTCATTTGCTGTTTGTAAGGCACTTGCTGTTTGTAAGGCACGTGCATGTGTTCTACACCTGCAGGTGTTCTAAAGTGCGTTTGAATGTCTGTGTTGTCCTTCTGACCATCTTTAAGTGCAGGTGGAATGCTGGTGCATGTCTCATTTGCTGTTTGTAAGGCACGTGCATGTGTTCTATAGTGCGTTTGAATGTCTGTGTTGTCCTTCTGACCATATTTAAGTGCAGGTGGAATGCTGCTGCATGTCTCATTTGCTGTTTGTAAGGCACTTGCATGTGTTCTACACGTGCATGTCTTCTATAGTGCATTTGAATGTCTGTGTTGTCCTTCTGACCATCTTTAAGTGCAGGTGGAATGCTGGTGCATGTCTCATTTGCTGTTTGTAAGGCACGTGCATGTCTTCTATAGTGCGTTTGAATGTCTGTGTTGTCCTTCTGACCATCTTTAAGTGCAGGTGGAATGCTGGTGCATGTCTCATTTGCTGTTTGTAAGGCACGTGCATGTGTTCTATAGTGCGTTTGAATGTCTGTGTTGTCCTTCTGACCATCTTTAAGTGCAGGTGGAATGCTGGTGCATGTCTCATTTGCTGTTTGTAAGGCACGTGCATGTGTTCTATAGTGCTTTTGAATGTCTGTGTTGTCCTTCTGACCATCTCTAAGTGCAGGTGGAATGCTGGTGCATGTCTCATTTGCTGTTTGTAAGGCACGTGCATGTGTTCTATAGTGCGTTTGAATGTCTGTGTTGTCCTTCTGACCATCTCTAAGTGCAGGTGGAATGCTGGTGCATGTCTCATTTGCTGTTTGTAAGGCACGTGCATGTGTTCTATAGTGCGTTTGAATGTCTGTGTTGTCCTTCTGACCATCTTTAAGTGCAGGTGGAATGCTGGTGCATGTCTCATTTGCTGTTTGTAAGGCACTTGCTGTTTGTAAGGCACGTGCATGTGTTCTACACCTGCAGGTGTTCTAAAGTGCGTTTGAATGTCTGTGTTGTCCTTCTGACCATCTTTAAGTGCAGGTGGAATGCTGGTGCATGTCTCATTTGCTGTTTGTAAGGCACGTGCATGTGTTCTATAGTGCGTTTGAATGTCTGTGTTGTCCTTCTGACCATATTTAAGTGCAGGTGGAATGCTGCTGCATGTCTCATTTGCTGTTTGTAAGGCACTTGCATGTGTTCTACACGTGCATGTCTTCTATAGTGCATTTGAATGTCTGTGTTGTCCTTCTGACCATCTTTAAGTGCAGGTGGAATGCTGGTGCATGTCTCATTTGCTGTTTGTAAGGCACGTGCATGTCTTCTATAGTGCGTTTGAATGTCTGTGTTGTCCTTCTGACCATCTTTAAGTGCAGGTGGAATGCTGGTGCATGTCTCATTTGCTGTTTGTAAGGCACGTGCATGTGTTCTATAGTGCGTTTGAATGTCTGTGTTGTCCTTCTGACCATCTTTAAGTGCAGGTGGAATGCTGGTGCATGTCTCATTTGCTGTTTGTAAGGCACGTGCATGTGTTCTATAGTGCTTTTGAATGTCTGTGTTGTCCTTCTGACCATCTCTAAGTGCAGGTGGAATGCTGGTGCATGTCTCATTTGCTGTTTGTAAGGCACGTGCATGTGTTCTATAGTGCGTTTGAATGTCTGTGTTGTCCTTCTGACCATATTTAAGTGCAGGTGGAATGCTGCTGCATGTCTCATTTGCTGTTTGTAAGGCACGTGCATGTGTTCTATAGTGCGTTTGAATGTCTGTGTTGTCCTTCTGACCATCTTTAAGTGCAGGTGGAATGCTGCTGCATGTCTCATTTGCTGTTTGTAAGGCACGTGCATGTGTTCTATAGTGCGTTTGAATGTCTGTGTTGTCCTTCTGACCATCTTTAAGTGCAGGTGGAATGCTGGTGCATGTCTCATTTGCTGTTTGTAAGGCACGTGCATGTGTTCTATAGTGCGTTTGAATGTCTGTGTTGTCCTTCTGACCATCTCTAAGTGCAGGTGGAATGCTGGTGCATGTCTCATTTGCTGTTTGTAAGGCACGTGCATGTGTTCTATAGTGCGTTTGAATGTCTGTGTTGTCCTTCTGACCATCTCTAAGTGCAGGTGGAATGCTGGTGCATGTCTCATTTGCTGTTTGTAAGGCACGTGCATGTGTTCTACACGTGCAGGTGTTCTATAGTGCGTTTGAATGTCTGTGTTGTCCTTCTGATCATCTTTAAGTGCAGGTGGAATGCTGGTGCATGTCTCATTTGCTGTTTGTAAGGCGTGCATGTGTTCTATAGTGCGTTTGAATGTCTGTGTTGTCCTTCTGACCATATTTAAGTGCAGGTGGAATGCTGCTGCATGTCTCATTTGCTGTTTGTAAGGCACGTGCATGTGTTCTATAGTGCGTTTGAATGTCTGTGTTGTCCTTCTGACCATCTTTAAGTGCAGGTGGAATCCTGGTGCATGTCTCATTTGCTGTTTGTAAGGCACGTGCATGTGTTCTATAGTTCGTTTGAATGTCTGTATTGTCCTTCTGATCATATTTAAGTGAAGGTGGAATGCTGCTGCATGTCTCATTTGCTGTTTGTAAGGCACGTGCATGTGTTCTATAGTGCGTTTGAATGTCTGTGTTGTCCTTCTGACCATCTTTAAGTGCAGGTGGAATGCTGGTGCATGTCTCATTTGCTGTTTGTAAGGCACGTGCATGTGTTCTACACGTGCATGTCTTCTATAGTGCGTTTGAATGTCTGTGTTGTCCTTCTGACCATCTTTAAGTGCAGGTGGAATACTGGTGCATGTCTCATTTGCTGTTTGTAAGGCACGTGCATGTGTTCTATAGTGCGTTTGAATGTCTGTGTTGTCCTTCTGACCATCTTTAAGTGCAGGTGGAATGCTGGTGCATGTCTCATTTGCTGTTTGTAAGGCACGTGCATGTGTTCTATAGTGCGTTTGAATGTCTGTGTTGTCCTTCTGACCATCTCTAAGTGCAGGTGGAATGCTGGTGCATGTCTCATTTGCTGTTTGTAAGGCACGTGCATGTGTTCTATAGTGCGTTTGAATGTCTGTGTTGTCCTTCTGACCATCTCTAAGTGCAGGTGGAATGCTGGTGCATGTCTCATTTGCTGTTTGTAAGGCACGTGCATGTGTTCTATAGTGCGTTTGAATGTCTGTGTTGTCCTTCTGACCATCTTTAAATGCAGGTGGAATGCTGGTGCATGTCTCATTTGCTGTTTGTAAGGCACGTGCATGTGTTCTATAGTGCGTTTGAATGTCTGTGTTGTCCTTCTGACCATCTCTAAGTGCAGGTGGAATGCTGGTGCATGTCTCATTTGCTGTTTGTAAGGCATGTGCATGTGTTCTACACGTGCATGTCATCTATAGTGCGTTTGAATGTCTGTGTTGTTCTTCTGACCATCTTTAAGTGCAGGTGGAATACTGGTGCATGTCTCATTTGCTGTTTGTAAGGCACGTGCATGTGTTCTATAGTGCGTTTGAATGTCTGTGTTGTCCTTCTGACCATCTTTAAGTGCAGGTGGAATCCTGGTGCATGTCTCATTTGCTGTTTGTAAGGCACGTGCATGTGTTCTATAGTTCGTTTGAATGTCTGTATTGTCCTTCTGATCATATTTAAGTGAAGGTGGAATGCTGCTGCATGTCTCATTTGCTGTTTGTAAGGCACGTGCATGTGTTCTATAGTGCGTTTGAATGTCTGTGTTGTCCTTCTGACCATCTCTAAGTGCAGGTGGAATGCTGGTGCATGTCTCATTTGCTGTTTGTAATGCACGTGCATGTGTTCTATAGTGCGTTTGAATGTCTGTGTTGTCCTTCTGACCATCTTTAAGTGCAGGTGGAATGCTGGTGCATGTCTCATTTGCTGTTTGTAAGGCACTTGCTGTTTGTAAGGCACGTGCATGTGTTCTACACGTGCAGGTGTTCTAAAGTGCGTTTGAATGTCTGTGTTGTCCTTCTGACCATCTTTAAGTGCAGGTGGAATGCTGGTGCATGTCTCATTTGCTGTTTGTAAGGCACGTGCATGTGTTCTATAGTGCGTTTGAATGTCTGTGTTGTCCTTCTGACCATATTTAAGTGCAGGTGGAATGCTGCTGCATGTCTCATTTGCTGTTTGTAAGGCACTTGCATGTGTTCTACACGTGCATGTCTTCTATAGTGCGTTTGAATGTCTGTGTTGTCCTTCTGACCATCTTTAAGTGCAGGTGGAATGCTGGTGCATGTCTCATTTGCTGTTTGTAAGGCACGTGCATGTCTTCTATAGTGCGTTTGAATGTCTGTGTTGTCCTTCTGACCATCTTTAAGTGCAGGTGGAATGCTGGTGCATGTCTCATTTGCTGTTTGTAAGGCACGTGCATGTGTTCTATAGTGCGTTTGAATGTCTGTGTTGTCCTTCTGACCATCTTTAAGTGCAGGTGGAATGCTGGTGCATGTCTCATTTGCTGTTTGTAAGGCACGTGCATGTGTTCTATAGTGCTTTTGAATGTCTGTGTTGTCCTTCTGACCATCTCTAAGTGCAGGTGGAATGCTGGTGCATGTCTCATTTGCTGTTTGTAAGGCACGTGCATGTGTTCTATAGTGCGTTTGAATGTCTGTGTTGTCCTTCTGACCATATTTAAGTGCAGGTGGAATGCTGCTGCATGTCTCATTTGCTGTTTGTAAGGCACGTGCATGTGTTCTATAGTGCGTTTGAATGTCTGTGTTGTCCTTCTGACCATCTTTAAGTGCAGGTGGAATGCTGCTGCATGTCTCATTTGCTGTTTGTAAGGCACGTGCATGTGTTCTATAGTGCGTTTGAATGTCTGTGTTGTCCTTCTGACCATCTTTAAGTGCAGGTGGAATGCTGGTGCATGTCTCATTTGCTGTTTGTAAGGCACGTGCATGTGTTCTATAGTGCGTTTGAATGTCTGTGTTGTCCTTCTGACCATCTCTAAGTGCAGGTGGAATGCTGGTGCATGTCTCATTTGCTGTTTGTAAGGCATGTGCATGTGTTCTATAGTGCGTTTGAATGTCTGTGTTGTCCTTCTGACCATCTCTAAGTGCAGGTGGAATGCTGGTGCATGTCTCATTTGCTGTTTGTAAGGCACGTGCATGTGTTCTACACGTGCAGGTGTTCTATAGTGCGTTTGAATGTCTGTGTTGTCCTTCTGACCATCTTTAAGTGCAGGTGGAATGCTGGTGCATGTCTCATTTGCTGTTTGTAAGGCGTGCATGTGTTCTATAGTGCGTTTGAATGTCTGTGTTGTCCTTCTGACC
The DNA here is from genome assembly GCF_040938575.1 of Ambystoma mexicanum. Classification (NCBI taxonomy): domain Eukaryota; kingdom Metazoa; phylum Chordata; class Amphibia; order Caudata; family Ambystomatidae; genus Ambystoma; species Ambystoma mexicanum. Next base: position 1,077,296,038 of record NC_090936.1, on the reverse strand, counting down.
ATATTTAAGTGCAGGTGGAATGCTGCTGCATGTCTCATTTGCTGTTTGTAAGGCACGTGCATGTGTTCTATAGTGCGTTTGAATGTCTGTGTTGTCCTTCTGACCATCTTTAAGTGCAGGTGGAATGCTGGTGCATGTCTCATTTGCTGTTTGTAAGGCACTTGCTGTTTGTAAGGCACGTGCATGTGTTCTACACGTGCAGGTGTTCTAAAGTGCGTTTGAATGTCTGTGTTGTCCTTCTGACCATCTTTAAGTGCAGGTGGAATGCTGGTGCATGTCTCATTTGCTGTTTGTAAGGCACGTGCATGTGTTCTATAGTGCGTTTGAATGTCTGTGTTGTCCTTCTGACCATATTTAAGTGCAGGTGGAATGCTGCTGCATGTCTCATTTGCTGTTTGTAAGGCACTTGCATGTGTTCTACACGTGCATGTCTTCTATAGTGCGTTTGAATGTCTGTGTTGTCCTTCTGACCATCTTTAAGTGCAGGTGGAATGCTGGTGCATGTCTCATTTGCTGTTTGTAAGGCACGTGCATGTCTTCTATAGTGCGTTTGAATGTCTGTGTTGTCCTTCTGACCATCTTTAAGTGCAGGTGGAATGCTGGTGCATGTCTCATTTGCTGTTTGTAAGGCACGTGCATGTGTTCTATAGTGCGTTTGAATGTCTGTGTTGTCCTTCTGACCATCTTTAAGTGCAGGTGGAATGCTGGTGCATGTCTCATTTGCTGTTTGTAAGGCACGTGCATGTGTTCTATAGTGCTTTTGAATGTCTGTGTTGTCCTTCTGACCATCTCTAAGTGCAGGTGGAATGCTGGTGCATGTCTCATTTGCTGTTTGTAAGGCACGTGCATGTGTTCTATAGTGCGTTTGAATGTCTGTGTTGTCCTTCTGACCATATTTAAGTGCAGGTGGAATGCTGCTGCATGTCACATTTGCTGTTTGTAAGGCACGTGCATGTGTTCTATAGTGCGTTTGAATGTCTGTGTTGTCCTTCTGACCATCTTTAAGTGCAGGTGGAATGCTGCTGCATGTCTCATTTGCTGTTTGTAAGGCACGTGCATGTGTTCTATAGTGCGTTTGAATGTCTGTGTTGTCCTTCTGACCATCTTTAAGTGCAGGTGGAATGCTGGTGCATGTCTCATTTGCTGTTTGTAAGGCACGTGCATGTGTTCTATAGTGCGTTTGAATGTCTGTGTTGTCCTTCTGACCATCTCTAAGTGCAGGTGGAATGCTGGTGCATGTCTCATTTGCTGTTTGTAAGGCACGTGCATGTGTTCTATAGTGCGTTTGAATGTCTGTGTTGTCCTTCTGACCATCTCTAAGTGCAGGTGGAATGCTGGTGCATGTCTCATTTGCTGTTTGTAAGGCACGTGCATGTGTTCTACACGTGCAGGTGTTCTATAGTGCGTTTGAATGTCTGTGTTGTCCTTCTGACCATCTTTAAGTGCAGGTGGAATGCTGGTGCATGTCTCATTTGCTGTTTGTAAGGCGTGCATGTGTTCTATAGTGCGTTTGAATGTCTGTGTTGTCCTTCTGACCATATTTAAGTGCAGGTGGAATGCTGCTGCATGTCTCATTTGCTGTTTGTAAGGCACGTGCATGTGTTCTATAGTGCGTTTGAATGTCTGTGTTGTCCTTCTGACCATCTTTAAGTGCAGGTGGAATCCTGGTGCATGTCTCATTTGCTGTTTGTAAGGCACGTGCATGTGTTCTATAGTTCGTTTGAATGTCTGTATTGTCCTTCTGATCATATTTAAGTGAAGGTGGAATGCTGCTGCATGTCTCATTTGCTGTTTGTAAGGCACGTGCATGTGTTCTATAGTGCGTTTGAATGTCTGTGTTGTCCTTCTGACCATCTTTAAGTGCAGGTGGAATGCTGGTGCATGTCTCATTTGCTGTTTGTAAGGCACGTGCATGTGTTCTACACGTGCATGTCTTCTATAGTGCGTTTGAATGTCTGTGTTGTCCTTCTGACCATCTTTAAGTGCAGGTGGAATGCTGGTGCATGTCTCATTTGCTGTTTGTAAGGCACGTGCATGTGTTCTATAGTGCGTTTGAATGTCTGTGTTGTCCTTCTGACCATCTTTAAGTGCAGGTGGAATGCTGGTGCATGTCTCATTTGCTGTTTGTAAGGCACGTGCATGTGTTCTATAGTGCGTTTGAATGTCTGTGTTGTCCTTCTGACCATCTCTAAGTGCAGGTGGAATGCTGGTGCATGTCTCATTTGCTGTTTGTAAGGCACGTGCATGTGTTCTATAGTGCGTTTGAATGTCTGTGTTGTCCTTCTGACCATCTCTAAGTGCAGGTGGAATGCTGGTGCATGTCTCATTTGCTGTTTGTAAGGCACGTGCATGTGTTCTATAGTGCGTTTGAATGTCTGTGTTGTCCTTCTGACCATCTTTAAATGCAGGTGGAATGCTGGTGCATGTCTCATTTGCTGTTTGTAAGGCACGTGCATGTGTTCTATAGTGCGTTTGAATGTCTGTGTTGTCCTTCTGACCATCTCTAAGTGCAGGTGGAATGCTGGTGCATGTCTCATTTGCTGTTTGTAAGGCATGTGCATGTGTTCTACACATGCATGTCATCTATAGTGCGTTTGAATGTCTGTGTTGTTCTTCTGACCATCTTTAAGTGCAGGTGGAATACTGGTGCATGTCTCATTTGCTGTTTGTAAGGCACGTGCATGTGTTCTATAGTGCGTTTGAATGTCTGTGTTGTCCTTCTGACCATATTTAAGTGCAGTGGAATGCTGCTGCATGTCTCATTTGATGTTTGTAAGGCACGTGCATGTGTTTTATAGTGCGTTTGAATGACTGTGTTGTCCTTCTGACCATCTTTAAGTGCAGGTGGAATGCTGGTGCATGTCTCATTTGCTGTTTTTAAGGCACGTGCATGTGTTCTACACGTGCATGTCTTCTATAGTGCGTTTGAATGTCTGTGTTGTCCTTCTGACCATCTTTAAGTGCAGGTGGAATGCTGCTGCATGTCTCATTTGCTGTTTGTACGGCACGTGCATGTGTTCTATAGTGTGTTTGAATGTCTGTGTTGTCCTTCTGACCATCTTTAAGTGCAGGTGGAATGCTGGTGCATGTCTCATTTGCTGTTTGTAAGGCACGTGCATGTGTTCTACACGTGCATGTCTTCTATAGTGCGTTTGAATGTCTGTGTTGTCCTTCTGAACATCTTTAAGTGCAGGTGGAATGCTGCTGCATGTCTCATTTGCTGTTTGTAAGGCACGTGCATGTGTTCTATAGAGCGTTTGAATGTCTGTGTTGTCCTTCTGACCATCTTTAAGTGCAGGTGGAATGCTGGTGCATGTCTCATTTGCTGTTTGTAAGGCACGTGCATGTGTTCTATATCGCATTTGAATTTCTGTGTTGTCCTTCTGACCAACTTTAAGTGCAGGTGGAATGCTGGTGCATGTCTCATTTGCTGTTTGTAAGGCACGTGCATGTGTTCTATTGTGCGTTTGAATGTCTGTGTTGTCCTTCTGACCAACTTTAAGTGCAGGTGGAATGCTGGTGCATGTCTCATTTGCTGTTTGTAAGCAAATGAGGGGGTGACGAGAACAACAGGCAGCAAGATAGGGGCGATGTGGTGTTGGTGGGTGGCAGCGGGACAGTGTGCTTTGTGGTAGCTGAGGCTATGTGGATAAAGGAGGCAGTTGTCATAAGGGGTGTACTGCAGGGAGCAGCATCAGAATCCCCAAATTGCGAGGAGACACTGGTGGATACTGCCTGTATTCTGAGGAAGCTGATTGGCTAACATCCCCTTCCAGGTGCAAATATGCATTCTTCCCCAAGCATAAGTCATCTGCGGGTCTTCTCCCTGTATCCCATACCAGTGATGATATATTTCAGAATCAATGGACAACGGACATCAAAAAGGAGGGTTTTTTCAGTCCTCCCTGGCTGTGCCATGGAAGATGTCATACAATCGCATGCCACTCCATGTCCATGTGTTAGCTACTGAGGATCCTTTCAGAAGAACCGCCTTGCCACCCCACCGCCCACCCTCAATGCAGGGGGTGTCAGTTGGGTGATACTATGGTGAAGTGCAGCTCACCACACAAATGTATTTGGAACTGAGAATGCACTCTTGAGCAAAGGATTATGAAGAACCCACATTTCATTAGACAAATTACCTCATTATAACTCGCCCGGTATGGAAACAACAGTGGCGGTAAACCCGCCGTCACTGTTGTTTCCATGCCGGGTGATCACAACTCCTGCAGGCAGAGGCGTCAAACCCGCACTCCTGCAGGCGGAGGCGTCAAACCACCGCCCGCCTGCAGGCGGACGAGGAAACACCGCACCATCACCTCACTATTGGACTCAATGGGAATGGGGATTAACACCATTCCGCCTCCGGAATTCCCGGGACACCGGGGTTGTGTAATGCCCCGGTAATTCCAGGAGTCACGCAGGCGGAATGGTAATACGAGTTTAGCGGTAACCAGGCGGTTTTACCGCCTCGGTTACCGCCGGACTCGTAATGAGGCCCAGTCTTCAGGCGCCAAAACAGGAACTGCAATTAAAGGAAATGACTTTAGTAATTGTTATCGTTTGCAGCTGAGCTTGAGTCAAACTTCTCAGGGCACACACGGGGGCCTAAAGGAGCTGACTTCTTGTTGTAGAGCCAGACAAACTCTTGGCCTATTCCGAGATATGGCATTGATATTTCCCTGCAAGATTTATCTCCATGGATATAGACATTCCCTAGAGCATTACCTTCAAAGGCTTGAAATGTATTCCGAGGCAGAAACCTGTTGTTCTAAAAGGTCTCCCACTCGATTGCATTGCATTGCAAGCAAATTCTCAACCATTGCTCCCTTTTCAGCGCAGGCTTCCGGCGAGACAGAGTTATCAAAAGCAGGGCGCGCTAATCTGCGTAATTAAAAGGGAATTCGAAAGCCTTCTTAGGAGCCCTGATTGCTAGGAACAATGCTATCATTGCTGGGCTTAGCGGCCCAGGCTACGCACCAAACCCTTGCGGTCTGTAATCTCGCGCTTCCACATGTATCAAGCGGTCTGGCTTGACTGTCCGCATTGAGAAACGGGCTTGGTTTGCAGCCCCAGAGATTTCTCACCGCCGCAGTACATTGGATGTGAAGTGCGTGATCCGCTGCATGCCGTGGTGGAGCGGCGCAGCAGGATAACACGTTCAATCATCTTCCAAGAGGGATATAAACAAACCATGTTGCTGATTCGCAACTTATATATATGCAAATGTGGAATAGACCCCTTGCTCAGCTATCTATAAAGACCTTTTCTCCGGATACGGCGCGGGCACGGCTATACACCATCATATCAGATGGCACTCTCTGGTCTGTGCCACAGTAAATCAATGACTGCCAAGTGTTTGCTACTTTGCTGCTCCATATATTGCTTTATTCGTATTTCTTTGTAGATCTAAGATTAGGACTTATGGTATTGCTGACGTAAATACGATTATGGACCGTCATTCTAGGATGGAAGCAGAAGAAGACTGGAATTGACTAATCGTTGTGGTTTTTAAAGACAGTTTAAATGCATAGATTGCATGAAAGCTTTACTCCAGGGTTCATTTCATTAAGAGTAATGGATGGGAGGGTACATTGGAAGGGCTGGTTGATGGAAGCAGTTCCAGCGGCCCTGATGACTGCTGAAAGGCTGCTGGGGCGTGTTGCCAGGGTCGAACGGATACTCAGTACAGTGGGGTCTGGATGTTAATCCCAGATTTCTTCTTGGGATCTTAGTAGAAAGAGATCTACGTTAAAATAGCAAATAAAAAACAACGAGGCGCAAAATACAGAATTTGCTTGAAGCTAATTTTGAATGTTCTTTCTTTTTTTTGCATTTTTCTTTTAAAAGCCCCACACGCCCTCACATCCCCCACCTTAATGTATATCCTTAAGAATCCCCCCATACATTTTTAGGGGAAAAGTACACAAATCCCATTTAAATTAGACCACTAAAATGTGCTATTTTCGGCCGTTTTTGTATTGTTTTTTTTTTTTTTTTTTTCAGGCGATACCTTAGAAAGGAAACACATGACCCTCTTAGGGAGTGAAATCATACAACTGTGATTCTGTATGACAAGACTACAAATCCCCCCAAAAAATATAACAGGGCCATTTTGTGGGACTGCCAGAGGCTTAAGCCACGTGCCTGCTCCTCCATGTCCTCCTGCCAAATACGCTTGGTTATCCTCCAGGATGGAGCTCATTTGCCTAAAAAAACGAAAGTGACGCAGAGGGGAGGCTTACGCCTAACATGCATACAGGTCCCCTCCAGGCAATGTTCATCGTTTGCACTGCGGAGTGCAAACAAGAAGCGTAAAGAGAGGGCGGAAGCCTCTTTACGTTTCTGTATTTGTACTCCCGCTGCAAATAAAGTAAACGCTGACTAACTACCATGTAAGCATGGCAATCAGCGTTTACAATGATGTCCTATGCAGACCGCTGGCCTTTTGCTGCTACGAAAAGCAGGCGATTTCCAAGGGAAATCATTGGTTTCACACCAGCGTGAACATCTCATGCTGCCGTGAAACCAAGTTGTTTTTGAAGGCAGAGGCTGATGGGAGGCAGAAACGTAATTCCTGTTCCGCCCCCACGCTCCGTCATTAAAAACAATGAAAATCTATGTGTTACGCCTCTCCATAGCCCCTGAATTTACGCTACTGGGACATTGAATATTAGTTCCCATGTCTTTTCATACTGAAGGAAAACCGATGGATTCCTATGGAATCCTCCTAAAATGACTACCTAGTAAAGCAGGCAGATTCCAGAAGAATCCAAATCCCTACCTCAATCGCTGATAAAGGGAGACTTTTACACTGTTCGGCAAACGTAATTGACTAGTGAAGAGTACAGGTGATTTTCCTTTTTTACCATTTACTTTTGGAATAATTAAAAATTGCATGGAAGGTGCTGTTTTACACAAAAGTGCAAATGCAGAGGGGTCCCTTCAAGTAATGTACGTTTCAAAACAAAATGACCATCCAAAACTACATTATTCAAGGCGTTAGACTGAATACTGCACCTGAGTGCAGCGTATCGCTCCGTGGCGTCAACAAGGAAAAGCAACTGCGATAAAGCGCACACATGAACGGGGTAGCTGAAGCGCACAGGACTGGGAGTGAAACTAACACACACAATGCAGAGTTTCCAGCGCATTGACACTATAATAATGGTAAAAGGCGCTATATAAACGACAAGTACAATATAATGCAATACTCATAGTGCCGGTGAAGTGTGATGTAAAAAGAGCCACAGGAAGCTACTATCTTGAGTTTAGAAAGAGCTGGTCAGCAAAAATTGTTGGACATTGTGGAGTGTATTTAGAACCTCTTGTACAGCCTCCCTGATTATGTACGTTGAGTGGTTTCCACAGACTGCACAGACTCCCATGCCAGAACTGACCTCATGCAGGGAAACTGCACAGCCTGACCCAAAGTCATGCGTCTCATACCAGAGCAAGGCGAGTACATGTAGAGAGCTGTCTGCAATAATAACTGGCCCCCAATGAGGTGATCAATTAAGATTGGAAGGTGGTGTTCATCAGAATGATAAAACAAACATTGGCGGAGGCTTGGCCGGCCAGCACAGTATGTAGATGTGTGCTCTGTCTGTCGGCACCCGTAGCGGCCTACAAAATCCTATAAAATATATCTTGGTAGACCTACACAAATGGATGGGATCTAAGACTGCTGGGTGATGGAACCACCGCTGTATATACTGAATGCGTTCCGATGTGCAGTAGCATTCAACAGTGCGGAAAAATGATGAGAAGAGGCACGAGTCCGGATCACCCTAGTCAAAAAGGAAGATCATCCTGCAATCATTCTGGAGTCATACAATGACTCCATTCTAGAGTCATCCATGCATAGTTCAGGAAGATCATCCTGAAGTATGTATGTGGGCTGAAATATTTAATGAGAGGATGACTTTAGAGTCATCACAGAAACTACTCCAGGATGAGTTCGGATTACTTCCAATGATGATCTTGGATTACTCTAGGATGACTCTATGACATTTTAAGGAAGAGTTGGGATTACTCTAGAATGACTTCAGATTACTCTAGGATGACTCCATGACAACTTCAGGATGACTCCATGACAACTTCAGGATGAGTGGGGATTATTCAGGATGACTTTGGATTACTCTAGAATGACTCCATGACAACTCAGGATGACTTCATGACAACTTCAGGATGGGTGGGGATTACTCCAGGATGGTTCCATGATAACTTTAGGATGAGTTTAAATGATTTCAAGATGCTTCCAAAAGATTTAGGAAAAGGGGTTGGATTACCCCAGGATGTATCCCTTTTGAGTAAGATGGGTGGCATTACTTTAGAATGACACTAGTTAGACTTACGTGTAGTGTACTGGAAAAACTCCTAGGGAATTTTGCAGCCGTCACTTTTGATCTTTGACTTCTATGCTATTGCACCCAAATGTTGTTAACTAAGTTAGCTAATTTAGTGTACAAAACTACAAATCCCCCATGTCACGAACCAATCTGTAAACTCTCAGCTCTAGCTAACTTGTCCTCACACCCAAAAAACTCCCACAATTACAAAGCGCCGCACTAAAATACGCAATCTTCAAATAAACTCAAGCAATGGCTTCCTTTTGTTTTAATGCAACCGAAATATGTTAATTAGAAGTCCTTCCTGATAGAAGCAATGCAATCCCACAACAATCCTATAAAAATCCCAAAGCGATGTTAACTATAACCCTGAAAGGAAACCCTCCTGCAGGCATTACACTCATTTGGGTCTTAGTCGTCATTTGGGTAAAATTATATGACAGTCGAACAAGGCTAATGGGATATTATCTATTTTTAAAAAATAACTAACACCTGCTTTTTATTCAATTGCATTTATTAAAAGAGGCACAATGAGGTTAAACCTGAAAATGGGCACATATACACAAGCATGACTGTAGCAGTCCCAGAACTGGGTACTCTACAATTAGTGTACATGCATGGATTTAAAAAAAAACAATACCAGCCAGGGAGTCAAACCTGGATAAGCCCAGTAAGCAAGAAGTCAGGTACGGACCAAGCTTACAGAGCAATTGTGAAGCAGGTACCCTGACTCAGCACAGCTTTCAAGGAAGTTAGGTGGGGAGCCAGAACCAGCCAATGAGTCAAAGTGAGACCCAGGGCAAGCCCAGGGGGCAAGGGTGAAGGAGGGACCCGGAACCAGCACAGGGAGCCAGATGGGTACCCAGACACAGCCGAGCAAGTAAGGAAGTTTGTTAGGGACCCAGAACAAGCCAGTGAGTCAAATGGGGAACCAGAGCAAGCTGGGGAGCAAATGATTCTGATGTCGACCTAGGGTGAGTCCAGGGATCAGGGGAGTCAGATGGTGACCCAGAACCAGCCCATGGTGCAAGGGACAGGGGCACAGAACCAGACCAGGGAGATGGGGGGCACGTCCCATCCCAGGGAGGAAAACGGAGATGTGGACACAACCCAGAGATTAAACGAGAGGGTGATGCAGACCCATTGCCGGTGAAGTGGGAGAATGGAAGAACAAGCTCCCGCCAATCCCCTCTCGCGCTTGGCCTAGAGGATCACGGCCTAGACACCCGCCACGAGAGGAGTTTGCCTATCTACCAGACGACCAAATACCCTGGTACAGGAACATACGGATGTGCCCACCCACCTGCCCAGCAGCCCGACCTGCCCATGCCGACACCTGCGGCATAGATCAACTCGACTAAACCAACACATCGTTAGAGATGCCATGACGACCTAGCCAACGGTCAGCACGCCTGTGCAAAACGTATACACCGGACACTCCCACACTAATCCACACAAAGAACATACTCAGTGCTATGACGTAGGCGACGGACACACCCACGGACATGCATCTTTATTATTTTCCACATAGGTTCTCAAAATGCAGAAACGCAAGACGCATAATGAACTTATCTAAAAAGGCTTGCTCACGCTTCTTCTAAAACCATGTACCATAATGAAGAATATAACGAAGACACGATACTGGGGATAGAGCAATATGATACCGTAACCTAAAGCGCAGTGCACCAACGGTTCCACCTATGCACTAGGCCCAAGTAGGCCGCAAGCAAAAGCTTCCATGAACATTAAATAAGCAAGAGCTCAGTTGCTGACCCTGCAGAATGAGCTCGGCGAAAGCACACAGCTAAGGGTACAATGTTGCAATCTCGCACGCCGCGAGCCGACGTCAAGGTCGCACCTGCAAACTAAACCAGGCACACAGTGGGAAAAAACGATATTAATTGTGCAGAATTCTGTCTCAAACACGGTCCCACCTCACGTGACCAAGCCAAACCTGACAGGATGCCAAAGCCAGGGGAAAGAGACGCCTGAATCCCACGTTTCAAGACACAGGCAGATACAATTAAAAGACTCAATGGACATCTGCGACAGTGGGAGTAGTCGGCCTTCCAGCATATGAATAAATCCTCACATTGTCTGCACCTACCCATAGTGAAACATTGTTGCAAATGACAGGTACACCGCGAGCTGGGAACAGCGATGGTCCCAGACTGGGAGGCTCGCGAGCGGACCAATCAGAACATGGGGCTTTTATCACTGACGCCATTAGCATTGACCAATCCCCAGGGGTCTTCATGTAACAATTCTCATGTATCAAACTGAAGGGACAACCCAAGTATATCACCTGACTAACCCTCAACCACTAATACCGTTCTCTATACGTATGCTATACTAACCCTACCACTCGAGTAACCAATCCAGAGTGGAGATAGGTTTTTTGCTAACTTTCTAAGGTGACGCAAGTAGCGCGTCATACTAAGGTAAAAAGGGCCTGCGAGCCCCACGATTGTGTGTGTGTCAGGACGGACGCGTACGATCCTTGACCCATCCCTGCCGTTTTGTCTAATAAACAGCAGAATCACCTTGCTTCTTGCGTGTGTCTCATACTCTAGCTCTTTTGGGATATACGGGAGGAGTTGGGGCCTCCCTGCCCGGAGGTCTGCGGACGGCCCGGCCGACCCCGGCAGAATTTCCCCCCGACATGTTGGAGGCACTGCTGAGATCTGTTTAAGATCTGCTTTTTATTTTTTCATTTTTCCAGGTACTCCCGTTGCGAGGAGGTCCGGCGGCGCGGCCCCCTCTGCCGCTGCCCCCTTCTGAGGACTACAGGACCATCGCGGAAATGCGAGAAGACCGGACAGCGCAATCCGGATATTGGCCGTCGGGAGCCGGTTGAGAAGTATCCCGCCCGCGGTTGGCGAGTGTCCAGACGTGGTCCAGACGAGGGGAGGTGGCGAGCCGCTTGGAGGGGTGCACGCAGTCGAGCGGCCCCACATCAAGAGAACTTGGTGAGCATGCCACGCACAACAAGCAATGTGACATTGTGAGGGAGGGGGGAGGAATTAAATACGGTAGGTATTGCACAGGTGCGCGGCGAAGGTTTGACAATTTAGTGTTGGCAATGAAATGAATGGTAGCCGAACGAGTGCGAGAGCAGTCGGCTACGTTACGCGAGAGAGGGGGGCGGAGCACGAAAACATCACGTGCGGCCGCTCGTAGACACTGATTGGCCTGGGTCACGACTACGTGTAAGGGTGTGTGTGTGTGTGTGGTTTCCTACGATTTGGCATTTATTGATCAATGAGTAGATGAGGATCCCTATTGTTCGAGCAAGAAACTCGATAGGTAGATGACGTTTCCCTGTAGGCGGTAGCTAGCTAGTTGCCCAATACGGAAGATAATTGGCTGGTTAAGCCCTCCTGTCGAGGGGCGTATCACACGCGAGGCGACGCAGTGTGCGCAGTCCGATTATATATTGTTGATTACCTTGTTCCAGGCGTGACAGGAAGACAGCTGTGGGGTTAACTGGGGTAGAGTGCAAGTGTATTAAGAACTTACTAGTAATTTGAAGAGATCGGTGACGTCACCAGTAGGGCTTTCATAGGATATCCCGAGCACAAGGCATCTTTCTTTCTGAGAGTGGTGGGGAAGAGAATTGTGGTAAGGGAGTGGAAACGGAGATAAACGGTAATGAGTTGATCGGGGGAAGGCGAAACGGGGGACGTGGCTGCGCACGGAGAACGCCGGCCACGGCAAGTGTAGAAGAGGGAGGAGGAGCAAATGAAAATAGGACGGCTATATAAGAACTTCACAAGGGGTACGCAGCCGCAGGGGGCTACGTAGGCCTCGGCCGCAGGGGGCCGTAAGGGTGTTCTATAAAGGAAGAAAAGAAAGAAAAGAATATACAAATGTAAATACTATATTTTAATAGTTTTTCCTTAGCGGACTATCGCAAGTCCACAAACTTACGGGGCCAGGTAAAGGTATAAGGCTGTGTATCGTAAGTGTTAGTAAAGTAATAACTACCAGATAGGGGAAAGATAACGAGTGGAGCGCTACTATGTCATACGGGGCAGGATCGGGAGGGTGGGGGAACACCCTCACTACCCCACTAGAACACATATGTAAAACACTGTCACCCCATAGGGAGAAACTGATCAAATATAGCATAGAATGGACACAGGGGACGGACAACAAAATGACAACACCATGGCCGCCTAACGGTAGCTTTGATCCATATACCCAACATTCACTATTAAACCATCTGCATAACACATACAAGGGGAAGAAGTTGACACACCACGTGGAGGTGTTTAACTTATGGAGGATGTTCCAGGGGTCCCGACCAGGACCAAATGGAATGTTCACTGTGGGGGAAACACCGGAAGAAAAAGAGATCAAGGAGGAAGGAGAGAATGGGGAAAAGGAGAGTGAAGGCCCAAAGAACACGGGGAACGGACAAGAGGGAGGAGAAAAGAATGACAACCCAAAAGAAAATGAAATAAAAAAGGAACAGAGCGACGATATAACCCTAGCAAAGGTAGTGAAAACAGAGGGAGGGGGGTTGTACCCTCTAAGAGAACTAGGAGAAATAGGAAGAAAACAACTAAGGGCGGCTGAGGGGTACTCGAACCCGACGTACAGCCCGCCACCATATGCAGTGACAGGTGTCCACAAGGGAGGGGGGCGGACTAGTACGACGGGATCAGCCTATAGGAAGATGCCAGAGGGGGAGGGGAGGACTGGAGAAGAACAAACTGAGGAAATGACATGATGAGTGGGTAGCTGCGCAGATACTATTAAAATTACGAGGTACATTAACAGGGGAAGAGAGGGAGGTAGTGAGGAAAATGGACGAGGATAATACCAGGGAGAGTGACATGAGGGGGGAAGAGCTGATACGACAAAAGGAAGAGATTTTGGAGGAACGACTAGCAGAGCTAAGGGATGAGCAGAATGAACTAATCAAACAGCTCGAGAGGGAGGAAAAAGAGAGAGCAAGGGAAAGGAAAGAAGGTAGGAACGAGTTGGAAAGAATAAGGGAACGAACTGAGGAGCAAAGGAGAGAAGTCGAAAGGGTAAAAGCAGCAGCAGAAAGGGTATCAAGAGCAGTACTACGAGAGAGGAAAAAGGAAGAAGAAGAGAAAGAAAAGGAAATGGCAATGTGGAAGAAGAGATTACTATCAGAATCGACTAGGAAATACGAAGAAGGAAGGGTGATAGAGAGTATATTAGAACGGGAGAGGGTGAGATGGGAAAGGAAGAAAGAGGATGAAAGGGCATTGGGAAAGATGAGTAGTGAAGTAATGGAGGAATTAAAAAGGAAAAGGGAGGAAATTGGTAGAGAGATGGAGGGGAGAAATGAAGGGGAAAGAGAAGATAGGAGAGGGGAGAGTGAAGTAAGGAGGTATGTATATAGAGATACAGAAGTAGCCACAACATCAGCACAAAGGGGAGCGGTTGGTAAAGGAGAAAAGGGAGACACGGACCTAATAGACTTAAAAACAGTAACGATCAAGGGGAGAAAGACAGAGTGGGGGCCGCCACATACAGATGACTTTTGTAGTGAGGAAGAAGAAGGAATGGAGAAGGAAGGAAGAAATAGTGACTGGGAAAGCCTAGATAAACTATACACCACTCGGACCAATACAGACTCACCATGGATCTGTATGAGAAGGGATGTACTGGAAAGAAGTGGGGAGGAAGAGCGAGGAATAGCGGAAAGACAGACACTTGAAGCCACACCGTCACCATCCCACCCTACATGGTCAACCACCTCACGCTCACTACGTACAACCAAACTCGCGCCCTTCACAAACGAAATGACACCCTATGTAAGTAGGCTTAGAGACCTCCCTAGACGCAGGCAGGAAGAACGAATACACACGCCCACATTAAATACAGGAAATGATGACAGAAGGGGAAAAGATGGAGAAGAAAGAGTTACGAGCAGGGGAACTACGGACGACATTGATGATGTAAGAGAGACGGAAGAAGAGGAGGGGTGTGGGGACTCAATTTTATGGAACCCAAGGCATATAACGAGACACAACTTAATGCCACTTCTGGAGAGGGGAGGGGTCAGACCACAATACGTCCCTTGGAAGCATACAGACAAAGAAAATATAAAGTGCAGGCTCCCATCATTAAGTGGAGGTGCGGGTAAAATGGATATATGAAATGGAAAAACACACCGCAGGACAGAAACTGGCAGTGGGGGATGTAAAGGGCCTTCTAATATCTATATTAGGGGATGCAGCGGATGACATTTGGAAGAGAGCGGGATTCACTGGGGTAACCATAACCAACACTTCGCACGATGGGGCACCATTCGCAAACTGCAGACATGCACTATGGCAGGCACTAAGGGTACAGTACCCAGACACATCAGACATAGGAGCAATTACCTCACGCAAGATGCGTGAGAACGAAGATCCTGTTGATTATATCCAGGAAATTCAAGAGAAGTGGCGCATGGAAACTAGAGAACAGTGGGACAAAACACCAGCAATATTCTATCATATACTAGTACAAGGGCTCCCAGAAGGAGTTCAAAAACAACTGAAGAAAGTGGTGGGAATGGAAGCAAAAGCATGGCCAGAAATACAACTGACAATAGTACATCATTGTAGGACATGGCAAGGTAAAATGAAACAAAAGGAAGAGGACAGGAAAACGGAAGAGGCTAAACTAGTACAGAAAAAACTTACTAAATACACAATGGAAGGGGCACTAATAACTACACCTACAACAATGACCCAAAGCCCCACACAAGTAGTGGCTGCACAAGATCCCTCCCAAGTACCATCCTCACAGACTATAACACCACAGGTGCCGCCACTCCAACCATACACGACCAACATGGGAGGAGGATACTCAATGCCAGGAGCTGGGTATTATAATTACAACAGGGGAAGAGGAGGTTTAATGAGAGGGAGAGGATACGGATATAACACACAACAACAGGTGGGAGGACTTAGAAATTCCTACCCCACCGGTCAACCAGTATACCAGGACAACACAGGAGGCTTCCCATGGCAGAGTAGGGAACCACCGGTGTGTTGGAGTTGTGGATTAGTAGGGCACATGTCACGCACGTGTAGGGTAAGACCAGGAACACCACCATGGAGCGAACAGGGACAACTAAGGCCCACACAGGAACAGAAGGAGATACAGCAACAGCAGACGTTGCAACAGGGAAATGAACAGCAACAACTAGTAACACAACAACAGCCACAGGCATTTTCACTGCCACAACAACAGGTAGCGACAATACAACAACCCCAAGCACAACAAACACAACTGGGTAGGGTGACAGTACTAGGACACAATCCTTACACAGGAAACGGTCAATCGTTGTACCCTCAATAGGACAGCCCACAGACGGCCTTGGTGTGTCCCATCCTGTCAGTAACCCCTAATGGTGCGGAGGAACCACGCATAGAGGTAACGATAGGTGACAAAAAAATATTATTCCTTGTTGACACCGGGGCGACCCGGTCTTGCATAAGGGAAGGTAAGTTTAAGATGTCAGGCGAAGCCATGAACACCCAAGGATTCTCTGGGGCTAGGGGGTTGGTTCCCTTTACTGATAGCATTCCCTTATCAATAGGGGATTACGACATGTCAGTCCCACTTTTATATTCTAGTGCCTCACCAGTAAATATACTGGGGAGAGACATCATGAACAGGTTGAATATGACGATCTCCTTTACGGAGGACGGCATAATTTGCTCTACTCCAGGAATTAACATGCTCACAGCACGACAGATTATGCAAGCATACTGCGGACAGACAGCGATTAGGGCTGAGCCAGTAGATGGTGAACTATTCCAGTACGGGACAGACATGGCATTTGCATGGATGCCAGGGATAGAAGGAAAGATCTGGAGGAGGCCAGCAGCCTATTTGTTCAGACCAGAAACACCAGCAAATGAACAAGAAGGAAAGGTGATTTTAGTGGACATAGAAAGCATTATAGCAACAGCTGATTACATTGCGGTGCATGCCTAGGACAGAGAAGGAAGAGCATGGAGGGCAGTGATAGCACTAGCAGAGGGATGTAGACTCACCCAGGTGTCAGATGAGGAACTGTTCTCAGAAGAAAAGGAGGAAGGTGAAATGATGTTTATGATGAGTGTGGAAATATGGCTAAGAGTAGCGTACAAACAAGTGGCACATAAAATGGCGATGGCACTTGAGGCTCCCACATCCACCCCAGTTCCCTTCTTTAAGGAGATATGTCAAAAGTACCCACATCATTATGGACTACCAGCCCCTACGACGTGGGGTGCATAAAAAGTATAGGGGGAGTAAGGATAAAATTGAAAAAAGGTGCAATACTCCCCAGAGTGAAACAATACCCACTTTCAAAAGAGGCAGATGAGGGTATATATGAAACAATAACGGCCCTTATAAATAATGGCATATTGGTCCCCTCAGAATCACCATGTAACACGGCTGTATACCCAGTGCGCAAGGCTAAAGGGGGGTCTTGGCGCTTCATACAGGACCTCAGGCCCTTAAACAACATAGTGGAAGCAGAATACCCCATAGCCGCAAACCCGGCCACAATATTGTGTGGCATTCCAGCAGAAGCATCACGATTTACAGTGATCGACCTTAAAAATGCTTTTTTCTCAATACCATTGCACCCAGACTCACAAGATCTGACAAGCTTTACTTACAGAAACACAAAGTGGAAACACACCAGATTGCCACAAGGGTACTGCGAATCACCCTCAATATTCAACACAGTAATACAGATGGATTTGGGTAACATTGCAGTAGAAAGCACAGTGTTGCAGTATGTCGACGACATAATAATTTGCAGCACAAACGAAAAAACATGCAGAGAGGAATCATTAAAGATGCTGACAATATTGGCTGAAAAAGGTTACAAGGTAGACATGGAAAAGTTACAGTACTGTCAGGAACAGGTACTTTACATTGGTCAGCTGATATCCCAACATGGAAGAAAGATTGCACCACAAAGGGCACAGGCCATTTCAAAAACACCAGTGCCACAAACAGTGAGGGAACTGCAACAATTCCTAGGTTTGTGTAACTACTGTAGAGCATGGGTATTTGATTACAGCTCATACATAGGACCCCTGCTTGAGTCGTTAAAGGAAGCTAACAAAGGGGAGAAAAAGTTGGGGTGGACAATGGAAATGGATGAGGCTTTTGATGAACTAAAAGATGCGATATCAACTGCTCCGGTACTGGCAACCCCAGACTATGAGCGACAATTCTTTATATTTTCACATTGCGACTCAGCAGTAATGAAAGCAGTGTTGGCTCAAAAAACAAGCATGGGCTACAAACCTGTTGCATTTTACAGCGGCCACTTAGATCCTGTGATGTTAGGTCATTTCCCTTGCAAACAAGGTCTCGCCACAGCTGCTTTTGCGGTAGAGAAAGCGTCAGCGATCACCATGGGGTGCCCAACCACACTATTTGTGGAACATGCACTATTTGCTATATTGAATAAACCTAAGTCCACCCTAACCACGCAGAGGGCATCAGGCTATGAGATCATCTTATCTATAGCTGAACTATCAATTGTTAGATGTAGCATGGTCAACCCTGCAAGGTTTTTAGCAGAAGTAATTGAGGAAGGAGATTATGCACACGATTGTACACAAATAACTGAAATGTACTCATGTACTAGAAAGGTTTAAGAGAACGCACTAGAGGGTGGTGAGCTACTGTTCATTTATGGGTCATCAACAATTGACCAAAGGGATGGCATAAGGAGGACTGGGGCAGCGGTGGTAAAAATGATGGAGCTACCGGTGTGTGTGGCAATGAAATGTGTACAACTACCACAGCATTACTCTGCCCAAGCAGCGGAGTTGGTCGCACTGATCTTGGCGTTACAGGAAAGCTTTGACAAACGAGTGACCATATATTCTGACAGCGCATATGTTACGTCCACTGTCCACTCAGGGCTGTCGAAATGGAGAAGAAGAGGGTTTAGGAGAGCTGACGGCACTCCAGTGCAACATGCTCTCTTATTGGCTGAACTAATTGAAGTTATAAATGACCCCCAAGAAATAGCTTTGGTCAAATGTACCGCACACACTAATGGTGAAGACCACATTTTGAGAGGGAATGCAGCAGCAGACGCACATGCGAAGTATGCTGCATATTTTGGTGAGATATGGAACCCCCCAGAGTCAGAGAGAGGGAGAGGGAGGGGAATGGCTAAGGAAATGTTGATAAGAGAAGGGTACACCCATCTCCCAGCCACACAGATAATGGAGCTACAAGCGGCTGCACCAATGGCAGAAAAAGAAACATGGGTAAAAAGAGGATGCACAATGTCACCAACTGACGCACTATGGCGCCAGGGTAACACTGGAAAGATTGTAATGCCACTAGCACTATTGAACACCGCCCTGAGCCAACTACACCACCCAGCCCACACAGGCAAGGAAGTAATTGCAGCACGAATTAGAGAAGATTGGTTCTGCCCCGAGTTAAATTCCCATGTGTCAAATTTTATCAGCAATTGTCTCACATGCCAACAGTTCACGGCCGGTCACACGCTGAAGGTAATAAAAGGTACTATACCCCGGCCAGAGGGACCCTTCCGACATCTCCATATTGACTATGTTGATATGATCAACGTATGTCAAGGAAATAGGTTTATGATTGTAGTAGTATGCCCATTCTCGAGGTGGATTGAAGCAGGGCCCTGTTCACACCCAGATGCATTCAGAGCAGCTAAATTCCTAGTGAGGGAGGTCTTCCCCAGGTGGGGAGTGTGCGAGGTACTGCGGTCAGATAATGGCCCGCATTTCGCAAACGAAATGTTCCAGCACATCACATCCTTACTGAACATCAAACATAAATTTGCATGTGCATATCACCCACAGGCCAACGGTTTATGCGAACGCCTGAATGGCCTACTAAAGGAGGCAATTGCAAAAATACAGCAAACAACAAAAAAGAGTTGGTTGTATTGCCTTCCACTAGCCCTATTTGAGCTAAGGAATAGACCAGGTTCCGACCACCACCTCACTCCTCACGAGGTGATTACCGGACGTCAAATGCGCCTTCCCCTAACGCCAACATCAAGAGCATTCACAGATCACGAGAATACTGCAACTGTTCTTGGTGATGAAATGTACCAATATGTGTCTTCTTTGATTACTAGTGTAGTGTTTGTGTCTCAACAGCTCGAGCCCACGCGGGGCGGGTCTAACAGCGATCAACGAGAAGACGCGGACAAAGAACTGGAAAAGGAAAGACTGTGCAAAGTTGCTAAAGGTGACCACGTACTACTACGCAATTTCAACAGAAAGTGGAACAGCCCACACTTCACTGGCCCTCATCTGGTAGAGGAGGTATCAACAAGAGCAGTAAAGCTACAAGACAAACGTGCCTGGAATCACCTACATGACGTAAAGATCTACAAACCCCAGACCCGCCCCAGCGCCACCGACAGCGCCACTGGAAGAACTACAACAGCGTCACCAACGGAGGAAGGGACTTCTACCACAACTAACGGCCAAAGTGTCCCCATACCCTGCCACCCCCCAGATTCCCCAGAGACAACTACCAGAAAAGAAAGGGGTGATCCCCATACCGCCCACCCCATGGTCACACGATCAAAGAGTAAAGAGACTTCCGCCAGTTGAACCCAAACCCTCTGCCCATTTCCCCCTACTCACTGCAGTAATAACTGAACTGAAGGACATTGTCTTGCACATATACACATGTAAACACTTGAATGTTCTCTTTCTTTTCTCTCGCACATGCAGGTACAGCGTATTATTGTACTGCTAAGAAAGTATATAAATAACAAATTCATTGCCCAGGAGTAGATGGTACCCTCAGATGATAACTACCCAGAAGAATTGTCACACCAATTTGTATATGAAATAAAAAGGCCAACGTACCTGAAAAGAAGGAGGGTACGTGTCTACTACACAACATTCCTCTTGGCCATAGAACATTCAATGCCCCACCTCCAACCATACTTGCCTGCCCTAAAAGATAGATCGCTTAGATTGCCGTGGGAACAGCTCTTCGCCTGGGCACTGAATGACTATTTGATAGGGAGAGCTTAATAAACAACAACTAACAATAATAACAAGCATATTGAGAATTTTCAGGCGGGCAACTTTAACGTCGCAAGAATAAGCTGCCGGACTGCAGCAAGGTAAGAGCAAAATGCCGGTGAAATTAGCATATGTAATAAAGTTGATAGGGATTTTAATGATCACCAGTTTCTTGGCTGCCTCTGTATGGCAGTACAGCTATGCTATCAATATTATTGCTGTACCCAAACCTAATGCACCCCCACCCCCAGCTGCAACAGGTGTTACGTCAGGTGATACTAGTAAAATCCCACACAAGGGAAGTAGAGTTAAACGCAGCACATACTCAGATAATAAAGGTATTGACAACTACATACAAGATTCAGCACACATCTCAAACAACATATGGTACCAACACATGACCCACATAGGTAAGCAGACAACAGAGGACAGCTGCTACGTTTGCTCATTGATCCCATACGCCATGAGCGCCTCTCGAACATTCGTTGCCACGGAAATAGATGAAAAGGTAGCACGATGTATAATATACCTGGCACTGTTCCAGACGAAAGGAAGATTTCAAGGGACAGTGGTGCAGCTGGTGTGGAAAACACGAGATAAATATCCATATGAAAACAACTTCCTCAAGACTTATTTGAGTTACCACAAGAGCAGTTTACATGCTGAAGCATTCAGATACATAACAAGTGGTCCTGAAAAAGGAGAAACAAAGAAAGTAACACTACAGTACCTACCATGTGATTGGTACGCCACTGAAGTTCCTGGTAAACAAGGATGTTGGGAAAGACCACTGGTGACAATAACAGGGAAGGTGTACATGGACAACAAATGGGACATAGGAGTGGTTGGCAGCAACATGGTAACAAGAGAAAATATTTCAACTATTGATAGACACAACCATAGGTGTTGGATGACTTGGGTCAAGTACGTACCCATGCTCACGTGGATAGAGAAGGATGAAGACCCAATAACAATACTGCCTCTAACTGCGCCTAAGGTGTGCTACCAACATAAAGGAGAGGTGGACGTAGGATACAACACCAATTGTGCAAGCGTGATGGAGATACCTGAGGGGGGAGCAGGAACAGCAGTAATAATGGACCATTACTGGGCCTGTGGAGAAAAAGCATACCACACACTGCCCCCTCTGTGGAATGGTATATGCACAATTGTGCATATTAATGTACCATCACTAGTGGTACCCAAGAAACATGTCAATGTGGCGAACTTCCCCAAAATGGATGAAGGGAACAAGAGGAAGAAGAGATCTGTACAACCTCAGAAGGGGCCAGAGAACAAAAACAACGGCAATAATACTGTCCTGAATAGAAGGAAAAGACAAGGAGAACCTCTGACAGGAAATTACCTATGGGGAAGGTCGGAAACAGCACT
Organism: Ambystoma mexicanum; assembly: GCF_040938575.1. NCBI lineage: Eukaryota > Metazoa > Chordata > Amphibia > Caudata > Ambystomatidae > Ambystoma > Ambystoma mexicanum. Next base: position 1,077,274,263 of record NC_090936.1, on the reverse strand, counting down.
CACGTCAATTCCGCCAGAACACAGACTATTCAGCAGAGCAGCAATGTTCTTCTCCTCAATAATACATCCAGGACTACAGGCTTACGCAAACGCAAAGTGGCTCCAGATAACTCGATGGGAACTAATGATGACTATTAATTCCACAGTAAATGGATTCAACGCAATAAAAGAGGAACTGCGAGCTGTGAGGATGGTAGCACTTCAGAACAGATATGTACTGGACCTCCTCACAGCAATGGAAGGAGGAGTTTGCGCAAAGATAGGACAATCATGCTGCACATTCATCCCTGCCAACGATGCTGACAATGGTACACTGACAGAAGCAGTTTCACAATTGGCCCAGATGCACTCCAAAATGATGGATGAAAGAAAAGGTGTGAAAAAGGATGAGAGCTGGTTTTCAATATTATGGTCATGGATGCCATCTTGGCTGTCGGATGGACTGAAGATTATAGTTGGATGTACTATTTTGGCTGGAGCTACACTGATCATAATAAGATTTTGGAAGGCCCGGAAAGCACGCACCACAGACAAGATGATCGAAATGGTTGGTATGCACCCCTTGATGCCAACAGATGACGGCCAACACACAGGCACAATCATAAAAGAGAGAGAGAAGTTGCGCAACCAGATCATCACCAACCACCTGGACCCACCATCTGTGAAGTTCGAAAACCCAAGAAACCCAAGGAGCTACATAGGGAAGTGGGTATACTGCACTCCTGGAGGAACCTGTGCATATATGTATTGGTCATTTGAAGACCATGTTAACCACTATGGACATTTGGGAGGAATAACTAAAATATGGAGAGTGAGAGGAGATAAAGAAAAGGATATGTTTGTGGTCGACAAGTCGACCAGAGGGGGGACTGAAGTGGGAGAATGGAAGAACAAGCTCCCGCCAATCCCCTCTCGTGCTTGGCCTAGAGGATCACGGCCTAGACACCCGCCACGAGAGGAGTTTGCCTATTTACCAGACGACCAAATACCCTGGTACAGGAACATACGGATGTGCCCACCCACCTGCCCAGCAGCCCGACCTGCCCATGCCGACACCTGCGGCATAGATCAACTCGACTAAACCAACACATCGTTAGAGATGCCATGACGACCTAGCCAATGGTCAGCACGCCTGTGCAAAACGTATACACCGGACACTCCCACACCAATCCACACGAAGAACATACTCAGTGCTATGACGTAGGCGACGGACACACCCACGGACGTGCATCTTTATTATTTTCCACATAGGTTCTCAAAATGCAGAAACGCAAGACGCATAATGAACTTATCTAAAAAGGCTTGCTCACGCTTCTTCTAAAACCATGTACCATAATGAAGAATATAACGAAGACACGATACTGGGGATAGAGCAATATGATACCGTAACCTAAAGCGCAGTGCACCAACGGTTCCACCTATGCACTAGGCCCAAGTAGGCCGCAAGCAAAAGCTTCCATGAACATTAAATAAGCAAGAGCTCAGTTGCTGACCATGCAGAATGAGCTCGGCGAAAGCACACAGCTAAGGGTACAATATTGCAATCTCGCACGCCGCGAGCCGACGTCAAGGTCGCACCTGCAAACTAAACCAGGCACACAGTGGGAAAAAACAATATTAATTGTGCAGAATTCTGTCTCAAACACGGTCCCACCTCACGTGACCAAGCCAAACCTGACAGGATGCCAAAGCCAGGGGAAAGAGACGCCTGATTTCCACGTTTCAAGACACAGGCAGATACAATTAAAAGACTCAATGGACATCTGCGACAGTGGGAGTAGTCGGCCTTCCAGCATATGAATAAATCCTCACATTGTCTGCACCTACCCATAGTGAAACATTGTTGCAAATGACAGGTACACCGCGAGCTGGGAACAGCGATGGTCCCAGACTGGGAGGCTCGCGAGCGGACTAATCAGAACATGGGGCTTTTATCACTGACGCCATTAGCATTGACCAATCCCCAGGGGTCTTCATGTAACAATTCTCATGTATCAAACTGAAGGGACAACCCAAGTATATCACCTGACTAACCCTCAACCACTAATACCGTTCTCTATACGTATGCTATACTAACCCTACCACTCGAGTAACCAATCCAGAGTGGAGATAGGTTTTTTGCTAACTTTCTAAGGTGACGCAAGTAGCGCGTCATACTAAGGTAAAAAGGGCCTGCGAGCCCCACGATTATGTGTGTGTCAGGACGGACGCGTACGATCCTTGACCCATCCCTGCCGTTTTGTCTAATAAACAGCAGAATCACCTTGCTTCTTGCGTGTGTCTCATACTCTACCTCTTTTGGGATATACGGGAGGAGTTGGGGCCTCCCTGCCCGGAGGTCTGCGGACGGCCCGGCCGACCACGGCAGAATTTCCCCCCGACACCGGGATCAAGCGAATGTCGGGACGGCCCTTGATTAGCCTTGGGAGCAGAGGAGAGGGAAGACGCAGACACAGCCCAGGATGCAAAGGGAAGGGATACCGGCCCATGGGGCAAGAGAGTCAGAGAGGGGAGGGCACAAAACCATGTGAGGTAGCAAGGGGTGGCAGGAACCCAGCCACAACGCAGGGACCAAGAGGGCCGGGGGGCCCCAGACAAGTACAGGCAGCAATGGAGTTCCCCTGAACCAGCCCAGGTAGCATTTTGTAATACAATAACTAAATGTTTTGAAAAATAAGATGAATTTTGCATTCTGTAAATAGTCACTAGACTTGCGTAGAAAAAGACAAGTCAGGTGCCTTCTGCTTCAGACAGTAGATCCGAATTGTGTTCGGCAGTGCTTTTCGGTATTCAACAGCAGAGTGTTCTGCAAAGCCCATTTCTGTTGCTTTAATGGATTCATTCTGAAAGGCAAAAAGGAAAAATTCTGTAGAAATTGTTTGAAAAGAGCTGGAAAAAGACATCTTACCAACAGGTAGATCTTGAAAGGAGGTGCTTAACAAACATTATAACTTTGCTGAAGAAGTGCCTGGCACAGAGATGCCTGGAGGAGAGGAAGCGCAGTAGACAATTAGCACTGTACAAGCTCGAAATACATATATTTAACATGAGTGTTCTGAATGGCATTTATGTACCTTTTATAGGTTCTTGTCGATGACAATCCAATGTTAATCTTCCCTTTTTGCCATTTTGCTACATTCACGGTCCAGCTGTTTTTTCAGCAGGTAGCGGGCCAAGTTGCTTGTCTGTCTTTTTTTGCCAACATCACAATCTCCCTTGGTTCACCATGAAGCCTGTAACGAGAAGAATGTTCCTCTGTGTACATAAGAAAAGAAAAATGATTAGATTTCTCAATCCTGAAAAACTATATCAAGATCTGGAAATTGTTCAGATTTCAATATTTAATAAAGCCACGTCCACAAGTATATGCTCTCTTTTTGGTGGTCTGTTTATCTTGTTTCCTTACTGCTTTTCTGCCTAACTGGTTATTTAATCACATTGGCCCTCATTACGACCCTGGCGGAAATCGCGGTGCAAAATGCACCATGGAGCACGGCGGAAAGCTGCCGATAGCGCCATGGGGGTTGGCGGATTTTCCGCCCCATTCCGACCTTGGCGGGGCGGTAAATCCCCATTCCCCATTTTGCCCTTCCCCATTCCCCTTTTTGCCCCATAGGGTATAATGGGAGTGGGGAAGGCGTTCATTACGCCACCGTAAAATACGGTGGCGTAATTAACAACAAGGTCCCGTAGCGCCATGGATTTCTCTGCCCGGAAAAACCAGGCGGAAAACGCTCCATGGCGCTACGGGAACTCGTAGTAGGGCGGACGGGTCCGCCGCGAATAACGCTGGCGTAAACCCACTCCGCCAGGGTCGTAATGAGGGCCAAAGTATCGTGCTTTGGTGAAACAGCTATATAAGCACAATACATACAATTATAGATCTGTAGGCTTAGGCATATAGTCGATCGCAAACTTTACAAGGGTATCGACCCCAAGATGTCTTCACAGGAATGCCGGGGGTAGAGGGGAGAGATGAGGCAGGAGAAGACTAGGATTTCACTGGCATATTGACTGAGAAAATAAAGCATTACTTTTAATAGGGCTGTCGACCAACTTGCTTTTTACTCAAGGGGTGCTTACTTCTGATGCTGTTGCCGGACCAGGATCAGGCACTCAATGGTTCCAGTCCCCCTCTTTCTCCACTGAAGAGCCAGTTCCAGGAAGTATCCGATGGCCAGCTTCTGATGCAAGTCCATTGTATCCCAGTACACTGAAATAGTAGCACAAACATTAATATTACACATGACTAGTGACCAAATTCCTTTCTACCCCCAACTGCTCCCACCCCCCTTCTCCCCGAACTGCCCCATCCCTCTTCTTCCCCAACTACCTCTCCTTCTGCCCCTACCAACTCTTTAACCCCAATGTATTTCCAGTGATTTTAGACATACAAGAAGTTATGTAATAAACAAAGATAGATATGCAGCTTCTATGTCACACACTTACAGCTCGTTGTTGTTCGTGAGGTTGAAAATTTTGGATTATTGATTTTAGGAACTTTATTATTAAATGTTGCCTTTTGCATACGAGTGGCTCTGCCACGGATAAAAGAAATGTGTTTGCAACTCATGCAACCACATTTTGCATGGAGATTTATTTATGTTAATGTTAATAAAGGTATTTGTATCATCCACCGTCACTAACAGAATTGGTCCCCAGGCGCTCAGGTGGATCTGCAAACAAGAAGGCGGGAATCGGTTAGTCGGGTGAAGAGGGAATAGGAAAGTGAGAAAGTTTTGACAGCTTCAGTTTGGTTTTCACTGTGCACTGAGCTTTAGAGTGAATATCGGACCGATGCGAGACCTCGTCTGCTGTTGGTGCAGTTTATGTGTTGTTTTTGCGGGGTGGTAAAGAGCGTGCAGTTTGCTGAGAGAGAAGATGGTTGTGTGGATTTTCGTGTGAGTTAGGTATGCAGAGAATTGAGCATAGGGTTAGTGGGTTATGTGACTTGGGCAAAAACAGCTGTTTTTTCACATTAGAATTCTTCTGTAAAGTGCTTGCATTACAATGTAATGAAGCCATTAGTTCATATCTGCCTAACCTATGGATTTTTGGCGGAAACTCAGGAATTTTAGCCATTCTCCAGGTCTCTGGGAAAGACCCTGGAATCTCAGGATATTTTATGGGGGAAAGCTTTCACTGATTGTTTATTTTTATTTTTTAATACTTGCAGGACTTCGACACCACGGACTCCCTGCCCGAGTGTGGCGTTGTCTATGAAGCAATGACTGTAACGCTTCCAGCACATTGGCAAAAAGAATGCAGGTGAAGCAAAATAACACAGGTTTATTTTGCTTCACCTTTCATTCTTTTTTGCCGACTTTCAATGTGAACGCGCGTTTCTTTTGCGTACGTTCTTTTTGCCCAGGTTAGGGTGGACTCAGTCCCATTGAACCATAGCCATCAGGTTTGCAGGCTTGAAAACTCACTGCTGCACTACATAACCTGATGAAATACAACATAGGGGAAATGTCCAATTTCGGCACTGCAATGTATGTATGTAATTTGGGTGGTTGTGAAAAGGCAATTTAATCAAATATACATATTTCACATTGAACTGTACATGTCTGATGTCACATAACTTACAACAGGGTTTACCATTTTAACATGTGGGCGGAGCCATGTGAAAATGGGTGGAGTTGTGTGACGGTAGGCGGAGCATACATCTCAGGAATTTTGATTTTCAAATGTAGGCAGGTATGCATTAGCTTCCTTCAACTTACATGAAAACGAATGCACATTTAATCGTTTGTCACGCACCTGGCTCCAGCCTGTTTTCTGTACATGTGCAATCATATTAAATATCATAGCGCTTACTATTTGCAGCTTCTAAAGTCAGTTTTCGATAGCACAGTTCCATTGTTTTAATTCTTGAACACCAGCTGTCATGCACACACAAAAAGCTTGTTAAAGCTTCCCCCGCGCATTCAGCATTAGCCAAATTTGTCATGCCATTCCAACACTAATAAAAAGATGGCAGAACGAGGGCTGTGCCAGCTCCGACTAGGAGGACTTGTGGTCTGCATCCATAATGGGCTGGGTTCGGTTTGCCGAGGGCAATCTGGTCGGATAATGGTCCAGATTTTATCGCTGGCACTGGCGCCATTTTGGATAATCAACCGTTTATGCCGCACAGATAGGTAGGCATATGTTTTCCGTGCAGCTCATCCTCAGGCTGTGCCTGCAACCCCAGCCCGTAGCATCACCAGGGCCACCCGGGTTGGACCCAGCACTCCCAGAGGAAGATATCTAGTTCAGCAGCTGTGCCATCTGTGCCGTACACGGAGAGCAGCAGGGAGGGCGTCCCACCGATTCGGCACTGCATTGCAGCTGAGCCACCAATACCACACAACCTTTATGACTTACAAGGCACAATCCAGAAACAATACTGCCTGGCAAATGCATTATCAGAGTTCACAAGGTGAGGAGAAGGGGGAGCACCGAATCGCCACAGCATTGACATTAAGGCGAGAACAGTGAGCGGGAGTCAGCATAATGGGACAGCCTCAGTGGAGAAGTCGGCCATCTTGCAGGGGGTCACAGAGTGCGGCCTACTGGGATGGAGTGAGTGAGCACCCGTGGGGCACGGGCCAGTGGAGACTTCACCGGGTGTCGGAGTAATGTCGCACTCACCCTAGAAGACCTGACATGTTCACAGGGAGAAGAGGAGAACGGGCAGACGCTGGGGCCACACAACGTGCTCGGTCGGAGTGTGGACGAGGAGTGGGCAAGAGCCCCGATATGGCACAGACTGCAGGCACGACACAGGTGAGAGGAAATATTGTGAGGTCTGAATGGCAGTGAATAGCTGTCCCCATTGAGACAGGAGAGGTCCTAGGATAGCAGAAGTGGTATAGAGAAAGCGGGAAGAGAGCCTAACAGCAGAGCTTGCACACTGAGCAACTAAGGAGGAACCCCACAATATAAACAGCTGCTCCGGCAGATGAACAGGGCATGGCTCAAAGGCACACATAATGCGGGGATGTGTTGGGACAGACATTGTTCATAGGCAAGAGAAGCACCGGAGTGTGAAAGGGAGCAGTGGCGGGGTGCATGCAGGCTGGTTGCGATGTGGGGAAGATATACTGGACAGGCACAGCGGGGTCGGGAGACTAAGCAGGCGGGCCAACAAGGGACAAGGTGCCCCTAGTGCAGGCCCGGGGTAACCCCCATGAAGAGAAGACGAGATGGTGAAGGGGCAAAAGAAAATGGAATTGTATGTGGCAGCGAAATCAAAACAGCACATGCAGGCAGCGGATCGGCTGGAAGAGAATGCAGGGGGCAAAGCAGTACCTGGAGCGGTGACAATGGAAAGTCTGATGGAGGCGATACAGGACTCAAGGAAAGCGCACAAGGGCAAAATCCAGGAGGTGGCAGTAGATGTCTCTTTGGTGTGAGCAAATTTAAAGAAAGTCAATGAAAGGGTATCGGAAGCGGAATAATGAGTTAGTGACCTGGAAGATGCACTGGTGCAAACAGGTGAAGGGCCTGTGGGGGCCACGCGAGTACTCGAGGACAGGGTGGAAGATGCAGAGGGCCGTTCCAGGAGAAGCAACATCTGATTGGTGGAAGTGGCAGAAACAGAGGGGACTAAATGCACTGAAATTATTAATGATCTCGAAATTGTTAACAGTAAAACGGCCAGGAGATCAACCTAGAGCAATTGTGTCAAAACTGCTTAATTCAAGGGATTGCGATGTAATCCTACGAGAGGCGAGACAAGTAGGAAGTATCCAGCAGGGGAACGCATGGATCCTTATCTTTCCCGACTTCACACAAGAGATCCAGAAACAACGTAGATCCTTTGACGCAGTGAAAAGGACTTTGTAAGCAACATTTGAGATATATGATGTTCTAGCCAGCAAAGCTGAAGTTGATAGCCGATTGGAACTCACACTTCATTCTGCCTGCTTCTGAAGCTTGGACCTGGTTGGAGACCCAGAGCGGTCAGCCGTCGGCTGGAAAGGATGGTGGCCGGGAGGAGACTCATCAGGACAGTGGAATTTGAGTGATATTGGACCAATGCAGAGATGGAAAAAGGAGGCAGGGAACCATCCATTACAGTAAAAGGAACTAAGGGACCAGCAAAAATGGATGAACTGGAGGCCGAGCCGATGCCGTAGCCAACCTCCACGACCACAACTCCATTAACCCGTGCAGGTACCCCTGACGGGGTGCATGGACTGGGTGGTCATGTCACACTTTTCAAGGAGCTCCTGCAGCACGTTTATGCTGCAATTGGGTGAGAATGGTTTCTGCAACTGATGAATTGGCGGGGATGGGAAAGTGGAGGGTGGCGTAGGGGGCAAGGGGATAGGGAGGGGTAGAAGAAAGTTTGGTTGCAACAATAGGAATACGTTTATGGGAAGGAGGGCACAGGAGGAGTGGGAAGCAGGGTTTTGGGGAGGGTCGGGGGAATATACGGTTGAAGCTAAAACAACATTCAGATAACGTGGCAGAGAGGAGCACTTCTATGCATAGTACATGGGGGTAGACATCCAGGGTAGCATACAACACCCCACAGTGCTGTGGAGGGCCCAGGTCCCAATATGTATCATTGGGAAGTGAAATGATGGTTAAGATAGGGACTTGGAATGTTCGACGACTGGGCAACAGGGCTAAGCGAACCAAAGTACTGACTTTCTTGCAACGGCACAGAATCCAAGTGGCCCTGTTACAAGAAACACATTTAATAGGTCCAGATCTATAAGAGATTCATAGGAAATGGGCGGGGAGCAGTGGTGGGGACCACGGTTTCATAGTATGCCAAAGGGGTTCTGATCTGGGCGGAAAGCAAGGTACCATTGCATATTGAATCAAGCAAAGGTTATAGAGAGGGACGGACTCTCTTGATAAGTTTGGAGGGATGAAGCCTTTGTATAGTGAACTCATACGCACCTAAAACAGATCATGAGGAATGTTTACAGACTATACTGGGATGGAAGAGCTGACTTTCTCATCTGGGGTGGGGATTTTCATTGTTACTTGGACCCAACCAAGGACCGGTGTAGTATAGATATAACACACAGCCAAAATCCAAAAGGTTGCTAAACAGGGTGGCATCCGAGATGAACCTTGCAAAGCTATGGAGAGGATACCACAGGGATGACAGAGAATATTTTTTCTACTCACCAGTCCACCCGTCCTGTTCTAGACTAGATTATCTCTTTGTCAGGGAGGTGAATGTGCACAAAAGTTTGAACACATGGAATATTTGGGGAAAGCCTGATCAGACCATGCCCCTGTTAAGTGACTTCAATTAAGCAATCCCACTAAGTCAGTGCCTCGTCTGGGATGCACAATGGGAGCCCTTATTTATATATTTTTATGACAAGTTATACTCTGAATGATAAATCCTTATATAACGCCCCTCTCTTTGAATCCCCCAGACCTCACTGAGCCAAGAAGTATGTTTGTTTTGCAATTTAAAAGATTTATTGGAAAAATTAAACAATATATATATATATCACACTTTTATAATAAATTAATATTTGATATCACACTTAAGAATATGACGGTGATCAACAATGGATAATATTACAATTGTACGCTTATTTAATGATTTAGGAGTTGATATAGGAAGGAAGAGGTAACTGAGAATGCTTTTATGGTTTCAAGGAAAAACAATGATGGAAAGAATGCAGTACAGAAATAACTGATAGGGTTTCACAAGAGATAATATGTTCACTTTTCCCCTGATGGCAATTCACTCTCCCCCTATGCAATATGAGGAGATGGAGATGGAAGGTGAGCACACAATTTTCAGGAATACAAACCAAATGCAATACAAAGTTCCAGTTCTCCACAGCGAGCTTAGAGGAAAACAGATATGATTTTAAAGCAGGCAAATCCTTTTAAATGTGGTGGCAATGAAGTAATATATGCTTTTAATTCCCTATAGGAGGTTCAGGGTAGGTTATAGCTGTTTAAGATTAATTCACACTTGCGATGCTCAATGAGGGATTACCAGGTTCAAAACGAATTTTAGCAGTTCAAGCAAAAGCGGCTATTTTGACAGGAGCTAATTTTTCAATTCCTTGTAATTATTCTGAATGCGTCGAGCACGATTACGGCTTTAGGGCTCGTTGGAAAGCTTAGAATCTTAGCTTTCAAATGAAAGTTAAATCTCATTCCTAGCACACGCGGTCCCAGAGATACGAACGATTTTGTGGACATAGTTTCTCGAAATGAAAGTAAACTTCAGAATGATAAAATGACACTTTTACAGCTTTGAAATGACAGAATGAACACACGATTCTTATGATGCAGTTCTGAACAGGTTCAAATGTTTTGAATCAGATTATTTTAAACTAAGAGATGGGTTCTGCACAGTTCTAGCTGAGAACTCACACTATAAATTTGAAGTAGGCCGTCAAGGTCTGGTCAGGTTGGCTGGTTCTCTTGCCACGGACGGTCTTTAGTACCGGTTCTGCTCACAGCGATCTGGTCTGGGTCTCTGGTTCTGCTGGTCTGGATCAAGTAGATTCTGGATACAGCACTGCTTTCTGGGTACCGGCACAGGGTTCTAGGTAGAATCAAACAGCTCAGCCCGGCTGTTTGAATAATTTGCAAAAAATTTTGAGGCCTGCTGAAAAAGGATTCAGCTGGTGGTTCAGGCCTCAATGCTACAAGTTCTGAAGTCTGGATTCTAAGTTCTGGAGTTGATTTCTGGATCTTGAAGTCGTCCGGCAAAATGCTTTGCAAGAAAATGGAAAGTGAGTGTCCTGCCTGTCCAAAGCAGTCTCTTTTTATGTGTTTTGAAAATGGGTGTGTGCGTGGGCATAACTAAGCCTGCCCCGCACAACTTATCATTGGCCAAGCTCTCCTCTCTCCCTTGATTGGGGGAAGGAATGGAGTGTAATCAGGCATCAATTTTATGGCATACAGAAAGAACACTCCCCTTGTCAATTTGCACCAAAATCTATTTTTGATCCAAATACATATTTATCTATGTACCATTTTTCTAATATTATATGTCCAGTTAACATATTTTCCGTAGCACCAAACCATCCGATCCCTGTCTTTGTAAGATGTTGTGTCCACTTATGACAAAATTCTGCCCTTTTCATCAAGAACACAACCTCTAAACTTTTCCAGAATTTACACAAACATGCACAAGGAATATGGGCATCAGATGATAAAGTGTCAGATTTTTAACATACAGACATTCGGAGTAATACCTTATTTTCCGCTACTACCCCCCAGAACATACCACAGAGTCCTAAAACCTCTTAAAATGTGCACAGAAAAATCACAAGAATAATTATATTAATTATATAATTTTAACAAGTCCGTACTATGAATTATCCATCTTTTTAAAATTATGCTCTGGCCCAGATGGGTGTGGTTTCCCAAAGCACATGGTGGAATTTCTGGTTTGTCCACTCCCTCCAACTCAAGTTGCTCACAGAGGCACTGCTCCTCCCAGTTTCTCCCAAGAGGAAGCCATTTACGACCCCCCCTAATTTAACATTTGCCTGAGCCAAGGAAGTCTCATTGTTCTGTTTCCTGCTCCCAGGTGCTCCTCCCCTGATTCAATCAGAGAGGTGTAATCTCCTTTTGGTGGGAACAGCAGAAGGCAGCCAGGCCTGCAAATGCAGTGGCTGAGCAAGTTTCAACTCCTGTCGGGGGTAGTTGCCGGGCAGAATTCAATCTCTTCAAGCCAGGCTTCAGCCAAATGTCACTTTTGTTCCCAGTTTTTCTTCATTCAAATCAAACTTACAATTTCTACACATGCAGCTAGAACGCTGATTCTAAGTTCAAAACTATAACATTTAAACAGTTGCAACCTATGTGACACTCAAAGTAGGTCACTCATTTATTTTAAACATTTCGATTTTAGTGGTTTTAAATCCAATTTCAGTTAAGCTGCTGACATCCACAGCTCAGCCAGTTTTGTTATAAACTTTGTTTTGGGCTCTTCATCTTTCCAGATTTTGTATGCACACAAGACCACATTCTGCCAAATGTCTGCTGGTGTTCAGTGAGATTTTTGAATATCTTGCAATGTTTAAATAGGTATTTTTAGCTTGCATTTCAGAGAAACAAAGGTGATTTCAAGGCGCTTTTTGAGATAACCAGCACTGCTGTTTTTCCTTTGGCACCACGTTTCACTCATGGCGCTTCTGGCCTATCACACTCGCACTGGTGGGTGGCAGGTTAGGCGACCATTTTGGTGTGCTCAAAACTGCGCGGTTTTCCCAGATTCTGGCGCAAATGTGGGCTTTTCGGCCATCTTGGATTTTCTAAGCCCACCGCACCAAATGTTGTAGCATAAAAACTTGAACGTGGGTCAAGACACCCAACACCCCGCTAGTGACACAGTCTATGGGAATGCCAAATGCACAGCAATACTGATATGGATACTGAGGGTGGACTCATTGGAGGACGTGGCATTTCAGGCCACCATAAGGGAGGGAATAATTGCCTTCCTAGAGCGTAATGAAGGGTCAGTGGAGAAAGTAGGAATTATGTGGAAAGCACTGAAGGTGACTATCAGAGGGGCTTGCATCTCCAAGGCAGTCGGCATACAGAGGACAATGCCGGTAGCCCTGAAGGATTCTGAGCGACAGATCAGAGGCTTGGAGAACGATATGGGTAATGGTCAAAGGGTGGTGAAAGAGTGGGCGGATGTACTTTTTATCCAGAGGGAATGACAGGAGGTGTTGTCCAAGTTTGACAAGAGTCAATACACGAGGAAGGTACACGGAGAGAGCGACAAAGCTGGGTGCCTATTAGCATGGTTTATAAAGAAGGAATCTCTGAGGGGGGGCCTTCATGCAGATCTATGATGTTTCAGGGAAATGGGCAGTCACACAGCAACATATCAATGAAGTGTTTCTGGCAAACTATAAAAAGCTGTACACTAGCGAAGGCTCATGCATGAAGGAGGAGGCAGATGATTTGCTGGATATAGCTCAGATACCGAGGCTTTCACAACAACAGAGAGAGGAACTGGCTGCCCCTGTAGAAGAAGAAGAGATAGGGAGGGCACTTTGGTCAGTGGAAAAGGGCAGGTCACCGGGTACAGATGGGTGGCCAGTGGAATTTTATCTCACCTATGCAGATAAACTAATCCCCCAGTTGACAAGAGTTTACTAGGAGGCCTTCGGGAAGGGTATTCTTCCTAATGACACGTGTAAAGCACGGATTAGAGTGCTATTGAAACCCCGAAAAGATCTCAATTACTGTGATTGATATAGGCATATCTCTCTCATCATGTTGATGCTAAAATATTAGGGAAAGTGCTGGCAACAAGGTTATCTAAGTGGTTCCGGATCTCATACACCCGGTTCAATGCACAATTTTGGGCGGGAGGAATATTTTTATGCTTATTAGAAGGTTAAACTTTATAATGCAGCAGGTTCAGGACTCACAGGACGAACTGGCAATACTGGCCCTTGATGCAACCAAAGTTTTCGATTCAGTGGAATGGCCCTGGCTTTTTTGGATACTACGGGCATTTGGGTTGGTACCAAACATTCAGTAGTGGATCTGTTTATTGTACACAGATCCGATGGCACGGGGCAAAGCGGGAGGGCTGGATCTCTTCACAATGGAAATTAGAGAGGGGAACTAGACAGGGATGCCGGGTCGCCCTGTTGTTATTCACCATGATTCTCATATCCCTCTATGCAGACGACGCACTGGTATAAGATAGTAACCCAAACGAAAATATCCTGATAATCTTGGAAGTGTTAAACAACTTTAAGTGGTTCTCGGCTTCTTGGTAAATACAGAAACATCTTTACTGTCTCCACCAGCTGCCTTACAGGGGCAACCAAGAGACACACTCCCTCAGTGGGAGGTGAGATGGGAATTGGTTTCTTTTCACTATCTAGGGATCATGATATCCATGAGGTGGAAGAATCCTGTGTTTATAATACGGGACATGCATTAACGAGAATAAGGGTTTCAGTAGAATGCTGTAAATCTGCACCACTGTCCTGGATGGGAAAATCCCCTTATTTATGATGGTGGTACTGCCGAGACTACTATATTACTTTGCCAACATACCGTATAAAATCAAAAGAATATGTTTTCAAATTACTTAATGCGAAAATAGGGGAGTTACTCTGGGGTTATGGCGGCACAGCTGCAGACAGTGACCCACTGGAATGGCTCGCCAGAAGGAGAACAGGCGAGGCTTTTGCAGGGGCTCCCAAAAATAGGCAAGGAATCGAGCTGTTGTTGGATCCAATGGGTACAGTGGGTTGGATCATATTTACATTGTCCTGAGGGAGATCAGGAGAGCTCTCCTGAAGAAATTGCATAGGCCCAGGATGTACAGCCCAAATTGCTATTGGGATTTGACACTGTGGTATGGCAAATGTTGAAGATCTTGGACACAAGTAAACTGAGCAGCAGAGGCTGCGCCAAAGTCGGGACTTATATCGGGATGGTATTCTCCTACCATTCGAACAGTGTGAACTGATGTATGACATACCGAAATTACCTTTTTGGGATATGCACAGCTAGTAAAGAGGCTTGCGGACCTATGGACAGAAACTCCAGAGGAGCCAGAAGTGAGTTCCTTGTTGCAGCAACTGTAAGATTTGGCTGGGATTACGAGAGAGATATCCAGACTGTACTGGGGAATAGGAGACAGATACCAGATTTAGGTACCAGAGTAAAGTTGGAAAGAGATATGGGAATGCAAAATTCAGAACGAAAAATTGACTTGATTTTGGGAACAAGTTAAACAAGCATCTAGAAATGCGAGGTTCCTTTTAATTCAATATAATTATGTACACAGGGTTTACATGACTCCATCCAAACTCCAAGCAATCGACCCACACATCTTGTATTGCTGTCCTAGTTGTGTGTGAGCATCAGTGGGATTCTGGCATGTGTATTGGGACTGTCCAATTATTCATGTTTTCTGGGTGGAGGTCATGGTGAGACTAAATGTTTGGATACAGAGCCCATATGACTGCACTTCGGAGATATGCATATGGGGGCTGGCACACGGGGGAAAGCCGTTGAAACATAAAAAGGCGATGGCACGATTCTCACTGATGCTGGCCAAACGTCGGATTGCAATATCGTGGAAATGCCACAAGGCTCCATCAATACAATCCTGGCCAAGGGACGCACATCAACGGGGGGTGGCAGAGGTGGAGGTGTTGAGGGGGCGGAGGGACCAGGAGGAAGACAGAGAAGAGGGACTGGATTGGGGACAGATGCTTAATGAGATGATGACATCAATGGACTTAAATCCACCTTGAATAGGTTTTTTTGGGGAAGCAAAACGAGTTTAGTATTACTGGTAGGGGGTTGAGGGATGAGGAGGGAATGGAAGAGGAGGGTTTGGCACCCATTTAAGATATGTGTTATCTTTGCAGAATTAGAGGATCCTGATTAACTTGTTTCTTGAAAAAGTACATAAAGTTGAACAGTAAATGGTCGGATACAATAGCTGAGAAATTATGAATCTGAATGTTATCATATGCAGGTTCCTGTTTCATGCAAAAAACAACAAAGACTTACAAAAACTATAAAAAAGAAAACAAACATTGGCAAAGGCAATCGTTTTGGTGTTTGAAATTGTTCATTGCATTTTTCATTTAGAAGTAAGAATACAGTCAATATTTGGGCTCTGCTTACCACGTAACTCCAAACATGTCTGCAAGACACTGTTTGCAGGCACATAACCTTTATTCTCAGTAGGAAGATGTCTCTGCACTGTGGTGTATCAAAGCCATTTAACAATTTCTATGACTAATGTTATATGTCATCAAACACTATCATCAGACATGTGTGGAACTTGTAAAGAAAGCATTGTGATTTCAGGGGTTAGCTGAAGTGATGGAGCAGGGATGATGGAAGGTAAGGGGGAGCAGGGTGACATTGGTGGGGAGGCAGGGGTGGGCATGGCCGGCATGTGTAAGCTATGGTTGCTGGTTCGGTGAGGGTATGAAGGGTTGCAGAAAGGAGGGTTGGTGGTAGAGTGGTAGGGTGTGGGCAGACAGGGGTGAGGTAGAGTAAATGGGTGAAGGGAGAATGGGGAATGAGCTAGGGTGAGGACAGGAAGGGGTGCTGTAGTGTGTGGGCGGAGAGGGGGTAGGTGGGGCCATAGAGGGGTTGTGTGGGTAGATTGGGAGCAGAGAGAGTGTTTGTAGGGGGAGTAGGGACGTGGCGGTTGGTTGTGGGCTGAGTGAGAAAAGAGACGGTGGGTGGGTGGTGTGGGAAGAGAGGGGTTGGGGGTAGTGTACCAGAGCGGGCAGGAGAGAAGGGGTGGGGGTGCAAAGAGAGGTTGAAGGAGTCGGGGGAGAAGATTGGGGAATGTGTAGGAAAAGATGGGGTGGAGCACAAAAGAGTGTCAGGAGTTGGTAGAGCATACAAGATGGTCAATGGACTGGCAGAAGCACAAGATGGCCATGGAGTAGTGGTCAAAAAGAGGGCCAAGTATTGGGAGAGCAAAAAAGATACTCTGGGTGCTGGGGGGGCACAAGAAAGCCGAGGTGGTAGGGAGAGCAACAATGAGGATCAGGGACTGGGGGAGCACAAAGGAAGGTTGGTTGCAAAAAGGAGGATGGGAGTTTGGGTATAAGTGCATACAAGGGTTGGAGTGGTGGGAGAGAACAAACAAGGGTCGGGGGTTGAGGAAGCATAAAAAAGGGTTGGGAGGACAGCGAGAGAGAAATATGGGCTTGAAAGGGTCAGTGGGGGGCAAACAGAGAGAGAGAGAGATAGGATTGGGGAAAGAGAAAAAGAGAGCAAGAGAGAATATAGGAAAGGCCATAGGAGGGGCTCAGAAAGTGGTTGAGGTAAGTACAAGAGGTTCAGGTTGCTGGAGGAGCACCAAATGAGGTCAGGGGCTTTGGGTAAGCACAAAAGTGTGATGGGTGGCGTGGATCACAAACGAGGATCGGTGGCTGGGGGAGTGCAAACGAGGGTTGGGGTTCAGCACAAAAGAGCACTGAGGTTGTGGGGTGGAGCCCAAAAGAGGGCCCGTGGTTGGGAGGAACACAAAAGATGGTAATAGGGTTGGGAGGTAAAACAGGGGGGTCATGATATTGGGGGGAAGTACAGAATGGGGTGAGGGTTGGGGTAAGCACAAACGAGGGTTAGAGTTCTGGGGGCAGCACACACGAGGGCGGTGGGATAGCAAAAGAGAGTCAGGGTGGTGGAAGGAGCACAAAGGAGTGTCTGGAGGGGAGAAAAAACAGATGGGTTTAAGAGGGCCAGTGAGAGGGAAAGAGAGACCGTGAGAGAGGGATAGGCTTGGGAATGAGAGGGAGACCAAGAGAGTGAGAGATGATATAAAAGGGGGAGCAGAGGGTTAGCAAGATAGAGGGGGGCTCAGAGTGGGGATATACCTTATAGCCCAGGGCAGCATACCCCTCTGGCTACCCCATTACAGATCCATGGAACCAAACCAAATGTGCCCTCTTATATTGCATGCGTGACGGGAGGAAGCTAGCAAACAGAGGGTGGTGGGGCTGAGTAGCCATCAAAGGACGGATCACTCTGCTGCTGATCGGGATGATATGATATGGCATTTGTAACGCGCCTATACACAAGTGTTTCAAGGCGCCACAAGACAAGGCAGGGGGAACAGAGGGAAGACAGACAACGATCCTACTAGGTCAGGTCTCATTCAGATCGCGCAAGTGCACAGGAAGGGGAAGGAGGAGAAGTGCGGGGGAAGGGGAAGAGGACAGTGCAGTACATGGGATAAGAAAATAAATAACAATAAGTAAAAGAACAGCCAGCAGGTGGCAAGTGCAAGGGTTAGTGCGGACATCAGGTGTCAAGTGCTGGTAGTGGGTCTGTAGGGATGTAGAAAACAATCCCCAAGTACGGGGGTTGCCAGGAAGGCAGTGCAAGAGTGCGACTGGTGGGGGAGGGGACCTGGGCCCATGATCAGAGGGTGGCCAGGTAACCAGTGCAGTTTCAGAACATGCTTTCTAAAGAGACTCCTGATAGGCACAATCATTCAAATGCAACCACTCACTGGTTTAAGTGGCTGCATGAGACAAACATGATCAGTTTGTGATGTAGCAAATCCATACCTAAGCATTGCCAGTTACCATGGCAAGCAGATATGCTGATTCTCATTCCGGATTCTCTCTTCTGTGTTAGCAATGCTTTGCCATATATGTGGTGCGCCCAAACCAAATATGGTAATGTGATCAGGGCGGCCAAGGAAGGAGAGGTGTGGTGAGGACCCCAGGTACAGGAGGATTGAAGGAGGTAGGAGAGTGGGCAGGAGCAGAAACAGGGTGTGCAGAGTCATATTCTTTGGAACTATTTTCTGTGGAAACATGTCCCTGAGCTGGTGTGCACACCTACCTGACATTCCGGGATAAGACAGTATCTATATGTGCCAGAAGCCAGGCACAGGCATGTGATGCTTCAGCCGAGCATCATAACAGTGATGAAACACACAATGAAGATGATAAGCATGTATGTAAGATGCAGATTCCTGGTAGCCATATGCTGAAAGGTAACTGACCGCCACTCGTGGTCCCCTAAGGCCACATCTTACTTGAGAAGTGAGTCCTCTTTAGTTCCCTTCTTATAAAAAACTCGACTCACTAAACCATGCACAAATGAAAGAGTTATCAACCAATGAAGGGTTTAAAACCATGCTACTTAACACAAGGTCATTGCTACAGCATACCACAGATATGTAATCCTATATTACTGCACGCAACTGAGATGTCTGTGCAATTACTGAGACCTTGCTTTTTAAGGCAGCTGGGCCATCTATATCACTGACAATCCCAAATGGACATAACATTTTGAGGCATGATAGAGAATAAAGGTGGGGGTACAGGGCTGGCAATTATTTTCAAGTCCACACTAGATGTATGGAAAATATGATTGGTTATTTATAACGCGCTTAATACCGAGAGGTTTCTAAGCACAGACCTGGGGATTGAACCTGTGTTGCTCCATGTCGTCTTGCTTCCAAAGCGAGCACGTTGCCCCTGAGATATCCTCCCGAGACCTCTATCTCAGGAGGTATCTCTGGGTGTTAAATGCTCCATATTAAAATCAGGACTAATCCAGAAAATAACATTAACATGATGTTGGTATATAGACCCCCTGATCCTATGAAGGAATTTGTGCATCGACTGCTCTCATTCCTCAAACCTAATACTAAAGTTATCATTATGGGAGACATGAACTTGTGGTTGGGTTATAAAGAAGATTTAGCAGCAGAAAACCTGGAAAAATCACTTAGTAACCTGGGATTTGTGCAGCTTGTCAGAGAGCCAACTTATATAAAGGGGAATGTTCTAGACGGAATTGCCACACGTAACATTCTTACATCTACTCCTGTGGTAAATCAATGTCCATGGCCAGATCATTCTTTCATCCACCTGGATATTATATGTGAAGACAAGATACGATAAAAAAAAAAGTCAATGGAAAACAACACAGAATATTAAGAAACGGACTCCTACATCTATGAGTAAATGGCTACAGCCACTAGCAATAAGCTTTGAGTTGTTAGAAAATGCTAACAGAATGAGTGAGGAAATTCAGAGTACCCTACAAAAGCTGTAGCCTCTCTAGAACCCAAAAGAACCAAACTGTTACCTGTCAGGAAAACCAACATTTGGTTCACACCAGAAATGCAGAGCCTTAAAACAAAGAAAAATAAATACTTTTAAAAATTGAAACTTTCTAATTCGGAAAGCGACAGAAATCCCTTTAATGAGGCCTGCAGAGCTTTCAAAATGGCCACAATAGAAGCAAAAACAAATATGCTGGACAGTAGAATACATGAGGTAAACCATGATTCTAAAGAACTGTTTACAATCCTAAAAGAATTGGAAACACCTAGTCCACCACCGGAGAATCTGCCAATTAAAGATGCGGAATGGTGTGCCTTCGTACAAAAAGCAATGTTAAATGAACTTGATGCGATTAAACAAAATATAGAGCTGCAGAGAAGAGAAGTAGTTCCCGTCAAAGTGAATCTTTGTGATTTGCCCGCAATGGACATGTTCACGGGAGAAATGTGCAAACCCCTACTCAAATCCCCTCCCACACCCCTACCCCACTCCCAACACACCCCACCCCCAACTTACCTTTCCTTCCGATGCGCTGTGTCCCTGCCACGCCGGTTCCCTTTCACTTCCGTGATCGGGAAACGGCACCACAGGGTCCTGTTATTTTTCTTTTTTTTAGCACTCCCCCGCAGCCCCCAGCTTTCTTTTCAGTCAGGTGAACTGCAGGGGCTGTCCCCCGCAACCTCCACTCACTATACTGTATAGTACACTATACTGAATAGTATAGTGAGCTGGGTGTTGTGAGGGACACCCCCGCATCCCCCAACTTTTTAAAAAAATGTTCATTTTATTTGGAGCGTGTCAGCTGCAGGGGTGTCCCCGCAACCCTCGCTCACTATACTGTATAGTATACTGAGCGGGGCTTTGCAGGGTTCGCCACTGCAAACCCCGCAGCCTTTTTGTTTCTTTTTTTAACTGACCCAATACCACAAAAAGTTGGAACTTTTGGTAGTTCCAACTTTTTGTGGTTTGTGTTTTAGGTCTTTCGGTGGGGTCAGTAATTTGCATACAGTAATTTTGGCCTATTCCTTCAAAGAAGACAGTGAGCAAACTTCTGATAATACTATGACGGCTGTTTTTAATTTTCACCCTGAAACACAGACAGGACTTATCGCAATCATTGACAAACTTAAACCAACACATTGTAAGTGGGATTCTTGCCCAGCGGAGTTATTTAAAACCTGCTCTGCATCTATGACTGAAGTCTTGACCAAGTTCATTAACACCTCGTTCTCTCAAAGTCATGTCCCAGATCACCTGAAAACAACATGGATATCTCCTCTTATAAAAAAGCCTGGGTTATGTCCTTTTGACGCACTTAATTACAGTCATAACCAACGCCCCGTTCTTATTGAAGATCCTAGATCGGTTGTATATATCCAGATTTCAGAGTTTCTGAATAATCATAGTGTGCTACATGACAGGCAATCTGGTTTTAGACAGGGCCATGGTACGAGAATAGCTTTAATGGATCTTAAATCCAATTTGCTACGCACCATGGACAATGGTGGAACATCACTTCTGATGTTATTAGATCTATTGGCTGCCTTCAAACTGGTGAACCATCAGCTATTAGTCGCCAGGTTAAGGGAGGTAGCCACATTTTCAGATACTGCATCAGCTCGGAGTCAATCTTTTCTGAGCAATAGAACATTCAGGCTGTGCAGGGACATTGTGGAAGTCCCCCGAGTGTCTTGCTTTTTGGAGTCCCCAGGTTGCTTGTTTATCACCTACTCTCCATAATATTTTTACTGCCACGCTTTTTGAGATGTCAGACAAAATTCAGGTATTAATTTATTTATTTATTTGGACTTATAAAGCGCCCAGCGGCCCAGAGGCACCGTGGCGCTGTTACAGTCTATTCACTTAATAACACAGTAATACAAGTTATAACAGATATTTCATATGCAGTAGTAAAGGTTACCATGACATTGCTGATGGTGTTCCCAGGTTACAGAGGAACAGTCTTGGAGGCAGTGCATTTAGCACCTGGTCTAATTAAATAGCCTTGTTTTAAGCACCTTCCTGAATATTTTAAGGGATTGTTCATGTCTTAAGCTGAGTGGGAGCGGGTTCGATGCGTTTGGGGCAAGGGCTTCAAAGAATTCACTAACTATGAAGATGACACGCAATGTGTCATCCTGCTAGCAGGAAATCATGAGCAGGACTCCATAAGACTGAACAAGGTTTATGACATCATCCAAGCATGGATGGTTGGAAACGGACTTGCATTGAACAAAGAAAAGACAGAAATGATGGTTGTTGGAACCCCTAAGAGATTAGAGAAGTTAGGAGAAAATTACAAAAATGTCACCTTGGCAGGATACCAAATAGAAACTAAAACTAAAGTGAAAACATTAGGCTTTGTATTGAATCAGCATTTTAACAAGAGAGCGCAAGTGAGCCACTTGGTATCCTCATCTGCATACCATCTAAAATTACTTACACAGATCTATCTGTCAATAATGTCTGTTATGTCTGTTATGTTTTCTTCTTCTGATGAAAAGTCGAGTTCTCCCCCTTCCCCCAACTCCTCACCTTCCTCTTTCTGCTTGATCTTTCCGTCCTTATGTCTCTTTTTTCTTGTGAAGATAAGGACGCCCTCGATAGGATGCCACCGTGCCACTAAATAGGGGCAACGGGGGTTATCCTACCGAGAACGCCTCACAGTGGGAAAAAAGCCTGAAGGCACAAAAAACCCCTAGATGTAGTATTTCAGGTGGATGATCGCAGGAGATGAGTTCGCTGATGGGAGAGCAATCCGGAAAGCAGGCACAGAATCTGGTAAGCAGAGATACCAATAATGGAACCAAGGATTGAACCAAAGGCAGTCCGGTAGGCAGGCACAGGTCTGGCAGGAGGTAGATCCAAAATAGGCACAAGGGATAATACACAGGCAGTCCGATAGGCAGGCACAGGTCTGGCAGGAGGTAGATCCAATTGATAGAAAAAAGGAAGAAAAAGAAGGAAGAAGGGAAACAGGGAAAGGAAGAGGCAGGGGTAAGATGAAGCAAAAAGAAAAGGAACTAATGAGAGGAGATGGCTAGGCAAGGACGAGGCAAAGCACAGGGCTGAGAACAAGGGTGGA
This sequence comes from Ambystoma mexicanum, assembly GCF_040938575.1. Lineage (NCBI taxonomy): Eukaryota > Metazoa > Chordata > Amphibia > Caudata > Ambystomatidae > Ambystoma > Ambystoma mexicanum. The sequence goes on along the minus strand of NC_090936.1, from coordinate 1,077,251,643 downwards.
ACACAGCTGAGTGGAACCAGCGAAAATGAAAGGCAGAAAGGCAGGAATATCACCAGGTACGGGAGCGGCAGCACCACAGGAGGGAATCCGGAAACGTTGCAACGCGTATGCGACCCGGAAGTGAAGTGATTTATACTTCTGGGTCACGAACGCGTACAATGACTAGAGCGGTAAGCAGAAGACGAGAAGGGGAATGCTACGGCGGACAGAACCGCCAGCGGTTCCACTTCCGCCATCCCCGCCGCGGCATGACAGTATGCCCCCTCCTAGGGGGGCCTCCACCCGGTTTACCCGGATGAGCGTGAAAAAACCTTCCGACCAAGAGTGGGGCATGCACATGAGAGGCTGGTTCCCAAGAGTTTTCCGACCAGTGATACCCCTTCCACCGTATTAGGAATTCCAGCCTTCCCCGCCGGTACCGGGAGTCACAGATCTGGGCTACTTCAAATTCCTCCTGGGTCGAAGTAGCAGGCAAGGGAGTCTTCTTCTCTTTACGGGACCAGGCATCTGCATTAAATGGTTTAAGTTGTGAGGCATGAAACACCGGGTGGACCCTCTGAAGGCTTTTGGGTAGTTTTAGACGAAAGGCCACCGGGTTTATGACTTGGGTGACTTCGTATGGACCCAGAAATTTAGGGGAGAGTTTGGAAGGGTGTGCCCATCTCGGTAGGTACCTGGTGGACAACATGACCTGAGATCCTACCCCCCAATCAGGTACAGTTTTCAGAAGTTTGTCGGCCTGGTCCTTATATCTAATTTGAGCCTCGCTAAGGTTGTGTTTAGCCTGCAGGTGAACGTCTTTCAGCAAGGCGAGAGTGGAATCAACTGTGGGTAAAGAGGTGGAGATATTAGAGACCGGTAGTATAGACCGGGGATGGTAGCCATAGCTGCAGAAAAAAGGAGTGAAACCAAGAGTAGTCTGAAAAGAGTTATTGTAGGAGAACTCCGCCAGGGGTAGTAGAGTAACCCAGTTGTCCTGTTGAAGGTTCACATAACACCGTAGGTACTGTTCTAAAGTGGCATTTAGACGTTCCGTCTGCCCGTTGGACTGAGGGTGGAAACCGGACGTTAGAGCTCTTTCTATACCCAAACGGCTGCAGAGATTTTTCCAGAAACGAGAGGTGTATTGGCTACCTCGATCTGAGATGATCTTCTTTGGTATCCCGTGGAGACGAAAGACATCCTTGATGAATGTTTCAGCCATGGCTACAGCAGTCGGTACCCTTGTTAATGGGGAAAAGTGAGCCATTTTAGTGAAAAAATCGATCACCACCATGATGCATGTGCACCCTTCAGAAGGAGGCAAGTCCACGATGAAATTGGTCAAAATTACTTCCCAAGGACCGTCGGGAACAGGATTAGGTTTCAAAAGTCCCAAAGGTCTAAGACGAGAACTCTTGCTGCGAAGACAGGTCACGCAGGATTGTACGTAACCGGTCACATCTTGTCGCATCTCCGGCCAATAAAAGTGCCTCTGTAGATAATCCAACGTGCCCTTGATACCTCGAAGACCTGCCAACTTGGAGTCGTGACACCACTTTAACGCCAATCTCCGAAATTCAGGAGTAGGTAGATATAATTTGCCTTCCACAAAGTAGAGTCCTTCCTTGACGTCGTAGACGAGGTTTTGTGGGTGTCTCTCAGATTCAAAACCCCCTTTTGAAGCTTCTTTCACTTGTCTCAAGAAAGTGGACAGAACTCCTATTTGCCTTGTCAAGGGGAACATAAGATCCGGTGTCCTGTCGGATTCGGTCACATAGTCTCCTCTGCGAGACAGAGCGTCCGCGACTAAATTCTGTTGCCCTGGGATGTAGGTAATGTTGAAATCGAACTGGGCAAAGAAGTGAGCCCAGCGGGCTTGTCGTGTGTTGTAGCACTCGTACTGTCGCAGGACTTGTAGATTTCTGTGATCGGTTCTGATGGAGAAGGGGTGTTTACCTCCTTGCAGGAGGTGACGCCACTCCAAACAGGCTGACTTCATGGCCAATAATTCACGCTCTATAACTGAGTAGTTCCTTTGGCTGTCGTTGAGTGTCTTGGAGAAATAGGAGACTGGATATTCCACTCCTTGATGTTCCTGCAAAAGAACTGCCCCCATAGCTGATGAAGAAGCATCTGTCTCGACAATGAAAGGCCGGTCTTGATCAGGCTGCTGAAGGATGGGGGCGATACAGAAGGCTTCCTTGAGATTGTGGAAGCTATCCTCAGCTTCTCTGGACCAGAAAAATGGTTTGGAGCTTTTCTTAAGTAGAGTGGTAATAGGTCCAGTCCGGTGGGAAAAGTTGGATATAAATTTCCGGTAAAAGTTTGCCAGACCTAAGAATCGTTGTACCTCCTTGATGGATTTAGGTGAAGGCCAATCCAATATGGCAGATACTTTGCGGGGATCCATGGCGACACCCTGACTGGATAATGTGAAACCCAAATACGGGATGGAGGTTGCAGAAAAGACACACTTGTCTAATTTGACTGAAAGGTGATTTTCTCTTAGCCTCTGGAAGACCTCTTTAACATGGACTACATGTTCCTCCGGAGTCTTTGAATACACCAGTATGTCATCGAGATAGACAATCGTGGTCTGACACAGCAGGTCTGAAAAAATCCGGTCCATAAAACGCTGGAACACTGATGGGGCATTGACGAGCCCAAAGGGCATCACTTGATATTCGTACAACCCATAGGGGGTCCTAAAAGCTGTCTTCCATTCATCCCCTTGGTGGATCCGGAGGAGATGGTAGGCATTCCGGAGATCCAATTTTGTAAAAATAGTGGCGCCATGAACAGCTTGAATGATCTCGGTGATAAGAGGCATGGGATACCTGTCCTTTATGGTCACCTTGTTTAGACCCCTGTAGTCGATACAGGGTCTCAGTTCTTGGGTGTCCTTTTTAGGGATGAAAAACAGTGAAGCTCCAGCCGGTGATTTTGAAGGTCTTATAAGCCCGTTGGCCAGATTGTTATCCAGATATTCCCGGAGGAAGTGTCTTTCTCTGAGGGATAAAGGGAACATCCTACCGAACGGGACCAGTGCACCAGGAACAAGATCCAGACAGCAGTCTTCTGGTCGGTGGGGAGGAAGATCGCTAGGCGTCTTTTCTGTCACTACCTCTGCGTATTCTTGCAGATGATGTGGAAGACAATGTATGAGTCTGGAGTCGTAAACACTGGTAGTTAATACTGTCTCATATTCTGGTTCAGGCAGACATTCGGATCTACAAAAGGTGGACCGAAAACTGAGTACGTTCTTTGCCCAGTCGATGTGAGATTTGTGCTTTCGTAGCCAGCTTATCCCTAGTATGATAGGGAAATGGGCTGCTCGGATGATGTCAAACGAGATCTTTTCGGTATGTTACTGGATACTTAGGTGTAGTTCTTCTGTGGTGTGTGTAATCATGCCGGAAATCAAAGGTTCACCATCCACTCCTTCGACTTTCTGATCCTCCGGTTTGGCCAGGCGTGTTATTCCTTTTTGTTTAGCCCACAAGGTATCTATGAAGTTGCCCGCTGCACCACAGTCGAGTAAAGCCTGAGTTGGGACCACGGTCCTACCCACAGTAAGAGTGACAGACAGCACCATCAACCTAGAATCCTCTAGTATACCAGAAGATGCTACCGACAAAGTTGCGTAAGGACTAGAAATGGCCCCTCGGGAGTGCGTCCCAATGCTCACCGAGGGCGCTCGTTTCCCGAACGCCTCGGAGGGACGTCAGGACAGTTCCGTAACAAATGGTTAGAGGCTCCACAATACATACACAGGTTGCCATTCCTTCGTCTCTTCCGTTCTTCCGGGGTGAGTGGTGCACGAGCAGTACCGATCTGCATCGGTTCCTCTTTGCTTAGACGTGAAGGTGGTAGAGAAGAAGGCAACTGGGCTTCTAATGGAGAGAGACTGTAGAGTTTGTTCTTCTTTCTTTCTGACCGTCGTTCCGAGAGCCGGAAATCAATCCGAAGAGCGGCCGTGATGAGATCCGAAAAGGAGGACGGACGGTCGATACGTGCAAGTTCGTCCTTGAGATCCTCTCTCAACCCTCGACGGAAGATGGTATATTGGGCCTGTTCCTGCCAGCCAGCTTCGGCGGCTATCTGTTTGAACTTAGTGATATAGGAGAGAAGATCTGTATTTCCCTGGCAGATGTCTAAGAGGTTCTCCGAGGCCCAAAAAGTACTTTCTGTGCGTAAAAATGTTTGCTGCAGCAAGGTCTTGAAATCATTATAGTTCTGCAGCACAGGATCTGGTTGGTTAACCAAAGGGGTGGCCCACGCCAGGGCATTACCCGTCATATGGGTAATCATGAATCCTACTTTGGCATGATCCGATGTGAAGGTCTGCGGACGGAAGGAAAAGTGGAGATTACAAGCATCTAAGAACTCCTTGACTCGTTTCGGCGATCCATCAAATTTGCCGGAGACCAAAGGGAATGACGGTAGGTCTGCAGAGGGTCGCTCCCGTTCGTTCATTCTTAATTGCAATGCTGCGTTGGTTGCCTTAAGGTTCTGAACCTCCAAATTAAGGTTTTGGACGGCGGCTATAAGTTCCTGAACTTGCTGGGGGGTTGCCATCTCAGTTTCTTGTTGGCGTTGCAAACTGTCAATAATGTCTGTTATGTTTTCTTCTTCTGATGAAAAGTCGAGTTCTCCCCCTTTCCCCAACTCCTCACCTTCCTCTTTCTGATTGATCTTTCCGTCCTTATGTCGTGGAGGCTTCTCTTTTTTCTTGTGAAGATAAGGACGCCCTCGATAGGATGCCACCGTGCCACTAAATAGGGGCAACGGGGGTTATCCTACCGAGAACGCCTCACAGGGGGAAAAAAGCCTGAAGGCACAAAAAACCCCTAGATGTAGTATTTCAGGTGGATGATTGCAGGAGATGAGTTCGCTGATGGGAGAGCAATCCGGAAAGCAGGCACAGAATCTGGTAAGCAGAGATACCAATAATGGAACCAAGGATTGAACCAAAGGCAGTCCGGTAGGCAGGCACAGGTCTGGCAGGAGGTAGATCCAAAATAGGCACAAGGGATAATACACAGGCAGTCCGATAGGCAGGCATAGGTCTGGCAGGAGGTAGATCCAATTGATAGAAAAAAGGAAGAAAAAGAAGGAAGAAGGGAAACAGGGAAAGGAAGAGGCAGGGGTAAGCTGAAGCAAAAAGAAAAGGAACTAATGAGAGGAGATGGCTAGGCAAGGACGAGGCAAAGCACAGGGCTGAGAACAAGGGTGGAACACAGCTGAGTGGAACCAGCGAAAATGAAAGGCAGAAAGGCAGGAATATCACCAGGTACGGGAGCGGCAGCAACACAGGAGGGAATCCGGAAACGTTGCAACGCGTATGCGACCCGGAAGTGAAGTGATTTATACTTCCGGGTCACGAACGCGTACAATGACTAGAGCGGTAAGCAGAGGACGAGAAGGGGAATGCTACGGCGGACAGAACCGCCAGCGGTTCCACTTCCGCCATCCCCGCCGTGGCATGACACTATCCCTTTATTTGAAAAGCCAACTGCGAAGTCATAGCTAGAGCGATTATTGAATCTAAGATGGATTACTGTGGCAGTCTTCTTTTGGGCATCAACAAAACAGAGTTTGTAAGACTACAGGTCATACGGGGCTAAGGAAATCTGACCATGTAAACAAAGCAAGAAGAGACTTACATCGGTTACCCATTAAACATAGGGTACAATTTTGGGTACTTGTTATGACACACAAGTGCATAACACGCACAGGACCTGTATATCTTTCAAGGGACCTGCATGTGAAGTTGAATACAAGAACGCTCAGATCAAATGGCACACTACACAGCAAAGAGCCGAGATGCATACTCTCAAAGGTTAAACAGAGGGCTTTTTACGCAGCGGGCCCGCAGGCTGGAACTCTCTGCCAGAAGAAATTAGAAAGATGAACTTAGTTGAAAACTTTAAGAACAAATTAAAAACATATCTTTTCAACTAACCTGCCTCTATGATAAACATGCGCCCCAGTTTCCCATAAGCTGAGCTATTTGTTTCTATGTTTGATTATTAGTCGTTGCCGTGTCTATATGCCTCCCAGTCCTGAAGAGCATGTTATAGATTTGTAAAGTGAGTAAAGTAGAGTGCAGTCACCTATGTATTCCATCACCTTCTTCAGATATAAGTCAGGTATATTGCATAGACCCTTCAATTACTCCCTGGGTGGTGGAATATGCTTTGGTGTTTGTCACTCACCACAAAGTTGGTTTGCTCACTCGCCAAACCCCTTTTCCTTCCATACTCTTCAAAGTGCTCTCCCCACCAAAAACGAAATCCTCTGTTTTCACCGGGACGTGATTCTCCATAATCAAGGCAAGTATACAAGTACCAACATGCTAATTGATGTGTTGTTAAAAGATTTCATCTCCGTTTCCCTTTTGTTTTTTAAAGCTCTATATACATCCAAAACACAGGATTGTGGATTGTTATTTTTGATGTGCAGAAGAATCTTTGTATTGTACATGATGCAAACCGGTGTCTAGACATTTGGTCGACCTAAAACTGGTCGAATGACATTTGGTCGACGCAATTTGGTCGAAAACCAAATGGTCGAATTTTTTTTAATTATATATTTATTTTTCGGGTTTTCGTTTTTTACAAAAATGGGTTTTTAGAAAAAAAAGGGGTTTGGGGGGACCCCCCCCCACCCAAAAAAAAAAAGGAGTGAAAATAAAAAAAATAAAAATTCGACCATTTGGTTTTCGACCAAATTGGTTCAACCATTTGTCTGGTCGACCAATTTTTTTCGATCAAATGTCTGGTAACCATGCAAACCGTTTTTGTGTCAAATTTGCAGGCCAAATTCTGTGCTATCTTATCCACTTGCTTCTGTCTGGAAACCCATCCACTCAAACGTCCGACATAAAAAGAAAGTACAGGAACTTGGTTAAACAATGCCACTAGCATGTGAAAAAGCAAACGTGTTTACAGTAGACAGCACAGTTCTGTCAGTGATATAAGAAAATGTGTCCAGAACCACCGTATCGTCTTCTGGCAAAGCCTGGATACACGCATGGATGTGTTGGTGCTACTGTCTTTAACTTGGGTACCTAATCAGCTCTCTGGAGTTATGCTCATCTTTGGGGGAAGTTAACTATGTTTTACAACGCTTCTTTACCCCACACCCCTGTCTGTAGCAACCCATGTCTAGACCTTCACTTTACTGATGCTATGTGCATGTATAGCAACAGGCTTTTATGTATCTGGTGCAGGTACATTGGTGATAATAGCACTTCTTGTGTGACACGACAAAGTACATATACTCACAGGTTCATCAACTTCAGAGATAGGAAAGGTTGAGTGCGTTTTGTTGGAATTTGCTATTGCAATCTTGCATATGAACAACAGTCTTTGCAGTGAGTGCTTAGCACACTGAGCTTTTTTCTGAACCATCACGACTCCCAAATGTATCAATGTATCAATATACATTTCAACTTTGGCTATTGCATGTTCAATGTAATCCCCATAGAAAGGTAAAAATGCTAGAGTTGTGCACAAACTATGTATATCTCAGTGAACACAGAACGTATTACAGAATTAGCTGATTGGATCAGAATGTGCTTGCCAACAACAGTCAGTTAATAGGGTTATAGCCTTATCAGAATGCTATGCAATATCCTGACAGGTGCTATTTAAGTTTTGTGAACAGTGGGAACTAACTTCTTTAGATCAGGCAGCCTTTGATCAACCACCCCTCCAGGTTGGGGGCCTGGGGCATGTGCCGTTTTGCCCTCCCATAAAGATGTTGTCTCTGACACACTCCTCCCACATGCCCATTAGCACTCCTACCTCCTCACCACCAAGGATCAAATGCAGTTTTTATGGCACTGCTGTATTTCTGATTGTTGTGATTGCATTGGACTCCATCCATGTTGCTCTCGCACTGCCCCAGGCAAGGACACAGATATTGTGGAATTGCACACAGCAGCACACAATGAACATACAGTTGATATGTCAGGCCTGGCTCTGCATCTATCACTGCTGTGCATGATATCTGCAATCCGCTCATGAATCCATGGTCTAAACATGGTCGCAACTATCTTTGCACCCCTGGCCTAGCGCATCCCTCTCTACCTTGCTCCCAACGCATCCACACTCTTCATTTCTTCCCACGCAACTTGTCCCATCGATGCTCCCACGCAACTCTCCGCTGGCCTCGAGCATCCCTCCCAGTGTTGCTCCCCATGCATTAACTCTCATAGTTGCTCCACACACAACTGTACCTGCTACGTTGGCCTAGCTCATCCCTCTCTGCATTGGCCCCCACGCATTAACTCTCTGCGTTGCTCCCTGTGCCACTTCTCCCTTCTCCCCAGCCTTGCACATCCTTCCCAGCATTGCTCCCCACGCTACCCATACCCTTTAACCCCTCTCCTTCCTCTTTAGGCTCCCATGATCCACATCCAGTGCTGTGTTCCCTGCCTGTGCCTCGCATCCTACACCCTTACATCCTGTGACCATTGTACTGTTCAGTCTACTGTTTTTGCATTTCACTACTGCATTGTCTTTCCATTGCATTCCCTGCATTCCTCTTCCTTCTAGGTTTCCTTGGACTACCAGTGTAATGCCTTGTTAGTTTACTATTGTTTACATCCTGCATTGCTTGAATTTCTCGTCTTCCTCTCTAGGGCCCCTTTTGACCACCAGCTGTGTATTTTGTACTGTTCTTGCATTTTCACGCCTTGCATTCCATTGTAGTGCATTTATGTTGTGTGCACCGTTCTCTTCACTCATGCTAGGACCTTGCAAGGCCCTAGTGTTCTTGTTCTGTGTTGTACTTCTTGTTGCCCCTCCTTGTGTTGACCCCGCTATGTGCCTCCCTCCTGTTTGCCCCTAGTGTGTGACCCCCCCCCTTACTCTGCCACACACCCTCTATGGTGCTCTCTGTCTCCCTATCTTCTCTAACTGCTATTCTATCAACAATTCTATCTACTATCCTATCCCTCTAACTACGTATGGTAGGAAGAAGCTCAAAAGGGACATCCTGGTCTCCAACCCATGCCTTCCTATTGCTGATACCTACACCAGTGCTTCCTCCAGACAGAATCTCACAAACATCCTCTCCAGGCTAATTGACACCACATATGGTCTCTCTGCTTTTTCCTCCTCTCCCTTTAATGTTGGTACCCGGTGGGAGGCCCTCCTGCCCCCTTCCACTCCTCAAGACCATCATTAATGTCTACTTAAATGGTACTGTCTTGGTCCAGGGCCCTCAGGTCATTCTCCTCCATTTAAATAGACCCTTCCCTCTTCTTATGAACTTCCTTTCTTCTCCTGCTACTCCTATCTTCCCCTCTCTGGCTCCTATGCTGCCTCCTTCCTCCGCCACCTCTCTTGCACCCTCTGCTGCTTTTTTGGCTGCTCTGCTGCCTCTTTCCTCTGCCACCTCTCTGGCACCCTCTGCTGCTTCTCTGACCACTCTGCCTTCTCCTCCCTCTGCCACCTCTCTGGCACCCTCTCCTGCTTCTCTGGCCACTCTGCCTTCTCCTCTTTCCGCCACCTCTCTGGCACTCTCTTCTTCCTCTCTGACTACCCTTTCACCTCTTCCTTCCTCCTCTGCCCATATTCAGGCACCTGTATCACTTCTGCAAGGCATATCTCATGCCTCTACCCCTCCAGAGAAGTCTGTAAAATGTGGCAGTCTGTTCCATGTCGCTACTCTTAACCCTTGCTCCGCTGTGAAGCACTCCTCGGACATCTGCCATCTCCTGGAAGAGCTTGATTTCGATATACTCAGTTCACCGAGACTTGGTTCAGGCCAGCTCTGTCACGAGTTTTAACACTCTCCTCCCAGATGGCTGCAAGATCCTCTCCGAACCCAGAACCAACCATCCTGGAGGTAGATTAGCCCTAATCTTCCCAGAGGGTATCACTGCTTCTGTCATTCCTATGTAGGCCTAGTCCTCCTTTGAATGCCTGGTCTGCTCTCTCACTGTGGCCACCATCTACAGGCTACCTGACCAGGTCGCCCTCTTTCTCTCTGAGTGGGCTGACCGCCTCTCCTCCCTCCTTGCCTCCAGCTCTCAACTTCTCCTCCTCAGAGACTTTAATATCCACTTGGATGCTACTAGCCCCTCCTCGGGGCTCTTTCACAACCTCTGCTACTCTCTCTGTGAGGAGTTCGACCATCTGCATGAAGGGAGTGTGCTCGACTGGGTTTTTTGAATGTTTGATGAATGAAAATGAATGATGAGAGATTATCCTCTGAGGACTGTGTGAGGCCATTCTGCACACAGTCCATCTGCTTCCCACACAAAACACATAGTCACATGTACTCCAGAAAGACACAGCCCACAGGTGCTGTCTTCCCCTGTCATATTCAGCTGGAATATGACAGTCCCGGGTATATCCAAGCATTTCAAAGAGGGAGAAGGCACACCTTCCTCCAGCATGGGTAGCCTAATTTAAATATCAAAGGCTTCAGGGATCTGCTTTCCTTTTGTCCTCTGGCTGTTGGCAGTGCATACTAATGAGAGATAATTGAAGAAAGCCTGTAGGGGCTTGGTTGCCGGAATAGACTATTAGACCTTAAAAACCAAATGGATAACCTGAGAGACGCAGGCAAACGAGCGCTCCTCATGCTCCTCGATTTATCTGCACCATTCGACATGGTGGATCACAACACACTCTGCCACCATCTCTATACAGCGGCTAACTTCTCCCCTAAGGATTGCTCTTGGATCACATCCTTTCTTCAAGAGAGGGCCATGAAAGTCTTCTCCGACTCAGCATGTGGCACACCAAGCCACATCAAATGTGGAGTGCCTCAGGGTTCCTGTATCACACCCACTCTATGCAACCTCTTCACTAGGCCCCTGTTCAGCATCCTAGATGCCCTGTGTATCTCATACACTAACTATGCTGACGATACACAGGTGCTTATCCCACTCACAGGTGACTACGATGTTGAGATGAACACTCTCACCACTATTTACTCCACGATCCAGTCCTGGATGGCAGATAACTGGTTATGCCTCAACAGCGACAAAACCGAACTTCTGTTAATCGGATCACTTTGAGCAATCTGGACAAGCAATACATGTCCTTCACCATTGACAATATCCCCATCATGGTATCTAACAATGTCAAGACCCTGGGTGTATACCTCGACTCAAACCTGACTATGGATAGACAGGTCACTGCCATTGCCTCCTCTTTGGCCTATTTTTTCAAAGTTCTCATTGCAGCCATGCCCTCCTTATCTCGACAGAATTGCCTCACCATTGCTAGGGCAATAATCGGATCAAGACTGGACTATTGCAATGCCCTCCTTGCAGGGACCTCCAACACAAATCTGACTAAAATCCAACTTGTTTAAAATAATGCCCTCAGGGCGGCCACAAGAACCTCAAGAAAAGACCATATCTCAGAAGTGAGAATGCAGGCTCACTGGCTCCCTGACAATGAGAGAATTATCTTTAAAACCATATCCCTCACGCATAAATGCCTCCATGATCTGGCACCTCCATACCTGGCCCAAATAATTGTCAAGCACACCTCTTCCAGGCCCCTAAGGAAAGACTACACTAACTTGATCACCACACCCAAGACATAGAGAATCTGTGCTGGGGGCTCCAGCATCCCCACTATGGCAGTGCTGCACTGGAATGCTCTTCCCACTCACCTACATATGATTGACTCCCACCTAGCATTCCGCAAATCTATTTAAACTACTCTGTTTGTCTAAATCATAACCCCTTTGTAAAAGATTATAATTCTGCCTAAATGTATGCTTTCGATGTAATACATCCTCACCACTGTCTTCTCACCTATGTTATATAATCAAGCCTGTTCACCTTTGTCATTGCTTCGACTCAATCAAGTCTACTTACATTTTCACGTAACAGCGCCTCAATGTCTATGGGCTGCAAGTGTGCTATATAAATGCGAATAAATAAATAAATAAAATACAACAGGAAAGGCAGGGCTAACACACCTTTGGTATGCAATGTGCCAACCTAAAGCTAGTTACCACCACTTTGTATGAAAGGCAATGAAATGCGTGTCTGGGTAAACTATTTACCATAGGGAAACCCCTGCAGAGCTGGCCCTTTTCAGAGCGGAGATGTATGTGTTTTGGGGGAGACAGGAAGTCTGCTCCCAGTACAAACTTTAAGGGAACCCTGCGCTTTAATCAAGAGTCACAGAGGGCTTAGTTAAAAAGAGAGACCATTTGATCTACAACAGACAGGGAGATGGGTGGTGCATAGCTATATGTTGTCACCCCCTTGTTTGTCCTGTTGCAGAGCACTCTGGTCCTGACCCCATGCATAACTGAAGATTGTTGCTGGGTACCCAGGATTGTTTCATTAAGGTAAGCTTAGCTTGCACCAATCACTGGGGCCCAATTTGCTTTAAAAGAGGGTTGAACACCTCACCTAGCAGATCATCTGAAGACTTTGAAAGGAATAAGAAGAAGGACTCATTTGGACCTGAGCTGAAGGTACAGTCTACCTTGCATATTCTACCAGTTAAGGAAGGCCAGGAGTTCCAATAGGTAGCAATATCCCTTCCCTAAACATCTCCTAGGGAACAGAGGACCCATCCAGCAGCTCCAGGACCGGTATCCAGACAGTAAATAGCATTCCCTGCTGGGTTCTGCCAGCAAGCTTCCTAGTTGGTAAATGCCGGAAACTAAAGACAAGTCTGTTGCCGACAAACACTCTCCTGAGCTTTGGGCCATCCGTCTCGAAAGGACACAAGCCATGCGAATAAATTAGGAGGAGTGCCACACAAGAATCATCCAGCGTCCATCTTTTAAGGACATTTTCGAGACAGTCGAGTCATCAAACCACATCCGGCTCCACATCTGACTGTTGTCACGCCACAGTCACCAGAGCCATCCAAGACACCATGACCAGCATTCCAGATCCGCCAACCAGCACATAGACAACGATTCTTGGCCCCAAGCCGCTGCGCCGGACAGCCTGCATACGTCCATCCAGCCTCGCTTGGCGTACTGCCTGCCGCTTCGTACCCGCAGCTGTCTCCCGCCACTAACTCTGTCTCAAGGGCTGCAAAGCACCCTGGAACTGCCTTGACACTGCCGAGCAAAAAGAACTTCTTCAGCACCATGTACAATGTGGTGCTGCCTCCTAGTCCTTCTCCGAAGGCCCCTAGAGACAGTTAAGACCCTTTGCACCCTTAATGCGGAAACCAAATAACCTTGAACTGTAAGACTGATTACTTTACCAACTAACTTCCTGTCAGTATCCAGAGTGCATCGCTTTTCCTTTGTGAAACTGTCTGTCCTCTGTGTTCCTTTACAGGATGGTCATATCTGTAGTGTGCTAGAACTGTCTGTTGTAGTAATAATAAAGTCGATATTTTTATACAAACTTTACCGGACAGTCCCTTTTATCATTAGGTAATAATCGTATTTTCGCTGTGTTGCAACTAACCAACAATCCACTATCCTTGTGGAGATAAGCCTGCCGTTCTGTCCATATTACCAAAATTGGGCAAGAAGGTCTTATAATTCACTTGTATTCCAATCTGTTCAGATCATGTCTGGTGTACTAGAAGTGTGGGTTTGATTGATGCCCCTGGACCACTGGTGCCTCGAAAATTGATTTCTCTCTCTCTCTCTCTCTCTCTCTCTCTCTCTCTCTCTCTCTCTCTCTCTCTCTCTTTCTCTCTCTCTCTCTCTCTCTCTACCCCTCTCTCTCTCTCTCTCTTTCACTCTCTCTCTAGTCTACCCTCTGGCCCGACTCACTCTGCAGGGCAGACACTGGATGGTGTGATCGCACCCTCTCCAACCCCCTCACTACTCCTCTCTCTTGACTGACCAATTTCTTCTCTCTTCTCACCTGTTGCTCTCTGCTCCTCAGGCTAAGCTGTCCCCAGCACTGCCACCGATATTCTTGGTTATTCGGTCCATGAATGGAGTGTTATTGGAGGCTTTTGCCGCTACTTTCTCTCTGTCTTCTACACCTTTAGCTGACTCACACTCAGACACAGCCCTTTCCAATGTTCATCTTCTATCTCTAACACTCTTGATGTCCTTGCCCATGCCATGAGGATCCGTTTGAAGCCTGCATCCGAGTGCAACTCTTGGTACGATTCTGACCTCGCCACCCTTAAGTACAAGTGTAGGATGGCAGAGAGAAAGTGGAGGGCATCAAGCACATCCTCTGACAAACTGGCCTGCCGCCTGCTCCAGAGGCAATACAGACTCTCTGTCCTCTCTAGGAAGAGAGCCAACATCCAAGCCTGCATCTCAGCTGCCTCTAGAATATTTGAAAATCTGCAAGAAACTGGCCAACCCTGCTGCAGTCTCTATCTCTCCTGTTCCCTCCCAGGCCCATTGAACGGCTATGGTTGTAGGTCATTTGGTCGAATCTAAATGGTCGACAGGACAAATGGTCGACACCAAAAGGTCGACAGGTCAAATGGTCAAATTTTTTTTTTTTTCACATTTTTTTTTTTTGGGGGGATCCCTCCCAGCCCCCTTTTTTTTGCTAAAACCCCCTTTTTTCCCTAAACGAAAACCTAAAAAAAATATATATAAATAAATAAAAAATTCGATCATTTGTCCTGTCGACCAAATTGTGTCGGCCATTTGTCTGTCGACCATTTGACTAGACACCATTCCATCACATTTCATCATTAATTCTCAGGACAACGTGTCCACGCGCTCTTCCTTTACCTCCTCCCCTTCTCCCTCTACCATTCCCAGCCCCACTCCAGCTGGTTCTCCTCTACCTTTCTCCTCCTTCCCCGTGTTCACTCTCAACAATGTTTCTAGACAAGTCTTATCGATGAAAGTCTTGTCAAAACAGGTGCTCCCCTGCTCCTCCAGAACCATTATGGATCACATCGACACCCTTACTGTAGACTTGGCTGATTTCTGCAACCATTCTTTTGCCACTGGAACCTTCCCCTCCCCCTTAAGCACTCCCTTGTACAGACCCTTCTTAAGAAGCCTTCTGACGATCCTTCATCTCCAGCAAACTATTGCCCGATCTCCATCACTCCTTCCCTGGGCAAACTCCTGGAAAATCTGGCCATTTCCCAGCTTAACATACATACTGAATCTGTAAATTGTATCTCACCGTCAACCACGCCATCCTGCTCAATCGTCTCCAAGACAACATAGGTACCTCTGGTCAAGCCCTTGCCTGGTTGACCTTTTTTCTCACTGATCAAACTTGGGTCTTTCCTCTCTTCTATCTCTCTCTTTACTTGTGGTGTTCCCCAGGGGTCTAACCTCTCTCCCTAGCTAGTTAACCACTGCCTGGCACCTCTAGTCCATCGCATCTCTACCTTCTGCTCTAACATTCAGTGTTGTGCAGATGACACCCAGCTCTTCTTCAGGCTTGCCTCAGCCTCTACTGATCCTTTCCTCATACCAGACTGTCTTTCTGCAATTCAGGAATGGAGTGCCTCCAACAAACTCTGCCTTAATGCCAGTAAGACTGTAATCCTACTCATTGGGACTCCTGCCCATCCTAAGCCCTCTACCTGCTCCTTCCAGTGAGGCTAAGAACCTTGGGATCATCTTTGACCCCACCCCCTCCATCTCTCCTTACATCTCTGACATCTCTAAGAAGTCACACTAGAGGTATTCTTCATTTTCTCACTTTCCCCCAGAAGCTCAATGTCTCCTGAGCCCTGGTCCTCTCTAGGCTGCAATACTGCAAAAGCTTCTTTCTAAATCTGCCTGCCTCTACTCTTGGCCCTCTACAACTTATCCAGAACAGGACTGCATGACTTATCCTTGGTCTCAAGCCCAGGGATCATATCTCTTCAGCCCTGAAATCTCTCCACTGGCTCCTTGTGGCTGTGATTATCAAGTTCAAGAACCTCTGCATCGTCCACAAGGCTTTCTGGAGCAGGGGACAACACTATGTCCAACTTTCTCTTCCTAAGCATCTTCCTTCTCCAGCCCTCCACTCATCCACCTCCAACTCTCTGAGGGTCAGACACTTCTCCAGGCAGAGAGTGGGGGTATATCGCTCTCCTCGGCTGGAGTCTACCTCTGGAACAGCCTGATTGCCTCTCTCAAACTTGAGCAGGACCACCTAAGGTTCCGGAAGCAACTCAAGACCTTCCTTTTCACTTCCGCTTTCTCTTTCCCTCGCCCTTGCTGATGTCCCTGTCTGCTGTGTATACTGGTTACCTGGCCACTCACTGAACTTCAGGACCAGGCTCCTGCATGAACAGTTGCCCTTGCACTGCCTCTGGGCCGCCCAACCACTTAAAGGACTGTATCTGCAACCTTACAGTCCCCTGAATCTCTGCACTTACGAGCCACCTCCAGGCTGCACTTACTAGTTACTTTGCACTCTCCCCTCCCCCAAACCCCCTGGCACCCACCCCCTCCTACTCCCCCCCGCACCTGCGCGATCTGAATAACTCAAGGCCTAGTAAGATTGTGTTTGTCCTCCTTCTGTTCTCCCTTCCTTGTCTTGTCGTGCCTAGAAACACTTGTTTACAGGCACGTTATAAATGACTTACATCATATCATATTATGGTCCAGGGAAATAGCACGCTGCCACAGTATATGGAATCACACATGCCTACAGGACCTGACAGCTAAGGAAACATGAGTACCTATCTTTCCTCCACAATCCCTTCACCCTTTACGCTTCACCCCACCCACTTATACATCCCCCTTCCAATCTTGCAAGTCTCTAATAACCCGCTTCAAATGTGTATACCCCATTTGCACCTGCTTACGCATGACACCATGGTCACATCTAGTTACAGAAAGGGGATGCATGTGCACTGTGGTGGTGGGAAAAGCAATGAGGAAATCAGTCACTGTCACTGCATGTTCCTGAAATGCATCCCAGGATTGTCTGATGTATTGCAGGTTAATCTGGACATCCAACCATTCCATTACTCTCACAAGCATGTGAAACCTGCATGAAATGTGCATCAGGAGCACTACAAGGATGCCTATCTATAGACCTTTGGCATCACAGAGCTGGCATTTAGGCTTGCAAGAACACTTTCTGCTCTAACCAGGTAGAATACTGGGGTACGGGCTGGATTGGATTGACCATATTGCTTTCTTGTGATGCATGCTGCACAACCTATCAAGTGTCATGAACAGATTCCCGACCTGGATAATGGGGACCCCTGATAGTGGTCGGTATGTGGAGGCACAGCATCATCCACCAGGCCATAGTAAAATTCTGCCAGGATTAGAATTACATTTTTATTTAGAATAATGTTTAGGTGTTTTTTTCTCTACTTTTCCACTTCCAATTTAATTGATCATGATCCAATACTTTATTTGTCACCCATTTCATCCCTCTGCCCCCTTCAACTTTTGCAGAATAGGGCTGCAAGACTTATCCTTGGCCTTAAGCCCAGAGACCACATATCAACAGCTCTAAAAACTCTCCACTGGCTCCCACTGGCTGCAAGAATCACATTAAAGAACCTCTGCATCATCCACAAGGCTTTCTGGGCCCTGGGACCACGCTATCTTCAACTCTATCTCGCTAAATACTCTCCTTCCAGATCCATACTATCTCCCAGCTTCAGCTCTCCACTGTTCAAACGTTTCTCCAAGCAGAGAGCTGGGTGCAGATCGCTCTGCTTGGCTGGTGCCTCTCTCTGGAAAACCTCCCTTCTGCTCTCTGCTTGGAACCAGACCACATCTTAAGATCTTCCTTTTCTCTACCTCCTTCCCACTCTCCATCCCCTGCTAACCGCCCACTGCTGCTGAGACTGGTGGCCTGGTCCCTCATGAGTCCAACAGGTTCCACGCCCTCTTCGGAGTCGCCACCAGCACCACACCCTGCACTGCCCTCTGGGCCCTCATCTGACTCCCGGGTGGCAGACTCTCCCTCCTGTTGAGGCATCTCTGCCCTTGCAATTAACTGCTGTCTCCCTTGAGGCATCTCCACCCTTGCACTTAACTGCCGCCTACCCCACAGGCACCCTTTGGCACATCCCCCTGGGGGAGGGGGGCAGCTAGCACTTATCTGACCCTAACCTCCCCCACTACTTCAACTTCCCCGGTCTCCCCTGCCCCCACCACCCTTTAGTGCACTTGCACATTATGAAAGTCACAAGGCCTAGTAGGACTGTCTTTGTTTCCTTATTAATTAACTGTTATTGTTTCATTTTACTACCATACTCTATTCCCTTCTGCCTTGTTGCGCCTTGAAACAATGTTTTGTTGTACAGGTGCCTTACAAATACCCAATAAATAAATAATTGTTGAGCTTTTTAATTTTTTAAAATGTTTTACAAATTGGATCAAAGCATTTATATTAGCTTGTTTGTTAAATTGTTTTTATTGTTGTTGATAATGTGATGAAATATATGTAAAGTCAATTCGGCTAAATGCATATTATTAAATAAATAAAAAATAAATAAATAAAATAACACCATGAATTTGTTTTATGCTCTACTTATTTTCAAAAGGACCCTGCACTTCTGTAACTGAACACCCATATCATTCCAGGATCTCCTCCCCCATCACTAATGCAACATAACCAACACATTTGGATGTGTTGTGGCAAGAGCAGCCGAAGCCCTACCCAGCCAATCAGTTTCATCAACACGTGTATGGGGTTGCTGGTGGTACTCTCGTTCAGATTGGAATTGCCATTGTATTTCGGTGCTGGACTGCCCCTGGGCAGGACAAAGACTGATATGCAAATGGATATTTCCCATCTGTGAAAGGCACAGTGAGTAAAAGCAGTGGCTGCGAACTCTCAAGTGGTTAATAACCACCGAACAGGTTATCATGTCTGTTCTTGCGAGAGAGGGGCGCCCGCTACCTTTGTTAAACTATTTGTTAAGGAACCTGGGATTGGTAACCCTAGGTCTCCTGGGGGCAACCAGACGTGGTCTCCCTCTCACTGTGCTTAGAGAGGCATCAGCTTCACCTCACTGATGATCCCCAACAAGGGTGAAACACGTGTATGGGGTTGCTGGTGGTACTCTCGTTCAGATTGGAATTGCCATTGTATTTCGGTGCTGGACTGCCCCTGGGCAGGACAAAGACTGATATGCAAATGGATATTTCCCATCTGTGAAAGGCACAGTGAGTAAAAGCAGTGGCTGCGAACTCTCAAGTGGTTAATAACCACCGAACAGGTTATCATGTCTGTTCTTGCGAGAGAGGGGCGCCCGCTACCTTTGTTAAACTATTTGTTAAGGAACCTAGGATTGGTAACCCTAGGTCTCCTGGGGGCAACCAGACGTGGTCTCCCTCTCACTGTGCTTAGAGAGGCATCAGCTTCACCTCACTGATGATCCCCAACAAGGGTGAAACACGTGTATGGGGTTGCTGGTGGTACTCTCGTTCAGATTGGAATTGCCATTGTATTTCGGTGCTGGACTGCCCCTGGGCAGGACAAAGACTGATATGCAAATGGATATTTCCCATCTGTGAAAGGCACAGTGAGTAAAAGCAGTGGCTGCGAACTCTCAAGTGGTTAATAACCACCGAACAGGTTATCATGTCTGTTCTTGCGAGAGAGGGGCGCCCACTACCTTTGTTAAACTATTTGTTAAGGAACCTGGGATTGGTAACCCTAGGTCTCCTGGGGGCAACCAGACGTGGTCTCCCTCTCACTGTGCTTAGAGAGGCATCAGCTTCACCTCACTGATGATCCCCAACAAGGGTGAAACACATGTATGGGGTTGCTGGTGGTACTCTCGTTCAGATTGGAATTGCCATTGTATTTCGGTGCTGGACTGCCCCTGGGCAGGACAAAGACTGATATGCAAATGGATATTTCCCATCTGTGAAAGGCACAGTGAGTAAAAGCAGTGGCTGCGAACTCTCAAGTGGTTAATAACCACCGAACAGGTTATCATGTCTGTTCTTGCGAGAGAGGGGCGCCCGCTACCTTTGTTAAACTATTTGTTAAGGAACCTGGGATTGGTAACCCTAGGTCTCCTGGGGGCAACCAGACGTGGTCTCCCTCTCACTGTGCTTAGAGAGGCATCAGCTTCACCTCACTGATGATCCCCAACAAGGGTGAAACACGTGTATGGGGTTGCTGGTGGTACTCTCGTTCAGATTGGAATTGCCATTGTATTTCGGTGCTGGACTGCCCCTGGGCAGGACAAAGACTGATATGCAAATGGATATTTCCCATCTGTGAAAGGCACAGTGAGTAAAAGCAGTGGCTGCGAACTCTCAAGTGGTTAATAACCACCGAACAGGTTATCATGTCTGTTCTTGCGAGAGAGGGGCGCCCGCTACCTTTGTTAAACTATTTGTTAAGGAACCTGGGATTGGTAATCCTAGGTCTCCTGGGGGCAACCAGACGTGGTCTCCCTCTCACTGTGCTTAGAGAGGCATCAGCTTCACCTCACTGATGATCCCCAACAAGGGTGAAACACGTGTATGGGGTTGCTGGTGGTACTCTCGTTCAGATTGGAATTGCCATTGTATTTCGGTGCTGGACTGCCCCTGGGCAGGACAAAGACTGATATGCAAATGGATATTTCCCATCTGTGAAAGGCACAGTGAGTAAAAGCAGTGGCTGCGAACTCTCAAGTGGTTAATAACCACCGAACAGGTTATCATGTCTGTTCTTGCGAGAGAGGGGCGCCCGCTACCTTTGTTAAACTATTTGTTAAGGAACCTGGGATTGGTAACCCTAGGTCTCCTGGGGGCAACCAGACGTGGTCTCCCTCTCACTGTGCTTAGAGAGGCATCAGCTTCACCTCACTGATGATCCCCAACAAGGGTGAAACACGTGTATGGGGTTGCTGGTGGTACTCTCGTTCAGATTGGAATTGCCATTGTATTTCGGTGCTGGACTGCCCCTGGGCAGGACAAAGACTGATATGCAAATGGATATTTCCTCTGCTTTCCACGGCCTGCTCCTACTACTTTCTGCAGGTTGCACCTCCTGCATTAATCGCTGCAACTACAACAGTATTAGGTCAATAGACCTTTTTATTCAATTTGAACACAAAAAAACGGTTTGGAAAGACCTCTCTGTGACCGCACAGAGTGGTCTTTCTAAATTGAACTGTCAGCCCTTGCGAGCCCCCTGCAAGTGCGCAGAGGGGCTGACAGGACACCAGGACCCCAAAGCGTCCTTGACAGAGATCGGGTAAGTTTATGTGTATGTGTGTTTGTGTATTTGGTGGGTGTACGTGTATGTGTGTGTGTGCATTTTTTGAGGGGCTTCGGAGGGGAGGGAGGTGACGAGGGCTGAGGGAGGGGAGTTTGGGAGTTAAAACCCCCAATTTGACCTAATAAAGGGAATGGTCTTCACAGCAAGCCCACACAGAGCAACAGAGGTTCTACTCCCGGATTTGCGCTTAGAAGCCAAACTCAAGTATGGTATTAGGAGCATTATATAAAACTAATTAAATAAATAAAAATAAATAAATAAAGAGAGCGTGGCGGTGGAGGTGGTGTTGGGGGAAATGTCATTATTTCCATTTTTGTAGGCAGCCTAAAATTGGCCAAAAGAATTTGGAAATTGGTCTTTTGGTTGGGTGACCGACAAAAATATAAACAAAGACATAGACCCACTGCAACTACATCCACTGCAATCACTACTAAAGTCATTGTCACTGCAGAAGTAACTAGCTTGAGTGGGAGAACCGGGTCAGCTCGAATCTTGTTGACTGGCCTATGCACCTAAGGGCAGCACTATGGCACCCATTGCTCACCAAATAGATTGAGCACCCGACCATGTCAGCTCAATCGAGTTCCACTATCATTTCAGTCACAAGGGCTCACTTTAGTCTCTGAGCACACATTAGCTTGCATGATCTCTAGTCTGAGTGCTATATCCGTTACTCCCTGAATCCTCCATTACTCCCTGGCAGGCGGTCCATCCTGGCTCTTGCGGGAATATAGTAGCGTAGTAGATGGTGTGGAGCTACACAGCAGGGTGGCAGTTGATCAGCAAGGCAGCATGTAGCATGCTGCTCTGCCTGCATCTTCAAAGCAAGATTTTGGATCAATGGGCCTCCTAGGTCCCCACTGTACCTGCCGTGTCCAGGAACCCAGAAGAGTGGTCAGAAACTGGCCTGGAATTGGAGCTTCATTTTCTGTACCCTGTAAGCGACTTCAATCCAGCAATCCAACTAAGTCAATGTTTAGGATGCGATGCCCAATGGAAGCCCTTATTTAGATATTTTTATGTCAAAGTTCTTTCAATCTGGATGATGAACCCTTATATAACGCCCCTCTCTTTGAATCCCCCTGACCTCACTGAGCCAAGAAGTAGGTTTGTTTTGCAAATTAAAAGATTTATTTGAAGAATTAAACAATATATATATATATATATATATATATATATATCACACTTTTATCAATAAAATAATATTTGAATAGCACACTTATGAATATGGACGTAATCAACAATGGGTAATATTACAAAATTGATAATCTCTTTAATCTTATGGAGTATGGATATGAAAGGATACTGTAGCAGAGAATACTTTATGTGATTCAAGGAAATGCAATAATGGGAAAGAATGCAACCCAGAAATAAACTTGATATGATTTCAACAAAAGATAATATGATCACTTTTTCCCCTGTGACTACTCACTCCCCCCTATGCAATATGAAGAGATGGAAATTAGGGCACACAGGTTTCAGGAATACAATCAAGAATGCAGTTCAATTCCAGTTTCCCCAGCAAGCTTAGAGAGACACAGGAATGATTTTAAAACACAGGTCAAAATGCTTTTGAATGTGATTGCAATGGATGAGAAAATATGCTAAATTAATTTTAATTCACTAAAGAGATTCAGGATGAGTGATAGTTACTCTAGATTGGTTCAGGTCAACACCAGCTATGATTCATGAATGATTATCAAATTGGAAACGAAATTCAGGAGTAGAAAGCAAGAAGCAGCTATTTTTACAAGTGGTGAAATGGAGCTAAATAGTAATTTGCAGCAATTTTAAATCACTTACGGAAAAAACTATAATGGGTTTGTTGGAAAGCTTAGGATCTTAGCTTTAAAATGACAGTTACATTTTGCTTTTAGGCCGTGCGGTTCAAAAGATACGGATGTTTTTGTGAAGGTAGATTTTCAGAAATAAAGTCAAGATTTCAGATGGCGCTTTACAGATTTGAAATCAACAGGATGGACACAAGATTCTATAATGCAGTTCTGAACAAGTTGAACTGGATGGAAGAGGATTACTTTAAACTAAGAGATTGGTTCTGTACAGTTCTAGACTAGATACTCACTCATAGTTTTGGAATGGAATGGAAATGGGCCCCGTCAAGATCTGGTCAAGGGATTGGGCTGCGGTTCTCTCGCCACCGGACAGGTCAGGCACCCTGGTCTGCGATCAGCATGCACGGCGGTCTGTGCGGCCTCTTAGACTGGATCAAGCGGGTCCTGGATACAGCTCTGCTTTCTCTGGATCTTGGTTCTAGCACAGGGTTCTTTGCTAGAATAGAACAGCTCAGCCCAGCTGTTGAATGTGAGAATCAGGTTGCTAGATTCTACAGGCCTGCTGAGAAGAGTTCAGCTTTTGGGTTAGGCCTATGCTTCAGGTTCTAGAGCTTGGTTCTAGAGTCTGGTCTCTGGATCTATCTCGAGTCTCTGTCTGGATATTTTCTGGATCTGAAGTCTTCCGGCAGGGTGCTGTGCCAAGGAATCGGTTGAAGAGTTGAAAGAATGTGTCCTATCGGTCCTAAGCAGTCTCTATTTATCTGTTTCCAAAGTGGGTGTGAAGGCTGACTTTCTATGCCCAACCCCCTAAGGATTTGATAGGTCAGAGAATCTCCTGTCCCCTGACTGGAGAAAATGATCAGCGTGTCATGAGGTGTCATCATGATGCTGTGTTTATGGCTTAGCTGAAATCCCTCCCCTCTGCTTTTACCTAGAAAATCAATTTTTCATAACAAACATATTTCCCAGATACACAAGTTGCTCATAATACATATACACATCACATATTACTTAAGGAACTTTCTGTTCAAGCCCCATGTTCCTATGAGCTTGGGTTCAGAAATGAAAACTTATTTGTGCTTTTGGTGGGTTTCACAATATTGGTTCTGCACCAAATTTGATACATGCATGCAGATCCTCCCTGGGCATATTACTGTAAGTTCTTATGTTCATAGCAACAACACTACAGCTGCAATACTAAAAAATCCCGGAGTTTGGTCTCAGAACATCTCACAACGTCCAGCTTAGTTTTAAATTGTGAGTGAATTTTTCATATTAACCGTCTCATAATTTGACATTTTTGTCAGCCTGTTACAATATTTTAGAACCATTTCCTTTAAACATATATTTGGTGCAATGTTAAATCCACATCCCAGTCTGGTCCGCCCCTAGAGCTGGCTTGACTCAGAGGTCACATGTCCTGTCTCTCCCAGAGCAGTTGTTGACAAGTCACACCTAGATTTAGCATATTCTATTCAGTCAAGGAATCTATTGTCTCTTTCCTCCTGCCAGCAAGGGAAATCTCCTCCTCTCACAACAGTTCGAATTAACATGTCCATGCGATATCCGCTCTTGTTGGTAGGAAGGCCAGGTGTGAAGGGTTCCCATGGACAGAAGGCCTCTTGAAGTTTTAATTAAATCAGACTACCTTCTGATCAATTGCACAGAGCTCCTTGTGAAAAAAAACATACATTTATAAACTTAAAATAAGCAATATATCTTTAAATCAAGTCTTTTCAGAATGAAATCACTGTGTGGCACTCCATGGCATTTTGATGGAATTCGCTTCTTTGGCATATTTAGCTTCTGACACACAACTCTCCAGTCAGATTTAGAGATCGCCAGCACCTGTCGGAGGCGAGCAATGGTACTACACCCACTTTTGACAGCTGTCTATCTTTAAATGGGGATTTAGCTTGATAGCATATGATTCTTTGCTGATACTGTATTGATGTGGATTCTTGCAGTAGAGTAATGTGGAACACCCAACAAGAAGGTTGGATCGTTTTGGTGTTTTTGTGAGCCATGATTTTAGCACATTTTGACAATCAAGAAAATGAATTCCCAAACAGCTCTGTGTTGCTTTTGGCAATCAGCATTGCTTTTTCCAAGTGGTTTCAGGCTGCTTTGTGGATAGCCCAATGGTGGTTTTGGCCAGTGATCTCCTGTGCTCACTATGATAGGCAAAAGTGGATGGCAGCCTATCTTTCAGATTTTTACTGCGCATTTTTGGATGATTTTGAGCGAGCAGCATGCTTTCCAATGCCCATTCTGATGTTTCTGCTGCCAGCAATGCCTAGTGATGTTGCAGGGCTTGGATGTGTGGGTTAAGACATCCCACAACCCACACCCCTCCTCGGTTATGTATCACGCTAGGAACAAGGTAGAGAGTCTCATTGAGGATCCCATGAGCAGCGATCTCACTGAAAAATACTGCATTTAACGCGAGAATCAATTTATACATAGGATTCTCTAAAAACTAAGAACTGCGAGGTAACCAAAACTGTCTCCCCAACAGCCATATTAGGGAGCAGAGATCGTGAGATCACTATAAAGGTCCTTTTTTGGTGCTTTTACCTGTGGAGTCCATTAGATCGGGTAGGTCGGCAGCACCCTGCATATTATATTGCAGTTGGACCTAGCTTCAATAAGACATTTTATACCTAGCTTCAATAAGACATTTTATAACCATCACATATGAGTCATCAAGTTGTACAAACCTAGGGCCCCTATTCCATGGATCTTTCATCAAGCGTTCCCTGGATGTAGGCGGTTTACTACTAAACGAATCGCTGGATTTATTGGCTGTAACCAAAACTTGCCTGAAGGTTGGGTCAGCTGTACTTCAACAATTCCCAAATGTTACAGCTCTAAAGCTCAAGTTGAGAAGGTGGTGATCGGCAGATGCATCAGCAACATCTCCGTTCACTTGAATGCACTAGGCCTGCCCTTTCCTTGATCACTTGTTAATGGCGATGCAAAGTAATTTGGGATATTCAGTAAGTTCGGATGACACAAAATGAAAAAGGAAAAGTGGAAAGTACAAGATTAACTTTTTTCATGTTTTACAATAAGTTATACATTATAAGAATGACGATTAGCAAGAAGGCATACAAACACTCTATCAGACAAAAGATGACAGCATGGGCATCAAGAATCACGAAACACCCACAAAATCAAAAAGAAAAAAGGGGTAGAACTAGGTATCCATAACAAAATAAACAATGCACACAATCAACACGCCTCCAAAACTCTCCAAAGGCACCCTAAACTTCCTTGCAAACCACCAGTTTCTAAGCCTGTCCGGCCCACTTCTATGTCGACACACCAATAAAACCCACAAAGGAAGCACGATGGCCTCAACTATTTTTAAAGTGAATCTATCCTCTTATTGGAGGGTTAAACTCCTCTCTCGAGTGCCGGCATCCCGATTGGTTGTAGGCCCTGCCTTCAGTCCTGAGAAAGAGCTCAAACGGGTCAAGAAACCTGCATATCCAGTGGAAATATTGGGGAACTCTGCCGCCTGTGACTTCTACGACCTACTGTGAAGTCCTTAATTATTACACTTTGACACAAAATCTCCAATGACATTAGGTGCCAACAATACGAGGAAAGTGTGAAAAAAACACCTCCATAGATGTCAGCAACACAGAGCTGTGGTGCCGTGGCCAGGCAACGGAAGTAGCTCACTTTACAGCAACATGAGAAAAGAGGACATTGGGCCTCATTAGGAGTTTGGAGGTAGCCATGCTGTTTTTAGTGGCATGGCTACCCCCAAACCGGGTACCGATTCCCAAAAATAGGGAATTACCGGGTCATGCTGACTTTAGCGGGCCCAGTAATTCCCATTCTCGGGAAATGGACCCGGTACATCCCCATTCCCATTTGAGCCCCCATAGGGCTCAATGGTAATGTGGAGGATGCTAACAACGGGCCCGTCGTTAGCATCCTGGACTGCTAACGGTTCCCGCTCTGCACATCTGGTCTGGCTAGGCGTCCAGAGCAGGACCCGCTGAAGACCTCGTAATGTGGCGGCCCGGAATGAACGGTGCCGGTCCCTTACCAGCACTGTTCATTCCGCGGCCGCCCTCGTTGTAATGAGGCCCATTGGCTTCAGGCAAAAAGGCATCTATTGCAGAATTGCAAAAATTACAGAATTAAGAGTTAACCACCCGTTCCAAGGGCTAGAAGGGGTGGTAAGGGGTGGCCCAAGTAAAAGGCCTGAGTGCAGCAAAGGCATTTAAGGAGGATCCCGGGTCGTTACCACCTGTTCCAGCCCTTGGAATGGGTGGTTTACGCGATTAGCATCCCTCCAATGAGCTGGGATGGGGTAATATAAAGTATTGTCTTACTGTGAACATGTCCTTTCGCAGCATCCCTTTCACGGAAAGAAAACACTATTGAAACATGGCCTCCAAGGAAAAGGAAGCACCCTTCCATTTCCATGGCAGTCAAACCGGCTAGAGTGGAAGGAACAGCCGTGGCTGCAGCCTGGGGTGTTGCTAGGTCTGGAAAATATCAAGGGCTAAGCTAATGTCGGGACAGGCAGGAGTCGGGGCTAGGTAGCATTTTGGTTGTAGCACCTGAGCTTCAATCCAGGGATAAAACCAAAAGACCCGGGGCTATAGCCCCCTCAGCCCTGCCCCTAGCATCCCCTCTGGCTGCGGCAATTGCCGCAACCACAATGAGATAAGTTCAGAGCAGGGATTGATAAAAAATGGATACAGAGGGTAGGGGAAAGATGGGAGGTAGGTGAACCAGACATCAGGCGGCTTAGAACGTGGGCTAGATCAGCAGTATCAGCCTGTGTTCCTAGCCTCCTTATTGGTTGACTCCCCCCCTGGATGCTAATATCAAACATAACCCTACTCATCTGTTATAATCTGTTAATGTCATGCGCGTATTGGAGAGCTGAGAGGCCTCTCCTCGAATTAGCAGCAGGAGCTAATCAGACACTGGTAATGGGTCTATTAATAGGCTGCACGCAAGTGACGCTCTTGCTTTGCATGGATCCATTCAGATAACAAATGTCACTGAACAGCGAGAGAGGACCCCCGTGGGAAAGGTTCCATTCTATTTCTGAAAAAAAGGCAATCATGTTCTCCATTAGAGAACTCGCCTAATGACGCCATAAATCATCAGAAGTTTGACAGAAAGAGTGCAGACTTCAGTCTATGCAAGGCATGATCGGTGGTGGTTTCTATTGGTTCGCATCAGACGGCAACCATTTTGATGGAGTGTTGTTGCTATGGTGGGCCGTATAAGGGAACATCAAATCAGTGAGCACACAGACTTTCTCTCTCTCGCTCTGATATGTTAATTCAGCTTTCCCATTGACTCAAATAGAATCTTAACCTTTCACAAGTGGCCGATTTTACAGCATGTTGTTATAACACATACCCCCATCATAAAAGCATCCTCCTTCATCACTTTACACCGGTGCTCTCAGTGTTTACACGTCTTCCATGTGTTGTCAAACAGTGACTTTGTGTAAATTAAATCTGATGCATGCCATTTTACTAAGAATAATTATATTAACGCCAGGTTTAGCAATACCTCAATGTAAGCTTTTCAGTTGTCAAGCCCTCGTCAGCGAGCCACAGCGTTAACTAACTGATTAAAATATCATAGCCAAACATGTACTTCACCCCAAAAACCAAAACCTAACAAAAGGGGGAATGTGTGCTGCACAACCCTGCATCCGCATTTCAATTCACAGCTCATGATGACGTGACATTGCAGATTAGATTGCAAGTGACATAATCAATTAAATCAAATCAATGAGGACATCACATATGACTTCACCAATGTCATGCTCAGTTACATCACATATGACATCAGTGACTGATGATAATACCATGCTCAGTGACATCACTAATGAACGTTACTGATGATATCACTCAAGATCCCATTTACAAATGACGGTCTGTGGAAGTGGTGATGTGTCTTTGTAGATACTCCTGGCACCGCTGTGTTGCTCGAACACCAGTTGTGCCTATGCCATGAGTTTTGAATATGCAATCCAGCACCCTGGTGATACCAACTCACACAGATGACTTTCATTTGTGTAGTCCACACGTATGCACGATATCTGTGAGTCCACATAATGCTCAGGCGATCGAGTTATTCTCCATACACTCTTTCTTGCTACATGGAGGCCATCCAAGAATTATCTTGGTACTCATGTGGTTTCTATAGAAACCACTAGGAAGCAGGCATCATATACACACTCATTGCTACAGCCTACATTCCTCCACATACTTGTGACCCAAAGGCCCAGCACCCAAAGCACGGGTACTGGCTGTCATACACCCCATCTTCTTCTCTCTGGAAATATCATCGTATCTAAGCACCCTGTGGGCTTGTTCAAATGCAAGAACCTCATAATCATAGATGTTACGCAAGATATCTTGAAATGCATCGCATAGCAATGCGATCAGTAGTGTGCAACTACCGGGTGGGGCTATACCATAGGGTCTGTTACGCTCACCTGGCTCCCACAGAGGCGTCGATCTGAACTGGACAGCTGCGGTCTCCACCAATGTGACGCGTAGGGCCGAGAAGATGGACTGGACTGGCCCACCTAGCTTCGTTTGCTTGGCCCGTGGGAATATTCTTCTGCAAATGGAGAAAGGGGATTAACCACCCGTGGAGTTGAGCGTAAATTCCCCGACCCCCACTGTTCTCCCCACAGATCACCTTTGATGTCCCCTCTTATAGTCTCACCTGATGGTTTGAAAAGATGAGCTCTCCATCCTGCATTGAGCGCAGGGGCGCGTTGATAACCAGTTGCTTCACTGGCTCGAAGGAATTGGTGAGTTCCAGAACAATATTGACTCCGAAAAGTATGTAGTTCATAAGAGTTCACATGTCTGACTTTCACTCTTGTCCGATTCTTTGCAGTTTTCAGGTTGACCCCAGCGAAGAGTTCCTCGTGGTAGCTGACGAAGTTCAGGTAAGGATTTGGCTTATCCTACACAGTTCAATAAAATAAGGCCAGAATGTAACCTGTTGCTTGCTCCCTTACTCAGGTGTGGAGAAAAACATGAAGTTCGGGGAATAATGCCTCCGGCGGTAAAATTAGGTAAGTCTATTGTGGTGAGAAGAGTTCCCCTTGTTTGTTCCTTTGTCTCACCTTGTTTTCCTTTTGTTCCCCTTAGGGGCCGGGGTACGGCGAGGATGCAATGGAGACTGCACTGACCCGTGAAGAGGAATAGTACCCCCGCCGGTAATCAGGTAAGTCTATGGGGGTAGTTACTATTGCCTCTGTTTATTCCCTTAGCTCACCTTTGCTGTTCTTGTATTCCCCTCCGGTGCCAGAGTGCAGCGGGAACGTGCAGAAGGTTGCGGTGGATCGTGAGGATGCTGCGAAGGCTGGGGAGTTCAGCGCCGCGCTGCAGCAGGCAAGGCGGCGCGCGTAAAATGCTTCTTTCTTCCAGCCCGAAGGCGCAGTGGTTCCGGAATTCAGGTAAGGATTGAAGGTTTTGCTCTTATTCTAACCTCTTCTTCTTCTGTTCCTCCCTTTTTCTAGGAGCTGCAGACTCGAGGCGGGCGTGGCAGAAGACTGGATGCAGGCTTGCAGACACGGTGAGCGTTACACTGCTGGATGCAGAATAACGCGAAGCGTGTACTGCTCTTCGGGCATGGTTTAAATAGCCTCCAAAGTAGTCCCAGGTAAGTATTCCTCCCCAGCCCCACCCGAGTAAAAAATAGTCCCTAGGTAAAATAGCCCCTTCCAAGCCTCATTTGGCTTGGAGCTCTGCAGCATGGTCTGCATCAGGTAAGTTCTACTCTATGATCCTGGCGCTTATGGTGTCAGGACTGACTGTCCATATGAGCCTGGCTCCATAGGCGCCAGGACCGCACCCAAACAGCCCCTAGCAGGGGTTTTTGGGCTTGCTCAAAATAACGTGATGCCTGCTTCCGGGGTTGCTGGACCTGGTCTGGTTCCCCGGGGGTAGGCATCATGACAGCACTCCCCCCAAGGCCCCTCCTAAAGTCGTTCTTCCCCGTGGTTTTGGTTTGTCTGGGAAATTTCGGTGGAATCGAGGTGCATGCACGTGGTCACTAGGTTCCCAAGACCTTTCCTGTGGTCCGTAACCT
Organism: Ambystoma mexicanum; assembly: GCF_040938575.1. Taxonomy (NCBI): domain Eukaryota; kingdom Metazoa; phylum Chordata; class Amphibia; order Caudata; family Ambystomatidae; genus Ambystoma; species Ambystoma mexicanum. The sequence goes on along the minus strand of NC_090936.1, from coordinate 1,077,220,677 downwards.
TTCCAGTCGATTAAATAAAAAAGTTTTGACTTCACCGTCTTGGGGTCCAGGATGTTCTTAACTTCAAATTCGGGTTCCCTGTCTATGAGGATGGGGTCTGGTGGCTTGGTTGGTCTTGTCCCTGGTCGCACTGGCTTTAAAAGTGACACATGAAAGACGGGGTGAATTTGCGTATTAGCAGGTAATTCCAACTTGACGGCCACCGGGTTGATAATGGTCTTAATAGAGTAAGGTCCCAAATATCTAGGGTTAAAGGTCCGTGTTCCCTTGAGAGGTATGTGTTTTGTGGCCAACCATACTTGGTCCCCTATCTGGTACTGTGGAGTATCACTTCTATGCCGATCAGCATCTTTCTTATATTTCTCCTTCGCCTGTTTTAAATGTACAGTTGCCTCCTTAAAGGCTTGTGTAATCGTAGCGTGTAGATGGTCCAGTGCGGGCATTTCTAAGTGTTGGGGTGAGTCAAGGTCTGAGGTTCGAGGGTGGTGCCCATATAGGGTATAAAAGGGGCTTTGTCCAGTTCCAGAATGTACTGAATTATTGTATGCATATTCGGCGATCCAAAGAATGTCCTTCCAATTACTCTCAGTCTGATGTAACATACAACGCAGGTATTGTTCAAGAGTTTGGTTGGTCCTCTCCGTTTGACCATCGGTCTGGAGGTGGTGACTGGTCGATAATCTCACGTCGATTTGCGCCAATTGACAACATTTCTTCCAAAAATGTGAAATGAATTGACTGCCCCGGTCAGAGACCAACACGGATGGAAATCCATGTATGCGAACAATGTTTTCGAGGAATTCTTTGGCCAGGATTGAGGCTGAAGGTAGTCCTTTTAAAGGAATAAAATGGGCCATCTTGGATAAAAGATCCACAATAACTAGAATGGTGTTAAACCCATTACAAGGAGGTAGATCGGTAATAAAGTCTAACGATAAGGTGTGCCATGGTGTAGGCGGAATGTCTAAAGGTTGTAAGAGTCCAGCTGGTTTTTTCGTTTGACTTTTGTTTTGGGCGCAAATGCCACAAGACATCACAAATGATTTAATATCCTTTTGCCAGGTGGGCCACCAGACTTGTCTTTTAATTTTAGCGTCAGTTTTTGCAATACCTGGGTGCCCCTCCATTAGGGTATCATGATAATGGGAAATGACTAGCTCTTGTAGTTCCTTGTGTGGCAGAAATTGCCGCCCTTGGTAATAAGGCAGAACATTGGTGACAGAGTAGTCCGGGCCTTTCTTTACCCAGTCCTGCAGGGCTGTAGGATCAAAGAGTTGCTGGATCTTTACCTGAATGTCCTCTAGTGTCTGTAGAGTAGTCATGCCAAGAATCCTTTGTTCGGAAATTATAGGTACTGGTTCTGGGTTCACTTCTGCCTCTCCCATCCCTATTCGGGATAAGGCGTCTCATTTACCATTCTTACAACCTGGTCGATAGGTTATCACGAAATCGAACTGGGCAAAGAACAATGCCCATCGGAGTTGACGTGACGACTGGGCCTTGGCTGTTTTTAAATACTGTAAGTTCCGGTGATCGGTCATCACAGTAATGATATGCCTGACACCAAGAAGATAATGCCGCCAAGCCTTGAAGGCTGATTTAATGGCTAATAACTCCTTGTCGGTAACCGCATAGCTTAACTCGGGTGCCGAGAACTTTCTGGAGCAAAATGCTACTGGGTGAAGCTGGCCAGTTTCAGGGTCCTTTTGGGACAGGACAGCTCCCATGGCTAGACTGGATGCATCAGTTTCCACTATGTATGGAAGTTCAGGGCGCAGGTACTTTAACACAGGTGCAGACGCGAATTTCGCTTTCAGCTCTTGGAAGGCTTTTTCAGCTTCTTCAGTCCACATAAAGCGTTTATTTTTTCATAAGAGTGTTGTGATGGGATGTACTACATTTGAAAAATCTGGGATGAATCTGCGTTAGAAATTGGCAAAGCCAAGCATGCTTTGTACTCCTTTAACTGAACTTGGTGATGGCCACTTAAGGATTGCGTCCACTTTTCGTGAGTCCATTCGGACTCCCTTTGGGGTCAGGAAAAACCCAAGGAATTCAACTTCTGTGGCATGAAAAATGCATTTTTCTAGTTTTGCATATAGTTTGTGCTGGCGCAATTTCTCAAGGACTGTTCGAACGTGCTTCACATGGTCAGATTCTGAAGAGGAGTATACTGGAATATCATCGATATATACGACAACACAAATGTCAATGAGTTCACGAAGGACATCGTTCATGAAGTATTGGAAGGCTGCTGGTGCATTGAACAACCCGAAAGGCATCACCTGGTATTCGAATAACCCATACTTAGTGCGGAAAGCAGTCTTCTATTCGTCGCCCTCTTTTACACCTACCAGATGGTATGCCCCCCAGAGATCTAAGAGTGTATATACAAGCGTCCTTCACTTGGTCTAATAGTTCAGGGATCAGAGGCAATGGGTATCGGTTCTTAACAGTTATCTGGTTAAATGCGCGGTAGCCTATGCACGTTCTGAGGTCACCTTCCTTTTTGGGCACGAAGAACAAAGCTGAAGATGCAGGGGACTTGGATGGGCGAATAAGGCCATTGGCAAGGTACTGGTCTAAGTATTGTTGTAGGTGAAGGTTCTCAGGTTCCGTAAGGGCATAGATCCTGCTACAAGGGGGTTGTGCACCGGGTATGAGATCGATTTGACAATCGTACGATCTGTGAGGAGGTAAGGTGTTTGCCTGTTGCTTTTGGAAGACATCCTGGAATTCTTGGTATTCTGGAGGTAGTTGCATGACTGCTGTGGTTACTGTGGCCAGGCCTGCGTTATGATTTTTCTTTGGGTAACAGGTTTGTGCACAATCCGGGAAGGTTATTCTCTTCTCTCACCAATGAATACAAGGATTATGTGTTTCTAACCAAGGTATCCACGGTATTATTTGGAACTGTGGGGCTTTGATTAGATCAAACACAATAGTCTCTCGATGCCCATCCTGACCCAATAGTGTCATCTCTGCTGTGGAATGAATTACATGCCCAGAGGCAATTTCAGTTCCATCGCCTGTGGTGATGACATCTGAGGTGGTTTTTCGGCAGAGAGGTAGATTCATCCTGGAAGCCAATTCATAGTCCACATAGTTTCCTATGCCCCCGCTATCAATGTATGCCCTTACTGCGTGCATATGCGATGGCTGCCCTGGATCTTCAAGGACCATTGGTATGATGAAATGCGAGGTCTGAGTATCCTTCTTCAAGCTCTGCAAGCGGACCTCTACGCTTGTCGGGCGTGGTCGTTTCCCGAGTCTGACTCCATATGGCTTTTATCAGCAGCTCCTACCACCTTCTTGGGTGGTTTTACAATCCCGTAGAAAATGCCCAGAGGTTCCACAATGTAGACACAATTGCATTTACCGTCTCCTTTCTCTTTCCTTCTGGGATAAGGGTCCTTTAACCCCTCCAAGTTGCATGGGTTCTGAAGCATCTGCTCCTTTGGGGTTAGCATGGGTTTTGGCCAACACCCGATTCTCAAACTTGGCTCAATCAGCCTTTCTGTTCTGAAGTCTGTGATCTAACTGGACCACTAAGTCTATACATTTAGCGCAGTCTTGAGGTTGGTTCACGACTTGAGCCAAGACATCCTTGAGTTCTCCTCAAAGCCCTTGATGAAATAATGTGATTCGTTTTACCTCAGGCCATCCAGTTTCCACTATCAACCTATTAAAGGTCGCGATGTAGGATAAAAGGTCCTGGTTGCCCTGTCGTAGGGACAAAAGTTCGTTATCCAGGGCCTGTCCTTGGGAGTGCCGGGCAAATAGTCTTTCCATGCTAGTTTGCAAGCCCTGAAAATCCCGAAGAATTGGGTCATCCTGAGTAACTAGTGGAATTGACCAATCAGCTGCACTGCCGCTGAAATATGACAATACAAAGGCTACCTTGGCTTGATCGTTTGGAAAGGCTCCAGGTCTGCATAAAAAGTGCAAGCAGCATTGGTTCATAAACACGGCAAACCTTTTGGGATCTCCGGCAAAGCGTTCGGGTGGAGCTAATGGAATATTTCCTGGTAGGTTTATTTGTACAGGGTTACTTGATAACACAGGAGCTGGATTTCTCCCGGAATCAGGTAGGGGTGCTTGTCCAGCCTGGCTTTGCAATAGTTGCCTAGCAAGGTCATCAGTTCGCTCCTTTGACAAAATCAGTTCTCTACTAAGAGCATTGGTTTCTTGACGGGCGGAATGCACTTCAGCCCTCAGTTCCCCTAGTAATTGGGCCAACTGGTCAGTCTCTGAGGTATCCATAACGCCCGGGTGGGAATTTGTGGGTAGGCTTCATGTTCTGTTACGCTCACCTGGCTCCCACAGAGGCGTCGTTCTGAACTGGACAGCTGCGGTCTCCACCAATGTGACGCGTAGGGCCGAGATGATGGACTGGACTGGCCCACCTAGCTTCGTTTGCTTGGCCCGTAGGAATATTCTTCGGCAAATGGAGAAAGGGGATTAAACACCCGTGGAGTTGAGCGTAAATCCCCCCACCCCCACTGTTCTCCCCACAGATCACCTTTGATGTCCCTTCTTATAGTCTCACCTGATGGTTTGAAAAGATGAGCTCTCCATCCTGCATTGAGCGCAGGGGCGCGTTGATAACCAGTTGCTTCACTGGCTCGAAGGAATTGGTGAGTTCCAGAACAATATTGACTCCGAAAAGTATGTAGTTCATAAGAGTTCACATGTCTGACTTTCACTCTTGTCTGATTCCTTACAGATTGCAGCGTGACAGCCAGCGCAGAGTTCCTCGTGGTAGCTGACGAAGTTCAGGTATGGATTTGGCTTATCCTACACAGTTTAATAAAATAAGACCAGAATGTAACCTGTTGCTTGCTCCCTTATTCAGGTGTGGAGAGAAAATATGAAGTTCAGGGAATAATGCCTCCGGCGGTAAAATTAGGTAAGTCTATTGTGGTGAGAAGAGTTCCCCTTGTTTGTCCCTTTGTCTCACCTTGTTGTCCTTTTGTTCCCCTTAGGGGCCGGGGTACGGCGAGGATGCAATGGAGACTGCGCCGACCCATGAAGAGGAATAGTACCCCCGGCGGTAATCAGGTAAGTCTATGGGAGTAGTTACTATTGCCTCTGTTTATTCCCTTTGCTCACCTTTGCTGTTCATGTGTTCCCCTCAGGTGCCAGAGTGCGGCAGGAACGTGCAGAAGGATGCAGTGGATCGTGAGGATGCTGCGAAGGCCGGGGAGTTCAGCTCGGTGCTGCAGCGGGCGAGGCGGCACGCGTAAAATGCTTCTTTCTTCCAGCTCGAAGGCGCAGTGAATCCGGAATTCAGGTAAGGATTGAAGGTTTTGCTCTTATTCTAACCTCTTCTCTTTCTGTTCCTCCCTTTTTCTAGGAGCTGCAGACTCGAGGCGGGCGTGGCAGAAGACTGGATGCAGGCTTGCAGACATGGTGAGCGTTACGCTGCTGGATGCAGAATAACGCGAAGCATGTGCTGCTCTTCGGGCGTGGTTTAAATAGCCTCCAAAGTAGTCCCAGGTATGTATTCCTCCCCAGCCCCACCCGAGTAAAAAATAGTCCATAGGTAAAATAGTCCCTTCCAAGCCTCATTTGGCTTGGAGCTCTGCAGCATGGTCTGCATCAGGTAAATTCTACTCTATGATCCTGGCGCCTATGGTGCCAGGACTGACTCTCCATATGAGCCTGGCACCATAGGCGCCAGGACAGCACCCAAACAGCCCCTAGCAGGGGTTTTTGGGCTTGCTCAAAATAACGTGATGCCTGCTTCCGGGGTTGCTGGACCTGGTCTGGTTCCCCAGGGGTAGGCATCATGACAGGTCTTCTTAAACCTAGGAATGTATATTGTTGATCTCCCTTGATATGACAGTAAAGGAATAGTCATAGGAAAATGCCTCATTTTTATTTTAGGTAGTGAAGACTGTATGCAAAACCCTCCATACAAAAACAGCTGCTTACAGGGGTATGAACAAGCTACACACCAAAAATTAACATGAGTACTCCGCTCGCCCCTTATTCTCCCTTCGTTTCATGGCATAAGAAACCCTTAACAACATGTTTGCCCTCTTCCAGCTTGTTCCTATTTATGTAAGCATTTTGATCAATTATGTTTTTCTATACCGGCTTAGCCAATTGGTCTTTGTTTGACTATGACCAAGACCTCCACACTCTCCAAAAGACATACACTTGCATCCAGGCCTGGATGGCAGCCAATGGTCTATGTTTAAATGGGGATAAGACAGAGATTCTACTGGTGGGCCCCAAAGAGTTCCTAAAATAACTAGATGACAAATACAGTTCCTTCAGTATTGAGAACACTGTTATTACAGTGTCAGCTGCGGTTAAAACCCTTGGTGTATACTTGGATTCCACCGTATTAATGGAAAGACAAGTCAGTGTCATTTCATCATCTGCTGCTCTCACGACAAAAATCATAAACGCAGTGAAACCCCGCCTTTCGCCAAAAAAAAGCTTTAACATTGCAAGAGCTACCGTAGGCGCAAAGCTGGACTACTGCAACATCTTACTCCTTGGCACATCCGCTATTAACATCAACAAACTACAAACTATGCAAAACAACACCCTTAGAGCAGCGCTAAGTATCCCTAGGAGGGAGCGCATCTCTCAGGATAGAAAATACGCCTATTGGTCCCGGTGAAAGAACGCATAACATTCAAGGCCCCCACGATTACACACGGGTGCCTCTCTCAGACCGCCCCATCCTAGCTATCTGAACAAATACAAAAGGTTCCAGTCCACAGACCAAAACGAGAGCTATACTCTCACCTACTCTCAGTCCCGACATTCAATAGAGCCAAAGCCGGCGGCACCAGTTTCGAAGTGATAGCCTCAAAAGCCTGGAATGCTCTCCCACTCAGCCTAAGAAAGGAAGACTCTCTCACGGCATTCAGAAAGGCGCTAAAAACTAAGCTATCCAACTAAACTGTACCTGATTGTGTCCAAGACTGTTCCGCTGTAACCATGGAACACTGCACCTGTTTTTACACATTGTATCTGAACCTGTAATTCTACCTTTTAAGTTATCTGTCTTAAGCTGTATCTAAGTGAATATACTGTAACAGCGCCTCAATGCCTCTGTGCGCTTTATAAATCCAAATAAATAAATTAAATAAATAAATAAAAAAGTTTGTGCTTTTGTAGGCTACCTTTATTTGTTTGTAAGTTACAGCTGTTACTATTGCCGAGATATTTAGTACTCATTTTATAAAATGCAATGGATAAAAGACAGGAAAGACCCTGCCAGAACACAAGCGGATTCCTAAAAAAACTCTGGAAGTTTACGCAAAACACTGTTATTTGGAAGAACCAGCTTATTTTATATCTATTTCCATGTCTCTGTCACTCGCTCTCCTACTACATTACTCTCTCTTTGTGTAAATGAGTTTTGCGCTAGCTTTATTTGTGCTACACAAATGCAGACATACATACAACACACATGTACAGGTAAATGTTGTCACTTCTGCCACCCGTCAGTCATCTGCATGTAGAGTGATTGTTATATCCAAACATTCTAAAACGAGCCATGCAAATTACCTGCTGTCCATTGTTATTGTGTTCCTTCACACTCTCATTCTGAAAGAAATATGCTGAAACAGTACTCTAAAATCATGTTTTGGCATTATTAACACATGTCTTTATTTCCTATTCCTGTACAGTTTATAAATTCAGGACTACAAGGCCAAGAACACAGTAAAGCTCACAGATAAGACTGTTATTTATAGGGGGAACACTTGCGGTCCTGCTCAATGAATTGTGCTACTTTCAATACGCAAACACACTTCAGAAGTGTCTGTGTGATAAAGTCAGATACTCATAGTTATTTTTTTTGTCAAGACATGCTGATAGTTGTTATGTAAAACATGCTTACTATTTCCATAGTGGAAACAAGAGTAACTAGTGCTACCAGGGCTCAGTGAAATACTTAGTCACTATTTTTTTTATTTTATTGTAACATTTAGTTTACACAAACTTTAATTACAAATCATATCCTCCTTACATCTATTAAGATCTATTCATATTTCCTTATTGTTTCCACCACCCAACGCCTCTTTAGACAATCACAAAGCATATCATCATTCATTAAGTCCTGGTCCTTTCTCCAAAGGGCCCCAATTAGGCTATCAAGTGGCTGCTTCGTGGTCCAAGATCTTTTCTAAAAAGTTGACCACTGCACAGGTTAACGTGACATTGTTACCTGACAACAACCTGAACCACCAATCCTCGATGTCATCGAATAGAGGTGCAAATCGCCCCCAAAGAAAATTATCGTTGGGTGCTTATTTCGACACATTCTGTAATCAAATGTTTTAAACGTCGTGCAGAATATGATAGATAGACACTATAATATTCTGCTAATAGGTTGACCAAACATGCATATGCTCAGCAGACTCTGATAAAGCGTAATCACAAGTTAGAATGGTAGAAAGTTCAACCCAAAGCTATAGTGAGGAACAGAGCTCTGAAATAATCACCTTTATTCAACCCCACAGGAAATAACAAAAATATTTCCTCTCAGATCGCGGGCAAAGATCTACTGAAATCAAAGAAAATGTGCTGCGGAGCAGAGTTTCAGGGACATTTCTTTAGGGAACACCTGAAGGCTGAAATCATACCATCAGGATTAGTGTCCACAACAAACCTTGACTGCTCTTAGATGACTCTTAATATAAGACCAGCTTCAGTTGCGTAGCTACACAATGTATCAGGGATCTTCTAGTGCATCAACGAAGAACTTCAATGTGAACTTGATGAAGCAGAGAGGACATTTTATGATAACACAATAAACCAAAACAAAAATTGTCCAAAGATTTTCAAGATTTCAAAGCAGAAACCACATACGCTTATTTGTCATAAAAAATACTTAGAACCCTATAACTGGCACAGAGAGGAGAGATATTGTACATCCAAAGGGTGAGGCTTCTCAGAACGTAAATGGTCCTTTTTTCAGATACTTCCAACAGTGACTCAGCACAAGAAGAGACCTTTGATAGGAGGATCGCTCCACCATGTACGACCTCACATTCTTTGTTAGGAAGAGGTGGCCCGAGAGGCAGATACAGGGGCCCCCCCACTACTCATAATTCTCAAAGCAGGGCTCCCAAGGATCTTTCAAAACCGCAGGAGAGCATATCAACGATAGAAGAATCAGCAGAAGAGGTGGTATCCAACTTCTCCGATGAAGCTTTATCACAGTCAGAACTATACATTTTAGGGAAAGGTCTCTTTTTTGTCCCATCAAACCCTACTTTTTATATCAGAAAATCAAACTAAAAGTATTTTTTAATAGATCGCCTGACAGGATCACTGGTAATGACATTGGACTATAACCTAAATCAATATTTCACTACTCAAGAAGCCAATTACGAAACAACAATGTTACATTTGAAAAAAGTGTCCTAATACACTTTTTGTCTTTACAAAAAAAAAGAAATAGAATAAGACATAATCTTACAAATGAAAACCAATAAGAGTCTTGGTGAAAAAACTGGCTGACAAAGCGAGCTAGTGATTATGTGAAAAGCACAATCTGAAACCATGGTCTTTAGCTTGCTCAATGAGAAAAATAATTATAGGATTCTTCACAATGGGCATCCTCACGAATTGGGTGGTAGCCCTTAAATGTGACTGTAACGGTATTTCCACCACATTTAAGGGCTGGCCCTATCACAAGTCTGGCAGCATTAAATACACTGAAAAAATGCCCATTTTTGGCACAGTTACTGCTGGTGGTATTAGCGCACAGTAATTGCACCAAAAATGGCCGGGGAGTTACTGCTACCGACAATCCCTTGATCGGAAGTAATACCGCCAGATGGGTTGGCGGTAGCACTATTTGCCTGGGCGGTATCCCAGTAGTAATACCGCCAGGATACCGTCCAACTCGTGATGAGGCCAATTGATCCTACAATGGAGATTACACATATCATATCTGAAGCAACAATGTTTGAACTGCTTTGAGGTTGGATATCCAAAAGTGAGTTTGACTTCTTAAAAATAACCACTAAAAATGTCCTTAAGTTTTATGCTTTACCAAAAGTCCCTACAAACATCACTTATCCACAAACCTCTAAATCAACTAACTAGATAAAATGTTCAAGATATGAATGCTATCATCTACGTCTTTGAAGGGATGGACATGGACAGCACTAGTAACCTTCCAGTTATTATGGATACACAATCACTATATGCAATTATCCCTCAGGAGGAAGCGATGGTGTCCATCAGAGTTTAACCCGAAGGGATACTAATGACAGGGTGCCAAGTATATGCGAGGAAGCGTCTTTTTGACCCCATTACATTCCATATTAAGTGAACGTTATGCTCATGCAATTGCTGGAGATGTCACGTGTCCAAACTCCTCTATGATCGGAGCATTGGAAGCCATTGCAGGACACATATCCAATTCATTTTGTACGTCCCCAGACTCCATTTTGTGTTGTTCCCGACTCCATCTTTTGTTAGGTCGCACAATGATTTCTAAAATGCCATCTCTCCCCTCGTCCAAGCGCCACGCACAGTCAGCTCAACCACCCCCACCTCCTGCCCCCCTGTGTGCGCTGCGGCTATCCTGTTCTCACTGAAGCTTGGGCACAGATTGTTGCACCCTTACACTGTATTTCTTTTCTTCCTCTGAGATCATTGCCCTGTGTGGGACCGGACCAAAGTCTGGCGTGCAAAGACCATTTGTCTCCACAAACATGCCCCAGCTCTTTCTATCCCCCCACCTTGAGGAATTATTGCCTATGTAACCCTTGCTCCCCTCTGGTCCTTTCATGTAACAGGAGGTGCTACACAGCCCGATGGGTCACCCCAGATTGTCCCCCATATAACTAATCCAAAGTGATTGCATGTTCTTCCTATACTAACACCTATCAATCCCCTCATTGAACAATAAGGAGCCATGCATATGAATCTCAAGATGACATGTTTTAGATAAGGCACCTAAACCACTGCGTCCCTGTCCTCAATAAAGCTCAGGTTAAGAATCCACTCCTTTTACTGCAATTTATAGATAACCCTGCAATTCTTGTGTGACTTTTATGCTTAATAATAATCACTTGCATGTCAGTAATTATTGTGTAGTTAGATTAGTTAAACGTCTGACGGTGTGGCCACAAACTGACCTTCAGCCCTCCCAGAGGAACCCAGCTGACCCATATGCCACAAGAAGCAACACATTCAGCAACAGCCAATCAAGCAGCACCGTCACTGTATACCACATACTGGACTGTCTAAATAATGAAGTGGCTCCATGTAACACATATAGAAATTGCCATAGATGAAGATTATTATATTTATAATGTAATGTTTCTGTATTGTTGGCAGAGCGCTCTCAGAGCAGCAGAGTCCTCTGCATGTCTCATTTTACTTTTATATAAAGCATCCATTACTTTTACTTGCAATCTTTCTCCTCGTCTCATTCACTACTGGGGTCGGTCCATTGGTGTCAATTATTCTGATTTTATTATACATTATTGGGGAATGACCGCTTTCATTTGGTGACCCCTTAGTGTAATGCGAGAAATCCCCCGGTCACAGCAGCGAGATCCTGGGCAACTCCAACAAGGCTGCCCACCTACGGTAACTGGTAACCTTAAAACGCGTACGCATTGAGAAGGTTCCACGGGTCCCGGCTTTGAAAATACCCAGTTGGGCTCTTGATTGGGGGGCGGCACCCCGATTGTGGATAGACTGCGCACGGAGGCTCTCGGATCAGCACGGACATGTGAGTATCGATTGCGAGAAAACCTAAAGGAGGGGTATGGGGGATGGGAAAGGAGTCAGATTAATTAACTGAGAAGCAATTTTGTGGGTTTGAAGGGTGTATGATTGAGTATTGACGAGGTGGAAATCTTTCTTTTTCTCTTTTTTCCTGTGGTCATTAGGATTTTATACATGAGGTGATAGAATATGAGGAGATACGGGGACCTAACTCCAAAAGGGGGTCGAAGGCAGCGCCGCGTAGTCCTGTCTTGATCAGTACAGGAGTATGTATAGTGAAAAAGAAATAAGTGGTAGTCTTGTATAAGGAGAAGACTCGGAAAACATTAGTTACTCTTTCTTTGCTTTACTTTTGACTACACGTTCTTTAGAGGTCGGCCCAGAAGGGGCCAAGGAGGGGTCACTGCAAGGAGTGAATGGAAGGGAAGGCTGTGGGGTTATAACAATGTATAATTGGTGCAGAGGGGGGTACGGGTACATGTTCTATGTTCCTCGTTGTGAATAAGGTATGTCAGTATGTCACGTTGAAATGTTAAGTGTTTAATGTTTTGTCCGTTTGGTTATATATGAAAAGTTCAAAAGTTGGTTAAAATGGTGACTACAATGTAATGATAATACGACTATAATAAGTGTTTTTTAGTGATAGAGATATATAGATATAAAGATCTGTCATAAGGATTGACATACACACACACACATACACGCTCTCATCAATAATGGGAAGCGATGGTTGCCGACGCGCCCGTTTTGCATTTATGCCAGCACCTTCCATTATATAGTGAAAAAATAAAAAAGTATCAAGAGCAATGGTAACAGAAATAAAGTGGGATGGGTCATCCCAAATATTGCCAGAAGGAGGGTCATTCAATAAAACAGTATTAGACCTTGTGGCCACATACTTGACAATCAAATACAAGGGCAAACAGCTGCAGAATAGAAGGGAGGTACTAGATCTCTGGAGGATGTTCGAGGAAGTCCCAGTTGCTAAAAACAAAGACAGAGAGGTGCAGCCACAGGTTCAGTAACACAAGAGGAGGGAGCGGAAGAACAAGGTAAGGGGGATGAACCCAAAAAGTTGTACCCATTGTTAAAAAAACCCGCAAGGGGTATTGTGATCCGCTCCATTTGCCCCTTCCAAGCACACCCCCCACGTCAGCAGCCGCACCCCCTGCCCCTTATCATCCTAAAAGCCTGCATGGACCAACATGTGCACCGCCAGTACATTTAGGACGTCTTACCCAAAATTTAGAATCACAGACAACTACTGCACAGGCAGAACTAACTAGATTAAGAGCATTGTTAAATTTTGGCCCGGGGTGGTCAGACACCACCACCCCGCCATCAAATACATCAGTTTGTGTGGCTGAGGATGAATGGAAGTCCGGAGACTTCCTGTTCCGCATTGATAAGGAACCTATCAAAGTAAGAAGAGTAGGGCGAGAGAACGAACAGGTGAGTACAGAACAATGAGATGTCCCATCAGGTAGGGAAGAGGAGTGGTGTAGCGATGTTGATACGTATGTAGAAGGGGCTAGAGCAGGAGGAGTGGTGTCATTACCACGATGGGCAACAATTGATGATGGGGTGCAAAAAGAAGGGTGGCATGGGGGAAGGTTGAGGAACAGACTAGGAAAAATGGCACTAGCAAAGAAAAAAGGAATAAAGGTGAGTAAGGGAAAAGGAAGATCGAACTTACAAATGCCCCTGATACACAAAGGAGCAGAGAGGCCACACTATGTCCCCTGGGCACTAATGGATAAGGCCAACTTATTAAAGATGCTATCCCCACTCTCTGGGGGTGCAAGTAAATGGATATATGCATTTGAGAAAAACACTGCAGGGGTCTTGTTGGCAATTGGCAAGGTTAAAAGTTTGCTAGTGTCCAAAGTGGGTGACCAGGCAAATGGAGTGTGTGTAAAGGCATGGTTCCAAGGAGTGACAATAGATTGCGACCGTCATGATGGGGCTTCCTTCAATAACGTGAGAGCAAAGGTATGGGACGCATGGCAGAGAACCTTCCACGACACCCCAGATTTACACTCTGTGATGCAATGTACAGTGGGGGAGAATGAAGATGCTGCGACTTAATTCTGCGGGTGCAAGATATGTGGAGGGCGGAGACGGGCTCCGCTTGGGACCAGTCTACCTACCTCTTTTACTTTATCATCAATAGAGGCCTCCCAAAGGAGGTACAAAAGGCCTTGGATAAAATAGCTGGGATACAAGCCAATGGTTGGCCAGAAATACAGAGCATTATAATACATCATTGTAGGAGGATCAAAGAAAGGGAGAAGGAACTTGCACAAAAGTGATTAGCAGATAAGGCAAAGCTTGTGCAAAATAAATTGGTGAAGGTCGCAGCAGAAACAGCCGCCCTCCCCACAGAATGACAGGGAGGTGGGGAGGAGGGGCCGGTAGCAATACAAGCAAGAATGGCAGCCACTTGGGTGGTAAACGGGCAGGAACAATGGGCTGGAGAGGAGCAGTATGGAGGGACCCAATGGCAAGGAAGACCTAGAAGAATAAGAGGTGGGTACAGGGACCCCGAGGAGGGGGACACAGATTGTGTTGGTTTTGTGGGAGGTGGGGCCATTTTGCAAGAGAATGTCACGCCCGTCCCATGTCACACTATCAAAATACACAAGGGTTCGACAATGAGCAGAGGTATGGTCACCCCCACCCAGGTGGTCCTTATGGATTACCTATGGGCGGGTACAGACAGGAAGAGCAGGTTGACACTCGCCACATGCAGGAATAGAGTACACCACCACAGGGGGCACAACAGCGGCTAACATGCCAGAATCAAATGGTAAACACACCCAGTAACCCATCCGCCACCACTGCTAATGGTGCTCCAACGCCCTCCCGGGGACAACCATGATTGGGGAAAATGTTTTTTCGTTCCTGGGATCAAATACACATCCAGACTAGGACAGCCCACAGAGAGCACTTGCATGTCCAATCCTATCGACTACCTTACATCCAGATGAGGAACCACTTTTGGGGGCAGAGATAGGAAACAGACAATTCATCTTTATGGTGGACATGGGGACGGAAAAATTGTGTCTAATGGAAGGCCGGTTTCCGCTTTCAGGATGGAAGTTGGAAATGCAGGGGTTTTCTGGGGCTGTGGTCATGGTTCCATACACTAAAGATCTAGACATTACAGTGGAGGGAAAGAGCGAGCACCCCTATTGTACCATGAAGACTCGCCAATAAATGTGTTGGGGAGGGACCTTCTTAGCAAGCTTAACATGACCATCTCCTTTACTGAAAGAGGTATAGTGTGTTCAACCCCGGGAATATGTCCTCTCAGAGCAATGTTATTGATTAATGCAATTGCAAGTGAAGCAACAGTGCAGGAAATGCCTATAAATGCAGACATTTTCATGTATGGAATACAGGTTTTGGCAAGAGCGGTATCCGAGATAACATGACAAGAAGGGAGAATACCATCCGACTTTGACTTTCGCCCCTTAACTGCCCCCAAGGTGGTACCTGGGACCATATTGTCCCTAGATTTGAAGGGTGTACAAGTGTCAACACAGCGTATCGCAGTGATAGGTTTGGACACGCATGGATGCAAGTGGAGAACAGTACTGTGCATAGATCCCAACATATCTCTGTGCGAAGTAACAGATGAGGAGGTATTCAGTGACAATGATTGAGAAATAATAATGGAAATTTGCATGCCTTCTGATATTATGGTTCAGCACAGGCAAGTGTCAAACCCCCTCATGGCCGTTGTCAGTGCACCAACAACATTGTTCAATGAAGACATGCAACAGGTAACCGCCAAATTATGGACCACCAATCCTCATGATGTAGGGCTCCTGCAAGGAGTAACGCCTGTCAAAATAAAACTCAAGCTCGGAGCCTTGGTGCACTGAGTGAAACAATACCCCCTGTCAAGAGAAGCAGAGGAGGGGATAAAAGAGACAATACATGCATTACTACAACAGGGTATCATTGTACTATCAAATTCACCATGTGCTACGGCCATTTATCAATAAAAAAGTGAGGGGCTTGGAGGGTGATGCAGGATTTATGCCCACTTAATGACATCATACAGAAGGAGTTTACCCTTGTCCCAAACCCTTCATCCATTTTGTGCAGTATCCCAAAAACAGCCTCGTGTTGAAAAACGTACTTGAAAAACGCCTTTTTCTCTGTACCACTTGGTCCCGGCTCACAATACTCGACTGCCTTTACCCCGGGGGAAGGGGAGATATGAAAATTGCAGATTGCCCCATGGGTATTGTCAAAGCAGGAGCATTTTTAACAGAATACTACATCTAGACTTGGTCAACATTGCTGTCAGAAGCACAGAGATACAATATGTAGATAACCTTCTAGTGTGCAGTGAAAGTGAAGAACAGTGCAGAGCAGACTCAATCACCTTGAAAAATTTATTGGCAGAAATGGGGTACACATGGTCAGAAATAAACTACAGTACTGCTTAGCAGAAGTGCTGTATTTAGGACAATTGATATCGAAAGATGGCAAGCGAATACTCCCGGACAGAGCAGCAGCAGTGCGTGCGACAATCAGATCGCGCACGGTAAAGGAAATGCAGAAGTTTCTCGGCATATGTAACTATTGCCAAGCACGGATACTAGATTATGCAGCATACACAAGGCCCCTATTATTAGCACTGAAAGAAGCACAAAGAGAAAACACAGCCATCACACGGACACAAGAGATGAACACTGCCTTTAACACACTAAATGAGCTTATATGCAGCCCCTGTTTTAGCGACCCCAGATTACAATCGAGAATTATACTTGTTCTCACACAGCAATGGAACACTCATGACAGCAGTGCTAGCACAGAAAATATCATTAGGGCACAAACCATTGGCCTATTACAGTAGTATGCTCGATCCTGTCATGCAAGGGAACGTCGCATTCGAAATGGCTCTCATGGCCGCTGCCTTTGCAATTGAAAAGAGTGCAACAGTTGTGATGGGCTGCTCAGTAACACTGTTTGTTGAGCACTCCGTATTTGCAATACTTGAAAGATCCAAATCCACACTGACAACACAAAGATCGACAGCATACAAAATGATTCTCTCAAGTGCAAACATTTGTGTAGTACGTTGTAAAACAGTAAACCCAGCAACGTTTATCAAAGAACCATGTACAGTTGAGGACATGCAACAACATGATTGTGCCACATATGTAGGGGAGGGCGACGACATTTGCAATGCAAATGAGAATGCCCTAGAGGAGGGTGAAGTGTATTTTGTAGACGGTTCAGCTTCAATTTGTCCAGAGACAGGTGAAAAACACATGAGAGCAGCAGTAGTGAGGTTGGAAGATGGAGAGTATTAAATGATTGTGCAGAAATTGTTAGCAATGCATTTCTCCGTGCAGGCAGCAGAACTAGTGGCATTAATTGAAGCATTGCACGCGAAAAAGGATGCGCAGTGATGATATACACTGATTCAGCATACATGACCACAACAGTATATGGCGCGTTGTTTAGGTGGGGAAGGAGGGGATTTAGGAGAGTAGATGGGTCCCCAGTGCAACACGCATAGCTCTTGAAGGAGCTCATAGAAGCCTTAGCAAAACCATCAGTAGTAGCCTTAGTGAAGTGACTGGCCCATATGAATAATAGTGAGGTAATATCAATTGGAAATGCAGCCGCGGATGCCGCCGCGAAAGAGGCAGCATATTTTCAAAAACCTGAAATAGCAGAATACACACTGAAAGGAAAAATACAGGAGGAGAAAGAATCGGGTACAACTCAATGCCAATTTCACAAATAATTGACTTACAGAAAAAGGCCCCAAGGGAAGAACAAGAGCTGTGGTTAAAGCGGGGGTGCACCCAATCTGCCTCAGATCTCCTGTGGTGCCAAGACAGCACAGGAAAGGTAGTTATGCTTGTAGAGCTTTAACAACTCACATTCCAACAATTGCACTTCCCGGCACACACTGCAAAAAAACACATAGGCCCTCATTACGACCCTGGCGGAATTCGCGGTGCAAAATGCACCGCGGAGCATGGCGGAAAGCCGCCGATAGCGCCATGGGGGTTGGCGGATTTACCACCCCATGCCGACCTTGGCGGAGCGGTAAATCCCCAATCCCTATTTTACCCTTCCCCATTCCCATTCTTGCCCCATAGGGTATAATGGGAGTGGGGAAGGAGTTAATTACGCCGCCGTAAAGTACGGCGGCGTAATTAACAACGAGGTCCCTTAGCGCCATGGTTTTCTCCGCCCGGTAAAACCAGGCGGAGAAAACCTCCATGGCGCTAAGGGAACTCGTAGTACGGCGGACGGGTCCGCCGCGATTACCGCTGGCGGTATCCCACTCCGCCAGGGTCGTAATGAGGGCCATAGTGTCAGCCATACAAGAAGATTGGTTTGTTCCCCTGTTTCAGGAACACATTGCAAAAATGACTATAGAATGCACAACATGTCAAACATACAACTGGGATGACCTTACGAACACTGAGAGGAACATTGCCTCGCCCCACTGGACCGTTCCGTAAATTGCATATTGATTATTCAAATATGGGAGAAAGGTGCAATGGAGCAAGATATCTCATTGTGGTGGTCTGACCTTTTTCGCGCTGGTGGAGGCAGGGCCCTGCACCCACCCAGACGCGAAATGTGCAGCAAAGGTTTTAGTAAGAGAAGTTTTCCCACAATGGGACATCTGTGATGTCATTTGCTATGATAATGGGAGCCACTTTGTAAACGACGTATTTAAGGAGGTGACATCCCTACTAGGAATAAAACACAAGTTATGTTTCATTTATCACCTACAAGCAAACAGGATTTTCAAAAAAATTAACAGCCTCCTTAAAATCAGATTGTCAAAATGATGACACACCCTAAAGAAAAACTGGGTGTACTGCCTGTCCCAGGCATTGTTTCAATTGCGTACACAGCCGTGTAAAGACCACCACTTGTCCCCCCACAAAATAGTAACAGGGAGATGCATGCAAACTCCAATATCCCCAATTAGGAGGGCATATGATGCACACAGAACAGCCACAGTATTGGGGGACAAGTTTAGGGACTACCAGACACTACTCACACGTGCGGTAGGAAGCATAGTCAACAGATTGCACACCCATACACGCGAGAAGGTGAAACAGATACCACTACTGCAGCACAGGATAGCCCAAACACACAGTTGATTCCCAGAGAGTGGGTGTAAATTAGGAGCTTCGTGAAGAGATGGAATTCTCCAAGATTTCATGGCCCTTATGAAGTTGTGGATTGCACACCATCAGCGGTGAAGGTTAAAGGCCTGAAATATTGGATACACCTCTCCAATGTCAGAAAAGCACACAGCAGTACAATGCCAGAAAAGGAAGAGGCGGGGCAACAAAACGCAGCAGTCCATAACAAATGATACCACCAGTTGGTAAAAGAGAAAAGTAATTGGAAAATGTAGGAACTGTGTAAATATAATAATATACAATTAACGTAGAAAACTTCTGAGAGTGAAAGGTATAACAATGTTTACATAATTAATGAATGTAGATCTATGTTATGTTGTTCTATGTTATGTTATGTTATTCTATGTTATGTTATGTTATGTTAATTGGTATTTATATAGCGCCTTATATTTCTTTGGTATGACTTCAAAGCGCTGGTAGGTTGAACGCCCTTGGGAACCGTAGTTCAAGTCAGTAGAGAGAGAGAGTGTTGTATGGTGCGTGGGCGCACCGGATATGTGTGCAGCTGTGTGGTTGTTGCATGATAGCTGCTTCTTAGCGGTAGGTGTGTTGCTGAGGAAATCAGTTGGATGTGTTCAGTCTGGAGGGTGGACACCCAGACTGAGTTCTGGCTGCGTTAGGACTGAGGAGACGCCTAAGCTAGCCGGAATGTGCTCAGCTAACTGTGTTTTATTAGGATGATGAGGTATGTGTGGGGTCATGTTAGTATGAGAACAGCTAGGCCGAATTTATCATGGTATAGCTGTGTTCTAATTGAACGATGGTGTATAGGAGAGAGTAAGCGTAGTAGTGTGATATGGTGGTTGTCAGTAAAGCACCTGAGACCAGGCATGAGAGCAGGACAGTGGGGGTGTACATAGCGGCATACGTATATAAAGCGACAAGATGGATAGGGGTAAACATGTGATACAGATAGCATGGGGATACAGGTACATGGCACATATAGGGGGTTCAGATATGCACCATCTGCCGCAGCATCCGAGCCATCCACAGCATCCGTATCGTCTGCACTATTTGCACCGTCCGCAGCATCCACACCGTCCGTAGCATCTGCACTATCCGTAGCATCTGGAGCATTGGGTAGCATCCGCACCATTCGTAGCATCCACATCCTCGGTAGTATCCGCATCATCCACAACATCCATAATATTCGTACCATCTGCAACATCTATAGCAACCATAGCATCTGTCAGATCTGTGACATCCGCGCCATCCGCAGCATCGGCACCATCCATTATATCTGTGACATCTGCACCTCTGTGTCATCCGCACCATCCACACCATCAGAGACATTCGATTGGTCTGTTCAATTCACTACATCCGTTCCATCCACTCTATCCATTCCGTGTACTCCATCCATTCCGTCTACTCCATCTGTTCCATGTACTCCATCTGTCCATGTACTCCATTCAGTTCATTCACTCCATTCAGTCCATCTCCTCATTTGGTCAATCCACTCCATTCAGTCCATCTACTCCATCCGTTCCATCCACTCCATCCGTTCCATCCACTCTGTCCATTCCATCCACTTGCTCCGTTCCAAGCGTTCCATCCATTCCATGTGTTCTATCCGAACCGTCTAAACCATCCATTCCATTCGATCCATCCACTCTTTCCGTTCCATCCACTCCGTCCGTTCCATCTACTCAATCTGGTCCATCAACTCCATTCCATCCGATCCATCCATTCCATCCGGTCCATCCATTCCATCTGTTCCATGCGTTCCATCTGTTCCTCCACTCCATCTGTTCCATCCACTTCATCCATTCCATCCACTCCATCCATTCCATCCACTTCATCCGTTCCATCCACGCCATCAGTTCCATCCACTCCCTCCGTTCCATCCATTTAATCCATTCTATTACATCCGTTCCATCCATTTAATCTGTTCCATCCGCTCCATTTGTTCCATCCACTCCGTCTGTTCCATCTACTCGTCTGTTCCATCCACTCTATCTGTTCCATCCATTTCATCCATTCTATCTATTACATCCGTTCCATCCATTTCATCCATTCCATCCCTTTCATCTGTTCCATCACTCAATCTGTTCTATCTACTCTATCTGTTCCATCCACTCTATTTGTTCCATCCATTCAGTCTGTTCCATCTGCTCTGTGTATTACATACCTTACATCCATTCAATCCATCCTATCCACTCCATCCATCCTATCCACTCCACTTGTTCCATCGAGTCCACCCGTTCCATCCACTCCATCCATTACATCCCTCTCATCCGTTCCATCCCGCGCATCCGTTCCATCCCTCTCATCCGTTCCATCCTCTCCATCTGTTCCACCACTCCGTCTGTTCCATCTATTCTATCAGTTCCATCCACTCTATCTGTTCCATCCACTCTTTCTGTTCCAGTCACTCAGTCCGTTCTATCCAATAAGTCCGTTCCATCTGCTCCATGTGTTCCATTATTTCCATCCACTCAATATGTTCCATCAACCCATCCATTTCATCCTTCCATGTGTTCCATCCATTCCATGCGTTCCATCTACTCCATCTTTACACTTCGTTCCATCCACTCCATCCGTTCCATCCACTCTATCTTTTCCATCCTCACCATCCGCTCTATCCACACCATCTGATCTATCCACACCATCCGATCTATCCATACCATCCGTTCCATCCGCTCCATCCATTCCATACACTCTGTCCATTCCATCCACTCCATCCGTTCCATTTATTCCATCCGTTCCATCCACTCCATCTGTTCTATACACTCCATTTGCTCTATCCACTCCATCTGTTCCATCCACTCCATCCGTTCCATCTGTTCCATTCAATCCATCTGTTCCATCCACTCTTTCTGGTCCATCCACTCCGTCAGTTCCATCCACTCCATCCTTTCCATTCACTTTATCCGTTCCATCCACTTCATCCGTTCCATCCCCTCATCCGTTCCATCCCCTCTAGCCGTTCCATCCTCTCGATCCGTTCCATCTACTCAATCCGTTCTATCAACTCTATCTGTTCCATCCATTCCTTCCGTTTCACTCTCTCTATCCGTTTCACTCACTCCATCCGTTTTAGTCATTCTATCTGTTCCATTGACTCACTTTGCTCTTTTATTTTCTTTGTTCGGACGACCCTGGATTTCTGTTTATTGTGACTATTCATTCCATTTGCTCTATGTGTCGATTCTTTATGGGAAGACCCATGTTTTCAGTAATTTGCGGAAAGACAGGTAGGTGTGTCGAATGTGGAATGGAAGCGAGGTCAATAGAGTGGGGGCCAAGGCTGAGAGCAAGGATCCTCCTAACCTGACTGAGTTAGTGTTTGGTATCACTAACAGGAGGGCGGAGCTTGATCTTAGAGTGGGCGGTGGGTGGTAGGGTTTAAGCTTGTCCTGAAGGTGTAAAGGGCCGGTTTTGTGCACTACTTGGTGGGTTATGCATAGGGTTTTGAAAGTCACCCTTTGTCCAACTGGGAGCCAGTGGAGACTTCTGGAGAGGTGTGGTCTCCTGGACCAAGTGCGAGAAGCATTTTGGCTGCTGCCTTTGTGCTCTTTGTAATTTAATGAGGTGGTAAGCTTGGACCCCGAGGTAGAGGGAGTTGGCATAGTCCATTCTCGGCATTACAATAGATTGGACAGCCACAAGTCTGTTGGGAAAGGAGAGGTACGGAAAAATGTGTCTAAGAATTTTGAGGTGGTAATGGCAGGACTTAGAGACGTTGTTGATTTGGCGAGAGAGGGTTAGGTCAGAGTCGAGAGTGCATCCAAGGTTTTTTACTGTGGTCGAGGTGGTGGGTGGGTTGCCCATGGATGTGGGCCAAGGAAAAGGGTGATGGGAGAAGCTCAGTGTTGCTGCACACCATGATTTCGGTTTTAGTGGGGTTTAGGAGGAGGTGGTTTATAGTCATCCAATGATCAATGTCAAGGAGTCAGGCTGCAAGGTCGGGCTGAAAAGTTGGAGTTTGAGTTGAGGAGTTTTAGGATTATTTGGGTGTCATCAGCATAGTTATAGCACAGGATATTGTACGGGAGGATTATTCCCGGGAGGGTGGACATATAGAGGTTGAACATGAGGGCTGATAGGCATGCTCCTTGTGAAACTCCGGTATTGACTGGTCGGGCGGCGGAAGCAAAGGTGGAGAGGAGGGTCATTTGTTTTCTATTGTTGAAGAAGGATGCTATCCATTTGAGAGCGTTTCCACGGATTCCTAGGGAGTGGAAGCAGTCAAGGAGGATTGAGTGGCTGATTGTGTCAAAGACGGCAGAGAAGTCTAGAAGGATTAGTGCAGCGCATCCTGCAGAGTCTACGGTGATCTTAAGATCATCCCAGATTGAGGGCAGAGTGGTTTCAGTTCCGTGTCGTGGTCTGAAGCCTGATTGTCCATGGTCTAGGAGGTTGTTGTATTCGACAAAGGAATTTAGTTGGGAGTATGCGTTTCGATCGATGAGTTTAGCAAGGAAGCTGGTGTTTGAGCTGGGGCAGTAATTTTTGGGGTCAAGGCGGTCGAGGGAAGTTTTTTTTTTTAGAAGTTGCTTGACATGTACAGTTTTGAAGGCATCAGGGAAGATTCCCGAGGTGAGGGAGTCATTTAGGATGGTTCTTGCGTGCTCACCTGCGCAGGTGGATGAGAATATTTCTTTGATGATTGAGGTGGAGGCAGGGGTCAAGGGGAGAGCAAGATGGTTACCGAGCAGAGAGAACGTTGAGAAATTTGTCTCTCGATACTGCTGTGAATGAGTCAAAGAAGGGTTGGGTTGTTGTTGTCGTGGCAGGCGGGGGGGTGACTGGTAGGGCAGATGTACTCTGTGGCAGGAACAGGAGGGCCAGTTTGTTGTTAAGAAAAGTTGTTCTGTCGAGAGCAGTGGTGTAAAAGTGGAGAGAGAGCGAGTTGCAGAGTGACTGAGATGGGGTGGATTTGGAGGGGGTACAGGTTGGTTTGCTGAATTCAGAAATAATTTTGTGGAGTTCCTTGCTGGGGTTTTCACAGTTGAGAATTCGAGAATTGTAGTGGACTTTTTTTGCTTTTTGGATTTTGGCTTTGTAGTGGTGATGGTGTCGGGCCAGGGTGAATCTACTCAGGATGTTTTTATCTTTCTGCCATTTGTATTTGAGGGATTTATACAGTTGTTTTGCAGTCTTCAGTTCTGGTGTAAACCATCTTGGATAGGGGCCACAGCGAGCGGAGGATTGGCAAGTGGGGGTGAGCGGGATTAGTGAGATATTGAGCCAAGAGTCAAAGGAGTCGAAGCTTAAGGGTTCGTTACGTGGGATGGTTGAGGGAGGAGTTTGAAGCAGGGCTTCGGCTAGGTCAGGGGGGATCTTTAGTTTCTTCCAGCATTTGCGTTGATTGGGGGGTTCTGGTTCAAGTATGGGAATGGGGGCGGGTGAGCGAATGGTGAAAGGCACAATGAAGTGATCAGACCAGATGTTAGGTAGATATGAATATTTGTTACCTTTAGTATCTATACCTCTACTGATAATGTTGAAACCTGCTCTTTACTTTTTCCTCATCTCTAATTTCATTTATCTTCCACTACCTCCACCACCAATATCTCTTATTCTTCTGAGAGAAAGTAAAATGTAATTAAATGTATATGAATGTGTACTCAACCCATTATATCTCACTTTGTAGGTACAGACATGGCAGAAACGAGGGCCCTCAAGGACACCGCCTCACCCGTAGTTGGCAATAGGGGAAGTATTAGTGCGACCAGAACCTTCTCATATGAGTGGGGGTTAAATTTCACTGCCATCGTGTTTTTCACAATATTGCTATGTCAAGGACTGTACTAGGTGTTTTCTTTTAATGTGTATGATATAAAAGAAGGGGGAAGAGGGGGTAAAACGGATACAAGGAGGGGCACCCCCTAGTATGGGATGGGTTTAAAGTGATCTGGGCCCACAACGTTTCCATGAACCTCACTACCTTGCATAACAATAGAACTATTAAAGCACCAGTTGTTCATTACTCAATAATTGATGCAGATGAAAATTAATTCAATGAAGACAATGAGAAGAGCTCAAATTCCGATGTGTTAACATTGCCCTATGTAAATGTAAAGACAACCTTTAAAACTACCTCAAGTGGCTATTGCATACACTTTGGAACTCAAACTCTCACTCCACCCACTCATCCTACCAATCAATACTGGCAGCCAAGTTATGAAGTTAAGTGCAAAGGAGGTTGCTGGTATTTTCCCTATTCACCATCAGAGACTAATGAAGTTAAATACCTACCAAGGGGGGAGTGGCAGGTGGAAAAGGGGTGAGGGCGGAAAAGATACGATGCATATCATGGTCTTGGTCTAGATGCAGTAGAAGACCCTGCCATCCAGACCAATCTAACAGATGGTATTCTGACATGAGCACTATGGCTACACAACCTACTAATGAGAGCTGTTATGTATGCTCTCTGATACCCCACGCTTCAGGAACACCTAAAATATTAATGCCCCAAGAGGCACCTATTGCTGATGGTCAGTGTCTGATTCATCTTGCACTGTGTCAAATTCAAAGCACTTTCCAAGCACACACCGTCTCGTTACAACTGCTTGAAAATGAGAAAACCTGTCACAGCAAACCTCAAGGAGTACTCTGCCTCAAAGAGCATTTCTTTGTCATAAAATGGGCAATGTTTTCAGAGAATGGATGGAAAGAGGAAACGGTCACGTGTAAAGCAGAAGCATTGCGAGGATTATCTGATGAAAGATTCCAATGGGTCGAAAAAACATGCGCTCAAAGCTGATCTCAGCACATTGCCAAACTAACCTGGGTAACAGCTCCTGCAATATGAAGTTTGTTTCCATGGAGAAGGGAAAACATCCCTGGTTGCAAATAAACACTGCAACAAGACACTTATCCTGCCAGACATGAAGAAAGGAACAGCGGCTTTAATGGACACTTACTGTGTATGCGGCAAACAGGCGTACTTGCACCGCCACCATCATGAAGAGGCATGGGTGCCCTGGCAATGCTGCATTGGGCCCTAATGGTAATTCCAGAGAGCCATATCCAAGGGGAGAGGGTGCCAGACAATATGTCTCAGGCAACCCAGTCAACGACCGAAGAACCCCTCACGTATGACGTGCTGTCGGAAGATCAGCTGCATGACAGAGTGTCTCAAAAAAGAAGATCCTCTAATTACATTTCCACAGACTCCTCTGAACTTCTGGCACAAATACCCGACAAATTTAAAATATTTACATCATCAGAGACATTGTTTGCATCACTCATACCAAGAATCCAGGCTCGAGCAAATGGCAAGTGGCTCCAAATAGTGCACTGGGAGCTAATTCAATTGACACTGAAGAAGGGTTCAACGTCATCAAAGTGGAGCTTAGAGCCCTGACCATGCAGAATAGGTAAGTGTTGGACTTGGTCATGTCAAATGGACGGCGGTGTTTGCCGAAAAATTGGGAGCGCATGTTGTACGTTCGTACCTTCTGTCGATGCTGATAATGGAACATTATCTCATGTGATAGCTGCAGTGCACAGTCTCGGCAAAAGGATGAAGAATGAGGCCAGAGTACAGACCAGCATTTGGTTTGATACACTCTTTGAGTGAGTACCATCATGGCTTGGGACTGTGACGAAGCTGTTGGTACCCATCATGCTGATCTTCTGTGTATGCCAGTTGGGCATTCAGTGTTGTGCAAAATCAATCCCAAACAGTGCAATGATGATGGTGACAATGGGTAGCCCAGCAAAGGTGTGTCAAGATGCAAAAGATGGCCAGGTGCAAACAGGAGAGAACCCTGATCCTAAATATCCAATGAATGCAGTGTACAATACAGGAGACAGGGTAGACAATTTATATCAAATCACTATTAAAGAACCTTATGGATTAGAATGGTGCAAGGAAGAGTGGGTAGATCTGGATGAGGATGGTGGGTGCATCTATATGACATGCACCCCTAATGAGTATCTAAGAAGGGAACATAGCCTTAGGTTTGTCTGCAGGGCCTGGATGCCTATCAAGGGGACCCTAGCCTGGGATGAAGCTGTGATGAAGGCGGAGGAACCGAAACATTTAAGAGTCCTAGCATCTTTGTTACTTTAGGTGTAATGAGAGGGGGGAATGTATGGGAGGAAGCGTCTTTTTGACCCCCCTACGTTCCGTATGAAGTGAATGCTATGCGCATGCAATTGTTGGAGACGTCCCGTGTCCAAGCTTCTCGACGATCCGAGCATTGGAAGCCTTTGCAGTACACATATCCAATTCATTTTGTACATCCCGAGACTCAATTTAGTGTTGTTCCCGACTCCCCTCGTCCAAGCGCCGTGCACAGTCAGCTCAACCAGCCTCACCTCCTCCTCCCCTGTGTGTGCCGCAGCTATCCTGTTCTCACAGAATGTTGGTCGCAAATTGTTGCACCCTTACACTGTATTTCTTTTCTTCCTCTGAGATCATTGCCCTGTGTGTGACCGGACCAAAGATTGCTTATGTAACCCTTGCCCCCCTCTGCTCTTTTCATGTAACAGGAGGTGGGACGCAGTCCCATGAATCACCCTAGATTGCCCCCCATATAACTGATCCACAGTGATCGTATATTCTTCCTCTACTAACACCTATCAATCCCCTCATTGAACAATAAGGAGCCATGCACATGAATCTAAAGATGACATGTCTTAGATAAGGCACCTGGACCACCACGCCCCTGTCCTCACTAAAGCCGAGGTTAAGAATGCACAACTTTTACTGCAATTGATAGATGACCCTGCATTTCTTGTGTGACTTTTATGCTTAATATTAATCACTTGCATGTCAATAATTATTGTGTAGTTAGATTAGTGAGACGTCTGATGGTGTGGCCACAACCTGACCTTCACCCAGCTGACCCACATGCCACTAGAAGCAACAAATTCAGCAACAGCCAATCAAGCAGCACCATCACTGTATATCACATACAGGACTGTCTAAATAGGCCAATCAAGTGGCTCCATGTAACACATACAGAAATTGTCATAGATGACGATTATTATGTTTATAATGTAATGTTTCTTTATTGTTGGCTGAGAGCTCTCAGAGCAGCAGAGTCCTCTGCATGTCTCATTTTACTTTTATATAAAGCATCCATTACTTTTACTCGCAATCTTTCTCCTCGTCTCATTCACTACTGGGGTCGGTCCATTGGTGTCAATTATTCTGATTATATTATGCATTATTGGGGAATGGCCGCTTTCACCAGTGAATTCATCATTGGTCTAATGACGATTGCTCTGCAAATATAATATTTCCAAATTGTCAATAAATTCTTCTTGCAAATTTGTGGTTCTGCCATCAGAGCAGTCTTTGCACCTAACCTAGAGATCCTCTATATGGCCTAGTTTAAAGATGAGTATACCCTTATTTTGCAAACATCAAAATAGGAAAGAGATATATTGATGATATTCTGCTATTTTGGCACAGTGATGTTTAAACCCCATAATCTTTTTCTAATGGGCTTAATACTCGACATTTGAACATCCAATTCACCAAAGAATACAGCTGTCAGTGTATTAATTTACTAGATCTTGCCATTAAAAACATTAATGGCAAACTGGCACATACTTTTTTTTTAAAAACCAACAGAAAAAAAAACTTGATTAAGTATAAGAGCTACCATCTACAGAATCTCAAGGACAATCTTTCACTGGGCCAGCACTTGAGAATACGCAGGTACTCTACCTCACTCTATGACTTTCGGCAGAATGCAAAAGTACTTGATACTGGAGCTATACAACGAAAATACCCTCAAAAACTCCTCAGTCATTATAAAAAGAGATCCAGGTTTACTGTCAGCAAATCTTTGATTACACTGGGGCCCAAAAGTAGATAGAGGTGATAGAATGATATGTTTTACAACCTTTTGTCCGAATACTTTGGACTCAAACAAAGTATTAAAAAAAACAACGGCATCAAATTAGACTGAACATCCCGAATGAGGAGGTGCCCATGTTTGCCATGAAAAGATCAAAGAACTCGCTGGACAAAATGGTTCAATATTAACATGTAAGATTCAATAAACACAACACCATTTGGAACATGGGGCCTTTGGTGGACCATGTTCCCTGTAAATTTTAAAAGAAAATGTAAAATGTAAAAGAACAGGAAAGAGAGTGGGTAATAGGAGACTCAAGACTGTGTTTAGTTTTCTCAATGTTCAACTGTTTAAGTTAAAATAATAAAAAAAGTAAACCCTAACTAAACCTACTCTACCAGGGGATTCCCTGCATAATCTAGGATCTAAGGGAAAACCTCCTAGCATACACAAAACTAACCCTCACACTAAACAATAAAACATTCAAAACAAAATAAAAACAACATAAATAAAGGGTTACCAAACATCCATTGTCTTCGATGACTTCTACTTGTCATGGGCAGATCTTGCTCCCACAGGAATGTCCCAAACTCAATTTCTTCCAAGGAAAATTAAAGTCTTGAATAAGGTCTTGAAAACTTCCAAAGATATAAAAGTTCACACAAATAAAAAATCAACTGGTAATAGTTACTTCTTCACTTGATGAAAAGATTCCCTTTCCAAGTTCAACAAAGAAAACAACAGCACCAATGGGGTTTCTGGTTAACCTCCTTCCAGGAAAGAATGTTGAAGACAAAAGTAACACTTCTCTTTAACCACAATTCTTCTGCATACAACATCTGCAGCGTCTTTTAATTCAGTTTGTCAGGATACTTCTGCTTAAGGTTTGTTCTGCCCCCAGCAACTCCTTTATACTAATGATACTGTGAGAGCAGACTCCATAGCCCCAAAGTAGACTTCTGCTTCTCCTACATTCAACTGCTAAAGTTCTGACAAGTATGTTGACAACCACAGTTCTTCTTCTGCTACTGCAACTTACATTTTTAGGCAACTTCAACAAGACTTCTTCCACCTCTACAGGTTGGCAAGGCACTCTTCTCTCTTTTATGGCAAGAGGGGGCAGCCTCTCTGCCTTTGCTTCTGTCTTATAGCCACCAAGCACAGTTATACTGCTGCTACAGCAACTTAAAATTTGAGGCAACCTCAACAGAAATTCTTCAACCTCTACCGGTTGGCAAGGCACTCTTCTCTCTTGTAGCACAAGAAAAGGCAGCCTCTTTGCCTTTACTTCTGTCTTGTAGATGCCAAAATAAAATCTGTCCTAAGCTTCCACATTATTTCTCATCACTTGAACAGTCTCAGCCTTACATATTTTAAATGTAGTATCTGTAGTAATGTAGTAACTGCGCCTTTGTATTATTTGCCATCTGGTTGTCCATTCCCATGTGCAATATGCTCAATACGCTCATCTATGCTTGGGGAAGCATGCTTTTGGCAAGCGCATTCACATTGGATTTGGGACAAATGTACTCACTGCAATCCACTTGGCTGGCTGCTCATACGTCTGTGCTACCAATACCCTTGATCCCTTCCATGTGTAGTATGGAGCTGGCGTTCTCCTCCAACAGTGTCAGGTCAAGGGGTCAAGGGGTTCCACAGAGCTACCTCCAGTGGCTATGTTCGCTCTCGTGTGCCTTGCAATGAGGATGCAGCCCATGGCCTTTAGGTAATTCCATTGCTTCCTACAGTTTTCGGTGTCCCGTGGGACCATGCCCACTCCAACCATGAAAGACCAGATGGCAGTCATCCTCTGGCCATAGGTCCTATGCGTATTGCTGCTGTAATGCCCCTCGGCTTGGAAAACTACATCATCTACTAAGACCTGGAGTTCAGCCTCCGTGAACGTCTGTTTTTGCATCCTCTTCTCAGGGACCATGGATCTTCCCTTTTCTTATGACATATTTTCACAAGAATGGTGTCTGGATTGCAACAGCAAATGGGAGATTCAGAGTGGATCGTACTTGTCAAGATGGCTGCCGCCATGCTTCCCATTCCGTCGATGAAGCTACTCCTGCTGGCAGTAATTCCGCTGGCTGTAATTCTGCCAGTGAAATTACCGGCGACTGTGGTGGCGGTAATGGTAATTCCACCAATATGAGGCAGAATTGCCATTGGAAACTAATATGCAGTGCTAATTTAGCTGGGCAGAATTACTGTTACTGCCGGTGGTGTGTGTGCGCACCAGCCAAGTTGTAGTACGCCAGTAATGCCACTTGATACCATGGCGGTAACGTTAATCCCACATAGGCAAAATTTCTGCTGCATTTCAGCCCAACTCATGATGAGGCCCAAAGTCTCTAATATGTACTGGTCTGGTCATCTTTGAAGGATGTGTGTCAAAAAAGGTGCAATTTACAAGAAATATTTTTCGGTCATAGTAAAAGAAACGACAGAAAGAAAATGGAAAGGTATATATTTTTTTCATCCATAATTATTCTTTACCTATGCCATAAATGGCCACAACATGACATCTTCAGCACAGGATGAAGGCATGAGACATGTTTTCGGTGACAATGTCTTGTTGACTCAGTCCTTGAGGCTCCTGAGGTTATTTAATTGAATACCATGAGTGGTTAGTATTGGTGACTCCAATTGCTATCTCGCTTAGAAACTGAAAATATCCATTATAAAGCGCTATGTAAATCATCAGATAATTATTATTGTTATGATACATCACTGTGTACTGGACACACTCAGCATGATGGGCAAACAAGTGTTAAAGAAATAGTTGTAAGTTATCAATGTGCAAGGGTGCCATGCTAATATGCACATGCTTAACAAAATATGCATTCAGTGCATACATTCAATGTATATACGAGAATCCCCAAAATGTCAGGCACTCCACTCCCCTTATGTGAAGGCAGTCATCTTTATTGTGCAGTTTACACACTTAGATCTGTACATTTGTCAATTTGTGAAACAACTTATTATCTTTACATTATATATTGATTTAAAAAATAAATTGGAAACCCGACTCAGAAAATACTATCAGAAACCGAGCAGTTGCGTTAATGTAAAACACATGTGGATTAAAAAGCGTATGAGCATCCCTTCCGAGGTTTGGAGAAATGGAAGAGAAAAAGTGTTAAGTTTAGTGCCTGATAAAAATCAATTCTGCAGCCTCTTGAGAACTGAGGGCAGATCCGGCTGCCAACTCGGCTCTGTGTCAGTGTCTTATGGAAGACATTCTTATTTTCTAGATTGCAAGCACTTTTCCAAACCTAGACCGATGGATGGTACATTTAAAGGAGTGCAGTAGTTTGCCGTAGGCTTCTTCGGGGTATCCAGTCAATATATCTAAATCATTACAGAGTGGTACATTTCTGAGTGGACCATAACACCGTAAAACTCTGCTAACATTAATTAAATAAATAAAGGGTAGTGAGGTAAAGAGGTTAAAATGGTTCAGGATGGGTTTGAAGTGGCATTATAATGATAACAAAATGGGGGGCTTGGGGTCGAGGACCATCAAATAAAAAAAAAAAACAATTTGGTGTTTTTCAGTATTCTGTCCGCAATGAAATTTACCACTCTGTAATTGTGGTCAGTAAAATTATATGTAACTCTTGTTCAGATGATACATATTGTGCGCCCAAGCTCAGCCGTCTTTGTAAGTTTCTTAAGACAATAGATATTTTGAACCACAACTCCCATCAGCCCTTGCCAGTCTAGTCATAAATCCATCATGAGGCATCATGGATTCGCAGTACAAAATATCTTCAGAGCCACTGGTTGCATACCCTTTTAATAGAGAAGAAGCTCTCATCTTTGTACGAATAACAACAGACAATTATGTGAAATGGTTTGTGAATAAAAAATGCCTTTACATTTATATAATGTAAAGGCATATTATATACCTCCCTTCCCGGTCCCTCCCCCTTTCCCCCTACTCCCGATGACCTCATATTGGATACTGTAAACATCATAGTGTGTAGGAGGTCACCTGACTCTCCTTCCCTACCTCTCTCCCCCCTCACACCCCTGCCCCCCTGCCCATCCCCTCCCCCTTCTCCCGATGACCTCATATTGGATACTGTAACCACCATAATTCGTAGGAGGTCACCTGGGGGCTGCCCCCTTCCCGCCTTCCCCGTCCCTCCTCTGAGTAAATTGTTCTAAATACTGTACCACTGGTTCATTTCATGTTTGTAAATTATGCTTCAGTCATTATTGTATCTATTGTTATTCTGTAAAGTGCTTTGGTGTAAAGCACTATATAAACTCAATAAACATAAACATATAAATCTTGTGTCAAAGTGACAGGTGCTCCGCAGGGGGTTCACACCTAAGCCTCAATGCCCCACCACTTTTTTAAACTTTTTTAGTTCCATTGTTTTACATACTTTTTGTTATTTATTTGTTATTTTATTTTTATATTAAAATGTTTTTATCATGCCTTTTTTTTCCCCCTAAGACATGTGATACTAAGGCCCCGGCCCACACTTATGGGGTGGGGCATGTAGGTGAAAGGTAGGTGAGCTGACCAAATGGTCTGAACAACTGCCTCGCTGACAGGCATGCCCTTGAATGTCCCTAATGGACTGAACAGCTGCCATGCAGACAGGTATATCCCAGCATGTACAGAAACCAGCCAGCATCCTAAACCAGGGACATGTGTGTGTTTTGTCTGTTGGGGGTCTCACCTGTATGGGAACAAGGCGTGTTTATCTTTTCCATGCATGCACTTATCTCTAAGCCAATGCAAGATGTCTGTTGGCCAGTCCGAAACAACTTGTATGAGAGCAAAGAAACCATGAAAGAAAATGGCAGTGATTGTTTGCAATAAATTGCAAAGCCGACTTTTGACTGATGAGGGTGCTTGTGACCAGGTGCTAGATAAACAATATCATTAATCGACAGCTTATAATCAGGGTAAAATGTACTATTGGGACGAGGACCTCTTTCACCAGGAAACCAAGGTGGCTAGTGATGCTGTGGCGAGGGAGATTCAGCGGGAGACCCGTAAGGTACTGTCTGCATGGATGTTGTGAAAGAGGACGCTAACAGCTTGCACGAGGATATGGAAGGGGGAGAAGAAATGTTCATGCAATGAATTGAGGACGATGCCATTGCGGCTCCAGAAACCACATACACCGAAGATGGTGTCAATCTTAGAAATATAAGCATGGTGCGATCTGTAATACATGTTTTGTCTAGTTCTCCTCTTTGAACTGTAAAACGTAATCTTCCTAAGCCCCAAGGACGAGTATGTTCGTCCTTTTTGCATAGACGTACATAATAGCCTGGCACTTAAGGGGTTAAGAAGTGGTGCAAAAAGATCCAGATGTCATTTCTATGACGGCTGTGAGATTCTATTGTCTGTACTTGTCAACATTTACAGAACAAATACATGTGCAAAGATGGGACTTGTGTAAGGATTGCCAATTTGAAGAGGGGCTTCTAAAAGTTAAAACAAGGATGGAAAAAATGTGACTGTCGAAAGAGGTGTCTGTTAAAGGTTCAATGCCTGCTATGGTAAATTAGGGCTTGAAACGGGATTATTACACTCTTTGTTATGGCCAACGTTGCCAGGACCTACCACAAGATGCAAATGAATGTCTCAATGACTCATATATCCCACGCACAATTAGAAACATAGACCCCATTAAAGTTATTTAAATGTTGAACATTGTTTATGACATACTCGAGTTGAGAGTACATCCTGCTACAGTTAAAACTATAAGCAAGACCTTGAGAGAGATACGGTGTTCCTGCGATCCAAGGGATAAAATTGAAAACCTACAAATGACATCTTGCTGTGAAGTTTAAAAAAAAAAACAGGTGACGCGCACACAAAGCACCTCTGATAGTGGAAGAAAGAACCACTAACTCAAAATGTCGTTCTAAGTACAAGTCACATCTCCATGAAGAACCATCATAATTAAGGTGGGAAACACGTGTCGGAATAAAAGTGCAAGATGGCACAAAAGTGAAATATGCATAGTTAGAGTGTTGAATAAAAGCAATCCAACAGAACACATTAGTTGAATGAAAATAATTTGAGGCAGGAATTAAAGTGCAAGGGGATAAAAGTGCAAAATGGCACACAAGTGAAATATGCATAGTTAGAGTGTTGAATAAAGGCAATCCAACAGAACACATTAGTTGAATGAAATTAATTTGACTCAGGGATTAAAGTGCAAGGGGATAAAAGTGCAAGACGGCACAAAAGTGAAAATCTAACAGAATGTATTAGTTGAATGAAATCAATTTGACGCAATATGTAAAAATGAAGTTTACTGAAGCAATACAATTTGTTGAGGAGAAAAGGCACCAGAGAATCACGTTATTATTTGAAAGGAACATAATATACTAATCAAGGAAGTGCAAGCGGAAGACCAGCTGACTCCAGCCATACATTCCCCATTTCTAGAATCCTGATCAGTCTCAGTATAAGAGTCTGCAACTTGCAGCAGGATAAGAGTCTGCAACTTGCAGCAGGATAAGAGTCTGCAACTCGCAGCAGGATAAGAGTCTGCAACTCGCAGCAGGATAAGAGTCTGCAACTCGCAGCAGGATAAGAGTCTGCAACTTGCAGCAGGATAAGAGTCTGCAACTTGCAGCAGGATAAGAGTCTGCAACTCGCAGCAGGATAAGAGTCCGCAACTCGCAGCAAGCACGGAGCACAATTAAGGTATACAGATCTAGGGGAAGTGCCACAAAACTGCTCAGGCTGAAATACTCACAACAAACACCTCTGATAGTGGAAGGCCAGGTGGGGGTTGGGTTTTCAAACTCCTGACTTTCCTAATTTTGAGAATTGCCAAGAATGTGAGTTTATCTGTCACAAGCAATATACCAAGTCACGGATGGCTACTACACTGCGTATAAAAAAGTAATACATTCACTAGTGCTGCAAACGTATGTAGGCCTAGAAGCGGTGTTGGACCAGCTACATGGGTCCTATTTAAGAATGAAAGAGCATTCATTGTACCAGTATCAATTGCCCGATCTGTTGAATGTGACTAGCCCTTTATAGAGCCAGGCCTACAAAGGGTGTGGCAGGGAGATCTTTATAAACGGTCAAAGACACAGCAGAGTATCTAGCACAAACTGTAACCCTGATTACTACAGACGGCAAATCCGCCTTCTTCTTGAGAAAATGTAATACAATTACGTCTCTAGTGACGGGAACATGTCGGACAAGCTGTTACATTAAATCTACCATGTTGGGTGGCTAGTGGGTAGCTCCAGGCGTATCGAAACCCTTTAAAAAGCATCTGTGTGCCATTGAAAAGATTATAAGAGAGAATGTTATAGAGTGCTTATTAGGGAAGGGTTCTTACTTGCCCCATGATACGGCTAGAAGGCATTAGGAACAATGAGTGGGAATTTAAAGTACATTTAATTGACTTAAGCAAATTAGCAAAGCATAACAATGGATTTAAATATGTACTGACGGTCGTAAATGTCTTATCAAGGTACGCTGTTGCATAGATCATGAAACACAAGACGGTATCGCTGTGACTAACCCTTTGTTTTGATTTTTTGTTCGTTTTAATTGATAAACATTATTTACAAAGAGTTGAAAACATCATTGTTTTTTATCGGAAAAATATGTTCAGTGAAAAGGGAAGAAGTAGAGCTCAATCCAACAGGAGTTTTATTTTATGGGAGAGCCATGTGTACTCCTTTGTTTGGAAGGATTTTGGGCACAAACGAGACCACAGCTATCGCGAGAGCGGTTTTGGCTCCACTCATTGAAATTGCCAACCATTCTTCTGCACTATATGATGGAAATTGCGACAGAAGCTGACCAAGTACTTAGGTTCTCTGCTTGGTCAAATCACAGAGGGATGGCAATAAAGAGCTTTTGAACACGTCATTTAGAGCCTTGCTATAGAAATTGGACATACAGCACATAGTCACGCACACCAATGGCAAGGACTCTAGAGTCAAACACTTAAATAGAATACTAAAAAGCATATTATGGTGGTGTTTTAGTGGATGCAATAGTTACAGGTACAACAACATCTTGCAGATGTTTATAAGGACATAACACTAAATACCAGATCTCTATCAAAATGGGACCCTCAGCAGGTGAACCCCGATAATGCGTTGACAGTGTGGCAGAACGCCACGAGATCCTGCTAAAAAAGCCTAAACTGTTGTTTAAAAAGAGGAAACACATGAGGATCGGAAAGCTAATATGTGTGTTTACCAAGGGATTCCAAGGGATGCCAAGGGATGCCAACGAACGTGTATGAAAGTAGTAGCCAAAGTAGATGCCAAGGAGGGTATATCCATCTACTATCTGAAGAACGGTAACAAAAAAAAAAGTTTAAAAGGTATTTTTATATGTCGGAGTTGCAGAAAATGAAGAACGTTCCAGATCTAGTGTATCGTGAGGAGAACATTACTGCAACGTGGGGTTAAGGATCCAAGAAGGAAGACGTGGTTAAATGGGAGGGTTGGAATGCTGACTTTGATGGATTTTGGCTAGATCGCTAAAGGACTTACAAGTGACCGTCCCAAGAAAAGGAAAAGGAAAACAAATAAAAAATGGAAATCACATCATTTTATATCAGCTTACCATCAAATGCCTTCATGGGCAGTTTGCAAACAATTGCATCTCCAAAGACCCCATAAAACTAGCCAAACCCGTAGATGTAAAGGGCCCTGGAAAATTGCGCTAACCGAGTTGCAGTGTCTGCACAACTGGATTACCTTTCAAGAAGAAAAGCAGAAATCACAATCAGCCATAAAACTCGTGTGGAAACACCATGTGGATCGTTCTCTCACGGGAGTTACACAACCGTATCCGACATCATAAAGATCATCAATAAAGTGCTTGCAAACATTAAGACTCAGAGCGCCTCATTACACGGTAGGCGGTAAGGGTTTACCGGTAAATCCTTGCCGCCTTACTACGAGGTCCCTTTGCGGGTTGGGGAATTTAATGCCTGCTTTTTGCAGGCATTAAAAACCAACCCGCAAAGGGACCCAGGGAGCTAATTACGGTGCCGCAATTTGCGGTGCCGTAATTAACGCCTTCCCCATTCCCATTATGCCCTATGGGGCAAAAATGGGAATGGGGAAGGGCAATGGTGGAAGGGGGAATTACCGCCCTGCCAACCTTGGAATGGGGCGGTGATTCCCCTTTCCACCAAGGCGGTGCCGGTATTTTACCGGCATGAACCATGGCGCTAATAGCTCATGGTTCTCCGCCTACCGTGTAATGAGGCCCATAGTCACATAAAATACTGACTCTAGCAGCTATGTGAGGAAAACATGTCTGATAGCACCTGAAGCTGATACCAAATTCCACTATACCAAGAAACCTTTCAGGGTTTTAGGAACGCTACACAACATAGATGACCTTGAGCCACAAAAAACACAGCATGTAAATAACTGGGGTTCTGCACTCTCTTTCTGCACTGTCACATTGTAGAATGGCAGAGGGTGGGGGAACGTTATGCACCCCTGCTCAGAAAAGTGCACCTCAAGAGTTTCAACAATGGGATTGTGGATATTCAGTGCATCAAAGTGAACTCTGTGCACATTTGGATATCATCAACATGATAACGGATGACAAGGCGATTCCCATCTCATTCAAGTTTGGAAAGTTGGTCACAACACAGCACCTACACACTAATAAGAGCTTCAACTATTAATCATGGTGGTGGTGAAAAACTAAGGGGACCCTTCCCTTCACAGGGGACATTACATGGCCCAAACAGGCAATAGCATGCCTGCCGGCCTTCCATGGGGCATCAGTAATGTCCGGATCTGGTTAGGTTGGTATATTTAAAAGAGTATTCAGAAGAGCCATTCGGTCCCTGATGAGGGGCTTACACTAGGACCAAGCTGCATGTAACGGCAGATGCTAAGAACATCAATACTGATTTGATGGGCTCTCTAGTGGTGTATGATCGTTTAAATGAGAGAGCACAGCAGACTGTTCAAAATACTGAACAATAAGGGCATGGCCTAATCTATGTACCTAAAACCTGTGTTAAATGAAAAAGAAAATCAATGTCCCGGCGCGAGCACCTGAGACCCTATAAAATAAGAAAAGACTGAGCAAGAACAAATTGGCAAAGATCACGAACAACATGACTGGCCTTTAAATAGTATCCTCTAGACCATGGTATGTGTAGATTGAATGTCTGTGGAATGCGTCAAACCTGTTATTTTCCAGATACACACAATCGCCAGCCAGCATAGAAAACAGCTGCTACTGTTTGGAGGTTTCACCACTGCCTACCCCCACAGACAAGGGCCCTTTGGAGTTCTTTATAGAGGGATACCCACAGTCCCTTACCTAAACAGCTGCCTAGTATACCTAATGTGCAAGATCACAAAGGCTGATGGCTCAAATGTAGAGGACGAACCCAAGTGGCACCATGTGACTACCCCATAGCTAGCCTGTTTAATCAGGTTTATGTGCAGCTCGTTGGCGATCTGATATCCAAATCTAGCAGCTGTTATGCTTACAAGGCCTTTGCAGAGCTACTTCTAAACCACAGCAACAATGGGTTCTACGTGAATAGACCTCATCTCAAAGGTCTCAAGAGAAAAAGACTGATGTACATTGCACCATTTTCTTTTGATTGTAAAAATAGCATTGTAAAGGTTTATTCTCTTGAGAACTTTGAAATGAGTATTTTTTTTTAAATACCCCTCCACCCACCCCACACTAAAAACATACATACACACAACACACACACACACACCAACACACATGCACCCACGCACTTAGCTGTTCTCCTCATCCTGCGCGCACTCGTG
Organism: Ambystoma mexicanum; assembly: GCF_040938575.1. Taxonomy (NCBI): domain Eukaryota; kingdom Metazoa; phylum Chordata; class Amphibia; order Caudata; family Ambystomatidae; genus Ambystoma; species Ambystoma mexicanum. The sequence goes on along the minus strand of NC_090936.1, from coordinate 1,077,181,199 downwards.
TGTGGTAGGGGTGTGACAGCTCCATTTAGAAAGACCGCTCAGTGCGGTCACGGAGCAGTCTTTCTAAATTGATCTTTAAGTAAAAAGATATTTTTCAAACGATCTTTTAACTTAGAACGCAACAATGCCCTAGCTCTCAACATAGTGTCAGCCTCTTCTACACGGAGGCAGACCCCTCCCGTGAATCCACCATTCTATACAGTGAGCATGTAGGCTTTATCAAAGGGGCGGCACATGCGGTCACAAGTTGAAAGTTTAATTGAATAGGGTGTGTACATAGGGATCTGTTTTTCCAAGAAAAACTAATAGTTAACGAACTGGATGTTAAACTGAAACTAACAAGGAATGCTGACATTTGCTGCCTCATTACTGCGGATGCTGAGCCATTCACAGTAAAAATAATGGGCCTCATTCCAGGTTTGGAGCTAACCATGGAGTAATTAGCTCCATGGTTGCCTCCGAAACCGTCCCAAATCCGCATGGTCAATGGAGTAATTACCGGTCCATTCCAGGGTTGGAGGGACCGGTAATTCCCCATTCACCTTTTGCCCTTCCCCATTCCCATTTCTGCCCCATAGGGCTCAATGGGAATGGGGAAGGAGGTAATTAGGGTACCGTAATTACCTCCGAAGTACCTTTGCGGGTCCCGTACTTAACTCCTGCTAAAAGCAGGAGGCAAGGAAGGACCCGCAAAGGGACCTCGGAATACGGAGGTAAGGGATTACCGGCATCGGCACCCTTACCGGTGCCGTTAATTCTTTACCTCCAACCTCGGAATAACCCCAAATGTCTGCCAGTTTTTTTGTTAAGTGCTCACAAATTTCACATAGCGTTCAAACTTCCAGATTCAGAGGTCCTACAACATTCCATGGGGCAGCGGCATCAACAGCTAAGATAACCCCTCAATGGGAATATTGCCCAAATTGTTGGTCATAGGATATTTGTGGATAGCACTGCTTTCTCAGGCTCATACATGGTAAATGCATTTAACTTCAAGCAAAGGAATCTGCCATACCTCGGTCTTTACAGAGATAGCATGAAGATACCTTGCTAGAGTCTTGATGCAAACAGCGGCATTCCTGGGTACATGAACGGTAAACATATCAAAGATGTGGGGTTAGCAGTGGATCGTCAAGAATTTGCAAAAGGCCTCGCTCTATTTGCGGTGGGTCTGTCATCAGAAATGGATTGCACAGATCATTTCAGAGTACATGGCTGGTGCACATAGAGTTACGCTTTCAACAATCACTAACACGCACTGTAACTGCGGTGGTGTACATGGTGCATTCTAATGGTATGGAAATCAACTGTGAACATCAAGAACCTTTTCAGTACATGTAACATGGACACCACTCAAATTACAAGAGGATTCTTACAGAACAATAAGTATGTGAAAAAGTGTATGCAATGTGTATTTTCCTCTGACCAATTAGCAGACAGGCAACTGAGGATGGACCCAAAAGCTGGTGTTAATAACCCACTCATGAACACTGGCTAGGTTGCATCGGAAAGAAGGCACATGTCTTTTTTTGGCAGCTGTGGTCTGAGTTCAGCAAACTATCTACGATCCATTGAAACGTCTGTAAAAAGAAACACTGAACTGCTAAGGATTAGCACACATCTGGTACAGCAAGATCTGGAAACCACGTGCCGCATGCATATCATCTTTCTGCATTACGCCTGTCAAGGCCTTCCCATTGAAAAGCTTTTATACCAATGCATGCATGACTTCTGCTACAATTATTTTATTGTAAAGCAGTTTGTCATGATTCGCTCAGGACTAAACATCTCATGAACCCATTGGAATGCACATGTGTTATGTCAGATGTGTAATGCCACACTGGCTGTCTAAATAGAAAATGCAGAGTCATAAACATTGTCACTTTTAACTTAACACTTAATCTCAGTCTCCATGTCTGGCTCTGAGTGTATGTGCATGGTATCATTACATGGTTATACAATCTATTCACACACATCACATGCTCCCACACATCTACACACGCACACACATGTGCATGCATATGCACACAATTACACATGCACATAAGCATACACATGCATGCAAACACACACACAACTATGTGCAAACACACAGAGAGAACAAACATTCTCATGATGTTTTCAGTTTCCTAATGTTCATGTATCTTGTCTAGTGCCAAGGACGAGGTTTCTCGTCCTTGGGATTACCTCCCCAGTGCCAAGGACGAGGTATCTCGTCCTTGTGATTACCTCCCCAGTGCCAAGGACGAGATAGCTCGTCCTTGGCGAGATAGCTCGTCCTTGGCACTTAAGGGGTTAATGGAGGAGAAAATGTTAGAAGGCTTTGAATGGTGAAATACCGAAATCACCAAAAAAGGCCTTGGCACTGGCAGGGACAACCCATGGCAGTTAAAAAACATTCAAATGAAACCATTGTCAATATGACATATGTGGCTACAATCATGAAATGATTTTCTGATAGACTTACACTTCTTCACATTTAGTTAGTTTGTATAGTTCACTATGTCAACATCTGATGTCGTACTGTGCAAAACATCATATTTCCTATCAGGAGTGTTTCAAACTATGAAACACTCCTGTCACTACTTCTACTGTCTCACCCTGTACACTTGTGTTTTGGATTTTATACTGATAGAATTGTAATTAATTTCATTACATTACGTACAACGTACAGGGTAATAAAAACACAGGGCCTGTTGTTTCTACGCATGAACAGACAAAGACCATAATGGACCTCTACACCATTGGAGCCATTGGAGCCATCTGTGGAAGCACTTAAAGCTGGCATGAAGAATGCACACTGTTGCCTCTTTTGCTTTTAGATAAACAACATGTTTAGGCCGCAGGTTGTTTAAATTAATAGGGGCTTGATGTTTGAAAACAGTTACAGCATTTCATGGCCTTGTACATCTCTGCTTTTCACAGCTGGGAATGTCTTTTCTGAAGCGCCATAATTACTTGCACACGAGTGAAAACATCACAGAGCCACGCAAGCCTGCAAAAAAGCAGTACAATTGTGTGATTATGTTCGACTATGACTCAGATACATGTTTTTGCAGCAAGAAATAAAGCAGGGCTGTCTGTTTTGTCAAGGCACTGGGACATACACTTAGAGGAACCGCTGCACATGAGCTCAGAACAATGGTTCACATAGGCCTGTGGTGCTAAGGTTGAGATGCAATGTGTCCCTGTGCTTTACAAAGGGAAACTTAATAGCTAGAGTTTTCTTTTTAAAGGACAATCTTTGGGATGTGCACACACGCTGGGGATGATCATTATAAAGTATGCACTATGTGAAGAGAGTTAACTGAAGTGTCCACAAGAGTTGGATGGCCCACGTACCAGCTATGACAAGGACACAGTGACATAAGAGTCACGTGTACGATGATGTCATGATGCACTTACATTACACCTAGAATCCCACATGTCAGGGGGATGGGCGCTGTGCAAAGAAATATATGTGCAGGGCTATAGAAGTTATATGTAGTAGGTATACTGGGCTAGATTGAAGAGCCTGGCTGCAGTGGGTAATAACACACGCGTAGCAAAACCTTCATCTATAGGCTTTCCTTCTGTTTGTTTCTATCTCTACAGCGCGCATATACACACTCATGGTGTAAGTGCAAAAAAGGGCCCCTCCTGCCTGCTTTCCAAGAGTACTGGTGGGCATAATTAGAGTGTTTAGCTATAGGTAGTGGTAGCAATAAAATAGGAGTATAATAAGGATTAGTGTTATGTGTATTAATGAACCACGGGCAGCCATCTTGGAGCAGGCCTGAAACCTATTTAATAGAAGCCATTGTTGTATTTTATTTAAGAGCCCACAGCTCACAGAAAAATGTAATTTCTGCTGACACGTGATGAAGCACTAGTTGCAGAGGGCTCAAGCCAGACGCCTGTTGAAAGAGCTCTGGCAGTAAATACAATAGCAATTGAGAATAAAATAGCAGAAGCAACTGTGTCTTGCAAGTTTTTTCTAAGCAGAGCTGGCACCAGGCATGTGTAGGGAGGTGAGTGCAGAAGCTGGAATGATTGTGACAAATGTTTTTTGACATTACCATTATTATGCTGAACTTGTGTTATCTTCAAACACGGGACTTTGCCAGGCAACCATAATTAAGAGCGTGTCTGCTGGTCAGCTTAGTGATGTGAGTTTAATGAGTGCGGGATATGTTAATATTATGATGAGATGAAAAGGGTGTTAAAGGTTTTTGTTCCAGGAAATGTGTTTGCCCAATCAAAGATAAGCAATGTATGTAGCACTATAGGGCCTCGGGATGTTTCACCAATCGTTTCTTTTGACTTGCCCCAAGATGTAACTAATAAGTTATGGACATTTTGTGTTTTTTCCTTATAAATGCTGTAACTGTAGTGGGTGGGGTTTGAGAACTTTTCAACCTGTTCAGCTTGTATGACTGCCTCAATTGCTTTTCTCCCAGCTGTGGGGAATAAATGAAAGTGTGTTCTTTCCTGCACAGTGTCACTCTTCTTTTTCAGAATACTTATATAAGTAGTCTCTCTTTACATATGGAAAAACCCTTTTTTTATAACAAAGTCTCATAGTACCAAGGTAGGTGCTGTGAGTTTGAACCTCACCTAAATTAATTAAAACAAAAAAGGGCAAATGTATTCATCACATCTGCAACAAACAATTGCTTTAACTAGCAAAAAACATATCCTCTGTCTTTCTTTCAAAACAGAGGAGTCTTGCAAGCCTGTATTTTGTTTTTAAGTTTTTTTTTCTAAACAGACTGCCTGACTTTTTGTTTTCAAACGCCTTTCTACTTAATATGCCTCTCGTGGCTCAGTTTATAAACCCAGCATATACATCAGGAGAAACAAGGTTTTCTGTAGGCTGGTGGTGCTCAGTTGAAGATGCAATGTGTCCATATACTTTAAAAACAAAAACAGTATTTTTAATTCTTTTTTTCAACATGTAATCTTTGTTTTTGTCTACATGTGCTAGAGATGGCGGCTGAGTCCATGTGCTTTAAAACAATGATAGGTGCATCTTTCTTTGCCTCTCAACATTGTACCCTTCTTTCTTTCTCTCTTTCTCTCCTTCTCCCCTTTCACTTTTCTCTTTCTACTTCTCTACTAGCATCAGTTCAAATAAAGGATGGTTCTACCATTAGATCAGCAGAACGTTTGAGGAAGAATTTCAATGAGGTATTGTGAGAAAAATCTGACATTGTAGGTTAGACTATAACTTGTTTTTTCTTTCAATGTTTCAGTATGGGGACAAGAGAACCGGAGCATGAGGAACCACAGGCCCAATGGGTCACACTTACCATTGCCTGCTGTGTGCAGGGTGAGTGGTAATATCAGACCCTTCGATAATGAGGGTGCTCTGATTGTTTTATCATGTATCTCATGTATAGGGGACAGGGTGACAACAAAAGAATATACCAGGGGAGGTTCCTCGTCACAACGAAGATAACACACACATAGCGCCTGAACCTGTCATCCAATATATTGATCTCACTGACACGGATGTTAGCAAAGAGTTACATTGCCCCTGTTTTTCCACCAACAGACTTGATCACACAGTTGGCAACAGCAGTATTCATGACCCCCTTTCCAGGTCACGACCATGAGTTCTGTAGGAAGCACAGAGGGTGCAGCTGACATTCAGACCCCCATAGTCATAACTGTTGTTGCCAATCCCTTAATCACTGAGTGGCCATCTGTTTTTTTCAGAACCCTGTAAACAGCGTTGTTGATGCGACACACGAGTCAGATCATGCACGCCCCTTAGGGACGTGAGTAGCTGGTAGCTGAAACAGAAGAAGGCTTTGTACATTCTGAATCATTATTAGGCGGTCCACGAGTAGGGGGGGAATGAGCCCTTTCATCAGCAGTAAGGGTTGACAGCTAGATGCCCAACACCTATGGCGAACCACAATGCACTGCAGAGAGTGTAAGCCCTGCCGTGGTACATTGCATGCAGAAAAAAAAAGAATCATGAGAACTACTGTATTAATAATCGGTAAATAGTTAACACATGTAAAAAAAAAAGGCAAACATGCATACACGTTTAAGATGTCGAGGTCCATTTGTGGACATAGTCTATGGTAGGCATGGTTTCCAAGACATCCTGTAATACACTAACATTAGGAGTAAGCACATCCATTTATAAGACCTATTGAGAGATTTAGAAGGATTTAACAATGACATCCAGCATTGGTAACCACGATGCAATTATTCTTTAGACAACAGCAATATACAACAACATTTTAATATAATTGAGGAAATCACATCTTTAAAAAAGATGAAGACTGTGGGAGGGATTGTGGCGGGCTCTCCAAAAGTTATTAAAAAAGAGAGAGGTCCTGGGTTAAACAATTTGAGCCAAAACACCTAGATGCTGATTCAAACACTTTTATTTCAGCCATCTTTAAAGTTAACATTGACTTGTAAGACCTGGATTGAAAGAGACAAGATAGCTAAAAAAAAATGCTTAGCCGCCTTCCTATATGTCAAAATGTAGGTGTCAAGTTAAAAAAGAGATGCAGAGCAAGATTTAGGAAAAATACTGGAAAGTCTTTCAAGCTTACAGCGGTTTTAAATCATCTCTACAGTGCAGTGCCATGTTAGCGTGAACAATGGGAGACAGTAGTATGCTACAGAGGCATTGAAAACTTTGAAGAGATACATGTTAAATTATACAGGATGAAATTGTTTCCCAGTGTCATAGCAGCTAATAATGCTTCAATACACGGCCTCTTAACGGACTTCTGCGGATATTAGTCCCAATGATTTTCTACAGCTATGCTTCAGTGTAGAGAATTTGAACACCACTCTTTTCACTAAGTGTTGTTCTAAAACACTTTTAGACACAGAGAGCTTTTCCAAACAAAGTCAGGACATGTTACGGAGTAACAATGAGATCCTCATTTATGGCACTTTAATGCTACCTGTCCTGCTTGCAAAAGCTAAAGAGGCGGGTGTTTACAGGTGCCTGAGCACTCTGTTATTTAGCAAGATCCTTGGAACTTTGAACACATTCATGCTCAATTTCCCCTGAGTGACAAGCAAATTAGGTCTGGCCGCTAGTGTCGAAGGCCTTCTGGAATCCCCAAGACCCTAAGAGGCCCTTTTACTAGCTCGAGCAGAACATGCTGCAATAAACATACAGAGAGATCATCTAGTGTCCTTCACTGACATTGCAGCTTCTGAATCTTATTTTGATGCCACTGCTGAGGTATTGTTTCTAAAACATAAGTAGGGATGATTTGAGCGTGCCTCTGTTAAGCGGCTTCACTTCAACACTACAGCTAAGTCAATGCCTAGTCTGGGATGCTGAGGGAAACCCTTATTGATATATTTTTAGGTCCAGTTCATGTACTCTGGATGACAACCCTTATATAACACCCCTCTCTTAGAATCCCCCTGACCCCACTGAGCCAAGAAGTAGGTCTATTTTGCAAATTTAAAAGGTTTATTTGAGAAATATAACAATATATATCTATTCCACTTTTATAATAAATTAATATTGGATATCACACTTAAAATATGACAGTGATCAACAATGGATAATGTTCTACTGGTAAACTGATTTGGTTACTTAGAAGTAGTATAGAGGATGAGGTAGCTGAAATGCTTTATGGTTTCAAGGAAATGCAAGGTGGAATAAATGCAGTACAGATAATAATCTGATATGGTTTCACAAGAGATAATATGTTCACTTTGCCCCTGGTGGCTATTCACCCCTCCCACCCAAATATGCAATGCAAGGAGATGGAAGTAACACGCACACAGTCTTCAGGAATACAATCAAATACAATACGGAATTCAGATCCCCCCCAGCAAGCTTAGACAACAGGTATGCTTTTTAAAACACTGACAAGAGTGCTTTGTAATGTGGTGGCAAGGAAGTGAAAAATGCTAAAAATGCTTTTAATTCCCTCTAGAGATTCAGGGTGAGTGGTAGACACTTTAAATCAGTTCAGGTCACACCTAACAATGGTTCAGGGATGGTTATTAGGTTGCAAACGAATTTTAGCAGTTCAGCCAAAAGCGGCTATCTTTTTACAGATGACGAAATCAGGCCAAATCGCAAATCGTGGTACATTTTGCAAGTGCGTAAATTGCAATTGCGGTAAAAGTATAAAGAGTGGGAAGTCGATAAAATCTCGTTCCTGGGACAAACGGTTCCTGAGATACGGACGATTTAATAAAGGTAGTTTTTCGGATTTGAAATTTTAAAGCTCAGAATAACAGGTGACAGCTTGCAGCTTTAGAATGACAGATGACAGCTCGCAGCTGTAGAATGACAGATGACACGATTTCCGGGAGGCAGTTCTACTTAGGTTAAAATAGTTTGGATTAAATTTTTTTAACTACGAGATTGGTTTCTGCACAGTTCTGCTAGGTACTCACAATATAAATTTGATATAGGTCTCGTCACGGATCTGGTCAACACGTCCAGCTGTGGTTCTCTCTGCTCGGCGGGTCAATCAGGCACCGGTTCTGCTCACAGCGATCCGGATCTCTGGTTCTGCTCACAGCGGTCTGGGTCTGGTCTGCGGTTCCGGCAAAAGTTCTTGGCAAAGAATTCAAACAGCTCTCCCGGCTGTTGAATAGTTTGGTTAGGTTTGCTGGATTCTGAAGGCCTGCTGAGAATACTTTTGCTTGCAGTGGGCCTTCTAGGTCCAAAGTTCTGTAGTCTATGGGTCCCTGGTTCTGGTCTCTGTCTGGATGGGATGTCGGCCGTCAAAATGCTCCGCAGAAATGGAAAATGAATGTCTCTACCTGTCCCAGCAGCCTCTTTTTTATGTGTTTTGGAAGTGGGTGTGTACGTGGCATAACTGAGCCTGCCCCACTCCACTTGTCATTGGCCCAATTCTCCCCTCTCCCATGATTGGGGGAAGGAAATGGATTGTCATCATGATGAGGTCTGTTTATGGGTCAGAGGATCCTCCCCTGGTCAATTTGCCCACAAATCTATATTTGATTCAAATACATATTTCCCAGATACACAATTTGTTGAAATTACATGTACACATTGTATATTCCTTATGGTCCATGCTTGTCCGCCTCTGATCTTCCTGGGGGCTTGCATTCAAAAATGACAACATTTTGCGCTTTTTGACTGGTTTACCAATAGCGGACATTTACCAAAAATTACACAAATGTGCGCAAGGAGTATAGACATTAATTGTTGAAGTGTCAGATTTTTAACATGCAGACATTTGGAGTGGGACCCTATTTTCCGCTAGCAACCCCCCAGAATACACCACAGGGTCCTAACGCCTCTTAAAACGTGCACAGAAAAACCACAAGAATAATGATATTACTTTTATAATTCTGACAAGTTCGTACTATGAATTATCTATTTTTTTTTAAATTATGCTCTGGCCCAGATGGGTGTGGTTTAGGTTCCAAAGTACATGGGGGAAGCTTCTGTCTGTCCCCGCCTCCAGCTCAGGTGGCTCCCAGAGGCACTTCTCCTCCCACTTCTCCCAAGAGGAAGCTATTTTACGACCCCCCCAATATAACATTTGCCTGAGCCCAGGACTGTGCATTGTTCTGTGTCTCTGCCCAAAGTTCTGTAGGTGCCCCTCCCCTAATCTAATCAGATAGATGTCATCTCCTTTTGGTGGGGAAGCAGGATGCAGCTAGGCCTGGGAAGAGTGGCTGAGCAGGTTTCTCCTGTCGGGGGTAGTTGTCAGGCAGAATTCAGCTAAATGTCACTTTAGTTCCCAGTTTAAATCAAGCTTACAATTTTTACATATACATTAAATAATGACTTCCTTCAAGTCATTTCAGAATATAGTTTTACATTGTATCCACCTCTTAGCAAGTCTTTCCTTGGCCTGGTTTGGGTTCCTCTGTTCAGTTTTACACAAAAGTCTGGTGGTTTTAAAACGCCGGCTTTCTGATAGTGGTGAGCACCGGTACTGCATCCATTTTTGACATTAAGAAAATGAATTCCCCACAGTTCTGAGTTGCTTTTGGCAATCAGCATTGCCATTCCCAATGGTTTCAGGCTACTGTGTGTGTAGCCCAATGGTGGTTTTAGGTGGTGCCCTCCTGTGCTCACAACATAGGCAAAAATGGGTTGCAGCCTGTTCTTCATGTTTTCCCTATGCACTCTCTGGGGAGTTCTGGCCATCATGATGTTTTCCATGCCAGTACTGCACAGTTTTATGGTAGGGCTTGGATGCATGGGTAAAAACATCCCACAAGCCCCCCCTCTTGCGATGGCCATTCTGACCTTTTACTGACGGAACTCGCAAGATCTGGGATGTTCGCCTCATCTTCTTTCAATTCCGTAGATGGCACAGTTCAGCATCTTTTCCTCCACCCAGATGGATCGATCGGTCCTCCTCGCCGGTCCTGATGGGAATATTGGGCGGTACCTCGGGCCCCTCAGATCTTTGCTCCCGGTCCCTGGGCGTCCTCCTTGGCCAGTCTCCAGGTTTTCTTTCTCCTAGGACGACAAAGGAAAGCGGCAATACCTATTCATAGACATTTCTCCCCCACTATTGATATAGTGGGGCGACATGTACATTTTATACTTTAATGGACATAGCATTCCAATTTTAAAAACAAGATATAATTCAGAGACAGTGGCTTACAAGCGTCATAATATTTTAGAGACTATATATGGGATATTTTAGGGTTGGAACTGAATTAATCTGGAGCGGTCCCCTCTGGTATTGCAGAGGACTCCTCCAGTTGCTGCAGCGTGTGCCTGGGATGGCAACACTTTAGCTGATTTATATGTACCCACTTGTCTTCCCCTTCCGCCAGACTACCTTTGGGGATGCGGATCTTGTACGCTACAGGGGAGATCTTGTCTATAATTTCAAACGGTGCCTTCCATGTAGGCAAACATTTTCGCTGTTTGGCCTGGTTCCTTTGGAAATTGTATAGATAGACCCGGTCCCCAAGAGTATATTCCTTCCTGGTGGTCTTCAGGTCGTAGTGGGTTTTCATGCTATCAGCTGATCTTTCTAGATTCCACTGAGCATAGGCAAAAGTATGCTGAAGGTGTTTCCTTAAATTCTCCACATACTCATGAGTTGTGGAGGCATTTATCAGTGTCTGCTCTTGGGTCCTGTAGAGCAGATGCTGGGGAAGCACCATCTTGCATCCGGTCATCAACTTAAATGGTGACATTTTAGTTGCAGATGAAGGGGTAGATCTGATGGCCATTAGGACCAGAGGTAATCGGATATCCCAACTTGGCCCAGATTCTGCCACAAACATTTTTAATATGCTCACAATGGTTCGGTTGTATCTCTCCACTGCTCCAGAAGAAGCTGGCCTGTAAGCAATGTGTAGCTTCCTTTTAACCCCCAGTATCTCCCACATCTTTGTCATTACTTCACTGGTGAAGTAGCTACCTCTGTCTGACTCAATCCTTTGAGGTAGACCAAAGCGGGAAAAGATGTGGTTAATCATCAGGGCAGCTGCGGTTTCTGCCTTGCAGTTTGGGGCTGGGAGACATTCCACCCACTTGGTAAACAAGCATGTAACGGTCAACATGTACTTGTTTCCTCTAGACGAGCGAATTACAGGGCCTTCAAAGTCGATTTGCAAATCTGACCATGGCATTGTCATCCCCCTCTTTTGGAGAGGCGCACGGTGTGTGAGGGTTGATGGCTGAAACTGTGCACACACAAGACACCCCTTCAAGTATTGGTCGAGGTCCTGCCCCATGTGTGGCCAGTATGCAACCTCTCTTAAGATTTCCAGTGTTGTGTGAAACCCCCTATGACCGGCAGTGGCTGCATCATGGGTGTGACTTAACATCAGGCTTCGGAATGAGGTAGGGACCACCCACTGATCATGGCCAGCTTGGGATTTCCTTACCAACAAACCGTCTTGGATTCGGAACCTTTTTGGACATTTCATCAACACTCTTAGGTCCTCTTTCCCAATGTAATCGGTATCCGTCAGGGTAAAGTTCTCAGGGTCCTCAATGTGTTGGTAAAACTTACCAATTATTGGATCCCCCTTCTGAGCTGTAATTAAATCAGCATCAGGGGTCTCCTTACTTCATTGTGCAGTTGAAAGATCATTGTGAGCATTTGTCTGGGACCTAGTGATAGCAGTGACCTGGATTTCCCCTAACAGGGACTCTATTTCTATTAGATCCCCTTGGATGGCCCCGGTTTTGGCCAGCTGATCAGCTAAGTCATTTACAGTTTTGTCTGGTCTCTCTACTTTGGAATGACCCTTTATCTTTTTCCAGTAGATGGTCATCTCATTCGAGGTGACCAGATCATCAATATTTTGGATTAACTTCCCATGTTTCAAGGGTTTGTTGTTAGCACGTAGCATGCCTCTGGTTTTCCAATTAACCAGGTGCTCCACGAACCCGTTCCGTACATAATCCGAATCTGTGATTATGACCAGTTTGTGGAGTTGATGTTGGACAGCAGTGAGGATGCCCTGATGCACAGCCATCAACTCTGCCACCTGACTACTTCGGGGACCAATTTTGTACCCAGCGGAGGGTTCAGGAAACTCCTTCACCCATGCATTCCTTACGCCGGCCACCAGTTTTTTCTCCCCGTTGTTTTCAACATGGTAAGAGCATCCATCCACATAGACAGTGGGCATTCCCTCACACTTGTCAAAGACTTTGTGGAGGGAATTAAGGTATGCCTCCATGTTGTCCTTTATTTTTAGACTTTCGTCCTCGAGACAGTTTTCTCTGGCACAATCATGCAAGTCAGCCAGACCTTGCGCGAGGGGACTCTTCTTGTTTTGGCCATATCTGACCTCCACAGGAAAGCCTTGCATTGACAGAATCCAGGAAGTAATTCGGGAATTACTCACATTTCCAGCCCGGATTCTGTCACTTTGGAGATATTGCAGAGGCTGGTGTGGAGTCTCCACTATGATGTGTTCCCCCTGGATAAACGGGCGGTAATTCTTCAATGCCCACACCGTTGCCAGGAGTGCCTTCTCACAATCGTTGAATTTTTCCTCCACAGAGGATAAAGTTTTGCTCGCATAGGAGATTACTTTATTGACCTTGTCATGCTTTTGGTATAATACTGCCGTCAAGCACGTATTACAGAACTCTGTCTCCAGGAAGAACTCCTTGTTTCTGACAGGATAAGCTAGGCAAGGCGCTTGTGAGAGGCTTCTCTTGAGTTGTCTTACTGCCTCCGATTTTTCTGGACCCCATTCCCACTTGGCCCCCCCCCTTCAAGAGATGAATCAGAGGTCTAGTGATCTCTGCGTAGCCTTCAATGAACTTTCTGCTGTAATTAGTCAGTCCAAGGAGGCTCCGTAGTTCCCACATAGTGGTGGGGTCTTTCAGTTTCTGAAGTGCTTCCACTTTCTTTTCCTGGGGACAGAGACCCTGAGGAGTAATTTCATGCCCTAAGAAATTAACACGGGTTCTACACCACTGTGCTTTCTGAAAGGAAAGTTTTGCTCCGGCGGCCCTCAACTGTGTCAGAACATAACGGATCTCTGCTATGTGTTCCTCCACAGATGAACTTTTGATGAGGACATCATCTACATAAACCAGGTTACCCCTCGCACCCAGATCGGGCATGGCCTTATGTAGGAAAATGTTGAATTCATTGCCGGAGTTGAGGTATCCGAAGGGAGTCCGGGTCCATGTGTACTGCTGGCCCCCAAAGGTAAAAGCCAGTTTGTATTGGTCCTCCCTACTGACAGGCATGGTCCAGTATCCATTGGTCAGGTGTATTGCAGTGAATACCTGTGACCCCTGGATTTGGGCCAGCCCTTGATCAATGTAGGGCAGAGGCCATCAGGAAGTATGGACCCGTTTGTTGAGCTCCCTAAGGTCGGCGCAGAGTCTCCACTGGCCGTTTGGCTTCAATATTCCCAGCACCGGATTATTGAAGGTGCTGTGTACTGGACGGATTATTCCCCGGGACTCAAGGTTCTTAATTATTTCAGTCAGGGACTCCATGGATGCGAGAGGCAAACGATATTGCTTCACAAACACTGGAGTCATTCCAGGGTCCGTGGGAATTGTTGTGGTGTGGATGTCGGTGCGACCACAGTCATATGAGTCTACCGCAAAGAGATCTTGGAAATCCAAGAAAACTTGTTTCAACTTTTGCTTCTGTTCCAGAGTCACACAGGCATCAGCTAGGTTGACCCTCTCTTCCACCATCTTCCTGAAGCCGGGAAAGACTTCTGGTTTGGCTATCTCAGAGGCCTCCTCCAGCTGGTTGGAGAAGTCCCTGGTCAGAGTGCTGATTTGGACTGGAGGCTTCAGGTGGGAAAGGCAGCCCTCATGGACCTGGAAAATCACCTCATCCCTCCTGAAGTCACAAGTCACATCTTCCTTATCATAAGGGCAAGAAGTGTACACCAGGAAGTTCCCCCCATGCCGGGTGAAAATCCTGTCTGGTGTTGTGTTGTCCTCACTGTCACTGTCAAAACAGTCCTTGGGGATTTGTCCTAACAGTTCATTTCCTAAATCAATGGAGAAATGTCGGTCATCAACCGCCATTCCAATGATGGTGCCTGCGGCTAGAGTAATACTCTGTAAGTCGCTGTTATCCACCTCTATTGGAATGATGTCATGTTCTATGTTGACTAATGGTGTTGGGTTTACCCCTAACCCTTACTGTTGGAGAGAAGCATTTAGATGAATATAAGCATCAGGGTTTTTCAATTTTTGTCCTCTTTTAACTTTCACTTCCAGGGAGAATTGTCGGGTCCTTTCTGGGATGGTGACTTCCTCCTTAAGGTGAATTTCAACTGCATAAGGTAGCAATTGAGCTGACCTAAATGTTTTTCTGGATCATCAAAGCCCATGGGATTATCCGCTAATCGGGACCAAGCTTTGAAGTTTATTAGGTCCAAACTAATGGCGAAGCGATTGAGAATGTCACTGCCTAAGCAAAAGGCGGCAGTGACATCTCGCACGACCCAACAATTATGGACTATGCTCTTGTTGCCAATGGAGATTTTGATCATACACCTGCTTGGCAGGAGATGTTTCGAATTGGGTGCTTCCAGGTCCATTTCCCATTTGTCTATCAGTTTGAATGTGGGAATGGCTGGATCTTTTGGGAGTTAGCGGAACATGGCTTCGCTGATGAAGCTCTTACCGTTGTTCACACAGACTCGGGCGAGAACAGAGTCCTTCCCATCATTTAACTGAACAGGGATGAACAACTGCTCTCCAATTTGCTGAATATCAGCCAGGCTCTGAGCTGATTTCACCTCTTTCTGGACTATAGGAGTGGGAGTGTCTGATTGTGGATTGGTAAAGAATTTCAGAGTGTTTCCTTCCAGTGTGGAATACCACCTTAAACTGGAAGGAAGGTTGATTTTCAGAAATAGAGAAGACCCCCCATCACCAGTCTGTTGTCCTACTGCTATTACTGTCACGTGTGGAATTTGGTTGTTCTGGAAGTGAAATTCTACTTGGTCAGATTTTTGTTCAACCATGTGGCATGTGCCGTTTAGACTAACTCTGTTTTAATTTTATTGGTCGGCTAGTCTGGGTCCAGAGGACCTTGTTTACGCAATCTATTAGGGGTGACAACCTTCTCAGGAGTTCATTCCCTTGTAAACAAGGGGTGCCCTCTGGAGTCACTACTATGACCGGGTGTTTCAACTTGTGTCGCCCAATTTTAATGTCCAAATCTGCCGTCCCCTCGATGGGAATTTCCTTCCCGTCAAAGTTCTGGAGTTGTCCAGGAAGAGAGGTGAGAGGAATACGGTAATTCTCCCCCCTTCCTGCATTTAGCTCATCAAAGGCCCTTCTGGACAGAAGGGTAGCTTGAGATCCAGTGTCCACCAGCGCCAAAATTTTACCCTGCCCCTGTACTTGTACCGGGGCATAATATCTTCCCTCCTTCTCCTCAAGGGGGCACAGATAATGCACATGTTTGGACAACTGGTGGGCTAACGTTCTGGTTTTGGACATTGCTAGCGAAGAGATTTGGGCAGAATTCTGTGAAGAGCCTGGGGGATCTGAAAGAAAAAGTTGGCAACCTGGAGATCAGAGCCATTGTGGGTTCCCCTGGTTCTGGTTCTGGGCCACCCCCCCTTTTTGGAGGCAGTCACCAGGATGGGTTTGAACCAGGGGATTTCGGTAT
The DNA here is from genome assembly GCF_040938575.1 of Ambystoma mexicanum. NCBI lineage: Eukaryota > Metazoa > Chordata > Amphibia > Caudata > Ambystomatidae > Ambystoma > Ambystoma mexicanum. Next base: position 1,077,165,141 of record NC_090936.1, on the reverse strand, counting down.
TGTGGGTTCTGGGATGAGATGATGGGCGGCGGTAGCTAAGTCTCCATATCTCCCCAGTCTGGATTGGAATCCCTTGGGACCCATTTTTCTTTGGGAGGAGTTCCCCCATCTCTAAAGGAGAAGATCCTTTTCCCAGGATCCTCTGAGGATTCCTCTCCCTCAAATTGGAAAATCTGTACCTCCTCCACAAAGTGGGTCTGTTTGGGTCCTTTGTTTCTCCTACCCCCCTCTGCTCCTCGGGAGGCAGGCTTTCAGGGACAGGAGATTTTGTTTCCGGTTCCTGGTTTTCCAGGGGCTGTTTACAAGTTGGGAAGGAAGTTTCCTCCAAGGCTTTACACCCCCCTTCCCCGTGTGCCTCCTCCCTGGAAACCGGTGGGTTATCGGGGTGCTGCCCCCGTCATTGTTCTGGAGCACCAGGTCCAGAGTTTGGGTCATTCTGCGGTGGCATGCTCATCTGAGGGTTCTGTTGAGCCCTCAGTATGTGACCCAGATCCCGTGCCATATTTTGGACCTGGCGCCCTAACTGGGAAACCCGCTCAGGCTGATTCGGGGCTCTATTTTCTCCCCTGGGCTGATCCCGGGAAGGGTAGCTATCCCTTCTCTGGTAATACCCTGGTTTGGGAAGATTCGGGTACCCCTCCACCCTTGCCCTCCCCTCTCCCGGATTAGTTTGTCTGGGCTCGGGGAATTGGGGAAAGAAGGATGGATGATTTTGGGGCTGGAAATTGGGTGGATACCTGGGGAAAAAGTTCTGCCCAGGATATGGTGAATTTCTGCCCTCCTGGGGGAAGTTAGGTGGGAAGTTCCCCGGGTCAGGTGCTTGGCTTGATCCCCCCCCCTTGGGCTGGAGGAGTCCACACATAACCCAGGATTGGTCGATTTCCCTTGAAGCAGGGACTTACATAGTCAAGGGAGCGGGGGACCCCATTTGTGGGACTACCTCCTCGACTCCCTATCTGTGACTGGCCCGAGGGCCTTCTGGGCTGTGAATTATTTGGTGCAGCCAGGTTTTTAGGCCCCCCCATCTCCAAATCTAAAACGGGGGCAACCTTTACCTCCGCCACCTTGGCAGCAGCAGGGGTGCTGTTGGTTTTGGGGTTTTTCTGCGCATTACTTTTATTTTTTATGGGCTTCTGCACCTCATAGATCTGGGTAGCCTGTTCAATGACCCTGTCTAAAGATCTTTTCTCATGAAAATCTCTCACGAGCTGGGTCTTTATGTATTTGGGTAAGGCATGGAAAAACGTATTGATAAATTCTCTGCTATCCGTGCGCACCCTTCTGGTGGTCTGCGCAAAAGCACGCTTTAATTCTTGCACAAACTCTTGTGGGGCCTGATCCTCCCCACATTGCAAATTGTAGGCTGCCTTGCGAGCCTCTTGAGGATTTCTGTGCACAGAAAAATGTTTCAAGATGGCCGCCCTGTATGTGGACCACCTTGAATGGTTTTGATCCTCCAGCCCTGCAAAGAAACTGGAGTATTCTGGTGAGAAGGTCCATCTGACATACTGGATGCAGCTACTGCTGTCCTTCAAATGTAAAGTCTCCATCATTTGCTCATAGAGCTCCAAGTGTTCCCAAACAGAATACTTGGCATTCTTATGAAAAGGCGTGATGACACTCCTTATTGCCTTTATTTGTTTCAATGGGTCCTTAAGCAATGCCCTTTTTGCCTTATTAGCCTTTTTGGTTTGGGTAACCCTGGTCCATTCATCCTCTGACTCAGAAGCACTGCTCCCAGAGGTGCCCGTCTGATCTTCGAGATTTTCCTGGATTCTGCGAGCCTGGGAATGGCTGGCAGAATGTGGGGAACTGGTCTCATGTGTCCTGTAATGCTCAGAGGAGTCTTCAGATCCCTCCTTGCTGCCAGGATTTGATGGGTACCCCCCCCCACTGACCTAACTAGGCAGAGGTTTTCAGAATGCCCTTAATGGGCCTACTCTCCTGGGGTTCCCCACTAAATTGCACTGTGCTTGGGTGCCCATACCCGTATGCCCGCCCATCCATTCCTGGGAGGTACTGGCCTATGAGCCCCATACTTCTAGCTGGATAGTAATCTGCCATCCCCGTGGCCCTGGGCTCATGTGCCGAGGGGACATGGGGTGGCAGAGTCCAGGGACTGGGAGAGATGAAGGCCTCTGGTACTAGGGCTCCTGAGGTTATGCTCAGGAGTTTCTCTTTCCCAGCGAACCTCATCTCTATCCGCCCCTGCTCCCTGTTGCAATGCAAGAGCCTGCGCTTTCAGTTCCTCAGTTAAGGCCTTACTAGACTCTATCAGTCTCTCCTGCATCGCTACCTGTTGCTGGAGCCTATCACTGTGCTGGCAGAGAGCCTCATTCTCTCTCTGTGCCTCCTGATTGGTCCTGGAGTACTGGGCCAGTCTTTGCTGCAGGAGGGTTACCTCCTGAGCTGTGTCCCTATTGGCCTGCTCCTTTCTTGCCAGAGCATCCTCCACCCTCCTGGTGTGCTCTAACAAGTTCTGGTGTTCTTTTTGGAGGTCACCCAGTCCCTGGAGGGCCAGGTGATTTTCTTCCATTTTCCTTTTTAAGTGGCAGACTTCCGGGCCTAAGGTATCCCTTTCCTGACTAAGAGCCTGCATCTGTGCCGCCAGGTCGTCCCTTTGCCTTTGGAAGGCACCAGCTTTCTGGCGCTCCTGGTCAAACTCTGCCTGGGTATCCAGGTCTTTCAAAATCAGTTTATTGCTCTCTGCCTTCTCCCTATCTAGGTGGCTTTGCAGGGTGACTACCTGCTCAGCACATGCCCTATTGAAGTCTAACTGTTGCTCCAGCTTTTTCTGGCTCTGCAGTAGGGAGTCCAAACCTTCTTGGTACTCCTTCTGCAAGGCCAGAAATCTGGTATCCTGGTCCGCCTTTTCCTGTTGCAGCACATCCATATCCTCCTTTATTTTAGTGATGTACTGTCTGCTGTCCTTTTCTGACTCCTGGCTCCTGTGCAGCTTCTGCTCAGAAGAGTCCAGATCAGATTGGGCCTTCTCTAACAGCCATCTGTTGCCTATTTGCCAGATTTTGGCCTTCAGCACATTTGTCCTGCATGGCTCCCATATATAGGTACAAATATGCCGCTATCTTATTATGTTCATCTTTGGCTTTAGGGGCCATATATAGTTCACTCAGGGCCACATGTAGGGGACCCTGATCTCTCCATATATCTGACCATGTTTCAGTGACCTGTTGCGCGATTGCCTGCAACCAGACCATTTTGTCCTGATGAGTCCACTCACCTCTCACAAATAGCTTATGTAAGTGCTCTCTGGCTATTTTGATGTCTACCAGTGTCGTCATTCTGGAATTTGAGTTCCTTCCTGACTTACAGAAGTTTGTATTTTATTTTTGCAAAACAGACTGTTTCCTTAGAGCGTTCCTTTGAGGAGTGCTTTACAGCGTAACACAGCGTGGTGATCCGACCGGATGTATGTCTCTTGTCGGTTACCACACTGTATTAATCTGCACAAGTGATAGATCTTACCCAGAATCTCCGGCTACAAGCCCCCACTTTGTTAAGTGGCTTCACTTCAACACTACAGCTAAGTCAATGCCTAGTCTGGGATGCAGAGGGGAAACCCTTATTGATATATTTTTAGGTCCAGTTCATGTACTCTGGATGACAACCCTTATATAACACCCCTCTCTTAGAATCCCCCTGACCCCACTGAGTCAAGAAGTAGGTCTGTTTTGCAAATTTAAAAGGTTTCTTTGAGAAATATAACAATATATATCTATCACACTTTTATAATAAATTAATATTGGATATCACACTTAAAAAGTGACAGTGATCAACAATGGATAATGTTCTACTGGTAAACTGATTTGGTTACTTAGAAGTAGTATAGAGGATGAGGTAGCTGAAATGCTTTATGGTTTCAAGGAAATGCAAGGTGGAATAAATGCAGTACAGAAAATAATCTGATATGGTTTCACAAGAGATAATATGTTCACTTTTCCCCTGGTGGCTATTCACCCCTCCCCCCCAAATATGCAATGCAAGGAGATGGAAGTAACACACACACAGTCTTCAGGAATACAATCAAATACAATACGGAATTCAGTTCCCCCCCCAGCAAGCTTAGACAACAGGTTTGCTTTTTAAAACACGGGCAAGAGTGCTTTGTAATGTGGTGGCAAGGAAGTGAAAAATGCTAAAAATGCTTTTAATTCCCTCTAGAGATTCAGAGTGAGTGGTAGACACTTTAAATCAGTTCAGGTCAACCCTAACAATGGTTCAGGGATGGTTATTAGGTTGCAAACGAATTTTAGCAGTTCAGGCAAAAGCGGCTATCTTTTTACAGATGACCAAATCAGGCCAAATCGCAAATCGTGGTAAATTTTGCGAGTGCGTAAATCGCGATTGCGGTAAAACTATAAGGAAGTCGGTTCTAGGCTTGTTGGAAATATTAGATTCTAAGCTTTCAGAGGAAAGTTACATCTCATTTCTAGGACAAACGGTTCCAGAGATATGGACAATTTAATAAAGGTAGTTTTTCTGATTTGAAATTTTAAAGCTCAGAATAACAGGTGACAGCTTGCAGCTTTAGAATGACAGATGACAACTCGCAGCTGTAGAATGACAGATGACACGATTTCTGGGAGGCAGTTCTACTTAGGTTAAAATAGTTTGGATTAGATTATTTTAACTAAGAGATTGGGTTCTGCACAGTTCTGCTAGGTACTCACAATATAAATTTGAAATAGGCCTCGTCACGGATCTGGTCAACACGTCCAGCAGCGGTTCTCTCTGCTCGGCGGGTCAATCAGGCACCAGTTCTGCTCACAACGATCTGGATCTCTGGTTCTGCTCACAGCGGTCTGAGTCTGGTCTGTAGTTTGGCAAAAGTTCTTGGCAAAGAATTGAAACAGCTCGCCCGGCTGTTGAATAGTTTGTTTAGGTTTGCTGGATTCTGAAGGCCTGCTGAGAATACTTTTGCTTGCAGTGGGCCTTCTAGGTTCAAAGTTCTGTAGTCTATGGGTCCCTGGTTCTGGTCTCTGTCTGGATGGGATGTCGGCCGTCAAAATGCTCCGCAGAAATGGAAAATGAATGTCTCTACCTGTCCCAGTAGTCTCTTTTTATGTGTTTTGGAAGTGGGTGTGTGCGTGGCATAACTGAGCCTGCCCCTCTCTACTTGTCATTGGCCCAATTCTCCCCTCTCCCATGATTGGGGGAAGGAAATGGATTGCATCATGATGAGGTCTGTTTATGGGTCAGAGGATCCTCCCCTGGTCAATTTGCCCACAAATCTATATTTGATTCAAATACATATTTCCCAGATACACAATTTGTTGAAATGACATGTACACATTGTATATTCCTTATGGTCCATGCGTGTCCGCCTCTGATCTTCCTGGGGGCTTGCATCAAAAAAATGATAACATTTTGCGCTTTTTGACTGGTTTACCAATATCGGACATTTACCAAAAATTACACAAATGTGCGCATTAATTGATGAAGTGTAAGATTTTTAACATGCAGACATTTGGAGTGAGACCCTATTTTCCGCTAGCAACCCCCCAGAATACACCACAGGGTCCTAACACCTCTTAAAACGTGCACAGAAAAATCACAAGAATAATGATTTTACTTATATAATTCTGACAAGTTCGTACTATGAATTATCTATTTTTTTTTAAATTATGCTCTGGCCCAGATGGGTGTGGTTTAGGTTCCAAAGCACATTGGGGAAGCTTCTGTCTGTCCCTGCCTCCAGCTCAGGTGGCTCCCAGAGGCACTTCTCCTCCCACTTCTCCCAAGAGGAAGCTATTTTACGACCCCCCCAATATAACATTTGCCTGAGCCCAGGACAGTGCATTGTTCTGTGTCTCTGCCCAAAGTTCTGTAGGTGCCCCTCCCATAATCTAATCAGAGAGGTGTCATCTCCTTTTGGTGGGGAAGCAGGATGCAAATAGGCCTGGGAAGAGTGGCTGAGCAGGTTTCTCCTGTCAGGGGTAGTTGTCAGGCTGAATTCAACTAAATGTCACTTTAGTTCCCAGTTTAAATCAAACTTACAATTTTTACATATACTTTAAATAATTTCTTCCTTCAGGTCATTTCAGAATATAGTTTTAAATTGTATCCACCTCTTAGCAAGTCTTTCCTTGGCCTGGTTTGGGTTCCTCTGTTCAGTTTTACACAAAAGTCTGGTGGTTTTAAAATGCCGGCTTTCTGATGGTGGTGAGCAGCGGTACTGCATCCATTTTTGACATTAAGAAAATGAATTTCCCACAGTTCTGGGTTGCTTTTGGCAATCAGCATTGCCATTCCCAATGGTTTCAGGCTACTGTGTGTGTAGCCCAATGGTGGTTTTAGGTGGTGCCCTCCTGTGCTCACAACATAGGCAAAAATAGGTGGCAGCCTATTCTTCATGTTTTCCCTGTGCACTCTCTGGGGAGTTCTGGCCATCATGATGTTTTCCATGCCAGTACTGCACAGTTTTATGGTAGGGCTTGGATGCATGGGTAAAAACATCCCACACCTCAGAGGGCAAACATGGTGCATGTGCTCCAGCAGAAGAAACAAGTCTATGGCATACTCATTTTAAAAGGCTTTCTATGGGGTACATATGTCTGTGATTTTGTAATAATCTTTTTAATACTAAGAGCACACAACAATGTCTAAATGGTTGCACTTTTGCCAATTGAGTGGTTTCTGGGAAACGCCTTCAAAGATAGTTTAAGCGTATGTGTTTAGTAATTTTCTGAAGATCCACAGTGTTCTTAGAAAGAAACATTGAGGAGACGTCCATTGGTGAGGTTATTTGCGAACCCCACATTATCTGTGCTGTAGGTGTACACTTTGAACAGCACTGGAAAAGATGGACATGTAACATTTGCAATGTAGCAGAGGTTGATGTAGTGGCGCACATGTGTTGAATGACCCACAAAAAATGTCCTCATCAAACTGAATGAATCATACACTGTCTTTAATATTAAAAGCTGCCAGAGACCAGTTTACACATACCCAACTACATTTATGTCCGACATCAGAACTTTCATAGACACCCCCTTTTGTGGCTACACTTTCCTAGTGCACAATTCCAAAGGATATGATGAGTACTTCTTCATCAACCAGCTGATTAAGAAAACATTTCAGATATTCCCTTTAATGCAGGCTGTAAGATCATGATGCTGACAGTGGTGACTTTAAAAATAGAGTTTTTTTTAACTTTCTGCCTATGAGCATAAGCAAACTTCCAGCGGTTCTAGGTTTTGCAGGAACCAAGGAGTATTTCCCCCTTTAAAGAGATCAACGTGATGATGCATAATCATCCAGTTGTAACAAACCGGGGATACTCAGATTCAAATAAATAAATTTTTCATCAAATAAAAAAATTGCAACCTCAATGACGTCACACACACCACACTGATGTCATGCGGTGTACATAAACACAAACAAAATGGGGAACATGCTTCTGCGTGCGGAATGCGGAGTAGACCACGACAGAGACGTAGGAGAGCCAGATATTTTTGAGAAGTAATCTCTATTATATATGATATCACATCCATCTATAGGTAGGAGTTTAGTGTCATAAGTGTAATTCACATAAAAATATCTTTTGACAGAATGAAGAGCACTGTCAGGACAAATAGAAAAAAATGAAACTTTACATATAATGATGAAAATATATGAATAGCTCAAAGATAACGCTACTTGTTCTATTGAAACTACAGGGATGGGTTTATCTCAATACTTAATACATTTTTGCCAATTCTCACCAAAGGGTGATAAGACCTGCATCCTTATAAGGGAATTGTTTGCTAAGAATCATACTCAATTTAATTTCAATTTTCTTAACATATGTGATCCTACCAGGACTGTTATCAAGTTGACGATATTGCTGACAATCAGGATTTATTTGATTAATCAAATGATTATGTTGCCTTTCCTCTACAAAATAGGTAGTTGCCTTCTAACCCATTGCCCTTTAATCGTATGTGTTCAAGCAATATGCATTTAATGTGAATTAGATTAAATCTAAACACAGGAACATGGCTATCCTTTATTTTATTCCCAGAGCCAATGAGATAATTGCAAATAATATGGAGGCCAATTGATTTTAATTACAGATATGCCATTTGTGAGTAGCACTGGTCTAAACAAGAGAAATACAGGCAATCCGCTTAATTCAGATGCATCACAAGTAGGCCACATCACCTGTGCAAAATGACAGCAAGGATTTTTAAAAAAAATGTTATTACTTTTTTTATGGTCAAACACAAAATGTCAACCTTTAACAAACAAAATTGACAATTTCCTTCGCCCATTTGAGACTCTTTAAATGTCCTCCTCATTGCCCAGATTCTCGTTAATCTGATCGTCACCCCCAAAAGCGATGGGATAATCTGCTCCACCAATTTATGGGTGTCCAATGTCTGACCAAGTTTGTCTGCCATCATTATCCACCGAGGCAGGAATGATCTTCAAATACAAACTCCTTAGTCTTTGAAATCTCGGGCATGAGAGTGTCAAATGCCTCGTAGTTTCCAGGATTTCGGGTATCCTACAGAAGCGGCAGCCTGCATCTTGCCTTAAGATCAGTCTTCTTAGGCACTGCACTTCTCTTGACGGCAATAGACTTAATCTGCAGCGCATCAGTAGGTCTCTATTGTGGGGTGATGGGAATCTTGTAAGGTACGGGGGATGATACAATTTTTTTCTTTTCCAAATGATACTAAGACAGTAGATATTTTGCACCCTCTGCAAGTCCGTTTCAACCCAGTCCTTCTCCCGTAAAAGTTTCTTGGCCTTATCCAGATTGTCTTTAAATGTCTCTATTACGATGTAATTCTGTAGTAATAGGTCATTACATTTCTGTTTCCAAATACAAACAAATGTATGAACCTTGTTGCTCCTTGAGTTTGCCAAGATCTCAAAAGGGATCAGAGGATTATCCAGTATACATTTGCGATAGAGGGAAATTGTTTTCCATAAGACTATCGAGACGATGGATTCGAAGTCTTAGCTCATGTCTAATTGTTTCCACTTTTAGGCAGTTTGGAAGTCTAAGGATTTCCCGCCAAAAAAAGGCCTCAAATGTCCCTCGTACTCCCCAGGATAGATTTAGACATGTCTCAGCTCCGTGGGTCAAGATAGGTAGCACCTTTTGCTTGTAGAAGGAGATAATCGGAATCATAGAATAAGTGCTGTATCTCCGATGTAGAGCTCTCCCCTGGTTTTTTAGTTTTTCTAGTCGTTCCCTGATAAAGTTAATTTGTGCCTGTTCATTGATGTTTTTATTAATTCTGACCCCGAGGTATGTTGTATTATCCACTATTTTCAGCACCTGGTTTTTAATTCTCCATGTGAAGGGAGTCTTTTTCTTCTTGGCACCTAGGGTGGATTGCATTACCAAGATCATCAACTTATCTGAATTGATTTTCATTCTGTTTTGGTCGAGATAAGTCTTAAATTCCATTATTCGTCTCTGAAGCCCTATTGCCGTTTGGTCAATAAAGATGACATTGTCTGCATAGAGGATCCAGGGGAGTTCGGTCCCTTTGAGCTTCTGTGGAAAAGCTCTTATTTTATCTTGGGAGGCTTTCATGTCCGCCAAGTATTGGCCAAATAGAAAAGGGGTTAACGCACAGCCCTGTTTGATGCCCTTAAACGTCAGGATTTTCTCTGTTGTATCCCCTCCCTTTGAGAAAATTATTCGGATTGTTGTATCGGTGTAAAGGGCTTTTATTGCTTCCAGGAGGTCTTCGGGGCAGTGCCATTTTTTCAGTTTGGCCCATAGATGGTCTCTTCTGACTGCATCAAAAACCTGTTCAAGGTCTATAAATCCTAAGTAGATGTTCCCTTTTGTTTCAAGTGCTTGGAACTTTAGCAAGTTTAATAGAAACAGATTCAGTGAAGTGCCCACCCCGGTCATAAAAGCCGTCTGGTGTTTTGTCTAGGATACCTACCTTAATTTCCCAGTTTTTCAGGTCTCTCAGCAGAATCGAGGAGAAGATTTTCCCAATAGAATCTAAGAGGGCAATAGGCCTGTAGTTCCTGTGGTTAGTACCATATCCTTTCTTGAAGATGGGAACTATTAGGGCTTCCTTCTAAGATTACGGGATATATCTTGTTTTCGTAATGTGTTGGAACAGAGTCAAAATGAATTCTGTCCATGCCTCCCCGTTTTATTTTAGCATTTGATTAGAATTGCCATCGGGGCCGGCTGCTCTTGAAGGGCTCAATTGTTTGAGTCGGTATGATATATCTACCCTGTCGATCTCAACGAGCCAGGGGGTTGATTTGGCCTTTTTTGTGGAGGGCTTTATGGTCTCTTCTGCTTTGAATAAAGCTGTATAGTGCTTCACCCAGTCTTTCTTTGAGACTTGGTTTGTAGTTAGGGCAGGCTGGAAGTCTTTGCCCTTATTTATAATTTCCCAGAGGGATCTTGTGTTAGCGGTACTGATCGCGGCTGCCTGTGCTCTCCATATCTTCAAGGATTTTAGCCAGTTCTTATACCGTTGTTTACATTGCTTTGATCTTTTCTCTCTATCAGGCGAGTTTATTTATTTTAATATTTGTAATGCGCCGGTAGACGCGAGCCTCGGGGTGCAGAGGCAAGAACACAATAGACAGACAGACAGTGGATAGACAGATGAGACGGGATGAACACATGGAGATTACGCTAACTGGGAGTAGAACAGGTGGCAATTTATTTGTAAATATGGGTTTTTACCGATTTGCGGAAGCGGGTGTAATTAGGCTCCAGTCTTAGAGGATCCGGGAGGTTGTTCCAGAGACTGGCGGCAAGGTTCGTAAAGTCTCTACCTAGGCCGCTTTTAAGTTTGTGTGAGGCTATTGCAATTTTGCCGAGTTGGGATGATCTCAGTGTTCTATTTGGGATGTATGGTCTGATCCTCGTTTTTAGGTACGTTGGTGCCTTTCCGTGGATGCATCTATGAACAATGGTTAAGGTCTTAAAGTGCACCCTATCTTCAATTTTCAGCCAGTGAAGCTCCCTTCTCCAGTTGCTGATATGCTCTGTTCTAGATTTAAGTTTGACAATTCTTACAGCGTTGTTCTGTACAACTTGGTAGCTTTGTAGGCACTGCTTAGAGGCACCCAAGACTAGGGCATTGCCATAGTCGAGGCACGACAAGATGGTGGCTCTAGCTTTGGTCGCGCAGTTGACCTCTGATATAAAGGGTCTGATGGCTTTTATTAGTCGAAGGTGGTAGGCACAGTTGTTCTTAAAGTATTGTGCTTGGGCCTCTGCCCCTAAGGATGCTTCAAGCAGCATACCAAGGGTTTTGACTTTGCCTAAAACTGGTATAGGTGTGTCTTTGATCTGAAAGGATCTATAGGAAGTAGATAACTTAGCTCGGACGGATGATGAGCCAAAAATCATGAGCTCCGTTTTTTTCCTGTTAAGGCACATCCAATTGGAGTCCATCCATTGCTCCACGTAGTTATAAATCATGTTGAGTTGCTTGCTGTCTTTCTGATAATTGCCACTTAGTTCAAATACTAGCTGCGTATCATCAGCATAGTTAGTGAAATAGGTGTTGATATGGTCGAGAACAAGGCATAAGTACCTCAAGTAGATGTTAAACAGCAATGGTGACATGCTAGCCCCTTGGGGGACTCCACAGAGGATTTATTTTTCCAATGAGAACTTTTCCCCCCAGTGCACCCTGGATAGTCTGTTTTTTAAGAAGGACATTATCCAGTTGATGGCTTCATCAGAGCAATTGGTGGACTTTTTCAAGGCATCCTGGAGTAAGTTGTGGTCAAGGAGGTCGATAGCGGCACTGAGGTTGAGTAAGATAAGAAGGCCCGTCTTACCCTTGTCAATAATACCAAGCATTTTGGTCTGGAGGTCTAACATGGCTGTCTCGGTACTGTGGGCATGTGTCTGAAGTTGCATGGTGGCGATTTTGTCCATGATTTTGAGGATGAAATTGCAATTTGTTATGGGTCTAAGGTTGTTCGGGTCCTGTTGGTCCAGATTAGTTTTTTTTGCCAGGGGGGTTACTGTAACCTTTTTGATGGCATCGGGAACTTTCTGATCTCTAAAGGAGGCATTTATGATCTTTGTCAAGGTGGGGGCGAATATGTCAATGTTATCCAATATTATTTTTGGCGGGATGATGTTTTCTGCACATGTCGTAGATTTCATTGTCGTCAGTACCTCGATCATATCACTGCTGTTGATCTCTGTGAATTTAAAAGTTTCAATACCTGGTGTTATGGTCTCGACTGGCAGGGTCACTGTCATTTGTTTGTTGGTCAATGAGTTTATAATATTATCCCTAGCTTTAGCGATTTTGTTGAAGAAGGCGATCTGAGTAGTGTCGCATTCTTCTTGTGAGGGTAGGAAAGGAGGGGTAATAGCTTTCGGTTTTTCTATAGATTTGAGAATATTGAACAGTTTGCTGGTGGAATTGGCTGCTGTAGAAATCTGTTCATTATAGAAGTTTTTTTGGCCATGATTATCATATGTTTGTATTTTGTTTCACTTTCTTTCCAGAGGGCTTTATTGGCTGAGGAAGGGTCTTTTAGCCAAGCATTTCCTCTGTTTCGTTTATCTCTTTTTTGTTCTGCTAGTTCTTTGGAGAACCATTGTTGTTTTTTTTGGATGGATCTGGTTGACTTAGTTTGGAGGGGAGCTACTTGGTCTATAAGTTTAGCTAGGTGGCTAAGTAAATTTGCTAGCATGGTTTCACAGGTGTCATTCTCAGCTTGGTTTTTTTCCACCTCAGCCAAGCAGTGTATGAGATGTTTCCTGTCGATGTTTTTGTAGTTTCGATAGGACGAGAGAATGGGGCTGTTGGGGGTTTTAGGTTTGGGAAGAGGCAGGGTGATGTGAAAGGATATGCTGTGGTGGTCAGACCATATGCATGCTTCCGTCTTAAACTCTCGTGTTTCTAGATTGTTAGAGATGACCCAGTCAAGTTTCTTCAATGGATTCTTCTGAGATCAGCACAATGTTCCCTTCTCCTTTTGACCAGCTCTATGTTATAGGCGTGTTTTCTTTCAATTGCTGTAATATTATTCCTGTCTCTTTTAAGTTTAAATTCCCTCAGCAGCCATCTGTCTTCCACTGCATTTTTTTAAACTTTTGATGTTGTCGTCAAGATGAGTCACTAATTTAGGGATGGCTGATGCTTTAATTCTAAGTCTGTTTCTGCCCCTTGTTAGTTCAATTGGGCATATGTTTTGTTGATTCGCCTCTTTGGGTTTCCACAAAAGTTCCTCTTCCAACAGTGCATGATCACTAATCAGCAGTTTTTTAACGGCGAACGATTCGATCAACTTAATTGTGTTTCCTGGCGTGAAGCAGTTATCCAAGCAGGCGCTACTTAGATCATAGAACCAAGTGTCCGTGCCTATGGATGTCGCCATGGGTCTACCCATTTAGCATTGTCATTTCTATGACATTAATTTCTGTGATCCATCTATTTTCCCACGGTTCCAGATGTACTCTTTGCTTTAATTGGCCATTTTTGTCCAGGAGCTTTAGGTTTAGAACTCCGCAAATTAGGATCAACTGGTTTTGATCTTCGAGCATGGACTCATCAATACGTTCCGTGATCTCTGCGAGGTACCTATCAAATTCGCAGTCATGACTGCTCCAATATGTATTAATTAAAAGGAGTCTGATCTCCTGGCTGCCTCTGTTTTTTACCAGTTTCAATACCTGGATTAGGTGTTTGGTGGTCTAGTACCTCCAAGTCTCTATCCTCTTTAATTAGGGTCAAGAGCACGGCACCGGGCCTTCCCAATGGTTCTTTTAATGCAGGGTTGATGAAAGCTTGATAGCCCTCGCAACATGGACTTGTTCATAGCCATGACTACTGTAGACATATAATTCCAAACTCACTCAAGAAGGCACTTTCTCTGGAGTATAAGTGTCCAAAACCCCTAGTATTCCATGAGGCCAGGAGAGATATTCTTTCTACTTCATCCTGGGACCTCTATTGCTTCTTTTTTTCCAGCCGAATGTCTGGCTTTACTGATCTCGTTTCCCCTTCTTGTTGAATGTCATCAGTTCCTGGATGTTTCCCCTTTGATCTTGAGTTGTCGATGGTAAACCTTAATTTTTTCAGAGTTCTATCAGGGTGTTTCTGGTGGTCATCTCTCTTGGAGTGTTTTCTGGGCCTAGTATTGAGGACATCTTCAGTACGGTGTGTTATATTGGTATGGGGGTTTGGGGGTTGCCTCGGCCGGTCTTTCGATGGATTAGAGTCAGATGATTGGGCTTTATGGTTGAGCCTGTCTTGCCTGGTTCGAGAGGATTCCCTCATCTGACGTCTTCCCCCAACAACCTCAAAGGTACTGAGCCTGAAACCTAGGTCCCGCATCTTATCCTTTGTGTTCATCACCATGTCCAGTGCTTTCTGCGATCTTAAGTGAATGGTGATTAGATCTGATCTGCATTCCACTGTAAATTTGATGATTACTATATCATCGGGTACTAAGTTCCCTGTTGAAATCAACTGATTTAGCAGAGTTTGTGTGTCTTTCCTATTCAGGATGATCTTCTTATTGTCTTTTGTAATCCTTTCTAATTTTGCTTGAAAGGTATTTACGGGCTTTTCCCTTGAAGGGTCTAGCGGATCGGCCGATCTCCGGATCTTGTTCTGGTCCTCTCTTTCTCCTTCTCTTTCCACTTCTCGTTGCTATTGGTCACCCTGGGGTCTAGTGTCCCCTGATGTCATCTCTGTTGTCTTCCATGTTCCAAACGTCTTGGAAGATCCAAGGTTTTTATACGCGAATGTCCATCCGATTAGACGGCCTTACTGTCTCGACTTGACATTTGGTTCGTGGTGTTCTGTTATCCTCCATTTCCCGGAGGAGGTCATTCAATTTTCCAGCCTTCCTCGACGATGTTTTGCACTGTTTATGCTTCTTACAGCCTGTCCTTCTTTTCTCTGTCTTTTTTTGAGTGTTTCTGACCATGGTCGGTCTTTCCTTTTTTGCCGCCAGACTTGAATATTTATCTATTACTTGCCAGTCTGTGAAGCTGATGTTCTCCCAATATTCCTCCTCCTGATTGTTTTTAATTATTTGAATCAAGTCACTGAGACAATCCAAGGAGTCCCGATCCATTACCGGAACTTGATCATGGTCAGATCCCCTCAGTGGGACTGGGTCCAATAGCGGGTGGTCCTGAAGGTTTTGACTAAGTTTTATTTTGCGTCTCGGCTTTTTTGCTGGGGGTATCAAGTCTTCCCGGGGCGGGGTTTGTATGTTCCTTAGAAAAGCTCGAGAGGCATTTGCTTTTCGTTTGGTTGCTTGTTTTTTTTGTTTTCTTTTGAGAGGACACTGGGAGAGCTTGTGATGGAATACCTTCTACATTCATTGATGCGGGCTGGTTTGTTTGATTTGAGTCTTGGAACAACGAATAGCTTGGTTTTGCCTCCTTCACTCCCAGTTCAACATTCAAGGCAATTTTGGCTTTCCTGGGGCCTGCTTGCCCTTTACCCAGAACCAAAGGACCCCTGGTTTGTTTCGGGGCCTTTATAACTGGAGATTTAAGTAGAGGCGTCTCATGTTGGTCCACTAAAGGCCTCATACACAAGGAGGCCTTTATCTCGGTGGATTTGCTGATCTACTTAAGATCTTCAAAAATAGCCTCCATAAATAGCTGTTTGTCATTTGAGTCCTGACCGGCCAGGTCACATAGGTGATTTTGCCATTTGCAAGAGTTGTCGGCTTCCTTCTCTAATCTTGCATCCAGTCTGTTCACAATATCGACCAGTTCTTTAACCTGATACTTCACGTTCATGTTCGATGCATGGACCAAAATCACTGAGTCGATAATGGTCTTGTATAACGGTAGAAAAAGGAGCGATTGCAATATTGAGTGCTGCCATGACTACAATTTGGGTATGGATGAAATCATCCATTCTTCCTTTACTGCAAAGTTCACTGATTTTCACCAGGGAGGGTTCATCAATCATCATGTGGGGTGCTTCTTTTTCCCATCTGGGCACGGACTCACTGTGTGGATCCGCCCACTTTCTCCCTTCAGTGTATGGGCGAGTTGCCTCTTGGGTCATTAAGATCGGGGAATTGAGGTTCGTTGGCACTTCTTCATCAAGTGCCGCTATATTCTCTATGATGAAGGATAGGCTTCTCCTTTTTTCTGTCATGATTCTCCCTGTGAGGTTAGAGATATCTTGAATCAGCTTATTAGCCAAGCATGCGTTTTACTGTAGAGGTGTCTCTAGTTCCGGAGACCCCTTGGGGGAGGCAGGGCGTGAGGGGACCACAGCTATCGAAGCCAATATCTCAACATTAGATATTTGATGAGAGACCTTCTGGCAGTCATCCTCAGGTTTGCCACGTTGGAGATTGGGCTACTCCGAGGCTATCTTGACTAGCTCCTTTGTCAAGTCAATACACAAGGGTGGTTTTAGGGAGGTCACGCAAGTTCTCCCACATTTCCTCCTCCCAGTCCAGGGCCTTACTAGTTCCTGAATAGTCAACACACTCACTCTTCCTCAGTGATGTTGTCTACGAAAAGGCCCTCTTGATCCAGTTGGGTGCTAAATATTTGATGGTAGTCTCTTAATTGCATTCCCTCCGAGGCAGAGAGAGTCTGCATGGACGTGCGACCCAATGTGGATGACTTGTGCTGACTTTCCCCTTCATCTCCATTCTCTGGAACCTGAATTGCCTCAAATTGCTTTATAGTTTGTGATGGTATGGGGGATAGGGGTCGGTAGAGGCGATTGAATCTATCGCCTCTGCAAGACTGATTTTCAAAGTTGGAACTTCCACCACAGCAGGATCATTCAGGTACTTTCTTTGCTGGTCCAGGGGGCTTTGAATGGGGCTGGACTCCTCAGTGGACCGACTCAGTACCTCAGCCGGTTTGCCATCAGCTGGGGGCGAGTGGCCCGCCGTCTTGCAAGAGTCATGTGCGGTGTTGGGGCTGCCGTTGGCAGGGATGCTCTCCCCCACCAGATCACTTGAAAATGGCAGGGACTGAACTGTCAATTTCAGCCCCTTTCCTTGGTTGGGCACCATTGTTTCATTCGGTAATGAGAGTTCCATCTGGGGCGTACCGTCCTCCAAGGCCACCAAGGTATCCAGTGATGGAATTTTGGCTGCTTCCTCCATGGGGGTCGATGTCCTGTCCCTCCCCCCTTTCTCTTGGATCTTATTCACAAAGGGGAAGTGGGATTGTCTTAAAGACAAGGGGGCTTTCAGACTTAGTCGTGAGGCAGGTGACAGAGTGGACTGGGGGGCAGGACAGGAGGCAAGGCGCTGCCTTACCTGTTGTCGGGTCTTTATCCTGGCATCTGCTTCTGGAGCCGTCGAGTTGCTCATCGCGCACCAGCTTCATCAGGTAGTGCAGCTCCTCTAGATGGTGAAAACGGAGTGGGCGGAAAAGGGCTCACGGTTGCCTTTGTGTAACGCTCACCTGATTCCCACGGAGGCGCGGGTCTTGGCAGGAAGGTGTCTGTAACACGAAACGTGATGTGCAGGATTCGGTTGGCTTCTGGGGTCGACCCTCTCCGCACCGTGTGTCGAACTCGAAGGGTGAGGTTTCTGCAGGTGAAATAATATGGGGATTAAAGGTCTGGGTTGCTGAATGTCCCTATCTCTCTCCTCCCAGCTTGACCGTTGAACCCCCCTCCCAGGTCAACGTGCTCACCTTAGATAGGTGAATGCTGGGCTCTCCATCTGCGTCTAGTGCAGGGTGCCGTTGCCAGTTCCTTCACTGGTGAAACGTGGGCCTCTTGACTTCAGAGGATGGGTACCGTCGTTGACTGCACGACCGGTAAGTTTCTGGACACCTTTAGTCTTTATAGTCTTTTATGCATGGCACTGAAGCGCCTGGAGTTGCGTAAGTATGGCAGCGCTCTTACTGTCTCTTTCTTTGTCTTTGCAGGAGACGATGCCGAATGAAGAAATCCGGAATTCGCCACGTGCCGGTAAGTGTGACACTGCTGTTGTCTTTGCAGGTGAAGATGCGGCGTGAAGAATCCGGAATGCACTGCGTGCCAGTAAGTAGAATAATGCTGTTTCTCTTTGCAGGTGCCGATGCAGCGTGAAGAATCTGGAGTGCACAGCGTGCCAGTAAGTATAATAATACCGTTTATCTTTGCAGGTGCAGATGCAGCGTGAAGAATCTGGAGTGCACAGCGTGCCAGCAAGTAGAATAATACTGTTTATCTTTGCCGGCGGAGGTGCAGCGTTAGACACGGCCGCTGCCGATGGATCAGGTAAGCAAGCACTGCGTGTGAAAGTTCGTTCTGCTAACCTGTTGTTTCTGGTCTTTTGCAGGTGCTGATGTTGCTCAGGTACAGGAATGGTAAGTATAATTCTTGCAGTTTCAGGATCCCAAGAAGAAATGCTGGAACAGACTCGGTGAGCGTTCTGCTGCAGATGCAGAATAACGCGAAGCACGTTTCATCAATCGGGTGTGGTTTAAATAGCCTTGGAGTGATGAGGCGTCTCCTTCCACGGCCCCGCCTAAGTAAGAAAAGAGTTCCTGCTTCCAGAAGAGTTCCAGTGCTGTATCCAGGGAGTGGAGCTGCCCCACCCAGGTAAGAAAGTAGTCCCAGTTCACCGAGGACTTCTAAGAGTCTGGCAAGTAAGCAGCATGGTCTGCCGCAGGTAAGTCCACCCAAGCACCTTCACACCAATGATGAGCCCGGCGCTTCCAGTGCCGGGACCGATGCTTCTGATGAGCCTGGTGCCACCGGCGCCAGGACAAGGTCCAAAGGTCCCTGTGGGGACCGGCTGGTGCCTAGGATTAGGGTTAGGGGCCTGCTTCCAAGGACGTTGGGCTGGTCCTGGCTCCTTGGAAGCAGTGATCATGACAGTATCCCCCCTCAAGGCCCCTCCTAAGTGTGTCTTCTCCGGGGGCTTTGGCTTGTCGGGGTGATTCAGATGGAATCTCTTGACCAGACGAGGTGCGTGGACGTGTTCTGAGGGTTCCCACGACCTTTCCTGGGGACCGTATCCTTTCCAATCAACCAGATAGTATAATTTAGACCTGGAAATCTTGGAGTCTAGGATGTTCTTCACTTCAAATTCGAGTTCTCCGTCTACCAAAACGGGTTCTGGGAGTTCGGTCAATCGGGTTTCTGGTTGTACTGGTTTTAATAAGGAGACATGGAATACTGGATGTATTTTCATATGCGTAGGTAATTCCAATTTGGCAGCCACCGGATTGATTATGGCAGATATGAGGTAGGGCCCAAGGTATCTCGGAATGAAAGTGCGGGGTCCTTTTAAAGGCAGGTGCTTCGTGGATAACCAGACTTGATCTCCTACAGTGTAGTGAGGGGCCTCTTTACGGTGCCGATCGGCTGCCTTTTTGAATTGAGCTTTAGCTCTTTGCAAATGGGCAGTGGCTTCCTTAAAAGCACAGGTAATCTCCGAATGCAAGTGATCCACAGCAGGTGCTTCAATTTCTTGGGGAGGATCCAGGTTGGAGGTTCTAGGATGGTGTCCATATAATAGGAAAAAAGGAGTCTTCCCGGTTCCAGAATGAGTCGAATTGTTGTACGCGTATTCCGCGATCCAAAGAATGTCCTTCCAGGGGTTTTCTGTTTGTTGGAGCATGCAGCGTAGATATTGTTCTAGTGTCTGGTTTGTCCTTTCGGTTTGTCCGTCCGTTTGGGGATGGTGACTGGTTGAAAGTCTTACATCGACTTGGGCTAGACGACAGCAACTGCGCCAGAAGTGGGAGATGAATTGACTTCCCCTATCGGAGACTAAAACCGAAGGAAAACCGTGTAAGCGAACGATGTTCGCCAAGAATTCCCGGGCCAATACTGAGGCTGAAGGCAGACCCTTCAAGGGTATGAAGTGCGCCATTTTCGAGAATAGATCCACGACTACTAAGATGGTAGTATATCCCAAGCATGGAGGTAAGTCCGTGATAAAATTCATGCACAGGGTATGCCATGTACAGGGAGGGATGTCAAGTGGCTGTAATAGGCCGGCTGGTTTTTGCTTTTGACTTTTATTCTGGGCACACACACCACAGGAGATTACAAAGTCTCTAATATCCCTTTTCCACGATGGCCACCAGAAATTTCTTTTAATCTTTTCCATGGTTTTGGTAATGCCAGGGTGCCCCTCCATTAGAGAATCATGATAACCGGAGATTACTTGTTTTTGTAGTCTCTCACAGGGCAAGTGCAATCGTCCTCGGAAATATGGTAGGTCTTGATCTACTGAGAACTCTTTTCCTTTTAATTGCCAGTCCTGCAAATCGGTCGGAGTTAGGAGCGATTTCACCGTGTTCTTGATGTCTTCAAAAGATTGAGTGCTGACCAAACCCAAAATCCTTTGTTCTGGGATTATGGGTATTGGATCTGGATTGATCAACTGTTCATCTACTCCCATCCGGGAGAGGGCATCCGCCTTTCCGTTCTTACTACCTGGTCGATAAGTAATTATAAAGTCAAATTCTGCCAGGAACAGGGCCCAGCGAAGTTGTCTGGAAGACTGAGCTTTGGCTGTCTTTAGGTATTGTAGATTGCGGTGGTCAGTCATTACGGTGACTGTGTGTCTGGCTCCTAGAAGATAATGCCGCCAGGCTTTAAAGGCCGATCTGATGGCCAAAAGTTCCTTGTCCGTAATTGAATAGTTGATCTCAGGAGGCGAAAACTTGCGGGACCAAAAGGCAACCGGATGTAGTTGGTTTGCGACCGAATCTCTTTGTGATAACACTGCTCCCATAGCAAGACTAGAAGCATCCGTTTCCATGATGTAAGGAAGTTCTGGGTGAGGATGTTTTAAAACAGGTGCAGAAATGAATTTAGCTTTTAAGTCTTGAAAAGCTTGTTCCGCTTCAGAAGACCACTCAAAACGTTTGTTCTTTTTCAACAGAGCGGTGATGGGCTGGACTATCCGGGAAAATTCAGGAATGAATCTGCGGTAAAAGTTAGCGAATCCTAACATGCTTTGAACTCCTTTTACAGAGGTTGGTGATGGCCACTTGATAATTGCATCAACCTTCTTTGAATCCATATGGACTCCGTTAGGTGACAATATGAATCCCAGGAACTCGACTTCTGTTGCGTTGAAGACGCATTTCTCAAGTTTAGCAAAAAGACTATGTTGACGCAATCTCTCGAGAACCTTTTTAACATGTCTCTGATGTTCTTCTTCCGATGATGAATAGACGAGGATGTCGTCAATGTAGACAACTACACACACGTCAATGAGTTCCCTAAGGACATCGTTCATAAAATATTGGAAAGCAGCAGGAGCATTACACAGTCCAAAGGGCATCACTTGATATTCGAATAGCCCGTACTTGGTGCGGAAGGCCATTTTCCATTCATCGCCCTCTTTGATCCTTACCAAGTGGTAGGCTCCTCTGAGATCCAGCTTTGTGTATATACGGGCGTCTTTGACTTGGTCCAGGAGTTCAGGGATCAAAGGTAACAGGTATCTGTTTTTAACAGTGATCTGATTCAGGGCGCGGTAATCTATGCAAGTTCTAAGGTCTCCTTCCTTTTTCGGAACGAAGAACAAAGCCGATGAAGCTGGAGATTTGGAAGGACGGATAAACCCGTTAGCTAGGTATTGGTCCAGGTACTGTCTGAGGTGAAGGTTCTCTGGCTCGGTGAGGGCATAGATCCTGCTGCAAGGAGGAGTTGTTCCAGGTATCAGATCTATTTGACAGTCGTAAGACCTATGAGGGGGTAGGGTGTTAGCTTGATCCTTCTGGAAGACGTCTTGGAACTCCTGGTATTCGGGAGGTAATTTGAGAATCTCCTCAGAAGAGATCGCTGCCAGTGAAACATCAGGTCGAGGATAACAACGTGGTAGAACACTCTGGAAACTGAACCGTCTTTGCTCGCCAATCAATCTGAGGATTGTGCTTCTCCAACCAAGGGATTCCCAGAATGATCTGGAACTGAGGGGCCTTGATTACATCGAACACTATTCTCTCCCGGTGTCCATTATGACTCAACAGCGTCACTTCTTGGGTGGCATGCGTTACTGGTCCGGAGGCTATCTCCGTGCCATCCACAGTAGTGATGACGTCTTTTACTGCCTTAGGGACAAGGGGTAGATTCATCCTTGACACCATTTCACGGTCCACATAGTTACCGATTGCTCCGCTGTCAATGTAAGCTTCAATTGCGTGCAAACGATCCGGACGTTCAGGACTAATGAGGACCATGGGTATCACGAAATGCGAGGTCACGGGACAGATCTTAACGCTCGGCAAGAGGACCTCTACTCTTGTCGGGCGAGGTCGTTTCCCTGCTCAGAATTTGTGGTACAGGTATCCGCGGCTCCTACAGTCTTCTTAGCTGGTTTCACGGGACAGTCCCGAAGAAAGTGTCCTGAATTACCGCAATAGAGGCATAATTGCAGCTGCCTTCTTCTTTCTCGCTCTTTCTGGGTTAAAGGTCCTCTCATGCCCCCTATTTGCATGGGTTCCGCAGTGTCAGCTCCCTTATTCGAGGTCTGTGGTTTGGAAAACACTCGGGTATCAAATCTGGAGCGATCTGCCTTCCTGTTCTGTAGTCTATGGTCTAGTTGAACAACTAAGTCAATATAGTCTGAACATTCTTGTGGAGGATTCACAACCTGCGCTAGCACATCCTTGAGCTCTCCACGCAGACCTCTGTAGAAAAGATTTATTCTCTTGTCCTCGGGCCATTGTGTTTCCACTATGAGTCTATTGAAAGAGGCTATATAAGTCAAGAGGTCTTGGTTACCCTGTCGTAATGAGAGAAGTTCATTGTCCAAGGCCTGCCCTTGTGCATGTCTTGCGAACAGTTTCTCCATGCTGGCCTGGAAGGCGTGAAAATCGTGTAAAACCGGATCATCCTGGGTGACTAAAGGGATCGACCAATCTGCAGCGCTGCCACTGAGATAAGAAAGCACGAAAGCCACCTTGGCCTGGTCAGTTGGGAATGCAGCTGGTCGACATAAGAAGTGCAGGCGGCACTGGTTGATGAACACTGCGAATTTCTTTGGATCACCAGCAAAGCGTTCGGGCGGAGCCAAGGGCACATTACCGGGCAGATTGATTTGCACTGGATTTGAAGCTGAGGCAGAAGGGTAACTTCCTCCTGGAACGGGCAAAGGTGTCTGTCCTGCCTGCGTTTGTAACAACTGCCTAGCAAGGTCCTCTGTTCGCTCCTTAGAAATTATCAGTTCTCTTCTTAGAGAGCTCGTTTCCTGGCGAGCTGCATGTACTTCTGCTCTTAATTCCCCAAGCAACTGGGCTAGTTGATCAGTATCTGAAGTTCCCATTGCACCTGGGTAGGAGTTTAGTGGTGGGCTTCGCGTTCTGTAACGCTCACCTGATTCCCACGGAGGCGCGGGTCTTGGCAGGAAGGTGTCTGTAACACGAAACGTGATGTGCAGGATTCGGTTGGCTTCTGGGGTCGACCCTCTCCGCACCGTGTGTCGAACTCGAAGGGTGAGGTTTCTGCAGGTGAAATAATATGGGTATTAAAGGTCTGGGTTGCTGAATGTCCCTATCTCTCTCCTCCCAGCTTGACCGTTGAACCCCCCTCCCAGGTCAACGTGCTCACCTTAGATAGGTGAATGCTGGGCTCTCCATCTGCGTCTAGTGCAGGGTGCCGTTGCCAGTTCCTTCACTTGTGAAACGTGGGCCTCTTGACTTCAGAGGATGGGTACCGTCGTTGACTGCACGACCGGTAAGTTTCTGGACACCTTTAGTCTTTATAGTCTTTTATGCATGGCACTGAAGCGCCTGGAGTTGCGTAAGTATGGCAGCGCTCTTACTGTCTCTTTCTTTGTCTTTGCAGGAGACGATGCCGAATGAAGAAATCCGGAATTCGCCACGTGCCGGTAAGTGTGACACTGCTGTTGTCTTTGCAGGTGAAGATGCGGCGTGAAGAATCCGGAATGCACTGCGTGCCAGTAAGTAGAATAATGCTGTTTCTCTTTGCAGGTGCCGATGCAGCGTGAAGAATCTGGAGTGCACAGCGTGCCAGTAAGTATAATAATACCGTTTATCTTTGCAGGTGCAGATGCAGCGTGAAGAATCTGGAGTGCACAGCGTGCCAGCAAGTAGAATAATACTGTTTATCTTTGCCGGCGGAGGTGCAGCGTTAGACACGGCCGCTGCCGATGGATCAGGTAAGCAAGCACTGCGTGTGAAAGTTCGTTCTGCTAACCTGTTGTTTCTGGTCTTTTGCAGGTGCTGATGTTGCTCAGGTACAGGAATGGTAAGTATAATTCTTGCAGGTTCAGGATCCCAAGAAGAAATGCTGGAACAGACTCGGTGAGCGTTCTGCTGCAGATGCAGAATAACGCGAAGCACGTTTCATCAATCGGGTGTGGTTTAAATAGCCTTTGAGTGATGAGGCGTCTCCTTCCACGGCCCCGCCTAAGTAAGAAAAGAGTTCCTGCTTCCAGAAGAGTTCCAGTGCTGTATCCAGGGAGTGGAGCTGCCCCACCCAGGTAAGAAAGTAGTCCCAGTTCACCGAGGACTTCTAAGAGTCTGGCAAGTAAGCAGCATGGTCTGCCGCAGGTAAGTCCACCCAAGCACCTTCACACCAATGATGAGCCCGGCGCTTCCAGTGCCGGGACCGATGCTTCTGATGAGCCTGGTGCCACCGGCGCCAGGACAAGGTCCAAAAGGTCCCTGTGGGGACCGGCTGGTGCCTAGGATTAGGGTTAGGGGCCTGCTTCCAAGGACGTTGGGCTGGTCCTGGCTCCTTGGAAGCAGTGATCATGACACTTTGCCGGCGCCCCCCGCAACACTGTCAACACCACTTGCGCTCTGCTGACGCGGGAGTGAGCACTTTTGGGTTCTGGGTCGGGTCGCAGGCTCCTCCTCCTCTACCTTAAAGGAAACACCACAGGTATCACAGGTACACGGTCCCAGGAAAAAAGTCAATATCAGACTTTCAGTACTGCACAAACGATCAGCAGCAGCAAGGGTCCTCCACCATCAAAACCACTAGCGCACCACTTCCCCTGAAGTATATTGCCTTTAAAACTCAACCTACATTTTTGAGACAAGAACACATATAAATAAGAAGGAACTAACTGTATTTCTTCTTTTTTCTTCCCTTTTCCCCTCTCTTCCAAACTGCCCCTTTTTTCTGGATATTACAATGTATGATATTGCATCAATAGTCTTTCTGATATGGTATATGATGACCATGGCTTTCTCACACTTGCACGATTTGAATGACTAAAGGCCTAGTAAGATCGTTTGTCTAGTCCTCCCTCTGTCTTCCCTCCCTTGTCTTGTCACACCTAGAAACACTTGTGTACAGGCGAGTTATAAATGCTTTATCATATCATGTAATAATATGGTTGCAACCTTGGAGTAAAACAATTTTTACATATGGTGACCTGCATGTTTCATGCATTATCTGTAAATTAATTATGATTTTGATACTAAATTAATATTGTCAACAAATGTATTTATTTGATATACCAATATTTTCCAGCTTTGACAAAGACCTGGTGGGTTGAAACACAAGCTGCCAGACATATTAAACAATTAACAGGAATAATGAAGGAATAATTAGCGTAGACAAATCTGGCATTTCAAACTTAGAGCAATTTTACATACACAATAGATTTGACATCATATAATTAGACTTATGCTGACGTTATTAATTAGTATGTACAATCTGCTTGTTTGTGAATTGGTAACTCCATTCTAGTATCTGATTTGGTTGGTTAGGGACTAAACTGGAGCACACAAAACATATATCTATAGCCAATTACCAATTAGTTTCAACCTAGGCATGGTGAGATTAGCTACTGTTTGCCTCAACTGTTCATATTATGTGACTAGATTTGATTTCAGTGCAGCCAGTTTAGCCATTTCTTACTGTGGCAAGACATTGTTTACTGGACATCCATGATAAGGCTAGAAAGATAGGTATTACTAGATGGTTAGATTAGAATGTTGGTGGAACCAGCTTAGCAATTTTTTATTGTGGCATGACATTGTTTTTGAGTATCTATAATAAAGCAAGCATGATATGTGTTATTATGTGGCTAGGCTGGAATTTTTGGTACAACCAGCATACCTTTATGTTACTGTGGCATGGCATGTTTTTACTGGGCATGTATGATAAAGCAAGCAGGATAAGTGATATTATGTGTCTCAACTGGCAATTTGGGTCAAGTCAGTCTAGCTGTTTCTTACTGTGGCTTGACATTTCTTTTCTGGGTATCTATGATAAAGCAAGCATAATTGTTGTTATGTGGCTAGACTGGCATTTTGGTGAAGCTAGTCTAACCATTTCTTACTGTGGCATGACATGTTCTACTGGGGTTTTATGATAAAGCAAGCATGTTAAGTGGTGATACGTGGCTAGATCTGCGTTTTAGTGCAGCCAGCCTTTCTATTTCTTACTCTGGCATGACAGTCATTAGTGGGCATCTATGATGAAGCAAGCATGATACATTTTACTATGTGTCTTGACTGGCATTCTGGTGCAGCCTGTCTTAATCTTTCTTACAGTGGCATGACATCATTTTTACTGTGCATTTATGATACAACAAGCATAAGTGTTATGACATTCAGTGGCTAAACTGGCATGCTGGTGCAGCCAGCCTAGCTATTTCTTACTGTGGCATGACATGTTCTACTGGGTGTCATGAAAATGGTGAGGAAATTATCCTATGCACTGGTAGTGACTTGCATCTATTGGATTGTTACATGAGTTACCCTACAAAACTGATAGCAAACTGTCTGGCTTTTTACCCACTTTTTCTCAGAAAGTGTGCTGTATCATGCACCATTTTAACCCATTATGTTAACCCTCTTTCCCTAGTTACGGCTCCCTTGCTATGCTCAATCACTTTCCTATATTTGTGGCACATATTTGCTATAATCCATTAAAAACAATTCACCAGCTTCCATTGGTGACTGATACATTTGGGTGTCAGGGGCCAGGCACCACCCCCTTGTTTCTATGCTAGGTGACATATTCAAGATTTGATCAAAAAGCATACTTACATTTTTCACATAATGCAGTGTGTGCGTGCCCTTACATTAGCATGATCAACATGGGCATTGCTCTTGCATGGTGGTCCAGGCCGACCTGGAGTGTGGCATAACCCATGCTTTGTTGAGGAGAATGGACCCATCCTCTCAGCATGATTGGCAAGGGGACTCCAAATTGTTATGTTATGCCACTGGCTCTACACCTCACCATTCTTTCACAGATGTTACCTTTGGAAGTTGATCCTGATACCTAGCAATCATTAAGAGAACAAGGCATTTTAACCTGTCTGGTTTGCTCTCGTTATAATAGCAATGGCTGTATTTTCCTGTAATAAGGAATGATCTTCAATGGCTGTTGGTTAAGGTTTAAAAGATGCCAGACTGCAAATAAAAATGAAAAACATATTTTCCCCATTTATTCTGATTTAGTCTACGTACCTTAAAATGGATGTGTTTCTGTACACACCATTGTCATGATGAAATGAACAATATGATGGCCACCTATTAACTCTCATATTTTAAAAATGGAATATCATAGTTTGTGTAAAGGTAGCCTAGGTTGTGTAATAAAGACTGGTGAACATTGACTTAAAATGTATACTATGCTGTAAGTGATTTCAATCCGACACTTCACCTAAGTCAACGCCTAGCGTGTAATGCACAACTGAAATCCTTATTTATTTGTGTCTAAAAGTTCTTTTATTCTGAACAATGTACCACTAATATCACGCCCCTCTCTTGGAACCCCTCCTCCCCGCCCCCGGTCACACTGAACCAGGAATCAGGCTGGTTTGCAAAGTTAAAATATGTATTTAAATATTTAAAATGTATCACAATATAATCACACAATGTTTAAATGGGTATACAATAATCACCAATGGGGTGATGTAACACTAAGCAATCTCTTTAATGCACACAGAGCAATAGTGAGCAAAACAATTCAGCACAGAAATAATACTTTTGTGTGTTCAGAACAGATAGCAGTGTGGTTACTATTTCCCCCTGCACTCCCCTAAGCCCCCCAATAGGCAATGTAAAGAGATAGGAAGAGAGGTCAGGTATTCAGGAATGGAAGAATTCAAACTAAATATCAGTCCCACTTTACCCCCAGCAACACAAGAGAAAAACAGAATTGATTGGCAAGCTGTCAAAATGGTTTTAAAGTTATCCGAGAATGGAATGTGCAAAAACACTAAAAATGGTTTAAATTGCTGAAATTATTTAAATTCGTATGGGAGCCGCTTTGGATAGTTGCACATAAACACTAGCAATGATTTAATACTAAGAAGCAATATGAAATCTTAAAATTGAGGTCGGAAGCAATCAGAAGCTGTTTTACACGTGTCAGAAATACCCTAAACAAAAATTAGTGGCAAACTTTTCCATGCGCCATAATCACTATTACGGGAGAACTATATGGATTTGGAATGCGGTTTTGGATACGAATTAAAGCTATGGATGGTAGCTACAAGCAGAAGTTGAAGTTATGAACGTTTTAGTGGAGGTCATTTTTCTGAGATAGGCGCAAGAATGGGAAGCAGAAATGCACTTTTAAAAGCCAAATGTGATTTCTTACACTAGATTAAGACTACAGAAAAAGAGAATGCCACACATGAATCTCTACCATTCCTGGCCAGGGAACTCTTCACGTGGTGGATACTCAATTTCTTTATGGGATTCACTTTAATTACTCACAACACTAATGACTTATGATTTTAGAAAACAAATGAGAGAAATTTAGCGCAAAGATCTGACAATTCAAAATACTCCTAACACTACCGGTTCTGAATACAAGAGAGGATGGGTTTAAGATAGGGATTAACTATGGAGAGTACATATGCTAGTGACACAGTCCTAGCTATAGATACTCACTAGATATGTTTTACACAGAACCATCAGGATTCTGGTCCGTCAAGATTTCTGGTCAGGGAAGGGAACCTGGCTCTCGGATAGACAGCTGGGCACACTGGACTGGACTGGGTCTGTTCACAGCACGGCACAGGACTGTATCGGGTTTGCAATCACTCTGGACACAGCTCTCTGGTCAGAGCTCTCTGGTCGCAGGATTGGGTTGAACCGCCCTTCTTGGTTCTGAATATAATTATTTAGCAGGCAAGCAGTACAGAGCAACGTGACTGTATATGATTCTCCCCTTAGGATTGTGGGATTCTGGTTCTGGAATTTAAGGCCTAGCTGAAAATGGTTCAGCTATGCAATGGGCCTTTCTGTTTGCCAAGTTTCTAGAGTCTGGAGCAAGGAAGATGGATGGTTCTTTAGCAGGGTGCTCTGCTAGCAATCGGTTAGTGGGTGAATCTGTGTGTCTTTTTTTAGTCCTGAGCTGTCTCTATTTATGCTTATGATAAAGGGTTGTGTGTGCTGGCTTATCCTAAGCACTCCCCTTGGACAGGGATTGGTAAGAATGTCCTCTCTTCCTTGATAGGAGGAGAAAACAGAGTGTCATCTTTATGGTTTGGGTTTACGAGGCCTAGAGTCCACCCTTAGCCTCTTGAACACAAAATTTACTTATGGTACAATACATATTTCCATGTGTGCAACCTCTATAACAATCATATACACAGATTACAGATTTTTTGTAGCAGATACTCCTCCAAACCTCGTCGCTGTATGATCTTGTGTCTGCTTTCCACAGAATTTTGCCCTTTTTATCAGGAACACAATGTCCATTTCATCAGAAAATGTGTACAAATGTGTGCGTTGAACATGGACATAAGTGTATGAGGTTTCATGTTTCTATCAAAAATACATTTGGTGTAAAACCACATTTTCCGCCGTTTCCTTCTAGAACATGTCACACAATTTTGCTGCCTCTTAAAATGTACAGGCAAAATTTAGATTAACAAATATGTTATGTTTGCTTTTTTAACAATTTTAAATGGTAAGTTATATGTATTTAAACAAAATGTTCTTTTGTGAATGTCCAGCCACAAATGCTTGTTTGTCTCCGCCTCCTTCTATCTCCTTGTAGTTCAGAAGCAGTCTCCTCCCAGTTTCTCCTTGGCAGAGGCCATTTACGACCCTTCACATCTGCATTTCCTTTTAGCTGGAGGATGTCCATTGTCTCCTTCCCCTGGCAGACCAAATTCTTCCCCCACCCTATAATCATCACTTAGGTGTGTTTTCCCGGTGGAGGGAAGCAGAAGGGATGCCTTGCCTCTGTGCGGGAAGCTGTTATACTGGTTTGGTTGCTTTAGTCAGGCTTTGTTAAAGACTCCAATCAAGCAGTCCCACTAAGTCAGTGCCTTGTCTGGGATTGCTCAAGGGAAGCCCTTATTTATATATTTTTATGACAAGTTATAATCTGGATGATGAACCCTTGTATCACACCCCTCTCTGAGAATCCCCCTAACCCCACTGAGCCAAGAAGTAGGTTTGTTTTGCAATTTAAAAAGGTTTATTTGAAAAATTAAACAATAGATATATATCACACTTTTATAATAAATTAATATTTGATATCACACTTTTATAATAAATTAATATTTGATATCACACTTAGACATATGACAGTGATCAACAATGGATGATGTTATACTAGCACACTGGTTTAATTACTTAGGAGTAGTATAGAGGATAAGGTAGCTGAGAATGCTTTATATGGTACAAGGAAATGCAAGGTGGAAAAGAAGCAACACAGGAATAAACTTGATATGATTTCAGCAAAAGGTAATAGAATAATTTTTCCCCTTTTGGCAACTCATCCCCCCCTTATGCAATAGAAGATGGAAGGGAGAGCACACAGTTCTCAGGAATACAATCAGAGTACAATACGAATTCAGTTCCCCCTAGCAAGCTTAGAGAAACAGGGATGATTTTAAACACAGGCAAAGTACTTTAAAGGTGGTATGCAAAGAAGGGAAAAAGGGAAAAATATGCTAAAATGATTTTAATTCCCTCTAGACGTTCAGGGTGAGTGAGATATACTTTAAATCAGTTCAGGCCAGCCCTATCAATGATTCAGGGATGGTTACCAGGTTGAAAACGGAATTCCGTAATGGACGCTAAAGACGAATATTTTTACACGTGGCTGAAATGAAGCAAAATGTCAAATCGCGGCAATTTAGTTGCGTGCATCGAGCGCAATTACCGAGGAAGTACAAGGAGTAGCAAGTCAGTTCAGAGCTTGTTGGAATCTCAGCTTTAAAATAAAAGTTAAAGCATGCTTCTATCACAAACGGTTCAAGCGATACGGACGATTTTGTGAAGGTAGTTTTTCAGAAAGGAAATTTTAAAGTTTCAGAATGACAGATGACAGTTTTGCAGCTTTGAATCAAAAGAAGGACACACAATTCTATGATGTAGTTCTAGATAGATTAAAATAGTTTGAATTAGATTCTTTTAAACTAAGAGATTGGTTTTTCACAGTTCTGGCTGAGTACTCACACTATATTTTGGACAGGAATGCGACTCCGTCACGGATCGGGTCAGGATTGGCTGCGGTTCTCTCGCCACTTGGTACTGGTTCTGTGCACAGCGATCTGGGTCAGCTCTCAGCACTGCACAGTTCTGGTCTCTCTGGATCTCTGGTCTCTCTGGATCTCTGGTCTCTGGAGATTGATGGATTTGAAGTCTGGAGTCTCCCGGCAAAGCGTCCCGCAAGAAAGTGGAAAGTGAATGTCCCTACCTGTCCTGCACAGTCTCCTTTTATGTGTTTAGAAAGTGGGTGGGTCGGCGCATTCTGCATGCCCAACCCTCTCAATTTATCATTGGCCAGTTCCTCCTCTCTCCCTTGATTGGGGGAACTGAGTTGTGAGTCAGGGTGATGCTGCTATTTACAATCTATTGAAGAAACGCCCCTTTGATTTTGCTTTAGAAAATCATTCTCATAGCTAAACATATTTCCCAAATGCACAAGTGGTTGACATTACATGTACAGATTGCAGATTACTTAAGGTACATTCTGGCCCAACTCTGATCTTCCTGGGGGCTTGCATTCAAAATGGCAACTTATTTTCGTTTTTAGATGGTTTACCAATGTTAAATCTTTACCCAAAATTATACAAATGTAAACTCCCCTTCTACACATATTCCAGTAATTTACTAGGTCTCTAGCATAAGCACAGTGTCTGCAGTATTAATAATTAGCGGGGTTCGGTCCTAGGACACCACACAAATTGGAGTTTGGTCTCAAATCGTGAGGGCCTTTTTCCATTTTGTGGACCCCCAAATTGCACATTTCTGTGAGCTTAATGCAAGATTGTATAAGCAATTTAATCAAACATACATTTGCTGCAATATGAATTCACACTCCAGTCTGGCCCGCCCTTAGGAACTGGGAGAGTCAGGGATCACATGTCTCTCCTACCAGGCAGAGCTCTGTTTACAGTCAACACCCAAATCAGCATATCCTATTCAATGGAAAGAGTCTATTGCGTCGGCTGAGGTCAGCAGGCCAGGGGGCCACTCTGCATTTGGTTAGCATGTCCATGTGATCTCCTGGCTTCTTGTGTGGAGTTCTGAGGTGAGAAGGTTTCCCAGCCTCTTGGACTGTTAATTGAATCAGCCTGTCTTCTGTGAACAGCAGGTGTTTGTGAATTTTAATTAACCAAAAGGCTTTGAAGTTTTCAGCTGGCTCAGGATCCTTTGGCAACTCCTGAAGTACAGTTCTACTGTCAGAGTTTAGACCGCTAGCGCCGGTTTGTGGAAAAGGCCGGTACTGCACCCATTTTTGGGATCTGTCTTGAATTAATGCATTTCAAAAAGGGGATTTTGCCTGATAGTATATGATCCTTGCTTAAGAGTGTTTTGATGGGAATCCTTACAGTAGAGTGGTGATGTGGAACCCCCCACAAGAAGGTTGAATCTTTAGAGTGGTCTTGTGCCCATGATTTTAGCAACTTTTTGACATCAATTAAAAAACGGATTTTGAAAAAATTGAAATGGACATTTTGAGCTTGCATTTCAGAGAAACAGCTGCGATTTCAAGGCGCTTTTGATCTAACAGGCACTGCTATTTTTCCTTTGGCCACACCTTTCACCCCGGTGCTTCCGGTCCATCACGCTTGCACTGGTGGGTAGCAGGTTAGGCGACCATTTTGGTGTGCGCAAAACTGCGGTTCTCCTGGTTCTGGGATAGAATGATGGGCGGCGACACCTCATCCCCACATCTACCCAGTCTATTGAATCAGTTTTGTTCTGGGATAGAATGATGGGCGGCGACAGCTCATCCCCACATCTACCTATCTATTGATTCAGTTTTTGTTGTCGCCTAATAATTCAACATGGGTCAAAACCCTTGACAGCTTGGATTTAAATGTTATTTCAGTTGCATTTCTCCTTTGCTTAAAACCAACTTGTAATTTCAAAATAGGCAGCTAGAATTCTCATTCTAGATTCTAAACCATGGGATTAATAATTACTACATAGGTTACTCTTAGTAACAGGCCATTTACATTGCAAACATTTGCTTTCATTTTATAAATTTTTAAAGTTAATCAGGCAGGCTTCTGACAGCTTTCATTCAGGCGGCCGCGTGTTCTGCACCCCGATTTTGACAGATTCCACTGGCAGGCAACTTTTGCTGTAAGAATCTCTTTAAGCCTTCAGCTTTCCAGGACCTTGCAGGTTCACAATGATTTCTTAAGCTAATTGAATTGTAGCAACCAGTAACAATTTTCGGTGTTCGAGTGTGTTTTGTACCAGCATTCTGCAATATCAGCACCAAAAAAAAGGATTTAAAGCAAGATTCTGGGGTTTGCCTTCAGCAAAGCACTGCTTTTTCCTTCAGCACTCCACTTCTACTTGTTGTAGAGCCCAGTGACATGTTTCAGGAGTGAGATCTCTGTTCCAACACTGACAACATGCAAATTTCTATTGGGCCACCATTTTTTGTGTTGCAAAGCGCGATTTTCATCAGTTTTGGCAGGCACAAGGGTTTTGCTGCCATTTTAGAATTTCTGGCACCATCAGAACACAGGGATGCCGCATGGCAGAACAGAAGTGGGTCACGACATCCCACAACGCCAGACTGCAAATACAAAATGGGTTATCACTCTGCATCCTGATTTGCCTCTTTACCGGACTGTCCTCCCAAGGTTCTCATGGGCCCCTTATCCTCCTCCACCACTCTGTCTATGTGTGGTGTTCCCCAGGGTTCTATCCTCTCGCCTTGGTTTTTCAACATCTACTTTGCTCCTCTTGCTCACTTAATGTCTGCCTTCTCTCCTCATTTCCAGTGTTATGCAGATGGCACACAACTCTTCTTCAAACTCTGCTCTTCCTCCTCTAACATCCCTAATCGCCTGTCTGCTATTCAGCCTTGATGAACATCTAATGATCTTTATTTTAGTGCCAGTAAGACCGTGATCATTCCTATCGGGAGGCCTGCTCCCCATTTCCCTCCTGCACTCTGGCCGTCCTCTATGGGCTCACCCTCCTCTCCTTCCACTGAGGCCAGAAACCTTGGGGTCATCTTTGACTCCTGCCTCTCATTTACTCCTCACATCTTGGATCTTGCCAAGAAGGCCCATTTTCAAATTCACCTTCTTAGGGGCTTTCTCCCTTTCCTCACCTTCTCCCAGAAGCTCAATGTCTCTAGAACTCTGGTCCTTTCCGGGCTCGAACAGCCTCTTCCTCAATCTGCCCCTTTCTTCGCTCCATCCTCTTCAACTAATCCAGAATAGGACTGCGAGACTTATACTTGGCCTCAAGCCCTGGGACCATATCTCTCCAGCTCAAGAATCTCTCCATTAGCTCCTGGTTGTTGCAAGGATCAAATTCAAGACCCTTTGCACCATCCACAAGACTGTATGTGGCCAGGGACCACACTACTTGTAACTCTCTCTCTCACTAAATACTCTCCCTCCAGATCCCTTCGATCTTCTGGATCCAACTCTCTGCTGCTCAAACGCTTCTCCAAGCAGAGAGAAGGGGCATGTCTCTTCCACAGCTGGCTCCCTCCTATGGTACAGCCTCCCTCTCTCTCTGTCTTGAACCGGACCACCTCAGGTTTCACAAACAACTCAATACCTTTCTTTTCTCCTCCTACTTTCCTCTCCCCCTCCCTTGATAACCATCCCCTCTGTTGCTGAGATTGGTGGCCTGGTCCCTTAAGAGTCCAATAGGGTCCTGGCCTTCTACCCAATCGTCCACAGCACCCCCCCCACCCACTGCAGTGACCCCTGGGCCCCCCACCCACCTGTCGGGTGGTTGCCTCCACTCTGTACTTACCTTTGGGCTGTAGACCTCCCTCGCATGGGATGCCTCAGCCCTTGCACTTATCTGTTGCATCCCTATTAGGCACCTCTTCCCCCCTAGGGGACCCTAATAGTACCACCCAGCCACCCCTTTTTCTTACTCCTTTTTCTTCTTTTCATTGCACTTGCATGCTTGGATTATCACAATGTCACAGGGCCTAGAAGGACCGCTTTACTGTCTTTTTACTCATTGTCAATTTCATTGTTTATGTGTTCCCTTGTGGCACTTTGAAACACTGCCTTGCTGTATAAGCCCCTTATAAATATCCAATAAAAATAAAAACATAAATAAAATATATGTGTTTTGGTAAAGATGGTTTCTGTGTTCAAATAAACAAAATGATCACCACCTATGAACTCTCACATTTTAAAAATGTTATATCCTATTTTGTATTAACGCAGCCTGGGGTGTGTAAAAAGGAAGGCTGAACTTTGGTTTAAAATTGAAAAGATTTGTGGTGCTCAATAAAAATGCCTTTTCAGTGTGTCGCACCTTATAAATAAAAGGCTGTACATTTTGTAATAAACATAAATATATCTACCAATATAAAAGTGTTTCTCTGAGTAATAAAGACTGGGGAAAATTGAGTGAGTGTAGCTTCAGGTTTAATGACTCCATACATACTTTTAAATAGGTTTAAATCTGGATTTCCTTCCATGTTTAATTGCTATAATCACAGGCATTATTATTTTGCAAATTTGCGGTACTCAACTTTCCAACTTTAGAACAAGGGAAGACTGAGTTGTCCATGCCAGGATTGCAACATGTATTCTGCACATTGAAAACAAATCTTACAGGCCAGTCAGAGCTTTACTCATTGAGCAATCTTATTTAAGATGAAATACATTAAATAAAAACAGAAGGGCAAATATCCATGAATTTGAGCCCCTCAGATTCAGATCGATATATTCATTATAAGTTTCTATTCCAAATGATTCAAAACATTTGGGCCCCTTTGAACCCTCACTGTTAAGATGATTTTAATCAAGTCTGAGAGTTCCCATGCTTTTCATACAGATAGGATCATTCACATTTTTTTTAAATGTCCTGTCAGTGAAACAGCACCTGCACGTTTGGCACTCCACAGACTAATTCAAGCCAGTGTGCCATCCCTAGTTTTTACATGCTAGCTAAGGATTCAGCTCCATATAATTTGAACTACAACTCCCAGCAGTCCTGTAGTCAATGGTGAGGGATCAAGATGGGCAAAACATCTGGAGAGTCACATGTTGAAGAATCTCCCTATGGGTTGCAGAGCTCAGCACTCTGTGTTCACAAAGTGTTGAAGCTGTATGAACCTGGGGTAGCTGGTACCAGCTCATGTATCATTGTGAAATCATTACTATTTCAAGTCAGGATCATCAGGCAAATATTAGACTTATAGTGGCTTTCAAAATCAATGGCTGGCGTGTGTCTGTCTGAGACAGGATATTCTGTTCTTTCAAATAGAGTGTGGCAATGGCGGTCCATCAAGGTACTCTTCAAAGAGACTGGTACGATGGTCTATGCCTGTACAGTGGCAGCCTTTGGTGGTACCATACATGAGATGCGCCACCCTTCCCTCTTCGGAACTATTCCTTTGTCTTCAGCTTTCTTGCAGTGAGGCAGGCTCTCAATGGACCAACTGTGCAGCAGTGACATCAAGCATTGCCAAGACAAAACACATCCCTTAGAGAAGGTCAACTCCGGAGCTCTTCTCTGGCAAATGGCTGCACAGCGGGCTTCTGCATTCTGTACAAGGCTTGTATTGCAGTTTTCATCTACTGTCTTTATGCAGGCATATTGAACACATGTGTTGTTCTAGGTGTTCTACCACTTTCGCTAGCAACCTGGAAATATTGGCTGCTTGTTGGCGCCACCTTGTTGTTGGTGGCCGAGGTGGCTACCTCGTATTGCATTGCCTTAGAATTGAGGCTGCCTTCTTGCACAGCGCTTCAGTTCATCCACATAATGTGTACGATTCCTAGGTCTTTTATGCCTTGTGACTCATGTGCATTGCGTAGACACGCACGACCAACGCTTACGTATGTTACGATTCCTTCTTCCTCGGGTTATCCAGTAAACAAGTTTCAGCTGAAATGATACTCTGTAACACATGTGATGTAAAATGCCTGACTGTAGAAAAATAGACTTGTAAAAAAAAAGAGTGAACTGAAAGATGGAAGCATTGAACTGAGCTGTGCAAATAAGTCTTTCTTCAGTTTAGCAAAGAGCAGAGAAGAAAGATCACACTAACCAGATCTTTTCTTCGATGGAACAAGAAAAAAAAGTACAGAATGTGAAATTACATTTTGTTTACAATGAGGTGAAAAAGGAGAAGCAGAACTGGGAAGTGGGCTACCTGCAAAGGTGTACGTGATATAGGGTTAAGGAAGGATAGGGTTGCCATCTTTGTTTAAAGCAAAAACTGAACTAGAAACCACACTGACATTTTTAGAAGCCCTGCCTCTTGGCATGACACTTTTTAGAGGTTTGAAAACGTGTAAGACACGATAAAGGGGCGAGAAAAGAAAATGCTTGTAGTTAGTTCTTTTTTAATATTCGTTAAAAAAAACAATCTGCATTATTAAAAAACATTTTGTCAAGCTGAAAATTACATTAACGTTCCAAAAGAAAGTCATGGGGAGAAAATCGGCTCCAAACTATGGTGTCCACACTGAGCTAGGGATTGCGTTTGTGGAGGATGAAATAGAGTTGGAACCAATCCTGCACTGGATTAGGCTATGGGCTAACCCAAAATCAAGGGTAACACACACTTTGATTAAAAACCTGATAGGCAGAGGTGGTCAGCTGTCAGAGGTGAGGAAGTGGTTGGTAAAAATGAACGCTGGACATCATCTGACGGACCCTATGATAATTACCAAAGCCTTTGCGACAAAGCTTAAGCTTCAGGCATTTTCCATATCTAGGGCCGAGAGAGAATGTTTGGAACTGGAAAAGGGCACTAACTGAAACCTGGAAATGATCCCACCAGATGTAATACAAAACTACTTAATATGGGCAGTTTATCCAGGTCAAAGA
Source organism: Ambystoma mexicanum (assembly GCF_040938575.1). Classification (NCBI taxonomy): domain Eukaryota; kingdom Metazoa; phylum Chordata; class Amphibia; order Caudata; family Ambystomatidae; genus Ambystoma; species Ambystoma mexicanum. The sequence goes on along the minus strand of NC_090936.1, from coordinate 1,077,127,016 downwards.
AACTCAACTCGAATTAGATTCAATTGTCTCTCAATAAGATACACATTATCTCGATGGTCAGGGGGAAGGGAGAGCAATGTGTGCCCTTTTGGTTGCGATGCCATGGAGGATATGTTGCACTTTGTGCTATTTTGTCCAGTCTTTAAGGACATTAGAGGCAGTATATTGGCTCAAGTCTTTGCAGACAGACAATTCACACAAAGGAGACCAGCTTTGTTATATCTCCTATGAAGATTATCTCCCAGAAAATCAGTTTGTGAGCTGGTCATTGGTATCCTTCTTGAGACAAGCGATGGCCAGGAAGACATTTGTGTTAGCCTCCGTTTGCTTTAGTTGATGGGCTCACAAAAGTGGCCCAGTCCAGAATAATAATAACAAATGGGCGAGGCACTTGTTAATATATGCACATTGTAAAACGCTTGATCAAAACACAGATATCTACTTCCTATCACTTATTAGTTCTTTTGATAATAGATGAATCTTACAACCTCGTGGTATCTGGAATGCATAAACAGAGTCTCCATCTTGTATTCCAGCATTTTCTTCTGCCAGAACTATGTACTGCTCCTTAGATCTGTGTTATTTATTTATAATGTCATCGTGTATATTTACATGTGTTTTATTCTTTTATGGTATTTCCTTATGTGTTTTATTATTTTATGGCAACTTGCCGAAATAAACTGATTTGCTTCTGAAAAGTTGCCATGTATTCTTTAGCCGATTTATAAGGCACACACAAATAACAGAATGGTCTGTTGCAATTTTCTTATGAAGTGTTGGCTTTATTGCTTAACTGAATCTAATAGGTACAAGCTGGGTCACCCTGATCCCGACCAACTGTTTAGAGGCATAGTCATAAAATCTTGCCAAAAAATATTTTCCATCGGAATCATAATAATTGTGTCAGATGTGATTAGAGGCTGAGACAGTTACATTTACAGATGTTTCTCCGTTCCTCCTAGACTGTCACAGAAACCAGCCTTTTTTTAAATCACCCCATTTTATCTTTGTTGTTGCTCTTGATGGGTTTATCATGCAGCAATATTATTGATAACTTTCTCGCTTACACAATAGTGAATTTTAAATTCCCTAATGGAAATGCATATCTACAGAGTTTGGCAGGTGATGGGGCCTGGAGGACATGAATGGTGTAACTTTCAATTGGAATTGTTTAGCTTGATAGATCTACAGAGAGTGGACTAAAATCCAACACAGATATAAGTATTTGGAAGTGGTCCCATAATATATCTGACACCTCTCATCCAAACCTTGCTGTTTGTTCAACAACAGTTTGCATTCTGGGACTTGTAGTTTAGTTTTTCCATAATGTGTGTGCTGCAAATCAAATGCAAATGGGCAATAGCTAAAAAGCAAACACTGATATGATATGATAAGACATTTATAACATGCCTGTACACAAGTGTTTCTCGGCGCGACAAGACAAGGGAGGGAAGACAGAGGGAGGCCAAAACAAACGATCTTACTAGGCCTTGTGACATTCAGATCTTGCAAGTGCGATGACGTAGTGCGGGGGAGGAAGGGTGGTGAATGCGGAGGTGCCAGAGAAAGGGAAAAGGAACTGCAATCAGGGCAGCATTGCTCTGAGTAAGTGCAGCGAGGGCAGCACTGCTCTGGGAAAGTGCAAGGAGGCAGGGGACTGTAGGGTTACAGATTACAACCCCAAAGTGTGTTGTAGGCCAGGAGACAGTGCAGGGATGACTGGTCGAGGAGGTGCCTGGTACCCAGTGAGACTCCGAGGGTAGCCAGGCCACCAGACAGCGCAGCAGACAGGTAGGTCAGCAGGGTAGAGAGAGAGAGAGAAAGCAAAGATGAAAAGGAAGGTTTTTGAGCTGCTTCTGGATCTTCAGGTGGTCCGGCTCAAGTTTGAGAGGGGCGGGAAGGCAATTCCACAGGGAGGCACCTGAACAGGAGAGATATCAACCCCCCATTCTCTGATTGGAGATGCATCTGACCCTCTAAGAGTTGGAGTCAGCTGAGCGAAGGGCTCAAAAAGGAAGGTATTTCGTAAGAGAGAGTTGTATGTGGTGTGGGCCCTGGCCCCAGAAAGCTTGTGGACGATGCAGAGGGTCTTGAACTTGATCCTTACAGCCACCGGGAGCCAGTGGAGAGATTTTAGGGCTGGAAAGGTATGGTCCCTGGGCTTAAGGCCACAGATACGTCTTGCAGTGCTGTTCTGGATTAGATACAGAAGGCGGAGAGTAGAGGAAGGCAGATTGAGAAAGAGACCCCTAGTCATCTCATTTCCCACCATTGCCCAGCCCCCCTACTCCATTTGGTGATTGTGAAGCAGAGATGTGTTTTGCCTCACACCATGTTGGTCAGGTGTGAGTGGTGCTTCATGTGCTGAGTGTTTCTCCGCATTCTGGTATTGTGATTTGTGCTTTTCATTTATCATTGCGGGGCTGTAAGTGACAGCATGCAAAAACATAGTCAAGTCTGGTAGCCCTATTCAGCAAAGACACTGCAACAACTTGAAGTGTCTAGAGTCTGCTGTGGGTGCCTTGTTTTATTAATACATTTTCCTTGCTAATTTCATAATTGAAAACAAGTACCCTGCACATTATATTGCAGGGGTGTAAATAAAAGATTGTTTTTTTTTGCTTTCAAACAAGCAGTCAGCTCTGTGAATCTCTATCACTATTCAGTTGACCTTTCATTTCTCACAAACAAAATATCTGGTAAGACCTGTTGTCTCGTCTTGGCTTCAAACTGCATGTGGGTCATCACAATTACCAGTCCCAAGATTAGCACTTTGCATGAAGAATTAGAATTGTGCACATGAAAGTGTCTCTGGTTGTAACCATGCCCCAATATTTTGTGTTCTATTAATTGCAGCCAACTGAACAACCACTATATCTTTAAATCACGGATCAAAGGAAGGCCACAGAACAAAAATGCAACCGAGATCCTGGCAGGAAGCATATTCATGACTGCTCTGGCTGACACACCTTAAAACCCCATAGGACGTACCCTTGAATACCGACTGACATCCCATGGAGAAAAAAAAATCCAGATTTGTTGTCTAAATACTGGACAACAGGACACATCTCTAAAATACATCCTGAACTGAATCAAGGTGGGACTCAACTCTAGACATAGTGACACACTGCAGCAGACTAAGTGGGTGACATAAAGATGGAGAGGAATGAGGAGTAGGCACAAAGAAAGGCACACATGCCAATATGCAGCATTCAAGTCGTGAGATGCTGATTCATACAGGTTTTAACTTTGCATTCTCAGGACTTGCATTTCTAGGTTTATAATGAGGAAATATGGGACTACAAGTCCCAGAATGCAAAGTAAATGTAGAGAGCCAGATGTACATGTCATTTATAGAGCCCACCGCCTCACCTGCGTCATTCTGGAAGAACAGCAAGAAAACAATGCGCATGACTCCTGGTATCATCCCAATATCACATCAGAGATATAAGAGATGATAAGCGCCCAGACAACCGTATGGAATGTATCCACAAACTGATGTGGTAGACATAAGCCTGCAGACACCAAGGATATAGAAGACCTATAAGTTAAGTGCGACAGATGTGATGTGACATCGTGAAGAAGAGAAGATACGAGGATGTACTGAAACTAACACATGGATATCTAAAGTATGAAGGTGTGACTGAAGTGACAAAATAAACATATATGCGAATATGAAGGAAACCATATACACTAAGAAGATAAGTGACAAGACATGTAGCAGATGTATATACTCAGAAACTCAGGGTAGATAAGACAACGTAGATGCTTGCTAAAGTAGGAAATAGAACGCAAGTAAAACAGCCATATTGAGAAAATGGACGTTGGCATTGTGCAATAGTAAGCAAGAGGCCTCGAAGAGAAAGACCAAGGCTGCAGAGCTGACAGGCACTGGAATACAATTTTGTGCAAGAACAAAGGGTATTTGTTTGGCTCAGAGTCAAGGATGCTGCAGCAAGAGCAACTACATGGCTTGAAAGGAGTCAAAGAGGATAAGCTATGTACGCAGGACATATTTCTCTTAGATTAGTAAAGGAGTGAACAGTTGTGAATGGCAATTATTGTTCGATTAAAGATGTAAAAAGCACATGCAGGATGGAGCAACCAAGTCTCCAACATCCAAGAGGAGTAATAGCACCCAATATAATTGAATCAAAAAGCACTAAATAGAAGGACAGAATGGACACAATCATGGTCTCCTCACAAGTGATTCAGGACCGAAAAACAAAGCCTATTCATAAAGCTCCAGATGAAGATTAGCAATATACCCTCACTCCCTTTAAAGTTTGGGGAAGAGAACGTTCAGCAAGGTGAACTGCCAAGAAGAAGCCTTGGCTTAGGGCCTAACTGATGAGAGATGGTAGGCTAATTAGCTAAGAAAGGCAGTTGTCTGACATTGTTCCCCTGCACCTGGGTTTCTCTGCTTACGTGATGGTAAAGAGCCGAATGTCCAAGGTTGTTTAGAGCATGCCAACCAATCACAGGTCCTATGTAATGGTGGACCATACATTGTAGAAGAAGCCTATCCGCTGGTTTTATGCTAGTGTCTGTATTTTACTTAGTTAGTGGTTGTTCAAGGTGTGCCTGCCAGATAGGAGGCATCCAATGAAGATACTAACACCTATACAGACTATATGTATATGTGTCCCTTAACCAATCCCTCCACCCTGTAGGTTTTTACTGTTAGCCACGTAGGATGATGTCATAGCTGATGTATGTCGAGGTATAAAACCTTTTGTGTAACCAAAATGCATTGAGAGTGTGTGAGCTGCAATCTGTCCGTTCACCAGGCTTCCCTACTTTATTGAACTGATAAAAAAAAGTAGTATTTTGCCATATTCCTTTAGTCCGTCCGGTTATTTGGGCCTGAGATAATTTATTGTGGTAATCCCATTCTGCACTTGGAATGCACCAGGTCTATTGCACATAAATATTAGGACTGCACAACCATCTCCTGAATGGAATGGGGCATAGTGGCATGGACGAATAACATGTCCGCTGTCAAAATAATTCCCTGAAATGAATGATGCAGAGGACACCATGGGGGCAACAAAGGCAGTCTGAATTCACTGATCGTCCCAAGGTACGGTTGCAATTCTGGCCATGCCAAAGCAAGAGAGCGAATGAATGGCTCGCTTCATCAATCATGCTAAATAAACACATAACTGAGGAATAAGAGTTATATCTCTGCAGTTAAACGCATCTTTATGTTGCCATCAGAAGTAACATATTCTGTATTCTGCATAAACACTGCAAGAAAAATACCTATGGAAAAAAAAATGAGCAATCGTGAAAATTAAGGTGTAAGAATAACTTTTCTAACCTGCTCACACAAGCAGCTGGTTTGGAGTATCTTTATTGCCAACAGCTCCAGTGCAACCTCTTGACTGAGAGTTGCGGCTTAACTGACAATCAATCCTGGAGATACACTGAAAAAGCATATTCTGGATACCATATTGGGTACACCAAATGCCAAGCCCAGCACAAGCCTGATACATAAAAATACCATCTACTAACAGCCACCATAAGATCCCTTAGCAGGAAAGATCTCGACACACCGTAACACGGCTGTGAAGATGCCACCTCAGAAGTCCCACCCTTAATGGACGATTTGTAGCACGTCCCTTGAGTTGCATAAATGCACAGTCATCAAAAAGAATGCCCCAAACATTAAAATCATGATGGACTCCGAGAAGCTGGCATGCCGGGCAGTAATGGAAACACGGTTTCCAGATGGCTTCAAAGCCTAACTAGAAACCATCCTCCCAATAGAGTTATAGCATGGTCCAAAAATGAGATGAACAAAATGATGGTTGAATCCCTGGATCCACACCAATAATTTAAGGTGGCACTCCATCGAAAGTGAGGAAAACGAGACATCCAAACACCTGCTGTTGACAGCTTCCGCAATATCAACAACCTTAAGATGGGGGTCACTGCTTACGAGGGTCCACCCTGAACTTTATCTCTGAATATGGTTGAAATCTACACACAGCGCTCTCACTGTGCCAAATTCTTCACATATAGAACATTTCCTGGAAAGACTATTTATTCATTCATTTATTTTATGATGCACCGGGGACACACAGGGATCGGGGTGCACACTGACACAAAAGGACATGCATATAAGGAAACAAGACATTATGGCTCAGGTTGCCGGATTCAAGGTCGTAGTAGGAAGAGGTTTTAATTGAAGAGTAGGGTTTGTAGTTGTGATTGGAAGGAGTCCAGGTTCTTGTTCAATATTAAGGAGAGAGTTAAGGAATTCCACTGCTGTGCTGCTAGTGTAGGGAAGGCATTTCCTAGTCAATTTTCCCATCTCACCTTCAATTTGTTAACTAGCGTATATGGACAATAGCGACTACAAAAGAAATGTCCAAATACATTGGAATAAAATTGTCCCAAATTTGCAATGCATCTAGTTGTAGAGTAGGTGGACGGGCTGGCGTGGGTCACCACTTCTTGTTGGACCAATATGATCACATGGAGAATCTGTCTTGAGCTCAGTGTATGGGGAACCTTTTAGTTTCATAGTTACGACCTAGAATGTTCTATGGCCAGGAAGGAGCACAACATTGTCTGCACTAGGATCTCTGTCGAAACAATGCTTCAAGCCACAATCAGTCGTCAGTGGCATTTGCCAATGGGTTGTGCAATGTGCCGGGGAGACGTGGCGTGAGATTTCTCAAACCCAATACCCTGAGACGTGGTGTAAGATTTCTCAAACCTATACCCTGAAACGTGACATGAGATTTCCCAAATCTATACCCTGAGATGTGGCGTGAGATTTCTCATACCTATACCCTGCGACGTGGCGTGAGATTTCTCAAACCTATACCCCGAGACGTGGCGTGAGATTTCTCAAACCTATACCCTGAGACGTGGTGTGAGATTTCTCAAACCTATAACCTGAGACGTGGCGTGATATTTCTCAAACCTATACTCTGAGACGTGGTGTGAGAGTTCTCAAACCTATACCCCGAGACGTGGCGTGAGATTTCTCATACCTATACTCTGAGACGTGGCGTGAGATTTCTCAAACCTATACCTTGAGACGGCGCGTGAGATTTCTCATACCTATACCCTATTGGTTTTTGCACCTTCTTCTCAAACTATGGGCCAGCTCTAAGGAGAGCCCACTTTCACACAGATCAGAAGTTGTGCATGAAGAGAGTGGTGCACAGTGAACATGGGACACAATCACATGGAAGTGCACACAACCCAACTGTTCAGATTGACAGAAAAATATCTGTTTAGACAATTGGCTGCAATGTCATTTGCTTTGCAAATCATTCTCCTGGACCAGTATTCTTCAAACTGTGCTGGAAGGGGCAGACATCCCATAGGATGAATACCAGTGCGGGGTGTGTTGCAGCGAGAAGGGTCTTCCCCCTGCCGGCTCTGGGCTAGAGCTGCAGTTGTATGTAAATGGTGGCCTAAAATTATGTAGACTAAAATGTGATAGTAAGTGAATCTAAACGGAAATTAAAAGATTAAACTCATTTAAGTGAACTAGGGCTTATATTCAAATCACAGGCCCGCTGTAGCTTAGAGAGACGCAATGTTGAAAGATATGCTTGCTGTCAGAATAAATAAAGGAAACTTGGCACACAAAAGCAATATTATACTTGCACGCTGTTTGTCTGCAACCTCAAGCATGCGTTTTGTAACTTTGCTTACTCTGTCAGGAGTATATTTATGTACAAAACAAAGCTTCTTCAAATTAATAGTGATAAGAAATTGTGAGCATTAATGAAATTATGAATACACATCTGTCTGTACAGGAGTGACCTTGGAAATCCATGCTTGCCTGTCTCCTCATAGAGAAAGTTTGTACTAATAGGAAGGAGTGAAACCCTTCCTAGTGAAATCTGTCCATCATAGTTTTGGACTCTAATCACTCAAAGTAAATATGTAAGTTGCTCTATAAGGGGCAGGGGTAACGCTGCTTGGGGATTGCTTGCAAATTGTGTACTCTCTGTCTCTATGGTTACACTGCACTGATGCTATTAAAGATTGACTGATGTAACCTGATTCAAGTCCAGAGTTTGATTTCTTCCACACCGCTATGGTTTAAGAGTCAATAGGTGGGCCTCCAGATGAGGCCCTGGTCCCCCAACCCTCGCGTAACTGCACCCTACATCAAAGGGTGGAGCCAGCCTCAGGGATGGGGAGAATTTTTTTAAGTATGGTGTGAGTGGGGCCATTTCACCCAGTAGCCAATATCCTTCAAGTGGCTGAATGTACACCATCAATTCTGCCTTTGATTTGTGCACTCTGGATTCAGTAACCCACAGCACACATAACCTGCCTCTCTGCACCAAACTGACCTTAGAAAATTGAGGAAAAAGGTGAAGCATAGGCTTCAGTGTTGATATGTTACTTGTGCTGGGAATACAACAGGGCACTTTCTTAGGGTGATGTGAGGCGGCTCCATGTCCCACATAGCAAGAGGACCTGTATCAATCTCTTGCCAGAAACTTGATGTGTGACCTGCAGGCTACAGATAGATCACTGCAGAAGGTGCATAAACCCGGTAGGAAGTATTATAAGATGTGTACAGACACTGACACACACACACTTTCCCTCTGGAACCATTAGATTTCTATTGTAATTGTAATGGGTTATTTATAACGTGCTTAATACCCAGAGGTTTATAAGCACAGACCCTGGGATTAAACCGTCACCTTGCTTCCAAGACAAGCACGTTGCCCCTGAGCTATCCTCCTGAGACGATTACATGCCCCTTCCTATTGCATGCAACTTCCACCCACCTTTTGAGCATATTTAGTTTCACAAACAAGTATTTGGCTAAATAATCAGGGTGGATTGACATCCACAGGGAAGGATCTGTGCTCTGCCTCTGTATGTTTGATGCTCATGCCTGTTCATGTGTCATGATGTGTCTACCTGACAGGTTTTCAGGATAGCCCTCATGAATGTTCAAGGTAAATAACGTGCATACATTTAGTATCATTGTATGTGAATGTATCTCATCAATATTAATGAGGGGTATCTTGAAAACCCGACATGGATCTTGCCCACGAGGCCTGGAGTTAAACAACCACAGGATTGTCCGGTATTGCCCCTTTCCGGTATGCATCATGGGCTCAGTGTTATTGCACAGTGCTGTCTTCTGTCTGCAGCTTCTTCAATTTAGGAGGGCGTCAGCCGCCCCAAGCCAGTGGCTGGCTTTGCCACTTCTAATCCCACTATAATACAATGTTTGGTGACAAACCTAGAGTAAAACAGGAGGGAGAGAAAATTCGAAATGGGAGCTAAAGGGCGGTAAGCCAGAACAAGAGAGGGAAAAGAGGGAGGGGGGGTGAGATCAAGAGGAGGGGGGACAAAGTAGAGTAGAGATGCATTTAGAGGGATCATCAGAAAGGAATGGGAAGAGAGGGTGAGCCAAAATTAGGGTGAGGGACTGATCAGGAGAAAGGGGGTAGAAGAGAATGTCGGATTATGCAGACGAGAAGAGTATAGGACAGAATGGGAAGCAGAGGAGAGGGTAAAACAGACTAGAAAAGGGGGAAGAGAAAGAGGCAGAATGCATGAGTGAGAGAACAGGCTATATATATATATATATAGAGAGAGAGAGAGAGAGAGAGAGAGAGAGAGAGAGAGAGAGAGAGAGCGAGAGAGAGAGAGAGAGAGAAACAATACAGTAGAGAAAAGAGAGCAGGTGAAGGACAAGAGTGCTAGAGAATGAAAGGAGATGAAGGCAAGAACTGTATTTGGAGCAGAGGAAGAGTTACAATGGTACAGATGGAGGGAACAGGACAGAGAGAGGAAAAGAGTAACAGATTTGGAGGGAGAGAGAGTAAAGTAGAGAGAAAGGCGAGGAAGAAAAACGGTAAAGAGACAAAAGGAGAGCACGACAGAAGAGGCACTAGAGCACGAGAGAGAACGGGAGGAGGACCAGAGAAATAGAGAGAAAGAGAGAGCAGGTGAGAGAGGGAAGGAGAGAGAGCGAGAGAAGGGGCGAGAGCGAGGCAGTGTGCAGGAGAAAGAGGAAAGGTAAGTGACAGGCAGAATGTGAAAGGAAAGAGTTAGAAAATGAGCTAGATGGCGCCCAAATTCGCCACAGCTTTTCAGGTGGTCTTGGGTCTTGGCATGAAAGACTGCTTACATAGAGGCTGCTGTCCCAGTGCATCTGTGGACATGAGTGTCCATGGGCTACCATGCCGCAGAATGTTTTTTTCCGGTCATTTAGTGTGCCACAGAGTGCTTGATCAACAGGTAATGTGCTATAAAATGATTGTGTGCCAGGTGGTGTGCAACAGAATATCCGTCCATCCATTGCAATCCTGCAGAAGGCGGCACATCAGTTGCTGTGCCAAAGAAGGCTGGCAACCCTCTGGCTAAGCCGCTGACAGCATGCTCGTTTCATAAGACTGCAAATAATGCACGGGCAGATAGATGGCATGATTACTAATTATTTGTACCAAAAAAACTCTCCGGGGTATTATTCAGTATGCCTTGCAGCAGTTTACAACAATGAATTGGTATTTATCACTTTATGATCAGTATGATTTGGTTTCATGTTGAATTGTGTTTTGTTTTTATATTTATGATTATTTGTGTCACCTTGACTATATGTACTTTCCTAGAACATTTGTTTCAGGTTGTATGCTTTGTTCTTCACTACACTCAATGAAAATATGTATAATTCACTTATCTACATATTAAAAATAATCCTTATACTCTGAGATACTCTCTGTGATCTTTGTGCACACAATATTTTTCAAGAATAAGTATAAATGTTCATAACACATTGGGCCTCATTACACGGATGGCGGTGGTGCTACTAGCACCTTGGTCCATGCCGGTAAAATACCGGCACCGCCTTGGTGGAAAGGGGAATTACCTCCCTATTCCAAGGTTGGCGGGGCGGTAATTCCTCTTTTCCCCATTGCCCTTCCCCATTCCCATTTTTGCCCCATAGGGCTCTATGGGAATGGGGAAGGCGCTAATTACGGTGCCGCAAATTGCGGTACCGTATTTAGCTCCCTGGTCCCTTTGCGGGTTGGTTTTTAACGCCTGCAAAAAGCAGGCGTTAAATTCCCCAACCCGGAAAGGGACCTCGTAGTAAGGCGGTAAGGTTTTACCGGTACCGGTAAAATATGCCTACCGTGTAATGAGGCCCATTGTGTTGTTAGCAGTGTGGACCTTTTCTCTTCTTTGAATATTGTATATTGCCCTCATCCACGCTCGCCAGCAGGGGCGTCCCTATTTTTCTGTAACACTGCAATTAATGCATGCCTGTAGTTAGTAAGTGATGCAAAGCCTTCCCACGATTTACTGGGTCACAGAATATCTTGTCTTCAGCTTCTGTGCTACAGCCAGAGTCTCAATTCACTATTGTGCCACACAATGCATGTCCATCAGTTGCAGTGCCACAGCTTGTCTGCCCATCAGCGTCAGAATGCTTGCCCATCATTTGTAATGACAGCAGATGCCTGTGTGTCAATAATTCTGCCTAGATGACCTATCTTCCAGGCACTGTGGCACAGGATGTCTGCATTTCACTTCCTGTCCCATACAATGGTGACCCATGTTTACGTGTGTTGGGGTTCATTATATCAGGTACAGAGGTGCCAATGCAATACCCCATTGATGAGAGATAGTGGGGCTCCAAGCAAGTGTTTGTCACTGGGCTTCACACAAAGCAAGAATGGAAAATCTACAGAGTGGCACTACAACTAAAACAGCATTGGGAACAGAGACAGAAATATGATTCACAACCAACTAACAAACCAACCCTGGGTGTCACTGCACTAAAAATAGTCTGCTTGATCAAAAAGAGCTCTTTGATCCTGTCTTTCAGGGTTGACTCTTGTCATAAAGCAGAATTAATCCAGTCATTGGATGATGGGGAAAGCAAATCGGTTGCCCATTCGGACACCTGGTGTCCCAAGTCATAATATTTATCGGGCTGGTAAGCACGTTTCATGCCAGTCATTGGGCAAGATTATTCCTTTCATCATTGTGCTAGCCAGTGGAGTCAGTTAGCCAAAATCATACAGGTAGACAAAGCTACATCACATGACCCCTGATGTATCATTCAGCACTTACAGCTGCTCACTCCCTAGCACTTCCCTCTTGATACACCTAGCACTTATCCCCCCCACCTCCCACTCCCTCATCTCTTCTCTCTCTCTCTGCACTAGCACGTTCTGAATTCTCACAAGGCCTAGTACGTCTGCCTCTGTCATTGTCCAATGAATTGATTGACATTTGATGTACTGATGTACTGATGTATTAATTATTAAGTAAGTATTCTAATTTCTTGTGCCTTCCTGTAAATTTGTGTTAAGTGTGTAAAGTTTTGATTTTTTAAAAACTGTATCACATTACAATAAATAAATAAATAAATAAATAAATTATATTTGTTATTCATTCACATGTCCCCTCCCTGTTGCCCCATGGATGCTTTTAAATAGAACTTACTTGATGTATCAGCAGTTTACAAATGCACAATAAATAAATAAATCACACTATGTCACACTACATGATCTTAGACCCTAGTGCCAGGTGTTTCTTAATTGAAAGCTACAAGATTCATCACGTTAATAAATAATGAATGAATGTAAGCACAAACACGTCGGCTTCCAAAACTAACAAAAACGACTGTTTTAACGTTAATGGATCAGTACTATGATTGGCCAAATGACAGCCAATGTATTGTAAGCAGCATGCAATGGTTGCAATAAATGATGGGGACCACTGTAGCACCCACCCTCGCCCCCACCCTTCCTGTCTAAACTAAATGTCCAACCCACATTTCGACCCTGCACAATTATCTTTAACCTTTGGCTCTCCAGATGTTTTGAACTACAACTCCCATGATCTGTCCCCATTTAATAGGCTGGTTAGTGCTGATGGAAGATGTAGTCCAAATCATTTAGAGGTCCAAAAGTTGCAGAGCCCTAGTCTGTGGGGGTCATTTTGATACAAATGCTATTTTCAAGTGGGGACTGCCATTATGAACCCTTCTGTGCTGTTTGCCGCCCGCCATGCATAGATTTTCAACATATGCAAGGTGAAGAACAAGCATAAAGAATAAAACAGGCAAAATCACCTTTACTCTTTACTTTTCCTTTCCCTTTGACAAAAAAGTGAACGTAGCCTGAAAATTACGCCCTGCTGATGGTATTTTTTAAATGGATTCCTATGAAATCTGCTTACTCTATTGCAGTTGCAAAACAGTGGTGGATTCCATAGAAATCCATTTGTTGTGAGCTGCAGCGGCCAATGGGCTGGCTCGCGCTGGATACGAGATCCGGCATCAGATGTGTAGCCGGATCTCGGGATCCAACCAGCCACAGCCCCAAAAAGCTCGATTTTTTTTTTTATTTCTCTTTTTTGTTTTTAAAGCGCACCAGTCACTGCTAAGCAGTGGTCGAAGTGCACGAAAAGAAGTAGTGGAACTATGTTCCCTACTGGCCTGCACTGCTCCCCACAGACCCCATCGCCGCGCCCTCTCCCATGCACAATAAAAACCCCAAAACGCATGTGCCTGTTCCTTAAGGAAACGTCCTGTGCAGTGCACTGAAAGCGCAAGTTTCAATGTATTCCTACACTTTTATTTTAAAATGAAACCATTCCGGAACGGTTTCTTTTAAAAATAAAAGTATAGGAGCTGTAAAACATAATTAAAAGAAGTAGATGAGCACCGCTCCGACCACTCCCTCCCACTTTGACCACTGCTGCTAAACAAAGCAATGAAAATCGCTTTCTATACGTTAAGCAAATATAAACAATGATGATTTAATGTGCTCCGTGGCTGTGCACAGGGCAGATTAGAGCACCGAGCCCCCGCCAGCACAGGCTTGGTGTTCTAATCTGCCCTGTGCACAGCCACAGAGCACATTAAGGGGTATATTCATGGAACAAAGGTGCGCCGAAAATCCCAGCCCAAGCAGGCGCAAGGTGGCGCAAGCGTGAGAAATCAAGCGCACGCGCACACGTGCGATTCAAGGAAGGCGCTGTGCTTGTTTCCCGCTGGTCGTGCGCCAAATCCATGCATGTCGCACACGGGCACACACGTCATCAAACGGTGCTACGCGCACAGCAAAAGCGCACATAGCGCGGCGCACACAACAAAAGTGGGTGGAACAGTGGGCGTAACACGCAGAATGGGGAACAACGCGTGAAAAAGAAGGCGTAACTGGGGAAGTAATGCAGGGAACTACACGGAACGCCCACACGCACGCGAACACCCCGTATTCACGGATTTGAATACGGGAAACCCACACACGGCAAAAGACGCGCACAGGCGTCAACGCGTCCACCACACGAAGGCAGGCGGAAGCGTCCCGCGCACAGCATAAAAGTGCACGCAAACAACAAACACATATTTACAGCTACGATGAATGCCTCATTTGTCGCAGCACTGATCGTGGGACACCGCAGGAGGAGGAGAATAGCCAGGGCATGCATTTTCTCACCACGGACAAGCCTTTTTGCGATGCCTGATGACCAGGTCTACGGCAGGTATAGGTTTCCACCCCATATCATCCTAGACCTGGTCAGGGAGTGGGAAGATGACCTTACATCCCCCACCCTTTGCTCCCAAGCATTGAGCCCCTTGGAGAAGGGGCTCAATGTCCTGCATTTTTTGGCCACTGGGTCATTTCAGCTGACTACTGCCATAGTGGGGTGGTCTCACAGGCCATGCAGTCACGCTGCCTACACCAGGTCTTGGCAATCATGACAGCGCGCCCCTCAGTCCGCAGACACATATACATGCCCAGAACACCAGCAGAAAGGCAGGCCGTTGTCCTGGATTTTTACAGGGTGGCACACTTCCCCAAAGTGCTCGGTGCCAAAGATTGCACCCATGTGGCCCTACGTCCACCTAAGGCCACTGAGCACATCTACCGAAACCGCAAGCACTGGCATTCCATCAATGTACAGGTGGTATGCGATGCAAAGGGAATCCTCACCTCTGTCTATGCAAACTACCCTGGCTCCACCCATGACAGTTTCATATACAGAATGTCCGCCCTGAGCCGGGCCCTGGAAGCTGGGCAGCATGGCGACACATGGCTCCTAGGTGAGTACAAATGCCCTTGCACATGCATGCATGTCACACACACACACACAAATACACAAACCCCAAAATTCACAACCATTTTCACCTCCCCAGGGGACAATGCCTACCCTCTGAGCAACCACATGATGACGCCAATCCGGAACCCCACCACCCCAGGTAAGATACAGCGCGGCCCATATTGCAAACAGAGCCATAGTGGAGCGCACATTCGGAGTGCTCAAGTCTCGCTTCCGCTCCCTTGACCGCTCTGGCGGGCAGCTACTCTATGCACCCCCAGTAGTGTGCAGGATCATTGTGGCAGCATGTGTCCTGCACAATGTTGCAACACGGCAGGGCGTACCGGTGGACATGGTGGTGCCCCCACACCCCCAACCACAGGCACAGGTGCTGCCCATGGGAGGGGATAGGGCATGTGGCGAGGAAGGCCGGACCCAGCTTGTGGCCACATTTTTCACCTAAACTCCCACTCCTGCGGAGTGCACACAGGCCTGGCACATACCAGGTGACAATCGATGATGACAAAGAGACAGTCAACTGTCACAACCTTACCACCCTGAGATTGTTGCCATGGAAGTGCACCATTCTGTGCATCCCTAGCTACTTAAACAAAAGCCATCCTGTGTGACCAAAAGGCACACATATGATAAATGATATGATATGGCATTTGAAACACGCCTATACACAAGTGTTTCAAGGCACGACAACGCAGGGAGGGGGGAACAAGGGAAGACAGACAACGATCCTACTAGGCCAGGTGTCATTTAGATCGCGCAAGTGCAGGGGTAAGGGGAAGGGAAAAGTGCAAGGGGAAGGGGAGGGGGGAAGTGCAGTACAGGGTAAGTAGAATAAAAAATAAATAAATAGGCCAGCTGGTGGCAAGTGCAAAGGTAAGTGCAGACAAGTGCTGGGAAGGGGGGGCTGTAGGGATACAGAGACAGTCCTGCAGTGCAGGGGTTGCCAGGGTGGCAGTGCAAGTGGAGAGTGGCTGGGCCAGGGACTGAGGTCAGTGAGAGTGGCCCAGTTGCAGATTCAGTGCAGTTTCAGTGAAGAAATTAGCAAGGGAGAAGGAGAGAGAAAGCAGAAGCAAAGAGTAAGGTTTTGAGGTGCTTCCGGAACCGGAGATGGTTCTCCTCAAGTTTCAGGGAGGCAGGAAGGCTGTTCCAGAGGGAGACCCCTGCCGCAGAGAGAGATCTACACCCAGCTCGTTGCTTCGAGAAGCGGATGACCCTGACATGCAAGGTGTGAATCACACACACCTGCAAAACAGGCCATGACCATCACTTTTATGTCACTCAAACCCCCCCAAACCACAACATGACATGGCAAGCAATAGCCATATACCAACACAGTACAAATAAGGTACACATTGCCATGTGAAAAATGTAAATTGGCATCAGACAATGATGCCTCACATGGAATCAGATGAAATGACTGACCAACAACCTCCCACCCAAAATAAGTCATTCCCAAATGCATTACAAAAGTTGTAGCCGTAACATGACAATGAATGCCTGTCTACATGCACATTGTGCATTGCAAATCAACACTGCAGCTTCTGTGTGCTGTGTCCAACTCCTGCAACACACTGCTCAGCGCACAGCACAGTGAACAGCCATTGTGTGTGATGCACACCCGGAGCATCACATCTAAGCAACAAACCACATCAAAAAGCAAATTAGGCATGTACATGATCCATAATTGGTCACAGAACATGTGCTGCAGGGACACAGTGGGCAGCAGAAGGCAAAAAGAGTGTACACGTGGATATCGAAGGGTGTTGTACATGTAGTGCATCATAGTGCGAGTGTGTGGGTCAGTAAGGACATGCACTCAACATATGCATGTACAATCAAGTGGCCATCAGTGTCCTCTACACATCACATGTGAACATTCACCATGTGTACACCCCAGCATGTCAAACCACAACTATCCCCTCACACCTGAAAGGTAAACACAACACATGAACAGGCATTGATCAGCAGAACACATCATGTACATAGGATACCACAATTACAATGTCAGGGTTCCCATCACACTGCAGGGCAAGGCAACTATCAACAACAAAACACCCCCCCTCCCTCACAAATGACCATGACCCACTGAACAACTGCACCTGGGTCATGGAGCCTTCAACCCTCAATTTCACCTGGCCATAGGATCACCCTTCCCCTTCGTCACCATCTCCCACCTTGTGTGTAAAAAGTTGCATGCACCATCAGAGTCCACCTTCATTTGCAAAAACACAACATCCAAGGCAGAAAAACGAACCAGAACAGCCTCCAGTAGATGACTTGAAGTAGGAGTACCTCACAAAGGCCAAGTACTACCACAATGATGTAACAACCAAGGTAGCACAGTAAAACAATGTCATAACAGGATGTGAACCATGTGTGGTACATAACATAGAATGATGCACAACGAACGGATGTGTACTGTCACAACTCCCGTGTACAGGCGCAGGAGTGGCACAAACCAACCACCGCCAACGTGGCCTGGGTGCCTGCAAGTTCAAACTCACACAGGCTTCTGAGACCCTGGTGGGGAAGGAGAGTCAGGGATATGCAGTCGGGACAGGCATTGGCATACTGGATAACTGGAATGAGGGGCAGGAGAGGGGAGTAGGAATGACATGTGAAAGTAGGAAATGCACTAAAATGTAGTACTTGCATTAACACATACACAATCATAACAAACCTGTACATCATTGTCAGGGCCTTCCGGAGTCCAGGTGTAGGAGTGGCACGAACCAACCACCCCCTCTAGGGTTTTGGCGCCTGCCAGCTTGGGGCTTACACAGGCATCTGCAACCCCAGTGGGGAAAGAGGGTTAGGGAACGTTGGTTGGATAGGTATGGGAAGCAGGAACACCGGGTAGATGGTACATGGTTTAGAATTGGATAGGACTCTGGGTGATTAAGGACAAAAAAACATACCAAATTGAATTACACATTCATCCATGCATTAGTGCACCCCCCAGCAAGCCTATGCAGAGCAGTTTGAAAGAAAAACAACAAGACACTTAGCTCTGGTTTTGAGTGCTGGCCTCCTGCCTGCGCACTCTCAGGTCCGGTTACAGGGGCACTTCAATGATGCAAAGAGAGCCACAGTTAATAATCTGTGCATGCCCATAACACACAAACACACCACCAAATATGCCCCATAGCAACAAACTACTCTACAAACAGACAATCTGGTGTGGATGCTTCGTACCCATACGTAACATTACCCCTGTGATGGTTCATACACAGTCAATGCAGTAAGTCAGGCGCCGGTGGGTGCGTGGCAAATGGAACACCAATGTGTCACGATTCACACAACATGCAATGTTCCCTGGGTAAGCAGACAGACGCATATAGCAAGGTATGACTTCAGAAAAAGTCGTGTTCCACCATGACCGAAACAAAGTAGGAAGTGCATGTTTCAAAATGTACATGGAAATGAAATGCACTGCACCCGAGTCTGTCCCTTGCTGTATTTCCCTGTGAGCTGCTCCTTTCCATGTCTCGGAAGGCTACATGGGTGATACAAGTGACTCAATGGCCCATGGTGGACCGGAGGGTATGTGCCACTGCCCCTGCAGGTGCCCCAGACAACCTTACAATCAACTAGCCATCAGTCCACCAACACATCTGAGCTGTATTGTGCGCTTCAACACCAATATTCGTCCAAGCTCACCGTCAGTGCTGCTACTAAGCATGCATGTGCAACTGGCCTGGTGGACGCTTTTCTGTGTTGTGGCCCCCCTGTGCTGCTTACCTTGCCTGGAGTCCCTTGAAACACGTCAGCAGTTCTAGAATGTATGTCTGCAATCCCTGTGCCTCTGCTTGATCACACATGTGCATGTGGGCACCACCAAACGTGTCCAGAATCCAGACGTCCAATGGGCCATGTCTGCTGGCAAAGGTGCTCTGGAGGCTCATCCCCCTGCAGAAAGGGCATGAAACACATGATTAATGCTTTAGAGTCATCTGTGTGTGTCTCTTCAGGCATCTCATTACTGGACCATGTCAGAGACGTACATCAGAAATCACACCATCAGTCTGTCTTTCACATCCAAAGTGTGGAACACACTATCTACGGCATGAATTGCAACAAGCACGTGTACAGTAAAGATAAGAAACATACTACACAATGCATAGCAATGAATGTACACATTAATCATGAAACACCCCATCTAGCAAAAGCAGAACAGTGGTCAATAACACCGCAATCATACCCACTAGGGGTGTTAACACAAGTTACACAGCACCAGACATGCCACAAACATGACAGTCCAGAGCCCTTGTGTAATAGGCTCTTACACCGAACCATCCTTGCGAGCCCATGGATAAGGGAAGCAGGAGTGGCATATGTGAGTCAAGGACCCCAAGCAGCAAACACATACACAAGACAAACCTGAAGGGCCCAGCTGGAACAGAGAGTGGATGCTTTCAAAGCCACAAAGCACCGCACCGTCACATGAAAGCACAATAGACAAGCAATTTTAAACTATATTAACTAATTACACTAACTATGAAAAACCTACATTACCTAATTAAACTAACTATCAAAAAGAAACTTAACTAACTAAACTAAAAGAAAAATCAAAAATGGCCACATACGACCCGGGGGGGGGCACCCAGGAGGAGGGAGGTACAGGGTACTGCTCAACACCCACATGCGATGATGCTGAGCCAAAAAAAAAACCTCCATGGGCTCTACGCCTGCACAGCCCGACCTATGTGGGAGATAGATTGTCGTCCGAGTCTGGCTCATCCTGGAAAGGAGGATGTGGCACAGTAGCCTGGCCATGCCTAGCCGCAGCTTGCCCTTCGACGGCAGCAAGTCTGCCGGACGGGTGAGCCTGGTTCTGTGTGGCGATGTGACGTAGGTCTGCATGCAGAACCTCACGTGATACACGTGCTTCCTCTTGCAAGGTAGCACGTGTAACACGGAGTTCCTCCTGCAAGGCCTGGCTGGACAACCGCTGCACCTCCCGGCAAACCTGTAGCTCAGCCGAGATGGTATGCTCAAGATGTGCAAACCTCTCTTCTGCCCGCTGCCTCTGGGACATCAGAAGGACACCCAGAGTGGATTTGAGGGAAGCATACTCCTCCCTCAGGGCCTCCATGTGCACCTCTGCGTGAGCAGCAATTGCTTTACGCAGAGACGACATTTCAGCCTGGCATGCCCTGTCTGAGGCCGTCATGCCCAGCCTGAGCGAGCGGGCCGTGGACCGTGCCGCCTGCTGCTGGAGAAGCACCTGCCTAGTAGGGGGGAGCACAGATCGGGCCACACGCTCCATGCTCTCAGCGATGTTCTCCATTGCTGCCCCCTGCCATTCAGAATTGGCAGTCATGTCTTGCTCCCACTCAGTATACTGCGGTTGCGCGCATCGACCGCGTTGCTGGGCTTGACCCCTGCGGGACCCAAGGACTGGGTGTCGTCGCTGTGTTGGCATCGCCCGCGGCTGCATGACTACATGCCCCCGTCAACGTGATGTCCCAGGCACATCAGTGACTGGTGTGGAGGGTGACCCTGCGTCCCGATCCACCACGGGCGGAGGTACCAAGACTGTCTGATCCCTCAGTGCAGGTGTCGCGGACAGAGGAGTGTCCACATCAGAATCACTCACCCCTGACACATGGACTTGATGCTCATCCAACTCGACATGGAGGTCAGAGTCGTCATCAGGTCTAGACTCATAGGCAGCAAGAGACAAGATGGACTGTAGCACTTGGGGGTTTTCGTGGCCTACCACCCCACGACCCCCACTTGTGCCGGGTTGATGTAGTGGTAACAACCCTGTGTCTGTCATGACAACACCATCCTCCGGCTCCATTGCATCATCATCTGAAACATATAGAGAAAAAAGGTCACTACACATGTCAGAAGCACACAACACACACACCGACAACAAACACATCAGGCAGACTTGTGACACACAAAATAGAACCTGGCATGCATGCTGGGTCAACTTTGAATTGCTTCTGTGATCAGACCTGTTGAAAGGTGGCAGTTTGCATAGAAGTGGGTCTATGCAGTGCAGCAAATGTGTATGTCACTCACTACCTACATGTACAAGGACTTCATGGTGTGTGTCAGGAAATGTGAAGGCAGTGCAAGGTCAACTTCAGGCATCACGTGCAATGTGCATTCAATGGGTAGCATATCTACAAGCAAAGCACCCCTCCACCCAAGTACAAAAGCAGGGATGCCTAGCATGGTATCAAAAGGCTGACCATAGACCTGTGTATTGACAGGCAGTGTTGACTAGCATCAACAGCTTCATGTGAGTCAAGTGACAACACTGCAAATAATGATGGGACAGTAAGCAGGACACATGATGAAACGTCTGGAGGCCACCCACGTGTGAAGAAGACACTACAACAGTCGGACAGAGTCATTGCCATTAAACAGGCTGAGGCCTGTGACCCACACAGATTGTCAGACCCTAAACATGTGTGCAACGCAGTACTGAGCCACAGTTGACATGGGAAGGCTGATGAGATGCCATGCAATGTATGTCACCCAGGACTTGTATTACAGTGATCATTCAGTCAAGGACACATAGGGGCATGCGTGCAATGCACATGGAGCATGAATGGGCACTCATGTCCCTGCGGGGCATCTGACCTCTGCACAGTACAAGTGAGATACCCTGCATCAAGTACTAAGGCTGTGCCACACAGCATATGTCTGGCAGATTGTCCGCTGGAAGTTAGCATGTACACAGGACCCATGAACAGGAAAGTACCCAATGGCAAGATTGAAGCAGACCAGTGCAAAGGTGATACTGGGGTGCAGAGTGGCGGAGGAGGGGCAAGGGATCATGCCTACATGGAGTACCCGCATGCAGGCAGAGGACACATGCACGTCAGTCATGTTATGACATTGTGCCTGGGCTGAGAGGAAGGTCACCCCACGCTACATGCAGACGGGCCAGTGAGCTGGAACATGGACCGGAGGGGCATACTGGTAACCAGCATGTGAGTAGGGTGCAATAGTGGTGATGCGGACACTCCCCGTCTGCTCCACATGTCCACCATCCAGCACAGCAGACATGCATCACGGAAGCATTGCATTACTTGCACATCAGAACCATGTACACGTCACATGTAGTGGCAATCATGCACAATACATCCCACAAGTAAAACACACACGTCCTCAACAAACACGCATCAACACTCACTGGACTGGGCATCAAAGTCCAGCATCTCTCCCACTCCTTCGACTGATTCAGATGGTATGAACTCCGCAACGAGTGACTCATGCTGAGTGAGCTGTCCCTCCTCTGGTGCATGCCCACTGCCAGTCACCAGAGTCAAGTTGTAATTTGAGGCACGCTTAGCCTTAGCGCTGCGTTTGAGGTCATTTCAATGCTTTTTGCACTCTTGCGCCGTGCGCACCTCATGGCAGAATGAACTGACATGTTCCGCAACTTGCTTCCAGTGGGTGTCACGGTGGGCAGCCGTAGTCTGACTATTGGCACCCACTACCATGTCACGGCTGTGGCCCCGCACGTAGTCCACGAGGAAGTCCAGTTCCCGCTTGCAGAAAGGCTTCTTCCTCGATGTGCAGGAGGTCGTGGCTGTGTGTGGGGTCCCAGCCTGTGCTGCAGGTGCAACCTTCCTCCCCTTCCTCCTCTTGGACTGTGGCGCAGACCCTGGCTGGCTAATGCCGCCCTGACCAGTATGGCCAAGGGAGTGGCAGGTGGAGGTGGCAGGTGGAGGGATGACCAAAGGCCTGACTTGTGTCAGTGGCAGCTGGGTGCCCTCTAATTGACCCTGCGCAGCAACATCCACTGTGGCAGGGTCATTGACCGCAACGGGCCTGATTGGCAGACTCACAACTGGGGTGTTGTTGGGTGCATCTGCCCCTGCACTTGCCAACATCCGGCTGTTCGGGCCAGCAGATGACATAACTGCCCCAGGGACACATGTCTTGGACAGAGCAGCCCTGCGTGCCCCTATGGTTTCCCTCCTGGCCTGTTGGAAATCTTCCAAGGGCTCCTCAAGTGCCAACGCAGCCTGCGCTGGCAGACCCTGAGCCTGGATGACGGTGTCCACAGCTGCACCTGCAGCTACCACTACCCTTGGGCCCGTGGCAGTCGATGGAACGGACTGCCGGGTCACATGGGCACCAGTGCCAGATGCATAAGCTGCATCTCCCGGAACCACAGGGGGTGGTGGCATGACTGCACCGACACATGGCACAACATTGTGCTCAAGTGGCGCACCCCTGCCTCTTCCCCCTCTGTGGCCACCCTGGACACCCTGGAGTCCCCCTACTCCCTGGTCACCACGGCCACATCCCCGACCACGGCCGCCACGAGGAGGACGCCCCTCACCTTTGGTGGCCTCCCAATCATGGCACAGATGTAGTAGTGCTGGCACAGATGGAGTAGTGCCAATGGGAGTTGTACACCACAATTGACCTGGGCAATTGGGGTGAAGGGGGTGGGAAGCAAGATGTTAACAGCCGCCCTGCACCTGCAAGGCTGTATGTGACCCCGGTGATGTAGTGACGGGTCATGCAATGCTCAGGCACCCCAAAACTGCAGTAAAACTGTGCACGCAACCCTGCAGCCTACATGCGTGGAATCAACCTCCCGCAGTACGCGGTGGCACCCAGTCACACGAATAACGCGTACGCGTGGGACACGCAGGCTACTATGACCTCGTAAATGGGTGCGATACACAGGGGCACCCGCAGTGGGAAAAATAGCGTGTGCGACTCACCGTCTGACTAGCGCGATGCAGAAAAACACGCGTAGCCAATACCCCCGCCAAAAGAAGAGATACGTCCTTGATAGCTGTGAAGTTGTGATGGCGCGCAAAACAACAGGAAGCAGCAACACAAGTCAGTCTCCACGAAAGGCACGTACAGCGAACTGCTGCCCCCGCTCACCTTTAACCCGTGCTGAGGGAAACGCCCGCGCATGTCACGTCACTTACGTGCATAGGCCCTTTCCTCGGATTACACGCATTCACACGCGGATGTGCAGTTTTTTCACGCGCACTGAACCACTATGCTAACGTCACGAGGGAAACGCCCACGCACACCCGCGCGCGTCACGTCACAGAGGTGCTTCCGCTTCAAGGGCCTTCGGTCCAATGAAAGCACGTACGAGTGCTGACGCACTTACGCGCTAGGGGCCTTTCCTCGAATTACACGCTGACGTGCAGATTTTTCACGTGCCAAATCACTCCGTATCAAGCTGGCCACACGAAAACACACGGAAGACCGCGCTCCTGCCCAAAAGGCCGAATCACTACCCCCCAGATCCCCGAGAACACTCCCACCTGCCATCTGCTGCTGCCTGACTGCCTGCTGCCCACGTGCCCTGCTATTTGCTGCCTGCACATCAGCCAGGGGTGCAGTTGCTGTGACCACCCCTGCTGGAACTGAAGACTCCTGACTGGGATACCATCACTCCACAGCCCAGCCCCAGGACCCAGTTGCCCACCCACACCTGCCTCTGGGGTTGCCATGTCGGACACTACATCATCTGACACCACTGGCAACCCCCAGCCAGAGAGGCAGAGGGGCACCAGCTTCACTGCCACCGAAGTTGGTGTCCTGGTGGAGCAAGTCCTGGGGCAGTATGATGCCCTCTTCGAAACAAGATGCGCCAACAAGGAAGGACGGACTCGGATCTGGACGGACATCGTGACTGCCATCAACGCGGAGGGGGTGGCAGTCCGTGACTTCCAACATGTCAAGAAGCGCTGGGAGGACTTCAGGTCCAGGACCCTCAACAAGGCCCAGCGCCTCTTGAAGGCAGCAGATGCTAAGGGGCCACCTGTCGGAGCATCAGATGAGGGTCCTGGAACGCATATGCCCAGCGCTCCACTTCCAGGTCCTTGAGAGGCAGACCCGTCTGGAGTTGAGTGGTAAGTGTACATGCATACTCATTGGAAGCTGTGCGTGTGGTGGTGTGCCAGTAGTGTGCAGGTTGTACATGTGGTTTTCTAGGGCCATGTATGGATGTGTATGTACAGGGCTGTGAGGCTGACACATGCAAGTCCTTTCATGTGTGAGACACATGGATGGTGTATGTGTGGGTAAGCATGCAAGCCAAATGCAGATGTGTGAGCACACATGTTTGGATTACTGTGTATGTCAGTTGGCATTGTTGTGGTGTCACACATGGATGTTGGTTCCAGCTGCATGTATCTGCACCGTGTACATGTGCATGTGTGTCTATTTGACAAGGGTGCAACAGTGATGCAACATGGATGCATGTGACACTGATACGTGGAAGACTGATTGGCAGATGTGACATGGATGCCGATCTCAACACTGCAACAGTTGGCGGGGGTGTACACATGCGTGTAAGTGTGGTGGCGTGTGTGCATGTGTAGTGCACTCCCTGTGTTTCATGTGATGTCTGGCTCACCTTTGGCTGCTCATGCTGTTGTATGTGTATGGATGGTGCTGGCTGTTGCGATATGGCTGTGGAATAGCTCATGTGTGTGAGTCGAAATGACATGTGTGTTGGGGATTGCGATGCCATGTCTGAATTTTGACAATGCCACTCATGTACAACTGTCATGTGTGTATGAGTCCATTGTACAGTGCCCTGATGCCTGTGTTTTATTTCTCTCTGTCTGCAGCGTCAACTGATGAAGAGGGCGGAGAAGGTGCTGTGGAGCACAGCGGCAGGGATCGCACCGCCAGCCGGAGACGCAAGGCCCGGCTCCCCTCCCAGGTTGTCATCTCGTCGAGGAGTGAGGAGTCCGGTGCCGCGTCCCAGGCCGCAGCTGCCGAGGGGAGGTCCAAGAGGCGGAGGTCGGAGTTGGACTCCTCGGCAGCAGAAGGGGCAGCTGAGACCCCACAGGGCCCAACGGAGGAAGATGGCATGGAGTCATCCAGGTTGGTGGAGGGTTTGGTGGAGGAGGAGGCCGTGCAAGGGACAGAAACGGGGTCTGGAGGTAAGGATTCCACTGGTGCTAGTGGTGCAGTGCAGGACCAGGGACAGGAGGCAGCACAGACCGCCGCGGAGGTGCCTGTGTGCAATCCTGTCCCTGATCCTGTCACTGCATCATCTCGCACCAGCAGGGATGCCTACGTCCAGACCCGTTCCCAGGTCGGGGATTGGCTTACACCAACTGGCTTTCCTCTCCCTGCGGATGTGGCTATCCGGCACCGGGTTGGGCCTGTCCTGGGTGGGGTGGCGTTGCGTCAACGGGCCATGTGAGCTGACCTGCAGTCTTTTCATGAGGAGACTGCACGTCTTCTCGCATGGCTCGTTGACCGCGGTGACCCACTGGGACAGCTCACCAGGGCCGGATTCCTCTGTTTCCTGGACCTTGTTCTGACTCCCTCCTCAACTGAACCCTCTATGCCCCAGTCGTCCTCCATGCCATCTTCCCACCCATGTATCACCTGGGTGCCCTGTGGAGCTGCCTCTGACCCTGCGGCCAGGCTGGTGGACAACAGATCCCTGCCACATTCGGGAGTCAGACGTCCAGCAGGGGTGGCCACCTCAACAACTGCACCCCAGCTGGAGGAGGATGTACAGGCAGCAGGAGCCAGGGCACAGGCAGCGGCACAGCAGCAGCAGCAAGGTGGGAGCCATGATGGCTCTGGGCCTTCATCATCGGAGGGGCAGGCATCGGCTGGAGGGCAGGAGGACCCTGGACGGGAAGTGTCTTCCGTGTGGCAGCGGTTGGGCCATGCGATAGATGCACAGCGGCAGCGGGTGGAAGAGGCACGGCTCACGATGGTCAGGGCGGAGAATTCCATACGTAGGACCCTGAGGCGGGCTGTCATGATCTCTGCTTCCAAAAGGTCAGGGTTTTCCCAACTCCCTTGGAAGCAGATCCATAACCCAGGTTCCGAGTGCCAACCAGTCCCAATTGGGACCTTTTGGACCCAGTCCTGGCGCCAGTGGCACCAGGCTCATAAATATGCCCAGTCCCAGCGCTGGAAGCGCCGGGCTCATAATGCTTGGGTGGACTTACCTTCAGCAGACCATGCTGCTTACTTGCCTGCCAGTTGAGCCTCTGATCCTCTTCTGTTTGGAACTACTTTTCCTGTTGGGTGGGGCTGGAGCCACTCCCTAGATTCAGAACACTGGAACTCTTCTGGAAGGCAGGAACTCTTTTCTTACCAGGAACTCTTTTCTTACTTAGGCGTGGCTGTGGAAGGAGACACCTAAGCACTACAGGAGGCTATTTAAACCACACCCGGTGGATGAATCTTGCTTTGCGTTATTCTGCGACCTCTGCAGCAGAACGCTCATCGTGTCTTCTGCATCCGGTCCTGGGCCTAAGGAAAAAGGCTTACCATCCTGAATCCAGTCTTCAGCAACACCTATAAAGACAAGAAGGAACAGGTTAGCATTCCGGCATCTGAAAGGCAAAGGCTTACCATCCTGAATCCAGTCTTCAGCAACACCTATAAAGATAAGAAAGAACAGGTTAGCATTCCGGCATCTGAAAGGCAAAGGCTTACCTACTCTTCGGCGCTGCATCCCGCATCTGAAAGACAAAACAAGGTGCGTTTAAAGACATTGGGGAACTTTAATACTCACGTGCCATGACTCCTTTCCACATCTAATCCAGTGGGTATTCCGGCACCCTGCAGCCGCTCCGAACTCGTACCTGCAAAATAAAAAGACAGAGCGCATAGTGAAGCAGGCAACAAGCGCTTACTTACGTGCTTCCAGGCGCTTCTATTCATCACACAGGCTCCATCTTCAACTCACTTCAGCCCGTCATCCGCCATCGCCGGAACCCTGCAAAACAAGATTACTAAAGACTTTAAAGACATTTGAATGACTCGAAACTTACCGTTCGTGCAGTAAACGACGGACAGCAGTCCTCTGAAGTCAAGAGGCCTGCGCTACCTATCCAGTGAAGAAACTGGTTACAGCACCCTGCCCCGAGGCAGATGGAGAGCTCGGCATTCACTTACCTAAGGTGAGAGCGTTAACCTTTGGGGGTCTACAGGAGAGGAGAAGAGGAAAGAGATAGGGACACCCCAATAACCCCAGTTCATTAACCCCATATTTTCTATCTGCAGACATCTTACTCTACACGTCAGGCATACAGTGCACAGAGGTCCAGCCCAAAGAGCCAACCGGGTGCTACACATCACCTTTGAAGATACGGTAGTCGCCCAGTCAAGACCGGTGCCTCTGCGAGAATCAGGTGAGCGTTACAGAACGCAAAGCCTACCGCAAAACTCTCACCCAGGCGCTATGGAAACCTCGGATACTGACCCCCTAGCCCGGTTACTTGGGGAACTAAGGGCAGAAGTGCATGCAGCTCGTCAGGAAACGAATGCTCTAAGAAGGGAACTAATTATTTCCAAGGAGAGAACAGACAATCTTGCTAGACAAGTGCTACAGTCACAAGCCGGACAGACCCCGTTACCCGCATCAGGGGCAAATCTTCCTTCAACATCCTCTATGAATCCAGTGCAGATCAACCTACCTGGGAATGTACCTCTGGCTCCGCCCGAACGATTTTCTGGTGACCCAAAGAGGTTTGCAGTATTTATCAATCAGTGCCGGTTGCACTTCTTATGCCGGCCAGCAGCCTTTCCAACTGATCAAGCAAAAGTAGCTTTTGTACTTTCGTACCTTAGTGGCAATGCGGCAGACTGGTCGATCCCTCTAGTTAATCAAGATGATCCGGTTCTCCATGATTTTCAAGCCTTTCAGCTTAGTATGGAAAAACTGTTCGCAAGACATTCACAGGAGCAGGCCTTGGACAATGAGCTTCTTTCATTGCGACAGGGTAATCAAGACCTTTTGGCTTATATTGCATCTTTCAATAGGCTAATAGTGGAAACTCAATGGCCTGAGGACAAAAGGATTACGCTGTTTTATAGAGGTCTACGTGGAGAGCTCAAAGACGTTTTAGCCCAAGTAGTGAATCCCCCACAAGACTGTTCGGATTATATAGACTTGGTCGTTCAAATAGATCACAGGCTGCAGAACAGGAAGGCCGATCGTTCCAAGTTTGATGCTCGAGTATTTTCCAAACCGCCAACTCCTTCCAAAGGAGTAGACTCCGGGGAACCCATGCAAATAGGGGGTCTGAAAGGTCCTCTAACACAAAGGGAGCGGGAAAGGAGGAAACAGTTGCAATTATGCCTATATTGCGGAAACTCAGGGCACTTTCTTCGAGACTGTCCGGTGAAACCTGCCAAGAAGGCAGTAGGAGCTGCAGTTACCAAAGTTACAAACTCTGAGCAGGGAAACGACCTCGCCCGACAAGAATAGAGGTCCTCTTGCCGAGCGTGAAAACCAGTTCCGTGACCTCGCATTTCGTGATACCTATGGTCCTCATTAGCCCTGATAATCCGGATCGATTACATGCAATTGAAGCTTACGTCGACAGCGGTGCCATCGGCAATTATGTGGATCATGAAATGGTTTTGAGGATGAATCTAACTCTTTGTCCCAAGGCTGTAAAGGACGTCATTACTACGGTGGATGGTACGGAGATAGCCTCCGGGCCAGTAACGCATACCACTCAAGAGGTGACGCTAGTAAGTCAAGATGGACACCATGAGAAGATCGTGTTCGATGTGATCAAGGCCCCTCAGTTTCAGATTATTCTAGGAATACCTTGGTTAGAGAAACACAATCCTCTGATCGATTGGCGAGCAAGAACGGTCCAGTTTCCAGAATGTGTCT
The DNA here is from genome assembly GCF_040938575.1 of Ambystoma mexicanum. NCBI lineage: Eukaryota > Metazoa > Chordata > Amphibia > Caudata > Ambystomatidae > Ambystoma > Ambystoma mexicanum. The sequence goes on along the minus strand of NC_090936.1, from coordinate 1,077,097,321 downwards.
CTACTTGTCACCCTCCACCTGGTGTTGCACTGGCAGCAATTTCTTCAGAGACTCCCCAGTTACCTCCCGAATACCTAGAATACCAAGATGTTTTCCGGAAGGATCAGGCTAACTCTCTACCTCCTCATAGGTCTTATGACTGCCAGATAGACCTGATACCTGGATCTACTCCTCCCTGTAGTAGAATTTATGCCCTCACCGAGCCTGAGAACCTTCACCTTCGACAATACCTGGATCAATACCTGGCAAATGGGTTTATTCGTCCTTCCAAGTCCCCTGCTTCTTCAGCTTTGTTCTTCGTTCCAAAAAAGGAAGGAGACCTTAGAACTTGTATCGATTATCGCTCCCTGAACCAGATCACCGTTAAGAATAGATATCCGTTACCTTTGATCCCTGAACTCCTGGACCAAGTCAGAAAAGCATGCATATATACAAAGCTGGATCTTAGAGGAGCTTACCACTTGGTACGAGTAAAAGAGGGCGATGAATGGAAGACGGCCTTCCGCACCAAGTATGGGCTATTTGAATATCAGGTCATGCCCTTCGGACTTTGCAATGCCCCGGCCGCCTTTCAATATTTTATGAACGATGTCCTCAGAGAGCTCATAGATGTATGTGTTGTTGTTTACATTGACGACATCCTCGTTTATTCTTCATCGGAATCTGAACATCGGAAACACGTGAAAATGGTCCTCGAAAGATTGCGTCAACACAAACTTTTCGCTAAGTTGGAAAAATGTGTTTTCAACGTGACTGAAGTTGAATTCTTGGGATTCATATTATCACCTGGCGGAGTGCGTATGGATTCAAAGAAGGTCGATGCAGTTCTCAAATGGCCATCACCATCCTCCGTAAAAGGTGTGCAAAGCATGTTAGGCTTCGCTAACTTTTACCGCAGGTTTATCCCCGAATTCTCTCGAATAGTCCAGCCCATCCCTGCATTGTTAAAGAAAAACAAACGTTTTGAATGGTCTACCGAGGCGGAACAAGCTTTCCAGGATTTGAAGACTAAATTTATCTCTGCACCAATCTTAAAACACCCTCGCCCCGAACTCCCCTACATCGTGGAAACTGATGCTTCAAGCCTTGCCATGGGGGCAGTTCTATCACAAAAGGACCCGGTAACCAATCAGTTGCATCCCGTGGCATTTTGGTCCCGCAAATTCTCGCCTCCTGAAATCAATTACACGATTACTGACAAGGAACTTCTGGCTATCAAGTCTGTCTTTAAGGCTTGGCGGCATTATCTGCTGGGGGCCCGACACACCGTTACTGTAATTACGGATCACCGAAACCTGCAATATTTGAAGACCGCAAAAGCCCAATCCTCTAGACAACTCCGTTGGGCATTATTCTTTGCCGAGTTTGACTTCATAATTACCTATCGACCTGGTACAAAGAACGGTAAAGCCGATGCCCTTTCTCGGATGGGAGTGGAAGAACACTTGGTCAACCCTAAACCTGTACCAATCATTCCCGAACAAAGAATTCTGGGTGTAATCGCCACAGAATCCATAGAGGAAGTTAAGGATAAAGCCAGGCAACTTGTAACTCCAGCAGACATACAGAATTGGCATCTGCAGGGAAAGGACTTTGCAGTAAAGGACAACTTATTGTATTTCCAAGAACGATTATACCTACCCAGCACAGATTTACAGAAAAAAGTAATCTCTTGTTATCACGACTCTTTAATGGAAGGTCATCCCGGTATAGCCAAGACCTCAGAAAAGATCAAGCGCTACTTCTGGTGGCCGTCTTGGAAAAAAGATATCAGAGACTTTATAATGTCCTGTGGAGTATGCGCCCAAAACAAGAGTCAAAAGGAAAGACCAGCAGGCCTCTTACGCCCTATTGACATCCCACCTCGCCCTTGGCATACGCTTTCTATGGACTTCATCACCGATCTACCTCCATGCTCCGGATACAATACGATTCTAGTAATCGTGGACTTATTCTCCAAGATGGCGCATTTCATTCCGCTCAAAGGCTTGCCAACAGCAGCAACTCTGGCCCGAGAATTTCTCGAAAACATCGTCCGACTGCACGGTTTTCCTTCGGTTCTAATTTCGGATCGAGGTAGTCAATTTATTTCTCATTTTTGGCGAAGTTGCTGTCGGTCGGCTCAAATTGATGTGAGACTATCGACCAGTCACCACCCTCAGACCGACGGACAAACCGAGAGGACCAATCAAACTCTGGAACAGTATTTACGCTGCATGCTGCAACAAACTGAAAAAACTTGGAAAGATATCCTTTGGATAGCCGAGTATGCCTACAATAACTCTGTCCATTCGGGAACTGGGAGAACCCCGTTTTTTCTTTTGTACGGCAGTCACCCTCGAACCTCGGAGTTGGATCCCCTCCAAGATCTTGAAACACCAGCAGTAGACTACCTGCATTCTACAATCACCCAAGCCTTTAAGGAAGCTGTTTCTCACCTTCAAAGGGCTAAAGAACAATACAAGAAAGGAGCAGATCAACATCGGAAGGAAGCCCCTCACTATCAAGTAGGGGATCAAGTCTGGTTATCCACCAAATATCTACCTCTAAAAGGGCCACGCACATTCAACCCAAGATACCTTGGTCCCTATTCCATCACTACCATAGTAAACCCAGTAGCGGTCAAGTTGTACTTGCCCCCGCACATGAAGATACATCCGGTCTTCCACGTCTCTCTATTAAAACCCGTGCAACCTCAAACCCGACTAACCAAATCTCCAAAACCTATCCTAGTGGATGGAGACCTCGAGTTTGAAGTCGAAAGCATTCTGGACTCCAAGATCTCCAAATCTAAACTATTCTACCTAATTAACTGGAAAGGCTACGGCCCCCAAGAGAGATCCTGGGAACCTGCTGAATATGTCCACGCTCCTCGCCTAATCAAAAGATTTCACCGAACATTTCCTGACAAGCCAAAACCCCCAGAGAAGCCCGGTTTGGGAGGGGCCTTGAGGGGGGGTACTGTCATGATCTCTGCTTCCAAAAGGTCAGGGTTTTCCCAACTCCCTTGGAAGCAGATCCATAACCCAGGTTCCGAGTGCCAACCAGTCCCAATTGGGACCTTTTGGACCCAGTCCTGGCGCCAGTGGCACCAGGCTCATAAATATGCCCAGTCCCAGCGCTGGAAGCGCCGGGCTCATAATGCTTGGGTGGACTTACCTTCAGCAGACCATGCTGCTTACTTGCCTGCCAGTTGAGCCTCTGATCCTCTTCTGTTTGGAACTACTTTTCCTGTTGGGTGGGGCTGGAGCCACTCCCTAGATTCAGAACACTGGAACTCTTCTGGAAGGCAGGAACTCTTTTCTTACCAGGAACTCTTTTCTTACTTAGGCGTGGCTGTGGAAGGAGACACCTAAGCACTACAGGAGGCTATTTAAACCACACCCGGTGGATGAATCTTGCTTTGCGTTATTCTGCAACCTCTGCAGCAGAACGCTCATCGTGTCTTCTGCATCCGGTCCTGGGCCTAAGGAAAAAGGCTTACCATCCTGAATCCAGTCTTCAGCAACACCTATAAAGACAAGAAGGAACAGGTTAGCATTCCGGCATCTGAAAGGCAAAGGCTTACCATCCTGAATCCAGTCTTCAGCAACACCTATAAAGACAAGAAAGAACAGGTTAGCATTCCGGCATCTGAAAGGCAAAGGCTTACCTACTCTTCGGCGCTGCATCCCGCATCTGAAAGACAAAACAAGGTGCGTTTAAAGACATTGGGGAACTTTAATACTCACGTGCCATGACTCCTTTCCACATCTAATCCAGTGGGTATTCCGGCACCCTGCAGCCGCTCCGAACTCGTACCTGCAAAATAAAAAGACAGTTAGAGCGCATAGTGAAGCAGGCAACAAGCGCTTACTTACGTGCTTCCAGGCGCTTCTATTCATCACACGGGCTCCATCTTCAACTCACTTCAGCCCGTCATCCGCCATCGCCGGAACCCTGCAAAACAAGATTACTAAAGACTTTAAAGACATTTGAATGACTCAAAACTTACCGTTCGTGCAGTAAACGACGGACAGCAGTCCTCTGAAGTCAAGAGGCCTGCGCTACCTATCCAGTGAAGAAACTGGTTACAGCACCCTGGTTTTCACTTTTGTTTTTCCCTTGGATTTGCTTTGTTGGACTGTGACTTTGGACACCTTTCCTTTGGATTATGATTTCTTGTTTTTCATTATTTTACGGATATGCAGCTTTTCTTTTTTTATTCACATTGTTGTTTGTTTGGTTTTAATTACATTCATGTTGCTTTTAATACATTCTTTTCTTCATACTTCGATGTGTGGTATTATCTCATTGTTTTCATGCATGTCATGATATGGGTTTTGACATTCACTTGCACCCATTGTGTGTGTGTGACGGACATGTGTTCATTTACATACTTGCCATTGGGGTTGTATCATGTAATTGGCATTTCTATGTGGGTGGATGCAATACTTGGGTGGGTCTTTGGCATGTGGAGGCTGCCCATAAGGGCCAGGGATCTAGATTGTGATGATGTGTTGGCTGGGGGACATGTGTCGGGGCCTGCTGGCAGGTGCCCCGCACTGCTGGGGGGTGGGGGTGCAAGGGGACATGAGTGGGGGCCTGCTGGCAGGTGCCCCGCACTGCTGGGGGGTGGGGGTGCAAGGGGACATGAGTGGGACATGAGTGGGGGCCTGCTGGCAGGTGCCCCGCACTGCTGGGGGGTGGAGGTGCAAGGGGACATGAGTGGGACATGAGTGGGGGCCTGCTGGCAGGTGCCCTGCACTGCTTGGGGGGTGGGGGTGCAAGGGGACATGAGTGGAGGCCTGCTGGCAGGTACCCTGCACTGCTGGGGGGGTGGAGGTGCAAGGGGACATGAGTGGGGGCTTGCTGGCAGGTGCCCCTGACCGCCCTGACTGCTGGGGGGTGGGAGTGCAGGGGGACATGAGTTGGTGATCAGTGGTGCAAGCGGACAGGTGGCTTGTCTGGGGTGCATGGCCATGGTGGATGGGCTGCCTGCGGGACATAACCAGGGGTGCGGGGTAGTCCCCTGTGGTGTGGTCTGCCTGCAGGGGCCGTGGAGGGTGTAGAGGGAACAACTGGGAGGACCCACACTGCCAATTCACGGGTAGGACTCCCCGCGCACACCCGAAATTCACGTACCCCGCTCTGACAGCTAAATCACATGTGAAACTTCCCGCGAACCCCTGAAATACACATACCCCACTCGCACAGGGCCTATCGCGGGTGAAACTTCCTGCGAACACCAGTAATACACGTACCCCACTCGCACATGGCGTATCACGTGTGACACTTCACGCAAACCCCAGGAATATTGGCCCTGTGCGAGCGAGCGGGGTACGTGCAGTTCTGGGGTACAGCGTGAAGTTTTACACGTGAAAGGGCCCCGTTGAGCGGAGTACGTGTATTCCTGGGGTTCGCGTGCAGTTTCACCCACGATTTCAGCAGGGTATGTGTATTACGGGGTTTGCGTGAAGTTTCACCTGCGATTTCATCAGGGTACATGTATTCCTGGGGTTCGTGTGAAGTTTCACCCGCGATTTCATCAGGGTACGTGTATTACGGGGTTTGAGTGAAGTTTCACACGCGAAAGGGCCCTGGTCGAGGGAGTATGTGAATTTCAGGGGTGCGCGGCAAGTTTTACACGCGAAAGGGCAACGCCTGTGCACAATACGTCACAGACTCGCTTACGCGCTAAGGGCCTTTGGTCCAATGATATCGCGTACGTGTGCTGACGCGCTTACGTGCTAAGGGCCCTTCCTCGAATTACACGCTGACGTGCAAGATTTTCACGTGCCAAATCACTCCGTACCAAGCTGGCAATGCGTTCACACACGGAAGACCATGCTCCTGCCCAGAAGGCCGAATTACTGCCCCCCAGAGCCCCGAGCATGCTCCCACCTGCCATCTGCTGCTGCCTGATTGCCTGCTGCCCACGTGCCCTGCTATTTGGTGTCTGCACGTCAGCCATCTGCAGGGGTCCAGTTGCTGTGTCCACCCCTGCTGGAACAGAAGACTCCCGACTGGGATTCCATCGCTCCACAGCCCAGCCCCAGGACCTAGTTGCCCACCCACTCCTGCCTCTGGGGTTGCCATGTCGGGCACATCTCCATCTGGCACCACTGGCAACCCCCAGCCAGAGAGGCAGAGGGCCACCAGCTTCACTGCCACCGAAGTTGGTGTCCTGGTGGAGCATGTCCTGGGGCATTATGATGCCCTCTTTGGAACAAGACGCGCCAACAAGGAAGGACGGACCAGGATCTGGACGGACATCGTGACTGCCATCAACGCGGAGGGAGTGTCAGTCCGCGAATTCCACCATGTCAAGAAGCGCTGGGAGGACTTCAGGTCCAGGACCCACAGCAAGGCCCGGCGCCTCGCGGCGGGGGGCCGGGTCAGCCTGAGCAACATCCAGATGAGGGTCCTGGAACGCATACGCCAAGTGCTCCACGCCCAGATCCTTCAGAGGCAGACCCGTCTGGAGCTGAGCGGTAAATGGCCAATCATTGCTGTGTGAGACAGGGCATGTTGCAGTGTGCTGGTAGTCTGATACTTGCCTGTATGTGTGGCATAGGCCATGTATGTATATGTGTGTGTGCAGGGACATCATGGTCATGCATGTGGGACCAGTTATGTGTGAAGCACATGGTAGTTGCATGTGTTTTCATGCAACATGGGGACCTCTATGCAGAATGCACACCTGAAAACATGCCAGTCTCTGTTCCTGGACATGGAAGGGGGATGAGGAATGGGTGCTGATGTCATATACATGTATGGTGCACGTGTGTGTGTGTGTGTGTGTGTGTGTGTGTGTGTGTGTGTGTGTGTGTGTGTGTGTGTGTGTGTGTGTGTGTGTGTGTGTGTGTGTGTGTGTGTGTGTGTGTGTGTGTGTGTGTGTGTGTGTGTGTGTGTGTGTGTGTGTGTGTGTGCGCCAGAGAAGTGTGTGTTTCACTTTGAAACGCCATGGATGCCTGTGACTTTGAAGGCAACATCTTGGTTCACAGGGGCACTTGTACATGGGTGTTGATGTTGATTGCAGGCGCCGGGAGTGTTTCTGCATGTGTGTTGCATGCATTGACCCATGTGTTGTGGAAGGACAGGATGGAAGTGACATTTGACAGTGCCACTCATGTGTTATTGCTTCCTGTCTAGGGTATTTTGTGCTGTACCCTGATGCTTGTGTTCTATGTCTCCCTCTACGCAGCGTCAAGTGAAGAAGAGGGCGGAGAAGGCACTGTGGAGCCAAGCGGCGGGGATGCCTCCACCGGGCAGCGACGCATGGCCCAGCCACCCTCCCAGGAATTACCATCATCCGGGAGTGAGGGGGCTGGTGCCGCGTCTGCCACAACGGCTGTGGCGGAACGGCCGGGCGAGCCCCCACAGGGGCTTCCAATGGCGGAAGACGGTGTGGAGACATCCAGGTTGGTGGTCTCCACAGAGGAGGAGGAGCCCGCTACTGAGCCGCACATGGGGCCTGGTGGGAGTAGTACCACTGGTGCAAGTGGTGCAGTCCAGGGCCAGGGTCAGGAGGCAGCACAGGTCACCGCAGGAGGGCCTCTGCATGTCGCTGTCCTTGACCCTGTGACTGCACCATCATGCACCAGCAGGGAGGCCCTGTCCTAGGCCGTCCGCAGGTAGGGGAGAGTTCCATATCACCTGCCTCTCCACTACCTGCGGACGAGGGGTCCCGCGACCGTATGGGATCCGTCCTGGTGGGTGTCGCGTTGCACACGCGTGTCATTCGTGATGACGTGCATTCTTCCTGGGCGGAGAACGCAAGCCATCACGAAGAGCAGCATTGAGACGTGGCACTGCTGGGAGGGGCCGTGGTTGAGGGGTTCCTACATGTGACGCGCACTCTGGCGGACCTCTCCTCCTCTGTGGAGGCTATGCGCAGGTCGTTCTCCACATCGTCTTCCAGCCCAGATTCCACCAGGGCCCCCTGTGGACCTGGCCTGACCAGCACGGCCAGCTTGATGGAGATCCCATCCCTGCCACAGGCTGGCGTTGGCGGTCCATCAGGGGTGGACACCACAACTGGAGACCAGCAGATGGAGGATGTGCAGGCACCATCGGACAGGGCACATGGACAGCAGCAGCAGCAGCAGGAGCAGGCTGTAGGTGGGAGCAATGATGGCTCGGGGCCATCAACATCGGAGGGGCAGGCATCGGCCAGAGGGCAGGAGGACCCTGGACGGGAAGTGTCTTCCGTGTGGCAGCGGTTGGGCCATGCGATAGATGCGGAGCGGCAGCGGGCGGAAGAGTCACGGCTCATGATGGTCAGCGCGGAGAACTCCATGCATAGGGCCCTGAGGCGGGCCGAGTGCCTCGAGGCCATTCGCAGGGACCTGGAGTTCCAGATGTCATCGTCCCTGCGAACCCTCGGGGCCATGGAAGAGGACCGCCTCCGGGACATCGAGCAGGAGTTCGATGATACCCTGGCCCGGGACATCAACATGTGAGCCGTTGGACTTGCACGCTGCCCTTGTAAATAGTTAGTTAGTTACTATTAGGTTTCCTTTCGTTTTTCCTTTATTTTGGACCGCTTGGACAATGGACCACATTTTTGTATATAGATTTTTTATTAGGTAGTTTTTGGTAGGTTTCATTTCTTAAGTTGGGCTCATGGACCCTGGATTCTTCTATTGTGCATAGTTCTACATTGGATTCATCATTTTTTTTGTGTTCACCATGGAGCAATGGTTTGTGGTCTGTGACTTCGGACAACATTTCTTTTGGGATTTCTTTTGCTTATGTTTTCTTGATTTTCATAATTTATCGGACATGGATCATTTCTTTTGTTATTCCCATTGTTGTGTGTTTAATTTGATTTACGTTCATGTTATCTTTAATATATATTTTTTTATACTTCCATGTGTGGTATTATCTCATTGGTTTCATGCATGTCATGATATGGGTTTTGACATTCACTTGCACCCATTGTGTGTGTGTGTGACGGACATGGGTGTCATGTACATACTTGCCATTGGGGTTGTATCATGTAATTGGCATTTCTATGGGGTGGATGCAATACTTGGGTGGGTCTTTGGCATGTGGAGGCTGCCCATAACGGCCAGGGATCTAGATTGTGATGACGTGTTGGCTGGGGTACATGTGTCAGGGCCTGCTGGCAGGTGCCCCGCACTGCTGGGGTGTGGGGGTGCAGGCGACATGTGTGGGGGTCTGCTGGCAGGTGCACCACACTGCTGGGGGGTGGGGGTGCAAGGGGACATGAGTGGGGGCCTGCTGGCAGGTGCCCCTGATTGCTGGGGGGTGGGGGTGCAAGGGGACATGAGTGGGACATGAGTGGGGGCCTGCTGGCAGGTGCCCCTGACTGCTGGGGGGTAGGGGTGCAAGGGGACATGAGTGGGACATGAGTGGGGGCCTGCTGGCAGGTGTCCTGCACTGCTTGGGGGGTGGGGGTCCAAGGGGACATGAGTGGGGGCCTGCTGGCAGGTGTCCTGCACTGCTTGGGGGGTGGGGGTCCAAGGGGACATGAGTGGGGACCTGCTGGCAGGTGCCCCGCACTGCTGGGGGGTGGGGGTGCAAGGGGACATGACTGGGGGCCTGCTGGCAGGTGCCCCTGACTGCTGGGGGGTGGGGGTGCAAGGGGACATGAGTGGGACATGAGTGGGGGCCTGCTGGCAGGAGCCCCTGACTGCTGGGGGGTGGGGGTGCTGAGGGACATGAGTGGGGGCCTGCAGGCAGGTGCCCCTGACTGCTGGAGGGTGGGGGTGCTGGGGGACATGAGTGGGGGCCTGCAGGCAGGTGCCCTGCACAGCTGGGGGGTAGGGGTGCAAGGGGGTAATGCGTTGGTGATCACTAGTGCAAGGTGACATGTGGCTTGGCTGGGGGGGCATTCCCATGGTGGATGGGCTGCCTCCGGGTCATGACCAGGGGTGCAGGGTAGTCCCCTGTGGTGTGGCCTGCCTGCAGGGGCCGTGGAGGGTGTAGAGGGAACACCTGGGAGGACCCACACTGCCAATTCACGTGTAGGAATCCCCTGCACCCCCGAAATACACGTACCCCACTCGCACAGGGCCTATCGTGTGTGGAACTTCCTGCGCACCTCAGTAATACACGTACCCTGCTGAAATCGCATGTTAAACTTCCCCGCACCCCAGAAATACACGTACCCTGCTGAAATCGCATGTGGAACTTCCCGCGCACCCCAGTAATACACGTACCCTGCTGAAATCACGTGTTAAACTTCCCCGCACCCCTGAAATACACGTACCCTGCTGAAATCGCGTGTGGAACTTCCCGCGCACCCCAGAAATACACGTACCCTGCTGAAATCGCGTGTCAAACTTCCCTGCATCCCAGAAATACACGTACCCTGCTGAAATCGCGCGTGGAACTTCCCAGCACCCCAGAAATACACGTACCCTGCTGAAATAACGTGTTAAACTTCCCCGCACCCCAGAAATACACATACCCTGCTGAAATTGCGTGTGGAACTTCCCACGCACCCCAGTAATACACGTACCCTGCTGAAATTGCGTGTTAAACTTCCCCGCACCCCAGTAATACATGTACCCTGCTGAAATCGCGTGTGGAACTTCCTGCGCACCCCAGTAATACACGTACCCTGCTGAAAGTGCGTGTGGAACTTCCCGCGCACCCCAGTAATACACGTACCCTGCTGAAATCGCGTGTGGAACTTCCCCGCACCCCAGAAATACACGTACCCTGCTGAAATTGCATGTGGAACTTCCCGCGCACCCCAGTAATACACGTACCCTGTTGAAATCGCGTGTTAAACTTCCCTGCACCCCAGAAATACACGTACCCTGCTGAAATCGCGTGTGGAACTTCCCGCGCACCCCAGAAATACACGTACCCTGCTGAAATTGCATGTTAAACTTCCCCGCACCCCAGAAATACACCTACCCTGCTGAAATCGCGGGTGAAACTTCCCGCGAACCCCAGTAATACACGTTCCCCGCTTGCCATGTGCTGTGTGGCGGCCCTGTATACTGGTCCAGGGTTAGCGCAGCCCTTTGTGCTGGATTGGGGATTTTGATGGCTTTTCCTTGCACGAGGGGTGATCTTGGGGGCGTTACTGGCGCTGCTGCAGGGTCGCTGCGCCACTCTGCGCTGCGGCTGCTTTTGGTGGCTAAAATCCATGAATACGCTGTACGCCCGAAATGGATTTTAGCGCATGCGGCTGGCGCAGACTATCGCACGCGCACACTGTGCGCAAGCCGCGTGCGCCACTTGTGCGCTAAATTCTATGAATTACCCCCAGTATAACCATTGGTTATATTTGCTTGAGGCATAGAAAGCGCTTTTCGTTGCGTTGCTTACTAGTGACTGGAGCGCTTTTATTTTTTTTTAAACAGGCGCTCTAGTGACTGTTAAGCAACGCAACGAAAAGCGCGTTGTATAATTTAAGCAAATATAACCGACGGTAATGTAATGTGCTCTGTGGCTGTGCAGATGCGGTGATATCATCTGCCCTGTGCACAGCCACAGAGCACATTACCTTACCGTTGGTTATATTTGCTTAAAGTTTACTTTCGAAATACTGTTGTCTAAAAGGACTGCATTGTACAGAGCGTTGAACCATGCACTGTACTTAACGTTTTTTTCTTTAGCGTCACACAGCTAAGTCACTAAACTAGGTGCTTACCAGGAAATGCAAGGGCTCACAGGGAACTCTAGTATTTCCCTAGGGTGCTGCTAGGAGACATGAGGTGGGAAGTTGATGTGTGTGTTAGTCTAGGGTTGGAGTATAAATAGTGTGGAGTTTGGAAAAGAAGCAGCGTGAAAGAAATGGCACCGTTTTAAAACTATTATTTTGAACATTTGCTTTGATCGGAGGTCAACTGCCAGCTTCACCCCGCTCTGAACACTACCCCCATCCCAGCCCTTTTGGGATCCCCCGCCAAATATTTTCCATTTCCACCACTGGTTGTGAGTCTGCATGAAAATATTATGCAGGTGTATAATAAGGGGCTCTTCCATATTGGAGGAGAAAAGCACAGAGTAGATGGAAATTCTGCTTCGTGCGCCAACAGGCAGCAAAAATGGCCTGGAGTACATGATATAGGCGGAAGAAAACACACATTGCTTTTATGCTTTAATTTTGTCCTCCACCCATTTAAAAATGACAGTCTATGTAAACTGCAATTATGTATACACTCCTGGCCTTAGGCTCTCAATGCCAAAAATAATTAATGTTTTGTCATCATGCCTCGGTCCAGGTATATGATATCACGCTTAGCCCATTAACTGGTGTACCTCATTCAACACAGTAAGGCTTTTTTTTGAAAACACACTTTAGTCAAGGTCTATCTCCGCTGTCTTTTGTTTATTACTTTGTCAGTCATTTCTGTTTGAAATGACACCCTTGTTCTTCATTAAATACAAATGCAGAAGGTCAGGATGACTACACGTACCTGTCCCAAATGACACACATGGTCTCTCGGCAGCACTGACCAATAGCGGGTGTCAGCAATATGTTGGCCAAGGTGCTGCTCAGTGGTAGGCCTCAGTCAATTTCATGTGTTATTGGAGTTCCATAAAACTCTGCTGACATCAATGGACACATGGTTCGACACAGTGGGATTTGATTGTGTCCTGAACATCTTCACAAAGTTCCAAAATGATGGACGCCTTGTGAGATTTCATCTGACGAGCCCGGAGAAGAAGGCCTGCCCGGCTGAGGAACGCAATAGATTGCCCGCTCGGCAACAGAGACAGACACACCTACAGGGAAATCAAAATATCTTCTGACAGGCCGGTGCCTCTAATAGGACTCGGGCAGACTCAGCCACATGTCAGCTGCACCTGCCATTGACAGAATCAGATATGACAGGATCTGTTGGGATTCAATGTGTTCAAATGACTGAAATGGATTTTAAACCAAACAAAGGGCTCAGTTGGCGTAGGGATTCATGCTACCCCTGGGAAAGTGTTTTTTGGGTGCCCCCTCCTATGCAATGGGTCCCAACGTGATGCTTTTAGGGGCAACATGGAAGATTTGGTGCACGTTTATTGGTGCAGCCTATATAGCCATGTATTGCCTTACTGTTGCACAGGTGCTGAGAAAAGGTAAAGCACATACTTACTGACCAGTAGTACGTCATCCACAAGGAGATGGTATAACCCTGCAACTGGGAGGCAGCAGGGAGTCCATTTAATTAAAGCATTTGAAGGAAAGGAAGCCTTAATACTCCTCCCTGCAGGCAGATGGAGAAGTAGACGTGAATAGAGAGGTGGGCAGAGGTTGCATAGCTCCATAAATAGATGTTTGGGCTACAGCTCCCTTCAGCCATAGTCAGCACAGTCAATGGCAAGGGATCATCAGAGTCACAGTCCAAAGCATCTGGGGAGCGACAGGTTGCAGACCACACTGATCTATGTGATCAATGAGTGAGTGAAAATTGTGTTGAAATAGTGCACACAGAAGACAGGAAAGGACACGGGAACAGAAACATAAGCAAGTCCGTTTGCACACGAGTTTCCAGCACCCTTGCATACGGCCAGTGGAGCAATTCGCCAAAGTTAATCTGCTTTTGCCCATGGCTTTGCATGGGTAGACAGGCCCTTCTCACAAAGTATGCCAACATGGGACTACTGGGGGATGCCCGCTGCACAGAACATCCTAGATTCACAAAGGGATGCTCTCTTTCCCCTGCACTCAGGCCTCACCATAAGTCGCAGCCTGGCGTGTTTTACTTCCTAATGTTAGGAAAAATAACCCCAAAATAAAACAAGCATTGGCAATGCCAACTGGTCTGATTGTTTTGGTACGTGTGAGTGAATAGACCAATGGGTGATTTTAGTATGGGTGGACGAATGTGGTTGTTCAGGTGAAAGGAAGGATGAATAGATGAGTGGATGAAAATGATTGTATGTTGCTCTGTGGTTCGACAAATTAGTGAATATGGCTATGTAGGCAGATGGATGAACTAGAGGATATATGTATGAATTGGTGGATGGAGTTGTGAGTATGATAGAATGGGTGGATGGGCGGATGGATGAGTGGATGCCTACATTTGTGTGGGTCGGGGATACGCATGTGAAGATGTGGCAAATATAAGTGCGTAGAAAGGCCAATCCCCTTCATACATGCAAACTCAGTTTATCCTCAGTGAAACAGGACGTCTCTTCATGAAAGAGAATGGGTACAATAGTATTGTTTCGGCGCGCACCCACGTAAGCCCTAATTAGGCTCTATGGCTGACAATGCTTGACAACGTCGGTCAACTCGCTGCCGTCTGCAAGGAAAAGTTCGTATGTGAGCAGAAACGCAACAAAATTACTTCAAACGGAATTGAAGTAAATACCCGAAGCACTTTATCAAAGAACTCTGGGACTTTACTTTAAGGACTTTGACTTTTTTCCCCACGGTCTCACCTTGTTTTTTTCTTGCCCCTCACAGCACCCTTGTGCCTCCGGGCCCCGCCCACCCCCACCCACCCCCTTCCCAGCAAACCTATATCTAGTCCCATTCTTGCGCACCCACGCGCACCCTTGTGCACCCAATTAAGCCTTAAGTAGGCTGTTTGGCTGTTTGGCTGTTTGGCTGTGCGGCGGTGCGGCGGTGCGGCGGTGATAGGACTTTGATCTTTTCATTATCAGAACAAGGTGTCACTTTGCTTTATTTCCCTGACCGTGGACATATACAGTTGTCGAACGACTGGTGAGGTTTGCGGTATAAACCTCGCTTACATTTCTGAGCTGCACGTTTATCATATAAACTACTGGGTAAGCTATACTCCAGCTTCTAACGGGATTTATAAAAACTTCTTGTGAACTTATAACTGCCTTTAATAGACCAATCGAATGCATGTTTATTTTATGCACTTTCCGTACTTTGTTTTAAAGTCAGGGGGTTGCTTTGTATTGGCTTTGTTAAATTTCATTTAACTTGCAAAGTCACGTAGTCTCAACTGTTGGGTGGACTTCATGCTGGTGCTTGATATGTGGTGCCTGACCTTTATTTTTCATGAAAATAGACAACTCCAAAGATATACAAAGTGTTTATTACATCTCAAGGTCTTAATTGACTGTTAACATCATAGGTAACCCGATGGGTCAGGTACACATTTCGGCACGTACCCTACCCAAGTCAGTGTAGTTAAAATGAGTGTGAGTAAAGTCAAGTGGACATCAAATGAAAAAGAAATGTTCCTCAGTCCAAAAGGACACAGTCCCCGATTTGTTCTCAGCAATGAACACGCGCCGCGCAAGCCTCGCTAGAGCTGCGGCAACACCTTTGCCAGAAGCGAGTGACAACGAGGAGGAACTATTGGTCTGTGCTCTTTTATGTTCTAATGAACTCAAAAAAACCACAATGACTGTGATTGAATCGGATAATGAAGAATGCTCTCAATTATTATTTATCGAAGATAGGGAGGGGTCATGCAAATCCAACCTTAGCCGTATCGATAAGGGACTTAACGTAGATTCTGTCAATATCGAAGATAGGGAGGGGTCATGCAAATCCAACCTTAGCCGTACAGATAAGGGACTTAACGTAGATTCTGTCAATATCGAAGATAGGGAGGGGTCATGCAAATCCAACCTTAGCCGTACGGATAAGGGACTTAACGTAGATTCTGTCAATATCGAAGATAGGGAGAGGTCATGCAAATCCAACCTTAGCCGTACGGATAAGGGACTTAACGTAGATTCTGTCAATATCGAAGATAGGGAGGGGTCATGCAAATCCAACCTTAGCCGTACAGATAAGGGACTTAACGTAGATTCTGTCAATATCGAAGATAGGGAGGGGTCATGCAAATCCAACCTTAGCCGTACGGATAAGGGACTTAACATAGATTCTGTCAATTATTCAAATAGATCATTTATTGACACTCCTATAATTGTTCAAGAAGGTAATTCCTTATTGGGGTTGTCCACACACACTGACAAAGTTGAAGTTGAATGCTCTGCAAAGACAATTTTTCGGAGTTTATCATCCATTTTAGGTAAGCATAGTGGTCTAATTGTACAAGAGATACTGAAACAGACTGAAGTGCTGCATGGCCTTTTCAGAATGCTAGGACTATTACCCGACACATTTAAAGAAGATATGAAAGGGTGTGTCTCATTGATACTTAATGAATTACATACATCAAATTCTACACTGTCAAAAAAGGACTACGAAACCAAATGTGTTGGAGACTCTCGTCAGGCTGTGAGCGATGTTATAGATATTACTAACTCAACGCCTAAGGATGACGGAAATAGGAGTGTTCTTAATGTATGCAACTCTAGAGACAAGGATCTAGTCCCCGATATTGATTGTCCTTCTGTGGT
Source organism: Ambystoma mexicanum (assembly GCF_040938575.1). NCBI lineage: Eukaryota > Metazoa > Chordata > Amphibia > Caudata > Ambystomatidae > Ambystoma > Ambystoma mexicanum. Next base: position 1,077,081,064 of record NC_090936.1, on the reverse strand, counting down.
ACTGATCACTGAAGCACAGGCTCCTGATCATGTTGAAGATACAACTTTTAAAGTTAAATTAACAAAAAAACAAGGAAATAAAATAAAATAAAAAAGCGTGTGATCAAAGAACCTTGAACAAATCCTCACGTAAGTTCCTGAGAGACAAGGGGCTTCGACTCATGATTGATGAAGCATCACAGGAGGAAGTAATCTTGAAGCAATTTACTGTCGATTTAGTTGAATCCTTACCTGGTAGAGATAATCATTTGAATATTATCAAGGCCAAACAAACTAGTTCAGATCAATGTGCCCACAGTGATTATCAGGACAGGGACAATAATCTATCGGAGGCCATGCAAAATAAAAAAAGATTCATCACGTCTGGAGTTGCAACCTAAGACAATTGAATCTGATATCAACGATATCTTTGAGATCTTTAAAAACCCCAACACACTGTTGAGGACAGTCACACCCCTCTCTACAAATACGAATAATTGGTCCTCAGACAAGGTATCAGTAAATGAAAGTATCAACATCTGTGACTGCCTTGGGCAGGTGGTTACAGTACTTGAGAGCCTAGCTCTTCCCATCAAAAAACCTATTATAGAACTGGCTGAAGCCGGAAGTGGCCATCAATCGAAAGAAACAGAAATTAAATTAGACCCACAATCCAAAGCGGACAAGGCCCCCACAACATCCCTGGGGCCGCAATAAATCGATTCCTACAAAAAAGATGATCAGTCTCGGAATGTGGGGAGGGAACCTGATCTCAAAACGATAAATAGTATGAGTCTTGATGAAGAGGCAGTGAAACGTCTAGTTGTTCATATGCTACAAGACTTCAACGGAGGCTGTTTCAATACAGCTAATTTGGAAACCAAAGGTGTGATGAAACCAAACAAAAAAAAGGCCAATTATCAGATTAATGCAACCGAGAATAGAATCAGTTTGAATGTTGAACTGGATCTGCGAAAACCGATATTTCAAGAACAGCCCAGTTTGATTATGAGCGATCTATTCAAAGATGGGGGGCCACGGTCTTTAAACAGACCTTATATTCTGGCTCTATTCGCTGAGATACCGAATTGACCTAATTACGTCAGCTGATATTGTGCTAGTCAATTTCATTCACAATCTAAGATTTGACTATGTACGTTTAGTGATACCCTCTCCTCCAGTAAGGGCACTATTGTTGAAAGAAGCATTGACCTTGCAGAGAAGAGGTTTTGATATTACCAACTACATGTCACCAGCTATATCAAATGAGTAAAGATCGACCTATGCAAGGGAAGAAACTGATAAATCACAATCCAATATAACAGCTTGTCAAACAGCTGACGCTACCAGAGGTGTCGCTAGGTCTGGAAAAGACCCGGGGCTACGGTGATGTGGGAACTGTCGGGACTGGGGGCTAACTAGTCTTTTGGCTGTAGCTCCTGAGATTCTATCCGGGGCTACAACCAAAAGACCAGAGGCTATAACCCCCTTAGCCCCCCCCTAGCAACGCCTCTGGACGCTACAAGCGGTTCTGACCCGCAAGATGGAAGATGGCTAGCACAGTCTCTACGAGACTCTATTAGCCAGCTAAAAGCATTGAGTAATCCACTTTAGCGAGACTGAGACATTGAGTCTATGTAGTTGAAACTCTGAAGGGCACTCCCGTTTGGTCAACTGCACTACTCTAGTTGATAAGCTATCTTGTTTTGATTTTATTCTTCTTCAAGAGACATGGGCAAAAGACGATCTAGTATGGGACGGTTTTCATATAATCGGTATTCATGCAACTGGAGGCCATTGTGGCAGGCTGAAAGGCGGGCTTTTGATTGGTTATCGGCAGGGTAGATCCATAGTGAAAAAAGATGTATAGAATATATCAGACAGTATGCTTATAGGCACTGTTCTGATAAAAGAACATGTAGTTTCACTACACTTATTGATTGCCTCCGTATATTGGAATCCGATGGAACACTCCGATGCAGAATTGGAAAATGATTGTTCCCTATTGGGTGAATTTATTGATCAGTGGTTTGAAACATCCAATGGAGGGCAAATTGTGGTTGCAGGTGATTTAAATGCTGACTGTAACTTTGAACCTACAGTGATCGACGAATTGAGGTAATATTTCACCAACCATACATCAAAGAGAGGGAATTCTAAATTACGCGGGCCCTTTGGCTTAATTTCACAAACCTATGCGATTTGGAATTAATGGAAAATATACAACCTACTTGGAAGGCTAAAGGTAGCTACTCTACAATAGATTACATGTTTGTATCCTGTCAATTGAGTAAGCAAATGTCTAAATTTAATTTGAGAGACTCCCCTCATAGTGACCATTCGATGTTGCAAATGTACTTCCAGTGCTTTATACCCCGTAATGATACTAATTTCTGTGAGAAGAACCTAATAGTCAACACAAGTGGTAATAGAGTGAAATGGACCAGATGCAAAATTGATATATTCATGTTAACAATGTTGCAGGATTTTGAATCCTCTAAACTCGAATCTAAAATATTAAGATATTCATCGGCCAACTTTATGCCGTATGTGAACTCTGTGATGGGTACATTGAAAGACTAAAAAAAAAAAATCTTCACACACAAACCAAAGTCTTCTACACAGAACGGATAAAACAATTCATGATCGAAAGGTGTGGTTGAGGAAAGAAATAAGAATTATTAGAAAAAATGTTGTAGACCCCATAGAAAGAATGTCCAAAATTAAATTATTGAAACAGTCTTTTAAAAACCGCGTATAAAGTACAGGGGATCATTGTACCAAAGAGATAGTGAAATGTTAATTTATGCTGATAAAAATAACTAGATAAATCTTGTACATAATACTATGTAAATATGGCTGAAGTGTAATATTGTTTTGAAAAAGTTAAAACTCTGTATTACTGTATTCATTTCCTTGTATTTACAATCTATTTGTAATTGTTAAAATCAATAATAAACATATTAAAACAAATAATAATGATAACTCGGCTTCCTTTTGTGAAATTCTGAGCAATCTCGAATCTTCCCAATTCGTAAAGACAATCAATCCCATCAATGAACAAACATGGATAGATCACTTTAGTAATATTAATAAAGGACACGGGAATGGTTTAGTCAGCGGTAGTACTGAACTATTAATTTGGTCCTTAGACAATAACTTGGAGACAATTTGTCGTCTCATTAAACACTCTAAAAATTCAAGGTGTGCTGTAGAATCTAATCTTTAAAACTGATATACTATTATGGGCAAAAGTCCTTTATATTATTTTTGAAGATATATTGAAATCCATAACCATTCCAGTCTCCTGGAAACTATGCATTGTTCACCCTATCTATAAGAAAGGTCTTCGAGTTCATCCGACAAGTTATCGACCTATTGCCATTACTGATGCCGACTCTAAAATGTTTGCATCCCTTGTGCTGATCCATATACAAAAATGGATAGATGATAACAATATTTTGAATACCACTCAGATCGGGTTCAAAACAGGCATAGGAAGCGACCATGGGGGTTTGATTATCAGTTCCCTTCAGAGAGCTGCCATGACGAAAGACGCATTGCCTGTATTTGTTGCATCAATCAATCTTAGTATGGCCTTTGATATGGTGGATAGGCCTAGCTTGTGGAGAATACTATCCGAATTGGGAATGCCAAGCGATTTCTTAGACATCATTATAGCATTATATTCCAATACAAGAATGCAAGTACGCTTAAACTCAGAGGGGCTCCTATCCAGAAAGTTCGACATTTCCAATGGTTTGAGACAGGGTTGCATGCTGGCCCGACACCTTTCAATATTTATTCATCAGGAGCTAGTACTGGACTTAAAGAAAAGGGATTAATTTCCCCCAAGTTTGGAGGTGTTGCACTGGAGTGGATCTCCTATGCAGATTACTTTTTATTAATGGATAGTAGTACCAAGGTGGGTCTCCAACGCTTGATTAACAAATTCGGTAATTTTGTAAGAAACGTAAAGCTTTTAATAAATCCTTCTAAGACAATCAAAGTGCGTCTGGGGAAACGAAATAAGATTCAAGCCATATTCCCCTGGCTCTGTGAAGGCAAACAGGTACAATTACAGAATAGTGTGTGTTATTTGGAATATTCCTTTACAGGAACATGTTCACTAATCACTGCCAACAATTCTCTAAAGACCAAAGTCGAATTTGCACTCCGACAAATGCATACTGTCGAGAGAAAATATAGTACATTCTCTATCCTGTAAGAGAATTTTATAGAATGAAAGTAGTTCCTAGATAATTATATCGACTTGAGTTCAGTGCCTATGAATATATGAATTACTTAAAAGTTGTGGAAAGCTTTATCTGGAAAGGGGTTCTATTCTTCCTGCCAAAGAGTGTTCCCGTTGAAGTGAAAAGGTATGAGGTTGGACTACAGTCGTTGAAATCTCTTGTTTTATGGAAAAGAGCCTTGCTATTGAGGAAATGTTTAAGATCCAAACAGAACAATCTCTATGCTATAGCAGGTGCAGACAATGTGGGAATCTTTATGAGCAAACTAAAAATGTAAGTAGACACTCTGTTATCCACCTTGGGTTTACCTATAACTACCTTGTTCAACAATCCAAACTAAGTAAAAAATATAGTCAAAAGTTTTGATTGGTGCACCAATAAAGCAACTATTAATAATTCTAGAATTTATAATCAGGTATGTTCATTTTGGAAATTTCATCTGGTACTTGAAGAATACCTATCCAAATTTCCCAGCAAAATCATACGTAACCAAACTATGAGATTTAGAATGAATGTGTTAAGTACACATGAGATTTTAAAAATTAGAAACAGGGGGATACCTGTAATGAAAAATGCTGCAGATATTGTAAAGTGGCAGGCACTGAGGAAACACTTCAACATTTACAACTCGTGTGTCCTGTCCTTCTTCCACAAAGAATTTTATATTTCTCCCATTTTTTGAGACAATGCATTTTGTAAATAGGGAACTACTATGGTACCAAATGCTGCACGGCAATAGAATGACATTAAAAATAAGTTGAATTGCATTCTTGAAAAATGTTTGTGGATTATCATAATAAAAAATATGTTTTTGGACAGATTGTATTGATTTTTTATTATACATACATTCAATTTTTGAGCTCTGTTTATGATTTAGGATTTTAACACTGTTTACTTTTATGTTTGATAAAGTAATTTGTAGAATTTGTGTCCATCTTCTATAAAGTATGTCTTTTCTTTTTTATAGTTTTTTAAAATATAATTATACGTTAATTCTATCAATGTTTTTCAATTTTTCTGTTTCTGTTTCTGTTCTGTGCATATAAAGCAATGTTAAGTTTTGTTTGTGAAGATTAGGTTTTTTCTTTGCATTAGTCTTGTAATGTTTAATTGGATACATTATGAAATTGTTTAGTTTGCTTGTATTAGTAATATTTGGTTTTATATGTATATTTCCGTTTAAGACTCTGTAAATGTTCATTTTGAGTTTGCAAAAGTATTTATAAACTATACACAAATAAATAAATATTGTGTCTGTCCCCCCGACCGGCACCCCTTCCCCAGGACAGGAAACACAAAGTATAAGAAAGAGGTTGTACTTTCTTAAGGGTACCTGAGTAGCCGGTACTGGAGCCTGGGTATCTTTAATATGTGCTATTCTGGCAGGTGGGGATCTGTTCCTGGTGTGGCATTAACATGACCTTCGGGGAGTCGTGTTAGTGTTCACATGTTTTTAAAGGGTGGTCTGTTTATGTCATGAGACAATATATTGGGATGCTAGGGCCCTGGTAGACAGAGACACGTGTGATTGTTTCTGTCGTTATAAGGTGCACATATGAGGTGTGTCTGGAGTAACATGGGTTGTATTGTGATTTCAGACACCATGTGTATACCTGAAAGAATAATGCTTCTGGGAAGTTGATAAGTAAAGCAATGCCTTTTATAAGTGTTGTGTCTGTGTGTGTAAGTAATGTTGGTCTACTCTGTGGGGTGGGACTTTTCAGAGTTTGGGTTCTGACCTGGTACAAACTTGAACATCTCAGGGTTCTGATTTTTGTAAATGTGAAAATGATGTATTGCCAAACATGGTTTTTAATGATGAAAATAGTATCACCGGTGTGTTGAAAACACGCACACAATGATGTTGTTGGCATCTGCAGAGTTTGTGCTGTGCTTGTGACTGTAGGGATGTGGACCCATGGATGTCTGTGCTTGCAGAATTACACGCATCAGGAGGCAGGCACATATTAGTTTCAGTGTTAAGATCATGTGCACACATAATGGTGACTTACCATGACATTTCACACAACCTATAAACAACATGAGCAGGGAAGTGTGTAAAGAAGAGTTCCTGGCAAATGATGACTCTGACATCTTGGAGAGTACAGGTAACTGCTTTACTTAGTACCATGTACTTTATATTAAGTTCATCATTCAAGTACATATAAGATAGGGACATCATTCACCGGCATCCTCTCTCAAGGGGTCTCATTCTCCAACTGCCTCACATAGAACCCACTCTTACAACAACATTCTCTCAGCCTGCATTCTACATCAATCACTCCAACATTCCATGCGTTCCAAACAGGGTCCAAGGAAGACTTAATCACAACACAGTTACTCTCCTCACTCTCTGTGCCCCCTGAGTCTACATTGAGTCGGGGTCCCTCTTTGGGCAGGGCTTGCTGCCCGCCTCATAAAGCCGCTGTGATTCTAGTCCGCATTGCCAACATGTGTGCATGGTTCTACAAACAGGGAACAGGAAACATCCTTCCTTTGGCACACAGGCAGCTCCCAGCACTGCCACATCCTCCTCTACACAGAGCATTAGACAGAACTGCTCCGATGGCGTAGTTGGATGCATCAGTCTCAACAAGGAAAGGACGGTCCGTGTTGGGTTGAGCCAGGATGGGTGCTTGTGTAAACTCTGACTTCAACCGTTGAAACGCAGAGTCTTGAGCTGAGGACCACTGAAAGGGAGTGTCTTTCTTTAATAGTGCGACAATGGGATGTACAATCTCAGAAAATGCGGGTATGAATTTCCTGTAAAAGTTAGCGAGCCCCAGGAAGGATTGAATTTGTTTCACAGTGGTAGGAGCAGGCCAAGATAGCATGGAATGAACCTTGGAAGAATCCATTCCAATCCCCTTCGGGCTAAGTACAAATCCAAGATAGTGAACGGTTGATACATGGAAAGGCATTTTTAAGGTTTGGCCAGGAGCTTATGCTCTCGTAAACATTGTAAAACTGCCTTAACGTGTTCTTCATGTTCACGAGGTTCCTTGGAGTAAATCAATATGTCGTCAAGGTATACAATGACGAAGAGGAACAACATGTCAGAGAAGACCCGATCCATGAAACGTTGGAAAATTGCGGGGGCATTAGCAAGTCAAAAGGGCATAACCAAATATTCAAAATTGCCAACGGGTGTTCTGATGGGTGTTTTCCATTCATCACCTTCTTTTATACGAATAAGATGGTAGGCACCCCTGAGGTCTAGTTTTGTGAAGATGACTGCACCTCTCACAGCTTCCAGGATGTCTGAAATAAGAGGCAATGGGTAACAATCCTTGAGGGTGCATTGGTTAAGGCCACGGTAATCCAAACATGGTCTAAGCTCCTTGGAATCCTTCTTAGGAATGAAGAAGAGGGAAGCTCCCGCTGGGGACTTGGATGGTCGAATAGTTCCATTTGCCAAGTTGGTGTCCAGATATTCCCGGAGGGCTCTTTTTTCAGGTTCAGATAGAATGAACATTCTTCCGGAGGGAATCACTGCTGAAGGCTCAGTGTCAATGGCACAATCCTCAGGTCTGTGGGGTGGAAGAGACTGACCAATAGCAGTTGAGAACACGTCTGAGTATGCCTGGTAAGTCTGGGGGATCCGGATAATGTTGGAGACAGTTACTGGGAATTGCTGGGTTTCTTGGGAGCCTTCTAAGGAACTTGGTAAGGTGGTAAGTGACAAACAATGGGACATGCAATGTTCTGAACCAAGAAACAAGGAGCCCGCTGCCCAATTGATGTAGGGGTTGTGTTTCTGCAGCCAGGGCATGCCTAGAACCATGGGATAGTGAGCAGATCTTATGATGTCAAATATAATCCTCTCTTGGTGGTATATGGAGCATATCCTGGGACCCTTGTTGAAATTCGAGCAGTCTTTCTTGAGCACTGTAAACAAGTTCTGGGCGATCAAACATGGCCTTTAGGGCTTCCACGAAGCCATCATAACCATCCAGGAGTGCGTTGACCAATGGGGTTGCCCAGGTCAGGGCATTGCCCGTGAGATGTGATACCATGAATCCCACCTTTGCTCTTGGGATGGAAAAGTAGTATGGCTTGAAGGTAAAATGTACCAAACATGAATCAAGGAAGGCACGGAGGGATTTTGAAGAGCCATCGTATTTGTCCACTACTCCTCCCAATAAGACACTTTCTTTGGCTGCAGAGTCACAAGATAAGACTAACTGCTTCAATGCAGCGTTCTCTGCCTTAAGGTTCTGGACTTCAGTGGTTAGTTCCTGCATACCTCGCATGAGGTCTTGAACCGCTGCTTCCATCTCTGTATTTGTATCGGTTTTAAGGCGTCTTAATCTGTCACAAGTCTCTCCCCTTCTCACCTGTTTCTCTTTGCTTGCGACCTTCTTGGATGTGTTCTTTCGCACGGTCCGGGATTTATACAGGCCCGTGTGCAGGTCTTCGGATTCCAGCGTGAGGATTGCAAGTCCTACGCCAAGTAGCGTTCAAATATCCAGGACCGGGAACCAGGAAGGAAACAGTATCTAAGGTTGGAGGCACGGAACGCCGTGCCCCGAGCACCAGAGAAATCCAGGAAAAAAAGCACGGAAGAGGGTAGTTCAAGGAAAGGGAATGGAAAAAGGGGAGTAATCAAGGAATTGAAAAAACGGGACTCCGAAGGAGACCCTGAGCGAACTCCAACAACACACGTCTGAACACACTAAGCGGTAGCATTGAGACGTGCAGGGCCGCGGGGGCGTGACTGTTTTGTAGGAAGTTGTACGTAGCGTGTAAAGGCTGGTAAGCTGCGTTTTGTATTCAACTGCCATGTTGGAAGGATTACGGAATTCAATCCTCTATGGGTCAGGGACCACGATGTCCAGAACGGACGTAATCGGCGGTTCATGACAATGTGTTAGTAAAGCGGTGTAAAACATTTGCTCATGTTTGCTGTGCAAGGCACCTGCCAGCAAGGCATTGTAAAGTGTTCATGATGCTTGTGTCCACAACATATGCATCATGGCCCTGTAAATCACTTGGCGGTGCTACTCTGCCCAAATATAGGGCAGCAAACCACTGCAAAGTAAATGCTCAGGATGTGCATTTTCTCATGTTTGCTGTGCCAGACAACTGCCAGCAAGGCATTGTAAAATGTTCAGGATGCCTGTGTCCACAACATATGCATCATGGCCCTGTAAATCACTTGGTGGTGCTACTTTGCCCAAATATAGGGCAGCAAACCACTGTAAAGTAAATGCTCAGAATGTGCATTTGCTCATGTTTGCTGTGCCAGACAACTGCCCGAAAGGCATTATTAAGTGTTCATGATGCCTGTGTTCACAACATATGCATGATGGCCTTGTACATCACCTGCTCATGGTACTCTGCCAACATATAGGGCAGCAAAATACTGTAAAGTAAATGCAGAGAATGAGCATTTGAGGAGCTCAAATATATGCAAGCAAGACAATAAAAAACATTCAAAATGCTTCTGTTGTTGTGTCCCTGTAAATCTCTCTCTCTCTCTCTCTCTCTCTCTCTCTCTTTCTCAAACACACATGCCCGCATTGACACACACGCACACACACACACACACATTCGTGCCTTGCACTCTCATATACGCTTAATCACTCACACATACATATCACCACATACACTGGATCACTCGCATACAAATATACATGCATGTATTGAAACAGTTAATTCTTTCCCTGCACTCTCAGTCGGCGCTCCCAAGCCCACAGGGAAGGCAAGGCAGACATCAGTGCGCGTCTGCCTGCCTCCATCCACTTTGGAAATCTGACACTGTTCCACAATACCATGACATATATGTGTTAACCCACTCTCAAACTCTATTGCTCAGTCAGCATTTTCATTCAAGCTTACATTTTGATTTCTTCTCTCGTTTCTCACATCATAGGTTTAACACTGTGGAAATGGTAAGGCCTCGTTGACATACCTGAATAGCTATTGTACATGTACAGACTTACTTATCCTCACGATCATGAGTGAAGGCCAGCATTAAGTAGCCGCAATCTTGAGAGATATAAACCCACATCCGACATGTGCCCTTAAATTGTCTTGTTTGTCGTTAATGGTGTCCCTTCCTATCTACCCTCCAAAGCTTCATATTGTACCTCGTCTCTTTGCAGTCTCCGTGCACTAGGCACACTGCCCACTCACTGTGGCGGAGCCTCAGAAAGAGAAGGTTTGCTTAGCATGTTTAAAAGTCCCCAAAGGATGTGCTATGCTTTTCAATACAGGTGACCTTTTACTAAACAAGAGGTGGACTGCAACCAAGCCGAAGTGTGCTTCATTATATGAGGGCCACCTGAAGAAGATCCAAAAGAGGTCGAAACATGTACATGTAGTGGCTGTTGCAACATCATGGCTGCCTCATTTGTTTATTTATTTCTTTATGTAGTGCATATATTATACGCCCAAATCCGGAGGTATCACAGTGTAGGTTACGAAAAGCTTCAGGCTGGTTAAGGTCAAAGTTACAGTAACGTACAAAATATATTACAATCTATTTTGCAACCTATATACATTAGGACACGACACCTGGGCCTGCCGAAGATTATGCAAAGTATTCGATTTTATACATTTTGAAACTATGCAGAATATGTCATTTTATACATTTTAGATTCAGGTACAGGGACTAGGTAGTGTATATAGGGAGGACACTGGCGAGGTGGTTGGTGGGCTGCAGTGTCAGCTGATTGCTTTAGAATTTATTGAATAGCCACTTGTCGATCGATTTCTTGAAATTCAGATGGGATGGCTCATTTCTAATGAGAGTGGGGAGGGAGTTCCAGATTTTGGGTGCCGCTACTGGGGAACTGCTGCCCGCTGCCCGGGATCTCTTGAAACGAGGGACAATTAGTTGGGTACTACAGTTGGATGTTAGGGATCTAATGGCTATATTGTGGGAGATGGCATTGTTGAGATAGATAGGGGCATTCTTAGTGAAGCATTTATGAGTGACACACAGGCCCTCATTACGACCCTGGCGGAATCCGAAAAACGATGGCGGAAATGCAATACCGCCATCGAATAGCGCTCGGTGCGACTATGACCCGTCACCGCAAAGTACGAAGCCATTAGCGACACCGTAGTGAACGCCAACGCTAACTGCACCAAGTACGCGCGCGCGCGCTATGCCAAACCGTAAATACCACCATGGCGCAAGGGTACGCAAATTCCGACCCTAGCGGACATGTACCTAACGCCATCAAGCATGGCGGAAAGCACCAATCCGCCATGGTGAGAAGTACGGCATCGCGAATCAACCGTAAACGGCCCCACTGAGTGCCTGTACACCGCTCCCTGCCCACAAAGTACAACTCCCCGTAGGTGCAATGAAGTCACAATGCAACCAGTGAAATGTACAAGTCACCCATGCATGCCAACGAACAAAAGAAACACAAGAGGGGACAATGGGAGCTGCAGGGCACAGATGGCACGAATACAGAAGCCATTCCAATGGACATGACCACATTCCCCCCCCCAGAAACGCACGCAAACACAGGCACCTGTGATCAGCAATATTCCGAAAATCACAACATTCCACCAGTCCACCTGGCTGACCGGCATCTGTTACACAAAACCCATTCCCCCGCCCCTGAGCATGACAACATTCAAACAGTCATATTGGCAGCCCCCATCCCTGACCTCACTGGGCTCCGTAGGCAAACGCGCCCAGCACAGTACCACGCGACTAAACTCCGAAGCTGGAACCCAATGCAGATCTCCTCACAATACATCGCTCCCCAAATAGGAATATGCCACATCACTCGCAAAGAAGAACGCTACACGGCCCATATCAGAATAGAAATTTAATGCACAACTAAATCACCAAGCCCATACAGCCATTAGCCCATGAACTCCAAAACACATATCACCATTGTGGGCTGCATCCGCAAGGAATGACCAGCTACTACTTGTGTGACGCCCTGTTCCATCATGGTACACAGAGCCACATTCACGTACGAAAAGGCAACATGGAAGCGCACAGAACCGCAGGCCCGTCCCAATGGGGAGGCACTAGTCCAGCTGAAAGGCCGAAATGTTGCTCCGAGCCACTAGTACTGCGTAAGGGCATGTGGCCCATTGGCGATCGTCCCATAAGATCGTAATGCTGCTCCACTGATTAACACGAAGCAGCAGGTGTCGGGAGTAAACGCCATCTGCAGGAGTGGCATACAGATGGCAGTGGCAAAAGGGGAGGAGATACCTGTCAACCAAAAGAAAAGAAAAAGAACAGAATGGCCATCAGAACTACATTCGAACAACTCACTTCAATGATCACACTAAATCCACAGTCATATGCATGCTAGCCCACTCGAAAGGATCATCACCACCCCGAAACCACTTGCAACTCATAACTATCTATATCGAGGTGTAAACACCATCACAAACGAGTGTACCTGTGCATGCGTCTGTCAAAACAGATTCCATCAGATGGGAATGTTAACGTGCATGGACACAAGTGTCTGAAGGCGCGTCGAGACAGGGAGGGCTCAACAAGGCCAGATAGACGATGGTCCCACTATGGCAGCCCTGCATCACATAGCGCAGGGGAGGCGGATAGATTCCAAGAAGCCCTGTACATGGCAAACCCTGTATCAAATCACCTGCCCATGCATCCATTCATCATTCCCTCATCCTGTTATAAAAACGCCTGAATATTTACTCACAAAACATTCGAAATTTCCATTGAGTTTGTGCGTTATGCAGCCTGCAAAATCCACAGTGCCCCAGCCCGTAATTCCAGTGTTGTGAAGTTACATGTATTTGGGAACGTCCGGCCTCATCGCCCACGTCACTATTGCGCATCCAAAACTATTCATATCAATCATTGCTTCCTCGCCATGGCCCCTGTCTCAAGGACATCGAACAAAAGAACGTTATATTTGCAGTCAGACCTGTGGGCATCTCCCCGGCGCTAGCTGAAAACCGAAAGCGCCGCCCTTCGAATTCCTCATTTGCAACATCACGTCGAAAAGGCATCTGTGGCCGTTTGAAATCACAAATTAATCCATCTAGTGCGGCTGTGTGTGAAAATGGCAACTGCCTTCACCCACGAATGGGACGCCCCGCCCGTCGGTGCAACTCGGTACAGTGATGCATGAGGGCCCACCGTTACTCGAGTACTACGTTCCACTGACCCATCACAAGTCTGTTCGCGACTGCAAAGATTGTATGTGAAACAATGGGACCATAGCCGAATGTACATATCAACAAATGTCACACGGCCATCGGGTACAAATACATGATTGCAATAGCAAGATGCCATTCCTCGAATTGCAGCGTTGTGTGCGGGACATGCTCGGCCAAAGGGGAGAGCAGCTTGCACAGGTGGAATGAATCACCACAGGTGGATGCCATACAGCCTGAAAACACATAAATTGCACACCCAGTCTCCTCCCACAACCACACCCACTCCGAAATGCTACCGGCAGGACTCGCGATGTTGGCCCTGGGGGACCTGATAGCACTGCAAGTACTCCAACTCCAAGAAGAAGACGAACACCAACTACAACCGGCCGCACGGAGGAGACGCAGGAGGAGGAGGAGGCCAAGGCAGGGCCAGCAAGGGCCGCCAGCACAGCCACTACCACCACGCAGGCAGCCCGCAATCCCACGCCTCCGAGCACATCCGTTCAACCTCACTGATGAGCAGATCCACACCCTCTACCGTTTGGACCGGGACACCATAGCCGCAATAGTGGACATGACACACGTTGACCTTGTCAGCATGATAGATAGCCCAACCGCCATCCCACCCCTACTGAAGGTGGTGTCTGTACTCCACTTCCTGGCCACAGGCACCTACCAGCACACAGTCGGACAGTTGCATGGCATTTCTCAGCCACTGTTCTCACGGACACTATTGCAAGTGCTCGATGCCCTCCTGCAGCACGCAGACGACTACATCTCTCTACCACGCTCGGAGCAGGAAATTACCAACACAAAAGTGGGATTCCATGCACTTGCCGGCATACCGGGTTGCATTGGTGCCATCGACTGCACCCATGTGGAATTGGTCGTCCCACATGCCATGGAGGCCCAGTACCGCAACCGAAAACAATTTCATTCCCTGAATGTACAAATGGTGTGTGACTCCAACAGGATCATTACACATTGTTGTGCCAGATTCCCTGGATCAACCCATGATTCTATGGTCTTGAGGAACTCTACTATACCACGCTACATGGAGCGACACGCAGGGAACAGATCCTGGCTACTCGGTGAGTCTCATTTCATGCATGATGATGTGGGGTATGTGATGCGGCAATGACCTGGCAGGAAGGGGGGGGGGGTGTGCGTACGTAGCAATGGCATTCCACATCATACGTTTATCGTCCACATACAGGTGATGCTGGGTATCCACTGAAGAGATGGCTCCTCACACCAGTCCGGAACCCACGGGACCAGCATGAGGAGGACTACAACCATGCCCACTCACGTACCCGTGTAGTCATTGAACAGGCATTCGGCCTACTGAAGACTCGTTTCCGCTGCCTCAGCAGGTCTGGCGGGGCACTCCTGTACCGCCATGAGAAGGTTGCAAAGATGGTCATGGCATGTGTCATGCTCCACAACATGTGCGTACGTAGAAATGTGCCCATGCCCCCTGACGCAGAACTGCAAGCACCTGATGATGGTCATGATGAGGGTGGGGATGTGGCAGCACCTCAAGGAGTCTGCGAGGCACCGGAGGGCCGTGACATTCGTCAGCATGTCATTGATGCATGCTTCTAGCACTCACGCCTGGTGGCAGATACATGGACACGGGACTCGTGGCACTGTGTGTGTCTGGTACATGCACAATATGGACTGTACGCCTATGATGGCCTAGTACACAAAGATCATTGTCCACACATCTCATTGGTTGATCGTGCACTGTTTATGGCATATGTGATATCATGTTGAACACCCTATCGACCCGCCACCCAAGTGAGCCCAACACACCCCCTCCACCCTCCTACCTCCCCCCCGAACACCAGTGTCCAAAGATGCTCATTGTCAGTGGGCTGTCGCTATTGCAAGCCCCCTCTGCGGGTGTCAGGGGCACCCCTGCCTGTGGAGCGCAGGTTCCTCCCAGATCTACGTTGGGGGCTGCCCTGGACGGAACTTGCTACGGATGATGTGTCTGCCTGCTCACGTCCATGCATGTCCCTAAGGGTTTGTGAGAGCTCAGTGAGCACACGGCGCACTGCGGCAAGTTCGGCACATACGTCTTTGGACGTCGCATGCAGTTCCCCCCTCAGGCTCTCGGTGCTTCTCTCCATCTGGACTCTCAGGCTCTCGGTGCTACTCTCCATTTGTGCCCTTAGTGTCTCTGTACTTCTCTCCATTTCTGCCCTGAGTGTCTCAGTTGATGTTTCTATGTCTGACTTAGTGCGCCCACATTCATCGGCATGGTCCTTGAGGAGCGTGGCCAGTTGCTGCTGTTGCACGATTAACTGGTCGAGGGACTGTTGCCTCTGCTGGGCCATGGCCATTTGCGGGGGTGTCACAGAGGGGCTGTTGACCTCATGTTGCCTTGCCACAGGGCTTGGGGGGGATGGCCAGTCGTCGTCTTGTGGGTGCCCCTGCGTGGTATCCTCATGTTGTACGGGATGGGACAGACAGGGGGAATGGGACAGGTCATGGATGGATCTGACTTCGACATCCCCGTCTTCTGTGTCGGAGCATGCTGCCATCAATGGGGTGTCACCTATGGTGCTGCTGCCACCAGAGGCAGTGCCTTCTGTGGCATCCGTTGGGGGGACCTGTGGTGGTGGTGTTGTGGGCATGCTGGCTGCTGGGGTGCCTGTTGATGTTCCCTCCTCTGTGCTGCCACCTGATTTGTGCTGCTGCCGTGTCTTGATGCGTGCAGCTGAGGTGGAGGGTCTTTGGCCGTTGGTCTTGGCCCTCTTTGCAGGTGTGCTGGTAGGGGTGTCCTGATGCTCGTCGTTTGGATCGGACCCTGTGGTGGAGTAAAGGAGGGCGAGGGTTATTAATGGGTCTGTGGGTATTGGAATGGCATTGTATCACATGCATTGGGGTGGTACATGAGGGTGATTTGGGTCGGTGCCTTGGAGGTGCTTTCATTTGTGTGTGGGGTGAGGGTGCAGTTGTTTGGCAGCCTGCAGTTAGGGTGTGCCTGCTGGACGTGTGGTGGGTGTTTTAGGTGTTTTTAATTATTTATGTATTTATTGTGGTTTTAAAGTGCGCTATCAGGGCGATGTGTGTGGACGTTTTCCTGGACATGTGTTTCTGTTGCACTATGTGGACACATGGTACTTCACATGATTGGACATTGTGGATTTAGCATTGTTTTATCTGGCCCACCTACCTGATTCTTCTGATGTCTGCACTCCTTTCTCCATCCCTCCGACTCCCTCTATGCTCTCCATTCCGATGGTGGAGGCACAGATTTCTTCCCAGGGGGTCAACTTGATGGGTGATTCAGGACCTCCCCCGGTGGCTGTGGCAATGTTGCGGTTGGCAGAGAGTATGCTGCGGACGCGTATCCGCAGGTCGTCCCACCGCTTTCTGCATTGCTGTGGGTTGCGGGGTGCGGTCCCCACCGCGCTTACCCGCTGTGCCACCAGAGCCCATATGGCCTTCTTGTTCGCAAGTGCCGTCCTGGTCATTTGCGTGGAGAAGACGACGGCAGCATTCTCCTGGAGGGTCTCTGTTAGCACGGTGAGTTCCTCACGGGAGAAGTGGACCTGCCGCTTGCGGTCGCACGCTTTCTTCGCTACTTTTCCCATTTTTCTTGGTTTCGCTAGGGTGGATGACGGGTTGGGGTGTGTCTCGGGGTAGTGTTTTTAGTGGTTGTGTGGTTTTTGTGGTTTTATAGGTGTACGGCGGGATGTTTCCCGTTCCGGGACCATGTTTTAACTTCCGTTTCCGTATATTTCCGGTCACCGTACTTTCCGGTAGGCGCACTCTGCGGTGTCCGCTGTGATGGGTGGCGGTATTGCACCTAGGGCGCCGTACGGCGGCGGTGTGGGCCGTTTTGGGGTCATTTCCGCCATCGCGGACTTTGCACTTCCGCCATGCCGTGGTGCTCGTGCCCGATGGGTCGGAATGGGCCGCACTTTGCTCCTTCGTGCAATGGCGGAAACGCTATTTACGCTGTTGCGGTCCGGTCAGTCACTTTCCGCCAGGGTCGTAATGAGGGCCACAGTGTTTTAAAGAGGATTCTGGCCTTGATGGGGAGCAGGGTGCATCTCTCCTATCCTAGTTTTGGAGATGTGGTTGGTTCTTGTAATGTCCAATGTGGCACACAAAGCTTTATTTTGAAGGAGTTGGAGTTTATCCAGGTTGGAGTTGGAGGTGCCTAGCAATAGTATTTTGCAATAATCAAATGTTGACACGATAAGGGCACATGCAAGCGTAAGGCAGTTTTGTGGGGTCCGGAATTGGCAGTTGAGCACAATAAGTTTAGTTGTGTGGGACGTGGCAGAGGACAGTGCATTGATGTGTCTCGTCATAGTTAAGTTGGCATCAAGGTATAAACCTGGCCTGTTTTAAGGACTGGTATGGGTGTACCATCAATTGTGATGACAGCATAGTCGGGAGGGAGCATTTCTATTTTAGCTGTGGAGCCAATGAAGAGGATCATGTCTTTTCATCATTGAGAAACAGGCTATTTGACACCATCCAATTTTGGATTATGCCATATAAATTATTGATGGTGATGGTGTCTAATTCATAGTTGCCAGTGATGGGAATAAGGATTTGGGTGTCATCAGCAAAGTTTGTGTAGATGACACCCATCGCATCCGGGGCAGCGAACAATAGCTTTGTGTACCCATTGTAGAGAGTAGGGGAAAGGCACGATCCTTGTGGTACCACTACGGGGACTGGTATTGGGTCGGCAGCATCCTTTCCTAATGCCACTCTTGAGATGCGATCTGCCAAGAATGATTTGACCCAGAGAGTGGCTTTGTTAAAGAACTGGAAGTTTTTGTGCCATTGTCTTATACAGTATATCATGGTCCAACAAATCAAAGGTGGCAAAGAGGTCTAGTAGTAGTAGTATGCACATATTACCTGCATCCCTTATGGAGTCCATCTGGATTTTAAGGTCCAGAAGGGCCGTTTCTGTGCTATGATTTGTCCTGAAACCAGATTGTCTGGTTCCTAGTAGGTTATTGCATTCCAGGTGGTTATGAATTTGCGTATAGGCTATTTTGTGAATTATTTTGAGCAGGAAAGGGACTGTGGTTATGGGGCGATAGTGGGAATGGTGGGGTCCAAAGAGGGGATTTTTGAGAATGGGGTTAACCCAGGCTTCCTTGATGCTGGCAGGGACAGTGTTTGTAAGGAATAAGGCGTTGACAAATTTGGTGATAATGAGAGCAAGCGTAGGGGCGCAGCGTTTACCCAATTGTGCAGGGAAGCAATCTCCTTTACAGTTGGAGGTTTTTAGTGTGGAAATGGTGTTCTGGACCTGTCATTGAAAATTTGAACTGTGTGACTATGGTTTTGCCGCCTTTGTCTAGAACCGGGGGCAGGGGCGTACTCTTTTATTTGCAAGTAGATTACTTTTTGCTAGGCTTTTGTGTTTGGAGGGTATGGATTTTGGAGGCTTGCGCGTTTTGTATGGTGGTGCACAATCCTTTACTGGAGTTAGCACTGGGGGGGGGTGGGGTGGGGGACTCTAGTTCTCAAAGAATAGTGAAGAGTTCTTTTGAATTAGAGACAGCATTGTTGATGTGTGTATTAAAGGCGTTGACCTTATAAGTAATGATAGCTGATTTGTACATTTCATTCGCTTCCAGGAAGGTGGAGGCCGATTCAGGAGATTTTTGTGTAGGTGTTCTAGGGCTCGTGGAATTTTAGTTGTAAGTGGTGCTAAAGCATTAATAGTTGTCTTGAGGTAGTTACGGTGGGTATCAACAAGATGGTGAGGGTTGGTGGAGTTGGCAAGATAGTTTTGTAAGGTATCCAATAGGACAGGTGTATGGCCTACTGTCCACCCTTCTAAGTTGTTCAGAGATTCACACACCCAGGTAGCACAAAGCACATATGTTTTCTTTTTATCTTCGCTAAATCGTTTTAGATATTCAAAAGCAGTCTTCCCATATCTTGTAGTGAGAGCTTGTTTTACCAAACTAAAGTCCTATCAGCAACATCCATCTCCAAAATCACATCACAGCCATTCTGGGGGAGTGTAGAAAGAACCCAAGGTTCACTCTCACACACATCTTGCATTTCACAAGATAGTTCAAATGTCTGCAGCCAATCAATAACATAGTTATTCACATCACCAACTCTCTAGGCAGACTGGGCATCAACAGCGGAGGACCCTGCAATGGTAGAAGAGTTATGTAAGGACATGCCCCTATTTCTAACTCATGTTGAATCTCCTTTTCTACAGGTCCATGGTTGATCTCTTTCCCTTTCAGTTCTAGTTTTGTACACTGCAACTGTAGCTTCATTTCTACAATGTTTGCTTTCCGGTTCTCAAGCTCCAAAAGTACTTCATGAGGGATGGCTTGGAAATTGGAAGGGTGGGGCAATATGTTGCCGGCTGTCCTCCAACTTGTGCTTCATCAACATCCAGCTCAACAGCTTCCTCCAAATCAAGTTGCATATCACCTTACTCCTCAATCTCCTCTAAGTCAATATTTCATCTGTTAGATATCGATTTGAAAGTTCATAAACATTTGTACAAGTTCAGATTTGTTGCCCTTACATTTAAGGTGACCTTCATTATGCAAATAAAAAATGTGCTCTAATCCGAGGGAGGTAAGAGCCTCCTGCTTGTAGATATCCATACTGTAATCAAGTTTACTTACAACAAAACTCTTTTTGTAAAGCCGCCGTAGTGGATGGTTTTCTTGTCCACTGGTGTCTCCAAGACCAATTGCATCTTAACCCACTCAATCCCACCACTGTAATACCACTTGTTAGGGAGTTTTACTAATGTCCACCTATGCTAGAACTGAGGAAGACTCACTTTTAGGTGAACAGGACTCCAATTCCTAGGCTTGGCCTGAACTACCCAAAAGGTTTGGTTGGACTGGACGAGCAGCAATTTAAAAAAAAAAATAGTTTTTATTTTTTTTATTCACAGTTGTAAAGCGCACAGCAGCCCTTAGGCATTGTGGCGCTGTTTCAGACATTTGAGCTTAGTTACATAATACAATTATAGAGATATACAGGCAGTACGTTCTTAGTTACAAACATGTAAATTAAGAAACAGGCTTGGTGTTGGTGAAGGAGTGGAGGCAGGAGGGGAGGCTAGTTGAATAGAGTGCTTTTTTAAAGCTTTCTTGAATGCTGAGAGGGAGGCTTCCACGCTGAGTGAGTTGGGTAGTGCATTCCATAATTTAGGTGCTAGGTGAGGGAAACCAATACCCCCGGCTATGGCCCTTTTGATGGAGGGGATGAGAAGTTTGTTGGCATGGCAAATACTTTTTGGGCAAGTGGAAGTATCTCTAACAATAGTGTCGGAAAGGTAGGGTGGAGCATTGAGTGTAAGACACTTGTGTGTGAGAGTGAGAGGGTCTTAAAAGTGATCCGATCCTTCACAAGGAGCCAGTGCGCGTCACGCCTTACTTGAGTGATGTGGTCCCTTTCAGGTATATTAAGAGCAGCTATAAGGGCATTGTTTTGGATGACCTGGAGGCTGTTTAGATTTTTTGCAGAGGTCCCTGCTAGGAGGACGATACAGTAATCTAATTATGCTTGGTCTAGGAGGGAGAAGGGCTGTAGGTAAGTACAATACGCCAGGGCACACCTATGATAAAGAATACACTTATAGACAGTAGATTTATAAATAAATATGGTTATTTATTATAAATACTAAGGCAACTAACACAATATTAGTACCACAGGTAAGTAATCTTAAGCACACGTGTTCATTAAGACATCTAAGCATTACTCAAGGTAATAGCAAACTTTAGATGAATACAGATATGTAGAGTAGCACATTAATTCTTTAACCTACATCCAGGTAATGCAACAAGGATACTGGTAAGTAACTTTTAGGCAGCCTATACTTTATAAAGTCCAGCCCTATCTGGGGATGAGAGTCTCAAAGTTTGTTGGGGCACTGGGTGTCCAGGGCCCGTGGGTGGCAGAACAAAGGAAGGCAGACACTGTCAAAGTTGTCAAATAAGCTGGAATCTTCAATGTTGCAAGTAAGTAAAACGTTTAGTCAAAAGATGGTTCAGGGGGGTCAGGTAGACCCCCTGAAGGATTCTAAACCAAAGGAGCTGTATCCTTAGGCCTGGTAGAACACAGTTGGGTTGTCCACCCCAATGTGTCTCAGAAAGCTCCAGAGGGATATGGGTCAACACAGCCATCACCCAGGTAAGTTTCTAGGAGCAGGACAGTACCTTTTCATGAAGAAAGAAGACAATGTCGCTGGCGGGTCCCTAGGTGAGGTGATAGCAGTTTCTGTTTGTATTCTTGGCCTGAAGGCTGAAAATAGAACTTTTGGTGGGAGCAGATGGTCAGCTTCTTGTGATGGGACACCCAGCAGATCTTCTCAATGCTGGCTCGCTGGGACTCGACACATATTTGGTACAGTGACAGTTGTCACAGGTCAGGCTTCTCTCTGTTTCTTGGTCCCCGACTTATCAGGGGAGACGTCTCAGAGCCAGAAAGAGTGACTGGAGATATAGCAGAATGCCCACGAAGTTACAGCTGAAGCCACACGTCAGGTGACAATGCAAAGCAAATTGGTCCAGGTCCCAGGATATTGGGGATTTGCAGCCCAGGACAGTCACAGCTCTTCAAGGGACAGCTCAAAATGCAGGTTCTCTCGAGACTGATTAGGCCCAACAGTCCAGGGGAGGTAGTCGATCGGTCTGGATCTTCGCTGTCAATCAGAAGAGGAGGTTAGAGCAGCAGTGGTCACTCAGCAGTCATTGGCAGTCGCTGGTGTTGGCTGCTTCTTCTTCTTCTTCTTCTTCTTCTTCTTCTTCTTCTTCTTCTTCTTCTTCTTCTTCTTCTTCTCCTCCTCCTCCTTCTTCTTCTTCTTCTTCTTCTTCTTCTTCTTCTTCTTCTTCTTCTTCTTCTTCTTCTTCTTCTTCTCCTTCTCCTTCTCCTTCTCCTTCTTCTTCTTCTTCTTCTTCTTCTTCATTCCAGGGATCAACTCTTCTCTTCTTCTACAGGACGCTCACCTTTTTTGCAGGAAACCAGCCAATCAGCAGTCATGCCACATTCAGACTTTGGGTGGACAGCCTCCCAGTCAGAACTGGAATCAAGCAGCTATACTGGAGGACAAAGACCTTCAGAGTTTCACTGTACTCCCAGCTTCCTGTCCTCTCAGATACTCAGGTGCCCTCGGGCAAAGACAAAAAAATGTGGGCCACCTATCCCACCTTGGATGGCAGAAGAAGGCTCAAGAAAGGACAAGTCATCAAGAGTTGGTGAAAAAAAGAAGACAGGCACAATTTTTGGTCAATGGTAACTCATGTGCCCTTGGACTGTAGCCGCGACAGCAGCCTCTGTGTAAAGATCTTTAAAAGGCGGTAGAAAATATCCACTGCCATCAGCCACTCAGACGAACTTGTCATTTTGTCACTGTAACTAGAAAGTTACAGGAGAAGTGGAAAAGGGATACATTGTGTCCTCTCAGCACCCAACATAAGGCGGGCATGCTAATTCTACCGAATAAAGCTTAGGTAGAAAAGAAGGTTTCCCCCTATCCTTGGAAACAGTAGCTATCACAAGGAAAATAAAAAGGGCAGCTCAAAGAGCTACCAGCAACGCCGCACAGAAAGTGCTTTGAGCTGGACGAAAGCATAACTCCCAAAAGATACAACCAAACGGGTTTAAAAAGGTTCCAAAAGGTAATGTACACGACTTAGGGAGTGTGGAAAAAGGTTCCCACTCACTGGAAAATTGATAAATAATCCAAGTGATCAGCATAAATGTCATTTTGTTTATCACTTTCCTTTTCAAATGATGCTTTTCCATGACGGCAGAGACAACCCATATATCTGGATTCAATGTCACTGCTCCTGTGCTTAGACACTCAACCCATGGCCATCATCATTTTCAGCATCTGGTCCTCAAATTCCCTGCTTCTCATCTTGTGCTCTGGATCCTGGGTCTGGGTCATCTGGAAGACACAGGAAGGATGCAGGAGATGCAGGAAGCACACAGGAAAAGGTAGGTGCAAAAAGAAGTGTGCTTTATTCAGTTACAGGTTAAAGACTAGAAGGTAGATAGGAGAACAGGTAAATTGCCTCCTTCGAGCATAGCTTCCATCCTGAATGTCCTCAACCATCACTCATGAAACCTCAGGGAACCCCAGGTTCCATGTGTGTTCTACATTCAACCAGCATAGCTGGCGCCAGTAGGGTACTACAATATGGTTCAGTGTAAAAAACATTAGGGTGAGTTTTGAGAAAAAGACAATGAGTACCAAGAACAGAGCGCATTATTCACTTAGTGATTCAAACATACATCCTGTTTATCGCAGACATATTTGTCAGATATTAAAATCTGTGGTCATTCTCATAGGGGTATTTTGAAAGACTACAATATCAGTGCACTAGACTGTGTAGGGATATTTGATGCAGGAGACTAGATGCACAGCAAGGCAACATTGTAAAAACCATATTTCAGCTGCAGCTTGCGCATCACAGAGGGGAAACACACCACTCAACACTCACTGACAAAGCCTGAGATGAAAATTGTATGTGCCAGAAAATATCCTGCTACTTTCTTAAATATGGGACACTGTGACGAATCAACTTGTGGAGCAGCAGTGGTCCAGGGATGAATATCGGTTTCTAAACCATCAATCAGCCCCACACCTCTAGTACACCAGAAGGGATCCAAACTGATTGGAAACGCAAGCAAATTAGAAACCTAAAAAATGCAATTTAGGTAACATGGATGGAACAGCAGGCTTATCAATGAAAGGTTGTGGATCATTGGTTAGTTGCAACACAGCAAAAATAAAATTATTACCCAATGATAAAAGGGACTGTCCACTCAAGGTTGTATCAAAAATATCTACTTTATTTATATCAGAGCAAACAGTTCTAGCAACATTACGAAATACAACCCACCCTGTAAAGGATTGCGGAGGACAGACAGTTTCAATGAAGGAAAACAGATGCACTCTGAACATTGGCCGGAGGGTAGTCGGTATGGTTAATAACCACAACCAGTTAAGGTTTCTTGGCTTCAGGAGAAAGGGAGAAATTGGTCTTAATATGTCTCTAGGGGCCTTCTGTGAAGGACCAGGGGGACCGGACCACAAAGTATCTTGTGCTGTAGATGTTCTTGATGTTCGACAGGGTCGATCCAGCTTCAGGGTGCTTTTCAGGCATCTGTGACAGAGTTCGAGAAGTGAGTCCCTGCAGGTATCAGGTGGCATGACGGTTCGGTGAGCAAATCTGAAAGAACAGCTGCAGGCTGGCCTAGACAGCAGCTTGGGTCAGGAATCATTGTCTCCGTGCTGATCGGCAGTTCTGAAGCACTGGTTGAGATGTCTCAGATGACTTTAAGTGATGGTGTTGATCTCCTTCTGTTCCCTGGGAGATGTTTAAGGGAAGGATCTTGCTTCCCTCTTTGAAGATCCTTCCCTTCCATCAGTGGTGGAAAATGTAAGGCAAGCTGTATCGTCAGGCAGGGTCCAAGGTTGAGTTATTCTTGCTGCTTCTTGCACATTCTTCAGATGATCTACCTAAAGTGGGGTTCCAGCCCTCTTTTGCATCTGAGAGGGCCACAGTGAATGGTGTTGGCTAAGCCTATCTTAATTAACCTATCCCGTGTTCCCTACCAATAATCTCCTGTATGCCTGAGGTCATAACCAGAGTGCTTTGCAACAGGAAACGTAAATGGGTGAAAACAGGAACAAGGTGTACCCCTGAACTAAAATTGCAGAAACCATCTCTCAACAGAAAAATCTGGCCACACTCCCTTGAGACACTAAGTCCCACCCATTTTCCCATCTGTTGTGTTCAAAGAGACTCTTTGGTTAATGGTCCTCTTTATATGGTCCCTGTGAAAGTGGAAGGACTCCCTTGAAGGTGCAACGAGACTGGACTCTCTTGTTCCTGCAAACAACATTCTCATACCTTATGAATGGGTTCCTCCTAGTGGGGTGGCTTAATATAAACAGCAGTCGCAGAGATGACAGCTCACTGTCATTGATAGTGAGGTAGGGAGCTGATTTCAGGTTGACACATGTACATATGAAAGATTGTTGGGTTTCATGTATCCATTGTTAACTTCTTCAGCCAGGTCATGCGTGGGCCTGTTTGAAGTACCCTCTATTGGTATGTTAATCGCTGCCACCAGATGAATGACCTAACAAAAGAGCAAGGTGGATCCACTGAGCCTTTGTTAGTTAATCAGGCTGGCCATGGCAGGCGGAAGCTTGGTCCTCCCCCTTCTTTGAGATGACCGAGTGCACTCCTGGCTGTCACATTCCAACTAAATATGAGAGGGTGGACTGTGCCTGTAGGATGTGTCCACCCAGAGTACACAGGTCTATGTGTATGTCATTATGTGAGCATAGGAACATGTGTCTGTATTAGCCCCACACATTTTTCTGAGGTTGGTCTGCCATCAGTCCATTGATTTAAACATTTCAAAAAGCCCAGGCGAGCGCATGCACACAATGCAAATGGTTGAATTACTCACACAGAGCAAGTAACACAATTCAACACTTAAACCTTATTGTACAACCTAGTTTGCTTTGCCTCTTTTAAGAAGAACCTTATCTGCAGTTAGCTGGCTTCAAAGAGTTTCTTAGCTTGAGAAGGGAACTTATTTGTCATCCCATCCTGTCTGCTGTGGTTAGGGGACGCCTTTGTGAGTTGAAAGGATTCCCTTATGTCAGAATTCAGTGTTGGCTCCAAGTTGTTTTCAATCACAATTGCAGATTTAAATGTTCATATTTTCATAACTCATCACAGTTCATATTTAATTTGCTTATCAAACCCCTAGCAACAGTCCATATTCTCAACATCTATAGGTTTCCTTATCCTGACTCTTTATTTCTGGAGAAAAATGAAAACACACAGAAGTATAAATGAAAATGTGTTTTTCTTTCTTTAAACTGCTGTTCTTTCTCATCAGGTGCAGCTGTGTCTGTGAAGAATACGGCCATTTGCACGGTGGGTGTGTGATCGCTTGGCCTTTTTTGAACTTTTTTAATGAAATTGAATGATGGTAGATCAACCTCCGGAAAATGTGTGGGGCTAATCCACACATATTTTTCTATGCTCACTACATGACCTTCGCATATACCTGTGTACTCTGGGTTGACACAGCCTACAGCCACAGTCCCCCTGTCATATTTAGCTGGGATATGACAGGTGGAGTACACAATGCATCCTCAGAAGCGGGAGGACCAACCATTCGCCCCTATGGTCAGAATGATGAACTAACAAAGGCTCAATGGATCCACCCTGTCCTTTTGGTGGGCCCTGCAACTGGTGAGAGTGATTAAAATAAAATATAATGTATTTCAAACATGCCCACATGAGGCCTGGCTGCAGAGGTTAACATGGAGATGTGAAACAACAACAACCTTTCATATGCAACTGTATCAACATGAAGCCAGCTCCCACCCTCAGTATCCATTGACAGTGAGCTGTCATGTCTGGGGCTGCGTGCTTACAGTAGTTTACCCCACAGGGGGACCCCATTCATAAGGTATGAGGATTTGGTTTGCAGGAGCCAGAGAGTCTGGTCTCGCCATAGCTTCAATGGAGACCTTCCACTTTAATCAGGAACCACAGAGAGATCCATTAAACAGAGAGAAACATTGTTCCACAACAGACAAGAAGATGTGTGGGACTGATTATCACATATTTTCACCCATTTATCTTTCCTGTTGCAAAGCACTCTGGTTATGACCTCATGCATACAGGAGCTTGTTGGTAGGGACTCCAGCATTGGTTGATTAAGGTAGCCTTAGCCTACACCAATCAATGTTGTCCATTTGGCTTTAAAAGAGGGCTGAGCCCCACTTTTGGCAGATCATCTGAAGACTTCATAAGGAGTAGCAAGAATGACTCATCATTGGACCCTGGCTTAAGGTACAGTCTGCCTTACATCTACCGCCAGTGAAGGAAGGCATACACATCCAAGAGGGAAGCAAGATCCCCCCCCCCGAAATCATCTGCAAAGGATCAGAGGGAGATACTGAATCCAGAGAACACTCCAGCAGCTCCAGAACCAGTAGCCAGCCAGCACAGAGAACCCTGCTAGGATCTGTGGCAAGCTTTCCATGTGGGAAGTGCTACAGAGTCGCAGAACCCAAAACCAAGGACAAGGCAGCTGCCTGTGACACACTCCTCAACTTTGGGCCTTCTGCCTAAAAGGACGACACAAGCCCAGTGAAGAAGCTACGAGAAGTGCACCGATGACCATCTACCGACGTCCACCTTAAAGGACATTTTCAAGACAGTCGAGTCCCTCGAGCTGCAACCAACTGCAATGCTGACTGTTGCTCTGCTGCAGTCGCTTAAAGACTTGAGACGCCTTGACCAGTGCTTCAGACCCGCCAACCAGCACTGAGACGATTCCTGACCCTGAGCCACCATGTAGGGCAGCCTGCAGGTGTCTGTCCAGCTTCGCTCGCCGAACTGTTTGCCACCTGATACCCAAACTCTGTCACAGAAGCTGCAAAGTGCCCTGAAACTGACTCAACCTTGTCAAGAGCTAAGAACTCGTACAGCACAAGTTTATTGTGGTTCTGTCCCCCTGGTCCTTCCTGGAAGGCCCCTGGAGACATATTAACACCCATTGCTCCCTTTGTGCTGAAGCCAAGTAACCTTAACCGGTTGTGGTATTAACCATACCAACTATCCTCCTGTCAGTATTCAAAGTGCATCTTCCATCCTTCTTTGAAACTGTCTGTTCTTTGCATTCACAGGGTGGGTTGTATTTCGTCATGTCACCAGAACTGTATGTTGTGATATAAATAAAGTAGATATTTTTCATACAACCTTGACTGGACAGTCCCTTTTATCATTGGGTTATAATTGTATTTTGCTGTATTGCAACTAGACAACAATCTATGACCTTTTGGAGAGAAGTCTGGCGTTCAATCACTGTTAACAAAATTGGACCAGGAGGTTAATAATTTGCTTGTTATTCCAATCAGTTTGGATCCCTTCTGGTGTATTAGAGGTGAAGGAGCGACTGATGGGTTTAGAAACCGGTATTCTCCACTGGACCGCTGTTACGCTGGAAGTAGATTTGTCACATTACTGGAAGACAGTTGTATCTATTTGGAGCCTTGTGCACAGCTTAGTCATGCAACGATAAAAGTTCATCCACAGTCAATGTTTAGAACACTGATGGGTATTTATTTATAATTATGGAAGTTGACATAGAGACTGCGAAAGGCATTAGAAAATAAAGATGTCCTGCACATCCCATGCCAAGAGAAGGGACTTCCCACAGCACCAGGATTAATAAACCTGAGCCTCTGATCAGCCTCCAAGCTTGGGTAGAAGCGAGGGTGGCTAGGGAAGTGCCCGCAGGGGATGGACTAGGCCCTGTGTACCCTGCTGAAGAAGTCCTTCGAGAAGGGGTGGTGGAAGATGGCAAGGAAGCCAACCTGTGTAGTGTTTCTCACCAACCATCCCTCAGAGGTTAAAGGGGGTACGTCTGGTTTCCCAACACTCCAGAGTGTCATTGAGGTAAAGGGTTAGTGCAGTATCCTGTAGGTTCCAGGCCTTGGCACAGCCTCCAAGTGGCCCAGTAATTGTTCCAGCTGTTAACAATGTAGTGGCTAGGAAGCTCCTGCTGGAGGAGAGGAGACTAGCGCTGGTGGAACAAAAACAGCGGGTCAAGCTCACAATAGAGCTGCGCAAGCTGGCACTCAAAGTGAAGAAGAGCTTGGAAAGAAAGGCGGCCAGACATTTGAAGCATTCACACATTTGTCATTGAAATATCTGAGCGGGTGGGAGTCTGGTAAGAATGTTGACATATTTAAGTGATGTACAATTTCATTGTATGTGAGCAAGTCTTCAAGAATTGTGAGGTTGACCTACACAAACATCTTGTGTACAAGACTATTACAGACTGTAGAGAACTTGCAAAGGCTGCCGACAGGTTTGTGAGTAATCAAGTCCAGAAAAAGGCTCAGGCAAGCACACCCACAGCAGATAAGAACTCCTCAGCCAGGAAAAGTAACAAAGAAGGGAAGGACAAAGGTCCAACCCACTCCTCTTCGATGTCAGGTTCCCAAAAGACTTAAGGGAAATCCAAAAATCCTTTTTTTTAAAAAAAAACTTTCTTTATTGGCATTTTGCTCAACAACAGTCAAAAACATGTAACAGTTCCCCCTTTCCCCTCCCATCCCCAGTACATACATTTGGAATCGGTCTACAACATGATGAGGTATACGATTTGTTGTCTATGAGAACCACATAATGGCTCTCGGTATGGCCCCGTATGTAATGTGGGCACCAGATGTAAGATGCATGGGTTATAGTCCTGAATCATCTTAGTTTTGGCCCTGCCTTCTCGCATCCCTGAAGTGTCTCGGCCCCTTGGGGTGTTTCATATGCATGTTTGTGGCTCTCTATTGAATAGAGTGAGGACTTATTGGTGGAGGTCATCATAGGTTTGAGGCTGTTGCGGTATGTCCTGTGATGAAGGGGGATCGGCATCCTCATCTCCTGGCTGTTTAAGTAGATAGAGCGTGTATGCATCCCACATTTGTCTGTACCCCCATCGGTTGCCTTGCATAACACCCCATCCGGTCTCCATGTCATTGCAGTACAAGATGCCCGCGGACCATTGGGTAATCTTTGGACATCGTTTCCTACCCCACTCCATTGCCACTCTTCATTTCACTAGACTGAGGAGAAGGCCTTTTAACTTCCTAGTACCTCTGGGTATCGGCTTGGTATACCCCAGTACACATCTTTGGGTCCAGTGTAACTTCCTCTCCCACAATATCCCCAATCACCTGAAAAACCTGTTCCCAAAATCATCTAAGGCTGTCACATTCCCACGCTACGTGGAGGATCCCTGCGGCGGCATGCTCACATCTGTTGCAGTTCCCAGTGTTTTGGGGACAATAGTCTTTCAGCTGGGCCGGAGGGTAATAGTATTGGTGCAGGAACTTGAAGTGGATCAATTTGAATCTAGTACAGATCACCCCTTCCTAGTAATCTCACAGCAGTACGCCCATATCGCCTCTGGCATCTCTCTGCCAGGCGTCTGTTCCCAGACTTCCAGTGGTGATGTTGCTGCTGCCGGTCTGTTTCTTAGGGCCTTTGCGTACAGTTCAGACGTCACTCTGCGCCCTGTGTACCCGCGTATTATATTGTCCAGCATTTCCGCTGTGTGAGGCTGTTCGGGTAAGGACAGGAGGAACTACTGTATTGTCACTCGTAATCTGTAGTATGAGAACATGTCTAGCGCTGATAGGGACCCTCTCTCCCTCAACAGTTCAATTGATATGAACCACCCGTTTGAAAATAGGTCTCCAAATGTGGTCACTTCTAGCTTTTTCATCAGGGTTGCAAAACTTGTTATACTAGATAGGGGGACTCCGGGGATGTGTATGCCCGGGAGTTCTGGCGAATAAAGTGTGTCCCCTTTGGTTTTGCGCTCCCGGAGGGTCCATGCCCTGCATGTCAGGTCCACCGTGTTTCGAGCCACACGTGGCCGGTGCGGGGCAGTGAGGATAACCAACCGTAGCAGTGCTGGGGCTGCAATCGATTTCTCTATCTCTACATGCCTCCGCTCATTGCTCATCCCATACCAATACCGGAAAAAGCTGGCCTGTGCCAAAGTATAATATAATTCAAAATCTGGTAAGGCCAGACCTCCCTCCCGGACAGGTGCAATGAGTTTATCCCAGGAAACCCTACTTTGTTTACCGGCCCAGATGAACTGCATCACAGCAGATCAAAGTTCCTGGAAGTAGCCCTTGGGTACTTTTATAGGTGTATTGAAGAATACATATAGAAGTCTGGGGAGAATAGACATCTTAATAACCAAGACTCTACCATATAGATGGAGGGGAAGAGAGCTCCATCTGAGCATTGCTTACTTTGCTAGTTCAAGTGCCTTCATATAGTTGCTGCAATATACCACCCCCTCATCTCTAGCTATGGTGATCCCCAGATAACGAGTTTGAAGTGAGTCCCATTGGAATACCCAGTTGTTCAAGAACTGGTTTGTTGTGTCCATCAGTGGGAATATGACCAAATTGCTAGCATTCACTTTGAGTCCTGATAGTGCACCATAATGTTGAACTCTTAGCATAATCAGGTCCAGGTTGACTTCAGGGTGCCATACAATTAACACCATGTTGTCCACGTATAATGGGATCAGCACCCGATGAGTATGTAGCCGGACCCCCCAGTGTATGTGTACGTCTCTAACCTGTTCAGCCCACGGCTCTATCACCAGGGCAAATAGCAAGGGGGATACTGGGCACCCCTGTCGAGTCCCACGTTCAAATGTTATCAGTTCAGTTGTTTGCCCATTCACTCTCACCCTGGCCACTGGGTCTTTGTATAACAGCGATATCAGGAAAATGAACAGCTCCCCTAGGCCCATCCGTCATAGAACCCTGAATAGGAATGGACATTCGACAGAGTCGAATGCCTTAGTGGCATCGAATGGTGCCGCTAGCGCAGGCTCATTCTTTGCGAGCGCCGTCAGGATGCCAAACATTCTTCTCAGCCCATAGGACGTAGACCGACCAAGGATGAATCCCGCCTGATTAG
Organism: Ambystoma mexicanum; assembly: GCF_040938575.1. Taxonomy (NCBI): domain Eukaryota; kingdom Metazoa; phylum Chordata; class Amphibia; order Caudata; family Ambystomatidae; genus Ambystoma; species Ambystoma mexicanum. Next base: position 1,077,049,185 of record NC_090936.1, on the reverse strand, counting down.
CCCTGACCATGATCGGCATCAGCGGTGCTAGCATGGTGGCTAGGATTTTGGCTCATATTTTTGTATCTAGGTTGAGAAGTGATATCGGGCGATAAGAGGAGAATTCATTACTCAGCTTTTCAGGTTTTAACAATACCACTACTACTGCATCTCTGAGGGAGTCAGGGAGTCACCCCTCGGCCACTGTCTGCTGATAAACATGCCGTAGATCGGATGCCAGTTTGTCGGTGTAGCACTTATAAAATGTGTCCGTGAATTCGTCTAGGCAGGAGATTTCCCACCTGGTAATGTTTTAATTGCCCCAACTACCTCCTCCAATGTTAGCGGTCTGTTTAACCATTCCCGTTGTTCATCCGAACACCAATACAGTCCCACCTGATCTAGGTATGCATTTATATCTGCCTGGGCAGTGCGTGTCTGGGTGGAGTATAAGTGTTTATAGAATTTGTGGAATTCTTGGACTATTTTGATATCTTCAAATTGGTCTACCCCATTCTCATCGTCTATTGCCGTTATTCTGCCCTCCTGTCCGTTCATCCGGGTGGCTCTGTCAACCGATCGCCCTGGTACTTGGCCCTCCCTGTATTGTTGGGGGGCCGTCCTATCCCACAGATACTTTATCTCTCTCTGGGCCAGGGAGTGAAACTCCTGGAGCTTCTACATTATTACCGCTTATTGGACTCTAGTGGGAGTGGGGGTGGCTTCCTACATGGTGAGTTTGTCCACCTTTATTTCTGATATTTCTTTCCTTATCTGCTTTATAATCCCCAATTCCTTGGCTATGCACTCCCCTCGTATTACACATTTAAATCCCTCCCACAGGGTACATTCCGAGCTAACTGAGCCATTGTTGGCTTCAAAATAAGTGTCTATGACTGCCGCTTATCCTTCCCAGAGCGTGTGAGCTAGTATGTCTACACCAGAGATTTGGCCCAAGATTGTTTGGGATACTAGGAAGAAGTCCAAACATGCTGCTGAATTGTGTGGGGGCAGAGTGATGTGTAAATTGGCGAGTCACCGGGTTTCTCACCCTTCATATGTCCTCAATTCTCCACACTAGGAGCATGCCCCAGAGTTTATTAGAGCTCTTACTATTTGGGCGTGGGGCACTCCCTGCTCCGTCACAGCTCTGATCTAGCACTGCATTAAAGTCCCCGGCCCACAGGATTTCCCCTTTGGGGATGCTCCCTGCTTCCCTTTCTATCCCCTCCAGGGATGCTGTTATATCTTGATTGGGACCATAGTAGCTGACCAGTGTGTACAACTTCCCTTGGATAATCCCCTGTACCACCAGTGCTCTGCCCTCCCGATCCCTCAGGACCTTAGTTTGTCAAAATCCCACTGAGCTGTGTATCATGATAGATACTCCCCTGGCATATGAGGAGTAAGAGGAAAAATACCTATGGCATCCCCAGCTCCTCCCAAACTTGGACTCTGTGTCCGTCGTCAGGTGAGTTTCCTGAAGAAAGGCCAACCACACCTGGTGGTGCCTCAAGTATTGCAGGACTTTCCGGCTCTTAGGGGGGCTGCTAAGTCCCCTAAGGTTCCACGTTATAAATTTAAGTGTCGCCATAAGGGTTTAAATCGCTGTATATAACCGGCTCGCTACTCCTCCTTCCAAGTGTCTGCTCAGCATGTACCGCTGTGTCCCTTCTCCCCTCCCCTACCAACAATCCCCCCAACTTGTCAGTGACATGCTCTCCCTTGTTGTCTCCCCTCCCCCTTCCTGCCCAGTAATGAATTCCCCCCTTCGCCCTCGCTGGTTACCCCAACTGTCCAGCTCTTTGTTCACCCGCAACGTGTGTGCATTAGTCTTTCGCTCAGGGGGCGACTACGAGTCCGACCCTCCATCGCAACCACAATTAAACCACAAATTAGGTCACACTACCTTCTCTCCAGGCATACTCTGGTAGCATGTCAGTCATTATTCTCTCGTGGCCTACGGCCTCTTGGGAGCATGTCGAGAAAGGAAGTGCCTCATCTGTGGTCTGAGAAAAGAGAGCCCAACCATTGTGGTCGATCCGTAGTTTTGCCGGGAATAGCTTGGCGTATTTTATGTTCCTCTCAAGCAGCCGTTTCTTAACATCAATGAATGTCCTCCTGGTCGCCTGCACTTTATCAGAAAAATCTGGGAAAAAATGTATTGTATCCCCCTTGTATGAGACTGTCCCCTTTTCCCTAGCCTTCCGGAGTGCCGTGTCCCTGTCTTGATAGTTCAACAAGCGGGCTATTAACGGTCAAGTTGGTGCTCCTGGGATTGATCTTCTGCCGCCTGGTATTCTATGCGCTCTCTCGATGACACATAGTGGAGAGAAGCCCTCAGATCCCAGTGCATCCAGGAGTATTTCCTCAACCAGGGACTCCATGATTCTATGGTCTACCGTCTCTGATAGGTCCACAATCCTAATGTTGTTCCTTCTTCCTGCTTCTCCTTGAGCTCTTTCAGGGCCTTTTTTAACCCATGTCTCTTGAGAATAGTCATCCATTGTTCCTGTGCTCTTGGCCTGCGAGGCTCTCAATGTTGTAGGGCGTGGAGTGCATCCAGAAGGCTTGTTGGAGGGACCGGCATGGCCGGTATCCCCTTGTCAAGTTCTACAATATGCAGAGTTGCCTACTACTATGGAGAGGGGCCAGCAGTAACCACAGAGGCCACTACTTTGGTATCAGGGACTCAGGGATTTCAGAGTTGTCTGGCGCAGCACAGGAACCTGAGGTGGAAGATTAGGTGAGTTCAGATCTGAAGGGCCTGTCCAAGCTGGATGAGTGTGCATCAGCTGGGGGCCCAGATCAGACTGCCTTGGCTGTGAATGATAAGATTACGCAGCTGATACCCCAGATGAAAAAGGTTTACTTTAAGTATTGTAAATGTTCACAAGTCCCATTCATCAAATATTATGTGGCAAAGGTGGACCCCATGATTCTCTATGGGCTGGAGGTGAAAACCCTACTTTGGAAGACCAACTGGAAAAGATTGGAGGGTCTTATTTGGAAGAATGTTCTCGGCCTACCAATGGCCCACTCAACCCCTTGCCTTAGATTTGAGCTGGAGCTGAAATCGTTAAGCTCGTTGGCAGATTGGAAACTTGTTTCCCTTTATCGGCTGATTTAACCGCGCCGGCCCAAACATTGTACGCAGACATTAAATACCATCTGGAGTGCTCCAAGTCAATGGTTTTATCTGAGTTGGAGTCTAGGGTCAGGGAGTCCTTGGGAAAGCCAGACACAGATGTTGAGACACTTTTTACCAACCCCACTAAAGCCAAAAAGGCTTTAGAAAAGATGGACTGGATTATGACAATTAACAACATGAGCAAGTCAGCCCGCTCAAACCAATTGCTAGTGGTCGACAAGAAATAGGGGAGCCTCCCAAGATACTTAGTGAAATTCCATGACTGGAAAGCTAGGAATAACTTCCTTAGAATTCGGTTGAACCTGATCCACACTGGAGAAGTTCGGACCAGACAGGAGCAGGGGGACTCCGCCCCCATATTGTGTGAGATATGTCAGAACCCGGCAAAACAAACCTTAAAACATCTTCTAATGGGCTGCTGGGGGACCTGGCTCATAAGAGCAGATATGTTCCCCAGATATATGGACAGAATTGATGGCATACTTTCAGATATGTTCTGGGACAGACTGATTTCAGGTTACGAAACAGCGCTGACAATAAATATGATTCAGGTTTTGGAAAGAAGTCATATTATTATATGAATGAAGCACCCTTCTTTCTCCTTTATAGACTGTGCTTGTAGTGTTCCCCTTTTATTTACTCCTCTGGGCTACAGAGGGCTCTAGTGGGATTTTATATGACTCTCCCCTCAATCGCATGAATGGAACTTGTAGGTTAGTAGGGGAATTGTTGAAGTTCCCTTTGATTTCCTTCTCAACTTTCCCTCTTTATGCTATATTAAGAGGTCATTTTATATTTGGTCATATATTTTGTTAATTTTAATGAACTATATTCTGTATACATCTGTTTTTATTCTCTGTTTGTAAAGGTTTTCTTATAACCATATACAATAAAAAAAATAAAAAAAAGATCAGACTGCCTTCTTCAAAGCCCAGTGTTTCACTCTGGTGGGCCTGCTGAAGCAGTCGGAGGAGCAGGCTAAGGGCGAGGTCCCTGGACTGTTCAAAGTGTACTGGGAGACTGGACTCCTGTACAGTGCGTCAAAGGATTCTGAGGGCATGGACACCGGAAGGTTGGTGGTTCCCCAATGCCACAGTTCCTTTTGGATTTGGCTCACCAGATTCCTTTAGCGGGTTACAAGGGAGTGGCTAAGATTTCAGACCGGTTGAATGCGCACTTTTTCTGGCTGCCGATCGTCATAAAGGTTAAGTAATTTGTCCGGTCCTGCCCAGGTTGTCAAGATTCTGGCAAGTCAGGCAGTGCCACAAAGGCTCCCTTAATTCCACTACATGTGGTTGGGTATGACTTTTGAGAGGAAATGCATGGACATTGTGGGTCGTTTGGATCCTCAAACCAGCTCATTGAACAGATACATCTTGGTGGTCGTAGACCACACCACTAGGCACCATGAGGCTGTCCCTTTGAGGATCATCAAAGCCCCTGTGGTTGTTAACGCTATGATTGGGATATTCTCCCATTTAGGTTTCCCCAAGGAAGTCATTTCTGACAGTGGAACAGACTTCATATCTGCTTAAATTAAGGCAATGTAGGAAGAGTGTGGAGTCAACTACCGGTTCTCTACACCCTTCCATCCACAAATGAATGGACTTGTTGAGCAGTTCAACAAGACCCTGAAAGTCATGATAGGTGGCTTGGAAGAGCACCTGAGGAGAAAATGATATATTCTCCTGCCGTGCCTTCTGTTCACCTGCATGGAGGTGCCACTGAACAGAGTAGGGTTTAGCCCCTTTTAGCTTCTTTTTGGACAAGCTGTAAAAGGTCCCTTCAGTACAGTGAGAGAGAGATGGGCGGGCAAACCTTCATCCCCTACAGGAGATGTGGTGGACTATGTACTTGACCTTCGGTCTGTAATGACAAAGTACATTGAACAGTCCACAAAGAATCTAAAGGCCATTCAGGAGCTGATGAAGCACTGGCACGACCAGAAGGCCACAGCAACCGTTTATTCTCCAGTCCAGTGGGGTTGGATTATGGAACCTGTCAAACCCAGTGCCCTTCAGGACAAGTGGACTGATTCTTACTGGGTGCTGGAAAATGTCAGTGAGGTAAATTATCTTATTCACATGAAAGGACCTAAACAGATGTGCAGGGACATTCACGTCAACCGGCTAAAACGCTGTTATAGCCTGGATTACTTGTTAATGGCATTAGTGACAGATGGAGAGACTAAGGAGCAGACGACTGATCCCCTCCCAGACCTCATGCACACTGAAGCCACAGATGGACCAGTTAGAGGTATCAACCTTGCAATGGGGCTGTCGGAACAACAACTGACAAACTGTTGCTGTTTAATGGGATAGTTTGCCGGTCTGTTTTCGCTGACTCCAGGTTGTGCAGATTGGTGCACCCATGATGTGGACACTGGAGACAGTAAACAGGTGAAGATGCTGTCCCTTGGAGTGATAGAGCTATCCCACAGCCCCTGGGTTAGCCCAGTGGTGCTAGTCCCTAAAAAGACCAGTGGTTGGAAGACTGAAGTCCGCTTTAGTGTGAACTACAGGTGGTTTGATTCTGTCACAAAGACAGATGGTCAGCCCAATTCTCAGGCAGATGAGCTCATTGACAAACTCAGCACTGCTAAGTTCATGAGTACCTTTGTTCTCACAGCAAGGTACTGGCAAGTCGGCTTGACCGATAGGGCGAAAGAGAGGTCAGCTTTTACAACCCCAGAAGGAAATTATAAGTCCACCCCGATGCTCTTTGGATGGAATAATGCCCCTGCCACTTTTCAGAGGATAGTTAACCAGGTTTTGTCTGCTCTGGAAAACCTCAGTGTCACCTATTTAGACAATATTGCTGTGTTCAGCCACACCTGGGAGGATCACCAATCTCACCTGAAACAAGTGCTTCAGGTGTTGCAGAGCTCAGATATTACTATCCAGGTCACAAAATGCCAGATAGCGCAGGGCACAGTGACTTACTTAGGCCACCTGGTTGGTGGAGGTAAGACACAACCTCTGGAAGATAAAGTACAGGCTATGAAGGATTGGGCCATCCCCACCACACAGGTGAGTGCCATTCTAGGTCTCACTGGGTAGTACCGGTCATTCATCAATGAGTATGGCACCATTGCCATGCCCTTGAATGATGTAACCTTGATGAAAATGCTTAAGAAGAGTACTTGGACCCCTGCCTGTCAAATATCTTTTCAGGATTTGAAGGAATGATTGTGCAGGAGCCCAGTTCCGAAAGTGCCAGACTATGGTCAGGAGTTCATAATCTAAACAGACACCTGTGATTTTGGGATTGGAGCAGTGTTAGCGCAGCTGGACTCTCAAGGGGTAAAGCAACCTGTGCCTACATTAGCAGGCGATTGACAAAAAGGGAAAGGAACCGGGCCATCATTGAAAAGAAACTTACACGGGTATGTGGGCAGTGAAGAAGCTGAAGCGCTACATCTTTGGGTCACACTTCACTATCCAAACAGAACAGACCACCGGCCTCTTAGATGGGTAATGGGCATGCAAGGGGAGAGCCCTAAGCTTTTGCAGTTGGCCATATCCCTACAGGGATTAGAAAGGAACATTCAGCACAAGCCATGCTCCCAGCATCGAAGTGTAGATGGCTTAATCCAGTACTTTCGACAAGATGATGAACTAGACCGTCAGTAGTGTGGTGGTTCAGATGTTGAGGCTGGGGTAGCATGTGAGGAATTCGACCAGCCACATGGTGATGTGCGCTCGCTTGGGCCTTTTGAAATTGTTAATTAAATGGAATGATGGTAGATCAACCTCAAGAAAATATGTGTGGCTAATCCACACACAATTTCCTATGTTCACAGCACAAAAAAACATAGAATTGTGTATGTACTCTGGGTGGACACAGCCTACAAGCACAGCCCTCCCTGTCAATATTTAGTTGGAATGTGACAGACAGTAATGCATTATGTCATCTCCAGGAAGCAGGATGACCAAGCTTCCCATTACCATGTCCAGTCTGATTAACTAACAAAGGCTCCATGGATCCGTTGTTCGGCCCTGCTCATGGCAGTGAGATTAACATACAAATGGAGGGTACTTCAAAAAAGCACACACAGGACCTGGCTGCAGAGGTTAACAAAGGAGACAGGAAACCTAGCAACCTTTCATATGTAACTGTGTCAACCAGAAGGCAGCTTCCGCCCTCAGTATCAATGACAGTGAGCTATCATGTCTGAGACTGCTGTTTACAGTAAGCCACCACGCTTGGGGGACAAAATTCTTAAGGTAAGAGAATGTGGTTTGCTGGAGCCATAGAGTCTGGTCTCGTTGCAGCTTCAAAGGAGACCTGCGGCTTTAACAGGGACCACATAGAGAGGACAATTAACCAGAGAGACTCTTTGAACACAACAGACAGGAAGATGGGTGGGACTTAGTGTCACAAGGAAGTGCCGCCAAAGTTTTCGGTTGAGAGAAGGTTTCCACTTTTTTTTCCGGGGCACACTTTGTTCCTGTTTTCACGCCTTTACCTTTCTTGTTGCAAGCACTCTGGTTATGACCTCATCAATACAGGAGATTTTTGGTAGAGACGCCAGGATTGGTTAATTCGGTAGGCTTTATTGGTTAACAGGAGGTCTGCTCCAGCACAACCTTCAAGGGAACACGGCGCTTTAATCAAGAGTCACAGAGGGCTCAGTTAACCAGAGAGATACTTTGATCTACAACAGACAGGGAGATCGGTGGGTCTTAGATATATGTTGTAAACCCCTTGTCTGTCCTGTTGCAGAGCACGCTGGTCCTGAACTCATGCATAACAGAAGATTGTTGGTAGGGACACAGTGTTGGTTCATTAAGGTAGGCTTAGCCAGCACCAATCTCTGGAGGCCATTTGGCTTTTAAAGAGGGCTGAAGCCCTCACTTAGCAGATCATCCGACAACTTTGAAAGGAGTAAGAAGAAAGACTATTTTGGACATGAGCTGAAGGTAGAGTCTTCCTTACATCTTTCACCAGTGAAGAAAGGCTAGGTTTTCCAAGAGTAAAGCAAGATCCCTCCACTAAACATCTCTCTGGGAAAAGGATAAGGTTGTTGCCTGCAATCACTCTCCTGAGCTTTGGGCCATCTGCCTTGCAAGGACAGGAGCCCTGCGAAGAAGCTATGAGGAGTGCCAAACAGGCATCATCCAGCATCCATCTTTTAAGACAGTCGAGTCCTCGAACTGCATCTAGCTGCACCGCTTACTATTATCATGCCACAGTCACAAGAGCAGTCCGAGCCGCCTCGACCAGCATTCCAGATACACCAACCAGCACAGAGACACCGATTCATGGCTCTGAGCTGCCTCGCTGGAAAGTCTGCAAATGTCCGTCCAGCCTTGCTTGCCGAACTGCCTGTCACCTGGTAGCCTCAGCCGTCCACTGCCACTAACTCCGTCTCAAGGGCTGCCAAGAGTCCTGGAAACGTGTGAACATTGAGGAGCACCAAGAACTTCTTCAACCCCAGGTACATTGTGGTTCTGCACCCCTAGTCCTTTGCCGAAGGCCTCTAGTGAGAGTTACAACCCTTTGCCCCCTGGGTGCTGGGACTGAATAACCTTTAACATTAAGGGGCTCATTATGAGTTTGGAGGCAGCCATGCCCTTAATAAGGGCATGGCTGCCTCCAAACTCGGGTCCGGGTTCCTTGAATGGGTAATTACCGGGCCATTCCAACCTTGGAGGACCCGGTAATTCCTCATTCAATGTACCCATACCATTCCCATTCGAGCCCCCATAGGGCTCAATGGGAATGGGGAGGGAGCTAACAATGGGCCCGTTAATAACGGGCCCGTTGTTAACTCCCTGGTCACCTCGCAGGACCTGCAAAGGACGTCTGGTCTGATCAGACACTCAGAGCGGGTCCCGCAAGGGAACCTCATAATAGGGCGGAATGGGTTTAACGGCACCGGCACCTTTACCGGCACTGTTAAACCCATTCCGCCAGGGTCGTAATGAGGCCCTAAAGCTGATTACTTTACCAACTACCCTCCTGTCAGTATCCAGAGTGCATCCCTTTCCTTCTTAAAACTCTCTGTCCTCTGTGTTCCTTTACAGGTTGGGTTGTATTTTGTAGTGTGCTAGAACTGTCTGTTGTAGTAATAATAAAGTAGATAATGTTATACAACCTTGACTGGACACTCCCTTTTATCATTGGGTAATAATTGCATTTTACAACTAACCAAGGATCCAAGACCTTGCAGAGATAAGCCTGCCGTTCGATCCACATTACCAAAATTGGACAAGGAGGTCTTATAATTCACTTGTATTCCAATCTGTTCGGATCCCTTCTGGTGTACTAGAGATGCGGGGTTGATTGATGGTTTAGAAACCAATATTCATCCCTGAAACACTGGTGCATCAGAAGTTGATTCGTCACAGTGCCTTGATGAGCATCTACCGCTGTCCACCTTGAAGGACATTTTCTAACCAGTAGAGTTCCTCGATCTGCAACTGATGTCAATGCTGACCATTGCCAAGTCCCCAACACTTAAAGACATCGAGATGTCTTGACCAGTGCTTCAGAACTGCTGATTGGCACTGAGATGATGATTCCTGACCCCGAGCCACTGTGTAGGCCAGCATGCAGTAATTTGTGCAGCTTAGCTTGCCGAACCATCATGCTGCCTGTCACCTGCAGTGACTCCCATCTCAAACTCTGTCACAGAAGTCTGCAAAATGCCCTGAAGCAGACACAACCCTGTTGAGCACCAAGAACATCTACAGCACAAGGTATATTGTGGCTCTGTCCCCCTGGTCCTTCCCAGAAGGCCCTTAGAGACATTTTAAGACCCATTGCTCCATCTGTGCTAAAGCCAAAAAACCTTCACATGTTGGGGTTATTAATCATACCTACTATCCTCCTGTCGGTATCCAGAGTGCATCCCTTTTCCTTCTATGAAACTGCCTGTCCGCTGCATTCCTTTGCTGTGTGGGTTGTATTTTGTAGTGTTGCTAGAACTGTCTGTTGTGATATCAATAAAATAGATATTTTTGACACAACCTTCACTGGACAGTACCTTTTATCATTGGGCAATAATGATATTTTCATTGTGTTGCAACTAACGATCCACAAACTTTCAGAGATAAGCCTGCCGTTCCATCCCCTTTAACAAAATTGAACAAGGAGGTATATAATTTGCTTGTTTTTCTAATCTGTTTGGATCCGTTCTGTAGTATTAGAGGTGTAGGGCTGATTGATGATTTAGAAACTGATCTTCACCCATGAATGACTGGTATCCTGGAAGTTTGATTTGTCACACCCTTTGCGTATCTTAGTCCTGAACATTTAAACAAATAGTCAGAATTCAGTTGAATCTGTGATCCTCTTCCGTTTCATCTATTAACACCATCACACAGATCTTCCTGATGGGAAGAAAATAACATTTGACAGGACTGCATGTCTGGAAACTTCTCACAAGGAGACAGATGTCACACTAAATCCACAAATATTCAGATTACAAAGGTTCTTTTCATCAGCCAAGCCCGAACCATAAAGTCCATATGATCAGGCCTGAGTCAACAAAAGCAGATTTCCAGGTCTGACTCAATAGAAAATTAGCATGTTACTTGTGTTGTTTCTAGGCAGGGGAAGAGTAATTGAAATGCCATCTTTTTTGTATCAAAGAAAATACCCTTTACAATGTACATATAATTGTTTATATCACCTGTATTTCTAGAGACAAACCTCTTAGAGAACTCAATTAGGTGTCAAAATATTCAGCTGAAAATCCTCCATTAGATTGTAATGTAGTATGAATATGCAAATTAGTTAAATTTGTAATCTGTCACAAAGAATGGCCACTCTCTAGTGTGTCATATATCGCAGCATCTCAGCAGTGCCTCCAACTTGTCGGGGGGAAAATTCTGCCGGGGTCGGCCGGGCCGTCCGCAGACCTCCGGCCAGGGAGGCCCCAACTCCTCCCGTATATCCCAGAAGAGATAGAGTATGAGACACACACAAGAAGCAAGGTGACTCTGCTGTTTATTATACAAAAACGACAGGGATGGGTCAAGGATCGTACGCGTCCGTCCTGACACACACACAATCGTGGGCTCGCAGGCCCTTTTTACCTTAGTATGACGCGCTACTTGCGTCACCTTAGAAAGTTAGCAAAAAACCTATCGCCACTCTTAATTGGTTGCTCGAGTGGTAGGGTTAGTATAGCATACGTATAGAGAACAATATTAGTGGACAAGGGTTAGTCAGGTGATATATCTGGGTTGTCCCTACAATTAGATACATGAGAATTGTTACATGAAGACTCCTGATGATTGGTTAATGTTAATGGCGTCAGTGATAAGAGCCCCATGTTCTGATTGGTGCGCCCGCGAGCTTCCCAGCCTGGGACCATCGCTGTTCCCAGCTCTCGGTGTACCTGTCATTTGCAACAATGTTTCACTATGAGTACGTGCAGACAATGTGAGGACTTATTCATGAGCTGGAAAGCTGACTACTCCCACTGTCGCAGATGTCCATTGACCCTTTTAAGTGTATCTGCCTGTGTCTTGTAACGAGGGATCCAGACGCCTTCTTTCTCCTGGGCTTGGCATCTTGTCAGGTTCGGCTTGGTCACGTGAGGTGGGACCGTGTTTGAGGCAGAATTCTGCACAATTAATATTGTTTTTTCACTGTGTGCCTGGTTTAATTTGCAGGTGCGACTTTAACGTTGGTGCGCGGCGTGCGAGGTTGCAACATCGTGCCCTTGATGGTCTGCTTTTGGAATGTGGGTTTGCAACATTACGACCTTGGCTGTCTGCTTTCGCCAGGCTCATTCTGCAGGATCAGCAACCTGACTTTTGTTCTTTTAACGTCCATGGGAGCTCTTGCTTGCGGCCTACTTAGGCCTGGTGTATAGGTGGAACCGTTTGGTGTACAGGCGCTTTAGGTTATATTATCATATTGTCTTATGACCAGTATCGTGTCTTCGTTATATTTCTCATTATGGCACCTGGGTTTGGGAGAAGCGTAAGCAAGCTCTTTAGATGAGTTCATGAGGCGTCTTGCGTTTCTGCATTTTGAGAACCTATGTGGAAAATAATAAAGATGCACGTCCGTGAGTATGTCTGTCGCCTACGTCATAACACTGGGTATATTCTTCGTGTAGATTGGTGCGGGAGTGTCCAGTGTGTATATTGGCACAGGTGTGCTGACCGTTGGCTAGGTCGTCATGGCATCTCTAACAACGTGTAGGTTTTAGTCTAGTTGATCCGTGCCGCAGGTATCGGCATGGGCAGGGCGGCCTGCTGGGCAGGCAGATGGACACATCCGTATGTTCCTGTACCAGGGTATTTGGTCGTCTGGTAGATGGGCAAACTCTTCTCGTGGCGGGTGTCTGGGCCGTGATCCTTTAGACCAGGCGCGAGAGGGGAAGGACGGGAGCCTGTTTTTCCATTCTCCCACTTCAGTCCCCCCTCTGGTCGACTTGTCGACCACAAACATATCCTTTTCGTTATCTACTCTTACTCTCCATATCTTAGTTATTCCTCCTAAATGTCCATAGTGGTTAACATGATCTTCAAATGACCAATACATATATTCACATGTTCCTCCAGGAGTACAGTATACCCATTTCCCTATGTAACTCCTGGGATTTCTTGGGTTCTCGATCTTCACCGATGGTGGGTCCAGGTGGTTGGTGATGATCTGGTTGCGCAATTTCTCTCTCTCTTGTATTATTATTCCTGTGTGCTGGCCGTCATCTGCTGGCATCAATGGGTGCATACCGACCATTTCAAGCAACTCGTCAGTGGTGCGTGCCTTCCGGGCCTTCCAAAATCTTATTATGATCAGTGTAGCTCCAGCCAAAATAGTACAACCAACTATAATTTTCAGTCCATCTGACAGCCAAGATGGCATCCATGACCATAATAGCGAAAACCAGCTCTCATCCTTTTTCACACCTTTACTTTCATCCATCATTTTGGAATGCATCTGGGCCAATTGTGAAACTGCTTCTGTCAGTGTACCGTTGTCAGCATCGTTGGCAGGAATGAACGTGCAGCATGATTGTCCTATCTTTGCGCACACTCCTCCTTCCATGGCTGTGAGGAGGTCCAATACATATCTGTTCTGAAGTGCTACCATCCTTATAGCTCGCAGCTCCTCTTTTATTGCGTTGAATCCATTTACTGTAGAATTGATGGTCATCATTAGTTCCCATCTAGTTATCTGGAGCCATTTTGCGTTTGCGTAAGCCTGCAGTCCCGGATGGATTATTGACGAGAAGAACATTGCTTCTCTGCTGAATATTCTGTGTTCTGGCGGAATTGAAGTGAGTGCTGTTTCCGACCTTCCCCATAGGTAATTTCCTGTCAGAGGTTCTCCTTGTCTTTTCCTTCTATTTAGGACAGTATTATTGCCGTTGGTCCTGTTTCCTGGCCCCTCCTGAGGTGGTGCAGATCTCTTCTTTCTCTTGTCCCCTTCATCCATTTTGGGAAAGTTCGCCACATCCACATGCTTCTGGGGTACCACTAGTGATGGTACATTGACGTGCACCATCGTGCATACACCATTCCACAGAGGGGGCAGTGTCTGGTATGCCTTTTCTCCACAGGCCCAGTAATGGTCCATTATTACTGCTGTTCCTGCTCCCCCCTCAGGTAACTCCATCACGCTTGCACAGTTGGTGTTGTATCCTACGTCCACCTCTCCTTTATGTTGGTAGCATACCTTAGGCGCAGTCAGCGGCAGTATTGTTATTGGGTCTTCATCCGTCTCTATCCACGTGAGCATGGGCACGTACTTGATCCAAGTCGTCCAACATCTGTGGTTGTGTGCATCGATAGTTGAAATAGTTTCTTTTGTTACCATGTTGCTGCCAATCACTCCTATCTCCCATTTGTTGTCCAAGTACACCTTCCCCGTTATCGTCACCAGTGGCCTCTCCCAGCATCCTGGTTTACCAGGAACTTCAGTGGCGTACCAATCGCATGGTAAATACTGCAGTGTTACTTTCTTCGTTTACCCTTTTGCAGGACCACTTGTTATGTATCTGAATGCTTCAGCATGTAAACTGCTCTTGTGGTAACTCAAATAAGTCTTGAGGAAGTTGTTTTCGTATGGGTATGAGTCTCGTGTTTTCCACACCATATGCACCACTGTCCCTTGAAATCTTCCTTTCGTTTGGAACAGTGCCAAGTATATTATGCATCGTGCTGTCTTTTCATCTATTTCCGTGGCAACAAATGTTCGAGAAGCGCTCATGGCGTATGGTATTAATGAGCAAACGTAGCAGCTGTCTTCTGTTGTCTGCTTACCAATGTGGGTCATGTGTTGGTACCATATGTTGTTTGAGACGTGTGCTGAATCTTGTATATAATTGTCAATACCTTTATTATCTGAGTATGTGCTGCGTTGAACTCTATTTTGTTTGTGCGCAATTTTACTAGTATCACCTGACGTAACACCTGTTGCAGCTGGGGATGGGGGTGTATTAGGTTTGGGTACAGCAATAATATTGATAGCACAGCTGTACTGCCATACAGAGGCAGCCAAGAACCCGATGATCATGAGAATCCCTATTATTTTTATTACACATGCTAATTTCACCGGCATTTTTCTCTTACCTTGCTGCAGTCCGGCAGCGTATTCTTGCGACGTTAGAGTTGCCCGCCTGAAAATTCTCAATATGCTGGTTATTAAATGTTAGTTAGCTCTCCCTATCAAATAGTCATTCAGTGCCCAGGCGAAGAGCTGTTCCCACGCTAATCTAAGCGATCTATCTCTTAGGGCAGGCAAGTATGGGTGGAGGTGGGGCATTGAGTATTCTATGGCCAAGAGGAATGCTGTGTAGTAGACACGTACCCTTTTCCTTTTCAGGTACGTTGGCCTTTTTATTTCATATAAAAATTGGTCTGACAATTCTTCTGGGTAGTTATCGTCTGAGGGTACCATCTACTCCTGGGCAGTGAATTTGTTAGTTATCTATTTTCTTAGCAGTACAGTAATACGCAGTTCCTGCATGTGCGAGAGAAAAGAAAAGAGAGCATTCACGTGTTTACATGTGTACGTGTGCGAGACAATGTCCTTCAATTCAGGTATTACTGTAATGGGGGTAGGGTCAGTGGGTGGTGGGCAGGGGGTTTGGGCTCAACTGGCGGAAGTATCTTTACTCTTTGAGCGTGTGACCATGGGGTGGGCAGTATGGGGATCACCCCTTTCTTCTTCAGTTATGGTCTCTGGGGAGTCTGGGGAGTGACAGGGTATGGGAACACTTGGGCCGTTGGTTGTGGTAGAACTTTCTTCCTCCGTTGGTGATGTTGTTGCTGCTCTCCCAATGGACCTGTCGGTGGCGCTGGGGCGGGTCTGAGGTTTGTAGATCTTTACGTCGTGTAGGTGGTTCCAGGCACGCTTGTCCTGTAGCTTTACTGCTCTCGTTGATACCTCCTCTACCAGATGGGGGCCAGTGAATCGTGGACTATTCCATTTCCTGTTGAAATTGCGAAGTAGTACGTGGTCACCTTTAGCGTGCGCTCGAGCTGTTGAGACACAAACACTACACTAGTAATCAAAGAAGACACATATTGGTACATTTCATCACCAAGAACACTCGCTGTGCTTTCGTGGTCGGTAAATGCTCTTGACGTTGGCGTTAGGGGAAGGCGCATTTGACGTCCGGTAACCACCTCGTGAGGGGTGAGGTGGTGGTCGGACCCTGGTCTATTCCTTAGCTCAAATAGGGCTAATGGAAGGCAATATAACCAACTCTTCTTTGTTGTTTGCTGTATCTTTGCAATTGCCTCCTTTAATAGGCCATTCAGGCGTTCACATAAACCGTTGGCCTGTGGGTGGTATGCGCATGCAAACTTATGCTTGATGTTCAGCAAGGATGTGATGTGCTGGAACATTTCGTTTGCGAAATGTGGGCCATTGTCTGACCTTAACACCTCGCACACTCCCCACCTGGGGAAGACCTCCCTCACTAGGAATTTAGCTGCTCTAAATGCATCTGGGTGTGAAAAGGGCCCCGCCTCAACCCACCTAGAGAATGGGCCTACTACTACAATCATATACCTATTTCCTTGACATATGTTGATCATATCAACATAGTCAATATGGAGATGCCGGAAAGGTCCCTCTGGCCGGGGTATAGTACCTCTTATCACCTTTAGAGTATGGCCGGCCGTAAACTGTTGGCATGTGAGACAATTACTGATAAAATTTGACACATGAGAATTTAACTCGGGGCAGAACCAGTCTTCCCTAATTCGTGCTGCGATTACTTCCTTGCCTGTGTGGGCTGGATGATGTAGTTGGCTCAGGGCGGTGTTCAAAAGTGCCAATGGTATTACAACCTTTCCAGTGCCACCCTGGCGCCATAGTGCGTCGGTCGGTGACATTGTACATCCTCTTTTTACCCATATTTCTTTTTCGGCCATTGGTGCAGCCGCTTGTAGCTCCATAATCTGTGTGGCTGGGAGATGGGTGTACCCTTCTCTTATCAACATCTCCTTAGCCATTCCCCTCCCTCTCCCTCTCTGTGACTCTGGGGGGTTCCATATCTCACCAAAGTATGCAGCATACTTCGCATGTGCGTCTGCTTCTGCATTTCCCTTCGAGACGTGGTCCTCACCATTGGTGTGTGCGGTGCATTTTACTAAAGCTAATTCTTGGGGGTCATTTATTACTTCAATTAGTTCCGCCAATAAGAGGGCATGTTGCACGGGAGTGCCATCAGCTCTCCTAAACCCTCTTCTTCTCCATTTTGACAACCCTGAGTGGACGGTGGATGTAACATATGCGCTGTCGGAGTATATGGTCACCCGTTTGTCAAAGCTTTCCTTCAACGCCAAGATCAGTGCAACTAATTCCGCGGCTTGGGCGGAGTAATGCTGTGGTAATTGTACACATTTCATTGCCACACACACCGGTACCTCCATCATTTTTACCACTGCAGCCCCAGTTCTCCTTACACCATCCCTTTGATCGATAGTTGATGACCCATCAATGAACAAAAGTTCACCTCCCTCTAGTGCGTTTTCTTCAACCTTTCTAGTACATGAGTACATTTCAGTTATTTGCGTACAGTCATGGGCATAATCTCCCTCCTCAATTACTTCTGCTAGGAACCTTGCAGGGTTGACCGTGCTACATCTAACAATTGATAGTTCAGCTCTGGATAAAATGATCTCATAACCTGATGCTCTTTGCGTGGTTAGGGTGGATTTAGGTTTATTCAATATCGCAAATAGTGCATGTTCCACAAATAGTGTAGTTGGGCGCCCCATGGTGATTGCTGATGCTTTTTCCACCGCAAAAGCAGCTGCGGCGAGACCTTGTTCGCAAGGGAAGTGGCCTAACATCACAGGATCTAAGTGGCCGCTGTAGAATGCTACTGGTTTGTAGCCCATGCTTGTTTTTTGAGCCAACACTGCTTTCATTACTGCTGAATCGCAATGTGAGAATATAAAAAATTGTCGCTCATAGTCTGGGGATGCCAGTACCGGAGCAGTTGAT
Source organism: Ambystoma mexicanum (assembly GCF_040938575.1). Lineage (NCBI taxonomy): Eukaryota > Metazoa > Chordata > Amphibia > Caudata > Ambystomatidae > Ambystoma > Ambystoma mexicanum. Next base: position 1,077,031,625 of record NC_090936.1, on the reverse strand, counting down.
ATCGCATCTTTCAATTCATCAAAAGCCTCTTTCATTTCCATCGTCCACCCCAGCTTTTTCTCCCCTTTATTAGCTTCCCTTAACGCCTCAAGCAGGGGTCCTATGTACGAGCTGTAATCAAATACCCATGCTCTACAGTAGTTGCACAGCCCCAGGAACTGCTGCAGTTCCCTCACAGTTTGTGGCATTGGAGTGCTTGAAATGGCCTGTGCTCTTTGTGGTGCAATCTTTCTTCCATGTTGGGATATAAGTTGACCAATGTAAAGTACCTGTTCTTGACAGTACTGTATCTTTTCCATGTCTACCTTGTAACCTTTTTCAGCCAATATTGTCAACATCTTTAAGGAGTCCTCTCTGCATGTTCTTTGGTTTGTACTGCAAATTATTATGTCATCCACATACTGCAACACTGTGCTTTCCACTTCAATGTTACCCAAATCCATCTGTATGACTCTATTGAAAATTGAGGGTGATTCGCAATACCCTTGTGGCAATCTGGTGTGCTTCCACTTTGTGTTTCTGTAAGTGAAGCTCGTCAGATCTTGTGAATCTGGGTGTAGTGGTATTGAGAAAAAAGCATTTTTAAGGTCGATCACTGTAAATCGTGATGCTTCTGCTGGAATGCCGCACAATATTGTGGCCGGGTTTGCTGCTACGGGATATTCCGCTTCTACTATGTTGTTCAAGGGCCTGAGATCCTGTATGAAGCGCCAAGACCCCCCTTTAGCCTTGCGCACTGGGTACACAGCCGTGTTACATGGTGATTCTGAGGGGACCAATATACCATTATTTATAAGGGCCGTTATGGTTTCATATATGCCCTCATCTGCCTCTTTTGATAGTGGGTACTGTTTTACTCTGGGGAGTATTGCACCTTTTTTCAATTTTATTCTTACTCCCCCTATACTTTTTATGCACCCCACGTCATAGGGGCCAGTAGTCCACAATGATTTGGGTACCTTTGACATATCCTCCTTAAAGAAGGGGACTGGGGTGCATGCGGGTGCCTCAAGTGCCATTGCAATTTTCTGTGCTACTTGTTTGTAAGCCACTCTTAGCCATATTTCCACACTCATCATATACACCATTTCACCTTCCTCCTTTTCATCTGAGAACAGCTCCTCATCTGACACCTGGGTGAGCCTACATCCTTCTGCTAATGCTATCACGGCCCTCCATGCTCTTCCTTCTCTGTCTTGGGCATGTACAGCAATGTAATCAGCTGTTGCAATAATGCTCTCAATGTCCATTAGAACCACCTTTCCTTCTGGTTCATTAACAGGTGTTTCTGGTCTGAACAGATAGGCTGCTGGCCTCCTCCATATTTTCCCTTCTATCCCTGGCATCCATGCAATTGCCATATCTGTTCCATACTGAAATAGTTCGCCGTCTACTGGCTCCGCCCTAATCGCTGTCTGTCCGCAGTATGCTTGCATAATCTGTCGTGCTGTGAGCATGTTAATCCCTGGAGTAGAGCAAATTATGCCGTCCTCAGTAAAGGAGATCGTCATATTCAACCTGTTCATTATGTCTCTCCCCAGTATATTTACTGGTGAGGCACTATAATATAGAAGTGGAACTGACAGATCATAATCTCCAATAGATAAGGCAATGTTATCAGTAAAGAGAACCAACCCTCTAGCCCCAGAGAATCCTTGGGTGTTCATGGCTTCGCCTGACATCTTGAATTTACCTTCCCTTATGCAAGACCGGGTCGCCCCGGTGTCAACAAGGAATGATAATTTTTTGTCACCTACCGTTACCTCTATGCGTGGTTCCTCCGCACTATTAGGTGTTACTGACAGGATGGGACACACCAAGGCCGTCTGTGGGCTGTCCTATTGAGGGTACAACAACTGGCCATTTCCGGTATAAGGGTTGTGTCCCAAAACCGTCACCCTACCCAGTTGTGTTTGTGGTGCTTGGGGTTGTTGTGTCATCGCTACCTGTTGTTGTGGCAGTGAATATATTTGTTGCTGTTGTTGTGTTAATTGTTGTTGTTGTTCATTTCCCTTCTGCAACGTCTGCTGTTGTGGTAGGCCCTGCTGCTCCTGTGAGGGCCTTGGTTGTCCCTGATCACTCCATGATGGTGTTCCTGGTCTAACTCTACACGTGCGTGACATGTGCCCTAATAGTCCACAGCTCCAACACACCAGTGGTTCCCTACTCTGCCATGGAAAGCTCCCTGCGTTGTCCTGGTATACTGGTTGCCCTGTGGGGTAGGAATTTCTAAGTCCTCCCACCTGCTGTTGAGTGCTATATCCGTATCCTCTCCCTCTCATAATTCCTCCTCTCCCCCTGTTATAATTATAGTACCCTGCTCCTGCCATTGTATGTCCTCCCCCCATGTTGGTCGTGTATGGTTGGATTGGCGGCGCTTGTTGTGTCATAGCCGGTGAAGGTGGCATTTGGGAGGAATCTTGTGCAGCTACTATTTGTGTGGGGCTTTGGGTCATTGTTGTAGGTGTAGTTATTAGTGCCCCTTCCATTGTATATTTAGTAAGCTTTTTCTGTACTAGTTTAGCCTCTTCCGTTTTCCTGTCCTCTTCCTTTTGTTTCATTTTTCCTTGCCATGTCCTGCAATGATGCACTATAGTCAGCTGTATTTCTGGCCATGGTTTTGCTTCCATTCCCACTACTTTCTTTAGTTGTTTCTGAACTCCTTCTGGGAGCCCTTGTACCAGTATATGGTAAAATATTGTTGGTGTTTTATCCCATTGTTCTCTAGTTTCCATGCGCCACTTCTCTTGGATTTCCTCGATATAATCAACAGGATCTTCGTTCTCACGCATCTTGCGGGAGGTAATTGCTCCTATGTCTGATGTGTCTGGGTACTGTACCCTCAGTGCCTGCCATAGTGCATGTCTGCAGTTTGCAAATGGTGCCCCATCATGCGATGTGTTTGTTATTGTTACCCCATGGAATCCCGCTCTCTTCCAAATGTCATCCGCTCTATCCCCTAATATTGATATTAAAAGGCCCTTTACATCTCCTACTGCCAGTTTCTGTCCTGCGGTGTGTTTTTCCATTTCATATATCCATTTACCCGCACCTCCACTTAATGATGGGAGCCTGCATTTTATATTTTCTTTATCGGTATGCTTCCAAGGGACATACTGTGGTCTAACCCCTCCTCTCTCCAAAAGTGGCATTAAGTTATGTCTTGTTTCACCCTTTGTGTTCCATAATATCGAGTCCTCACACCCTTCCTCCTCTTCTCTTTCTTCTACATCTTCAACTTCGTCCATATTTCCCCTGCTCGTAACTCTTTCCTCTCCATCTTTTCCCCTTCTTCCATCATTTCCTGTATTTAATGTGGGCATGTGTATTCGTCTTTCCTGCCTGCGACTAGGGAGGTCTCTAAGCCGACATGCATAGGGTGTCAGTTCGTCTGTGAAGGGCGCGAGTTTTATTTTGCGTAACGAGCGTGAGGTGGTTGAGCATGTAGGGTGCGATGGGGGAGGGCGTGGTGGGGATGGTGTGGCCTCATGTGCCTGTCTTTCCGCTATTCCTTGCTCTCCCTCCTCACTTCTCCCCAGCTCTTCCTTTCTCCTACTGATCCATGGTGAGTCTGTGTTGGTCCGGGTGATGTATAGTTTATCTAAGCTTTCCCTCTCACTGTTTCTTCCTTCCTTTTCCACTCCTTCTTCTTCCTCACTACAAAAGCTAGTCGTAAACGGCACCCCCCACTCGGTCCTTTTCCCCTTGATCGTTACTGTTTGTAAGTCTATCAGGTCCAGTTCTCCTTTTCCTCCTTCATCAACCGCTCCCCTTTGTGTTGATGTTGTTGCTACTTCTGTGTTTCTACATACATCCCCCCATGCTCTACTCTCCCTTCTCCTATCTTCTCTTTCTCCTTCATTTCTCTCCTCCATCTCCCTACTATTTTCCTCCCTTTTCCTTTTTAATTCCTCCATCACTTCACTTCTCATCTGTTCCAATATTCTTTCATCCTCTTTCTTCCTTTCCCATTTCTCCCTTTCCCTTTCTACTATACCCTCTAACACCCTCCCTTCTTCGTATTTCTTAGTTGTTTCTGATAGCAGCCTCCTCTTCCACATTGCCATTTCTTTTTCTTTTTCTTCTTCTTCCCTTTTCTTTTCTCGCAGCACTACTCTTGATACCCTTTCTGCTGCTGCTTATACCCTTTCAGCTTCTCTCCTTTGCTCCTCAGTTCGTTCCCTTATTTTTTCCAATTCGTTCTTACCTTCTTTCCTTTCCCTCGCTCTCTCTCTCTCCTCCCTCTCGAGCTGCTTAATCAATTCATTCTGCTCATCCCTTAATTTTGCTAGTCGTTCCTCCAAAATCTCTTCCTTTTGTCTTAACAGCTCTTCCCCCCTCATTTCACTCTCCCTGGCATTATCCTCGTCTGTTTTCTTTACTACCTCCTTCTCTTCTCCTGTTAATGAACCTCGTAATTTTAATAATATCTGGGCAGCTACCCACTCATCATTTCCTATTTCCACAGTCTGGTCTTCTCCGGTCCACCCCTCCCCTGCTGGCACCTTCCTATGAGATACATATGGTGGAGGGCTGTATGCCGGGTTCGAGTATCCCTCAGCCGCCCTTAACTGTCCTCTTTCTATTTCTCCTAATTCTCTTAAAGGGTACAACCCCCTTCCCTCTGCTTTCACTCCCTTTGCTAGGGGTATATCGTTGCTCGGTTCCTGTTTTATTTCATCTGTTTTATTATTCTTTTCTCCTCCCTCTCCTCTGTTTCCCGTGTTCTTTTGGTCCTCACTCCCCTGTTTCCCATCCTCTCCTTCCTCCTTAATCTCTTTGTCTTCCGGTATTTCCCCCATGGTGAACATTCCATTTGATCCTGGTCGGGACCCCTGGAACATCCTCCATAAGTTAAACACCTCCACGTGGTTTGCCAACTTCTTCCCTTTATATGTATTGTGCAGATGGTTTAATAATGAATGTTGGACATATGGATCGAAGCTACCATTAGGCGGCCACGGTGTCAGCATTTTGTTATCCGTCCCCTGGGTCCATTCTATGCTATACTTAATCAGTTTCTCCCTATGGGGTGGCAGTGTTGTGCATATGTGTTGTAGTGGGGTAGTGAGGGTGTTCCCCCACCCTCCCGATCTTGTCCCGTATGACATAGTAGCGCTCCACTTGCTACCCTTCCCCTATCTGGTAGCAGTTTATCTCACTAGTAGTTTACAATATACAACCTTATATCGTTACCTGGCCCCGTAAGTTTGGGGACTTACGATAGTCCGCTAAGGAAAATTATATAAAAAATATAGTATGTTACATTTGTATATTTTCTCCTGTCTTTCTTTCTTTATACAACACCCTTACGGCCCCCTGCGGCCGAGGCGCACGTAGCCCCCTGCGGCTGCGTACCCCTTATGACGTTCTTGTACAGTCGTCCTAATTTCACGTGCTCCTCCCCCTTCTACACTTGCCGTGGCCGGCGTTCTCCGTGCGCAGCCACGTTCCCTGTTTCGCCTTTCCCCGATCAACTCAGTTACCGTTTATCTCCGTTTCCACTCCCTTACCACACTTCTCTTCCCCATCACTCTCAAAACGGAGATGCCTTGTGTTCGCGATATCCTATGAAAGCCCTAATGGTGACGTCACCGACCTCTTCGAGCTATTGGTAAGTTTTTCATATATTCTTTTAAGTTCAAAATACACTTGCAATCTACCCCCGTTACCCTTACAGCTGTCTTGCTGTCACTCCTGGAACAAGGTAATCAAATCAATAATATAATCGGACTGCGCACGCTGCGTCGCCTCGCGTGTGATACGCCCCTCGACAGGAGGGCTTAACCAGCCAATTATCTTCCGTATTGGGCAACTACCTAGCTACCGCCTACAGGGAAACGTCATCTACCTATCGAGTTTCTTGCTCGAACAATAGGGATCCTCATCTACTCATTGATCAATAAATGCCAAATCGTAGGAAACCATACACACACACACACCCTTACACGTAGTCGCGACCTAGGCCAATCAGTGTCTACGAGCGGCCGCACGTGATGTTTTCGTGCTCCGCCCCCTCCCTTCGCGTAACGTAGCCGACTGCCCTCGCACTCGTTCGGCTACCATTCATTCCATTTCCAACACTAAATTGTCAAACCTTCGCCGCGCACCTGTGTAACACCTCCCACCTCCCGTATTTAATTCCTCCCCACTCCCTCACAATTTCACATTGCTTGTTGTGCGTGGCATGCTCACCAAGTTCTCTTGATGCGGGGCCGCTCGACTGCGGGCACCCCTCCAAGCGGCTCGTCACCTCCCCTCGTCTGGACCACGTCTGGACACTCGCCAGCCGCGGGCGGGATTCTTCTCAACCGGCTCCCGAGGGCCAATATCCGGATTGCGCTGTCCTGTCTTCTCGCAGCTCCGCGATGGTCCTGTAGTCCTCAGAAGGGGGCGACGGCAGAGGGGGCCGGGCCTCCTCGCAACTGGAGTGCCTGGAAAAAGCAAAAATGAAAAAAGGCGGATCTTAAACAGATCTCAGCAGTGCCTCCAACTTGTCGGGGGGAAAATTCTGCCAGGGTCGGCCGGGCCGTCCGCAAACCTCCGGGCAGGGAGGCCCCAACTCCTCCCGTATATCCCAGAAGAGATAGAGTATGAGACACACACAAGAAGCAAGGTGACTCTGCTGTTTATTATACAAAAACGGCAGGGATGGGTCAAGGATCGTACGCGTCCGTCCTGACACACACACAATCGTGGGCTCGCAGGCCCTTTTTACCTTAGTATGACGCGCTACTTGCGTCACCTTAGAAAGTTAGCAAAAAACCTATCGCCACTCTTAATTGGTTGCTCGAGTGGTAGGGTTAGTATAGCATACGTATAGAGAACAATATTAGTGGACAAGGGTTAGTCAGGTGATATATCTGGGTTGTCCCTACAATTAGATACATGAGAATTGTTACATGAAGACTCCTGATGATTGGTTAATGTTAATGGCGTCAGTGATAAGAGCCCCATGTTCTGATTGGTGCGCCCGCGAGCTTCCCAGCCTGGGACCATCGCTGTTCCCAGCTCTCGGTGTACCTGTCATTTGCAACAATGTTTCACTATGAGTATGTGCAGACAATGTGAGGACTTATTCATGAGCTGGAAAGCCGACTACTCCCACTGTCGCAGGTGTCCATTGACCCTTTTAAGTGTATCTGCCTGTGTCTTGTAACGAGGGATCCAGACGCCTTCTTTCTCCTGGGCTTGGCATCCTGTCAGGTTCGGCTTGGTCACGTGAGGTGGGACCGTGTTTGAGGCAGAATTCTGCACAATTAATATTGTTTTTTCACTGTGTGCCTGGTTTAATTTGCAGGTGCGACTTTAACGTTGGTGCGCGGCGTGCGAGGTTGCAACATCGTGCCCTTGATGGTCTGCTTTTGGAATGTGGGTTTGCAACATTACGACCTTGGCTGTCTGCTTTCGCCAGGCTCATTCTGCAGGATCAGCAACCTGACTTTTGTTCTTTTAACGTCCATGGGAGCTCTTGCTTGCGGCCTACTTAGGCCTGGTGTATAGGTGGAACCGTTTGGTGCACAGGCGCTTTAGGTTATATTATCATATTGTCTTATGACCAGTATCGTGTCTTCGTTATATTTCTCATTATGGCACCTGGGTTTGGGAGAAGCGTAAGCAAGCTCTTTAGATGAGTTCATGATGCGTCTTGCGTTTCTGCATTTTGAGAACCTATGTGGAAAATAATAAAGATGCACGTCCGTGAGTATGTCTGTCGCCTACGTCATAGCACTGGGTATATTCTTCGTGTAGATTGGTGCGGGAGTGTCCAGTGTGTATATTGGCACAGGTGTGCTGACCGTTGGTTAGGTCGTCATGGCATCTCTAACGACGTGAAGGTTTTAGTCTAGTTGATCCGTGCCGCAGGTATCGGCATGGGCAGGGCGGCCTGCTGGGCAGGCAGATGGACACATCCGTATGTTCCTGTACCAGGGTATTTGGTCATCTGGTAGATGGGCAAACTCTTCTCGTGGCGGGTGTCTGGGCCGTGATCCTTTAGGCCAGGCGCGAGAGGGGAAAGAGGGGAGTCTGTTTTTCCATTCTCCCACTTCAAGCCCGTTATGTTGAGATGGAAAATAATAATTTGAATATAAATGTAGAAGTGAGTTAAAGGGAAAGATCTATAAGTCTGATATTATTCATGATATAATGATAGGAATTGTGTCAATTAATTTGTGCAAGGAAGCGGGGTCTGATGAGCTGATTCTTGAAGGGGTCGCATAGTTGGAATGTAATGTTTTAGAATCTGGCAATATTTAATGCAAGAAATCTGTGAGATGACATCATAATGGGAGGGAAAATGGTGTAAAGTTATTCCTATCAGGCAGTCTTCTTCAATAATATGTCCAATGACTGAGGAGGGGTAAGTCTACTGTGATGTCACTTTTGGAACCTTATCCAATCATATACATTGACCAATTAGATTGGGGAAAGTACAGACACCTCACAAATGTGGGGTTTTCGGTTCTATAAAAGGACAAACACAGGAGACACTGTGATACAGTCACTCATAGACACTTAGTGAAGAAACTCTCTTACCTACTCACTGACTGATGTAGAGAAATAAGAATTGATAACACAAGGAAGAAGAAGGAATCAATTGCTTTGCTTTGGACCCTCTGATGGATTATTGGTAGAGACTGAAAGGGAGGGCTGGTAAAGTCCCAGGACATTTTCTGTGAAAGAGAAAGCAGAGAGGAGGTGGAGAAAAGCTCAGTCTATCTTACTGACTGATGCCCACCAGTTCCTATACAGGGTTAATTGAACCAGCCCTTAAGAGGGGGTGCCCACCTGGCTGTGATTCAGCCAAAAGAAATCCTTATGTGAGTATTATTTAAAAGGGAAATAATCATGTAGGCAGTGATCCTATTAAGGTAATTATAGTTTGTTAGTACTGAGTGGTGGGAATGGATGCATTAATTGTGCATCCTGAGATGTTAGGGACATTTCAGACGTGTATGTCCTTTGGGAAAAATAAATATTTTATAGAGTAGGTCCCATGGTGTGTCTACAGTGAGATCCCCTTACTCTTTCTCTGTGTAATGATGTCTAGCACAGAAGATTTATTGGGAGTTAAATGGACATCTTACTGTGTGTATTGTGGGATGTTTTTACCCATGCATCCGAGCCCTACCTCAAAAACTGTGCAGTACTGACATGGAAAACATCATGATGGCCAGAGCTTCCAAAGTGACATTAGCTGGGGCCTGGCTTAAGGAACTGAATTCTGCCCACCAGCTACCCCCGACAGGAGATGAGACTTGCACAACAGCTGTGTCCCCAGGCCTAGCTGCCCTTTTGCTGCTCCCACCAAAAGGGATATGACACTTCTCTGATTGAATTACCTGGGCTCTGCAGGAAATTGAACAAAGCCCTGTCCTGACTCAGGCAAATGTTTTATTATGGGGGCCATAAATGGCTTCCTCTTGAACAATGGGCCTTCCAGGGCCCAGGCAGATGGTTTATTGCAGGGGTAATAAAAATGGTTTCCTCTTGGCAGAAACTGGGAGGGGGAGAAACTGGAGACAGAGGCTGAGCTTGAAGAAAGTGGAAAGACTGGTTTCTGTACCATGTGACCTGAAAAGACACACCCCTGTAGCCAGAATATGGTCTTAGAAAAAGATGAATAACTCATAGTACGGACTTGTCATAATTATTTAAATGATACCATAATTCTTGTGATTTTTCTGCCCACATTTTAAGAGGTTTTTAGAACCGGTGGCATGATCTGGGGGCAAACTAGCAGTTAAGAGGGTATTACTTAAAATGTATGCATGTGAAAAGTCTGATACATCATCAATTAATGCCTGCATGCCTTGCACACATTTGGGTAAATTTGAGTAAGAATCTGATATTGGTAACTTGACCAAAAAGTGAAATATGTTGCCATTTCTGAATGCAAGCTCCCAGGAAGAGCAGATTTGGACAGGGTATACCTCCTGTGATATGTGATGGGTGCATGTAATTTTAAACAAATGTGTACCTGTGCAAATATGTCTTTTGGGTCAAAATATAGATTGTGTGTAATTTGACAGGGGTGGGTTCTCTGTACCATAAACAGACCTCATCATGATGACACTTCATTTCATTCCCCCAATCAAGGGGAAGAGGATGAAGTGGCCAATGACAAGTGGAGAGGGGTAGAGCCTAGTGATGCTGCACACACACCCATTTTCAAAACACATAAAAGCAGACAGTCAGGACAGATAGGGACATTCAATTCCATTTGCTGCAACGCGCTCTGCCGGACCATACCACATCCAGAGATCCAGACTTCAAATCCATCAATCGCCAGAGAAAGCTGTGCAGAAAGATCCAGAAGCAGTGCTGTACCCAGAGAGAGAGCAGAGCTGACCCCAGGGGTGTTGCTAGGTCTGGAAAGGACCCGGGGCTACGCTGATGTCAGAGCTGTCAGGACTGGGGTATAGCCAGCCTTTTGGCTGTAGTACCTGAGATTCTATCCGGGGCTACAACCAAAAGACCAGGGGCTATAGCCCCCTTAGCCCCCCCCTAGCAACGCCTCTGGCTGACCCAGACCACTGTTAGCAGAACCAGAGAGCTGACCCAGATCACTGTGAAGTGCAGAGACCAGACCAGAGTCCAGTCTAAAACCTGACCAGATCCGTGGCGAGGCCCATCTATTTCAAAAATATATTGTGAGTACCCAGCAGAACTGTGCAGCACCAATCTCCTAGTTAAAATAATATAATTCAATCTATTTTAATCTAAGTAGAACTGCCTCCTAACTGTCACCTGTCATTTGTAAAGCTGTCACCTGTCATTTCTAGTTGCTAGCTGTCATTTGTCATTTTGAACTTTAAAATTTCAAATCCGAAAAACTACCTTTCTTTAATCGTTCATAACTCCGTCACCGTTTGAGCTAGGAACTTGGTTTAACTTTCCTCTGAAATCTTAGAATCCTGGCTTTTTAAAGAACCTAGAACCGCTTTCCTATTCCATACACTTTTGCCGCAATCGCGAAAAACGCACTCGAGAATTTACCGCGATTTGCAAATTTCTCCACGTGTGAAAACAGCAGTTTCCTTGCTAAAAATTCGTTTGCCTCTTAAGAACCATCCCTGAATCATTGCTAGAGTGAGCCTGGACTAATATTAACTTGATACCACTCACCCTGAACCTCTAGAGGGAATTAAAAGCATTGTAGCATATTTTTCACTTCATTGCCGGCACATATAAAAGCATTGTAGCATATTTTTCACTTCATTGCCAGCACATGTAAAAGCATTTTGGGCCTGTGTTTAAAACTCCGATCTGTAGTCTAAGCTTGCTGGGGTGAACTGAATTACATTTGATTGCATTTCTGAGAACTGTGTGCTTCCCTTCCATTTCCTTGCATTGCATAAAGGGGGGGGGGGATTGCCAGAGAAAAGTGATTATATTGTTTTGTTGAAATCATATTGAGTATTTTCTGTATTGCATTTCATTCAACATTACATCCATCTGAATTTATATAAAGTATTCTCTACCACCTTATTCTTCTGTTCCTATTCACAAGTGTGCTAGTGCCAGACTATCCATTATTGATTACTGCTCAGATTAAGTGTGATTAAGTGTGATATTCAATTATTAATTTATTATAAAGTGTGATATATATATATATTGTTTAAATTCTCAAATAAACCTTTTAAACTTGCAAAACAGAACTACTTCTTGGCTCAGTGGGGTCAGGGGGATTCCAAGAGAGGGGTGTTATATAGGGGTAGTCATCCAGAAAGCATGAACTGGACATAAAGATATATCAATAAGGGTTTCCATTCAGTATCCCAGACTAGGCATTGACTTAGCTGTAGTGTTGAATTGAATCCTCTTACAAATTGGGGGCTCGTGCCGGACGTTTGGATTAGATCTATCACTTGTGCAGATTAATACAGCGTGCCAGCTGACCAGATACACATATCCGGTCGGAGCACACGCTGTGTTACGCTGTAAAGCACTCCTCAAAGGAACGCTCTAAGGAAAAGGTCTGTTTTGCAAAAATATAATATAAACTTCTGTAAGTCAGGAAGGAACTCAAATTCCAGAATGACGACCTTGGTAGATATGAAAATAGCCAGAGAGCACTTCTTTCATAAGCTATTTGTGAGAGGTGAGTGGACTCATCAGGACCAGACGGTCTGGTTGCAAGCAATCGCACCCCAGATCACGGAAACAGGGTCAGATATATGGGGAGATCAGGGTCCCCTACATGTGGCCCTGAGTGAACTATATTTGGCCTCGAAGGCCAAGGATGAGCACCACAAGATTGCCAGGGTAGCGGCATATTTATATTTACATATGGGAGCCATGCAGGACAAATGTGCTGAAGGCCAAGATCTGGCGAGTAGGCAACTGCTGGCATTACAGAAGGCCCAATCTGATCTGGACTATTCTGAGCAGAGGCTGCAGAGGAGCCAGGAGTCAGAAAATGATGGTAGGCAGTATATCATTAAAATAAAAGAGGACATGGATATACTGCAACAGGAAAAGGCTGACCAGGATACCAGATTTCTGGCCTTGCAGAAGGAGTACCAAGAAGGTTTGGACTCCCTACTGCAGAGCCAGAAAAAGCTGGAGCAACAGTTAGACTTCAATAGGGCATGTGCTGAGCAGGTAGTCACCCTGCAAAGCCACCTAGATAGGGAGAAGGCAGAGAGCAATAAACTGTTTCTGAAAGACCTGGATACCCAGGCAGAGTTTGACCAGGAGCTCCAGAAAGCTGGTGCCTTCCAAAGGCAAAGGGACGACATGGCGGCACAGATGCAGGCTCTTAGTCAGGAAAGGGATACCTTAGGCCAGGAAGTCTGCCACTTAAAAAGAAAAATGGAAGAAAATCACCTGGCCCACCAGGGACTGGGTGACCTCCAAAAATAACACCAGAACTAGTTAGAGCACACCAGGAAGGTGGAGGATGCTCTAGCAAGTAAGGAGCAGGCCAATAGGGACACAGCTCAGGAGGTAACCCTCCTGCAGCAAAGACTGGCCCAGTGCTCCAGGACCAATCAGGAGGCACAGAGAGAGAATGAGGCTCTCTGCCAGCACAATGATAGACTCCAACAACAGGTAGCGATGCAGGAGAGACTGATAGAGTCTAGTAAGGCCTTAACTGAGGAACTGAAGGCGCAGGCTCTTGCATTGCAACAGGGAGCAGGGGCGGATAGAGATGAGGTTCGCTGGGAAAGAGAAACTCCTGAGCATAACCCCAGGAGCCCTAGTACCAAAGGCCTTTATTTCTCTCAGTCCCTGGACTCTGCCACCCCCATGTCCCCTGGCGCACATGAGCACAGGGCCACAGGGATGGCAGATTACTATCCAGCCAGAAGCATGGGGCTCATAGGCCAGTACCACCCAGGAATGCAGGGGCGAGCATCCGGGTATGGGCACCCAAGCACAGTGCAATTTGATGGGGAACCCCAGGAGAGTAGGCCCATTAAGGGCATCCTGAAAACCTCTGCCCAGTTAGGTCAATGGGGGGGGTACCCATCAAATCCTGGCAGCAAGGAGGGATCTGAAGACTCCTCTGAGCGGTACAGGACACAGGAGACCAGGTCCCCACATTCTGCCAGCCATTCCCAGGCTCGCAGAATCCGGGAAAACCTGGAAGAACAGACGGGAACCTCTGGGAGCAGTGCCTCTGAGTCAGAAGATGAATGGACAAGGGTTACCCGAACCAAAAAGGCCAATAAGGCAAAAAGGGCCTTGATTAAGGACCCATTGAAACAGATTAAGGCAATCAGGAGTGTCATCACGCCTTATCATAAGAACGCCAAGTACTCTGTTTGGGAACACTTGGAGCTCTATGAGCAAATGATGGAGACTTTTCATTTGAAGGACAGCCAAAGCTGTATCCAATATGTAAAGTGGACATTCTCCCCAGAGTACTTCAGTTTCTTTGCAGGGCTGGAGGACCAAAATCATTCCAGGCATTAGTTTGGACCTAATAAACTTCAAAGCTTGGTCCCGATTAGCGGATAATCCCATGGGCTTTGATGATCCAGAAAAAGCATTTAGGTCAGCTCAATTGCTACCTTATGCAGTTGAAATTCAGATCAAAGAGGAAGTCACCATCCCAGAAAGGACCCGACAATTCTCCCTGGAAGTGAAAGTTTAAAGAGGACAATATTTGCAAAACCCTGATGCTTACATACATCTAAACGCTTCTCTCCAACAGTAAGGGTTGGGGGTAAACCCAACTCCATTAGTCAACATAGAACATGACACCATTCTAATAGAGGTGGATAACAGCAACTTAAAGAATATTACTCTAGCCGCAGGCACCATTATTGGAATGGCGGTTGATGACCGACATTTTTCCATAGATTTAGGTAATGTACTGTTAGGGCCAATCCCCAAGGACTGCTTTGACAGTGACAGTGATGACAATACAACCCCAGACAGGATTTTTACCCGGCATGGGGGGAACTTCCTGGTGTACACTTCTTGCCCTTATGGTAAGGAAGATGTGACTTGTGACTTCAGGTGGGATGAGGTGATTTTCCAGGTCCATGAGGGCTGCCTTTCCCACCTGAAGCCTCCAGTCCAAATCAGCACTCTGACCAGGGACTTCTCCACCCAGCTGGAGGAGGCCGCTGAAATAGCCAAACCAGAAGTCTTTCCAGGCTTCAGGCAGATGGTGGAAGAGAGAGTCAACCTAGCTGATGCCTGTGTGACTCTGCAACAAAAGCAAAAGTTGAAACAAGTTTTCTTGGATTTCCAAGATCTCTTTGCGGTAGACTCATATGACTGTGGTCGCACTGACATCCACACAACAACAATCCCCACGGACCCTGGCATGACTCCTGTGTTTGTGAAGCAATATCGCTTGCCTCTCGCATCAATGGAGTCCCTTACTGAAATAATTAAGAACCTTGAGTCCCGGGGAATAATCCGTCCAGTCCACAGCACCTTCAATAATCCGGTGCTGGGAATATTGAAGCCAAACGGCCAGTGGAGACTCTGCGCTGACCTTAGGGAGCTCAACAAATGGGTCCATACTTCCCGATGGCCTCTGCCCTACATTGACCAAGGGCTGGCCCAGATCCAGGGGCCACAGGTATTCACTGCAATAGACCTGACCAATGGATACTGGACTGTGCCTGTGCAGTAGGGAGGACCAATACAAGCTGGCTTTTACCTTTGGGGGCCAGCAATACACATGGACCCGGACTCCCTTCGGATACCTTAACTCTGGCAATGAATTCAACATTTTCCTACATAAGGCCATGCCCGACCTGGGTGCGAGGGGTAACCTGGCGGCTTATGTAGATGATGTCCTCATCAAAAGTTCATCTGTGGAGGAACACATAGCGGAGATCCGTTATGTTCTGACGCAGTTGAGGGCCGCCGGAGCAAAACTTTCCTTTCAGAAAGCACAGTGGTGTAGAACCCGTGTTAATTTCTTGGGTCATGAGATTACTCCTCAGGGTCTCTGTCCCCAGGAAAAGAAAGTGGAAGCACTTCATAAACTGAAAGACCCCACAACTCTGCGGGAACTAAGGAGCCTCCTTGGACTGACTAATTACAGCAGAAAGTTCATTGAGGGCTACGCAGAGATCACCAGACCCCTGATTCATCTCCTGAAGGGGTGGGTCAAGTGGGAATGAGGTCCAGAACAAGCCGAGGCGGTAAAACAACTCAAGAGAAGCCTCTCACAAGCGCCTTGCCTAGCTAACCCTGTCAGAAACAAGGAGTTCTTCCTGGAGACGGGGTTCTCTAATACGTGCTTGACAGCAGTATTATACCAAAAGCATGACAAGGTCAATAAAGTAATCTCCTATGCGAGCAAAACTTTATCCTCTGTGGAGGAAAAATTCAACGATTGTGAGAAGGCACTCCTGGCAACGGTGTGGGCATTGAAGAATTACCGCCCGTTTATCCAGGGGGAACACATCATAGTGGAGACTCCACACCAGCCTCTGCAATATCTCCAAAGTGATAGAATCCGGGCTGGAAATGTGAGTAATTCCCAAATTACTTCCTGGATTCTGTCAATGCAAGGCTTTCCTGTGGAGGTCAGATATGGCCAAAACAAGAAGAGTCCCCTCGCGCAAGGTCTGGCTGACTTGCATGATTGTGCCAGAGAAAACTGTCTCGAGGACGAAAGTCTAAAAATAAAGGACAACATGGAGGCATACCTTAATTCCCCCCACAAAGTCTTTGAAGAAGACAAGTGTGAGGGAATGCCCACTGTATATGTGGATGGATGCTCTTACCATGTTGACAACAACAGGGAGAAAGAACTGGTGGCCGGCGTAGGGAATGCATGGGTGAATGAGTCCCCAGAACCCTCCACTGGATACAAAATTGGTCCCCGAAGTAGTCAGGTGGCAGAATTGCTGGCTGTGCATCAGGCCATCCTCACTGCTGTCCAGCATGAAATCCACGAACTGGTCATAATCACAGATTCGGATTATGTACGGAACGGGTTCGTGGAGCACCTGGTTAATTGGAAAACCAGAGGCATGTTATATGCTAACAACAAACCCTTGAAACATGGGAAGTTGATCCAAAACATTGATGATCTGGTCACCTCGAATGAGATGACCATCTATTGGAAAAAGATCAAGGGTCATTCCAAAGTAGAGGGACCAGACAAAACTGGAAATGACTTAGCTGATCAGCTGGCCAAAACCGGGGCCATCCAAGGAGATCTAATTGAGATTGAGTCCCTGTTGGGGGAAATCCAGGTCACTGCTATCACTAGGTCCGAGACAAATGCTCACAACGACCTTTCAATTGCACAATGGAGTAAGGAGACCCCTGATGCTGATCTGATTACCGCTCAGAAGGGGGATCCAATAATTGGTAAATTTTACCAGCACATTGAGGACCCTGAGGACTTTCCTCTGATGGATACCGATTACACTGGGAAAGAGGACCTAAGAGTGTTGATGAAACGTCCAAAAATGTTCTGAATCCAAGACGGTTTGCTGGTAAGGAAATCCAAAGCTGGCCACGATCAGTGGGTGGTTCCTACCTCATTCCGAAGCCTGATGTTAAGTCACGCCCATGATGCGGCCACCGCCGGTCATAGGGGGTTTCACACAACATTGGAAATCTTAAGAGAGGTTGCATACGGGCCACACATGGGGCAGGACCTCGACCAATACTTGAAGGGGTGTCTTGTGTGTGCACAATTTCAGCCATCATCCCTCACGCACCGTGCGCCTCTCCAAAAGAGGGGGATGACACTGCCATGGTCAGATTTACAAATCGACTTTGTAGGCCCCGTGATTCGCTCTGCTAGGGGGAATAAGTACATGTTGACTGTGACATGCTTGTTTACCAAGTGGGTGGAATGTCTCCCAGCCCCAAATTGCAAGGCAGAAACCGCTGCTGCCCTGATGATTAACCACATCTTTTCCCGTTTTGGTCTACCTCAAAGGATTGAGTCAGACAGGGGTAGCCACTTCACCAGTGAAGTAATGACAAAGATGTGGGAGATACTGGGGGTCAAAAGGAAGTTGCATATTGCTTACCGGCCAGCTTCTTCTGGGGCAGTAGAGAGATATAACCGAACCATTGTGAGCATATTAAAGAAGTTTGTGGCAGATTCTGGGCCAAGTTGGGATATACGATTACCTCTGGTCCTAATGGCCATCAGCTCTACCCCTTCATCTGCAACCAAAATGTCACCATTTGAGTTGATGACTGGGCGCAAGATGGTGCTTCCTCAGCATCTGCTCTACAGGACCCAAGAGCAGACCCTAATAAATGCCTCCACAACTCACAAGTATGTGGAGAATTTAAGGAAACACCTTCAACATGCTTTTGCTTATGCTCAGCGGAATCTAGAAAGATCAGCTGATAGCATGAAGACCCACTATGACCTGAAGACTTCCAGGAAGGAATATCAGGTGGGGGACCGGGTCTATCTATACAATTTCCAAAGGAACCAGGCCAGACAGCGAAAATGTTTGCCTACGTGGAAGGGACCCTTTGAGATTATAGACAAAATCTCCCCTGTGGCCTACAAGATCCGCATCCCCAAAAGCGGTTTGGCAGAGGGGGAAGACAAGTGGGTCCACATTAACCAGTTGAAGTGTTGCCATCCCAGGCACACTCTGCAACAACTGGAGGAATCCTCTGGAATCCTAGAGGGTACTGTCTCAGATTAATTCAGTTCTAACTTAAAATATCCTACATATCGCCTATCAAATTCTGAGTTTCTCAATGTGGGTGTTTTTGTTGTTGAAGGGAAAAAGAAATGTGCATGTTCATATGTTTTGACTATAAATTTATATGCCACCCCACTATATCAATGGTGGGGGAAAAATGTCTATGAATAGGTATTGCCGCTCTTCCTTTGTCGTCCTAGGAGAAAGAAAACCTGGAGACGGGCCAGGGAGGACGATCCGGAGACCGGAAGCAGAGAGGCGAGGGGCCCAGGGTACCACCCAATATTCCCATCAGGACCGGCGAGGAGAACCGATCGATTAGTACCGGATGGAGGAAAAGATGCTGAACTGTGCCATCTATTGGAAGAAGATGAGGAAACATCCCAGATCTTGCGAGTTCCATCAGTGAAACCGAATGGCCATCGCAAGAGGGGGGCTTGTGGGATGTTTTTACCCATGCATCCGAGCCCTACCTCAAAAACTGTGCAGTACTGACATGGAAAACATCATGATGGCCAGAGCTTCCAAAGTGACATTAGCTGGGGCCTGGCTTAAGGAACTGAATTCTGCCCACCAGCTACCCCCGACAGGAGATGAGACTTGCACAACAGCTGTGTTCCCAGGCCTAGCTGCCCTTTTGCTGCTCCCACCAAAAGGGATATGACACTTCTCTGATTGAATTACCTGGGCTCTGCAGGAAATTGAACAAAGCCCTGTCCTGACTCAGGCAAAAGTTTTATTATGGGGGCCATAAATGGCTTCCTCTTGAACAATGGGCCTTCCAGGGCCCAGGCAGATGGTTTATTGCAGGGGTAATAAAAATGGCTTCCTCTTGGCAGAAACTGGGAGGGGGAGAAACTGGAGACAGAGGCTGAGCTTGAAGAAAGTGGAAAGACTGGTTTCTGTACCATGTGACCTGAAAAGACACACCCCTGTAGCCAGAATATGGTCTTAGAAAAAGATGAATAACTCATAGTACGGACTTGTCATAATTATTTAAATGATACCATAATTCTTGTGATTTTTCTGCCCACATTTTAAGAGGTCTTTAGAACCGGTGGCATGATCTGGGGGCAAACTAGCAGTTAAGAGGGTATTACTTAAAATGTATGCATGTGAAAAGTCTGATACATCATCAATTAATGCCTGCATGCCTTGCACACATTTGGGTAAATTTGAGTAAGAATCTGATATTGGTAACTTGACCAAAAAGTGAAATATGTTGCCATTTCTGAATGCAAGCTCCCAGGAAGAGCAGATTTGGACAGGGTATACCTCCTGTGATATGTGATGGGTGCATGTAATTTTAAACAAATGTGTACCTGTGCAAATATGTCTTTTGGGTCAAAATATAGATTGTGTGTAATTTGACAGGGGTGGGTTCTCTGTTCCATAAACATACCTCATCATGATGACACTTCATTTCATTCCCCCAATCAAGGGGAAGAGGATGAAGTGGCCAATGACAAGTGGAGAGGGGTAGAGCCTAGTGATGCTGCACACACACCCATTTTCAAAACACATAAAAGCAGACAGTCAGGACAGATAGGGACATTCAATTCCATTTGCTGCAACGCGCTCTGCCGGACCATACCACATCCAGAGATCCAGACTTCAAATCCATCAATCTCCAGAGAAAGCTGTGCAGAAAGATCCAGAAGCAGTGCTGTACCCAGAGAGAGAGCAGAGCTGACCCAGACCACTGTTAGCAGAACCAGAGAGCTGACCCAGATCACTGTGAAGTGCAGAGACCAGACCAGAGTCCAGTCTAAAACCTGACCAGATCCGTGGCGAGGCCCATCTATTTCAAAAATATATTGTGAGTACCCAGCAGAACTGTGCAGAACCAATCTCCTAGTTAAAATAATATAATTCAATCTATTTTAATCTAAGTAGAACTGCCTCTTAACTGTCACCTGTCATTTGTAAAGCTGTCACCTGTCATTTCTAGTTGCTAGCTGTCATTTGTCATTTTGAACTTTAAAATTTCAAATCCGAAAAACTACCTTTATTTAATCGTTCATAACTCAGTCACCGTTTGAGCTAGGAACTTGGTTTAACTTTCCTCTGAAATCTTAGAATCTTGGCTTTTTAGAGAACCTAGAACCGCATTCCTATTCCATACACTTTTGCCGCAATCGCGAAAAACGCACTCGCGAATTTACATCGATTTGCAAATTTCTCCACGTGTGAAAACAGCAGTTTCCTTGCTAAAAATTCGTTTGCCTCTTAAGAACCATCCCTGAATCATTGCTAGAGTGAGCCTGGACTAATATTAACTTGATACCACTCACCCTGAACCTCTAGAGGGAATTAAAAGCATTGTAGCATATTTTTCACTTCATTGCCAGCACATATAAAAGCATTGTAGCATATTTTTCACTTCATTGCCAGCACATGTAAAAGCATTTTGGGCCTGTGTTTAAAACTCCGATCTGTAGTCTAAGCTTGCTGGGGTGAACTGAATTACATTTGATTGCATTTCTGAGAACTGTGTGCTTCCCTTCCATTTCCTTGCATTGCATAAAGGGGGGGGGGGATTGCCAGAGAAAAGTGATTACATTGTTTTGTTGAAATCATATTGAGTATTTTCTGTATTGCATTTCATTCAACATTACATCCATCTGAATTTATATAAAGTATTCTCTACCACCTTATTCTTCTGTTCCTATTCACAAGTGTGCTAGTGCCAGACTATCCATTATTGATTACTGCTCAGATTAAGTGTGATATTCAATTATTAATTTATTATAAAGTGTGATATATATCTATATTGTTTAAATTCTCAAATAAACCTTTTAAACTTGCAAAACAGAACTACTTCTTGGCTCAGTGGGGTCAGGGGGATTCCAAGAGAGGGGTGTTATATAGGGGTAGTCATCCAGAACGCATGAACTGGACATAAAGATATATCAATAAGGGTTTCCATTCAGTATCACAGACTAGGCATTGACTTAGCTGTAGTGTTGAATTGAATCCTCTTACAGTATACCTAGAAAAAGAAGATACATGAAATAACTCCTGGGTATATCGTCAAACAGAAAACTGATATTATTGCAGGGCTGCTCAAGATAAAAGGGATAGGGTGATTATTTGCCGTCCATTTCTTTCCTCTGTTCAAGGGGCCCATTGAAACATCACTGAAGGGAATTCTGCCAACATACTGCTCAACATACATTTTCTTTTCTACACGCCATTCACATACCTAAAGGGTCAAAAGCTTGTTACAATTGAGTTGAAACTCGGACCTGTCTATTGAGTAAAGAGGGTGGTATTTTGAATAAAGGAGATGTAGCGAGAAGCTATAAAGCAGGGATATTTTAACTAATTTGTTGTTTTCATGAAATAATGATTCCTGCTGGACTCTCGTGTATCAAATCTATGGTGTCTTGGTGAAGTGTGTGTTGCTAAAGTTTCTGTTTCCATATCTGAAGCATTGACGACTAAAGTGACTACGGTGTTGATTATTTGTACCATTTGCATTTTTTTAAAGAAACAATTTGTTTATCTGTAATCTGATTCAATCATTTCTATTTGGTTAATAAATACCTTCAGTGCAACCCTGTGTTTTTCTTCTTTCAAAAGGGATTCATAACGATAATGTCATTAAATAAGGGACCACTGTGTGCACCTTTTTTGGAGTGGGGGGCAATTCCTTTGAATTAGATATTGCCCAGTTAAAACATCCTACAATTGTTCACCTTGAAAACATAACTTTCTGTAAACAAATAAAAATGTATACGGTTATTCTAGGGTTTGATGGTGTGCTTTGCTCAGTGTGAGAATTGTAATGGGCTTATTATTACTAGAATATATGCTGGAAGTGTTCCTTAGACATGACGTTGATTTTATTTTTAAAAGAGACAGTTTACAAGTTGTGTACTATTAAAGAATTGCTCAAGGACACACACAAGAGCATATGTCTTCAGATACTTCTGGTGACTTCTCAGTAGCCACTTCTCTTATTCTTCTACTACCATACAATAACACAGCAGGCCTTCTCTGCAACTCCTCCCGATGTTTTCACAATCACTGTGTCACACTGCTGTCAGCAGCAACTGGGGGCCTTCACCAAAAATGCACTTAACAATGCAACTCTCATGCATAGAGAGAAAGAGACATTGTGTGAGACAGTGAGAGAGAGTGAGAGGACATAAAGAGAAAGAGAGTGCATAGACAGTGTGCATAGTTAGAGAGTGGGGAGTCAATAATTGTATATTTACAAATACAAGCATTTGTAAGTATTTTTAAAGCTGGGATGGCCAGGAGATTAACTGAGGGGCAAAGCATTTCTCTTGGAAGCACGACAATGCAGCGCAACACAAGTTTGAATCCTGGACCAACGCTAAGAGACTGGTCTCCGGTATTAAGAAAATCATAACAATTATTTAATTAAAATGTACAGGACAACAGCTCACTAGTGTGTGATGTTGTTTGCTGACTGCTGCCCCAAAACAGTTGGAATATATGACAAGAGTTGGTCAAAAGTAAAAGAAAAGTATGTCAAACAGTCATGCAAATCAAAAAATAGAAAAGAACAAAAATGGCATGCAAAAGTAATACATATATCTTATTCATCTTCACCCATCCCTCAGCCACTAACACTACTGTCAAAACAATCCCTCTCTGATCACTCCACTGGTTCCACCACCATCTCCTTTCCACCCTCTGACCTCTCCACACCACCTGCCTCGTCTATTACTAAAAGGAAATGGAAATCTTCACCAATTTCTCCCCTTCTCTTGGACCTACAGTTCAAACTCTCCTGCTTCACACCTGATGTCTCTTTCATGAAAAACTGCCTGATCCAGCTTCCAATCCCTACTATATGACACATTCCGCTCTGACTTCACCCCTAAGTCTCAGCATCCTCAACCGTGGGTAACCTCATTCAAATGCTCTCTCCTCACAGACATGCATTGGCTGCTGCGCAAATGGAGGCGTACCCACTCGCATAAGAACCTGAATTGTTATCTCTCATCCCTGAATGCTTGCAAGTCCTCTCTTGACAGAGCGAAAAAGGACTTCTACTGCACCCTCATTGACTCTCACCCCAACCATCCATGACAGCTACAGGGCACCCTAAAATCACTCCTCACTGCTCCTAAACCTGTGACTACCAACTCCACTCTCACAGCTAATGGCCTAGCTGAATACTCTCCTGCAAAGAAATCCCAAATTAAAGGCTTCCTCCTGACCTTCCTCACACTCCCTCCTCCTACATTTTATATTCCATCTACTCTGCCATCATCCTCTATCTTTGTCTCCCACTTTAGTCACACTAGTATTGAAGCCGTATTATGTCTAGTGATGGAGGCTTACCCCTCTTGTGCCCAATCATACCCTCTTGCTCCTCAGCTAGTCAAGCCTATTGCCACTTTTGTGGCCTCTCACCTTGCTGAACTCTGTCCTTAGACTCTGCTTGCTTTCCCTCTATTTTTAAAATAGCCATGGCCATCTCTCTCATAAAAAAGCAAGGGGCTGAGCTGAATCTAGAGAATAACCTTGGCCATGTGTCTCTCCTTTCGCATTGCACTACAGTGCTCAAAAGGGTTGTGTCAAACTGTCTTACCAATTTCTTAGAAAGCCAGAACCTTTAAGGGTCCATTGAAGGGATATGATGTGATGTGGCATTTATAAAGCGCCTGTACATAAGTGCTTCTAGGCATGACAAGATAAGGAGGGGGAACAAAGGGAGAACAAAATAACCATCTTACTAGGCCTTGTGTCATTCAGATCGCACAAGTGCAGGCAAAAGGGAAGGAGAGAAGTGCCGGGGGGGGGGTGGAAGGTGGAAGTGCAGTTAACTCACAAATGCAACCAGTAGGTGGCTCATAAGTGCAGAGAGAAGGGACTGTAGGGTTGCCCATACAGGCCCTTAAGTGCTGGCGAGACCGGAGGCAGTGCAAAGGTAACTGGACATGCAGGAACCTAGTCCCGAATTCAGAGGGTAAACAGGTGAAAAGTACCCAGAGCAGCCAAGTGTCTCAACAGTGGAGAGGAAGAGAGAAAGCAGAAGCAAAAAGGAAGGTCTTGAGTTGCTGCCGGAACCAGAAGTGGTTCTGCTCAAGTGTGAGAGAGGCAGGGAGGCTGATTCAGAGGGAGGCCCCAGCTGAGGAGATAGATCTGCCCCCAACTCTCTGCTTGGTGAATCATCTGACCTTCAGAGAGTTGGAGGTGGATGAGGGGAGAGCTCGAGAAGGAAGATGGATTGGTAGATAAAGTTGGTGGTAGAACGGTCCCAGGCCCCGGAAAGCCTTGTGGATGATGCAGAGGGTCTTGAAGTTGATCCCTGCAGCCACAGGAAGCCAATGAAGAGATTTCAGAGCTGGAGAGGTACGATTAATGGGCTTGAGGTCAAGGACAAGTCTTGCAGTCCTGTTCTGGATAAGTTGTTAAGGTCAAAGAGTAGAGGCTGGGAAATTTAGAAAGAGGCTGCTGCAATAGTCCATCCTAGAGAGGACCAGAGCTCTGGAGACCGTGAGCTTCTGGTGGAAAGTGAGAAAAGGAAGAATACCTCTGAGGAGGTACAGCTGATAGTTTGACTACTTAGAGACATCATAGATGTGAGGAGAGAAGGAGAGGGTGTAGTCAAAGATGACACCAAGGTTCTTACCCTCACAGGAAGGAGCAAGAACAGGGCCCAGAGTGGGCAGCCATATAGAGAGAGTGAAGGAGGGAGCGGGTGTCCCAATGAGGAGGATCTCAGTCTTACTGGGATTGAGGCAGAGATCATTTGCAGCACACTATTCCTGAATTGCGGCCAGACAGTGTGGTATGAGAGAAGAAGCAGAGGTGGATGAGGGGAGCCTGAAAGAGAGCAGACTGTCATCCGCAAAATATTAAAAAATTGAAGCAGAAAGTAGCGATGCAGTGGGCAAGAGGTGCCAGGTAGTGGTTGAAGAGCCAGGGAGAGAGGTTAGACCCCTGGGAACACCACAAGTAGAGTGAGAGCTAGAAGAGAGGAAAGACCCCAGTTGGACCTGAGAGTGTCGGTTGTTGAGAAAGGAGGTCAACCAGGCCAGGGCCTTATCAGTAATGCCAAAGTTGTCGTGGAGACGATTGAGCAGGATGGCATGGTTGCCAGTGTCAAATGCAGAGGATAGATGGGGGAGAATGAGGGCAGAAGGAAGATTAGAGTCAAGATTGGAGAGCAAGTCTTCACAGGTTTTCAGGAAAGCAGTTTCCGTGCTTCTGGGAGCTCTGAAGCCAGACTGGTGGTCATGGAGGCAACCAACAGGTGGAGTATGTAGATTAAGCAGGGAGATGGCCAGCTTTTCCAAGAGTTTGCCCAGGAAAGGAGTGATGGAGATCGGGCGATAGTTAGCCGGAGAGGAAGGATCGGCTGAGGACTTCTTTAGAAAGGGGTGCACAAGAAAGTGCTTAAGGGGGAGGGGAATGTTCCAGTGGCAAAGGAGTGATTGCAGAAATGGCCAAGGCTGGAGCAACGGTGTCAATGTGGTCCTTGATTGTTCAGGCTGCAAGCAGGTTTCCGTTCCTGTCAATCCACCTAAACTGCTTTCATGAATGTCTCCAACCGTATCTCTTCTGGTAAGCACTCCAACCTATCCTCTATCCTAATTCTCCTTGACCTGTCCGCTGCCTTTGATACCGTCAATCAATCTGATCTCCTTAGTACTATCTTTCTTCTTGGGATTCAAGATCAAGACCTTGCCTGGATTGAATCCTACCTTGCACCTCACCAATTCTCTGTCTCCTGGAGCAACAACTCCACTCAACTCATTCCTATAACTGTTGATGTTCCACATGGGTTATTTATTGGGTCCTCTTCTCTTTACACTCTAAACATCTGCTTTTGGGTCACTAATCTCCTCCTTTGGATACTTGTACCAACCCGTAGTGGACGACACCCAAATCGTCATCTCTTTTCCTGAAATCTCATCTGATTTCTCTATCAACATTTCAAACTGTCTTTGTGCCATTACACATTGGATGGTTTTGCACTCTCTAATGTTAAACTCAACCAAAATAGATATGCACTTCTTTCCTAACAAATACTCTATCATCTCTTCCCCTGCCTATCCATTTCCCACCTAACACCCTTCCGGACTCTTCTTCAGCTCGAAACAAATCTCATTGTCATCTATGACCCTTCTCACACCTTCTCTACTTTCATCTCCAAAACATCATTACGCAGCATATTTTGTGATCAAAAGAGCATTGTTCCTCCCTATATTAATAAATAAATAAATACATCAATAAAATAAATAAATAAAAAGAATACTGGAAAACAATGCTGTATTTTTCCAAAAGTACATAATTGGGAAATAATGATTAGCGGAAAAAAATTGTGTAAAAACAGGCAGTAATATGTTTGACAGAAAACATATATAATGAATGAAATAGTATAAAAAGGAGCATGCAATTGAAATACAGATCAGTCAACAAAGCTGTTTTCCTGGCAGTCCAATAGTATGACGTTATTGATTAGCTTTTCATGAAGCTTGTTGGCTGAGGAGGGAGGCAATGGATATTCATAATGTGCGAATACATGAGCCATTGCTCACCATTTCGTTGACTGACAATAAAACACAGAAAGAAAACAAAAACAACAAGTCACCTTTTTTAATAAACTTTATTCTATATTACAAATAGTTTTTTTTGTTCTGGACTGCAAAATAGGAATGCATTATATTTACATACACAGGTATACAATTAATTATAACAAAGTTACAGAAGCTTGCCTTTACCAAGATACAACTCTTTCCAATTTAAATAATATATTATTTTTGTTTCACTAGAATAATAGCGACCTCCTTTCTAGAATGTGTTTTCCTTTATCTTTGAGGCTCGCAGTAACACTGGGCTGTATGGATATGTTGTAGAAACAGGTTGGCTTGAAGATGGAAGCTTTATCAGACCGGGCAGCTTGGCAAGGACACCCGCTGCCTGTGCTATCTGCTTCTTGATAGGTTTGCTTTTTTGCTGCAAGACCTGGGGGTCCTGCCTGGTAGGGATTATGGAGATCAATGCATTATGGCTGCTGCTATTTCTGCCAGGGTTAGGTGATGATATTACGGGCGTTTCAGAGTGTGATAGCTGGCCATGTGAACACCACGCGTGCTTGATGGAAGGAAGCGGTCACACGTAGCATTTACCCCTGAAATGTTGCCACACGACGTCATTTTTAATTAGTTGCAATGATCTGTTTCCAGCAGGAGGGGAGAACTTGATGGACACCAGATAGGCATGGGCGTAATTTTAGGGGGGGACAGGGGTGTTTCACACCATTTTGTCCCCATTCATTTGGCTGGGGCACCTTTTCTTCAGATGGCAGGTCTCCCCCAACATATTCAGCAACGTTACTCCACTGCTGATAGGAGCCACATAGTTCTCGGCTCTGAAACATAGATTCCACTAACACAATCTTGATCAATGAAAGAATGGATGGACATAAACCCCAGCTCCAAGAACGTAATTGCCTTAAACTCCTTTCCTGACAGGGGGACAGAGGGTGTGTGGGTTTCAGAAAAGGAGCTTGAGGAAGAGTGATTTGCTTGATCTTGGACAGTAATCCACAGCATGCTCCATAGGCTACAGGTCACAGGCTACAAGCTAAAAGGATGCTTTCAGAAGATGCAAACCTTTCGTGGTCACTGGCCACCTAGAAGTTACAGCCAATGATTTGTTTGACCAGTTGCCGGGAGGATTAGTAGAAGATTGTGGATGAAACCTGCATCAGTGCATACGATGAGCAGGATCACTGTGCAGGAAGGTGGTCCCAACTCAGGGGGCACCAAGTCCATGCGGCTATTGGAAGTCAACGGTTGCCTACTAGGTCTTTAAGTAGAGTTTTTTGGAATGATTCCATGCCCTCCCACATAGTAGAGGTTGCAAGGAGCATGCCAATGTCATGGGTGGGTGATTTGCAAGAACATAAAATCACAAGCCACTGACTACCATCAGAGCGTGTGGTTATTAAAATAGGTGACATTGGTGTGCTACTGCGCCAGTCACAAATGACGATCTGCGGGTGGTACCGTTCGCCCCTCGCTTGTTGAGTAAGGAAGAGGCTCATTGCACAGTAATACACACCAAATCGGACCATAGCTCTGAGGTTGGAAAGAGGCTTACTCAAACAATTCTCACAAGTTGACAAGCTGTATTTGCTGTTTAACATATAGCCACATTTGTAATTAAGAAGGTTGTGAAGGTATGTGGATGCTACGTGAGAGTGAGAGAATGTGAATGTATGATGGAGTGAAATGATAGGTGTTCGATTTGTGCTCCAATAGAAATGTGTACTGATGGGTTTTTTTATGATAATGCAGTATTATTAATATGACTATCTAATTTTGTAATAAAATTCTCTTTTTGTGAGAATGGTTTGAGTAAGCCTCCTTCCAACCTCAGAGCTATGGTCCACTTTTGTGTGTATATCGGATTCTTACCTGGAGGACCAGTAGCGTTACAGGTACCTTTAGTGTATGTGTCATTGCACAATAATCATTTGCAAATAGCCCTTCCATGGGGATGCTTTTCCCTGAACTTTCAACTGCAGCCTGGTTGGTTCTCTAGCCACATTCAAATGCTGGGAGAGTTCCCAGGAAGCTAAGATTCCCTCTGGATAGCCATGAATAATTTAATAGAAATGAGTGTTCTTTCATAACGCTAAAGCACAGATTCCTCTTCCTTCTAAGCGCAAATGGTACTATTACTACCCAACTGGATCGCTCTCAATTCATCGACATCAGTAGGGCGAAGGGCAGGATTCGTACTGGTGAAATACCGGCTCACCCCACATCTGAGGCATGCACATAAGTCATCAGTCGCCACCCATCTAATGACTTTGATATTGTAGGTCAAGTTCCCATTGTCATTGCAGATGTCAGTTTAGTGCGTGAAAAAAGTGTTAACATTAAGAAACCCACCATTCAGTAACGCCTGACAGGCCACAATGTTATAACCTCTCCGATTGGGTAGAATTATTGACCGCAGGGTAGGACCAACTTGGGTTCCGTAGGAGCAAGCAGAATGATGGCATTCTGCTTGGAAGTATGGTGGGTGGGTGGTTGTCCCCATAGTAACCACAGCAACTCGGCTTTTCCATCATTGTCAGCTGAGATCAGGCATCAGTCCAAGGGCTTGAAATAGAATAGGCAGCTTGTACAGAACAAGGGCAAACCACCTCTCTGATCTGTAAAGTGACATGTGTGCGGTTGCTATGAGCAGAACAGAACAATGCTGTACCAAGAACAGTACTGGTGGGCTTTTCAGATACACAATTAAACCAAAATAGAAACATTGGACATCTTAGCATTTGCTTTATTTCTTTGGTAAAAAGAAAAAAAAAAAGAGCAAACATTGGGAAATGAGAAGAATGGAAGACTGTGAAGAGCCTGTGTCGCCGGAGGGATGGGATAGGCTACGTATCCTTGCCAATGTCTTGGGAAGATAGCTCAGGGGCAACATGCTCGCCTTGGAAGCAAGACGATATGGAGCAACAGGGGTTTGATCCCCGGGTCTGTGCTTAGACACCTTTGGGTATTAAGCACGTTTTAAATAACCTATCATATCACATCAATACATCTCCACCCGGGTCATTCCTGCTCTTGGCCACCAATGGGGAAAGGCTGTAGATTTGCGCACAGCTTTAGACTGTTCTTCCCTGTAAACTCGTTACCAAAAAGATACTTAAGAGCACATTTAACTCTCAGTCACATTTCTAAGTGTCCTCCATCAGAATCCCCTAATCCACCTTGAAAAGACGACCTTCATTAGGGATTAAAAAAGTAAGGCGCTTGCCTCTCACGAGGGCGAAGCCTGCAATTCACAAATGTGAATACTCGTAGGGCCAACATGGCCGGTCCAACTTCAGAGATCAATGAATCAAGTACCAATGAAATAATAACAACAGGTGGTATTATAGAGCTTGGAAGCTGGAGGAGGCGCTACACAAGAGCACAAAATGATTGTTGTTATGGCCCGCTGCGACTATCCACAGTTTGGAGGTTTGTCTCAAAATATGTTGGCAAAAGCATTTCCTGACAAATCACCTACGTTTGGACTTCTTTCTGTTGAAATTTGTGTCATTAGATGACAACTCGAAGCAGTGGAGCATTAAAATGGCCGGGTGCTATCAAACTCTTTTTTTGCGGATGGATAACGTAACTCGTGTCAGGCTCCTAACTGAATGATTAAAAAGACTACAGGGCAGTGCATTGCTGTTGTACTTTCTTAAGAAAAGGAGCAGAGTTACAAATCTACATTATTATTCCTGTCTACATCAGAAATAAGATGCAGGACCATTAATGAATCGATCCCGATGTGTTCCTTGTCTGTCGGAAGGCCTTGGGTGGCCACGGACAGTTACGTGCTGTATAAAGGTTCCACCTTCAAAAAGATTATAATCACATGACAAACCACTCAGATAGGTGCATCGAGGCAAATGGAAATACAAAAGTCCCCTGAAAACAAGAGCAAAACAAAATCAAGAAAGGGGAAGTGGGGAGGAAAGGAACCACATACACATCATTTTCAAGGCCATATTTGTTTGTTTACCTTCCCAGATTTCATTATTTGTATCAACATGCGCTATTATAAAAAAAAAGGGCTGGGGGGAGCCAGAGTTCTCCCTAAGGGATTCCTTAGGGAGAGCTCCACACATTCACAGCACAGATCTGGCAGATTTCAAGGCAGGAGGAAACGCAGAGAGATAGAAAACGGAAAACCCCAACAACAAAACGTAAATAAAAAGAGGCGGGACAGAGATAGGACAGCCTCAAAACTCACAATGTTCAATGTGGAAAGAATATTGTTTCTCTTTTGATGTTGTCTTCATTAGTTCTCTGGGGTGTTGAGTTTATGCAAAAGGTGGAAATAAAAAAAAAATGATGTACGCACCAATGACTCTAAATGATAATTACATAAATGACAGTAGTAACAATTATTTAACAATAATTGAAAAATAAACCATTAGGGAACTGTGACAGTTTCTCTCTGTTTTGTCTCTTTCTTTCTCTTTCCGCAGCTGTGCAAATCACACTTTTGATTCAGTTACTTTCTAGTTCATATTTTTTTTTATTTTTTTACCCATGTGCAAAGTTCCAATGCCAGGGGGCAAAAGTTCCGCTTTTAGACAGCTTGTCCTCATGACCCTAGCCCCTTGAGAAAGTAAACAAAATATGACCCATTTCTCACTGTGGCACTTGTATCTCCAGAACCTTTGGTTTTTTTTTTAAATGCATTTGTTGTATATTTTTCCTTTGTTTAGATGTACATGTTCTAGGCGGCCCTCAAAGTCACTCAGTCCCTTGATTGAAGTGTCCACGTAAGGTGCATAATGGATGAATTTGATGTACAACAAAATCAACTCTGCAGAAAACAAAATGGCGGCACAGAAGTCAGTCTGGTCTCTCAGGGGACTTGAGGTGGGATCTTGCCTCTGAAGTTGACAGCTAGCCGAAATTCATCCGGCATACTAGCGTTGAATCGTTTGGTTGGCATGGAGCAGCAAAAAGAGCAATTGGCCAAGTCTGTCTCAATCACAAAATCGAGGTTCACTTTCATCGACGAGGTATCAACAGGCATGAGAAACAATGGATGTCTAGTACCAGAATGAACCAAACTGAACACACGGCTCTCTCCTGAAGAGTACATTGGTTTAATGTACAACTACCAGTTACGTACTGGTGTCAAGATCCACGTACCAAGGCGTAGCCAGTCACAGCACGAACACGCACATCTCGACTGGCAAACATATGATTCGTTAGAGAGAAACAGAGTGCTGTAGGTCCTGGACAGAAGAAAACAACTTCTTCCTTATCAAGCCTTCCTCCTTGGGTCAACCCTCCAATGTATGCGTTGGTCTTCTCCAGTTCTTCGTACGGAGACAGCATGATTTTGACCACCTCCTTTCCAGATTGTGCTGATATCGTAAATGTTTCTTTGTGCTGTGGAACCAGTTTCACACGTTTATAAAAAGCAACCATTTTGAAAATCATCCATTGCGAAATAAGTTTGCATTCTTAGAAATGTTAGAGCATGCTTTCATTTCACGAGATGTTTGGTCCTCGGCGGAGTCCTCTTGAAGGCTGCCTAAAAACGTCCGCTGCCAATGAACAGAGTAATGGGGGTGTGGAGAGGTTGGAGTGACGGGAGGGCAGTACGGCAGATGGGATGTTGGCTGCGGGAGGCCAACAGTCTGGTGCTACTGGAAAACATTGTTGCTCTTTTCTTGGGACATACAAGAGGAGGATAAAAGATCCAAGCCATTTTAGTGTTGTGTATCCCAGTAGGCTGCGCGACACTGCACTCACGCCCTGAAAGACGTTTTGGGTTTAGCCAGAATGACATTCTCCTCTGCAGTACCTTCTCGTGCAGACATGCCTAGATCCAGTTCCCTAAAAACAGCAACGCTATCCATCACAGTATCATCTTATTTTTGAGTGAAGGAATTTGTTTTCAACAGGAATGCAAACCGCCATAGAGAAAACAACATGGTTGCACTCCACAGTTGACTGGATTCTGGACAAGATCATGGTTTCTAGAAACTCGCTCCTTTTTTCCACCTGGAACCACCAGGAAATGCTTCAGAGTGTCAAAATATGCTGAACTTGGAGATTGGTTGCCTGCAATGCCTCGGTAATGGCAGGTTGCCATTATTGGTTACAGATGTAGTCTCCTACTTGTCAGACCCGCTTGGGAGACACATGATGAATCGCTTGACCTGGCCATCTAAAGCTGTCTTGTCCTACCACAGAAGAGCTTCAATCCCACCGCTGAAATCATGTTATTTGTGTCCTTTATGAACGAATAATACTGAATTTATATTCCAATCATGCCAAATGGTGGCAACGGAAGTGGAAAGCAGCACCGCGGATTATACCTACTGGTTTCCCGTTCCGATACTGATAATGTGACGACTGGGGACCGGCAATCGCGGGCCGCCACCTAAACGTCTTTGCATCACAAAGCCATCCTTCCTCTGAGGACTTCCTTGATGCATCCAGTGGTTTTCCACAGGAAGGAAGGTGGTTAAGAGCGGATCGGGGGCGGGGCTCTGCTTCCAGCCTATCAAAGCTGGCACTTGGTAAAGATGAGGATCTTGACTGAGGCACGGCTTGGTTTATCGCTCCCAGGGTACCCTGGAAGGACAGTTTTCAGCTGTCTATACGCATGAGGCCAATCACTTCTTCAAGTTTGCAGGCAAGTTTTTGTTTTCCAGCTTGGCCATCTTGGTCCAGCCCGGTTAGGATCTGTTGAGGAACCAAAGCAAAAAAGATGTTGATGCTTGAAAGTACATTGATGCACAGCAAGAGGCAAGTGCACACACATGTGATAACAACCATGGCATAGAGTACAAGCAGGTGACAATAAGAGAAGAACTTGAGTGCATGCAGATACGTCATGAAAGAATGAAGGGGGCGGAGTACATTGATGACGCAGTGTACTGCATTTGCAAAATGTGATTTGCAGCCGCTACTCGTTGGACCACGAGAAGCAGCCCGGCAATAATGAAATTCAACATCGGGGCCGGTAAGCGGTGGAAATAGGATAAAGCTGTGGCTGCATCCAGTGGTCCAAGCGAGCAGGAAGCAGTGCCGGATAATCCATTAGGACAAGTAGACCCCGGCCTATGGGCCCCATTCCTTGTAGGGGCCCCGCAACAACGGATCAAAATAAAGTGGTGCAGAAAATTTAAAACATATTAGAAGTTAATTTGTGAGGGGGTGGCCCGACATTCTGACTGCCTAAGGGCCTTGATAGGGTTTAAGCCGGCACTAGCGGGAAGGGTTGGGAGAAGTGTTCCTCTACTTTCATTGTTTACTGTTAACAGTCGAACTACTTTTTGCGGCCACTTTCAACATTCCGGAACTGGAATTAAAGCACACCTCTCCTCTTTACCACCAATAGTAGTTACAGCTAAACTGAAATCTTTTCAACTCAATCGGCTGTCAGTCAGCATGACTGCAACCCCTGAGAACTGTGTTGCACGGTGCTCCCTCCCTGCGTACGTTGTCCCCCGCCGGGGTCACTGTTCCACTACTTTTTTTGGTACACTTCTAGCACTCCAGTTAACATCCATAAGAGGACCTTCCCTGCTCCAGAAGACACTGTCGCTATCGGTCTTTAATGAGCAGAAACTAGATTGGATTTGGGAAGTCACTAGCAGAACCTTACCTTCCTTACTTTTTCTGTGCCTGGTTCTTAGACCCTGGCAAATCTCTCATTTTTTTCCAGTTCACAACCTTTGTTCCTATGCTGTCCCCGCTCTTCCATAAATGCCCCAAATCTTGTAAAAGTTTGGTGGAGCATAAGCAGTCCCCCAAATGACAACAGATGGCTAGGCAGCAAGAAAAAGTATGCAGTGGAATACCATAGCGATACAGGAATCACAGAAACACAACATCGCTCATTCAAATCCAAGAAGCAAATTCCCATCCCCCCACACTCTTACTTTAACCTATCGCTCCAGGCTGAAAGAGGGCAGAAGCAAATGTGTCTTGTTGATCAGCAAACTACATGGATTAAAAAGGTGAGAAGAGCTAACTTTTGATATTTACGCCTGTCTCAACCAATCAAGGCCATTAATTATGGAGCTGCTCCCCGGGTGCCTGCCAGCTGCTAATTTGATCATCGTTATTAGAAGGACGTGATACCAACCAGACTACATTTAATATATAATCCTTGATTATTTCACCTCACCATGAAACAGAAAGTTCCATGAACTTATCACTGATGAGTAGAAGTAGAAATATATATATATATAGAGAGAGAGAGAGAGAGAGAGAGAGAGAGAGAGAGAGAGAGGGACAGAGAACGAGATAGAAAAGAGAACACTTGACACCTGCAAAGGTATGGTGGGTTTAAAAGGCGTGAATGAAACACTTCCACCTGAGATGTGATAGACAAGTAATACACAGCACAGCACCACCCAGTAGCCATCACTGTAAGTTCACCTTCAACTCAGCGCCAGATGGATTATGCAATGTGGGCAAGCAAATTAGCTCGAATGTCAAGCCTTTGCTCCATGGAAATGTCCTATAGTGCAGGGATATCTTCTATGTAGCATTTTCAAGCCTAGACACACAGCTCTCGTGGATGCAGCCACCTGCAACGCATTAG
Organism: Ambystoma mexicanum; assembly: GCF_040938575.1. Taxonomy (NCBI): domain Eukaryota; kingdom Metazoa; phylum Chordata; class Amphibia; order Caudata; family Ambystomatidae; genus Ambystoma; species Ambystoma mexicanum. The sequence goes on along the minus strand of NC_090936.1, from coordinate 1,076,996,424 downwards.
GGACCATCGGTGCACACTGCAGTCTCAGTCCTTGTGTTTGAGCATTGGGGCATTTTCAGCAAACAATAGCAAAGATATGGTGGGTTTAAAAGGCTCGAGCAAACACTCTTCCATCTGAGATGTGAAGCCATTTCAGGCAAGTCACTGCCACCCACTAGCCATCACGGAAAGTTCACCTCAGGGTGAGAGCCAGGTGCTGATTGGTTTGTAAACTGGCCATAACTTTGCTGGTGTTTGTTCAACATGCTCCAATACTCCCTCCATCCGTCCATTGTCCATCAATCCTTCCATCCACCCCTCACTCCCATTGTCCCAGCTTGCTTTCTATCTTCTGCCCTCATATGTTTGTCCATCCATCCACCCATCCTTCCGATCTTGCAAACACTCCTTAAGCAATAGCATATATGGATTTTTTGTATGAATGATTGAATTCTAGCGTCCACCAGGTCATCTGGCAACAGTTACATGTTTGCCTCTGCATGTTCACCTTGTGAGGACAGAGTTAAACCATTCAACGTCTGAGCTGATTCTCAGCTCGCAAGCCCACTGACACACATATGACAAAGTTCAACTAGAAATGTTCTCTTTTTGTCGAGAATGTTTGAATGTTCGTACATTTTAGACACCATCTCTTATTATTTATTTATTTATTGATTGATTTATAACGAGCTGGAACCTGAACTTGTGTCTGTACAAGTTTCAAAAAGCAGAAGATCTGAGACTAAAAACTGAATATAGACCGAAATGAATTTCTGTGGAGCCTAATTCCATCCTTCTTGAGATACACAGAAGCAAAACTGCTTAGACACATGGAGCGCGTGATCTAAGTGGCTAGTGCCCGGTATAAGGGACTGAGACCCAGGAGCATCGAAACCTCAGGCCTCTTGGCTAAGCGCATGGTGTCTGGGAGACGGAAGACCTTTTTATACAGGCTTCTTCCATTCCAGCACCAATTATATGTTGTTATACTTGGCACACTGGAAACACTCATGACAAAAAAAAACATTTTTTGTCTCCAAGGATTTGAACTTCTAAGTAATTATAGTATTTAAGTTACTCAATATATTAATTACAAGTTCCCAGTAATTTCCACCATATGTGGTATTCAAGTATTCCGAGAACATAGAACAGGGTATGTCTGAATAGCTTTGCTAATTATGTTGCCTCCGCTATTAGCATTTTCATTCTGTTTGCCTGATCATTATAATTGTTGCAGGGCACAGATTTCTGCAGAAAGGAAATTTGCTAGTTGTAGGGTCAGTGAACAATTATAGGTACCGTGTTTGTTTGCAAAATCAGCAACCAGTTGGTGTAAGCAATGGCACTTCTCTTGGTTTAGGGAGTATTGTTTTGGTCCAAATTTTCTAAAGCACAATGGCGGATGTTTTGCAAATTAAACCCATGATCCCTCTTTGGAGCTATTTTGAATATGTCATGCAAGCCCATGGCATTTTAAAAATGGGTATTAAAATTAGTTATTTAGCACTTGGTAATATATGCGCTCCTGCAACAGGCACACATCAGGCAGCACTACATTCAGAAGACGTTTCTACCAGTGCAGTGTTGCCGATGCTTGGGCTAGCTAGTGATATCAGAGTTGTGTGATCAAAATGTCAGCGGTAGCGGAAGTGACATCACACGACCCTTGACCTCTGATGATATCACAGGAAGTGATATCACGGGAAGCGATGAAACACAACCTTTCACTGCTTGATAAAACAGGGAGTAGCATCACATAGCATTTTTCCTAAGTACCCTACGAAAAATATGGTTACGATATCACTAATGTGATATACATTTCACACAAGAATGGACCACCATATGTATCATCAGTGTGTATGGGCCCGTATTACCAAATTACTGTGAATGCAAGCAGACATCCAAGGCCAAATGATAATGATGTGTTATTGAATACCACTTAAGTAGAACAATATACATACAATATCACCCAACCTGTGTTGGTACTCATTTATCGACCTCAGCAGGATGATAGACTGAGTTGGCCTTGGCGGGATTCAAAACTGCAACATGCAGATCACACACACACACACATTTCAGCAGCATTCGCTCAACCCATAGAGCTATTTTACCGGCTATAGCAAAATCAGCAATTACATGTCTGAATGTTCTCAAACTCAGAAAGCAAATTACACTCTGTAGTGGATACCATTAAACTGGTAACTGAGATTTAACAGCAGGCCAGTTCATCTGTAGGTCTGGTGCAAAGATGGCCGCATGTCAAGCATGCGTGGATCTACTTTTCAGGCTTCAGAGGTTGGCAAAATAGGAAAAGCAGTGTACACACACAACATCCCATACTCTCGGCACTCGTTACCTCAAACATGCAAACAAACATCCTGAACAGCATGCCAGGGAGATGGTAAAGATAGACACATTACAACAAAGCATTCCTTGTGGCACAATTAAATCCATGCTTACCTGATGTGCTATGGTCAAACATTTCTACACTGTACACAAGGTTTTAGGCACAATGATTTTGTCAAGTGACCGAGGACACTGAGATTAAATGCCTTGTGATGATTGTAACAGAGACAATGGCAGAAAAAACATGCTATAACTGCAAATTGCGAAAAGCAAAATATATAGTCCGAAATGGATGCTTATTCTACTCTAAATGCTGTTTGGAGGTTTGTGTCTGCATTGTGAATTTGAGGTGTTTAAGAACAGACGAAATCAGTGACTCACCCCCTGAAGTGTGCCTGAAATAAACCCTTAACGAGTCGAGCAATTATTGTATAAAATTCCAGAAGGACAAGTTATTTGTTATTCCTATACTGTCTTATTTAGGGTCACTGCTAAAATTGTTAGACTAGCGGAACCTCCTGCTTTTTTAAGAGCCCTAAACAAGAAAGCCAGCCACTCCAGAAACAAAGACCCACATGGCGCTGGCCACAGCCCAGGAGCTTCGATAAAAAAAAAAGAAAAGAAATGTTTTAAGTTTTGTTTTAGGGGTAGCAAGCGAGACCACAGGGGTAGCAAGGGAGACATCAGGGTCGCAGCTGAGGCCCCTGGTGACCCCCAATTGAAGTCTCTGGCACTAATCCCACCATCAGCCACCCAGAAAGAGTGCAGTCATTGGGAAAACACAAATGCATTGGGTCCAGCCCATGCAGGTCTAGTTTCAATTTGGGATTTCTCTTTTTTCCCTTGTACCTTCACTCTATCCACCACCATGTGCATTTTCAGCATTTTCATCTTTTGGTGAACTATGATGCACCCAAGCCAGAGGACAAGAACATTCCGACCATCACACAACGTATCCCTAATGCTGTGGTCGGGTATATTTGGATCCACTAAAATTTAAATTCCCCTGCGTTGCCTTTAAGAAGCAACAATCAAAAATGTGCCCCCATCAACACAACTGTACACTAATCGCCAACACAACCAAACAATCATTTCTTTGGAATGTGGGTTAATCTACTCAAATTTCCATGAGAAAAACAATCTCTTATTAGCGCCTGAGGGGTGGTAGGCAGCCAATCAATTTGCTCAACAAATTGCCTCTCTCAAACTTGAGCAGAACCACCTCCAGTTCTGGAAGCAACTCAAGACCTTCCTTTTCGCTTCCGCTTTCTCTCTTCCTCTCCCCTGCTGATGCGCCTTACTGCTACCCACATTGGTCACCTGGTCATGCTCTGAACTCGGGTCCAGGCTCCTGCATGTCCAGTTGCTCTCGCACTGCCTCCGGGCTCCCCACCACTTAAGGGTCTGTATCTGCAACCCTACAGTCCCTTCTCTCTGCACCTATGAGCCACCCGCTGGCTGCACTTGTGAGTTAACTTCTCCTCCCCCCTGGCACTTCTCCCCTTCCCTCTTCCCCGCACTTGCATGATCTGAATGACACAAGGCCTAGTAAGATTGCTATTTTTTCCTCCCTTTTTCCCCCCTCCTTGTCTCGTCGCACCTAGAAACACTTGTGTACAGGAGCGTTATAAAAGCCACATCATATCATATCATAACACGTAGGCTGATATCTACTGTATAAGCCTGTATTAAAATCAAGCTGCTTAATGCTTTGACTTGCGAAGCCCCCCTCCCAATTCCTCACTCCCCCCTGCCTAAGAAACAGAAGACAGTTTACACTTACCTGAATTCTCCACCTTTCTTTGTGCCATCACCCACCGGCCATCGTTCAAAGAGAAAAGAGGCTCTTCCAGGCATCCCCTTTCCTATTTCTATGGAGGCCCTCTGCTTATTATAGATTTTTGTGAAGAATGCTGTATGCACCGCATCTCAAGCATTTTTTGAAGTGAAAAACATTAGCGTCCTGAAGATTATACCAAGTGGTAAAGGCAATAATCTCTTGAATTAGCGTTATAAAGGCTAAAAATAGCCCACCCCCTGAGTTAAAGGACTGAGCCAATAACACCTGGATGCGAGCCAATAGCACGCTGCATCACCCATCACACAAGGCATTATTCCCGGAATCCAACCTGCTTGTACTTTATAAACCCAGTTGCTAATCCCCAAGATCTGCTTTAAATGGAGATGAGTTAGAACCACCTGCCTCTTACCTCTCAATCCATGTCCTACCCCTGGATCCAGCATGTTCTACTATTTTAAAACCCACTTCCTGAATCTGCCTACTTTAGGCAAGGACAGGATTTAGACCTCTGATTTTGACAAGAATTCCAGGGCTTAAAATACCTATGGTCAACAAATGGTTCTTGGTCATATGCACATAGGGTAAACCGATGGCTTCATGTGGAAGGGAGACGACTATTTCAGCCTTTAGTTTTAATTGAACAAAGCAATGCATTCTGGGGCTATACAAACATCGTCCACCCTTTTCCTGCTGGCCTACTAGGCTACGCGTACCCCCTTCTCCTGCCAAGGCAGTCAAAGTTTTAGGGATCTAATTTGATCCTCAACTATCTTTTGATTTACAAATAGATGCTTCCTTGAAAAATCTGCACTTTGACTTATATTAAATCAATCATTGCAAGCATCTTTTGGACAAGGACCATCTTAATTCTAGTCCAAGCAATTCTCCTTTCTAGAGGACAACATTGCATGCCCATTCACCCAGGCGTCTCTAAGAAAGACTTGTCTAAACTTCAAGCAGTGAAAAACGTTGAAGAGGTTTCCTAGCTCAGGCAATCTCTATGCTGGCTATCAATAAAAGATCAAATTAAAGCCGGGCCCTTATACTCGCCTGGAAGATCGTGAACGGTCTTGCCCCAAGCTATCTATCGTGCTTAGCGCAGTCCTCTGTGCCTTCTCGATCACTCAGTGCAAGCACAAAGCGCTTGCTACAGGCAGGGGAGTTGCTAGGTCTGGAAAAGACCAGTGGCTAAGCTGATGTCGGAACTGCTGGGTCTGGGGGCTAGCTAGTCTTTTGGCTGTAACTCCTGAGATTCTATTCAGGGCTACAACCAAAAGATCAGGGGCTATAGCCCCTTTAGCCCCCCCCTAACAACGCCCCTGGCTACAGGTATCCAAGCACTCTTCCGCTCGCTATGGGGGGCACATCTTTCCGCACTTGAGGAGGTTGCATGTTGAATGAGCTCCCAATCTGATCAGCAATTCTGTTGCTTTGCAGGCGTGCAAAATGCGGATAAAACAGCAGCAATCCTATTTCCATGCACCTTAAGTTTATTACTGAAATCTGCTGCGTGAGGTTTTAATGTAATTCATTTGAAGTGTATTATGTTTTTCGTAATTTATTTTTATGTTCATTTGTTTATATGCTTGTATGTTTAGCGCCTTAAAACTGACCTGTGTCAGTGCTATTTTGCACTTACCCCTACTTCTTTTAAACAGCCGAGGACCCATGGGAAGATGTGTTCAACGGATCGGTCCATTTGTGGTTTATTTGTATATTTATTTATTTGTTACTTTGTAATCCGCCGGTAGGAGGTTGTTTGCAGTTTCAGTGCCGTTAGCCTTTCGAAAGTTGCTTCTGAGCCCTCGTCACGAGTCTTGGGGGTGCCCACAGTGCTCTCACAACTATTCATTGGATTGCAATGCCCACTGGCGTGGGGGCCATGCTCACATAATTCTTTGTTACTGCATTGAAAGTACCAGCTAGGTGTCATCGGGGGGGGGGGGCGGGGGGGGGGGGACTGGGAACCAAAAGAGGCCATGGAAATAATGTTCAAAGTGGCCCCATGTTACACATTTTCAGCAACACCAACCCTTTACCTATGGGAACATTTGGAAATTCCTCACAAAAGAGGCCCAGGGTGCAGAGGCCTAGCGGGAAATCTCCAGCGTTCCCTATAGGCCAGTTCACCCCGGCCCAGGGTGCAGAGGTCTACAGAGAAAGCTCCAGAGTTGTCTATAGGCCAGTCCACCCCTGGGTGTCATGGCTTGGGGAATGCCGCCTTCAAACTCAACTGCGGGAGTGGGCAGAGCCTTCCGTGATTCCTTATGGTCATTCAGGACAGACATAGACACCAGGCTAATGCCAAGTTCTTCCAGAGGGCTGCAGGTTTTCAAGGTGCCAACCCCACTGCCAGTGGCAATGGGCCTCACAGGTGTTCCGCCAGGCAAACACTGGGTAGATTTGCATGGGACAGTGAAGAGTCATTTCACTTATGACTCCTGAGTAAGAGTTAACCAAAGTACAAGAAACCACACCTTCTGCCCATCACAGTTTTAATTACACAACTTACAGATGCTCACCACGTCCTGGACTTTGAATGTCAGAGGGTTCGAACCCTAACGTGACATCAAGCTACCGGTCACCGCCACATGAGTTACCTCTGAGAGTTACTCGTATAGGAAGTCACCAGCAATTACAAATCCCAGTGGTGCTCGCACGGAATCCTGGAGTCCCGGCTAAGTAGAGGCAAGGGGAAGCCACAGGCCAAAGGAAAGGCAAGCAATACATGAGGTCATTATAATCTCTTACAAGGTGCTTAATACCGGAGATAAGTTTCTAAGCACGAGACCGGGATTCAAACCTGTGTTGCTGCGCGTTCTCTTGCTTCCAAGACAAACGTGTTGCCCCTGAGCTATCTTCCCAGGCCAGGTAACGGGCGAGACCAATGAGGGACACAGCACCAGTGATGGACCATGTGCACCGCTATTACAAGTACGCGATAGAGAACAGAGACAGAGCAAAGGAACAGTGCAGGACCAAGGTAACATGAGCAAAGCATAACCTAAAACGCGGCCAAGCGAAGGGGCGGAATGAAGGGGGACCAATGAAACAATGATGCGTTACTGCGGGGGGTTGGGGGTGCTAGAACATGTGTTTACAGCCTGCATCCAACACCCCTCTCCCTTTATCAGTGGAAGCTCCCAAGTTCAAAGGGCGTATCTTTCAGGGTGTTGCCCAAAATGATTGGCATCGCCCTATACAAATTCCCTCTCCCCCCACAGCACCTACCCAATGAGCTTCCCTCCCACAACAGTGTTTAGGCAATGTGCTGCTTCCTCCCCATGCCCTTAGTGCTTACACAGGCCTCGCCAAATCAATGCTTCTTAATTTGGTTAGAAGAGCCGCCTCTCTAAAGTCAGGCAGCCACAGTTAAAACTCACTCCAAGCACATAGTCCACAATAGAACCTGTGAGTTCCAATGTTATGATGTAACAAAGCAAAGACCCAAAACAAGAGCAGAACAGGGGAGGACAAAGGACAAGCGACGACACAGGGCGGGGCAATCAGTAAAGGAAGAGACCCGGGGCACAAGACGCAAAGGGCACAGGAGTGATTCAAGAGCAAAGCAAGTAACAGTTGTTGGGAACCTCAGCAGTACCTAGGAAGCACACAGGAAGAAGAGGAGCACACATTCATAATGCAGCCTTCCTCTGACAGTGCTTCACAGTCCATGAGAGAAATATATGGATTGGTGGAAAATACAACGGAAAGATAGATGGACGAGGGTGTTTTGAACCTCTTCTTTACTTGTCTTAGAGTGTGGAACCCCTCACATTTCTAAGGAGAGGGCACTCCATTGGTTTGCTATTGGTGACCATTCACTAAACCTGGAGACTGTTTAATAACCTATCAAGGCTGATCTTAAAGATTAGGCGAATTAATAATTGGTGACTCTGGTCCCAAAAGGACGGTTTATGTGACATAGAGAGTTGGGAAAAGAGCGCAGAAGTGCAACCTGAAGAGAATTTGGAGCCAATGCGATGCGCGCAATAGAGAAAGCTTAGGTCTCCTAGTCTCGGGGCCAGTGCCACGGCAATGCTTTGAAGAATTGCGCGGATCCGTCTGAGTGGTTGCAGCTAACTGTGTTGCATTGCAGCACTGGGCTGAAGCAGACCGACGGCCCTGATCAGAGAACACAGGATCCCCGGAGGATGACTGGATCACCAATGCTGAAGACGTCCATTTGGATGTATTCAGTGACAACCAGCTGTTGCCCTTTCAGAGGTGGGTGTGCTCTTAACGGGAGTCTTTCTCTACGTTCAGCTAATGGTTTCTTTTTTTATCTTTCTTTTTAAAACATTTCCACAAATTGTCCCCCTACGACCCTCCACCCCCACCCCCCCAACCCCAGAGGCAAGCAAAAAGTCCTTCTTGAATCGGCGTCGGATTGTGCGGTCCCAAAGAGTTCATTGCAAGTCTAGGAGTTTGAGGCGTTGGGGGCACCAAACAGCCCTAAAGTCATCTTTGAGGAAGGCCAGAGTTTCTCCCCGGTCTTTTGCGAATCAATGTACATTCCCATTCATGCCATACGTGGCCCATTCCATGGCTACTATTTCCCACACCTTGCACAGCCAATCCTGAATTGTGGGTATGTTCGAGCTCTTCCATCTTTGTGCAATTATCGTCATTGCCGCCAGAGTCAGAACCACTCATGCTTTTTCTCGGGTGCTGGGATTACCCTCCGCCTAAGATATCACAAAGAACGGAAGGTGTCTGCCCTCTCACCAACTAGGAATTGGGTGAATATTGTAACCCTGTCCTCTTCTTCGTTGCCCCAGAAGTGTGTGTGTTACTTAGCTGTGATTCGATGTAATTGTAGTACCCTGCCTCTTTATGCTCCCTTTCCACCATTGTCTACCTCTCTCCACCTTGCTGTGTTCCATGAAGCCAACACCCTTTGCACTAGGTGCTTTATAATTTTGCCAAATAACTTTGACAGCAGCAATGAAATTGGTGGTAAGTGGACCTCCCCGCCCGCTGATCATGAAACTCACCTCTTCGCTGTATTTTCCCACATACGAGTAGATCTCGGAGAGAGCGCTCATGCTGTTGAACTCATTCATGTGCATGCGAGACTGCTCAGCCAAGTACGCGTTCATGTCCTGGTCGCTGATTGGCTGCATTTTGCCGATGTCCGCGTAGTACCTAAAGAGGGCAGATTGCAAATGCATCCAATGAAATATAGGTCCGACCACATGCAACCATTACAACAGGATTTTTTGCAACATCTTTTCCCTAAAAAGTCTCGAACAGTACGTAACAGTGCAGCATTGTGAGGTGTGATTTGATAGCACAGCGATTGCCCTCAGGCGCTAGCCTTCATTAGTTGAGAGCACTATAGCGCTATTCTAAATCTGACACCCACTTGACAGCACTCCACCCACCCCTGGTGGCCTTTCCTCTTAGCAAAGGACATTGGAAACCGCTTGCAATCAGAACGAGGGATTTCCTTCTGTTCCGGCTGGTTAGGATATTCCAATCAGACACAGGCATGACTCTGAGATTGGCATTCCTGCACGGGTATCATAATCAGGTGCCTGGATATTCCAAGCTAATCTAGGCATTAACACTTGCTTAGATAGCTAATTAAATATTGTTTTATTTTTAATTGTGAATTGGTTTTAATGCGAACCTTACACACATGTGATACAATATAATACATGGCAACCTGCAATATCTGTCAAAAAGACTGGAAATAATGTTCCTGTTACAAGCTAGTTGTGACATCACAATGTGACCTGTAATAAGAAAATGATATCACAACTGCAGTTATTACACGTCAGTTGTGACACAAAAATGCCAGCTGCTTCAGCCAGCAGGGAGAATTCCAGCTGTCACGGCACCACCTAAGTAAAGCCGTGAAAATCTTTTCAAATTCCTTGCTTGCAGAAGAGTTTTCTTTGTCACTTTACAGCCATTTATTGACAAGGAACTGTTTCAGGTAGGATGTTTCATTCGTGCACTGCTGAATTTTAACACACGTGAACAAGAATCTGCATGGTATTGTTAATTTTAGAGCATACATCTTATTAAACTGTGTGAACTATTTTTCTACAATACATTACGGACTGTATTTTCGTAATTTATTTGTTTGTTTAACCAAACAGATGCTATATTGATTATATGTTTCAGCAAATGGAAGATATCTTACATTAGGCACAAGCCGAGGTAGTACATGAAATGACTGTGTGGCCATGTACTATAAGGAATACAATACCCCCTAAAAAAGGATATTGAAAGTGACCCTTGAGATCCATGACCTTATATGGGAACTTGGCCTCCGGCCTCATTCCCCTATTTGGTCACAGAACTCCTCAGTGACTTAAAATAGCTTTATAACTTATGGTACAGGGTACTTTATCCCATATATAATATCACAAACAACAAAATACATGCATGGTAAAACAAAAAAGATATTCATTAATGTAATTCACAAAGAAAGTTCCAGATGGGCAAATAACATCTAATACGAAACAAATAGCTATACATTTTAACAATATTTGCAGGACTGTTAAAATTCTCGATCAGAACAACTCCTAAAAACCATACACATATTCTTTCTTAAGACAATTACATTTGATAAACAGATGTTGTAACGTTTGACATGATTGAACCATGTACCTATCAATTAGGAGGTTCCCTTGCCAGGAGTCAATAATTGTAGGTATCAAGAGTTTGTATGGAGGAGGGTACATTAAATCCAATTAAATATAATATGGGTAATTTTTTGTGAACCTTACTTTGTGTTTTTATAAGTTTTATCACGTTTTAATTCTTTGGAACACTGTGGCACGGCCAGCCATCTAATTATTTGTCTTGTGAATTGTTAGGTCTGTAACATTGGCCTATTGGGGACATATGAATGGAATTGAAAAACGGAAGAACATTTCTAGAAAATTTGGATTTTTCAAATAGGAGATATACAAGGAATGCACCTCTGAGGAATGTCCTATATTGAGAGTATCATGGACAGAAACATGTTGGGTTTTGAGACAATATAACTGATATTGTTGACACATCTAAAGACTGAGTTTGGAAGTTTATCGATTGATATAATGTTAGTCATCCGAAATGTATGATGCCACATATTATGTGTATATGTCTGTTATCTCCCATTAATGTATATTATGTCTTGCCATGTTTCAAAATATTGTATTACAACGACTTACAGGGTGAAATGTTGTATCACAATGAATTACTATGTGTACATGTGTATGCTTCATTAATTCTTGTTGAAAAATACACGTAGATATTTTTATCTGAGATTATGGAATTGTGAGTTTGGTGTTCCCTCTCATGATTACATTCCTTTCTATGTGTGTTCATAACATTTTGGGGGCCAGGTCACATAATCTACAAACCCTATTAGATCTGGGGATCAGCCTACATAGTGCTATAATCTCAAGGGTCAGAAACATATTAAACCTAATTTGCATACAAAGCTTTCTCGTGTCCTTCCTAATAGTAATTATAGCGAGTGCTAAAACAAAAGGGTGCTGTGGAAGTGCTGAAATGTACACCTGCAGTTTCACGTGGTTTAGCCACTTGATAATAATTTCACATGTCAATGTTAATGTGACAGTGTGGTCAAATGTGGGTATTCCAAAGACTGATATGCCAAGTTAATTGGCCATCACTTCCCACAGCCGCTGAATTTCAAGGGTTCTGTTGCTTTAAATCTGATCACTTGAACTCTCTTTTAAATAAATGTTTTTTTAAAAAATTTTTTACTGATATAACATTTTCGGCATGAACAGACTTAATGTTATAAGTGTCCGCGATTGCTGGAAATGTTTGAATTAATTTATTCTGCGTGGGAGATTTCCAGCACAATAGCAGCCTGAACAAGAATTTTGTATTCCTGTCGTTTGGGTAAGCAAGCCTTGAACTAGAACCCGTATTTCTTCTACTACTCCATGGACTCGCTCGTGTATCTTGAATATATGGTCAAGTTTGTTGAAACCATGTACTTTAAACACTGGAGTGTTTTTTTTTAACACTCAAGTTGTCAATCACTAAATATTCATCTTGTTGCCACTGAACGATCACTTGGTGAAACTTACACATTCCACCAGGACTGGCTCATGTGATATCAAGGACAAATGGAGAATCCCAAAGGAAGGATTAAAATATGGAATATGGTTACATTATTTAATCTTTTATTAAGTGCTTACTACCAGAGACCAGTCTCTAAGAGGGGACTGGGATTCAAATCCAAGACAAAGGCATTGCGTTGCCACTGAACTTTCCTCCCGCCCAGAAGATGAGCTTTGGTTACACCTATAGGGCCAGATTCATGCCATTTTTTGCACTGCTGAAAAGTGACTTTGCACTGCCGACACAAACCCTGATTCAAAGTGCATTTTTTCAATGTAAAGTTAGTGGAAAGTCAGTACAAAGTCATTTTTGCAGTACAACATGACTTTGCACTGCAAAAATACACTTTGCACAGTTCCATGAATCAGGGTTTGTGTCAGCAGTGCAAAGTCACTCTTCAGAAGTGCAAAGTCACTTTAAACCATGCACAAATGTGCATGAATCGGGCCCATGGTCAAAATACTTTGTTGTAATTGACAAGCTATCTTTGAAGCTTGTTGGCAATCTAACACCACTTCCAGGGATGAAGACTGAAATTCACCCAAACTCAATTTCTGTTCAAGATCAATCCAGAAAAAGCTGGAAACACTCAAGAAACAATGCTTGTGTCCCAATCAATTACACCAACTGTCCATTCAGAATCCTGCAATATACACTGTAATCATAGAAGTCTCTGGAGGATAGCTCAGGGGCAACGCGCTCGACTTAGAAGCAAGACGACACAGAGCAACACAGGTTTGAAACCCGGGTCCGCGCTTAGAAACCTCTGGGAATTAAGCGTATTATAAATAACCTATCAGATAAAGACCGAGGTGCAAGCCCTCATCCTTGTCAAGATGCCCCCCCTTGGTACATTGTAGTTCTCGTTACATCTCTGCTGCGTGACACAACATAATCACGGCTGAAGTCGAGGGTACATGCAGGTGGGCGGAGTCCCCCCACTTTTTTCAGAGGGGAAGTTGATATGCTAATTTCTGGTGACACCACATTCAATTGGTATGTTAATGAGTCCGCTCCACTTTAGGACTTGAACGCTGACCATAATGCGCAGAGTATGTTTAAAGCTTACACGAGCATGAACTCACATGCTGTCAGTAAAGCTGAATGCCACCTCGCTTACATCATCACGGGCAGTTCACCCAGCATCCCCATCTCGCTGCAGTTAGCAACAACAACTCCCCATTGCAGCCCACTGCAGGGAAAGAAATGGTAGATTCGAGGAACTGGATGAGAAGGCTCTCCTGCGAATTGGCCATCTCTCAGGACAATGGGGCTCATTACAAGTATGGTGGTAAGGCAGCAATGGCGCCGGTATCGCTACCTGCACAATTGCTACCGTACAGCCATACTACGAGTTGTGCTCACGGGTCTAGCTCTATCCACCAGGTCCATCCTGGCGGGCAGTGCGGCACCCACAAGCACAACTTGTGGATGCACCAGCACCGTTATAAATGGTGCCGGTGCATCCGAGCTCCCCATTCCCATTCACCCCTATGGGGCCGAATTGAGAGTCCCTTATTGCCGGCACCCGCGAATGGGCAATGGCCCGGTCAGCTGACCTCGGCATGACCCGGTAATTGACCAGGCGCAGGTGCCAGTAAAATCACGGGTCCGGCGGCAGCCGTACCTTTGTTACAGGCACGGCTACGGCCAGACTCGTAAAGAGGCCCAAGATCTGCTAACGCAGATTTCAAGTATGGCTGTGCACATGGTTTCTAATCAAGTGCCGAACCGGGCGGTGAGTGGATCAAGCACTTCCTGTGCCCTTTCAGCTCAAGCACTTCCTGTGCCCTTTCAGCTCAAGCACTTCCTGTGCCCTTTCAGCTCAGCGTGTCTTTTCAACTCAGCGAGGCCTGTCGGTTGCATTTACTGGGCAGGGTGTAGGAGAAGGGCAGCGATCCAGGAATGCAGCTGCCATTCTACTATCCAGCCCAACAGTTAAGGGTTTTGGGTGCTTTGCTGCTTCTCCAGCGTGCTTAGGTGAGTGAGCGTTTCCACGCCAGCATTACTCAGTAATAGCAACTACAAGTTGCTATTACTGAGGTTCTGCTTCCCTTGTGTAATCCCAGGTCTAAAGTGGTCAAGGTTTGAGGGCGGCAATCAGTCACTGTCATGTGCAGCTGTGTTCTGCTGTCAACTGGTTAATTAGACGCCGTCATTTGCATTTTTAATTTCTTCAAGTTGACATTTTACGCTCCAAGAAGGTCTGCAAAAGGAACTACTGTTTTATAATTAGGAGCACATAACTCTGCAAAGTCAGGGAAGGGGGACAGGTGTCCTACCTGCAGCACGGGGACAGCTGCTGTGTTCTGGGACCTGTCACATGGAAAGGACATTAGACAGTGACAGAAAAGTCTCGTGAACGTGCCCGGCTGTGAGTGTGCAGGGTCCGAAAGTCGCTCTAGACATGTTTAGTTTGGGCTAGCGCCACCGATAGGCTAAAACTATTGCATTAGAGTACAGATAGGGAGCAATGGCATATGAGCAGGGACACAGAGCTTGTAATTGTTGTTTGGTTATTTGCCCACCCATTGACTACACATGACCATGCTGATCCCTATCGCCATTCCCACCCAGTTCCTGCCTTTCCCCACCCAAAACACCTCTTTGTGGGAACTCTTTGAGTTTGCTTTATTCAAGCCTTACCATCAAACTTTGCAATGGAAGAGCCTGCCAGTATGTTTTCAAAGCAGTCTTCTGAGAGTTAATGAGTTAATTGGGGCTGCGGACGTGATACTGGTGTAATAGAAATGTCTTAACCAGGTCTGCTTTCACCCGCTTGATTTATAATCACTATGCTTGTCCTTCCCTAAAGTCCTGTTAAAAACAAGCATTGGCAAAGCCAGAAGCTTTGGCTTATGTATAAGTATTAGGTACTGCTATTAGATGCCCAGGTATTCTCAGCATTTTGCACCTGCTACCATCAATAACCAGTTACTAACAGTATGGCAGTACCTGGCAAGTGGCTTTGCCATTCCTATGCAAAAGCCCCAACTGTTGGTATTGCCGATGCTTGATTTCTAAGGAGGGTCCTGGATTGTATATATGTATGTCACTGCTGCTTAAGAAATATCTTGATCATGCTGGACTTTACGTGCCAGTCGGTGTCTTTTCCCTTTAACTCTCTGCTGTTTTGGGGACCCCACACTATGCCTCCTTCTAAGGCCCCCTTTGCTCTCTATCCCTCGAATCCTGGTAGAACGTTGCCCCGTCCACTCTACCTCATTATGGAGAAGTAGGAGGACTCTGCTTGCATCTCTGGTGTCACACTGCGCCGACACCGCAGCTACGCCACAAAGATGTCCTGGGATGCTGCCTGACTGCAGGAGTGAAGCCTTTCTGCTGAGCGTCGTGTTTGGTTGCCGCAGTGATATTGCCGGTGTAAGTGCAATGCAGCCTGACTCACCCTATAAGAATATTTCATCACACCACAAAATGTGATGTCACTTCAGATCATCTGAGCTCTGGCCTTAAGGCATTGACCCAAGTGGATCCAGGCAAGAGGATCCTTTAGCCAAATGGAAACTAAGCATTGGAGATAGGGGAAGAAATGGGAAGGAGTGCAATATTTGATGTTCTCCCACATGGCAGCTGTGGTTCTCAGACAACTTCTCATGAGAGTGTAAGAAGAGTGTAAGAAGAGTGTAAGAAGAGTGTAAGAATAAGTGAGAGGACTGAGAGGCAACACCTACTATCCCTTGACAGAACACGGTCGGCCTGCACTGCAGTGGTACTGACGCGCTCGCCCTACCCACACTAGTGTGCCTCATTCCTACCCGGGGCATGATAGTCCCAATGTACTTATCTATTTGAAACCATCCAGCCATCACCTCTTTTGTTTTGCTTTAGTCACCCTGAGTGGGACGGGTATGTCGAGACGTGGGTGCCATGCCTGCTGGGTTTAGAGACCCAAGCTGCTCCTCACTGATGAGGCCAAATGAGGTGAAACATGTTTGGGGATGCTCGTGGCCTCGTGCAGAAGGAATGTGCCCAAGCAGTTAAGGTTGGACTGCCCTCTTTAGGGTGGGAACAAGCCTGATTTGCATATGATCTTTCCCCTTCTGTAATGGCCTGGAAGCGGGAGAACGATGGTCTGGAGGGTTGCCCAGAGCAATGCCAGAGATTAAGATTATTTCAAACCCTTCCAGCCATCACCTCTTTTGTTTTGCTTATATATCCCATGGCCTCTCTACTGAGGATTGCAGTAAGAAGCGGATCTCAGTCCATTGTGATGGTGCCTTTAAAAGAACATGCGCTTCCCATCATGCTGTTCAGCTATGCCCCACCCTCTTAGATCCTGTTGCTCAGGCAACCTTCCAGGCGCACTGATGATGCTAGGTTGCTAAGCAGGAGCTGACTGCATGAGTAGAACCAAGGAATGGAGCAATGGGCTGCTCTTTCTCTGCCTAAAACCTGCCAACCTGCAATGCTTGAGTCACTAACCAAGAGAACTTCTGGCATGGATCCCCATGGCAGTGGGTAGCGGAGTTCTAAAAACATGTTAACAGGAATTGTTGCCGAAACATAACACGTGAGGATTTTTTAAATCATTAATTTTGTATTATAATTGATTATTTATAACACACTTAATACCGAAGAGGTTTCGAAGTGCAGACCAGGGATTCGAACCTGTGTTGTTCTGTGTCATCTTGTTTCCAAGATGGGTGCGTTGCCACTGGGCTATGCTACCCGTGCTACCTAGAACAAAGGCACTCTCTTCTGATGTTTCAAAAGAGTGATCTACAGTGGTATTCTCATCCACAGTTGTGAAATAATGAGTAAAACATTCCAGTCTGAATTGTTTTTAACACGTCACATAATAAACCAGGAAATGGAAAATGAGTAAAGGAGCGCGCATGAGTTACTCATTGTATTGAGGAGGCATATACCTCTTCTATCAGACATTACCATATGCCATTGGCACTTCACATGTTTTGGACAACATTCCCATCACTCCTAGTCAGCAAAGCCAACACCAAGCCGCCCACCTCTCCCCTAGTTTCCTATGCTCTCAGTTTGATAAAAGGCAGCCCTGCTGGGACTGAGCTAAATCACATACAATTAAACACAGACCTCTACAATGAGCGCTCAACTCACTGAGCTATATCGCCCCCAAAAAGAGACAGTCCTATACAGACAGACACCATGCCCACGGGGGATGCAGTTCTCTTTTTCAGTAGCACTATAAAGCCACCGCGTTCCTACGACTGAGCAACAGTACTGGAGGTAAGGTGGAGTGTGGGGTAGTGGTCACCCCTGACCGTCTCCTTTCAGAACTGATGTGCAGCGCTGCCACCGCCGGTGTAGTAAATCATTGGTGCTAACCGGCAGGGGCGTGTCCAGGGAGTGGCATGGGGTGGCACTTGCTATCCCTGGAATCTGATTGGCCACTCCAGGTGCCACCCCATTATCCTAACTATGATCATGATCTGTTTGCGTGCTCGTACTTCATGCCACCCCTGCATAAGTCAGTGCCCCCACTTGGGCCACCCCAGTCAAAAGAGTCTGGACACGTCACTTCTCACTGGTGGGCCATGAGGAGCCCTCCACCCCCGCTGGCACCAAAGCCTGCCTCTGCCACCGGTAGGGCCATGAGGAGCCCTAGACCCCCTGTTGGCATTAAAGCCTGCCTCTGACACCGGTGGGCCATGAGGAGCCCTCCACACCCTCTAGCATCAAATCCAGCCTCTGCCACCGGTGGGCCATGAGGAGCCCTCCACCCCCTGCTGGCATTAAAGCCTGCCTCTGCCACCGATAGGGCCATGAGGAGCCGTCCACACCCGCTGGCATCAAAGCCTGCCTCTGCCACCGGTAGGGCCATGAGGAGCCCTCCACCCCCGCTGGCATCAAAGCCAGCCTCTGCCACCGGTAGGGCCATGAGGAGCCCTCCACCCCCGCTGGCATTAAAGCCTGCCTCTGCCACCGGTGGGCCATGAGGAGCCCTCCACCCCCGCTGGCATTAAAGCCTGCCTCTGCCACCGGTGGGCCATGAGGAGCCCTCCACCCCATCTGGCATCAAAGCCTGCCTCTGCCACCGGTGGGCCATGAGGAGCCCTCCACCCCCGCTGGCATCAAAGCCTGCCTCTGCCACCGGTGGGCCATGAGGAGCCCTCCACCTCTGCTGGCACCAAAGCCTGCCTCTGCCACCGGTGGGCCATGAGGAGCCCTGCACCCCCTCTGGCATCAAAGCCTGAATCTGCCACCGGTGGGCCATGAGGAGCCCTCCCCCCCCGCTGGCATCAAAGCCTGCCTCTGCCACCGGTGGGCCATGAGGAGCCCTTCACCCCCTCTGGCATCAAAGCCTGCCTCTGCCACCGGTGGGCCATGAGGAGCCCTCCAGCCCCGCTGGCATCAAAGCCTGCCTCTGCCGGCGGTGGGCCATGAGGAGCCCTCCACCCCTACTGGCATCGAAGCCTGCCTCTGCCACCGGTGGGCCATGAGGAGCCCTCCACCCCTGCTGGCATCAAAGCCTGCCTCTGCCACCGGTGAGCCATGAGGAGCCCTAGACCCCCTGCTGGCATTAAAGCCTGCATCTGCCGCAGGTGGGCCATGAGGAGCCCTCCACCCCCGCTGGCATCAAAGCCGGCCTCTGCCACAGGTGGGCAATGAGGAGCCCTCCACCCCCCGCTGGCATCAAAGCCTGCCTCTGCCACAGGTGGGCAATGAGGAGCCCTCCACCCCCGCTGGCATCAAAGCCAGCCTCTGCCACCGGTGGGCCATGAGGAGCCCTCCACCCCCGCTGGCATCAAAGCTTGCCTCTGCCACCGGTGGGCCATGAGGAGCCCTCCACCCCCGCTGGCATCAAAGCCTGCCTCTGCCACAGGTGGGCAATGAGGAGCCCTCCACCCCCGCTGGCATCAAAGCCTGCCTCTGCCACAGGTGGGCCATGAGGAGCCCTCCACCCCCGCTGGCATCAAAGCTTGCCTCTGCCACCGGTGGGCCAAGAGGAGCCCTCCACCCCCGCTGGCACCAAAGCCTGCCTCTGCCACCGGTGGGCCATGAGGAACCCTCCACCCCCGCTGGCATCAAAGCCTGCCTCTGCCACCGGTGGGCCATGAGGAGCCCTCCACCCCCGCTGGCATCACAGCTTGCCTCTGCCGCAGGTGGGCCATGAGGAGCCCTCCACCCCCGCTGGCAACAAAGCCCGCCTCTGCCGCAGGTGGGCCATGAGGAGCCCTCCACCCCCGCTGGCATCAAAGCCTGCCTCTGCCTCAGGTGGACCATGAGGAGCCCTCCACCCCCGCTGGCATCAAAGCCTGCCTTTGCCACAGGTGGGCCATGAGGAGCCCTCCACCCCCACTGGCAACAAAGCCTGCTACTGCCACCGGTGGGCCATGAGGAGCCCTCCACCCCTGCTGGCATCAAAGCCTGCCTCTGCCACAGGTGGGCCATGAGGAGCCCTCCACCCCTGCTGGCAACAAAGCCTGCCTCTGCCACCGGTGGGCCATGAGGAGCCCCCCACCCCCTGCTGGCATTAAAGCCAGCCTCTGCCACCGGTGGGCCATGAGGAGCCCTCCACCCCCGCTGGCATCAAAGCTTGCCTCTGCCACCGGTGGGCCATGAGGAGCCCTCCACCCCTGCTAGCAACAAAGCCTGCCTCTGCCACAGGTGAGCCATGAGGAGCCCTCCACCCCTGCTGGCATCAAAGCCTGCCTCTGCCACCAGTGGGCCATGAGGAGCCCTCCACCCCCGCTGGCATCAAAGCCTGCCTCTGCCACCGGTGGGCCATGAGGAGCCTCCACCCCCGCTGGCATCAAAGCCAGCCTCTGCCACCGGTGGGCCATGAGGAGCCCTCCACCCCCGCTGGCATCAAAGCCTACCTCTGCCACAGGTGGGCCATGAGGAGCCCTCCACCCCCGCTGGCATCAAAGCCTGCCTCTGCCACCGGTGGGCGTTGAGGAGTCCTCACTCCCTCTGGCATGAAAGCTTGCATCTGCCACCTGTAGGGCCATGAGGAGCCATACGCGCCCTGCTGGCATTAAAGCCTGCCTCTGCCGCCGGTGGGCCATGAGGAGCCCTCCACCCCGGCTGGCATCAAAGCCAGCCTCTGCCACCGGTGGGCCATGAGGAGCCATCCACCCACGATGGCATCAAAGCCAGCCTCTGCCACCGGTGGGCCATGAGGAGCCCTCTACCCGCGCTGGCATCAAAGCCAGCCTCTGCCACCGGTAGGGCCATGAGGAGCCCTAGACCCCCTGCTGGCATTAAAGCCTGCCTCTGCCACCGGTGGGCCATGAGGAGCCCTCCACCCCCGCTGGCTTCAAAGCCTGCCTCTGCCACAGGTGGGCCATGAGGAGCCCTCCACCCCCGCTGGCATCAAAGCCTGCCTCTGCCACCGGTGGGCCATGAGTAGCCCTCCACCACCGCCGGCATCAAAGCCAGCCTCTGCCACCGGTGGGCAATGAGGAGCCCTCCACCCCCGCTGGCATCAAAGCCTGCCTCTGCCACCGGTGGGCCATGAGGAGCCCTCCAGCCCCGCTGGCATCGAAGCCTGCGTCTGCCAGCGGTGGGCCATGAGGAGCCCTCCACCCCTACTGGCATCGAAGCCTGCCTCTGCCACGGGTGGGCCATGAGGAGCCCTCCACCCCTGCTGGCATCAAAGCCTGCCTCTGCCACCGGTGAGCCATGAGGAGCCCTCCACCCCCGCTGGCATCAAAGCCGGCCTCTGCCACAGGTGGGCAATGAGGAGCCCTCCACCCCCTGCTGGCATTAAAGCTTGCCTCTGCCACAGGTGGGCCATGAGGAGCCCTCCACCCCCGCTGGAATCAAAGCCTGCCTCTGCCACAGGTGGGCAATGAGGAGCCCTCCACCCCCGCTGGCATCAAAGCCTGCCTCTGCCACAGGTGGGCCATGAGGAGCCCTCCACCCCCGCTGGCATCAAAGCTTTCCTCTGCCACCGGTGGGCCAAGAGGAGCCCTCCACCCCCGCTGGCACCAAAGCCTGCCTCTGCCACCGGTGGGCCATGAGGAGCCCTCCACCCCCGCTGGCATCAAAGCCAGCCTCTGCCACCGGTGGGCCATGAGGAGCCCTCCGCCCCCGCTGGCATCAAAGCCTGCCTCTGCCACCGGTGGGCCATGAGGAGCCCTCCACCCCCGCTGGCATCAAAGCTTGCCTCTGCCGCAGGTGGGCCATGAGGAGCCCTCCACCCCCGCTGGCAACAAAGCCCGCCTCTGCAGCAGGTGGGCCATGAGGAGCCCTCCACCCCCGCTGGCATCAAAGCCTGCCTCTGCCTCAGGTGGACCATGAGGAGCCCTCCACCCGCGCTGGCATCAAAGCCTGCCTCTGCCACAGGTGGGCCATGAGGAGCCCTCCACCCCCGCTGGCATTAAAGCCAGCCTCTGCCACCAGTGGGCCATGAGGAGCCCTCCACCCCCGCTGGCATCAAATGCCACAGGTGGGCCATGAGGAGCCCTCCACCCCTGCTGGCAACAAAGCCTGCTACTGCCACCGGTGGGCCATGGGGAGCCCTCCGCCCCTGCTGGCATCAAAGCCTGCCTCTGCCACAGGTGGGCCATGAGGAACCCTCCACCCCTGCTGGCAACAAAGCCTGCCTATGCCACCGGTGGGCCATGAGGAGCCCCCCACCCCCTGCTGGCATTAAAGCCAGCCTCTGCCACCGGTGGGCCATGAGGAGCCCTCCACCCCTGCTAGCAACAAAGCCTGCCTCTGCCACAGGTGGGCCATGAGGAGCCCTCCATCCCCGCTGGCATCAAAGCCTGCCTCTGCCACCGGTGGGCCATGAGTAGCCCTCCACCACCACTGGCATCAAAGCCAGCCTCTGCCACCGGTGGGCAATGAGGAGCCCTCCACCCCCGCTGGCATCAAAGCCAACCTCTGCCACCGGTGGGCCATGAGGAGCCCTCCACCCCCGCTGGCATCAAAGCCTGGCTCTGCCACCGGAGGGCCATGAGGAGCCCTCCACCCCCGCTGGCATCAAAGCCTGCCTCTGCCACCGGTAGGGCCATGAGGAGCCCTAGACCCCCTGCTGCCATTAAAGCCTGCCTCTGCCAGCGGTGGGCCATGAGGAGACCGCCACCCCCTCTGGCATGAAAGCTTGACTCTGCCACCGGTAGGCCCATGAGGAGCCCTCCACCCCCTGCTGGCATTAAAGCCGGCCTCTGCCACCGGTGGACCGTGAGGAGCCCTCCACCCCCTGCTGGCATCAAAGCCAGCCTCTGCCACCGGTGGGCCATGAGGAGCCCTCCACCCCCGCTGGCATCAAAGTCTGCCTCTGCCACCGGTGGGCATTGAGGAGCCCTCCACCCCCGCTGGCATCAAAGCCTGCCTCTGCCACAGGTGGGCCATGAGGAGCCCTCCACCCCCGTTGGCATCAAAGCTTGCCTCTGCCACCGGTGGGCTGCCTCTGCCACCGGTAGGGCCATGAGGAGCCTTAGACCCCCTGCTGGCCCTCCACCCCCGCTGGCATCAAAGCCTGCCTCTGCCACAGGTGGGCCATGAGGAGCCCCCCCCCCCGCTGGCATCAAAGCCTGCCTCTGCCACCGGTGGGCCATGAGGAGCCCTCCACCCCCGCTGGCATCAAAGCCAGCCTCTGCCACCGGTGGGCAATGAGGAGCCCTCCACCCCCGCTGGCATCAAAGCCAACCTCTGCCACCGGTGGGCCATGAGGAGCCCTCCACCCCCGCTGGCATCAAAGCCTGCCTCTGCCACAGGCGGGCCATGAGGAGCCCTCCACCCCCGCTAGCATCAAAGCCTGCCTCTGCCACCGGTGGGCCATGAGGAGCCCTCCACCCCCGCTGGCATCAAAGCCTGCCTCTGCCACCGGTGGGCCAGGAGGAGCCCTCCACCCCCGCTGGCAACAAAGCCTGCCTCTGCCACAGGTGGGCCATGAGGAGCCCTCCACCCACGCTGGCATCAAAGCCTGCCTCTGCCAGCGGTGGGCCATGAGGAGACCTCCACCCACTCTGGCATGAAAGCTTGCCTCTGCCACTGGTAGGCCCATGAGGATCCCTCCACCCCCTGCTGGCATTAAAGCCTGCCTCTGCCACAGGTGGGCAATGAGGAGCCCTCCACCCCCGCTGGCATCAAAGCTTGCCTCTGCCAGCGGTGGGCCATGAGGAGCCCTAGACCCCCTGCTGGCATTAAAGCCTGCCTCTGCCACAGGTGGGCAATGAGGAGCCCTCCACCCCCGCTGGCATCAAAGCCTGCATCTGCCACCGGTGGGCCATGAGGAGCCCTCCACCCCTGCTGGCAACAAAGCCTGCCTTTGCCACAGGTGGGCAATGAGGAGCCCTCCACCCCCTCTGGCATCAAAGCTTGCCTCTGCCACAGGTGGGCCATGAGGAGCCCTCCACCCCCGCTGGCATCAAAGCTTGCCTCTGCCACCGGTGGGCCATGAGGAGCCCTCCACCCCTGCTGGCAACAAAGCCTGCCTTTGCCACAGGTGGGCAATGAGGAGTCCTCCACCCCCACTGGCATCAAAGCTTGCCTCTGCCAGCAGTGGGCCATGAGGAGCCCTAGACCCCCTGCTGGCATTAAAGCCTGCCTCTGCGACAGGTGGGCAATGAGGAGCCCTCCACCCCCGCTGGCATCAAAGCCTGCATCTGCCACCGGTGGGCCATGAGGAGCCCTCCACCCCTGCTGGCAACAAAGCCTGCCTCTGCCACAGGTGGGCAATGAGGAGCCCTCCACCCCCGCTGGCATCAAATCCTGCCTCTCCCACAGGTGGGCCATGAGGAGCCCTCCACCCCCGCTGGCATCAAAGCTTGCCTCTGCCACAGGTGGGCCATGAGGAGCCCTTCACCCCCACTGGCATCAAAGCCTGCCTCTGCCACCGGTGGGCCATGAGGAGCCCTCCACCCCCGCTGGCATCAAAGCCAGCCTCTGTCACCGGTGGGCAATGAGGAGCCCTCCACCCCCGCTAGCATCAAAGCCTGCCTCTGCCACCGGTGGGCCATGAGGAGCCCTCCACCCCCGCTGGAATCAAAGCCTGCCTCTGCCACCGGTAGGCCATGAGGAGCCCTCCACCCCCGCTGGCATCAAAGCCTGCCTCTGCCACCGGTGGGCCATGAGGAGCCCTCCACCCCCGCTGACATCAAAGCCTGCCTCTGCCACAGGTGGGCCATGAGGAGCCCTCCACCCCCGCTGGCATCAAAGCCTGCCTCTGCCACCGGTGGGCCACGAGGAGCCCTCCACCCCCGCTGGCATCCAAGCCTGCCTCTGCCACAGGTGGGCCACGAGGAGCCCTCCACCCCCCACTGGCATGTAAGCTTGCATCTGCCACCGGTAGGGCCATGAGCAGCCCTAGACCCCCTGCTGGCATTAAAGCCTGCCTCTGCCACTGGTGGGCCATGAGGAGCCCTCCACCCCCGCTGGCATCAAAGCCTGCCTCTGCCACAGGTGGGCCATGAGGAGCCCTCCACCCCCGAGGAGCCCTCCACCCCCGCTAGCATCAAAGCCTGCCTCTGCCACCAGTGGGCCATGAGGAGCCCTCCACCCCCGCTGGCATCAATGCCAGCCTCTGCCACCGGTGGACCATGAGGAGCCCTCCACCCCCGCTGGCATCAAAGCCAGCCTCTGCCAGCGGTCGGCCATGAGGAGCCCTCCACCCCCGCTGGCATCAAAGCCTGCCTCTGCCACAGGTGGGCCATGAGGAGCCCTCCACCTCCGCTGGCATCAAAGCCTGCCTCTGCCACAGGTGGGCCATGAGGGGACCTCCACCCCCTGCTGGCATGAAAGCCTGCCTCTGCCACCGGTGGGCCATGAGGAGCCCTAGACCCCCTGCTGGCATCAAAGCCTGCCTCTGCCACCCGTGGGCCATGAGGAGCCCTAGACCCCCTGCTGGCATCAAAGCCTGCCTCTGCCACCGGTGGGCCATGAGAAGCCCTCCACCCCCGCTGGCATCAAAGCTTGCCTCTGCCACAGGTGGGCCATGAGGAGCCCTCCACCCCCGCTGGCATCAAAGCCAGCCTCTGCCACCGGTAGGGCCATGAGGAGCCCTCCACCCCCTGCTTGCATCAAAGCCTGCTCTGCCACCGGTGGGCCATGAGGAGCCCTCCACCCCCGCTGGCATCAAAGCCTGCCTCTGCCACCGGTGTGCCATGAGGAGCCCTCCACCCCTGCTGGCATCAAAGCCAGCCTCTGCCACCGGTGGGCCATGAGGAGCCCTCCACCCCCGCTGGCATCAAAGCCAGCCTCTGCCACCGGTGGGCCATGAGGAGCCCTCCACCCCCGCTGGCCTCAAAGCCTGCCTCTGCCACCGGTGGGCCATGAGGAGCCCTCCACCCCCGCTGGCATCAAAGCCAGCCTCTGCCACCGGTGGGCCATGAGGAGCCCTCCACCCCCGCTGGCATCAAAGCCTGCCTCTGCCACCGGTGGGCCATGAGGAGCCCTCCACCCCCGCTGGCATCAAAGCCTGCCTCTGCCACAGGTGGGCCATGAGGAGCCCTCCACTCCCGCTGGCATGAAAGCTTGCCTCTGCCACCGGTGGGCCATGAGGACCCCCCGCTGGCATCAAAGCCTGCCTCTGCCACAGGTGGGCCATGAGGAGCCCTCCACCCCCGCTGGCATGAAAGCTTGCCTCTGCCACAGGTGGGCCATGAGGAGCCCTCCACCCCCACTGGCATCAAAGCCTGCCTCTGCCACAGGTGGGCCATGAGGACCCCTAGACCCCCTGCTGGCATTAAAGCCTGCATCTGCCACCGGTGGGCCATGAGGAGCCCTCCACCCCAGCTGGCATCAAAGCCTGCCTCTGCCTCCTGTGGGCTATGAGTGACAGTCCATTTCAGGCAGTCTGCGCACAGACCATAGACGCATGCACAGGAATTGATTTGCGCCGCTTTGAAGGACCCAAGAACAGGCGGCCTGCTCTTTATGAATATTCTATGCATGCCATCAGACTTGGAAGCCTTACCGCGTGCCGATATTAGAACAAGCAGGGGGGAGTAGAGCACCGTTAAAAGTCCATAGCGCTCTCCATATAGGATGTACTCTGTGATATGGGAACCATTTGCAATGCTCCTGTGTGCAGCATTTAATTGTTTCCTGAAAGAGCTTGTGTTCAATTTCTCCTCGGGGTGAACGTCTACCTGCCCCCGAGGCCCAGGGCTTTTATCTGATGGAAGAAAAGCCAACAGACCTCCAGCGGTCCACGAACTTGCATAACGCACTGTACTGTTCCCAGAGCCTGCCACTGTGCTGTTTCCTTCAAACTAGCCTTACTCATCTAAACTCAGAGCTCGATTCATGGAAAAGTGGCATTGATCGCGCAAGGCCTGTGTGCCGAGTACAGCTCTGTGCAGCCCTGCGAGCAAAGTTTCCAATGCGCGCTCTGTGCATTCATGGATTGCAAAGTGCATTACCACCCGATGCGCAAAGAAAACTGAGCTGCGCAACGAACGCTCACAACACACTCCCACGCAAACCAAAACCAAGCAATAGACCAACCTTAGAGTGACCTCTGCGTCCATCCCTGACCAACCATCCAGCACCCCAGCAAAACCATGTAAGCTCCCTTGTAAGTCCAAGCTGCACCCCTGCGAAAACATGTGAGTTCCCTCGTAAGTCAAGGCTGCACCCCTGCGAAAAAACGTGTGAGCCCACTCGTAAGTCAAGGCTGCAACTCGGCAAAAATACATCAGCTCCCTCATAAGTCAAGGGGATTCACCCCTGCAAAAATGCCCAAGCTCCCTCGTTCAGACCTAATGGGGGTTCATTAAATGACTTCACCGACCGGCAGACACATGGACTCTATGTGAGAATGTGAGCCATATAAGCACGCAGAGTACTGTTATATCTGACTTGTGTGAGATGAGTGCCAGTGTTACGATGCTGTGTTTGTCTCACTGGTACTCCATGCATGACCGTGGAGTGTTGGCGAAGCGGGGAATGTTTAGTGAGTGCGATGTATGTATGCTTGAGCTGTGAGCGCCGGAAGAATGAGCGGTGAGTGTTACCCTGTGTAACATGTGAAGAATAACGGTATTTCTGCAAACTACTCTGACAACATGACTACTTCTGCTGCAATTCAAGGGTGAGTAGTGGCGAGCCATCTACCCGGCCCTCGCACTTCTACAAAACAAGCGTGATCCCAATCATAAAGGTGAAAGAGGCACAGTCCAGAGATATACCTCCTTCACCCTGTCTGCTCATGTGGGTCAAGGGAAGGCTAGACTCTCAAGAATGGTATGGATGTGATGACAGTAGCAAACCAAACAGCAATAGTACAACAGTCCAAAATAAAGGAATTTCCCATCAAGGTTCCACAAATATATATACTTAAAATACACCAATATGCAACAATAACTGATCATGAAAATACAAGCAAAAACCATCCCTGTGGAAAGAACACTAAAATGCAGAATTAGTTGTCGGACACACGCTGCATAACATACCATGATAGAAAGGCAAGACATTGCAAGAATGTTAAAAGGATATATATGTGTTTGCAGAAAAAGATGCAAATGTGTGGCTTATTAGTCTCTGGGTTCCCAAAAGTGGCCCATGGGTGCTAAACCTCATAAATGTTCCTGAATCTGTTCTTGAGCAGATCAACTATGTTGAACCAGCCTTTGGGATGCTGTCTTTGTGGGTAGAACCAGGTTTGGACGAGAGAAGTCGTGCTGCTCCAGGCAGTGACTCGGCATTGAGTCGGTGTGTGGTGGAGCCCCATGCATTTCAAAGGTGGCATTCAAGCAATGCAGTTCAACACCCCACCAGGATCAGCTGAAGTTTGCCAGTTTGGAATGGTAATTACCACTGGGTCCAGACAAGGGGTGACACAATGCCTCCAGCAGTTCAAGTTGAGGTCCAGAGCAGTTTGATGCTGTGTACTTTTTGGTTTGATGCGTTGTTTTAAGAAGCAGCAGTTCAAAGTCATCCGCAGCGGAGAGCTGACGTTCAAGCCGAACATTTGATATGCTCTACTGGTATGATGTGGTGTCAAACTGGTTGGATGAATGCAACACAGCAGTTCGAAGAAGTTTGAAAAGTGTCAAAAGCAGCACATGGGTCCTGATGGCTCAAGGGTGCTGAAATATGGTTGGCTCGTGTTAGAGGATGGTCCTAGGCTGCATAATTAAGGAATCCAGCTGCTAGGCTTCATCTGGTGCTGCAAGTTCCAATCCAGGATCTCAGCGACAAGATTGGTCCATTTACTCTTCACTCCCAGACTGGGGAGGCTAGCAGGCACCTGCAGGAGCTGCACCTCCAGTGAGAAGCCTGGGTAACAGTGGTGCTGCAAGACAGCATCTGTCTTGGCACAACACCAATATGTTCCCTGTGGATGGGTAGGGAGCAGGGCATGCCCCTATCTTGGAATACCTGTCTTCACCTCTGGCAGAGGGATTGGAAATGACTGCTCTAGCAAGAGGGTCCAACGATTTCTTCTTCCCTTATGATTCCAAGATGAAGTGAGAACAGAGTGGGAGACCCCTAACTTCTAAAGGCAAAAGGATACTGGGGATTGGATACAAGCACGCCTGATTTAAGGGATGCAATCTCTGTCAAGGTGAGAAGTGAGCCTTGCCTTCTTGCATCAGAGGATGTATGGGAGACAGGAAGGGAAGAGAAGCCAACAGAAAACTCAGATGCAGGAACCCCTAATCCAGTCCTTCTGCTCAGTATGACTGCCTTAGCATGGTCCCTTGCAATCCTGCATCTTCATAGGAACTTTGGTATGCAACAACCTGGTGTGAGGCCAGACCTTTTGGTATGGGGTTGCCTCTTTGAACCTCGGTTCCCCTAGTCCTGGTGGGAGATTCCTGGGCTGGAGTGTTGTTGCCCAACCTCCCAAGTGATCAAAAAAGGCATCCCCTACCTGCCTATTGTCCTGCTGGTTGAGCAGAGACAGGCAGTCTGGATAGGATCCGCATAGCCTGTCCATAGCTGGGCTGAGCTCACAGCGTTGACATGAGTATGGTACAAATCTGATGTGCATTTAATAACTGTGTGAACTATCAGTCACCATATCAAACCTCGGGTATGGCTTATTATTAGAGAGTGGCCTGCCACCAGATGGATATATCTGCATAATTAGTATGGTTTTGTATCACATGTGAAGATTTAAATGCAACCTGTCTGCAGTAACTTTGCTGTCACAGCAGCAGTCCAGCAGGGCACCTGTGACCTCTGAACCTTCTCTGTGCCGCTGAAGAGTGGCTGCAGACGAGGAGACTGAGGCCGCAGGATACAGGTGTACACTATGTTTCTGGCATGGAGTTTAATGTGAGAGGGTTTGGTTAGCAGGCCACCCTTTCTTAGATGGATTACCCACATCATGTTACTATTAATATACATCAAAAAGCTAGGACGTTTCCATCCTTGCCAGATTTCAGTCCTTCACATTCAGAAACCAATAGATCTCCTCGGCGCATAAATCTTGAGGATGACCCACAACTACCTTGTAGATAAGGTTTCAAATCGCTAAAGCCAGCTCCCAAAAATGGATACAACACTGCCCACTAGCCAGCACAGTCACAGTTTTGAGAATTATCTTTCTTTGTAGTGTTTTCTAGAATTAAGGTGCCCTGTTGCCAGGGGGGGCAGGGTGGGGGGCTACTTTGTTAAGTAGTGGGCTGCACTTTCAAAAGCCCTATCAAAACTGACCTGACACTAAAAGATATGCAGTGTTTATATCGAAAATGTTATATTGTAAGATAATATATTGAATATTTTATATTGAAATATTGTATAGTGAATGCATTTAGGGGTGGGGTAAAGGGTTACATATTTTTTGGGAAACGGTTGGGGTGGGTTTTTAGGGGTCGGAAATGGGGGTTTGGAGGGAAACCCCAAAAGAAAAATTAAAAAAATGTATTCACTATAAAATGTTTTGATATAAAAGTTTCGATATCACTATAATCTCTCGATATAAAGACATGTAACCACACTAAAAACACGTACACTGCCTACAAGTGTCCCTTGGAAGCCGGCGAAATATGGGCAAATCATTACAGCAGAGGACTGACTATGTCCGACCGAGGCGTTCCCTCCTCGCTCTTATCCTGAACAACCTCAGTCATGAAAGGAGATGAGCCCCAAACACGCCCCTTTGCACGGGTCGAACCCGCTGGAGTGCAGGTGCGTCACTTCGCCTTGATGTCTACCCTCCTTAGCCGTACCATGGGCCACGGCGGTCCGTGTGACAGGGGCCCTTGTGTGGCACTCACAGATATCAGCATCAAGGGCTCGGCGGAGGAGTGACAGTTCAATTTACTGAATCTAACTGCCGGAGCAAGGCGGCCATGAGCTCTGCCCCCGCGTCCCCGCGCCTCCTTCATTATTCCCGAGCTGTCATCCCTGGAAGGAGGGAAGAAGGGGGGGAGAGAGACATAGTGCCTGTGACAGCTCCGCCACCGCCCTGCCGTACTTACCGTTCATTTGGTTTATTGTCCGGGACTCCTGAAGGTGAGCCATGACAGGACAGTAGAATGCATCGCTTCGCGCCTTTGTGACCGCCGCCACTGACGTAACCGCCTTCCGTATTGATTGGTTCGGAGGTCTACGCTACAGTAGCAGTGCTCCCACCCGCTGGCACCCTCCTGCCGCACAGGGGTCTGCACTGAGGTGCAAGAGCTGACGGGGTGCAACTCAGGCATGCAAAGCCACAGGCAGAGAGAGAAGCCATGGGTGGAGGGCGGTGGATCTCTCTCCGAGCCATACTCAGCAAGGGGTCTACGCTCTTGGCCACTGAGCTGTGAGCAAAGCCCCACAGTCACTTTCCACTGTGCACATCTGGATTGTGCCATGGCCATGTTGAAGGCCCAGCCACATAAAATAAGTCACAGTAGAAGTGCTTCCAAGCCATCTCGCAGAGAAGCCACTCAACATCTGGCAACATGGGGCTATTCAGACGATTTTAAAATCAGTGCGACTTTTGTCAACATATCACTGGTAGTTCAGTTATTTGTATTTTCTAGAATGTGGGGCAGCATTACAGAATATTTGCACTGGTGCAAAAGCAATTAGCACTAGGGTAAAAAAGGCCCCAGTACAAAAGGGATAATCTTTCAATGCACTTTTGCACCAGGGACATGTTTGCCTACTCCTTTGATCCAATTCACTTTTGCACCAGGGACATGTGTGCCTACTCTTTTGATTCAATGCACTTTTGCACCAGGGACATGTGTGCCTACTCCTTTGATTCAATGCACCTTTGCACCAGGGGCATGTTCGCCTACTCTGTTGACTCAATGCACTTTTGCACCAGGGACATGTTTGCCTAATCCTTTGATCCAATGCACTTTTGCACCAGGGACATGTTCGCCTACTCCTTTGATTCAATACACTTTTGACCAGGGACATGTTTGCCCACTCCTTTGATTCAATGCACTTTTACTTTGCACCAGGGACATGTTTGCCTACTCATTTGCTCTGATGCAGAAATGCTTTTAAAGAATATCCATTTTACACTTGTGCACATTCCGCACGGCTGTACACCACAGCGGTAGTGGGGCCGCACTTGACATTGGTACGTGTCAGAATCAGGGCAGAACATGCTGGCACATATAGCACAGTTGGATGGCAGAACCTTGACTATAGCAGCTTACCAATGCCTGGATGCCCTCGACAGGGGCCAGTGGGTGTCTGTGAGCAGGGCAGCCGGGTCCATGTTGGCTGAACACGACAGGGATTATGATGCTGAATTTAAGGGTGGTCTTGATGGCCCTTAAGTGTTTGTGGAGAGCATGCAGTGGGCCTTTCTGTAGAAGTATGTCGTCTGTATTTTATGTAGAGATACGAGGTCTCGTGTGCTGCTCATCTTTGTGGAGTGACATATTTAAGAGACAGATGTGTGCGGCCCTTAGTGACCACCAGCTGGAGCGGGTGAGCTTGTGTTGCTGTTTGTTGACATCCCTGTTCTGTTGGTTCACGTAGTGTTGCTTTATGGACAGCACGGGCCAGATTACAAACACTTTGCACTGGTGCAAGTGCAACTTTGCACGGTATTAGCACTAGTGCAATGGGGCGAACAGTTATTCTTTGAATGCACTTTTGCGGCATTTTGCCCTAGTGCTAATATCGTGCTGTATTTCAGACTAAAGCAAGCAGTCCCCTTTGCAATAATCCATTGAAAAAAATATGTGTTTGCACTAGTGCACATTTTGCCCTGGTGCTAATACCGTGCAAAGTTGCACTTGAACTGGTGCACAGTTTCTGTAATCTGGCCGCATATTTGCAGTACACTTAAGGTCTCAGAGAAGTGAATTGCGTTCTTGCTGTAGAAGCAATTCACTGAAGTGTTGTGTGGTTTGTTTGCTGGGGTGAATTGTCTGCGTGAGTTGCTTGATGAATCGGTGGTTTGGTGAACTTTGGCAAGGCGCGGCACTGGGAATACAGAAGCCGGTGAGAGCGCGGTCATAGAAAGAGGTAACCGGGACATGGCATGGACATATCATAGGGTGCAGACTGATGATGACTACTTCTTGGAGGGTGGGGCGAGAGAGCAAGGGATGGGATATGAGGGACAAAGAGAAGGGCCACTAGAATATAAGACAGAAGTTGCATGTCTGGGTTACTTGTGCAAATTACAAGCATTGGCAAAGCCATCTGCATTGGCTTTTTTTGCAGGCACGTAATCCACATTTTCCAGGTGCTGCCATAATGTTACTACCTTGCCATACGATTGCAACAGCTGGCAAATGGGGACAGTACCTCAGCTCATTATGGTAGTGTCGGGCAAATGCCTTTAGAGGAGCAAAAACTGTTGGCTTTGTCAATGTTTGTTTTGAACGTGAATTCAGTAGAAAAAAAAACAGAAGAAAAGACACACCCGCAGCCTTTAAATAAAGTGGCTGAAGGCACACCTGGTTAAGACAGTTATGTTACATCAGTGGCTGCTTTAGGTGGTTTATAGCTGCAATGTGATTATTACTTTTCAGGAGGCGTCACAGAAAGCGCACAGGCAAGCTCAAAGGGGGTGTGTGTTGTGTAGGAAGGGTGAGGTAGTGGGTAGGAATGGTCGTGGAGACTAGCATGGCCATGGGTGGCCAATGGGTGGGCACAAAGCCAAACAACACCTACAAGCTGTGTGTCCCTCCTCACATCACATATCTCTCTTATTTTCACTTCCCGTGACAATAGTTTTGGCTTATGGGCAGAGCTCTCAGTGCCACATAAAAGCCGAAATGGCTTAAACAGGTGGCAGGGGGTGGGATCAACAGGTGGACGTACATGAATACGTGCCGCTGCTGGCAGAGTGGATGGAGAAAAACACTAGAACGATGTGGCTGTGACTGCTCATCCTACGACTGATGGGCATGGCAGGCCCATGGTCTGGCAGCCATGCTTAGCTGAACATCCCGCAGGCCTGGCCAAGTTGCAGCAAAAACTCTCTCCGGTACCACGAAAGGGCAGTCTATGGTGTCACAGGGCATGAAAAGCTCCATGAACCTCATGGAACGCTACCCATGCCCTCCAACCTACTGGCAGCTGGCATGGTAGGACGTCTGTGCCTTTGGCTATCACTTTCATGGGACTATGGTTACTGTATTCATTTTGGCATAACTGGCTCTGCTAGCACCTGTGCCTTCAACTTTGGCCTTATGTTGCCTGGCAAAGAACAGTGCCAGTTGTCTACTTAGGCAACACGTCATCCTGTTATTTAATTACTTGGGGGAGCGATTGGCTTGATTTGAGAAACAAACATCTGCTCTAGTCTAATTTCATAGGTTCTTATATGTTTCATCTGCTTACCATTTTGGAAAGTTCTGAACGGGCAGTTTACGTGTTCTGATGGTATCTCAAGCCTAACGGTAGACTGGCACCGGAGCGGCATTCTGCTTCGCTGAAGGTCTTATTGTCATCAAGGACCCAAGTGAACTCTTAGAAATACATAGTGATTTAGCCCTAGACTCAATGCCACCATGCACCCGAACCATGACAACAATGATGTAAGTGCATAGTAATGACCGCTCGACTCATTGACACCTGGAGCTTATGCAATTGAGCCCACTTGCCTGATCGGCAGGACCTCAATCTGTTCATCTTTGTAGTCTTGTGTCAGTTTCCTTCGCTATGTTTCCTGATTTGTTGTCTGTCTAATTTGACCTGAGCTACCACCTAATTGGTACATCCTTCTGGACTAACTTCACAGAATCTCCCAGCCGTGCCTCGGAATATTATTGAGATTCCTTAAACCACTGTCATGTGGTGGTCTGTGCTGGAGCTATTGTGCCAGTGTGGCTGGTGGGTCCCCACTGATTGACCCTACCCAGGTACTGCTTACATGCATGAATCAATGCATTCCTCTAGTCTATGTGCTTGCATGACAGTTGCTCAGACACCTTGAGGGCCACCGCATGTGGAGCTACTCATCTAAAAAGCACATTTATCTCAAATGCTTGAACCACTGTCCCAAACCTGTAGAGCTGCAAGTTCAGCTCAACAATGATATCAGATCACATCACTAGACATCATGTTTCTCTAGAGAAGGCAGTATTGCTAAATTAGCAACACTGACCCCAGTAAAAGAAATGGTTTAAAAAAGAAACCAGGCCGTGCATACCAACTATGAAAGACAACAATGACAATCTCCCTCTCTCTAACACCCTCTCTTTTGTCTGCCTCAGTCCCTCTCTCAATCTTTATTGATAGCTCTCTCTTTTGCTAACTCAATCTGGTTGGCTTGCTCTCTCTCCTGCTAGCGCTCTTTTATTCTCCCAATCTTTTGCTTACATTTACATTCTCTCTTGCTGTCACGTTTTCTCTTTTACTTTCTAGCCACTTTGGTTGATTCTTTGCTCTGTCTCACTCACTCACACTCTGGTTTGTCACTCCTTCCTTCCTTCCTTCCTTCCTTCCTTCCTTCCTTCCTTCCTTCCTTCCTTCCTTCCTTCCTTCCTTCCTTCCTTCCTTCCTTCCTTCCTTCCTTCCTTCCTTCCTTCCTTCCTTCCTTCCTTCCTTCCTTCCTTCCTTCCTTCCTTCCTTCCTTCCTTCCTTCCTTCCTTCCTTCCTTCCTTCCTTCCTTCCTTCCTTCCTTCCTTCCTTCCTTCCTTCCTTCCTTCCTTCCTTCCTTCCTTCCTTCCTTCCTTCCTTCCTTCCTTCCTTCCTTCCTTCCTTCCTTCCTTCCTTCCTTCCTTCCTTCCTTCCTTCCTTCCTTCCTTCCTTCCTTCCTTTTTTATGCATGCAATCCAGAGAAAGGAGTTTCGAACTCTGCATTTTGGCCCCATCAGCTGCTCTGAGATGTCCTGTATGTCCCACAGATTTCCACGGGACACTTTTGAGCGCCAAACTGTGGCTCTCAAGATGTTTCCAATGACAACTCAACATTTACTATGCTGGCCAGGGCTGATGGTAGTTGTAGCACAAGACCTCTGGAAAGCCAAAGATTGCAGTCCCCTGCAGTGCTGGGCTTACAAACCAGCGACCCTGCACCTACCCCTAGGTCTCCTTCCACCCCCTCTCTCCATAATCCAGAGGACATCCTCGCCACTGTGTGCTGTAACCCTACTTTTATTTGTTAAACTTAAACAGTTCCCTGGAGTAGTCAGGGGACTGGATTTGAAAGCCACGCCCCCTCCCGCCACACCATAACTTTCAGCTTCAGTCGACACTTGGTCGATGCAACATAGACACGCTCTTAATGCTTAGAAAAGGCAGGCTCGAACAATAGCACTGCCCACAATCAGCCACTAGAGGGAGCCAGAGAGTAATGCAAGAGTCTTCCTTGCGACCTGTGTAATCGGCGCCAAATTTAGACCTTTAAGGTCAGCCGTGTAAGAAACTAGGCTGACGTGGGCCAACAATGCGTGTAATTAAATATTTCGAACTGGGGTTCCCAAGATGCCATGATATCAATGTAAATATTAAGACTACCGCCTGCCAAGCCCTCCAGTTATGCAGTCAGGCCTGGGTGGGGAGGGGGATCCACAGCCGAGACAGTTGTTTCTAGGTTTGGTCCTACTCTTGTCCCTGCGGCAGGAAAGAATGAGGGCACAGTGAGGCAATCAACACGCCCCATGGAGGGTCACTAATGCCACCCGCAATGCAAAATGTCTGCATAATATCTCAGCCCCAGTTTATGAATGATAGAGACATTAGTCATTTTACTTTCAGGACAGCAAGTTGTTTACAGAGACTAAAGTGCCCTCTCCCTTTGTAAGCCAGCTAACAGCAATCAAATGGTTTTAAACCTATAACTAAAGGTTGCGTAAGTTTGGAGAAAAGCATCTACTGTAAGACTTAGGGTCTGGAATATTTGCCCGGTTCAAAGTGACTTTGCACTGCTGAAAAGTGACTTTGCACTGCCGACATAAACCCTGATTCATGGAACTGTGCAAAGTGTATTTTTGCAATGCAAAGTCAGTGCAAAGTAATTTTTGCAGTACAAAATGAAATTTGCACTGACTTTGCCCTGTCCCGGGCCACAGGGCTTTAATGATAGCCTGGGACATTAACTGCCCGGTTATGGCCCCCCACAAGTGTAATAGTGCTATTAGTTCCCCGGCATGTCGTACCGGTTTACTAATACTGATTTTTTTAAATTAAGTTTAGGAACAACATGTTCCTCGTTTCTCAACTTTAAAAAACTACAAAAAAGGATGGCTGCCATGGATCGGGGAGAAGGGAACTTTGCGTAGTCCCTTCTCCTTTGCCATATTGGCTAGTCACGTGCCGGGGGCGTGCCGGAAACACTACTGTTCTGGGTGCAGGCAAGAGACAGCAGCAAAAGGTACGCAGGGAGAGGGTGGGATGTCAATATGTGGAAAAGCGGGGTGGGTGATGGAGGCATGGGGGCACAGTAGAATACTTACCTAATTATCTGGCGAGGAAGATGGCAGCCTTCGGCTCTACGGAGGATCAGAGCAGGGGCTTTACCGTTTAGTAAAGCCCACGTTCTGATGCTCCTTATTGGCTGGAAGGCCGAAACCACACCCCCGCTAGGTACTAATGAATCATCATAACCAATTGCATTGCTCAGGGAAACCCCCCGCACCACCCCCAAACCACCGTTTTACAGCTGCTGTGCCCATACCTGCCTACATTTGAAAATCAAAATTCCTGAGATTTATGCCCCGCCCACAGCCACACAAGACCCCACCCATTTGAGATGGCTCCGCGCACACGCCCCGCCCACAAGCCCCACCCACCTGTCAAAAAGGAAAACTCTGTTGTTGTAGCCTTCAGTTTGCTTACTATAGCATTGAAAATCATTCATTCAATGCTATAGTAAGCAAAATGAAGGCGGCGCCGCCGCCAAAATAATGCTGTCAATCCAATGACATGTATTGAAAACAGCATTATTTCGGCGGCGGCGCCACATTCATTTTGCTTACTATAGCATTGGATGAATTATTTTCAGTGCTATGGTAAGCAAAATGAACGCGGCACCGCCGCCGTAATAATAGTGCTTTCCATCCAATGATATGGATTGAAAGCACTATAATTACAGCGGTCTTTGGTCGCATTGAGGGAGCAGCGGCCTCACATAGTGGTGAGGCCGGCAGTGGGCAGGAACATTTTGCGCCGTTTCCGGGTTCCGCCCTCTTCTCCACCCGATTGGCTACCTGCGGCAGCCAATCAGGTGGAGAATATGACGGGACCCGGAAAGAATCTCTTTTCCGGAGACCCGGAGAAATGCTTAAAATTCCGGAGTCAAATTCCGGAGGTTAGGCGGGTATGGCTGTGCCATCGCAGAAGGGGAGAGACCATTTGAAAAAGAGGCTTCGTTCAGTTTCGAGAAAGCCGCCTGGAACAAAAAGACCCCATAAACCTGAGTCAGACCCTTCAGCCATCCACTGTTAACAAAATGCAATAGCCACACACATACATGACCTTGCCTTTTGCTAATTCTTCTGCAGTGACCCTCCCCCACCTTCCTCTGCAGCACTACCCACGCCCCAGACCTCTTCCAACGCAAGAGAAGACATGGGGGCTCACCTCTCCACCCAGTTCTTGTAGCTGGGGATGTCCTTGGCATAGAGCAGCTTGTTGGACGGCGAGTCTTTGCCCAGGCGATGCTCAGAAGTGGAACAGGAGTCCATGAATGTCTGGGCCACCACGGAGAGGCAGGCATCCGTGATGCTGTTCTTGTGGATGTCGAACACGAACTGTGGGTTTTTGATGACATTCACCCAGAATCTTAGTGGTAAGCTGGAATCACAGAACAAAAGATGAATTAAAAACTAGCAAAACCAGAAAAACACAAAGGATGCAGTGCAGTTTCAGTGGGGTGGTGGTTTGACCCAACTGAGCGCAACATTTACCGATGAATGACACCCATCTTGCAACAGAGTTGCAGATCAGCAGTAGAAAACGATTAGCACAAGGCAGTGTCTGAAACCTAGGTAAGGAATGACCTTTTAGAATCTTCTTATAGTGCAGTGCCATCTAACTGGTTCTCAATGGACTAGTCCAATTCTCAGTGATTTGGGCAAGGGCAGTTCAGGTCTTTGTTGCCAGAGGAGCAGCCCCATGGTGTGTGGGCCTGAAGGGTTGCTTGCTAACTAGTTGCCACCTGCAAGCATGGCTAGGCCGGCGGGCATGCAGAGTGGAATGTAGAGCAGTGGGTTGCTCGATACAGTGTAGAGTTTGCCAGGTGTCCGCTCCGAAGCGAGAGGGTTGCAAAGGTGGGCTGTGGCCTTAGGGTTTGGCTGGCTGCTGTAGGCAGGATAAAGTGGAGAGTTGGAGGATGAGCGGGTTAGTGATGTAGTGTGGGATGGGCCCACTCCGCAGGGTGGTCTCTTGTGTTCCATGCGGGATGTCAGATTGTAAAGCGACCTCTTTGCATACAGGCTCAGACTTATTTCTAAGTGTAGTGGCATCACTGAATGTAATTTGCAGCTACCTTTTTTATGGGCAGGCAGACCATTTTCTGGATATATATATATATCTCATATTTGAGTGTTGTGCTTCTATCCACCAGTAGGGGGTAGCAATCTGCAGATGATACACTTACTCCCCCATTCCCTCCAACGGAGAGGTCCTCCAACGATGTCCGAAAGACAGAGGGTTGGACAGATATCTGAATGATTGACAAGTCTTTTCCAAGAACAGTCTTTTCTCGGGAGGATAGCTCAGGGGCAACGTGCTATCCTTGGAAGCAAGACGACATGGAGCAACACAGGTTCGATCCCCGGGTCCGCGTTTAGAAACCTCTGGGTATTAAGTGCGTTATAAATAACCTGTCATATCATAACCGTACCCTTGACCAGGAAAGCCCGTGTAAGGGATCTGGGATCATAGTTTGGAGCTTGCGCTGTCAATCTCGGCCTTTCGTTTACAAGGCTGCTTGAGTTTCTGGTACAAGGAGATTAGCCCGATTAAGTGGAGTGCATCATTGGCCCACCTCCAACACCTCGACTCTCACTGAGTGCTCAGAATGGTTCTTACCTGTGCTTTTGTACTGGTCTTGGTCTAGTCCTCATTCTATGAACACGGCCCCCTCGTTCAAGGGGCAAGTAGTTAGTGGGGAGTTTGGAGAATGGCCTATGCAGTAATATTCTGGTCTAGATAATGGTGAAGCAAACAGATGCCTTTCCACTATGTCTGTACAATTTCATTTTGCAGTTCAACCTGCTTGCTGTTGTATATATAAATATACAAATATGCATCAGACAAATTTCACTATCATGAGTATTATAAAAGCCGGAAAATAAAGGTATCAGAACAAAATGTGCAGCGGATATGGAAGAGGTAAAAGTATGAAGGTGTAATAATTGAAATAGAAAAGTGGTAGATGGTAAGGGAAAGGGGCAGAGGTTGAAGTGAGCAGGAACTAACAGGAACTCAGTTGCACTACTTGTATTTGTTTCTGTTAACAGTTCTACTACTTTTTATAACCATTTTCAACATTCCCGAACTGTTATTTTTTAAGTTAAAGTATACCCTTTAATTTGCAATTAAAGCTAAGCTGAAATCTCTTTGACCAATCATTTAAGAAGACTGCATGACATCTCAGCCTGGATGGACACTAGAGAGCTTCATCTTAGCCAGTGGAAGAGGGAGGCGGTCCTGTTAACACTAAAAACCTCTCTCTCATACCCCATGCCTTCTGGTTAACTCAGGTTAAATGCAATTCTCTCACCGTGCCACTAAACAAATGTGCAGTTACACTAGGAGCTTTGTTGACTAAACAGCAGACTATTCTAATACACCCGAGGGGACCCAGAGGCAATATATAGATATAGCAACTGATTGAGGAAAAGAAGTCAAACAAAACAGGAGATAGCTTCCTCTGAACAGCTCCCCCCACTTGATTGTGAATCTGTCCGAGCGCAACCCTTTGAAGTGTTTGCACCTTGGGTTTCATTGACCAATTCATTTTTAAATTCTGTTCTTCGTTCTTTACTGCCCTGGCTTAACCGCATTGAAGCCAACATTATTAGCAGAAGGGAGCTATATGAGACCACTTTACATTACAATGCTTATTATGCGAGCAACCGAGAAGACCTATGTTGATCGAACATATAATAATAATAATAATTTTGCATTTATATAGCGCTACGAACCCTCAGGTATCTGAGCGCTGCTTATTATTTATTACCCACGGTGTGTGGTGCTCATTTATTGACCTCGGAATGATGAAAGGCTGAGTTTGGCCCTGCCGGGATTCGAACCTGCGGTAGCAAGCTCTGCACGGATGTCAAAGCGAGCCACTTGACCGGCAGAGTCTAACTAGAGTGCCATTATTGGATAGATCGAGTGATAAATGAGCACCGTAGAACAGATTTACCACAGTGCCAGCTACTACACTGTCCAATATTAGGCACGGGATTTCCAATTATATAATCATAATTGGTTATTTATAACGCGCTTAAGGCGGACCCAAGGATCGAACCTGTGTTGCTTTGTGTCGTCTTGTTTCCAACGCGAGCGCGTTGCCCCTGAGCTATCCTCCCGAGACAATATACTGCTAGA
This sequence comes from Ambystoma mexicanum, assembly GCF_040938575.1. Lineage (NCBI taxonomy): Eukaryota > Metazoa > Chordata > Amphibia > Caudata > Ambystomatidae > Ambystoma > Ambystoma mexicanum. The sequence continues at coordinate 1,076,955,383 of NC_090936.1, read as the reverse complement.
TGTCTCCATGATTTTCTAATATACATTTCCACCACGTCCCCACTGGTGTGAGGCCCCATGACATTATCCAAGGGCTCCTCTTGTGTCCTGGGCCCAGGATCCATGACCGGTTGCGGCCAGAGTGCCCCACCCCGGCCACCCTGAATGAGACTGATAGATGGATCATCGCCGCGCAGCTCAGCCTTCACCCCCTCACACGCACCTCTGTGCACCAAGAGGGTTTCCGCTAATGAAACATTAGCATGTTATTAACATTATCTGTGCTTTTAATCTGCGGCTGATTGCAGCCACTCAGACTAAATGAGCAGGAGGTTTATTTAAGGGGGGGTGGAAGGGGCGAGGCATGATCTCTTTGCAATCAGATTAAATTAACTTCAAGTCAGTTCATAAACTCCTTCAGCGCCTGCAGTCTAGGCCTACTCGACAGCGGATGCGGCGAAACCTTCTGGATCCCAGGCTGTTATCTCCCCTGATCCACTGAATATTAAATCCAGTCCGGGTTTTAGCAGGACTGACAAATATGCAAATGACCTCCACTGAAATTCATTACATGTAAATGGTCATCATGCATAGTCATTGAGGATACCCTGAAAACCTGACTGGATTTTCACTGATAAGTCTATTCATTCAATCGACGAGAACAGTCCCAGGTGAAAGTGCCATTTCTTCTGACTACATTTTCTCTCCATCACATTACCTCCCTTTCCTTGTGCTCCCTGTCCTCAGTTCTCCTTTATCCTACTACGGCTTCTCCGAACCTTTCCACTTTAATGCCCACTCTTGTCCTCCATCTTTGAATGGGGAGCAGATGCAATAGACCTTGCAGAGAAGCTCATCTTTTGGGGCCTGTGGGAGTTCTGAGCTGCGGGAAGGTGCTGGGCAGAGAGCATCGGCCCTCTATGGACGCACATATGTGCAGAACAGGTGTGACCCAGGCAGCGCTGCTTCCAGATCCCCTTACTCTACTAAAACAGCATACCATTAGGGGAATTTTCAGAAGGGAATGTGAGGTTGAATGTGCAGCTCTCCAGGGCTTATCCCCAGAGATGCCTTCAATGTTTCCAACTAGCTCTACAAATAAGTGGCAAGCCAGCCACTTGTACTCCAAAAAAGCATGCCAATACTACCCCAGACAAACTGTATCAGAACATGTCCCCATAATAAATTGGAATAACTTTTTTATTCCCTAAAGTTATTTTACTCCTGATTTAAAAATATATGGAATAAAATACCCGAACAAATATAGAAAGCAACACATAGACGCTTGCCCCCTACTTTAATCCGAACTTCTCAGCGCTTATTTTCCGATCAGTGGTACCAGAGGAGAAGCGCCCGACGAAGGACCTATAACATTGTCACTGCCTGATCCGAAGAGGTAAACATGTATCTATTAAGTTGCATGATGTACTAGATGCAAAGAAGTATGGATAAAACAGAGACATCTATTTGAAAGTCAAAATATATTTGTATTCTCTTCAAAAATATCCCCAGGATGAATTAACATTTTATTTCTCGCTAAAAAATAATTTCAAACCTGATTTAAAAATAAATAAATATATGCGTTGAACTTGACCCATTTCAATATTCTATCTGTAGCCTGGTTTCGAATTGTGCTGCGTGATGTGGCGCCTAGGGCGCTATCATATTTGGAGTAGGGTTGGGGAAATCAAGTCACATTGCACAGTCCATGAAACATTTAAGTGTTAATCACTGTTCCAAGGGCTGGGACGGGCGATAACGGCACCGGGACGTAATCACCTGTTCCAGCCTTTGAAAAGGGTGTTTAACGCTATTAGCACCCCGGGTTTCCAATCTGGAAACCTGGGGTGCTAAGAAAATTGTATTTTTTTTAAATGTATGGGGCGCCGCGCTTCTCTCATTCATTGAATGAAAATACTGTCACAAGATGGCTGCCGGAGATCTGGAAGGCTGGGCTCCATACAGAGCCCCACTGACATTTCTTTGGTGGACACGGAGCGGCAGCGCAGTGACGGTGGTGGGCGCTGACAAAAAAAGAGGTAAGTGGGGTTGGGGGAACAGGTAAATTAAAAGAAAAGGGGTGGTGTGGGAAGATGGCAGTGCAGTGCGGGGGAGGCAGCCTTCAGGTTCCATGGAATGCGGACTTGAGTCGGTAGATTCAGCCCACAACCCAAGGAACCTGATTAGCTGCTCCCCACCACAGGTGATAATTTATTTATTTAATTTATTTATAACATGCTGGAACACCGCCGATAGGCATAGAAGCGCAGTGACAGAAGAAACAATGGAAAATATAAAGCAGGGATTAGACAAGCCAAATCAACAAGGAGATTCCATAGTGAAAATATTCAAAAGAAGGGTCTTGAGTTTGCGTTTAAAGAGCAATATTTTGCTGCATATTCTCAGATCTGGGGAAGAGCATTCCTCAGTCGAGGAGCTGCTACAGGGAAGCATCCATTCTGTACATGGGATAATTTAGCTGCGGGTACTTCCAATAGCCCTGTGTTGTTGGATCGTAAAGTACGCCTAGCTGGCAGCCATATTAGCCGTTTTGGCAAATAAACAAACCTTTTCCCGTAGAGACACACATGAGTGATACACAGTGTCCTAAAAAGGATCTGATTTTGCACAGGAATCCAATGAGGTGACCTTCTCGCCGCAGAAACATGCTCCGTTCTACGAAGGCCACTAACTGCTCAAACTGCATTATTTTGAACTACCTGCAGCCGATTGATCTCTACCTTGCCAATGCCCTGCAGAAGGCTAACGCAATACTCCAGGCACGAGCCAATAATCACATGAGCCAATGTGACACTATCTGCTGTGTCCAGGAAAGGCCTGACCTGCACCAGTAACTTGATATTGCAGGAGGCATGGGACACAAGACTGCTGACATGTGCTTTCATAGTAAGTTGCGAATCCAAAACCATACCCAGTGTTGTAACTTTCGAAAGTGTTGCCAGATGACAATCAGCAATTTGAAAGGTGGATAGGCAGGTTCCATTTTGCGCAGCTTGAAAGCAGTACCTGCCATCATGATTTCAGTTTTTTTCCATCATTAAGTAACAGCCCGTTCAAGGTCATCCATTGGCAAATTAGATTGTAGGTATTATTAATGGTCCGTGAGTCAAGCTCATAATTGCCGCTAAGGGGAAAAAGCACTGGACTATCATCCCCATAGTTTGCGTACCCAATGCCTTCTGCATCCAGACGAATAAAGCGGGGAAGAGTGAATACATTGAAAAGTGTTGGGGACACGCAGGAGCCCTAAGGAGACCCACAGTCCAATTCATAGCCTTCCGCTATATTATCTTCAAGAAAGAATAGCAGTTCGATTAGAAAGAAATGACAGACCCAAACTAGAGGCCTTGCTAGAAAATGAGGCAAAGTCTTACAATCTAGTGACCAGAATGACGTGATCCACAAGATCAAAAGCTGCTGTAAGATCAAGCAGCATCAGAAGGGAAGCGTTGCCCTTATCTGAGTGCTGAAGAATGGTGTTTTTTAAATCTGTACTATGATTGCTCCTAAACCCTGATTAGTTACAGCCAAGGATGTTATGTACGTCTAAGAAGTTTGGGGTTTGTTGATATGCCACCTTCTCCAAAATCTTCAACAGAAAGGGGCAGTTTGTTATCGTACAATAGTTGCCTGGTAGGTCAGGAGCCAGTGAAGGTTTTTTTCAGGAGAGGCGATACACAAGCCTGTTTGATAGATGCAGGGACCAGGTTCTCTCTGAATGAGAGATTTACAAATTTAGCAAGGAGAGGTGTGAGACAAAATGCACATGACTTCACAATAGGCGGAGGACAACTATTGCCTTTCCCGATGGTAGGTTTAATTTTCAACAGTAGGTCAAGAATAAAGGGACGTCATTTCACCAAAATGCCAGGGGTAGTGGAAGTGACATCACACGACCCTTGACTTCGGATGACATCACAGGAAGTGATGCCATTTGACCCCACCCCGAAGTGACATCAAGGGATGCCATAGAACACGACCTTTCACCCCTCGACAAAACAGTACATCACATAGCATTACATATACACTACGAAAAATAAGGTTACGATATCACTGTAAAGTGATATACATTTCATACAACAATGGATCAGCATATGTATCGTTAATATCAGTGCGTATTGGCCCATATTACGAAATCACTGTGAATGCAAGCAGACGTCCAAGGCCAAATGATAATGATGTGTTATTATATAGCACTTACGCTTAAGCGCTTCATATAGAACAAATATACATACAATACTACCCAACCTGTGTTGGTACTCATTTATCAACCTCTGCAGGAAGAAAGGCCGAGTTGACCTTGCCGGGAGACACAGATCCGTTCTCGAAATAGCACAGGGCACCTCTTCCAAGACAACATTAAAATCCTCCCAGGTTTTCAGAATGATCCGCAGATACACAAATACTCTCGACTGAAAGTCATGATATGTATGCATGTATGATTCATAAAGCACAAAGCGAGCTGGGAAGCAAGGAGCGCCGTGGATAGGGTGAACACCCGACGGGCTACAGGTAGCATGAGGAGGTAAGTAGGGGAAGCAAGGAGGGGCGAAGGGGGGCACAGGGATATGCACTCTTTTATCAGCCAGACCATCAATGGGACACATTACTGGAAACGATATGACTAGTCATCCTGTCCATGAGCCCATCTATGCCATGCGCTCCAGTTTCAGCAAGTTTTCTAAACACTTTAGCTTCTCCATCACCTTTCAGGGTGACCTTCCAGGTCATGTCAGAACCTGTCACCTGGGCGATGGGTTTGCTCATCAATAAGCGACAGGTTTACTGAGACTCTCTTTGCAGTGACTTAATGTACTTTACATTAGGCGTTGTCCAGTTATTTGAACAGAGCTTTTCGGTAATTGAGTGACTGGCGTGATGCAACGATAATGATAATGATGTGTTATTTATATAGCGCCTTAATCCAAAACGCTTGCATGACCTGGCAGATTCCTATGAGGTTGGGCCCTCAGCCAAATGACCCAGCATAGTCAATAAAATGGTAGAATTTAAAGCGAAAGACAACTCTGGGTGGGTCTGTCTGTGGATGCTCGGGCAAATGCCAATATATGTCACGGGATGCATAGTGATATTAGCCACACTGCACAGCCTCTCCGGTGGATGCAGGCTCAAGGGGTCACCAAAGTAACAGAATGGCGTCATAACAACAAGGACAGCAACTGGTCACGAGAAACTGGGAGTTGAGTTTGCCATTCGTGTGGCTGGGAACACAGCCATTTTGAGGCCGTACACATTTTTAAAAAAATCAGATATCCTTTCTCAATGGGTAGGTAGGGTGACCAGATTTTCAAAACAAAAAACCGGGACGGCCAACAACATAAAAGAGGGACTACCCCATTGCAGCCCACCAATTACTGCCCCTCCCCCAACACGCCCCCACAACCACCCTTCAACCATATTTCCCGCACTTCTCCTTTCTATAAACTGTATATAATCTCATTTGTGCAGTTATGTCTGTGAATCGTGGCATGTTAATTCAAAACAAGCGTTTGCTATCATTGATATTACATGACTTGCTGTACAATAATTTCCAAGTCAGCCTCTATGGCAGAGTCAGTAAGTGTTCTACCTGAGAGGTTGGGGGTTCGAGCCAAACCTCCAACTTCAAAATTCTGAAAGTGTTGTGAAAAATAATTACGGTTTTAATTACCGTAGCCCCCAAACAGGCAAACCCCGGACGGGGTTTCAAAAATGAAAAAACTCCCGGGACCCCGGGACGGAGGGTGATTTCCCCGGACTGTCCCGGGAAAACCTGGACGTCTGGTCACCCTATGGGCAGGGCTTCCATCAGCTTCCTCCTTCCTCCCAGAGCTCTTGCCAGGTCAGCGTCTTCTTCACTCAGCGCGGACACCATGGAAATGGAAAGGGGACTCCGTCTGTTTAGAAGGAGCTGCTTTTCTCATTTCAATGGCGTCCATCTTTGCTTGGTATATTAGTGGTAATGGGAACATTGTCTGACCTCTGTGCACTTTGAACTGGGAGCTTGCATGCCTTTGTTATGTTGCCTTAAGGACTGCCCCCCTGGCACCAGGGTGCTAATAACTATGTAGCCGAAAAATGCGTGCAAATCTCACCATCGCATGTTCTAGAGATATCATTAAATGTCCTTTCTTTGCTCATAGGGGGTATGGCACGGACACCAAATGCGCTTAAACCCACAATGTCACTGGAAATGACATCACACTGATGTTGACTCTTATTGAGTCGATAAGAGTCGAAGTCTGTGTGATGAAGTCACAGAAAGTGGATACAAAAATCCAATCAGAAGTGAAAAGTGAGCACAAATACGTCATCAACTCACTGAAACACTTCAGATTCACTCATAAAGATTGCACGGGGTTTGTGTAGGGGTCTCAGTAGCCATTACGGTGACCTCCACATGACCCCCCACCCCCATGGGTATTGTTTTCTCTAGTACAGTATTCATGGCCGTCAGCTCCTTGCTGATTTCTGGGGGAGGGAAGTGATGCACAAGGGTGACTCTGTCACCCTAGAGTGGGTGGTAGACACACTAGGAAGATACCGCCTGAAGCCTGAGATTCTAAAGGGCATTGAGGTTTGCAATGGAAACCACAGACGTTGCAGTGATGCTGGTCCACGACCCCAAAATAGTGGCACTTTTTTCAAGCTGTCATTTTCACACAGTTAAAACACCCCAGATATTAATGAGAGTGAAAGCAGGCAGTGGGTGGCCAGCTACATTTTAAAATCCAGAGCCAAGGTGCTAGTGTGAGGTATGCAGTGCTATGCTGTATCATGCAGGTATGCTATGTAGTTTCATGCTAAATGATGATGTTATACTATGCAAGGCCATGCTGTGCTTTGCTGTACTATGCTATTCTGTAATAATGGGCATTTCTATGCTATGCCCCTCTATACTACGCTCCACTATGCTATGCAATTTTAGGCTATACAATATTATGCACAGCGGTTCATGTTTTCAGTGCTTCCTTTGTTAATTCGTGGGATTTTTCAGTGTTTTCAAAGAGTAAAATAGTCTGTGTTTATCAACGTACATTCATTATTTTCCATAAAATAATAATCGTGGAAAATAGTGTTTATCAGCGTTTACAAAAAAAAGTCCCTTGATTGCTGCATGTGCAACATGCACATTTCTTTTGAAGCACTGACCTTCGCTATTAGCAGAGGCATTCTGAAAGAGTGCTTTCTATTCCCAGCAAATGTACTGGACGGAGAGGAGCTTACAGTGATTCCAGAGCAGAGGACCCAGCACAGCCAATGCCCGGCCTCCTCGTGGTGTGCTTGGCTATTAATCAGAATGCTGGTAAAGTGGCTTCATGGAGATTATTTAAATGAAGGAAAGCACTAACGCGCCTGTCCAAGTCCACTCTCCTTGAAATAAATGAAACCTTGGGCTCAGTGAAGAGTTTTGCCGGTTAAGTGGTGGGAGAGGACATTCTCTGAAGCAGGTGAATCGGGGGTAGCTCGGTCTGCTGTGCAGTGGTGCTCCGGTAAGTAACCAGTGGAGCTTCTAGATCATGTGCAATCATCACATGACCACTCAGAGCTAGCTCAACATGCCCCGTAGTGGGTGAGGCAGTCCTTTCAGTACCTCCCCTTTCCTTGAATTCTGATAGGTGCTTGTCGTCCTGAATTTATAATGGGGAAGCAAAATCAGTACCAGAACAAAAAGAAAAAAGGACTGAACCGAACACCACACGCAACATGGAGCATACGTGTGAGCACAGATTGACCCCTTGCCTGAACAAGGTTGAGCTGTGATCAGCAAAACTGAGCAGCGCAAGTGTGTTGTTATTCTGAGTTAAATTAAGTTAATTTACTAAAGCATTACCTCCATCCATAAGAAAAATAGAATGCAGGCCTTTAGCAGACTACACACTAGACCAGGGTCGTCCAACTCCAGGTCTCGAGGGTTGGGATTCTGATGGGTTTTCAGGATAACCCTTATTAATATTCATGAGAAGAAGTTTGCACACATTTGGAATCATTGCATGCAACTGTATCTCATGAATATTAATGAGGGGGTATCCTGAAAATGTGACATGGATCTGGCCCTTGCGGCCAGGCGTTGGACAACCCTGCACTAGATTGCCTCAAGTTGTTTCTGAAAAGCATGATTAGGATCCCCATTAACCCCCATCTCCTCCATCTCCCCCATCAGCCATTCAGATGCTGGGACCTGTGGATCTCCACCAGTTTAGCTCCAGCATGCAGGATGTTACTGGATGTAAAGCCAGTACACTGGCCTCTCATCCTGGCTGACATCTCATTAGGGGGTAATGTGCTTTCTTGAGATGGGTCCCCGCCAAACTGTTAACTGTATTCCTTAAACACATGTTTACAAGAAAGTGAAATAAATACTGGTGGTGTTTTATCTGCATTAATATATTTTACCTGAAAACCCGGAAGCATAATGTTGCTATTATGCAAAGCAAGCCTCTGCAGTTCTCTGTCATGCCACATTAAGACATGCAATGCTATAATGTGCCCTCCTATGTTCTTTTGTCCAAGGAAATGCTATGCACTGTTGTGCCATTAAGATGCGCAATGTATTATGGTATGCAATGCTATGCTGTCTTATGCATCTATGTTAATGAAACGCTATGGCTGTGTTTCATTTATTGGACACAAAGCAAGGCAAGAAGAAAGGATTAGGGCACAGGTCATGCATCTTCTTCTGGCCCATGTGTACACATGTCAGACCACTTTGAGATCTGCTGACTTCTGGGGATGAAGATCTGGGCTGCAGGACTCTAACTCTACTTAAATCACTTATTTTAGATTCAGTTATCAGCCAGTGAACACCATCTATTTCATTGTCTAGGTCTTGGTGACCCCACCTGCATGGCAATAACACTATATCAAAACTCTGATAGAATACATGGTCACATTTGATTCATTGATGTTCCCACTATTTCTTAGACAAATCACCTTTCCGGTAGGTCCGTTTTTGATCTTGCCCCATCCCCCCTTCTCCTCCCAACATTTGTGTGCTTTGAAGCGCATATATTTCAACTTACCAGTTGCTTTTCCATGTGTGTCGGACGTGGGGGTCATGAATACTGTGCTTGTCCGCCTGCTCGTCCAGGAAGTCGAACATGTACTTAATGGCGAGAGGCAAGGCGCTTCCGCGGTGTGCCGTGCTGAATATCGTCTCGAAGAGGTCATCCACAAACTTCTGCAGAGTTCCCTGCAATAACGTAGAGAGGAAATGCATGAGGAGTCCCGAAGAAGCCCAGTCACGTGACCTGAAACATGCACAGCCCGTTTCCCAAAGAAATCCATTTGGGGTGCATAAATCGTGACAGGCACAAAGTATGGACATTCAGGAGAGCAGCCATGAATACTTTTGGTAAACATCTGAATATAATGAATTGCCATGAAGATCCATTACCTATTTTTTCGGTCTTTCTGAAAACCAAACTTAATTGTACTGTTTGGTCAGCCGAAGAGCCCAACCTTGGACTGCATTGGTTACCCTCAAAGGCTAGGTTTGGTAACCCTCAATATTTTGGGCCCACCTAATGAAAATGGCAGAATGTACCATCCTGTTCTATGAGCCACCCAATAGAATCAATCATATGTGTTGACTTGTTAAAAGATAATACACCATAGGCACATATTTACAAACATTACTATAAATCTATCATTTGCAAGTTGGCAAATTTGTACATAAAAGAACTACCGATGCTATGAAAGATCATCAGACACAACAACAGTTACATACCATTCGTGTGATCAAGGAAATTACTCACAATGATTTTTTTAAAAAAATCTGTAGATTTAAAAATAAACACATCTCAAAGTAGTCAATTTTCATAGATATGAATTGCAGACTTGATGTTCCAAATAACTTACTTGGACCTAACAGGCTTAAACAATCCAGAAATGTCTTGTGCAAACCATGACTCAACACCAGTAATCTTCAGTAGTGGATCCAGCCAGCAGATACACAATCCTCCTTCTGGTAGCGCCTCGAAGCAACTCCAGCATATGGTGATTGGACAAACTGCAACTATATATAGGGCCATGGCCTGGCCAAATACAGCCTCTTTCCAGCCTCTGCTGACTCTGAAGACCAAATCGGCATTGCAGAGCCAGCGATGGCAGGACAAAAACAACCTGGAAATAGAACCGCCTTGTGCAAGTCTAACTCTGGAGTGGATTCTGGTTGTTCCAGCTGAAGGTCATTGTGATTGGAGGATCTGATCCAACCTTTTAACCAATTAGGTAGGTGGGGTCCTTGAAGGCCCTATAAGTCAGGGGTAAACTACGTGGCAATGGTGAAGTATTGGACGGAAATTGGTCCTTGCTGCTTTTTTTCCCACTCTGCCCATGCCTTCCCACCCAGTGGCAATACTCACCACCTCTTAGATGGGTGGTCAATAATATTTAGTAATGGCCCTTGCGTCTAATCGTTACACATTCACATGATCCGACTCCCTGCCAGCGAAGTTTGCTTGCCATCCTCATGCAAGACTATTTCTGTTGGAGAACTCTCGCCTCACCAAGGTTCCTACATCCAGTTTTTTCAAGGGGAGACAGAAGGTCCTCCTCCTGAGATCCCACATTTTGGACTATTTGTAGTTTTTTTGGGCATCCCACCAAATGACATCACGACAGCAATCCAGGAAGGCTCTAAAATTAGCGCTCCCTAAAAAGCTCTTTAGTTTATCTTCCTGTTCATTTTAACATCTGTTACGAGCCCATTTCACTTTTAGTTAATTCTGATTTAAGTCATTTTATGGTTGTGTTTGTCTGTTTTCACATCTGCTGCGATCGCAAAGCAACAGTTTTGCTTTGTTTATGCACTTTTAAAGTTAAATAAGCATAAAACACAAAACCAAAATAAACACAGGGCATTGTTCATTCAAAGTTTTTGCGTCACGCCAAAGCCTGGCTTTGAGCAACCGATGAGGACCGTTTTGACAATCAAGGGATTGTGAAATCGGAACAATGTATATGTAACTATCTTATGTCTGTAAACATGCGTGATATGATTTATGCCACACCGCTGTTTTCTACAGCTATCTGTGATATCCCTGTAATATGTATTACATGCTTTCCAGCGCCCAGATACCTACAGGTTTGGCGTGCGCTACACATGCTAAATAAATAAATAAATACATAAATAAAGGTCCCACAGCAGCAGCTGGAAATCGGGCAGCGTGGCTCTAGATGCTAGCCGAAACTGATTGGTTCAAATGTAGAAGCTAATGAAGTGCTGTTATCATAGCGCTTCCGCCAAAGCGCTTTATGTGGAACATATTTACATACAATATCACCCAACCAAAGTTGTTACTCATTTGTCGACCTCGGAAGGAGGAAAGGATGAGTTGGCCTTGCCGGGATTTGAACCATCCACCTGCAGATCGCACACAGACCACAGCATTGAGCGTTCAACCTGCTGAGCTATATATAAACAAATCAGTGAATACAAATAAATACAAATCTCACTGACTGTATATTCTGTTTGCGTTTCATGGGGGTTCCCTCAGCCACTTGGATTTTCCCTCTTTCCTCCACATCCATATCTAACCTTGCCCACCACCTATATTTTGTTTAATCCTGTTAATTCCTGCAACAGGTTTATCATTTTAACATAACTTAGACCAGGATATTTGCAACTTGATTCTAACCAGGAGGTTTTGGACTACAACTCCCATGATCCCTCACCATTAACTATGCTGTCTCTGGCTGATGGGAAATGTAGTCCAGCACACTCGGTCGGAGAAAGGTTGTAGAGGCATCACTTACTACCCTCTACACAGCGACAGCCTTCGTTTTCCTTAGCCTGCTTGCTTGGGTGTCCTTGAAAAGGGGGGCGCAATGTGGACCTTAAACCGGAAATCTGTTTTTATTACATCCAGAACAAGTTTTTAGCAACTGGCCCCAATGTGTGTGTTTCCGTCTACTTAATTAAATTTAAGTGACATAAACCCACCAGACGTGTGTGTTCAATTGCGAACATGTTCCTTGTGTGTACTAAACACCAGTTCCCGGTCTGCAGTGAGATCCGAGGTTAACACCCTGTAATGGGAGTCATAATTAGGGGGGCAACACTGCTGCGCCAATGTAGTTAAATTAATGAGTCTCCCATTGTGACACCAGAACAAGGTAAACGATTCCCAAAAGAAAAATAAGAGCTTTGGCAAATCCACAAGCTGCGATCTTCAGAAGGGCACCCGATCTTCTACGATGCCAACAGAACCACTTTTCCGTTCAAAACACACCAAAGTGGAGCCACTTTCACATGACAGCGACCGGAAGTCGCCAATGTGAGCTGCCGTCAAGCAAGCACTTACAGGTTGTAAAGTCAAGCACAGCAAACTAGGGCGCTGTCAGACATCTCATTCCCGAAATGATAGAATAAGCCGTGTGCTAAAGGCGGCCATTTAGGTGTCTGGCTGACGCGTGGCCCGCACAGGTGGCCGTAGAGAGGCCTTGGCAGCTTTCACGCGACTCTCTCCTGTTTACATTTCTCTGCTAGGCTAGTTTACTCAATATGTCCTCTACAACTTCACACTTTCTGGTTATACTTTCCCTGTTTTTCCTTCTCTTTTGCCCTCTCACATATATGCCAACATTATCTACTCCATTCGGGAGACTCTAGTCCAGTCCTGGTTTATAGATGCCCTGTGGGAGTTGTAGCCATGGATTTATTAATCCAGGACTACAAGTACCAGCATGCAAAATTAAATCCATGCAAAGTTAAATCCAGGAATGGACTACAGTTCCCTGAATGGAATGGATAAGGTTGGCATGTATAGGATCGCTCCCACTCAGCTACTTCTAGTCTTCTCCTATTGTTTCGGGGTTCATTTGAGGTTGAGGATAGTGTTTCTAACATAAATATTCTGTACATTCTGTATTGTGTCTAAGTTATTTAGTTGGAAGACGATAGTAATCTATTCTTTGTTTTTAGGTCATTTTTTAGTGGTGTTTGTTGATATTTGGAATGTTATTATATCAAAATAATTATTTCAGACCACCCTACATGGGTGAATTCAGAATTAAACCATGAAGAGTTATGTTTGCACCTGTCATTATTGCTGTTTGCACCTGTCATTGTTCCTGTTTGCACCTGTCATTATTGCTGTTTGCACCTGTCATTGTTGCTGTTTGCACCTGTCATTGCTGCTGTTTGCACCTGTCATTATTGCTGTTTGCACTTGTCATTGCTGCTGTTTGCACCTGTCATTATTTCTGTTTGCACCTGTCATTGCTGCTTTTTGCACCTGTCATTATTGCTGTTTGCACTTGTCATTGTTGATGTTTGCACCTGACATTGTTGCTGTTTGCACCTGTCATTGTTGCTGTTTTCTACATGTGGCCCCCTTTGAAAGGTGTTGTGCTGCCCTGTGCACCATAGTTGATGAACAGGTCTGTTTTGAAGGTTGTTTAAAGAATGAAATTAAGATTATTGCACTATTTAAAAAGAGCAAGAAATATTCAGATGGAGAAACTTTGTTAAAGACATATTATATGTGGGTTAGCATGCATAACCAATCAGGTGACTCCAAGGAGACTTTGGCTGCCGGTATGATATGATATGACATTTATAACGCGCCTATACACAAGTGTTTCAAGGCGCGATGAGGCAAGGGAGGGGAAACAAAGGGAGGATTGACAACGATCCTACTAGGCCAGGTGTCATTCAGATCGTGCAAGTGCATGGGAAGGGGGCAGGGACAGTGCAGTACATGGGAAAAGATGATAACAATAGTAAGTAACGGCCAACAAGTGGCAAGTGCAAGGGTAAGTGCATATATCAGGTGTCAAGGGCTGGTAGGGGGACTGTAGCTATACAGAAACAGTCCCCAAGTGCGGGGGATGCCAGGTGGGCAGTGCAGGGGTGTGACGCAGGTGGGGCCTGAGAGCAGACGGTGTCCAGGTAGCCAGAGCAGTTCCAGTTACAGCCAGGAGGTCAGCAGAGGAGAGGAGGAGAAAAGGCAGAAGCGAAGAGAAAGGATTTGAGGTGCTTCCGGAACCGGAGATGGTTCTCCTCAAGTTAAGGGAGGCAGAGAGGCTGTTCCAGAAGGAGGCACCAGCTGAAGAAAGAGATCGAACATCAACTCGTTGCTTGGAGAAGCGACTGACCCTGAGGGAGTTGGAGGCGGATGAGCGAAGAGTTCGAGAAGGAAGATATTTAGGAAGAGAGAGTTGAAGGTATTGAGGCCCCAGAAGGCCTTGTGGACGATGCAGAGGGTTTTGAGCTTAATCCTCAGATCCACTGGGAGCCAGTGAAGAGATTTCAGTCCTAGAGAGATATGATCCATGGGCTTGAGGCCAAGGACAAGTCTTGCAGTCCTGTTCTGGATAAGTTGTAGAGGGCCGAGAGTAGAAGCAGGCAGATTTAGAAAGAGGCTGTTGCAATAGTCCATCCTAGAGAGAACCAGAGCTCTGGAGACAGTGAGCTTCTGGGGGAAGGAGTGGAAAGGAAGAATACCTCTGAGGTGGTGCAGTTGGAAGTGTGACTTCTTAGAGATGTCAGAGATGTGAGGAGAGAAGGAGAGTGTGGAATCGAAGATGACACAGAAGTTTTTAGCCTTGCAGGTGGGAGCAGGAAGAGGGCCAAGAGAGGCTGGCCAGAGATATACAGGGAAGGAGGGAGCGGGTGTGCTGATGAGGAGAATCTCATTCTTACTGGCATTAAGGCAGAGGTCATTGGTGGCACACCACTCCTGGATAGCAGACAGACAGTCAGAGATGAGGGAAGTAGAGGAGGAGGCCGAGGGTAGCCTGAAAATGAGCTGGGTGTCATCTGCATAGCACTGAAAGTTGGGGCAGAGAGCGGCGATGCGGTGGGCAAGGAGTGCCAGGTATTGGTTGAACAGCCAGGGAGAGAGGTTAGACCCCTGGGGGACACCACAGGTAGAAAATAGGATAGCGGAGAGGAAGGACCCCAGTTGGACCTGGGAGGGTCGGTCAGAGAAGAAAGAAGTCAGCCACGCCAGAGCCTGACCAGTGATACCCACGTTATCACAGAGACAGTTAGGCAGGATGGCATGATTGACAGTGTCCAAGGCAGAAGAGAGATCAAGCAGGATGAGGATGCAAGGGGTGTTAGAGTCAAAGTTGGAGAGCAGGTCTTCATGGATGTTCAGGAGAAAAGTTCCCGTGCTTCTGGCAGACTGATGGTCATGAAGACAACCAACAGATTCAGTGTGGAGATTAAGCTGGGAGATGGCCAGTTTCTCCAGGAGCTTGCCCAGGAAGGGTTGATAGAGATTGGGTGATAGCCGCGCAGGAGGGGTTGGCAGAGGGTTTCTTAAGAAGAGGGTGCACAAGGGAGTGCTTCAGGGGGGATGGGAAGACTCCAGTGGTGAAGGACTGATTGCAGAAGTCGGCCAGGGCAGGAGCCAGGGAGTCGATGTGGTCCTTGATAGTTTTGGAGGAACAGGGGTGGACCTGTTTTGACGAGACATTCATAGATCGGACTTGTTTAGAAACTTTGTCAGCAGAGAACAGGGGAAAGGCAGAGAAGGAGGGAGGAGAGGTGGCTGCAGAAGGGCCAGAGCAAGAGCAGGGGGGCATAGTAGGAGAGTGAGGACAGGATATCCTGTGTTTTAGAGATGACATGAGAAGCCAGTGACGTGCAGAGAGCCTGGGAGGGGACAGGATAGGTAGAGACTGTGGCAGGATTGGCCAGTTCCTTGCAGATTTTAAAGAGTTCAGCCGAGTTGTTAGATGCCACAGAGACGTGGGCTTGGATATGTGCTCTCTTCTTGGTTAGGACAGAGAGCCGGTATTGCCTTTGCAGCAGGTGGCAGTCCAGTTTGTCAGAGGATGTACATGAAGCACACCATTTCCTCTCGTCCACCCTGTGCTTGCATTTCAGGGTGACGAGGTTTGCGTCGTACCAGGAGTTGCACTTGGCTTTGGGCTTCAGGCGGATTCTCATGACAGGGGCAAGGATATCCAGAGTATCAGATGAGATGTGTCAGGATGAGAGTCAGCCAAAGTGGCAGGGGGGGTGAGAAGGTGGCGGTGAAAGCCTCAGCTGACACGCGCTTCATGGGTCGGATGACCGAGAAGGTGGGTGGCAGTGTTGGAAGTGGCTTGGCCTGAGGGGTAGGGAGGGTGCGGTTAGAGGAGAGGAGAAAGTGATCACTCCAGAAGAGAGGAGTGGTGAGAGGGATAGAAAGGGGAAGGTCTACGGAGATCAGAACATCCAGAGTGTGCCCTGCAGAGTGAGTCGGGCCAGAGGGGAGAATACTGAGTGAGAGAGAGTCGCAGAGGTCGCAAAAGAGTCCCAAGGGAGGACAGGAGGCATCCAGGTGGATTTTGAAGTCTCCAAGAGAAGGAGTTGAGTGGTTGAGGCCAACAGTGAGGCGGAGAGGTCCGCCCACTCAGAGAGGAAGAAGGAGATCTGACCAGGTGGTTGATAGATAGTAGCCACAGTAAGGGAATGGCCAGGGGAGAGAGAGAGCCTGCAGATGAGGCATTCAAAAGAGGAGTAGGCCTGCGTAGGAGTGACAGAAGAAGAAATCCACTCAGGGAAGATCAAGGCTCCACCTCCACCAGAGCGGTTGGACCTGGGCGCGGAGAGGATCTTGTAGCCGTCAGGTAGGGGCGTGTCAAAGCTAGTGACAGAGCTGGCCGTGAACCATAAAGTGTCATTAAATTGGGGGATATAATCACCAGTCACTGGTTGACCAGCTTTCAGGAGGTGCTGCAGCTCAGATGTGTGCCTCTCTGTATGCCTGACAAATGGACTATATATCGACTGTAATTATAGTCAAAACAAAGCCTACAAGCCCAGAACGTGCATTTTGCTTGTGTTCCCTGAAAAGCTACTTGCTCATTTCACAATGGGGGATGAGGGTGTGAGCTACAATAGCTACCTAAATAAGCCCTTTTTTAACCTTGCTTCTGTTGGTCATCTTCTTCTGTGGTTTCCACTTCCTGCCTGTGGCATGAATGGACCGATTACTTACCCATAATCGTCATTACGCCAAGTACAGGTCTTCCTCGTTACAGTCCTTGACATTCCTCTCTCCTGAAACCCATTGTGGTTTTAAACTGGTTGGTATTGAAACAAAGGTCTTGGTGAGTTAGAGATGCTTTTGTACCCGACATAGGGGAGTAGTTTAAAAACAAAAAGTGGGAAGAGCAAAACATGTTTTTATGGGGCTTGTGAAGCACCTGTCTCCCAGGTGAGGACTCACCTCATAGAGTAAAGACTGTGACGAGGTAGACGGACCATGAGGTAATGGTCCGAATACTTACCTGAAATCATCATTACTCCTAGTACAGCTCTTCCTCGTCACATTCCTTGAAGTAGAGTAAAGACTGTGACGAGGAAAATCTGTAATCTTTATTACTCCTTGTCCAGCTCTCCCTCATCACATACCTTGAATTAGAGTAAAAACTGTGATGAGGAAGATGGACAATGAGATAATGGCTTGAATACTTACCTGGAATCTTTCTTTACACCTAGTCCAGCTCTTCCTCGTCCCAGTGCTTGATCTAGAGTAAAGACTGTGACGAGGAAGACAGACCTGGAGGTAATGGATACATTTATAATTTGATATCCCTGAATGACATACTTTTTGTCTGAGAATCTGGATTAACTCTTTGAATTTAGACCATTAGCCCCCAGAGCATAAGTCCTTATAAACAAAACGGGAGGCCTGAGCAGCCACGACACAGCATTTTATAGGGATAATTTGTAAAACTGTCAGGGTGAAATGTGGAGTCGGTGTCCCCCTTTAATGCGTAAATCATTTTTTTTTTTTTTTAATAACAAGTCGGGAAACTGATATATTAACATGCCATGCTGCCCTAACTCAGAAATGCATTGCAACACAAAACTATGGGCTGGACTTCAAAATCAGGGATTTCCCTCTAGCCGCTATATATGACGTCAGAATGACATGGATGCGGATCTTTAATAAAAGAAGGAAATGTACATCTATGTTGCAATATATCACCTGAACATGTGACCGTAATTAGTCTTCTTTGACCTAAAGATGTGAGGTGAAGGCAACAGGGGGGCATTTCTGAACATGGCATATATCATGCATGCACCAGGCATACCTCAGGCGTAAGTACATCAGGCACATTGTCCTGTGCAGATGGGTTACCTTGGTTGCCAGTAGCCTCGTCAGGTAGATCTCCGACACCATCTTGCTCCCCCGGTCCCCCTCCTTCTGGTCGCCGTGCTCGTGGTTCTTCACAAGGTGCCACACTTTGACCCCGCTCTCCAGGTCTGGCGTTATCATCGGGGTGCGGGACCGCAAACTGTCCGGACTACCCGTGTACCGGATCATATTCTCTGAAACAGAAAACCAAGTACAGTCAACCACTGCTAGGTGTTCTGAGTTCGACAATAATGCAGGTTTCGCTATGCTAGCAACTCATTTCACTCAATGTAGTTTGATGCTGCTGCAGAGTTGGCTAAGATGTGACAACAACCAATTCTAGGGCCCTATTTGCATAGGGCAGCAGTTCACAGCCTATGTCACGCCTGATGTTTTGGATTACAACTCCCATCAGCCACAGCCAGTAGAGTGAGTGGTGGGGGATCATGGGAGTCTTAGTCCAACACCGATGGCGAGGCACAGGCTGGAAGGGTCTGCCAACCTTGCCTCTCCGGATATGTAGGACTACAGCTCCCATGAGCTCTAGATAGAATGGTCAACAGTGAAAGATCCTGGGAATGGGAGTCCAAAGTATCTGGAGAGAAGCAGATTGCAGACCATAGGAGGTAACCAGACAGGGTGCATGAAACAGGTCGACCCAGGCCCCAGTCCTCTGCTTCTATTTAACCAACAAAAGCCCCTGATTCACTAAAGGGACGTGCTTCGAAACAGGTGGACCGAGTGTGAGTTCAAAGGGCCTGCAGCCTGAGCCTCCATTCATAGGTAAACTGACACACCCATATTAGAAGACCCAACACCCCAATGGCAGGAAGGCTGCTGAAAGCTATCTACCTTACTGAGGGCCTATAGTGCTTCGGAAACGGCACGCCTTAATCAACATGTCAGTGTCAATCATTATTTACATCTTCACTCCTGTGTGTCCTCAATGTTTTCAGATTTGTCACCATCATACATTGATTTGGTCCATTTGGTCCAAGACCAGCAACGCGCTGGTCTTGAAAGCAAGACCACGCCGCGGAACAGAGGTTCGAATCCCGGATCCGTGCCTAGAAACCAAACTCAGGTATGAAAACAATTAAAATAAATTATTTCAATACATGTAACAAAACTGTCACTCGTTCACCGTCTACTATTGCCTACCTCAAATTTCCTTTGAGATAATAATAATAACGATAATCATAATAGCACAATTCTATGAAATGTGTGATGCCAGATTCCTCCCCTTTCTAACTACTGTAATAACAGCTGTCATCAATACCTAAGCCAATGTATTTTTTTTGTGGTTATTTAATGTAATGTCCTTATTTGTCTGGTCAAACATTTAGGTGACACATTCTGCTAACAATGTGTCAATGCCTCCCGCGTGTGGCCCCACAAAGTCAGTAATGGCTCGGATGCCACTAAAGAAATGTTTCTCTTGTGGCATCCAAACCCTGATATGTGGCAGAAATGCATTTAATCTGGTCCCCAAAACTGCGCCGAACAGAGGAGAGAGTACACGTGCCAATCTGCATTGACCCCTTATGATGGCTGGCATAAGGGCAGTCTCTCTACCAGCCCACGGCAGCCCAGCGCATGCCAATACAGCCCACCACATCCCACCGCAGCTCGACATTGAAACACAACTGGCACCGACAAATGCATGCACGTTCACGCGCACCCCTGCGTGCAGTGCCACCTTTTCCGCCATCAATCCAACACATGTTCCGGGATCCGCGATATTCCTAGATTACAAATCTTTCAAATGGCAGCTATTAATGAGAATCCCAGTGTCCCATTAAACTGGATAAGCGCGCACGCGCACACAGACTAACACATGATTCAGTGTGTGTTATTTTTAAAATAACAGAGAGCTAAAAACGCTTGCAGTCATCAGTCTGACTTCACGGAATGTATCCAAGTGTTCTAATAACTGGCACAGAAACCTCCTGACTGGGGCATGGTTTCTGAAGTGGCATCAATACAGGCACAATACCCGTCTAATGGTAACAGCCACTATAACTGTGTGACGGAGCATGGTAACTGCCACTATGCCTGTGCAATGGAGCATGGTAACCGCCACTATGCATGTGTGATGGGGCATGGTAACTGCCACTGTGCCTGTGTGACGGAGCATGGTAACTGCCACTATGCCTGTGCAATGGAGCATGGTAACTGCCACTATATCTGTGTGACGGGGAATGGCAACTGCCACTATGCCTGTATGACGGAGCATGGTAACTGCCACTATGACTGTGCAATGGAGCATGGTCGCTGCCACTATGCCTGTGTGATGGGGCATGGTAACTGCCACTATGCCTGTGTGACGGAGCATGGTAACTGCCACTATGCCTGTGTGATGGAGCATGGTAATTGCCACTATGACTTTGTGATGGAGCATGGTAACTGCCACCATGACTGTGTGATGGAGCATTGTAACTGCCACTATGACTGTGTGATGGAGCATGGTAACTGTCACTATATCTGTGTGATGGAGCATGGTAACTGCCACTAAAATTGTGTGGTGGACCATGGTGAATGCCACTATATCTGTGTGATGGGGCATGGTTACTGCCACTATGACTGTGTGATGGGGCATGGTTACTGCCACTGTATCTGTGTGATGGAGCATGGTAACTGCCACTAAAATTGTGTGGTGGACCATGGTAACTGCCACTATACCTGTGAGATGGAGCATTGTAACTGCCACTATGACTGTGTGATGGAGCATGGTAACTGTCACTATATCTGTGTGATGGAGCATGGTAACTGCCACTAAAATTGTGTGGTGGACCATGGTAAATGCCACTATATCTGTGTGATGGGGCATGGTTACTGCCACTATGACTGTGTGATGGAGAATGGTAACTGCCACTATAACTGTGCGATTGAGCATGGTAACTGCCACTATGCCTGTGTGATGGAGCATGGTAAAAGACACTATGACTGTGCGATGGAGCATGGTAACTGCCACTATGCCTGTGTGATGGAGCATGGTAATTGCCACTATGACTTTGTGATGGAGCATGGTAACTGCCACTATGACTGTGTGATGGAGCCTGATGACTGTCACTATTGCTGTGTGATGGAGCATGTTAACTGCCACTATAACTGTAATTGAGCATGGTAACTGCAACTACTATACCTGTGTGATAGGGCATGGTAACTATCACTATAACTGTGTTATGGAGCATAATAACTGCCACTATAAGTGTAATTGAGCATGGTAACTGCCACGTTAACTGTGTGATGGAGCATGATAATTGTAATTGAGCATGGTAACAGCCACGATAACTGTGTGATGGGGCATGGTTACTGCCACTATGACTGTGTGATGGAGCATGGTAACTGCCACTATAGATGTAATTGAGCATGGTAACTGCCACGTTAACTGTGTGATGGAGCATGATAAAAGTAATTCAGCATGGTAACAGCCAAGATAACTGTGTGATGGAGCATGATAACTGCCACTGTAGATGTAATTGAGCATGGTAAATGCCACTGAAACTGTGTGATGGAGCATGGTAAAAGCCACAATAACTGTGTGATGGAACATGTTAACTGCATCTATAACTGTGTGATGCGGCATGGTTTCTGCCACTATGACTGAGTGATGGAGCATGGTAATTGCCACTCTAACTGTGTGATGGAGCATGGTAACTTTCACTATCACTGTCTGATGGGGAATGATAACTGCCACTACAACTGTGTGATGGAGCATGGTAATTGCCACTAGAACTCTGTGATGGAACATGGTAACTGTGTCTATAACTGTGTGATGGGGCATGGTAATTGCCACTGTGACTGTGTGATGGACAATGGTAACTGCCACTATAACTGTAATTGATCATGGTAACCACCACTATGACTGTGTGATGGAGCATGGTAACTGCCACTATAACTGTGTGGTGGAGCATGGTAACTGTCACTATAACTGTGTGATGGGGCATGGTTACTGCCACTATGCCTGTGTGACGGAGCAAGGTAACTGCCAGTATGCCTGTGTGACGGAGCATGGTAACTGCCACAATGTCTGTGCGATGAGCATGGTAACTGCCACTATGCCTGTGTGACGGAGCATGGTAACTGCCACTATGCCTGTGTGACAGAGCATTGTAACTACCACTATGACTGTGTGATGGGGCATAATTACTGCCAATATGACTGTGTTATCAAGCATGGTAACCGACACTGTAGCTCTGTGATGGAGCATGGTAATTGCCACTATAACTGTAATTGAGCATGGTAACTGCCACTATAACTGTGTGATGGAGCATGTTAACTGACACTATAGCTGTGTGATGGAGCATGGTAACTGTCACAATAGCTGTGTGATGGAGCATGGTAACTGCCACTATAATTGTAATTGAGCATGGTAACTGCCACTACTATAACTGTGTGATGGGGCATGGTAACTGCCATTAAAACTGTGCAGTGAAGCATGGTAAGTGCCACTATGACTGTGTGATGGAGAATGGTAACTGCCACTATAACTGTGCGATGGAGCATGGTAACTGCCACTATGCCTGTGTGACGGAGCATGGTAAATGCCACTATGACTGTGCAATGGAGCATGGTAAATGCCACTATGCCTGTGTGATGGAGCATGGTAATTGCCACTATGACTTTGTGATGGAGCATGGTAACTGCCACTATTACTGTGTGATGGAGCATGGTGACTGTCACTATTGCTGTGTGATGGAGCATGGTAACTGCCACTATAACTGTAATTGAGCATGGTAACTGCAACTACTATAACTGTGTGATGGGGCATGGTAACTGTCACTATAACTGTGTGATGGAGCATAATAACTGCCACTATAAGTGTAATTGAGCATGTTAACTGCCACGTTAACTATGTGATGGAGCATGATCACTGTAATTGAGCATGGTAACATCCAAGATAACTGTGTGATGGAGCATGGTAACTGCCACTGTAGATGTAATTGAGCATGGTAAATGCCACTGAAACTGTGTGATGGAGCATGGTAACAGCCACTATAACTGTGTGATGGAACATGTTAACTTTCACTATCACTGTCTGATGGGGCATGGTAACTGCCACTATAACTGGGTGATGGAGCATGGTAACTGCCACTATAACTGTGTGATGTAACATGGTAACTGTGTCTATACCTGTGTGATGGGGCATGGTAACTGCCACTGTGACTGTGTGATGGAGCATGGTAACTGCCACTATAACTGTGTGGTGGAGCATGGTAACTGCCACTATAACTGTGTGGTGGAGCATAGTAACTGTCACTATAACTGTGTGATGGGGCATGGTTACTGCCACTATGCCTGTGTGACGGAGCAAGGTAACTGCCACAATGACTGTGCGATGAGCATGACAACTGCCACTATGCCTGTGTGACGGAGCATGGTAACTGCCACTATGCCTGTGTGACGGAGCATTGTAACTGCCACTATGCCTGTGTGACGGAGCATGGCAACTGCCAGTATGCCTGTGTGACAGAGCATGGTAACTGCCACAATGACTGTGCGATGAGCATGACAACTGCCACTATGCCTGTGTGACGGAGCATGGTAACTGCCACTATGCCTGTGTGACGGAGCATTGTAACTGCCACTATGACTGTGTGATGGAGCATGATAACTGACACTATGACTGTGTGATGGAGCATGACATCTGTCACAATAGCTGTGTGATGGAGCATGGTAACTGCCACTATAACTGTAATTGAGCATGGTAACTGCCACTACTATAACTGCGTGATGGGGCATGGTAACTGCCATTACAACTGTGTAGTGAAGCATGGTAACTGCCACTATAATTGTAATTGAGTATGGTAACTGCCACTACTATAACTGTTTGATGGGGCATGGTAACTGCCACTATAACTGGGTGGTGGAGCATGGTAACTGCCACTATAACTGTAATTGAGCATGGTAACTGCCACTACTATAACTGTGTGATATGCATGGTAACTGTCACTATAACTGTGTGATGGAGCATAATAACTGCCACTATAACTATAATTGAGCATGGTAACTGCCACGTTAAATGTGTGATGGAGCATGGTAACTGTAATTGAGCATGGTAACAGCCACGATAACTGTTTGATGGGGCATTGTTACTGCCACTATGACTGTAATTGAGCATGGTAACTGCAACTACTATAACTGTGTGATGGGGCATGGTAACTGTCACTATAACTGTGTGATGGAGCATAATAACTGCCACTATAAGTGTAATTGAGCATGGTAACTGCCACGTTAACTGTGTGATGCATGATCACTGTAATTGAGCATGGTAACAGCCAAGATAACTGTGTGATGGAGCATGGTAACTGCCACTGTAGATGTAATTGAGCATGGTAAATGCCACTGAAACTGTGTGATTGAGCATGGTAACAACCACTATAACTGTGTGATGGAACATGTTAACTTTCACTATCACTGTCTGATGGGGCATGGTAACTGCCACTATAACTGGGTGATGGAGCATGGTAACTGCCACTATAACTGTGTGATGTAACATGGTAACTGTGTCTATACCTGTGCGATGGGGCATGGTAACTGCCACTGTGACTGTGTGATGGACCATGGTAACTGCCACTATAACTGTAATTGATCATGGTAACCACCACTTTGACTGTTTGATGGAGCATGGTAACTGCCACTATAACTGTGTGGTGGAGCATGGTAACTGCCACTATAACTGTGTGGTGGAGCATAGTAACTGTCACTATAACTGTGTGATGGGGCATGGTTACTGCCACTATGCCTGTGTGACGGAGCAAGGTAACTGCCACAATGACTGTGCGATGAGCATGACAACTGCCACTATGCCTGTGTGACGGAGCATGGTAACTGCCACTATGCCTGTGTGACGGAGCATGGTAACTGCCACTATGCCTGTGTGACGGAGCATGGTAACTGCCAGTATACCTGTGTGATGGAGCATGGTAACTGCCACAATGACTGTGCGATGAGCATGACAACTGCCACTATGCCTGTGTGACGGAGCATGGTAACTGCCACTATGCCTGTGTGACGGAGCATTGTAACTGCCA
Source organism: Ambystoma mexicanum (assembly GCF_040938575.1). NCBI lineage: Eukaryota > Metazoa > Chordata > Amphibia > Caudata > Ambystomatidae > Ambystoma > Ambystoma mexicanum. Next base: position 1,076,930,257 of record NC_090936.1, on the reverse strand, counting down.
CTATGACTGTGTGATGGAGCATGATAACTGACACTATGACTGTGTGATGGAGCATGACAACTGTCACAATAGCTGTGTGATGGAGCATGGTAACTGCCACTATAACTGTAATTGAGCATGGTAACTGCCACTACTATAACTGCGTGATGGGGCATGGTAACTGCCATTACAACTGTGTAGTGAAGCATGGTAACTGCCACTATAATTGTAATTGAGTATGGTAACTGCCACTACTATAACTGTTTGATGGGGCATGGTAACTGCCACTATAACTGGGTGGTGGAGCATGGTAACTGCCACTATAACTGTAATTGAGCATGGTAACTGCCACTACTATAACTGTGTGATATGCATGGTAACTGTCACTATAACTGTGTGATGGAGCATAATAACTGCCACTATAACTATAATTGAGCATGGTAACTGCCACGTTAAATGTGTGATGGAGCATGGTAACTGTAATTGAGCATGGTAACAGCCACGATAACTGTTTGATGGGGCATTGTTACTGCCACTATGACTGTATGATGGAGCATAGTAACTGCCACTATAGATTTGAGCATAGCATGGTAACTGTCACTATAGCTGTGTGATGGGGAATGATTTCTGCCACTATGAGTGTGTGATGAGCATGGTAACTGCCACTATAACTGTGTGATGGAGCATAGTAACTGTCACTATCACTGTGTGATGGGGCATGGTAACTGCCACTATGAATGTGTGATGGAACATGGTAACTGCCACTATAGCTGTGTGATGGAGCATGGTAACTGCCACTATAACAGTGTGGTGGGGCATGGTAACTGCCACTATAGCTGTCTGATGGTGCATGGTAACTGCCACTATAATTGTGTGATGGAGCATGGTAACTGACACTATGACTGTGCGATGCAGTATGGTACCTCCCACTATGACTGTGTGATGGAGCATGGTAACTGTCACTATAGCTGTGTGATGGGGCATGGTAACTGCCACTATCACTGTGCGATGGAGCATGGTAACTGCCACTATGACTGTTTGATGGAGCATGGCAACTGTCACTATAGCTGTGTGATGGAGCATGATAACTGCCACTATAACTGTAATTGAGCATGGTAACCACCACTATGACTTTGTGATGGAGCATGGTTACTGAAACTATAACTGTGTTGTGGAGCATGGTAATTGTTATTGTAACCGTGTGATGGAGCATGGTAACTGCAACTATAACTGTAATTGAGCACGGTAACTGCCACTATGACTGTTTGATGGAGCATGGCAACTGTCACTATAGCTGTGTGATGGAGCATGATAACTGCCACTATAACTGTAATTGAGCATGGTAACCACCACTATGACTTTGTGATGGAGCATGGTTACTGACACTATAACTGTGTTGTGGAGCATGGTAATTGTTACTGTAACCGTGTGATGGAGCATGGTAACTACCACTATGACTGTTTGATGGAGCATGGTAACCGCTACTATGACTGTGTGATGGGGCATGGTAACTGCCACTATGACTGTGTGATGGAGCATGGTAACTGACACAATACCTGTGTGATGGAGCATGGTAACTGCCACTATGACTGTGTGATATGCATGGTAACTGTCACTATAACTGTGTGATGGAGCATAATAACTGCCACTATAACTATAATTGAGCATGGTAACTGCCACGTTAAATGTGTGATGGAGCATGGTAACTGTAATTGAGCATGGTAACAGCCACGATAACTGTTTGATGGGGCATTGTTACTGCCACTATGACTGTATGATGGAGCATAGTAACTGCCACTATAGATTTGAGCATGGTAACTGTCACTATAGCTGTGTGATGGGGAATGATTTCTGCCACTATGAGTGTGTGATGAGCATGGTAACTGCCACTATAACTGTGTGATGGAGCATAGTAACTGTCACTATCACTGTGTGATGGGGCATGGTAACTGCCACTATGAATGTGTGATGGAACATGGTAACTGCCACTATAGCTGTGTGATGGAGCATGGTAACTGCCACTATAACAGTGTGGTGGGGCATGGTAACTGCCACTATAGCTGTCTGATGGTGCATGGTAACTGCCACTATAATTGTGTGATGGAGCATGGTAACTGACACTATGACTGTGCGATGCAGTATGGTACCTCCCACTATGACTGTGTGATGGAGCATGGTAACTGTCACTATAGCTGTGTGATGGGGCATGGTAACTGCCACTATCACTGTGCGATGGAGCATGGTAACTGCCACTATGACTGTTTGATGGAGCATGGCAACTGTCACTATAGCTGTGTGATGGAGCATGATAACTGCCACTATAACTGTAATTGAGCATGGTAACCACCACTATGACTTTGTGATGGAGCATGGTTACCGACACTATAACTGTGTTGTGGAGCATGGTAATTGTTATTGTAACCGTGTGATGGAGCATGGTAACTGCCACTATAACTGTAATTGAGCACGGTAACTGCCACTATGACTTTGTGATGGAGCATGGTAACTGCCACTATAACTGTGTGGTGGAGCATGGTAATTGTTACTATAACCATGTGATGGGGCATGGTAACTTCCACTATGACTGTGCGATGGAGCATGGCAACTGCCACTATGACTGTTAGATGGAGCATGGCAACAGTCACTATAGCTGTGTGATGGAGCATGATAACTGCCACTATAACTGTAATTGAGCATGGTAACCACCACTATGACTTTGTGATGGAGCATGGTTACTGCCACTATAACTGTGTTGTGGAGCATGGTAATTGTTACTGTAACCGTGTGATGGAGCATGGTAACTACCACTATGACTGTTTGATGGAGCATGGTAACCGCTACTATGACTGTGTGATGGGGCATGGTAACTGCCACTATGACTGTGTGATGGAGCATGGTAACTGACACAATACCTGTGTGATGGAGCATGGTAACTGCCACTATGACTGTGTGATGGAGCATGGTAACTGTCACTATAACTGTGTGATGGGGCATGGTAACTGCCACCATGACTGTGTGATGGAGCATGGTAACTGACACAATACCTGTGTGATGGAGCATGGTAACTGCCACTATAACTGAGTGATGGGGCATGATTACTGCCAATATGACTTTGTTATCAAGCATGGTAACCGACACTGTAGCTCTGTGATGGAGCATGGTAATTGCCACTATAACTGTAATTGAGCATGGTAACTGCCATTATAACTGTGTGATGGAGCATGGTAACTGTCACTATAGTTGTGTGATGGAGCATGGTAACTGTCACTATAACTGTGTGATGGAGCATAATAACTGCCACTATAACTATAATTGAGCATGGTAACTGCCACGTTAAATGTGTGATGGAGCATGGTAACTGTAATTGAGCATGGTAACAGCCACGATAACTGTTTGATGGGGCATTGTTACTGCCACTATGACTGTATGATGGAGCATAGTAACTGCCACTATAGATTTGAGCATGGTAACTGTCACTATAGCTGTGTGATGGGGAATGATTTCTGCCACTATGAGTGTGTGATGAGCATGGTAACTGCCACTATAACTGTGTGATGGAGCATAGTAACTGTCACTATCACTGTGTGATGGGGCATGGTAACTGCCACTATGAATGTGTGATGGAACATGGTAACTGCCACTATAGCTGTGTGATGGAGCATGGTAACTGCCACTATAACAGTGTGGTGGGGCATGGTAACTGCCACTATAGCTGTCTGATGGTGCATGGTAACTGCCACTATAATTGTGTGATGGAGCATGGTAACTGACACTATGACTGTGCGATGCAGTATGGTACCTCCCACTATGACTGTGTGATGGAGCATGGTAACTGTCACTATAGCTGTGTGATGGGGCATGGTAACTGCCACTATCACTGTGCGATGGAGCATGGTAACTGCCACTATGACTGTTTGATGGAGCATGGCAACTGTCACTATAGCTGTGTGATGGAGCATGATAACTGCCACTATAACTGTAATTGAGCATGGTAACCACCACTATGACTTTGTGATGGAGCATGGTTACCGACACTATAACTGTGTTGTGGAGCATGGTAATTGTTATTGTAACCGTGTGATGGAGCATGGTAACTGCCACTATAACTGTAATTGAGCACGGTAACTGCCACTATGACTTTGTGATGGAGCATGGTAACTGCCACTATAACTGTGTGGTGGAGCATGGTAATTGTTACTATAACCATGTGATGGGGCATGGTAACTTCCACTATGACTGTGCGATGGAGCATGGCAACTGCCACTATGACTGTTAGATGGAGCATGGCAACAGTCACTATAGCTGTGTGATGGAGCATGATAACTGCCACTATAACTGTAATTGAGCATGGTAACCACCACTATGACTTTGTGATGGAGCATGGTTACTGCCACTATAACTGTGTTGTGGAGCATGGTAATTGTTACTGTAACCGTGTGATGGAGCATGGTAACTACCACTATGACTGTTTGATGGAGCATGGTAACCGCTACTATGACTGTGTGATGGGGCATGGTAACTGCCACTATGACTGTGTGATGGAGCATGGTAACTGACACAATACCTGTGTGATGGAGCATGGTAACTGCCACTATGACTGTGTGATGGAGCATGGTAACTGTCACTATAACTGTGTGATGGGGCATGGTAACTGCCACCATGACTGTGTGATGGAGCATGGTAACTGACACAATACCTGTGTGATGGAGCATGGTAACTGCCACTATAACTGAGTGATGGGGCATGATTACTGCCAATATGACTTTGTTATCAAGCATGGTAACCGACACTGTAGCTCTGTGATGGAGCATGGTAATTGCCACTATAACTGTAATTGAGCATGGTAACTGCCATTATAACTGTGTGATGGAGCATGGTAACTGTCACTATAGTTGTGTGATGGAGCATGGTAACTGTCACTATAGCTGTGTGATGGGGCATGGTCACTGCCACTATGAATGCGTGATGGAACATGGTAACTGCCACTATAGCTGTATGATGGAGCATGGTAACTGCTACTATAACTGTGTGGTGGGGCATGGTAACTGCCACTATAGCTGTGTGATGGAGCATGATAACTGACTCTATGACTGTGCAATGGAGTATGGTAACTTCCACTATGACTGTGTGATGGAGCATGGCAACTGTCACTGTAGCTGTGTGATGGGGCATGGTAACCACCACTATGACTTTGTGATGGAGCATGGTAACTGCCACTATAACTGTGTGGTGGAGCATGGTAATTGTTACTATAACCATGTGATGGGGCATGGTAACTTCCACTATGACTGTGCGATGCAGCATGGTAACTGCCACATGACTGTGCGATGGAGCATGGTAACTGTCACTATAGCTATGTGATGGAGCATAATAACTGCCACTATAACTGTAATTGAGCATGGTAACCACCACTATGACTTTGTGATGGAGCATGGTAACCGCTACTATGACTGTGTGATGGAGCATGGTAACTGCCACTGTAACTGTGTGGTGGAGCATGGTAACTGTAACTATAACTGTGTGATGGGGCATGGTTACTGCCACTATGCCTGTGTGACGGAGCAAGGTAACTGCCAGTATGCCTGTGTGACGGAGCATGGTAACTGCCACAATGTCTGTGCGATGAGCATGGTAACTGCCACTATGCCTGTGTGACGGAGCATGGTAACTGCCACTATGCCTGTGTGACAGAGCATTGTAACTACCACTATGACTGTGTGATGGGGCATGATTACTGCCAATATGACTGTGTTATCAAGCATGGTAACCGACACTGTAGCTCTGTGATGGAGCATGGTAATTGCCACTATAACTGTAATTGAGCATGGTAACTGCCACTATAACTGTGTGATGGAGCATGGTAACTGACACTATAGCTGTGTGATGGAGCATGGTAATTGTCACAATAGCTGTGTGATGGAGCATGGTAACTGCCACTATAACTGTAATTGAGCGTGGTAACTGCCACTACTATAACTGTGTGATGGGGCATGGTAACTGCCATTACAACTGTGTAGTGAAGCATGGTAACTGCCACTATGACTGTGTGATGGAGAATGGTAACTGCCATTATAACTGTGCGATGGAGCATGGTAAATGCCACTATGCCTGTGTGACGGAGCATGGTAACTGCCACTATGATTGTGCAATGGAGCATGGTAACCGCCACTATGCCTGTGTGATGGAGCATGGTAATTGCCACTATGACTTTGTGATGGAGCATGGTAACTGCCACTATGACTGTGTGATGGAGCATGGTGACTGTCACTATTGCTGTGTGATGGAGCATGGTAACTGCCACTATAACTGTAATTGAGCATGTTAACTGCAACTACTATAACTGTGTGATGGAGCATAATAACTGCCACTATAAGTGTAATTGAGCATGGTAACTGCCACGTTAACTGTGTGATGGAGCATGATCACTGTTATTGAGCATGGTAACAGCCAAGATAACTGTGTGATGGAGCATGGTAACTGCCACTGTAGATGTAATTGAGCATGGTAAATGCCACTGAAACTGTGTGATGGAGCATGGTAGCAGCCACTATAACTGTGTGATGGAACATGTTAACTTTCACTGGGCCTCATTACGATTCAGGCGGTAAGTTACCGCCTGGGCCGTGACTTTACCACCATGGCGTAAACTATGTTTACGCCATGGTGGTTGGCGGATTTACCGCCCCATTCCAACCTTGGCGGGGCGGTAAATCCCCATTTTCCCATTTTCCCTTCCCCATTCCCATTTTGCCCCATAGGGCATAATGAGAGTGGGGAAGGCGTTAATTACGCCACCGTTAATTACGGTGGCGTAATTAACATCAAGGTCCCTTAGCGCCATGGATTTTAACACCTGCTAAAAGCAGGTGTTAAAACCTCCATGGCGCTAAGGGACTTCGGAATCAGGCGGTAAGGGACGGCGCTGTTTACGCCGCCGTAAAACCCTTACCGCCTGAGTCGTAATGAGGCCCACTATCACTGTCTGATGGGGCATGGTAGCTGCCACTATAACTGGGTGATGGAGCATGGTAACTGCCACTATAACTGTGTGATGTAACATGGTAACTGTGTCTATACCTGTGTGATGGGGCATGGTAACTGCCACTGTGACTGTGTGATGGACCATGGTAACTGCCACTATAACTGTAATTGATCATGGTAACCACCACTATGACTGTGTGATGGAGCATGGTAACTGCCACTATAACTGTGTGGTGGAGCATGCTAACTGCCACTGTAACTGTGTGGTGGAGCATAGTAACTGTCACTATAACTGTGTGATGGGGCATGGTTACTGCCACTATGCCTGTGTGACAGAGCAAGGTAACTGCCACAATGACTGTGCGATGAGCATGACAACTGCTACTATGCCTGTGTGACGGAGCATGGTAACTGCCACTATGCCTGTGTGACGGAACATTGTAACTGCCACTATGCCTGTGTGATGGAGCATGGTAACTGCCAGTATGCCTGTGTGACGGAGCATGATAACTGCCACAATGACTGTGCGATGAGCATGACAACTGCCACTATGCCTGTGTGACAGAGCATGGTAACTGCCACTATGCCTGTGTGACGGAGCATTGTAACTGCCACTATGACTGTGTGATGGAGCATGATAACTGACACTATGACTGTGTGATGGAGCATGGTAACTGTCACAATAGCTGTGTGATGGAGCATGGTAACTGCCACTATAACTGTAATTGAGCATGGTAACTGCCACTACTATAACTGCGTGATGGGGCATGGTAACTGCCATTACAACTGTGTAGTGAAGCATGGTAACTGCCACTATAATTGTAATTGAGCATGGTAACTGCCACTACTATAACTGTTTGATGGGGCATGGTAACTGCCACTATAACTGGGTGGTGGAGCATGGTAACTGCCACTATAACTGTAATTGAGCATGGTAACTGGCACTACTATAACTGTGTGATGTGCATGGTAAATGCCACTATAACTGTGTGATGGAGCATGGTAACTGACACTATAGCTGTGTGATGGAGCATGGTAACTGTCACAATAGCTGTGTGATGGAGCATGGTAACTGCCACTATAACTGTAATTGAGCATGGTAACTGCCACTACTATAACTTTGTGATGGGGCATGGTAACTGCCATTACAACTGTGTAGTGAAGCATGGTAACTGCCACTATGACTGTGTGACGGAGAATGGTAACTGCCATTATAACTGTGCGATGGAGCATGGTAACTGCCACTATGCCTGTGTGACGGAGCATGGTAACTGCCACTATGATTGTGCAATGGAGCATGGTAACTGCCACTATGCCTGTGTGATGGAGCATGGTAATTGCCACTATGACTTTGTGATGGAGCATGGTAACTGCCACTATGACTGTGTGATGGAGCATGGTGACTGTCACTATTGCTGTGTGATGGAGCATGGTAACTGCCACTATAACTGTAATTGAGCATGGTAACTGCAACTACTATAACTGTATGATGGGGCATGGTAACTGTCACTATAACTGTGTGATGGAGCATAATAACTGCCACTATAAGTGTCATTGAGCATGGTAACTGCCACGTTAACTGTGTGATGGAGCATGATCACTGTAATTGAGCATGGTAACAGCCAAGATAACTGTGTGATGGAGCATGGTAACTGCCACTGTAGATGTAATTGAGCATGGTAAATGCCACTGAAACTGTGTGATGGAGCATGGTAGCAGCCACTATAACTGTGTGATGGAACATGTTAACTTTCACTATCACTGTCTGATGGGGCATGGTAACTGCCACTATAACTGGGTGATGGAGCATGGTAACTGCCACTATAACTGTGTGATGTAACATGGTAACTGTGTCTATACCTGTGTGATGGGGCATGGTAACTGCCACTGTGACTGTGTGATGGACCGTGGTAACTGCCACTATAACTGTAATTGATCATGGTAACCACCACTATGACTGTGTGATGGAGCATGGTAAGTGCCACTATAACTGTGTGGTGGAGCATGGTAACAGCCACTATAACTGTGTGGTGGAGCATAGTAACTGTCACTATAACTGTGTGATGGGGCATGGTTACTGCCTCTATGCCTGTGTGACGGAGCAAGGTAACTGCCACAATGACTGTGCGATGAGCATGACAACTGCCATTATGCCTGTGTGACGGAGCATGGTAACTGCCACTATGCCTGTGTGACGGAACATTGTAACTGCCACTATGCCTGTGTGACGGAGCATGGTAACTGCCAGTATGCCTGTGTGACGGAGCATGGTAACTGCCACAATGACTGTGCGATGAGCATGACAACTGCCACTATGCCTGTGTGACAGAGCATGGTAACTGCCACTATGCCTGTGTGACGGAGCATTGTAACTGCCACTATGACTGTGTGATGGAGCATGATAACTGACACTATGTCTGTGTGATGGAGCATGGTAACTGTCACAATAGCTGTGTGATGGAGCATGGTAACTGCCACTATAACTGTAATTGAGCATGGTAACTGCCTCTACTATAACTGCGTGATGGGGCATGGTAACTGCCATTACAACTGTGTAGTGAAGCATGGTAACTGCCACTATAATTGTAATTGAGCATGGTAACTGCCACTACTATAACTGTTTGATGGGGCATGGTAACTGCCACTATAACTGGGTGGTGGAGCATGGTAACTGCCACTATAACTGTAATTGAGCATGGTAACTGCCACTACTATAACTGTGTGATGTGCATGGTAACTGTCACTATAACTGTGTGATGGAGCATAATAAATGCCACTATAACTGTAATTGAGCATGGTAACTGCCACGTTAAATGTGTGATGGAGCATGGTAACTGTAATTGAGCATGGTAACAGCCACGATAACTGTTTGATGGGGCACTGTTACTGCCACTATGACTGTATGATGGAGCATAGTAACTGCCACTATAGATTTAATTGAGCATGGTAACTGTCACTATAGCTGTGTGATGGGGAATGGTTTCTGCCACTATGAGTGTGTGATGAGCATGGTAACTTCCACTATAACTGTGTGATGGAGCATAGTAACTGTCACTATCACTGTGTGATGGGGCATGGTAACTGCTACTATGAATGCGTGATGGAACATGGGAACTGCCACTATAGCTGTGTGATCGAGCATGGTAACTGCCACTATAACTGTGTGGTGGGGCATGGTAACTGCCACTATAGCTGTCTGATGGTGCATGGTAACTGCCACTATAATTGTGTGATGGAGCATGGTAACTGACACTATGACTGTGCGATGGAGTATGGTAACTCCCACTATGACTGTGTGATGGAGCATGGTAACTGTCACTATAGCTGTGTGATGGGGCATGGTAACTGCCACTATCACTGTGCGATGGAGCATGGTAACTGCCACTATGACTGTTTGATGGAGCATGGCAACTGTCACTATAGCTGTGTGATGGAGCATGATAACTGCCACTATAACTGTAATTGAGCATGGTAACCACCACTATGACTTTGTGATGGAGCATGGTTACTGCCACTATAACTGTGTTGTGGAGCATGGTAATTGTTACTGTAACCGTGTGATGGAGCATGGTAACTGACACTATGACTGTTTGATGGAGCATGGTAACAGCTACTATGACTCTGTGATGGAGCATGGTAACTGCCACTCTAACTGTGTGATGGAGCATGGTAACTGTCACTATAACTGTGTGATGGGGCATGGTAACTGCCACTATGACTGTGTGATGGAGCATGGTAACTGTCACAATAGCTGTGTGATGGAGCATGGTAACTGCCACTATAACTGAGTGATGGGGCATGATTACTGCCACTATAACTGTAATTGAGCATGGTAACTGCCACTATAACTGTGTGATGGAGCATGGTAACTGTCACTATAGCTGTGTGATGGAGCATGGTAATTGTTACTATAACCATGTGATGGGGCATGGTAACTTCCACTATGACTGTGCGATGGAGCATGGTAACTGCCACTATGACTGATTGATGGAGCATGGCAACAGTCACTATAGCTGTGTGATGGAGCATGATAACTGCCATTATAACTGTAATTGAGCATGGTAACCACCACTATGACTTTGTGATGGAGCATGGTTACTGCCACTATAGCTGTGTTGTGGAGCATGATAATTGTTACTGTAACCGTGTGATGGAGCATGGTAACTGCCACTATAACTGTAATTGAGCATGGTAACTGCCACTATGACTTTGTGATGGAGCATGGTAACTGCCACTATAACCGTGTTGTGGAGCATGGTAATTGTTACTGTAACTGTGTGATGTAGCATGGTAATTGCCACTATGACTGTTTGATGGAGCATGGTAACCGCTACTATGACTGTGTGATGGAGCATGGTAACTGCCACTCTAACTGTGTGGGTGAGCATGGTAACTATCACTATAACTGTGTGATGGGGCATGGTAACTGCCACTATGACTATGTGATGGAGCATGGTAACTGACACAATACCTGTGTGATGGAGCATGGTAACTGCCACTATGACTGTGTGATGGACCATGGTAACTGTCACTATAACTGTGTGATGGGGCATGGTAACTGCCACTATGACTGTGTGATGGAGCATGGTAACTGACACAATACCTGTGTGATGGAGCATGGTAACTGCCACTATAACTGAGTGATGGGGCATGATTACTGCCAATATGACTGTGTTATCAAGCATGGTAACCGACACTGTAGCTCTGTGATGGAGCATGGTAATTGCCACTAGAACTGTAATTGAGCATGGTAACTGCCATTATAACTGTGTGATGGAGCATGGTAACTGTCACTATAGTTGTGTGATGGAGCATGGTAACTGTCACTATAGATGTGTGATGGAGCATGGTAACTGCCACTATAGCTGTGTGATGGAGCATGGTAACTGTTACTATAACTGTGTGGTGGGGCATGGTAACTGCCATTATAGCTGTCTGATGGTGCATGGTAACCGGCACTATAATTGTGTGATGGAGCATGGTAACTGACACTATGACTGTGTGATGGAGCATGGTAACTGTCACTATAGCTGTGTGATGGGGCATGGTCACTGCCACTATGAATGCGTGATGGAACATGGTAACTGCCACTATAGCTGTGTGATGGAGCATGGTAACTGCTACTATAACTGTGTGGTGGGGCATGGTAACTGCCACTATAGCTGTGTGATGGAGCATGGTAACTGACACTATGACTGTGCAATGGAGTATGGTAACTTCCACTATGACTGTGTGATGGAGCATGGTAACTGTCACTGTAGCTGTGTGATGGGGCATGGTAACCACCACTATGACTTTGTGATGGAGCATGGTAACTGCCACTATAACTGTGTGGTGGAGCATGGTAATTGTTACTATAACCATGTGATGGGGCATGGTAACTTCCACTATGAGTGTGCAATGGAGCATGGTAACTGCCACATGACTGTTTGATGGAGCATGGCAACTGTCACTATAGCTGTGTGATGGAGCATGATAACTGCTACTATAACTGTAATTGAGCATTGTAACCACCACTATGACTGTTTGATGGAGCATGGTAACCGCTACTATGACTGTGTGATGGAGCATGGTAACTGCCACTCTAACTGTGTGGTGGAGCATGGTAACTGTCACTATAACTGTGTGATGGGGCATGGTAACTGCCACTATGACTGTGTGATGGAGCATGGTAACTGTCACAATAGCTGTGTGATAGAGCATGGTAACTGCCACTATAACTGAGTGATGGGGCATGATTACCGCCAATATGACTGTGTTATCAAGCATGGTAACCGACACTGTAGCTCTGTGATGGATCATGGTAATTGCCACTATAACTGTAATTGAGCATGGTAACTGCCACTATAACTGTGTGATGGAGCATGGTAACTGTCACTATAGCTGTGTGATGGAGCATGGTAACTGTCACTATAGCTGTGTGATGGAGCATGATAACTGACACTATGACTGTGCAATGGAGTATGGTAACTTCCACTATGACTGTGTGATGGAGCATGGTAACTGCCACTATAACTGTAATTGAGCATGGTAACTGCCACTATAACTGTGTGATGGAGAATGGTAACTGTCACTATAGCTGTGTGATGGAGCATGGTAACTGTCACTATAGCTGTGTGATGAAGCATGGTTCTTGCCACTATGACTGTGTGATGGAGTATGGTAACTGTCACTATAGCTGTGTGATGGAGCATGGTAACTACCACTATGACTGTGTGATGGAGCATGGCAACTGTCACAATAGCTGTGTGATGGAGCATGGTAACTGCCACTATAACTGTGCGAGAGGGCATTTCAACTGGCACTATAACTGCAACAGTACATGGTAATTGCTACTTTAACTTTCGATGGAGCATATTTAGTAATAAGGAAACTGTAGAGGAAGCGTGGGATTTGGGACTAAAATTGTCTGATGGGCAATAGCTGCTGAGACTAGAGCTGACTGGTGGGGGGCCTGTCACGTGGTACTCTAACTGTCATGGACGGGTGGTTACTGGCACTACATCTGGTAACTGACAGACAAACTGTGAGAGGGTGTCATGTTTAATACGTCTATGAACATACGATGGGAACATGGCACGTGGCACTAAGACTGTTTAATGGCGCATGGTAACTAGCACTACAAATGTGTGAAGGCGGCGCGATTACTGGCACTGACAATGTGTGATGGGACATGAGTGCTTAATCTATAACTGTCGGATGGGGGCATGGTTTGTAGCACTGTAACATAGTGACATGGGCATTTGACTAGCAAAACAAATGTGTGCTGGAAAATTCTTTTCTTAGGCTATAACTGTGTGATGGGGGCATGGCATGTGGCAACATAACATTGTGAAGGTTATATGTGATCTTACCGACGACAATTACAGAGTAGTACATTTCATCGTGGACGAAACACTGAAAAGCACTGAATTTGTTTTGTTTATAATTGGGGGGGGTTCACCTATCAAGCCACCCTTTTTCACCCTTTTAAAGTCACCCAACCCCATCCTCACCCATTTTAACCCCACTACCCTTTATATATGTATTTAAACTTTTCAGTGTTTTTAGGTGTTAATGTCTTCTCTTTTATGAACCACTCTGTTTTTGTTTCTGATAAAATGACTGGATACCCATTGTGAATGATGGCTACTGGCACTCAAGTTGTGTGAGGGGCAACGTTACTGTCTGTATACGTGTCTGATGGGGCATGGAAGGTGGAAATATACCTATGAGTATAACCGTGTGGAGGGGCATGGTAATTGGCACTATATATGTGTGACCGAGGCATGACTACTGCCACTAAAACTGTAACGAGACATGGTAGGTGGTGCTAGACCGTTCTCTACACTATCATGAAGCCATGCTTATTCATGAACCAGAGATTGCCCACTCATTATAGAACATCTCAGGCATTCTTCCTTTTGCCAAAGCTGAAGATTTGCATCTCCTAGCAGAGCCTTCCCTGTAGCCGAGTGTTGATCCCTTATTCCCTGTCCAGGCCACAATGCTGATCCCATTGTAGCTACTTGAGTCTTAGGGATTAGAACCCCTTCAAATTACCCATTACAGCACAGAAACCAGGGGATAGAAAAGAAAGGGCAGGAAGGCAAAGACTTCCTACCAGAAAAGAACATCTGAGCCAGGCGGCAACCCCAGAGGTACTCCAGCCAATGCACCTTGGAGTGTTAATGAACAGCGCTTTGCTAGGCACGCCGCGCGCGCTAGCGAGGAGAATGCGCTTATTGACTGAACTTCAAGAACAGTCATGTTTCATTATCTGAAGCTCTAACAGCTCATTGTCTTTAATATATTCATAGGATCACAATCTGCTTATTGCTTTTCAAATGCTAAAGGGCTCTCCTGAGAAATTTGGAAGATGCCAATCTCGCAGAATGGAGCTTTCCTGGCAGAGCCCAAATTTCTCTGAAATCGGATTGCGCGCGTGCCACCACAATTAAAACATTCCGGGAGCCACTAGGTTTTCAGGAAAAGCCAATACAGGAAGAATGACATTGGGCATTTTGTAAACAAGCAACAAACAGCGCAGAGGCTGCCACTTTATACGCGGTAGTGACACATTAGGGAGCCCCTCTACTGAGAGCAAAAGGCCCAAATAACCTGTTCTCTGGGAAGGTGCGCATTCCGGAAGGTCTTCACCCATGTTTTAGCTCACTACACCTTACAAGAGGAGAAATGTCCATTTGCAAATCAGTCTGCTTCCACCCATGACAGTTCACCAGCGATATGCTGTGCAATTCTCTTCTGAACAAGAGTACCAACAGCAACCCCCGACGCCATTCTCTGCCATGCTGTTTGTCCTCAGCGCGGTGTGGCAGAGCAGCAGCATCTGCCTAGCCACCGAGAGCAAGTGTTCTGCGTCTGGATTACCCCAACCAACTGAGGGTAAAACCACAAGCACCTCAACATTTTTCCAAAATCCCAAGTCCCTCTACTGAGAAAGAACAAGACAAAACAACCTATTCCATGGGAGGGGTCACACTCAGGGGGGTCTAGAGTCATGTTTTTATCTCACGTTGCCTTACAAGAGGCAGGCAATGGTGATTCAACAATTGGGTGGCATTACTAGCAAATCTCTTCAAGTGCCTTACAGCACATCTGCATTCTAACCTAATCATTCCTGGGAGAGATCAAACCGGAGATTGGACACCCATGAGTTCTCTATTTCTCCACAAAGGAAACTCAGAATGCTTGGATGAAGTAGGAGCAGTCTGCACGTTCCCAAGGTGTCTCAATACGGTTAAAGCAGAGTTTGTGCACACTGAGGCTGCAGGGCGTGATGGGACATCAAGAAACACATAAATAAATAAAACAATGAGATTTGCAGGGTGGCAGTAAAATGTATCAAGATCTAACCCTCACTCTGTTTGTAGAAGCGTCTGACCCGCAGACAGTTTGAGGTAGCTGAGCGGAGGGCTCTAGTAGGAAGGTATTTGGAAAGAGGGTGTTGGATAGAAAGAGGACTACATCTCCCATGAGCCCTAGCCAGTATAGTCATTGGTGGAGGATAGTCCAAATCGTCTTTAGAGCCACAGGTTGCAGACACCTGTGTTTCAGTCTCCTGTCCTATGGTGGCTGTTCTTCATCTCCAACTGTACGCAAGAGATTGCAGGGTTTCGTGCCAACCAGCAAAGACTCATGTTCACTGCATGCTAATCGAATTGGCTGTAATTAGGATTCGAAAATAAAACAAACTTTCAGGAATCCTGCATTGCAGAAAACCGAACTAACACCAGAAAAACGACTGGGGAGGGTCAAGACAAACATAACATAACAACATAGCAGGTATATTAAGTAGAGCAGCCATTCACGCCCAGAGGGGCATCTTGGTGCTAAGATTACGTGCCGGCATTGGATCATCTCTGATAGGGTTGGGAGTTCTATACAGACATGTTCCTCACCAGGACCCTACTGCTGTTGAGCCCACTAAACTCTTAAAGAAAAAACACATGAACACACAAATGCCCCTTAATGGACAATTATTCATTATATTTCATTATGACAGAATTGAACCAGTCACACATTTCCCGGGGATCTAGCGCCTTGCTAAGAAAGTTCTTTCCCCTCTGATATTCTCTCATAACACAGCAGAAGGGAGGAAGCCGGGGGTGAAGGGACCAGGCTCACACTGGACACACACCGGAATATCTGAGGCTTAGAGCAGAAGGGAGGAAGCCAGGGGTGACGGGACCAGGCTCACACTGGACACACACAGCAATACCTGAGGCTTACAGCAGAATGGAGGAAGTCGGGGGTGAAGGGACCAGGCTCACACTGGACACACACCGCAATACCTGAGGCTTAGAGCAGAAGGGAGGACGCGAGGGATGAAGGGACGAGGCTCACACTGGACACACACCGGAAAACCTGAGGCTTACAGCAGAAGGGAGGAAGCCGGGGGTGAAGGGACAGGCTCACACTGGACACACACCAGAATACCTGAGGCTTACAGCAGAAGGGAGGAAGTCGGGGGTGATGGGACCAGGCTCATGCTGGACACAATGGAATACCGAAGGCTTACAGCAGAAGGGAGGAAGTCGGGGGTGAAGGGACCAGGCTCATGCTGGACACAATGGAATACCGAAGGCTTACAGCAGAAGGGAGGAAGTCGGGGGTGAAGGGACCAGGCTCATGCTGGACACAATGGAATACCTGAGGCTTACAGCAGAAGGGAGGACGCGAGGGGTGAAGGGATCAGGCTCACATTGGACGCACACTGGAATACCTGAGGCTTGCAGCAGAAGGGAGGAAGCGAGTGGTGAATGGACCAGGCTCACACCGGGCACACACCGGAATATCTGAGGCTTAGAGCAGAAGGGAGGAAGCCGGGGGTGAAGGGACCATGCTCACACTGGACACACACCGCAATACCTGAGGCTTACAGCAGAATGGAGGAAGTCGGGGGTGAAGGGACCAGGCTCACACTGGACACACACCGCAATACCTGAGGCTTAGAGCAGAAGGGAGGACGCGAGGGATGAAGGGACGAGGCTCACACTGGACACACACCGGAAAACCTGAGGCTTACAGCAGAAGGGAGGAAGCCGGGGGTGAAGGGACAGGCTCACACTGGACACACACCAGAATACCTGAGGCTTACAGCAGAAGGGAGGAAGTCGGGGGTGATGGGACCAGGCTCATGCTGGACACAATGGAATACCGAAGGCTTACAGCAGAAGGGAGGAAGTCGGGGGTGAAGGGCCAGGCTCATGCTGGACACAATGGAATACTGAAGGCTTACAGCAGAAGGGAGGAAGTCAGGGGTGAAGGGACCAGGCTCATGCTGGACACAATGGAATACCTGAGGCTTACAGCAGAAGGGAGGACGCGAGGGGTGAAGGGATCAGGCTCACATTGGACGCACACTGGAATACCTGAGGCTTGCAGCAGAAGGGAGGAAGCGAGTGGTGAATGGACCAGGCTCACACCGGGCACACACCGGAATACCCGAGGCTTACAGCAGAAGGGAGGAAGTGAGGGGTGAATGGAGCAAGCTCACACTGGACACACACCAGAATACCAGAGGCTTACAGCAGAAGGGAAGGCACAAGGGGTGAAGGGACCAGGTTCACACCGGACACACACCGGAATACCTGAGGTTTAGAGCAGAAGGAAGGGAGGGAGGGAGGGGTGAATGGGCCAGTCTCACACCGGAAGCAATCAGGAATACCTGAGCCTTACAACAGAAGGTAGGAAGCGAGGGGTGAAGGGACCAGGCTCACGCCGGACGCACAGCGGAATACATGAGGCTTACAGCAGAAGAGAGGAAGCCAGGGGTGAAGGGACCAGCTCACACTTGACACACACCGGAATACCAGAGGCTTACAGCAGAAGGGAGGAAGCCAGAGGTGAATGGACCAGGCTCACACTAGACGCACACCGGAATACCTGAAGTTTGTAGCAGAAGGGAGGAAGCCGGGGGTGAAAGGACCAGGCTCACAATGGATGCACACCGGAATACCTGAGGCTTGTAGCAGAACGGAGGACGCGAGGGGTGAAGGGACCAGGCTCACACTGGACGCACACCAGAATACCTGAGGCTTGTAGCAGCAGGGAGCACGCGAGGGATGAAGGGACCAGGCTCACACTGGACGCACACCAGAATACCTGAGGCTTACAGCAAAAGGGAGGAAGCGAGGGGTGAAGGGACCAGGCTCACACTGGACGCACACCAGAATAACTGAGGCTTGTAGCAGAAGAGAGGACGCGAGGGGTGAAGGGACCAGGCTCACACTGGACGCACACTGGAATACCTGAGTCTTACAGCAGAAGAGAGGACGCGAGGGGTGAAGGGACCGGGCACACACCGGAATACCTGAGGCTTGTAGCAGAACGGAGGACGCGAGGGGTGAAGGGACCAGGCTCACACTGGACGCACAACGGAATATCTGAAGCTTGCAGCAGAAGGGAGGACGCGAGGGATGAAGGGACGAGGCTCACACCGGGTACACACCGGAATACCTGAGGCTTACAGCAGAGGGGGAGGAAGCGACGGGTGAATGGAGCAGGCTCACACTGGACACACACTGGAATACCTGAGGCTTACAGCAGGAGGGAGGAAGCAAGGTGTGAAGGGACCAGGCTCACACTGGACGCACACCGGAATACCTGAGGCTTACATCAGAAGGGAGGAGGCGAGGGGTGAAGGGACCAGGCTCACACCGGACGCACACCGGAATACCTGAGGCTTACAGCAGAAGTGAGGGAGGGAGGGGTGAAGGGACCAGGCTCACACTGGAAACACACCGGAATACCTGAGGCTTACAGCAAATTGGAGGGAGGGAGGGGTGAAGGGACCAGGCACACACTGGACACACAGCGGAACACCTGGGGCTTACAGCAGAAGGGAGGAAGCGAGGGGTGACCGGAGACTTTGGTGCCCATTTACAAAGATTTTACATTGAGTAACACTGACTTACCCCTGTCTCAAGCATGGGAAGGGTTATTTAATTCACCAAAAAATCACAGCCAATTGGAGAGCTGACAATGTTATGGCCACTAAATGACCGAATTTTAAGTAGAACTGCCCAAGCATATCAATATTTCCCATGGAAAAACATCCGCAATGGCCAATTTCAATCTACATGTATGATTGGGAAAGCGGACAGGCTTTGCCCAGAATTTGCCAATTTCACAGTGGAGCAAATTTCCCCTGATTAGGAACTATACATACATCCTTAGTTGGAAAGGAGCAGTGATGTGTGTGTGCCCAAGTCCTACCGACCACACCCAACATTATAATTAGGCTGTTGCAGTCTGGCTACCCCTGGCCATCAGGCAGACATTAAGGACCTGATTCATGGAATTCTTTGCCCAGTGCAAAGTGGCTTTTCACTGATGCAAAGTGACTTTGCGCTGCCAACAAACACGCTGATTCATGGAACAGTGCAAAGTTTCCTTTTGCCGTGCAAAGTCCCTTTGCCACGTAAAAATACACTTTGAAATGCTCCATGAATGAGGGTGGAGCAGTGCAAAGTGTATTTTTACTGTGAATGATGAAAAGACAGTTTGCACTGTTCCGTGAATCAGCATGTATGTTGGAAAAGTCACTGCACCAGTGAAAAGCCACTTTGCACCGTGCACAAAAATCCATGAATCGGGCCCTTAAGGGGTAACAATTAATGTTGACTTGCCCTGGGATCGCAGTCTCAACTGAAATGCCAAGAAAAGAAGTTGGAGGAACATTAGCTTGGCATCCAGATTCTTTAATGGTGAAATGAATTGTTGGGGTTCACTTAATCAGGTGTTTTCACAATCCGTACCATTTTGGGGATCAAATAGCGGGGGTGTTTTCAAAGGGATTAAGCACGCCCCCCCTACCCCCCCCCCCCCCCCCCCGCCCCCCTCGCTGAATCCCGGAGGCGTGAGGATACAGGGTCCTGGATTCTGTTATCCACTTTTCAGCAATATCCTTCGAGCTGGGGTTTTTCGGGATGTAAAAATGCAAGCCTCCATAGAGCTCTGTAAAGTAGGTCAGGGCGCAGTAACAACCGGCTATTTGCTGCTTGGCCTGATGTCTCCATCCCAATCAATCACCCCGATGCAGTCAGACTGCATCCTATTCTGTCCTGTAAATCACAGTAATATGCAAGCCAATTCCAAGCCTGATGGTAGGCCCCGATGATGTAATGCCTGAAAATTGAGCAAATAATTCACATATACAAGACAGAAGAGAGCGTGGGGCGTGGGGGAGCGAGGGGGAGGCGTGAGAGGAACAGGAAGAAAATGATTAGAAGCGAAGGAACCGCGAGGAAGTAAGAAAGGCATGAGAGATGTTGAGGCGCTGAAGGGAAAGAGCGCACAGAGGTGGAGACAGGATTGGCAACAAAGAAGAATACATTGAAAGATTCGAGGTAGAAATGGAAAAAGGAGAAGAGAGAAAGAAGTAAGGAAGGAGAAAGACAGAAAAAGGCAACACAGAGGTTAAGCAAGAGCAAGAGAGAGAGCATATGAAACGAACAAAAAGGAGAAGGAACAGGCAAAAGTAAGAAATAAAGTAACTTTACTCTTACATTTGTGAGTCTGCCTAGTACTTTAATTCCTGGCACTGAAAAAGAAAGAAAGAAAGGAAGAAAGAAAGAAAGAAAGAAAGAAAGAAAGAAAGAAAGAAAGAAAGAAAGAAAGAAAGAAAGAAAGAAAGAAAGAAAGAAAGAAAGAAAGAAAGGAAGGAAGGAAGGAAGGAAGGAAGGAAGAAAGAAAGAAAGAAAGAAAGAAAGAAAGAAAGAAAGAAAGAAAGAAAGAAAGAAAGAAAGAAAGAAAGAAAGAAAGAAAGAAAGAAAGAAAGAAAGAAAGAAAGAAAATGAATTATTTTCATATTCTAAGCATCATCACTTTGGATGGTAGGCTCCCTTGTCCAAGCCTCTGACACTAAGTCGATCTAGGTATGGGAGACTGGGGCAGAAACCTCAGACTTTTGGTATTCCAGAAAATCACATCAAGAGTCAAAGGGTCCGATTCATGGAATGTTTGCAGTGCAAAGTCACGTTGTACTGCAAAAATGACTTTACTATGCAAAAACACAAGTTAAAAAGTTCCATGAATCAAGGTGTTTTTTGGCAGTGCAAAGTGACTTTGAAGAAGTGCAAAGTGACGTTGCACCATGCTGAAAAATGCCATGAATTGGGCCCAAAATGTTCAGATGCTAGCCCCATGATAATCTCGACACTTGCCTGATTCATGGAATACAAAGTGCATGGTGCAAAGTGACTTTTCACTGGTGCAAAGTGACATTGCACTGTCATACAGACATCCTGAATCATGGAGCAGTGCAAAGTGTATTTTTGCAGTGCACAGTCAATTTGTACCAGTGAAAAGTCACTTTGCACTGTGCAGAAAATGTTTGCATGGTGCAAAGTGACTTTTCAATGGTGCAAAGTGACATTGCACTGCCATGCAGACACCCTGAATCATGGAGCAGTGCAAAGTGTATTTTTGCACTGCACAGTCACTTTGTACCAGTGAAAAGTCACTTAGCACTGTGCAGAAAATTCCATGAATCAGGCCCTTGGATGCTCGACTTTCGAGTACAGTGTTCTGCATTGGTGACCGGGCTGCAAATTGAAAGGTAACATTTGAGTTTTCAAAGTGAAATGATTGATTTTCATCCATAAAGTAGGAACTGTACATAGAAATCTGCAATGTCCTTGAATATTACGGATATTGCTCATACATGTCAAAATGACATTACCAACAAGGGCAGGATCAAAGCCCGGGATCTAGGCCCTGATTCATGGAATCTTTTGCACGGTTCAAAGTGACTTTGCACTGCTGGAGCGCCATAAAGAGGACTGCTGATGCTGTTCGCAGACTCCTTATAACTCCTCTTAAGTGCCGTGTTTGTACAGACCCCAGCAGATCTTCGCCAGACTTAATGATTACCCCGGACCCACTATTACTTGTTCCCCAAGAAGGAGACAAGAGAATAATGCAAGGGGGGGGGGTAAACTCTTAATATGGGTCACAATGTGCTTCATTAATTGGAAGTGGCACTATGCATATTAATATTATAAAGTACAGCGGATCATTTACATCATTGCAAACAGCCCCCGAGAGGACACGCGGACTGCAGTGTTCCTAATTCATCATCGCCCGGAGGAGGGAGAACAGAAAAAGCAGCATCCCAAACTTTGAAGGTTCCATTGACCAATCTCCGGTATGGAATAATAATAATCTCCTCCCAATTTCAATTTGATCTTGAATACCATAACAGGGAATGTGTCGCACAATGATGACGTCATTAGTTGCATTTTACATTGGATCGTATATATCTTAAATCCCTAATCATTTTATTATACTGCTTGTGAGGTTTGGCCAAATCCTGTGTGCCGACGCACGCACAACTCATAATTTAATGTAAAACTTTGGATATTGAATCGGTACTTAGTGAATGTGCTGCTCATGAGAGTTGCTAGAATTGAGATGGCCCAACACCAAACCCTTCCTTTTTTCTAGTAAATTGATGCCACGCAACCTACAGCAGCGCATACCCACTGCCCCCAGATTACTCAAGTGGTCTATCCAAGACAATGAATAAAGTGACTTGGTGGAGAGATGGTGGAGACTTCAATCTCTATGTCAAGTCAAATCATGGTGTACCCTCTTACCTTGGTTTGCCATCAAGTGTGCCAATTGGTGTTATTGCCCATTGCCATACCAACGCCCATCGGCAACTAGCTCACTGGAAATTAGAATGAGATCACTATGGATCGTGATTGGTTGTGCTATCAAATGCCAACAATTTGTGATTAGTGCTAACATGGGCACACTCTGTCTAAGTCGTGAAAGGGTCTCCCACCCTGTATCGATTAATTAGCCATTTGGTTGTAGAGCAGCATCGGTTAATATTTCCAGTACTCGACTTTTTGGGTGAGTGAGCTGGTAACACTACATTGTCCTTCCATAAACAGTCCCTTCCATTACCCTTTACACGGCGTTTAACCATTTATTTATGCTTGCCTGGTGTTTACATCATGTTTAGCTGAAAGATTACACAGGAGCAATTGAGTGCAACTAAATACAACAAAAACCCTCCTGTAACCCTTTATAAACTTGTTTCAAAGAAGGAAGACATAAACACAAAGTAAATGACACCAAATATATTGATCAGAGGCAATCCTGCGTTATCAAATATTTCAAGCAAAGTACAATATCTACCAACAATATGTACCTCCCAGAGTCACCCAACCTGGCCTTGTAGACATTATCAGATAATTAAAATATCAGATGTGCATGAAGTATACTTCTGGTTGCCTGGGATTGTAGGTCAGGGATGAAATGTGATTTAATGGCTAAATAGGTGAACCTTAACCTGCAGCCCAGAGACAGCATTACATATGGTTAAGATTAGGATGAAAGACTAGGACGAGGATGAGAGACTATGGGCCTCATTACGATCCTGGAGGTAACCATGTCGCTTTTTGCGGCATGGCTACCCCTATTCCGGGTACAGGGTCCGGGTTCCTTGCATGGGGAAATACCAGGCCATTCCGACATTGGAGGGCATGGTATTTCCCCATTCAAGGAACCCAGACCCGGTACATCCCCGTTCCCATTTCAGCCCCCATAGGGCTCAAAGGGAATGGCGATGATGCTAACAATGGGCCCGTTAATGACAGGCCTGTTGTTAGCATCCTGGTCTGCCCGCAGGACCCGCTAAGGATGCCTGGTTTTACCAGGCATCCTTAGTGGGTACCGCGAGCAGACCTCGTAATGAGGTGGTAGGGGTCAATGGGGCTGTCAGCTCTACTGGCCCCATTAACTCATTACCGCCAGGGTCGTAATGAGGCCTTATGACTTAGACGAGAGACTAGAACGAAAGACTATGGGCCTCATCACGAGTTGGCCGGTATCCCGACTGGGATTCCGCCCAACTGTATTAGCGTTACCACCCAACCCTCCGGTGGTATTACCGCCGGATCATGGGTTGGGCGTTAACAGTAATTCCCTATTGGGGAATTTCCGGCTCAATTAGCGTGCGCTAATAGCGCAGGGTTAAATGCACCCAAAAATGGGAATTTTCCCAGCGCATTTACCACCAATTTAGAGCTGGGGGTACATGCAGCCTGACTCATGAATTGGCAGGCCCTTAAATGCGGCAGTAATAGCATTACCGCTGCATTTAAGAGCTACCGCCAAACTCGTGATGAGGCCGTAAAATTTACACGAGGGATTAGGACTAAAATTATAGTCTAGGATGATGGACAAGGATGGGGGATGATGAGTAGGATGAGAGACTAGGACTAGGATGAGAGAATAAGACTTAGATGAAAGACTAGGACTGCGATGAGAGATTAGAATGATGGTCAGGGTCTAAAATGATATACAAGGATGAGGGCTCATGATTAGGATGAGTGATTAGGACCAGGATGGGAGACAACGACTAGGATTAGAATGCCATACCAGGATGATGTACTAGGATGAAACACTGAGACTTCAATGAAAAACGAGGACTAGGATGAGGGACTTGAATGATGGATGAACTGGGACTAGGATGATGGGTAAGGATGAGGGACTATGAGTAGGACGAGAGACCAGGACAAGAGGCTAAGAATAGGACACAGACATTAGAAGGAGAGTCTATAACTGGGACAACACCCTAGGACTAGGATGGGGGCTAGGATGACAGACTAGGGTGAGGGACTGGCACTTTACTGTGCTGTGTCATGCTGGTAGAAGTAAACAAGGTGAGAGGCAGCACATAAAATGCAACCATCTGCATTGCAGTCACTGCATGTCCAACGCATTGCCAGTTACTGTGCTAACCAAATACCCTGCATCCCAAAACCCTTTCCCACCTCTTTCCTATCTATGGCATTGTTTTGGCCACAATGTGGGTCTAAAACACAACATGCCTCATGCCCCAAAACTAGAAAAGGCATCAAACATCTTCAACATCCCCCTCCCACCCCTCAAAATTGGCTCCAGATAAAAAGAGAATAACACTCAAAATCAACTGAATTTCTTTCCAAATTATCCATAACATTCCAATTAAATAATTGAACTCTAAAATAAAGAACAATGTACCTACAGACCTGCTAAAGTCATCACAGGTTGACAAACTATCTATATCCAAGTTAAAAAACGTAAACGTTGTGGGCAATGCCTCACAGTGCTAGTTCTGGAAGAATCTACTCACAATGTGGAAAACACAATATATACCCTCAAGTGGTTCAAAGGGAATGTGAACATTTAGCCCCATGAACAGAAGATCTAACTCAGATATGGATCTGTAAATTAAAAAAATAACTTTCCCTCTCCCCAATGATTCCTATACTTGACTCCACCTCACGCATACCTTATGTCTAGAATACCCTCCCTACGGCTACATTTATCCATTGCTTGATGACCTCAAATGTGCCCACCTTGTCCCTGCAACAGGTTACCTGCCTTGCCCCTAGGTCCACTAGTCTTTCTGTGTGTTGCAATATGGATAACTTGGAAGAACCAGCATTTCTGTAACCAATGGTGCCTTAGTAAAAACATCAACCACGCCATGTAACCCAGCTGTCCGCTCAGATCTCTGATAATGACTGCAACTAAGCAGACTACTTGGGCGTGTGACCCCCTCTCAGGCTTCCTATTCCTTGTATATATGTCACACATGTGTATTATACCCAGCAACCTGCATTGTTTTCCCCAGGTTTGAAGAAGCCCCCCACGAGTTAGCAAACTATAACACTAAAAATAAATAAATAAATGACCTAGAGCTGAATAGCCATTTATTTTAATTAGTTTGTTTATACCTGCTGTGTATCTAAACACAGCGATCAGCTGACCCATTACTTCTGGAAGAAAATGATGCTAAAAACTAATTGGCACTTGCAGGGCAAACCAGACCTTTCAGCAACTCTGAGACGTACTGTCTACTAAAGTAGCTCCGTTTTCTCCCCTGAACGATAGAAACTGACATAGACAATCAACCTCCAAATTGCAACCAGGCATATCAAAACAACAGTATTACTGTGCTGGCAAGTACTTATAAAATCTGTTTGCTATTCTGTTTGCAGTGTTATGTTACTGCTGATGTGTAATTAACGAATATGGAAACTGTGTGCATTGATGCAATTGTCTAATTCACAGTCACACAGTCAATTATTAGAGTGCATTGGTGGACCAGACAGATGAAAGACACCCGCTGGCATCACCAAAAGGCATTGCCTCACCCAAACCCTATATTGACCATCATTCAACCCTTTAGCCTGCTACCTTAAACTACTCCAAATCCCCCAATTCCACCACCACAATACTGAATCCCTGCATCTCACACGCTATTGACTACAACCATAAAGCACATGGCATGCATGCAAACAACACCACACAAAAACACACTTGCCACCAAATATACCAACCCCAAAGTATGCGTAGAACTTGTCTCAGCAGAAAATGTGCCTTGAAGAAGGCCTAGAAGCTTGCCTGCACACTACTCCTACCTCAACCAACCATAGCACATCGTGTGCAGTTCCTTAAGCACCAAAAAAGGCCATTAAGATGGCAGGCCTTGTGCTTTGTAACAGAATGCAAAATCTGTGTTCAGCTTGCAAAACACTGGTTCATATTTTGAAAGGGATGTCTTAGCCTGTTTTCCCAGCGTTTAGAAGTTGGAAGATTCGGAAATGAAGAGCTATATTAAACAATTCAATATTATTATCCAGGGAGATATTCATTAAACATAAGTATCCAAAAATATTATTTGTTCAAAATAAAACTACCACAGAACTACAGCTGTTTAGGTTATAGAAGTGAACCCAAAGAAGAAAACTGGATTGTTGCAAAAAGAGCAATGTGTAATGCTGAAAAAAACGTGTTTTGTTCTCTGAATGCTGTAGGATGCTTCACTGCTTTGTGGGAGGACAAGAGAGACATCATTAGGATTTTGTTTCTCGTCTTCTGCCTCAGTGCTTCCTATTTCTGTAGCTTCCTCGGGATTGTCGTGTCGGAAGGGATCCGTGTCGGCGAAGAAGGCCTTTTCCTCTAGACAGGCATCAAACAAGAAGCTAACATTGCCCCCGACACCACCATTCTGCTACACTGCAATATTAAGACTGTGGTGCTGCCCGGCATCCTTCCAAGGACCGAGGCAGTGCAACATCATAATGACTGTCGAAACTAATTTGTATATAGAATTGGATGTATGCTTTTATACCAGATAGGGCGATTAGTTGATGGTCGTTCTTTGCAGGTATGCCTGCGATGGTCACGGGCTGATGTGCACTATACAAATAATACAAAAATTAAATAAATAAATACATTATTACTGAGAGAACTCTTGGAAGCACAAGGCTTGGGGACTTGCATTCTATCAGGGAAAAGGAATGGCGTGGCACTGGTACCATTTCCAGGAATCAAACTTTACCCCATGCAGCAGATGCCAGATGTAGAACCTTCTACGCCTATAAGAGGTACCTATCTATAAGCATCGACTCATCTAAGCCGCAAGGGGATTTCTAGTATTAGCCTACTGAGTGGCACTGATTTCATGGGCGTTTACATGATCAAGCTTAGTCAACTTGCAAAAGGAACCAAAGCCTGTGGTCTGCAGGATGCATCACGATCTCTGCTGCTGGAGAATTAACCCACTGAGCTAATTTACTTATCCAACCCCTCTCTACAGACCTCAGCGACCTGACACAGCCCAAGATCACCAGGAGGGAAGGGGAGGCTGGATCCGTTCAGACTCTAGCCTACACAACCTTTAGCCTCTGTGCAGAAATGGGCTACAAAAGAAAGCTTCCTAGGCAGGCAGTATTCCGGAGGTCACAGACCTGGACATCCGGCAAGTGGTTTGAGGCTAACCATGTAAAGCTACCAAGATATGAGGAAACGGTGGCCAGTTTCCAGCAAGTCCCCCGGGCACCACTTGTTCATTCCTGGGCTTTCATTGAACGACCCACGGCATTCTGAGAGTTGCAGCCCTGTTTATCTTCAGGTGAGCTAATGGCATAAAACCCCCAGATACCAACAACCTGCTAATGGAACTCTCAGCAGATGACGCTGGGACATCAGGTCTCCCTACACCAGATGTAATGACTTTTCCTCTTCACTTGTGCCATCTGTATTGACTCCCATGATATTGAAAGCCATTTGAATTCTACGACTCCTCCTCGATGACTCGTCTAGTGGAGAGCTCTAATGCCTACCTGACTCTGCACTTACACCTTTACAAGCACCTTGGAGCTGTAACACAGTACAAGGAACCACATGTAGACAGTGGTCTGAAAATCCCAAAAAGCAGTGTGCTCTTGGATCATTGCTCATCCTTTAGTAGACGCGTACACGTAAGCAAGAGCAGACGTGCATCGCAGTACACTAAACCATGTCATCGCTCAGTGTGAAATTGACTTTCCGAGAACCACCACTTCCCAGCAGTGTATGTGTGCATGGGGTTTCATGCAGCACAGTATTAGCGGGATGCAAGGGAGCACTGTACATCAAGTGAGCACAGTCATAGGGCACAATATGAAGGATGCAATTAAGGGGATAGAGGATTAAGGGCACTGTTAGCGCATGGAGAGAGGAAATGCAGAGTGTTAAATGCAAGGGATACTGTCTATGGAAGGAAGGTTCGACACCACCTTAGTCAGGAACACTCCGTAGATTACCAGTCCATGAGATGGTCTTCCAGGAAACACAGCCTCAACTGTTTTCGAAAATCAATCAGAAATGTATCAAGTTTGATATTACTCATGTTTGTTATGCCGATTTCAACCAAAGCGCCTTTTGCCAGAGCAAGCCCACATTTCTATGAACTGGGCACAGGATCATAAATCAGGAATGGAAAGAATATGTGTGCTCAATCATGAAATTTCGGGAATCCCAAGATATTTCTACATCTGGATATTAATAACATTGGCTCTATCAAAACCCTCTGTCAAAAGTCATTTCCACCCAGACTGTTTAGGTCAGGGGTGTTGGCAAATCACACCAGTGCGGGATTTAACTTGCAACTAGGGATGGGGGAACTTTTTTTTCTTTGTTTACTTTAAATGAAGTACCAAGGTTAAAAAAAATCAAAATTTGCCATTTCTCCATTTAGAAAAGTCTTGATATTTGTAAGTGGACTGTCAATAGTGAGTGTAAAATCACTTTTTTTATAGTGACTCAATGATTCCATTTTTAAAATGATTCATTCTTTTTTTGTAATAATCGTTTTTTTTAAAGAATCAATTCATTTTGAAAATGATTTTGGAAAGAATATTCTTTTTTACTTCATCCATTTTTTTCAATTACTATTTTTCTTAGATTGATTTGTTTTTGTAACAAGTCACTTTTTAATTAAACTATTCAGTTGTTTCTATATTTGATGCTTGTGGTCTGGGTTGGGGGAGAGCGGTTTCAGAATTAGAATGTGTAATGGAGGCAAAATGGATTCTGTAGAAGGTAG